>NC_064630.1:177300732-179826565 GCF_023864275.1 Schistocerca cancellata | reverse complement strand
GTGGACTAATTGTGTTCCGCCTTGTTAAGTTGTCGAGACGCGAACGCAATCGGATGTTTTTTGCCATCAATTTCTTGCCCATTCGATGCGTCACGTTGTAGTAGAAACGCCTTCGAAAAGTCTGGAAACTTCAAAACTGGATCTGATGTCAGTATCCGTTTCAACTCTTGAAATGCTTTCTCGCACTCTGACGTCCACTGGAAGGTAACACCTTTTCTTAGCAACTTAGTAAGTGGCCTCGCTATTTCTGCGAACCCCTTGTAAGTAGGCTGTTTAGGTTCCTATATTGGTAACGCCGCCGCCACGTAGCGCTCTCTGTATGAAAATCACTGGCTGTGCTGTGTGCAGTCTGTGGCTAGTTTGCATTGTTGTCTGCCATTGTAGTGTTGGGCAGCTGGACGTGAACAGCGCGTAGCGTTGGGCAGTTAGAGGTGAGCTGCCAGCAGTGGTGGATGTGAGGAGAGAGATGGCGGAATTTTGAAATTACATATATTATGACTTTTGATGATATTAAGGTAAATACATTGTTTGTTCTCTATTAAAATCTTTCATTTGCTAACTATCCCTATCAGTAGTTAGTGCCTTCCGTAGTTTCAATCTTATATTTAGCTGGCAGTAGTGGCGCTCGCTGTATTGCAGTAGTTCGAGTAACGGAGATTTTTGGTGAGGTAAGTGATTTGTGAAAGGTATAGATTAATGTTAGTCAGGGCCATTCTTTTGCAGGGATTTTTGAAAGTCAGATTGCGTTGCGCTAAAAATATTGTGTGTCAGTTTAAGCACAGTCCTGTATAATTGTTGAAAGGGGACGTTTCACCCTGTACGAATTTTCGATAATAGCTCGCAAGACCAATATACGATTGCAGTTGTTTTACCGTTTGCGGAACCGGAAAATCTCATACTGCAGAAGTGAGACGAGGATCAGTCCATACCCCGTCCTGACTGATAACATGCCCGAAATAATTCAGTTGTGCCTGTGCAAAATAGCATTTTTACAAACTTAATGTTAGCTGTGCTGCCTCTAATCTTTTAAACACCTTCTCTAACCGTTCCACATGCTGCTTTATATCTCTTGAAAAATCTATGTCATCCAGATAGACCATGCATTTTTTCGGTTTCAACCCGCGAAGGGCTGCACCCGGCAACCTCTGAAATGTTGCTGGAACGTTTTATAGTCCAAACGGCATTCTTTTATACTCAAAGTGACCACAATGCGTCGTAAATGCTGTTTTTGGCCTGTCCTTCGTATATACTTCAATCTGGTGATAACCGCTTCGCAAATCCATAGTGGAGAAAAATTTACACTACCCTAGGTTGTCTAACGTTTCTGTGATATTCGGAATCGGATATACGTCCGCCACTGTCCGTTCATTCAAATGTCTGGAATCGCATGAAAAGTGAAATTTTTTCGACCCGTCTGGTGTCTTCTTCGGAACTAGGACCACGCTAATAGTCGAAGGACTATTACTGTGCTGGATTATCTCATCTTCCTGTTGTTGCTCTATTAATTGCTCTACTACTGGTTGTATTTGTTTCAGTAGTCTGTGTGGCTTACGATACACCAGAGCGTGATTCCCTGTCGGAATACGATGCTGTGTTATCGGTGTAGCAGGTAACGTACCCTGTGCTTCAAACAATGCTTTATACTTTAGTAATAATGCTTCCATACCCAAACGATCATTTCCTGTCAAATGAAGTGCAAACGAAGTGCAGACGTGCTCACTGGAACCATAAACTGCTCATTTATGTCCATTACCTGTGATACACTCCTACGAATAAATCAATGCTTTTCATCTAAAACCTCATCACTCGGTAGTGGCTCTACCAAGAATAACCCCTGCTGTGGCACATCGACATCTACCGGCACCCATATCAACTTCCCTGCACTTGTTCGTACTTTGTCTCACGAAATCACCTTTAATGCACTTGTACGCAGTTTAGTTTGTATCGCTATCGGTGCACCTTGTGACTCTGAAACATTTGCAACGGCTGTACCCATTGAGAACAAGTTCCCATCGAGTTCCAGCGTATGTTTCGAAAGGTCAATTTTGGTGCGATGTTTAATCAGAAAGTCCAACCCAAGTATCGCTGAAAATCCCTGTCCCAAAGTTGACAACACCTCCATTTGCTCCCGGAACCACACGTTCCCTATCTTAAACTTCACCTGTGCTGTCCCTAGTGCATCTAATTTTTTATCACCTACTGCACGCAATCTGTATCTTGGAGTTTCCAATCCTTTCTTGCACACGAGGTCCACACTGACGACTGATACATGCACTCCAGTATCCACTAAAACTCTTCGCCACTTATCTTTTATCCAAAGCATTAAACTACTATCAGCCTCTTTGTGCACTCTTGAAGTACGTCGTTTTACTGGGAATGCCTCCAAACGACAGGAACACTATCTTTTTCGTTTAACAGTTTTTTACCTGCTGTATCATTAACCCGTTTCTTGGCTTTACACTGCCGTTCCTTACGCCTTATTTTATGACAATTGAAACACTGCGGTTCCTGACATTGTCCCTTAGAATGACCTTGCTTCCCACAATCGTAATACTCTTTGGAAGACGAAAAAATTTTCTTGTCATTGCGCCTTCTAGTGGCGCTATCCCCATCCTGCAAATATGTAGCTACGCGCAGTGGTGCTGCTAAGTCACTTGTATTTTCCATCTGTATCCGGCGTGAAAAATCTGACGAGACTCCTCGCAGAAATGCGTCTAAAGCTCTATTCTCTGCTTCTTTCAATAGAACTTCATTTGCACTAGCATCTTGCATTAACTCACATGTGTGCGCATTCGTTCTGCTAATTCTGTCTGAAAATTCTTCTACCGTTTCACCCCTTTTTGTTGCTCCATCCTCAGCATGTGCTGCTTTTGCAACTTATTTTCTTCAGACAGTTTCTTAACTTGCTCTGTCAGTGTGACTACGGTGTCATTTGTCCCGGTTGCACGTGTCTCTGGCATAAAATTGTATTACCCTGAAGCAAGTTAATTCCTAGCACATCTAATGGCAACCCATCTAGACTTATCACATTGCCCCATTACATGACCATAGAAGCCAATCACATCACAAGCGCTTGGTACAAATTTATCGCAAGGAGCGACGTGACATGTTAGTCCAAACACTACACACTTCGATGGTACTAAGTTAGCATGACTATCATTGCCACGAAACTGCAATAAGTCTACAGGGCTGCTAGGCCTTTCAAATGACACTCTCACATCCAGTAACGTTACCCTCGACATGTCTAACTACACAGAAAACATAGAGAGGAGGCAGTTGCTGGACTCAACCAATTAGGTATTACTCGGTTTCTCCGCATGGTGTTACTCAAAGTCGTGGCGTGGATGCGCCTGACACCACTTGTTACGACTTCTGCACCACTTTTCAACAGCAAACACAGTGGCTGCACCACAGACTGAGACGGGGTGGAGATTTACAATTATTTATTGAACTTTATTTACAATTTCTCCCTCGTCGTCGCTGCCCAGCCCTACGGATCCCTCCGCCTGGCTAGTGCTGTTTATATTCTCCGACAATGCGCGCAATGGGAGCCTCTGGCCACCAGTGCTCCGCTGAAGCCAGGATGCCCTGTGGTTGAGATGAATTCGTCGCCGCTCGGCGCCCAAGTACGGTACCCGTACAGAGCCGCGTCGCCGGAAGGTCAGCTGCCGACGCATGCCGCCGCGGCGCCTGGGAAGTGGTCAGTCGCGATGTCTGCGAGGTCCCGTCATGGACGGACCTCGCGCCGTGGGGCCGACTTGCTGTGAAGTCCCGGCGTCAGTCCCGGCGGCGCCTGTGACTGCGCTGCGAACAGTCCTGCTGGAAGTTCTCGCTTTAGTTAGTCAGCCATGGTACCGACCGAACTCGTGCCGAGCTCCTGAGCTGAAGTTGATATCTGGCGGGGAACGGATGACTCCTGCGAGCTGGAACAGACTTCCAGAATCGTCACCTACGAAGATTGAGCATTCGGACATAGACCACATCCATCCTCAGATCCGAACTGCTTCCTAATGGCTTCTGTCGGTTGCTGCCTGGGCTCCACTATTTATATCCGGCAGGAGAACGTTTTTTACCCTAGGTGGTAGCTTTCTGTTATTACTCCCACAGTACATTGCAGCGTGACTTAGCATGTTGTCTCACTTACCCTTACTCAGCACTCTCCAGGCTTCGCTCGGCGCTTGTCTATGTGTGACCTTGTTTCAGTCTGTTGGTGGACTGCTGCTGTCAGCAAGGCTATCTGTGCTTGACTACTTCGCAACGAATCAGTCGAAGGCGTGCCCTGTTTTGTTATTCTCCACTGCGTGAAGCAACACTTACTACATGTGGCCAGAACACTTCGAAGAAGTGGCTCAAGTGATACAACAAACAACAACATTGAACGAGGACCTTCATGAGAAAAACCACTTCGTATGTTAATCGGGACTGTTAATTGGCCACTGAAAGCCCTGAATCTTTGATACAAATTAGGCAAGACCTTGTTCGCGTCAATTGCAAACCCAGCAACTCCCAGTATCTGCTTTAGGAAGCCGTGGCTGATCCAGTCGAATGCCTTGTCAAATTCCAAAAGTGACAGAGCTCCAGAAACAGAAGTGACAGTGGCCACAAGTATGTCATAAGTCAGTTACCGGAATCAGAATGGTATGACTAGGAATACAATACCGATCGACACCAACAATTTTCTCCAGTAACGAGGACAGCCAGCTATGCATCGCTCTCGCCACAGTCCTTATGATCAAAATACCGTGGGGTAATTTGGTTGAATCTGTCACTTAGTACCTGGCCAGATTATTTATGAATTAACACAATTTTGACAATTTAAAACAAGTGTGATACGAAATCCTCTCAACTCTTAGTTCGAAAGCAACGTGAACGTATTACCCAACAAAATCCATAAATGCACATAGAAGTTCTTTGGCACACTGTCCAAATCCGGCGACTTTTGGAGAAGGTGATCACATATAACGTCACACTGAAAATCATGTTAAAACATACCATTATAAGCAGGTGTAAGTCTACGATCTAGATCTCGAACAGTCAAGTCTCATGACTCGACAGAAAAAGGTACCTCGTACAGCCCAACATAGAACCGATACAGAGCATGCAGTATGTCCTTCAGTGTCGTCATAACGTTGTCGTCCTTAGTCTTGAGAGACCTTATATATGCACGTAGACCATGAGTCTGATGTTGAATCTGGATGACACTGAGAAATCAGTTCATCCACTAACAGAGAACGAGGTTTGAATTGCGTCCTTAACTATTACACACAATGTATAATCCAGATCCGCATTAGCAAGAAGCACCACATAGAACGACCACGATGCTTCAAGGGAAAGTGAGAACCATGACACAAAAACAATCTATCTACTTGTAGTGCATCCAAAAAAGTAGTGAAAAAGGCTGTTATGAACATTGAAAGTGTGAACCTTATCAGATGTTACATGAATTGTATAAACGAGCCAGTCATGAGTCTCCAAAGATCTGTGTTGTGTCCTGCCTAGTTGTCAAATATGGGGTGCCTGGGAAACCTGGTTCCTCAGATCACTAAACAACAATTCAAGCAAATGGTTGTAATGAATTTTATTGCAGAAAATAAATGTCAATACTTAACTCTGACAAATACAGATGGGTCACAGGCAAAGGGCGATGGAAGAAATAAGAAATCTCTTTAGTATAGACAATGCTACACAGTAGAAGCGATATGACTAGTCTTGATGCTGTTCTTAAAGTTGTTGCTGTGGAACTCAGAGAACTGGGCCAGGACCAGGTAGCGCATCACTTACGTCCTCTTCACCCAGATGGCGCTGCCGTTGCAGTGTCATCCTGGAGAGGGGCGATCAGCGTGCAACTGGCTGACGTTGTCTCACAGCCCTCTCTGCTCCAACGTTCCCGACTGGCCTGCCGATACTTGACTTTACGCCTGAAGAACCCCGGCATCACAGAATGCGTGGATTTGTCGAAACCAAGTATGACTGTACCTTTAGAAGAACACGCTTGTAACTTATGGCCGCCATTGTCAGTGGATTACGCAGCTACCATTGAACACAGAGTGCTAACGCTATGAACCAAATGACGATGTGTCACACAAGGAGGCACAAACAGTGAGGAGGAGGCGTCCAGCAGTGTGTGACACGGTTACTTTTATTACTTTGAATGGGATTTCACATTTTACTTTCACGGTATGTTCTTCCACGGTATGAAAGCAGGAGAATATAGAAAGAATTGTTGTAACATCAACCCATTTCGCAAAATTTTGTCGTCAACTTAATCCTGTTAAAGTTGTGGTCTTCAGTCCGACGACTTGTTAGAAGCAGCTATGAGTGCTAGGATTTCTACATCCATTTGACCTGCTTCCTGTATTAAAGCCTTGGTCTCCAGCTATAATATTTGTTTTCTGACCTCGGCGTGCCCACACACACACACACACACACACACACAACAAAATTCGCAATTCGTCGGTGCTTCAGGATATACCGTATCAATGGACACCTACTCTTAGTGTATTTGTGTCATAAATTTGTTTTTTCCCTAAGTGAATTCGGTACCTCTTCATCAGTTATTTGAGCTACCCGTCTATTTCCATAATTATTCCGTAGTACAAAATTTCCAAAGTTTTATTCTCTCCATGTCTAAACTGCCTATCGCCTATATCGCAATTCTGAAACGGGCTAAACATAAGACAAATAACTTCATTAAAAACGTCCTACAACTTAAACACAGGGTGGAGAATAATTTTGTCACTAAATTTTAACCCTGGATACTGATGCCAGTAGGAACCAAAATTACTTATGTTGTGTAGGTCAACAACGCACAGTTTTTAAACTACGGAAACATGGCGCCATGAGCTCCGATTGACCGCGGGATTGCCCTGCTGCCGGATGCTCTGGACAATGCATGACCGCGAATAGTTTGCCTGCCGGAGATCGCGATGTATCGAAGGCGGCCCGCATGCTCTGTGGTAGCGTTGCAGCCTTCCACTATGGGGGCCTGGGGGCAAATCCGTCGGGGTCCCGACACATCCATTGTAGTTTCATGATAATACGTACCGGGAACAAACCAGTCAACAGCTGTTAGTTTGCGTACAGAATGTCTCTTACAAATTGTGTAGGCCCCGAAAAGGGCCTTTTAAGTAGCTAGGACATTGTTTACTTAAAGCAGGTGCTCGAACCGGCGACCCTCTGACGCGACGCAAGCTTGTTAACGACAAACGGTGTTTTGACGAACTCTTTCAAGGATTCCTGGAATTGCCCTGATGTGATCTGCAGCATGTTGAATGCGATCCATTAATTCCTCTTCCTATCTAGGTGGTTCGCGTCCGGGTAGGTGTACTAAAACCTCGAAGAACCCCCATAGGAAAAAGGCCGTTGACGTGAGGTCTGGTGATCGCGGGGGTCATGTCCTACGAGAACCTCTGCCAATTACCCGGCCGTCGAAGAATTCATTTAAACATCCCCGCACAACACGCCCCATCATGCTACAACCACATGCGTAGCCATGTCCAGGGGAACATCTTCCAGCAAGCCGAGTGGAGTTTCTTGCAAAAAGTGAAAGTAATTTACCCCAGTAAGTCGAGGAGGTAGACAGACCACCTCAGTCAGATAGTCCCCCACAATTACTTCGCAGATGTTGAGCGAAATCGTTCCAGGTTTCCATGGACGTAAATGACGTGAGGATTTCCCCTTGTCCAGTAATGAACGTTTCGAGTGTTGTACAGGCCATCCCGATGGAAGATGCACTCGTCGGTAAACATCACCATGGCAGGGAAGTCAGGATGTCATGCAACACGTCGCAGGAACCACCGGTGCTACCCGACAACCGACGAACAGCAACAGGGCAATCCCACGGCCAATCGGAATGCGTGGCGCCAAGTTAACGAAGTTCAAAAATGGTGCTTTGTCTTCCTACACAAAATCAGTAATTTTGGTTCCTACTGGCATCAGCCATCCAGGGTTAAAATTTCGTGACAATCTTTCTGTTTTCCCTGTATATATTTGATGGTAACAATTTCCTCTTTTTCATAAATGTTTTTTATTGTCATTGCCAGAATGAATTTGATATTCGATCTACTTCACCCATCATGTGTTACTTTGCCACCTAAATTTTACTACCGTTGTCTTACATTTTTTGTTCGTCGTATAAACTCCTTTCACAACACTATTCATACAATTAAACAGCACTTCTCAGTCCTTTGCCGTTTCTGAAAGAATTACAGTTATCGGAAAACATCGAAGTTTCCGTTTTTACTCACTGAACTTTAGTTCCCTCTCCAAGTTTCTCCTCATCCTATTTTACTGCTTCCTCAATATGCACGTTGGATGACTTTGGGGATTGTCTACACACCTTTACCACTCCCTTCTCACCTACCGCTTCTCTGGAAAGTTCTTAGACTCTTCAACCAACAGCCCGATTTTCTTACAAGTTGAGGATAACTTTCCGTTACCTGTATTTTCTCTGTGAAACCTGTAGAATTTCGTAAAGTTTATTCTAGTCCATATTCTGAAACGATTTCTCTAAATATACAAATTTTATAAACGTATTTTTATCTTTCTTCAATATAATTTAAAATTTATATACTTAATTACTTCCACGCATGTACTATGTGTCTTTGGAACCTTACATTATGTTCCACACGGTCGGCTTCTACCAGTTTTTCCGTTGTTCCATGAATTATCCAGGATTTTGTAACTCTGACTTTTAAACTAGCGCTCTTGTAATATTCACACCTATCAGCATCAGCCTTCTGTGGAAAATGAATTATTACACTGCTCTAGAAATCTTAAGGTATTTCGCTTTTTCTATTTTATTTAGCGCACCATATGCAGTAGTTTTATCATCGCTAGCTTTCCCAAGAATCTCAATAATTATGAAAGAATGAAGTTTTCTGCAGAAGTATTGTTTCGGCTTAGGTCTTTAATTGCTCTGTGAAAGTCTTGTCTCAATACCAAATGTTCCATTTCCTTGTCACCAGTTTCCTCTCTTTGTATAAAACTGTCCCGAAGTTCATTTCCCCCTTGTATACTTCTTTCACCTTTCACTTTTGTCTTCTTTACTTAGTACTGGCTTCTCAATCGAGTTGTTGATTTTCATACAGCTGAGTATCTATCACTCAAAATCTGTTTAATACTCCTGAAAGCCTTATATATCTCCTAGATATAAATGATTTAAAATTGTTGCATTTGTCTTCCAGGTATTCTGTCTCAGCCAATTTGCACTTTGTATCAGTCTATGATTTATACGCTCTGCACTCGTAAATTAAATTCAATTTCCACTGAATCTTAGCGTTTTACCTATTTTATCCTCTGCTGCCTGTTCAATTCTCAACAACATTTCAGCCAATAGTTGCATCATTTTCCCTTTGAAAATTCCTAATTTCGTGGTCCTTTCATTCTATACAAATTCTGTTGCTTTAATTTCTGATGTTTTTGCAATTTATTAAGTTTTAATCATCATAACCAACAAATTATTGTAAAATTCCAGACCTACCTCTATAAATGTTTTGTGGTTTAAACTCTGGTTTCGAAATCTGTCTTAGCATTACACAAGTTATCTGAAGCCTTCAGGACATCTACCTCTCTTTATCGTATGCATCCGTGTTTCATGATCCTTAAACCAGTTGTCAACAATGATTAAATTATGCCCCACATAAAATTCTACCAGGCAGCTTTGCCTATAATTCCTTTCCTCCAGCGCACATTTACGTATTATTTTTCTTCCTCTTTCTTTTGCAGTTCACCAGTTACAATTCTATTATCGCTTCCCTTACCTGAATAATTGATTTCATCTTTTCGTAATTTGCTGAGTCAACTGACTCTTTAAGAACTTGCAGTACTGTAGTGGGTGTAAGTTTCATATCTGTCCTGGCTCTGACACCACTTTCACTATCCTTTTGACAGTAGCTCAACAGCATTATACTTCTTATACATTATTACACCAACTGCATAAATCCTATTAGAATTTGTATGTTTCATGCTTTAGCAACAATTTTATCTCCCGGTTATTTTCTCCAAGAGGATGCCATCATCATTCAACCAAACGGCAGAGCTGCATGGTCTAGTGAAAAGTAACGGATATAATCTTTCTTGCTTTCAGCCGTTAGCAGTTGAAGCAGAGCAACGCCACATTGGTCTATGTTACAAGGCAGGGTTAGTCAATCGTCCCGATCGTTGACCCAGCAAACACTGAAAAGACTGCTGCACCTCTTCAGTAACCATAGATACCCCTCCGGTGTGGTTGCAATTGCGGTACGGCTATGTGTATCGTTGAGGCAAGCAAGCAGTGTCTGACCGAACATTCTGCTTCGGTTCCGGCTTCCGCCACCTTCGGCCAAAAATCCCACATTCGGCCAAACCTTCGGCATCGGCCAAAATATACCAAAGTTTTGGTCGAAGCCGAAGACTTCCAACAAGCGCCGAATTTGCACTAACTGTTAGAACTGCCCATGCGGGGTGGACACCCGACATTTAAATTGCAACAGTCGTGAATCTTTCACATTCTTGGAGAGAACTGTAGTACACTGTGTTGCGTCGGTCGGCCGCCCTCGCCAGTAACACAAGTACGTACAGGAGATTTTCTTATGCAAGGAATACTTCAGATTTCTTTTGCACCTCTAATATAGCCTCGTTTTAGAACGAAGTGTTTGAGTAGATGAAACGTAAAACATGAAGACTGAATTATCATTTCTACAATAGAATGAGTCTCGGTCAAGTCAAATAGCTTGTATGGAAGCAGATGTTGATGAGTCTAGAACTTCCTGTTCAAAATCAAATGCAAATATCGAAAATGCATTCTCAAAATATGATAAAAATTTATGGGATTAGCATGATACACTTGAATTACCTGTCACAAGTGATGACAACTTGGATTGATAACATCACAATCCTCCTTTCGAAGAACATCTACTAAGCGGTGTTTTAAAAGAACCTTTGCTTTCGAGGAATGCGGTCATTTATGAATATAGGGTTCTAGTCCATATACTCATCCATACCCAATTGTACACAAATATTTATCTGCTCCTCCTACCACTGTTCCCAGCGAACAATTGTCCAGCGCAGCGGGACAGATGTATGCGGACAGGCGATCTAACTTGACTTGTGAAAATGTGGACAATTTATTATTTTTAGCTTACAACACAAGACGATTTAACTTTGAGTATTAATTATTTTTCACTGATAGATATGAAAACGCTTACGGAAACTTTAAGTATCACTTGGTTATTATTATGTGTTTTTACATTTGTAATTGTTCAGGTACTTCTCTTAAATACGTAAATATTATAATTTATAGCAGATTAGATCTGAATGATTTTACGTGAGAATGTCTACTAGTAGATGGTGAGAGGAAGAGGTGGGGGGGGGGGGAGGAAGTGATGGGAAATTAGAAAGATCTCACTGAGAAGGTTCTCATTGTTACTGAATATATTTATGTGCAAGGAGACTGGACGAAACAACATTTGGATGTTTGACCTCGTAAGCAGGCTGTTTATGTTCTTATCTTGGTCACGCCACGTAGCGCTCTGTGTGAAAATCACTGGCTGTGCTGTGTGCAGTCTGTGGCTCGTTGGCATTGTTGGAATATTCGCTATTGTAGTGTTCGGCAGTTCGATGTGAACAGCGCGTAGCTTTGGGCAGTTGGAGGTGAGCCGCCAGCAGTGGTGGATGCGGAGAGAAAGATGCCAGAGTTTTGAGAGGTTACTATAAGCGGACGATATGGACGTGTGTCCGCCAAAAAAAAAAAAAAAAAAAAAAAAAGAAATTTGTAAAGATTCATTTCATGAATTGATAGATATGTATATGATCACTTTTGAACATTATTAAGGTACATACATTGTTTGTTCTCTGTCAAAATCTTTCATTTGCTAACCTTGCCTATCAGTAGTTAGTGCCTTCAGTAGTTAGAATCTTTTATTTAGCTTGCATTATTGGAGCTCGCTGTATTGCAGTAGTTGAGTAACGAAGATTTTTGTGAGGTAAGTGATTCATGAAAGGTATAGGTTATTCTTAGTCTGGGCCATTCTTTTGTCGGGATTATTGAAAGTCAATATTGCATTGCGCTAAAAATATCGTGTGTCAGTTTAGTGGTGATCAGAATTAAGTAAAGAGAGAAATATCTGAGTACGTTGAGTTTTACTCAGCTGTTTCTGTATCAAATAACGTAAGAGTTTTTCCAGCACTGTCTTTCCTAATTTCCAAAGGGGACGTTTCAACCTAAACCTCAGCAACAAACTTTCATATCACGTACTCTAAGAGGAAAAAGATTCCCAACACCAAGAGATCGTTGTGCAGATAAAGTAAAGCTGGTAAGCATGTCTCTAGATCTGAAAGATGACGTCTACTCCAATTTCGCGCCACTCACGTAACAGGGACAGTGGTAGCGCCACAATGAGGATACACATCAAGTTTGCCTTAAATTCGCATTGTAATTGGCTTGAGCATTTGAGAATAGACGTAGTGAATAGAGGTTAGTCAAGAATGCATTTAAGGGGACAAAGACGCCGTTATCAGCATCTCATTAAGTTTTAGAAGCGTTGTGTAACAGGCTACGGGAAGCTGAATGTTACATACGTGATACTGCAGAAAGACATGGTAGGAATGTAGCCACTGTACTCAATTTCTACCAGAGGTGGTCACTGGAAGGTACGACATCAAGAAGCCCGGTCTCCTGACGGCCACGTGGCACTATCAAGGGGGTTGATCATACTGTTCGGGGTATAGCTCTGGCGCAGCATAACGCATCTTCAGCAGCAATTCGAGCAACAGTTGGCACCACAGTGACACGATACAAATCAGCTACCCCAAGACAGCTCCAAGCCAGACGTCCTGTAGCGTGCATTCCACTGACCCCAAACACCGCCGTTAGCGACTTGAGTGGTGTCAATCGGGAGCTTATTAAAAGCGGAATGGCGGTTGTTGTATTTTCTGATAAAAGTTGGTCCTACAAATAATGATCGATTGTTGGTTCGAAGGAGACCAGGTGAGCGCGTAGAATAAACCTGTCTGCAGCCAAGACGCACTCACCTACACATGGACTTATGGTCTAGGTGCGACTTTGTATCACAGCAGGAGAACTCTCGTGGTTATCCCACGCAAGCTGAATGCAAAATTCTTACGTCACTCCGGTGATTAGACCTATTATGCTGCCAATCGTGAACAGCACTCCAGGGATAACGCTCGCCCACATACCACTGTTGTAAAGGAACATGCTCGACCAAGTATCGACTCGTTGCCTTGGCCTGCTCGATCACTAGATGTGTCACCAATCGAGCACATGTGGGACTTCATCGGACGGCAGCTCGAGCGTCATTCTCAACCTGCATAAAGCGTCCCTGTGTGGACCGTCCAGGTATAACAGGCATGGAACTCTGTCCCACAAACTGACGTTCGGATCGTGTACAACACAATGCGTGCACTTCTACAACCTTGCATTCAACAGGCTGGTGGTTACACCGGTTATTAAATGTACCAGGACTTATCGCGCGTAGTTTGACTTGTGGCCTAGAGCGTCAATCAGTTAAATACTTTACTTAGACTAATGTATTCCACAAATTTCATTACTATAATTATTTTTCAGTGTTGGAACTGTTTCTGCCTCAGACTATGTACCATAGTGCCGGACATGGCGGTAGCAAGTTTGATTTTTGGTGATGAGTTTTTTTCTTTATTTGGCCAAATCCTTAAATTCGACCTACAATACTGTCCATTAAAATTGCTACACCACGAAGATGACGTGCTACAGAAGCGAAATGCAACCGACAGGTAGAAGATGCTGGGATATGCAAATGATTTGCTTTTCAGAGCATTCACACAAGGTTGGCGCCCGTGGCGACACCTACAACGTGCTGACATGAGGAAAGTTTCCAACCGACTTCTTATACACGAACAGAAGTTGACCGACGTTGCCTGGTGAAACGTTGTTGTGATGCCTCGTGTAAGGACAAGAAATGCTTACCATCGCGTTTTCGACATTGATAAAGGTCGGATTGTAGCCCATCGCGATTGCGGTTTATCGTATCGCGACATTGCTACTCGCGTTGGTCGAGATCCAATGACTGTTAGCAGAATGTAAAAACGGTGGGTTCAGCAGGGTAATACGAAACGCCGTGCTGGATCGCTATGGCCTTGTATCCCTAGCAGTCGAGATGACAGGCATCTTAACCGCATGGCTCTAACGGATCGTGCAGCAACGTCTCGATCCCTGAGTCAACCGACGGGGACGTTTGCAAGGCAACAACCATCTGCACGAACAGTTCGACGACGTTTGCAGCAGCATGGACTATCAGCTTGGAGACCATGGCTGCGGCTACTCTTCACGCTGCATCACAAACAGGAGCGTCTGCGATGGTGTACTCAACGACATACCTGGTTGCACGAATGGCAAAACGTCATTATTTCGAATGAATCCAGGTTCTGTTTACTGCATCATGATGGTCGCATCTGTGTTTGGCGACATCGCGGAGAACGCACATCGGAAGCGTGTATTCGTCATCGCCATCAGGCGTATCACCCGGCGTGATGGTATGGGATGCCACTGGGTACACGTCTCGGTCACCTCCTGTTCGCAGTCACGGCACTTTGAACAGTGGAGGTTACATTTCAGATGTGTTACGACCCGTGGCTCTACCTTTCATTCGATCCCTGCGAAGTCCTACGTTTCAGCCGGATAATGCATGACCGCATGTTGAAGGTCCTGCACGGGCCTTTCTGGATACAGAAAAAGTTCGACTGCTGCTCTGGCCAACACATTCTCCAGATCTCTTACCAATTTAAAACGTCTGGTCAATAGTGGCCGAGCAACTGGCACGTCACAATACGCCAGTCACTATTCTTGATGAACAGTTGAATCGTGTTGAAGCTTCATGGGCAGCTGTACCTGTACACTCCATCCAAGCTCTGCTCGACTGAATGCCCAGGCATATCAAGGCCGTTATTACGGCTAGAGGTGGTTGTTCTGGTACTGATTTCTCCGGGTCTATGCACCCAAATTGCCTGAAAATGTAATCACATGTCAGTTTTAATATTGTTCTATATTTTTTCCAATTAATACCCGTTTATCATCTGCATTTCCTCCTGGTGTAGCAATTTTAATGGCCAGTAGTGTACATCTACATCCAAATGGATGCTCTGCAAATCACATTTAAGTGCCTTCACAAGACTGTTATTCCACTCTTGTATAGCGGTCTGAAAGAACGAAGACCTATGTTTTCCCGTACGAGCTCTGATTTACCTTATTTTTTCATGGTGATCGTTTCTCTCTATGCAGGTCGGTGTCAACAAAATATTTTCGCATTTGGTGGAGAAAGTTGGTGGTAGTAATTTCGTGAGAAGTTTCCTCCGCAACGAAAAACTCCTTTTGTTTTAATTATGCGCATCGCAAAACTCGTATCATTTCAGTGATACACTGTCCCCTGTTTCATGACGATACAAAACTTGCTGCTCTTCTTCGAATTTCTTAGGTGTATTCCGTTTATCCTACTTGGTGAGGATCCCACACCGCGCAGCAGTATTCTAAAAGAGGACGAAGAAGCGTAGTGTAGACAGTCTCCTCTGTAGATCTGTTACATTTTGTAAATGTCCTGCCAATATAACGCAGTCTTTGGTTAGCCTTCCCCAAATTTTTTCCTATGTGTTCCTTCCATTTTAAGTTGTTCGTAAAAGCAGTGAAGGGAACCCAAAGTACTACCAGAAGTAAAGCTAGCTCGGTTCCTCTACGTAGGCAATTGAGAGGGATGGGGTGCACTGATCGAGCAACTCGTAACAAGCGACGTGATGCCACTGGACGATGGATAATTGGAAACGAGTGATTTGGAGCGATGAATCACGTTCTACCATAAGGCAACCGGATGGAGTGTCCTGTGTTTGGCGAATGTTCGGCGAACTTTACTGGTTATCATATGTAGGGCCAACAGCGAAGCATGGGGGAGGTTGTACTGCGGCATGGGGATGTTTTCCGTAATTAAGCTGTGATCTCCTTACTGCCGTTAAGTCAACTATAAATGCGGAACAATATGGAGACATTTTACAGTACTGTGTATTGTGCGGGAGTGGGGCAACAGTTCGACCACTGTTTGTATCAATATGACAGTGCATCACGTCATAAAGCTGCGTCTTTGAGGCAATGATTTGTTGACAAAAACATTCCTGAAATGGACTGGCCTCAGTGTCCCGATCTGACTCCAATAGAACCACTCTGTGATTAGAAACTGGGCTTCCCCCTTCCCAGGATCTCATCATCCGGGTTCACTACCTTTTCTGGTTTCGGCTATTTGGGAAGGCTGAGCCACCATTCCCTCCACAGGTATTCAGACACCTCACTGAAAGTATCGGTCACTAAAGCGAACGGTGGACTCAACTCGTACTGTAATGTTATTCAATACATTATGTACATGTACTCCATATTAATGGCCACTAATAGGTGTTCAGCTAACTTTCATCCGTTTGTGTATGTACGTAAACACGGGAAGATTACGAGCTGTCCAGATTTAAATATAGTTTGTCATCATTCGTTCTTAGCCATTTTATCAGTAGTATAATGATTATTTATATGGTACAATTTAGAACGAATATATTAGCTGATTAAGGCACTGTATATTTTATAAGATTTCAACCCAAGTAAATCAAAATCGGTCACGCTCGTCACTACACTCACTGTTTAGTGTCATCCTGAGTTGTTCCCCTTGAAAACTATCACGTTTTAGTTCACACATCGTATATGATTTGCTTTTGTTTTCTTATGATTTGTTCTCAAGCCATTCTTAACTTTTACGACTTAAGACAAATTTAATCAGTGCGTTCTTACTTTACTGCCACATGACTGATTATTTCTTCCCCGTTACTGTATCCCTTCTTTTCACCCCACGTTTTCCACGGTCTAGAATTACCTCAGATTATATACTGATTACTGTTCCAAGTAACGCCATCCATCTAACGTTGACTAATTCAAAAGACTGATTTATTCCATCCGAAACGAACGATTCATTTACTATATGAAAACACATTCACTTTCTAGAAGAAGGCCACGCGATATCACCATTTCATCCCCAAAGACAGTTAACAGGTTACTAAAGAACCTGGCCTCTGTAGACATGGAGGAGGACAGGTAGTAAAGCTAAGTTCTTTATGACAAGAATTTGTGCGAACGTCCTGAAGTAAACTTCAATTCTCTCCACAGGGCCACATCGCATGAGAGCATGTGACAATGTTGATGGCGATTCGTCTTTCTGTTGAGGACATTAGACTGAAAGGTCTGTTTAGTGCTGTTGCAAGTGTCACCATTTCCCATTCCTTCAACCATAGCATAGTCAAACTAAGATTTTAAAAGCTGTCTACTGATTCTGATCTGATATCAAGTAATACGGATAACAATAACGAGTAAAAACCCTTTTCTTTTTTCTCGGATTACATCTTACACAAATTTTAATTGTCTAATTGTTTATTATCACAGAAGAGACACTTTTTGCCATATAACTACGGACACACTATTCTCCCTTGACTGTAAAGAGGGAAAGCTAGTACTTTAGTTATTTATTGCATGCCACATTCGTATGCTGTGTCCCATGTCGTCCATTCCTCGTAGCAAACATTCTCTATTAAACATTCTCTTCAAAGTATGATTCTCTATTAAGCCCTGAATTTAGAACGTACAAGGGAAGGATGAGAAAGATACGATACAAATACAAGGAGACGATGTTGTTTCATTCACGGTAAAGAGTATTTGATAAACTTGTCTCTTGAAATAAATGAATTATTGGCATTTTGCGGATTTTGTAGGAGACAGTAATCCAGTTACGATCAAAACAGGAATTTATTACAACAATATGAATACCCATCCAAAGCACATCAAACAATGAAGTACCGGTAGAGTGTCTGAGAAATTGAGGATATTAACCTAATACCACGGTGCCACAAAGACAAAAGAGATAGCGTTCAACATCAGAGCTATTCAAAACAAATAAGTAAACCGAACAAAAAAAGTAAAGTTCCGCATTTTAGTCCTAGACGGACTAATCGGGTGTGACCCACCGCCATGTCATCCTGTGCCAACGGCGTCAGTGGATGCAATATGGACGGGCTGGTGGGCGGTCATGTGGCCTCTCTCTCTGTCGTTGTCGGCTTCCTTGACTTGGGAACCGCTGCTAACCGGTTGAGCATCTCCTCACAATGCTAAGTGCAGGCCGTACAAGTCCTCAGTGGAGGATGCAGATAGGAGGGGCGTGGGGTCAGCACACCGCTCTCCCGGTCGTTATGATGGTATTCGTGACCGAAGCAGCTACTATTCGGTCGAGTAGCTCCTCAATTGGCATCACGAGGCTGAGTGCACCCCGGAAAATGTCAACAGAGCATGACGGCCTGGATGGTCACCCATCCAAGCGCCGACCACGCCCGACAGCGCTTAACTTTGGTGATCTCACGGGAACCGGTGTATCCACTGCGGCAAGGCCGTTGCCCGGAGCAAAAAGTGGGAAAGCTAAGGATCGAGAGGTAACTACTTCGTAAGATATCTTTGGAGGAAAGCTAGATAATTGGTACTACCATGCATGAGTATCTGTCCCAAAACCAGTTTATTTGAAAACTTATCACTCTTACTATCACGCTTATGGATACCATTCAGGGACGAAAAAGCACGAAAAAAAGGTTACTGTTTATCAAAATTAATTAAATATAAGCGAGCTACTTAATAAAAATAAATAAGCTGTAGCTAGGATTGGGCATGTAGAATATTAAACACAGCTGAACAAGAAATTAACTCAGAGAACAGTGTGTCACAGAAAACGATGATACTTGAAAACATGAACATGGACATGAATGGAGAAAAATGAAAGAGCGTTAGAATAGTCTCTTTCGAAGTTCACCACAATAATGGCGTACCAACTGCCGCAATAAAAGTAACAAAATACATCGAGAGTATACATTTTAAGAACTACTACCTCTTTCGAAAAGTTATGCCAGATTATGCAGCATTAAATGTCTTCCGTATGATGACTGCTAGGTTGCAGGATAATAGAACAAAAGCTTTTCGCAAATTGTTGGGGCTATTTCACAGTAAACTGTAGTTCAAAAGGTATTTGACGAAGGCAAATGCCAATCACCTCAACTAACGCTTTCATCGGAAGCCGTCTGCTCCCATTCATGGTTTCCTGTGTATGGGGCTGCCTCTGACAAACAAAACGTTTGTGCTTTACTGCGAGAGAAGTTTTCCTGCTGAATTAGGATTACGTTCAGGAGAATCACAAGCGAAATTGTGTAGAGTATTTAAAAAAATTATTTACGTTATACTTGTAGCATCTAGAGCGTTTTATCATTTCAAGTTGAGTTAGTCAGCTGAGCGTTTGCACAGGTCCCGGCAGGCCGACGCAATTTCCCAGAATGCAGAACCGCCTCGTCGGTGCCAGACTGGAGCAGAGCGGCACGGCGTCCAGGGTGTGCTTCGCCAGTATTGCCGCAGAACAGCGTGCGAAAAGGAGCGCTAACAAAGACGACGGAGAAGGAGGGGTGCATTATTAAGGCCGAGCAGCGCCACCAGCTGCGACGCGTCCTAGCCGCCGGGTGTGGTGATGCGCGCAGCGGGTTGCTAGCACACTAGGTGCGCCGGGACGAGAGTATCGCGCCGTCACGTACGAGGCAGTGGCTGCCTGCCGGCTAGTGCACGAGAGCGTGAGTCTGGGGCGGACGATACCAGCGAAATACAGGCGCTCGGGGCCCCTCAGCCGAGGCTGGCAGTGGAACACTACCAAAGGGTCTGCACCATCCAGTTCTGAGCCTCAGCATCTCCGCAATCTCCTCACTCTTATCACAGTTTCAAAATTCAGCTATGTAAAAGAAAAACAGTAGACACGGACGGTTACTGCAATATGAGAAACAGATTACACCGGATATGGAGTATAATAGCTACATAGAGATGTAATATGTCAGCACAAGGCAAAATTTACAGACACATACGAGTAATCTCCATCTACAAATTGCGTTGGAAGTAATAAACATAAAAGACCCAGATATTCAAGTGCGTGTCAAGAAGTATTTAAGAGACTATTGATAATACAATCCCGGCCTTTATGGCTGATATTATCGTCTTCGGTGAATTTTGCTTTATAGATGTCGAGATGTGAGCCAAAGTATGTTCCTGAGCCTAACGTTTCATCTTCTAAGGCAGGAAACGTCAGAGGCTACAATGATCCTGATAGCAACGCGAAACACCAACAAGCTCAGCAGAACGAACTGTTACGCTTCTGGCCATTAATCTTGCTACACCACGATGATGACCTGCTACTGACGCTAAATTTAACCGACAGGAAGAATATGCTGTGATATCCAAATGATTAGCTTTTCAGAGCATTCAAATAAGGTTGGCGCCGGTGGCGACACCTACAACGTGCTGACATGAGGAAAGTTTCCAACCGATTTCTCATACACAAACAGCAATTGACCGGCGATGCCTGGTGAAACGTTGTGTTGATGCCTCGTGTAAGGAGGAGAAATGCGTCACGTTTCCGACTTTGATAAAGGTGGGATTGCAGCCTATCGCGATTGCGGTTTATCGTATCGCGAAATTGCTGCTCGCGTTGGTGGAGATCCAATGACTGTTAGCAGAATATGGAATCGGTGGGTTCAGTAGGGTAATACGGAACGCAATGCTGGATCGCAACGGCCTCCTGTCACTAGAAGTCGAGATGAAAGGCATCTTATCCGCATGGCTGTAACGGATCGTGCAGCCACGTCTCGATCCCTGAATCAACATGTAAGAAGTTCATGATTAAGGAATTTTTTTTGCTAGCGCACTCGAGCAGATGTAATGTCGATGGATTTCTCACGCACTGCCTGCGACATGCAAAGCTGTAAGAGAATCTCAGACCAGAGAGCAGTGTTGTATGCAGTAGGAATCGTGTAGCAGTCGTAGTAGTAGTAGCGAGCAGTCGTGTGTATCGAGTTGGCTGGGCCGGTCGTGGGGAGCGATGGCGGAGCCTGAGCTTTGTAGTATTAGGTAAAAGTAGCCTCGCGCTTATGAAGTATTGTTATATTAAGTCCCATGTAAATGTTAAAAGAAATCCCTTAGTAATAATCTTTTTTGTAAAAATTAACTTTTTGACAACCATTCATCTCAATTTAAGGAATTTACTAATTTCTCTCCCCCCCCCCCCATGAACCATGAACCTTGCCGCTGGTGGGGAGGCTTGCGTGCTTCAGCGATACGGATGGCCGCACCGTAGGTGCAACCACATCGGAGGGGTATCTGTTGAGAGGCCAGACAAACGTGTGGTTCCTGAAGAGGGGCAGCAGCCTTTTCAGTAGTTGCAAGGGCAACAGTCTGGATGATTGACTGATTTGGCCTTGTGACACTAACCAAAACGGCCTTGCTGTGCTGGTACTGCGAACGGCTGAAAGCAAGGGGAAACTACAGCCGTAATTTTTCCTGAGGGCATGCAGCTTTACTGTATGGTTAAATGATGATGGCGTCCTCTTGGGCAAAATATTCAGAAGGTAAAATAGCCCACCTTTCGGATCTCCGGGCGGGGACTACTCAAGAGGACGTTGTTATGAGGAGAAAGAAAACTGGCGTTCTACAGATCGGAGCGTGGAATATCAGATCCCTTAATCGAGCAGGTAGGTTAGAAAATTTAAAAAGGGAAATGGATAGGTTAAAGTTAGATATAGTGGGAATTAGTGAAGTTCGGTGGCTGGAGGAACAAGACTTTTGGTCAGGCGAATACAGGGTTACAAATACAAAATCAAATAGGTGTAGTGCAGTAGTAGGTTTAATAATGAATAAAAAAATAGGAGTGCGGGTAAGCTACTACAAACAGCATAGTGAACGCATTATTGTGGCCACGATAGACACGAAGCACACGCCTACTACAGTAGTACAAGTTTATATGCAAATAGGTGGGAATTTAAGGGGATGAGACCTGGATAAACTGACTAAACAAGAGGTTGTGCAGAGTTTCAGGGAGAGCATAAGGGAACAATTGACAGCAATTGGGGAAAGAAATACAGTAGAAGAAGAATGGGTAGCTCTGAGGGATGAGGTAGTGAAGGAAGCAGAGGATCAAGTAGGTAAAAAGACTAGGGCTTGTAGTAATCCTTGGGTAACAGAAGAAATATTTAATTTAATTGATGAAAGAAAAAAACACAAAAACGCAGTAAATGAAGCAGGCAAAAAGGAATACAAATGTCTCAAAAATGAGATCGACAGGAAGTGCAAAATGGCTAAGCAGGGATGGTCAGAGGACAAATGTAAGGATGCAGAGGCTTATCGCATTAGTGGTAAGAAAGATACAGCCTACAGGAAAATTAAAGAGACCTTTGGAGAAAGGAGAACCACTTGTATGAATATCATGAGCTCAGATTGAAACCCAGTCCTAAGCAAAGAAGGGAAAGCAGAAAGATGGAAGGAGTATATAGAGGGTCTGTACAAGAGCAATGTACTTGAGGACAATATTATAGAAATGGAAGAGAATGTAGATGAAGATGGAATCGGAGATAAGATACTGCATGAAGAGTTTCATAGAGCATTGAAAGACCTGAGCCGAAACAAGGCCCCGGGAGTAGACAACATTCCATTAGAACTACTGACGGCCTAGGGAGAGCCAGTCCTGACAAAACTCTACCATCTGGTGAGCAAGATGTATGAGACAGGCGAAGTACCCTCACACTTGAAGAAGAATATAATAATTCCAATCCCAAAGAAAGCAGGTGTTGACACATATGAAAATTACCGAACTATCAGTTTAATAAGTCACAGCTGCAAAATACTAACGCGAATTCTTTACAGACGAATAGAAAAAACTGGTAGAAGCCGACCTCGGGGAAGATCAGTTTGGATTCCGTAGAAATATTGGAACACGTGAGGCAATACTGACCTTACAACTTATCTTAGAAGAAAGGTTAAGGAAAGGCAAACCTACGTTTCTAGCATTTGTAGACTTAGAGAAAGCTTTTGACAATGTTGAATGGAATACTCTCTTTCAAATTCTAAAGGTGGCAGGGGTAAAATACAGGGAGCGAAAGGCTATTTACAAATAGTACAGAAAGCAGATTGCAGTTATAAGAGTCGAGGGGCATGAAAGGGAAGCAGTGGTTGGGAAGGGAGTGAGACAGGGTTGTAGCCTCTCTCCAAAGTTATTCAATCTGTATATTGAGCAGTAAAGGAAACAAAAGATAAATTCGGAGTAAGTATTAAACTCCATGGAGTAGAAATAAAAACTTTGAGGTTGGCCGATGACCTTGTAATTCTGTCAGAGACAGCAAAGGACTTGGAAGAGCAGTTGAACGGAATGGATAGTATCTTGAAAGGATGAACATCAACAAAAGCAAAACGAGGATAATGTAATGTAGTCGAATTAAGTCGGGTGATGCTGAGGGAACTAGATTAGGGAATGAGACACTTAAAGTAGTAAAGGAGTTTTGCTATTTGGGGAGCAAAATAACTGATGATGGTCGAAGTAGAGAGGATATAAAATGTAGACTGGCAATGGCAAGGAAAGCGTTTCTGAAGAAGAGAAATTTGTTAACATCGAGTATAGATTTAAGTGTTAGGAAGTCATTTCTGAAAGTATTTGTATGGAGTGTAGCCATGTATGGAAGCGAAACATGGACGGTAAATAGTTTGGACAAGAAGAGAATAGAAGCTTTCGAAATGTGGTGCTACAGAACAATGCTGAAGATTAGATGGGTAGATAACATAATTACTAAGGAGGTGTTGAATAGAATTGGGGAGAAGAGGAGTTTGTGGCACAACTTGACAAGAAGAAGGGACCGGTTGGTAGGACATGTTCTTAGGCATCAAGGGATCACAAATTTAGTATTGGAGGGCAGTGTGGAGGGTAAAAATCATAGAGGGAGACCAAGAGATGAATACACTAAGCAGATTCAGAAGGACGTAGGTTGCAGTAAGTACTGGGAGATGAAGAGGCTTGCACAGGATAGGGTAACATGGAGAGCTGCATCAACCCAGTCTGAGGACTGAAAACCACAATAACAACAACTAATTTCTCCAATCCATGGTGATCCCGATTATTGTAAACAAAAATCAGTTGTTTCTTTTTATACATGACAAATCTATCGGCCAGCATTGCACAGGGCTGTCCCAGAAAAATTTCTTATATGAGCAGATGTATATGCGTTATCCGGCGACCTTATTGAGGTAATAATTTTCAATTTATTCAGAATGTTCTTTCAGGGCCATGACGCAGCACTGCTGACGTCCAAAATTTACCAGTTTAAACACACAGTCAATTATGGAAAGGTTATCTATGAATCACATTTTTTTATTAGGAGATTAGTCACATTTTATCCTTCCAAGATTACGGAATTTATCTGTGGGAAGTTACGCTGAATGTGAATTATATAATTATATTTTTTACTGTTGGGAGGTTTCGGAACTTTTCTGTTGGGAAGTTACAAACAGATGGTGACGTTTGCAAGACAACAACGATCTGCACGAACAGTTCGACGACGTTTGCAGCAGCACGATCTATCAGCTCGGAGACCATGGCTGGTGTTACGCTTGACGCTGCATCACAGACAGGAGCGCCTGCGATGTTGTACTCAACGACGTACCTGGGTCACGAATGGCAAAACGTAATTTTTTCTGATGAATCCAGGTTCTGTTTACAGGATCATGATGGTCGCATCCGTGTTTGGTGACATCGCGGTGAACGCACATTGGAAACATGTATTCGTCATCACCATACTGGCGTATCACCCGGCGTGATGGTATGGGTACCAATGGTTACACGTCTCGGTCACCTCTTGTTGGCATTGACAGCACTTTGAAAAGTGGACGTTACATTTCAGATGTGCTACGGCCCGTGACTCTACTCTTCATTCGATCCCTGCGAAACCCCACATTTCAGCAGGATAATACAGTACCGCATGTTGCTGGTTCTGTACGGGCCTATCTGGATACAGAAAATGTTCGACAGCTGCCCTGGCCAGCACAGTCTCCAGATATCTCACCAATTGGAAACGCCTGGTCAACGGTGGCCGAGCAAGCGGCTGGTCACAATACGCCACTCACTGCTCTTGATGAACTCTAGTATCGTGTTGTGAAGCTGCATGGGCAGCTGTACATGTACACGCCATCCAAGCTCTGTTTGACTCAATGTCCAGGCGTATCAAGGCCGTTATTACGGCCAGAGGTGGTTGTTCTGGGTACTGATTTCTCAGGATCTATGCACCCAAATTGCGTGAAAATGTAATCACACGCCAGTGCTAGTATCATATATTTGTCTAATGAATACCCGTTTATAATCTGCATTTGTTCTTTGTGTTGTAATTTTAATGGCCTGTAGTGTATGTTGACATGTAGAGTCTGGCTCGCTAAGTTGTGTTTGTTTGGTCATAGGGCGTAGGTTCTGACGAAGACTCCGGCATTAGGAGACTAGGAAAAGTAGAGAAATCAACTGTAGCAGAGTAGGAAATTGTTCAGTCAGGAAACCACGAATTGAAGTTTTCTCAAAGAGAAATTTTATGTACAGCGTGAAATTATTATCCACGACAATGTAGAGAAGCCATTGAAATTTATAAACATCAGGATAATTTTAATAGGAAAGAGGAGGCAATGAAACTTAGCGATATATGGACAGTAGCTCTGCTGAATCGCTAGACAGTTTTATCTTTGATAAGACGACAAGCGATAGCTAAGTTTCGTCTCTGACAAGGATTATCTCTCCTCATCATGTGTTACTTGGACTGTGCCCCCTTTTGTACAGTATTTATGTTGCTCTCGAACGTCCGACCGGTCAAGACTCAGCGGAGGGGCGCCTCTCAGGATGTCCAGCGCAGTCCTGGACAAAAGTCAGGAACAAGAAGAGTTTCTTGGACCATGACCTCACATTCGAAAGATTTAACAGCAGCTATTAGGAGACTAAACTCTACTCACAGAAACTACGCCCTAATGCCCGTAACTTAAAATTTATCACCATTAACGTTCACTTGTGTGTCGAAGTAGCAATGTAGAAACAAAATTTCGGCAGTAGAATAAAAGCGGAAAATTTTGAAAAGGATCACAGGTGAAAAAGGCCTCTTATTCCGATCAAGGGATGACTTCATGGACTGGACGCTATGCTTTGTTGGTAACATGGCTTAACGACAAACAAAGGCTATGTTCAGTATTACAAGTGAGAGTAAAGATCTGATTGACATCAAAATTAGTAGCGACGCAGCATTGGGAAAAGCAGACCAATTCTCCCATATAGGAAGTAAGATTACGCAGAATCCATGGAAAACTGCAGCGGTAGATTCACATAGAGATGGAAGTTTTCTTCAATAAAGGAAGCTCTACTGTCATTACAAACTAATGTTGTAGCTAGATGAAAGTGGAACGTGCACAATCTGAAACGCAAAGAAGTGATAAGTTTTTGAAGTGTACTGTGTTGAACACTAGCTTGTATTTCACTGTGCTACCTACCAGAGTGTAGGAGGCAAGACATATGACTTGTCTCCTCTGGGGAATACGATATGTTTTAACGTGTCTAACGTTTTGGAAGTTGGAAGTACGACGTTGGTGGTCCTTTGTCATGAAGAGGTGACTTTGAAATGTAGAAAACCTAGGTTGGCCCCACGAGGCTAAGTGCAACTCTTACCGACTGAGGAGCTACTAGAACGATTAGAAGCGGTTCCAAGGTCATGAAAGCCGACAACGACTGGGAGAGCGATATGATGGCTATATGCCTCTCCGTTCCGCATCGTATGACGTCATTGGCAGAGGATGATACGGCGGTAGTACGGGGCCGTTTGAACCGTCTAGGGGTAAACTGCAAAACTTCTTTATTTTTCTAGAATCAATCGATTTTATAATGATTGACAAAAAGTATAAAAGGCTACAATCAATCATTGTTCAAAATGATCGTAATATGTTATGTTATGCATTTAAGACAATGACTCTAATTTGCTTGCTGACGATCTTAAAAGTTACAGAAAATGAGAGTAGAATGTAGCATTAGTGTCTGTATAATGCGAAGCAGAGAAAGAGCTTGTGTTTAGTATTTGAATACTTTAAAAACTGTTCAGAGTATATGTAAGAATACACCTCTACACAGGCAGACTGAATGCAGTAAGCCGTATGCAGTTCGACAAATTTTCAGGCAAAGTGACAGACGGCCACTAGCGCCGAGACAGAAGTGTACCTGGGGATACAGCGTGTTATTGAATTGAACTGAATTGAATTGAGTTGAATTTATTTGCGTGTAGAAAACTGTTGTGTTGTACAAAGCATCGTCATTGGTTCCATAATTATACAGTTGGTTAAACAAAGTATATAAAAGGTAGATACATAATTCTACAGATGGTTATACGAATGATTACAGAAAAGGTTAAAATATATAGATATTTATGTAATGATATTGCACGTCTTGTACGAATCCAGAACTAGTTTTGTTACACTGGTTGCACAGATAAATTTTGTTGTATGTCATAAGCTATAATTTTGTTAGTTTACAATCATGTTTATAATAATATAGCATCATTTTTCATTGTATAAAAGATCATCATGTTTTTTCATTACCTATGAATTCACACGTACTATAGAATGCGTACTCTTTTAGCCATATCTCTACCACCATTTTAAATTTATTCTCATGCAATTCTCTTGTGCCATGTGATACAGTGTTAAAAAAGTTTTGCCAGCATGTACAAAATTATTTTATATTTCACTCAAACACGTCCAAGGAATGTCTAATAAGTTCCCGTTTATGGTTCCATATGAGTGCACAACTGACCTACTTTCATACATGCAGGCATTCTGTTTGGTTTGAAAAAGTGCATTTAGCATGTATAGACTGGGGCTGTAAGTCTTTTGCGCTCAATAAAGCACTGTGTGCAAGAAGTTAATTTGCTTAAACCAAAAATACATCTAATGGTTTTCTTCTGCCTGAGGAAGACATCTTTTGCCCCAGCAGAGTTTCCCGAAAGAAATTTCATAATGCAAATGTATGTGGAAGAATGCATATTATGCCATAACCATGCATTCCTTAGTGACACAATCCTTAAGTTTCCTAAGGAGATATATAACTCTTGCCAACTTACTGCACGGAACCACCTCTGTGTGGGTATTCCAGCATAATTTAGTGTCTAGATTTTTGCTAAACTATTTTACTCAATGTCTGAGTTCATTTATCCATTATTAATAATCTATAAGTGAAACGAGGATGTGTTCAGTTTTGTTTCTGTTTAATGAGTCTATTCTCATGGAACCACTGAGCTGCCTCTTCTGTCATTGAGTTGTTCATTTGTCTGACAACATTCACGTCACTATGTGAGGTGATTAAAGTTGTGTTGCCAGATTATAGATTTATATGGTAATAAGTTGGGCAGGTCATTCACAAACACAATAAATAAGAAAGGTACCAGTGCAGATCTTTGTGGGACTCCTTATTGAACGTCGTTATTTGAATTTAAAACTACCGTTTGGTTTCTGTATGCATATATACATATTCAGCAATAATAGTTCTACAGTTTATATGGCACATCTTCTAGACTGTTTAGCATGTGATAGACATTGCCAGTGTATCTTCTGTTACTGTAATGCTAATAACCCATTGGTATTTTTGCAGTTATTATTGATAAGCTAATGTGATGGTATCCTCGTGTTATTATTATTTGAAATAACCTCCTGTATCTATTTCAAACTACGCCCGACGTTTGGGTAATGAAATAGCCCAGAAATACATATCATATAAATGACCCACAGAATTCATTTACAATAGCACCATAAAAGTGACTTCCTTTCTTACATAACTAGCTCCTAAATTAATGTAATTAGTAAGGAACAGCAGTCTAAATGTCACAAAGGAATGACTGCCACTGAAGTAACTTTATGACTTTTGTTTGCTAATAATAATTATTCGGGAAAATTTTCCATTGACTCAATTATTTAACTGAAGTGAACTTGTTGTATCTTTAAATGCAGTATTTCGCGTTGAATGTCGTAGTCTTTATAGGTTACTCAGATACGTTATATTAATAGCCTTGTTCACATTAGGCAGTGCAAGCGGTTGTTAAGAGCTGCAGCATCGGAACGAGTTTTGCATTTTCATGTACTCGTATGTGTTATTTGAGTCACAGTAATTGTAGTACAGGTTATAGTACTGGGTTTTCCCCCAAATTTGTAACAACTGTGATGCTGTAAATCAGGTGCTTAATTTTGAGCAAACAGGGATGTTTACAAAAAAATTGTGGTAAGATCTCATGGGACCAAACTGCTTAGGTCATCGGCCCCTAAGCTTACACACTACTTAATCTAACTTAAACGAACTTACGCTATGGACAACAGACACATCCATGCCCAAGGAAGGGCGCGAAACTCCGACGGGAGGAGCTGCGCGGACCGTAACAAGGCGCCATAGACCACGCGGCTATCCCGCGCAGCCAGGGAGGTTTTCACTTTGTGGTTGTAAGGCATTATGGTATTAGTAATCTACAGGGGGTACTAATTAATTAAGCAGCCGTTGTCCGTAGTGGACTGGAGACCGTATTGGTTTGTAAAATCTATTTTTCGCTATTTTTTGTGTAGACGATTAGGAAGCGCTACTACCGATTCAGATTATATTGGCCGGTCAGGTTGGCCGAATGGTTCTAGGCGCTACGGTCTGGAACCGCGTGACCGCTACGGTCGCAGGTTCGAATCCTGCCTCGGGCATGGATGTGTTTGATGTCCTTAGGTTAGTTAGGTTTAAGTAGTTCTAAGTTCTAGGGGACTCAGCGCTCAGAGCCATTTGAACCATTTGATTTATATTGATTTCCAGCACATTTATCGAAATAACCTCGTATTTTTATTTTTAGTTGAATATGGCAGGCGGCTGTCTTTTTGGATAGGAGCTGAACGTTTTTCCATTTCGTTTCGGTTGTTTCGGAAGTAGTGCTTTTGAATGTGTATTGGCTGCAGTGTAGAGGCTGCGAATTATTTTCGTAGGATAAAATGTTTTGAACTGAAAGTCATTTTCTTAAATAAGTCACACCTTAGTCTGAAATATTGCATTATCGTGAATAAGATTAAGGAGAGGGGAAGATACTCCAATAAAAATGAAGTGCATAAAAGGAAAGTAGCTGAACCATAGCTACGTCCGATATAAACCTACCAGAGTCATAATAAGGCAATCTACAGGCAATTGAGGCTTGAATTATCTGAGGGCTATGGAAAAATAGCGTAGTCGGTATGAATAACCGGCTTCCAACGAGGAGCGAAGCCATCGCGCGATGCCGCGGCGGAATACATTGCTACTCGGAGCTTTAAATTTTCACACAAGGTACTCCGCTTGAATGGCACTTGATCTCGGCAGAACTGCCGGAGGCACTTAAAGATTCAAGCAGCGCGGCGGCAGATTTACTCGGTGGAGGACCCGGAATAAATTTTCTTTGTGTTCTCCTAGAACAAGGAGTCGGGGAGGGAGAGAGTGAGGGAGAGACACGGCAGTCTGCAATACAGCGCGCGGCGCGAAGTGGAATGAGCGCGGCTGTTTTTGTTGGCCGGAGGGGTGGGAGACCGTAAGCGAAGCGGCGTGCAGAGGGTCTGCGTGGAGACTCAGAAGGGAGAAAGTGAAAACAAAGGAGAGAGAGGCCCGGGTACTCACCTACCGCGAGCAGTCGACTCTACAAACTCACCACCCAGCCGCCGGTAACTACGCCTGCAAACGAGAGCCTCTGGCTGCGCCACGGTCACGTTGTTTACATTCCGGGGATCCGCACGGGACACTTTGGCCCCTGAATGCCTGATCAGCACTGCGCCGTAACTTTTCCAATCTTTCATTCCCCCTGGTGTCAGCTCATTCTCTATCGCTCCCTGTTGCCTCTATTCCATTCCAACCATCACAACGGCAGACACATTTGAATAATTGATGGACCTGATCACGTAACGAAATACTACAGGTTTGAAGTCACTGAACTTCAAAATGGCGAAACTGCACGGTACCAGTCGACACACAGGGGATTTTGCAACTTACCTGTACACAGCAGAATGAATTACGAGAATGGCGGTATTCCGACAACGAGAATTACGCCCGTACGGCTACCGTGTCGCGAGGGAGATAACGCCAGTCTGACGGGGAGTAATCTTCAGGGAGAAAATGGAATGCGGAGTTGCTGAGAGAAGTAAAAAGGTCCAGTGATATTTACACCACGAATTAATCCTTAATCCTTCTCTCTCTCTCTCTCTCTCTCTGTAGTCCTCTCTTTTTGGCCCTCCAAGAATCTCCGTCTGGTGTACAGGTTTACAGAACGTCTGTATATGACAGGATGATAATTCTGTCGAAGTTTGGTAGCCCAGTGAGACCTTGTAGAAACGATGTAAATTTTATTTATCGATAAAAGACTCCTACACCTATATTAACAATTGCTTATCTTTGTTGCACTTTAAATAAATATTGTTACAGCTGTGTGAGTGCCAGATCTATTTACCGTGCATTCGAGTCATGACGGTGCTGTCGAATATTAGAACAGGGAGATGCACCTAATCGTTTAGGTTTGTCGGTCACATGACTCGCCTTGGATGCTGTTGGTGTGACGTGTATATGAACTGGAGGAGAACATCAGGCATTGTGGATCAAATTTGACGTTTGACCTTTAACTTTGATATCTAACTGTCACCCCCTCACCATCTAAAGACACCCCTCTCACCACTACCCTCACCCACTTCATCCCCCTCTCCCACCACTTTCCTTAATCAAAAACGTTTCTTACAAAAAAAAAGCAATTGCGCTAGACACATTTGGATTTCTCAATCACAGCTCCCCATTTTACTGCCATAAAAGTGAATCAGCCAGTCAGACATGAATGAGTGAGGAGACATGGCATCATTCTCATCCAGTGCTGGCGGTACTTTTGCTGTTGTCCGCTTTATTCGAATGCATGCTGAAAAGTGATGCCTCCGAAGTTTTTCATCTGAAAATTCTTAAGGCTTTTTAAATAAAGAAATTTTTTAACATTCTACACCTTCGTTATTCATATTTATATACTTGCAGCTGTCTGCCGCTAGAGGGCTCCGAATTTCAGCGTGTAACGTAGCAATGTGTAACGAAACCATGTTGGTCTGTGAGGAAGAGCAGTGATTTCCCTAAATCGCTCCAGGCAAATGCCGGGATCGTTCCTTTCAAAGATCACGGCCGACTTCCTTCCCCGTCGTTCCCTAATCCGATGAGACCGATGACCTCGCTGTCTAGGTCTCCTTCCCCAAAACAACCCAACCCAAAAGGAAGAGCGTGCTGTAATTGAGTTTCGCATTCGAAGAGTTTGTCCACACACGGAGCGTCCCCTCTTTCAGCACGACAAAGCCAGGCCCCACACGAGCGCAGCGACATCTCCACCAGTCCAACGCCTTGGTTTCACAGTCGTCGATTATCCTCCATCCGATTTTCATCTATTTCCAGAACTTACAGGAAACCTCAAGGGACTTCACTTTGATAGAGGTGAAGAACGTTGCAAGCAGTGGTATGGTTTGTGGTTTCCTCTTTATAGTGACGGTATCAACAAACTGGTCACCCATTAGCAGAAATGTGTTCGTCGACAGGATAATTATGTTGAGAAATAAATATGTGGACGGGAAGAATAAAGATGTAAAATTTTAATTCTTTTTGTTTCGTTTAAAAGATTTGAAGAATTACTTTCCAGCAGGCTCTCGTAAGTTGCCACTGGCATAACCATGTCATATCTGTCTGCCATGTAGTTTCAAATTGCCAGGATAGGTATACATCTCAAGAAAAATACCGCGATTTTAGCTCAATATACGAAACACATCAGTCACCTCTTTCGTACATATAAACGGGTACATTAGGATTACATTTTCATAACACAAAGGTTACAACGGCTACAATTGCACTACTTATATTATCAGTTAATATTTTATTGTTATATCAATTTTAAATAGCCAGTTCTTGTACCCACAGCTGTAAACTAGTCTCTAAACTGACGCCAAGCTATGGTGATCACTTCTGAGCAGTCTTAAGATTGTTTCAAGATAACACATTCAATTCGGTAGCAGAAAGTTAGCACCCATATTCATAAAAAGACTGGTACAATTTTTCATTATTTGATTTTACCATGGAACTACAAGGAAACAGCCACCTAACAGATCTGAGTAACAACAAAAAGGAGCACAAAAATGAACAACAGTATTACTTTCAAACATACACAGTTTAAACAATAAATGAGGTAGTCTTCCTTGGTGCAACTTTTTCTGACAACTTTCGCAGTGTAACAGTCCCGTATTCCAAACTTATTCCCTTCTCCAACAGATACAAATTAGTATACAGAGGGAATCACATTCTTCACACATTAAAAGCTATTATAATAACGTATTACAATAAGCAAGTAAGAGCCTCTACACTCTAAAATAAAGGAACTCTTTACATAAAAGTACCTTGGTGCAGGAGAGTGAAACATTTGCGTTAATGTACTTTAAAAACCAAATGATGTTGCTAGAAGAGATCTCGAATTATAGGGGACCTCACTCGATAAAAATTTGACTATTGTTTATGGCTGAAATAAATAAGCTTTTATCAGTAATTGGCCAAAGTACTTGAGATAAATAAACAAAAAAACCTTTCCAAAATCTTATTTAAAAAGCACCTAGGGTGAAATGAATCACATGTTAATCAACAGCTTTCTCTAGAAAGCAGATTACTAATCTTACCTAAAAGCAAAGATTTCACTAATTACAATATCGAATCAATATCACATCGTATTCCTTCTCGTGTGGCTGCATGCACTGATTCGCTTGGGGAGAGTGTCGTGAAGCTGTTGTATCCTCTTCTGAGATGGTCCACATCTGTTGTAACTGGTAGTTGATATTGTGGATGTTGTGTTGGCTACTGTGGCAGTCAGCACCGACACAAGCAAGAAAGGAAAGAAACTGCAATGGTCGGTGGCAGGACTCCTAGATGATCTGTATATAACAACTGAAAATTAAATCAACATTTTATTTCTAAAAAGAAAAGAAACTTATCTTCTTGTACCTCTTGTGCCTCTTATACACAAGTTCTGTGCTTCCCATTGCTACTCGCAGAACGCTGGCTAAGTAACGTCTTCCTATTGCTCAGTGCTGATGCTCTCGAAGTCAGCAACCAAACTGGGAGCCTACCAGCAATGAGCGGCTGGTTAAATCATTGTTGACAGGAGAGGCTGAACTATGTCTTCCTAGAGGTGTGGCACTGCCCGCTCTTTCCAGGGCACGCGGATCAGCACCTTCTCGATGCCGTTTTGCAGCGCTGTGCTGGTTGGTGTGCAGTCGGTGGCTTAGGTCTGCACACTTGATAATGGAATTGGGGCTCAGTAGACGTCAGAGCCATTCACACACAGGATCTTCTGGGGACAGATGTGTGTGTCCTGCTGACCACAGCAGTACCTCAGAATCACGCAGACAGTCATCATGTGTGGTCGAGCATTGTCCTGTTGAAAAATGCACTACGACACTGTGGGGATAAGTGGTTACACATGAGGAGTAAGGAAGTGCGTGACGTACCGTTGTGCAATCAGTGTCCCCTCAGTCACGACCAGGTGTTCTGTAATGTCATATGTGATTGCACGCCGTACCATGACACCAGAAATAACACGCTGTGTCTCTCCAAGTCATTGCAACAATGGGATGTCTTCTCAGGTAGCCGCTATACTTGCCGACGATGGTCATCCAGGGTACTGCAGAACCACAGTAGTCATGCTTGCCGATTATGGCACCACTCCACGCGCACCAGTTCATATTATGCTCTTAACTGTAGCCTACTCTTTGGATGCTAATTCCCTCTTCCGGCTGCTCCTTGTCTGCAACCAATGGTGCCGGGTCAGACAGAATGCTGCAAAGATCCCACTAGTTAATCGTGAGCTTCCTAATATGCAGCCGAGTTATCGTGTGCATTTCATGAGTCATCACGGTCCATTAGTGGTTTTCCGATGAAAGACGCTGTTGTGGAGGTTTTGTGATGTTATTGGTGTACAATACGGTGATCCTCGCTTGTGATGGTCAAACTTGGTTGACTGGAAGCTTCATAATGCATGTGCCTAGCCTAGAATTCCCATGCAGTCCAACATCGGACAACTGTCACATCCCAATGTCCCACGAATCCGGATAATGCAGAATTCATCTAGCTAGCAAAACGGAGATCCATAGTGACGCTCCATCCAAGCTCTCTCTACTGCTGGTAACGCGGTCTTTCGAGTGTATGTGGCGTCTCCAAGTAGTTCAGTGATCACTCAACATATGTTACTCCTCACACACTTAGTATATATCATACCATATCTGGTAAAAACACTAAATAAGAACAATGCTAATGAAATCCAATGGCATTTCTATCTGACACAGAGAATTCAACTGCGATCCTGCATGTGTGCACATATCCGAAGCTACATTACCATCTGACTTGTTTTGTGAAAGCTTCACTTGTTTTGTCAGGCTGTGTACATTCTGAGCTGTCGATTTACCTGCACCATTTAACATACATCTTCGATAGTCATCAGTACTTAATTTCTTAGACGATGAAAGTTTCACGCTTTCGCTCTATGCATTTTGGGTTGTTCTTCAGTTCTTCTTTTTGTTGGCATGCAGCATGTTATCGAGGTAATTATTGATGTTTTTTGATGCTGCAAATCACTGGTGCTCATCACTCTTAACAGCATCTTATATAGTTTTGATATAGTTACATGATATATTTAGCTAATCGTGTGTATGTAACAATTTTAACTTTTTTTGTGTCAAATTCCTTCAAAATGTACCCATAACGAAAATAAGCATGTGAAAAAATAACCATTCCTACAGCCATTGGTTTGTCAGAACTCTACTTCATTCATTAGCAATCTAATTTTCGATTAATTCGACACGTTACTTGAAATTCGGTCTTGCAGCCAGAGAAGCAGCTCCATATATACCGTCTCAATGTGTTAATAAATTCACGTCCCTAATTTTTGGCACCTTGTACATAGTTTTCCCGAAACTAGTGTGAACCACTAGTTTAAAAAAGTCATGTTACAAACCATTTGTTTTTCTATTTGCATTAATATCTTTCTCAGAATTAACATCTGTATGTGATTTCAGTCAGAGAGCTTTGTGAAGTGGTAGTATTTGCTTACAACAATATTATTGTGCAGTTACTGCTTTAAATTTCTGTATTGACTCAGATTATTTTAAGATATAGTGCTTGCTGGTTGTATGATTTTCTCTGAGCATTATGATGAGTTGGATGAAGTTTACTGACTTTTCTGGACACTCAGGGTATACTTATAAAATGTAATCTATGACTTAATCAGCCAGTACAATCATTATTTCAAATCTGTTTACAGGCAGTGCCCAACCAGTAAGTGGATGGTATTGTATTACTGTCCACCTGTAGACATGGAGAAGTGTAATATCAGATTCATCATTTTTTTTATTATAATTAGTCATAAATACAATGTTTGCATCTTCATGTCTACCTGAAGAGCGAGCAATACCAGTCTGGCAACACACTCAACAAATTATAGTTTCTCTGTGTCCGTAATTTGCTGCAATTTTACATAACCAGTTTTCAGTGATGTATCCTACACTAAAACAGGTGACGTCATATAATGAATTGGATCCACTTCACATGTTCTGAGTCGGAGTAATGTAAAATGTTCAATGAATTCGGCCAGTAGCAACTACAATTCACAGTCAGGAAATTCTGGAATACTGTGACATATCCATTTGCATCTACAAAGTGGGTAAGTATCAATGACGGTACTCTTTAATGGGAAATCAAGATGGATTTTATGATCTCACTTCCTTGATGCTTGTCTTCCGGTTTTCTAAAACGGAGGGAGGGAATTCAATTAGTGTATTAAGACAAGTGACTTACATGTCAGTAAACTGCTACTCCCCTTGTGGAGTAGTGGTAGCGAAATTTACACAGACACATTCTTATGTTACTGCTTCTCTACTGAAAGCACTGTATTTCACTGGTAACGCACTACTCCCCGTCACCTACTGTACTTTAAGGTGCGCCTATCGCGACATCTTGTGACCATAAATCGCGTTGGATTATGACATTAGTGAAAGTTAGTCAAGCGATGTTACAGTCGTGCTTAAAAACTTAATATTCTGAGTTTGTGATTTAGTTGGATTTTAAAAGAAATTTTGAAACATTGTGGCAATGAGAATATAAATAAAAGTTTTCATGCAGGACTGCTCAATAAATTACGAAAAGTAACTTCCAAGAAACAAGCAGTAGCAAAAGTTAATTCAAAGAATAGTAATTATTGCTTAAAGTGGTAAATTATAGCTATCATCCTAGGACCCACGTGTCTGTGTTTCTTATTTACATATTTTAAACCTTGCAAACATCTCATTTCTTAAGAGTGTGAAGTATGTGGAAATATTTGAGAAATGCCACAAAAATGTATCTGCTAATGTCCATGGTATTCGGATCTTTGAACACAACTGCATGGCTGCTTGAGGGATAAATGAAGACAAAGGAAGAAAACATTGAAGTGGTTCCATTGTGTGTCTAAAAGCCTCATAACTGCGAGGGACATTTGAACAAATTTAAACTACTGCTTGAATACATGCACATTTAATATTTCCATTATATAAAAGGATCTTTTGAGGCTAGCAAATAGCGGAATTACTACTAATCGTCATTTATTTAAAGTATATGACCATTGTTTGTGCCATTTTCATTCTAAAGAGAAAACTGGTACAGATTTAGTCGATTGTCCACATTTCAAACCAATGCAGAACAGTACATTAAATTTTACAAGCTATTGTTTGTGACATATTCAGCTATCGAATGCTTGCCGCAACGACGTGTTAGTGACTAAATTCATATGGGGAAACTTCATACACATCCCATGTAAGTAAAGAGTGAAATGTTCAAACCTCCCCTATAATCAGGTGGTGACTGTACGAGATGGTTTAGCAAACAGCTGTGTCTGATTTCGTAGAGCATAAAAATTACTTGTTGCGAAACAAGCAGATTAATACTACTCTCGAAGAGGTAGAAGCACTTCGAATGGTAGAAATTGGCCTTATCTGTAAATACCACTTGAAGAAAACCAATATCATTGACACTTTCCAGGACGATTTCGAGAAACTGTAGCTGATTGTCGTGATTTAAGTTATCTACCTTAGCTTATGGCACATATTGTGCTTCACTATCTGGCAAATTATTATTCACGTTTTATAATTACGAACATAAGCTAATAAGTGGTAGAAATTAAGCATAAAAACAGCGAAAATAAGTTAAGGTCACGTTTACGTGATTGAGACAAACAAGAAGCACTTACTAAATACCGAGAATATTTTCTCAATAATGAACCGAGAAGTGCATAACCATATGAGTATGAAACTGATGTAACTGTTTTATTGGATGAAGAGCTACTGTCAACATAAGTCTACAAAATCTTGCTGACTGATGAAACAATTATCAAAGAATATGAATAATATAACAGCGTTCAAGATGTGCTGTGCATTTGAATGTAAGACATTAGTACGCAGTACACGGTGCTGTAAAACTGTTCATATTCTTGCATATTTAGCGGTGTCTAATGCACAGTAACGGGATCAAACCCTAATAACGAAGTAATCAAACTGCTCGTTCCTAGTCATCTGACGCTCAATAGTGGCACCCTTTACACAACCTCAAGTGTCATTCAGTATTGGCTACAGAAATATGTGGGTTTTGAGGAGCTGCTGAACTTATCTCACGACAGAGTTGGAAAGTTGTGGTAAGGGCATATGGGACCACACTGCTGGGGTCATCGATCCCTAAGCTTACGCACTACTTAATCTAACTTAAAACTAAACGACGCTAAGGACAACACACACACCGATGCCCGAGGAAGGACTCGAACCTCCAACGGGGGGAGCCGCGCGGACCGTGACAAGATATCGCGCGGCTAGCTCACGCCACACATTCATTGCGGTGCTAGCTGATCTACTGGTAGCACTTTGAAACTTAAGAGTGATTCGTTCTACTGATTTAATGTGATCTTTTACATCCACCCTCCGCAATACTCGACGGTACTGGTCCATCAGGAAATGAGGTCTGTCTGCTCTTGGTTTAGCTTTGGTTCTTCACGCGCGTTTCTGTTTGACAATCATATCACCAACAGTCGACCTGGGCAGCTTTAGAAGGATTGAAATATCCCAGCTGGATTCATAATTCAGGTGGCATCCAGTGACTAGTCCGCATTCGAAGTCACTGAGCTCACCTGACAGACACATTCTTACGTTACTCCTTCTCTATTGACAGCACTGTATTCCACTGGTAACTCACTACTCCCCGTCACCTACTGTACTTTAAGGTCCTCCTATCGCGACATCTTGTAATCAGTTCCGCATCTCACAGAAGTATGTGCACGCATATTTCTCTTCAGAGAGTATATGTTTCTCTGTTAATAGTCTCCTCTGCTGTGAAACGATGCAATACCAATCTGTAAGATTTTTTTTTTTTTTTTTTTTTTTTGCTCTCTGTGTACAGTTTTGAAGTGATAAACTCACTAATCCATCAAGACACGGAATTAGTTTTAGAAATGTATCTTAAGTATCCAGAAAATGTTAATGAACTTCACCCTGTCCTAACATTATGCCCAGACGAAGCCAAGACTTCCAAAGCAGCGTAATACTTCTCGCGTAAACCTTGTGCATCAACCACGTTTAACAAGAACAATGAATGTAGGATTGTCATCTAGTACCGTGACGCTTTAATCCTCCCATGCAAGAGATTGGTATATCTTGATCGATCATTTACGAAATGGGATAGAAATGCTGCAGTGGCACCGAACCTTACACTTAATGCTTTAGCGCTCCTGTTTCATGAGATACGATATGAACATAACGGGTTGAGATAGAGTGCACACGCAATGTAGACGTATCGTCAACTGTTAATTCGTATGTCGCTGCTTCTCCCTCGGAATTGAAGGATTCGGAAAATACTGGATGGTTCACAGACGAGCCGGTGGACAGAACAGCGGAAGAGTGCAACAGATTTACTGCATGTGTACCTTGTAAATTGTTTGTGGGGTACTTTGAAGACATTCGGCAAATTGTACTGAATGCTGAACAGGAACTTATTCTGATATGGGGTGCAACGGATAACAAGTCATATATTGAGAGAGCTCAAGAGGAGAAAGAGATCACCCTCGATGAAACAGTAAGGAAAATGCCACACATCATAATATCAAATGGTTCAAATGGCTCTGAGCACTATTTTGACTTAACCTCTGAGGTCATCAGTCGCCTAGAACTTAGAACTACTTAAACCTAACTAACATAAGGACATCACACACATCCATGCCTGAGGCAGGATTCGAACCTGCGACCGAGTGGTCGCGCGGTTCCAGACAGAAGCGCCTAGAACCGCTAGGCCACAACGGCCGGCCCATCATAATATCATGTGATCAGCATTTGAAGCTTTTAAAAGTTGTGAAGTCTGGGGTACTTCTATCGTTATCTTGGCATTAACGGGAGGTTTTCAAGTATCCTGTGCTACCGACTGTAAGCACATAAACATGTTCCATTGAAATATCCGCTCAGCTGGAGACTCCCAGGTTGATCATACTTGCGTTTCAGAACAATAGAAGAGGGAATATAGCAAATGATTCCCCCGAATTTGATAACTGCTGGTTAACTAATGCTAGAGTCTACCTGAACTTCGTATTCTACCCGTGGTATAATTTACACCTGCTGTGGGAAGAAAATGTATACAGTCTAGCTTATGTCATGTGTGCAAGGTTCTGTGCTTCATACAATGAAGAGGAAGGATGTCTACTCAGTCCACGGAAATGCGAGGAGTTGGCGACAATAGTCGTAATAGACTGCTCAAAACTTGATCTGTAAATGTACGAAATGAAATTTAAACTTTGCCAAATTTCCCAGAACACACTACAGCGTATACTCTAGATCTACTTGACTGTGTGATTAACTACTGCCCGCTCACTGGTGTTGTGCAAAGAGGTGTATAAGTGAACAGGTGCTGCACTATAAACAGAGCATTTCACAGTGGTATCTCTAGGTTGGAGATTCATAGCAGACGCTGAGGGTTTCTATGATGAGGGGTGGAGACAGTTCATAGCACACACATAAGATGCCAGAATAATAGAGACGTCCAGAATAATAGACACATTCTCAGCAATTATTGCATCAGTGAGGTCAATCATTGATGTAAATCCTCTAAAACACAAATGAGTGCAAAGTCGTTAACAGATTTCTACAGTGGGGTTCACTGATATGATCCTGGCATACCGTATCAAGATATGGTGATGGCGCTTAGATTTTTCGACCACATGGATACATCATCTACGTGAAGGGAAAGAGATCTCATGGATGTGTCGAATATTCAAGTTTACTGCTATTCAAGACATGGAATTCTAAGGGTTTCCTGGTTTCCATCGACTCGAGACCAAGAAGAAGATGTGTGAAAATAGCTCAGTGTCTGTTTATGAAAATGCAAAATTTCCTTTGAGGTGGATGAAAAATAAATCCTTTTTTCATCTCACAATCTGTTCATGATTTCTCTTCACCAACTTCTCATCTTGATAGTACACAATTTTACACAGATACCATGTCTATGGTTTTCTTCAAGCACACGAGATGCAATTATAGACATGTTTGCTGTATGTCTCTGGAAGCGGCCATAGTCGTGTGTTGCCTGTCCTCATAATCCGATATGTGCAGAACAATATCCCATGCAACCATTCAATATATTTCGTTATCTTCCATGTTAAAGTTCATATTCATGTTCAAGACTAGTATCATTAGTGTCCTGCACATCCTTTACTTACATAGTGAAATAGGGGATTCTTTTTTGGAAATAACAACAACGAAGACATATAGTAACGAACTCTTTCATTTATTCAGTTTACACAGATTCAATTTGATCTTTGAGACACAGTTCAGCTCTTGACATACAGTTCAATTCTTGAGCTCCAGATTAGTTCTTGAGGTTCAGTTTAGTTCTTGACATACAATTTCTCTCAGTTTGGCCAACATCCTTTAACCTTGGTCTATACTAGTTACCATCTGATATATTTCCTGTCGCTTTGTTTGCTGTAGTAGCTCACACATAGAAGAAGAAATTTCTATAATTCGCAGGGCAGAAGACTAACTCATCTGTAAGAGAAGAAGTCTTAAGGAGTCAAGATAACAGACAATTCACACAGATTTTGAATTAACGATAAAAAAATGAAACCTGAAAGTGCGAAATAGCAGTACAAAAACGAATAACTACATGATAACCATCAAAACTGGGGAACTTGGTGCGGAAGAGGGACGAATTATGCTATCTAGAGAGAAATACTACGAATAGGAATCTTTATATTAGGAGTGAAGAGGGCTATAGTTCTTACAGTGTTCAGTTGGAGGAGTGGTTTGAAACAGCTCTCCACGCTCGTATATCCTGAGGAAGTCGACTCATCTCTGCAGAATTATTTCAAAGGACGTTCATTTGAACTTGCAACTGTATTCATGCCTTGGTCTCTCTATATAACTGTTACGCCCTACAGTTCCCTTTGTTATGAAATTAGCAGTCCTTTGGAGAAGGATATGGTTTTCTTGAGGAAGACCATGCAATTCAAATATTCACACGGATTTCAGGAAAAAGGTCTGAAACTTTATAGAAATCTGTATATATGTTAACGTGGGCCATTGTTTAACCGATGCAGAAACGGATAGCATTTGAAATTCTTTATTGTAGAATACAACAATAGCAAGTAAATGAGTATCTATCGAAAATACCAAAGCAAGTTACAGTTTACTGGTTGTTGAACAAAAGTGGTACCAGGTACTAGATGGGAAAGTGACAGGGACAGATTGGAAAATGTAAACAAATTATAGAGAATGTGATCGTATCAGAAAATATTTTATGATAAGGAGAAATAGATGATGTTACGAAGTCAATGGCTTAGAAGTAAGTAAATAAAACCGGAAGAGGATTAAAGAAAACAAATCAAGGAAAAAACATGCTCGTGTGTAAAGGAAAAATTTCGTGTTTGCTTTTGTTTCTGGGGTAAACAGCACTTTTTAATTACGTGGGGCTTTCAGCTTTGATGGTGTCATTAAGCCTGTCTACATTAGCTAAGCCGAAACACTCGTACAGCTTTGCACACCCCTGGGTCTTGCTTATTACTTCGTTAATTGTGCTGGGCGAGTTGTTTTTACCTTAACGCATGGGCAATTTTCTGTAAATAGCTCCATAGTAATTACACTGTAAGCTAGCATACACCTACGCTCACCGCTATTAATATTACAGACAGTTTGACGTCACTTACTTACTCCTAACACGCTACGCAGTCATGAAATCGGCTGGAAAAGAAAGCAACGGTCCATCGACAACATGTGTAGAGAATGAATTAATTCTATTCCCCTTGAGCTACTTGAAACGAATGTTTCCTAGTATCACACACATAATAAGAAGTGCCTGGAGTAAGAGAGAGGGTGGGGGGGGGGGGGGGCAAGGAAAGCTTTGAGTCTGCTTCAGGAATATATGCAATATGTAGACAAGTACTGAATATGTTCCGAAACGAGAAAAATTGTACAACATCACTTTGTTAATGTTGTGTTTTATGAAATTTGTTGAGTTATCATTTTGAGAATATGTGAAATTCACAATACCTTATTAATAGTGAATTTACTGTGAATTCAGAATTTTAATACTGTTAGCGTTTACTGATGGAGGAAAATGATCTTTAAGAGATTATCCACAGAAATATCCAGAGAGGTATATATGTTGTAACTGAAACTAATCTCGAAAGGAAACATGGCTATCACTTTTAGGACAGATGTCCGCAGCTCGTGCTCTTGCGGTAGAGTTCTCGCTCCCCACGCACGGGCCCCAGGTTCGATTTCCGGCGGGGTCAGGGATTTTCCCTGCCTCGAGATGACTGGGTGTTGTTGTGTCGTCTTCATCATCATCATTCATTCTCATTACGCTCGGAGGAAGGCAATGGCAAACCACCTCAGCTAGGACCTTGCCTAGTACGGCGGTGCGGGTCTCCCGCATCGTCCCCTACGCTCCTCGTAGTATGGGACCTCATCATCATCATCAACATGGATTAACTACATCATATTCTGAAGGTAGCAATTCATGATGGACCAAGCTATGACTTCTTGTAACGTATTGTGGAAAATATTTTATCGTAAAATTGTGCTCAAAAAATGGTTCAAATGGCTCTGAGCACTATGCGACTTAACTTCTGTGGTCATCAGTCGCCTACAACATAGAACTAATTAAACCTAACTAACATAAGGACATCACACACATCGATGCTCGTGGCAGGATTCGAACCTGCGACCGTAGCGGTCGCTCGGTTCCCGACTGTAGCGCCTAGAATCGCACGGCCACTCCGGCCAGCTAAAGTTGTGATGTGTAACAGTTAGTAAATCATTAAATATTTAGCAACACTACATCTAGTAGGACTTGGAAGAGCAGTTCAATGGAAAGGACAGGAGGATATAAGATGAACATCAACAAAAGCAAAACGAGGATAATGGAATGTAGTCGAATCAAGTCGGGCGATGCTGAGGGAATTAGATTAGGAAATGAGACACTTAAAGTAGTAAAGGAGTTTTGCTATTTGGGGAGCAAAATAACTGATGATGGTCGAAGTAGAGAGGATATAAAATGTAGACTGTCAATGGCAAGAAAAGCGTTTCTGAAGAAGAGAAATTTGTTAACATCGAGTGGTAGATTTAAGTGTCAGGAAGTCGTTTCTGAAAGTATTTGTGTGGAGTGTGGCCATGTATGGAAGTGAAACATGGACCATAAATAGTTTGGACACGAAGAGAATAGAAGCTTTCAAAATGTGGTGCTACTGAAGAATGCTGAAGATTAGATGGGTAGATTACATAACTAATGAGGAGGTGTTGAACAGAATTGGGGAGAAGAGGAGTTTGTGGCACAACTTGACAAGAAGAAGGGACCGGTTGGTAGGACATGTTCTGAGGCATCAAGGGATCACAAATTTAGCATTGGAGGGCAATGTGGAGGGTAAATGTCATAGAGGGAGACCAAGAGATGAATACAGTAAGCAGATTCAGAAGGACGTAGGTTGCAGTAAGTACTGGGAGATGAAGAGGCTTGCACAGGATAGAGTAGCATGGAGACCTGCATCAGACCAGTTTCAGGACTGAAGACCACAACACCAATAACATGTAGAACCAACAATATTTGGTGAACTGTTGTAAATGTGAATATATTTCATTTCATGTTATTTTCACGTACATGGAGAGTAATATATATCCCAAAGACTGCAGATTTTAAGTCACAAAATCCCACAGTTATGCAGTCTGAAGTTTCATTCAGAGAAACTTACCCTTTTGTATGACAATCTGATTAAACATCAGTAAAAACGATAATGTGAAAACAAATTTCATCCTTTCTCCTATTACGTCAGCAGAATGTTATGTTGACCTGTTTGGAGTACACAAATATGAAATTAACATAATATCTGTTAGTCCTACAGAAAAGTGAAATGAACTCTACCTTTTCTTTGGAAATTTACTCTAGTGAAATTTTGTGGCGGGTAAGTTTTTGCCGGAGGCCACGGTTTCTGAGTTTAAGACAAACGACTTTGACGATCACTTTCATTTGTACCTCTTGAATAGTTTGAAAACTACGGACTCATGCGAAAATGCATCCAAATTAAAAATTTTACTCCAATCAATTTCAAAATTAAACTACATTCAGTTTCTTGTGAAAGGTTCCGTTAACTTTTATCTGTAGGACTAATAATTTGCATATACTGTTCAGAAGAGTATGGAAACCGTTTACGTTTTATCTGAAGGCGTTGCAGGTTGCATAAATCTCAGCATTAGGAGCAGACAAATCACCCACTATATACCTGGGGTAACAAATATATGAAAACACAAATAAAAAACAGATGACCATGTCCTAAACGACGTAGAAAATCCGTTAGCGTTCAAAACAGCTCCCATTCGGCTAGAAATTGATAAATAATGGTCCTGTATGACCACTCAACATGCTCTTTCGTCCGAGTTGTGATTTACCGTATGTTTTTCCACTTACCCTGTACGCAATATAAATCTTCTATACTGTGCCTGTTGTAACACCAAATATTTCAACTATCTCGGTTAAGGAAGCAGCACAACACGAGCGCCAACAGTTTTTCCAAGTTAGAACTCTTTGTTCCGACATAATGCGCTCACAACCTCACAGACCTCTGTCCTGACCGTGACTGACACTTCAGGGCTATGCACAGGTGCCGTTCGTGTTGATATACAACAGTGCTACCTGCTAATTTCGCTAGCATTTGCGAAATTCTTAAGCTTGCTTTTTTGTCGTGTTTTCATACTTTTGTGTAACCACGTGTACAGAGTGCCTGAGGGGGAATGGTCATTACTTAGGGGTATGACGTGAATCATCATTCAAACAGCCACCCGGGGTAGCCGCTCGATCTGAGGCGCCTTGACGGCCCGCGTGGCTTCCCTCGTCGGAGGTTCGAGTCCTTCCTCGGGCATGGGTTAGTGTAAGCCAGTTTGAGTTAGATGAAGTAGTGTGTAAGCATAGGGACCGATGACCTCAGCAGTTTGATCCCATAAGGCCCTGCCACAAATTTCCAAATTTCGAAATCATTGAAACAAAAATATCTAATAAACATTTGCTGTGTTTTCGTACTTCTGGGTAACACCGTGTATAGGGTGCCCGAGGAGGAGTGATCGATATTTAGGGACATGACGGGAATGATCATCTGAAGCAAATGTATGTAGAAATATTTGATCCGAAATGGATACCTTAAGAGCTATGAGCACTTCTTCATCTGTGATAACGTGAAACAAATCTCTCGTACAGCTAGCTTTTTGCTTTCCATATTTTGAGCCATGTGTCGCGCCCAGCAAGTGGTATAGACGCTTAACGACACAAAAAGCTGAGGATGGTCCACACACCTAGACATCGTGGATCTGGCTAACTGTATGTGTCGAAGGAGTTAAGCAACTCGGTGGTATATGTATGGGTTAATAGGCCAGACTTGAAGAATTACGTTCTGTAACGTTAATCTGAGAAAAAAAACGAATAAATGACTTAAAGGAAAGTACACTACATATGGTTGTCCAGAGTCCCCATTATAGAGGTATGTGGCGAATGTGGCTATGTGAGAATGAGAGCAGAACCAGAGCGAGTTCTGCAAATCCAGGCACCAGGATTCACCAGCACAGACGTCCCACCTGGACGACAGTCTGAAAAGAGCTCTTCTTCTGAAGCTGCCGCCTCCTTCTTCTTCATTCTGTTCAGCAGGCTCTGTCGTGTTCTCCACGTTGGCACTTCTGGCCACCGCCCTGGAGCGTCTCGTGTGTGGCGGCCATATGTGGTTGTCACCAACGCGCTGCCTCGCTGTGCGCCTACTCCACGTGAGCTGAAGTGGTGCTTCACGAGACTACGTCAAACTTCCGGATAACTCCCAAAGCAGCGCCCTTTCTGTGGCCTCTCTTCTTCTTCTTGCGTTTCGGCCTCTGTAGGACCACGGGTAGCCCCTTCGTAGACTGCATTTTCCTCTTCTTCTCCCAGAACTCTTCATTCTTTCTCTTCTTCTCTCCCGCTCTTCTTCCGTGATCTTCAGTTTCCGTTTCTCCTGTCGGCTCCACTGGTGACACTCTAATCTATTCCCGTATTCTTCTCTGTCATTGATCTCCGGCATACTGGTCGGTGTATATTTGTTCCTCCAATTTCTTTCCTTCGACCTCGATCCCCAATTCCAACCAGTCCTTCCGAAGTTCAACAATCCACTTGGTTCCTGTCTTTCCCCTTGTCCTCCCTGTAGTTTCCCACACTCTCTTCGTCATTCTGTCCATACTCATCCTAACTACATGTCCAGCAAACATTGCCCTTTTGAGTCGGATTTCCACGGATATTGTTCTCATGTTTCGGTACAATTCTTCCCTAGGTCTTCGCATCCACCTAGTATTTTTCTCAGTATTTTTCTCTCTTCTTTCTATAGTTGTTCTGCCCCATTTCTTCCTAGTGTCATCGTCTCAGCAACGTATAATACTGCATTCCTCGCATTTGCCTTGAAGTGGCGTATCTTTGCCACTGTGGATATATTATTTTTATGGTATATGTCTCTCGTCATGCAGAAGGCTGACCTCATCTTCTTTATCCTCTCTGTTATTCCCTCTTTGCTCCTGTTCCTTCTTGTTATAAATTCTCCCAGATATTTAAATTTTTCCACCATTTGCACAGTGCCTTCCGGTGTTTACCAGTCTGCAGTGGTATTTAATGTCTTTGTCTTGTTATATGCGATCCTCAGTCTCAACTTTCTGGCTACCTTCCTTAAGTTGTCGAGGTGTGTCTTTGCGTCTTCTTCCGTCTCACTTACTATTGCTATGTCGTCTGCAAAGGCTAGGCAGTCCACTTGAGCCCTGTTGTCCTTTTTGTCCCCCACATGGTTCTTTGGTATTCCCATTTCCTCGTTTATTGTTCTTCACTGCCTGATCACTTCGTCCAGTGCTATATTGAACAACAATGGTGACAATCCATCTCCCTGTTTAACACCAGTCTTGATCTCAAATTCCTCTGACAGTGCTCCTCTGAATCTCACCCTTGCTTTTGTGTGTGTCAGAATTCCTTTTATGAGTTCTTGTGTAGTTCCATCAACTCCTCTGTTCTTCAGGATCCTAACAAGAGTCTGTCTGTCGATGGAGTCATATGCCTTTGTGACGTCCACGAAGGTTATTACTGTCTTTTTGTTTTTTAAGGACCTATGTTCTATCAGTTGCTTCAGGATAAATATCTGTTCTATACAGACTCTTCCATTCCTGAATCCCGCTTGGTAGTCGCCAACTGTACTTTCTACCTGTTCTTCTACTCTCTTGAGCAATAGTTTTGACAGCACCTTGTATCCGACCTCTAGTGGCCTCTCTTATGTACTGTGGGTTCTTTCCAGGGAAGTTATTCGTTCTCCCTTCTGTTATTTTCCCTTTCAGTCGTTGCATCTTTAAAATACGTGACACTCCTCCCTCTCTGCCCCCCCCCCCAACCCTTAGGAAAAATTTGTAGCGCTGTCCCCAGCGACCACAAAATTTTAAATAAGTTTTTCACATGTTGTATCCAGTTAATGGGAAGCATTCGCATTTGTTTTACAACTGTTGCTGGAAGAGATACGTTAATGCTCTACAGTCCTCTACAATGGAAATACGTATGAATTCATATTTTCTTGTAAAAAAACATCTTTACATTTCACACTCATATCATTGTTACATTCTGATACCTGAAATAAAGATCCATTTCATTTACAATATGGGTACTTTCATTTCATTATTAAATGTTGTTTTCTGTGCGATGGAATACATTTCTTTATTTCACCATCAATTTGCAATGAATTGCACTTCATTACATCATTAGAATGATAGTACATGACAGACAAAATACTTTAAACTAGTTTTCACACATACTTCCAGTGTTACTAATCTTCAGTTTCTGTCGGATTTTTCTTTAACTCTTTGATAAACACCACTTCTAACATTATTTTGCTTGTATCTAGCAGGCACAAGAGATCTATCAAAAGTTACCTCTTCATTATCACGAGATGTCGTAGGAGGACGACACGTGATTACATCTGTCTCTGGATTCTGTAGGGTTTACAACACATTTCCCTAAAACGGTGGTCACTGATTGTTCTGAATATAAATTCATAATACTGTCCGCAATATTTACACTATTTACATAGAAAACACAAGATTTTTTATCGTTACAGCAGCGACCATAGGACTCCAGAAAGAAAAATAACGTAACAAGAAATTGATGGGCACTTCTCTCCTGATACTCAGTCCCGCTTTGCAATTCATCCAGCTTATGTCCTGAATGCGTTAGGTCATCTAGCTGCCTAACTGTGGACTGCATTGGCAATTCAAGCTTCAATTCATTTATATTTTTCTTCTCATTATTTACGATGCAGCGGTCTATTTTCATGCTCAAGTTTGGCCTAATATCACTACTGGGACACTTTTTCGTATTACGTGTTTGGATTATATCACCATGTGAGCTACATATAAACGAAATTTAAATAAAAATTTCAACTTCCTTGTGCTTCGGAGCACAATATCTGCGTGTCTTCGTTCGTGACAGATGACGATAATGCCCTGATACAGCGGGACAACAAGCAGCCACTCGTTGTTACTCAACAGTGTCTGCAGCCTTTTGTTCATCTTTTAGCTTCTTCACGCAGTCCATCGGAACATCTTGCACGGGCTGCAGCAGCTTCGCCTCACATGTCTCATTGTCATACGTGAACAAACATATTCTGAGGCTCTTCTCTAGTATTTACATTGTAGCTTCTCGTTACTTAACTTTGCATACTGACATTTCGCTTTATCAGTTAGGTAGCTCTTTTTCTGGAGCGTCCGCCCCGATAGCTGAGTGATCAGCGGGTCGGCCTGTCACGCCAAGGGGTCCGGGTTCGATTCCCGCCTGGGTCGGAGATTTTCTCCACTCAGGGACTGGGAGTTGTCCTCATTATCATTTCATTATCATCAGTGGAAGGCCACGGGAAACTCCTGCTGGAATCACTTCCCAAGACGCTCATTCGGTGGACCTCTCTGACGAGGCTCCCCCATGACAAGACCTGCCGTAAGCAGAACGTAAGGTTTAGTTTTCAGTCTTCTGAAGAAGTATGTAGAAATAAACGCCCCGTTCCGTCCGCTTCTGGCGGTAATGGTAATATTCTATAGAGGTTCTACACATTATCCACTACTAGCGGGATATTAACACTTAACTTAGACGTTTCCAGGAATGAAAACATCGAAATCAATAATTCTGATCAACTGGTAACTGCTGTCGGCCGTAACGGCGACGGGGAACCGTTTATTCATGATATCATCTTTTATCAGTTGTAGATAATTTACGATCTGTACTGGATTAGCCAGATTCTGCCCTAGAGTGCGCTTCTGAGAGCAGAGAATTGCTGATATTAACATGTCATATTCTCGCTCTATGACACTGAACGGTCCGTCAGTTGTAACAACTGTTTGGTAACAGTGATCGAGATTTCTGTTCTCTGCAACCGTTAGTCAGAACTGTTCTCAGATTCTGTTATGTGCCGGCTTAATTGTTTCATTACATACCTGATAATCTCTTCATTTTTCTCTATAGAGCTTACCGTTTGATTGAAACTACAGATGGTTGCTTTGACAATGGTCGCTTGCTCCTTCGAATGTCTGAGCTGCTGTTCTCCTATTATTACCTCTACTGATCCCTGAAACACGTGGCGTCGTCTTCGTCTAGTGCTCCGAACAAAATCTTACTGACCTCGCCCACAAAGTTTAAAAACCATACTTTCTTTGTGCGGGGTTTTTACTAAACAACAGAACCTTACGTCCTCAACGGAATACCTTTGGGTTCTGTGTTCTATCGTAGTAATTTCATTTTTGATTTTACGCTGCGAATTCTACTCGCCTGCACATCAGTGAATTACTTGCTTACGCTTTTGTAACGCAGGCACATAATAATCAAATTTACAGTTTATTCCACGCGGATCCTTCTTTAGTATTCTTGGAGTGTTAGATGTTCTTCCAAAGAAAAACTCATTTGATATATATCTCGTCATGCCATTGGTCGATCACATAACTAATGAGGAGGTATTGAATAGAATTGGGGAGAAGAGGAGTTTGTGGCACAACTTGACCAGAAGAAGGGATCGGTTGGTAGGACATGTTCTGAGGAATCAAGGGATCACCAATTTAGTACTGGAGGGCAGCGTGGAGGGTAAAAATCGTAGAGGGAGACCAAGAGATGAATACACTAAGCAGATTCAGAAGGATGTAGGCTGCAGTAGGTACTGGGAGATGAAGAAGCTTGCACAGGATAGAGTAGCATGGAGAGCTGCAGCAAACCAGTCTCTGGACTGAAGACCACAACAACAAGACCATGCCGTTTCGTATTGTACACAAAATCCACAAACGGACTGCAGCTGTCTCGGTCTGTTTGAGCACTATTTACATAGCGTCGCAATGTCGACATTTATGTTCGATGCTACTTCTATAATACCCTGTTTGTCAGAGAGTGGTAACTGGTGCTTCTTTGTTATACGCTGCAGCTTACATACTTAAAGATACTGACGGTATTCCTTAGTATAATATTCTCAACTAACACCCATACAACTGTATCTGCATCTTGCTTTCCAGTGGGTTTAGCTACCATGACCTTCGTCAGCACGTCTTGAAAAGTAAGAATATATTTGTTTCCTCTATGTGTTTGGTTTAATAGACCTACTACGTCAGTATTACAGATTTTAGAAACAAACTCAGGCGTTTAGTGATATGAAAATTCATCTTTATGTGTTTCTAATGAGCTTAACTTTCGCATTTCCTGATGCATTGTTCTACATCCATTTTCATTTCGTTCGATAATCGGCAGTTCTTTATTCGCTCATAGGTTTTCTCTATTCCCTGGTGTCCTCCAGTCGGAGGATAATGAAACTGTTGTAATATTGCAGCTTTTTCGTTTTCACTTATTTCCTCCAGCACTCTCAGCTCAGATACACTATGTGATCAATAGTATCCAGACACCCTCAAAAACAAACTTTTTTCACATCAGGTGCGTTGTGCTGCCACCTGCTGGCGGGTATTCCATATCAGCGACTTCAGCAGTCATTATACATCTTGAGAGAGCAGAATGCATCGCTCTGCGAAACTCACGGACTTCGAACGAGCTCAGGTGATTGGGTGTCACTTGTTTCATACGTTTGTACGTGAGATTTTCACACACCTAAACATCCCCAGGTCCACTGTTTCCGATGTGATAGTGAAGTGGAAACATGAACGGACACATAGAACACAAAAGCTTACAGGCCGACCACGTCTGTTGTTGAAGAGGGTCGTAATGTGTAATAGGCGGACATCTATTCAGACCATATCACACATGAATTCCAAACAACGTCACGATCCACTGCAAGTACTATGAAAGTTAGGCGGGAGGTGAGAAAACTTGGATTTCATAATCAAGCGGCTGCTCATAAGCCACATATAACGGCGGTAAATGCAAAACGACGCCTCGCTTGGTGTATAGAGCGTAAACATTGGACGATTGAACAGTGGGAAAACGTTGTGTGGAGTAATGAATCACGATACACAATGTGGCGATCCGATGACTGGGTGTGGGTATGGAGAAGGCCCAGAGATCGTCATCTTCCAGCGTGTGTAGCGCCAACAGTAAAATTTGGAGACGGTGGTGTTATGGTGTGGTCGTGCTTTTCATGGAGGGGGCTTGCACCCCTCGTTGTTTTGCGTCGCACTGTCACAGCACAGGCCGACATTGATGTTTTAAGTACCTTCTTGCTTCCCACTTTTGAAGAGCGATCCGGGAATGGCGACTGCATCTTTCAAGACGATGGAGCACCTGTTCGTAATGCACGGCCTGTGGCGGAGTGGTTACACAACAATAATATCCCTGTAATGGACTGGCCTGCACAGAGTCCTGACCTGAATCCTATAGAACACCTTTGGGATGTTTTGGAACGCCGACTTCGTGCCAGGCCTTACCGACCGACATCGATACCTCTCCTCAGTGCAGCACTCTGTGAAGAATGGGCTGCCATTCCCCAAGAAAACTTCCAGCACCTGACTGAACGTATGCCTGCGAGTGTGGAAGCTATCATCAAGTCTAAGGGTGGGACAACACCATATTTAATTCCAGCATTACAGATGGAAGGCGCCACGAACTTGTAAGTCGTTTCCAGCCGTGTTTCCAGACACATTTGATCGCATAGTGTATATGGATGACTTAGACTCCACAATTTAATATTACATGCGGCTGAGAGAGACTCTGTACAGGACAATCATTTACAGGGATGTTATTGTTGTGTAACCACTACTCCACAAACCGTGCATTATGAACAGGTGCTCGATCGAGTTGAAAGATGCAGGCGCGATCCCCAAATTGCTCTTCAAAAGTGGGAAGTAAGAAGGTTAACACATCAATGTCGGCCTGTGCTGCGATAATGCCACGCAAAACAGCAAGGGGTGCAAGCCCTTTCCATGAAAAACACGAGCACATCATAACACCAGCGCCTTCGATGTTCACTGTTGGCACTACACACGCTGGCAAATGATGTTCACAGGGCAGTCGCCATACTCACACACTGCCATCGGATCGCCACATTGTGTACCGTGATTCGTCACTCGACACAATGTTTTTCCACAGTTCAATCGCCCAGTGTTTACGTTCCTTACATCAAGCGAGGCGTCGTTTGGCGTTTACCGGCGTAATGTGTGGTTTATGAACAGTCGCTCGACCATGAAATCCTAGTTCCGTCACCTCCCGCCTAACTGTTGTAAGTAGGCTGTATATGTTTTCTTATTGGCAACGTCACGTAGCGCTCTGTATGAAATTCACTGGCTGTGCTGTGGGCAGTCTGTGGCTAGTTTACAATTTTGTCTGCCATTGTAGTGTTGGCCAGCTGGATGTTAACAGCGCGTAGTGTTGCGCAGTTGGAGGTGAGCTGCCAGCAGTGGATGTGGGGAGAGAAATGGCTGAGTTTTGAAATTTGTAAAAATGGATGTCATGAACTGCTATGTATATTCTGATTTTTCAACACTATTAAGGTAAATACATTGTTTGTTCTCTATTAAAATCTTTCATTTGCTAACTATGCCTATCAGTAGTTAGTGCCTTCCGTAGTTTGTATCTTTTATTTAGCTGGCAGTAGTGGCGCTCGCTGTATTGCAGTAGCTTGAGTAACGAAGATCTTTGTGAGGTAAGTGATTTGTGAAAGGTATAGGTTAATGTTAGTCAGGGCCATTCTTTTGTAGGGATTTTTGAAAGTCAGATTGCGTTGCGCTAAAAATATTGTATGTCAGTTTAAGCACAGTCTTGTATAATTTGTTCTAAGGGGACGTTTCATATGTCGACCCTTAGCCGAGGATACCTCACTGGAATCTTCTGATTTTTTCTTGTAGTTTGTGTAATTAGTGTAGATTTTGTTTATTGCTAGCGCGTAATTGTAGAGAGAATCTCCAATGTAGTTGTAGTTTTTCATTGTTGTACACAGTTGTGGCATGGATTTAGATTTGCACCAAGTATTTCGCAGCTGCGCTTGCAATTAACTAGATATTATTTTCAGTGCTATGTTAATGTGTTCTCTTATTTTTGCTCTTCAAATTGTGCTTTTCTGTGTTGTCGTGTGCAAGATTGTGACAATAATGGCGTGTGAAAAACGTAATACTAGGCTCCAAAGTAAACTGAGAAATGACAGTGAAGACGAAAGCAGTGTGTTAGCGCCACCATGTAATGAATTAACTAATACTCAAAGTAGTAATTTGGTAACTGTGCATAGGGAAATGGAGCGGGCGTCAAATAATGGAGTAGACAGTGAAACAAGTAGTGAACAGGGAAGCATTATCGATCGATCGGTCGGCAACAGCTCGCCTCAGGAATCCGAATGACAGAACACAATACTGCAAATACTGTAGACTTAGGTTTTGGGTCCTCACCGTTATCTCAAATGAGTCAAGACACATTTTCCGCTTGTCAAAATGTGAATGTAGCCGGTGCAAATTCACTGCCGAAAAGCACTGAGGAACATGTTTCAGACACCAGTGCATTGTTATTACAATTAATACAACAAATGGGACAAAAGCTTCAAAAGTTAGACACAATGGAACAAAATCAGAGACAAACACAGCAACAGTTAGATACAATGGAACAAAATCTTCAAAAGTTAGACACAGTGGAACAAAATCTTAAAAAGTTAGACACAATGGAACAAAATCTTCAAAAGTTAGACACCATGCTTGAACAAACACGTGAAGATTTAATTACTGAGTTACACAACATCGAATCGAAATGTCAAAAAGTCTGTAATGACGTATAAACACAAATTTGTGAGCATTTTCAAACTACTTTTTCGCGGCATGAAAATGCATTACAGAATCACGAAGCAGCCATAAAAGAACTGCAAACCATTGTTCATGAAAATCATGAGACCTTGTGGGCTAAAATTGACTCAATCGCATCTACCGATTCAGTTACGCAACTTGCAAAAACTCAGGAAAACTTAAAGGACATAGTAGATTCGATTTAAACACAAATGGACACTCTGAAACTTGGTTCAGAAAAACACACTGAGGAAATGTGTTCACTATCGGAGAAAGTAGCTGAACTTTCGGATCAGGTCACTAACTTATCTACAAAGGGAGATGATGATCTGAATGACACAAGACTCGTAGCCTTCACTGACACAGTAGAGTATGAACAAATTAGAAAATTCAAACAAAATCAAAATCAAATCAATACGCAGTACAAAAGAGAAATCTGGGAAGTACAAGATCAGCTGACACAGGTAATACAAGAATTACATATTTCAGAGGACACTCGAGCCCCAATACGGAAAGAGGGACATAGAAATACGGAACAGCCACAAAATAATAACACAGGGCATTTCGGAAGTTATGAAAGAAATTGGCAAGGTGCACCGAATTTTGAGATGGAACCGCCGAAAAGACGTAACAATGACCGATATGCTACTCGCCGACACGATGATTTTGACTATAAGCTGTTCATTACTACACGTAAATTCAAAACGTTTAAGAATTCTGCCAACGACATTCATCCACAAGCGTGGCTCCATCAATTCTCTCATTGTTTTCCTCTCAACTGGTCATTGGAGCACAAGTTAGAATATATGTGTGGCTACTTGGAGAATGAACCAGCTGTAAGAATGCGATCGATCATTCACGATTGTCACAGTGAAGGAGAATTTTACCATGCGTTCCTCTCAGCATATTGGTCACAAGCTACACAAGACCGAGTAAAACATAGCATCATGATGATGAAACACATTGAACAAATTGAATTTTCCAGTCTTGTCAAATATTTTGAAGACATGTTGCATAAGAATCAATATCTTTCAAACCCATACAGCCCTTCAGAACCCATCCGCATTTGCTTAATGAAATTGCCTGAACATTTAAGAAATATTATTTTGGTAGAGCGTTGCAAAGACGACATTGAAGCTTTTCAGAGACTCCTACAAGAATTAGAAATTGACACAGACAGTCGCGGGATGCAAAAACAGGAAAACAATCACTACAGGTCACATCCGTCACAGTTCCGTGACAACGGAAGCAATAACTGGACACGACAAGTCTATTCTTACAACGTAAATCATAACCAAAACAGACACCACCCATATGACAACCACTGGCAGAGTAATAATAGTTACAGAGAAAGATCGCATTTCTGTAGTAATGAATATGATAGAGATTACCTTAGAAACAGACAATATGGCAACCAGAACCATTAGTATCACGGGAGGCAGAATAACTTCAGACGCAATGGTCCACCGTACAGTGATAATTCAGGGAGAAATTCTCCACCACTTAACCGACAAGAAAGAAAGTACAGGAACTACTGAGATGACGACAGACGATATAATCATAACAACAGACCTGAATTTCATCGGAACTGGCGGGATTCAAACAGAGCAGGGCACTCTCGACAACGTGAATTTGTGGAAGTTAGGTCTCCTAATTCCAATAACGATGCACGCCAACAAAGAAACAGACAATGACTCGCACCGCAGGCAGCCACTTGCGCCAGCTGGCTCAGGGAAAAATAGCATACACGCTAACCTTGAGAAAAATTTTAGCATTCCTTACCGACGTATACAACATGATAATCGCTTAGAAGTTGAAACTCTGCGCACTATAAAGGGTAAAAGATTACACCACATTTCACATGTAAAACCGTTAATTGAGGGATAATCTGCTTTTTAACTTTGTCTTTGCCATAAAACGTTTCGCTTCACATTTCTAGTATGCATTGTCACACTTAGAAACTGTTATCATGCAACTATGTTTCGAAGTTAACTATCCAGTCTAGAACCTAGGGTACATATTTAGACCATAATTACCACTGCATTGTGATAGTGAACAGAGGACACAGTGTTACTGTGTGTGTACATTCTTGCTTGTTAGTTGCACGATCGCGTAACGACTATGAGGCTCACATACTTGGAACATATACCGGCGCTGGTAATGAGATTTTCATGCAACATTTTGGTTTGCTTGAGAGTGGATTCTGGATTTGAGGTGCGTTCTGTGAGATACCAGACGAGACAGTGGTTAGTTTATGTGACAGCTACACGATTTTATCACGACGCTACTAATGAGTGACAATTTACAATGTTGCTTTTGCGGTGTTTCTGTTTCACATCTGCACAGTTTCTGTATTATTCTGGAAAGTAAAACATGTTTTTGTAGTAACTTTTGTGGTATAGCTACAATGAGACAGCCTTTTCCGTAGCACAACAATACGTTACAGCACAGTAATTTCTTCATCACAACAATAAGCGTAATAACTAAGATATCTATACACAAAGCATTTCACTTTTGTTTATCATGAGGTACGTACATTGACTTCTGCAGAACTTAGCTTTCAGAGGACGATAACTACGACACTTCCACAGAGATTATCTTACAACAAGACGCACAGTTTAGCGCTACAGTAAACGTATTTGAGTGATTAATTTTATACTTAAAACATTTATTGTTACAGATATTTGAAGTACAATGACACAAAGGTTTTCCGTTATACATTTCATTCCATTGCTGTAATCTGTAACACCTGAGGGTATAATTACATTAATCCTCTGGGGGGTACACGCCTACTTTGTGTACCATGTGTTTGGCAAGCACAAGGAGCCCTAGCTAATATGGTATTTGCTTATACAACTTTACACATCGGTACCATATTTCTCCAACACTTGCCGGCCAGTGTGGCCACGCAGTTAAAGGCGCTTCAGTCTGGAACCGCGCGACCGCTACGGTCGCAGGTTCGAATCCTGCCTCGGGCATGGATGTGTGTGATGTCCTTAGGTTACTTAGGTTTAAGTAGTTCTAAGTTCTAGGGGACTGATGACCTCCGATGTTAAGTCCCATAGTGCTCAGAGCCATTTCTCCAACACAGAATTACACAGCCACCTAATTATTTAACAGAGACACAAACATTTTTTTTTTTACTACGTCAGTGACAAATGTTTACGCAGTTACACAGTTGGATAACTTCATACTTATGAAATTGTATTTTGTCTGTACTTTGTGAACTGTTCATATTTTTTCAGACCCATTGTGATATTATGAGAGCTTTTAATGATACATTTGGTATGAGATCATGATTTTTAAAGTACGTTGGAGGTAGATGACACTGTTTAAATGAGCAGAGGTTTTTTATTTAGGTTTTGACATTATTGCAGAAAGCTACGACGTTATTGAGATATGACTGAGGTGTTATGATGTAATTATTACGATGACGATGTGTATTATGCTGCTGAGGTGTGTTTATGATTAATAAGCTGATGCTATATGAGTTATTTGATTATGCTACATATCTGTTATGATGAAATATTTAAGAAGTGTCGACGAATATGTATATATGTAATAAGGTAAGGAATAATGAGTAGTGGTTAGGGACTCTGATTTGTGAAAAAGGATGTTGCAAACCAAGAATCGTACTTTAAGAGTTATGAAATGTATGTAAATGCATGAATGTATTACAATGCCGACGAAAACTTTTTGGACACTGTTATATCAATAGGATTTTGTTTCTACAGCTTTATAACGCAAATTCTTGACCTGTGAAATATTTTTATATGAGACTGTCACTGTATTGCAAACTGGTGTCGTAAATATTTCGGTAAGAAAGTTAAGTGACCACCTTCACGCAATGCGTCGTGGGCACCCAGCTGTGCGGCAGACGCCCAAAAAATAAAAGCCATTAGTGTGCCTTTCAGAAGCGCTGGTGGAGAAAAAAAAAAGGGGCCATTATCATCGCTATTGACATTCCTTTGTAGAAAGCAAAACTTAAATGCATTTGCTAATGTGAACACTTTCTGTCAACAGATCTATTATATAATTATTTTATGATCCACATTCTTCAAAAAAGGAGCACTTTGAAAGGAAAGAACAATAAGAAGGGACTAGTAACAGTAACTGCATATATAATTTTCTTTTCAAGTACTTGGTAACTCTTTGTAGAATTAGTTTTTGTGGTGCACCACTTTAATTGCATAGACATTAAGATGTGAATATACATTTCCCTTGTCTGCATTTTTGTCTTTAGTGTAATGTTTTTTTCTGCTTGAGCTATGTCATGTTAAGATATAAGTTATTTCTGCTGCTGTTTGCCAGGCATAGTGTTACTGAATTTGACTTTGTGTTACTCTGCTAAGCCAGTTTATTACTGATTTTTTTTCTTGTTTGCTGCTCATTTCCTTATATTAGTTGTAATATTGTTGCTTACTTTGCCAATTTGAATTTTTTTGTCATTGCTGTTCGTGTTAATGGTTTGTGCTGCTGCATTGCCTCGCCCCTTAGTTTAGCATCTGAGCTCAGTAGATTTAAGTTAGCTTAAGAGGGGGTAGACTATATAAGAAACTAACTATGATGGATTGGAAGAAATGCATTGAGAAGCTATAAGAAAATGGTTTGGCCAAAACAGTATTTTTAAAGAGGATATGAACCAAAAAAGTAGGGTTTAGGGACAACAGGTTTAGGTAGGATTTTCTTGGAAATAAATGATGAAGTAAGATAATGGAAAATAAATAATGAGGTAAGAAATATGTGAACATATAAATACAGAAAGCATGCTTGAATTGGATTTTTTTGGCTGGAGCAAATATCGAAATAAGACGAAAGATCTATGGAATGAAGTTTTCGGTTGGACTGCAGTACCAAATGTTACACTGAAAACGAACCCTGTCCTTTCCTATTGTGTTATCCCACTATGTGTTTGTGTACCCTTGTGTATTTGTTTTCTTCCTGTCTTGATGTGTTTAGCTAATATGAGTTATGTTGTAGAATTTTTCTAATAATATGTTATTTACTTTGTAAAGATGTTTAAACATTATTAATTCTGTTTTGTTGCTTATGTGTGAAGTTGATGTTCCAAAATTTATTCTGATCTTTTATGTATGTACTCATTTCATAATTCCTGTAACACTGATGTATATGTTATTTCTATTCTTTTGTAAAGCCTGTACCACAAATGTTATATGTATTGTTATGTTCTTTAATGATGTATTTTGTACCTTTGTAATCGTATTCTTATGTTATAAAATTGTAACTGACACCAGTTCATCATATTATTAACTTGTAAGTTACATTTCACTGCACACGTTTCTGTTGGTCATAGTATATGGACAATATGTGAGAAGTAGGGACTGTTAGTGTTTGCACATGTGTTAATAATTCAGCAAGGCACTGGATAACAGCATTGCTGGTTCTAAGGACAATTCCAAAAACTTTGTGAGTGCACAAGTGGTGGTTCATGGACTTGCTATATTGTCCACAAGACTCTTCGATGGTGATTGTGCACCTGCACAGTCGCAGCAGATGGCTGCTGGCCATCTCTACAAGGACTACAGTGGGTCTGCATCTTTGATGACCCAACAATACCATTATTTCTACAAGGACTACAGTGGGTCTACACCTTTGCTGACTCACCAGTACCACAAGTACTTCAAGGACTGCAGTGGGTCTGCACCTCTGGTTGCCCACCAATACCATTATTTCTACTAGGACTGCCATGGGTCTGCACCTCTTGTGGCGCAACAATACCACAATCGGGTCTTCTCTGTGATGACCTACCTACCAATATTCATCAACTTCCAATGACTCTGCTGTGGGTTTGCTCTGTTGTGGCCCATTACCTGTCAGCATGTCAAGAGTCAGAACTGTCTTTCCGTTGGAAGGACAACACTACTTCTTCAAGACTGCATGGAAATCCACTACTTCTGTGTGCAATTTCTTTCACTAATGAGACTTTGTGAAAAAAACTGTAATTACTATTATGATGAATGATCAGGACCATCTTTATGGACTGTGAGCAAATTTTAGCTTTTGACCAACATTTTATCAATAAGTGTGTGCATTTGACATCTTTGTTATTGTAATTATGAAAAATTTTATCAAATCATTATTGGCCACTGCCCAAAACAATTTGTAAAATTTTTTGTGGGGAGCATGGGGGCTATGCAAGTAGGCTGTTTATGTTTTCTTATTGGCAACGTTACGTAGCGCTCTATATGAAAATCACTGGCTGTGCTGTGTGCAGTCTGTGGCTAGTTTGCATTGTTGTCTGCCATTGTAGTGTTGGGCAGCGGCAGCTGGATGTGAACAGCCCGTAGCGTCGCACAGTTGGTGGTGAGCCGCCAGCAGTGGTGGATGTGGGGAGAGAAATGGCTGAGTTTTGAAATTTGTAAAAATGGATGTCATGAACTGCTGTATATATTATGACTTTTGATGACTATTAAGGTAAATACATTGTTTGTTCTCTATTAAAATCTTTCATTTGCTAACTATGCCCACTAGTAGTTAGTGCCTTCCGTAGTTTGAATCTGTTATTTAGCTGGCTGTAGTGGCGCTTGCTGTATTATTGTAGCTTGAGTAACGAAGATTTTTGTGAGGTAAGTGATTTGTGAAAGATATAGGTTAATGTTAGTCAGGGCCATTCTTTTGTAGGGATTTTTGAAAGTCAGATTGCGTTGCGCTAAAAATATTGTGTATCCGTTTAAGCACAGTCCTCTATAATTTTTCTAAGGGGACGTTTCAAAAGCATCGCAAATACGACACACTCAAACTTGAAAACATATGAATATACTGTGGAGCTCTTAATTTATGATATTTACTAAAATGCCTAATGAAACAATGAGAAACATTTCATGGCTATTGCCTTGCTAGTTGAGAAAAATGCCATATGGTTTGCTTTATGTATTTATTTACTCGTTTTGTTTAATATCATGTTTCTAGCTGCAGCAGCATTGGTTAAAATAAAATTTTATAGATGTACTAATATAAATATTTTATGCCTACATATCCAGAAAAAAAGAATAACTTCGATGTACTTAAAAAAAAAACGAAGGAGCACAAAAACTGAATTTGACTTTGTATTACGCTGTTAAGCCAGTTTTACTACGGATTTATTTTCCTTGTTTGTTGCACAGTCCTTATATTAGTTGTAATATTGCAATTGCTTTGCCAATGTGATTTTTCTCATTGCTGTTTGTGTTAATTATTTTGTGCTGCTGCATTGCCTCATCCCTTAGTTTAGCATCTGAGCTCAGTAGATTTAAGTTAGCTTAAGAGGGGGTAGCCTATAAGAGAATGAGTTGCGATGAATTTGAAGAAATGCACTGAGAGGTTATACGAGAAAAATACAGAAAGCATGCTTGGATAGGATTTTTTTGGCTGGAGCAAATATCGAAATAAGACAAAAGATCTATGGAATGAAGTTTTGGGTTGGACTGCAGTACCAAATGTTACACTGAAAACGAACCCTGTCCTTTCCTTTTGTGTTATCCCACTATGTGTTTGTGTACCCTTGTGTATTTGTTTTCTTCCTGTCTCTGTGTAGTTTCATAGATTTTTCTTCTTCTAATACTAAGCTACATTCACTATGATCAGGAATACTGTTATCCTCAAATATAATTGGCGTTAATAATATGTTATTTACCTTGTAAATATGCTTAGACATTATTTATTCTGTTTTGTTTTAATGCTTATGTGTAAACTTGATGTTTCGAAAATTATTCTGATCTTTTATGTATGTACTCATGTCATAATTCCTGTAACAATGATGTACACTCCTGGAAATTGAAAAAGGAACACCGTGAATTCATTGTCCCAGGAAGGGGAAACTTTATTGACACATTCCTGGGGTCAGATACATCACATGATCACACTGACAGAACCACAGGCACATAGACACAGGCAACAGAGCATGCACAATGTCGGCAATAGTACAGTGTATATCCACCTTTCGCAGCAATGCAGGCTGCTATTCTCCCATGGAGACGATCGTAGAGATGCTGGATGTAGTCCTGTGGAACGGCTTGCCATGCCATTTCCACCTGGCGCCTCAGTTGGACCAGCGTTCGTGCTGGACGTGCAGACCGCGTGAGACGACGCTTCATCCAGTCCCAAACATGCTCAATGGGGGACAGATCCGGAGATCTTGCTGGCCAGGGTAGTTGACTTACACCTTCTAGAGCACGTTGGGTGGCACGGGATACATGCGGACGTGCATTGTCCTGTTGGAACAGCAAGTTCCCTTGCCGGTCTAGGAATGGTATAACGATGGGTTCGATGACGGTTAGGATGTACCGTGCACTATTCAGTGTCCCCTCGACGATCACCAGTGGTGTACGGCCAGTGTAGGAGATCGCTCCCCACACCATGATGCCGGGTCTTGGCCCTGTGTGCCTCGGTCGTATGCAGTCCTGATTGTGGCGCTCACCTGCACGGCGCCAAACACGCATACGACCATCATTGGCACCAAGGCAGAAGCGACTCTCATCGCTGAAGACGACACGTCTCCATTCGTCCCTCCATTCACGCCTGTCGCGACACCACTGGAGGCGGGCTGCACGATCTTGGGGCGTGAGCGGAAGACGGCCTAACGGTGTGCGGGACCGTAGCACAGCTTCATGGAGACGGTTGCGAATGGTCCTCGCCGATACCCCAGGAGCAACAGTGTCCCTAATTTGCTGGGAAGTGGCGGTGCGGTCCCCTACGGCACTGCGTAGGATCCTACGGTCTTGGCGTGCATCCGTGCGTCGCTGCGGTCTGGTCCCAGGTCAACGGGCACGTGCACCTTCCGCCGACCACTGGCGACAACATCGATGTACTGTGGAGACCTCACGCCCCACGTGTTGAGCAATTGGGCGGTACGTCCACCCGGCCTCCCGCATGCCCACTATACGCCCTCGCTCAAAGTCCGTCAACTGCACATACGGTTCACGTCCACGCTGTCGCGGCATGCTACCAGTGTTAAAGACTGCGATGGAGCTCCGTATGCCACGGCAAACTGGCTGACACTGACGGCGGCGGTGCACAAATGCTGCGCAGCTAGCGCCATTCGACGGCCAACACCGCGGTTCCTGGTGTGTCCGCTGTGCCGTGCGTGTGATCATTGCTTGTACAGCCCTCTCGCAGTGTCCGGAGCAAGTATGGTGGGTCTGACACACCGGTGTCAATGTGTTCTTTTTTCCATTTCCAGGAGTGTAGTTCTGAAACGCAGGTAACAACTTACTCCCGCTTTTTTCGCTTCTCTCCGGCAGTCCCCGTTCCCTGTCTCTGTTGGCTTTGGACACCAAATGACTTTTACTCTATATTCGCTCTCGCACATAAGCCTTCCTCGAAAGAGCCTTCGCTTTCTTTTGGCTGTATTCCGCGGAACTCACACTATTCATTTCTTGACGTGTCTACCGCTCAGCGTCTGAGCTTCCCCCGAATCAGTCTCCTCTTTCTTCTACTTGTGCAGTCGTACTAACATGTTCCCTGCTGCTAATAACTAACTGCACTGTGTGGAGCTCACACTCTTTCTCCGTCTTCATTCCAATCCATTCCCCATGGATCCACATGTCTCCAGTAGCGTAACTGATTCCGACTACATTTTCCTCGAAAAAGTCTCGGCCTATCAGCCTGTCAAATGCAAGATCCACATCCTCCCGGTACATGGAAGCAATGCCTCACCTGTATTCCGCTTTCCGTTCATAGTCAGAGAATTATAGGTCTCTGTGTCCTTGCAAAGTATTAGCGATTCCCCCGATCCTAACACATTCGACTGGATTAAACATCCTGCCGTTTCTCAAACAATTTCTCTGTACTAGGGTTATCTCCACTATCAACGAGAAACTTCAGGCAACTGTTAGTGTCTTCTTGACACCCTAGTTCTATACATCCATTTTTATTTTCGCAGTTGATTGTTAACATATTTCCAGGAAAGGCGTAAGGCAACTTCCTTCTTAAGCTCTTGCTTAGTGTTTCTGGCTTTCACTTTTAATCGCGCTGTCCCCCCCCCCCCCCCCCCGCCCGTCCCCACATACATAGCTGCTGCTGATGGCTGCCCACACACAGCCGTCTGCAGTTACCGGTGCAACTGCACCGCCTCCACTTTCTGTTTGTGACCTCATGCCTCTGCCGGCTGCCTCTGGATGCCTTCCAGGAGGTCGGTCTCGACCCCGGGCGCAGTCTGTTTACTGCTGCAGAGGTTTCACGACCCCTGGCCACATTCCAGGATAACTGCACAGGCCCTAGACAATCCTTTTGCTGGGCTGCTACTGACCTCATCTTCTGCCTTATTTGGGTACCTACTTCTTCTCGAGACGTCCTTTTCTTTTCTGGCCCTTGGCTCTGCCGCTGGCTTGCGTAGGTGATACTCAAGTAACAGAAAAAGTGTCCTGAAAGACTTTCTATCATTTTATGTGAGCTTACATTGAGCAAGTTCGATATTCGAAAAAGAGGTGACCTCACCCTATAACTCGTGGCGTGACAACCTTATGCTAATCCACGACTTATAGCACATTTAACACCAGAACATTAAGCTGTCCTAATGTCCCATCTAGACGCTTCATGATGTAGGAGGCTGAGGATGGTTCGTCCAGCTAGTTGAAATGGAAAAGGCTAACTGAATACGTTGAAGGAGTTACGGAATTTGGTTAGGAAATAAACAAATTGCCAAGACTTGAACAACTAATCTGTTTAGTGCTCATTCGATCAAAAACGAATAAATGAATGAAAATACACTGCTCCTTAGTGTCAAAAGCCCACTGGAGGGAAGTATACGGATAAGTATGAATGCAAGTCCAGGTCCCTGGCCTCAGTTACACCTGCCTGGACGACTATCTCCACTACACTCATCTTTGGACGACGGCGCCTTTACCTTTATCCTGTGTGACAGGATTCATCGCCCTTCCACGTTGGCACACAACTACCAACATGCTAGACGTCGTGTGTGATCATAAATTAGAAATTTGTGGTAAGATCCTGTGGGACCAATCTGATGAGGTTATCGGTCCCTAAGTTTACACACTACTTAATCTAACTAATTCACTCTAAAGACAACACACAGACACATGCCCGAGGGAGGACTCGACCATCCAGCGGGGGAGCCTCGAGAACCATGACAGGGCGCCCCTGACCGAGAGGCTACCACGCGTGGCATGTGTGTTGGTTGGTTTTGGGGAAGGAGACCAGACAGCGTGGTCATCGGTCGGCATGTGTGTGACCACGTATGATCACCGTCTATCCACTAACGTGGTTCAAGGCTTCCCCACTTGGGCTCATGTGATGCTTCGTAAGTCTATGTAACGTTTCCAGCCAACGCTCAAACCGACACCTTCCTGTGGTGTCTCCTTTGTACTCTTAGTACTTTCTAGAAAATTTAATTGGTCTGCCATCAGTTCTTTTGACATTGAGTCACTGAATTAAAAAATTTGTGACAGGTGGTATTACAGTCCAAGGCAAGAAAAAATCTCCAGTAAACATGGGCTCTATGGAATATACCTTAAGAACTATGAGTACACTACTGCGAAACAGATATCTTGTACTAAACAATTGCTAGTATCTCTTAACTTATGCATTTTAAAGCTCATGTTTATCGTTTTCTTGCTTTTGTCCACACTATCTGCTCCCAAAATATGGGAAGTGCATATATGCACTAGTAAAATATTAAAATATTCCTTGTTTGATACCAAATGTCTTGCAATATATGATCTGAGCAAAGTTCGCCATGGCTGTGGAAACTTCAGACTCTGAATAGGCACTGTTCTGTCGCATCCTCGACATTGTTCTGAACGACTAATTGCGTTCACTCTAAAGGCTATGATAGTGGCACAAATCAATTAGTTAGTTCGAGAAGGAGGGTCTCACAATTGTTTTTGCATTGAAGATATTTAATGATCAAATAAATTCATCCTTATCACAGACCGCAAACCTTTACTGCCTATACTCTGATAAGCCAAACATTACGACCACTGCTCACCGCCTCGTTGGATGTCGGCTGCTCGCGTTGCGGGAATGTGACGCCGTAAGGAATGTATATAAGTGGATTAATGACGGATAGGGGATTATTCTTTCGACGATGCAACTACAAAGGGGGAAATCTGCTAACATAAGTGATTTTGACGAAGGTGATATTATTATTACTCTGAGCCCATAACCGAGTATCTCAAAAACTGCGTAACTGGTCGAATGTTCACATGCTACTGTAGAAAGCATCTATGGAAAGTGATAGAATGTCAGTGAAACTACACTGGGCCGATAAGTGGTTGGACATCCACGACTTTTCACAGAATGTGGGATTCGTAGGCTTGTCTGCTCTGTAAACTAAGATAAATGGTGATATGTGGGATCTCTTTCGAATGAACGCAGCCGGCCGCGGTGGCCATGCGGTTCTGGCGCTGCAGTCTGGAACCGCGGGACTGCTACGGTCGCAAGTTCGAATCCTGCCTCGGGCATGGGTGTGTGTGATGTCCTTAGGTTAGTTAGGTTTAGGTAGTTCTAAGTTCTAGGGGACTGATGACCTAAGATGTTGAGTCCCTTAGTGCTCAGAGCCATTTGAACCATATTTTTGAATGTGCGCATTGTGGGTGCACGCTTAAGTGTTTCGGAGCACACCGTTCATGTTGTTCACATGTTGGACCAACGAAGTGGTCAGTTACGATCGCAATGACCACAGGATCTCCGAGTTGGACTGTGCATCAAGGGAAACGTGTCGCCTCGTCGAATGATTAACGTTTTTGGTACCCTAGGTCGATGGTCGGCTCCACAAACTCCGTAATCCCCGCGAACGGAGGTTCTGTGCACCGTGACAAGGACGCAGGCTGGCGGAAGAAGCACTATGTTATAGGAGACATTCTGTTGTGCCCGCATGGGACCTGTGGTACTAACAAAAGACACGCTCACAGCTGTAGACCATCAACGTCCCTTCATGTTTAATGTCTTCCCCGCCAGCGATGTCATCATCCAGCTAGATAACTGTCCGTGTCTATTCTCTGCTTGAGCCTTGTCCCGCAGTTACGCAGGGTCAGCCATTGTTAATGGGATTTAGCATATTAATGGTTAAAGGGTGGCAGGATGCCCTTCCTGCCTCCACCCCGTAACCCCCCTCCCCCCACCCAGGACGGAATTTGTTTACCCCAAATGTCTGCATCGAGTGTAGTCCATGGAATAGTGCGAATGTGTTCAGATGTCTGCGAGCCGTGTAACTGAGGCGTAGCATGGGGACCAGCCCGGTATTCACCTAGCGGGATGTGGAAAACCGCCTAAAAACCACATACAGGCTGGCTGGCACATCGGCCCTCATCGTTAATCCGCTGGGCGGATTCGATCCGGCGCCGGCACGCCTATCCGAGTCCAGGAAGCTGCGCGTTAACGCTCTCGGCTACCCTGGCGATTATAAGTTTCCGTGTCTCAAGGCCAGAAACGTGCTACAGTGGTTTGAGGAGCATGACAGTGTGATGTTGATGTCTTGGCAACGAAATTCGATTGATATGAATCCATTTGGGTTGCTATCAGGCGCCTACCACTGCGTACACAAATCAGTGGCCCACTGTTTAAAGAAATTACATAACGCGTGCGAGGACGTTTGCTGAGACATGCCTCCAACAAACTGTCAGTATGGTTTGGTTTAGAGCCGAAACCCACTTTCATTTGGATGGGTTCGTCACTAAGCAAAATTTGCGTATTTGGGGGGACTGAGAATCCGCATTTTTGCGATCGGGAAGTCTCTTCACCCTCAACGAGTGACTGTGTGGTGTGCAGAGTCTAGTCACGGAGTAATGGGTGCGATATTCCTTGATGTCACGGAGACTACCGAACGGTACGTGAAGGCTTTGGAAGATGTTTTTATCCCCATTATCTCAAGCGACCCAGATTTTTACAAGATGTGGTTCATGCAAGACGGAGCTCGACCTCATCGAAGCAGAAGACTGTTTGATGTCCTGGTGGAGCACTCTGGGGCCCACATTCTGGTTCTGGCGTATCCAGAGGCCACTGGTATTGGTTTCGATTGTCCCCGATATTCTCCGGATCTGAACACATGCGACTCCTTTTTGTGGGGCTATATTAAAGACAAGGTGTACAGCAATAACCCTAAAGCCATTGCAGAGTTGAAAACAGCCAATCAGGAAGTTATCTACAGCATCGATGTTCCGACACATGCAGAATTTCGCTATTCGACTGCGAATATGTCATAACCCAAATCCGAATTTCTATAGTGACTTTTACATGATGAATAAATAGTGTGCATGCCGTAGTTTCTAATTTATGTTTTTTTTTTTCGTACAGTTCAACATTGTCACTCTGTATTAATCAGGCGGTCACAATGTTTTGGCTGAACTGAAGAAAATGTTTGGCGACGATCAAGCCATTCGGTTTAGCGGAGAACAATTGAAGAACAGGGGAAAAGGGCACAACGTCATAGGGGAAACGACTCAGTCACACATACAGAATGTTTTGCCCTATCATTCAACGTAGAATATAAATCTACAAAATTTTCCACTTGATGGAAGTAGTTGCAGAAGGCATGTACAAATCTCTTCTGGGAAGGGACAGAGGAATTCATCAACTGGTACCAGATATAGGGAGAAATGCAACAGAAAAGAGTCAGGTAAAGGATGTATGACCGACCGCTGAATGTGGTCCCAACGGTAGTTGTGTAAGCTCGCCTCTCTCATACGCTATACAGTAAAGTAAAAGATACAGCAACGTGTGGGAGCCAGAATTATCGGACCGAGTACACAGCAGACAGAAGTCATAAATGTCGACTCCATTTGTCATGAGGTACTAAACGGGAAAGAGAATTTAAAGAACAGATGTGTCGATCTTTGACACTTGGCTCCGCCACTAGTTGAACGCACGATGAACATGTAACGTGACCTAGCTCTGAGTGTTGAATTTTTCATTGGATGTGACTTGTGGTGCGAGAAAGTTGTCATAGTGTCCATGTGCTGGTACCTGTGGAAGATATGAGACTTGAATGTAAGATGCACTTCGTGTCAAAATGTCGATGTATTAAATCCAAATTTTGTCAAATTTTGACTTGATCAGTAGCTCTTTTGCTGAGAATGGCCCTTTCTTAGTGTTAATGTATTCCATTTCATAGAACACTGTGCAAGCATAAGGGTTTGGGGGAAATTTCGTGTGGATAGTGCCGTGTGCAAAGAGCGCAAACAAAAGCGGAAGCAGTGGTGAGACTTGGGAGAGTTGTCATGGGAGGCCCATGTGTGTGAACGCGAGTGAGATCCGTTCTGGCGAAAATGTAGCTTGATGGCAACGTGGCTTGATGGCTTCGAAGTGTACAAAGGCATACCTGTAACAATGGATACAGTAGTACAAAGACGTGAAGACATCATCCAGCCACCGGTTTATCTTAGCTATGGTGCCAGTGATTTCGATACGTAATCACGTTAGCGACGATATACCAAATCGGGGGATTTCTTGTAGAGATATTTTACCACAAACAGCATTTCCATTCCTAAAGTTAATTCAGTTTGAATATCAGTATCAATAACTGAGTAAATGATTAGCACAGTATTAAGATCCAAACTTGTCATTTTAAACATCGTTATATTGAAATGTTATATTATCTTTCAGAGCAGCTGTATAAGTGAGAATACGATACGATCGCTTTTTGTAGATCAAATGTTTTAAAAAGTATTCTTCATTTAATGAAGAAAGTTATTCAAAGGAATTATAGAAAGTTAACACTACATCGCTACGTCCTTGGTCACTACACATAACAATAATAACGTGTCAGTAGCAAGTATGCTAAGAATATTAAAACTTCAGTTTACTTTTCCATCTTGTATCTGAGTACGCAAAGAAATGAAATTTAATTCACATAAATAACTTTTCTGTACAATAAATTGTGAATACAGTCTTCTAAAGAGTGTTAAAATTAAATTCAAGTTAAAATTTCCGAAGGTTCACATTTCCTTCAGAAACGTAGAACATAATTTGCTCCTTCGGAACAGGCGACCTATATTAATATAATTAGATAAATTCTTTACAGAAGATAAGTAACGGTAAGTAATCAATGTTCACGTCAGTCCTGGCTCTGGTTTTCTGCTGTCACGACCGCTGAGTGGAGTCCAAAATGCACAGAAGCGTGTGTAATACAGGAAGTGTAACTGTATAAGCAAAGTAGGGCAGAGTTCCACCTAGGATTGAACCCCCTATCAAAATGTGCTTCGAAGACAGAGTTCGATTAACCACAAAGCTTGTGCTTTATCCGAATAGCATATTTTTATTAGAAATAGGTGTCAAACAAGTTTATTAGTTATTATTTAGTCACTGTATTAGGCAGAGTTGTAATGTTGTGTGTAGTATTTCGGTAAGCTCTGCTGGGCAAATTGATAGCGAAATGTACAGTAGAATGCAAAGAACAAGGCCGGCAGCCTGCGATTTTATGAACTAGCGTCGCGGGGACGGTCATCGTACCAAAAAACCACCAAAAGCACTTGTCATTTGCATATACAGTAGTCATCAGCTAAAGAAGATTATCTTCTGTGATACAAAAGCGATTGTTCTGAAAGTCTCAGGTAGAAAATACGTTTCATCTGACAGGAACAAGTATTGCAAGATTGAATATCGACGACATAATCCAGTCATTCGAATTTGTCGTTTTAAAAGTTTAGTCAAAACCTTATTCCCAGATGCTACTTCTTGGAGGCATTACTCGCAGTCATAAACTGTCAAAGGCCAGAAGTCCAGACTAATGGAGTTACTCCAACAAGCACACATAACAAGAAGTTCTCTGGGCAGTTGTTTGCCTTTTAAGAAGTTTTATGCTGGTGTCATCAACAACACGAGCTCCATTCGTCAGTCGAGATGCTCAGTTAAGCTATGAAGCTTTTTTGATTGTAAACGGCTACCCAGACTCATAAAAAAAATCTTCATGCCAGTGGGATTATAAGTTTGTCCCATTGTAGGTTGGATCTCTAATTGTCTTGAGCAGCCACAACTCATCCATAAATGTATCTGTGTAGAGACAGCTGAAAAAGTTGAGGAAAGTCAACTTTGTGTCATTGATGAAGAAACTACTACAACAGACAACGCAGGGGGAGGAAGCCACAATCAAACGGCCAATAGAATCTGGCCTGACTCAGGAACAAGTCGACAAGTGGAAAGTGGCAGGATTTCTGCATTAATTTTCAGTATCAGGGATGGAGAAGAATAGATCAAGTAGCACAAGGTGAAACATTGGATCAGCATTTGGGATCACATACCAATTTTTCGCTAACTGACGATAATTCAGGAGGCGGTGGGGCTGAAAAAAGCCATTACTGAAACTTCAAAGACTTCTCGGTCCTCTCCTATGGTCATAGTGAAGAAGAACGGCGGCACATATCTTTTCTGCTTCGATGATTAACGACTGAACAAATTCTTGAAGAAAGATATCTGTCAATTGCTGTGCACTGATGACATCACAAGCTGCTTGAAAGACTCAAAGTACACTCCTGGAAATTGAAATAAGAACACCGTGAATTCATTGTCCCAGGAAGGGGAAACTTTATTGACACATTCCAGGGGTCAGATACATCACATGTTCACACTGACAGAATCACAGGCACATAGACACGGGCAACAGAGCATGCACAATGTCGGCACTAGTACAGTGTATATCCACCTTTCGCAGCAATGCAGGCTGCTATTCTCCCATGGAGACGATCGTAGAGATGCTGGATGTAGTCCTGTGGAACGGCTTGCCATGCCATTTCCACCTGGCGCCTCAGTTGGACCAGCGTTCGTGCTGGACGTGCAGACCGCGTGAGACGACGCTTCATCCAGTCCCAAACATGCTCAATGGGGGACAGATCCGGAGATCTTGCTGGCCAGGGTAGTTGACTTACACCTTCTAGAGCACGTTGGGTGGCACGGGATACATGCGGACGTGCATTGTCCTGTTGGAACAGCAAGTTCCCTTGCCGGTCTAGGAATGGTATAACGATGGGTTCGATGACGGTTTGGATGTACCGTGCACTATTCAGTGTCCCCTCGACGATCACCAGTGGTGTACGGCCAGTGTAGGAGATCGCTCCCCACACCATGATGCCGGGTGTTGGCCCTGTGTGCCTCGGTCGTATGCAGTCCTGATTGTGGCGCTCACCTGCACCGCGCCAAACACGCATACGACCATCATTGGCACCAGGGCAGAAGCGACTCTCATCGCTGAAGACGACACGTCTCCATTCGTCCCTCCATTCACGCCTGTCGCGACACCACTGGAGGCGGGCTGCACGATGTTGGGGCGTGAGCGGAAGACGGCCTAACGGTGTGGGGGACCGTAGCCCAGCTTCATGGAGACGGATGCGAATGGTCCTCGCCGATACCCCAGGAGCAACAGTGTCCCTAATTTGCTGGGAAGTGGCGGTGCGGTCCCCTACGGCACTGCGTAGGATCCTACGGTCTTGGCGTGCATCCGTGCGTCGCTGCGGTCCGGTCCTAGGTCGATGGGCACGTGCACCTTCCGCCGACCACTGGCGACAACATCGATGTACTGTGGAGACCTCACGCCCCACGTGTTGAGCAATTCGGCGGTACGTCCACCCGGCCTCCCGCATGCCCACTATACGCCCTCGCTCAAAGTCCGTCAACTGCACATACGGTTCACGTCCACGCTGTCGCGGCATGCTACCAGTGTTAAAGACTGCGATGGAGCTCCGTATGCCACGGCAAACTGGCTGACACTGACGGCGGCGGTGCACAAATGCTGCGCAGCTAGCGCCATTCGACGGCCAACACCGCGGTTCCTGGTGTGTCCGCTGTGCCGTGCGTGTGATCATTGCTTGTACAGCCCTCTCGCAGTGTCCGGAGCAAGTATGGTGGGTCTGACACACCGGTGTCAATGTGTTCTTTTTTCCATTTCCAGGGGTGTATTTCTTAACTATGGACATGCAGTTAGGCTACTTGTAGATCATAGATGACAGGCTGATTTTCATAGGTCCTAAAAGCCTCTATGAGTTGAAGTTACACCATTTGGATTTAGTAAAGAGCCAGCCACCTTTGAATGTATGATGGACAACCAGCTTGGACACCTTAAACTGACGACATGTCTTTGCTTTCTGGATGTCATTCTCGTTTTATCGAATACATCTGAAGAACTCCTAAGTTACCTGACAACCTGTTGAAAGATTGCAGGTCTCTGCCTGAATCCAAAAAAGTGTCTCTTAGTCAGTCAAGGTATAAAAATCTTGGGGCACCTAATGAATGACGATTGAGTGACGCTAGTTCCAGAGTGAATCGGAACAGTCACAGATTTCCTAACTCCTTGGTTCATTCATGGTTTGAAAAGTTTTCTTTCGATGTGACTGTACTATTGGCAGTTTATAAGAGAATTCGGTATTAAGGTACATCGCTACCAAGGCGCAACCCCTGCAATAACGCTCTAGGAAGATTCTAAATTTTCCTTTATATGATGAGAATGCCGAGACAGAACTCAACATCGAAGCTAGTGGTTATGGAATAGGGATAGTTTTAGTACCAATTCAGGGTGGTGCAGATAAGGTAATAGCTTATGTTTTCAGAGTACTTTCTAAATCCGAGGTGACCTACTCCAATAACGGAGAAAGAATGCCTTGCATTAATTCGGGCCATCAACAGGTTCCCGCCGTATTTGTTTGGCAAACCAACCGCTGTTGTGATGAAACACCATCACTATGCTGCCTGACTGGCATGAAGGATCTGTCAGGTCACCTGGAAATGTAGCAATGAGGTTTCAGGAATGCGAAGCCACAATGGTATACGAAAGCAGATGCTAACACAAGGGCACTAACTACCTTTCAAACAATCCTGTGGAACAGCAGAGCAATGAGGACGAAATATCAGTCACTGCTGCAAGAAATACTGCTGCTGAACAGAGGGGAGATCCATGACTGCAGAAAACCATATAAGCTTTGTATAAAAAAGAGATTGACTGAACTAGAAATCCAATTAATTAATGAAGCATTTTATCATAGAATCTATGTTCCAATGGGACAGACATGATTGCTTATCATCCCAGCTCATCCATGGCCAGCTATCCTGAAGCTCTTTCATGAAGGTCTAACATATGATCAAAAGCGATTCATAAAGGATCTGATACTAATATTACTGGCCATATCTCTATCGATTGTTAGACACTATGGTGAGCCACTGTAAGTAATGCCAACAATGGAAGCACACCCTTAAATACCTCAGCAGATTCTGATACCCCTCCCTCTCGCAGTTGCACAACTCCACTAAACTGGAACAGACCTCTCGGGAAGACGACAAATGGGAACTGGAGGATAACAAGAGGTAGTGACTACTTCACATGTTATGCTTTCACTAGAGGTATGCCGAGTACCAAAGCTCTGAATATTCCAAAGTTCTATGTAGAAGTCATTATACTGAAGCGTGGAACACATTATCACCAAGACCGAAGAAACAAGTCAGCTGGGTCACATACAGACCCTGGACACCCAGAAGGAGAACCGCGAGCAGTACAGTGTGAAGCAGGATATACGCCTACAGGAAAAGTTCATAATGGGCTACTTTCGTCTGTATCGCATTTTTAGTCTCTTTTCGTACATGAATTCAAGGATTATGACTCTTCATCAATACGAAAAGCACATAGACGTCGTTCATGTCCTCCATATGAAGCCGTACTATAGGCAGAGGTGCAGATCTATGACGGGAGGTTCAGGGAAACTTGAGACCCAATCGATGATGGCAAATCTTTGGTGGGAGGAGCTACCTTCGATGCTCATCACAGTGACGAGGATATAACAACACGATCACGGGGCTGCCATACAAGATAAAAATACGGTCTGCTGTCGTCAACTCCAATAAGAATATCTGAAACAGCGGCGAGTGGCGTTTTGTCTGGGAGAGGGAGCAATACCACAAGCCATTGCACCTGCAGGCTGGCGTGGTGTGGGTCGCCAGTTCAAACCTAATCACCAGCAGTTATTTGTTTCTAGCTGAAAGAGTGGGCATTGGGAAAAGACCCAATCGATGATGGCAAATCTTTGGTGGGAGGAGCTACCTTCGATGCTCATCACAGTGACGAGGATATAACAACACGATCACGGGGCTGCCATACAAGATAAAAATACGGTCTGCTGTCGTCAACTCCAATAAGAATATCTGAAACAACGGCGAGTGGCGTTTTGTCTGGGAGAGGGAGCAATACCACAAGCCATTGCACCTGCAGGCTGGCGTGGTGTGGGTCGCCAGTTCAAACCTAATCACCAGCAGTTATTTGTTTCTAGCTGAAAGAGTGGGCATTGGGAGGGTATTTTTTTATTTCACTGTCCTATTAGTTCATCTCCCCCTCCTCCCTGCTCTCTCTGCAATCTCCTCCTGCCCCCTCTCTTCTATATGTTTCCTCTTCCCCCTCTTTCTATCCACACCCACTCTCTCTGCCCGTCTCTTTCTCCCATCTATCTGTCCACCTACTCCTCCCCCACCGTCTCCTCCGCTCCCACTCTGTCCATCTCCTTCTCCTCAATCTTCCTATCTCTCTCTGTCTGTCCATCTCTTCACCCCTCTGTCAACCCCCTCTTCCTTCTCCCACCTTGTCTGTTCAAAAAATGGCTCTGAGCACTATGGGGCTTAACATCTATGGTCATCAGTCGCCTAGAACCTAGAACTACTTAAACCTAACTAACCTAAGGACAGCACACAACACCCAGTCTTCACGAGGCAGAGAAAATCCCTGACCCCGCCGGTAATCGAACCTGGGGAACCCGGGCGTGGGAAGCGAGAACGCTACCGCACGACCACGAGCTGCGGACCACCTTGTCTGTCGATGACTTTCTTGTCACCCACCACCCCTATCCCAATGAAAAAGGTCCAGCTTATTTTTTCTGAGGGACTAAAAGGTTGCACTTAGCGAGTACGATCATACGAAAATCTCGCACGTGGTCAGTGATGGCCAGCTATAACACTGAGGGTTGCATGAAACGCAGCAGGAGACCCATTTAAGTAACCCTGTATGTGTCTCATTTTCTGCTACCTTACACTATATGACTCCAAGGATATATTAAAGTTATTTGTGGTTCACACACTGAACAACACAAATAACACACCAATACTTCATCATCTGAAAAGCATTCTTTATTAATCCAGTACAAGAAATAAGTACCAACAGGTCGTTTTCGAGCATTATTAAGTCAATCCTCCCCACTCACAGCCCCACCCCCAGATAGTGGGGATCCCACCGAATTCTTATACAAATAATTAATCATGTACCTAACTAATTTGGTTGAAAGAGCGCCAGGTGTTCCTGAGTTATACTTCAATGTCACCCCCGTTTCATTCCCCTCTATGGGATGTAGGTGGTTTTGAACCTCACAAACCTTGATCCCAGATAGCGATCGCAAGCAACCAGTAAATATCCAATTCCTCAGAAATTCGAACTTCTCTGTGTAAAACAGCTTCAACCATCTGATTAAGTTACAAATGTGTTAGTTTACTGATTATTTGGGTTTGAGCAAATAAGAGACTAAATGTTTAGAAAAGCTTTGAAATTATGTTTAAACTTTGTTGGATTTTTTAAGGGCTCTCATTATCGAACACTGGATGCGTGTAGTGCAAGTAATTTGCCCTTCGTTACAAGAAAAGCTAGCTTTCATGGACCTCAGTGTTTATGACGTCTTATATCCTCAAGGGTGGTTTAGTGGTACTGCCTTTGATTAGTAATCAAAACGTTCTCGGTCCTGGGTTCGAAACCCACCACTGTTTAAGTTTCGATGAATAATCAACATTGGCGGCTGAAGACTTCCAGCATAAAGCGGCCTAGTCAAAGAGGTTGGAAGGGCAGACAGAGGTCCAGAGCACTCTCTTGCCCCTGGGGTGCGAGAGTGCCTCTAAAGGCGGAAGAATCAGCATTGATCAACTGTATGAGAATGCAGAAGGCAATGGAAACCACTGCATTAAAGACATAATGTGTATCCATAGGACGTGTGGGCTGTGACTGAAAAAGTGTCTTGGTGATCTCTCCAGTGGCAAAGATTGAGGAATAGTCAATCATTCTGATCTTCGGGAAGAGAGTGTCAAAGGGGGAATGTCCATGATAAAATTATTGAATAAGCAACGAATTTATGATGTTCCTCGAGACGGGGTGGGGAGTGTCAGAAGCTTGAATGTGGTAGGGAAGCTAGCAACATTGAAAAGTGAAATGCAAAGGCGTAATCTAGGGGTCAGTAAAGTGAAATGGAAATAAGACAAGGATTTATGGTCACATGAGCATAGGGTAATATCAACAACAGCAGAAAAAAATTGTATAACGGGAGTAGGATTCGTTATGAATAGGAAGGTAGGGCAGAGAGTGTGTTTCTGTGAACAGTTCTTATCAGTATTTAAAACTTCCGGGCTGAGAGGCCGTGTCGATCTGTAAACCTTCTTCTTCCTGACGTTTCGTTAGTAACTGCGAGCATCTTCCGAGGTGTGTCAACGACTGGCTGCCAGGCCGTAGAGATCCCGTTTATAGAGAGCGCATAGAGGGCACCACCATATGTCACATTGGGTCCACTGTAAGTCTATCTTTGACTAATGTCATTATTCTCGATTGAGGGTAATCGATTGTCGTATCGTTGGTGCAAAGCCAACTGTCATATCTTGGTTAACTTTAAGCTTTCCTTTTTTCTATTCAAGTTATTGTGGTGTTTCTGAATCTCTATAGCTTCCCTATACGTGCGTGCATAATAATGCGATATTGTGCCTAGCACGCTCGTCTCAATAAATTTTATTTCATGATAACCTTCTCTAAAAACATGTTCCTGTACAGCTGATTTGTCGGTATGTCCCAGTCGACAGTCCTTTTGTGCTCGGTTAAGCGGGTACTGACGCTTCTTTTCGTTGCTCCAATATAAACCTTCCCAGAGCAACGCAGAATTTTATACACCCCAAGAGTTGCGAAGTGGAATAAAAGTGTCTGACAGCATTCAGCAACAACAGCTGAGAGCTGAAAGAGTTTTTCGTCCATTTATTCGCAATATTACTGACCGTAGTGGGAAAGGTCGGGCCAAGTTTCAAGTTGAAACAATCTTTAGGCCAACCAAGAAGGCTAGTGAGTGTTTAAGATCAGCGAAAGGCGCACGACACCCCTTAGCAACTCCAGGGATGTATAACATTCATTGTGGGAAGGTTTATATAGGGGCAACGAAAAGAAATGTCAATACCTGCCCAACCGAACACAAAAGGAACTGTCGACTAGGACACATCGAGATATCAGCTGTAGTGGATCATGTTTTTAGAGACGGTGACCATGAAATAAAATTTAGTGAGACGAGCGTGCTAGCCAGGTCATCGCGTTATTATGCGCGTATGTATAGGGGAGCTATAGAGATTCAGAAACACCACAATAACTTTAGTAGAAAAGAGGAAGGCTTAATGTTAGACAAGATATTGGGGTTGACCTTGTACCAACTGTATGACAATCGATTACCTTCAATCGAGAGAAATGACGTTAGAGATAGACTTACTGTCGGCCCCAAGTGACGTATGGTGGTGCCCTCTATGCGCTCTATATAAACGGGACCTCCACGGCCTGGCATACAGTCGTTGACACACCTCGGAAGATGTTGCCTGCTAGTGAAGACGCCGGCCGCGAAAGCCTACACGTTATGGTTAGTTCTTATAAGAACTGGCAGCAAACCAACACTGACAACGATAGTTCAGGTATACATGCCGACGGTGCAAGCTTAAGATGCAGAGATAGAGAAAGTATATGAGGATACCGAAAGGGTAATACAGTATGTAAGGGGAGATGAATCTAATAGTCATGCAGGACTGGAATGCATTGTACGGGAAGGAGTAGAAGAAAAGGTTGCTGGATAATATGGGATCGGGAGAATGAATTAAAGATGAGAAAGACTGATTGAGTTCTATAATAAATGTCAGCTAACAATAGCGAATACTCTATTCAAGAATCACAAGAGGGGAAGATATACTTGTACAAGGCCGGATGATGTGGCAAGATTTCACTTAGATTACATTATGGTCAGACAGATTTCTGAATCAGATACTGGAGCGTAAACCATTCCCAGGCGCAGATATAGACCCAGATCATTATGTGATGAAGAATAGGATGAAGGTGAAGAGATTAGTCCGGAAAATTTAACAGGCAAAGAAGTGGGATACGGAACTACTACGGAATGACAAGATACGTTTTAAAATCTCGCAGGCTATAGATACAGCAATAAGGAATAGCTCAGGAGGCAGTACAATTGAAGAGGAATGGACATCTCTAAATGTGCAATTACTAAAGCTGGAAAGAGAAACACAGATACAAAGTAGGTAACTGGGAAGAAACCATGGGTAACAGAAGAAATACTTCAGTTGATCGATGAAAGAAGGAAGTACAAAAATGTTCAGGGAAATTTAGGAATACAGAAATACAAGTCGCTGAGGAATGAAATCAACACAAGTGCACGGAAGCTACGACGAGATGGGTGCGTGAAAAATGTGAAGAAATCGAAAAAAGAATGATTGTCGGAAGCACTGACTCAACATATAGGGAAGTCAAAATAACCTTCTGTGAAATTAAAAGCAAAGGTGGTAACATTAAGAGCGCAACGGGAATTTCACTGTTAAATGCAGAGGAGGGAGCGGATAGGTGGGAAGAGTACATTCGTGGCCTCTATGAAGGGGAAGATTTATTGGATGTGACAGAAGACGAAACAGGAGTCAATTTAGAAGAACTAGGGGATCCAGTATTACAACCTAAATTTGTGAGAGCTTTGGAGGACGTAAGGTCAAATAAGGTAGAAGGGATAGAAAACATTCCATCAGAATCTCTAAAATCATTCGGGGAAGTGGCATCAGAGCGATTATTCGCGTTGTTGTGTATGATATATGAGCTTGGCGACGTACCATCTAACTTTCGGAAAAATATCAGCTACACATTTCAGAAGACTGCAAGAGCTCAAAAGTTCGAGAATTATCGCACAACTATCTTAACAGCTCATGCATCCAAATTAATAATGGAGACGAAAATTGGAGATATGTTAGATGACGATCAGTTTGGCTTTACGGAAGGTAAAGGCACGAGAGAGGCAATTCTGCGGTTGGTGACGAAAACAAGACTAAGCAAAAATAAAGACCCGTTCGTAGCATTTATCGACCTGGAAAAAACGTTCGACAATGTGAAATGCGGCAAGATGTTCGAAATTCTGAGAAAAACAGGTGGAATTGGTTCAGGAACCAAGAGGGAATAATAAGGGTGAGCGACCAAGAACGAAGTGCCTGGTTTGAAAAGGGTTTAAGACAGGAATGTAGTGTTTCGCCCCTACTGTTTAATCTGTACGTCGAAAAAGCAATGACGGGCATAAAAAGAATTTCATGAGTTTAATTAAAATCTAGGTGAAAGGATAGGATTCGCTGATGACATTGCTATCCTGAGTGAAAGTGATGAAGAATTAAATGATCTGCTGAGTGGTACGAGAAGTCTAACGAGTACAGAACATGGACTGAGAGTAAATGGAAGAAAGACGAAGGTTATGAGTAGTAGCAGAAACGAGAACAGCGAGAAACTTAACATCAAGATTGATGTTCACGAAATAGGTGAAGTTAATAAATTATGCTACTTCAGTAGCAAAATAATCAACGACAGATAGAGAAAGGAAGACATCAAAAGTCGATTAACACTGGTATAGAGGGAATTCCTGACCAAGACAAGTCTACTAATATCAGACATAGGCCTTAATGTGAGGGAGAAAATTCTGAGAATATACGGTTGAAACGTGAACTGTGGGGAAACCGGAACAGAAGAGAATCGAAGCTTTTGAGACATGGTGTTGCAGACGAATGTTGAAAATTAAGTGGACTGATGAGGAGGTTCTGCGCAGAATCGGAGACGAAAAGAATATGTCGAAAACACTGGCAAGGAGAAGGGACAGGGTGATAGGACGTCTGTTAAGACATCAGGAAATGTCTGCTATGGTAATAGAGAGAGCTGTAGAAGGTAAAAACTGTAGAGGAAGAAAGAGACTGGAATACACCCAGAAAATAATTGAGGACGAGGTTGCAAGTGCTTCTCTGAGATCAAGAGGTTGGCGTTAAACCATTCGGAAGACTGGAGACTAAAAAAGAAAAAAAAAGAAAGAAAAAAGAAAAAGTTTGCCCGTACATTCGGTGGTATATGTTGATTCTGCCTGCGAAATAGTATGATGCTTATCGCGATAGTAATAAAGATGTACTAAATTGGAACATCATAACTGACGCGGCAGTTTTACAGTATTAACAGCGAAAATTTATTAAGCGATAACCTTTTTCCTTTTATGGTTTTATGGGGATTATCAATGAGAAAAGAAAGTTTAAAAAAATGGCTCTGAGCACTATGGAACTCAACATCTGAGGTCATAAGTCCCCTAGAACTTAGAACTACTTAAACCTAACTAACCTAAGGACATCACACACATCCATGCCCGAGGCAGGATTCGAAGCTGCGACAGTAGCGGTCGCTCGGTTTCAGACGGAAGCGCCTAGAACCGCTCGGCCACACCGGCCGGCAAAAGAAAGTTTCTAATGTTTTTCAGTTATGTTTAAGATTTATTGCAAGTAGCTAAAGTGCTCTCATTGTCTAATACTAATATAATCGGGGTTTTCGCACGGAGTGTGTTACGCCACTCTTTCACCCCCTAACCCAACTCTTTGGGGGGAACCAACCCCCGTCCCCAAAAGTGTTTCTTTATAGATAATAAGTGTATGTACACCAAGTACGTTTAAAATCAACCAAATAATTTAGAAGGAGATGGGGAAAATACGTACATTTTTATAACATACAGAAATTTTACATTTATAGTTTCTACAATATTCTTGAATAACTTATGCTTGTAATGTTTGCACATTTTGTTATAGGGCCTACCTTGATGTGAGGGTATTCGGCTGTTTACCTAGCCTGCACGTTCTCCATATCGGTCACCCTCTTAATACTGGTAAGTCATCACTCGCTAGCCACTATTCTGGTGAACTCTACTATTGTGTTGAGGCACCATACGATAATGCACCAAAATTTGTCATCCAATCTCAGTTTTACTTGCTGCTAAGCTATTTTAAGGCCGCTGTGGCTACCACAATTACTAGCTCTATGTATCAGATGGTCATAGTTAAGAGCAGCTCCTCATGGTGTTCTTTTGTGGGCTGTAATCACTGCAAAGCTTGGTAGATATTCTAGTGTGTTACTGCAGAACCATTTTACGCTAGAAACTGTTAGTTCAAGTTTTGGTCACCAGGTGAATATACAGCGCTATGAATGCAAGAAAGGAACCGCGCGACTGCTACGGTCGCAGGTTCGAATCCTGCCTCGGGCATGGATGTGTGTGATGTCCTTAAGTTAGTTAGGTTTAAGTAGTTCTAAGTTCTAGGGGACTGATGACCACAGATGTTAAGTCCCATAGTGCTGAGAGCCATTTGAGCCATTTGAATGCAAGAAAGGCACATAGAACGTTTCCGCATATGATGGATTAAGAACGAGATGTGGGCAGAAAAGGTCACGCAAGTGAGAAAGGCACAATGTCGAAATATCGTTGACGGTTACTTACACAGTTTTTAGAATTTGAACACTGGAGACGTCAACGAGATGCTACATAACGCCATATTTGCACCTGGTGGCCGAAATTGGAAATAATTATTTTCCAGTGTAAATCGGTCCAGCATTAACGTTTTAGCAAATGATCAAGTTCCGCTATAATACGACCATTACAGCCCACAGTGTACCACCGTGAGCCCAGCACTTTAATTATAATCATCTGATATTAGTCCTATAAATACTAACTAACTTTCCTTTCCATGACGTATACCGCAAGTTGTATGCGTATGTGTGTATTTGGTGGTGGTGGGGGATGGGGTGGGGGGAGGAGTGGCGTAGGTTCTTCATGGCAAACACAAAAAAAACTCAAAAAAATTTAATTTCCTTCATTGTCGTTCAATTTCACTACCAACACGCTTTCTAAACAGGTAATGAGGTTTAAGTATAGTCCAGAATCTGAAAATATCTTTTAGGACAACCTCAGCAATACCAAAGCACTTTCCATAACCAAGTGGCGATACTGTACGCCAATCACAAAAATGATCTTAAAAATTACGAATTTCACTAACCGTCGTTGACTTTTGTTAACGACACACTTTTTAAAGATACATCGACGTGAAGGAAAGGTCCTGAACCTTAAACTATGAATCTGACATTGACACGAGGATTAATATGACACTGACAGGAGGAGAACACAGAAACTGCCATAACCTGATTTTCCAAAAATTTCGATAAGTGGTAGAGGATTCAAAATAAGCGAACACGTGTCTTTGCTTACCCGTAGATACTCGAAAATTTGTGAGAAAACGAAGTTTTCGAGTTACTTTATGTGCTTTTTAAAGGCTGAATTCGTTCAGCTAAAGTGCTAGTGCAGTGGCTAGCGTTGTGGTGCCAAATTTTCCCACCCAGTGCTCGAAACCCGAAAGTTACTTTTATTTTTGTTCCGGATTTATCTATGCTTGTCCATAGAAGATTACTATACGAATAGTTTCCAGTATACGTTGAAATAACGTTTTCCCCTTTCGTCTACTTCTTGTATGTCTGGCGACTGAGTTGAAGACAAAGAAAAAAAGAGAAAGCAGTAACCACATGAAAAAATTATTTGAAATTATTTTCGGTGAAGTACTTGTAGCGTATCTTGATTCATAATCAACTGCAAGCGCAAGTATTTGCTAAATTGATCCGTTATGCGTGGTTTGCCTCGAAATTATTACCAACGAGTGAAATATTTATCAGTTAAAGACGTTTCTGTTCCGAGTGAGATTCGTATGAAGAAATGCCACTGTGTAGTAAACCTGTATTCCCACGATGGTCATGGTTTCGGCAAGTTCTATGTTTGGGATGCTTCTACGATCGGTGTCACCCTAGAGAATGCACCAAATCTTGTTGAAGAATAAACGAGAGAATAAAATATAGGAATTAACATAAGAATCTAGATAAGTATGAAATACACAACATTGTAACCTTTGAAAATACTCTGTACACGTATATTATACAGTAAATATATGTTACTTATCAGGGAACCCAGGTGTAATTTTGCAATTCATACAACGCCCTTGTATCTCCAGAACTGATAAGTAACATTCGTGTAGTAACCTTCTACAGACATGGGTATATAAACCAAAAATAAATAAATAAAACAAATAAAACAATAATTGGGATTGCAACACAGGACGCAAAAGTAAAAACCACTACATCACTGTGCCTCCATTTCGACTGAGAGTATCGCGCGCTAAAAGGGTCTAAATTACGTCAGAAACTGTGACCGCCATTTCCTCAAGAACGGTTGAGTATCTACGAATAAGTTTCTCGCACTCTTCCACTGAGTAAAGTTTCTGGGAAATCAGGTTATGGTACTTGCCGTGTTCTCTTTATAAGAGAATTTTGGGTTATCTTTTATTGGAAAATTTAAAGCTATTACTGAATCTGGTAGGAGGAATCCTTAGAAACAATTAAATAATTCCCATTTTTAGAATATAAGATCCATGTCTAGACAGCAATATTTTGAAAAAGTGGGCATAAAGTAACTTCTCCGTTTGTACTGAGAGGGTTAAATTTCGCTTTGAAATGGCTCTGAGCTCTATGGGATTTAACATCTGAAGTCATCAGTCCCCTAGAACCTAGAACTACTTAATACTAACTAACCTAAGGACATTACACATATCTATGCCCGAGGCAGGATTCGAACCTGCGACCGTAGCGGTCGCGCAGTTCCAGACTGAAGCACTTAGAACCGCTTGGCCACAGCGGCCGGCAAATTTCGCTTTCTGTACACCTTCAAGTCATCATATATTTAATCACGTACTGTTTTTAAAATACTGTAATCGTGCATTAAGTGGAATTTAGGTATTTCCTGTAGATCTGGGTGTTGCAACTTTGATGGCCACGAGTGTACTTAGGTCACGTTACTACCAGGAAAACAGTTTTTCTTGTCGCGAAATACGTGAGGATGCTACAAATGTAAACACATCCGCAACGGAGCCCCAAGGTAGGGACGCTCGTACTTCGGGGGAGCCCAGAGCACCTACGAAGAAACACTCGCAGCGCTGTGGGGTTTTTCGTGGCCCGCCTCCCTCCACGCTGCAGGGAAAAATGTATGAGCGAGCGCCTTAGCGCCGTAGCGCCAGTCCCAGGGCGCGGCTGCGCGTGAAGTCGCCGCCAGAGGTCTCCCCGAGGTGGCGGGCGGCAGCGGTTGCCGGGAAACGGAATACAAATGAACTGCGACCCGCCGGCCATTACGACGACCCATCGCCGCCACTGTGCGCTGCGTGATGTGATGAGAGCCATACCGCCCGCGGCTGTGACGTGCTGCTCACGCGAGTCAGCGAGACCGGCGAAGCTCCTGCCGCAGCGTGGCTACTGCCCTGCCGCTCTGCGTCTACTTACCGCAAGCAACCCTACAGTATGTGGCTACACTTCTAGCATAATTTCTCCACTTCTCTGTTCCATTAGCGAACATTGCGTAGCAAGAACGACTGCCTAAAAATCTCCGTATGACCTATTGATTTATCTGATTTGCTCGTGGAGATCATTTCGCAAGACACATCTTTGATGAAGTAATATTTTACGCTATTCCTCTTCGGAGTACATTCTTGGAATTTCAACCACTATGTGATACACGATGCCTGTATTCCACCCTTCCATTGTATTCCGTTGAATATATCCGTAACACTCTCACATTTTCCAAATCATTCCGTGACGAAACATGTCACCCTTCAAATGGTTCAAATGGCTCTGAGAACTATGGGACTTAACAGCTGTGGTCATCAGTCCCCTAGAACTTAGAACTACTTAAACCTAACTAACCTAAGGACATCACACAACACCCAGTCATCACGAGGCAGAGAAAATCCCTGACCCCACCGGGAATCGAACCCGGGAACCCGGGCGCGGGAAGCGAAGATGCTACCGCACGACCACGGGCGGACTGTCACCCTTCGTTGACTCACATGTTTACACGGTGATTGTAATTAAATTTCCAGTTTCGAAGCCCTATAACTCTGGGAAGAAGGTCTACTCAGAATGTTGTCATATTTGAAGGGACAGTTATCGAAAAAGGAGATAACATAATCGAAACAAAATTAAATTAATGGAACTATTGTCACAAGATAGTGCTGTTATCGTCATAAAGTAAATGGGCTCGGCTACAAATGATAGTTTAGTGCCAATACGAATGCTATGGAGTGAGTGCACATTAAACCAGCCGTACTATACGACGCGTTACCGTACAAGCTGTGCCACAGGGTCGTACCACATAGGATGGGGTCCGCAGCTCGTGGTCGTGCGGTAGCGTTCTCGCTTCCCACGCCCAGGTTCCCGGGTTCGATTCCCGGCGGGGTTAGGGATTTTCTCTGCCCCGTGATGACTGGGTGTTGTGTGATGTCCTTAGGTTAGTTAGGTTTAAGTAGTTCTACGTTCTAGGGGACTGATGACCATAGCTGTTAAGTCCCATAGTGCTCAGAGCCATTTGAACCATTTGAACATAGGATGGGAAAAATTGATTTTTAATTGTCATGAGGCAAAACACCGCATAAAAAGCAACAAGGAATAGGTTTTCAACTGTCCTGAGGCAATGACCGCTAAAAAAGCAACAATGAAATCGGTTTCTGACAGTCGTTAGATTAGCGCAAAATATGTTTAATATCGTGTCCACCGTTTGCTGCCACAAGGTGAATTCGAAAAACAAAATTTTCCAAGACAGATCGGACTGTCTCAAGGGTCATGTTCAAAATGCGTTGCACAGTACGTGTCTTCAGTACAGCTGCTTTTGTAACCAGAGCACTAAACACATCATCTGTCAGATAATCCTACAACCACAAGTCACACGGATTAAGATCAGGTGTAGGAAAATGATGGCTGATAATTGTAGCATTTCCTAAGCGCTTCTGTGCAGTGTGCGGAGGAGCGCCATTTTGCATAAAAATGATCCTACCCACACATCCACGCTGTAGAAGTGTTGGAATGACGTTGGTAAGCAAAGGACTCTCATGGTGTTTACCAGTGACGGTACAGGTAGCAGGACCCGCCAACTCGTCTCCTTGGAACCAATGTGATCCTGTAGCAAACGATGCTCTCAACCTTCACCACACCGTCACCTTTGCAGAATGATGCGGTGCTGGTTGATGTACGAGCAGATTTTCTGTTGCCCATATTCTGCTAGTCTATGTATTGACATGTCCTTGGAGCTGAACTTGTATGTTCACAGCTAGATCCATGACCATTCATTGTCTACTTCCACAGAAGCAAGAAATTCCAGGCAGCATGTCAACGTGAAGCAACTCCTGAATATGGGTAATTTTGTGTTGACGATAGTCAGGGTGTTTCGTAGATTTTAATGCACCGTGCTCGCAGGCCTGTTCAAATTTCGGTCAATTCCCCGTTCACCGCGCGTTTGCACATTACCGTTCAACCCAACCTGCAGTGCTCTGGCCATACCTTCTACTGATGTCGGATCAATTGTTTCTCTCTCTCAGGCACATTACACCTCAAAAGAACCTGCCTCTTCGAATTTTGTAACCATTTTTTCCACATACTTTGGCAGACATCGAAGCATGCCCTTGAGGGCCCGAAGGTCTGCAGAGCTACTTGCGCACTGCCACCGTTCTTGCAAAAGAGCTTTACCGACAACACTTGATCATCCATTAGGACAGCCATTCCGAGAGTCTCAGACGCAAACTAATGAACAGCCGTGTACCACGCGTCTTTTATTTGGTGTATTCTGCCCCTTACAGCTCAATATAACCGTAAAATCTTCGTTATTTTCTTTTCTTTCTGTAACGTACTCTCATCTTTGACAATATTCCACTCAAATTTGACGTCATCCTGGGGAGTACTTCATTTTGAAACTCAATCATTAATTATAATCACCCTGTAGATTAAAATTTCCTCTTCGAAAAAAATGGTTCAAATGGCTCTGAGCAATATGGGAATCAACTGCTGTGGTCATCAGTCCCCTAGAACTTAGAACTACTTAAACCTAACTAACCTAAGGACATCACATACACCCATGCCCGAGGCAGGATTCGAACCTGCGACCGTAGCAACAGCGCGGCTCCGGACTGGAGCGCCTAGAACCGCACGGCCACCGCGGCCGGCTTCCTCTTCGACGCATCTAGGACACACAAAAAGTTTTTCGTGTCAAGTGTGTACAATATTCGGTGTTCATACTGTACCCGTTGGACCTGAGGTGAATCACGAGATTTATTTCGAAATTTACGCTCAAGCTTTTCAGGTATAATTCCATTATATTCGATACTGTCATATTTTGTCGTGTTGTTTGTATGATTATGTGTCACGGCTCTGGCCGTACATTGCAATATGTTGTATAATCGTGCCACTACGTTTATTTTAAAGCCATTCTCGTCCCCTACAGGCTTTTATTCTGACAACACGAACTATAATCGAACTTCATTAAACTCTTTATAATTACGACCTGCTAGTGCTTGTGGTTGTTTCTATTCTCTCCGCTATGTTTGTGAAATGTAGCTTGACACCATCCTTAATTAATGGCATTGCATAATCCTCAACGAGGCTCACACCGCAATACTACTTATTAGTGTGAGAATCTTATGATTCTGTAACTCTGAACACACAGTCTAAGACAAAAAAATAGACGAACCACGAAGGAATTATCCGAATGGGACGGAAACAAGTATATGTGTTGTAAATGTACGGACAAACAAATGATTACAGTTTCAAAAAATTGGTTGATTTATTCAAGAGAAAGTGCTACACAAACTGAGCAAGGCAATAATGCGTTGTTCCATCTATAACTATTATGCAAGCAATTATTCGGTTTATCTTTGATTGATACTGTTTTAGATGTCTTCCTGAGGGATATCGTGCCAAATTTTGTCAAATTTGCGCGTTATATCCTCAAAATACAGAGCTGGTTGGACGGCCCTGCCCCTAATGCTCTTAACGTTTTCAACTGGGGAGAGATCTCCCAGCCTTGCTGGCCAAGGTGGAGGTTGCCAAGCACGAAACAGGCAGTAGAAATTCTAACCGTATTTGAGTGAGCATTATCTTGATGAAATGTAAGACCAGGATCGTTTGGCATAAACGGCAGCAAAACGGGGCATAGAATATCGTCGACGCACCACTGTGCTGTATGGGTGCCACTGGTGATAACCCAAAGAGTCCTGCAATAAAAGGAAATGACACATCTGGCTGCCGGGACGTATGCAGGGCGAAGGTCAGGTACGTATACCACCGCTTAGATTGCATCGCAGTCAGACAGAGATTCCGAAATCAGTTACTGGTTTGTACAGCATACCCAGGAGCAGATATAGACTCAGATTATAATGTTGTAGTGATGAAGAGTAAGATGAATTTTAAGAGATCAGTCAGGAAGAATCAATATGTAAAGAAGTGGGATACAGCTCTACTAAGGAATGATGAGATACGCTTTAACGTCTCTAACATACAAGAGTAAGGAAGAGACCAGTATGTTGTACAGTTGAAGAGGAATGGAGATTACATAGAAAATTACAGAATTTGGAAGGAAAAACTTAGGTACAAGGAAGGTAACTGCTAAGACGCCATAGGTAACAGAAATGAAAGAGAAAAGCACAAAAATGTTCAGTGAGGTTCATGAATACAGATACACAAATCGCTGAGGAATGAAATAATAAATAGGAAGTGCAGGGAAGCTAAGACGAAATGGCTGCATGAAGATTCTGAAGAAATCTAAACAGAAACGACTATCGGAAGGACAGACTCAGCATACAGGAAAGTGAAAGCAACCTAAGGTGGAATTAAAAGCAAGGGTGGTAACATTAAGAGTGCAACGGGAATTCAACTTTTAAGTGCAGAGGAGTGAGTGGAATAGTGGAAGGAGTACATTGAAGACCTCTTTGAGGGGGAAGATTTGTCTGATCTGATAGAAAAAGAAATATAAGTCGATTTTGAAGAGATTTGGTATCCAATATTAGAAACAGAATTTCAGAAGGCTTTAGGGGACTTAAGATCAAACGGAAAGAGTAGATAACATTCCATCAGAATTTCTAAAATCGTTGTGGTAAGTGGCGACACTCCATCTGACTTTCGAAAATATATCAATCACATAATTCTGAACACTGCAAGAGCTGACAGGTGCGAGAATTATGGTACAATCAACTTAACAGCTCATGTATCCAAGTTGCTGACAAGGATAATGTATAGAAGAATGTAAAAGAAAACTGATTATGTGTTAGACGACGATCACTCTGGCTTTAGGAAAGGTAAAGGCACGAGAGAGGAAATTCTGACGTTGCGGTTGATAATACAAGCAAGGCAAAAATAAAAAATAAAAGAAACGTTCATAGGATTTGTCGATCTGGAAAAAGCGTTTGACAATGTAACATGGCGTAAGATGTTCGAAATTCTGAGAAAAATAGTTGTATGCTATAGAGAAAGACGTGTAATGTACAATATGTACAAGAGCCGAGAGCGGATGAGTGGACGACAAAGAACGAGTTTCTCGGATTAAAAAGGGTGTAAGACAGGGATGTAGGGTTTCTTCCCTCCTGTTCAATCTATACATCGTTGAAGCAATGATGGAAATAAAAGAAAGATTCAAGAGTGGAATTAAAATTCATGGTGAAAGGATATGAATGTTACGATTCGCTGATAACATTGCTATCCTGACGATCAGTTACATGATCTTCTGTACGGAATGAACAACCTAATGAGTACAGAATATGGATTAAGAGTAAATTAAAGAAAGGCGAAAGGAATGAGAAGTATTAGACATGAGAACGGCGTGAAACTCAACATCAGGATTGATGGTCACGAAGTATATGAAGTTAAGTAGTTCTGCTGCCTAGGCAGCAAAATAACCGAAGGCGGACGGAGCAAGGAGGACATCAAAAGGAGACCAGAACTGACAAGAAGGGCATTTATGGCCAAGAGAAGTCTACTAGTATCAAATATAGGCCTTGAGAAAGAAACATATGAGAATATACTATTGGAGCACAGAATAGTCTGCTAGTGAAACATGGACAGTGGTAAAATCGAAACCGAATAGAATCAAAGCATTTGAGATGTGGTACTACAGACGAATGTTGAAAATTAGGTGGAGTGATAAGATAAGAAATGAGGAGATTCTTCGCAGAGTCGGAGAGGAATAGAATAAGTGGTTCAAAATGGCCATGAGCACTATGGGACTTAAGATCTGAGGTCATCAATCCCCTAGAACTTAGAACTACTTGAACCTAAGTAACATAAGGACATCATACACATCCATGCCCGAGGCAGGTTTCGAACCTGCGACCGTAGCGGTCGCGCGGTTCCAGACTAATGCGCCTAGAACCGCTCGGCCACACAGGCAGACTGGAATAGGTGGAAAACACTGACAAGGAGAAGGGACAGAATGATAGGACATGTGTTAAGACATCAGGGAACGAAATCCTTAGTGCTAGAGGGAGCTATAGAATCAATAACTGTAGAGGAAGACAAGGATAGGATACATTGACCAAATAATTGAGGACGTAGGCTACAGGTGCTACTCTGAGATGAAGAAGATGGCACAGAGTGGAATCCGTGGCGGGCCACATCAAACATGTCAGAAGACTGATGACTCATAAAAAGGAAATACTGCCGAATAAATAATCGCCTTACAGTGTCACTCTGGGGAATTTGTGTTCGATCCGTACAGCTTCCCTGTAAAATCTTGCTAAGTCTGTGGGACTCCCCATTGTCCAAAAATCAACCTGTACTGCGTACATAAAGCATATCGTTCACGTATATGGGTCAGGTGTCGACGTACTCAGAGCTATGGCGTGATTTTGGGGATAGAACGCCCGCATACGAGATCGAACGCTGATGGGCTGATCGCTTGAATTGTCGTTATAGATCATCATGTGCAGCTACCATGGGAGAACTAACACTTGCACGTGGCCGGAACGATGTACACCAACTCGTACTATTGGGTAAATTCACAGTGGCCCACTTAGGTGCTACTAATTTTCAAGTGCTTGATTGAAATTTGAAAAGAAAATGCCTAACTGCGGTTCTGATATAGCAGAAACCTTCATCCTCTAGTGAGAACATACCTACAAGGTAAATCTCCGTCTGGGACCTCTTCTTCTGAAGTGTGCAAGAAAACCACGTGCGTCACGTATCTGCTGAATTTTAGGCATTTCGTACCAACAGTTTGTTTACAAAATGCCTTTAGTGTTTCCAACCTGGTTGTTTCAGGCAGATTTCGTCGAGAAAGAAAGTGAAAGAAAATGCTTTATTCGACAACTGCTAGTTCATTTCACATATCTGGGGACCCGTTTCGCTCCTGTACCACGTCACTTGTGTTACCGTACAAACAGGGTGCTGCTGTAGTCATACGGCGAACGACATGGAGGCATGAAAAGCAATCTATAAAACAAGCTACTTCCCGAACTTTCATCAAAATGATGTCGTACATTGTGACTTTAGAGTACTGCTTCAGTTTTCCTCATATTGTCTTCTTTCTGAGGGAGATTCTTGTACGTCGTCCGAATTCATCACACCTCGCACAAGAACATGTGCATGTAGTGCGATATATGAAGTAGCTATAAAGAAACTATGGGCTATACACGAGGCGAAAGATTGCCTATCCTTGTGTAGATACCTGGCTAACGAGAGTGGAGGATATGAGGCATAAGTCGAGAAAGGAATGAAAAAGGCTTGTAGGGCATCTCACATATTAGTCGATCCCTACATCGAGCTATCAGTAAAGGAAACCAAGCGAAATTAGAATAGGAAATTAACGTTCTGGCAGAAGAAATAAAAGCAATGAAGTTTAACGGTGACACTATAGATCTGTCAGAGACGGCAAGAGCAACTGAAATGGACTTGTAGGGTCTTCAAAGGACTTTCTAAGGTGAATTTAAAACAAGGGAAGCAGCAAATTACCTAATCAGGTACTAAGAAGATAGAATACAAAACGAAGATTGACAATAGCAAGAAAATAATTTCTCAAAAAGGAATATATATATATATATATATATATATATATATATGTATATATATATATATATATAATTATATTATATATATATGATGATGATAAAGTCCCATACCCCGTAACAGAGCATAGGGGACGTTGCGGGACACCCGCACCGCCGTACTAGGCGAGGTCCTAGTGGAGGTGGTTTGGCATTACCTTCTTCCGACTGTAATGGGGATGAATGATGATGACGAAGACGACACAGCACTCAGTCATCTCGAGGCAGGTGAAAACCGCTGACCCCGCCGGGAATCGAACCCGGGACTCCGTGTTCCGGAAGCGAGAACGCTACCACGAGACCACGAGCTGCGGATATACATACATTAAGAAGTCTTCTGTGACAGAATTTGTCCGGAGTGTAGACTGGTATGTAATTGCAACTTGGAAGATAAATAGTATAGTGTGTTTATATATTAGTTGTACAAAAGTAACTTTTAACCGTGAAAACAGTAAATAACTTATTACAAAAAAAAATGGGTTCAAATGGCTCTGAGCACTATGCGACTTAACTTCTGAGGTCATCGGCCGCCTAGAACTTAGAACTAATTAAACCTAACTAACCTAAGGACATCACACACATCCATGCTCGAGTCAGGATTCGAAACTGCCACCGTAGCGGTCGCTTGGCTCCAGACTGTAGCGGCTAGAACCGCGCGGCCACTCCGGCCGGCAACTTATACTCCTGGAAATTGAAATAAGAACACCGTGAATTCATTGTCCCAGGAAGGGGAAACTTTATTGACACATTCCTGGGGTCAGATACATCACATGATCACACTGACAGAACCACAGGCACATAGACACAGGCAACAGAGCATGCACAATGTCGGCACTAGTACAGTGTATATCCACCTTTCGCAGCAATGCAGGCTGCTATTCTCCCATGGAGACGATCGTAGAGATGCTGGATGTAGTCCTGTGGAACGGCTTGCCATGCCATTTCCACCTGGCGCCTCAGTTGGACCAGCGTTCGTGCTGGACGTGCAGACCGCGTGAGACGACGCTTCATTCAGTCCCAAACATGCTCAATGGGGGACAGATCCGGAGATCTTGCTGGCCAGGGTAGTTGACTTACACCTTCTAGAGCACGTTGGGTGGCACAGGATACATGCGGACGTGCATTGTCCTGTTGGAACAGCAAGTTCCCTTGCCGGTCTAGGAATGGTAGAACGATGGGTTCGATGACGGTTTGGATGTACCGTGCTCTATTCAGTGTTCTTTCTACGAACAATACGAGACTGGAATAGAAGAGAGAACCGATAGAGGTACTCAAGGTACCCTCCGCCACACATCGTCAGGTGTCTTGCGGAGTATGGATGTAGATGTAGATAATCATCCGTGTATTGTCATGCATGTCTGTGGAATAAATTTCATTGAAATCACGTCTCCTTCTTGGTGCTGCAGATGTCACAAACAGTCGTGTAATAAAGTTTAGTTTGGCGCCTCAGTTGGACCAGCGTTCGTGCTGGACGTGCAGACCGCGTGAGACGGCGCTTCATCCAGTCCCAAACATGCTCAATGGGGGACAGATCCGGAGATCTTGCTGGCCAGGGTAGTTGACTTACACCTTCTAGAGCACGTTGGGTGGCACAGGATACATGCGGACGTGCATTGTCCTGTTGGAACAGCAAGTTCCCTTGCCGGTCTAGGTATGGTAGAACGATGGGTTCGATGACGGTTTGGATGTACCGTGCTCTATTCAGTGTCCCCTCGACGATCACCAGTGGTGTACGGCCAGTGTAGGAGATCGCTCCCCACACCATGATGCCGGGTGTTGCCCCTGTGTGCCTCGGTCGTATGCAGTCCTGATTGTGGCGCTCACCTGCACGGCGTCAAACACGCATACGACCATCATTGGCACCAAGGCAGAAGCGACTCTCATCGCTGAAGACGACACGTCTCCATTCGTCCCTCCATTCACGCCTGTCGCGACACCACTGGAGGCGCGCTGCACAATGTTGGGGCGTGAGCGGAAGACGGCCTAACGGTGTGCGGGACCGTAGCCCAGCTTCATGGAGACGGTTGCGAATGGTCCTCGCCGATACCCCAGGAGCAACAGTGTCCCTAATTTGCTGGGAAGTGGCGGTGCGGTCCCCTACGGCACTGCGTAGGATCCTACGGTCTTGGCGTGCATCCGTGCGTCGCTGCGGTCCGGTCCCAGGTCGACGGGCACGTGCACCTTCCGCCGACCACTGGCGACAACATCGATGTACTGTGGAGACCTCACGCCCCACGTGTTGAGCAATTCGGCGGTACGTCCACCCGGCCTCCCGCATGTCCACTATACGCCCTCGCTCAAAGTCCGTCAACTGCACGTACGGTTCACGTCCACGCTGTCGCGGCATGCTACCAGTGTTAAAGACTGCGATGGAGCTCCGTATGCCACGGCAAACTGGCTGACACTGACGGCGGCGGTGCACAAATGCTGCGCAGCTAGCGCCATTCGACGGCCAACACCGCGGTTCCTGGTGTGTCCGCTGTGCCGTGCGTGTGATCATTGCTTGTACAGCCCTTTCGCAGTGTCCGGAGCAAGTATGGTGGGTCTGACACACCGGTGTCAATGTGTTCTTTTTTCCATTTCCAGGAGTGTATTACAGAAGTGTTTGATACAGACTGAGTGCAGCATATCTTCAAGTTTAATTCCTGTCTGACTTTGTTAGTTCCCGACGTTTACGTTGCGTAAATGACTTATTCCAACAGTCATCATGAAGTAGCACAGGTATGCAGAGCGTTTATGGTTTATGAATACAGGTCCACCGCTACATTTGAGGACTAAATATCGCAAGCCATAACCTCAGAGGCAAATTGTTATTAATTGGTACAGTCCTTTCACTGAAACTGGCTGTGTATCACATAGGAAGTCGGATTATGGTCGGCTAGCAGTGTCTGACGCAACAGTTGTACAGGTTTGCTAGTCTTGCATTTGTATACAGGGTAAATCAAAGAAACGTGCCAGCTTAGAATTTAATATACCGTGTGTTTCAGTACGGATGGATTACACAAACAACTTACATTCAAATCCTACAAACTGGGATTGTTGCAAGCTTTAAGGGAAAGTGACAAAGAGATACGAGCTGAGTTCTGTGAACATATGTTTAACAACACGCAGAATGAAGATGGCTTTTTTAATAAAATTGTGTCCAGTGACGTAGTCACCTTCCATACCTGCGATAAAGTGAATCTACATAATCTTCTAATATTGGGTAAGCAGAAACCAGAGGAAGTAATCGAACGTACTGGTCTCACCTAAGGTAAATGTTGCTTGCGCTGTAAGCCGAATCTTCTGTAACTGGCATATCGTGCCTGGACATACTTGAACACTATGCGACGCCTCAATTACAACAGGGTATGGGCACAGAATTTATTTTCCAGCGAGATGGCGCGCCACAACATTATTGATCTACATTTACATCCACAACTACATAGATGCTCCGCAAGGCACCGTACGTTGCGTGGCGGAAGGTAACCTGTACCAGTACCTGTCATTTCCTTTCCTGTTCCACTCCCAAATACAACTAGGGGAAAACAACGTTGTGTATACCACCGTTTGAGCCCCAATTTCTCGTGTCTTAATTTCGTGGTCGTTACGCGCAATGTATGTTCGCGGAAATAGAATCGTTCGGGAGTCAGCTTCAGTTACCCGTTCTCTAAATTTTCTCAACCGTTTCTCGAAAGAACGTTGCCTTCCCTCCAGGGATTTCATGTTGGGTTCCCGAAGCATCTCCGTAACACTTACGTGCTGTTCGAACCTACTGGTAACAAACTTAGCAGCCCACCTCTGAATTGCTTCGACGTCTTCCTTCAATTCTACCTGGTACGAATCCAAGACTTTCGCGCAGTACTCAAGAATAGTTCGCAACTGCGTCCTACATGCGGTCTCCTTCACAGATGAACCACTCTTTCCCTATATTTTTCCCAGTATACCGAAGTCTACCATTCGTCTTCCCTACCGCACCACCCACATGCTCGTTTCGCCTCATATAGCTTTGCAACATTCGGACCAGATACTTAAACTGCTCGACTGTGTCTAGTAGGGCACTACTAATACTGTATCCGAACATGACAGGTTTGATCTTGCTATTCATCAGCATTAACTTACATTTTTCCACATTTAGGGCTAACTACCATTCATCATACCAACTGGAAAATTTGTGTAAGTCGTCTTGTATCTTCCTATAGTCACTCGACTTCGACATCTTACTGCATACTACGACATCATCAGCAAACAACCGCAGATTGGTGTCCCCCCTGTCCACCAAATCATTTATGCACAGAATATAGAGGACCACACTGGTCCTGCCACATTTCTCTGGAGCACTCCTGACGATACCCTTGTCTGTGATGAACACTAGCCGTCCATACTGGGTTCTATTATTAAAGAAGTCTTCGAGCCACTCACATATCTGTGAACTTATTCCATACGCTCGTACCTTCGTTAACAGCCTGGAATGGGGCACCGTATCATACGCTTTCCAGAAATGTAGAAATGTGGAATCAGCCTGTTGCCTTCATCCATAGTTCTCAGTATATCATGTAAGAAAAGGGCAAGCTGAGTTTCGCACGAGTGGTGTTTTCTAAATCCATGCTGATTCGTGAACATAAGCTTCTTAGTCTCAAAAAAGTCTCTTACATTAGAACTCAGAATATATTCAAGGATTCTGCAGCAAACAGAAGTAAGGGATATTTGTCTGTAATTTTGCGGTTCCATTCTTTTACCTTTCTTATATACTGGAGTCCCCTAAGCTTTTATCCAATCGCTTGGGACTTTGCGGTAGGTAAGAAATTCACTATAAATGAAAGCTAGGTAACGGACCAATGCCGTGGAGTACTCTTTGAATCGTGAAGTTGTCGCGTATCTCCGTAGGAATGTGCTGACTTGGACTGGACGTCGTGAAACAATGTCCTGACTACCTGACTTATCCCTAGTGGACTTTTGCCTGTGGGGTTATATTAAGGACACCGTTTCGGAAACGTCGAGGAGCTGCGACAACAACTAACACAAACAGTTGCCACCATACTTCAAGACCAGCTTCAGATGATCTGGCAGGAAACCGATTATAGTTGGGACATTTTCTAGTTTCCAAAAGATAGTCATATTGAACATTTGTAAATGAAACTTGAAGCTATACTGCATTCAGTGCTGTACCAAAAATTTCTGTAAATTATTTACCTTTTGCACAATTAGAGGCTACATTGTACAACTAATTTTTAAGAAAGAAAGGGAAATTTAAATGTGGTGCTATAGAAGAGTGCGGAGGGTTAGATGGATAGATTAGGAAAACAGTGAAGTTACGGATGGAACTGGGGAGAAAGTAAATTCTAGGCACAACTAGAGAAAAAGAAGGGACAGCTTAATAGGCTTCAAGGAAAACAGTATGCAGGTAGACTGCAGTAAGCACATTCAAGTTTCAGTGGTTATGCACAGATGAAGAGCTTGGAGAGACTAGCGTGCAGAATTACATCGAATTAATCTCTGAACTGGAGATAAAACAACTACGACAACAACAGGGGCCGTATATAATAGTTCTATTCCACTTTCTTGTTACTATTGATGAAATCCACGTGCAGATAAAAGTTCATGAAGCTAGAGATACTATTAAATCTGAACAGTTAAACGTATTTTTAAAATACGTAATTCATGCAAAACGACGCAACTTTCACGGCCCACTAAGTGTGGTTTTCAGGACAATTCGATGCTGAGGCCTCACTCGGAGACTACCATTTATTCCACGTAAAGGTAATAACTCGCATTTCTTTTGAGTACGATGACCAGTGAAATAACCAAATTCTGTCGCACAATTTAAGATATCATCTCCTAATAATCCATGTGTACAGCTACGTGTGTATTTTAAACCATTGACTGCGTTAGAACCTCGTCCTACATTTATTTTTCGTTGGAGACTATTCAAATTGCGGCTGCAAACAGCACATCATTACTAAAGAAAATCCTAGGCATATCTAGAAGACTATACCGATGAAACACCATGCAGTCCCTTGTAGACGGCACTTCGTACTGGTATAAGTGATTTTCTAACTCATCCCATTCCCATGTTGCGGTATGGAAAAATTACTTCATATAAACAGACGCTCCGTGATCCTTATCGGCCTGTGAGATATACGATGGTGACAACGAAATATTGGCATGTGTCCCTCTAACGCGTGTTCTCTGAAATTACCGATCAGGGTTTCATGAGAATTAGGTCGCTTTCCCTCGAATGTTATCCATTCAAATACCCAGACAGTTTATATGAAACGTGAGAGAATTCCCGTTACCATCTTGCAGCGTGTCAGAATTTCTTCGATGTTGTCTTGCCTACTTAAGAAGTCGAAACACTAAAATAGTATAACTGGTCGCATTAGCGTATTGTAAGCAATTTTCCTTACAGGAGCACTGCCCGTTCGTAGTAACGCTCCACCTGTTATAAGCCTTTCATTGGCTTTCTCATCTCTGATACTGATTTCACGTACTCGTCTAATTTCATATCGCTCCTCAGTGTTAACTCCGAATACTTATACGCTGCATTTCTGCTCACAAATGACCACAATTTCATATCTTGTAGGTATCAATTCATTATCTGGGCTAGAAATTTTGAAGAAAAAATGAATTCTAGCATGACGGGGAACCTTCTTACATTCGATAACGCTGAAGTTTTTGTTTACATTCGAGAAAAGGGTCAAATGCATCTTCCTTTTATGGACACTCGTTGTTGGAAAACCAGCAATGAAATTCTTTACCACGTAGCCAAAGAAGATGTCACGACAGAGGGCACAGTTTGGTCAGACTTACAGGAATGTAAGCTCAACTGGCAAAATAAGAGGTCAGCTCGTACTAGAAAGTAATGCTTCAAAATGTGAAAATTCTTAAAGCATTTTAAATGAAAAGCTTTATGAATGAAAACACTACTGCAATATTGTACAACAATTATTACTTATTCACTGCACCATATAATTATCTTTTTTACGTGATGATGGCGCTAAAGCCGAAAATAGGTTTGTGAAATAACCAATAAATATTGTAGAATATTACGCCAGCGTTATGTGTGTTCTCTTACATAATGTATAAAATACTCTGCCTAGAACCGACGAAAAAACCCGTCAATGCAAAAGAACTTTATTAACATTCTACATCTTTATTGTTCGTACCTACGTATTTATTTCTCAACATGGTCTCTGTGGCGACGAAGACATCTCCTAACGAGAGACAAATTGATTCTTATCGTCACTGTAGAGTGTTTGACTTTGTTGACAGAGCCACAACCTCACCTCTGCTTGCACCGCTTCATCACCATCAATGTAAAGTCCTCAAAGGCGTTCTTTAAGATTTGCAAACAGATGAAAATCGGAGACGGCTAAGTCGGGACTGTGTGGAGGATGGTCGGTGGCAGTGAACCACTTGTTTCTGGTGTGGCAATTTCATGTTCAATGAGAGTGTGCTTCGTGTGTGGACGAAATCTTCTAATTTGTGCTTTAAGAAGCTCGATTACAGTTCGCTTTTTTCTCACTCATGGACATAGTTACGTAATACACAAACATGTAGCACACTACAATTCACAGCCCTCTAATGGCAGAAGGTTGCAGTTTGCGTCAGTGAAGCCGGAAAGCCGACCTAGTAAAGTGCATGACATTTAATATCTCAACCAAAATGGAGAACAGAATGAAATATTCTAAGCTATTACTTTTCAGTATGTCCTCGTACTAACAACCCCCTTAATTGATCAGACTGGTCGCTTTACATTGCTGTAGATCGTGTATTACTGGTTACAGGAGGCCTTGCGACCTTTCGCTGCGGATATAAGTCACAACAACGAAGCGGTGTTCATGAGCCAGTCGACTGCATGGTATAGACGCATTAAGAAGAATCGACTTTTACACGTGTTCGAATGCTATTAGTAAGCTATGATATTTTGACGTCACCGCGACCACGATGTGAATGAAACCGTCAGATTTGGTTGTGTACCAACTGGAACTGTCCGACGTGTCTGTAGGGAAATTGTGTGGAACTCGCTTAAGAACGGCGACAGTGGAAAGGCTGTAAGCGACACGAATTGGAAAAAAATATTACGCCTTGTCACTGACAGTGGTTTCAAACACAACACATTTGCTGGCGTCAGCGAATGAAGGTCCATCTCTTGCATTTTTCCGACCAAACACTGCGAAGGCATGTGCATGCGATGGACGTTTCCATTTAGGACAACGCAAGATGCCATTGCTCGAAGCGGGACGTAAGGTTGCACGTCTCCAATGGACCAAACAACATTGATACTGGACAGTAGCTGAGTGGAAGCATGAAGTGTGGTCCGACTGGTTGCGGCTTTGCCTTCTTCGAAAAAATGCAAAGCCACGAGTGCCCCGACATAGTAATGACGTGCTTACCCTGCACTGTTCCGAAGATTAGTTCGGCCGGATGCTGTTCTCGTATATTTTGGGGGTTTTTATCTTGCCGCGGCTTGGAGTTGGAACGGCACCATCCCACAGAAAACAGTTCCAGTTGCCTTTCTGTGACATCTTCGTCTGCAGTCTGATCCCCACACCTGACCTGTTAGAAAACGATTAGCGTTCGTCGGCTAGAGAAGGATGTAATGGAAACTAACCGCACTATACATCTGTACGAGTTCAATCAAATGTTATCTTAATATTAGTTTAACTGAATAATTAACTTGAAAGGCAATTGTTGAGTTGAAACTTCAATATATTACCTCTAGTTTGATACAAGTACACTGCCAAGCCCGTGAAAATTTTAAGCTACAGTTTCGACACTCACACGCCATCACAGTCACTCCAAAATAGCCAGCTTATGATATATATGTTGGCCACAACATCTTACAGTGTCTGTGTGGTTATGAGTTACATTTTTGCATGTGACGTATGAAGCCAATGGCGGCACGACATTTCCTACCGCATTTGTCACAAGTACATCTAGCTGCTGATGCAGGAGCAGTGTTATCATTGTGAAGCTTTCTGCCTTTATCATGTTTCGACGTTCCAGAAGGTATATCATTGCGCCACTCTGGTCTTACGCTAGCACGAGCCTCTCACTTGTTGCTGTTGATGCCAAAGCTCTCCATATCTGGTTTACAGGAGTTCTTGCACCTCAAGACAGGACGTCATACAAGTCTTTTGGCTGTATAAATCTCTCCAAGCATAATATCACGTGGTAATCTCTCAGGATCCACACGGTAAAGATATCCCGCCAAAGGAGTTGTCTATAATTCAAGATAGCTGAAATGCTGCTGCAGTTCGTTTCAGACAGTACTGCTTCATTAGTTACCCGGTCCGTCCACTTTACTCCTAGGATGGATCTCTGGCGCCGCATGTGGAAAGCATTAAGGCAACTTCTTGTTTGGCGTAAGTAGTCCATGTTTCAGATGCATAAAAAAGGACGCTGAGGACGCAAGTTTGATATACAAGAATTTTTGTGGTCGAAGAGAGTTTGTTGTTTCTCCAAACACGTGTAGAAAGCACGCCATAAGTTGTAGCAGCTCTACCAATGCGAGCTTCAACCTCCTTGTCAACAGGTATGATTTCAGTCTATAGTGGATCTTAGATAGCAGAAGTTATTCGGGACTTACAGAGTAGTTCCATGCAATGTGATACTCGGCTGTGTATTAATATCCTGAACGGTCTTGCTGCTGTTTACACTCATCGAGAATAGGTGGCATGCATGACTAAATCTTGATAGTAGCTCTTCTTCAGAGTTCGCAACAATTTCATCGTCATCAGCATATAGGAGTTTACGAGCGATTATCTCGTAGCGCTTTCTCTTACTCTTCAGAAGACTAACGTTGAAAAGATTTCCGTCTTTCCTAGTAAGCTGGTGTATCCCTTCACTGCAACTCTCAAAAGCAGAGCTGAGAACAAAATTCCGAAAAGTGTAGGTGCCGACACACAACCTTGCCTTACGCCACAGTTGATAGTGAATGGTTTTGATGTACTACGTATTATCGTCGAAGATTACAGAGCCCTACATATTGCCCTGAAAAGATCTTATTAAGGACAATAAAGTTGGTGGTCATCCAATTTTTTCCAGTATGTTGTGGAGTCCCTCTCTAATGACGATGTCAAAGCCTTTGTTGAGATCGACAAAAGCCACATATAATGGCACCCTGTGTTCTCGGGACCTTTCGTGTAGGTGGCACAATGTTAATATCATGTAACTTGTGGACCTGCCGACTCGAAATACGCACTGTGACTCAGGGTAGATCCGAGCAGCTAAAGTTCCAAGCCTTTCCACGATTATCCTCGCATACACCTTTCCAGCAATGCTCAAGAGAGATATTACTCTATAGTTGTTATAATCGCCTCTGTCACGTTTCCCCTTATAGACTGTTACTATATTTGCCTGTCACGTGTCTTGAGGTATTATGCCTTCTTCTCAGCAATGCAGGAAGATCTGATGCAATATCGGCGAAACACAGTCAAGCTTGATGATTTCAGCCGGTAGGTTATCACGGCCTGTGCTCTTGCCTAGCCTTAAACTTTTAAATGCAATTTTTAATTCGTCGAGAGTAGAAGGATCATGAAGATCAGACATAGCAGAGTAAGTAGGTAAAGTATCCAAAGCTTCTTAATAAATGTTACTTCTTCTGAATAGAGGTCAGCATGGTGTTGCACCCATCTGTCTACCTGCTGGTTTTTATTACTGATTGGGTCACCATTAACGTCTTTTATTGCAGCGTACTTCCTGCCTGTTGGTCCAATGGCCGTTATAATGCCTTGATACATGTCACGGTAATCTTCTTTGTCTCAGCAGATCTGAATAGATCTGTAAAGGCTGGTCCAACATCTGTGTGCACAATGACGAGAAACTGGTTGCAGATCTGTTTTGCAGGCCTAGTAATCGGCTATTGCTCGTCGGTCTTTAGGGTTATTCATATCCTGCGTATGACCATTGCGTTTCTTGTCTGTGTAGGGGCGCAACTCACTTTCACATTCAGCAAACTAGTCGCTTTGAGTGCTATCCTGCTCCCCAGATGTTCTAATAGCTGTTTGGATAATATTGTCTTTATCCAGATGCCAAATATTTTCGGCGATCTGTGCAGTTACCAATTCCTCAGGATTCAGTTTCATCTCAATATCTTCTCTGAACTTCTTATATAGCGCATCATCTTGGACAGCTTGATCTTCACTCTTCGACAAACACTCTTTGACTCTCTGCTGACTGAATCTTTTTTGGTGTGAACCGTGGTTTGGTCATAACTAAAGAGTGATCAGTATCACATTCAGCACGGGATTTGAGGACATGACGTAGGTCTGCTTTTCTGGTTATGATGAAGTCGAGCTGGTACCACCACCCAATTCCTACACCCCCCCCCCCCCAAAATGAAATTACAAAACAGATTGTCTGTGGGAGACTGCTCGCTCTAGTGTTATCCAAATCAATTTCTTTGAACGTTTAGTTCTCGGTCACGGCTTGCACAATATGTCAACAGATTTTAGTTATGTAATGGTTCAAATGGCTCTGAGCACTATGGGACTTAACATCCGAGGTCATCAGTCCCCTAGAACTCAGAACTACTTAAACCTAACTAACCTAAGGACATCACACACATCCATGCCCGAGGCAGGATTCGAACCTGCGACCGTAGCGGTTGCGCGGTTCCAGACTGAAGCGCCTAGAACCGCTCGGCCACACCGGCCGGCAGCTATGTAATAAAGTGGATTATCTACAGCCCTCCTTACGGTGTCATTTATTTATGACTACCAGGTTCGGTGCTTCAGTGCTCCAGCTTCACGTCTTAACTGACTCTGAGGCGGCTAACTCCAACCTTGTACAGGATTCATTAGCGGCCAACATCTATGAACTGGTTTTCGCGGACTACCTCTAACACCGATGTTGTGTCTCCAACCATTGGTAGTTCATGGATGGAGACACAACATCGTTGTTAGAGGTAGCCTGCCAAAACCATTTCATGTCCTCTCCACTTCAACCACCATCAGTCATTCTACCCGCCCCAGTTTTACAACTCATCTACTACTTTTAGTGCCTCATTTTCATGTCAGTTACTGCCGTTTCGTTTGATATATTTCGACTGTATCCCATTACTGCGTTTTCCTTTTGTTGATGTTGATCTTATAATCTATTCTCCACACACCTTCCATTCCGTTTAACTGCTCCCGCAAGTCCTTTGCGTCTCTGCCAGAACTCCACTGTTATAGGAACTCCGGTAGTATGCATAGTTGACTGCACCTGTCTTCTTTGCAGTTGGAATTATTACATGAATTCTGCCGTGGCTGGTTCTCCAAAGGAACTCAGTAATTCTGAGACAGTGTTTTATCCAGGATCTTGGTTTCCATTTAGGTCTTTCTCTGCTCTGTCAAATTCGTCTTGCAGTTTCTCCCATATTATATTCACCTACCTCGTCTTCGATTTCGTAATATTCGTCTCCAGCTTGTTTCCGTTGCATAAACCCTCTATATATTCCTTCCATCGTCCAGATTCTCCTCCTTTGCAGATTACTGGATTAACAACTGAGCTCTTGATACTCACACAGCTCCATCTCTTTTCTCCAAAGATCTTTTCAGTTTCCCCATAGGTAATATATGTATTTTCCTCAGTTGTACGTGCTTCTACTGCCTAGCATCTGTCTTCTAACCACTCATGCTTAAACATTTTGCATTTTCTATCAGTCTCATTTTTAGATGACTGTGTTCCCCTTCGTATGCTCCATTTGCTAAATTTTTATATTTTCTTCATTCTTAAATTAAATGCAGTGACTTCCATGTTATCCAGGGATTTATACTAAGCCTTGTGTTTTTAACTAAGTCATCCCCTACTGGATTCCCTATTCCTTCTCTGAAAGCTACCCATTTGTCATCTTTTGTATCCCTCTCTCCCGTTTCTGTCCCGCGTTGCCTAATGTCCCTCTTCAAATTCATCAGCTTCTGGTTCCTCCAAAGTATCCGGGTCACATCGCCTAAATTCCCTATCTTCTTTCAGCTTCTTCAGTTTAAATATGCGGTTCATTACCAATAAATTACTAGCAGAGTCCACATCTGTCCTGATAATGTCGTACAGCTTAAAATCTAGTTTTGAAATCTTTGCCTTTCCGTTATTCTTCGCGATCAGTCTGAAACTTTTTAACTTCTCCACGTCTCTTCTGCGTATATAACCTTCTCTCACGATTCTTAAACAAAGTTTAAGGTATTATTAAATGATTCTCTCTGCAAAATTCTGACAGATGGCTTCCACTCCTTTCCCCAACTCCATATCCTCTCACTATTTTTCCTTCTCTCCCTTTACGTACCTCCGAATTCCAGTACGTAGTCATAATTTAAAGACTTTCTCCCTTAGCTACCTGAATAATTACCTTATCTTATGATATTTCCTTAAATCGTTTCGTCATCTTCGGATTAATTGATATATAAACTTGTAGTACTGTATTGGAATTTGGCTCGTGGCTATTATGGTTTCCAGAATGCGTCCACAATGCTGATCTTAGTAGCTTCCCCCCATTTCTACTTTCGTTTTCACTAATTTGGTGTTGATAAGCCTGTTCTTTATGACACTGCAAGTCACTAATTCCCACTATATCTAATTTCAAGTTCTCAATTACAATTTTTAAATTTTCTAACCCACTTACAAAATCAAGGGAACTAAAATTCCACGCTCTGATACGTAGAATTCGTTTTAGTTTTGCTGATGTCAACATCCTCTGATTAGTCCCCACCCGGAGACCTGAATGATGAACTATTTTACCTGAAGAATACACTTTAAGATAAAAACTGACTCAACACGAAGGAGGTTATCTGCAAACGATGGAAATCAGTTGATGTACGTTCATGTACAGACAAACAAATGATTACAGTTTCAGAAAAAATGGATAATTTACTCAAGAGAAAGAGCTTCACAACTGAGCAAGTCAGTTAGAGTTGGCCCACCTCTGGCACTTATGCAGGCAGCTGTTCGGCTTAACACTGATTGACGGCAGTAGCTGGTTGTCCTCCTGACGGATACAGAGCCATATTCTGTCCAACTACTGCCATAGATCGTCCTAGTCCCGAGTTGTTGGAGGGCCCTGACCATAATAAACCGAACATTCTCATTTGAGGAGGGATCCAGCTGGGCAAGGTAGGGTTTGGCGAGCACGAAGACCAAGCTGTAGAAACTCTCACCATATGCAGTTGCTCACTATCTTCCTGAAATGTGAGCCAGGATTGCTTGCCATGTACGGGACGTAGAATTACGTCGACGTACTCCTGCGCTGAAAGGGTGCCGTGAATGAAAACAAATGGGGACTTACTATGAGGTGAAACACCACCCAAGAGCGTGCGACCGAACCGCCGAATCTTTCCATCAGTAAACGGGGTATATTCTCAACTGACTCGGTTGTTTTAACCCCCTCCACTGACGGAATGACCCGCTTCCTAATTCCGTATGTATAAAACCAATAAGGACTTGTAGCTGTCACGCCTTTGCGCTTACTGCTACGTATCTTATCAGTAAATAGCTCAGACCTAAAGGTAAGAGGTAGTAGTGAATTCACGTTGTTAATATTTGAATACAGCACAGCTGCCAAAAGCTCAGTTCACTTTTACTCCACTCCTACCCTCGCCATTGCACCACATTAACTATGTGCTACGTGGACCTTGCTAAATTCACTTGCGTGTACATTTTGACCGTTACTCGCCAGTATTTACCTAATGATTAGCACGCTCCAAACCGGACTATTTCCCAAAGAGCTGTGACGATCCATGGCCTACAGTGCCCTACAGTTCACACGGTAACACTGCCTACCTGACCCACTTAACTTGGTAGTGAGCTTATGTATCCAATCATCACTGCTAGCAACAGTGGATAATCCTATCAGCACGACGAGAGCAGCAGACTTACCGTCGAATCCTCCTGAAAATACTTGTAACTACGGTCGCCAGCTCTGAAGGAGCAAAAGAATAAATAAATTTTTGGCTCGTTTCAAAGTGAAACGGCTTGAGTTGAATTCAAACTTTATTCTGAATATTACTATTTCTGATCATTCGAGGTGATTCTACAAAGCAAATACTCTTTCAATTTCTGTGAGTTGGCTTGGTAATTAATACGAAGACTATTTATGCAACTGGGGTTAGCAAAATTCTATCCTTCAACTTTATGTAATGATTTTGGATATTACTCTTTGGACAATTGATATAGAATTACTTAAGTGAGTTTACTTGAAAGGTTACTCAGAAAAATTTAAGCAACTATAAATAGGCGACTCATTCTGGTGTGACCATTGCTCTTTTCAACATTCTTATACGCTAAAGTATTCTACAACAAAAAGAATTGTAAATGAAATAGGCGATAGTGGCCTCAGTCTGATTTCACTATACTATGTTTGAGGTTACTACACATTACAATGAACAACATGCGTCGTAATTTTACTCATTACTATATTCTGTCCTCTGTACTTGCATAAAAGAAAACTGGTATTCTCCTTTTACATGTATACAAAGTTCGAATTAACAATTGCAAGCAGTCTTGCCTTGGGTAGACGTGTTGATGCTGGTGGTGAGATGCACGTGGCTAACGCAGCTCTTCACGCCTCATGCCCTTAATGGCGGCTGGAACTACGAACCGTAGCACTCGTATAAGCTACTGCACGTCCGCCATAAAATCTGGGCGGAGGAACTCTTACAATCAGCCCCAGTGGCATAGAGGCGGCTTCGATAACCATTTGTCGCGTTTTACTCCAACGGCGACGATATTCGGCTTTTCACTGTTGCACAATCACTTTTGCGTGAGCACAGTTACACACGTCCGATCACGTCAACACTCCCCAGGCCATCCCATTGTTCAGTCCCTGTGTCTCCAGCTACCCCTAGCTACGCTCGTATCACCAAGAGTAGGGGCGTTCCCCTACCACCTTTTTACCGAAATCATTTGGTATTTAAGAATATTTATATTTATTACCCTGGAGTTCATACCAGTCATAATAATTTACTACTAGCGCTTTACAACATTAAATTATACAGTAATAACTTATAATTACCAAGAAAACGAATACATTTGACTTCGAGAGCTTAGTGCATTGTCTGACAGGTAGCGCTAGTTCCCGGTTTCGCCAATAGATGGCATCAGGGTGCAGTCCCTGGCAGTCTCACACCAGCGCGCCCATTTCCGACGCGCGGGCTCCAAATTACTGGCAGCCTACCATCATTTCAGTTCCGTTACAAGCGCCACGCGTGATATTTCGGGCTGTATGGCAAACGGCAGTCACGTTGGTTCAAAATGGCTCTGAGCACTATGTGACTTAACTTCTGAGGTCATCAGCCCCGTAGAACGTAGAACTATTTAAACCTAACTAACCTATGGACATCACACACATCCATGCCCGGGACAGGATTCGAACCAGCGATCGTAGCGGTGGCGCGGTTCCAGACTGTAGCGCCTAGAGTCCTGCGGTCACTCCTGCCGGCGGTCACGTTGGTATCCCACCGTTCTCTGGAGCGTCTCCAGATACGTACTTGCTGGTCATCGGGTCTCAGTTCGAAGCGGGATTCGTCATTCAAGACAATTCTACCACGGTGAATGAGGTTCCAGGCCGAATGTGCCCGACAGCACCGCAAATGGGTTTATTGGTGTACAGAGGTCAACACAGTCGGCGCTAGAGGCGCCCTGAGCACAACTCCCTCCCTGGGAGCCGTCTATTAATAGTCGTTATCAGTCAGGCACCAGTTGCACGTCAAATCAATTATGACGACAAATCCAGGGCTATGAGTGCTTCTCTGACGACTGCTCGGTCTTCACGTTCTGTCGCCTCTCCAAGTCGACCACTTCGTTCTTGACACAGTATTCGGCAATGTTTCACCATTTCCGTCATTATCGTCGAGTAGTGGCATCGTTCTTATTCAAATGTCGAGCGATTCGCCGATTACTCCAACCGGCTCCTTTACCTCCAACTACACCTCATCTCTTAAATGCTTACATCTGCCTGTATTATTCACGCGCCTGTCTGCGGGGCTTAGTTGCTGTCTCATGTAATTCGCAAAGTCCTTATGCCCTGGCGTAGACATGTCCCCTGTTTACTATTATTGCCACCTGCGTGGTAAAATTGCTCTGCAGCATCACATATTCATCAATCGGCCGCCAATGTTTTCAGTTTCCATTTTTCGTCGGTATTTGTATGAATAACAATTTGTGACCAATTTGGCTAGCTCATTCGTGGTAAGTCTTTTCTTCTTATACACTCCTGGAAATTGAAATAAGAACACCGTGAATTCATTGTCCCAGGAAGGGGAAACTTTATTGACACATTCCTGGGGTCAGATACATCACATGATCACACTGACAGAACCACAAGCACATAGACACAGGCAACAGAGCATGCACAATGTCGGCACTAGTACAGTGTATATCCACCTTTCGCAGCAATGCAGGCTGCTATTCTCCCATGGAGACGATCGTAGAGATGCTGGATGTAGTCCTGTGGAACGGCTTGCCATGCCATTTCCACCTGGCGCCTCAGTTGGACCAGCGTTCGTGCTGGACGTGCAGACCGCGTGAGACGACGCTTCATCCAGTCCCAAACATGCTCAATGGGGGACAGATCCGGAGATCTTGCTGGCCAGGGTAGTTGACTTACACCTTCTAGAGCACGTTGGGTGGCACGGGATACATGCGGACGTGCATTGTCCTGTTGGAACAGCAAGTTCCATTGCCGGTCTAGGAATGGTAGAACGATGGGTTCGATGACGGTTTGGATGTACCGTGCACTATTCAGTGTCCCCTCGACGATCACCAGTGGTGTACGGCCAGTGTAGGAGATCGCTCCCCACACCATGATGCTGGGTGTTGGCCCTGTGTGCCTCGGTCGTATGCAGTCCTGATTGTGGCGCTCACCTGCACGGCGCCAAACACGCATACGACCATAATTGGCACCAAGGCAGAAGCGACTCTCATCGCTGAAGACGACACGTCTCCATCCGTCCCTCCATTCACGCCTGTCGCGACACCACTGGAGGCGGGCTGCACGATGTTGGGGCGTGAGCGGAAGACGGCCTAACGGTGTGCGGGACCGTAGCCCAGCATCATGGAGACGGTTGCGAATGGTCCTCGCCGATACCCCAGGAGCAACAGTGTCCCTAATTTGCTGGGAACTGGCGGTGCGGTCCCCTACGGCACTGCGTAGGATCCTACGGTCTTGGCGTGCATCCGTGCGTCGCTGCGGTCCGGTCCCAGGTCGACGGGCACGTGCACCTTCCGCCGACCACTGGCGACAACATCGATGTACTGTGGAGACCTCACGCCCCACGTGTTGAGCAATTCGGCGGTACGTCCACCCGGCCTCCCGCATGTCCACAATACGCCCTCGCTCAAAGTCCGTCAACTGCACGTACGGTTCACGTCCACGCTGTCGCGGCATGCTACCAGTGTTAAAGACTGCGATGGAGCTCCGTATGCCACGGCAAACTGGCTGACACTGACGGCGGCGGTGCACAAATGCTGCGCAGCTAGCGCCATTCGACGGCCAACACCACGGTTCCTGGTGTGTCCGCTGTGCCGTGCGTGTGATCATTGCTTGTACAGCCCTCTCGCAGTGTCCGGAGCAAGTATGGTGGGTCTGACACACCGGTGTCAATGTGTTCTTTTTTCCATTTCCAGGAGTGTATTAGACTGTATTTTACGCAAGAGGATACTATCATCATTGAACTAAAAAGTATATGTTCATTCCTAACCGGGGAAAGAACGCTGTAGTTTGCCCATACTTTCAGCGTTCCCGTTACCAGTAGTGCAAAGTCGTATTCACTGATATTACAAAGGCAGATCAGTCATCCATCAAGACTGTTACCCCTGAAACTACTGAAAACGCTGTTGCCACTTTTCAGGAATCAATGGGTAGTCTGGATTTTCCACAGATGCATCTGCTATACATGTGGTACAGGTACCTGTATCCTCGAAGCACGCAGTGCTACCCACATCGGCAATGTCCATGATTCATGAGGGGAAAATCTGAATTTTTATAATAATAATTTTACTGTCTGACAATTCACGTCACATATGATAGAAAGCTCGTGATAGCGGAATTTATCACGACCAGTATATACAATATTCCACATTTTACATTTTCATTTTATTCTTGCATTTTTCTATTTGCCAGCATTTGGCTGTACATCATACCGGATTCTTTGCAAAGTGTTGTTATTTGCTCCTTGCGTAACAAAAAGCGGTATACACGAACGTTTTCATGTTGTGGGACGACGGAAGCGGATTCCGCGCTCCGCCAGAGCAGAACCACAAACTGTGACATTTCAATCAACGTCACCGTTCAGTGCGGCACACAAAGCGAAGTGCAGTAACAGGGACACATCCGCGTTTCTGCGATGCACAAAGCGAAATGCGTGTGTCGCGAATGGTAATCGGCGCTGGAAGCCCTCTAAGCCACCGCGATGGCGTTCATAGCGACGAATTTCAGAGAGAGACCCGTCATCCCTGCCGTAATGATCTACACAGAGCTTTTCGCATGATCTGCAGGTGCGGGCGTGCGTTCCTATTGGTGATGCACTGGCGCAGAATTGAAGTCGACTTCGTGATCTCACCGTTAAAAGCACAAATCGGCTGTGAATATCAGAACCGTAATTACAAACATCGAAAAAGCAATAATATTGCAGCACTCTCCACGCTAGACATCGCGTGACTCGCTTGTTGCGACCTAATTATCAATATGCGTACCATCAGTCGTGGTGAATGTGCATGTATACGACCATTCGTCAGTAAAAGCTACCAGGCAGCGTCATTAACTACGATACAAATCCTCAGATAAACATTTTATTTGGAAGAAAATGAAAGGTGAGTGAAGCGACAATATTTTCTGCCTTCGGCGGCAATCGCTGTTTATTTTCAACTGTTGGCGAATTTAGACTACCAATGTGCTGTTTTCAAAGGGTATTTGAGGTGCCGAGCAAGGACCACCAGAATGTGAAGCTACCAACATACAACGGCAAACGTAAAACTGACAAGTACTCTTCCGTAGTATTATGTACACACGCCACATTTTTGCTGCTGGACAACTTGGTTAACTACCAACTGAAAACCGCGTAACTGTAGGAAAAATTGACCACCAGCGGAAACTAACCAACGGGTGAAAATATTTGGCACTGCAGTGTTACCTGCAGGAAAAAACTTAAAATTAAGTGTGTCTAGAAGTAAAGAGTGAGAAAAGTGAGGTAGCTTACGGATAATAGACGTTTATTGCCTCTGGCCCTGAGCTTATGCTTACAGTTCCAACGTGGCCGTTAATTTTCGACAAACCAGCCCTGTAGATACGACGCTGTCCATAAATTTATGTACGGCATGTTATCGAGTACAGCGTATTTTTTGACACGTGTTCCAATGTGAGCCACCGACATACAACGAAAAGGCATGAAATTTTGCAGCATAGCTGTCGTAAAGAGAATACAAGGTGCTCCAACTGCACGTATCAAACTTAATTGGGCTACGAAACTCCATGCGACCGCATCGTCCTGTTACCCAATATCTGAGAATACTGGAAACAAAAATTCAGAGACAGAAGCGACTGATTACACTACTTTGCCCTTATGAATTCGATTGTCTGCGGTGAACTCACGAACACTGTCATCGCCATACGTCAAGTCTAGGGAATACTGCTACTACTACTACTATTTGATGAGGTACCCGCCGTAACATTTATTCCGAGCTGAGAACAGAGGAATTATCGCTGAATTAAGTGAAACAAGAGATCAGATCAAACTAAATTTTATTGTAATTAACATTGAAAGTTATCTTACTAAAAATAATATGACTGTTTTGCTTCCCGGCAATGCAAGCTGTCTGTAAGCTTACGTAAAATTTCAGCAGAGCAATTCGTACATTTCGAACATAGAAATTCGACTATGGGAATGTGATACGAAATCTAACAGCGAGAAAGTAACTTAAAAGAGCCTCCCTGGTTCCCTGTCTCATTAAACTTCAAAATGGCAAGAATACTGCCTGAATTCAACACAAATTTCCCCTAAAAATCTCAGTTTCCCTATTTTACATTTAATTCTGGCTTACCTGCTGCGCAATTGGAACACTGTGACCCTGTTCTTGTGTAGAAAGTGGATCGAATTTCTGAGCTGCAACTAACTACTTACATGTGTCTATTGCGATGTGCTCGCTTTAAAAAGAAAGGAAAAGCATACTTGGTTCTATAACCAATGATAACTCATAATTTGGAATAGGTTTTGACCACAGACAATGACTTGGAATGAATTATAACATAAACTGTAATTGCTTTTCTGATTAGAAAATTTCTGCATTGAAAAATTATCTCTTTCTTTCCTTCACAAACATTAATAAACAAAAACTACACTTCTGGATTGGAAAAGCTTAAGTAGTGTTTAACATCAAACGAGATCGTTTCAAAAGTGACATTAAATAATAAGCAGTTATTCCTACTCCCAAATTCAAATTGAAAGTTATGCGTGGCTGATTGTCTTTCTCTATACTCAAGTCTCTGAATGACTGAACCAAAAGTGCATAACTACAAGCTGCCGCAATGAAAATCTGAATTCAATTACCTTAAGTTAAATCCTTTTCGCTTGCTCAGCAAAATAATCACAAATCTTCTCAAAGTGCTTCAGTCTCTTTCCTCATCAAATAACTATTCAGTAAACCAACATGCTCCATTTACTGAGAACACAATTACAACTGTAACTCTCGGCCTGTACCGTGCTACTACTCATGACACACCATTGCCAACTACTGTGTATCCTCATATCACGATTGACAGTGAACATCACTTCCCACACATGTTGTAAAGCAGGGATTGTCCAGGCAAGCGTCCTGGCTGATGACACTGTGCGTTTATAAGTTCAAAAGGTACAAAGGTGCTTACGAGTCCATGACATACAAATACTAGAGAAGCTCCCATAAAATTATCTTCCTGTTGTGTACATAGTTCCACATAGCGCGTACACAACTTTCCCAATAGAGCGCGCCCCGTTAAGCACAACAGCGCAGGCGCAGCGCTCGTCTGTCTCTGCACTACAAGATGGCGCTGTCTTAGAGATGGACCAAATTCTGCTCCCGCCGATCCGCGTATTAATATGTAATGCAGCAAATGAGATTTCTGCTAACATAGAACCTTTTCTCCTCGCGGATCACACTCGTGCAGTGATACCTGAACGTGCCGGCCAGGGTGGTGGAGAGATTCTAGACGCTACAGTCTGGAACCGTGCGACGGCTATGGTCGCAGGTTCGAATCCTGCCTCGGGCATGGATGTGTGTGATGTCCTTCGGTTAGTTAGGTTTAAGTAGTTCTAAGTGATGACCTCAGATGTTAAGTCCCATAGAGCTCAGAGCCATTTGAACCATACCTGAAAGGGCGAGGTATTATAACGAGTTTACAGACCTCCGATTACTCAGTCTGCATTAGTCTGTACCAGTCTGCATTAGTCTGTACCAGTCTATAGTCAAGTTTCAGTCTGCGCCTAATAAGATTATCATATTCCTGTACATAGCCATGAAGAGAAATGTATAGACACTTTGACAAGTATCTGAGATATGTGAGAATAAGATTAACGTACCAAGACCAAAGGAACTTCTAATTGTCAACTGTAAATACCATCCAGAACCAAGTTAAGTTAGTTTTATGCTTTTTATTATTTTAATAAATGTGTGTGAAAATTAATCAAGTTCTGTTTAAAGTTAGTCACCGTCAATCTGCTACTCTAAGCGTGCAAGTGGCATTTCTATCGTCTGACCTAACGGCAGAAGATAAACACGACACAATAAGACCACGAGACATATTGCTGACACTTGTCTACTTCATCAGAGCGACAAGTCAAGGACATCACACACATCCATGCCCGATTCGAACCTGCGACCGTAGCAGTCGCGTCATATAATCTGATGGTGTGTGTACCGAAGGTCTGCAGTACGCACACCTCACTCCCCCCCCCTCCCCTTGTCAGAGCCCCTTGACCCTAGACGCGGTGTGCAGCACTGCTCGCGCCTACGTAGACGCGCCTCATTCGTTAACCCGAGATCATTGAGATCTCGGTATGTGTGGACAGGCCGAGGAAGCTACTATTCTATCTGTCGCCTGCCCCATAATTATCCGTGGCCCTGCAGACGACTTGAGGTGCTCAAACTGCAACAACGGCAACAATGGCAGTTCAGCATTCTCGTGGCCTACATTCTTCGTCATCCGCACAGCTACGACATCGTAAGACTGTTAACAGACAGATGCAGTACTGCAGAGGCTACAGCCAGTTGCATTTCTTTCGCAGAGTATGATCAACTTAAATAATAACCTGCAGTAAATAAAACATGTAGGACTCCTCTGTTGTCCTTGGCCCGCATCTCGTGGTCGTGCGGTAGCGTTCTCGCTTCCCACGCCCGGGTTCCCGGGTTCGATTCCCGGCGGGGTCAGGGATTTTCTCTGCCTCATGATGGCTGGGTGTTGTGTGCTGTCCTTAGGTTAGTTAGGTTTAAGTAGTTCTAAGTTCTAGGGGACTTATGACCACAGCAGTTGAGTCCCATAGTGCTCAGAGCCATTTGAACCATTTGTTGTCCTTGTCCGCAGACATTATAATCAAGCAGGGTCATTTTTCTTTCCATGCAACCACCGAGTCTCGTAAATATATGAAAATTGATAACTATGATTAACTGTTTACTGCCAGTTTAGTTTGTTTGCTAATGAGTAGTTTCAGTCTAATATTTTCATTCTTGTATTTCATAACAGAGGCTTAACTAATTTGCAATTTTGAGCATTAACTTCATTCACTTAAAGTGAAATATTTTACTGGCAAAACTAATAACTAAAGATACAGCACAAATTGAGAGTGGCCAATTTCAATTATTCTGTATTTAGCTTTGCGAGTGACTTCTGCTGGCTTGGTATGTACCTTATTGTTGTTATTTTAAAAGCAAAATCAGTTGCTTATTTGCTTAAACTAAATTCAGTTCAATCTGTCAACAGTCAAGAGTAAATTGCTTGCCTTTTTCTAACTTTTGCATTACGTTACACTGAGGTTACTGAAAGTCATGCTGTTACATAACAATGTTTAAGTTAAGCCAGTCATTTATTTAACCAGTAACTTCATTTACTTTGCTTTCAAAATTTAGTATTTCAGAATAAGCAACTGCAAACTCTCTGCTTTCTTAATCAGTCATTTTCTTGTGAACTGTCCTGTTGTGGAAAAATGTGACAACCTTCTGTAGCCATGCCACTGATTATTTGCTTGAATTTCTTCGCCATTACTTTTCTTAAGATTCTGCAGATTCATTACCCTAGCGGACTGGCGACCGTTTAGTTACCCCCTTTTAGCTAATTAGTGTTTTCGTTGTTTTATTAGTAATTTTTGTAGTAAATATCACATAGTAACCTTTTCCCCCTTCTAACTAAATTTACACATACAGTGAAGCAACGGTCTTACTTATTAAAAGAGAGCATTTAAATTACAAATATATACATACAATTCAGAAAAAAATTTATGTATCGGTAGCAGGTGGCACGCACCCTGCATTTCCGATGTTACAAGTACATGGCCCCTCTTCCTTGTTGACATTGAGCATGACCCTATTTCTTGCTGCATTTTTTGAAATGAGTCTTCGTACACTGGGAGAAATACATGTTAGGTAAATCTTCTGTGCAGTGCATTTGCTTGCTCCCTAAACATTCCTGATCCTACTAACTTTCCCACGACGACAGCTGCTGCACCTCTCTGTAGCTCCTGAGCGTTGTCTGAAAAGACAGAAAACAGAAAACAGCGTACCATGGCGTATCATCACCGTAATACCATAGCCCGATACAGAAATTAGAAACTATTATGAAGTAGCAAAAGTTCAACGCATTCCGTTTCATACACTCCTGGAAATGGAAAAAAGAACACATTGACACCGGTGTGTCAGACCCACCATACTTGCTCCGGACACTGCGAGAGGGCTGTACAAGCAATGATCACACGCACGGCACAGCGGACACACCAGGAACCGCGGTGTTGGCCGTCGAATGGCGCTAGCTGCGCAGCATTTGTGCACCGCCGCCGTCAGTGTCAGCCAGTTTGCCGTGGCATACGAAGCTCCATCGCAGTCTTTAACACTGGTAGCATGCCGCGACAGCTTGGACGTGAACCGTATGTGCAGTTGACGGACTTTGAGCGAGGGCGTATAGTGGGCATGCGGGAGGCCGGGTGGACGTACCGCCTAATTGCTCAACACATGGGGCGTGAGGTCTCCACAGTACATCGATGTTGTCGCCAGTGGGCGGCGGAAGGTGCACGTGCCCGTCGACCTGGGACCGGACCGCAGCGACGCACGGATGCACGCCAAGACCGTAGGATCCTACGCAGTGCCGTAGGGGACCACACCGCCACTTCCCAGCAAATTAGGGACACTGTTGCTCCTGGGGTATCGGCGAGGACCATTCGCAACCGTCTCCACGAAGCTGGGCTACGGTCCCGCACACCGTTAGGCCGTCTTCCGCTCACGCCCCAACATCGTGCAGCCCGCCTCCAGTGGTGTCGCGACAGGCGTGAATGGAGGGACGAATGGAGACGTGTCGTCTTCAGCGATGAGAGTCACTTCTGCCTTGGTGCCAATGATGGTCGTATGCGTGTTTGGCGCCTTGCAGGTGAGCGCCACAATCAGGACTGTATACGACCGAGGCACACAGGGCCAACACCCAGCATCATGGTGTGGGGAGCGATCTCCTACACTGGCCGTACACCACTGGTGATCGTTGAGGGGACACTGAAAAGTGCACGGTACATCCAAACCGTCATCGAACCCATCGTTCTACCATTCCTAGACCGGTAAGGGAACTTGCTGTTCCAACAGGACAATGCACGTCCGCATGTATCCCGTGCCACCCAACGTGCTCTAGAAGGTGTAAGTCAACTACCCTGGCCAGCAAGATCTCCGGATCTGTCCCCCATTGAGCATGTTTGGGACTGGATGAAGCGTCGTCTCACGCGGTCTGCACGTCCAGCACGAACGCTGGTCCAACTGAGGCGCCAGGTGGAAATGGCATGGCAAGCCGTTCCACAGGACTACATCCAGCATCTCTACGATCGTCTCCATGGGAGAATAGCAGCCTGCATTGCTGCGAAAGGTGGATATACACTGTACTAGTGCCGACATTGTGCATGCTCTGTTGCCTGTGTCTATGTGCCTGTGGTTCTGTCAGTGTGATCATGTGATGTATCTGACCCCAGGAATGTGTCAATAAAGTTTCCCCTTCCTGGGACAATGAATTCACGGTGTTCTTATTTCAATTTCCAGGAGTGTATATTGTACGTCTTTTTCCTATATCTTACTCCGGTATATCTAAGAAATTCGAACATCTTGCCAAATTTTACACTGTCGAGCGCTCTTTGGGGCAACATGTCCTTTGAGTATCTGTTGATATTTCTCCATTATTTCTTTTGGTATCATGTGCTGCGTCAGAATTGCCTCTCTCGTGCCTTTACCTTTCGTAAAGCCGAACTGATCGTCGTCTAACAGATCCTTAATTTCGTCTTACATTGAAAATCTCACTGTACTGTTCTTGTCAGCAGCTTGGCTGCATGAGATGTTAAACTGATTGTGCGATATTTCAGTAGTTATTTGCCCGTGCTATCTCCGGAATTGTGTGGATGACATTTTCGGAATGTTTGATAATACGTCGCCAGTCTTCTACAATCTACACAGCAACCTGAACTGTCGTTCTGTTGCCACTTTGCCTAATGATTGCAGATATTCCGATGAAGTATTGTCATCCCCTCTCCCTTACTTACTTCATATTTCCAGAACTCTTTGAAATTTTTACGTAATGCTGATTCCTTTATATCAGTCATATAGGTTGTAATTTCTTTATCTAACACGTCATCAGAGAAGCATTCCACCCCCTTCTCCTACTATTTCCACGCACCCACACTCTCCTCTGCGTTTTACGGAGGGATTTACACTGCATTAACGTTACCATCCTTGTTTAATTTCACCGGCGTTAGTTTTGTCGTTTCTATATGATGAGTCAGTCCTTAGGATGACCATTTCTTTTGGGTTCTTGACATCTGATATGGAAACGTTACGCCTTCGTTTCTCCGCTCTTCCTATTTACTTTATTGCTAAGTAATTTACATTGCTATTTTTCTGTCATTCTCTGAACGTTTTTATACGTTCTTCTTTTGTAGATTAAGAGAAGTATTTCCTCTATTACACAAGTTTTCTTCGCAGTGTCGTTCCTTGCATCTATGTTTTTCTCTTGTCCTACAACTGTGTTTGCTCATTTTGGAGATATCCACTGCTCTTCAGCTGGACTGCTTCCACTGGTATTTTTTATCACAGTATCCTGTTCCTTAGCGAACTTCAGACATCTCTCATTATTCCTCAGTACTTCAGTACTCCACGTTCCTTCCACACTGCTCATTCCCGGTGATTTTCTGAAGCTTTGGTTCACTCCTCGCCGTTTCGGAATTGTGATCTGAGTGTGTATCTACTCTTGAGTACGCCAATACCTAATTTCCGAATTTTTATCTCAGAGTATTTGCTATTAGCATCTGAATGCAAATATTGTATCTTCCCTCTCATTCTCTCCTACGAGCCTATTTTCTCCCGTAACCATTTCTTTTATCGCTTCTCCTATCCGCGTTCCAACCCCCATTAGATTTTCATCTCCCTTTGCATACTAAATTATCCTTTTAGTATCCTTACATAGTTTCTCTACCCCTTTATCTTCTCCTTTCGGCGTTCCCATGTGTACCTGAAGCATTGTTGTCGGCACTGGTTTACAGTTTTATCTGATGAGAACAACCCTATCACTGGACGGTTCACAGTAGCTCACTCTCTGTTCTCCTTTTCTGTTCATAATTATTCCTACTCCTATTATACCATTTCCTCTGCTGTTGGCAGTGCCCTATACTCGTCTGATCAGAAATGGTCATTATCTTTCCATTTCATTTCAATGACCCCCAGTGTACCTAAACTGAGTCTTTGCTTTTCCCTTTTAAGACATTCTAGCTTTTCTAATACATTTAAATTTCTGATATTCGATGCTCCAACTCGTAGGATGTTATCCCGTCTTTGGTTATTCCATCTTCTACCCGTGGTTGCCTCCCTCCTGGTAGCTCACTCCCAGAGATTCGAATGGGAGAATAATCAGGTATCTTTTGAGATTGGAAAGGTCATCGTAACACTCTTTCAGTTCGAATTTTCCTATACAGTTCCAATGTTACATAATTATTTCTGGACTGAAGTGCTCTTCATCTGTAATATGCCCATGTACTTACTATTGTCACTATAAATTCATCTAAGAGGCAGCGAATGATGACATTATATAAGAAAGAAAATCAGTATAGAAGTACGAGGATGGTTCCTGGAAACGAGGAAGAATTAATAAGTAGACCGGATACAAAAGTAGCAAAACATTCAGTTTAAGATTAAATTAAATTTCACTTCTAGTAGTTGGAAGATGAACCAAGTAATTCTGTAGTTAAATTTGCCAGTCCTTGAATGGGACGATAAAGCTTTAAGGGAAGGTGGGATCATGTCGGCTTGTTGAGACGCAAATCCAGAATCCCTTGGGTTTATAAAGACATGTGCATGCCACGTAGTGCGGTTGGTATTTAATTTTTTTTATTTTTCTCAATTTTTTTTCATTTTAATTTCCTCCCACAAATTTCAAGTGCAGTACAATTAATTGTGGCTTACGTGCCGAGTAGGCTCGTCGCTTTAGCAAAGATTGTCAGCTCCTGTTGAATATGATCTGCTGACAACATGCCCACTATGCGTCTACTGTGGGTAGCCAGTAAGAGAGCATGGGAAGTAAATCACGTGTTCACTGCTGACTGCCACCTGGAACATCGATTGCCGGGTGGACGCTCTCAGTAGCAATTATGTGGGTCCTCACCTACAAAATTTTCCAGCACTTTGCGCCAACACCAAAATTATGGTGTTGCATCACTGCCATGACTGGCTAATGGACTTACAGCCGGCCAGGATGTGCTCATATGTACCGTGTGTACTGAGTATATCGAGCTTATTAACTTTCAACCAACTCTGTCATTGGAAAACATACTTTAAGATGCTTACATACGCACCAGTCTGACCAGATCCCCCTCTGCCTCTGCACAAAATTGTGTCAACAGTGGGAACGTCTACATTTTGGTCTTAAGGGAGGCTGTAATTTGGTGGCAAACGTTGTGTTCACCAAAAGTACTATTGTCAAACGTAAATGAATCACAGGAAGAGCACGCCTTACCGGCGAAAGAAGTTCCTGTTGTGAGGTATCCAGGTCGTACACAGTGTGCAGCAACAGCTAAAGAAAAATGTTTGGCACCACATATTAGCAACAACTTAGAATGTTTTATTAAAGAAATACTACAATACTTCGGTAGGAAGATTGTGCCTGGTAAAGTTAAATGTTCACTTGCACTGATTTAACTTTAACTACATGCTAGTCCTGAATTCAGTGCCCGATATCTACTACTAGCATTGTAACATGTCCAGTGGCTCTTATCGGTGGTGGCTATAGACACAATCCTGATGATGTGTTGAGTTCGTGCTGACACTATCGTTGATGCTGTGCGATGATACTGACTTGAGAGGAGCTGTGTATCCTCTTATATCTGCGTTAGACTTTGGGATATCCGCCTGTGCACTATTTGAGTGACATATGGTGGCAGCGTAAAATAGTATTTGTCGTGTAGAACCCTCTCTGTACGCTAGCCTTAACTCAGTGCCGCCAGAGTTGTAGGCAGCGGGGTGTTCTTCTCTGTGCGGCTAATCTTGTGTTTTTCGGAGGACGCTGCATCCCTCCCTAGTGGGGTCAAGGAGAAACTTACTCCAAGTTAGCGATTAGGTTCTCATTACTATCCACAAACATGGATAGAAACCATGGTTACCATTTGATCTCGGTGTCAAGCTGTGGCATCACTATTAGTTGGACTCTCTACACTATGTTTAATACTTGTTATATCACTTTGGATGATAATGAGAACTCGTTCACTTACTTTGAAAAATTTTGCTCTCGACTCTTGTGTATGCTCAGTCTGCGGACGCACGAGTTGCTTTAATATTGTCATCAGTGTACGGAGTGGTCTTCTATGCAGTATTTCTGCTGAAGATTATATATCACTTTGGGTGGCTTACAGAATGGCTGTTTAAGCTTTATCGTATGAAATTTTAATGTGCATTCAAATTTTTCTGCAACTCCGTTGGCCCCTGGGGAAAATGACGTGGTTTTGAAATCTGATATTTCGTTCCGTTCGCAGGGAAATGTTTGAAATGTTGTGACGAAAACTGAGAGCCTTTGTCTGCAACTATTGAATTCCGGCAACCCATCGATTGAGAAAATTCTTAACGGAGTTTGAATTGGTTTCGTAGACGTTACAGACGACGGCTGTATTACATACACAAATTCAAAATAGGCATCTATGATAATCAGCCGGTAGCTTCCCAAAAATGGTCCAGAATAGACTATATGTAAATTATAGAAGGGCTGTGAAGCCTATAGGGTACAGAAAGAAAGTTTCTGAAGTGGAGATGACTCATATTTGTGGCGTAAGTGGTACTTACCCAGCACCACTTCTACGTCTTCATGTTATACCAATAGCAGTGCTCTCTGGTATGGCGTTTTGTATGTATGATGCCCCAGTCGCAGTCATGTAACTTTTGAAGTACTTTCAGTTTTCATAGATCTGGAATCAATATTCGTGTCTTTCTTGATTCTGAAAGATACGTCTGTAGACAGTGGTAGCACGTTTCATACGCCAGTATGATTTAAGGAGTGGTTGACAGATCAACTTTTCTGCTAAAGATCACTGCGATTGAACATACTATTTGACTACGTATAACAGCGGATCCTTTGGCACAAGTTTTTCTACTAAATTCGAGTTTTACAGATAATTTTCATAAGTGTCCTGACATATGATATCCCTAGAGAAACTAACGTAAGAAGAAGAAAAATTGAGAATCTTCATAGCATGTTGCATGTGGACCTGCAAACTATTTCATTATCATAGTTTGACAAAAGTAGTGCCCAAACTATAAATGCTGTCCAATTTTGGAAATATTGCTACCAATGTCTTGTGGTCTGTAAAGAGAATGACTCTTCAGCTTTAAATGTATTTATAGAACGTTTTAACAGAAAAGACAACAGCACGAGCTTCCTGTTCAGTTTTACTGCAGTGCCTCTGAGCAGCTGTCAGTTTTTTGGATGTTAATATATTTTTCCTTCCTAAAGCATGTCTACTGTGTGACAAGACTGTGCTGATTCCGTATCCTGAAACATTTGCTGCAGTAGTTAACATTTCTGTCTCAGATTAAGTGGCGAGAAATTTGATGCCTACTGAACTCTGTTTTAATTCGTCAACTTCACATTGGCGCTCATTGTTCCAGATCCATTTCGTACCTTTCCACAACAATTTTGAGGCGGTTTGTTTATAGAGGATGCATATGGAATAAATTTCCTGTAGCAAGTGATCCGGCCTAGAACAACACGTAATTGCTTGAGATTCTTTGGTTCAACGTGTTGCTATGCACCTTTGAAACCTTATTCTGGCCAAATGTGACCTAAGTATTGGACTTCTCGGTGGAAGAAGATGTATTTTCCTTAGTTCCATTTTAAATTGACTCCTTTTAAAATCTTAAATATCTATTCTATATTACGAAACTGATCTTCGTGATTTTCCCTGAGACAATGATATCATACAGGTAGCCTACAGCACTAGGTGTTTTCAAATCATTACTTGCCGGATGAAAGTTGAAATGTTGGCAGTCCCAAACGGCATCCTCTGGTATTGATAAGGTTCAAAAGTGTTATTTAGCACCAAGAATTTATTCTTCTCTAACCCAGAGGTGTTTGTAAGCAGGCCGTCTCCTAATCCAGTTTTTCAGAATTTGTGCCGCCAGGTAATTTAGATATTAACTCATTCCTCCAGCAACTGCCCGCCCAGCTAAAATTCGTTTCTGGAGATCGTTTTTGTACGGAAATATCCTGCAAAGAGTTCGGCAGGTAATACCAAAAGCACTCCAGTGACGTAAAATCGCAATGTCATGACAGTAATTTGGAACTTATGTCACCGATGAACGCTGATTTGTAAATTTTTAATGGGACTACTATCGTACGGAATGGCAAGTTGGCGGCGTACCATGGTCATCTGATTCCTTCATCACTAGTGATCGCTGTCATTCCCCCTGAAGTTGGACCTCGTAAATCACAAGGAAATAACCATTGTAAATATTTCCGCTTCTGACTCCCCATCGATATGCTTTGTATTTTAAATACCTGTATGGATTTCGATCGATGAATTGAACCTTGTTCCTCAACCCATGTTTTGTTGAATCATCACGCTATTCTGTCTGTGAATTTCACTTTACCATTTGCATACTCCAGATCTCAAAACTTACGAGTCACAAGGTCTTTCATATTCTTTCATCTGTTATATTCTTCTATCCTATACTAAGACGTTTTTTAGCACTTCTCACAGACAACCATACCGCTTTGCGTAATTTGACCTTGTGGTCAGATACTCCTTTGTCAAGAAAATGTGTATTTTGGGACGCAAATTAGTAAACTTAGCGTTGTGACTATGTCACTTCATCAGGTTTGTGACCCTTGTTGAGTTATACGGTTAGTTGGTGCTACCACAGCTGATTTGTTGAAATCAACTTCCAATGAGGGTCTTACTGATGCACCATTTCTCATCCATTACCAAGTAGATTGTTCTCACTCACGAGGAGCTCCAGTCTTGAGACTTTTAGTTATTTTCTCTCTTTACGCAAGTTCATAGCGGACCGTGAATTTCTTCACGGTATTGTTACCTATCGGGCTCGTTTTGTAACACCTTTGTCGTACTTATAACCAGCGTGGCCAGACGTACCTTGAACTTGTTCCTCCACTTTGTTTCTTTCGCCTTTTCTGAACGGATTCGTTCGCTAATGCAAGTCGACGCTTGTACACATCCTCCCGTCTACCTTCTAGTCCTGGCCATTTTTAATCTGCCGTCGTTATGAATATCCGATCTCAGCCCAGGTTGCCCCTGTAACAGGGTCGTATCTGACGGAGTATACACACTAGTCTTGACAGTTATCTCACGGTGTCCTCCCCTCGACGATCTTCTTACACGCAGAACGGAAGTTTCCAGGGAGCTGTAGCGATAAAATGGAAGTTTCAAGGGGGTCCTTGTGACGCAGATGGTCGTGGGTCTTCACTCATTCGTTGTGTTGCATCCCATCTCATTTTTTGCCTGTGTTCTGTTAAGCCCATTTCATGGCTCTTCTTGTCTACAAGCTTATGTCTTTCCTCGACCTTAGGGTCGCCACACTTTGTTCATTAACATTGCTGTTACATTTGTACCTTCCTTTCGGCTTTCCGCCCTAATTGACCAGAAAAATACCCTTACCATGTAAGAACAGCTACTTATTAACCTCCACCGAACTGAAAAAGAACTACTGTGCTGTCGCTATGGAACACCTGTTTCAGTAATAGCTAAGCTGTTATCAATTCGTTTATCACGATAGAGTTTCTTCCTATAACGTGCCTCTTCGTAAAGAAAGAGAAGTGTTTACCTTAACAAACTAGGCAAAGTTTTATGACTCTATGAAGGAGTATTTATTTTGATTTATTGTACTTTCGCAGGTCATTACCCAGCCTTCGTGCCTGCATACTTATCATGAATTTGGTTGCCTTCGTCTACGCTATTAGCAAACGCTACAGCCAAGCCACGGTAAGGTCATGATCAGCTATTTCACGCTGGAATGCGATAAAGATGAGACGCAGCACTGAGGAGAACTGGCTGCACTACGCTTCGCTGCTCTAAGAGTGTTATATCTCCCATGGAGAGATGATTGATAAGCAATAATAAGACACATGGAAACAAAAACAAGGGTTTATTACGACCACAGTGGAGATATGTAATGACAGAGGAAAAACTCTTCTCCATAAAAAATAATACAACTTCTCAGACACTAACAGGCATACGCCTGGGACACACAACGAATAACCGTAGTGGGACGTGAAGACTGTGCCACTGATAATCCCTAACGACGGAGGCTGAAAGTTAGGCGTAGTTGGCCAACAGGTAGGTCTCGGGATATCGCTGAAAAGTCGTAGGTCCCGCTGCGGTTGCTTCCGACCGGGCTCTGACTGATGGGCTGCTAAGAACCGGCGCATGAATTGGCCGAGAGCTTCGGTGGAGCGAACTGCCGACATGTTGGCTTACACCGTCCTACGAAGCTATTGCGCGGAGGAGTCAGTGTCGATCCAGTTACGCACATGTGACATGGCGGAGGCGATTTTCATTCCCTATGTCATTCTTGTTGTGATCGACGCAATCCAGGAAGGCAACGCCTTGTGATTATGCAATCCCGTGATGCTCCAGTGTCTGAGGGGCTGCTGGCACCTTTAGGTGAACGTCGGGTATATGGCAAAGCGTGCTGCAAGTAAGGTCAGCGTATGACCCAAAGTTTTTGTGCCTTGCCTTTACTGCACCTATCCACGCACTCCGAAAAATACTACCCTCACGAAAGAGTACTTCATCACATTCCTTAACCTGTGACCCCTGAGCTCTAACCTGTCAAAGCATCTGTTTCTCTGCTAACTCCTGACTTCAGGTATAACGGAACATGTTATTGTCCTTGCACGTAGCTCGTTGTTTATATTCGACGTGCATATTTAGTAAAATTAATTATTGTTCTAGATTCAAGAAGATAAAACAATTCATAAATGTTTGGTCTGAGCTCATCCTTAAATTAGTGCATTTTATTACTGTAAAGAGCAGCAAAAGAAGCATGAATGGAAAGGACGTACTGTATGCTTGTAAGAAGACCGAGCTTTGGTCCGTCTCGTTTTCGTTTGAGGAGCGCCTTTTCTATAAGAGGAAACGGTATGTGTGACTAGCCAGACAGTGTTAAGATAGAGGTAACAGATGACCTTGGCAACAACTTTTACTTGGTAGTACTTTAGCGCAGGCAGACTGAGCCGGATGAAAGTATCTGGATAGCAGTGACTGTGGAAAGACGTGTTTAGTGTTGCGCTCCAGACGTTGCTGATATTTGTGCTAACATCTGCACAAAATACGGAAGTAAGACATTTATTAATAGCTCTGCATTAGAAAATCGTCTCTCGAAATTATCAGTAGTGGTTTCAAGAATTACCAAGATCAATTATGGGTCTGCAGCGGTTGCATAACTTCGCCGCATGTACGCTGAATATGTGCAGCGTTAGCGACGCCAGTGTCATGTTGTTGTAATCAGAGACGTCAATAATTTGCAGAAGTGATACAACATCATCAATTGCAATGCCATTAGTGAGGCAAGACTCGAACTTTTTCAATTGACATTAACATAAATGACAGCCAGACTTAATTCTATTCGTTCTATGGTCAACTGTGGTTTGTTCAATACAAGTTTTCAGTATGTTTCAAGAGAACAATTTCTTCATTTTAATGACAAATATTAACTTTATCTGACTTGTGAAATGACTAGAGTTATGAAAGTAAACCAATAAAAATGTTTTTAATTTCTACATCTACATTTACATCTATATTTATACTCCGCAAGCCACCCAACGGTGTGTGGCGGAGGGCACTTTACATGCCACTGTCATTACCTCCCTTTCCTGTTCCAGTCGCGTACGGTTCGCGGGAAGAACGACTGCCGGAAAGCCTCCGTGCACGCTCGAATCTCTCTAATTTTACATTCATGATCTCCTCGGGAAGTATAAGTAGGGGGAAGCTATATATTCGAAACCTCATCCAGAAACGCACCCTCTCGAAACCTGGACAGCAAGCTACACCGCGATGCAGAACGTCTCTCTTGCAGAGCCTGCCACTTGAGTTTGCTAACCATCTCCGTAACGCTATCACGCTTACCAAACAACCCTGTGACGAAACACGCCGCTCTTCTTTGGATCTTCTCTATCTCCTCTGTCAACCCTACCTGGTACGGATCCCACAGTGATGAGCAATACTCAAGTATTAATGACCTGCAGCCGTCTAGAACGGAATTAGAATTATATATTAGTACCTTCAGCTGCTGGCGTACGTTGATATAAATCAACGGGGACAGGTGAACATGTGTACCCCGACCGACTACGAATGTAGTGTGTGGACATATAACGTGAGAATGTGGGTATCGCGAGAGGCGTGCGCGAGATAGTCCCTGCAGTCGCACTATCGTATGTGCTCTCGGTGGCTGAGATCGCGGTTCGCGAAATTTACGTGCCTCTTTCCATAACATTCAAGAAAGTAAATAGAAAATCACAATAAAAAATTGCGTCTCTGAGGAAGTATGAATACAGAATAACAACTAACCTTTTCCATCTCCAATTATGGCAATAATTCGAGTGACATGAACTCGCCTCTGAAGAAGTGATGCCAATTACAAAAAAAAATTAGGAAGTATGATGAAAGTTTTATGTGTATATAAGGTTCATGGGCACTGATAATCCTTAATATATTCTGCCACATAACTATATGGCGCCAGCAAAAATTCGTCGTTCATTTGACTCTGTTCAAAACTGCCTTAAATTTTAAAAAAGTTTTCTATAATTCCTTCGAAAATTTGACGAACTCACAAAATTAAAGACATTTGTTATTAAAACCACAAAAACGGCGAATGAAACAGTAATTGGGGCGTCTTGCTTAGTCAGCTATCAGATAGTGCAAAATGATCAAGCCTATGCAATTAAGGATAATCCTATTAAAGCTTCTGCTTTGGATATTAAAAAATAAATGTTACGTGAAACCAGAAAAATAAAGCTTTTATTTTCGACTGACATGGTATCTCAAGACGTCAGAGATTTAGCAACCAACATGAAGAACTAACTTACTTTTTGTTTCAAATCATGCAAATTTCATTAATTAAGAATGAATGTAATGAAGTTGCTAGACTAGAAGCATTACTTAGAATCGTTATGTATCATCAGGAAAGAACATTTCTGGAGGATCTGCAAATGCAAATCTATGCCAACAGACGAAATATCTAGTTTCCTAAATTCTTTTCTTGAAATGAGTAAAATACCAATGGACAACTGCATTGGTATTGGAGCAGATGATATGAGTGAAATAATTAATCAGGCAGCACAGGTTATTAAAAACCAACCGAAAAAACTGTTCTGGTAGTGACTCAATCATCCAGAGATATAGACTTGCTGAAAAGAATAATAAAAATTCGCTAGCCTATTGTCGACATCTTGTTGAGGTCATCAACATTATTACCTTCATAAAATATCGGCCACAAATTATTAGTTCATTCAAAATATTATGTGAGGACATGGGAATGTGTACATACGTCTCTTCTTATACGTGCTGAGCTTGGACGGTTATCTTGAGGAATTATACAGGGCCGAAGTGCTTGCTTCATTTTAGAAAACAATTCCGAAGCGAAAGTTTGATTATTTGGCAGAAGTTGACTTTTCAACTTGCGTCTTTATGGGACAGTTTTACAAATATTATTGAAATCAATTTAATCTTCTAAGGCAAAGGAATAAATGTACCAACAGGTCTCTGTAAAATTCCTCGCTGCCCAGAAAGATACAGAATTTTGGACAATTTGAGTGAGTCTCAGTGAATCTAATTGTGCTCCAAGACTAGACTGCTCTTTAGAAGAGGAAGGTGTTGAAATACGACAGTCACTCATTCTGCACTTGAAACGTTTGGTTGAGGCTTTTAATCAGTATTTTCGAAGTGATCAACACATTGAAAATAAAAAAGCGTTGTGTGTCAAAAAACCCATAGTGTCAATGCACAGTTTCTGACCATGTCAGCTGAAGAACTCAAAATCTTTAATGTACTGACATCTGATTCATCTTTGGAACACAAATTTAAATTCACGCTGTTAAGAAGAGTCTAGTGGAGATTAAAAGATGAATACCCTCAATTATCGCAAAATGCAGTGTTACCGCATTTACTATTTGCAAATGTAAAAAACAGGTTTCTCAGTTTATGTATTGATGAAAGTAAATTCTGCATCAGATTTTACGCCAAACCTGTCATGATATTTCAACTTTCATCTAAAAAGCCTAACATTTTTGTAAAACTAAGAAACTGTACCTATTATTCCAGTAAGGTTTTAATTGAAAATTTTTGTTTGAAATGCTATTTAAATATAGTAACTTCAATAACTTAAGTTTAATTTTTATATTACCTTTTGAAGCAAACAATTATTGTTAGAAAAAAACTATCACTATTTTTGCAGATAATCAGTTCAAACAAATAGCATTAAAACATACTGCAGACGAGAATCAGGGATTCCATGGTGGAGATGAACTTTACAAACTGTTCAACTTATCAAAAACAATAAGAAATATGTACTGCATTAAGTAACTTCAGTTTAATAGGGCATGGAACGTTGGCTGTAAGACGTTGCAAATTGCAGGAGAAAATAGTGACATAGTGAATCTTTTATACTTGTAATGGCATTATTAAGTTACTAAATCTACCTACATAAGTACTGTATTTATGATTCCATAGTGATAACTTAAATGCCTGTTGCATGAAGTGTTATGGGTAACTAAGTGTTCCTGTCGTTCATGATATGTAACTGCTGTGGACGATGAGGGCTACTACCCGCACCCGTTGTTTCCACCCTCTACTAAAGCACCATCTGACCAATGTCAAGCCAATGAGGCGTGGCGCATTATATCGTTCCTGTCTTGAGCATGTGTATAGGGAGAATGACTCATGAGTGCACAGTGACAGGTGGTCTGAAGTGGGTTCAGACGAGCGCGTATTTCGAATTTTCATCCACTAGAGTACAGAAGTGCACAAAGACATTAAAAAAATAGGTCAAGAGAATGTTTTTGGGAATTTTTCTGTTTATTTCTTAAAGAATTTTTTGTTTATTTATGTTTTTACAGTTTTATATACGCTTTTAGTAGTGTGAATGGTGCATTAATGTCGTCTAAAGTAAATTTCCAAATCATTGTTCTACTGATAAACGCTGTCAGAACTAGCGTGAGAAATTTTTGAGACGGTGTGAATGCTGACGCCGGGGAATTTTCTATCATAATATGTTAAGTAAGTTTATGGTAGAAGGAAAGCAAACTCGAGTGCAAGTGAGAATAGTTAATAACGTAAAGTATAAATAAAATATCAGAATGTCAAATATTTATTTCGGAAAAAAGTACGGTTCGAAAGTGTGTTTTTTTTTTTTTTTTACTGATTAGTCATGAAAAGCGCGGACTAATGCGGGAGAATAATGTTTTTCTATTGCCCTTAAACAATACTGATCAATCAGACCGGAGTATTCTTTGAGCGTCTTTTCTCTTGCTTACAGCAGTCTAAGTAGTCGGAGTCCAGACTTTCAATGATACGGTCGTGTGCTCCGAAGGAAGTTATAATCTGCCGATATTAATTGTGCTACATGTTCCAAAAGTGTTTTAAATGCAGGCATATTTATTCCGGTGTGTTTTTGAGAAAGAACGGATAATTTAAGTAATTTTGAGTATGAGAAAAGACATTAATTCCGCTTGGCATATTGAGCAGATCGGTGACTGAAATCTTGAGTGCATTAGACACCGATAAACATAATAGTGTTGCGAGAATTTTCGTTTAAGAACAATCCGTGCTTCGTAGCTGTTACGATTTCGGGAAATACGTTACCATAAACTTTTATAACGTGAATGAAGGGATTTGTGCACGACTGTGTTAGGATTAGCACGGGCTTCGCAGTGAACGAGTAATTATCGACTTCAGAATATAGTGAAGTTTTGCCAGTATTTTCACTTTTCATTCAGAGTTAACATCTTTTCCTGATTCTTAGAATATTTACGTTGTTTGCAGCCTGGTGCGAGTTGCAGTACGGTGGGTTCCTGCTCGGCTTTCCTACCGGCGATCGCTTGCAGCAAGTCCACAGATAGGTGCAGAACAAAAGGAACCGCGCTGCCGCACATGGTGTATCAACCGGGAAAACAGTTAAAAAGCCGTAGTACATTGAATCCATGGCTGAGAGAAATTTTGTTAAAGATCGTATAGTGAACGAAAATGAAAATTTAGTAAATCGATACACGCGTAATTTTGAACGGAACCTGTTTCGAGTCGCCGGAGAGACTTACAAGAAAGAAAATGTTAAACAGTCACAATAACAACGTGCGCGCCTCTTTCACAAATACTTCGTAGTTACCTTACTTGTTTGTAGAAGTAGAAATACTATTAGTATTCACATAAGCAGTATGTTTCGACTTTTTATAAAGAAAAACATTAACATTGTTTTACTTACTTGTTTTAACGACGCTTTATGATATATTGTGATATTTCTTCCGTAAAATATAAAATTAAAAAAAGTTTATCTCAGAAAATTTATATTTGACGATTCACTGTTCATTTTAAACACCAAATTATCCTTTGGTTACACTTTAGAGTCTTCCTGTACGCATTGTCAACCTGGCGACACCCAAAACGTCACCGAAATACTAATAAAACGGTGGTTTCCTACTGTGGGTCAAAAAGACCCGCATGGTACTACTAGGGATACTACGAAGTCTAATACTAGTGTTAACGCCAAATTCGCAGCACTGTTGTAACGGACACGTTCTTCGACGTCACACATTAATTTCTGTGGTTGATTGAAGCAATGCTGCTTATCTGTTAGCACTCAACTCTACGCAAACACCGCTGCTTTCGGTCGTCAAATGAAGGCTGTCAGCCACTGCGTTGTCCGCGGAGAGACGTAATTCCTGAAATTCGGTGTTCTCGGCGCACTCTTGACACTATGGTTCTCGGAAAATTGGATTCGCTGACGATTTCCGAAATGGAATGTCCCAAGAGTCTAGCTCCAAGTTCCATTTCGCGTTCAAAGTCTGTTAATGCCCGTCGTGCAGCCGTAATCACGGCGGAAACCTTTTTGCATGAATCACCTGAATACAAATAACTGCTTACTTTTATACCCTGCCTACATGACACTACGGCCATCTGTATATGTGCATTTTTCTATTCCATGGCTTTCATTGCCTCTCTTTAATATACACTCCTGGAAATGGAAAAAAGAACACATTGACACCGGTGTGTCAGACCCACCATACTTGCTCCGGACACTGCGAGAGGGCTGTACAAGCAATGATCACACGCACGGCACAGCGGACACACCAGGAACCGCGGTGTTGGCCGTCGAATGGCGCTAGCTGCGCAGCATTTGTGCACCGCCGCCGTCAGTGTCAGCCAGTTTGCCGTGGCATACGGAGCTCCATCGCAGTCTTTAACACTGGTAGCATGCCGCGACAGCGTGGACGTGAACCGTATGTGCAGTTGACGGACTTTGAGCGAGGGCGTATAGTGGGCATGGGGGAGGCCGGGTGGACGTACTGCCGAATTGCTCAACACGTGGGGCGTGAGGTCTCCACAGTACATCGATGTTGTCGCCAGTGGTCGGCGGAAGGTGCACGTGCCCGTCGACCTGGGACCGGACCGCAGCGACGCACGGATGCACGCCAAGACCGTAGGATCCTACGCAGTGCCGTAGGGGACCGCATCGCCACTTCCCAGCAAATTAGGGACACTGTTGCTCCTGGCGTATCGGCGAGCACCATTCGCAACCGTCTCCATGAAGCTGGGCTGCGGTCCCGCACACCGTTAGGCCGTCTTCCGCTCACGCCCCAACATCGTGCAGCTCGCCTCCAGTGGTGTCGCGACAGGCGTGAATGGAGGGACGAATGGAGACGTGTCGTCTTCAGCGATGAGAGTCGCTTCTGCCTTGGCGCCAATGATGGTAGTATGCGTGTTTGGCGCCGTGCAGGTGAGCGCCACAATCAGGACTGCATACGACCGAGGCACACAGGGCCAACACCCGGCATCATGGTGTGGGGAGCGATCTCCTACACTGGCCGTACACCACTGGTGATCGTCGAGGGGACACTGAATAGTGCACGGTACATCCGAACCGTCATCGAACCCATCGTTCTACCATTCCTAGACCGGCAAGGGAACTTGCTGTTCCAACAGGACAATGCACGTCCGCATGTATCCCGTGCCACCCAACGTGCTCTAGAAGGTGTAAGTCAACTACCCTGGCCAGCAAGATCTCCGGATCTGTCCCCCATTGAGCATGTTTGGGACTGGATGAAGCGTCGTCTCACGCGGTCTGCACGTCCAGCACGAACGCTGGTCCAACTGAGGCGCCAGGTGGAAATGGCATGGCAAGCCGTTCCACAGGACTACATCCAGCATCTCTACGATCGTCTCCATGGGAGAATAGCAGCCTGCATTGCTGCGAAAGGTGGATATAGACTGTACTAGTGCCGACATTGTGCATGCTCTGTTGCCTGTGTCTATGTGCCTGTGGTTCTGTCAGTGTGATCATGTGATGTATCTGACCCCAGGAATGTGTCACTAAAGTTTCCCCTTCCTGGGACAATGAATTCACGGTGTTCTTATTTCAATTTCCAGGAGTGTAGATATGTGACTCGTAGCTGCCACTGTGCCGAGTATCGACGCTTTAGCAAGGTTGTCTTTTCCTGTGGAACATATATGCTAACAACATGCTCACTATGCATCCACTGAGGTTAGCGAATAAGGGTACGTGGGAAAGAAATCACGTGTTAACTGCTGTGCACCCCATGGAGCGTCACTTAGAGTCTAGATGCTCTCTCTGGCACCAACTTCCATCTACAAACAAAACCTTTTCTCAGACTTTGTTCCGACACAGTAATCTAAAGTCTAGTGATGACCGCTATAGCTGGACAGTGAGCTCACAGTCACACTTGAGCGCGCCCGTATGTGTCCTGTGTACCGAATATTATGATGATTTTGAATCTGGCTAATGTTCAGCAACCGTATTTAAGTTTTAATGAAGGATAAAAACACACAACCGATTGGACAGATTTTATTCCACCGCCTTAGTTTCGATATCGACTAAGGGTATTACCTTGGAATAAGTTATGGTAACCTACAAAATTCTTTAATCAACATAAGAGAATAACAAACATTTCTAAAACCTTAATTAGTGCAAGACTTACTGAGAATATAAAAGCAGCTGAAAACCGCACACTGTGGGCCACCAATGGGACACGAATGGCATAGAGAATCACAAATTAAGAGAACAGCATGTTATAAATAAAAATAGTTATTACAAGAGAAAAAATTTAAAAACAGATTGATGAAAGTAGGTAATAAATGACATGTACATTAAATGCTTCCAATTAAAACAGCTGATGATGCAAGTCATCTTTCCAGTCCACAAACCATTAAACTGAAGAGGAAAAGATATAACATAGTATGAATAACAGCTATGGAATACAATAAAAACAATTGAAACAGGAGGAAAACGATGTTTCAGAACTGTATGTAAAGATCTTTAACCAAATAAAGGCAGTATGCCACAAAGTTACAAATAGTCGCAAAGAAACTTTTATTTCGCAATTATGGCTCTTCATTAAGAATGAGACAATCATTAATGGACGTTTTCTTACAGATTTCAAGTTCTTCAAGATTATCAAGTCTACATCTTCTCTTTTCTTTATGGAGGACAGTAACTTCATCCCCTCTCTCCGTTTGGTGTCCTGTAATATGCAAACGATCCACACGGAAAGAATTATGTCCATGAATATCTTTTCTCCTGATAAATGCTCTTTATATCTTATATTGATGACTCCTGTGGTCTCTCCTAAGTAATATACTGGACACGTGTCACAGTTTATTTTATATATCCCTGACTTTCGCAAAGGATTAATCGAAGATTTCAAACTGTTAATTAGGTTTTTCTGCACTTTTATTAATGAAAAAGGCGACTTTGCATCCACGTACTTTTTTAACAAACGATGACTTCAATGTAACGTGAACGTTTGTAAGTAAAGCTTGTTCAGTTTTTAATACTTCTAGTGCTGCTTAAGGTTTCTGAAGTGTCTGTTATTGTACTGCGTTCTTTTAAAAATCTGTACAGGTAACTATAACTTATTCTGAAGAAGATGCCCTTACTCAGTATACAAATCAGGGTAGCGCAATAAACATCTTGCAATCGGTTGGCTGTTTTCATCCTTTACTCCATACAGTGAGTTAATTAACTCTGAACAAACTCTTTCATTGGTAAAAGTCCCTTCAGATGCCCACATGCTCGCCAAACTTACCCGGTCACATTCTGCATATGAACACATAGTGCATTATAGGAAGACGGTATCTGTTCTTTCAGACATTTCTGAAAGAACAGATACCATCGGTGACAATGCCGCTCTCTAGAATGAAATGGTGATGAAATCAAGACCCTAAGTTGCCGGCAGGCGTTGATGTAAACCAATGGGGAAAATTGAAAATGTGTTTCCCGACCTGGACTCGAACCCGGCATCACCTGCTTACATGGCAGATACTCTATCCATCTGCGCCACCGACGGCACAGAGGAGAGTCCGACTGCAGGGATTTATCCCTTGCACGCTCTCCGTGAGACCCACATTCCCAACTTAATGTTCTCACACTACATTCATAGTGCCCTGCCCATTACACTCATTACTCGCGGCAGACAATCTTCCCGAGTCCCTTAAGACTTTAGGCAATGTGTGTGCATCCGCACAGAAAAAGGTCAATGGCTGGTTAGCCTTAACTATATGAAGATGGTATCTGTTCTTTCGGACATGTCTTCATTTCATTATCATTTCATTCTAGAGAACTGCATGGTCACCATGGTCTTTCGGACATGTCCGAAAGAACAGATACCATCATCATATAGTTAAGACTAACCGGCTATTGAAGTTCTTCTTCTTCTGTGCGGATTCACAAGCATTTCCCGAACTCTTACGGGACTCGGTAAGATTGTCTGCCGCGAGTAATGAGTGTAATGGGCAGGGGCCCTGGGTGGCTCAGATGGATAAAGCGTCTGTCATGTAAACAGGAAGGGTTGCTGCGTCGATTGGGGTGAAACATTCCTTTATTTGCCTTATGTTAGCATAGAGACACCATTTCTCATCACCAGTAGCGATTACAGGATCTGAATGGTCGGTGTCGTCACGAGCAAATTGGTGACGAGCAAGTAGAGATTCACATATAGCCACCCAGTGATTTTTAAATTTTGGTTTAGAGCAAGCGGTTCACATAAACCCGATTTTTTAGTATTCTCCATTGATGCAAATGCCGCAAGATGGTTGAATGATCACAGTTCATCACATTTACAAGTTCTCGAATACACTGACGTGGATAATGGTTGATTAATGCGTTCAAACAATCTTCATCAAACCACGAAGATCTTTCTGAACATGTTATGTCACTAATGTCAAAACGATCCTCTTTCAATTGAGAAAACCATTTTCTTATAGTGCTCCGTCCAATGGCATTATCCTCATACACGGGGCAAGATGTTTCTGGTTACATCTGCTGCTGTCACCCCTCTACTGAATTCAAACAGGAGAATATTTCGGATATGTTCCAATATCTCCACTTGGCACTCTCATTTTCGAGAGTCCGTAGGTTCACTCACTATATCACAATGACAAAATGACAATACAACTCAAACAGGATCAGTGAACTTCAAATAAACCCATAGGAACCGGAATACAAATATGCAATACAAAAACTCAGCGAACTTATGCACCAACCTAATAATTTTTCTGCAACATCAGAACGCAAACTTTAAAAATGCAAGAGTAGTTGCAAGCTTTGAGACATAACTATGATGATTTTGAATACAAATGTACCAAGCATCTACTAGATGGATAGATACGTACATGGTAGAACAGAATGAGATTTTCACTCTGCAGCGGAGTGTGCGCTGATATGAAACTTCCTGGCAGATTAAAACTGTGTGCCCGACCGAGACTCGAACTCGGGACCTTTGCCTTTCGCGGGCATGTGCTCTACCATCTGAGCTACCGAAGCACGACTCACGCCCGGTACTCACAGCTTTACTTCTGCCAGTATCTCGTCTCCTACCTTCCAAACTTTACAGAAGCTCTCCTGCGAACCTCGCAGAACTAGCACTCCTGAAAGAAAGGATATAGCGGAGACATGGCTTAACCACAGCCTGGGGGATGTTTCCAGAATGAGATTTTCACTCAGCAGCGGAGTGTGCACTTGCCCGCGAAAGGCAAAGGTCCCGACTTCGAGTCTCGGACGGGCACACAGTTTTAATCTGCCAGGAAGTTTCATATCAGCGCACACTTCGCTGCAGAGTGAAAATCTCATTCTGGAAACATCCCCCAGGCTGTGGCTAAACCTTACATCCATAGATAGATTGGTTAGAAATGAAACGCATTGACCGTAAAAAGGGCAGTGTGGGAATCCTTCAAGGCCTTTAGTACCAGAGTCTTATCGAGTTACCTCTCATAACACCCAAATAAATTCTTGTCAAGTCTAAAGATTATCACTGTCACCGAGCTTAGGGCTAATTCATGGATGACACATGAACTTAATCTGAGGATAACAAAGCGAAATCAGAAATAATGAACTCCCTCGGCTTACTTCTCGGATCATAGAAAAATACAGCTTTTAATGGTAACATCACACTTTTCACATATGACGCAGGTGCCTATAATGGAGTAGCCTACCTGCACTCTTAAGAAAGCTGAACAAGTATTCGGTCCTATAGGGATAAGATTTCAAAGCGATGCAAGGATTGTTAATGTACAGTAATGTAATTGTTCACAATTACAACCAGTGAACTCATACAAATATCTGGACGTAACAATCCTTACGACTATGAAATGGACAGATAACATAGGCTCAGTCATAAGTAAGGTAGATGGCAGACTTTGGAAGGATACTGGGAGAGTATAGTCAATCTAAAGTTTACAAATCACGTGTGCGTCCTGTTTTAGATTATTGTTCACTTTTGTGGGACTCATACGAAGACTGCCATGGTGTACTAATCGTATACAATGTAGGGTAGCACCAGTGGTCACAGGTTTATTTGAGTCAATGGAGATTGTCACGGAAATGCTGAAAATCTTGAACTGGCTCACCCCTGAAGTTAGACGCAAATTATGCCTCGAAAGCGTACTTACAAAATTCCAGAAATAGTAATAAGTGATGTTAATAAGTGGTATTAACAGGAGATATTAAACAACTCCCCCCCCCCCCTATGTATCGCTCCAGTAAGGACTTTAGAGGAAAAATTAAGCGATTAACTTATAAACGTGGAAGGCTTGAATATCTGCGAACAATTAATTATTTATATTACAGTGGTTCGTTAAGCACTACATACTTCATGTAGCACTTTTATCAACTGATGAGTAACAACAATAGCTTAAGGTAGTGAAAGTGAGAACTCTTTACATTTAGGGCGTCTCTACGGCGAGAGAGATTTTTCCGCCTATAAGGAGCATCTACATCCGACTCACCCCCATCTTCCTGTGAACGGAAAATAATAGCTTACCCAATATCCGAGTAAATTGTTCGATTTACATATTTATTCTTAAATTTATGGAACATATTTAAGATGAGTCCCTTGTTCTCCGTTTTTAAAGTCCTGCCTCCTCTGGCTATGAGAAATTACCTCGCGCATGTAGGTCGTACAATACTTATATAATCAGAAGAAAAATTCATATAAAGCAACATATCACCAGCTGATCCAGCAGTTAAAATATACTGGTATGAGTGTAATGTCCCCGTTACACAACGCGAAACTAAAATACACTTCAAGTCCATGTCAAAATATGTTCTGTAATTCTCTGTGACGGGGTTCTCAATATGTAATTTGGGGCAAATTAAACAAGACAGGTGTGATGTTAATTAACTTTATTGAACTATGCTGTATGTCTTGCAGACAAGAGTAGCTGTTTCTTGTCTTTGCCCTGAATTGTAGATTAGCTTCTAACGGAACTTGTTCCCCCTAATTGTTTTAGAAATCATAAGTAATGCTCAAAAGGCAATAATTTAATAACTGTTCCTTCAAGTACAAATATTTTTCCAGGTCTGTTGTGATTATTAACATCACTTTTTGGTTAATTGCAAATGTCAACAAATATATTTAGGGTGGCAACTTACTGTTTCCATTTTTGAATTTATTGATAATTGTATATGAGGCTGTGGCCATACTCAACTCAAAAAATAAAACCTAGTATCACCGACAAACATCGCAATAGCACTATATACACAAGATGACTCACTTGAACGTAATATCCCTTTTATTTCGTGAATGATTCCAGATGTCGAAACGATGTTTTCCGCAATTGAAGTGCACGTAATGTTTTATATGGATAATGCTCTGAATTGAGGTAACAACCTAGACACCGAAACACGTATATTTCTTTCACAAATGCTTACAACAACTCTCCGAAAGACATTTACAGTCAAGTTGGTATTGAAGTTAAGACCTTCCGCAAAAAATTATGAGGTAGGTACTAAAACTGGACAGCAATGCGGGCTCAGTCGGCAATGCGGTTTAAACATTGCAAAGCAGAATATTCATGTCAGGGTCCCTTGTTACTTGCAGAAAGATAGGCCTACTTTATCGAGTTGACCCTTATTTCCTTTTCGACACATATACTGTGTCAGCTATGACTTTGTTCATGTGGAACAACGGCGTATGGCAGGTCCTAGTGCATCAGATGTGCCTGAGGAAACTATTTTCAATGTGTGTTCATTTCCAAGGGTTTGTAGACACAACAACGATTTCATCAGGCAGTTTTTCATTTAAACCTTCCTCGTTGCTGATTGTATTGTATTGTACTGTATGGAACTGGGGATCTAGAAACGACGGATGGTTCACAACCTCACAACAGGCTACAGCAGTCCACTCACCCCACCGCCGCCCCACACCGAACCCAGGGTTATTGTGCGGTTCGGCACCCAGTGGACACCCGTCCCTCCCCCCCCTCCCCACCCCCCACCACCCGTGGGAACGTCACACACCAGACGATTGTAACCCAAAATATTTGCGTGGTAGAGTAATTATGGTGTACGAGTAGGTGGAGACAGTGATCACGCAGCAGTCGCCGACATAGTGTAACAGAGGCGCTGTAAGAGGAACCAGCCCGCATTCGCCGAGGCAGATGGAAAACCGCCTTAAAAACCATCCACAGACTGGCAGGCACACCGGACCTCGACACCTAATCCGTCAGGCGGATCCGTGCAAGGGACCGTCAAGCCTTCCCGCCGGAAACCATTGCTTTCTTCTTATCTCATTTTGTTCCGTATTGTTCGTTGAATTTGTTCGTGGCGGACGTCCAGTGACACTCGTTCAGGTTGTTCACTGATCCGTTTATTCAGTTTTTTTTATTACAGAGGGTAGCTAAACCCTCTGACCGAACACGCTGAGCTACCGTGCCGGCGTGCGTTAAAACGCAAGGCTAACCGGGCGGGCTCGTTGCTGATTACTTGTTAGATCAGAAATAGAAACATGGGTCGTCCATACTTCATAACACAGAAACCTCTATCCGCGAAAAAAAAAGAAACTACTTCATTAACTTTCTTATATCTGAGGAAATATTTATACATACTTCAAAATGATAAACTTCATAGTGATAAACAGTCCTACGCATAAAAACAGCTACTGTATTAATTGTCTAATGTTTGAAGAACGTGTATATATTTTCTTCAAATCTAAGAAAAAACAGTAGTTTCTTTTTTCAAGGTTTATCACTCTGAAATGTGAACGACCGACGCTTCGGTTTTGACAAGTAAACAGCAACGAGGAAGCTTTAAATGAAAAACTGTTTGACCTCGCTATGTACTGAAGCACCAAAGAAACTGGTGTAGGCATGCTTATTGAAATACACAGATATGTAACCTTGCACTCGGCAACACCTATGTAAGACAACAAGTGTTTGGCGCAGTTAGTAGATCGGTTACTGTTGCTTCAATGGCAGCTTATCAAGATATAAGTGAGTTTGAACGTGGTGCTATAGTCGGGTAGCGATAGAGTGCAGATATTTCCGTACGACCATTTCACGGGTGTATCGTTGTGCGCGTGGGGTTGATCTGCTATTCTGTTACTCTGCACAACGGATTAATCTTAGATGTACCCTTTACCCTGTGGCTCCTGCAAGTTGTAATTTCCACCCCCACACTACTACGGAAGTCAGACTATGATCCTAACGTTCTAAAGAGAAATGCCTGAGAAACTTTCAGCAATGAATATCTTCTGGAGTCATCCGCTGTAAGGAAATGACACAAAAATTCACATAATTTCTTATGTAACTAGTGGGATATTTGGGTACTGGAGTAGTGTAGGTAGTGTAAGAAAAACATGAAACTAACGGAAATAATTATTTATTTTGCAAAAATTCTGAGAAATCACAATTCCACATTTAGTTATGAATTGAACAAGTTATATCCTGGTTCCTTTCGGAATGTGAAGTTGCCTCTCAAGTATAGGATTCGCTAATGAAATTTCTATACAAAGTTTAAAATTGTTATTGACTTGGGCAGAATGGCTGAGAGGCACGCATACTCAACTTGAATAATTATCCTTTTGAATGTTGCTAGGTACGGTCAAGGCTATCACGTGTAAAATGCAGTAAAGTGTACTGTTGTGGAAGGAATATGAGGCTTGCAATAGCTGTAGTGCACAATACCATAAGCTGCGATGACTGCTTTTAGCGCCGCTCGCTGCTGACAAATAAGATAACTCTCATTCTATCTGGATTGACCTACGCCAATCAATCTCTCCCTACGCCTTGATGAAGTCAAGGATTCCTATTCGCCCCTAGTCTAACTTTTGGTGTGGTACACCGGTCAGATAACCAGTCCACAGCAATGCCACTCAAAAGTTCGCTCGCAGGCATTTAACTATAATTGTGTCCTTTCACATTGCACAGTAAGTGTGTCAGCCAACACAGTGAACAACGCTTAATCACAGGGACTCAATATGGAGTCGCACTTCGATTTTCACTCGACAGAGGTGCTCTCCCAGTAAAGTACTGAGGAGAGACTTGTTCCTCACTCTGAGAGCGACAACGGAACGCAACCTCTCCACGCCAGACGTGAACAGGTATTTCTTTTGGTCTCCTCCATTACTCCTTCAGTTCAAGGCGTCAGAAATATCGTCTGCCAATCAGCATTGCTCTTCTAAAACGGGAGAATGACGTTTCGTTTAAGGTGACAAATCCGGAAATCTGTAGTATCGGCGTTTGGCGTTTGCTGTCTCCCTGTGAAAATCTCTGAAACTGCATGCTATGTGTAAAGAATGCTTAGGTTGGATGGTCCCACACAATGCAGAATTTGCTCTTACACCGAACATGGGGTTGTTCCCCCTTTCACTCGGGCACACGCTGTCTGCTCCACGGGTGGCCAAGGTTGACTCGTCCTCTGAAGGGACCGGCCTCCCGGTGTGTGATCTGCCTCTCTCAAACTAAAAGCTCCTGTGACCGTCGTGTCTGGAATGTATGTGTGTAGGCCAGCCTCAATTATTTCAACCACAGTGTCCACTTGTTATTTGCACATCGTTTATATGAATGCATACAACATTGACTTTATCTTCTCGAGTTTGGGTCTGAAAGAAGCGTCTTTATGTGCAGAATATGATTGTGAGGGCGGAATATGTGAGCAATGAAGGTCAGGAGACCACGACGACTTACACTGTGAATATTCAGCATCCGGTAAAACAACAAGTCTCCAACATCGCTGCGGCCGGAAAAAGATCCTTCAAGAACAGGACCAATGACGTATGAAGCTAATCATTCAATGTGGCAGAGGTGCAACCGTTCAAAAAAATTGCTGCAGGTTTCAATGCTTGGCAATCAACAAGTGTCAACGTGTGAACCATTCAATGATACATAATTGATATGGGCTTCGCAAGAAAAAAGGCCTGCTCGTGTGCTCTTGATGATTGCACGACACCAGCCTTTACTCATCGCCTGGGCTTGTTAACACCGACAATGGAATGTTAATGACTCGTATCATGTTGCCGGTTCGGACGACTCTCATTTGAAATTGTGTCGAGCGGATGGACATGTATGGGTACGGAAACACCCTCATGAATCCGTGGACCCTGCATATCAGCAGAAGACTGTTCAAGCTGGTGGAGGGCCTGTAATGGTGTGGGGCGTGTGCAGTTTGAGTGATATGGGACTCTTGATACGTCTAGATACGACTCTGACAGGTGACACGTACGTAAGCATCCTATCTGATCACCTGCATCCATTCATGTCCATTGTGAATTTCGAAAGACATGGGCAATTCCTGCATGACAACCCACGCGTCCAGAATTGCTACAGATTGGCTCCAGGAACATTCTTCTGAGCTTAAACACTTCCACTAGCCACCAAACTCCACGGTCATGAACATTATTGGGCATATCTGGGATGTCTTGCAAATTGCTGTTCAGAAGAGATCGCGGCCCCGTCGAACTCTTCCGGATTTATGGACAGCCCTCCAGGATTGATGGTGCCAATTTCCTCCATCATTACTTCAGACGTTTGTCGAGTCCATGCCACGTCGTGTTTCGGCACTTCTGCGTGCTCGCCGGGGAAGGGGGGGGGGGGTGCTCTTACACGACATAATAATATAGATAAACTGCTCTATCGTGCCTGTAAAGGATTCAATGCTTCTTAATGGTAAAAAAAAAACTTACTGTTCAACATATCGTCTGGCGTTGTCGGTGATCCGTGAGAAGATTCCATCTTCCAGTGGTTCTCACTTAAATAAATTAAGAAGAGTTAATTCAGGGTACCATGCCCACTGCTATAATTGCGTCGTCTCCAACGCTTAGGAAGCTATTCGTTCAGTTTATGTGTTGTAAGAATGAGCCGGGTAGTCGTCGTATTGGAACAACGTACTCTGTCGTATCCAGTAGTACCTCTTCTGGAACAACAGGCAGAACGTTCGTAAGAAAGTGTGCACATGTATTTCCGTTTAACACACCAGTAACACCATTCCACAGTGGAATGTACAGTGGTGCCGCACCATACTTTTACGCTTCACGGTCACTGGTGTAGTACCTGACGACACCAGTGTGGGTTTTCAGTTTCTCAGTGGTGCTTATTGCGTAAACACACGTTACCTTTGTTGATAAATGTGGGTTGCCGTTAAAGGGTACAAGTGTTGAAAACGTAATATCGTCTCACAGACGCTGCAGAACAAACCGACAAACTTCTATACGACGTTTGGAATCACGTCCTCCGAGTGCCTGAAGTAGTGGCAGATGATAATAGTGGAATTTATGTCGATAAAAGATGCAAATGGCACTCGTCAGGCTGATCCCACATTTCTTGGCAATAAGTCTCGCGCCACCATGCGGGCTGATAAGCATCTTAGCCGAAACAGCTACTCGTACGTCATGTGCTCTGTCAGTTGCAGCCCATGTCCGCTTTCTCTGTTTGACGCTGAAGTTGCCTGTTCGCAAACAGTGACCTAATAATTAGCGGAAGTTCCTGGTGCGATGGACAACGGCGCTCGGGATGGATATCACTATACCACCATATTGGTTCGACAGCACGTCTTTGACATTCGCCTTATAAAAGCGGAGTGTCTTACTTCCCCTCATTGGTGTATATGTCTGCATACGATACATGTTGATGCAGAAAATACCGGTCGATAGACGACACACTTCCTGCTACTTCTGCAATGAAGACAAGTAAACAGTCAAAAGGCTTGATACAGCGACGTTGCCTGGAATTAGCGTGTTTACAACGCAGTAGCCGGTTCTGGGCGACTTCCTCATGAATTTCTAAATATTTAGCGGATTCTTTTTCGAAAAGTTTCACTCTCAAAATTAACAAGCGTTACATCACTGTACACGTCTTTTCCAGTGCTGTGTCCGGCCGGAGTGGCCGTGCGGTTCTAGGCGCTACAGTCTGGAGCCGAGCGACCGCTACGGTCGCAGGTTCGAATCCTGCCTCGGGCATGGATGTGTGTGATGTCCTTAGGTTAGTTAGGTTTAATTAGTTCTAAGTTCTAGGCGACTGATGACCTCAGAAGTTAAGTCGCATAATGCTCAGAGCCATTTTTCAAGTGCTGTCTGATGCCGTTACAGGAATATCTCGATCAATACAAACGTTAAGATTCCTTATCGCATAACAGATGTTCGCGAACCTTAGCGTTCTATCATTTGCCAAAAACGTCATTTCTTGGATAGCGATACGCACGTATGGAGATGACATTAGAATCGCGAACACAATGAATAAAACGTCAGTGCATTAGTGCATCAGCGGAGCTGCCATTTGTACTCAGGTGATTCATGTGAAAGGATTTTCGCGTGATTGTGGTACACGACGGGAATTAACATACTTCGTAATTGGAGCTCGACACATGTGACGTCCACAGTGTCAAGAAAGGGTCGAGATAAACAAATTTCAGGCATCACCTCTCCAGTGGCCGCTGGCATTCACTTTTCGAGAGCAACGGTGTTTGCATATCATTGTCATTGCTAAAGGACAAACAACACTGTGCGACGTAACTGCAGAAACCAATTTGGTAAGTACGTCAAAGACGTCTGCTAGGACGGTGCGGCGGAATTTGGCGTTAATGGGCTATGGCAGCAGACTCTTGACCACATCGGTTGGACCATAGATGACTGAAAAACCGTGGCCTCTTCATGTGAGTCCCGATCTCAGTTGGTAGGGTTCGAGTGTGGCGCAGACACCACAAAACCATACACAGAAGTTGCCAATAAGACACTGCGAAAGCGTCTGGTGGCTCCATGATGATGTGAGCTGTGTTTAGATGGAATAGACTGTTTCCTCCGATCCCACACAACCGATTATTGACTGGAAGTGGTTATTTTCGGCTAACTGGAGACCATTTTCAATCATTCATGGACTTCAAGCTCCCAGACAACGATGCGCTACCTCACCAGGCCCCATTTGTTCGAGTGGGTTTGAAGAACGTTCTAGAGAATTCAAGTGCGCGATCTGGCCGACGTGCGTACCATCGAATATTTATGGTACTCAACAGAGACGTCAGTTAGTGCACAATATCCTGCAGTGGCAACATATTCGCAATTATGGACGGCTGAAGAGGCAGCATGGCTCACTATTTCTGCAGGGGACTTCCAACGACTTGTTGAGGCCAAGCAATCTCGAGCTGGTGCACTACACCTGGAAAAAGGAGGTCCGACGTTATGTTAGGAGTTGTCCAACGACTTTTGTCGTTTCACTGTACATGTATTTGAGATGATGAAGACCTGTTACTTCGAAATGCCTCAAATTAATGCCTCAATAGTGTGTGTCTGTTTCAATTTACTACCTTAATTATCTCGAAACTTTCCGGTAGCAATTTGTCTTCGGAGCATGACCGGGAAGTACATAGTTCGTACCCTGCTGGGGAAAGCATCACTAAATCGATTTGGAACGCTTCTACACTCCTGGAAATGGAAAAAAGAACACATTGACACCGGTGTGTCAGACCCACCATACTTGCTCCGGACACTGCGAGAGGGCTGTACAAGCAATGATCACACGCACGGCACAGCGGACACACCAGGAACCGCGGTGTTGGCCGTCGAATGGCGCTAGCTGCGCAGCATTTGTGCACCGCCGCCGTCAGTGTCAGCCAGTTTGCCGTGGCATACGGAGCTCCATCGCAGTCTTTAACACTGGTAGCATGCCGCGACAGCGTGGACGTGAACCGTATGTGCAGTTGACGGACTTTGAGCGAGGGCGTATAGTGGGCATGCGGGAGGCCGGGTGGACGTACCGCCGAATTGCTCAACACGTGGGGCGTGAGGTCTCCACAGTACATCGATGTTGTCGCCAGTGGTCGGCGGAAGGTGCACGTGCCCGTCGACCAGGGACCGGACCGCAGCGACGCACGGATGCACGCCAAGACCGTAGGATCCTACGCAGTGCCGTAGGGGACCGCACCGCCACTTCCCAGCAAATTAGGGACACTGTTGCTCCTGGGGTATCGGCGAGGACCATTCGCAACCGTCTCCATGAAGCTGGGCTACGGTCCCGCACACCGTTAGGCCGTCTTCCGCTCACGCCCCAACATCGTGCAGCCCGCCTCCAGTGGTGTCGCGACAGGCGTGAATGGAGGGACGAATGGAGACGTGTCGTCTTCAGCGATGAGAGTCGCTTCTGCCTTGGTGCCAATGATGGTCGTATGCGTGTTTGGCGCCGTGCAGGTGAGCGCCACAATCAGGACTGCATACGACCGAGGCACACAGGGCCAACACCCGGCATCATGGTGTGGGGAGCGATCTCCTACACTGGCCTTACACCACTGGTGATCGTCGAGGGGACACTGAATAGTGCACGGTACATCCAAACCGTCATCGAACCCATCGTTCTACCATTCCTAGACCGGCAAGGGAACTTGCTGTTCCAACAGGACAATGCACGTCGGCATGTATCCCGTGCCACCCAACGTGCTCTAGAAGGTGTAAGTCAACTACCCTGGCCAGCAAGATCTCCGGATCTGTCCTCCACTGAGCATGTTTGGGACTGGATGAAGCGTCGTCTCACGCGGTCTGCACGTCCAGCACGAACGCTGGTCCAACTGAGGCGCCAGGTGGAAATGGCATGGCAAGCCGTTCCACAGGACTACATCCAGCATCTCTACGATCGTCTCCATGGGAGAATAGCAGCCTGCATTGCTGCGAAAGGTGGATATACACTGTACTAGTGCCGACATTGTGCATGCTCTGTTGCCTGTGTCTATGTGCCTGTGGTTCTGTCAGTGTGATCATGTGATGTATCTGACCCCAGGAATGTGTCAATAAAGTTTCCCCTTCCTGGGACAATGAATTCACGGTGTTCTTATTTCAATTTCCAGGAGTGTATATTAGTATTACGATAATCTCAGTAAAAGATAGTGTCATTCTCCGTAGAAGTCGTGCTATACTAAACACTAAAAGTACTATACATTATGAGTGCTGGAATTTTAAAATCAAATTTTTTTGCCAAATCCTCCTATGTATCAGGCTAGGACGTACTGTGCTCTCAGGTCGTGGATGAGATTCAGCAACTAGGCAAAAGAGAGAATGAAAAGAACATCCACGACACATCAGCCGCATGGATATTACCTATCCAGTCGCGTTTTTAAGTCAAGAAGTAACGTTTTAAGTGATCCGCCACCAGGTGCTACCATCTCACTGGCTGCGCTGCAACAATTGAAAGTTTTGCAGCAGGCCATGAAGAAACGTGGGCCACGTTAAAATCCTTAAACAACGTCAGATCTAAAATTGGGAGATGAAAGTCAAATGTCAAAAAGTTAACCTTGTCATGACACGACCCTATATCATTGATGAGACCAAAGGAATTCCTAAGTTTTGAACTGCAAATCACGTTGTATTCAGTCCACAGAACGGCATCCAGTAAAAAACCACATGCCAGCGTCTTGTCTGGTTCCTGCCTTTCTACTTACAGTTCAAAAGCACATCATTTAACTATGGTCTGATGCGTTTACGGACACGTGTGTATTAAGATTTTACCCACAATATCAAAGCTTTTTACATTCACGCAATACACTGAGATGACAAAAGTCACGTGATACCTCCCGGTAACGTGTCGACCCCCCTTATACCCGGCGTTGTGCAGCATCTCGATGTTGCATGAACTTAACACGTCGTTGGACGTCCCCTGCAGAAACACTGAGCCATACTATCTGTATAGCCATCTTTAACTCTGAAAGTGTTGTCGTTGGAGGATTTTGTGCATGAACTGACCTCTTGGCTATGTCCAATCAATCTTTCATGGGATTTATGTCTGGCGATCTGTCTAAACAAATCGTTCTCTCCAGCTGTCGACAATGTTCTTCTAACAATCGTGGTCCGGTGACATGTCGCATTGTCATCCACAAAAGTCCCTTCGTTGTTTGGAAAAATGAAGTCCATGAATGGTTGCAAATGATCTCCAAGTCATTTACAGTCAGTGGTTGGTTCAGATGCACCAGAGGACCCAGTCTGTTCAATGTAAACACAGCGTACACCATCAAGGAGTCACCAGAAACTGGACAGTGCCTTGTTGACAACTGGGGTACATGGCTTTGTGGGGTCTCGCCACACACAGACCGTACCATCAGCTCATACCAACTGAAATCTGGACTCATCTAATCAGGGCTGGTATTTTCAGTCATCTCTGGTCCAATCGATGTGCTTAAGAGCCCATGAGAGGCGCAAAGGGCCATGTCATGCTGTTAACACATGCACTCAATTCAGTCGTGTTAAATTTCGCTGCATCGTCCTAGCACATGTTCGTCGTACGTCTCACATAGACTGCTGAAGTTATTTCACACAGTTGCTTGTCTATTAGCACTGACAACTCTAGATAAACACCGCTGCTCTCGGTCAGGCCGCCGACCACTGTGTTGTCCGTGGTAAGAGGTGATGCCTGAAAATTCCTATCCTCTGCACACTCTTGACAGTGTGGACGTCGGGATACTGAATTTCCTACCAATTTTCGAAATACAGTATCCCATACGCCTGCCTCCAGCAATTATTCCGCTGTCAAAGTCTGTCAGTTATCGTCGTGCGGTCATAATCATGTCGGTAATCCTTTCAGATGGATCAGCTGCGTACAAATGATAGCTCCGCCAATTCACTGCCCTTTCATACCTTGTGTACGTAACATTACCGCCATCTGTATAGGTACATATCGTCATCCCATGACTTGTGCCATCTCAGCGTATTGTAATGAGAGAAATGCTTTTTCAGCTTATTGTGTTCTTCTTTATACGAGGCCTATTCGGAAAGCAAGTTTCGGTCGGCCGCTCGGTGGGAACCACGGTGAAGATCAAAAATGCTCCGATTTAGACATTTGTCGTAAGGTTTGTGCCAACTTCCCAATACACACTAATACACCCTATTTTCTAGGCATCTTTACATGCTTACAGTGCGCTCAGAACTGAAAAGAGCGACGTGACGCGATCGACTGGCATTTGATGTACTGTGCCCAAAACATCTGTTCAGATGTCCATCGAAGTTTCGCAGTGATTTTCATTTTGCACACGACTGGATCTTACTTTCCGTACAGCACTCGTAATAACGAATAAAAAAAGAATTGTAGTGTGGAATTCCTATAGTCTTGGGTGTGTTTTATTGAGGAAATGCTTTCATTTTTTTAGCTAAGCTAATGAATCCGTTTTGCAGACGATATTTTTGATTGAAGCACAGAACAGTTACGTGTTGGAAATATTTTTTGCAAAATGGAGTCTTCAAGAAGGATTGAGATCCTGAAATCCGTAGACATTTCGTAAATTGCTAGACAATAAATAGGTGGTGAGAGACGATATTGATATAACCGTCACATATAATGATTCTGAGATTCCCTTATTTCATTGTTTGAAAATTCTCTTTGTGGAAATTTAAACAGTAACGCTTACCGCCCACGTGTTGTTACCAACTTTCTTAAATCTTGCAACCATATCAGAGTTTTTGCAAGATGCTGCCGGAACACGTATACTAGGGAAGAATCCAACTTCCCGTGCTACACGCCGTTCGAAGTAGTATAGGCCTAGTTATCTTTGAGGTATAAATATTTACTTATGGACTTGATGAAATTATTACATTAATTTTCCCATTTACTTTCGTTATACAGTATAGTGATGAAAGATGTGACACCGGGTAAATTAAATGTCATGTGATGAATTTAAAAAGGATCTGAAACGTGATTTGCAACGATTATGTAAGTGTAACTCTTCAGGCTTTCCCGGCGATCTAATGACATCTTGGTTTGTCGGGTGTTCTGTCGGATATCAGCGTCGTACTAGCACGATATTTCGGTCACGTAGCTCGTGGCCTTCATCAGGTGCGACCTGAGACTGTCTCAGGTCGCACCTGATGAAGGCTACGAGCTACGTGACCGAAATATCGTGCAAGTACGACGCTGATATCCGGCAGAACACCCGACAACCCAAGATGTCAATTATGCAAGTAATAACAAAGCTCGAAGATGGACTCACGTATATTATCCTCTCCTAATTTACTGCAAATGCTGCTTGCTCATTAGCAGTACGATGCTGAGAAATTTGGACGCAATCGCTACCAAACTGCTGAACACAGTGTTTGCGTAGTAGTTTCCCAATAATCGTAATTAGGAACTTGTGCTCTAGAGCGAACTAGCACTGACAATATCATCAGCACTAGAGTCACTCTAACGCGCAGCTAATTCTATCCATTCCAGTGACAATGAAACTTGCAGCGAATTCCGACTGCTCGTCAAGTCTCTGCGCAAGTTGCCCTATCTCAGTCCAGCTACTAGCGCATATGCCGTTACAGCAGTGCTTAGTGGTTATTCAGCACAGCTAGTTGGTTATCGCCTCCACGGCGTTTGCATATCTCTCCAAGTTCGTCGTTCTCCACTATCGACGTTTGTATCGCATCTAGCGACCACTTAGACACTGCACTGCTGCCGCTACATCTAGTTACATTACATGAAGTGTTGACTAAGTCTGTTCATCTGTAAAATAATCTACCGTACTGTCATGCAGTGCCGACGTCAGGAACAAATGTTGAAGTTCACAATGACGTAAGAAAATGTGTGTTAGTTTCGTGGCAGCAACTTCGGACCAGTCACCGGTGACCATACATAGTAACATTTTAAAAAAATTGCAACAACAAGAACGAGTGTATTCTTGTAAAGAAACAGGCTCTGACGAGATTAAATTTCAAGCCTTTTTACTTCAAAGTCGTATATACAAAAAAATTGGGTCTTTTTTATTTTCGTGACGAAGAATACACCTAGCAGGATGATGTCCCTAAAGAAACTAAAACAAACTACCGAATTCTAAGCGTGAAGATTCCTAGACATTTGACTAACAGCCGAAACGTAGTAATATTCAGTCACTTCACAGCTTTCGATAACAAAGTTACCTTAAAAGTCACTCTCACAGTTAATTATCAGAAATCTAAAACAGGATAAATATCGAAAATTTCACGAAGACCTTTGGTATACACGTCAAACAAATCGTAATACTGCAGAAGAAGTAAGCTCACTCAGGACTTCGGGAATGTTGGAATACAACGAATTCCAGAACTTAATCGTAAGTTCCTGTCTTTGTAAAAATCTCAGATTTAAAATTGCAACTTGATTTAGACATTTTACCAACGAGAAATAACTTACTTTACTCTGATTGGTCGTAAGTTCGTCGACACATGTGCGCATTTCATAATGCCGGGATGTAGGATTGTCTACAAACTGATACGAACAAGATGGAGGCAAGGTATGTACAGAAAATTCTGAAAAAGCAAGTGTTCAAAGAAAATTTGAAGCAGACCATCTATCTCTGGCGGGGATGCCATCACTCATCCACCACTGTGGCATTGGGACATCTCCAGAGCTGTAGCTGCAGGATACCGAAAATTCCGGCCATTTTTTTTTCTTCTGTAAGACAGTGCTTTGAATTCTGTTTGCATAATAGTTCTGATTTCCCCCCATCTGTGCTTAGAGAGTGCTCTCTTTCCAAACACCAAGAATGCTTTTATGATTAACGGTGTTTTCGCGAATGTGCACATGCTTTTAGTGGTGAGAACGTTTGCGCATGTTGAAAGCAGGAAGGGTAACACGTCATGGACGGGCTGCCACATTAGGATCGCGAGGAATAATGCATTCGAAGGTATTTTTGTAAACAGGTTCTGTTAGGGCAAGAATTTCCATGTATACAAGACGAGACAACATAAAAGCTCCTACAAAAGCGACCATTAATTATTTCTGGGACACTATACAATTTCCGAGAGATCGACTTCGCTCTTATTTTACACAGCCATGTGGCGTTCGTATAACATTGAGAACCTTATAGATGGTGAGTCACCACGTGGAGGTTTTGCAGCGAGGCATCAGTCACGCTGGGGCAGGTAAGCAAAGCTAGATGTATCTTGCATGCCCCATTAGGAACAATGCACCCTGTGCTATCTTGTGACATCAGTATTAGCAGTTATCACATCATCAACAGTTAACACAAGTGCTGTACAGAGGCGTCTCACGTATGGGGCTGATGTGAGTGCGCCTTTAAGTTCTTTTATGTCAGTATAGCACTTGAAGAACTCTAACTGCATACCCTAAAATAGACCTAACTTTCACCCGGTGACTGTAGGCAGCAGCAGCATGAGAGCAATGGCTCATGCTGGCCTGCATCCGGCGGTGGCCTCGATGCATGTGTGGCATTGGAGCATTTGCGCTCTGTAAATAGGTCTTCGCTACTGTCCGGTCGCGTCAGAAACCATGCCTAGGAATTTCTCAGGTGTCAAGTATGAAAGGGATGCCATCGCCTCATGCTTGAGGGATCGAAACGGGAACCCGTGCATGGTTTGGCAGTCGATGGCCGCGTTGCTTCATGGGGGCTGCCGCTAGACTCTTGTGCAGTCCAGTAGACAGGGGTGCTTGCGCACATTGATTGTGTGTCTGTTGCATTATTTTGCGAGCAGGCCTGTAAGCTGTGCTATGTGCTATTTGGACAGTTTACGAGTTGCTTTCATGTCTTCACATCAGTGAACTGCATTATTTAGGAGAAGTTTGCATGTCAGTGTGTTGTGTGCTGAAATTCTTTCGGTAAATTAAGAGTTGATTTTATGTCTGTACTGCATTATTTCGGTAATTTAAAAGTAGTTTACAGATATGTAGGCTGTGTGGCGTCACCCCAAGCATGTCAGAGCATTGGTTTTGTATCAGTGTGATAAATTTACTACCTCTAAAATCCTTCCCTAAATAAATGTTGTAAAATAAAGTACACTCCTTCCCCACTCTCTCCAGCAACCCAACACAGGCTGAATCATTGCCCCCCCCAGACAACCATCTTGGGTTATGTCATGGAACAGATGACAGCGCCTGCAGTTGGGTGGTACTGTGTAATAGGTCAGTTGGACTCTGTACCTCGTGGCGAATACACTGGAAGGTGATAGTACCTCAAATTGTTTAAATAAAGACTGGTGCATCATTTCGACAGTTGATGATTAGCAAGCATGTTTTCATACTCCTTTAGATGGATTGTTATTTTGACGATTTACGAATTCCTTGGCTCTCTCGACATAAATGTATTAAATTACTTACAAGTGGTATGCAGGTCTGTAGGCTGTATGGTGTGACCCCAAACATGTCAGAGCATGTATTCTGTATCAGTGTGATAAGTATGCTATCTCTCAAATTCCATCCCTAAATAAATAGTTCCAAAATAAATAAAGTACACTCCTTCCTCTCTCCAGCCGCCTTGTGCAGGCTGAGACCTTTTCCTGCCAATCCCTAGGAAGATGTGGCGGTCAGATGACTTAGTTTAGTGGAGGTAGCCCAGGTGCCCTTTCATTCCCACCATTTCCTTAAACTTCCCACCAATCCCTAGGAAGAGATTGCAGTTGTATGACTTAGGCTAGTGGAGGTAGCTCAACTGTGCTTTCTTTCCCTCCATTTTTCTTAAGTTAGTAGAGGTGTGTTGCATTATCCTGATGGAATTTGTACTTCCTTCCATTTTCCGGGGGAGGGGATTAGGTTAGTGGAGGTATTCAATTGACCTATCTTCCTGCCAAGATTCAAACTTTGTGCTAAAATCCGTCATCTTGAATGACGTCATGACCGCCATCTTGGATGACATCATACACTGTGGCCAGATCTACACGCCGCCATCTTGGATAGTGTCATCGCTGCCATCTTGGATACATTTGGCAACAATGCAGAGTGTGCCAGAACCGACTTTGTCTGAGTACTTAGGGCCTCCCGCTGGCTGGACCGATCGCCTGGTGCAAGTGTTTTTAGCTGACGCCACTCCAGCAACTTGCATGTCGATGAGGATTAATTAATAAGACAACTCAATACCCCATCCCCAAGTGGAGAAAAATCTTCAAACTGGTCGGGAATCGAACCCGGAACCCCGGGCCCCTCATGTGGAATTTTGCTGCACGGACCACCTTTTTATCTGAACCAGACACTCTTCTATTACAAAACTTTGCCATTATGCACATTTTTTTGTGACAGCGTTGTATTTCACCAGCAAATAACACAAAATAAAACACAGTCAAGTTGAGGAACCCCTTCCAGTAGTACGTCAGATGAACGATAATCACTCGAAAGCATCAGAAAATAAATGCTGTCTAGTCCCAACTCTCCACAGTGGGGACTTGGGTGTGTCTTCCTGGACTACAGTCATGTATAATTGTCCACTTCGAGATTCAAAGCAGTTACCACTAGATTCAATTTATTTTACCCAGTACTATCTAGCTGAGGGAGGGATTCTTGAATACACTGTTTAAGTAGTCATTTCCACAAGAAAGTGTATGTCTTTATCTGTATGAAATGAAAGACGTTGTTATAAATGTATGTTTACATGAAAATACACGTTATTACTAATTGCACAGTTCCCTAGTAGTTCCCCTATCGACGCCATTATCCACTGTAGCTTGGCACGTTTTTTTATGGTTTTCACGAGATTTTCTGCATATTCTCTCTGTAACGACCTCCATACCCTCCTCATTTCATATGACAGCTGCTTCAGAGTAGTATATACTGCCTTTTCTTTAAGTTTCGTCTTAATATACTACCAAGCATTCCGAGACATTGTAGACAAATCCATAGAGGACACACCATTCCTTGTTTCCATGCTGTACAGAGATGGCTGCTATATTTTGGATCATTATCCTCTTGAAGCACTCAGTTTGGCTCGTTCGAAACAGACAGCTTCTTTACGGATCTAAGAAGGCATCTTTGATAAATATATAAATATAAATAAGTGCCATTTCCGATATTTTGCACTCATTTTAAATTGCAACAGACGAAACAAAACACTCAGCTCTCGCACTGTGCAAAAGCACATTGCTTACAGATTCGAGACCACTACCAGAGATGTCGCTGCGGACATTACATTTAAAATTATAGAGTACATTTTCTTGCAATTAGCAAAAGTCTGAACACATCTGGAAAAGTGCTGCATTTGATCGTGTCGTTCCTGTAAGTCAGGTACATTGTTTAGACCGTTCCGAAAACGGTAGTACATATAAGGTCCTTTGATCCAGTTAATCGCATGAGTCATTGATTGGGAAAACTAGATTTTAACCAGACTAAGGACCATTCTGGACTCAATCGTGTTAGGCGGCACTCGGAGACAGAAGGTAAGCATCTTCTGAATTAGAAGCCTCACATCAGCGGAAGGTCCATATTTCAGGCGATGTTCATCTGTGTGTATCGCAGTGCATGCACATTGGAGAGTCAGTTGTAGCAATGTTGTGCAGTCTTTTCGCTGTCGGTGACGTGTCAGGTGGCGCGGATCTCATACGTCTTATGAAATAATCAAAAGGGGTGAAAACCTGAAAATACTGTAATTCATACTCGCCTTCAGACGACATGGCGTGATACAATTCGCTGTTGCAAAGGATATTTAAGAACCGCCGATCAGCTAAGACAATTTGATATCCTCACGGCCGATGGCACTGGAACGAAACTTTTGGGAGCAGATCTGAGGATCTTTCTGGCTACAGGATTACGTCTCTCTTATGCATATAAATCACACAGACATGGGCTGTGCCTAGACATTCACTGTCCTGTTGAAAATGGCATCATGATACTGTCGCATGAGAGGTAACACGTGAGAACGTACGATGCCCTTGTTGTACCGTTTTGCGGCCAGAGTTTTCTGAATAACTACCAGCCATGACATGGAGTCATACCCAATGGCTACCCGCACATTGCACCAGGAAGAATGAGACCTCTCCCCTGTCCATCACAATACTCACTGACGAAGACCGTCCGAGTAGTGGTGAACCTCAACCCACTGCTGAGCATTTCTTTTTTTTTTTTTTTTTTGGTCATCAGTCTACTGACTGGTTTGATGCGGCCCGCCACGAATTCCTCTCCTGTGCTAACCTTTTCATCTCAGAGTAAGCAGCTTCGATGCATGAGCTGTTACGCTGATTGTGCGATAATTCTCGCACTTGTCAGCTCTTGCCGTCTTCGGAATTGTGTGGATGATGCTTTTCCGAAAGTCAGATGGTATATCGCCAGACTCATATATTCTACACACCAACGTGAATAGTCGTTTTGTTGCCACTTCCCCCCATGATTTTAGAAATTCTGATGGAATGTTATCTATCCCTTCTGCCTTATTTGACCGTATGTCCTCCAAAGCTCTTTTAAATTCCGATTCTAATACTGGATCCCCTATCTCTTCTAAATCGACTCCTGTTTCTTCTTCTATCACATCAGACAAATCTTCACCCTCATAGAGGCTTTCAGTGTATTCTTTCCACCTATCTGCTCTCTCCTCTGTATTTAACAGTGGAATTCCGGTTGCACTATTAGTGTTACCACCGTTGCTTTTAATGCCACCAAAGGTTGTTTTGACTTTCCTGTATGCTGAGTCTGTCCTTCCGACAGTCATATCTTTTTCGAAGTCTTCACATTTTTCCTGCAGCCATTTCGTCTTGCTTCCCTGCACTTCATATTTATTTCATTCCTCAGCGACTTGTATTTCTGTATTCCTGATTTTCCCGGAACATGTTTGTACTTCCTCCTTTCATCAATCAACTGAAGTATTTCTTCTGTTACCCATGGTTTCTTCGCAGCTACCTTCTTTTTACCTATGTTTTCCTTCCCAACTTCTGTGATGGCCCTTTTTAGACATGTCCATTCCTCTTCAACTGTACTGCCTACTGCGCTATTCCTTATTGCTGTATCTATAGCGTTAGAGAAGTTCAAACGTATCTCGTCATTCCTTAGTACTTCCGTATCTCACTTCTTTGCGTATTGATTCTTCCTGACTAATGTCTTGAACTTCAGACTACTCCTTATCACTACTATATTGTGATCTGAGTCTATATCTGCTCCTGGGTACGCCTTACAATCCAGTATCTGATTTCGGAATCTCTGTCTGACCATGATGTAATCTAATTGAAATCTTCCCGTATTTCCCCGCCTTTTACAAGTATACCTCCTCCTCTTGTGATTCTTGAACAGGGTATTCGCTTTTACTAGCTGAAACTTGTTACAGAACTCAATTAGTCTGAGCATAATGTAACGCAATTCGTCAACAGTCTTGCTTCCCAGCCACGGCTCCACTGCAGACACGACCGTCTGTGCCATGGTGTTAACAGCAGCCTAAGCATCATTAATCTGGCTGCTGCTATATGCGACGAACGTCTGGGATGGCACAGAATGTTACAGTGTGTCCATTAGTTAATAGTGTGTTTCCGGATATATGGCGAAGCTATTGTTTCCATTTTATCAGAGATTCTGCTGATTACGGGCGCAGATGTGAAAGGGTCTCGACCTGCTTGGTGCGCAGTAGAGTGATCCTCTCTTGTCGCTGTGGTACGTGGTCGACTACAATCTTGAGAACGAGTGTGCCTAGCCTCACGTTCCTATGCTCTTCAACATCGGACCACTTCCAAATGCTAATGCACAACAAATGTGGATGTTGCCTGATTCGACCAGTCAGCCAAATGAGCACCCACATTGAGTGTCAGGTGCCTGGCAACAACACAAACGCACTTTACTGTCCTTGCTACCTGTTACTTTTTTCAGACAGTGAACTGCGTATCCGATATTACTCACAAACAGATCACTTAGTCTGTTCATGGCTTCTCTGATTATACTTTCAGCAATATTTCTTTAGGAATTATATATCACTTTATCTCGTTCTTCATACGTTTTCAAATTGTTTTGTATCATTTTCCCTTCTTCTCTATAGCTTTAGTTATTTCATCATTCCAAAATCTTACACGTATTTTATTCACTACTTCACGTTTTTTATCTAAAGCTAGGACGGCAGTTTTATGGGTACAGCCTTTAATCGTCTGTCATTCAACTTCTATATTTTCATTAGTTAATTTATATTTTGGGTAGTTACTGAATTCCTGCAGCAAAGACTTCTAAGCCTCTACATTTCAGTATATTTACTTCAAAGACTCCTTAACTGCATCCAATTTTTGTTAGCACACAGTTCTCTGTCCACATCGAATGCACAAGTGTATGTGCGACCAGCAAAAAACTGAAGATTCTCACAATGACATAGTAATTTCAATAAACTTAAAGTCAAAACAGTGATCCTATGAACTTTATGGATTGCATATTGCTGTTCATTGTTCCACTCTGAATAGGGAAACACAATGAATGACCAAGAAAAATAAAAAACCAGTCGAAAAAAATTTTTTTGCTGAATAAATATGAACGAGAATCAAGAATTATAATGCATACGAAAAAACTGTTGCTGTTGAAAGAATATCAACTACTCTCCAAGAAGCAACTCACAGTCTCTAAAGGAAAGTCCGTTAACCCCGAAAATACAAATTTGAAAAGGTAAAACTTAACAATCGTGAGAAATAAGAGTAAGCACAAAAATCTTCTGGTACAAAAAAAAAATATATAAAGAATCGCGAATTAATAAAAAAAAGAATGAATGAACATGAAAAAATAGACACTGGAAGGCGATAAAACTCGAAACTGAAAACAAAATCCTCGGAATTCCTAGAAATCTAATAGTCAAATGAATCAGGAATGAAACAAATACCAATGGGAAACAGAGAGAGGATTGAGAGAAAAACAAAAAGAGTGCTTATCAAAACAGCTAACCTTGAGTAATTGTGGTCCTTAGCATAATATGCTTTTCTTGCCATAGCGCTACTTTACATACGGCTGAGATATCTACAAGTAAACACTATCTGATCTTTACATGTACTGTGGAAATTCGCTCATTGTTTGAGTAAGATGGAAGTTATTTCACTTCAAAAGGCCAGAGTAATTAGGGTTGGGAGAAGACATCAAACCTGATTTCGTTCAGGAGACACTTTTCAAGTTTCGTGTAGTCTGTCGCAACTGATGTGACGTCGATTTCTCTCCTGTGCCAGTAATCGCTGTACCACTTCTCCATATTTATTACAAATGATGTCACAGGTTCGTTAGCAAAGAAGTTTGTGTACTCATATGTTTGATGGGATTGTATAACGCTATTTGCCGTCCCGTGTCTCCATATCATAGCACCAGAGTTAGATTTCTCATGTTTGATTAACAAGTATGGAGCACGTATTTATAACTCGTAGACTATGTGGGATATCACTGATATGCGCAAAAGTGCTGTAGCTACAAGGATCAGGCGTAATATATTTATGCGCTCTTAGTTGGTGATCCAGACGCCAAATAATAGTTTTCCTCAAGTAGTGTAGATTATCTCCGTAATGGTCGTCGTACTGATGAAGAAATTTAGCCAAGAAGAAGAATCTGAGAATGGTAGTGTTCGTTTCGTTGGTAGTAATTTCTTTGAGAGACAATTGCTGCCGCTAGTAATCCTACTAGCAAAGTATTTCCACCTACTCTTCTCCCAGTTCCTGATATTTGGCTGAATGTTACTGCGTTCTTCAGTCGACTAGATCTCAAACAGTTCGGTCTACTTAAGGGAAAAAGCTGATGTATATGTACGGCAGTTGAGTTATACTGCAGCACGTCATGCTGTACACTGAAATAAATGTCAAGCATGTCGTGAATGTTTTTCTTTTAATCACACCTTACAATGAAGGTACGCACAAACACAGCGTTCGTGTTTTTATCTGGCAACTATGAGGGACTTAAAAAATGTAGTTCTGATAGCACGACTTTAATTGTTTTCAAACAAAACGTCTGAAAACAGTACTGTTCCAAACCGACATACTTCCAGCTTCCTGCGATTTACGTGAAACGAACAGGTTTCTCAAATGCATCTAACCTCAGGAACACTTTCCCAGGTCCACATAACGATTTAAAAAGATTAAAAAAAACTAAATCTACCAGCTGGTAACCCCCTTCCACATTTCCAACTCAGTTGGGTCTGACTCAAAAGAAAAGAAGAAAGAGTATTTAATGAAAGACGAAGCTTTTGCCCGACATTTTAAAGAACAGGGAGTAAAATATTGCGGTAGGTATCTTTGCAACTGTTAACAGTAGTGGAAATTATGGAAAACGTTTGATTCAGTAAACACAGATCGGTTACTTATGCCCACTGTTTGAATGTATGCCTTTTAGTTCTACCGACACTGTTCCAATTTGATCAGAATAACTTCTTTGTCAAATACTCACTTATGGAATAAGTACGGCGTGTCTCTGCTGACAGTATGTCGCAAGCGACGCTCATTGACAGAGCTTGGGCAATGTAGGCCCTCGTAGGAATCAGCATGGGTTTCCAAAAAGACGATCGTGTGAAACCCAGCTCGCGCTATTCGTCCACGAGACTGAGAAGGCTATATACACGGATTCCCAGGTAGATGCCGTGTTTCTTGACTTCCGCAAAGCGTTAGATACAGTTCGCCACAGTCGTTTAATGAACAAAGAAAGAGCATATCGACTATCAGACCAATTGTATGATTGGATTGAACAGTTCCTAGATAACAGAACGCAACATGTCATTCTCATTGGAGTGAAGTCTTCCGTAGTAAGAGTGATTTCAGGTGTGCCGCAGGGGAGTGTCGTAGGACCGTCGCTGTTCACAATAAGCATAAATGACCTTGTGGATAACATCGGAAGTTCACTGAGGCTTTCTGCGGATGACGCTGTGGTATATCGAGAGGCTATAGCAATCGAAAATTGTACTGAAATGCAGGAGGATCTGCAACGAATTGACGCATGGTGCAGGGAATGGCATATGAATCTCAATGCAGACAAGAGTAATGTGCTGTGAATACACAGAAAGAAAGATCCTTTATCATTTAGCTACAATATAGCAAGTCAGCAACTGGAAGCAGTTAATTCCATAAATTATCTGGGAGTAGGCATGAGGAGTGATTTAAAATGGAATGATCATATAAAGTTGATCGTCGGTAAAGCAGATGCCAGACTGAGATTTATTGGAAGAATCCTAAGGAAATGCAATCCGAAAACAAAGGAAGTAGGTTACAGTACACTTGTTCGCCCACTGCTTGAATATTGCTCAGCAGTGTGGGATCCGTACCAGATAGGGTTGATAGAAGACATAGAGACGATCCAACGGAGAGCAGCGTGCTTCGTTACAGGATCATTTAGTAATCGTGAAAGCGGTACGGAGATGGTAGATAAACTCCAGTGGAAGACTGCAGGAGAGACGCTCAGTGGCTCGGTACGGGCTTTTGTCGAAGTTTCGAGAGCATATCTTCACCGAGGAGTCAAGCAGTATATTGCTCCCTCCTACGTATATCTCGCGAAGAGACCATGAGGATAAAATCACAGAGATTAGAGCCCACACAGAGGCATACCGACAATCTTTCTCTCCACGAACAATACGAGACTGGAATAGAAGGGAGAACCGATAGAGGTACTCAAAGTACCCTCCGTCACACACCGTCAGGTGGCTTGCGGAGTATGGATGTGGATATAGATGTAGATGTAGACTCGCATTAACAACAGGAAGACCGCTCTTGTAGCCGTTATCTATTGACTTCTCAGAAGAACCATCATAGTACAGTCTCGACATATTTTTCTTTGCTGTGAATAGGTCAGCATTTCGCATTCATTCGTCCGAACTATCTCCCTACTGTTACAGTTATTTATCAGTTTCAGTTATTCCTTCGAACAGCAGGAGCAGAGGTCCAGGTAATGGAAAGAGAGCTGTGACGTTGCTGCAGTCGGAAGCTCCCGGAAACTGAACGCGTCGGAGTGTGCGGCGTGGCACGTGGTCGCCGGATATAAGGGCAGGATGGATTCGGGGGACGGCCGGCGACGGTCGGCCATCAATATCCATCAATATCAATCGCGCGCCGGCCCTGTCGCGCGCTGCCACTCTCAAAGATAAGGCTGCAGACCACCTGCCCCGCCCGCCACGCGGTTCTTCCCAGTCTGACGGCGAGCAATATGTTATGGGCGCCATTATTCTTCTCTGTCGAGAGACGGGGGAAAATTCCTAACAGTCTCATTATCTAGAAACCGGCATTCGGCTGTCTCATACTTCTTAGACAGTTTTCAACAGAAAACGAATACAAAGGGGAAGACCTCAAAATCCTGCCCTAACAAAAAATCATGACATAGTTTTAGTTCTCAGTCCAAACACATTCGATACAATTTTTCACACTAACGTATCCCGTGCGGGGTTCTTAATTCCTGCATAGCTACATCACCACAGGTCAACTTAGCCTGCTATTCTCAAGCTTTCAGTAACAACTTTTAGCTCCTCATCTCGCTTTGTCAAGGAATTAACTAGTTTTTGGTGCCTTGGATGTATCATATCAACTTATCCGTTGATTTATTGATCTTGTGCACTAAACTTACTTTTCCTCGATTCGATTAAATAACTCTTCATTAATTACTCTGCCTTTCCATATAAACTTCAGCTTTCTTCTCTGTCACCAATTTTGTAAAGCTATTTTCATCTCTGTACTCTTCATCGGCCACTATTCATTTCCATATCAGACCACATACCAAACAAATAAATACTTTCAATAAATAGTGTCTGAAACTCAAATTTATGTTCGCTTTTCCAGAACAACATTTCTTTCTTCAGCAGCTCAGCGTTTTCTATGTTCTCCAGAGCTTAGCTACCTACATAACATACCCTGTTTACTGCTTTCAGTTCCTCTTATCTTCATCTGAGTCCCTCAATGTCATCGGATTTATATCGTCCACACCCCATTCTCTTCTTTTAGTTTTGTTGCTAATCACCTTCTAACCTTTTCCCAACACACTATTTATTCCATTCATCTTATCTTTCTAGTCCTTTGGCGTCTTTGACTGATCTGCATTGTCACTGTGCGGCGGGGCGAGGTCGGTCGTCTTCTTCCTCTCTCTGAATTATCGAAAATCCACCTATCTCGATATTCCTTGCTTCCGACGTCCCTTCACCCTGTAGTAGCAAATACGTGCTAGGCAGTGTAAAGCAGCGTTGATGAAACCACTACCTAATACCTATTACACAGAGGCCGTGTTTCTCGAGTTGAAAGTCAGTTCCTGAAAGTTCATTAAAAAAAAAAAAAAAAAAAAAAAAGAAGTCCGGGCGTTCGGAGGACGCAGACTACTTGCAGAAAGCATTTAAAATTTAGATTGAATCTAGTTTTTATTCATACGGAAACACACGAAATGGCTATCAAGTCTATACTTAATATGGTAAACTTTATCCTTCGAAATTCACCGTCTGTGCAACACATTTTCACTCGAAAAGCAACCACAATTTTTGCAACTCCGACCCGACTAATTTTCATGATCTAACAGTCACAGACCCACCACTCTTCGCGAGCTAAACATTCGGTTGTTTCAGTGGTCTTCTTTGAAACAAGTGCTCGCCGAAGTATTCCGTACAGAGCACGAAACATGCCACGCGGAATTGTTACTATGACCAGAAAGTTCACACGCTCACAACTCTCAAACTGTTTAATTTATAAACACCAAACTTTCATTAAAATGTTCGTAAAACCTGTCGCTTCAGTCACGACACGTTCTAAACGAAATTATCTCACTAGTTCTTCGTCTTGCAGATTATTTTTTACGGCGCTATGTAACATGGTATTATCCTTAGGCCGGTTACCAAGCGACTATCTCGAGCTCCTGTACTCTCTGCCCACCTCACTATATTCACGAGGGACCAACTTAATTCGATTGGCTTACACAAATGACATACTCAATCCACGAAGCCACAAAAACTCATGAAATTATTAAGAATTGTGAAACGCTTATCATCTAAAACAAAACAGTCTTAGTTTTTGATAACAGTAACAATTAAAGACGAAAAATTATGATAGATATTTTCTGACGCTAAGAAGTTAAAACGTATTGACCATCCTGAAGTTATTTTCACGCTTTATTCAAAACATATCTTAAAACAGAATCCGTACTACAACGTTTTAGCAGATCATTGCATTGGAAAAACAGAACATAAACTACCTTGGATTGAAAATACTCAAAATGAGGGGTAGTCCATTATTATTAATACTACAGCATCATAAGCGTGTTTACAAAAGGTTCATAACAATGACCAACCGCGTTTTTACTAACGAATATTACTCTGCAAATGTATCATTGTTCGTTCCTCCAAAGGTGCAAGGAAAAACAACAAATTGTTGCATGAATGAAACAATCCTCGTTTTCATTAAAATAAAAAGATATTCTATGACAAACAAATTTATTTTGACTCACGCTTTCCCACACAAAACTCTAAGGAAATAAAGTAACTAGGAAATCAATCACACTGGCTATCTGAAAATTGCGCCTGCTTACCAAAAGAAAGTAGATACTTGAAACAAGCTGTCTGAGGAGAAGATTGATTCGTCCTGCAGTACCTAACTTAAAAAAAAAAAAAAGTATAAATAGGTGCCTCTCGTAATTACTATAAACCGTTCATCATAAGAATAAACCTGATGTAAACATTGCACTATGTATTCTTCCGCGTTTGCTGGAACCTCATTGGATTTCCGTTTTACGTGGGACTGCAGCCAAGCTGTCGCGCTTACTGTCAAGTACGATAATAAGGGTGCGTTTTGTGCTGTGCGTTACGCGCTCATCGACTTAGCGATAATGCGGGACAACAGCTTTACCGTCGCATTTAACTTGGACAGTACTGACCGGTCAGCTTGTACAGTTAGCCTGCAGTGACGTTGCCAGCTGCAGTTCACACGTAAAAAGAGACGAGCAGAGGAGCAATACAGCTTCGAATGTCATTTAATTTTTAAGCAGGATGAAATAATGCACTGCCAATCTCCCACAATACGCTGCTTAGACGACTAGGCGAAAACCGCAACACGTTATCGTTTTTAGCTAACGTGCTATTATAATTAAAAACAAGAACGATGAAAATTCCTGACTTAACCACAAGTAATTTTTCGTCATACCCTGTGTGTAACGTAAGAGAATACTGAAGGATTTCACCGTATAGTTAAATACTGAAGCCACTGGAGGTATTACAATCAGTCGTCTGGTAATCTCTTAGCTCCTTCCTTATACGAATCCGAGAAATACATTTCATTTTTGGAAGTGTCCCCTGCTACATTGATAAAGAGCCTATCAACAACAGAATCTACGGAACCAACCATTCGCAGTATTTTCTCTTCCTCCTTTATGACGAGCCTTTCTATATCCCGCCAGCGTTCGGCAGTTACGTGTGAAAAAGCTACGAACGTTAGTTCCAGTACGTCTGGCAACGTTAACAGTCTCGTTATTTCTCGGGCCAAATCCCATATCTTGGCTTCAGGTCAGTTCTGTTGGGTTCATACTGTAATGATATAGTAGCAAATGTAAAAGTGCAGCATGTATGACGTGCTCGATGCTGTGAAAATGGTTGTTTTTCATGTTTCTAAGATACTTATCTACCTCTGTCGTATAATACGTTGGACATTGGCCAAATAAAGAGGATTTGGTTTTTCAATTTTGGCTTAAAAATTTAAATTCTTGTGTTTTCTTAATTTAAACAACTTTTATGAAGTCCTTCATAAAACATCGATAATTAAGAATTTGTGTTTGAAATGGAAACAGGAATTTCGCTTCCAATACGTAATTAGAAACAAGAAGACGTGCATTATTCATAAAAATTGATGATGCGTTTCATAATTACTAGCTGTAGGTATTTCAAATTGAACGACAAAATAAACGATACTGCAGAGATTCGAACCGGCGCACGTGGTGTACGTCCTATTACCCTACCGTCTGCGCTACACGTTGAATGAAGTTATAGTAATCAATTGCAGTATGTAAACGTTGGGAAAACTTCAAAGCCAATTATCTCCGTAAGAACATTAAGGACAGCCTATTTCTCGGCACTGGAACAGAAAGCAGCCTCAGCCATTTTCAAACTGCACATTAACAGCGCGCTGATCAGAGCACAGCGCTGCAGATGCTGTTACTTTACACGATTTTTGAAATAAAAACTACGTAGCTGAAGTACGATTAAGAAAAACTTTGATGGCTGTTAATACACTTACATATATTAAAGTTTAATTTAACGTAACTTAGTTATAAGATATTTAATATATAAGTAGGACCTACTTCCAAGAGCGTAACGACACCAGTGTACGTGTGCTACAGCTTCTGACCAATCATCCCGTTTGTGCTTGTTTACATCAGGTTTATTCTTATGATGAACGGATTATAAAGCGAGGAACACTATTCGGTCTAGACGGTGAAAAAGGTAGCTGACAAATAGTATAACGGCTTTTGTTACTTAAATTTGGTCAGGAAACTTGTGTTTTGGCCTACATTTTGCTCCGCAATTTATTGTGGTTGACAGAAATGTGTGATTTCGTCATCACAATTTAGTTTGTCCGAAATTTTTATGATACGTGGAGCATCTATCGCTCTCTTACAGCCTCCAGATGATGCAATACACCGATGCTCTATAGGCAACTTATTGGTCATTATTGTACGCAGCGCATCTGAAGTGTGGGCTTTTACTGACGAACGGGCAGTGACATGGCGTATGACAATATATCCATGGTTACAGTTGAAATAATCGATAAATCATAATTGACTATTACGTCAATGTAATCAGCTCGCAGACGCCAAACCGTAACTCTACACCAACATAATAATCTACGCTCCACCGGGGGTTGGTTATATGCTGTCGATATTATCTTTGTTACATTTTCGTGTATAGCGTAGTTCTTCTAAATATTACAAATACTGATCTATAAACAAATGACTAGAAAAAAGTGATGTTGAGGTGTAGATCAGCCTGTTTTATAATACAAGTCTGTCTATTGCCAATGGTTCAAATGGTTAACATGCCTCTGAGCACTATGGGACTTAGAACTACTTAAACCTAGCTAACCTAAGGACATCACGCACATCCATGCCCCAGGCAGCATTCGAACCTGCGACCGTAGCGGTCGCGCGGTTCCAGACAAAAGCACCTAGAGCCGCTCAGCCACAGTGGCCGGCTATTGCCAATGTAGGAACTGCAAGTGCTTATGTCGTAATGGCTCATTCTTCAACATCCTTTGCTCTTAGAACTTCACGAACTAGTGTAAGCACACCTGGGTAAAACTGGATTTGTTAAAACGTATCTGATACACATATAAAATTATAGTGTATTGAGTCTACGGAACAAGGTATGCATTCCAAAAGCTGCTCAAGCGCTAGCTTCTATCGAGGTCCACGAATATTAGGATCTATAGGTCTGTAGCACACCACGTGGTCCAGTACTCGATTTTGATCCAAAAGTTAGAAAGAGAACTCCCAACATTTGAGAATGCTACTCTGGGACTGATGTTTGGACCAGGGAAGGATGAGTATGACTGGATGAAAAGGCGAAAAACCACAAATTGTACAAATCGCTGGACAATGTGACTGCGATTAAAAATGGGAGTCTGAAGTTACATGGGCACACAATGCGTCGGAAAGTAGTAGTGTATTGAATCTACGGAACAATGTATGCATTCCAAAAGCTGCTCAAGCTTGAAAGAAGAGGACATAATCAACAGACCAAGAGGAAGACCACGGATGAGATGGACGGACGGGATTAAAGAGGATATGTGTGTATGGGTCTAGCTTGAGAGAAATACGTGACGGACTAGCGAGGCCGAAGACAGACTGTGCTTTGTGAAACCGACGTACCAAGTAAGTAACCGATTAAGCAAGCAACCTGTTAAGTAACTAAGCTATAATGCTAACCTTCTGTATGTTGGAACTATGAATGGTTTTCAAAGGATTTTTAGTACGGAATTAGTGGAAACACAGCTAGCAAGCTTCTCAAAATGTTTGCATCAAAGATCTAGTGGTAATTTTCATTTATTACGGTGCTCTGTATTTCGATGACGTGCTCTAAAGGCTCTGTTTTTCTATATATTCTTCTAATGACAGTTGCTGGATAATCTTCAACATCTTTGAAATTGCTCGTAATAAATAAAATATAAAATGATCTACTACAGTTCAGATCCAGAATACCAAAGTCAGTGTGCAGCTGGGGATAGACGCTAAAACAATCGTCAATATACAAGCGGAACTATTGTGCATCAAACATCGAGACCCAACGAGACCAGCCCCAGATAAGTCTACCCGAAGTCTACTTAAAGTGATGCTATAGCTCAGTGGCCTTACGTTACAGACAGAAGGGGAAGATGTAACGACCAAATTGTAAGGGACAAATAGCGTTCATGTGTAGTAGTTGAAGCGTTCGTCTGTGTCTAAAGAAGAGACTAAACTATTTCCGAAAACACTCCGAATAATGTTATACTGTATTATAGATAATTATTTTAAATGTACTCCACCTTATATTTTTCGTTTTTAATCAAGTATCATCAAAATATTATATAAAATATTTTACTAAATTATGTGTTGTATGTTCAATCACAGAGCGCATTCTTTTACGGCCAGTACTTGCGTTATTGCTGATATTTGTTTCATGGGCGTGAGGTCGTGTGATCCAAGACATAATTCTGTGCCTAAAGTTTCATCTTCCAATCCCGATGCATTATTACAGCGGTCTGATGACGCCACGAACTGACGGTTGCGTGGATACATTATGAATCAGTCGGCTAGAAGGGATTGAGACTATAACTGCTTTTCGAATCGATAAAGCCTCTGATGATTCTCTAGAATTACAAGGCGAAACGTTAGGCACAGAATTATGCTTTGGGTCACGGCCTTGTGCTGATGAAACAAATATAAGCAATAAGTGTTCAATTTATCAAATGCCCGTTCTCACAATTATACGATGCACCCAATTATACATGACAGGTATATTATACACTGATCAGCCAGAATATTGTGACCACCGACCGACTGTCGATATAAACCCGTCCAAGTGGTAGCAGCGTCACCCGACGAGAAATGACTGCTAGAGTCAGAAACACGCAAGGAGCATGTGGTATCAGTGAGCGTGCTGTCCGTGTGTAGAAAGGGGAAGGCGCGCGCTCTATCTGAGTTTGACCGAGGACAGATTGTGATGGCTCGGAGGCCCGACCCGAGTAGTTCGGAAACTACACTTGCCGGGTGTTTGAGGGTGTAGTGAGTGTCTTGAACGCGTGGCGAAACCAAGGCGGAACCGCGTCCAGACGTCGTGAGGTTGGCCGGCCACCCCTCGTTACATATGTAAGACGTCGTAGGCTGGTCAGACTGGTAAAACTGACTTTAATGCTGGTCAGACTACAAGTTGTTTGAACAAACAGTGAACCGAAAATTCCTAATGATGGACTTCCGCAACCGATGAGCTATGCATGTGTCAATGTTAACTCCACGACATAGGGAACTATGACTGATATGGGCACGCGACCACAGTCAGTGGACGTTGGCGCAATGGCAGAGCGTTGCATGGTCTGATGAATTCCGATACCTCCTTCATCATGTCGTCTTCCAGGGGAATTGCTCCTTGTCGCCTGTACGGCGCGACGGACACAAGCTGGCGGCGACTCATGTTTGCTCTGGGGAACATTCACGTGGGCATCCATGGGTACAGTGGGGCTCATGCAAGGCATCTTGACGGCCAGGGAGTATCGTACACTGGTTGCAGATCACGTATACCCCTCCATGACGATCATGTTTCCCGACGGCAGCGGCATTTTTCATCGAAGTAATGCGCCATGTGACGAGGCCAGGAGTGTGATGGAGTAATCTGTGGAACGCAGTGGTAAGCTCGAATTGATATTCTGACCTGGACTGAAACCGATCGATCATATCTGGAATGTGACTGAACGAGGCGTCAGAGCTCACATCCACCCTATCCGGAATTTAGGTGAATTAAGTGACTTCTGTATGTGCAGATGTCTTTCCAACTCCTTCCAGCGACCTACCAAAGCCTCATTGCTTCCATGCCAACACGCGTCGCTGCTGTTATTCATACCAAAGTGGACATACCGACTATTACGAAAGTTGTCACAATGTTCTGGGTGATCAGCGTATTTTAGAACCGTCCTTATTTACTGTATTACGTTTCATTACTGGTTCCAAAATATTATCATTTGTTTTTTCTTCTACATGTATACTCTGCAAATCACATTTAAGTGCCTGGCAGAGGGTTCATTGAACCACCATCACAATTCTCTATTATTCCAATCTCATATAGCGCGCGCAAAGAATGAACACCTCTATCTTTCCGTACGAACTCTGATTTACCTTATCTTATCGTGGTGATCGTTCCTCCCTATGTAGGTCGGTATCAACAGAATATTTTCGCATTCGGAGGAGAAAGTTGGTGATTGGAATTTCATGACAAGATCCCGTCGCAACGAGAAACGCCTTTCTTTTAATGATGTCCAGCCCAAATTCTGTATCATTTCTGTGACTCTCTCTCTCATATTTCACGACAATACAAAACGTGCTGCCTTTCTTTGAACTTTTTCGATGTATTCCCGCAGTCCTACCTGGTAAGGATCCCACACCGCGCAGCAGTATTCTAAAAGAGGACAGACAAGCGTAGTGTAGGTAGTCTCCTTAGTATGTCAGTTACATTTTCTAAGTGCCCTGCCAATAAAACGCAGTCTTTGGTTAGCCTTCCCTACAACATTTTCTGTGTGTTCCTTCCAATTTAAGTTGTTCGTAATTGTAATATCTAGGTATTTAGTTGCATTTACGGCTTTTAGATTACACTGATTTATCGTGTAACCGAAGTTTAACGAGTTGCTTTTAGCACTAATGTGGATGACTTCACACTTTTCGTTATTTAGGGTCAACTGCCACTTTTCGCACCGTTCCGATATTTCTTCTAAATCGTTTTGCAGTTTGTTTTGGTCTTCTGATGAATTTATTAGTCGATAAACGACAGCGTAATCTGCAAACAATCTAAGACGACTGCTCAGATTGTCTCCAAAATCGTTAATATAGATAAGGAACAGCAAAGAGCCTATACCTTGAGGAAAGCCAGAAATCACTTCTATTTTACTCAATGACTTTCCGTCAGTTACTAAGAACTGTGACCTCTCTGACAGGAAATCACAAATCCAGTCACATAACTGAGACGACATTCTATAAGCACGCAGTTTACTTCGAGCCTCTTGTGTGGTACAATGTCAAAAGCCTTCCATAAATCCAGAAATACGGAATCGATCTGAAATCCCTTGTAACTAGCACTCAACATTTAATGTGAATAAAGAGGTAGTTGTGTTCCACAGGAACGATGTTTTCTAAACCCATCTTGACTGTGTGTCAATAGACAGTTTTCTTCGAGGTAATTCACAATTTTTAACCACAATTTATCTTCCAAAACACTGCTACATATCGACGTTAACGATCTGAGGCTGTAATTTAGTGGATTACTCCTACTACCTTTGTTGAATATTGGTGAGACCTGTGCAACTTTCCAGTCCTTGGGTACGGATCTGGTCGTGCGTAGCGTTCTCGCTTCCCACGCCCGGGTCCCCGGCTTCGATTCCCAGCGGGGTCAGGGATTTTCTCTGCCTCGTGGTGACTGGGGGTTCTGTGATGTCCTTAGGTTAGTTAGGTTTAAGTAGTTCTAAGTTCTAGGGGACTGATGACCATAGATGTTAAGTCCCATAGTGCTCAGAGATATTTGAACCATTTTTTGGTACGGATCTTTCGTCGAGCGAACGGTTGTATATGATCGTTCAGTATGGAGCTAATGCATCAGCATACTACGAGAGGAACCTAATTGGTATACAGTCTGGACCAGAAAACTTGGTTTTATTAATTGATTTAAGGTGCTTCACTACTCCGAGGGTATTTACATCTACATTACTCATGTTTGCAGGTGTTCTCGAGCCACACTGGATTAGCCGAGTGCTCTGAGGCTCTGCAGTCAGGGACTGTGCGGCTGGTCCCGACGGAGGTTCGAGTCTTCCCTCGGGCATGAGTGTGTGTGTTTGTCCTTAGGAAAATTTAGGTTAAGTAATGTGGAAGCTTAGGGACTGATGACCTTATCAGTTAAGTCCCATAAGATTTCACACACACACACACACACACACACACACATACACACACACACACACACACACTCAAACAAGCTGTTCTCTATTCGAATTCTGGAATATTTACTTCGTCTTCTTTTGTGAAGTCATTTCGGAAGGCTGAGTTTAGTAACTCTGCCTTGGCAGCACTGTGTTCGATGGTGTGTCCATTGCTATCGTGCAGAGAAGGCAATGATTGTTTCTTGCCGCTAACGTACTTCACATACGACCAGAATCGCTTTGGATTTTCTGCCAGGTTTCGAGACAAAGTTTCGTGGTGGTACTGTTATAGGCATCTCACATTGAAGTCCGGAAGAGAGTCCATCAAAAGATTTATTCACGTACAAGTACTACGAGGTTAAGACCACACGTGTGTGTATACTGATGTCACGTACTCGTGCGGAGACCGGTAGCAGACTATTTCCTTCGATTGCGTAGTTCTCTTTCCGCCGTGTGCGCTTGACAGTGACAGTGAGGGTCAGCCGGTGCCGGGCTCGAGCGCTGCGCCCCTCCCACACCTGCGGGCCTCCGTCGCGCCGGCGCTTGCCTCAGCCCCTTATCTCGCGCTGCTGGCCCGGAGAGAGCCACCCCTCAGTTTTTCCTGACAGTCTGCCGGCCCCCAGGGCTGCCCTCGCCCAGCAAAAACAGCGCCAGGCCACTCCGGCGCGACGCGCGCTGAGCCGGCGGCTCCCAGCCCAGGACGTCCCGGCTGCCAGGTGGAAGGGATGGAGAGCCGAGGCAAGGCAAGGCGAGGCGCTGCCCAAAGCCTCACCCCTCCCCTACCCTCCATCTCTCGGCCGTGGCTGGCCGAAGGGGTAGGTCGCCAGTTCAAGGACGAATAGCGGTTAAACGCCACGCAGGAGATAAATCCTTAACCAAGCGCCCACTCACAGATTGGACAAAAATACCGGAACTCCAAAAATTCCAACACATTACCATGATTAATACGCTGTACGAAGCACGTTGTCATGCAAAACAGTTTCCAGTCCTCTCGGAATAGATAAATACAAGCCCAGTACCGATTTCGAGGGAATCTTGTACCATTCTTCCCGAAAAATAGCGCTAACTCCAGGTAACGACCGTGGTGGTGGATAAGGACTCTTAACACGCCCGGGATGAAAGGGGGTAGATGTCATCGTCATCAGTTATCTCCTACATTAGCAGGTCCTTTGCCTCTCCATTTTCTGCGATCCATTGCTTCAATTTTAAGCCTGATGTATGTTGTACCGTCCACCATGTCATCCAGTATCTGGAATCTCTTCCTTCCTCGCATCCTTTTCCCTTCTACATAACCTAAAACTGTTTTTATCAGTCCGTCATTCTTTCTTAATATATGCCCAATCCAAATTCTTTTTCTTCTCTTTATTACATCTAGTAACACCTATACATATTTTACTCCATCCAACTTATTCTTTCCATCCTTCACCATGTCTAGATTTCAAAAGCGTCAAGCCTTTCTCTGTCTTTCTTCCTCATAGCCCATGTTTCAACGCCATATAGAAGAAGAACACTCCATACAAGACATTTTATAAGTATCTTCCTGACTTCTCTGTCCAGACCGCTGCAGAAAATTCTCCGTGTTGCAGTCGGTTTCTATCCTGCTTCCAAGATACTTAAAATTTTGCACCTCTTCTAGTATTTCTCCATTCAGCATAATTTTTATTTCCTTATTTCCTCCTAGTGCCAATACCTTTGTTTTATTTGTGTTAATTTTCATTCCACATTTTTTCCCTTTAGTTGCAATGGTGTCCACCAAATCCTGTAATTCTTTTTCCCCTGTGGTTAAAAGGACCATCTCATCAGCAAACCTCAAACACCCTACTCTTCTTCCTCCAATTTCGACGCCTTTGTCATCTAATGAGCATTGGTCAATCACATTTTCCAAGCAGAGGTTAAGTAGAGTAGGTGATTGACAGCATCGTTGTTTTACTCCTGTTCCTAGTCCGATCCAGTTTGTACTTTCTCCTCTCACTTTAACTGAAACTTTTTGATTAAGATATTATGAGTTTACAAGCCTTCTGGTTTTCCAGTCCACTCTCTTTTACCTCATTATAGTCGCCAGCTTGTCCCAAACCACATTGCCAAATGCCTTTTCTATATCGATGAAGCACATTTATAGGTCTCTTCGTTTTTCAATAAACCTTTCTTCCAAGATTCGTAGGAGCCCTATTGCATCTCTGGTGCCCGTATTCCGTCTAAAGCCAAACTACTCCTCACCAATATTCTCCTCCATTACTTTTTCGAGTCTTCTATTAATTATTCTTAACATCACTTTGGCTGCATGTGAAATGACGCTGATTGTCCTGTGCTCGCTACATTTCTTGGTTCCTTGTTTTTTCGGTAATGGAATCATTACTGTTGTCAGAAAGTCCTCAGGCCATTCACCACTGTCATATATTTTATTACATAATCTCAATATTTCTCTTATTGCGTCATGGTTCAAGCATTTTAATATTTCTCCCGGTATCGTGTCTGTACTTACCGCTTTGCCATTTTTCATTGCAGCTATGGAAGACTTTACTTCTTCCATTATGATGGTTGGTTCTTTCTAGTCATCACTTACACTGTTGTGTGATTCAAGTTCCAGAATTTCTGGTTTGCTATTTGTGTCATATAGCCCTTTTAGATATTCTTCCCATCCTGGGAGGACCTCGTCACGATCTTTGTACACTACCTCTTCGTCTTCACTCAAAATTTCCATAGTAGCACTTCCTGCTGTGTTTTGTTGCCATGTCCTAGTCTTTGTTGTATCGTAGGTCGTATCTTCCCTTCCTGTCCAGTTCTTCAATTTCATCACATTCCTCTTTTAGCCATTTTTTCCTAGCCTGCTCTGTTTCACTTCGCAATTCATTATTTAACCTTCGGTATATTTTTCTTGCATCTTCAGTGCTCTTGTTTTTCAATTTTCTTCTCTCCTCCATCTTTGACATCATTTCTTGTGTGACCCATTGTTTTTTTGACCTTTTTCCCTTTTACATATCCTATACTTTCCTGTCCTGCTTTAATTATTCCTTCTTTCGGCATATTCCAGTACTCGTTGGCATTATCGGGTGGTTCTTTGTCTCGTAATGTGTTTTGAAACTCCCGAGACAGCATTTCTGTAATTTGTTTAATGTTGGAGCTTATCTTCTCTAGATCCCACTTCCACACCCTGGTGTAGATGTGCAGTACTAATAAAAGCTAGCCTCTAACACACGAGACTGTACAACACTCCCTAGACACACGAACGGTGCTGGATATTTAACAACTGTAATCCTAAACCCACGTACCTGGTCCTTCCCGCGGCGGTCGATCTGCTACTCTCTGCGCTGTCTGCTGTGATGATGATGTTTGGTTTGTGGGGCGCTCAACTGCGTGGTTATCAGCGCCCGTACAATTTCCCAACCTTTGCTCAGTCCAATTTCGCCACTTTCCTGGATGATGATGAAAATGATGAGGGCAACACAAACACCCAGTCATCTCGAGGCAGGTGAAAATCCCTGACCCCGCCGGGAATCGAACCCGGGACCCCGTGCTCGGGAAGCGAGAACGCTACCGCGAGACCACTAGCGGCGGACTTGTGTGATGTGTCCTGTAATAACTATTGCCTAGCCGGGAGAGGAGTCACTCACACCAACAATACCGAGTTGATCTGGTAGAATTCACTGTATTCTGTTAAACATTCGCACAGAGAGGGGCTGCACTGTTCACAATTGACATTATTCCACAATGGACGTGATCAGTATTTGCACTCAAAGTTCGTGTCCTTTCTGACAAGGTCTAAATGATGCCATCCAGTGCAAAATCACGGTGAACGGAACACAAAATAATCACTGTTCAACGGATATTTACGGCTTCCAGCTCGACAGTATATGGACACTCGATGCCTATAATACGATACGGACCCTTGTAGACATGGTGGAACTTCTGTATCTCTTTGTTTACCTTGCGTGAACGCAACTAGCATGAAATAGTAGAATTACTCCCCAACACAGGATGTTTGCACTGCACTTCGTAACAGACAAGTAGAATCAATGTAAGTTAAACTCCTTGGTCCGCAGCGCTCGCAGTATGTCTGACGTCACACAATAATCCTAAATATGCTCACTTCCTTACTGCCACCTAATGAAAAAAAAAAAAAAAACTGACGTGCGGAATATCAGACCAAATGTGTGATTGTATTGAGGACTTTCTAACAAACACAACACCTATTACGGAGTATTTTATAGGGCCTATACTTTTCACAATACGGGTGTATAAATGCTGTTTTATACAGAGAAGTCGCAATGATAGGAAGTTGTAAATAAATGCGGAAAGACCTGCAGAGGGTTGCCGCTTGGCACAAACAGCGACAGTTGACCGGAACATAAATGGTAACGCACTGCTTGTACATAGACAGAAGACCTATTATTGTATGGTTATACGATTGCAAAAAAAGCACTGGAAGCAATTACTTCCATAAAATATCTAGGAGTTTGCGTACTGAACGATTTAAAGTGGAACGACCACAGCCGGCAGCTGTTGTCGAGCGGTTCTAGGCGCTTCATGTTGGAACCGCACGACCCCTACGGTCGCATGTTCGAATCCTGCCTCGGGCATGGATGTGTGTGATGCCCTTAGGTTAGTTAGGTTTAAGTAGTTCTAAGTTATACGGGACTGATGACCTAAGATGTTAAGTCCCATAGTGCTCAGAGCCATTTTTCGAACGACGACATAAAACTAATCGCAGTAAAAGCAGATGCCAGACTGAAATTCAGTGGAAGTATCCCCAAAAAGTCCATCAACAAAGGAAGTAGCTTACAAAACCTTTGTTTTACCAGTACCTGACAATTGCGCGTCGGTATGGAATCCTTACCAGGTAGGGTTGACAGTTGACATAGTGAATTTCTAAAGTGGAGCAGCACTTTTCCTTACAGGTTGATTTAGCAAGCAGGAAAACGCCACGGAAGTGATGAAGTAACTCGTATCAGAACCTGCAAGAAGCGTTCTGCATCACGTTGTGGTCTAATGTTAAAGTTCCGAGAATGTATGTTCCTAAATTTCAACAAATTTATTGGTTAGTCTTTCATTTAACACGCGAAGAGAGCGCGGAAATAAAACCAGATAGATTCTAGCCCACACGGAAGCTTACGGCATTCGTTCTTTCATCGAACCGTTCGCGACTGGAACAGGAATGGGTGGAAATGACAGTCGTAGACAAAGTACCCTCCGCCGCTCACCACAGTGTGATTTGCGGAGTATAGATGTAAATATAGAAGCGTACAGATAGGTAAAGGCGAGTCTCCTCACCGTCCCGCACTTCGTCGTACCCTTTGACACTAATATTAAACGCTGTTTATAAACGTACTTTCTACAGACAACAGTTTTTATTGGCTTTATTAATTCACAAAAAATTACCTCTGGGAAGCATTAATACTAAGCAAACACAGTAAAAACTGGTCACTGCCAGTACACACCACGCTAATACCGCGTAACACCAAGTTCTGTCTTGCCAATGACCCACGCTCAGGGAGTAGGAGAGCCGTAAGTTTCACCGTGTGTGCTGTACCCATCTGAAGCTACTTCGCTTTGTACAATGTTTCAGATAGTTTCAGACATTTTCTTTGGGATTAAAGGTAAATCAGGACTCAGTCGCGTTGTCACGTGTTGTCATAATGTTCGTCAAATGGAAAAGTGTGCATGCACTCTTTGAACACGGTTCATCGTCATGGAACGCACAAGTGGCCATATCATACTCTTCATGAAGGCGAAGAAGAAAAGAAAACATTTGGTCGTTTATAATGATGAATTTAGTTCACAGGCCAAAGTCGTGACATGAAGACCACCCCAAAACTTCACAGAACCACCCACAACCTCCACAAAATGCGGATGAAACGCCTCATTTTGTCGTAGGTTTACTCGACAGCTTGCACCCCTTGAAGGAAAATAGGTTGAATACAGACACGTCTGGAACTTTTCACTCCTCTAGGCGGCTACTGCCCAATTTCTATGTTGTTCTGCTCATTGAAGACGTGCATATTTATATCCGCTGTCGGAAATGGCCTTATTCGAAGCCAAGATTCCACTGCATACAGTTACCTTCTCAGTGTTGGCTCGGAAACTGACAAAGAAAATCCTGCGATCACTGACAGGGGCAGTCACTGTGGTATTTGAAACGGAATCTCTTTGTGTCATGTGCCATCTCATTATTTATCACTGGTGGAAATATGCATTATCCAGTAGAAAATACGTAAGCGTACGTTCGTTATACAACCGTATAACATTTCATGTTCAGTTCTCCGAAGTTACATATAACAACAGCCTCTACGTGTTCGGTTTTGATCGGTTTGAGTGGCTGGAAATCTAAACGCTTATGTAAATAGACGGCTTATTCCTTTATGGATGCCTCAATTGCCAGAAACTACACTCGTTTTCACAGACAATAGCACTTGGTAATTCGAAACTTGTTGGTGTGAGCGTGGAGTTGATCTGCTATTCTGCTCAACGGATTAATCTGAGATGTAACCTTTACCCTGTGGCTCCTTCAAGATGCAATTTCCACCCCCACACTACTAAAGAAGTCGGACAGACGCTCCTAACGTTCTAAAGAGAAATGCCTGAAAAAGTTCAGGAATAAATATCTTCTGGAGTCATCCACTGTAAGGAAATGACACAAAAATTCACAAAATTTCTTACATACCTAGTGGGATACTTGGGTACTGGAATAGTGCTAGTTAGTGTAAGAAAAACATGAAACTAACGAAAGTTATTATTTATTTTGCAGAAACTCTGAGAAATCACAATGGCACTTTTAGTTATGAATTGAACAAGTTATATCCAGGTTCTTTTTGGAATGTGAAGTTGCCTCTCAAGTATAGGATTCGCTAACGAAATTTGTATACAAAGTTTAAGATTGTTATTGACTTGGCAGAATGGCTGAGAGGCGCACCTACTCAACTTGACAAATTATCCTTTAGAATGTTGTTAGGTATGGTCGAGGGTGTCGAATGTGAAATGCAGTGAAGTGTACTGTTGTGGATGAAATACGCGGCTCGCAATAGCTGTAGCACACAATACTGTAAGCTGTAATGAGTGCTGTCTGCACCGCTCGCTGCTGACAAATAAGATAACTCTCATTCTATCTGGATTGACCTTCACCAATCAAACTGTCCCTACTCCTTGACGAAGTCAAGGATTCCTATTCGCCACTAGTCTAACTATTGGCATGGTACACTGGTCAGATAACTAGTCCACCGCGATGCCACTCAAAAATTCGCTCATAGGCGTTTAACTATAACTCTGTCCGTTCACACCGCACAATAATTGTGTCTTGTGTTGGCCTACACAGTGAACAACGCTTACTCGCAAGGACTCAGTACAGAGTCGCTCTTCGATTTGGTCTCGACAGAGGTGCTCTCCCAGTGAAGTACTGAGGAGAGACTTGTTCCTCACTCCAAGAACGACAATGGAATGGCGCCTCTCCACGCCAGACGTGAAGGGGTATATCTTTTAGTCTCTTCAATTACTCCTTCAGCTCAAGGCGTCAGAAGTATTGTCTGCCAATCAGCATTGCTCTTCTAAAACGGGAGAATGACGTTTCGTTTAAGGCGGCCAATCCGAAAATCTGTAGTATTGGCGTTTGGCGTTTGCTGTCTCCCTGTGAAAATCTCTGAAACTGTGTGCTATGTGTAAAGAATGCGTAGGTTGGACGCTCCCACACAATGTAGCGGAATTTATTTTTAAGCTGAACATAGGGTCGTACCCCCTTTCACTCGGGCACATGCTATCTGCTCCACGGGTGGCTGAGGTTGACTCGTCCTCTGAAGGGACTGGCCTCCCAGTGTGTGGTCTGCCTATCTCGAACTAAAAGCTCCTGTGACCGTCGTGTATGGAATGTATTTGTGCACGCCAGCCTCAAGTGTTTCAATCCCGGTGCGCACTTGTTATTTGCATATCGTTTATCTGAATTCATTCAACACTCACTTTATCTTATCGAGTTTGAGTTCAAATGAAGCATCTTGATGTAAGGAATATGATTTTGAGGGCGGAATATGTAAGCAATGAAGGTCAGGAGGCCACAACGTCTTACATTGCGTATGCGAAATTTAGCACTCACCTACCTAATCGGGTAATAAACTTCTGCAACAGAAAACGGAGAAGCAGAAGGCACTGAAAGAAAAGAGTTGGCAGACTTCCAAAACTCACAGAATCTACGACTGTCGTCGGTGAACGTTTACTTTAGGGATATCAGGAAATATGCCTACTGCAGTGTAAATGACAAGCAAAAACGAAACAGTAGTTTATGCCCAAATTTTGAAGTTGCCATCCGTAAAGTTGAGCTGCACTCCTTACCACATATGGAAGGTACATAGATTGTAAAATTGATGTGTTAAAGTCTTTTATAAACTGTGAATGTCGTACAGAAGCTGTTCTCGTATTAATTTTCATTTGTGGACTTCTTTTTTGTTGTAATTGCAATAATAATTAAGATAAATTAATGAGAAAAATGTTTATCACAGAAATTAGTGCGTTTAATTTTAAGCTCATGAAGTTTCAGATAACGAATATTCTCCAACCTACAGTTCATGGTGAACTTTGAAATGCATAATAAATAAAGAAGTTTTCTTCATTTCTGTTCCCATAGAGTCTTATAGACATGCATTTCATTGATTTCTTGGAAAGAAACATTTTGTCACATAAAAGCATTTGAATGAAGATATGGGAACTTTATCTAAAAAAAATGCCTGCAGTATATCATGTCAGAGATAGATGTGCTCGGTATCACAGTGAGATACTGCGTTTTGTGTACGAAAATCATACTTATTTTTAGACATATTTCCCTATTGCACCAACTAAATTTGCCCTAGCTTTTTATGCACGACTGTTTCTATACCCGGAAGGCGCTTTGGGAATCTGAACGAAGTATATATTATTTGTTGATAAGACTGAAAACGTTCTCTTTGATTCGACGGGGGAAATTGGTTAAGCAGCTATCAAATTTGTTGAATGGGATGTTCAATCAAATAGAATTCCTCTGTTTCACCATTGTCAAAGTTCATTTCTAAATATATGCATGATGATGATGAAAGAATATTTTATTTAGCATTCCAGGTCTCTTTTCATGCAGTTTTTCCATCAGCTTGGCGAAGCAGATTTTCGTAGTATTCGAAATTAAATGATTATCTTATACGGAGCAATCAATAAGTAGAGGCCCCAATAAATAAACTTATACATTATGTATATTATAGATCGCATGGTAGTGCATTGTATGTAAATACAGAAAACTGCGACCAGAAACGTTTTCAAATATTTGTTCATTCCGATCAACTAGTTTTCAAGCCTTTTCGTGCTCATCTTCAAGCAGGCCCCACCGAAGTAGTGTCTATATTTCTGTAGTGTGATGCTGGGTACACGCACTATCACAAGGAGCCAGCAATCATTTTGTGTATCACCATGACTGTTACATGGTTAGTTGTATCGAAATACGATCTGTTTCACTTTCTACATCAGTATGGGTGGCACTGTAGTTAGTATCGACCTGGCAGCTTAAATTTGTTCTATCGACCATCGGCTCATCATTTTTCTCTGTAAATAAAATAACTGATTGTCTCCAAAAACTGAACAGCTTCAAACATACACTGCACTTACCAGCGCGCTGAAAAGCAATGCCTCCGAACTTTTTACGAGAAAACATTTGAAGCTTTTTAATTAAAACCAACTTTATTAGCATTCAACATCCTTATTCTTCGTGTATACATATTTGCTTCTTAACATAGATATCCAGACGACGAACGCGTCTCTTCCAACGAGAGCCCAGTTTGTTGATTCTACAATTGATTCACTGTAGAATGTGGGACATCGTTGACGCAGCCACAACCTCACCTCTGCTTACACCGCTTCATTACTATCAAAGTGAAGTCCTTTAAGGTGTTATTTAATGTTTGGAAATAGATGAAAACTCGATATGGGACAAGTCGAGACTGGCTGTATGCAGGATGTTCAATGATAGTGAACACAAGGTGTCGGATTGTTGCAGACTGCTTTCATTAATAAACGGTGACAATGGTTCAAATGGTTCAAATCGCTCTGAGCACTATGGGACTCAACATCTCAGGTCATCAGTCCCATAGACTTAGAACTACACTCCTGGAAATTGAAATAAGAACACCGTGAATTCATTGTCCCAGGAAGGGGAAACTTTATTGACACATTCCTGGGGTCAGATACATCACATGATCACACTGACAGATCCACAGGCACATAGACACAGGCAACAGAGCATGCCCAATGTCGGCACTAGTACAGTGTATATCCACCTTTCGCAGCAATGCAGGCTGCTATTCTCCCATGGAGACGATCGTAGAGATGCTGGATGTAGTCCTGTGGAACGGCTTGCCATGCCATTTCCACCTGGCGCCTCAGTTGGACCAGCGTTCGTGCTGGACGTGCAGACCGCGTGAGACGACGCTTCATCCAGTCCCAAACATGCTCAATGGGGGACAGATCCGGAGATCTTGCTGGCCAGGGTAGTTGACTTACACCTTCTAGAGCACGTTGGGTGGCACGGGATACATGCGGACGTGCATTGTCCTGTTGGAACAGCAAGTTCCCTTGCCGGTCTAGGAATGGTAGGACGATGGGTTCGATGACGGTTTGGATGTACCGTGCACTATTCAGTGTCCCCTCGACGATCACCAATGGTGTACGGCCAGTGTAGGAGATCGCTCCCCACACCATGATGCCGGGTGTTGGCCCTGTGTGCCTCGGTCGTATGCAGTCCTGATTGTGGCGCTCACCTGCACGGCGCCAAACACGCATACGACCATCATTGGCACCAAGGCAGAAGCGACTCTCATCGCTGAAGACGACACGTCTCCATTCGTCCCTCCATTCACGCCTGTCGCGACACCACTGGAGGCGGGCTGCACGATGTTGGGGCGTGAGCGGAAGACGGCCTAACGGTCTGCGGGACCGTAGCCCAGCTTCATGGAGACGGTTGCGAATGGTCCTCGCCGATACCCCAGGAGCAACAGTGTCCCTAATTTGCTGGGAAGTGGCGGTGCGGTCCCCTACGGCACTGCGTAGGATCCTACGGTCTTGGCGTGCATCCGTGCGTCGCTGCGGTCCGGTCCCAGGTCGACGGGCACGTGCACCTTCCGCCGACCACTGGCGACAACATCGATGTACTGTGGAGACCTCACGCCCCACGTGTTGAGCAATTCGGCGGTACGTCCACCCGGCCTCCCGCATGCCCACTATACGCCCTCGCTCAAAGTCCGTCAACTGCACATACGGTTCACGTCCACGCTGTCGCGGCATGCTACCAGTGTTAAAGACTGCGATGGAGCTCCGTATGCCACGGCAAACTGGCTGACACTGACGGCGGCGGTGCACAAATGCTGCGCAGCTAGCGCCATTCGACGGCCAACACCGCGGTTCCTGGTGTGTCCGCTGTGCTGTGCGTGTGATCATTGCTTGTACAGCCCTCTCGCAGTGTCCGGAGCAAGTATGGTGGGTCTGACACACCGGTGTCAATGTGTTCTTTTTTCCATTTCCAGGAGTGTATTTAAACCTAAGGACATCACACACATCCATGCCCGAGGCAGGATTCGAACCTGCGACCGTATCAGCAGCGCGGTTCCGGACTGGAGCGCCTAGAACCGCTCGGCCACCGCGGCCGGCGGGTCACAATGCCCGCATGGTACTACGGACAGAAAGTTGGCTGAAACCAGGTGTAAACAGTAATGAAATTTTGAACTGAAATTGGACGGAGAAGGACAGAGAAGGGGGAGGCGTGTTTACAGCGATAAGAAGTGCAATAGTATCGAAGGAAATTGACTGAGATCCAAAATGTGAAATAATTTGGGTGAAGGTCACGGTTAAAGCAGGCTCAGACATGGTAATTGGGTTTCTCTGTAGGCCCCCTAACTTAGCAGCTGTTGTGGCTCTGCACCTGAAGGATAATTTGGAAAATATTTCGAATGGATTTCCCCACCACGTTATAGTTCTGGATGGAGATTTTAATTTGCCGGATATAGACTGGGAGACTCAAATGTTGATAACGGGTGGTAGGGAAAAAGAATCCAGTGAAATTTTTTAAATGCGTTATCTGAAAACTACCTTGAGAAGTTAAACAGAGAACCGACTCGTGGCGTTAACATATTAGACCTTCTGGTGACAAACAGACCCGAACTATTTGAAACAGTTAATGCAGAACAGGGAATCAACGATCATAAAGCGGTTACTGCATCGCTTATTTCAGCCGTAAATAGAAATAATAATAAAGGTAGGAAGATTTGATTAGCAAAAGTGACAAAAAGCAGATTTCAGAGTACCTGACGGCTCAACACAAAATTTTTGTCTCAAGTACAGATAGTGTTGAGGATCAGTGGACAAAGTTCAAAACCATCGTACAATATGCGTTAGCTGAGTATGTGCCAAGCAAGATCGTAAGAGATGGAAAAGAGCCACCGTGGTACAACAACCGAGTTAGAAAACTGCTTCGGAAGCAAAGGGAACTTCACAGCAAACATAAACATAGCCAAAGACTTGCAGACAAACAAAAATTACGCGAAGCGAAATGTAGTGTGAGGAGGGCTATGCGAGAGGCGTTCAATAAATTCGAAAGTAAAGGTCTATGTACTGACTTGGCAGAAAATGCTAAGAAATTTTGGCCTTATGTCAAAGCGGTAGGTGGATCAAAACAAAATGTCCAGACAGTCTGTGACCAAAATGGTACTGAAAAAGAGGATGACAGACTAAAGGCCGAAATACAAAATGTCTTTTTCCAAAGCTGTTTCAAGAGGAAGACTGCACTGTAGTTCGTTCTCTTGATTGTCGCACGGATGACAAAATGGTAGATATCGAAATAGACGACAGAGGGATAGAGAAACAATTAAAATCGCTCAAGAGGAAAGGCCGCTGGACCTGATGGGATACCAGTTCGACTTTACACAGAGTACGCGAAGGAACTTGCCCCCCTTCTAGGCAGCGATGTGCCGTAGGTCTCTAGGATTGGAAAAAGGCACAGGTCATCCCAGTTTTCAAGAAGGGACGTCGAACAGATGTGCAGAACTATTGACCTATATCTCCAACGTCGATCAGTTGTAGAATTTTGGAACACTTATTATGTTCGAGTATAATGACTTTTCTGGAGACCAGAAATCTACTCTGTAGGAATCTGCATGGGTTTCGAAAAAGACGATCGTGTGAAAGCCAGCTCACGCTATTCATCCACGAGACTCAGAGGGCCACAGACAAGGGTTCCCAGGCAGATGCCGTGTTTCTTGACTTCCGCAAGGCGTTTGATACAGTTCCCCATAGTCGTTTAATGAACAAAGTAAGAGCATATGGACTATCAGACCAATTGTATGATTGGATTGAAGAGTTCCTACATAACAGAACGCAGCATGTCATTCTCAATGGAGAAAAGTCTTCCGAAGTAAGAGTGATTTCAGGTGTGCTGCAGGAGAGTGTCGTAGGACCGTTGCATATTCACAATATACATGAATGACCTTGTGGATGATATCGGAAGTTCACTGAGGCTTTTTGCGGATGACGTTATGGTACCTCGAGAGGTTGTAACAATGGAAAATTGTACTAAAATGCAGAAGGATCTGCAGCGAATTGACGCATGGTGCAGGGAATGGCAATTGAATCTCAATGTAGACAAGTGTAATGTGCTGCGAATACATAGAAAGAAAGATCCCTTATCATTTAGCTACAATATAGCAGGTCAGCAACTGCAGCAAGTGGAAGCAGTTAATTTCATAAATTATCTGGGAGTATGTATTAGGAGTGATTTAAAATGGAATGATCATATAAAGTTGATCGTCGGTAAAGCAGATGCCAGACTGAGATTCATTGGAAGAATCCTAAGGAAATGCAATCCGAAAACAAAGGAAGTAGGTTAGAGTACGCTTGTTCGCCCACTGCTTGAATACTGCTCAGCAGTGTGGGATCCGTACCAGATAGGGTTGATAGAAGAGATAGAGAAGATCCAACGGAGAGCAGCGCGCTTCATTACAGGATCATTTAGCAATCGTGAAAGCGTTACGGAGATGATAGATAAACTCCAGTGAAAGACTCTGCAGGAGAGATGCTCAGTAGCTCGGTACGGCCTTTTGTTGAAGCTTCGAGAACATACCTTCACCGAGGAGTCAAGCAGTACATTGCTCCCGCCTAAGTATATCTCGCGAAGAGACCATGAGGATAACATCAGAGAGATTAGAGTCCACACAGAGGCATACCGACAATCCTTCTTTCCACGAACAATACGAGACTGGAATAGAAGGGAGAACCAATAGAGGTACTCAAGGTACCCTCCGCCACACACATTCAGGTGGCTTGCGGAGTATGGATGTAGATGTAGATGTAGATGTAGATGTAGATGTAGACGTCGCAGCACTAGTGTGGGATCTGGTATTGTGATGCTGAAGGAGACAGTACTCCATATGCGGACGAACTCTTCCAATTCAAAACTCTATTACAATGCCCTGTTTCTTACGCACTAACATGGTTACGTTACACATCACCATGTTGTACGCTACAGTTCCCAGACCTATAGCGGCAGAGGGCTGCAAATACGTAGACGTGATGAATAAACGTTAATCACATTATTTTTGTTTAAAAGCCTTAAGAGTTTTCGTATCAAAAATTCAGAGGCATTACTTTTCAGCACTCCCTTGTAATACACGTTGCTGAGAAGAAATTCTGTGTTGTTTTTTGTGTGTAATTAATACATTCGCCGTGTTCATACATACGTGCAGCAGGTGAATGCTGGAAATAGTGTTACCGGTATTACATATTCTGAAAATTGCTACTGTTTATATATATTAAGAACATTAAATTCAATGAACAAAATTCAAAGTGAAGTACCGCTTATTTTAATATGGCCTAGAATTATTTGATTATGCCAAACACAGCTACAGTGACGGTAGATTAATTTTGGGTTTAATAATCTGCGTGCACTTATATCGAATTTTAGCATAGCTGTCGTGTTATTAGCTTCTCTGAAAAAAAAAAGTCTAAAGAGGACTTAGTTGTTCAGCTCCCTAGTTACTGTAAGGCTTGAAATCGAGTGCTATCTTTGTTGTACAAGCTCTCTCACTTCCACCCATCACCTCGGTTGCCGTTTCTGGTCTGATTTGGTGGCCACATGTCTCGAGTGTAGTAAGTAACCAGTGCACAAGACCGGCTGGTTTCGTCATAAAAAATCTAAAAAACATGCGGGGGAGTTGGTTTCCTCATTTGGTTTTTGGTCAGGCTTAAACAAGAGCGGTACACATATTACACTCAACTCCCTCAAATCATTCCTCATGTAAAGGTACTGAACTGATTCTTATAACATATCTATGTAGGTGAACAGGTCACACACCAGAAATATGAAGGATACAGTATCTCTTTTCTCTTTCAGAAATGATGGGATCAAAAAAAGAAAAGAAGATAGACCTATGTCTTCCAAAACATCGGACAGAGGCTCGCTTTGCTGCACGTTAAGGCCTAGACAGTGTTGACACAGTTTGTGATGAGCCACACTTCGTATGCCACATACTTGCACAGTATCAGAAGAAGAATGAAACAAAACAAAAAAAAAAAACCATGTCCTTGCGGAGAGGAGAGGGGTTAAGGGTTAGTGGCACTCATCGCCGATGTTACCAGCATCCATATGAAATTAGGAGAAATTAATGTTGTAAACATAGAGAAAATGATAGAAAAGAAGTAAAAAGTAATATGGCATAAAATCTCACTCACTCTTCCCCAGTGTCACCCATGACACATCATGGAAAACAGCATTAAAATTTTTCAGATGTTCTAAAACTGTTAAGTAAACCTAAGTGAGACAATAGATTCACAGGAATGACCCACTAACTGTGAATGCCAATTGTATGTGGACATAGCTAGTCCTGGGCTAAAGCGATTGAATTACCATGAAATGCCTAATGTTAAGTAGATACAGTACCTTTCTTGTGTATGAAAAACCAGAAAATGAATATGTTCTACAATATTAATTCATTTAGCTCTCCTCTTTTCGGCGTACAAGGCCGTCATCAGACTATAATTTTTTGTCGTCATAAAACAGCAACAACATGGAGAACGAGAGAAAGATGTATAAACAAGGTAAATGACACTTTTGGTTATGCAACTGGAACATAACTGAAAATATTGAAGCTAAACAATAAATAATTCTGAATCTAAAGTACCATCAAAATTGAAAAATACAAACGTTTTGTGTTTGTATGCATGTGTGTGTTTTTACAGAAGGGTGGAAAAGTAATATGAATAAAACGAAATCGTGGAAGAAAGACTTCCCAATATTTTTTGGCTTGATCCACCGCACTGGTCAAATGAATAATAGTTGAGAATTGTATTAAATTAGAACTGTGTGCTGAAGAGGGAACCGTGTCTGTCACGCGTGACTCTCTTGCCGAATGAACTATCTAGGCTCGTCACACGACCCACCCTCGACACCTGAACTCTGCCAATATCTCTGCCCCACATCAGAGACCTCCTGAAACAACTACTACGCAGACCTTGTTGATACTGTGTTCCAATATTCTGTACTATTTCATATAATATTATATTACATGACTTATTTATTCTTTAGGCTAGAGTAATCCGAATTTACAGATAGAGTATAAATAAACCTCATTACATACATCACAAGGGCTCCACAACTGCTGAGCTCCACAACTGCTGATAGTATTTAAATTGAGTGATCATGTATTTAATAACATTTCGTGGTATCGTAAAATGTGCAGTGATTTATGGTACTTGTTATGAGGCATTCCAGGGTGACTGCTGAGATAGTTATATAACTAGGCCTATAATTACTCCTATATTAAATTATAGTTGTCTCTGCACGTTCATCAGTACACAGACTGACATTGTAAGTGGCGATTAGGCTAACATCGTTCAATTAAGGGAAAATTGATATTATTCGTGTAAATAGAAAGATAAAGTATCTCAGTATTTGAATACGCATGCTGTACCAGTTTATCTTTGTGATGTCACTCAGTTTTGAAGAATGGTAATCTACTTCTTCAAGTGAAATTGTTTAAATACTTTTAACTTGTTTAATTTTATAGTAGAATTTGTTTGTGCAGATATATGCCTTTGAGTCGCTCTTAACGAAATGAGATGGGCAGATGTAAGGGTAATTCCAGGAATATCAGTAGGAAGTATGCTAGGACACGTAGTGTTTACATCCGAAGTTTCTTGAAGCTGTTAGCAGATGATGCTGTTGCCTGTAGAAAGGTTACAATGCCAGAGAAAAGCAGAGAATTACAGGAAGACCTGCAGAGGGTTGATCATTGGTGCAGCTATAGGCAGTGGAACCTGAACGTAAATAAATGAAACAAAACACACCAAACAGGCAAAGAAATTCACTACTGTAGGATTTCACTATTGCGACACGATACTGCAGTGCCTGTGTTATTCAGAATTACGATGCACCGTGGCGACTACAGCTGTTATGAAATACTTGAAAAGTATTCGCAGCGCATGTGGAAAACCATCAGCTATATTAATGGAATGACGACAGTGAAAATATGTGTTGGACAGGGACTCGAACCTGGATTTCCCGCTTGTCGTAAGCGGTCGCCTTACCATTTGGCTATCCGAGCACGGCTCAGGGCCAGGCCGAAACTTCCGTACATGTAAGCATGTCTGAAAGAACTTCCCATTGTAATTTGAAACAATACAGGGTGATTCAAAAAGAATACCACAACTTTAGGAATTTAAAACTCTGCAACGACAAAAGGCAGAGCTAAGCACTATCTGTCGGCGAATTAAGGGAGCTATAAAGTTTCATTTAGTTGTACATTTGTTCGCTTGAGGCGCTGTTGACTAGGCGTCAACGTCAGTTGATGCTAAGATGGCGACCGCTCAACAGAAAGCTTTTTGTGTTATTGAGTACGGCAGAAGTGAATCGACGACAGTTGTTCAGCGTGCATTTCGAACGAAGTATGGTGTTAAACCTCCTGATAGGTGGTGTATTAAACGTTGGTATAAACAGTTTACAGAGAATGGGTGTTTGTGCAAAGGGAAAAGTTCTGGACGGCCGAGAACGAGTGATGAAAATGTAGCACGCATCCAGCAAGCATTTGTTCGCAGCCAAGGAAAATCGACTCGCAGAGCTAGCAGAGAGCTGCAAATTCCACAATCAACTGTATGGAGAGCCCTACGAAAAATGTTAGTTATGAAACCTGAACGTCAACTACCCGAGGCGATGGATCGGCCGCCAGGCAGCCCGTGACAGAGCACTTCATCACTGGCCTCCAAGAAGCCCTGATCTTACCCCCTGCGATTTTTTCTTATGGGGGTATGTTAAGGATATGGTGCTTCGGCCACCTCTCCCAGCCACCATTGATGATTTGAAATGAGAAATAACAGCAGCTATCCAAACTGTTACGCCTGATATGCTACAGAGAGTGTGGAACGAGTTGGAGTATCGGGTTGATATTGCTCGAGTGTCTGGAGGGGGCCATATTGAACATCTCTGAACTTGTTTTTGAGTGAAAAAAAAAACCTTTTTAAATACTCTTTGTAATGATGTATAACAGAAGGTTATATTATGTTTCTTTCATTAAATACACATTTTTAAAGTTGTGGTATTCTTTTCGAATCACCCTGTACATTCATTGCAATACCGTGTTTATCCATTGACACCGGGCAAGTGACTTTCGAGCAAAACGTCCTGCCTCTAAGTGAACATCCGTAACGGATGTACGAGTACAGGCTATAGACGCATGGTTGACGAAATATAGATGTTTGAGTCTGGCCGTGAGGCATGTTCACGAAGCCAAATGGTAAGGCGACCGCTTACGACATGCGAGAAATCCAGGTTCGAGTCCCGGTCAGGCACAAAATTTCGTTGTCGTCATTCCATTATACAGCTGATGGTTGTCCAAATTCGCAACTGGGAATACATTTCACGGATTACATTATTGGCTACAAATCACCGGAAACTATCGAACAGTACCTATAGGTAACAACCCAGAGCGACCTAAAGTGTAATGATTTCATCAAAACAAATTATAAGAAAATCAGATGGCATCCTGAGATTCACTTGGCGAATCACGAGAATATTTTAAGGACTCTAGATATGACTTAAGAAACATTTGCTCGACCGTCTATTGAATATTACTCATCAATTTGGTACTTTTCCCAGGTCAGATTATTAGAAGACAGAGAGAGACTGGAAGCTTGCACGGGTCTCACCAATATCCAAGAAGGGAAGTAGGAAGAATCCGATTACAGACCTTATATCTCACGTCGATTTGACTCAGGATTTCAGAACATATACTGACCTACGAAAATCTGCGAGTTTCGTCACGGGACCCTTTACTCGATGCGAGCATTACAGAGATGTTCAATAAACTCAGGTGGGGAAACGCTACGAGAGAGGCGTCGTGTATTACTCAGAGGCTTACTGTTGAAATTCAGAGAAAGGAAGCCTACGAAGAGTTGGTTAATGTATTACTTCCTCCAACATACAACATACGTGTCGCAGAACGAACACGACGAGAAAGTCAGAGAAATTGGAGTTTATGCGGAGTCTTACCGAATATAGTTTTCCTCGCGGAACATTCGCCATTCCGGAATACAAGGAATGGAGGGAGAGAGGTGGGGGAAGACATTACCATCAGCCAAAAACCGTATGGTGTCTTGGCTGGTATAAATGTAGATGAAAATTTAGAATGTGGTAATAGCAGCAGGTAGCTACACCCGTTTAAAATCATTCAGATTTCTTCATTTACATGATAGTCATTAAAAAGTGTTAGCATTATAGTTACTTTACAAACATAAGCTACAATATTAGTGTTGCCACAATATGCATTTTAGATGTACTGGTACATACCAAGTGTCCATTTTTTTTCGATGAAATTTTTCTGGTTGCGTGACAGAATCAAGACTTGGAAAATTATTGCCGGTCAGTTACTGTCACAGGCATACATCGTTAGTAGTTTTGTCGGATCAGAACTGAACTGAAATGGACTCCAGCTGCGAAAGACAGGCTTGAAAATTTAGTTTCTTTGTTGCCTATCGCATGCGTCACAATTTTATCTGCCACAGCTGTCCCCTCCGATTTATGCTTGGTGAGTTCATATGCCACAAAATGAGCACTGACAGTAATTTTCTCCGTCTACTCCATACTCCTTGCGGTAAAAACCAGCTTATTCCTTTTCTCATACGTCATCATTTTTCACTTCTAGCTCCCCTCTTTTCTACAGTAGTTCTAAATTTTTTGTATTTCTTTTAATGATTGTGTGCTTCTTTTCCTGCTGTGATGTAGTTTATCAGTTTTCGTTCTTTTAAGATTTGTTTTAATTTGTTTCGGGTATATCCTTCACTGGTGTCTACATGAGTAGTTCTGAGTGCTGTTTAGCTACTGACGCTTTGGGAGTTACTTTATCTCACATGTGAGCCTGACAGATAACTGTAAAACTACTACTACTAGTACGGCAACGCAGCTGCTAACAACTGGGCTATTTTGTTCTAAACCTGATTGAAATTTAGTGCTAAGTGAAATGATCTGGTCACGATTTGGATTATTTGCCGTAAATATATTGTTGAGACATAATGAGGTATTTGATGGAATGGTGACCGTCTCTGGTAGGGCTCCTCAGTCATCGTTTCCTCTGACAAGTCTTCGTCTGTTATTTTTTTCTGCACAGCATGGGTGAATCTCAGTGGGCTTCGTAAAAACAACCTTAATTAAATCATCGGGAACTGTTTTTCCACCGTTTTTAATTTTAAGGTAAGATTACATTCTCTGTCATCCAGAGTTTTCATTTTGAAGTCTTTCTTGTAGAAGTTCCATCGTTAAAAGCTTTCATATGTTGCACTATATGTTTTGACATCTTCGTAACTTTACCAGTTGATCTTATGCGATATCTAGGCGTCTGGAACATGCATACAGCAGATGCTTCTTGGGGTGGAAACTAACTGCCATTGCCCAAAGTCAAATAACAGCCATTATCCCCATAGATAGCGATATTTTTAGAACGTTTGTACGAAGTAACGAAATAAATCACATTCGTAGCAAATTTAATACCAAACACTGCACGTATTCTAGGTCATGGCTGTTGCAATTACTATCTTAGTAAAACTTAAATATAAGCTACGTTATTTACAACCACAGCATCTCCACTCTCAATGAGATTATAGTTTTTGTAGGTTTCTCGAATTATCCAATATACTCATTTCGCTCTCGTGAAGACGCACCACACGCGTGGATCTTTTTCTGTCCTGATGGTGGTGGTGGTGATGCGGGGTGTTTTTTCGCCATGGCTCGTAACACCGCCGACTGCTCCGGCTTTCTCGCAAAGTGCTCTCCATTTCGCGGCAGATCTTATTTCCGCTTCCAGAACGGCCTCCCACACGACCTGGCTATAGTGACCGTCTGGCTGCCAAGCCGATCCTTCCCTCCGAAGTTGGCTCTTTCTGCCGCCGTTTCTTATCCTTCCTGTCTCAGTGTTTCTACTGCGGTTTTAGGAAACAAGCTAATTGATTTCCTGGCCACTGACCAACGGTACATAAACAACTCTATTGGGAATGGTATGCCTTAATGCAATCGTTTCACAGCATATTACGTGAAACGGAGGATATATGAAACAGTGAAATAGGTAAAGATCTCAAGAACAAGAATGTAGCAATCCAGACACGAAAGAATGCAGTTGCTGCCAGGTATGTTATCAAACCACCTGTCGAGTAACTCACGGAGAGAAGATATTACTACGAAGTATCTACAGGAAAATGGAACGGCCGGTAGAAGCTAAACTGGGAGAAGATCAGTTGGAATTCCGGAGAACTGAAAGAACATGCGAGGCAGTGCAGACTCTGCGACGTATCTTAGAAGTTATTTTACAGAAGCAAGACCAACGACAAAATATCCGTAGACTGAATACCAGTTACGTAGTTTTAAGAGTATGCTCCACACTTAGAAATCACCTATAACCCCTCGCTTGTCGAAACATTCATACCCAAAGACTGGAAAGTTTCACAGGTCTCACCTATGTCCAAGAAAGGAAACCGCATGAATCCGCTTACAGACTCATATATCTTACGTCGAGTAGCCACAGGATATTCAGATGTTATGGATTACCTGGAAGAAAACAAGTTATCGACCAATAGCCATCAGGGATGCAGAAGATATCGTTCCTGTGAAACGCAACTAGCTCTTTATTCTCACGACCTAACGAGTGTGCTCTTAGACTGTTTTCAGATCTTCCTGTCATTTACCATCTTGTAAAGTAAGAAGATGATCAAAATTAATTGGAAAATAATTTGGAGAAGATATCTGGGTGGTACGATAAGTTGCAATTGACTCTAAATAATGGAAACTGTGAAATCAATCTACATGCGTAGTAAAAGGAATCCGCTAAATTTACATTACACGAAAGATCACAAAAATCTAAAGACTGCGAATTCAGCTAAAAACGTAGTTACTGAAAACTTATATGGGAAAGGTTACATAAATAATGTTGTGGAGAAAGCGAACCAAAGACTGCCATTTACGAGGCAAAACACTCTGAAACTGTAATAAGTGTACTAAGGAGACATCCTACACTAAGCTTCCTCGCCCTCTTCTAAAGTATTGGTGCGAGATGTGGCATCAGCATCAGGTAGGACTGACGGAGAACGTCGAAAAAATTCCAAAAAAGGCAGCTCATTTTGTATCATCGCGAAGTAGATGAGAAAGTTCCACCGGCATGATATATGAATTGGGACGGCTAATATTAAAACAAAGGCATTTTTCGTTGCAGCAGGATCTTTTCTTGAAATTTCAATCACCAACTTTCGCTTCCGAATGTGATTTTTTTTACTCCCGGTTACATAGGAAGAACAATCACCATAATAAAATAAGAAAAGCAGAGCCCGCGTCGAAGTATTTCTGTTTTCGTTTTTTCCGCGCGTGTTCCACAGTTGCACGGTAGAGAAATAGCTTGAAGGTGGTTCGATGAACCCTCTGCCAGGCACGTGACTGTAAACTGCAGAGTAATCATGTATATGTAGATGTAGAAGAAATCATAACTTCAGAGTTTTTTGATGAATTTCTAAATATTTCATAAAAGGCGAAGAACTAGGAAGATCAGACGTACGGAATCGATAACTTCTTGAAGATGAACATAAAAGAGTAAAACCAAATTAACGGAATGTAGCAGAATCAAACCAACTGACGACGGAGCAATTGGATTAGTAAATAAGATGTTAAAAGTAGCAGGAGTGTTTAGGCAGTTGAGCGGTAAAATACCTGATGATAGCAATAGTAAACGTTAAATTAAGACTAGTGATATCAGTAAGAATTAAATGAAAAGAAAAAATGTAATATCATTGATGTTAAGGGTATCGAATACTGTTCTGAAGTATATATTTGGAGAGTAACCTTATTGGGAAGTGAAAGGTAGACGACAAACAATATACACAAGAACAGAACGGGAAACCTTTGAAAACTGATGTCACGAAGAATTCCGAATATTAAATTCGTAGACTGGATAACTAATGAAGGGGTGCTGAAATGAATCGAGAAGGAATAAGATAAAGGTATAATTTGAATAAACGCAGTATTAGGTGGAAAGTACACGTGATAAGGCTTCAAGTAATAACTCATTGTGTATTAGAGAGAAGCGAAGGTTGGTTAAAATTGTAGGGGAAGATAAGTGCTTGATATAATAAGCAGGTTCAAGTGGTTGTAGTAGTTGTACAGGCTGCAATATTTCTGCAGAGTTGAAGATTCTTGCACAAGTTAGACCAGCAACAGAGCTACATTAATTCAGTCTTCGGACATAAGGGTACAACAACATGTGAATGGAATCTATTTTATAAGATTTTGCGTATAATCTCATGTGAGACTGTAACACTTATATCGATAAGGAGTAGGCTTATTTTAAGTAACTGTGTACCTGCAATTTATGATATGTGCATTCTGTGTTGTTTGAATTCCTTGTTGTGTGGCAAGAAAATTAGAGTTCTGTACTCCCTCAGGGAGTCACACCTAGTGATAAGTGGCTGGCGACCACGGGGCCCCGAGCTCAGTCCTGGCATTGCTTCCTCTTACTTTTGCCAGGCACCTCACTTTTATCTTTCCTATCTGGCCACCCTCGGCCAGCTCTTGTTCTTTTCCGACCCTGACGCTATTAGGTTTCGAGGGCTACGGGTGTTTCATTTTCCAACCTATACTTCTCATGCAGCGTCTGACCCGGAGCGGGCGGCTGCAAAAGGCGTCAGTATCCCATGTTAGGAGCGGCCTCCAGAACTGCGGAAGGCAACGGAATACCACCGCAGATTATCTTCCCTGCATAATGCAGTCTCCATTTTATGCACAAAAGTGGCTTCCTCTCATCTTAAATCATTGTCCGGAGGTCAAATAGTCCCCCATTCGGATCTCCGGGGGAGGACAACTTGAAAGGAGGCAAAAAATTAAAACGAGAATTGTTACCTGGAATGTTATAACTCCGCTACAAGCAGGAAAACTAGAAAACCTTAAAAGAGAGAAGGAAAAGAATCACATGGACCTCGTAGGAGTTGCTGAGGTAAGATGGAATGGACATGGAGAGTTGCAGTCAGGTGAATATGTGTTGTACTACTCAGGAGGAGAAGTAAAAGGAATTAATGGAGTAGGAATGATTATGACAAAGGAATTGGCTAAATGTGTGGAATATGTAGACTACGCAAATGACCGGGTTATTGGTGCATGGCTGAAAGGAGCACAAAAAGATTTACTGATTGTCCAGGTGTATATGCCAACTTCAGAACACGATGATCAAGTTGTAGAGGAAACGTGTAATTTAATAGAGAGAATAATGGACGAAAATAAAAAATGCTGCAAAATAGTAATGGGAGACTGGAACGCCATTGTGGGAGAAGGGAAAGAGGGAAACATAATAGGCATTCATGGTCTTGGAAAGAGAAATGACAGAGGTGCATGGGTAATTGACTTCTACAGGGAAAGGCAGCTGATAGCGGCAAACACTTGGTTCAAGAACCACAAGAGGAAGCTCTATACTTGGAAATCACCAGTGGATAAATACAGAAACCAAATCGATTTTATACTGGTAGAAGAAAGATACAGGAATACAATCAAGAAGGTGCACACATTACCAGGTGCAGATATTAATAGTGACCACAACTTACTTATGGCAGAAATAGAAATAAGAATGAAAAAACTGAAGAAGGCGACCATGGTGAAGAAGTGGGATTTAGAGAAGATAAGAACCAACAAAGAACAAATTACAGAAATGCTGTCTTTGGAGTTTCTAAACACATTACGAGACAAAAAAGCACCCGATAATGCCAACGAGTACTAGAATATGCTGAAAGAAGGAATCATTAAAGCAGGACAGCAAAATGTAGGATATGTAAAAGGGAAATGTCAAAAAAACCATGGGTCACACAAGAAATGATTTCCAAGATGGAGGAGAGAAAAAAATTGAAAAAAGAGAACACTGAAGATGCAAGAAAGATATACGGAAGGTTAAATAATAAACTGCGAAGAGAAACAGAGCAGGCTAGGAAAAAATGGCTAAAAGAGGAATGTGATGAAATTGAAGAACTGGACAGAAAGGGAAGATACGACTTACTATACAACAGAGTAAAGACTATGACATGGGAACAAAACACAGCAGGAAGTGCTACTATGGAAATTTTGAGTAAAGACGAAGAGGTAGTGTACAAAGATCGTGACGATGTCCTCCAGAGATGGGAAGAATATATAAAAAAAATATATGACACAAATAGCAAATCAGAAACTCTGGAACTTGAATCACACAACAGTGTAAGTGATGACGAGAAAGGAGCAACCATCATAATGGAAGAAGTAAAGTCTTCCATAGCTGCAATGAAAAATGGCAAAGCGGTAGGTACAGACACGATACCGGGAGAAATATTAAAATGCTAGAACCATGATGCAATAAGAGAAATATTGAGATTATGTAATAAAATATATGACAGTGGTGAATGGCCTGAGGACTTTCTGACAACAGTAATGATTCCATTACCGAAAGACAAGGAACCAAGAAATGCAGCAAGCACAGGACAATAAGCGTTATTTCACATGCAGCCATAGTGATGTTAAGAATAATTAATAAAAGACTCGAAAAAGTAATGGAGGAGAATATTGGTGAGGAGCAGTTTGGCTTTAGACGGAATACGGGCACCAGAGATGCAATAGGGCTCCTACAAATATTGGGAGAAAGTTTTATTGGAAAAGATAGAGACCTATATATGTGCTTCATCGATCTAGAAAAGGCATTTGACAATGTGGTTTGGGACAAGCTGGCGACTATTATGAGGGAAAAGAGAGTGGACTGGAAAACTAGAAGACCTATAAACTCATAATATCTTAATCGAAAAGTTTCAGTTAAAGTGAGAGGAGAAAGTACAAAGTAGATCAGACTAGGAAAAGGAGTAAGACAAGGATGCTGTTTGTCACCTACTCTTTCCAACCTCTACTTGGAAAATGTGATTGACCAATGCTCATTAGATGACAAAGGAGTAGAAATTGGAGGAAGAAGAGTAGGGTGTTTGAGATTTGCTGATGACATGGTCCTTCTAGCCACAGGGGAAAAAGGATTACAGGATTTGGTGGACACCATTGCAACTAACGGAAAAAAATATGGAATGAAAATTAACACAAATAAAACAAAAGTATTGGCACTAGGAGGAAATAAGGAAATAAAAATTATGCTGAATGGAGAAATACTAGAAGAGGTGCAAAATTTTAAGTATCTTGGAAGCAGAATAGACACCGAGTGGAAGTGCACAACAGAAATTAAAGCAAGGATAGCAATTCCAAAGAGGCGTTTTATAACAAAAGGAGAATTTTGTGCAGCGGTCTGGACAGAAAACTTAGAAAGAGACTCATGAAATGTCTTGTATGGAGTGTTCTTCTATATGGCGCTGAAACATGGACTATGAGGAAAAAAGACGGAGAAAGGCTGGAGGCTTTTGAGATCTGGACATGGTGGAACATGGAAAGAATAAGTTGGACGGACAGAGTAAAAAATGAAGAGGTACTGAGAAGAGTGGGAGAGAAAAGAAAGTTACTAGATGTAATAAAGAGAAGAAAAAGAAATTGGATTGGGCATATATTAAGAAAGAATGACGGACTGATAAAAATAGTTTTAGAAGGTTATGTAGAAGGGAAACGGAAGCGAGGAAGAAAGAGATTCCAGATACTGGATGACATGATGGACGGTACAACATACAGGAGCCTTATGAAGGAAGCAATGGATCGCAGAAAATGGAGGGGCAAAGGACCTGCTAATATAGTAGCTAACTGATAGTGATGACTGTATATATGAAAGAAGCAAAAGTATATGTTGAAATTTTAAATCATTATAAAATGAATATGTTTATGAAAGAAGTATGTTTGTTAAAAGCTGGTTCGTGCTTAGGGAACTTGTATTTGTAACATGTAAACGCTGTATGGAAGTCCCTCAGCAACGGAAGTGGCATGGCGCGATGTAAAAGGGGGGTTTGGCGGTCGAACTGAGAGGCTCCCTTGTGTGAACGGCACGCAGTGTGTGGCTAGCCTTAGCACGGTACACGTCGACGGTGCTAAGAGAGGCAATTGGAAGCTGCATTAGAAGGGATTTGCCTCGCATGTGGATCCGGCCATTATTTGGTATTCACGGAATAATGGAATGGCTCTAATATTTTGAAAATCCGACGCCAAGAAGAGAATTTATAGAACATTCGTAGATCAAGAACCGTGAGTACAGTTAGCCGCCATTTCGCCTGCAACTAATGTTCGAGACTGCTTCACAGACTTCATACATTCAGTTACGTAATATATGTTGGCATGGACCAGTTAATTTGCGTGTTGCTTCAATAATTATCACATAAAACGTCAGTTCGTTTTCGAAACCATAACTTCCATCCCGATCACGAGCCTACGCAGGGGCCTCACCTAAGTGCTACTAAAATCGAGTGTCCTGAATTTAATGAACAATTCTGGCATTCATGTGTTTAAAAGTGATTGTCTGTCTAAAGTAAGAGGAGTAGCAATAGTTAGAGTAAGAGTAAAATTTGGATATTTTGTTTATGGACTACCCCAAGTGAAATTGTTAATGTAGGAACTTTAAGTACAAAAAGTTAAAGATTAATCAACAGGAAGGTGAAAACCTTAATAATTTAAAAGCTACAACCATAAAAGTCAAGTTGGATAGGCTTTTGCTAAAGTATCCTTAATTTATTATAAAATATAGTTTTGTAGGATTACAGAGGAAGAGTGTGTAAATATTACTGCCAAGAATACCTGCTTCACAGGTGATTAAAATAGAAGTACATATAAATCTTTAATGACTCGATTTGTGGTACCACTATTAGAAGTGAAGTTATGCACATTTTCAAAGATAGTGTTGTTTTGGAACCCATCATGAATGGTTCCTTTTGAAGCTAATTAAGCACAGTGTTCCATTTTATAACCTTTCAAAGTAATTTAAATGAATGATTAGCTTTTAGAGACAGTTTCTACTTTTGAAATAGTCAAAGAATCTGGGATAGTGAACCTATACCAGTTTGAGGGTCCCCGTTATATTCTCCTCCAATTAAGAAAATAACTGAACTATTACTGTTACTAAGGAAAATTGCTATATGCAAAGGAGCTTAAGCAGTATGTTGAAGATACTATTTGTCTTTATTTGTGTTATTCATGTCAGTCCAGATAGAAGCCCCTCATCTCCAAAATTAGTTCTGCGCTTCATGCAGCAATGTTTCAGTATTTTGATTAAGTAACACTATTGATTGTGGCCGTCATTAGCATGAGCTCGATGCAATTTTGCTCCCCATACTTCATTGGTGTGTGTGTGTGTGTGTGTTATTGGTAACTGCTGCTACACACAGTGAAGGGTTCACCGTGTCAGTTAGTATCCTGTTTGCTATTCAAAGGGAAATCTCAACAAACGTAACTTCAATAACTAATATCCAATTTTCTCAAATATATACTTCCAAATTAATGCGCCTAGTTAGGCTAGCGACTGTTCATTTTTTTTGATTCACTTATAATTATACCACTTCTGTTATCTCGCAAGGTCAAGGCCGTTTGGTTTTACTGTTAACTTCACAAGATTGGAAATTATAGTCCGTTATCCATTTCCGTTAGACAAACGCACGGGCGAACATTTAAATCCTCTCAGAGGATAGCATTAGCGACTTTCACGGAACGTTATTGTTGTAAGACGACACTCTGGCGCGTGAGAACGAATATTTTGAATCCAGAAACCTTGAAGCGATCCATTTTCAAATCAACCACATGTGAATAGATTGTATACTGTTTCTTGTATCATCCGATGTGCGACGACAATTTGGCAGCTGAGAACGACAACATACTTTGAATCCAGAAACCTTTAAGCCATCTACAAGTGAAACAATCACCTCTATGGCATGAGTTTCAAGACCCTCCTCGTTTTATCAGCAGTTGCTCCAGGAGACACTCACACTTTACTTGTTATTTGATACCGTAATTCAGCTGATCAAGAAAGAAAAATGATTTTATATTTCCAGTTAATGCTTTAGATCCTGCGAAAGGACACACGCTAGGAGAACGATATTTGTACTGATACGTGAGAAGTTATAATTCAGACTCGTCCCTACTAAGCACCAAAGGCATGATCTTGGAGTCAGGAGAAACAAAGCCTTAAATAAAGCTAATCAGCAATTCTGGGGAAAACATAAAGAGAACTCTTTTAATAAAAGAGTAAAGGTAGCGAAATTAAGCTTTAACACCCCGTCGCCGACGAGGTCGCTAAAGACGATGTAAAAACTCGTATTTGAGGTAGGATGGGAAAGAAAATCTGCTGTATCCTTTTAAGACAATCATCGTGTATTTCTCTTACGGGGTTTAGGGAAACGGAAAAATTAAGTCTGAATGGCCGTACGGGAATATGAACGTCCACCCGTTCGAATGGAGTGACCAGTGCGTTAAGCGCTGAAAGTCTTTTAAGACCGATAGATACAATAATGTTCCCCTCAGACGAGTACATTGATGTTTATTGTGAGATTGTTTCGTGACAGATCGGTTTCTTTAATGCCATAGAACGTCACAGGGGTTGTAGGAGATAACTAAGAAAGAGCCTACGAGTCTAAACGTAAACACATCTTACTTACCAGTGTTACAAATGGCCACCTCGTAACCACCCTTCCTGTGCTAACGGGATTAGCTTTGTATCTTCAAATGGGAACCACACATTTTTACTGCATATTCGGATTTTACGCCAAAAAATACGCTTGCAGTTTGCCAAACCACTGTTTCCATTCATGGTAGATGGCGCTGTAATCGGTAAGTGAATATTTTTACAATTAAGAACCAACACATTTCATTCCACATTTCATTTTCTATGTCAATGTAAAACTTTGTGCTCTAACGGTTGATATTCATGTTCAAACGTTACTTGAGTCCTGGAAATTTGATGGTACGGTACAGATAAGTTTGCTATACAACGATGTTTCTGGCAAGCGAATAACTTGTATGGTAACGTAGTTTTCTGTTCCCTACGGGGTTCATTGTACTGACTTACGAATCTCCAAACCATCGAAATGTTTAATTTTGGTGACCGTCCTCGAACCCCACCATCAGGGCGTGACTTCATCGAACCACTGTAGCTGTCGCACTGGCAACGTGTGGAAAAGTGCCAATTACTCAAAAGCACTTAACAGAGCGTATCAGAAATGGTTGCGTGTACACCACCAGACATTCTTTTAAGACGTGTACATGCATTCCACGCACAAATAAATAAATGTATCGAAACGTAAGGTCGTCACTTTGAACATTTCTTGTGAATTACAATTATGATGTGAGGAGAGGGAACTCACCGAAATCAAGAACCGTAATACTGAGAAGCAAGGGGACTCACCGAAATCAAGCACCGCAATAGTGAGAAGATAGGGGACTCACCGATATCAAGCACCCCAAGGTGCGGTGCAAGTGACTCACCGATACCATGCATCCCGATCGGAACAGACAACTGTTACATCCATTTCATTCTTCCTGGACCACTCTAAACTGAATTTCTAACCAGAAAATAACACTGCTAACCATATTTTACTGTATAATTAAAATTGTAACACCAAAAAATATTTCTAAAATAAATATCAACCGTAGAACGCAAACGTTTACATTACATCGTAATTGAAATGTATAATCAAATGTAACCGTTCTTAACTGCAAAGAGTGTACATTTGCTATTTGTCGATTACAGTGCCACCTACCACGAATGGAAATCAGTGGTTTGGTAAACAGTACGTATTTATTGGCACAGGATCCGAATACGCTATAAAAATGGAGGATCACATTTTAAAATAAAAAGTTGCTCCCCCCCTCTCCCTATTCGCCGGATGCGCTGGTAGAATGAAGCCAACTGTAGCAGAGCCGGATACTGATATTAGCTTATAACCTACAACTCGTCTTTCGTAATACGCTTTAAAATAAAAGCAAGGTCACTCCATGAAGGAAATATCCGAATGGGACGGAAAGCGGTAGATCTGATGTACATGTACAGACAAAAAAATGATCAGATTCTCGGGAAACTTGTACCATTTATTCAAGAAAAGAGTTTAAGAAAATGAGTAAGTTAGTAACGAGTTGGTCCACCTCTGACCCTTACGCAAGCAGTTATTCAGCTTAGCGATATTGATAGAGTTATTGGATGTCCTCCTGCGAGACTTTGTGGCAAATTAAGTCCTATTGGTGCGTTATCGTCAAAATCCCGAGGTGGTTGGAGGGCCTTGCTACTACTCCAGATTCCGCGTTTTGGAGAGATCTGGTGACCTTTCCGGCCAAGGTATGGTATGCCAAGTAGAAAGTCTAGCCGTGTGCGGGCGAGCATTATCGTGCTGGAGCGTAAGCCCAGGATAGCTTACCATGGAGGGCTACAAACTGGGGAGTAGAATATCGTCGACATACCGCTGTACTGTAAGGGTGCCGCAGATGACAACCAAAGGAATCCTGCAATGAAGCACGTTGTCACGTCATGTGGCGAGCGACAGACATGTTGGTATCCCAGCGGGGGCCAGGGCGTCTATAGACACATCTTTGGCTTGGAATCTCACTGACGGGCGTAAAATTGTAAGGTGCGTATTTTTCGAGATATTTTGTTGTTCCAAGTTTAAATGAACTCCCTCTTCTTTAGATTTTACGAGGAGCGTCAGAAAAATAACGCAACACTTTTTTAGAAGAAAGCTGGTTGTTTTTTTCAGGATACCAATACACCATATTAATCCCCACTCTTATAGTTACAAAACCCTTGTTTTCAACATAATCTTCGTTCCATGAGTAGGCCTTACGTTGTCTTACTAGGTGTGCCTGTACCCCACATGGTACCACCCTACTGGTCGCCATCGGAACCAACATCTTGCTGCATCAATAACCTCCCTATCATTCTTGTACTGCTTCTCAATGAGTGAATCCTTCATTGCACCAATCACTGGAAATCGGAAGGTGCGCAGGCGACGATTAACCTAGTGGACACACCTATGAGTACCCCAACAGGTGGACGAGTGTGTCAGCGATAGCACCAGAGACATCCAGTCGGGCAGAGAGGTGTTTGCCATCATATCGAATGAGAGTGTCCGCACGTTCCTATAATGCAGGAGTCACAACTCTGTGCGGCCAGCCGGCACGCGCGAGATCGGGCAGATTGGCGCGACATTGTTGCGATGATGACAGTCGTCTTTCTCAGCGACTCATCGTGCTTTTGTTCATTTCTAGGTATTCGTAGCCATTCTCCAAGCGCCTACGAGTACCTGCGATGCTCTGGTTTTGCACCCAAAGGAACTCAGTGACAGTTCTCTGCATAGAACTCAACTCCGTTACAGATACTATTTTGAAAGCTACGTATATTGTCGCCACCAATCGGAATTTCAAGAAACTATTGGTTCTGAAGAAGGAATATTCCACGATGTCCCACAACAAATTCTGAGTTTTGTATACCGAAAATTCCCCTGAAAAAATGTGTTGCATTAACTTATCGAACGCCAATAGTACACTAAGATAACAGAAGTTGTGGTGTACCTCCTAACATCATGTCGGACCTTCTTTTGGCAGATGGAATACAGCAGTTCGACGTGGAATCGACTCAAAAAGTCGTTGGAAGTTGTCCGCAGAAATATTGAGCCATGCTGCCTCTCTGTTCGTCCATAAATACCAAACTGTTGCCGGTCAACGATTTTATGCATGAACTAACGTCTCGATTATGTCCCATAAATGTTCAATGGTGTTCATGTCGGGAGATTTACAAGGCCAAATCATTCGCCTAAATTATCCAGAATCTTGAATTAAGATTGCTAGAAGTCGGCTTGCCGAAATATCAAGCATTTTGGACGACGCTACCAGGCTGAATACCCGAAACTTTTTCTAGATTTCTGTATGCCGGGAAAACCTCAGATCATTCATTACATAGAATGTTCTAGAAACCAATCACGAACAAATGCGGCCCGGTGAGATGGCTCGTTGTCATCCGTAATGCTTACATCATTGCTTGGGAATATAAAAGTCCATGAACGTCTGAAAATGGTCTCCAAATAGCCGTGTGCAACCATTTCCCGTCCGGAATCGCTTCAGTTGGACCGGAGCATCCAATCCATTCCATTTGAATACCATTATGGAGCCACCACCAACTTGCACAGTACCTTTTTGACAGCTTGGGTCAATAGTTTGGTGGGGTCAGCGCCATACTCGAATCCTACCATCAGCTCTTGCCAACTGAAATCGGGACTCATCTGACGAGCCCATGATCTTGGGGTCGTCTAGGGTCCACTACGGTCCAACCCATTTGGCCAAGAGCCCAGGGTGGCGCTACAGGAGATGTCGTGCTGTTAGCAAACCCACTCGCGTTGGTCGTCTGCTGCTTCAGCTCATTAACGCCAAATTTCGCTGCACTGTCCGAAAGGGTATTCCTCGTAAGTCTGACATTTATTGCGGCATTAACTTCACGTGATGTTGCTTATCTGTCAGCACTGACCACTCCACGAAAACTCTGCTGCTCTCGGTCGTTAAGAGGAGGCTGCCGGCCACTGCGTTGTTCGTGACGAGAGGTCATATCTGATATTTAGTATTCTCGGCACACTCTTGACACTGTGGATCTCGGAACACTAAATAATCCAGCGATTTCCGAAATGGAATGTCCCATGCGTCTAGCTTTGACTACCGTTTTTCGTGCGCGAGTAAACTCCCTTCGTGTGGCCGTAATCACGTCCGAAACCTTCACATGAATCACCAGAGTACGAACGACTACTCTGCCAATGCACTGTTCCTTTATACCTTGTTCACTCGATAACGTCGACAACTGTACGTAAGTATATGCTGTACCATGATATTTGGCACCATAACGTATAATATTTTCTGGTCAGTGTTTTAATAGTGAGACTGCATTTTAGAATCACATGAAGGAGGTTGTACTAGAAACCGCAACAAATAGTTTCCGGCAAGTTCTACTGTGCTTACTTATGCATATTAAAGTGTTGTGTAATATTTTAAAGCTATGTTAAGGACACTGTTAATTCTTCAGTTACAGAGGTTTATGGTGAGTAGAATTCTATACAATTTTTTAAACTGATAACATAACATGTGGACACTTAAGCTATACTTCGTCGGTCGTGCACTGTCTTATACGTTGAAACGGGAAGAGGTCTTGTACCATGGAAAAAGTGAGAACTGCAAATGAAGAGAATTGATTTATTGCCTTAACAGTTTTCCTTGCCTTGAAAATGGAAAACTGTGTTAGCTGCCAATATCTTCTATTTCAAAATGTTTCTACCTTGTAACTGGCTTTTGCTAATACTTCTTCTAATTTTCATTCTATTTACTGATTATTGGTGCGTTGTAGGATAACAATGTAACACATAGACTATTAAATACAGTACTGTGCAAGATTTTTCTCTGCTGCGACATTTTAAAATCTCAATATGAACTTACATGGCAATGTTGTATCCTCTAATAGTTTCTCACATCATGAAAAACCATACTTTTCCGGAATATTTGTTGTAGTTTCAGTTTAAGACCACAACACCCTTAAGAAAATTTTGTAATTTCAAAATCTAGCAAAAAAATATACCGAGTTTCCATTATAGCGTTGGCTAGAAGCTAATGGTCTGAAAAGCGATCTCCCCTACTTCATACGGCAACATGAGCTGTTATTAGTGTATTGTTATCACTGTTTCGCTCAAATTATATTCTGGAAAACATTTCTAAAGTGTAACAACTCTTTTCACTTATCATTTTTCCTCTTCAGTGTAAGATATTTTATATAATCTTTCCAAATGGTACCATTCACATTTAGTAGTAGTTATTGTAGACGTTGTAACACCTCGAAATAGACTTTGAAATATATCTAAGAAGCATGGTTCATGAATACGGCACTGGGCAGTGATTTACTAGTTTATCATTTTTACCAGACGTGAACTGTAATTCTATGACAATCAAAGGAAGGATGTGATTTGCCTAGTATCAGTCAACATTATGGTCGATAAAAAGCGACTACCGATTATTGTTCTCTTTCTTTCGGTGTATTGAGTCAACCATGTAAGCATCTGCTTTAATGGACTAGTGTAATTTCATTAGTTGGATAATAATGAATTCAGGTAGCAATTTATTTTACTTTAAAGAGCTAGGAATTGTATCCTATTCACAAATGTTAACAAGACTGTCTTTGTAGCTCATCAGAATTTTGTAGCACTGCATTGACTAGAACATTCGATCAGACGCCAACAGCCACAGATTCAATCTTCTTAAAGTATAATTCTTGTTCCAAAAGTAAATTTAGTTTTTATACAGCAGGCAATCAGGTCTTTTCTAAGTGAATGTTCATTCAGCGCTTTAGTTTTTAACTCCCTGCGCGCCCTCAATTATTGACGTACCGCTAATGACGTATTCTACGCCCGGGCAGGAACAGATGAATAAATATTATAAAGAGATTTCATAATAACTTTCTATGAAAACTATCAGTTGAGGAATCATTTTAAATTTTAGCAGTTCACTGTCTAACTGAAGCCAAATTAGTTACTTTGACTTACGTAACGAGACTGCTGATTATGACGTTTTGCCCGCCCATAGCTTTAATACAAATGCAAAAGTTAATCACAGAAAATTTTATTTCCCCATTCTCCCATTTACGGGACCATTATAACGTTTTTCTTGTGTACTGACACGTTCCTCTATACAAATTGGTCTCCTACACTTTCGTCCTGTATTATTCAGTCATAGACGTAATTAATTTCTATATTGGCTTTTATCGTGCACCACAGAAGTACAATAATAAACAGTCGCGGGAAGCATTAGTTCTGTTCAACAGTAACTTTTCCGCCGGCTTTCAGTGGAGGCCCCTGAGACCTTTATGCAAAATGGAAGCCTAAGGGAGTTCCGGCTTGAGGCAAAATCACACGGTTAAATACGTCTTTAGGGAAAAACGGATAACTCTGTTCGCACGGAGGGAGCCGCAGACATTAATTACTCCCGAAACAAATTAACTCGTCAGACTCAGTCGCCACAGAAGTAGTTGCGACGTTATTGGCAACAGCACGCACCGCCAGAAGAGCACGGCAATCGCTCGTTCCCCGCCGGTGTCAGGAACTGCCACAGCCAGCCGTTCGGCGCCTCTGCAGCCAACGGCGTCATAAATAAAATCGTGCCTGTAATACACTTGCTCCAGCAACTGAATATCTAATAAGCACTTAGCAGCCGCCGCAGGCGTCGCTGATTTCATTACGAGCAGCCGGCGCGCAGTGTCACCGTGGCGTCGCGACGTCTGTCCCCTCCCCTCCCCTCCTCCTTCCCCCTGCGTCAACCCCCACCCATCCTCTCCCACCGTCCCCCCATCTCTCGTCAGAAACCTGCTGTCCGCTTGCTCGCCCTGCCCGCGCGTCGCTCTTTCCGCAACTCTTTGTGCTGAAACTCGTAATGGAAAGAAATGATAAATGGCGAACTGCTGTAAACAGAATTTTTACATCCTTTCTTCGGCCCAGCGTAAAACACAACAGATGATACATTTCTGCAAAGTAACAGTAAAGAAAAAGAAAGAAAAAAAGAACAAGAAAGAATGAAACATCTGCAGAGCAGTATGAGAAAGATATCTCTTGTCGGGGGTGACACGACAAGGATGAGACCGCCTGTGAAATAAAAGTGGATCATAAATCTTCTACTTATTTATGATTACATTCCTCTTTGGACATTGTTCCACAAGCCTCTCAACGCCATTGAGAGAAGAAACTTGTCAGAGAGTTTTCTTACTGCTGTTGCATACGATTTGTTGGGAAATTAATTTTGCAGACCTGTGTTGAATGATTACAAGCACAGGTCCTTCTTTTGAGTTTTCATGGGGTTTACTTAATAAAATGAAACTTTAACGATTGTTTGGTCCCAAGTCTACTCACGTAGAAGACGCGACCATCATCGACGTACAGCGTGACACCACGATGAACAATGTGGCACATACCACTTGGGTCCTCCGTTCTTATGTCTTCAATCTAATCAGTATTTAAAAGGTCAGTACTTACCTCAATGAAAGATGATTCTGTCGCAGTGCAGAGAGAAAGGTTAGTATCTCTTGGGCATAGTTATGGATTTAAAACAAGAGAACTTTTTTTTCGACACATTTGGCAGTTTCATAGACATTTAAATCAAAACACGTGGACGTATTCGCGCTTTTTTACTTGTCAGTTTAATACCCAAGTCATCTAATCCACTGAAGAACCAAACAAACGTACACCTACCTAATATCAAGCAGGGCACCGCGAACACACAGAAGTGCCACAGCACGACGTAGCATTGACTAAACTAAGGTTGAAGTAGTCCTGGAGGTAATTGACGTCATGAATCCTGCAGGGCTGTTCATAAATCTGTAAGAGTACGACGCTTTGGAGATCACTTCTGAACAGCGCGTTGCAAGTAATTTCAGATATGCTCAATAATGTTTATGTCTGTGGTGTCTGGTTGCCAGCGGAAGTGTTTAAACTCAGAAAAGTGTTTCGGGAGCCAATCCGTAGCAATTCTGGACGTGTGGGGTGTCGCAATGCCCTGCTGGAATTGCCGAAGTCCGTCGGAATGCACAATGGACCGCATAGAGCGATTGTCAAATAGTAATACGCAGAGTATAGCTTTCAAAATTTCAGTCGGTCGACATCCTTTGTTCCGCCGGCCCAACACCAATATGGGATTACGGTATCCGTTCTGGTAAAAAGATTTTGAAATATTTGAGTTGACAGAGATGGAAACCAACTCTCAAAATGAACAGCTGATAGTATTTTGTCACGTATACATTGTTTCGCAAATCTGCTCACTACAGCCAATCACTCTCTTGTGTAATTCGGATTGGTTGTTGAAAAATGTCGTACGAAAAGTATTCAAGTGAGGTTTTCTAGTGACGGTTTCTTAATTGTCAGTTTTTGTAACCGCATACCTTACACAAACAATGATGAGAATTTTAAGATAAGGAATAATAACAGTATATATGCTTTTCAATAATTTTCATTTGTTCTGCCGAAGGTTCAGGGTTCATCCGTCATTATGCAGACACCTTTTCCCTTGTTTTGTTCCAGATGCAACATTTCATTTACAACATCATTCGTGAAATTTTCGAAACGATCCTTTCGCTCAGGTGATAGGTAAGATACATCTAACCATAGATCGTTAGAGTTCCCAATTATTTGCGAATATTTTGGTCCATCACTAATAGATGAACGGCTAGTTACATGGTAAATCGAACTCTCAGTAACTCAAATTAATTAATATGTCATCGTTTCTCTTTGTGTCTGAGAACGCTTTTTCCGCTAGTCATCAAATCATTGCCCCCCCCTCCCAAATGCGGTTCATTACAAACATATAGAATGAAATATTCACTCTAAAATGGAGTGTGAGCTGATATAAAACTTCCTCGCAGAATAAAACTGTTTGCCGGACTGAAACACGAACCCGGGATCTTTGCCTATCGCGGGCAAGGACGCTACTGTCTGAGTTGAGCTACTAAAGCACGACTAACGACCCGTCCCCACAGCATTACTTTCGCAAGTGTCTCATCTCCTACCTTCCAAATGTCACAGAAACGCATGCGTTCGGGTGGAGAAGGTCCCGAATTCGAGTCTGTGTCCAGCGCTCAATTTTAACCTGGTCGGGGAGTTTCATTATAATGATCCTTCCGCATTCTATAATGGCCGATTGTGACTTCATCTGTGTATTGTTTCGTAATATTCCACCGTGTGGTTGGTCACGTCGTACTTATCGGTTACTCTGCAACTGCTTTTAAGAAGCACAGTGATGTACAGTCTCATGCTGCTAGTGTACTAGGAGAGACCCTTTTGTCTTCCAGACGCTATTTAACAAGTAAATGCTTCAGCAGCAATATGTGGACTCGGAGAGATTCACACAATTTCCTAAATTTCGAAGCTACTACTTTATGTGAACGATGTGAGCTGTGAGCACGTCTGTTTTTGTACAAACATTGCACAATTTCGTTCGCAGTGTTTTATATATATATATATATATACGCAATATGGTAATTTTTATCTACGTATTATAAGCTATTTACATACGTTAATAGGAGAGTTGGAACTTTAATTGTGGCAACTATTTATTTACAGCTCGTACAAAATAGATGCGTGTTTCAAAGTTTTACTGACCTTCAAATTAGTCATGAGCATTGTGTATAACCCGTTGGCAGCGATGTGGAAGTCGTAGCATACTCTTAGCAGTGCCAGTTGTGTTGACTGTTCGGGCGGCGCTGCCTATTGCCCGACGAATTTGTAACAGTTCTGAAGCGAATTGTTATATCCTAGCCAGTAATGCCAACCGAGCCCGCTGCCAAAAGGTTGGCAGCATCAAAGTCCGGACGCCGTCCGCATAAGCAGCGCCAGCGATACAGGAAATCGCCGCAAGTCTGCGCGCGCCACCGCTGGCTTCTGGCTTCTTAAGCGCTGGAGTCGCGAGCGCTAGGACAGTTCTGTATTCTCCTCTCAGTTGTATACTCGCCACCGATTTGTGTACTTGCTAGTCAGTTGTGTGTTCATCGCAGCAGAGTTGTTGTTTGTCGTTAGCCAACGCTGACCGAGCCGCTCCGACTCGAACTAGACAGATTCCTGTAGACACGGAGTTCACTACTGTGTTTCTGTATCTTCGTTAATAAAGATAAGTACCGACTTTTATTTAATCAGAGTGTTTGGGTTTTCATCTTTCTGTTCACTGTTCCAGCGGACCGGTCGGCCCGCTATTAAAAGTGTGGCGGTGACTTCGTAAGCCGTTTCTACAGCGAAGTGTTTGTCGCTACGAACCCCGACACAAAACGAATGCCGTGAAGTGTTTCCTTCAGTTTAGAAATCGAGTTGAACTGAAGAGGGCTTGATTCAGGGGAGTGCAGTAGGTGGTACAGCACTTAGTAGCCCCATCTGTTAAGCAAATCAGTAACAACTTGGACTGTACATGCATGAGCACTCTCCTCCAAAATGATGGCCAGGTCCTACAGAAAGTGTCATCACATCTGTCTTATGATGTTCATTTTTTTAACACAACCTACGACCAGCTTTACTTGTTATTCCATCTTAGAAAAAACCTTTTTCTGGGGGGATAAAATTTCTAGGTATGGATTGTTCCTGGGTGGACGCTAATTATTTTTAGATTTATCGGCGTGGGGGTGGGGGTTGGGGGGTGATTTTTTTCTCCGATGGGACCATTTCTCCCCCAGATCAGCCCCCAGTTACGTGTATCGTGAGAACTGTAAGACAAAACTGCCACAACTTTATGTGCACCTAGAAGGAGGGAGGAGGTATCTCAAATAGGAAGTATCCAAGCGTGGAGCTGTATCTATAATAGGAAGTATCAGAGAGTGCAGATGCATGAATCCTAAACTTGAATGGCACATTGTGTCGTATTGGATGATGTGACGATTTCCATGTTGGATGACATGATTCCATATGTCATGTTATACACGTGTACCCTTGATGATTGCACGACACAAAGCTTTACGCTTCGCCTGGGCCCGATAATGGGCTGTTGATGCCTGGAAAGATATTGCCTGGTCGGACGAGTGTCGTTTCAAATTGTATTGAACAGATGGACATGTAAGGGGATGGAGACATTGAAAAACGCGAAATTCTTCTCTGAATGACTGCAGGTTCTGCTCACACAAAACGTAAAAATAGTCTCTGAATAGTCTTTGCAAATTTGTAACGAAACCACGCCAGTGGCGGATCGAAGACACATTGAAGTGTTGCGTTCTTCCTGATTGAAATTCTGAAAAAAAAAATGATTTCGTAATACGATAAATATTCCTATAAATATGTATTCTGGTGGATTAATAAGAAAGAAGCACATGAATAACTCAAAATATCGTATATTATGAAATCATTTACAGGCTCAGACCACGAGGCTTGCACTGCGATACCTGAAAGCAGAAAGACAAGTGCGAACAGCCAGGCTCCTTCTAGCTACTCTCTAAAAAGTTTGAACACTGCGTCTTCTTTCATTATTCAAGTATTTGCCAACAAAATCGTTGACATTTATATCGACACAAATACTGATACAGACATGCCGAAAATAATTGTTTTTAGATAACGGTATTACATTGCTCCCTGAATAACTGCGACACAGTCCCTTGCTATGTTGTGAGTAGTCGTTCACAATTTACACGTCGGACAGAAAAGTTAATATGTACACATTTATTTTCCTTGTTTGATAAAACCGGTTTGATTTCAACGATTATGAGTTCTGGCACAGATCTATTATGCATTCACATGATATACGAGCTACACAGTGTTCTCAGATGGGCGTTGATTCCAAACTCGTGTCGGCTTGCGCATGCGACACACTACTGCCTTCTATTCCACCTGAGGATTTACGTCAGACATACTGTAGATTGTGACGTCAGACCTTGTGGTGTAGATGCGGTTTGCATGACATCCCCTGGCAGCGTCAGGATAGCTGGTGATGTCTCCTTGGAATAATCTTGGTGCACGCACATGGTGTTGTCTTGTTTCTCACCCCAGTCTTCGCTTGCATACGTGTAGCAGCGTCAAGGCTCCATAATTCATGAAATATTTGTATATCTCCATAAGTATTTTAAAAGGATGCACTTCTATGGCGCATACAGAACTAAAAAACACAGAGAAACACAAATAGAATAGATAAATATTATACACTCCTGGAAATGGAAAAAAGAACACACTGACACCGGCGTGTCAGACCCACCATACTTGCTCCGGACACTGCGAGAGGGCTGAACAAGCAATGATCACACGCACGGCACAGCGGACACACCAGGAACCGCGGTGTTGGCCGTCGAATGGCGCTAGCTGCGCAGCATTTGTGCACCGACGCCGTCAGTGTCAGCCAGTTTGCCGTGGCATACGGAGCTCCATCGCAGTCTTTAACACTGGTAGCATGCCGCGACAGAGTGGACATGAACCGTATGTGCGGTTGACGGACTTTGAGCGAGGGCGTATAGTGGGCATGCGGGAGGCCGGGTGGATGTGCCGCCGAATTGCTCAACACGTGGGGCGTGAGGTCTCCACAGTACATCGATGTTGTCGCCAGTGGTCGGCGGAAGATGCACGTGCCCGTCGACCTGGGACCGGACCGAAGCGACGCACGGATGCACGCCAAGACCGTAGGATCCTACGCAGTGCCGTAGGGGACCGCACCGCCACTTCCCAGCAAATTAGGGACACTGTTGCTCCTGGGGTATCGGCGAGGACCATTCGCAACCGTCTCCATGAAGCTGGGCTACGGTCCCGCACACCGTTAGGCCGTCTTCCGCTCACGCCCCAACATCGTGCAGCCCGCCTCCAGTGGTGTCGCGACAGGCGTGAATGGAGGGACGAATGGAGACGTGTCGTCTTCACCGATGAGAGTCGCTTCTGCCTTGGTGCCAATGATGGTCGTATGCGTGTTTGGCGCCGTGCAGGTGAGCGCCACAATCAGGACTGCATACGACCGAGGCACACAGGGCCAACACCCGGCATCATGGTGTGGGGAGCGATCTCCTACACTGACCGTACACCACTGGTGATCGTCGAGGGGACACTGAATAGTGCACGGTACATCCAAACCGTCATCGAACCCATCGTTCTACCATTCCTAGACCGGCAAGGGAACTTGCAGTTCCAACAGGATAATGCACGTCCGCATGTATCCCGTGCCACCCAACGTGCTCTAGAAGGTGTAAGTCAACTACCCTGGCCAGCAAGATCTCCAGATCTGTCCCCCATTGAGCATGTTTGGGACTGGATGAAGCGTCGTCTCACGCGGTCTGCACGTCCAGCACGAACGTTGGTCCAACTGAGGCGCCAGGTGGAAATGGCATGGCAAGCCGTTCCACAGGACTACATCCAGCATCTCTACGATCGTCTCCATTGGAGAATAGCAGCCTGCATTGCTGCGAAAGGTGGATATACACTGTACTAGTGCCGACATTGTGCATGCTCTGTTGCCTGTGTCTATGTGCCTGTGGTTCTGTCAGTGTGATCATGTGATGTATCTGACCCCAGGAATGTGTCAATAAAGTTTCCCCTTCCTGGGACAATGAATTCACGGTGTTCTTATTTCAATTTCCAGGAGTGTATTTTCATTTCTTTACAACAGACAAAAACTGTTTTATAATACAGATCTATTTATATATTTCATCATATTTTTTCAACTGGAAAGATATGTTTCATTGCAGGAATAATGCAAATTCAGATTCTTGTTTGGGTTATACATTTCTTATCTACAATGGTTAAAAGTTGTTGAGGTCACATAAATATCAGTGTGTCCACAAGTTTTGTTTTCTTGTTAACGGGTAAATTTTAAATACTCAATAATGTACTCTGCTTAAACTTCGGTTGCAATTATATTCTACTGCTGACTCATCATGGCGTAGTTGAGGCATAATTATTGGACGTAGCACACGTGGTGTGTTTTGAATTCTTGTACGTGGGAATCCATCGACATCCCTTCAATAAGAACACTTTGTTGAAGGAAACGGTTTCAGTTCTCTCCTGGGATAGGCAGAAATGCTGTTTACTTGTTGTAATGTTCGTTTAGCTCCCAACCAGGGATCGGGTTTAGACGTAATGTGCTAATTCCCCCCCCCCCCCAACAAACGATTAGTCACTGTTTATCCGATACATACCACTAGTCTGTTTTTTATTATAACAGAACTCCGGATATCTTAGTGTGTAAGTTGTTATTTATTGTGTGCCCTTTTATTTACAGATCTTCTATCCAAGTCATTGTTTCAACAAATATCCTTCTTTATACCAGTCACATGTTTCTACGAATTCCTCTTAACACGTATTCCAGCTTTTTAAAAGTCGATTTAGAATCCGGGTTCTGGATTCTATATTATGAAATTAGTATATCATTAAATTATATAGAGATGAATGTCAGCGGGACTGCTACGGTCGCAGGTTCGAATCCTGCCTCGGGCATGGGTGTGTGTGATGTCCTTAGGTTAGTTAGGTTTAAGTAGTTGTAAGTTCTAGGGGACTTATGACCTAAGATGATGAGTCCCATAGTGCTCAGAGCCATTTGAACCATTTTTGATGAATGTCATGTTCTAGAAAAGTCACTATAGCACATCACTACCTAAAGTACGTGAGTGTATTGTAGTGTAGTATAAAATTGACTCAGTTGCACAACAGACAAATGCCCATCAGAAGAAAGAAACTCTACAAGTCCTAATTGAGCAGTACCATACATGTTGCTTAGCTGCATTTTATGTAATTGTCCTACTGATGTTTACTATGTGAATAGTCCAGTACATTATGTTCAATGCACATAATCGTGTTGTGCTAATTTGGTGTATTGCGCACATTGCAGTGTATGTGTAGAAACGTTTTCATTTCATAACGTGTCATCAGTTTCTGCCATTTTACCACTTTCCCAGTTTTGATCTGTTCATGATCACCATTGCCACAATATTAAAATGAGTTAAGCACGTAAAGTATTTAGCAAGTCTGAGGTGCCTCTTTGCACACAGAGAAAATAACACTCTGTCTATACAGGTGGCAACATTTGGTAATACAACAAACAAAAAACCGTAGGGAAAAGTGAGTTGGTGCTACTGCACGTCTTATGCTTGTGTACAAATGCACACAGATAAATACAAATTCAACTAGTGTATATCTTGCATCGCTGGTACATGACTGGTGTTGTAAATTTAATTCTCATTCTGAAACAAGGTCTGGAGAAGTGATATTTCATGCGTTTTAGTTCATTTGCGCTTATTATGATGAATCCCCTCGTACTCGCTTATTACTTACACAAACAATGATGAGAATTTTAAGATAAGGAATAATAACAGTATATATGCTTTCAATAATTTTCATTTGTTCTGCCGATGGTTCAGCGTTCATCCGTCATTATGCAGACACCTTTTCCCTTGTTTTGTTCCAGATGCAACATTTCATTTACATCATCATTCGTGAAAATTTCGAAACGATCCTTTCGCTCAGGTGATAGGTAAGATACATCTAGCCATAGATCGTAAGAGTTCCCAATTATTTGCGAATATTTTGGTCCATCACTAATAGGTGAACGGCTAGTTACATGGTAAATCGAACTCTCAGTTACTCAAATTAATTAATATGTCATCGTTTCTCTTTGTGTCCGAGAACGCTTTTTCCGCTAGTCATCAAATCATTGCCCCCACCCCCCCAAAATCGGTTCATTACAAACATATAGAATGAAATATTCACTCTACAATGGAGTGTGAGCTGATATAAAACTTCCTCGCAGAATAAAACTGTTTGCCGGACTGAAACACGAACCCGGGACCTTTGCCTATCGCGGGCAAGGACGCTACTGTCTGAGTTGAGCTACTAAAGCACGACTAACGACCCGTCCCCACAGCATTACTTTCGCAAGTGTCTCATCTCCTACCTTCCAAATGTCACAGAAACGCATGCGTTCGGATGGAGAAGGTCCCGAATTCGAGCCTGTGTCCAGCGCTCAATTTTAACCTGGTCGGGGAGTTTCATTATAATGATCCTTCCGCATTTTATAATGGCCGATTGTGACTTCATCTGTGTATTGTTTCGTAATATTCCACCGTGTGGTCGGTCACGTCGTACTTATCGGTTACCCTGCAACTGCTTTTAAGAAGCACAGTGATGTACAGTCTCATGCTGCTAGAGTATTAGGGGAGACCCTTTTGTCTTTCAGACGCTATTTAACAAGTAAATGCTTCAGCAGCAATATGTGGACTCGGAGAGATTCACACAATTTCCTAAATTTCGAAGCTACTACTTTATGTGAACGATGTGAGCTGTGAGCACGTCTGTTTTTGTACAAACATTGCACAATTTCGTTTGCAGTGTTTTATATATATATATATATATATATATACGCAATATGGTAATTTTTATCTACGTATTATAAGCTATTTACATACGTTAATAGGAGAGTTGGAACTTTAATTGTGGCAACTATTTATTTACAGCTCGTACAAAATAGATGCGTGTTTCAAAGTTTTACTGACCTTCAAATTAGTCATGAGCATTGTGTATAACCCGTTGGCAGCGATGTGGAAGTCGTAGCATACTCTTAGCAGTGCCAGTTGTGTTGACTGTTCGGGCGGCGCTGCCTATTGCCCGACGAATTTGTAACAGTTCTGAAGCGAATGCCGTGAAGTGTTTCCTTCAGTTTAGAAATCGAGTTGAACTGATGAGGGCTTGATTCAGGGGAGTGCAGTAGGTGGTACAGCACTTAGTAGCCCCATCTGTTACGCAAATCAGTAACAACTTGGACTGTACATGCATGAGCACTCTCCTCTAAAATGATGGCCAGGTCCTACAGAAAGTGTCATCACATCTGTCTTATGATGTTCATTTTTTTAAAAACAACCTACGACCAGCTTTACTTGTTATTCCATCTTAGATAAAAACCTTTTTCTGGGGGGATAAAATTTCTAGGTATGGATTGTTCCTGGGTGGACGCTAATTATTTTTAGATTTATCGGCGTGGGGGTGGGGGGTTATTTTTTTTCTCCGATGGGACCATTTCTCCCCCAGATCAGCCCCCAGTTAAGTGTATCGTGAGAACTGTAAGACAAAACTGCCACAACTTTATGAGCACCTAGAAGGAGGGAGGAGGTATCTCAAATAGGAAGTATCCAAGCGTGGAGCTGTATCTATAATAGGAAGTATCCGAGAGTGCAGATGCATGAATCCTAAACTTGAATGGCACATTGTGTCGTATTGGATGATGTGACGATTTCCATGTTGGATGACATGATTCCATATGTCATGTTATACACGTGTACCCTTGATGATTGCACGACACAAAGCTTTACGCTTCGCCTGGGCCCGATAATGGGCTGTTGATGCCTGGAAAGATATTGCCTGGTCGGACGAGTGTCGTTTCAAATTGTATTGAACAGATGGACATGTAAGGGGATGGAGACATTGAAAAACGCGAAATTCTTCTCTGAATGACTGCAGGTTCTGCACACACAAAACGTAAAAATAGTCTCTGAATAGTCTTTGCAAATTTGTAACGAAACCACGCCAGTGGCGAATCGAAGACACATTGAAGTGTTGCGTTCTTCCTGATTGAAATTCTGAAAAAATGATTTCTTAATACGATAAATATTCCTATAAATATGTATTCTGGTGGATTAATAAGAAAGAAGCACATGAATAACTCAAAATATCGTATATTATGAAATCATTTACAGGCTCAGACCACGAGGCTTGCACTGCGATACCTGAAAGCAGAAAGACAAGTGCGAACAGCCAGGCTCCTTCTAGCTACTCTCTAAAAAGTTTGAACACAGCGTCTTCTTTCATTATTCAAGTATTTGACAACAAAATCGTTGACATTTATATCGACACAAATACTGATACAGACATGCCGAAAATAATTGTTTTTAGATAACGGTATTACATTGCTCCCTGAATAACTGCGACACAGTCCCTTGCTATGTTGTGAGTAGTCGTTCACCCTTTACACGTCGGGCAGAAAAGTTAATATGTACACATTTATTTTCCTTGTTTGATAAAACCGGTTTGATTTCAACGATTATGAGTTCTGGCACAGATCTGTTATGCATTCACATGATATACGAGCTACACAATGTTCTCAGATGGGCGTTGATACCAAACTCTTGTCGGCTTGCGCATGCGACGCAATACTGCCTTCTATTCCACCTGAGGATTTACGTCAGACATACTGTAGATTGTGACGTCAGACCTTGTGGTGTAAATGCGGTTTGCATGACATCCCCTGGCAGCGTCAGGATAGCTGGTTTGGTCTCCTTGGAATACTCTTGGTGCACGCACATGGTGTTGTCTTGTTTCTCACCCCAGTCTTCGCTTGCATCCGTGTAGCAGCGTCAAGGCTCCATAATTCATGAAATATTTGTATATCTCCATAAGTCTTTTAAAAGGATGCACTTCTATGGCGCATACAGAATTAAAAAACACAGAGAAACACAAATAGAATAGATAAATATTATATTTTCATTTCTTTACAACAGACAAAAACTGTTTTATAATACACAACTATTTATATATTTCATCATATTTTTTCAACTGGAAAGATATGTTTCATTGCAGGAATAATGCAAATTCAGATCCTTGTTTGGGTAATACATTTCTTATCTACAATGGTTAAAAGTTGTTGAGGTCACATAAATATCAGTGTGCCCACAAGTTTTGTTTTCTTGTTAACGGGTAAATTTTAAATACTCAATAATGTACTCTGCTTAAACTTCGGTGGCAATTATATTATACTGCTGACTCACCATGGCTTAGTTGAGGCATAATTATTGGACGTAGCACACGTGGTGTGTTTTGAATTCTTGTACGTGGGAATCCATCGCCATCCCTTCAATAAGCACACTTTGTTGAAGGAAACGGTTTCAGTTCTCTCCTGGGATAGGTGTACACCTTAGTACCCGGCAGAAATGCTGTTTACTTGTTGTAATGTTCGTTTAGCTCCCAACCAGGAATCGGGTTTAGACGTAATGCGCTAATTCCCCCCCCCCCCCCACCCAACAAACGATTAGTCACTGTTTATCCGATACATACCACTACTCTGTTTTTCATTATAACAGAACTCCGGATATCTTAGTGTGTAAGTTGTTATTTATTGTGTGCCCTTTTATTTACAGATCTTCTATCCAAGTCATTGTTTCAACAAATATCCTTCTTTATACCAGTCACATGTTTCTACGAATTCCTCTTAACATGTATTCCAGCTTTTTAAAAGTCGATTTAGAATCCGGGTTCTGGATTTTATATTATGAAATTAGTATATCATTAAATTATATAGAGATGAATGTCATGTTCTAGAAAAGTCACTATAGCACATCACTACCTAAAGTACGTGAGTGTAATGTAGTGTAGTATAAAAATGACTCAGTTGCACAACAGACAAATGCCCATCAGAAGAAAGAAACTCTACAAGTCCCAATTGAGCAGTACCATACATGTTGCTTAGCTGCATTTTATGTAAGTGTCCTACTGATGTTTACTATGTGAATAGTCCAGTACATTATGTTCAATGCACATAATCGTGTTGTGCTAAGTTGGTGTATTGCGCACATTGCAGTGTATGTGTAGAAACGTTTTCATTTCATAACATGTCATCAGTTTCTGCCATTTTACCACTTGCCCAGTTTTGATCTGTTCATGATCACCATTTCCACAATATTAAAATGAGTTAAGCACGTAAAGTATTTAGCAAGTCTGAGGTGCCTCTTTGCACACAGAGAAAATAACACTCTGTCTATACAGGTGGCAACATTTGGTAATACAACAAACAAAAAACCGTAGGGAAAAGTGAGTTGGTGCTACTGCACGTCTTATGCTTGTGTACAAATGCACACAGATAAATACAAATTCAACTAGTGTATATCTTGCATCGCTGGTACATGACTGGTGTTGTAAATTTAATTCTCATTCTGAAACAAGGTCTGGAGAAGTGATATTTCACGCGTTTTAGTTCATTTGCCGCTTATTATGATGAATCCCCTCGTACTCGCTCATTACTTTTGATATTGTTTATTTATTGGTTTTGTGTACCTTGAAACTTCTTAAAATATTTACGTGGGTATAAATCTTGAGTCCTGTCGGGGCTAGGATTCCTGAGCAAATAACAACCTTGGTGTGGTACGCGCATAATGACATACTGTTCTTCAGAAAGTAGTGCCCACTTGCTGTTTTTTCGTTTGAGTTGTGAAGATTTGCGGTGAGTTCTGAGTAGATCATGATTTTCCACTTCATAATACTGCTCATTTCTGAGATTCTTGTCATTCTGAAATTTTCTGAGATCTTCTTGACGAGTGTTTCCAATTAACACGGATCTCACCTTTTCTTTGCAGGATTCTGCTTGTCTCCGAAACCCCGGTACCTAGTCTGTACACTCGTGGTCGTCTCTGACATCAAAAATGAAGCCTGCTCGAGTGAATTGTATGTCATGAAAAGGAGGGTTGTCCATTAACCGTTCAAAGAAATCAAGATTCTGCGCGTGTTGATAATATATAAAAGTGCGTACAAACTTGTTTAATTCGCAAAACACACGTTCGCAGGGATTTTCTTGCAGGTTAAAGAGTAATATTAAACTTGTTTGTATGCCATTACCTTGCAAAAATTGTCTTCATTTATTGTTAGTGATGTAAGACGCATTGTCCGTGAGCAGTGACTTGGGTGCTCCTACGGTGGGAACGTATAGTCATTTGAGATTGTTTTATTACTGCAGCGTTACCGCACTTTGAAGCGTATAGCTTTACAAACTTTGAAAAGATGTCGTATAGTGCAATAATATACGTGATACATCTATGGGCTGTCCGGTATGGGCCGGCAATATCAAAAGATACACTTTTCAAGTAATTTACTACGCAAAATAGAGTGTAATTCAGTCTTACACCCTTTGATGACGGATTTTGCTTTCTCACAGTTGACACAAGTGCTTAATAATAGATGCACTTCCCGTCTCATATGGGGAAAGTAGCGAAACAGTTTAAGTTTCTTTACACACTTTTTGGTGCCGTAATGTTCCCAGATTTGATGTGTATACAAAATAAATTCATCTACACTTCCACAATGGAATAGATCGACAACAAGTGTCTGTATTAGGATGTCTCCAGTAAAACCTTACGTCATTGTGTAGGATGTGATAATGTTTCAGGTAGCCTACGTTATTCTGTTTTAACTGTGTTCTCACCTTGTGCCAGAAAGGATCTATTTCCTGTAATTCTTTCACGTTTTTGCACATGTCAGTGTAGTGTTTGTATAGTGTTTGTCTTTCATGAGTAAGATGCAATAGTTTGTTATTTTTTATAGTTTTTCTGCATTTTTGGTTAGACATTGTGGTAATCCAGATAATGCATCAGCTACAGTGATTTATTTCCCTGCTATGCAGTAAAAACAATGACAAACACGCTAAGGTTGCACATCAGAAAACCCAAATCTTGGTGATCAATATATATCTGTATATTTCCCCTAGAAATGTAATAACTGAACTTTTTGAATGGCCACACAATAGCCACTGTTACTAATTCTGTCGCTGCATAAGAACGGTCGCATTCCGTGAGTGCTCTACTTGCAAAGCTAATCGTTTTTACTTGATACTAATCTCGATCTTGATCAATCTGAAACAGACAAGAACCCATAACCATGTTTGAAGCAGCTGTAGCAACACAAAATTCTTGGCTCGTACCAGGATCACATAATGTATCTAAATTAACCAATGCTTCTTTAATTGTGCTAACCCCATTACTGTATTTCCGTGTCCAAAACGATCAGGCGTTCTACTTAATTATTCTTAGTAATGCTTTTCTGTTTAATAATTCGTCGGTAACGAAATGTCACAAGAACGAGTAGAGTGGATCAATGTTTTTAACTGCTCATGGATATGAGCTATTATTTATTGCGCTAATTTTAGCAGGATCTGGTCGTATTTCTTGTGATGATATTACGTGTACTAAAAGATTGATCTCCTCTCTTGCAAAGTTAGATTTCTGCAAATTTGCTGTTAATCCTGCTTGTTTAACTGCTCCTGTTCTTTCTAGAAAATGTAGCCGTTCTTCCCAGTGTTGCTGCAATAGGAATGTCGTAAACATACACTGTTACATTTTCTAACAGTTCTGGCCCTATGGCAGGGTCTAGTGCAATGATGAACACTACAGAACTATAATTAATCCGAAAGGCAGCACGCAAAACTGATAACTTCTACCGTCAAAAAAAGAAAAGGGGAAAAAAGGCTTTATGCTTTCTAGATTCTAGTGTGTCAGTATGAACTTTTTACACCAATACCTTTAATATATTTGACATCGTTGTGTAATACTTTTGGTACAACCACAAAGGAGTTTTCACTAGTCGCCCCCATCAATTACAGTGATGGCCAAAACGAAAGCAACAAACGGAATTTTTGCAAGCTTGCGTTTATTTTGTCCCGACACAGTATAAATTGGTGATAGTAAAGTAGAACAAATGTTAAGAACACAAACGTAAACACAGCTACATGTGTAATGATAGAGGAATATGTTCGTCATTTTTTCCAACTTAACGGATTTGCACACACATTTCGACAACTAGTTAATGCTCTCTGTATCGGGTGCAACCAACACTGGCAACAATAAAGGCACGACAGCGACGGGGCAAGTGGTGAATGATGTCATGAATCTGATGTTGGTGCAGTAATGTGCATTCTTCCTGAAGAACTACTAGCAAGTCTTAAAGAGATGTTGGTGGATGCTGAAGTGATGCAGCCCGTCTCTCTAGTGCATCCTAGACATGCTCTATGAGATTAAAATTGGGAGATCGAGAGGCCACACAAGACGCGCAATATCTTCCATAACCAAGAAAACATCAATCTCCCATTTACTAAGTGCCAGAATTAAAATACTCTCCATCATCGCTGTCCTCGGCCCTTCCTCAGTTCCATATTTGTCTTTCCTACTTCCAAAACCCCGTATATTATTGGAAGAACAATATTCTGAAATACACTGAAACATCTCCCTTTCCAATTAATACTGTAGAGTAGTATACTACTGGCTTACTGTGTACATCATTCCAGGAGCTAGAGCAAGAAGGCCTTCAAAAGCGCCAATGACAACATATCTGTATACGCATCATGATATTCTCCTACACTGTATCAATGAATCCCTGGAAGACGAGAACAAGACTGGTCTCGAAATCTTGATGTCTTGCGGGATTGTCCTCAGATAAAGCTTAGTTAGGAAGCGAGTAATATACTAGCTTCCCAGGAGGGACATAAACAAATATGTCTCTGAATAACAGGAAAAAGGTGACAGTGAGTTAGTCCCAGGGATCCTAGTTGATAAGATGATAAGTATGAAGTCTCCAAAATGATCTAATTGTGTGTTACAAGTAAGCAAAATAGGCAACAAATTAGCTACCTTCAGGAGACATCACGCCGATTCCGTGGTATACAACAATGGCCTCAGTTTGTCGGTGAAGAAATTCCAGAATTGGTTTTTCTTCTTCTTTTTTAGATATCTCATATCGAACTGAAGCTACTCACTGATGTTCAGATCCAGTACATCGGGAGAGTCAGCTGGCCAGTCAAGGTTCAACTGTTGCCCGCTATGAACTGACTGCCACTGAAACGGCACTCGTTTCTGGTATCTGTCCATTTATTTCTTTTTACTACTATTGTTCTTAGGCCGTGTTACATGACTGCAAGTAGTTCACCATTCCTTGTAGGCACGTTGCACATTCCGCGTTAATATATCAACAAATCTGGCCGCTTCATTCACGGTGTGGTTGTGTACAGGTTCAAACATAACAACCCCAACACCAGTTGACTGACACAACGTGAGAAACCATAATGGGATATATATACTAAGATGGTATCTCTTCTTTCGGACATGTCCGAAAGAACAGATACCATCTTAGTATATATATAGTTAAGGCTCACCGGCCACTTGACCATCCTCTTCGTATGTGCGAATGCACAAACGGTCCCCGAACTCTTACGGAAATCGGCAACTCGCGGCGAGTAATGAGTATAATGGGCGAGGGCACTACGAATGTAGTGCGAGACAATACGTTGAGAATGTAGGTTTCGCAGGAGGCGTGCCAGAGATAAATCCCTGCAGTCGCGCTATCCTCTGTGTCCTCGGTGGCTCAGGAAGTCCGCCTTTAGCCGCGGAGCAGCTCGGACTTGTTTACGCCCCGGCTGCGAACATTCGCGGAAGAAGCGGTGTTTACACCGTCGTCACTCGCGTGTGTTATTGTTTGAATCGAACGCAATGGCACACAATTTCCGAAAAACCACGATACAGTTCACGTTCTGTAACGAGTATGCACGACCGAAGGCTTTCGAAATCGAACGTTTCTTGAGGGACGAAGTGCAACTTAATTACACGGAGATTATTGGAATTCATTTATCAATCGTGAGCAGCACTCTTTACGTAAAGATGATACACGACGCAGCATGCGATAGGATCATTGAAGCCGCCAAACGAGGATTCCAGTTCCGACACTCCGATGGTCATATTGGCGAAGTTTTAGTCGCTCTTTCGGGCCTGGGCGTGCGTACGATTCGAGTCTTCGAGCTGCCTTTCGAGGTACCAGAATCCTTAGTCACTGAATCGCTCCAGCCATATGGCAGAGTTATCAGTCATACGGCCGAACGTTGGTCAAGTTTTAGCACGTATCCAGTGCTCAATGGTGTCCGACAGCTGCGAATTGCGCTTACGAAACATATGCCATCGTACATTAACATCGGCGGCTGTCGAGCTATTGTCATCTATGATGGACAGCCCCGGACATGCTCCGGGTGTGGTGGTGAAGGACATATTCGATCTGCGTGTATGCAGAGGAGACTCGTGCAACTCCCCCGCGGAGACCTCCAGAATCCGACTACACCAACGTCACTGCCGATGACTTACATGGCGGCGCTTCGCGGGGAGATGACGCCGAGATCGGAGCGCACTATCGAACCAACGCCCCAGTTGATTGAGGCGCCTTCGGACCCCACTGAAGAAGGAATGGCTCCGACCAACCTCCAATCCCAGACATTACAGGTGGTGCAGCAAGAGGATGACAGCATCACAACAGGCATGGAAGCTGAAGTGGAACGGCCCCAGGGCGTTGTGGCGGCGGCGAGAGCGCAGGTGATGCAAGATTCGCCAACACCAGAAGCCGAGGTTAGGGCCCGCAAACAACGCTCGCCAAAGCGCCGCAAGAAGCGCCGACTAAACTCTGCGGAGACACTCCCTTCTCTTCTTGGGAGCCCAGATGAGTCTAACACTATGGACCTGTCTGACTTGGAACCACAAGCTTCGGATGTCGCAGACCATATGAATTCGACAGTGAAAAGAAGTCATGTCGCTCAGAAGACGCATCCGCTCAGGGGCCTGCTACCCCTTCTGCGGTGGAGTCTCAAGCTGCGAAAGAACAACAGATGTCACACATCAATGCCGTACAGGAAAATTTGGAGCACGCCAATAATATCAGCTGGTATGAGCAGGACGACGAAATCGCCGATGTGGACCATTCTACTGGTGGGGACTCGCATCCGTCCCCATCTCAAGAAACCTAATGTCACAGGGACACGTCCGTCGGGTGACCCTCTGCGGATGTGCAAAGGGACTATCGATACGGTGAAACTTTGTCATTTTAACATCATGTGGAGATGACGGTTACTCGACCCCAGGCATACAGAATAGGGACAGTGAATGTAAATACCATTAGATCGCCCGTGAAACAGCAGTTGTTTAATGACATGATATACGCGTCGGATGTGGATATACTGATGGTGCAGGAAATTTACATTGCGGAGTTCCAGGAAGTCCATGGATACATCTCCTACACCTCGCCGCACTCGAACAACGACAGTGGAACGGCGAAATTGGTCCGAGACGGGATTCCGGTTCGCGACCTGGGTTATCTACCTTCGGCGCGAGGACTGGCGATAACAGTTAATGGAATTCACATTCTCAATGTTTATGCCCCTTCCGGCACAGACAACAGACGGGCGCGTGCGAGATATTATTCGGAAGAGATTGTGCCCTTATTTACCGGCAGTTTCGATCATTTCTTTATAGGTGGTGACTTCAATTGTGTTTTAGCCCAAAAAGACCAGACTCCACATTACAATATCTGTCGTGAATTGCATGTGCTCTACCGGGATCTGGAGTTACGCGACACCTGGGACATGATTCATAGAAACAGTGAGGGATATACTTTTTATACCAGTCACTCGGCGAGCAGACTCGATCGAATATATGTTTCGGTTGGCCTACAGGATAAGGTGGTCGACGCGGAACGATGGCCTGCGGCATTTACTGATCATCTGGCTTACATTTGTACCATATCACTCCCTAGGCAAAGTGTGTGGAGAAGCCGCGGGACATGGAAGCTCAGTTCGTCACTTTTGGCGGACCCCGAATGTCGTCAGAGAGTCGAGGAGGTATGGGCCACATGTCAACGCCGTCTACCAACATATACCTCCGTGCTTCAATGGTGGCTCGAGTGTACTAAGCCGGCAATAAGAAGAGCTCTCATACAGTATGGTCGAGATAAGACGAGATGGCAAAGAGACACTCTTGATTATTATTACACCATGCTTCGTGAGCTGTCCTTCCAGGTGCCGTCGGCAGAACATCATGCGGAAGTTCATCGTGTCAAGGCACAAATCCTATCGGTCACGCGACGACGACTGGGTGGCATCCCAATACGGGCAAGATGTCTCGACACCATCACTGGGGAACGTACCTCGATGCACCATGTATCGCGGGAACATAAACGTTACCTCCGGGAATTGGTAACAGTGCTCCACGGTTTAGATGGCCGTCAACTGACAACACAATAGGACATTGCAAATGAATTTTTAGAGCATTTCCGCCATCTCTATGCCGGTACACCGACGGACCGTCTGGTGGGGGAAGAAATACTGCAACATCTGCAATCGACACTGACAGAGACGGATAAGGCAGCGCTTATGGAGCCACTCACAGAAGACGATATAAAGGTGGCACTCACAAAAGGAGCGGCTCATAAATCACCAGGGCCAGATGGGATTACGCTAGAGTTTTATCGAGAATTCGTGGACATGATGATGCCACGGTTGGTGTCGATGTACAATGAGGCGATGCGTCCGGACATGCTCCTACCGTCGGATTTTGTGACGGGCTTTGTTCTTCCCATCCCGAAGATGGCGGGGAGTGGCAGTGTTAATCAATATCGGCCTCTCACTATGCTAAACAACGACTATAAAATCTTTGCACGACTACTAGCGTCTCGTCTCAAGTTGGCGATATCCAGGACAATATCCCCTGATCAGGCTTGCCTAGGGGTGCGAAGCAACATCTCCTCGGCGTTAAGTGAATACCGTGACGTTATCGCCCTTTCGGAAACGTGCAAAATGCGAGCAGCGATGATATCTGTGGATTTCGATAGTGCGTTCGACAGGATAAACCATGACTTCTTGGAGACAGTCATGAGCCGAATGGCGATTCCACCTGTTTTCATCTCCATCATCCGCGGTGGTCTCGCGGTTCTAGGCGCGCAGTCCGGAACCGCGCGACTGCTACGGTCGCAGGTTCGAATCCTGCCTCGGGCATGGATGTGTGTGATGTCCTTAGGTTAGTTAGGTTTAAGTAGTTCTAAGTTTTAGGGGACTGATGACCACAGCTGTTAAGTCCCATAGTGCTCAGAGCCATTTGAGCCATCTCCATCGTTATGAGGTTAATACGAGGGGCTACATCGAAGGTGATTGTAAACGGTCGGGAAGCGGGCTCGATTCCTATTAACAGCTCAGTCCGACAAGGGTGCCCACTCTCCATGATGCTGTTTGCAATAGCGCTTGAGCGGCTGATGTGTGTTATGAGGCGCTCACTTACTGGGATAGCGCTTAATGAGAACTCTTTCGTTTGTCGCGGATATGCGGACGACCTGATCCTTCTTGTCAGATCAGAACATGAAGTGCGTCAGGCTGTTGAACATCTAGACTCTTACGGGACGGCGGCAGGCAGTGTCGTTAACATGACGAAATCCAAAATTATGCACATTGGACGGGGTCTGGAAGACGTACCGGGACCGTTTCAGACGGTGGAATCGCTGAGATGTCTGGGGATTACATTTACCCGTTCCCTACGGCGGTCAGCGGCGGCGAGTTCTCGGCGGCTTCTGCAGAATGTTCGTCTGACGATACGCAACAACTCACTGAGAGCCTTTGACAAGATCCAACGTGTGGCATACACCAACGTTCACATAGCGTCAACACTGCCCCATTTAGCGCAGATCCTACCAATACCGAAGGGTATCGCAGAGCGCCTCATGGCTGCCTTTGGTAGCACTGGGATGTTACTTAAGATCAAATATGATACGTTAACGCTACAGTTCCGGAACGGCGGCCTCAACCTCACAAACGTGCGAAACAAAGCTCTGGTGCTCTACATGCGAGCGATGATACGAAATTGGCAACAAAGAAAGCATACCATAACGTCAGCTCTGATAGAAGTACTTGTTCCGCCTTCGTACAAACCCCCTATTGCGGTGGGCAATATTTCGCCTTCTCTTGCACACATTGCCTCATTTCTCGTTGATTACAGTTATGTTCGTCTGAAAGTACCTTCGACGAGAATACCCACGACTCGGAGGTCTATAGATGCTTGCTGGATCACCATGGCCGCAACATAATGGAATTCAAATACCCGTCGAGAACGTGGAACCACATTTGGTGTGCAGTGCATACTCCATTACTGTCAACAGCAGCGAGATCGATGTGGTATATTCTTATAAACCGTAAACTTGTGACCAGGAGTCGATTACATACAATTCATATGGTCGATTCTCCTCTTTGCACAAACTGTGGACTGTTAGCAACGGAAGAACATGGTTTAGTGTGTGGCGCAGCGAGGGACGTTGGATGCTGACGCGTCGAATACTGGCCTTCCTTCGGCGCACTAACTACACAGAAATCACATGGGATGTACTTTTTCTACCGGACAAGACCTTTTTTCCCAAACAAAAGACGTATGCGGTCAATTGGATCGCTGGACATGCGACGAAATATTTGTATTCGTACGATATTAAGTCCGTGATGGATTGTTGGATGTATTTACAAGAACAACACGAGCTCATACGGAGTCATACGAAATATAGGCATTACTTTTCCAATTTTTTAGGAAGTGTTTTTCACAATCCGCCCGACAGCTGGGGTGTCCCAGAACTGGGAAGATTCCTTCAGCAGAACGACTAGAGACAGTACTGCGCGGTTCAATTATATTGGCATATAGCACACTGAGAAGGAAACTGGCCCCTACCTGTTGGCGCCAGTTATGACTGCATTATGTTAACGCGGAAAAAAACACACACACACACACACACAACGATGGTAAACACCGAAACTGCCTCAGATAATGGTCCTTCGAATGGTCGACTCAGGAGAAATAAATAATGCCCACATTGGTAGAAATGGTCAAGATTATATGGCTTTCTGCCAGGTTTATGATGCGACACCGCGTGCTGCATGGATTGTGATGCAGATGATAAATTCATTTTCACTCCCGCCCGTGAGTAGGATTGTTATTTACTTTATTCCTGTTACAAAAAGAAAAAAAAAGTAGGGCGGTCTTTGCGTTCATTTTATGGTTTCCAAATTGTTTTTGCTGTCTCAATACTTTTCTTATACCTAGGACAGCACAACTGCACGAATAAAGATTGTTTGTTTACCCTGCCTTCCTGTTCCCCCCCCCCCAAAAAAAAAGTGGTCGCAAAAAAAAGGTGGATAGGGCGTTTGCCATGTAAGCAGAAGATCCCGGGTTCGAGTCCCGGTCGGGGTACACAATTTCATCGTCTCCGTTGACGTATGTCAACGCCTGTAAGCAGCTGAGGGTGTTCGTTTCATTGTAATTTCACCATAATGGGAGATGAAAGTCGTTGATGCTGAATGACGAATTGAAGCTTACCTTGTCTGCTTCCCTGCCTCACGCTATCGTCTGATACCGAATTTCATGCAAGCCTTGACAAAGCTTCCCAACGAGACAATCAGATGGACTTTTACTGCAAACCATGACTGTCGAGAGGATAACACAACATTTCAGGTGGTGGGAAGAATAGGAAGTGGATAGTATGCTCCACCTTGGCTTAGGCGGGATACAAGGAGAGTAAAATGACATTAAAAAAGAGATACCTGAGCTGTCTACTTTTCCAACCACTATATAGTTATTAAGAGGGTAATCCCAAAAGTAAGGTCTCCTATTTTTTTTATAAGTACATATACCTGTTTATTTCTACAGTAGGGTACATCAGCTTAGAGCTTGAACATTTATCTATTTTTCGACATAATCATCATTTCTGTCGATGCATTTTTGTAGACGCTGAGGCAGTTTATGTATGCCCATGTCATTCCAGCTCGCCGCCATGCTGAACTAAAACTGGCCATTCGGAACCGGAGAAGGGGAACGTTGAGCAAGGGCCTACACATTCTCCATGACAACGCTCGCCCACACATCGCTCGGCAAACCGTTGCTCTCCTGCAACAGTTTCAGTGGAACATAATCACCCACCCACCCTATAGTCCTTACTTGATGCCGAGTGACTTTCACCTGTTCCCTATGTTAAAAGAACATTTGAGCGGAAAGCGATTGAGCTCTGACGACGAGGTGAAAGAAGTGGTTCATAAGTTTCTGAAAAGCACGGCGGCGAGCTGCTATGACATGGGCATACAAAAACTGCCACAGCGTCTACAAAAATGCATTGACAGAAATAATTATGTCAAAAAATAGCTAAATGTTAAACTGTAAACTGATGTAAACCATTGTAGAAATAAACAGGTCTATGTCCTTATAAAAGAATAGGAGACGTTACTTTTGGGATTACCCTCTTAAAACCAGGGCAGGTGTCTGACATCATTGTTCAGAGGTGAATGGCAGAATCATTCGTAACATCTCTTGCATTAAATTAAAGCAAGATACATTAAAAATTTTGGCGGTTAATCTCAGGGCTGCTGATCGCTGTGAGCAACACGAACTAATGACTGAAGGCAATGCACATTCGGCCATTACGTCTCTTCATAACGATCTGCAGACTCTTCCGGTTCCAGTCTGAAAATTATTTCGAAGTACCAAAAGTAATTATTAGCAGGTAAATTTAAAGTAATTACAATAGTTCCAAATAGATAATAGTTTTAATCTCTCTCAGCCAGCAAAGAGTTAATTTAATTCTAACTTAATAACATATCTGTTCGCTACGACAACCAACAGAAGAGGACAAAACAAGTGTTGGAAGTCGCGCTCTCGCGAAAAACAAGAGAAAAATCCTGTACTCTTCTCTCTTTTAGCGACAGGCCTTTACAGTATCGCTGGCGGTCCTTGAATTCGCACTAGGATGTCAAAGAATACAGCTGGTGTTGCATTACATTAAACACAAGGAGCTGTATGAGATCTTTTCTGTTCTCTCCTTCCTTTCACAGAGACTGTTTAAAAAATATTACGCAAAGGAGACTGACTCCCGTCAAACGTTAATGAAAATATATTCTTCTTACAAAAACAAACATTTCAGAACTCCAGTGTAATACATGTGTCCTCTATACTTAGGATACACCAAAAAGACCCTTGAGACAAGATATGAAGGACACAATAGAGCTTGTAAGAATGGCTCCAGCCAATCAAGATTTTCAGAACATCTCCGCCAAGAACCCCCCCCCCCCCACCTTTTCCCCGCAGCCGCAGTAGACACAGATACTAAAGAAATCAGAAACAACACCAAGAAAGATCTCCTAATACTACTAGGAAACGTCCAAATTCAAAAGGCAATCACTGAAAACAAACACATAATAACGAACCAAACAAAAATCAGTATCCAGATTTTATTTAAAGTAATGAAACATGTAGCGGGCAAATAACAATCCATCTAGCTACAAAAAAACTTATCACCCCTTTCTCTCTCTCTGTCTATAAACATCAGCCATCAAATATTATTTAAACTAATTGAACAAACAGTAGGTAAATAACAGTACATATAGTCACCAAAAAATCAGATCCCTCTCTGTCTCTCGCACACATACACACAAAAACTTCAGTCGAAAAATAGAATCGCACACACAGAGAAATGATTGACGTTTCTACAGCCACAGAAAACAAACGACGAAGGCATCAGGCAACATCAAAACTAACTACACAAGGTGTAAGTGCATCCACACAGTGTGAAAGCCTAAGAATGCATGCAGTGCCAGTGAAGCGCAGTAAGTAAAATTTAAGTATCTGCTTCTGGAACAACATTAGTAATAAAGTAGGAAGCAAAAAATCGTAAGTTGTCATTGTAGTTTAATACTGTTTAATAGTAGTAATGTAAGACATCAGAATTGTTTATGATCCTCACAAACAGATTTGTTAGAAAAACCGAATTGTTACAGCGACCACAGAATATGTTTCGAAGTATAGCAAATCGTGGGCTCAATAATACTTTTATTGCAGTCGCAAATTACGCTATACAACCTATATAACTTATTTAATTTGTGAAGTTCATTAACTGGGCGGAATACGTTAAATAATTTAGGCACCACTTGGATCGGCTTCCGTACTAACTAGAGTTAATTTTAGACAACATTAACCAGACCAACCCTTAGGAAGCTTAGAGCATCGATTTCATACAAGCAGTTTCATGATAAAATACCAGCGATCAGTTCCACTGAATTCAAAAAGTTCATTGTAGAAAACTGCATCATTAATTAGCCGAAATTCCAACGAAGTTCCATAACCCCGTGCCTATAATCGGACTAACATTATTGTTTACAGTAGCCGTTCCCTGTTTCCTGTTTAGCATAACTCTCGATTATTGTAAGACCCACGCCACATCAGCTCTGCAAAGCTTATATCAAAGAACTTTAACGACGATAGTAGCAAACGCTGCTGAATTGCCACGAAAACCGCTCGCAGCTAGCGTTTCCACGAAACAATCAGCTATCTCCACAGAGCCTCCCACAGGCAGCTGCCTTCAACGCACACTTCCTGCGTAGTGGCTGTCCCAGCTGTCTGGAATGTGACGCCACAAATCGTCAAAATCAGACCCCATATTACCAGAACTCTGAAAATTATTTATTAAAGCTATCTTTTGCAGAAAATACAATTGCTCTCAAAACAAGAGGATCGGGACTAATTGGTTTATCCTACGTTAGTTGGTGCACGAGACTGACTGTTTTCTATGTCATCCATAACTATACGCAATTACACTTCTTCTTTCCTGTTTCTTCTTAAGTTTTGGTGACATCTCCCACATTTACTTTTTACCTTACTGTTGCCTGGTCCCGGCGGAGGTTCGAGTCCTCCCTCGGGCATGGGTGTGTGTGTCCTTAGGGTAATTTAGGTTAAGTAGTGTATAAGCTTAGGGACTGATGACCTTAGCAGTTAAGTCCGATAAGATGTCACACACACACACACACACACACACACACACACACACCTTACTGTTAATCACCTTTTCTAAATATATGCCGCAAAATTATCTCTCCTGAAAGTGCGTCCAGGTCGATATGGTGGTGTATTTCAATAGATTTCTTAAAGTTACTTGATTACAAAGTAATTTATCGTGTAAATGTTAAACTTCGCACTTTTGCCGCTATCTGTCCAGCGATACCTTGATTGCTAAAATATGGTAAGGTACCTATGTGTTATTAATTTTGCAAGTTGTACTACACTTTTGATTATTTCATTATGACTCTCTGTTAGTTCAACAGTCTAACGAAAAGCCTTTGTGATTGTTCCAGCTGTAAGTTGTCCCCCAACAGAGGCGAAGCAATCGGCCGTTCGTACCTAAAATTGGGGCGCCACTTCTTTGTCTGGGGGTGGATTCGTGGATCGTGAGTACATTAAAAGTATTCGCAGTTGCGAATATGGGCAATCACCAGCTGTAGGATGGAATGATGACATTCAAAATTTGTGCCAGATCGTGACTCGAACCAAGATATCCCGCTTAACAGATGCGTACATATCTCAAGGAACATTGCATCGTAATTCTGAGCAATGCAGGCAATGCAATATTGTGAAACAATAAATGATACACACTCGTTAGCAAATTATGTGAATGAATGTATTTCAGATATTGCAGACAATATAGCCTGCAAATAATTATGCGTAAGTAGAATGATTTTGTTACAAACCACAGGGTGTGAAGTCACTAAACCGGACAGAACCTAAAAACTAAAATCTGTAAGCTTAGATGAAGTACCAAGGTGTATAATAAAACAAAACATACAGAGGACACAAGCTCCCTTAACTGTTGGATTCTTTGTTTCGCCCAGTGAGTGGTAGCGGTGACTGAAACCTTATGGTGGACCACTAGTAAAACATCCCTGAATGTAATTGTTCTTCATTCATGTTAGGTACAGAGGTAAGATCGCCGCTTGGGTGTCGGCTGTTCCCTTCCGATAACTTAGGGGGCCTTGGCAGTATAGTGAAGTATCAGCACCTTGGAAAAGGTCGCATAATGGGTTTAAAGTGAACAAGTTAGAATCAGCAACACTTTGGGAAAGCAGCTACGTTTATGGAATCTGCACAGGAATTGCCGTTCCTTAATCATGAAGCAAGGAGAGCCTGCATTTACTACGAATCGTTCTTCAGGTAAAAATGTGAAAGTCGTAACACTGATCAGTTGTCTACACATACGCTGCTGTGGTGGCTAATGTAGTCATCTGTCGAGCATCGAAGGCTACTCTCCCTCAGAGCCGGAAGTTTGTCTCCTGGATGAAGTGTCACCTGTTGAGTCTTAGATCGAAGTATTCCACTGAGCGCTCACAGCTAGAAGTGAATTTTTACTTTTTTGTGAGTGTGAGCCTAGTGTACGATTTTGATCACCAACGACAGTGGTTCTTCCAAGTGCCTAGCACTCAGATGCATTCTAATAATGTAGTAGCCTCCCTTGAAAACTCAATTTTAATATGTTTAGCAATTAGTGGGGTCCTTTACTGCTAGAACTCAGATGCGGGCAGTATCTGACTCCCACTGTCCGTCCTCTTCCATGTTTTAGCCAATAAGGTATTCACCACATGTGCAAACGCGGGAATCTGAGAGAATCCGATACCTGCTAATTATCATCTCGCTCTTTCAATAGTTCAGATGGCTCTGAGCACTATGGGACTCAACATCTGAGGTCATCAGTCCCATAGAACTTAGAACTACTTAAACCTAACTAACCTAAGGACGACACACACATCCATGCCCGAGGCAGGATTCTAACCTGCGACCGTAACGGTCGCGCGGCTCCAGACTGAAGCGCATCGCTCTTTAAATGACTTGTTTAGTAAGGTTCAGTTTCCCGGGGTAAAACTTCCTTCGTAAAACATGCTTGCTGTTTATTGTATTGGCTCTTCGGCGAGAGAAGTGAATAAGGACGTTGTGGATAACGTAAGGTTTTGCGTATGTTCCTTTTCGAGTTAGCCCAGACTGGTTCTCCTTAAGCCATTAATGGGATTGTTTTATTAAACCTGGCAGTGCGCGTTTTGCGAGCAAAGAATTTTCTACTTCTTGTAAATTCAGCAAAATTACGTTAACGTATTGTAGTTCTCTGTTACATCACCGTAAAAAAGGAATCCTTACTTGTCCCTTTTTTTATACTGGCAACGGCCTTGCCACAGTGGATACACCGGTTCCCATGAGATCACCGATGTTAAGCGCTGTTGGGCGTGGACAGCTCTTGAATGGGTGACCATCCAGTCGCCATGCGCTGTTTCCCTTTTTCGGGGTGCACTCAGCCTCGTGATGCCAATTGAGGAGCTACTTGTCCGTATAGTAGCGGCTCCGGTCATAGAAAACCATTATAACGACCAGGAGAGCGGTGTGCTGACAACACGCCCCTCCTATCCGCATCCTCAAGTGAGGATGACACGGCGGTCGGATTGTCCCGATGGGCCACTTGTAGCCTGAAGACGGAGTGTGTCTGCCTTTTTATACTGAAAACTGAGTCGTACTGAAGTAAGGTGAGTACCTATTCAGATATTTGTTCACAAGCTACATTGTGTATCTTAATTTTATTATGTATATGTTCTATAATTAGTTAATCTGGATTACTTTATCGTGTGCTTATGGGGTGTCACGGGTTTTACCGCAAGGTTCAATCCGCATGAAAACCAGGAGATGCTCAAAGTAACAGTTCACCTTTAGATTTATTATTACAGTTGTTGCGTACATATTTTCTTAAAACGTTTTTTTCACTGATTTAAATGTTACTGGATGCACCCATCTGAGTTTTTAGTCGGGTGTTACTGTGAGTTTAAATAAATTATTTCATACACTGCAAAAACGTTTTAAGTGTTGTATGATTTTATTTACAGTCTAACACCTTTAAGATAGTGTAATTTCGCTCCCAAATGCTCACTGATGTAAAATATATTTGGTAAATTTCATCACATCTAAGTCTTTGCTTCGCAGTGCTCTCAGCCTGGAAATTGGTAACTAAACACTTTACGATCTGACATACGGTTGCTGTCGTCACCAACTTTCACAAACAGCGTCCAGGGGACTGAAGTGGCACCTCATCCTGACCTACGAACTATGGAATCCTCGGCCACTGTTGGAGGCAACTTCCGGATCCAACATTCTGGTGTCAGAAGGGACTACTGCAACGTCAGATGCTACCGTTGACAGAAAGCTCCAGCTGTGACGTCATCACAAGCTCAAATTTTCAGTTATAAGTGTACAAGTGTTTTGAATGGAATTTATATTTTTGGGTACCTTTTTCGCCGGCCGTCACAGGAAGAATGGATTTTCACAGAAAATTACATGTTCGGCTTCTGAAGGAAGATGGATCTACAGATTTGTCTTTAGAGGGAGTACTAGAGATACTACCAGTGTAGTTGGGCACGCTATGAGATGCCTTGCACTCAATCAGTGTCAGCAACATGTAGCAATTGCCGACGTTATGCGTATGAGGCGCGTCAGTGATCAAAATCTAGGTGGTTAGCTATTCGCTGTAAATACTAAATGCATTTATAGTTGCTATGTCTGAGTGCTTTGTTTCCTTGCATGTTTGTGTAATTTGAGTGTATTGTATTTTTGGTGGACAGAACCTGCACAGCCGGCCAGAGTGGCCGTGCGGTTCTAGGCGCTACAGTCTGGAACCGAGCGACCGCTACGGTCGCAGGTTCGAATCTTGCCTCTGGCATGGATGTGTGTGATGTCCTTAGGTTAGTTAGGTTTAAGTAGTTCTAAGTTCTAGGCGACTAATGACCTCAGAAGTTAAGTCGCATAGTGCTCAGAGCCATTTTGAGAACCTGCACAAACGCTAGGAACGTTATATCTCCTAAAATACAATGATATAATTTTGCACATAAATTCAGTGCTACATGTGAACACTGCGTATGGAACGTGTCGTGAATACAGTTAGAGCAGAAGGCCCAAATATAGGCTAGCTAAGGTTTTTGCTCAGTAACGCTTTCCTGATAATGATTAAACTGTCGAAGAAATTCTGGGATGGTACAATAACATGTGCCAATCGAGCTTATCGAGAGTTAAACAATTAAAAAACTCTGTTCTTATTTTAAATAATTTATTTAAAAATCAGTAGAAAAACGTCGGTTTTTTCTTGGGTCCAAACATGGGCCAACTTTAATATGAAGAAAATAATATTTAAAAACATGTTTGAAGTGGAAATTTATTTGAAATAATCACTTCATTGTCCATCCCTGCACATTCAGTATGTGCCCACACACGGTACTGGATACACTGAATCCAATGTTCTACGTTGGCGTCCACTGAAAACGTGCTATCGCAAAATATGCACGATACGTCTGTCTCAGAAGGCGTGCGGTTTTCAGAAAGCCCTAAACAACTTTTCTCGTCATCTAGGGTAGGCTCATTCTCATTAGATAACTTGTCAGACGAACATAGGTCTACTTTCTTTTTCTTCCGTAATTTTTTTTTGTTTCTCTCGCTTTTCCTTATTTGATTTTTTGTCCGCCCCAGTAGCTGAGTGGTCAGCGTGACGGATTGCCGTCCTCCGGGCCCGGGCTCGATTCCCGGCTGGGTCGGAGATTTTCTCCGCTCAGGGACTGGGTGTTGTGTTGTGTTCATCATCATTTCATCCCCATCCGGCGTGCAGGTCGCCCAATGTGGCGCCGAATGTAATAAGACCTGCGCAAAGGCGGCCGGACCTGCCCCGCGAGGGGCCTCCCGGCCATTGACGCCAAACGCTCATTTCCATTCCATTTGATTTTTGAATATGCTACAATTTTTCATCAGGAAAAGTTAGTTTTATCTTTCTCTTCAGCAACATGTCCACGGACCTTGTGAGCCCTTCGTTGTCCGGTGGTGCTGTAATAAAGCAAGGTTTTATAGATCTGCGACCTGTATTGCTTGTTTTCTTAGCAATTGTGGGTGGTGCGGAGATATCAAAAGGGCAAACAGGAGTCGAAGTTTCTGGTCGTGCATGTGAAGAGGAAGGAATGAGCAGAGGAAATTGTTCCTGGCTGAGGAGAGGATAACGTGAATTTTCTGGTAGGTTTACCGTTGGAGGTTCTGTGTTATCCATTCGTGACGATCCTGGGTGAGGGTCGATCGAAAGGCGAGATGAGTGGTGGTTCAGAAAAAGATTTGCCCAACTCCTACCAGATGCGTTAATGGTGAACGGTCGGTTAATGCCATTCATCTCTGCTATCACAAATGCCATTCGTTTCAGATCGGATGAAGTATAACGAAAAACCTTTTGTTCCTTAGCCAAAAAGTAAGAAACAAGCTCTTCTTCCAGATGCTGTCCTAAAAAGGAAGCCTACGAAGCTTAGCACTGGCAACAGCAGATGTAGTAAAATCTGTTTCCTTACTTAAAGTCTGCAGGGAGAGCGGGGTACATCATATACTTTTGCAGCCTTTTGAGTTCCCAGTTTCTTCGCCTTCACAGCAGTGATGGCTTCAGTCATCTTCAAAGGCTCCCACGTCTTCCTTTTGCCTTTGTCTTAGTATTTAGGTTTGTTACGTGTCACTCTGAGAAACAAATCTTGAGGAGATTTCAAGTAAACTTATAGTAATATAAATTGGTCCATATATGGGATATCCCACAATTAGACCCTCCATGCTAACCGATGTATGGACCACACTGCAAAATGATCCTAACTGTCATTACGAAATAAAGACAGAACAATGAAAACTGGGAAACGGATACTTTAACATATTGAGTGCAAAGCGAAGTAAAATTGTAATGTGAATGGTTAAGCACATACCTGGCGATAGAGTGCAGTCAACAGAAAATAGGTTTTCTTGCGCAAGATCTCATTGCAGCCAAACAGTATGCCTTCGCTCAACCAATTGTTTACAGTCATCGTCGGAGGTAGTGGGGGGCAGTATTACACATATCACAGCCAGGTGAGTGCACATTCTGCGCTCACGGGCATCCTTGCCCATATTTCGACCACTGTCAATATATTAACCTTCTCCGTTAATTGTAAAGAAGTAATACATTGTAACATCATGCCTTATACTACATCTTTACTACAAGAATAGCTGATATGTAGAGAGCGATAAACTTTTTTCGTTTCATCATTTTGTGGGATTGTAAGCGAGAAACATATTCTTAAGGGTTAGAAATTATGTGTATAGTTTTTTGCAAGTCACTAAATGCTCAGGTTGTCAAATACTGTACATTCCACATAGTAGCTGTAAACTATACCTCTTGTACATCCTGCAACAAATAGTATAGAGCAGGGGTTCCCAACTAAATTTTCTCGAGGACCCCCTCATCGAGCATGATTGGTACCTTGTCATATCACAGTAAATGCGAGTTTCTGTGTAAAGTGACTGTCAGCTGTCAGCTGCAAAGACGCAGCGCGCGCAGTCTAACGGCATACAGCAGAACTATTTGTCTCTATCTAATTCTAGTTTTGCGCTAGAGTGTGCTAGTGTCAGTAGGCTCTAGTAAGACGCTAGACACAGAAGTTACAGTTCGCTAAAGCTCTGCTCATGCAGGAAGCGGCTAAAACAAAAGATCTGTTATCATATCAAATATATTTAACGTATTTTTTATTCTAATAGCATCTTGCAGACCTCCCTGGCATAGCTCGTGGATCCTTTGGGGTCCGCGGAGCACCTGTTGGAACCACTGGTATAGAGTATGGATTAAACACACTGAAAAATGTATAAAGATTGTGTTCACTGTTGTGAATCGCATCACGGAGAACGTATCAACCAAGAAAAGAATTTTCACAAGTATGATAAATTCAGAAGTCAAAGAGTAAGTAGCTTTTTGAAGAAGTAAATATTTTACCTAATTCACATGATATTCTTAGAATCAATAAGTATCTTGCACGACACATAAAGTTGCCTATGTTGTACCTCAGGTTTCAAGCTATCCCCTTACCAAATTTCATCGAAATCGGTCCAGCGATTTAGTAACAATAAATTTAAACTTTGCGAATGACGAGGCAGTTTTCACGCATCGCAGTGTTTATGACGTCATATATCCTGAACTATATGTCGTACTATGATATAATTTTGCCTGTACATTAAGGGGTGTATGCAAACACTGGTTACAAATGGCTCTGAGCACTATGGGACTTAAACATCTGAGGTCATCAGTCCCCTAGAACTTAGAACCACTTAAACCTAACTAACCTAAGGACATCACACACATCCATGCCGAAAGTAGGATTCGAACCTACGACCGTAGCAGCCGCGCGGTTCCGGACTGAAGCGCCTAGAACCGATCAGCCACCGCGGCCTGCAGTGGTTACAATACGAGTCGCGAATACAGCTATTACCCAAGAAGTAATACATTACAACGTTACGTCTGATGCAAAAATGAACAGCGAAAACGTAGCAAGCGAACACTTTTTTCCTGTCATCATAGTGTGGGCGACTGTCAGTGAGAAGGTATCGTAAGGTTTTGATATTATGTGTAAAGAATCTCGGAAGCCACTAAGTGTTCTCATTCTCCAATACAGGATGAATAAGATCAGGTATTCGAGCGTCATGGTTTTGGAGGTTAGTAGTAAAGGAAATCTTCACTTTCAAAGACAGACCGGTATGACAGTTTCACATGTTTGATATTAGTATAAACTTAGGAGTGGCCGTGAGTCTCAAAGGTTGCGCAGACGATTTATGTTTGCACATACGCAAATTATGCTTGGTGGAAGACGTACGTAATATGCCGCAATGGGCTGAGTTCGGCTCGGAATTTTGAATAAAGAAATTCACACGTTTAGCGCTACCACAAACAGAACAGTACGAGGTTCTTCGGGGAACAGCTCAGTGGAGTATCCTAAAAATGGGCCATATGTTCTTGGATAGGACTAGTGAAATAAATGCACAAACTTGCGTGCTGAAGTAGAATAGAAGGCAGACGATATTATCCCTGACGAGGTGGAGCACAATGCACTACATATTCGACGGCGGTTCGACACAGGGCTAATGGGATTATGAGCGTTCTCTAGTAACTTCCGGTGGCGCCAATGATCTTGAAGTCTATCATCCTAAAACAGTCATCGTCATCATCGAAAAGCCTTTTATTCCATTAATACCTAAGAGTCTGAACAGTGGTTGAGTATCTGGTCTGGAACTGCAGATAAAAACACACGCGCTGTAAGTCGTAATACTTGAGGAAATCTGGCGTGACAACCATTTATATTCATACTACGACATGAATATTCTATGTTGTTGACACACATTTGAAATGTGCACAAATTGCTTGACACTATCTGTATGCCGCTGATTATTACACAAAATCTCATCAGCGAACTGGCGGGCAGCAGCGACGCCACGTCTCATTACCGCAGTCCCCGCAGCGCGGCACTGCCTGCGCTCCGCTTTCCAGCATGGCGGCTCGGCTCGGCCGCCTTGTTATTAGCTGCTGCAGTTATTTGTCTTCTGCGCTCATCATGGGGGCGGTGGCTTCCGCCCCCGCACTGTGCGTAATACGAGGCTCGCACGCGGCCCCCGGGCTCTTGCGTGGCGACTGCCGTTAATTAAGGCACTCAAGAAGCCAGATAAGGAAATTAATTCCCCGCTCCTTCTTGCACCCCTCTTGGGACTTGCTGCGTGCAGACTTCGGAGTTTTCTTCGAATATTTCTGATAGGTGTAAACTCTGTGAGCATGCGAGTATCTTAATACTATATGGGAAATATTTCGAGTTCTTTTGTATGGTGCCACACACCACAGCAAAAGTGTAAACGTCCAATTTTGTAAAGGTAAATGAAAGGTAAAGTCTATGTTACTTAACCCGTGAATGGGTTCTGGCCTGACTGCAGGTTAAGTACTGCCTTTCGTTCGCCATTCTCCCCCTGGCCAAAATCTGTAGCACTCAATTTAATAGCAGGCTTTTATACACATATAAGCTTACTACAATTTTCCTCACAGTATTGCTCCCTCTACTTTCTCTGTCAGACTCCTCCACCATCTCTCTGACTAACTTCTTCAACTGTTACCTTGTCCATATATTGCTACTCCCTCTCTGTCCACATCCTCTGCCCCCTCTCTATTTCAGCCCCCGTCATCCTCTTCTACACTGGCTCTGAGCACTATGGGACTTAACTGCTGAGGTCATCAGTCCCCTAAAACTTAGAACTACTTAAATCTAACTAACCTTAGGACATCACACACATCCATGCCCGAGGCAGGATTCGAACCTGTGACCGTAGTGGTCGCGTGGTTCCAGACTGTAGCGCCTAGAACCGCTCGGCCACTCCGGCCGGCCCTCTTCCACACTGTCCATCGACGTCTCTTCTTCTCCTTTCCCATCTCCTCCTCCTACACTTACTGTTCTACCTCTGATTCTCTCCTCTTTGTCTATCCCCTACATACTCCCTCACTCTCCATTTTTTCTGTCTTGCCTCTCTCCCTCTCTCTCTCTCTCTGCCCATCTCCTCCTCTGTCCATCCCAACCTTTCCACAGGTATGCAAATACGCATGTGTAGCCCCTGCAAAAGAAGTTGTTAATCTGGTATTGCTCCCACAACATGCCTATCAACAAAACTGCCTTTGTACCAAGGGCTTGGAAATCGTTTTCCCATGATGTGTAGGTGGCCATGCAAAAGCGGCTGATAATGCAGGTTGATACTACTCCAACACAACATGCCTGCTTCATAGGACAGCCAACACTTCAGGGAATGGGAGGAGGCAGTTTGGAAAATTGATCTTGCCAGGATGTGTGGGATACTCTGTAAAACATTTCGATAAGGCCGATCGATACCATTCCCACACAACACACCTGTAGACTTGGGCAGGCTATACAGCATGGCCTTAAGACATGCATCTCATTATTTCTGTTAATATTAGACCTAGGGCATTATAAATCCCCTATGTTGGCCCTCTTGTGGCAAAGAGTTCGTGTGTCATATTTAGCCCCCTTCTTGTGCCAGCAAGAGTTCTTGCACATACACACATATGTTCAGCTTCATACACACACACACACACACACACACACACACACACATATATATATATATATATATATATATATATATATATATATATATATATATATATTTGTGTGTGTGTGTGTGCATATATGTTCGTTCATCTACCTCTCTGATCATCCACTGCAATCCTTCCTACCTGTCCATCTACTTCTTCCACCTCTCAGCCCGTCCCCTCTTCCTTCCTCTCTTTCTCTCGATTTCTTCTTCCTCCTAGCACAGGTGCAAATGTGTCTGCTGTGAGTACAGATGTCATGAGAAAGACAAGACTGTGGTCATCACGGAAAAAGTTAAGAGGGGTTGGCGATGGTAGTATGGAATCATTGGGTACGATATTACTGGAGATTTTGGCTGGGGCCGGCCGGAGTGGCCGAGCGGTTCTAGGCGCTACAGTCTGGAAACGCGTGACCGCTACGGTCGCAGGTTCGAATCCTGCCTCGGACATAGATGTATGTGATGTCCTTAGGTTAGTTAGGTTTAAGTAGTTCTAGGTTCTAGGGGACTGATGTCCTCAGAAGTTAAGTCCCATAGTGCTCAGAGCCATTTGAACCAAGCCGTTTTGGCCGGGATAACTAAATTCATTGAACACATGGAGATGTTGCATGAATAGGCAAAGCGTATTCTGTAATTCTCCGGCTAGACTTTCTCAATGAACATCTGATAAAACTGATATTTGGCAACACACAGTGGAAATTGTAAAGTGTCAAACAAATAAGATGTCTTACACTGAATTCCTGAAACAATTCCACTTAAATCAACATATCACACAAAATAGTTACATGAAAATGTATGAATTATTGATAGACAAAGCGAATAAACAAACCAGCATATTATGAATAAGAACCACTATCAAAGCTACGAGATGCACTTCTGAGAGTAGGAGAATTTTACGATGGCAATGACTGTTCCAGTGTTAGGCCAAACCGCACACAGTGGGACATCTAGTTGATATAATAGGACACCAGAGCTACTGTACAGACAGCCGGTGACAAAAGCCCTTTGGAAAGCAATTCTACTGGAACACGGTGGGAGATAGCAGATAAGCGTCCAGAGAAACCCAACTCAAAACATTGGTGACTCACTGTAGCCACCTGTGTTAAAACTCGCATGAAAGAAAAAGCTGTTTATCTCAGTATCACATAGCAGAAGTTAATCTCTCCCCTACAAAAGAAATGAAGCCTGTGATAGGCTAGTGGGTGGAGTTACAACAAGTACGAATGCTCTGATTGGCCAGAAAGAAAAAGCGTGGCTACCAGCTTTCATATAGGCAAATGTAGAGAGAAGAATTCCGTCTTTGTCTGGCAGCAAATCGTTGAGTGTTTGACCAAGGCGACTCACGCCATGCTGACACGATTGTAAGAGTCATTATGTGAACACCTGTTCACATGGTCGTCTTAACTCATGAGGAGTAAAACTGCAAAGTCTTCTAGTACAGAGAGTCGCACCAAGCACTGACAGTTAATGTTTGCGAGCGATTTGAGACTAACAGTGTACACGCAATTCAAGCCAAATAGCGTCTACCATGCCAATTAACGTAGCTAGGGAACATCTAGGAGTAACATGTCAAAAATCCGCCTCAGTTGCGAAATGTTACTGGTCTTTACCCAGGTTTCAGCTAATCTAGCCTTCTTCAGAAGCATAAAATATAGTAATACATGCTTTAAAAATTCTTAAACAATTAGGACTCTCAGCTTCACTGAAGACATAGGAAATTTATCAGACTGGGGCTTAACAGTCGAGAGGGATTTAGAATCGATTACCAGGTTCAGAGCTCGCAGTGACAGCTGCCACTGCTGCCACTGCCCGAAGGTATACACGCCCGCTCGCACTAAGCCAGCAAGTGATATTCAAATGACACTCAGAACAGCAGTCGTCTCTGTCTATCGTTTCTTTTTCTCTTTGTACATTCAACCATGACCAGTAGTTAAACATATTCACGATTGTCGGGCTCAACTGAAGCAGAAATGAGAGATATCAGATCCAACTAAAAAGCTGATCAGCCACTGTAGGATTTGAATTATTTTAATTGTGTACTTCTTTCTAGTTGCTCTTTACCCCATTAATATTTGGGTATTTTCATTGTGCATTTTAGCTTAGTTGATATCTATGGCCCCAGATGTATTTAATTTGCTTCTATTTTGAAACTTCCTGGCAGATTAAAACTATGTGCTAGAACGAGACTCGAACTCGGGAATCTTTCCTTTCACGGCAAGTGGTAGAGCAATTGCCCGTGAAAGGCAAAGGTCCCGAGTTCGAGTCTCAGTCTGACACACAGTTTTAATCATCCAGGAAGTTTCATATCAGCGCACACTCTGCTGCAGAGTGAAAATCTTGTGCCTGTATTTATCGACCCCCAGGCATGGTCATCAACCATCTTACTATTAAAGAGCCTTGGAATAGTTAGGAATTTCGCTTCACGGTTGGGAACACCCAATATCAATATTTTATCGTCCTGTAAGATATTATGATGTTATACTTAGAGAAAAAATAAACCTTCATAAAAAAAATATAAAATTTTCAATTTTTGTTAACATATAGTTACGCCTGAAACCATACACTAATTTCTGTTAGCGATAAAGTTTCCTTTTAAGGGATTGTAGTGGAACCAACATTCAGATTATTGTCTGATTACATGACTGTCTGTACACTGCACTGTTCTAAACTCTACATGTATGGGATGGTATCTTCCTACCTTCCAGGCTGTAAGTTGAACACCAAATTCCTAAAACTTTCACAGAGCGTACTTCCTCAATTGTGGTAGGAAGACAGATCAGAACTAGTCTCACACATGTTAGAAACTCAGTGTGACATTATTCCAACTGGCGGGGGGGTTTACAGTTGCAACTGAGACAACAGCGATAGGCCCGCTATTGTTCCTTATCTATATTAACGACATAGGAGACAATCTGAGTAGCCGTCTTAGATTGTTTGCAGATGATGCTGTCATTTACCACCTTGTAAAGTCATCATATGATCAAAACGACTTGCAAAATGATTTAAATTAGATATCTGTATGGTGCGGTAAGTGGCAATTGACCCTGAATAAGGAAAATTGTGAAGTTATTCACATGAGTACTAGAAGAAATCAGCTAAATTTCGATTACGCAATAAGTCACACAAATCTGAAGGCTGTAAATTCAACTAAATTCTTAGGGATTACAATTACAAATAACCTAATTTGGAACGATCACGTAGATAATATTGTGGGTAGAGCAAACAAAAGACTGCGATTCATTGGCAGAACACTAAGAACGTGCAACAGGTGTACTAAAGAGACCGCTTACACCACGCTTGTCTGCCCTATTCTGGACTATTGCTGTGCGGTGTTGGATCCGCATCAGGTGGGACTGACGGATTACATCGAAGAAGTACAAAGAAGGGCCGCTCGTTTTGTATTATCGCGAAATAGGGGAGATAGAGTCACAGACATGATACTTGAATTGGAGTGGCAATCATTAAAACAAAGGTGTTTTTCGTTGCGACGGGACCTTCTCATGAAATTTCAATCACCAGTTTTCTCCTCCGATTGCGAACACATTCTGTAGGCACCCACCTACATAGGGAGAAATGATCATCACGATAAAATAAGAGAAATCAGGACTCGCACAGAATAATTTAAATGCTCGTTCTTCCCGCGTGCCGTTCGAGAGTGGAATGGTAGAGAGACAGCTTGAAGGTGGTTCATTGAATTCTCTGCCAGGCACTTTATTGTGAATAGCAGAGTAATCACGTAGGTGTAGATGTAGAGGTTGACCTATCACGGGGGTGAGACTAAACAGTGTACGTTTTCAGTAAAGACTGATCAAAGGATAAAATACCAGCTGGTATAGGAAAGGTAGTATAGGTTTCAGTAAATACCGATTTGCTGAGGTAAACATTTTATGTGGCTGAACCGTTCTTAAGCACTGAAGAATTGGATAGTTCATATTCTTTGTACGCAGGAGTACAGCAAATGTGAGTGACATTAATGGGGAGCATATGAGGTCATGCTCAGGTCATGCTCAGGTTAGTGTGAATAACTTTGGCGGAGGGGAGATGACTTTGTCAAAGGGTGCAATAATAGCCACTCTGGAAGTCTTGGAAGATGAAGACATATGATTGGTCGAGCCTAGAGGAAAGCCACAAGCAATCCATCGATATGGAAGTGTTACGAGGGAAAGTAGGTCTCTTTAGAGCAGTGATCGAATGCCCATGGAGAACTTGCTGTTGAGGTGTAGGGATTAATTTAGCGCGAACGGAGGGTTATCAGCAAGCCTGCTGACACAACGTCACATACTGACAGCAAATAGCGTACAAATTTATAGGAAGCTATACCGTATAGAAAAGCAGCTGTAACCAGTTATAGAAGAATTTATTGAACAACAACTACAGGATGGATCATAGAGCTGAGTGATAGGCCTTGCACAAATATTGTCGTCATGCCAAAGAAATCAGTGGACGGGACACAGAAACGCAGATTTTGCTGTTACTACAGGTTTCTAAACGCCGTACTATCTCGGATGTTTATCCAGTTCCAAAAATCATGGAAACTTTGAGTAATCTGTATCAGTGTCGGTTCTTCACAACTATAGAGCTCAGGAACGGATACCATCAATTGGAGGTGGCGCCTGAAGGTATGCTGAAACAGCATTTGCCGCCCCAGCAGGACATTATCTCTACAAACGCATGCGATTTGGAGTAAAGAATGCACCGGATACTTTTTAGTGGTTGTTAGATGGGGTACTGAGAGATTTAAAGCCAAAAACGTGTTTGGTCTACCTCGATACATTATCATCTACTCAGAGGATTTACCAGAGCACGTGAGACGTTTGGAGGAAGTCTTTAGAAGACTACAAGTAGCATGTATTACGCTAAGTGTGGATATGTGCCATTTTGTGCAAACTCGGGTAAATGTCTGCTGCATGTGACTAGCCACCCTGGAGTAAAGACCGACCCTCGTCTTACAGACGCAGTTCAAAATTATCCGATACCACAAATAACGTGTGGAGCGGCCGGCAGAATTAGAATTATTGCTCGCCATCTTTTACGAGAGCTGGAGAACTATTTTTGCTGTCAGCGAGAAAACGATGAACAACATACTGACCTTACTTTCCAGTCTCCAAGTACACATTCTTCTTGTGCTCACTGAAAGAAATGCTTCTACTTCCCTATTTACTCAGCGAGATCAGGAACTATGATTATAAATAAAAGTTTAGAGTTCTAACTGATTAATGCATTTAGTAAAAGTTCGCACGCACAGAAGTAGTAATATTCCTGACAATAATAACATTGATTCCAGAATGAGATGTTCACTCTGCAGCGGAGTGTGCGCTGATATGAAATTTCCTGGCAGATTAAAACTGTGTGCCCGACCGAGACTCGATATCGGGACCTTTGCCATTCGCGGGCAAGTGCTCTACCATCTGAGCTACCGAAGCACGACTCAGGCCCGCTACTCACAGCTTTACTTCTGCCAGTATCTCGTCTCCTTGGCTAAGCCATGTCTCTGCAATATCCTTTCTTTCAGGAGTGTTCTGCATGGTTCGCAGGAGAGCGTCTGTAAAGTTTGGAAGGTAGGAGACGATATACTGGCAGAAGTAAAGCTGTGAGTACCGGGCGTGAGTCGTGCTTCGGTAGTTCAGATGGTAGAGCACTTGCCCGCGAAAGGCAAAAGTCCCGAGTTCGAGTCTCGGTCGGGCACACAGTTTTAATCTGCCAGGAAGTTTATTAATAATGATGTCTCTGTCACAAACAGCACTATGAGCAGTTCATAGGCGACCTCTAAGGTAAGTTTCAATTAAAATGGCCTTTCGCCCTGACTTCTAAGGATCAAAGTCAAGTGTTCGCCACAATAGTGGAAAATAATCTCACCACTTGCCACTCGGTTTTGTTAACATTGCGGGCGGCACACAGACAGCTAGCTCCGTGAAATATAAGTGATCTAGGGTGGTGTACAGTCCTCGCGAGTTATCTTCCTATCTCTACCGAAAACATGCGTTAAGCGGCGGACTGGTTGAGACGTCATCCGAGGCGGCGTTTAAGTTGACTTTCGACTGACCCTGCAGAGTGATAGCTCGATGGATAGTTTGTGTCACTACCTTTCAGGACGCATTTAGATGCCCAGATAGATGCAATTAAATGGCCGCTTTCTCGGACACAAATTATTTAATAACTCTGTTGTGTGTCAGTTTACAATCTTCGTAATTTCTGCATGAATGGCATTAGGTTGGCTTTAACTACGGAAAAAGTTTCAGCTCGACTGCAATTAAACTTTGCCGTTTAGAATTTTTAGAACGGAACCGACCGTAGAACATGACCTCTGAACTACAACTTTAAGAGTCCTTGTAGTGATTGTTATTTACATCAATGTCTTGAAACTTGTAATATTTTTATTATTTCGTAGATGTAATCAAGTGCTGTAATCAGAACTTTCTATCATTAATGTAAATGTACTTGACCTATTACAAATAAGCACGTTTTTGTTCCAAATTTAGTTTTTAGTAAATTACCTGAAAACTGTTAGAGGTAGCTTAATGGGGTCACATAGTTAATGTTTTTATATCAAACTGAAGCTTCATACCAATTTTCATCTTTCTGAGTCTAATATTTAGCGCCTTCAATTTTTCGTAAAAAGCCGATTTTAACCAAAATATTTCTCCATCTAGCTGACACTTGTAACAGCTGTTTGCGACATACATATACTCATTCTGAACAATTTTTGGCTTTCTTGCTACATTTTTAGCACCACATGTTTTTTTGCGTAAAACAATATATTTAGAGAAACATATTCATCTGATCACTCTCAGATGCAACAGTTTCAACACTAATATACTGTAGCATATGATGACAAAGTTTGGAAAAGCTGCTTTAATTTTTAATTTCATCCTTAGACTATGGCGCAGTACTTAGTATGTTACGCACAGGCGCATTATAATGACTTTGAGCTATAAGCCGTGAATTGGGGTAAGTCCCGGCACAATCGCTCGTCTCTGTATCTCTCAAATGATACAGCGCTTGTTTCGCCACAAACGAAGCAGGCACAATCGTTCATTGGTCTCTGTAATTATTATATAAGGTTCGTGAAGGACTTTGAGAAAATAGTCGGATCCTCGAACAAGCTATTCAGGAGGAGGTCGAAATTGTATTGGTTGCAGGATTGTCAGGAAGCATTTGAAAAATTGAGTGAAATATTACTTTCACATTCAGTGATGCTTTTTCCGGATTTCGGTAAACAGTTTATGCTTTCGTAGATGATGCTTCAAATGACGGAGACGGTTGTGTTTTGGGACAGGTGGTAGATGGTCGGGAACATCCAGTAGCCTACGCTTCAAGGCAGTTAAAAAAGGCGGAGCGTAACCACTGAACAGTCGAGAAAGAGATGTTGGTGATCATTTATGGTATTACGTATTTCCGATGCTACCGATATGACAGGAAGTTTAAGGTCGTGACAGACCATGCCTCATTGAAATGGTTGCTTGGTTTGAAAGATCCATGTAGTAGATTAACTCGGTGGGAACTTAAGCTTTATGCGTTCGAGTATGAGGTAACCCATAAGCCAGGGAGATCACAAGCAAATGCGGATTCGTTAAGGCGAAGGTTGGCGACGTTAGGTACGCTAAGGAAGAGCGTTGAAGAGTGGCAGCGGACACAGTCAAGGGATAAGGAGTGCCGGGCATTTAAGTCACAGACGTATTCCGTTATGCACAAGGGTTGTTTCTGTAGAACGACGAGGAGTAGACCACGTGTGGTGGTTCTAGAGAGTTTTCGGAAGGACGTTTTACAGAAAGCTCACGCCCATATGTTGTCAGGTCAACAAGTGCAACGTGCAGACGTGTAGCAGAGCAGTTTTGGTGGACTAGCCTGAAGCGTGAATTGGAGCAAAATGCCAAGGACTGTGTGCCATGTATTCAGAGGGCCGACATTAAGAATCAGAAAATAACGTTGCAGAAGTTTACCAGAGGCGTCCAGTCCATTTTCGGTGCTACAGGTCGATGTCCTTGGGCCATTTAACAAAACACTTGCAGAAAATAGGCTCGTTCCACCATCACTGATCATTTCTATCGAATTTTGGCAATGCTACCGATCCTGGATCAGTGAGCTAGTAATGTAGCTCAGCTGTTAGTAAACAGCTAAATATTAAGGTTTGGGGTGCCTCAGACCATAATTACGGAATTTGGTCTTGAATTTAATGAAACGACTATGCCGCATGTTGCTTATATGGAAGGTACGGACGATTCCGTTTCATCCACTGATCAGTGGAGAATGGAACACATGCACAGGACAATTTGCAAAGATCTTACGTAGGTTCCAGGCACTACGATTGGTACGCCTATTTACCTAATGAACAGTGGGACCATAATTCGAAGTTTCAGAGTGGAACGGGCTTGTTGCCGTTTGAGGGGGTTTGCCGCACGAAAACGCCATCTCACTTTGACGTTTTGATTCCTTACTTATGTCCGGATTGTGAGTCGGTGAGGAAGTTTGCCAGATGAATTAGGGAAGTTTGATGGGATGTGCCAAAGGCAAGCACGAAGTGCCTAGAACGCCAGGAACAACCGAACATACACATGGGCAAATAGCAGCAGTCCCGCGCGGGGAAGTGGGTAATGGTCACTAGTTCCTACACGTCGAAGGGAAAAACGGAGAAAATTTTAACAAAGCACCAGGGACCATACCGGGTCATGAAAATGACCTCACCAGTCAGTGTGAAGAATCAGTTCCCCACAAAATCGTCTATTATACATTAAGTCGCATAAAACCGTTTAAAGAAATGACGGAGGAGATACCAAAGTTATCGGCAACCAACCAGGAGACCAAACAGGAGATGAAAGTTACAAATGATAAAAGAAGAAATTGGTGAACAATTTAAGTTGAATGTTGTGTCGTATAGATTAAGGCAGCATAAGTAATCTGTATAAATGTAATGTTTTTTTCTTTTTGTTTAGTATATCTGGAAATACGTATTTTTATTTCCGTAGGGATATTTGTTGTTATTTTTTCGGAGTTGTTTGTTTTTCATATCGTCATTACTGATATTTTTTTGTGGATCATGCGTTCTCAAAAGAAAGTAAGTGGGTGCAGGTGAGATCACGTGAGGTGTTGGTAGTCTCAAAATACAGGCAGGCTCACTTGGTAATGTCACTGGTACAGTTGGGGAGGTGCATACGAGACTAGGTTGTGATCTGTTGGGGTGGCCAAGTACGGACTGATATGCGGACACGTGAAGAGAATTGGTTTCTGGGGGACGTGAAGGGGACGAGTTGTGGGAAGGAGCTTGTGCCAGTCTGAACATACTTCCACTGGGTATGTTAACTTTGGTTATACTCCGTATTCACGTCAGAAACTATATGGTCGAATTGTTATGAAGGAGGCCGACCGGTAAGGCTGCAAAAACTCGAGCTTCAGGAAAGCGGAATGAATCATTAATGGCACGACGGGACGGATTTTCATCTTTCGGCTGTACTTACAGACTGAACTGTTATGACATTGTCGCGGAATTGGCCTGAAGGATCTCTGAGGGTGTCATCTGTTCAAAAGTTAACGTATTTCGATGGCATATTTAGTCCAGAGCTTTTCCAGTCCTTTGACAGGTCAACTGAGTCCCTTCAAAGAGGAGTTTTCATGGAAAAATGTGGCAGCCTGTACAGCATTTCCGGAAGAACAAGAGCACAAAATATTAGTAGTGAGTGTATTACCACTAGTTCTTGAGTGTTTATAGCAGGCTTTGCGTACTGTGTTTCTGGGTAAGATGAGAGGGGACAAAGTCTGTGGACTTGTCAACACAGCAATTACCAGTGGAATTGTTGACCGGCATTGTTCAGAGAAGTAACTATTTTAAGGTCCTAATCAGTGTGTAAGTGTATGATGAGAAGTACATGGTAATAGTAAAGTATGAACGGAAGTCCTGTATAATGAATTAAGCAGAGTGTTCTCAATATCTATATTATTAGAGTTAAGGTAGTTAAGTGGAAGCACGATGTTAAAGATTTAGGATGAAACATCTCGGAAGGGAGGGGGTGTGCTGCACCACGAATAATTCGGGTATTTCCTGTAAATTGTGCTCAGCTATGGCTGGAAGGTAGGAGTTAAGGGACCAGTTGTCGTATCAGAAGGCAGGTGCTGGCGATGTTGATATTTAGCAAACGATTCTGAGAGGGTGTTTTAAGACATCACTCGCAGGCGACATGGAACAGACGAGCAGGCACTGAAATGTAATCAGGGCAGCACAGAGCACTGATGTACTGTGAAGAACACGTGTGTTGCACTTATAACAGCGTGTAGTGACCTGTGTGTAGGGGCCGAGTTGGGCTCAGGAAGGCTGACGTTGTAATTATTAAAGAGTACTTCACTTGTCCCCTCCAGAGGAACTATGTCAGAGGCTTTGGGAAAAAGTATAAATAACCGAGGACGGAGGCTCAAATTAGAGTCGTGTCACCATTCTGTCTGTGTCTAAAATCGGAGAGAGTAACAGTTGTTTAAATTGCACGCCAACCACCTCTGGTGATGGACAGCGGCGGCCAACCGGCCCGCTGAAACCACCACTAACCTCCGCTGCACGGACGCGCCATAGCTGTGGTGAGGTGGGCAGACCTTGGAGCTGCACTGGCGCGAGGAGTAAGTGGGCTGTTGGACTCCACTGTCTGGGTGACATCGTACGGCGGACTGCAAACTGCCGTCCGCAGCGGCGGGCTCGGGGTGCAAACTCGCGACCTCTCGCGTGGAGAGCTGTCTGTGGTCGCTGAACGAGCTTCCCTGAGTGGACAGCCGAGTTGCACTTGAGAAAGCACTCGTTCACGTCACAGGCTGTTGCCACAGTTAATCCAAGTGCCAAGGCGTGAATTAGAGTGCTACGCCTGCAAGACTGGGCGACCTGACGGCGATGCAGCAAAAATCGGCATTGACGCTGCCCAAGTATGTATGCCGCACGACGAATTCACTGGGATCAGCAAAGGGCCAGCTGTGTACCTTCGATGCAGTAAAGTCAGTGACACACTTGCCGGTGTTCCTCTGCACGCTTCGGCGAGAGTCGCCCCTCTTTGTCAAATCATACTTCTTGGTCGTTCTGACGTATTACAACCTCTGAGCTAGGAAGGTTGTTACAGGTGTCTGATGTTATGTAACCGGCGTCGCTGGTAAAGGACCGTTTGTATTATACAAATCTAAAAGTCGTAGTAACGAAACTTCCATCACTTGTTAATCATTTCTTTGCTAGCGATTCCCTTTCTTACATAATGCAGATGCAGTAAAGGTTTGTTTGCGGCTACCTTCTTCATCTAGAACATCTGAAATGGCAGTCATCTAACCATTTACGATCCTTATCACTTCCACACCAAAATTATCTAAGATAACAGGGACCATAAACTTTAGATTTATATTACTAATGTGTGCTGTGCTACTGTGTACAAAACAACGTGTTGGTTTGGAGTGTCTCTACCACACACATAACTTCTTTGGGTGCATAGGTATTTACAGGATTCCAAACCAGCTTTCCTGTATCAGGTGGTTCATTATCATGGACAACAACCCTTAGCATATACATTGCAGTTCAGTTGGTAACACCTACATGACTGCCGTAGGTTGTGACATTGCCTCATATTCAGTTGTTGTTCCAATTTCCTAGATCCCAGGTCTATTGAGTTCCGCTGCATTCTTCAAAAGATCCAACTTGGCCTAATGATTCTCTAGAAAGTCTAGTTCGAAAATCACAGAACAACCCTCACCAAAATTGGTCAAATATTTCATGTATTCATAAAAACTCCTAGCTCCAATGTTAAAGTCGTGCATTGTTGTCTTAACGACTTAACGTCATTTTCACTTGCTCCATGTAACCTGGATTTTGGAGACCTAACTCTCTCCCTGCCTAAGAGATGCAGATTAACAACTAACAAGTGTGCTTATTTTCCTTGACCTGTACTATGCCTAACAAGCAGCTTCCCGTCTGTGTATACGTGTGAATAGTGTTGCATTCTACTACGAATACATTCTCATCTGTGTTTACTAGCGCTTTTTCTCGTGACGCTTCCCTTTTTTATTATCCCTTGATTCTTATTTCTGCAGTCGTGCCTTATTACCGATTTGACCACATCGACATTCATAAAAATCCGGTTGGCGGATGTGCTTCTGTAGACGGCCCTTATGTCCGCACATGTAATACTTAACTACAGAAACGAAGGCTTCGCTGACATTGTGCCCTAGCTTCGCAATATCTATTTCCTCCAACTATTTGGCGATCCTGATAGTTTTGGCCAAGTCAGATGGATCCCCTCTCTGCCTGACATATTTCTGGAAGTAACCAATAAGAAAACATCTAGAGCCCTATTTTCAGCTTCATGCAAGGTAAATGACTCAGCTTAGTAAATTACTCAGCTTATGTTCTTTGTGTCAGCTCATATTTTTGTGCAGTAATCTTCTGTATTTTATCCTAAAAGGACTCCACTAACTCATACGTTTGGTGCCTTAAAACTATTCAGTTCCTCTCTAAAAAAAATTTCACGTGATTTGCTACCGATAACGCTGGCGCAATCCAGAAGCCAGCACTTGGAATGGTCCTACCTTGCCAAGTACCTCATGATACATTACATTTCCTTTAGCGTCGCCCATTAACAGTAACTTAGATATGTGCAAACATGTTTCCTTCGTCCGACAGCACAACTCAGCGGTAGCTAATACAGCTGTAATGAGCACAGTGGCATCTTCCGCCGTTTTCCGGAAAAAGGCATTATTAAATTTACTGCTAACATATCGAGAGGATGGGAGGGTGCACTTAACATCATCTCAGCTTCTCCTGTCCATGACTGTAATTGCTGTTCCGCAGCTTGTAACGTTTGAATTTGCTTGCGAAAGTATCGATTTTCTGCTCATTTGTTTTAACACTCTGTGTTTAATCAGTGTGAATTTCATCCATACTAGCAGCACGTGTAACTATCATTTTACTTATTCTGTTACGGTTATTACAAAACAAAGATATGGAAAAAGTACAGTTGTAAATATTTCACCTTCAGCGCACCGAGGCATAAATGCATGTGCGAACTGCACGAATAGCGGATAAGACCCTTGAATGTGCATGTGTTTAATGTAATCTGTGGTGCGCTTGGTCGCCAGTCAGTTGTGCAGTGTTAGGGTATTCTTATTAGAGGCATGGTAGCGAACAGTTGAGTTTTATAGCTGGAGATCTTATATTTGTGAATACGGGAGAAATTATGTGGAATACTTTATTAAGGAGATGAAAACTTATTTGCAAAGATATTTCTTTTACTGCATGGATGGAGGAGAAATATTTCAAGGTAACCAATGCACATGCAAGAATAAAGTGTTTGTTTGTCAAAATCATTAACTGACGCAAATCTTTGTCCTTTATATAACTGCTAATATTCACGATTAGTGTTAATTTGATTTCTTTGTTTTCATTACGTCACAAATAACGCAATTGTTTAAATGTCTGTAATTTCTGTAATGAAGGAATTCCGTAACTTTTGTTCTGACGGTGTGCAGTTTTTTTGACAATAAGAAGAGTTTAACTTTTTGAGAACGCTTTTCTGTAAAGTAAAACCCTCCTCCATCAACCTTAGTAAAGTTTTAAATATTTTGTCATGTATGCGTTGCACCATACGTCACACGCTGCCAGAGTGCTGTTTGTGAGAAGCAAAGAAAAATTTAACAGTGAGCAGACTATGTTTCTTTAGCTGGTGCATTCACTAATTTCAATGTTCTTTCGAAAACGTCAGTACACCAGACACAAAATAGCATGCTGAGCAAGAGCTAAGTTACTTTTCTTTCAGGGCAGATCTCACAATGCGTTTTTGTGAGCAGACAGTATGTCGTCAGAATTTTCAACTGTTATGCTAATTAAGCAGATTAACTTACAGTGAACTTTTGAAGGTCATCTTAAACAGTTATTTTCTCACGAGTTGATCTGTATTTTATTTTGTGGGTACTTGAAGCCAGACGTTGCACTTCATGTTACGTAACTTTCGTGACGTACTTCAGTACCGAGTTTCAGTTCGATAGTTTTCACTGAGTGCATAATTAGTCTCTTTTGGGATTTATTTACATTTCTGTTCATTATTACAAAAAAATGGTTCAAATGGCTCTGAGTACTATGCGACTTAACTTCTGTGGTCATCAGTCGCCTAGAACTTAGAACTAATTAAACCTAACTAACCTAAGGACATCACACACATCCATGCCCGAGGCAGGATTCGAACCTGCGACCGTAGCGGCCACGCGGTTCCAGACTGAAGCGCCTTTAACCGCACGGCCACACCGGCCGGCCTCATTATTACAAATTCAGAATTTCACTAAGATTAGAGGTTTGTCTCACGATTGCGTTCACAAGCGCAATACAGTGCCAACCAACAGTCAGTTTTGCTCAGCAGTTGAATATGATTTCGTAACATGTTACACGAGGAGAATGCTCTTTGAAAGAGAATATTCAGTAGTTTATGTATAGATAAATTACAAAACTAACTTACAATACTACACACAACAATGCGGCAAATTAATTCATGTGCCGATTCATAAACCTGCGTGACTCTGAGCAGTCCCCTGCCAAGTGTCCCAATCTTCTACACATGTCACCGGTAACTGGTACTCCCTTAGTGCATGGCAACCGAAGGCCTGATAAACTACAAAATTCACACCACACTGGCGTTAAATTCATTTCCCTGGCATTACCTCTAAACAGCAATAAGTCTAGAGGTTTCATGCAGTTTCGCAAATGACACTCGAAGAGCGGACTAATATTCTTCTGCTCTGACATGGCCACAAACAGGAACACAGAAAAATGCTCTCTCGCCCCATTGCATCGCCTCGGGATGTATGTCCAGATGGTAACATTAATGATATTGTTGACTTATTTCTGCTACAGAGGTGGCGGCTGACATAGTCACTTACGATGTCAATTTTGTAGTGGTCCGGGCTAAGTCATGTATTATTGTCGGCTTGACGGAGTGCGCGGTGTGGTGGAGCAGGCCAGTGGGCGCGCTGTGCACTTAAGACGCAGCATTAGAAGAACAAGAATTTATTCAATATAGTTTACAGTCACATACTTCCCATGTGTCTGCGTCGATACTGGTGGTGGTGCAGCGTCAAGGAAGCTGCTGCTGCTGTCTAAGCGAACTTATGCGAGTGTCGCCCTCGGCGTGACTCTCACGTAATTAGGAAGTCGTGCGGGTTGCAGATCTCGTAGGCGGACGGTATGGCCCGCAAGACAGTTGAGGATGACCAAGGATGGAGGCTGCGAATTACAGGTACCGGAGCACTCTCGCTGATGTCGAAGCGGTTGTGCTCAGGTGATCTCTCAGCAGTTCCGTATGGTGTGGAGATGGGCCAAGGACTGCTGCCTACAGGTACCACTCAAAGCAGCAGATGGCCTACTTTACTGGCCTCATCAGTGGACTTCACCATTCCTATTTCACAAGAACGATTTTCAGAGCTTCGGATTATTACTTTTCCTCCAATCAGCAGGTTGATAGGTGTGCGTATGAAACTGCTACTCTCTCTTACGAAACCAAGCTGAACTGTTACAATGACGTGATGGCTTCTGCTTGCTTAGGTCACGCTGCTAAGTTTACTAACGACGTTTCTCGCCTGCACCCAGTGGGGCAATCGACCGGGTTTGTTTCGTTTCCCATAATGTCTGCTTTGTGCCTGCATTCGTTTTGATTGCGACACAGGGCGTTGGCCTGGCTCGTCCTGGCTTGGCGCTGGCTGGACAGGACGTAGAAAAACAAATTGTCTATAATAATATTTCTGCTACGTAACGGTATGTATATCAGTGCATCAGCACCAATTGTCCGTATCCCCCTATCATACTGACACCACTGGGCATGTGAACTCTCGCCGTGGCATGTTCTGTTACAACTGTTTAGTGACACCTGGTTCAACACCTCCTGGTGTGGTCACATACTAGTCTGATGAAGTCATGCTAATCCCACACTGACAGCCAGCATTCTTGCAGACAACTGTGTTGTTTAGGGTCGTATTTGGGTACAACATACGATCTGGACTCCTAAGTTTTGAGAGTAATATCAATGGCGAACACTGCTACCACGGGATTCTGCAACTCTCTTTAACCGTCTTCACACGCCTTTTTAGTTTAGGTCAATGTTCTGGCACGTGTGACGAAGAATGTAGCATAAGTTATGTACTGTGTTAAGAGCTGGTCTAATATCACGAGTAGTTACAGCGGGTTACGCCCATATTTATTGCAGCTATGCTCTGTTACATGAATTTTTATGACACAATAACAGTTTTGTAAGACTATATGGCTACGAAGTAAGCAAAAGAAATAATCACAGCAAAACACACTTAAAGAAAATGCGCTCAGAGTGAGACAGATATGCATAGCTTGTGTAACTGGACATCGCGTACTGTTTCGACCGTATCATTCCTTCCCATAAACAATTATCATGGCTACGTGCCCATAAGCTAGAGGTTTTTTGCTGTATCGTCTTCTCAATCATTGCACATCTTCCTGTTTATTTTTAACTCTCACACGGCTACCTGAACAACAGAGCCGAAATACTCGTTCTCAGTAAAGTCAAATTCTGGTATCAGAGCAATTAAAATTCTTTCAAACTTCAAAAAGGTAGTTAATTGCCTACCTCCTACGACAATAGCTATCTCTTCTGCAGCTAACTCTCGTCAATTCTCCCTCCCCCACCATTTCTCTCTCCCTTGTGTACATGATTCTCCATTGATATTCTCTTCCGTACTGAAAGCCATTGTCACTTTCCTTTCAGTTCCTCCTGTTTCGTTATCCGGTGCATCTCCTGTAATACTCTACAAGGCTTCAAAAATACTAAACTAATCAACCATTCTTAACGCTTCCGTTATTTTAATACCGTTATTACCGTTACTGTTATTATTACTGTTACTATTGTTGTCGGTTATTACTTCTTATTAATAGTATAAATTATTAATATAAATTATTGTTACTTGTTTGTTATGTAAAAAGTATTCAGTACTATTCTTAATGCACCCATTACTTTATCAAAATTATTAGAGTTCCTATTATTATTATTCTATTTTTGTCACTTCAAATTATTATTTTTATGAATATTGCAAATTGTGTTATATTATTTCTATATACCTGGGCAGATAAAAGAGAGGGCCATAAGTCCGTAATGTCTTCAGGCTATATAATAAATGAATAAATAAATAAATACATCTATCACGGAATATGTAGCGACATCTCAAAAGGGCCTGAAAAGCGAGCATTCGCCATAACCATTAGACTACCTAAGAAAAATTTCACTGTCATTGGTTTTTCCTCCACCGATCACTTCCGATCACTACTATCACAGATTATCCGAAAGCGATATGTAGGTTTAACATCCCTTGGAGAATGGTCTTCCACCGTCTTCGTTCTACACAACACACGCCACTTTAAATTCAATATGGATAGCACGACTAGTTTATTTACCTGTTCACTGAAGGTTTCATTTATCACATCCCTTTAGCGTTGGAAAGTTTAAACGCTGCGCAGTTTAGAAGCTCAGAATTTACACCCAGGATTACCTTTTGTTCTTTATATTAACAGTGTTTCTAAGTGTATCAGATGCAACAGATGTAAGTAAATTTCAAATTTAACCCACAACTACGAAGTTAAAGCTTACTGAAAATGAGTACGTCAAACCGATGAAATATCAAAACACTTTGCAGCCCATTAATACAGTTTCACACCTAATTGTGTGGTTGGAAGCGTCGCGAGAAAGGAGATACTACATTTCCATCTACGTCTTTCACTACAGAGAAGAAAAAGAAAACATCAAGTCGCTTAATGAAATCTCGTCGCTCGTAACAATTTCTCCAGACACACGCTTCACCTCATATTTAAATTTTAATTAAGTCCTTGAGAAATGCGTTCTTAGAGTTTACCTACCTTAATTAATGAAAACACTCTGTCAGACCGAGTTTCTTTATGGAAGAGACTTATCTTGGGTACATAACGATCGTCATCGTCCTCTGGAAGCAAACCTGGCGGCAGCTGCTGTTTCCTCTCGCTGCACGGATCCCATCTAATTTGCTGTTAATTTCTTGAGCATATTATTTCTTCTAGAAAACCCTCCTCCTCCTCCTCCTCCTTCCTTTACTACTGATGTTCCTTCTTTTTGTCCAGCATTTCTCCCACATGTGCCAGTCTCTGCTAACAACGAGTAACAGCACACTCACTGTGTGACAGTTTTTATTCCCTCCCTGCATCCTTAAACGACGTCCGTTTTCACGAAAGAAAGTCACGTGCACCATCTGCTTACAGTATGAGTGGATTCTGCCGGCATTCGTATTTTAACTGTGTGCGGGTTATTTTTTTCTGGCGTTTGCTTGAGCATCTTGCTTAAAACTCGCCATGATTCCTGGTACATCAGAACACAGGCCCATAATGTGGCAAGTGGAAAGACCCTAATCTGGCCAGTTCCTTCCCTCGAATACCAACGTGCTACCTGCCCCCGTAGCCGACGTCGCTAATGCACAACTCTGCGGTGGCGCTTTCAAATACTGGTGGTGGATGAAATTTTCACTGCCAGTATTTGACAGGCTCCACACGTTTTATTATACGTACACAAACATTATATTATACACGCTTCGATTACACTAACCTACACTCTAGAATTACAGATACGAGACAACTCTCACATATTCGTAAGAAAGGGGAAGATGACCACCCTTTCTAACAGGTTGGTGTTCCCATCCCGTGGGATGTCCCAGTCAACAGTGTCATACAACATTTGCATTTATTTACCTCCGAGCTGCTCTGAATGTGCACTTGCGCTTTTCTTCTAGAAATACATCTCCAAAAACTAATCTGCTGTGTTCCATCCAAATTTTATAGGTAGTCTAGCATGGTTGTCCTGATATCAACGTTTTATTTTACACGCTTATTTGTTGATACAGTCTGGTTTCTAAACTTGTTGATATTTTTAATTTATTTTCTACATACTCGTCTCGGTTCATTTCATTCAAGGACGGTGATGACCTCGCCTATTAAATTCAAATGGCTCTGAGCACTATGGGACTTAACATTTTAGGTCATCAGTCCCCTAGAACAAAGAACTACTTAAACCTAACTAACCTAAAGACATCACACACATCCATGCCCGAGGCAGGATTCGAACCTGCGACCGTAGCAGTCACGCCCTTCCGGACTGCAGCGCCTCGCCTATTAAGGTCCTAAAACTACCACTTCAAATCGCATCACATATTCTGATATTCCAATGACAGAAACCGTAAACATAATAGAAGATAGTCTTAAAAGACAAAGTACATTTCCACATGAATACATAAAAAACAGACAAGCTGCTAGATCTAAGAACAGAGCAGTTTTCTGTTCAGCAATGATTTAAATTTACGAACTCAAGTATTACTAATGGGCTCCTCAGTGTCTGGAACCTTATCAAATATGTTTATGAACCATATATAACATATTACTTCTAATTAAATAGTGTCAAGTAGGTCATACGTCCTCTAATGGATTATACTGCTACTAAAACTGCTTTAGGATTGATTTTTCAAAGGGTTAAGTGTTAGGGGCAGTTCTTTTTCGAGTGCCGCTTGGTCGCTGTGCTGCCTGTTTAGTAGCTACGAGCCATGCTTTGTGAACCGTGGCTGGTCACACACTGGCAATAACTGCCCCCTACCACTGCAATCTGTCAATCACAAAGTAATTTTAATCAGAACGTAGAGATGTGAATGACATCCTGTAACTGATAGATGAACCAAGCAGTAAATTTGACCAATTACATGCAGACATAAATTTTATCGATGACAAGATAAATGTTTCAATAGAAAAGAGCCAAAAAACAGCCAACACACAGTTATCACCAGTACAAGGAAAAAATAGCGCATAAAGATACAAGCCACGAGAGTATGAACAACACAGAGTGAGAAAAAAAAAGACAAAGCGAAATATGGTATACAGTCACATACTAACACAAATATGCACACAAAATCTCTAAAATTTTCAGAACACAGATTATCGATTAGACCATCAAACTGGCAATTCGGTTCGAAACTACTTTCCAGAAGCAAGAGAAAAAACAGAGATATATATTAAAAAATCAGGAATCTACCAACGAAGAAGTAATTGTTGATTTGCATCAATCGACTGCTGTACTGATACACTTCATGTGTTATTCATAACTAATTTAAAATCATCACTACCTGAATTATACGCCAATCAATTAATAAAATAGTTTTTGCTTGCAATCAGTAATTTTAGTGATTGACGCAATTAAGCTGACTACTTTTCCAATTAATTCCTTCTCTTTCGTACTGTCCATTTTCGCAGATTACATTCTCTAGAGTTTAGTAAGGTACGTGACCAGCCAAGCTGGAAGCAGAAGCCCAGACCAGTGACTACGTGTCTGGACCGATTCCCCCCTGGGACTCGCGCCTCATTTCCAGAGGAAAGCACGAGGGGATGAGACGAGCTGACCACTCATGGCAGGTACTGCATGGCTACCCGGGTATGGTTGAAACTGGTGTCTGTGAGTCACGATCCTACAGTTTTCCACATACGCACCCAACTAGGGCTAGTTTCACACAAATCTTACAACGTTTTTTTTTGGTCATCAGTCTACTGACTGGTTTGATGCGGCCCGCCACGAATTCCTTTGCTGTGCTAACCTCTTCATCTCAGAGTAGCACTTGCAACCTACGTCCTCAATTATTTGCTTGACGTATTCCAATCTCTGTCTTCCTCTACAGTTTTGGCCCTCTACAGCTCCCTCTAGTACCATGGAAGTCATTCCCTCATGTCTTAGCAGATGTCCTATCATCCTGTCCCTTCTCCTTATCAGTGTTTTCCACATATTCCTTTCCTCTCCGATTCTGCGCAGAACCTCCTCATTCCTTACCTTATCAGTCCACCTAATTTTCAACATTCGTCTATAGCGCCACATCTCAAATGCTTCGATTCTCTTCTGTTGAGGTTTCCCACAGTCCATGTTTCACTAACATACAATGCTGTACTCCAGACGTACATCCTCAGAAATTTCTTCCTCAAATTAAGGCCGGTATTTGATATTAGTAGACTTCTCTTGGCCAGAAATGCCTTTTTTGCCATAGCGAGTCTGCTTTTGATGTCCTCCTTGCTCCGTCCGTCATTGGTTATTTTACTGCCTAGGTAGCAGAATTCCTTAACTTCATTGACTTCGTGACCATCAAACCTGATGTTAAATTTCTCGCTGTTCTCGTTTCTAATACTTCTCATTACCTTCGTCTTTCTCCGATTTACTCTCAAACCATACTGTGTACTCATTAGACTGTTCATTCCGTTCAGCAGATCATTTAATTCTTCTTCACTTTCACTCAGGATAGCAATGTCATCAGCGAATCTTATCACTGATATCCTTTCACCTTGTATTTTAATTCCACTCCTGAACCTTTCTTTTATTTCCATCATTGCTTCCTCGATGTACAGATTAAAGAGTAGGGGCAAAAGGCTACAGCCTTGTCTTACACCCTTCTTAATACGAGCACTTCGTTCTCGATCGTCCACTCTTTATTATTCCGTCTTTGTTGATGTACATATTGTATATGACCCGTCTCTTCCTATAGCTTACCCCTACTTTTTTCAGAATCTCGGAAAGCTTGCAACATTTTATATTGTCGAACGCTTTTTCCAGGTCGACAAATCCTATGAAAGTGTCTTGATTTTTCTTTAGCCTTGCATCCATTATTAGCCGTAACGTCAGAGTTGCCTCTCTCGTCCCTTTACTTTTCCTAAAGCCAAACTGATCGTCACGTAGCGCAGTCTCAATTTTCTTTTCCATTCTTCTGTATATTATTCTTGTAAGCAGCTTCGATGCATGAGCTGTTAAGCTGATTGTGCGATAATTCTCGCACTTGTCAGCTCTTGCCGTCTTCGGAATTGTGTGCATGAAGCTGTTCCGAAAGTCAGGTGGTATATCGCCAGACTCATATATTCTCCACACCAACGTGAATGGTCGTTTTGTTGCCACTTCCCCCAATGATTTTAGAAATTCTGATGGAATGTTATCCATCCCTTCTGCCTTATTTGACCGTAAGTCCTCCAAAGCTCTTTTAAATTCCGATTCTAATACTGGATCCCCCATCTCTTCTAAATCGACTCCTGTTTCTTCTTCTATCACATCAGACAAATCTTCACCATCATAGAGGCTTTCAATGTATTCTTTCCACCTATCTGCTCTCTCCTCTGCATTTAACAGTGGAATTCCCGTTGCACTCTTAATGTTACCACAGTTGCTTTTAATGTCACCAAAGGTTGTTTTGACTTTCCTGTATGCTGAGTCTGTCCTTCCGACAATCATATCTTTTTCGATGTCTTCACATTTTTCCTGCAGCCATTTCGTCTTAGCTTCCCTGCAATTCCTATTTATTTCATTCCTCAGCGACTTGTATTTCTGTATTCCTGATTTTCCCGGAACATGTTTGTACTTCCTCCTTTCATCAATCAACTGAAGTATTTCTTCTGTTACCCATGGTTTCTTCGCAGCTACCTTCTTTGTACCTATATTTTCCTTCCCAACTTCTGTGATTCCATTCCTCTTCAACTGTACTGCCTACTGCGCTATTCCTTATTGCTGTATCTATAGCGTTAGAGAACTTCAAACGTATCTCGTCATTCCTCAGTACTTCCGTACCCCACTTCTTTGCGTATTGATTCTTTCTGACTAAAGTCTTGAACTTCAGCCTACTCTTCATCACTACTATATTGTGATCTGAGTCTATATCTGCTCCTGGGTACGCCTTACAATCCAGTATCTGATTTCGGAATCTCTGTCTGACCATGATGTAATCTAATTGAAATCTTCCCGTATCTCACGGCCTTTTCCAAGTATACCTCCTCCTCTTGTGAATCTTGAACAGGGTATTATTACTAGCTGAAACTTGTTACAGAACTCAATTAGTCTTTCTCCTCTTTCATTCCTGGTCCCAAGCCCATATTCTCCTGTAACCTTTTCTTCTACTCCTTCCCCTACAACTGCATTCCAGTCGCCCATAACTATTAGATTTTCGTCCCCCTTTACATACTGCATTACCCTTTCAATATCCTCATACACTTTCTCTATCTGTTCATCTTCAGCTTGCGACGTCGGCATGTATACCTGAACTGTCGTTGTCGGTGTTGGTCTGCTGTCGATTCTGATTAGAACAACCCGGTCACTGAACTGTTCACAGTAACACACCCTCTGCCAGCCGGCCGGTGTGGCCAAGCGGTTCTAGGCGCTCCAGTCTGGAACCGCGCGACAGCTACGGTCACAGGTTCGAATCCTGCCTCGGGCATGGATGTGTGTGATGTCTTTAGGTTAGTTATGTTTAAGTAGTTCTAAGTTCTAGGGGACTGATGACCTCAGATATTAAGTTCCATAGTGCTCAGATCCATTTGAACCATTTGAACCACCCTCTACCCTACCTTCCTATTCATAACGAATCCTACACGTGTTATACCATTTTCTGCTGCTGTTGATATTACACAATACTCATCTGACCAGAAATCCTTGTCGGCCCCGCGAGATGTCGACCTGTTGTCTGATGGTGATTCCCCCACACTGCGTCCAGTCACGCGATGTGGCAGCAACAGGCGCCCCTCCTGTGACGCCTCCTCTTCCAGCCCACGACGTGTCCTCGCCTTTGTCAACGAATGATGACGGCGGTCCCCCTGCCACCCATGATGTGGAACCCACAACACCCGTTCCAGAAGTACGTGACCGTCACATGTCTACGTCGTCAGCTTCCTGGGCCGATGACGTTGAAGAAGAAGTGGAACAGACTGCCAGCGTGTCTGCACAGGAGTCCACCACGGCGACACTGGGGCTGGCGCGCCGCCAGTAATTACCACCACCGCGGCACCACCGGCGGGTCTCCACCTGCCGGCTACTTCTACCGCACGTTCGGCAAATACTGAGTATAGCCGTACACAGCAATATCGTATCGCCACGATGAATCTTGCCACCATTCGTGCCCCCCACAAACTGGCCATGTTCCGAGACACTATTTACTCTGCGGGTGTTGATATAGCACTCTTACAAGAGGTGTTTGTGGCTGACTTCCTAGTTCCCACCGGATACAACGCCCATGTTTCCCCCGCATCCGACACCGGTAGCGGCGTCGCCTTCCTGCTACGGGACGTACTCCCTGCAGAGGACGTCATCTACCTCCCACTGCTCGAGATATGGCCCTCACACTGTTCGGCGTGCGTATTACTAATGTCTACGCTCCGTCCGGAACTGGCCGCCGTCACGACCGACAAACTTTTTTGCCGAAAGCGTCACACCCCTCTTCACAGTCCGCAAGACGATTTGATACTCGCTGGGGACTTTAACTCGACACAAGAGCCCGCGGACCAACTCCCGCGACATTCACCTTGTGCATCTCTCTCAGTGGTCATCGACCGTCTACGACTTGTTGACACTTGGAAGTAGCTCCACGGAATTCAACCGGGCTATACATTCTACACCTCTCACTCGTCAAGCCGCATAGATCGCATCTACGTTACCCGCTCCCTTACTGATGGCACACGTCATGCGAAAGTCTGGCCCTTGGCCTTTTCAGACCATGATGCGTACCTCTGTGACGTCACTCTCGCCCGACAGCGAGTGTGGCATAGTCGTGGTCTGTGGAAACTCAATGTCGCTCACCTGAACTCCTCAGACTGTCGCCGTATGGTCGAAGAAGCGTGGGCACGCTGCCGCCATCGTCGAGAAGCCTATCACTCCACCTTATCATGGTGGCTCTCCTGTGCGAAGCCGACCTTCAGGAAGACACTGATGAGTTATGGGAAGGAATTTAAGGCGTGGCAAACTAATACCCTGCACTTTTACTACACCATACTACGCGATTGTGCGACGATGCCATTCTCGCCAGCCCGGCAGTCGATGGTCCATAGCACGAAGGCGCAGATCTCCTTGATTATGCGGCGTTACTTGGAAGGAACCGTAGTCCGTTCTCGTGCTTCTAATCGTATCCCTCAAGAACGTCCGTCGATGTACCACCTCCTTCAGGAACGACGACGACGAGCTCTGATCCAAGTACTCACTGATGTGGAAGGGCGCCGGCACGACACCCAACAAGGCATCGGTCGTGCTCTCCATGCTCATATTGCCGGGCTATACGCAGCCGTACCACATTCTGCAGCACTGATCACAGAAGTCGCTCAGCTTACTACGAACACTCTTCCGGAGGATGCAGTGCATGACCTCCAAGACGACGTAACCACAGATGAAGTGGTAGACGCTATCAAGGCGGGTTCCGATAACAGATCTCCTGGACCTGACGGTATACCCATCGTATTTTTCATTATTTGTTGGCTTCCACGTGGACGGCAATCGCACAAGAGCTGATGTCACCGAGGACAGTGGTCCCGAGCGCCTTTCTAGAAGGAATCATTATCCCCGTACATAAACCGCACGGCTTATCGAGGGTAAAGGACTGTCGACCTATTACTTTGCTCAACAGTGACATGAAAATATTCACACGGCTATTGGCATCGCGACTCTAGAAGGTCGCACGTTACATCACATCCTGCAACCAGATTTCCCTAGGAGGCGACAACAACATCCTTACGGCCCTTTGCCGTTACAGAGACATGATAGCATTGGCGCATTATCAACGTCTCCATGGCGCCTTGGCTTCACTGGACTTTAGCCAGGCTTTCGACCGTGTTGACCACTTCTATTCACGGACAGTTCTTGAGCATATGGGATTTCCTGGCGGTATTGTCACAGTGGTTATGCGCCTGTTGAGTAGTGCAACCTCTAAAATCATGTACAATGGTCGCCTCACACCTTCCCTGGTCATCGCACGGTCTGTACGACAAGGCTTTCCACGATTTTGTATGCTTTCGCCTTGGAACCCCTGCTCCAGGGCATGCGCCAACGTTTGGAAGGTATGGCTGTGCACGGCCACCGTTTTTGTTGTACAGCCTACGCAGACGACGTAGTACTATATCTGCGCAGTGAAGATGAAGTACGAGCAGCACTGACATGGGTGGCGACTTACGGCGAAGCGTCGGGGAGCTGCCTTAACGTGCCAAATCCAAGGTCCTGCTCATTGGTGAGGGCTTGCCGGAGAGATGCGTTGCCCCCCTTAGTGTCGTGTCTTGGACTTGATTTCGCAGCAGATCTGCGCCGCTCAGCGACTATCAATGGTAGACGCTTGCTAAAGACAATCAGAGCAAATCTCGTAGATCACCGGCTACGAGCTCTCGACGTTATCCAACGCGCGCAATAGGTGAACATGTATCATGCTTCTCGTATACCACACGTGGCTCAAGTACTACCAGTCCCAAATCTCCAGGCCCGACGACTGTTGGTGGCTTTCGGCTCCTTCGTCAGCTCGGGGATGTTATTCAAGGTGCAATATGAATCCCTTGCACTGCCACGAGATCGTGGCGGGGTGGGACTCACCCACGTGCCGACTCGTGTCAAGGCACTTTACGTCAGCTCCCAACTAAAACTTTGGCATCGTTGCCCGCAGAGCCTTACTAGTCTCCTGCTTCACAACTTTGCACCGGCCTCCTTGTCCGCCCCAATACTGGTATCGACCATTCCAACCCCCTTTTATTACATCCAACGATTTTTCCTGGAGTTCAGCTATGTCTACCGGTCCTTACCACTTACACGTTTGTACCTAACGAAAACAGTCTCCGAATTGTTACAACAGTGCCGCCCGTCCAAACCCATCGAACGTAAGTATCCACAATACGTGTGGCGACACATATGGAAGGCGATCCATGCGCGTTTTCTCGAATCAGACATTCAATCAGCGTGGTACATCACCGTGAATGGCAAACAAGTTAACCGAGATCGTCTACACCGCATCCATCTCGCCGATTCATCCCTCTGCACCCACTGTGGACTGGATGACACGGATGTCCACCGGTTCCACTGTGGCACAGCGTTCGACGTCTGGACACTTGCGCGGCGAATTTTGGCGTTTCTTACTCGACAGACAAAAGCTCAGACCGACGTCCATATGCTTTTGTACCCCGATAAGGCTTTCTACCCCTCTGCCAAAACTCACTTTGTGAATTGGATCTGTGGCCACACGATCCGCAATTTTTTTTTCTTCTGGCGACAAGTCTACGCTAGAATATTGGCCTTATCTCAACGAACGACACTGCGTCCTGATCCGTAACCCATGCTATAAGCAATATTTTTCCAATTTCTTACGGAGCACCTTCAATGACCCACCTCGTAGCTGGAACGTCCAAGCCCTGAGAAACTGAAAACTGTATTAACCGAACCGAACTGAATAAATCTGCTACCCAGAGCCCACGCCTACGCAATGAGAAGACACGTTTGGACGAGCTGTTTGGACGAGCTGGCCTGCTGTAGGCGGAGGCACTTTAGGCGGTCCTGTAAGAACTGGTCTTGAACTACAAGTCGCACGACGACTTTCTATAAAATAAATAAAATAAAATAAATAAAATAAAGAAAACTTTTCCTGATTTATTCCTCATAATTTCTTCTTAAAGGAAAATGAAATTTGCTTTGGCTTTGAGAAACCTTTTTTTGTTCCTCAAGATTGCTTCTTCGCCATCAAGACAAAGAAGACCAATTTGTGTTTACTGGAAGGAGAAACCAGTATAAATGGAGTATTTGTTTTTTTTAAGTGTTTAGTTGCTTTAAAAACAAAAGTGGTTAGCATGCGGGGATGTGATGCGAAAAGTCACGGGTTCGCGCTTAGGTGGTTATGAAAAAACTAATTTTTTTTTCCGTCTTCATAAAAAAAAGATGGATAGAGCGTCTGCCATGCAAGCAGGAGCTCCCAGGTTCGAGTCCCGGTCGGGGTAAAAAAAAACCGGTTCTAGAAAAAAGGAGGATATTTGGCACCGTGTAGCCTCCTCCTTTCTAATCGGCCTACTGGACTGCGATATAAATGACCGTGATGGCATATGCCTGACGAAATTTTACAGTGAGTGAGGTTATCGTTACCGAAGGAAAATAACACCAGTTAGTTGGAAGAAAGTGTACAACAGACTCTCATGAGGAAAGAGTTTATTCTAAACTGAAGCTAAATATTGATGACAATTTTGAAATGGGGGAGGAATACAGTGCGATCGCTCACAAACCGCACATGGTGGGGGTGGGGGGGGGGGTGGGGGGTGGGAAGAGTACCACTTATTGTCTACTACAAAAGTCATTGATGATACAAATAAAACACTGGTTAGCTAAAAGAAGGTAATTAAACAGTCACCAGCGCGCTAGGGCAATGAATCTCCAGAATCTTAAGAAAGTTAATGGTAAAGAAATTCAAGCAAATAATCACTGGCGTGACAGCTGAAGGTAGTCACGTTTTTCCACAGCGCAACAGTTCACGGAAAAATAAATGAATCAGAAAGCACTGAGTTTGCTGTTACTTATACTGAAATACTAAATTTTGAAAGCAAAGCTAAACGAAGTTACTGGTTGAATACGAGTAAATGATTGGCTTAACTTAATCTTAGTTGTGTAAAAAATTTCTTTCAGTAACCTCAGAGTAACGTAATGCAAAATTTAGAAAAAGGAAGCAATTTACTTTTCATTAGTGAAAGATTGAATTGAATTTACTCTAAGCAATTGAGGAATAGGTTTTACTTTTAAAATAACAACAATAAAATACTTACCAAGCCAGCAGATATCACTCGTTAAGCTAAATACATAATAAATGAAATGTGCACCCTTAATTTGTGCTGTATCATCAGTTATTAATTTTGCCTGTGAAATTTTACGTCAGTTTAAGTGTATGAAATTAATACTTAAAATTTGCAAATGAGTTAAGCCTCTGTTACGCAATACAAGAATGAATAGTTACTGAAGCATAAAATTTAGACTGAAACTGGTCATTAGCAAACACACAAAACTGGTCGTCAATACTCAATCAATTTTCATATTCTTACTACACTCTGTGATGGCATGGAAAGGAAAAGGGACCCTGCTGGTTATAATGTCTTAGGACAATGACAACAAAGGTGCCCCACTAATTTTAACTATTGCAAGCTATTATGAAAGTTAGTCATTCTTTGTGAAAGAAATGTAACTGGTTAAAGCTTCTACATTTCTATAGCTGTTAGTTAACAGTCTTACGATGTTGTAGCTGTGCGACTAAGAATGTAGCCGACGATAATGCTGAGCTGTTGTTGTTGTTGCTGCTGCTTTTACTGCTGCTGTTGTTCGATGGGTAGTCCCGAGTCGCCTCCAGAGCCACTGATAATTACGGGACCGGCAGTAGATAGAACTGCAGCCTCCTCCACCCATCCATTCCTACCATGCTCTCAATGCTCGCGGGTTAACGAATCAGGCGCGTCTACATTGGCGCCAGCATAGTTGCACGCTGCGCACCGCGTCTGCGGGAACGCCCAACAAACACTTCCTCACTCTTTCACCACTCATGCTGCTCTGCTTCCTTTATGCTCACAACGCGACAGAGAGTCTTGCGATGCCACTATCCGAATGTACTGTAATATTTTTAGACCATGCGGCATCGGACGTCTGGAAAGCGGCTATCGCGTGTAATAAGCCTGAATAGCTTTGCTATGTAGTTCAGACTACTACACGGAATTACTGAATAAATATTGGCGATGGCGTACAAGAAATCGAATGTTAAGTGAATTCTGATTTTCATTAACAAAATTAACCTTTTTGAAGTGACTGAACAGAATGCACTAACTGGTGTACGTTAATCACGCCTAGCAGGCGAACAACATTTACGTAACACAATATACACACGCCTATGATAAACACTTGAACTAGCAGTAAGTTAGATTGATCTGCACCAACTGTCAGTAATGATTTTAATGTTACTGAATTTGCATTGTACTGAAGGTATAATGAGTACTGCGGTGGCAATAATTTCTTCAATTGAATAATCAATGAACACTATGGAACTGATGGTTACTAGAGATGTTAAAAACATTACTTTAGAATCATTTTGTTCTAATGAAACTGAATGAGTTTTTACGTTGATAAAGTACTGAAAAGCTACCACATCGAGTTGAACTGTAATTAATGTGGCACAGTACCTGGCGTCTTCTGTCAGTTGTATAAACCGGTGTTTGTTGGAAATTTTCGGCGTTAACTCCGATTATATCCTCTTGTTGCATTAATACGCCGATACTCAAGTAATATAGCCTTTTTACTGGTATTGCTACACACACAGTGATGGATTTGGGATACTGAACTATTTTCTGTAAATAATTGATGACACTCATGGAATGCACTTTGAATCACAAACTTATTATTTCACTCAGGCATTACACTGTAGAGAACTTGACTTGATAAACACATAAACTGGTTCGCTACGGATAAATGTACTTGTTATGGCGGTGGTATAAAATGCACTGTTCATAAAAACACTGTCGTACGATAACTACTAGTTCGTTGCTTGTGCTGGCGTGAGCTCATCACTGGATCTCATATGGTAGTAAGATCACATTGCAACATTAGCTGCAGACACTGGTCACTTCATATCTTGCTGTTGGTCGCTGCAGTCCGTCGTAAATTATGCAGACTTCCACAAGGCGTGCCATGTGCTGTTTGAGCGGGCGCAGCAACTATATGGCTCACAAGCCGTTTCCATCGAAATGTTCCATCCTGCAAGCCTTATTGTCCATTTGACTTGCTGACACACCAGTTCGTGTTTGTTGTAAGCTCACTTTTAACTGTCTATAAGCAACGTTACCGTACCGTACTAAAACCTTCACTTTCGCGCCGCGTAATCTCTGTTCTGCATCTGAACAGTTCCAGAACACATCTCTCTCTACTGCCAAATTCACGCGCCAACCTGCATTGTCCACGTTCTCGGGGATTTCCCTCACATTTAAACATTAACTTACACTATGCCAAGTTCACTATTTACAAATGGACATACCATAACATTACCATATTCAATTACAATCATTATATATATATATATATATATATATATATATATATATATATATATATATATATATATAAAACTAATATTAAATTAATATTTTTACTATACGTAGTAATATTATCCTAGTTTAATGCTTCTCTGTTTCGTCGTCCGAGTGCAGCACTATTCAGATACTGTCATACTCGTACCGCTATTTAATTTGACTGACGCCAGGCGGAAGCACCTGCGCTTTTGTTTGCACAACTATCCAACAGATGGCATGAGCGTTCACTTATTCAACTGCTGCACCTTGGCTATGCTTCGTTGTGGCATTACAGTCTCCATACGCGTAGATGAACAAAGGTACAGCTACTGCCATTTCACCGTTGCTGTCGATACATTAAAGTTCCCTTGACTATTACTCAGATATTTACAATATATTTGTTATAATTACAATCAACTATTACAGTCAGAAATGAGGGCACTATTACATCGAGTAATTACTAAATATGGTTTCTGTAACATAGCTTACAGCTTAAGAATCAGAAGTACATTCCAAGTTATCAACAAATACTAAACACCGAAAATTTTTGGATGGTGCAGAAAGTATTTTACCTGCATTTTCGTGTTACAACTGGATGCAATAAGCATGTAAGGGTACTGAAGTACAGGACCAATCATTCAACATTTGCTGTACACTTAAACCAATATCATCGTAAATTTATCACAAGAGACACAGACATTTGACAGATTACACATCCTGAGAATTCTTACAATGAATTTCAGTCTGTCACCAGTGTTACTGGCGATAATTTTATATGGTCATTCCATTTTGGATTGCTCCTTACACATGCCCTAGGACTCTTATGGAAGAAACTGCTTCCAGTGTTGTTCTATCGTTATTTAATCGTAAAATATAAGATCTTTGTGCTTACAAATTCGCAGTACATTACATTTGTTTATATTGAGGGTCAACGACCACTCCCTGCACCAAGTATTGAATTGCGGCAGGTCTTCAAGATTTCGCTACAATTTTCTAGTCCCGAATCTTTTCTGCATGCAACAGCTTTATCCGTCAATGGCCTCAAGATAACTCTCACGTTATCTACTATGTCATTGATATATATTGTGAAAAATAATAGTCCTATAACATTCCTCTGGAGCATGCCCGAAAATACTTTAAATCTGAAAACTTTTCTCCATTCAGAATGATATGTTGTGTTCCGTTTGCTAGACACTCATCAGTCCAATCACACAGTTGCTCAGATATTCCGTAAGCTCATATTTCACTTACGCTCACGTTTCACTCATTAAGTGGCAGTGCGAAATCGAATGGCATCCATAAGTCAAGGAGCACCGCATCTACCTGGACTCCAGTATTTACTGCTTTCTGGGTCTCGTGGACGAACGGAGTAATAGCTGTTATCTGAATCTATGTTGGTTCCTTACGAGGAGATTTTCGGCCTCCTAAAATATCCTAACACGTGAGCGTAAGACATGTTCCATAATTATACAACTGACCGACGTCAGAGATACAGGTCGGTAGTTTTGTGCGCCTATTGGGCGACCTTTTTGAAAAGGGTAATGCCATGTGCTTTTTATCCATTCATCAGGAACACTTAGCACTTCGAATGATCTGAGGTACACTGCTACTAGAAGAGAGGAATTTCATTCACATTCTCTATCTAAGAACGTACTGGTATCACGTCAGGTCCAGTGGCCTTCGCTCTATTGAGTGATTACAGTTCCTTTTCTATCCCTCACTTATTTCGACATCAGCCACTTTGCAGGTCGTGTAGCAATTCGAAAGAGGCACTACAGTGCGAGCATCCTCTGTGAAACACTTTTGGAAAAAGATGAGTATTTATTCCTTTTCTTTTAGGGTCTCCATTTCACTACCATTATGGTCACAGTGCCTGAAAACTGGCTTCAATTCATTTACTGATTTAACACAGGCCAAAACTTCTTAGGAATTTCTGTCAAGTCCAGACAGAATTTTAATTACGAACTCTATGAATACTTTAACCATGGTCCTCCTTACCTATTTTTGCTTCGTTTGACTTTCGTTTGACGATGAGGCTTTGGCTAAATTAAAAATTTGCTGCGAAGTTCTCTCTCTGCTTTCGTTGCAGTTTTAACACGTCTGTCGAGCCATCTGTCGAGCCACTTTGGGACTTTTCCATCCTTTACAGCGTTGTTTGTCACATACCTGTCTAAAGCGTATAGTACTGCGATCATTGACTTTTGCCCACTTTTGCCAACGTCGTTAGTGCTGGAGCTGAGGTCTCGTGGTGGCCAGTAAATTAATCTTTAATTTGTTTCTTCTCGCTTTTGCTAAGAAGGAAGATTGTCCTGTCATTCTTTTAATTCCCATTCACACGGTATTCAGTGATGCTTTAACGGCTTTGTTATCTCTTATTCCCTGTTTTACGCTAACTGAGTCGTAAAGTCCAGGTCTGTATGTCAATAGAAGGCTTTGGATGTTATCTCCACGAGACGGTACATGATTCTCTATTCCTACTACTTGTCCTAATCACTTGAGTCCCTCAGTCTGTAACTGGTAAGTTGAGGTCTCTACCTACAACTATAACATTTCCAAGGAATTTAGTAATTTGTTCTCCAAGTTTCCCCTCAACTATTCCGCCACAACTGGTGATGAGGCAGGAGTTCTAAAAGAGCATCCGATAACCATGTTTGATTTACTTTCAACGCTTTGTGTGTCCATTCCTGTAATAGTTGGTAGCAACGACTGTGACTGTTGAATATGACCTGAAAATTAAAATAACTGCGGCCCTCTCTTTAGCATTTAACTTATTTACGCAAGAAGTTTCTGTGTTTCATTACAACTAACATATATCAGAAAGAATGGAACTCGTGTGTCAGAACAGGAGCCAGTATTAAATAACCGTTGTCCGCAGATCTCTGGTTTGCAGGAGACTATCCCTCAATATTCACAGCCACACAGAAAACAAATGAATGAACATAAACCATGTGCTGAGTGCGAACACGTGAAAGTACAACACTGTTCCCCTTGGGATTTTTACGGAAGTGAGATGAAGCAGAAAAAAACACAAATATACCTTCAGAAAAAGAAGGTTCAAAAATGACGAAAAATGGAGAAAAGTAAACATCCAATAAAGTTCTTGTCTTGTCATCCCCCGCTAAAAATGCATAAAAAGGCAGTGGATTCAGAAGTAGGTAAACAGGAGGCTTAAACACTGCAAGTTATTAGCACGCCAATAAAGAAGTATTGTTCTTAGCCCTTAAATTCCAAAATGTTGAGACATAATTTGTGTATCATATTTACCGAATGACCGCAAAAGAAGCTTTATTAATGAAAGCGATACGGGTGCGTTGAAAAACTATCTTTAATTTCATTTAGTTTGAGACTGAAGAACCATTATCGACTTATAAGATTAGTTAAATCTATTTCTAAACTAAAAACTACGTGCTAATGCTATCCCAAATATGAAAACCACAATTAGTCTATTGATTTTCTAATTTACGTACCCTCTTCGATAAATCCTTCAGGCTTATGAAACGTGTCGAGTTATTCATTCAAAAAACTGAAGAAACCATTGGTCGCTAATCCTGTAAAGTACACCTACTATTATAATTTGTCACATTTATTAATTTAATTACACTGATAATTACGGAATTAATTTAGTTTACCTACACACTTATTTTGTGGAAAAAAGATACTTTCAAATAATCCAGTGCTACTTTTCCTAGACCATAGTTTCACTGTTTTTACCTAATACTTTAAAGAATTTGTCTAACTTTACACAGACCACTGTCAGTAGATTATTTTATGACACAGTCGAGATCTGTGTAACACAAATATTAGAGTAATTCAGACTTTATATCCCTTTAAATCACGACAAATTGGAGAAAAAGTGAGATATGGGGGTGTTATACAGTAAATGGGGATGTTCAATTTCCTGCATGATGTATAACGCCAACATGCTATATAAATTTGAAAGTTAGTATAAAATTAAATTCTGAGCTCTAGGCAGAGATGTGCAGTACATGAAAATTATTTTCACATTTAGCATTGTTGATCACAAACGCCATTAGTGAGCACATGTGCTGGAAGTGGAAGTATCTCTAAGTCCCTGATTATACTTCCACAACATATTCAGTTATCTACTTTATAAAATATACGTAATAAAAGTTACTGTAGAGCAAATGCTGTTTTCTCTGCAGTTGCATTGCCCCATAAGATTACGCCGCATGGTAGAGTTTACTGAAAGTATGCAAGTATCTTAGCATCCTCTTTGATGATGTCGATGCGTTTTCAGCCTTTATCAATACACATATGCTATTTTCTGTAGGTAATTGTTAGTAGCTGTTACATACTTTAGTAAGTGTATGTGACGCAACTATCTATATTCATTCTTCCAACTGGCTTTGGTTATCGGGGATACTCACAGTTTAAAATATCGTATATTAGCATGATAAGCAACAAAATGTAACTAATGTATTATTTTTAGCATGAAGATGGTTGATAACCGAAACTGGTGTTGTATATGTACGAGTATGTATATTTGTGTGTCATGTACATCGTGAAATAATCAGCAGACATTAGTTTTGAAGAGTACTCCAATCTCTTGGAGAGCAGTTTTAAACATGGCTTCTTCTTAGCAACAGTATATAATTTTCAAACACAGTAATCCCACAACCAACATATTGCAAATAACTGTTGGGTACATGAACGTAGGTTTCGACACCTCTAAGGAGTTTTCAGGAGAATGAAATTTTGGAAAAACATATAAAATAATACATAGAAAATTAAGTACGACAAAAATCATTAATCAAGATAACATTTGTCATGACATACATAGGTTTTATAGGTGAAATGACACTGCGAGAAGGCAGTGATCAGAGTTTAAAGCAGACATGCTAAAGTGAAAATAAAATAGAACACGTTCCAGCCTGATCGGCCCAGTGGCTTACGTTGCTGCCACGAAAACAATACAAATACATCACCTATCAGGCGTGGACAGCGACATGTGCCCATTAGAAATACTGTAACAGAAATAATTGAAAAAACTACAATTAATTGTTGTTGTGGTCTTCTGTCCAAAGACTTGTTTGATGCAGCTCTCCCTCCTACTCCATTCTGTGCAAGCTTTGAGTATCTACCGCAACCTACATCCTTCTGAATCTGCTTAATGTTTTCATCTCTTGGTCTCCCTGCACAATTTCTACCCTCCACGCTGCCCTCCAGTACTAAATTGCTGATGCCTTGATGTGTCAGGAAGTTTCCTAATACCCGATCCATTCTTCTAGTAAAGTGTCGCCAGAAGCTCCTCTTCTCCCCAATCCTTCTCAGTATCTCCTCATTTGTTACGTCATCTTCCCATTTAATCTTCAACATTTCTGTGTAGCACAACATTGAGCTTCAATTCTATTCTCGTCTGAACCGTTTATCGTCCATGTTTCGCTTCCATACGTGGCTACAATCCAAACAAATACTTTCAGAAAAGACTTACTGACTCCCGACATTTAAATCTACAGTCGATATTAACAAATTTCTCTTATTCACAATGCCATCACCAGTCTACATTTTATATCCTCACTACTTCGACCATCATCAGTTATTTTGCTACCAAAATGGTAAAACTCATCTACTACTTTGAGTGTCCCATTTCTTAATCTGATTCCCTCAGAATCACCGGATTCAATTCGACTACATTCCATTGTCGTCGTTTTACTTTTGATGATGTTCATCTTACATCCTCCTTTCAAGACACTGTCCATTGCGTTCAACTGCTCTTCCAAGTCCTTCGCTCTCTTTGAGAGAATTACAATGTCATTGGCTAACATGCAGTTTTTTTTTATTTATTCACCCTGGATTTTCATTCCTACTTCGAATATTTTGTTTTGTTTCCTTTACTGCTTGCTCAATATACAGATTGAGTATCCTCGCGGATAAGCTACAACCCAGTCTCACTCCCTTGTCAACCACTGCTTCCCTTTTGTGCCCGTTGATTCTTATAACTGCCATTTGGTTTCTGTACAAATTGTAATTATCCTCTCGCTCAAAATATTTTACACCTGCCACCTTCAGAATTTGAAAGGGACTATTCCAGTCAACATTGTCAAAAGCTTTTACCTAAGTCTACAAACCTTATAAACAGAGGTTTGTGAGGGGTGCCTTTCCTTAACCTCTGTTCTAAGATGAGTCATAGTGTCAGTACTACCTCCGCTTGTTCCTACTTTTCTACAGAATCCAAATTGATCTTCCCCGAGGTAGGCATTTACCAGATTTTTCATACGTCTGTATAGAATTCGCGTTCGCATTTTGTAACCGTGACTTATTAAGCTGATACTACGGTAATACTCTTACCTGTCAGCACATGCTTTCTTTGGAATTGGAATTAGTATATTATACTCGAAATCTGAAGGTATTTCACATGGCTCATAATGCTTGACACCAGATAGAAGATATTTGTCATGGCTGGCTCTCCCAAGGCTATCAGTAGTTCTAGAGGAATGTTGTCTATGCCCGCGGCCTTATTTCGACTTAGGTCTTTCAGTGCTGTGTCAATTTTTTTACGCAGTATCAAATATCCCATCGCATCTTTATCTCTGTCCTCTTCCATTTCCATAATAATGCCCTCAAGTACATCGCCCTTGTAAAGAGTCTAATCATAAAAACAAAATAAAAAGGAAGAGATTTTAATGTAGTTTTGACAATAAACAGTAGTCAAGCAGATTAAGTATAACTAGGATAATAAAATAAAAAAAATTCATACAAACAGCTGTACTGTCCAAAAAATATCTGCATAAAGCCAACTTTTGTAGTACACATCTATGAGATTCGAGAAAATGATGTTTCGGAACTATAAGCAGAAAAATACAGTAAAAAAATAGAGGAATCGAAATTCCACGGGTATTGGATTAAAACCACTGAAAAGATTTTTGTTACGTAATTGTAACAGTTCATTGAGGATGAGACCATCGTTCTTAAAAATATCCTTGAAAATCTTCAGTCTTCAAGTACGTCGAGCCTATCACCTTTCTTTTCTCTATGTAAAATGGAAATTTCTTCAATGCTTTTCGGTTTGTGACCGGAAATTAACAGATGGTCAGCAAAAGTGAAATCATGTGCATTAGTGTCTCTTTTTCTCAATATATGTTCCTTTCACCTGACATTAAAAGATCTTATAGTTTGTCCTATGTAATAAACGGGAAGCGTGTCACAAGTGATTTTATACACTACTGAATTTTGTATAGGAGCATTTGTGGACTTGAGATTGTGAAAAAGTTTTTTTGCAAGTTATTCTTAGTGGAAAAGATAACTATTCATTCATGTTTCTTTAGTTAGAAGACGACGAATTTTGTAAAAAGTAGGGCCTCGAAATGGAATCGAGAAAACTCTGGTGCACTCATTACTGTCACAAACAGCACTGATGTCTAAGGTGGTCACTTGATAGTCAGTTTTAACTTTGAAGATCTTGTGAACTATCGAAGAATTATAGCCTTTATTAACTACCATTGTTTTTATTATATTCATGTCTTACCTGAGGGGACCGATGACCATAGCAGTGTGGTCCCTTTAATCCCACAAACCAAACCTTACCTGAGCTTGTCAGGTGACAAGGGTACGGAAATTTCACGATGAATGCCCGAATGGAAAAATGCTTTTTTATCGGAATGAGGATGCACTGAACTAGAAGGCACAATTTGACGTTCATTAATGGATTTTCGAAACAACCGAAAGGAAGTCTGTCGTTGTCAATTGCAATACTGAAGTCCAAATAATTAAGCTGACGATCGTTACTTTCTAATTCACAAATGAAGCTGATTTTTTCATGAAGGCTATTAAAAATTTCAAAAAAATGCTGAATTGAAACTTCCTGGCAACTTAAAAGTGCGTGGCGGTCTGAAAATGGGCCTCGGGACATCTGCCATTCCCGGGCTAATTTTCTACCACCTGAGCTACCCAAGCACGACTCACGGCACGTCCTCACAGCCTTAATTCCCCCAGTACCTCGTCTCCCACCACCCTAACTTCACAGAAGCTCTCCTACAGACCTTGCTGAACTAGCACTCTTTTCTTCCAGGAACGCTAGTTTTGCAAGGTCTGTAGGAGAGCTTCTGTGAAGTTTGGAAGGTGGCAGACAGGGTACTGGCGGAATTAAGGCTGTGCTGTCGGCTAGGGAGTTAGGCTTGGGTAGCGTAGATTATAGAGCACTTGACAGCGAAAGGCAAATTTCCCGAATTCGAGTCTCGGTCCGGCACACAGTTTTAAGCTGTCAGGAAGTTTCATATCAGCGCACTCTCCACTGCAGAGTGAAAATTTCATTCTGGAAATACTGAATTCCTTCCAGGGAACCATTTTATATGATGAAATTTATGTCTACGTACCGAGAATATAGCCAAATATGCTGATCAGCAGCTGTAAAGGTACTGAAGAATTTCTCTTCCAACGAACTGATGAAGATATCGGCTGAGATTCTACTAGAATTCCCATTGCCAGGCCGTCAGGCTGTTGGTATACTTTGCAACTGAAAACAAAATAGTTGCGTTTTACTACTATTATGAGTAAACGAATTAGGTTGGTGATTTGCTTATAAGAAGTGCCTCCTGTAAAGCTACGTGTGTATTTTCCAACGGTGCCAGTGGTTGTTTGAACAAGTTCGTAATATCTGATAAAAACAATTTAGTGTCTTGATCACACTGCATACCTTTCATTATGCAGACTAGATACTGACTATTGACAACAGAATAAATATTTCAAAACACAAACAACTTTTTATGTTATTTTATAGTGGAGAAACCTTGCTAACTCATGATATGCACTGTTTATACTGTTCACAATAGGGCGTATCGGGTGGTGACTTGGATAAAAAATTGTGTAAACGTCAAATACGTCTTGACCAAGAACTAAACACTGCGGCGAATCTTATCTTAGTTTTCCATGCTGTCGTGCCATTCGTTAATGCGATCGTCTGTTTTCTGTCATGATTATAAGACTACATCCATGAATGGGAACGGTCTTTAACACCACACCATTTTAGTTTCTAAAGAAGAGTTTTACGATGTACAGAATCAATGCCTTTGCCAAGATCACAGGAACTGGCAAGTAAATAATTTTTCCTGTTTACGTCTACTGGAAATCAGTTTATGAGAACATATACTTCGATTTCTGTATAGAAGCAGTTACAGAAGGCAAACGGAGTAGTTACTTTAAGGATTATTCTCAGGAAGGTGTTTCTCGATCCTGTTGCAACATATCTTCTCAAGAAACTGCACCCATCAAAAGAACTTCTGTATCAGCCCGGTTTCCAGATCTCCTGAAGACAGACGTTGAATGTGGATATTGTATCACAGACACAGTCCCTTTTATTGTTCAGAGACGTCACTAAACCAGACCAAAGATGTTGTAACCTCCCCACAATAAAATAATATTCACATTTAGTGTAACCTGCCAACAGGAAAGTTCCGAAACCTCCCAACAGTAAAAAACATATCTATAACATTGACATTTAGTCTAACCTTTCAATAAATAAATTGCATAACCTATCAATAATAAAATGCGACTAATCTCTCAATAAAATTGCGACTCACTTATAACCTTTCAATCATTGACTGTGAATTTAAACTGGTAAATTTTGGACGTCAGCAGTGCTGCGTCATGGCCCTGAAAAATCATTCTGAATAAACTGAAAAATCTTCCCTTAATTAGGTCGCCGGATACCGCGTATATATCTGCTGCTATAAGAAATTTTTCTGGCGCAGCTAAGTGCAATGCTGGCCGATAGATTTGTCATGTATAAAAAGAAACAACTGATTTTTCTTTTCAATAATCGGGATGACCAAAGATTGGAGAAATTAGTAAATTCTTTAAATTGAAATGAAGGATTGTCAAAAGTACTTTTTATGAGAAAGATTATTATTAAGAGATTTTTTTAAAAACATTTACGTGGGACTTGATATAACAATAGTACATACGCGAGAGGCAGCTTTTACCTTATACTACAACGCTCAGGCTCCGCCATCGCTCCCCACGACCGGTCCAGCCAACTCCATACACACGACTCGTAGCAACTTCTCACTCCTACTGCCACACAGTTCCTACTACTGACAACACTGCTCTCTGGTCTGAGATTCCCTTATAGCTTACATATCGCATGCAGCTCGTGAGCAATCCATCGAAATTACATCAGCTCGAGTGCGGTAGCAACAAATTCCTTAATCATGGACCCCTTACATAACCCTCTACGGGTGGGGGGGGGGCAAAAATTTGGCAGCGATGGTGAGTCAATTGGACTTGCCATGAGCAACAAATTTTTCTATAATCTATTTAATTAACTAAGTCTACAGTCACAGAGTATATACATTATTGATAAGTGCAGAACATATTAAGAAATGAAATAGGGTGCACACGCACTGAGTTCAGAACATATTAACAAATGACAAAATGTATACGCATTGAATACAAAATATATTAACAAACTACATAAAGTGCACACGCACTGTATAAGTCTTTAGCATTTTTTACAAGAATTTAAACATATTGAGAAATGAAATAAAGTGCACACGCACTGGAAACGTCTTTAGCATATTTAGGAGAACTGATCATATTAACAAGTGAAATGAAGTGCACACGCAATGTAAAATCTTTAGCATATTTAGAAGAACTGATCATATTAACAAATGAAATGAAGTTCACACTCACTTTATAAGTCTTTAGCATTTTTTACAAGAACTGAATACATTAACAAATGAAATAAAGTGCACAGACACTGTAAAAGTCGTTAGCATATTTAGGACAACTGATCATATTAACATATGAAATGAAGTACACACACACTGTATAAGTCTTTAGCATTTTTTACAAGAAGTGAAACATTAATAAAAGAAATGAAGTACACATGCACTGTGAAAGTCTTCAACATTTTGCAAAATCTGAATACATTAAGAAAAGAAATAAAGTGCACACGCACTGTAAAAGTTTTTAGCATCTCTTTTTTTTATATATAAGAACTGAATACATCAGGAAATGAAATAAACTGCATATGCACTGTATAGGTCTCTAACATTTTACAAGAACTAGGAAAGGAATGGGAAAGACAGCATCATGGTTGTAGCACAGTAGGTTGCACATAGCTGCACTGAAAGTCCATATCTTTCTACAGAAGCACAACACCAAGTGAGCCACTCTCAAGTTCTCTTCCCTGAAGTATTTATCAGTGTAGCCAAGACACTGAAATGTTGTATTAATATTCAATGTTATCATTTTGGTAGTACATTAGGTACACAAAACAGTAGCACCATCATAACATCTCCATCGTTCAAGGTGGTGGACAGCTTGATATGTCAATACCACATTCTTGTAGAATCCATAATCTTACAGCAACGTAGAATTAGTGCAAAAACCAAATATCGTGCTCCATGATCATGAGGATGGACAGGACAAACGGATATTGCAGTAATTGCTGGTAATTAGGTCAGAAGGTGAAGGACACATTACGTCTTATGCTAGTCATCATAGAATTACACTAGTGTATCAACCGATCTGAATAATTATTGGCATTCAATGGCTATTTACACAGCATTTAAGTAGTATGTGTTGAGTATTACAGAACATTATTCATAAGTCATCTCAATGCAGTAATTACTGGCATCATATCATCTCATTACAGCAATTATTGGCACTCATTGGCCAGTTACAATGCATTTTTTATGCATTATTCAGAAGTCATAATTGAAAATGAGTTAATTATTGGCATAGCATTTATGCAAAAGTCATCTAATTATAGTAATCATTGGCATCACAAGTCATCTCATTACAGTAATCGGTGGCATTCATGGCCAGTTACTAAACATGTAACAAGCATTGAGTATTACAAAATACTATTCATAACTCCTCTGATTACAGTAATTATTGACACTTATTGGCCAGTTACAAAGGATTCATATAGTTTTACAAAACATTATTCAGTATTATTCACAAATCATCATTCAAAACAGGAGTTATTGAGTGTAGCATCAAGCTGCTAGTGTTTATATATGATATCATGTAAGTGACATAAGACATATTTAAAATATAAGACATTGTAACTAGTATTCAAGGTGTTTAGTCCAATAATACATAGACATAATAAAATGAATACATCAGAGAAATTTTCATTATGTTTAGGACTAGAAATATATCTTACACTGGTAGCATTATTTAGTCATATACTGGTAATAGTTGGGACTGGTAATAAAAAAAAAAATTGTGTTAGCAATGCATTGATGGGGCATGAAGATATTTACTTTTGACTTATTGGAGGAAATAAGGATTAATAACTACATTCGTCATGAGTCAGCTGTAGCTAGGTTATGAAAAAAGTAGAGTATATGTGATCACATTCATAAATGATGGACACAACTGGGTAAAAAATGCAAGTACTACAACAAGTTTAATAACTAACTGCTTATAGCATATTAATATCATGAAAAGCTTCTCCTGTAAAAAATACAAAATGGGTTATTGACCTGAAAGAAAAAATGTATATCATGCTGAAAAATAGTAAACTTTGAATTAACAGGTAATTAAATGTGTACTTAATATGTGTGTACTCTAGCTGTCTCTCCCAAAACAATCAGTCATTATACAATGCGACATAAGACATACTGTCAAAAGGAACTGCAACGAATACTTAAATAACAACATAGCATTTCTTAACTAATACAAAATGTATAAACCTCATCATTATCATCTTCTGCAAAGAAAAACTTCATTATTCATATTACCATAAATTCATCATTATCATCATCCGCAAAGAAAAACATCATTATTCATATTACCATATTCTTCATACAACTATTCATCATCATTTATTATCATCTGCAAAAAAAATAGACACTTCATTATTCATTATTCATAGTACTATTTACTTCATACAACTATTCATAGTATAGAGTTTCTTACTTCTAGCATATTTCGTCACTAAAATTAACATGTGTAGTTCTGTCTGACAGCTTGCAATAAGCCTAGTATTCTGAAAGAAAAGTACTCAGCCAAGACTGCTATCACACGATGTGTATAGTATTTTCTTGTTAATGCTTGTCAATTCTGATCCATTTACTCTTCATGACAAGTTATTGCATTTTCTTTCGTTCATTCCGAAGGTGAAATTCCCATTTCATAGTAAACCACGGTGGTTTGTTTAATTTATTTCTTTTACACATTATTGCTTTCTGAAAATGACGAATAAAGATTAATATCTTGCATTTAAAACATATACCCATTAAATGAAAACTTTTTGCTAGTGATATAACTATGCATTCAGCATTGCATGACAGAAAACATATTAGGTCAAAAACATAGACAGTTTTCAAGTGCAAAAATGTAACACAGTATCATAATGTAGTAGCAAAAAATGTAGAATAGTCAAGATATCATAAATCAAAAATGTTAAAGTCAACTGGTGTTTCCTACATCTTAAAGAGATCATAGTTCATACAAAGAAAATTTCTACTTTCGATAGGAAAACAATCACACATACACAAAAAATGGAAAATGTGCACGGTCTGATATCTAACAACAAGAAAAGCGACCTGCTAACCTTACCTTGCCGGGCACTTGCCAAGAAGAAAGATAATCATCATCAGTAAGTGGTCATATAAATATCTGGAAATGGCATTACGGTTTGATAAATGATAAAGTATGTTCATTCAATAAAGGGTTTAATATTGGAGACATGGTGATTGCCCTTGCTTTTCTTGGTTCTCAAAGTTTCGACATGTACTACATTGGGGTGAGGAATGCTTCGTATTCTATAAGGACCTGCGTATAGAAGCTCAAATTTACTGCATCTACTCTTTCCTCTGTTGGATAAATAATGCGTGCGTACTAATATCTTCTGTCCATTGTGAAAGTCACGGCGTGTACAAACCTGTTTCTGCTGTCGTCTCCGGCACTCTGCGGCACGTTTGATGTTGTTGAGTGCAATGTCAATTATTTCATGGTGGCGTAGTCGACGATATGTAGGAAAGGATACTAATTCTTTAATTTTGTTAGGTGGTTCAACATTTTTCAGTATAACAGTCGGAGATAGCATAGTAGATTCATTTGGTATGGGGTTAATTACATCCTGGAATGACAGTATGTGTGTATCCCAATCAATATGTCTTTTATGGCAGTATATTCTACATAGTTTACCAATTTCTTTCATTAGTCGTTCAGAAGGATTCGAAGAAGCGTGGTACCTGGATATATAGATCGGAGATGTTGCTTGCTCGTAACACACGTGTCCATATAGCAGATCGAAATATAGGTCCATTGTCGGAAATTACTTTCAATACATGCCCTACATGAAATAAAAAATCTTTTACAAATGCATTAGAAATAGATTTAACAGTAGCTTTGCGTAACTGAGTGAAGGTAACAAATTTTGAAGTGAGTTCAACAGCGACAAAGACGTAACAAAAACCTCTACTAGAATCGGACCAAAAATGTCTACTGCGGCCATATGTCTCAATTTAATGGGTACAGTAGGATGTAACGGAGGCATATGTGAAGTCGTGTCTGGCTTAGCTTTCTGGCAGATTTTACATGACGCTAAAACTCGTAGAATACGTTTCTCCATGTTGGCAAAATAACAGTTCTGTCTCAGTATAACAAAACATTTTCTGCCTCCATAATGTGCGTAACTTAAATGAGTATACCAAATTAATTTGTTAACAACTTCGTCAAGAACGCATAATAACCAGTTGTTGCTGTAAGGGTGAGGCGGTGAAACAGAATGTTATTGCGTGCAGTGTAATGGTTTCTAATGGTAACGTTATTCTTATCTTGCCAAAGGTGTTTAATTTCTTTCCAAACGTTGTCTTTGCGTTGCTCCTGTGCTATGTCTCGTAATGACGACGAAATGAAATTTTCAAATGCAACTTGTTGAATATACATGACGCTAAAATTTGCTTGGCAGAAGTTGGTTGCTATGTCTTGCTGATTGTTGCTGAGAGAATGTGATAGTGCGTCTGTTACAACATTTTGTGTACCAGGAATGTGTACAATCGTAAAATTAAATTCCTGTAAATAAAGTTTCCATCTGCTTAACCTGTCTTGTGTAAATTTTGTGGAAAGTAAAAGCTGTATAGTTCTATGATCTGTGTAAATCTCGTAAATGCCCATACAACACATAATGTTTCAAGTTCTGTGGCAGAATAATTGTGTTCAGCAGGTGACAGAACGCGACTTGCAAAGGCGATGTTTTTAATTACTGTAGTACCGTTTTCTTCAATTTCCTGAAAAATGTGTACGCCTAAAGCGGTGTTAGAACTGTCGGTGGCAATGGAAAAATTTCTAGTAAGATCTGGGAGTGATAAAAGAGGTGCATTGAATAAGGCATGTTTCAAATTAACAATTCAGAATGTGCTTGGCTATACCAGGACCAAATAGCGTTTTTACCCGTCAATTGGCATAATCTAGGGGTGTCTAAAGCAGAGTAAAAAGTTAATTAATCCCAGAAAGCTGCGTAATTGTTTCTTTGTCGTAGGAACAGTAATGTCACGTAAAGCTTGAAGTTTTTTCGGGTCAGGCGCAATGCCTTCTGCTGAAATTACATGTCCAAGAAATTTTATGGAAGTTTTTCCAAAGTGTGATTTGCTAAGATTAACTGTGAGTCCTTGTGCACGAAAAGTTTGCAACAGTTGTTCAGAATCAGATTATATTCAGACCAGTTAGCTTCTGCAATAAGAATGTCGTGTACATACGTTGTGATTAGGTCTTTAAGTTCTGTCGGAAGTATAGTATTCAAACCGCGAATAAATGCAGCTGAAGAAATTGTTAGACCGATCGGTAATATGCAAAATTGATAACAATCACCAAAACAGAGAAAAGATGTTTACTTTCTGCAGTTCGGATGGAGCTGGATTTGCCAAAATCCCGATTTCAAATCTAATGTGGAATAAATAGCAGTACCATGAAATTTCTGTAAAAGTTCTTCTAGTGTCTGTGGGCGATCTGTTTAATTAATAATAATATCGTTGACATGACGCGAATGAAGCACGAGTCGAAGTGAACCATCCTTTTTCTTAACAATATGGAACGGGTTTATGTACGGACTAACTGCCGGTTCAATAATTCCTTGGTCTAGCATAGCTTGTAATTCTTTCTTAACTTGTACTCTGTGGATATAAGGAATGGGATAATGCTTAGCTTTAAATGTGTCGTACTGTTTAACTGGAAATTCATACATAAAACCTGACATAATACCAGGGATGTTGTCAAAAACTCAGACTTTCGCTAGCAACAACTGACTCCTACTGCTACACAGTTCTTACTGCATACAACACTGCTCTCTGGTCTGAGATTCTCTTATAGGTTACATATCGCAGGCAGCGCGTGAGCAATCCATCGAAATTACATCTGCTCGAGTGCGCTAGCAACAAATTCCTTAATCATGGACCTCTTACAATGTAAACAAATATGCATGAGCAGCGCCTATTAGACGTAAGTGGTCTGACAGCCGAGCAGTTCCAGTCATTCCACCCGGAAGGAGATACACGGCTCGTGTTGTCTGTTATTCAACCATGAAATTACGGTCAAAACCGCGGTTCGATCGCGTCTGCATTGTTTATTTGTGTCCAGGCGACTCGGAGTGAACGAAAGAGATGTTGTTCGGTCATGGAGGGGATACAGAGAGACAGGAAGTGTCGATGACATGCCTCGTTCAGGCCGCCCATGGGCTACTACTGCAGTGAATGACCGCTACCTACGGATTATGGCTCGAAGGACCTCTGACAGCAACGCCACCATGTTGAATAATGCTTTTCGTGCAGCCACAGGTCGTCGTGTTACGACTCAAACTGTGCGCAATAGGCTGCATGATGCGCAATTTCACTCCCGACATTCATGGCGAGGTCCATCTTTGCAACCACGACAGCATGCAACGCGGTACAGATGGGCCCAACAACAAGGCAAATGTACCGCTTAGGATTGGCATCACGTTCTCTTTACCGATCAGTGTCGCATATGCCTTCAACCAGACAACCCTCGGATACGTGTTTGGAGGCAACCCGGTGAGGCTAAACGCGTAAGACACACTGTCCAGAGAGTACAGCAAGGTAGAGGTTCCCTGCTGTTTTGGAGTGACGTTATGTGGGGCCGACGTACGCCGCTGGTGGTCATGGAAGGCGCCGTAATGGCTGTACGATACGTGAATGCCATCCTTCGACGAAGGTGCAACCGTATCGGCAAAATATTTGTGAGGCATTCGTCTTCATGGACGACAATTCGCGCCCCCCTCGTGCACATCTTGTGATTGACTTCCTTCAGGATAACGACATTGCTCGACTAGAGTGGACAGCATGTTCTCCAGATTCGAACCGTATCGAACATGCCTGGGATTGAAAAGGGCTGGTTATGGACAATGTGACCCACCAACCACTCTGAGGGATCTACGCCGAATCGCCGTTGATGAGTGGGACAATCTGGACCAACAGTGCCTTCGTGAAATCGTGGATAGGATGCCAGGACGAATACAGGCATGCATCAATGTAAGAGGACGTGCTACTGGGTATTAGAGGTACCAGTGTGTACAGCAATCTAGACCACCACCTCTGAAGGTCTCGCTGTATGGTGGAACAACATGCAATGTGTGGTTTTCATGAGCAATAAAAAGGGCGGAAATGAAGTTTCTGTTGATCTAGATTCAAATTTTCTGTACAGGTTCCGGAACTCTCGGAACCGAGGTGATGCAAACCTTTTTTTGATTTGTGTATATTGAAACGACCGAGATAGACCTATCGTTACTCGTTCACCACTAATGTATAGTGTTCAAATAACAGATTGTCTTTATTAAATTTTGTGTATTTTGGATGTTGATTCTTTCACGGCAGCAAATTTAGATCAGGCAGTAACCTTCCTAAACACTCAAGAGAAAATTTCGACCACAGTCACCCCGACTGCCTTCATGTGTGATTATGGGCTTAATTGTCGATGCAATAAATGTTCGAAATGTGTCACAGCAGTGCAGCGCTATAAAGACAAACATGCCTGCTACGATAGCGGCTCACAGAAGGTCAGTATTGAGTCCGAGATGTTAGAGGACGAAAGCAGACTGTATCCCCGAACTCTCATTTGTACGGGCTTAGTGAGAAGTTATATTCATAAGTAATTCACCACATGGCGAAAACCATCTCCAGTTATCCACATCTGAGTGGCCCCATTTGTAATGAATGGTTGCGTCCTCTAATATAGTACTATTCTCTGATGTAATTCGTTAGCTTATAGTGAGACGTAACAGTTAAGGTGGATGCTGTTCTTCGTCCGCAAAGTAGGAGCATGAAATATTGCACATTACTTGGAACATACATAGGCTAATGATATAATGCTTTTAGAATTTGGAGTGTCACAGTTATGTCACATTTCTTAACAACCGGCTTATTCTCTGTGCTCGATGAACGGCAGCTAACAATTTTAAGGTCCACGGAGAAAATATCAGCCTCCCCTTATAACAGCACACGTGCTTTGGAGAGCAGTTGATGGTACAGAACTATCATCTGTCAGTCAAGCGAACTGCCACTCACGATAGTTATGGTAGGGAAGTGATAAGTAGGCAGTCGATCAATTGGAATCAACGCCTGAAATTCGGTCTACTTATAGGCCTGACTAAATGGCAGATGCAAGCCATAACGTTCGAGTGTGTACATCAGCACTACGTGTGCAAAGAACGGTTTACCACTAGCAGGAGGTAAGAATAACGGTTGTAAGGATATTTTGATCGACAGGGACCGGCTACGAGTGTCACGCGTCTTGTTAATCAGAAGCGGTTTCAAGACCGACAAGTATTGCTGCTAAAAGCGAATGCAGATGTGCCTCAACGGGGTCCAAGCGACATTGCTTGGTGAACTAGATGCACTGGAGATCAGGAGTCTGGTACCTTGCAATAGGCCATTGCTCTAATACCTCCTCGTCTTCAGTATGCCGAGTACCACTGACAGAGGACAGTAGCTAACTGATGCGTGTAGTGTGGCCTGACGAGTCGCAGGTTTGCTTGTTTTTCAAATGATGCCAAGCACTGAGTGCAGCGGCGGCTCAGCAAGGGGCGTTTGGAGAGCGTAGTTCTGGCTATGGATGATGCTGTGATGTTTTGGCATGTCGTTCGTACCACGAACAATTCAGGTTGCTATAACTATGAACTAGGGTCATTATGTCAACATTCTTAATGATTAAATGTAGTCCGTTATTGTATCACTTTAATGATGAGTGTATTGAGGTGCAGTAGCCTTCCGAGGTGGTAAAAGCAGTTTCTCCAGGATTGCAAGTATAGGCAAGGCCCAAGTGACACAAGCGGGAGGTTGGGGTCCAAATTGAGAGGTGGGCCCCAGGCACACAGTGCTGAATTTGCATACAGGCTGTATTGTATTTAGAAGTGAAAACTGTCACGTATGTGACTACTTGCTGATTTATTTTCGTACGAGCATTACACATTGCTTCATGAATGACAGGTAAATGACGTATAGAAGAGCAGGGATCATGTTAAACTGGTACAATACGGGTAAAACGAGAAATTTGAAGTTAAACTATGCTTACAAATATTACTGTTACATGTGTAGTACCTTTTGTTTGAACAGAAACCACCCATAAAACATTAATATACGTACATACTTCAGCGTACATGCAACCACTTGTTTAAAGCGGAAAACCGGGGCTTGAGTCTCTGTCAGGCACAAGTTTTCAGTTGTAGCCACTGAATTACTTCAGTACCATCTGGCGGCTGACATTAGCATTTATCTTTCATCATGAATACAAATTCGTCACAATTGCAGGTGTAAGTAGCCTGCTTATATATATTTCTATGTTGGCAGCGCTATCGCTATAGACTGTATTAATATCATTGACAGCGCTCTGCACCCTCGCTAAGAGGCTCTGTGGCTGGAAGGACTCGCAGTTGGAAGTTAATTGTTAGCCGTGTTGGAGATTAGCAGTGTTTGCACGAGCGGACGGTTTGGACGTGTGTCCTTCATGGAGATTTAGTGTTGGATGGAAACAGATTGTAAAATGGTGATTGATGTATTTGCTAATGTTTGGGAAATGGAATTATTGACGATTATATGATGTCTGGAACTGGATGTCAGATGTTAAGGTAAAATCTGCTAAATACACTACTGGCCATTAAAATTGCTACACCAAGAAGAAATGCAGATGCTAATCGGGTATTCATTGGACGAATATATTATACTAGAACTGACATGTGATTACATTTTCACGCAATTTGGGTGCATAGATCCTGAGAAATCAGTACCCAGAGAAACCACCCCTGGCCGTAACAACGGCCATGATACGCCTGGGCATTGAGTCAAACAGAGCTTGCATGGCGTGTACAGGTACAGCTGCCCATGCAGCTTCAACACGATACCACAGTTAATCAAGAATAGTGATTGGCGTAATGTGACGAGCCAGTTGCTCGGCAACCATTGACCAGACGTTTTCTCAGGTCGACCCATGGAACACTTCTGAGCACCACTTTTTCTTTTTATTTTAGATTGCGATTTTCATTTAAGTTTGAACTGTTGTGCGATGCCTTCGGCCGTGTATATATTGAGTTCTTTTTAAATTTTACATAAAGGCCTTCAGGCATGTTAAATTAAAATTTTCAAGATTGATTTTATCTAAAAAACCATTTTTCCTTAAAATTTGTTCTATCTAAAATTGTCTGTAATCCAGACCCTAAGCCGTTAGTTGTTCGATGTGTTACTTGTGGCCTTCAGCCGAGGATTTACGTGAACCCCTTTTAATAAGTCCTTCAGGCGTTTGTAATCTTTAAATGAAAATTTTTTATAAGAAGGAAGGGGTTTATTTTAAACTATTTGTCTGACTTGCTGTTCAGGCCTTCAGCCGTTGTTTCAAATTTGGTTGTGGTCTTCAGCCGTGCAATAAGTTAATATTTCTTTAATTACGCTTTCAGCCGTTCTGTTGTAAGTTTAAAAAGAAATTTATTGGTTAGAAAAAATGATTTATTAATGTCTTTTAATTATAATTATCCTTCAGACGTGTAGTGTGGGCCTTCAGCCTCTAATTGTTTTCAAATGCATGTTTTTTTTTAATTACCTTCTATTTTTATTTGCTTCTGATTTCAAAGATAGGCCTTCAGACGTTCTTGTTTTTGGTGAGGTTTTGGGCCTTCAGCCCAGAAAGCATCTCAAGTTTTCTTTATTTAGGCCTTCAGCAGTATTGTCTAATTGCGATCTTTTAAAGCAATGTGTAAATTAGAGGTTCTTAGAAACATAAAGTTGTTTGTTTGATTGTGCAACTCACAGTAACTGCTTACGGCCCCGCCCACAATCGTAACCTTATTCTGTGTGCTCTCTGAGTACCTACCAACCAGGTTTCAATGGCGACGGTCATCTGGGGCTCTTAAGGGGTTATTACGGTTGATGTCCTCCCTCATGGTGCGACGATCAACTCGGAACTGTATCGTGCTTTCCTTCTGTACTATGTAAATCATTTAACGCTTCGTGTAGTTAAACATTTTAATATTTATTTTAAAACTGTCTTACCAAGTGTTCAGGGAAAGGCATCTACTGTCTGAGGCCGGGTGCGCTACATGGTAACGTCGCCTGTGTGGAGAAGTGTTCTCCAACCGGACTTCCTCTTGCGCTCCTGGTTTGTCAAACGCTCAGGAATTTAATCGCAGGCCTACTGGTCTGCTAAATCACCCGGTCTTAAAACCAACGAAAATTTCCGGCACATTTGGACCAAAGGGTGAACGCAGCAATCAACATCCCTTTGAAACCTGTTGCCTGTAGGGGATCTAACCACCAATGAGTGGCGTGATCTTGTGGAACTTGCTCCTCGACTAACTGCGTTCTTCATCAAGGTTGGTGGCGGTGTTACATGGCGGCAACGTGGTGTCTTCTGGGGGGGAGGAGGGATGACCAATTTTCGTATCGTGTGCTTCGGTTTGTCCTGAACGGTTAAAACCGAAAATCTTCATGCAACCTTTCATACGTCACATTTATTGAGAGATAGATGAAGATTTCCTCATTTTTTTTTTCTGACACTTCTTAAATGTCACTTTGAATAGGTTATACTAAACAATAGGCAAAATTTTCTAAACGAAGCTTCGCGAATCGTAAAAGTTAGCATAACTAGGACTAGCTGGAATAAAAATCCATACACAAGGTCAGATTCGTTTCATTAGTTTCTAACAATAATCAAACTGAACAAGGAAGTATATGGTGGTGGTGGTAAGTTCCTATGGCCCCAAACTGGCGAGGTCATCGTTCCCTAGGCTTACATACTACTTAATCTAACTTAACTTACGCAACGGACAACATACACACCCATGCCCGAGGGAGGACTCGAACTTCCGACGGTGGAAGACGCGCAAACCGTTGCAAGGCGCCTCAGACGGAGCAGCTACATCGCGCGGCAATGCAATATACACTACTGGCCATTAAAATTGCTACACCAAGAAGAAATACAGATGATAAACGGGTATTTAATGGACAAATATATTATACTAGAACAAACATGTCATTACATTTTCACGCAATTTGGGTGCATAGATCCTGAGAAATCAGTACCCACAACAACCAACTCTGGCCATAATAACGGCCTTGATACGCCTGGGCATTAAGTCAAACAGAGTTTGGATGGCGTGTACAGGTACAGCTGCCCATGCAGCTTCAACACGATACCACAGTTCATCAAGAGTAGTGACTGGTGTATTGCGACGAGCAAGTTGCTCGGCCACCAATGACCAGACGTTTTCAATTGGAGAGAGATCTGGAGAATGTGCTGGGCAGGGCAGCAGAAGAACATTTTCTGTAGCCAGAAAGGCCCGTACAATACCTGCAACATGCGATCGTGTATTATCCTGCTAAAATGTAGGGTTTCCCAGGGATCGAATGAAGGGTAGAGCCACGGGCCGCAACACATCTGAGATGTAACGTCCACTGTTCAAAGTGCCGTCAATGCGAACAAAAGGTGACCGAGACGTGTAATCAATGGCACCCCATACCATCACACTGGGTGATACGCCAGTGTGGCGATGAGGAATACACACTTCCAATGTGCGTTCACCGCGATGTCACCAAACACGGATGACACTATCATGATGCCGTAAACAGAACCTGGATTCATTCGAAAAAATGACATGTTGCCACTCGTGCACCCAGGTTCGTCGTTGAGTACACCATCGCAGGCGCTCCTGTCTGTGATGCAGCGTCAAGGGCAACCGCAGCCATGGTCTCGGAGCTGATAGTCCACGCTGCTGCAAACGTCGTCAAAATGTACGTGCACATGGTTGTTGTCTTGCAAACGTCCCCATCAGTTGACTCAGGGATCGAGACGTCGCTCGACGATCCGTTACAGCCATGCGGATAAAATGCCTGTCATCTCGACTTCTAGTGATACGATGCCGTTGGGATCTAGCACGGCGTTCCGTATTACCCTCCTGAACCCACCGATTTCATAATCTGCTAACAGTCATTGGATCTCGACCGACGCGAACAGCAATGTCGCGATACGATAAACCGCAATCGCGATAGGCTACAATCCGACCATTATCAAAGTCGGAAACGTGACGGTACGCATTTCTCCTCCTCACACGAGGCATCACAACAACGTTTCACCAGGCAACGCCGGTCAACTGCTGTTTGTGTATGAGAAATCGGTTGGAAACTTTCCTCATGTCAGCATGTTGTAGGTGTCGCCACCGGCGCCAAACTTGTGTGAATGCTCTGAAAAGCTAATCACTTGCATATCTCAGCAGCTTCTTCCTGTCGGTTAAATTTCACGTCTGTAGCACGTCATCTTCGTGGTGTAGCAATTTTAATGGCCAGTAGTGTACTTTGAACTGAAATCAGTGCTACTCGGCAGAGCAATTGGTCGTAACAGCTATTTCACAGGAGTTTTAATGTTAATTGTGTGTCGAATTTGCAATGCAGCAATTTTGCAAATAGTTAATAAGAAGCAATTATTTAACTACTGGCCGTTACAAAGCTTTAAATTTGCCGGAAACTTTCCAATAATGTCATGTTAACCATTTTCATATGAGAATCTAGAACAGTAATGAAACAATGAGTCGGGAATAATTGTGGGCTACACACCGAAAGAAAGCATAACAGAAACCTGTAACTTTTTGCAGAAATCTGTTTTGAATCAGAGGAATGCTGAGGACTACAATCTAATACAGGACGGTAGTGGCGTCATGCTTTAACATCTGCATTGTCTCTTCGACATGGTGAGACCCTCCCTTCCCTTGGAGCAATCATTGGTAGAAAGACCCTCCCTTCCCTTGGAACAATCACTAGTAGAAACGGTTTGAGGACTCTGGAACACTTTGCTTACATTTGTGACGTAACACGACCTAACTGACTCGTCTCATTCCGGGTCATTGACCTTCAGTATGACTTCACAAACCACTCCTTTTTCCGATGACTTAATCGTTTTGACATTATAAGCCACGTCCCTGTTTTCGATCATGTCGTCAAGATGAAGGCGGGAAATCTGAAAATGGTGGGAAAATATTCGTGGCAGAGGCACGGAAGACATGGGAAAGGAAAAAGCTGAAACAAAATGTCGTCCAAGTATAAAATTTATTACATTCCAGAGCACGTTAAATGCACTTTGGTTAACTGTACACATACAAAAATCGGGGGGTTTTAACTTTGTTTTGCAGTAAAAGTCTCATTTTATATTTTCTGTGTAAGAAGAGAGCACTTTTGTGAATTACTCATAGTACCAAAAAAATTTTCTTGTAGAGAGCAAATATTAATATTTTTTACAGTAATTTTGCATAGTACCTGGTATTTTTGCATTCACGCTTTTCTGCTAAGAAATTATGTTAGTTCGTATCACTATTTTCTAAACCAACTATGTCCCTGTTGTTTATTCGTCCATGATAGATCATGAACACAGTGCTGTTGTCAAGAATGTCAGGTTCATCTTTGCTGATAGTTAAGGATCTTGATGATAGATGCAATTCACCGTACTTCGGATAGACCAGCAGTTCCGCTTCAAACTTTGTGTTGAACGTCTTACCCGCAAGAATGAATGCCGCTCGCCCTACTCCAATGGCGAAAGGCTTTTGATGTTTATTGAACTTCCATAATCACCCATCTGTTTCAGGTTTTGCACATCGAAGTAGATGAATTCCTGTTTTCTTGACCTGAACACATTGCGCTTGTTTTCTCCTCTGACAGAAAACGGCGAGAATTTCTGTATCCAACAATAGGCACTGCTGGATTAGTGTCAGACAATGAAAAAAAAGTATATCTTCTTGAAATGATTGCAAGACATTATATAAACGGTGTATTCAATTTTTGGTTGAAGACGGCAATAAATTTCACAATTAAACAGTGTGGCTTTACATATTATTACCAGCAGACTCAGTTTTTGTAACATCACAGCTTCACACCGGGCGCCGGTGTTTGCACTTCCCGCTGCGGACGGCAGCTAAGAAGAGTGCGCCACTGGAGACCCGCGGGTGTCCGCCGGCGGCGAAAGAGGCAGTTCGGCGCTCGCCAAGGAGCAGCTGATTGGCGTTCCGCTCGTCGTCCAGAAGGGAATAAACGGGCGCCCTGCACACTGACGTGAGGCTGACGGAGGACGCGTGCAGACATTGGCTGGGTGACGGAGGGCGGGGGGGGGGGGGGGGGGAAGGTTGTGGACCTGTAATGTTAAATGGTCGCTACAGATGATAAGGCAGAATGATGGTGGAGATAATTGGAATGAAAAGTTTAATTTGTTGCAGACAGTGTTCTGTTCGCCTGGAATAAATTGTGTGTCTGGTGTAAGCACTCTGCCTTGGGTACTAAATTTCTAACTGTGTCTCAATATTTTGTCCTTGACGCTGTAGGTTTTGTGGACGCGGTGTATATTGGCGCACTTGTCTGTTACAGTAGGTCAAGTGTTCTCAACTTGTAGCGGTTTCTTGCCGCTGGTGCTGCACTGTACCTTTATTTCCACACCCATCAAAAAAGGGACCTTACATTTCACTGAAAGTAAAAGTGAAGCATTTATGGTACTTGCCAGTTATGCCGAAGCTGTGACTTGTTGGATGGAAATTGTCCATAATTTTGTTACCTGATTAGGCTGTTATTCTAATTGCGCTTTCTAGATAAGTTATCGAGCTCTTGTGGCCTTTCCACGCGTCACTAACTGACTATAAGTAGTCGTTTGTCTCTTGGCGTATGCTACATAAGAAGTTAAGCGTGTACACGTCTTGGTGTCCTTGGTGGTTGAGTGATGATAAACACGGTAACCTGACTTTCTACTGCTGCAGAATTCCCCTGTGGAGAGGTGTGCTGAAGGTTTTGACCGCTTGTACCACATGACTTGGCTTGGGCAGTTACGGCTTATTTGAGATGTTTGTTGTTAGGCCGATCAGCTGTTAGGGTGTAATTTGAAACATTGGCTCAGCCCGCTGTGTTGGTGCCGAATGAAATAAGGAGCAAATGACTATTGTCAGCTTGTCACTTGTAACATTTTTTCCCGCTAGTTTTGGTAACTACGCAAGTGTTGGCAATGTGAACTGTCGAATGTGTATTTCTAATGACACATTTTTTGGCATTAGTAGCCACTTGTAACAGGCTTCGGGAAAATGCGTCAAGTTGAATTGTCAAAATACATTGGAACTGTTCTACGTAAAGCTGTTGGGTACCAAATAGTATGATACAGGCGCTGAACTGTGACTGTGTGATATGTATTGTATTACTTTTGCAACTGATGCCTGATGTTTGCTAAATTCCTGTGCCTATTGGTTTCTAGGAAGGAAACGTGGCTCTGAGCTCTATGGGTCTAAACATCTGAGGTCATCAGTCCCCTAGAACTTAAAACTACTGAAACCTAAGGATATCACACACATCCATGTCCGAGGCAGGATTCGAGCCTGCGACCGTAGCGGTCTCGCGGTTCCAGACTGAAATGCCTAAGAACCGCTCGGCAACAGAGGCCGGCTAGGAAGGAAAACAAGTGACTAATATTTCGTTTGTATTCTGGATACTCATTGACATTATGTACTTCATTTCTTATTTTGAAGCTATTGCAACTTTTTAAATTCAATGTTCAAAGAAGGAAAACATGTCACTGTTGTTTAATTGCTATCCTGGATGTTCATGCATATTATGTATTATATTTCTCAATTTTAAATTATTGCAACCATTTCAAATTTGATTTAGTAGCTTGTTGTAATCTGTGTCTCACGCCTTACTGAAAGGTTAGGTGGTCAAAAGAAAATAAATGAAAATTATGTGAGCATGTTTTCGCTCAACCGTGCACCACGCACTCTTACAGCAACCGTGTTCTTGCTACACAATTGGTAGCAGAGCGTGGTATTGTGTTGGTGAGAGGTGCGCACATTGTCAACAATGTCCTTTGCTTAAGGGGGCTTAGTTGGTGTTCGAGTTTTGATTTCTTTGCTGATTTGTGGGTACTGGCTTTATTGCGTGAATTATGTATCGACATGTTTCGTATTGTTTTATAGAGTGTCAGAAAGGGAGGTGGCAGGCATTTCAGATCTACGTGAAGGACGACCTTCGTTAAGAGTTGGTGATCCTAAGTGATGGTGATGTTTGGTTTGTGGAGCACTCAACTGTGCGGTCATCAGCGCCCTTTCAATGTCTTAATGTGAACGCAGTCCACTTTTTTTACCCAATGCAGTCTAGCAACTATCACGGATGATATGATGATGATGATGATGATGATGATGACTACACAAACGCACAGTCCCCGGGCTGGGAAAATCCCCAACAAGGCCGAGAATCGAACCCGGGACCCCGTGATCCAGAGTCTGCAACACTCGCCACTAGACCACGAGCTGCGTACAGGTGATCCGAAGTGCGGATGTAAGTGGTAATGTCGCCGATTTGACGCAGAGCCTGCACGATGTAGCTGGCCGGCCAGTGGTCACGCCGCTGCTACAGCCAGACGAGATGAGTAGCGCTACCTCTCGTATTTCTGCTGCTTTGGCCGAGCTCCGTTTGCTAGTGGCTTTCTTTGAGGGCTCAGAGCCGTCTCGGGTGTAGCTAGTTAAGCTGCGGGCTCGGAGTTTTAGGTGCAGACTTCTAGATTTGAGGGTTGGCGTCCCGGAATCAGTTTGTGCTCCCGTGCAAGTAGAAGGTGATGCAATGCCTGCCGCCTCCCTTTCTGACAGGAATTAGGGGACATGGTAGTCAAGTGATTGTGTAATGATTTCGAACGGCAGATGAAGATATCTTTAGAGAGGGGCCAGGAGGGGGAGTAAATTACTCTCCAAAGGGTTGAATATTTACCTGACAAGGCCAGAACGTTAAATAACAAAGTAGGGAGCGCTGGTGTGTGGAGGCTTAGGGAACGTGTTTGCCAAATTACCAAATCCGCTGCTCACGCTGTTGGAAGACGGAGGAGTGTTGTCAGTCAGTTTAGTATAAGAAACCGACCATAATCTGAACTATCTTTCGGTGATGCAAGATCGGGCAGAGGGACTGGGGTCAGCTAGTAAAATATTGTATCAGTTGTTGACTCCCATGGTTAATGGTATGTTTGAAGGTTTGGTGCGACAAGCACCACGTGATCAACTAAGTTTGTGGAATTTAGGTGGGAGATTGGCGAGAAGTTCTCGTCGCCTCACGCTCGTCAAGAACTGGTCGCACGGAGATATTTCTGAGCGCAAGAGGAAAACAAACTGTTACAAGACTACGTAATTAGGCGTCCGACGCAGCACGTAGTCTCCTACTGAAGTACACCAATTGGGAGGTAACTGATGATATCATGGAGGGTGTGCATGGAAATGATAGATCACTATTCACCTTTTGCAGCAGGCCGACCTCATTCCGGCAGCTACATGACTTGAGTAGACGGGGTGAGGCAGTTAGACAGGCAGACAGAACACGGTTACGTCTCGATAAGGAAGGCCGAGAGTGACGGGGGAGAGGAACCTAGAAAGCATGGAAGATGAGGTCAAGGCCCTCTGTTACAGTTGCCAACAAAGGGGACATCTAGCGAGGGATTCCCTTGCCTTCGCGATGGCCGTAGTTTCTGAAGCCAGAGAAGAAACACGGCTACAAGAAGGAAATCTTGTAATTGAATCGTAGCAGCGGCTGGACACAAAGTGCCGTCCGTCTGCGTTAGTTTCAAAAAGCACTACCACTGCGCCCTGCTGAACTCAGATAGTTCGTGCAATCTAATTGGTGAGGCCCGGTATAACAATAAGCAAATCAGTAAGTCACCTGAGCTAGAGGAAGGTATGATGACGAGTAATATGACGAACACAGAGAAAATAGTCTTGTTGACCACCGGTTGGATGAAGGTTAGACAGCAGGATTTTACTTGGAAGATAATGAAAAAAGTGCTGCGAGGTCATAGTGTACCTATCATCCTCGGATCTGATTTTACTTACGGGGTAGGCCTTATTCTCATCTGGAGACACAGCAAGTTTTTGCTTCGGGATCGGTAGGGAACATCGCCCCTTTTACTTTTTTCATGGCCATTCTGGGAGCAAATAGGTTCACGACTTGCTGCCGGAGAAGGAGGTAAGGCTCAGATCTTCGTGCTGCAGCATTTGGGACCGGAGGAAGGAAGCAGGATTAGAACACTGTGCGGGGAGTGTCGTGAAGTGTTGTGTGATCGTCTGGGGCGGTACACGGTGAGCAGTATGAAACAGAACTGACAGAAAAAATTTCGGTGAGACGGCCCTCGTACCCACTATCCTTACCCCGAATGAGACAACTGAAAACCGAGATCGGTAATATGCTGGAGGCAGGTGTAATGAGACCGTCCAAGTTGCCTTACGCATCCCTCTTCTTTCAGGTGGGCAAGGACCAAAAGGGGACTGGAGTGTCGGGACGGTTACTGATTAAAGAGAGCTCAACAAGAAGGTAGTACTACAATACATTTCTTTACCTGATCGCTATTCCTGTTCCGAATGGTTTCAAGGGGTGAGTGTTAACCACTCTCTGTCTTAACCAAGCACATTATAAAATTCTTTTGACCGAGGCATCCAAGCCAGTGACCGCGTTTTTTACTTACTGGAACCTTCAGGAGTTCATTAGAGTCGACTGGGGCGGCTGTGCTTTCCCAGATACTACACAGAGTTGAATTAAATTTCAGAAGTGATGGTCAGCAATTCTCACGTGGAAAATAGAGGCTATAAGTAACTAAAATGCTCCAATAAACATGGGTCCATAAATCATCCGTTGTCGAGATACAACATATTTTCCATTGCGGTTCATCAGTGTCTAGGAGCACATGACGTCTCGAAACGCTGAAGAAGGTGTTCGAAATGTTGTCCATGCGTCTAAATCCATTTGTCTACTATACATTTAGTATTAGTATGTTTGATTTTAAAGTTAAGTGTCATATATTTACGTTCATGGCATCTACTACACATTTTAAATTATTACTAATGGAATATGGTGCCTTAAACCATTTTAACCCTCATCCGTGAAGATGGTCCAAGACCGAAACCAGTAGATATTTGAGTTTAAAATAAAAAGAGATGATAGTTCAAATACGCATTTTATACCTCCTCTACCTAACCAATGTTGAACATGCATCTGAGTTAGAAGCCGGTGCAGCTGTAAATGAAAATGTGCCTGAGCACCGTCATGCATGAACTGAATGTTCTGGTGTTGGTTCAGAGGGACATCATCATTCCATCTGGAATGCAGTCCTGTTGTCCGTTAAGTTTCTGTAGTAGGAAATGTGGTCCAATTATGCACTCTACCAGCACTCCTGCCAACCTTTCAACGAATAACGCTGCTGATGTCGTGTTACGTGTGTTGCATTAGTATTGACTTCGGCACACATGTGAAAGTTATGTTAATTAAAAATGCCATTACGGGTAAAGCCAGCCTCATCCATGAACAGAATACTGCACAGAAACACAGGATTCAGGGTACACTGTTGTTGCTCCCGTTGGCAGATATTCTCTCTAGGAAGGAAGTCCGCATTGATGAGGACTTTCACTCGTGGAATATGATATGGATAGAGTACTTGCCTGTGTAAAATCCGTCAAATACTGCTATGACTCAGGGCACACTCTTGGGTAGCAATAATTCTTGTTGAAGTACTCGGACGATCGTGTACAATGCGCAGCACCCATTCTTCAACATCGGGTGTTATGAATCTAGGCCGGCCGCGCGGGATTAGCCGAGCGGTCTCGGCGCTGCAGTCATGGACTGTGCGGCTGGTCCAGGCGGAGGTTCGAGTCCTCCTTCGGGCATGGGTGTGTGTGTTTGTCCTCAGGATAATTTAGGTTAAGTAGTGTGTGTAAGCTTAGGGACTGATGACCTTAGCAGTTAAGTCCCGTAAGATTTCACACACATTTGAACATTTGATCTGGGCCGACCTTCTCGTACACGGTGTGCTAAACTACCGGTTTCTCTAAGACGCTGATGTAACCGACTAAATGTACGCCCTTCGGGCTGTCTATGGAGAGGAAAATCTTCTTTGTACAATCGTGCCGCCTTAAGGGCACTCTCCTTCAAATGGTTCAAATGGTTCTGAGCGTTATGGGACTTAACATCTGAGGTCATCAGTCCCCTAGAACTTAGAACTACTTAAACCTAACTAACCTAAGGACATCACACACATCCATGCCCGAGGCAGGATTGGACCCTGCGCGGTTCCAGACATGTAGCGCCTAGAACCGCTCGGCCACCGCGCGCTGCCACTCTCCTTCACTTTGTCGTACATGATGTGCAAGGCAGCGTACTCTTCATTGGTGTAACCTCTGTCCATTGTGCCTTCACGTTAGTAACTGATTGTGAGATTAGTATGGCATAGTGCACAGAGGGGGAACGGGAAGTAGTCGCGCATATGTAAACAAACCGATAGACGATCCCAAACCTTGAGTTACCAACGTAAATACTGTGGTATCCTGAGGCGCATGCAGTTGGTTCCCAACTCGAATTGATGCGATACTTTGATAACGGTTGATATGCATACCAATGTTTGTCGGGTCTTTTAGCTGCTTTTGGCCTGTATTTTCCATGGTGAATTATTGACCATTACGTCTGAAACACCCAGTATATTATTATTTGGACACTCTCGTGATTTTCAATAAAAATTTTGACTAACATTTAATCCATATTAGGGAGTTTCTTCGGTGACTCAGATGGGCGAGCCTTACGGTTACACCATTCAAGACAAATTTTGCTTATCCTGTGATCTTCTTCGTGGGATATTTGAATTCGGAGAAGGGAGCCTCTGTTGACCAAGAGCACATTAAGACTATCCATTCGTGTTGGCCCCCTAGGAATGTCAAGGAAGTATCCCATTTCGTAAGGACGACGAAATTTCTCGTAAATTAATTTCGTGCTTAATTTTGCCCACATGGCAGCTCCACTGTAATGAACATGAGGGGAATGGGAAGTTATCATAGATAAAGGAAGGGGAAGAACTTTTAGTGAGGACTCTCCCAGCAGGCGGCGTTAGAGGACCTGAAGGAGGCATTAGCGCGCACGCCTGTCCCCGCGATGCCGGACTTCAACAGAGAACTTCTGGTCCAGACTGATTGTTCCGCATCTGGGGTGGCCACATTGCAGGAATGTCTCGGAGGCCGGCGCACCATCGGCTATCCCTCGAGACCGCTTACGGACCTCGAAACGAAGTATTTAGTATATGAGCTGGATGCGCTAACAGTATAGTTTGCCGTCGAGAAATTTTGCATGTACCTCGAATAGAAGCCCCATTTTGCTGGAAGCACATAACCAGGTCTTGAGCTGGGTTTTGGATCCCTCAAGGCGTATGGGACGGATGGCTTGGAAGGCAGTGTGTCTGTCTGCATTTAAATTTACAGCAAGGCATATCCGTGGTTCGGGGAATGTAGTTGCTGACGGATTAAGCGGAATGCTCAGCGATGAGGAGGTTTCCACCGGTCGAGATGTAAGATATGAGAGGTTCGAAGAATTATTCAGTGCTACACTGTCAGAGTGCAGTGTTGTACTGTCCAAATTCTCGGAACTGTTTCGTGCCCTGCGAGGGTGGCAGGATGCCGACACCGATCTGAGGGACATTAAGGATATAATTCGTATATTGAGGAAGTAAATTCCGGTTTCTTGGGGGAGGGTGGGGTGTTTCATTTTTACTGTTAAAGCGAATGGAGAAACCGGATAGTGTTCCCTAGGGAATTAATGGGCTAGCTTCTTTAAGTATTACAACGAAACACCAATGGGGTGGGGGGTTGGGGGACACATTTAGGCATGTTCAAAAGCCGATGGAAGATCAGAAAAAGTTTGATATGGAAAGATATGGATAAGGAAATACAGAGTATGGTCCGAGCATGTAAGGTATCTGTGTCAAGTGAACATCTCTCTGGGCCGCGCCAGGAATTGCTGACATCAGAAGTGACATATTGTGCTATGAACGTTAGGCACTGGTGAGCGTATATGCGTTTACACGCCTTTTGCTGGTTGATCCTGATGCGGGCCGTACCACACGGACAACTGTCAAGGCTTTATAAAACATCTTTGGAATCTGTGGGCCATTCAGAGTCATAGTTACTGATAATGCTTCTACCTTTACTTCAGCCTGGTTTCAGATCTTATGTTTCGAAACAGGAGTATGGCACGCCACAACCTCGCCATACTACCCGAACCCATCCTTTGCAGACAGGGTAAACCGCAATTTGCGCTCTGTCCAACGTGATGACCACATTGGATGCCTCGCTGCCATAGTTAACGTACGCACTTAATATTGCTGCACATGAGGTCCATAAGTAGACTGCAGCCAGCCCTCTTGTCGTCCTACAAGACGAATAGTCCACTCTTCAACATTTGCAATGTGAATGGCTTACTTCCGGATAGCACCGACGCTGCGCAGATTAGAGATAGATGGAGGAGAACCAGAAGAATCTAAAAATCGCCCACGAGTGAAGGTGGGTGAAGGAACACGGGAAGGTAGATGGCCTCACTTCGTCCTGGCGACCAGGTTTGGTTTAGGAATTTTCATGTTGGAAGTAGGGCTTAGGAGGAGGGGGGGGCAGGGTAATAGGGAAGCAGCAGCCGAGATTTAAAGGGCCAGGGGTATTCTTGCTATTTTTAACACCAGCTAGCCTACTTGTGGTAGATCGCAATACTAAACAAATTTTAAGGCCCAATTGATCTCAACTGAAGCCGTTGAAGAAAGGCATCAGTCTTGAGGATCACTAGAATATTGCAGTTAGATGTAACAAGTTTTATAATTTTAATTGTATTTTATTTTAGTTAATACGAAATTATATCTTTGTCTGTTAGATAATCCTAGTTGGAACGCTTTTAACCACAACCAAAATGCCACTGAGGTATGTTAATTGCGACTGTTCTCTTAATTGTCTGAAGCGAACATGTCGCATTCCCTATGGGAAGCTGAGAAATAAAATTGTCACCGTTATTTTGAAGTGGTATCCTCACTCGTTTGTAAGCTCCTTTCTTTCCATGTCCCGACTCCTGCTGTGGGTGAGACCACTTGCCGCGTGGAAGAGGGGTGACAGGGCGTGGGGGAAGGCCAAGGCTGCAGTCCTCCTGCCTCGGCCAGCTTCCCATTCTGTCCCGTCATCTGACATTAGTGGGGTTGTTTGTAAAAGGCTTGTGTCCTTGTGGTGGGATACTTGGTCCTCACTTCAAGGAGACAAGCTCCGGGCAGTAAAACCGTTCCCAACTGCTTGGACAACCTCCTCCCGACCATCTCGGGGAGAAGAGGTCCTTCTGACCAGGTTGCGGATTGGGCATTGCCGGTTTAGCCACCGCTACCTGCTAAGGACTGGAGGTGGCTTCATCGCCTGCCCCCGCGACACTCAGTTTATGGGTGGAGGGGGGGGGGAGGGTGTGATGTTACGGCGTCACACCGACCGCCGGTGTTTGAACTTCCCGTAGCGAACGGCAGTTGAGAAGAGCGCGCAGTTGGAGAGCAGCAATTGTCCGCCATCGGCGAAAGACGGTGCAGTGGTGGATGTCGCGAGACAGTACGGTGCTCGGCAAGGAGAAGCTCATAGGAATTCCGGTCGTTATCCAGGAAGGAATAAAGGAACCCTGCACAACGACGTGAGGCGAACAGAGGACGCGTGCAGACGTTGGCTGTGAAGGGTCCAGGCTGTGGACATGTGATAGTAAAAGGTCATTACCGAGAACAGGGCTGAAAGGTGTTGGAGTGGAAAGTTTCCGTCGCTGCAGTGTTCTGCTCGTTGGGATAAAATATCGTGTCCTCTGTAAGCCCTCTGCCTTGGGTACTAAGTTTCTAATTGTGTCTTAACTTTTTTAGTAGGCACCCAGGGTTTTATGAACTCGGTGTGTAATGGCGAAGTTGTCTGTTGCGGTAGTTCAAGTGTTCTGAACTTGTAGGGCTTTCTTGCCACTGGTGTTGCGCGGTACCTCTTTTTTTTACATCAGTCAGAAAAGCAACCTTGCATTACATTGAAAACAAAAGTGAAGCCTTTAAGATACTTGTCAGTTGCGCTGAAGCAGAGACTTGAGGGACGGAAGTGGTCCACAAATGGCTTAACTGGCTACGCTGTTATTGTAACTGAGTTTGCTAGTTAAGTTATTGGCTGTTGTAGTCTTTCCATGTTAGTTACTGACTACTCATAGTTGTTTATCCCTTGGTACATATCTTGGTGTCCTTGGTGACTGGGTGAAGTTCAACGTTAACCTGAGTTACTACTATTGTAAAATTCCCCTGTGAAGAGGTCAGATCAAGGAAATTGTGATTTTACGTGCTCCTAGCACATGACTTGGTGTGGGAGGTTAGGGCTTACTCGATGTGCCTGCTGTTCGGCCGACCAGCGATTGTGGTGTAATTAGAAACTTTGACTGATGCCGCTGTGTTGGCGACAAAGGAAATTCGGACCAAATCGCTATTGCCGACTTGTCATTTGTAACCCATTTTCGCTGCTAGTTTTGGTGACTGCGCGAGTTGAAAATCTGAACTGACGAATGTGTGTTTTTGACGCTTTTTGTCATTATTAGCCATGTCTAAAAATCTTCTGAAAAATGTGTAAAGTAGAGTTGTTAAGATATATTAAAACTGTTGTAAGGCCGGCGGTTGTGGCCGAGCGGTTCTAGGCTCTTCAGTCTGGAACCGCGCGACCGCCACAGCCACAGGTTCGAATCCTGCCTCGGGCATGGATGTGTGTGATGTCCTTAGGTTAGTTAGGTTTAAGTAATTTTAAGTTCTAGGGGACTGATGACCTCAGATGTTAAGTCCCATAGTGCTCAGAGCCATTTGAACCATTTTTGAACTGTTGTAAGGAAAGCTGTTGAGTGCCAATAGTGTGGTATAGGCGTTGAACTGTAACCCACAAGTCGAAATAACAATAACAACTATCAACACAATCATACATAACAAAATAAATGAAAATCTACATCTACATCTACATCTACATTTATACTCCGCAAGCCACCCAACGGTGTGTGGCGGAGGGCACTTTACGTGCCATTGTCATTACCTCCCTTTCCTGTTCCAGTCGCGTATGGTTCGCGGGAAGAACGACTGTCTGAAAGCCTCTGTGCGCGCTCTAATCTCTCTAATTTTACATTCGTGATCTCCTCGGGAGGTATAAGTAGGGGGAAGCAATATATTCGATACCTCATCCAGAAACGCACCCTCTCGAAACCTGGCGAGCAAGCTACACCGCGAAGCAGAGCGCCTCTCTTGCAGAGTCCGCCACTTGAGTTTGTTAAACATCTCCGTAACGCTATCACGGTTACCAAATAACCCTGTGACGAAACGCGCCGCTCTTCTTTGAATCTTCTCTATCTCCTCCGTCAACCCGATCTGGTACGGATCCCACACTGATGAGCAATACTCAAGTATAGGTCGAACGAGTGTTTTGTAAGCCACCTCCTTTGTTGATGGACTACATTTTCTAAGGACTCTCCCAATGAATCTCAACCTGGTACCCGCCTTACCAACAATTAATTTTATATGATCATTCCACTTCAAATCGTTCCGCACGCATACTCCCAGATATTTTACAGAAGTAACTGTTACCAGTGTTTGTTCCGCTATCATATAATCATACAATAAAGGATCCTTCTTTCTATGTATTCGCAATACATTACATTTGTCTATGTTAAGGGTCAGTTGCCACTCCCTGCACCAAGTGCCTATCCGCTGCAGATCTTCCTGCATTTCGCTACAATTTTCTAATGCTGCAACTTCTCTGTATACTACAGCATCATCCGCGAAAAGCCGCATGGAACTTCCGACACTATCTACTAGGTCATTTATATATATTGTGAAAAGCAATGGTCCCATAACACTCCCCTGTGGCACACCAGAGGTTACTTTAACGTCTGTAGACGTCTCTCCGTTGATAACAACATGCTGCGTTCTGTTTGCTAAAAACTCTTCAATCCAGCCACACAGCTGGTCTGATATTCCGTAGGCTCTTACTTTGTTTATCAGGCGACAGTGCGGAACTGTATCGAACGCCTTCCGGAAGTCAAGAAAAATAGCATCTACCTGGGAGCCTGTATCTAATATTTTCTGGGTCTCATGAACAAATAAAGCGAGTTGGGTCTCACACGATCGCTGTTTCCGGAATCCATGTTGATTCCTACATAGTAGATTCTGAGTTTCCAAAAACGACATGATATTCGAGCAAAAAACATGTTCTAAAATTCTACAACAGATCGACGTCAGAGATATAGGTCTATAGTTTTGCGCATCTGCTCGACGACCCTTCTTGAAGACTGGGACTACCTGTGCTCTTTTCCAATCATTTGGAACCTTCCGTTCCTCTAGAGACTTGCGGTACACGGCTGTTAGAAGGGGGGCAAGTTCTTTCGCGTACTCTGTGTAGAATCGAATTGGTATCCCGTCAGGTCCAGTGGACTTTCCTCTGTTGAGTGATTCCAGTTGCTTTTCTATTCCTTGGACATTTATTTCGATGTCAGCCATTTTTTCGTTTGTGCGAGGATTTAGAGAAGGAACTGCAGTGCGGTCTTCCTCTGTGAAACAGCTTTGGAAAAAGGTGTTTAGTATTTCAGCTTTACGCTTGTCATCCTCTGTTTCAATGCCATCATCATCCTGGAGTGTCTGGATATGCTGTTTCGAGCCACTTACTGATTTAACGTAAGACCAGAACTTCCTAGGATTTTCTGTCAAGTCGGTACATAGAATTTTACTTTCGAATTCACCGAACGCTTCACGCATAGCCCTCCTTACGCTAACTTTGACATCGTTTAGCTTCTGTTTGTCTGAGAGGTTTTGGCTGCGTTTAAACTTGCAGTGAAGCTCTCTTTGCTTTCGCAGTAGTTTCCTAACTTTGTTGTTGTACCACGGTGGGTTTTTCCCGTCCCTCACAGTTTTACTCGGCACGTACCTGTCTAAAACGCATTTTACGATTGCCTTGAACTTTTTCCATAAACACTCAACATTGTCAGTGTCGGAACAGAAATTTTCGTTTTGATCTGTTAGGTAGTCTGAAATCTGCCTTCTATTACTCTTGCTAAACAGATAAACCTTCCGCCCTTTTTTTATATTCCTATTAACTTCCAAATTCAGGGATGCTGCAACGGCCTTATGATCACTGATTCCCTGTTCTGCACTTACAGAGTCGAAAAGTTCGGGTCTGTTTGTTACCAGTAGGTCCAAGATGTTATCTCCACGAGTCGGTTCTCTGTTTAATTGCTCGAGGTAATTTTCGGATAGTGCACTCAGTATAATGTCACTCGATGCTCTGTCCCTACCACCCGTCCTAAACATCTGAGTGTCCCAGTCTATATCTGGTAAATTGAAATCTCCACCTAAGACTATAACATGCTGAGAAAATTTATGTGAAATGTATTCCAAATTTTCTCTCAGTTGTTCTGCCACTAATGCTGCTGAGTCGGGGGGTCGGTAAAAGGAGCCAATTATTAACCTAGCTCGGTTGTTGAGTGTAACCTCCACCCATAATAATTCACAGGAACTATCCACTTCTACTTCACTACAGGATAAACTACTACTAACAGCGACGAACACTCCACCACCGGTTGCATGCAATCTATCCTTTCTAAACACCGTCTGTACCTTTGTAAAAATTTCGGCAGAATTTATCTCTGGCTTCAGCCAGCTTTCTGTACCTATAACGATTTCAGCTTCAGTGCTTTCTATCAGCGCTTGAAGTTCCGGTACTTTACCAACGCAGCTTCGACAGTTTACAACTACAATACCGATTGCTGCTTGGTCCCCGCATGTTCTGACTTTGCCCCGCACCCGTTGAGGCTGTTGCCCTTTCTGTACTTGCCCGAGGCCATCTAACCTAAAAAACCGCCCAGCCCACGCCACACAACCCCTGCTACCCGTGTAGCCGCTTGTTGCGTGTAGTGGACTCCTGACCTATCCAGCGGAACCCGAAACCCCACCACCCTATGGCGCAAGTCGAGGAATCTGCAGCCCACAAGGTCGCAGAACCGTCTCAGCCTCTGATTCAGACCCTCCACTCGGCTCTGTACCAAAGGTCCGCAGTCAGTCCTGTCGACGATGCTGCAGATGGTGAGCTCTGCTTTCATCCCGCTAGCAAGACTGGCAGTCTTCACCAACTCAGATAGCCGCCGGAAGCCAGAGAGGATTTCCTCCGATCCATAGCGACACACATCATTGGTGCCGACATGAGCGACCACCTGCAGATGGGTGCACCCTGTACCCTTCATGGCATCCGGAAGGACCCTTTCCACATCTGGAATGACTCCCCCCGGTATGCACACGGAGTGCACTTTGGTCTTCTTCCCCTCCCTTGCTGCCATATCCCTAAGGGGCCCCATTACGCGCCTGACGTTGGAGCTCCCAACTACCAGTAAGCCCACCCTCTGCGACCGCCCGGATCTTGCAGACTGAGGGGCAACCTCTGGAACAGGACAGGCAGCCATGTCAGGCCGAAGATCAGTATCAGCCTGAGTATCAGCCAGAGACAGAGCCTGAAACCGGTTCGTCAGACAAACTGGAGAGGCCTTCCGTTCAGCCCTCCGGAATGTCTTTCGCCCCCTGCCACACCTTGAGACGACCTCCCACTCTACCACAGGTGAGGGATCAGCCTCAATGCGGGCAGTATCCCGGGCAACCACAGTCGTAGCCCGATCGGGGGATGCGTGGGACGAGCTGGCCGTCCCCGACAAACTCCCATCCGGACCCCCACAGTGATGCCCATTGGCAACAGCCTCAAGCTGTGTGACCGAAGCCAACACTGCCTGAAGCTGGGAGCGAAGGGATGCCAACTCAGCCTGCATCCGAACACAGCAGTTGCAGTCCCTATCCATGCTAAAAACTTGTGCAAAGAACGTCTGAACTAATCTACACAGAGCGCAAACAAATCGACACAAAATTTAAACGGTTATTAAAATACGAGATTGCCTAGTAAATGCAGTAACTTGTGCACTGCTGACACACTGCTCGGCGGCGGAAGGAGACTACGCGAATTTACACTATTCAGGTACTAAAACGCGATGCTACAACTCTCAAATACTATAATACGCCCGAAATTTATGAATTAAACAATGCAAGTAACAAAAACACGCAAATAAATTAAGAATTAAACTATGTAACAAATGAGTGAGCTAGGAGTATACGACTTGCTGCTGCAGCTGCTTATCCAACGGCGGCAGGGAGCACACTGACTGTGACCAACCGACACTGTCCGTTCAAAACAAAAACATAAGACAGACGACTACGCGAATTTACACTATTCAGGTACTAAAACGCGATGCTACAACTCTCAAATACTATAATACGCCCGAAATTTATGAATTTAACAATGCAAGTACCAAAAACACGCAAATAAATTAAGAATTAAACTATGTAACAAATGAGTGAGCTAGGAGTATACGACTTGCTGCTGCAGCTGCTTATCCAACGGCGGCAGGGAGCACACTCTATGGAAGAGGTACAACTACTGGTTTATATAGGAGCACTCACTACACTAAATATAAACACTAGGCGGAGTTCAGAACCAACCAACACACAGAAGAAACCCACAAAACCAACATGGCTCAAAAAATGGCTCTGAGCACTATGGGACTTAACAGCTATGGTCATCAGTCCCCTAGAACTTAGAACTACTTAAACCTAACTAACCTAAAGACATCACACAACACCCAGCCACCACGAGGCAGAGAAAATCCCTGACCCCGCCGGGAATCGAACCCGGGAACCCGGGCGCGGGTAGCGAGAACGCTACCGCACGCCCACGAGCTGCGGGCACCAACATGGCAACACAGGCTACAGATCAGAATAGAAAATTTGAGAAAAGACATCAGACAGCTAACACAATTTATAAGAAGTGAAATATCAGACAAAAAACGAAGACGGTTAGGTAAAATCTCATAACAAGAAGCGATAGAGCAATTAGAGGGAAAGAAGCAGAAATTACAAGCATTGACCAAACGACTTATAAGACACCAAAAAGTGAAAAATAGAAGGAAACAAAACCAAACATTCAACACAAACCAAAATAAATTTTACCAGACAATAGATAACACACACACTAAAATAGACAATCCACCAAACATAACAGACATGGAACACTTCTGGAGCAACATATGGTCAAACCCGGTACAACCTAACAGAAATGCACTGTGGATACAAGCAGAAACATACACATACAAGATGATACCACAAATGCCTGAAGTGATAGTTTTGCAACATGAAGTCACCTGAGCAATTAATTCTATGCACAGTTGGAAAGCCTCTGGGAAAGATAAAACAGCAAATTTCTGGCTTAAGAAGTTCACATCCACATCCAAGTAAATTATTTAACAGTTACATTGCAGACCCATACACAGTACCTGATACTCTTACACAAGGAATAACCTACCTGAAACCTAGAGATTAAGCAGACACAGCAAACACAGAAAAATATCGCCCCATAACATGCCTACCAACAATATACAAAATATTAACTTCAGTCATTACACAGAAATTAATGACACATACAACACAGAACAAAATTATAAATGAAGAACAAAAATGCTGCTGCAAAGGAGCATGAGGATATAAAAAGCAACTGATAATAGATGCTGAGGTGACATATCAAGCTAAAACCAAACAAAGGTCGCTACACTACACATACGTTGATTACCGAAAAGCTTTTGGTGGTGTACCCTACTCATGGTTACTACAAATATTGGAAGTATAAAAAGTAGATCCTAAATTGATACAGTTCCTACAGATAGTAATGAAAGATTGGAAAACCACACTTAATATCCAAACAAATTCAAATAATATCACATCACAGCCAATACAGATTAAGCGTGGAATATACCAAGGAGACTCATTAAGTCCTTTCTGGTTCTGCCTTGCTCTGAACCCATTATCCAAAATGCTAAATAATACAAATTATGGATATAATATTGCTGGAACATACCAAAACAAAATCGCACATATTTTGTTACACATGGATGGTCTAAAACTACTGGCAGCAACAAATCAACTACTCAACCAATTACTAAAGATAACAGAAGTATTCAGCAATGATATAAATATGGCTTCTGGAACAGACAAGTGTAAGAAAAATAAGCATAGTCAAGGGAAAACGCACTAAACAAGAAGACTACATTTTGGGTAACCACAGCGACTGCACAGAAGCAATGGAAAAAACAGATGCCTATAAATATCTAGAATACAGACAAAAAATATGAACAGATAATACAAATATTAAAGAAGAACTAAAGGAAAAATATAGACAAAGACTAACAAAAATACTGAAAACAGAATTGGCAGCAAGAAACAAGACAAAAGCCATAAATACTTATGCTATACCAATATTGACCTACTCATTTGGAGTAGTGAAATGGAGTAACACAGACCTAGAAGCGCTCAATACACTTACACGATCACAATGCCACAAATATAGAATACATCACATACATTCAGCAACAGAAAGATTCACCTTTAGCAGAAAGGAAGGAGGAAGGGGATTTATCGACATAAAAACCTACATTATGGACAGGTAGACAATTTAGGAAAATTCTTTATAGAACGAGCAGAAACTAGCAAAATACACAAAGTAATCACTCAAATAAATACATCGGCTACACGATTGCAATTTCATAACCACTTCTACAACCCTTTACATCACATAGCATCAACAGATACGATGAAAGTAAATTGGAGAAAGAAAACACTACATGGCAAGCACCCGTATCATCTAACACAGCCACGCATCGATCAAGACGCATCCAACATATGGCTAAAAGGAAATATATACAGTGAGACGGAAGGATTCATGATTGCAATACAGGATCAAACAATAACCACCAGATATTACAGCAAGCATATTATTAAAGACCCCAATATTACAACCGATAAATGAAGACTTTGCGAACAACAAATAGAAACAGTAGATCACATCACAAGCGGATGTACAATACTAGCAAATACAGAATACCCCAGAAGACATGACAATGTAGCAAAAATAAAACATCAACAACTTGCCATACATTACAAACCAATAAAACAACATGTTCCCACATACAGGTGTGCACCACATAATGTACTGGAGAATGATGAATACAAATTATACTGGAACAGAACCATTATAACATATAAAACAACACCACATAACAAACCTGACATCATACTCACCAATAAAAAGAAGAAATTAACACAACTAATCGAAATATCCACACCCAATACAACAAATATACAGAAGAAAAGAGGAGAAAAAATTTTAAAAAAATACATCCAACTGGCTGAGCAAGTCAAGGACATGTGGCATCAAGATAAAGTTGACATTATACCAATTATCAACTACAGGAGTCATACCACACAATATCCAGCAGTACATCAGCGCAATACAGCTACATCCAAACGTATATATACAACTACAGAAATCTGTGATTATTGATACATGTTCAATTACCCGAAAGTTCCTAAATGCAATGTAACATATACCATACAGTTAAAAGGAAGTCACACCTGATCAAGGTCCGCATCACTTTCCATTTTTAACCAGACATAACGTCTGAGAAAGGAAAGATAATAATAATAATAATAATAATAATAATAATAATCAGCACCATCACCACCAATACCACCACATCACCGCCACCCTACTTCTCCACAACCTCCTCCTATTTTCTCATCATCCGCCTCGTCCTCTTCCTCCAACATCTCCTCCTTCTGCTTTCATAAATATATATTTTTTGTTCCAACTTTGACTTGGTCTGTCTTCTCCTTTCGGAACTGGTTCTCCAATGTCTGTAGCTGACGAGAAATAGGGCTAAATACTTTTTACTATACAGATTCAGCTTCATCTTTCCTTTTTAGTAGCAACGCCAGTTTTCTACGGATATTTCATTGAGATTTGAACAACCGACTTTTACGTAAAATCATCCGCCCAGCAGAACTAAGATGTGTTGGCAAACGTAATGCTGAACAGAACTGTGAGCAGAAGTCTCAGTTCACACCACTCCTCACGGCGTTAGGTATTTGGCTTTATGTGCTACGCAGTAGACATTAGGCATTATGTGTTACACGTTAGACCTTTGGAATTCCGAACACCCCTTAGCCCTCCATCCATGTCTAGGAATTATGGCTTAATGATCCGATGAGAGTACTTTTGCTATGACACCATGAATGAACGTGAGTCCTCGTGATACCACGTGAGACAATGAATGTGTGTGTCGTCAGGAAAGCGGAAAATTTAAAGCACTGTGCTTTAATAAGAGAAATCGTATCAACTTGCTGCAAAAATGTTTTAGCTTGCCTCAAAATTGAGAGAAAAGCAAATAGCACAGATTTTCTTATATGTTTGTGATGGTATATCAAGGAACATACAGGTTTTCAAGCAATGAATAATTTTCTTCATCTACCGTGCACGAAACTGTGAGAGATATTGCTGTTCATTCTGAGTGGTCAATATAAATCTCTCTGGGCTGCAACCGCTCGAAGCGTCTGACACAGTATCAGCAGGTATCGACTTTGACCTGTGTTTCTATAGCTCATGATACCAACGAGAACGCTTTCTTCGGTCTAATGCCTGAGAGAGCTAGAACACAAACATGGTGTCTGCATTTAATGCTGTTGCATCAAAACTAACGCATTCACACAGGTCTGAAAACTCCATTCAGCCAGAATTTGGCCTGTTCTTTTCCGTGGTAAGTTCAACTGCAGCAATATGAGTAACGTAACGAAATAAAATCATTTACTGTTGATGCTGCAAGTAGACGCATGTGGATCCAGTGCTGTGGATTTAACAAATTTCTTACTGAGTATTTCAGGGAATGTGCCAGAACCCGTGTATTATGTAGTTTTTGAGTATTGGTAACGCTGTTGGTACTCACGTGCTTTGTATTTTTCAGTCTTCAAAGCTACCATTTGCTGGATAATTTGCTCTGAAAAACGGGAAATTGATCTGTTTGCGGCTAACGCTAAATGCATCGTGAGGAGCAAATGCGTAAGATATTGTTTTAATTTCGAAACAATACGACTCGTATTTGCAGACTCAATGAACTGATCTCAAGAAAAAATTTACAGCATTCACGGAAGACTGATCAACACGAGCACAGAGAATCTTTTAAACGACACAGCTACTGGGCGCATAGCTCAGATGCTGATAATCTTCGTGCTGCTGCAGTAATGTAGGCTGTCACGTTCAATAGAATCTGAACATTGAAAGCACCTCATTTTTGCATAAATTGGCACTGTCTACAAAAGTTTTCAAATGATTTGTTGGATGCATTAATAAGGCTCTGTTATTTACCGCAGCCAACTCTCATACTATGGATGTATGGTAATTACCTCACTGATGATTCACGAATAAGTGCTTGATGTTACTGTGAACCTCTTTGGAAAGTACTGGGTGGCTCAGATTTTTAACGACTCAAGATTTATGTATCAGTTCTTTTGGGAAGGCAGCAGCAAAACGGAACTCATTGACTACACTTTTTGCAAGCTTCAACTCTTCTGAGAAAGGTACATATATATTTTCGTCGAGCCAGTGATGTATGACATACTTCGAGATCGCGAAGTTATAGGTTCCGTAAGTAATTTTTCTTGTTGGAACAAAATGGCGAATGCCACCTCTACAAGAAAGTAAGAATAAATACGAGACAACTACTAGTACAATGTAAGTCATTAGTGTTGCTGCTATCCTCTATGTGTGTGTCATCAAGACATTTTGGTTTCAGACCTATAGTCTTCAGCTACAGATTGTAGCTATTATGGATTTTACTGGCAAAAGCCTTAATTTTTATATTTTTTATACCAGAATGTTCAAGAAATGTTATTATTATTCTTGCAGATAAAACATGATCTGCAGGGAAACACATGTTAGAGCAAGAGCAAGTTAATGATGTTGTCAAATCACAAAGGAATTCATGACATTAGCTTCTAGTGGGGACTGACATAAATCAATGACGAAAGTCGAAAATTTGTCCCAGATCGGGATTCGAATCTCGAATCTGACCAAAAATTGTGATCATGAGTTGCTATGGGAATGAAAAACCTCCGGGCATGGTAAAGTTAGAGTTTAATAATAGTGGTATTTTGGTGAGAGGCACAAGTTGTGAGATATCCAGAAAGAACTCCTACCTCCTAGCTACACTTTCAGATAAGACTGTATTCCATTTAATCCACTATGCATTGTATTTGCCAGGGAAACCATTGAGAGTACTGCCAACGAGAAATCGAACCTATTATATAAATTGAACGTGAAGGAGGGAGAAAGGAAAGGAAAGGAAAGGAACGAAAAGGAGAGGAGTGAAAAGGAAAGGAAAGGAAAGGAAAGGAAAGGAAAGGAAAGGAAAGGAAAGGGAAGGGAAGGGAAGGGAAGGTAAGGAACTGATGATATCAGCTGCATCGGGACGACGACTCAAACATGGGCCCTCCTGCTTACTAGGCAGTTGTGTTAAGCACTGCACCATCTGGACACAGTGTTTATCGCAGATGGGTGGACTACCTCTGGCCAATTCACTTCCCACCTAACTCCACCTACACACCGTTCCTGTATATGTCTTCAGCGCTCTGTAATTTTAGATTCCGCAGGATGTCGGACATAAAAGTACATCCGCACTGAAGGTGGTCTATTCATTCCTTATTGAGGCGAATCAACATTATGAATGCGCGGTGTCTGTTCTTTCGGACATATCATATCCGCACGGACCAGGCATGGGACTTTCTCACAGCTGCCTATCTGACTCATAAAAGTCTGCTGAAATCTCGTTGGATCCATGGTGGTTGACCACCACCTAGTCTTCGCGATAACGTACATTCTGGACCACACAGTTGGCCTCCCTAGTGCTGATGTGTGAGCTGAGCTGTACCACAGAACGTCTGTTAGGGGCAAGCTTCCCCATCCCTACGCTGCTACCAGAGCAGGACATGAGCATGATTCATTGACTAGTGGCTGCGATATCACGATTCGATGACGAGGCGCCAGAACTTCTTCGGTGCAAGCGCTTACACCCTACCGCTGTCCCATACCCTGAGGCACTTAACATCTCAGTAAACTCAACGTACCCCCATGAACCATGGACCTTGCCGTTGGTGGGGAGGCTTGCGTGCCTCAGCGATACAGATGGCCGTACCGTAGGTGCAACCACAACGGAGGGGTATCTGTTGAGAGGCCAGACAAACGTGTGGTTCCTGAAGAGGGGCAGCAGCCTTTTCAGTAGCTGCAAGGGCAACAGTCTGGATAATTGATGATCTGGCCTTGCAACACTAACCAAAATGGCCTTGCTGTGCTGGTACTGCGAACGGCTGAAAGTAAGAAGAAACTACAGACATAATTTTTCCCAAAGGCATGCAGCTTTACTGTATGGTTAAATGATGATGGCGTCCTCTTGGGTTAAATATTCCGGAGGTAAAATAGTCCCATATTTCGATCTCAGGGTGGGGACTACTCAAGAGGACGTCGTTATCAGGAGAAAGAAAACTGGCGTTCACCGGATCGGGGCGTGGAATGTCAGATCCCTTAATCGGGCAGGTAGGTTAGACAATTTAAAAAGGGAAATGGATAAGTTGAAGTTAGATATAGTGGGAAATAGTGAAGTTCGGTGGCAGGAGGAACAAGACTTTTGGTCAGGTGAATACAGGGTTACAAATACAAAATCAAGTAGGGGTAATGCAGGAGTAGGTTTAATAATGAATAAAAAAATAGGAGTGCTGGTAAGCTACTACCAACAGCATAGCGAACGCATTATTGTGGCCAAGATAGACACGAAGCCCATGCATACTACAGTAGTACAAGTTTATATGCCAACTAGCTCTGCAGATAATAAAGAAATTGATGAAATGTATGATGACATAAAAGAAATTATTCAGGTAGTGAAGGGAGACGAAAATTTAATAATCATGGGTGACTGGAATTCGAGAGTAGGAAAAGGGAGAGGAGGAAACATAGTGGGTGAATATGGATTGGCGAAGAGAAATGAAAGAGGAAGCCGTCTAGTAGAATTTTGCACAGAGCATAACTTAATCATAGCTAAAACTTGGTTCAAGAATCATAAAAGAGGGTTGCATACATGGAGGAATCCTGGAGATACTAGAAGGTATGAGATAGATTATATAATGGTAAGACAGAGATTTAGGAACCAGGTTTTAAACTATAAGACATTTCCAGGGGCAGATGGGGACTCTGACCACAATCTATTGGTTATGAACAGAAGACTAAAACTGAAGAAACTGAAAAAAGGTGGGAATTTAAGGAGATGGGACCTGGATAAACTGAAAGAACCAGAGGTTGTACAGAGTTTCAGGGAGAGCATAAGTGAACGATTGACAAGAATGGGGGAAAGAAATACACTAGAAGAAGAATGGGTAGCTCTGAGGGATGAAGTAGTGAAGGCAGCAGAGGATCAAGTGGGTAAAAAGACGAGGGCTAGTAGAAATCCTTGGGTAACAGAAGAAATATTGAATTTAATTGATGAAAGGAGAAAATTTAAAAACGCAGTAAATGAAGCGGGCAAAAGGGAAAACAAACGTCTCAAAAATGAGATCGACAGGAAGTGCAAAATGGCTAAGCAGGGATGGCTAGAGGACATATGTAAGGATGAGGAGGCTAATCTCACTAGGGGTAAGATAGATACTGACTATTGGAAAATTAAAGAGACCTTTGGAGAAAAGAGAGCCACTTGTATGAATATCAAGAGCTCAGATGGAAACCCCATTCTAAGCATAGAAGGGAAAGCGGAAAGGTAGAAGGAGTGTATATTGGGTCTATTCAAGGGCGATGTACTTGAGGGCAATGCTGTAGAAAGGGAAGAGGATGTAGATGAAGATGAAATGGGAGATACGATACTGCGTGAAGAGTTTGACAGAGCACTGAAAGACCACAGTCGAAACAAGGCCCTGGGAGTAGACAACATTCCATTAGAACTACTGACGGCGTTGGGAGAGCCAGTCCTCACAAAACTCTACCATCTGGTGAGCAAGATGTATGAGACAGGCGAAATTCCCTCAGACTTCAAGATGAATATAATAATTACAATCCCAAAGAAAGCAGGTGTTGACATATGTCAAAATTACTGAACTATCAGTTTAATAAGCCACAGCTGCAAAATACTAACGCGAATTCTTTACAGGCGAATGGAAACACTGGTAGAAGCCGACCTCGGGATAGATCAGTTTGGATTGCGCAGAAATGTTGGAACACGTGAGGCAATACTGACCCTACGACTTATCTTAGAAAATAGATTAGGGAAAGGCAAACCTACATTTCTAGCAGTTGTAGACTTAGAGAAAGCTTTCGACAATGTTGACTGGAATACTCTCTTTCAAATTCTAATGGTGGCAGAAGTAAAATACAGGGACCGAAAGGCTATTTACAATTAGTACAGAAACCAGATAGCAGTTATAAGAGTCAAGGTGCATGAAAGGGAAGCAGCGGTTGGGAAGGGAGCGAGACAGGGTTGTAGCCTGTCCTCGATGTTATTCAATCTATATATTGAGCAAGCAGTAAAGGAAACAAAAGAAAAATTCGGAGTGGGTATTACAGTCCATGGAGAAGAAATAAAAACGTTGAGGTTCACCGATGACATTGTAATTCTGTCAGAGACATCAAAGGACTTGGAAGAGCCGTTGAACGGAATGGACAGTGAAAGGAGGATATAAGATGAACATCAACAAAAGCAAAACGAGGATAATGGAATGTATTCGAATTAAGTCGGATGATGCTGAGGGAATTAGATTAGGAAATGAGACACTTAAAGTAGTAAAGGAGTTTTGCTATTTGGGGGGCAAAATAACTGATGACGCTCGAAGTAGAGAGGATATAAAATGTAGACTGGCAATGGCAAGGAAAGCGTTTCTCAAGAAGAGAAATTTGTTAACATCGAATATAGATTTAGGTGTCAGGAAGTCGTTTCTGAAAGTATTTGTATGGAGTGTAGCCATGTATGGAAGTGAAACATGGTTCATAAATAGTTTGGACTAGAAGAGAATAGAAGCTTTCGAAATGCTGAAGATTAGATGGGTATATCACATAACTAATGAGGAGGTATTGAATAGAATTGGGGAGAGGAGGAGTTTGTGGCACAACTTGACAAGAAGAAGGCACCGGTTGGTAGGACATGTTCTGAGGCATCAAGGGATCACAAATTTAGCTTTGGAGGGCAGCGTGGAGGGTAAAAATCGTAGAGGAAGACCAAGAGATGATTGCACTAAGCAGATTCAGAAGGAGGTAGGTTGCAGTAAGTACTGGGAAATGAAGAAGCTTTCCCAGGATAGAGTAGCATGGAGAGCTGCATCAAACCAGTCTCAGGACTAAAGACAACAACAACAACAAACCCAACCTGAAAAAAAAGTATTACAGCAGATAGCGCTATGTTACTCATGCCTCCGGGCATAAACTGGACCACTCTCCTCTACTCAGTGCCTGGCCTCCTGCTTGCGGTGTGGCTCCAGCTCCGCGGGATTCATCACTAATAAAACATCAGTCTCACATTTCCCATAAAATCGTTATTTATTAATTTTAATAGATTCGCCCTATCCTTGTTTTAAATTAATAAATGTATTTTTTCTAAGTTTTTCACTCTACACTTCTACATCTAAACTTCTCGGAGTGAGTAGCACTATATCACTTGCGAAAACACATTTGAAGTCGTTGAATTTATAAAACTTCAGTAAATGAAAAGGAGTTTAGTTAAAACAGAATAGTTGGAACCTGGTCCTTGAGCCACATACCTTGGGGATCTCTGTAGTGATCTCTCATAAAATAACCGTAGTTATGTTCTTGATCAAAAGTGGTAAAAATAATCGTCTACTTTAACGAATCAATAACTTTAATTATATTTTCTTGATGTAATATCTTCCTCCCCCCAAAATGTTGCTTGATCATGTTCATTCTTGTGCATAATCTCACTTAGGTATTGGATGAAATGTTATCTACTTGCTTATCGATCTACTGTACCCACATGTGATTTTTTTGTGTAATATAAGAATCATATGGGTCCTTAACATGTGGAACTAGCACAGTGAAACTTAACATGAGGGTCTACAGTCACGTTTAGGTATAAAATTGGGCATTATAATAACACGGAGACACTTGAACTTAACACTGCAAGTTTTGATGCCAATGTGATGTACTTAGAAGCTAAAATACACATTTTTATGAATCTTTCAGAGTTATTTTTGATGTGTAATGAGCATTACGGACAATTGAGAAGTATCACGTTTTGTAGAACCTTCATAGACATAGTTTAGGTGTGAAAATAAATAATTTCAGTTTTCCACAGCGCCACGGCCTAGGAGTGATACTACAGTCACTCTATGCTCGTTGACAAGCGCAGCTTAACCAGTAAATTGCATCATTTTTAAAAATAACACTGGTCTGCAAATTTGCACTTCGTATTTTCTATAGAAACAAAAGTAGCTGTGCTTTGTTGATTTAGATGCTCTAAACATAAATACCAGGGTTAAAATTATCTCATAGTACAGGGTTATAAGTAAATAAGGTGTCTGTTTCACAATAATGTGAACGGGACGTTATAAGGGCGAATAGGGTTCCTCTGCTGTGACTGTGTCATGTGTATGCTTCCAATGCAGCTGGACAACAATACGTTACACACGTTGCACACGATCCTGTCACGAGATCATTGTCAAATGTAGACACTAGACGCAATTTTAATTATCATTTGTCACGGCTGCAAACTCTTGCCTTGTGTTAGTTCAGTTGTGATGGGAAGGAGTATTTTGACGACTGGCAGAGAATATGTGTGAAGTTAAGTGGTGAAATTGAAGAAGTGTGAAATTGCGCGAGTTCACAGTTTCAGAAGTACATGTACCGCACTTGTAATAACAAACCTGATACGTTTTATTACATTTGTTCAGGTGTTATTTGTGGTTCAAGAAGCAACAATTGACTACAGCACTGAAACAAGCATACACATTGTATTTCGGGTACCGAGATAGAGACCAAGATAAATCGTGGGCTCCACATATGGGTTGCACCTCAAGTTCGTCTATAATGAATGCTTGGATCCATGATAAAAACGTCTCCGTGAAGTTCGCTAGTTGGCGCCAACCCACAGATCATGCATCAGATTATTGTTTTTGTGTGGTATACCCTTGAGGAAAGGAGTCAATTTGAAGAGGAAGAAGTATATTCAAAACCCTGACATCCCATCTGTCATCCACCCTGTGTCTCCTAGCGAAGGAATACCAATTCCTGTTCCCCCACGTGTACCACCACCAAGCTATGATAACCATGATGCTGAACTGGCACACAAATTCGAAAAAGTGCAATCATCCGCCAGTGATATTGACTCTCCATTTACACCAACATTGCCGTCTACACAACCACTGAAAATCACACAGTGTGAACTCAGTGATCTGATTAGGGATTTAGATCTTCCAAAGCTTATAGCTGAACTGTTGGTCTCGTAAATGCAGCAGAGGAATCTCCTAGCGGACACAGTAGGTGTATCTGTGCTCTGGGAACATCAGACATTAAATTCTTAAGTGACACTGAAGATTTATTGGAGGACCTGAACATTACGTATAAACCAGACGAGTGGCGAATATTTCTATATAGCTCAAAAACAAGTCTGATGGCAGTATTGCTACGTAATAACAATGAAAGGCCATCTGTCCCTGACACATTGCTGCCATAGGTAAGGAAAGTTATATCATGTCAAAACCTATTGCAAAATGTGTTAATTACAAAAAGCATGACGGTTAGTATGTGGAGACTTCAAAGTTACTGCGGTGCTGTCGGGTTTGCAGGGGGGTTACACTAAGTATTGCTGCTACCTGTGTGAGTGGCACAGTCACACAGGAGAAAGACTTTGCACCCTTAGCGTCTGGATCAAAAAATATTGCCAATGAACCTCTATTGAATCCGAACAAAGTTGTTCTCTCATAATTGGACATGAAGTTGGAACTCATAGAAGCATTTGTTAATGCTGTACAAAGCAATGAAACAGCATTTCAGGCTTCAGTGTTTTTGGATACGAAATTTCCATGGCTCAGCACACAGGAGATCACAAAGGCAGTGTTCATTGGCACAGAGATACGCCAGCTGGTAAGGGGCACATACCCTGAGTCCACTGTTAGCCCTGGTGGGCTTCATACGTGGCATTGTTTGAATTGTTGTTGACAGAATTGTTCTTGGGAGGCAGGAGAGCCGAAAATTACAGGGATCTTGTGAACGACCTCATTCATTGTGATAAAGTCACTGGCTACAACATGACCCTGAAGATGCTCTAAGATGCTCTCCCTTTACTCCCACCTCTATCTGTTCCCAGAAGACTGTGGTGTATTCAGTGATAAACAGGACGAGCGGTTCCAGCAGGACATTCCGTCAAGCAGCAGCAGCAGACAGGACAGTCGACCCCTGCTATGTGGCTGATTACTGCTGCATGCTACAGAGAGATGTTCCAGGCATCACTCACAATAGGAAGGTAAAGAAACGACGCAAATGAACTAGAGGAGTTCAGTTTACATATATATCCTAGAGATTACGGTAGCAATAGACATGAAATGTCGAGTTCCAACTTGTTTGCAACCCTGTGCTAGGAGACAATTTTAATAGCGATAATCGTGTTCAGCGCATCTAAATCTATAAAAACTGCCTAATTTGGGTTTTGTGAAAGTCCACTGTGGAGCAACGCAATCAAATACTTTTGAACATGAAGCAAAATTCATATTAATCGGATATTTCTGTACATGTCACACTTGCATTGCAATTTGCTTACCTTTTTCCCTTTTTCATTTTAAAGTTTGCTTAAAATACTGGGATATATATATATATATATATATATATATATATATATATATATATATATATATATATATATATATGTGTGTGTGTGTGTGTGTGTGTGTGTCAGAAGTGAGAGATGAAATTTACTGAAGAGTTAGTACTTTCGTGTTTACATATGTTGAGTAGAGGTCCTTGACGTTACCCTAGTGTCACTATATCCACATGTTTTGTATGTGGATGTAACATTGCGACATGAAGCTTATAAATAATACAGACATTAAAAAAGTGGAGTTACATCAGTATTTTTAATAACTTTATGTATTTTTGACAGTTAAATAACATGAAATAAACTTTGCGTGTTGCTGATGAAGCTTATGTATTTTTTGACGTGGACATACTGTAAGTTATGCTAGTTTTGTCAACCGCTTTTCGTATTTGCGATAAATAATCCAGGTCGTTTGGATAGTTTTGAACATCGTGCCATTCTATGCAATTCAGGTAGGGCTTACTTATTTTTGATAAACGATAAAGACACTATAGGTAATGCGACGTATTTCTGATAAATATGTCATATTGTTAGGATACGATAACTTAGCACATGACTTAAAATTTAAATCGTTCCGATACTTTTGAACATGCCAAGATAACAGCTGTGATTGGGTGTTTCATTTTAATGGCAGCTAAATATTTGGCTGCTATTGGCTGGGGATGGGTGGAGAGGAAGAGTAGGGGATGGGGCCATGTCTAAGGAAACACATGGGGGCATCATGAGGAAGGATGAAGTTGTGCGTTAGCCTCTACTTGTAGACAATCCAAAGTTTAAAGGTGAAATTTGTCCCAGAGTTGGGATTTAATTCTTACTACTAATAATGTTACGAGTATTGGGGTATTGCGTCATACCACAGAGAAAAAAAACAATTAAGAGCCATAATGTCAGTTTGTGCCCTATGTTGTCAAGTGATAAAACACCAGTCCTGAAGTTAAATCATCTGGAAGTGTGTTTACGAAAGGCAGAGTCTTTGATTTCAGGTTTATATATTGATAAGAACTGAGATTGGAAAAACGTATTGGAAACGTTCTTAACGAACTGAGTCCAACCTGTTTTGCACTGCCTGGTATTGCAAGTATTTAAGGGGGACAAATTAGTAACTTAATATAGTTTGTTTATTTTTATTCAGTAGCGTCGGATGGAATTGTGTTCCGATGTGACTCATCTTCAAGAATGAAAGCATTCAATGTACAAAAGCATGTCACAAGATAGTATGTTGTACCTGCCGTCAATCATCTCGTAAAGAACTGTTTAAGGTGCTGCATATTTGAACTACAACGTCACAATATTTACTTTTCCAAATGAATTTATTTAATAAATAATCAGAGTTCATAAGGAATGACGACCTCAATAATGCCAATAATAGCAGAAATAGGTAGCTACATTACTGTTTAAGGTGTTGCATATTTGAACTACAACATCACAGTATTTACTTTTCCAAATGAATTTATTTAATAAATAATCACTTAGAGTTCATAAAGAATAACGACCTCAATAATGCCAATAATAGAAGAAATAAGTAGCTACATTACTCTTTAAAGCTGCCTGCAAGATAGAATGGGTGACTAACACAACTGATAGCTTACCCACTGATGCTAAACGCCTGACACGCAGGTAAGTTAGATTTGACAATAAGCGACGATGGTTCTTTCTCTGTAATTCCTTGTTTAGGATTTGTAGTTCATTTTGTGCAAAAGTTTTAATACCTAGTTTTAATACCTACTTGAGTTATTAAAGCCATGATTTCATCCATAATGGATATGAGGTCGTCGTTGTAAAAATCAAAGTTAAAATGTCAATTTAACCATGTAGTTACAGTGCAAAATATAAGAATCTCTGTTACGGTTATTCTCAAGATGAAGACGTGACTGTCTAAACGTTTAACTTCTAGTGCTCTGTACGCTGTAAATAGGTAGTTGATCCGACACTTTAACATTCATTTATGAAAGCTAATTTTATTACCTGTATTTCAGTTTTCCTAGAAATGTTCAGTATACAGTCTTATTTAAACACCAATTAAGTCAACATTCTGTACATTAACTCTCATCACATTATTGAGATACATCACGCAACTGAGACGACAGAGAACTGGAGAGGGTGTGGACATTTTGGTTGTGACGATACAGATTACGGTATGCATTCGAAGTTATAGCACATAGCACATCTGCTGGCTTTACTACATTCATCTTGATGGACCTTTCAAATATCGTTCTTCTCATTCATTGGGATTATGATTTACGTACATTTTATACACCCTGGTATTTGTTTGGTAACAGATTTTATCAACATATGTAATTCAGCTGTGAAATGTATGTATATCAATACAGGAAAGTGGAGTTCGCTTGTTGTATAAATAATTACGCTACAGGGAGTCTAAACCTGCTGAAAACCAAAAACATATGTGCATTAAAATTCTGTTACTACGAGAATTTCCGTGAAACAAAATATTCAAGAGATATTTACATACAATGGAACTAACCTTAAGATGTCAACTGCATTTGCTTTGTAAGTCACAGGAAAAAAACATCACAGAGTGTAGGGCGCAAATAGAGCATAAGAATCACAGATAGAAGAATAAGTTCTGCAATAATGTTTAATCATTTTACCGCCAACGTAACACAACCAATATTTGTTTTCTTATGAACAAATCAGCAACAATATAACACGTTCATCCTTTATACAGTTATGTACATAAGTCAGTATTTAAGCTTAAAGAGGCCAGCTGGAGAACTTAACAATGCACAGTATCTGAAACAGTTAACACACAGAGAACAATCGTGACTTTCACTGTGTTAGTCTTTGGAAACACGTTTAAGGAAAACACATGTTAACAACAAACAACAGTCTGTGAGCCACATGTTTGTCTGATGATTTGGTCATCATCATAGTCCGCTATCTTCATTAATCATTTGACATGGAAACAGAGTTTCTGAACGTAGTTACGCAATCCAGAGTAACAGTGTGCACCTAGTGAACTGTACGTGAAAGGAAAATCGGAAAGAAAGGGGAATGATTGAGGGCCAGGAACTTTATGCGCTTATTGTTGAGTTTGTAAGTGGCGTGTAATCACAAATGGATACTTCAGATACTATTTCTAAATAAACAGCACATCTAAAAGTAATTCTTCAACTCATTTAGGGAAGAATATGCTGGACAAAGTGCTGTCTTAATGGGACTTGCAAATTTAGTTACAAACCGTAGATACAAACAGCTCACTGTGTTCGTTTGTAGTAAATTATAAAAAGTCACATGAGTAAAAAAGGAAGAAGAAACTAACATACTGTACTGGCTTTGGGACCTTGTAAGAAAGTCAGTGGTACTGAATGGTACTGAATGTTTATCACTTGTGCTGTCGAACTGCAGTTCGTAAAATATGTCGAAGAAATTCCAGAGGCCAGCTGGAGAACTTAACAATGCACAGTATCAGAAACAGTTAACACACAGAGAACAATCGTGACTTTCATTGTGTTAATCTTTGGAAACACGTTTAAGGGAAACATGTTAACAACAAAGAACAGGCTGTGAGCCACGTGTTTGCCTGATGATTTTGTCATCATCATATTCCGCTATTTTCATTAATCGTTTGACTTGTCAACAGAGTTTCTGAAAGTAGTTACGCAATCCAGAGTAACAGTGTGGACCTAGTGAACTGTACGTGAAAGGAAAATCGGATAAACGGGAATGATTGAGGGCCAGGAACTTTATACGCTTATTGTTGAGTTTGTAAGTGGCGTGTAATCACAAATGGATACTTCAGATACTATTTCTAAATAAACAGCACATCTAAAAGTAATTCTTCAACTCATTTAGGAAAGAATATGCTGGACAAAGTGCTGCCTTAATGGGACTTGTAAATTTAGTTACAAACTGTAGATACAAACAGCGCACTGTGTTCGTTTGTAGTAAATTATAAACAGTCACACGAGTGGAAAAGAAAGAAACAACTAACATACTATACTTGCTTTGGGATCTTGTAAGAACGTCGGTGATACTGAATAGTACTGAATGTTTATCACGTGTGCTGTCGAACTGCAGTTCGTAAAGTATGTCAAAGAAATTCCACATGAGTAGAAACGAATAATATATGATACGTGATTTTGGCTCTTGTAAGACAATCAATAGGACTAAATTGTACTGGATGCTAATTACATGTGTTCTCGAACTGTAATTAGTAAATCACGCCAGAGAAATGATGAACAAGTTTTCCAATATCAGATGTGATGCCCACAGGGCCGTTGTTTCCTTTGAGATGGTTATCTGAATGAAGCACCTTTGGAACAAGGTAGTAGGCTCGTATATGCACTGCTGTTTCATATATAGAAATATCTCTTAATATAATTGCAACACTCATTATAGCTGAAACATTAATTAGGTAAAAATCAATTAATTTGTAATGAAGGTTAATGAACATTTAGTATTTGAACATTTCGTACCGTAGCACACCAATAACAGAATATATTTATATACAATGTATTTTCCATTAAATGTGAGAGAACATTTAATTCAGAAACACGATATATGGAACGAAGTTTGTTACGGCGAAGTAAAATAGCTCATCTGTCCGTACACCCTTCTTTTCCTTTCTTTTGGCCACCAGTCTTTAAAGGCTGTTACCCTGTTCATCAAGTTTCGAGTACATTTTTCTGCGCCGTTCTCGAAGGCTTTTGCCTGCAAGTCTGCAAGCCACGCCAAGAGCTCTTGGGAAACAGCGCACCGCTGCCGCTACCAGACAAAAGCAAGCACCCAATAGCTGCAGTTTCTCGCCGGTGCCGGGGTCTTCGGGCCGTGGCACGTTGCGAGATGGCGACCGCTTGTCTCGAAGGTCCAGACGGCGTTTCTGCCACTTCTCGGGCCGCGTTCTGCAACTGCAACAAGATCGGGGGCTGTTAGTAACCACCACTGACGTGAAATACGAAGTGTGAACAAAATGTAAAGGAAATATTTTAGTTTCACGGTCTGTATACATGTGATTTTCAGCCATTTTTTATCATTTTAGTGAACATGTTCCTGACGTGAACCTTCCTGGCAGATTAAAACTGTGTGCCGGACCGAGACTCGAACTCGGGACCTTTGCCTTTTTGCCTTTCGCGGGAAAGTGCTCTACCAACTTTTTTTTTTTTTTTTTATCGTTGTCTTTGGTCGTTGCGGACGTCACATACCATCCGTCAAGTTCGTTTATTGATCCTTCCACTCAGTTTTTCTTATTACAGAGGCCAACCAGTTCTCTGACCGAATTCGCTGAGCTACCGTGTCGGCTGCCAACTGAGCTACCCAAGCACGACTCACGCCCCGTCTTCACAGCTTTACTTCTGACAATACCTCGTCTCCTACCTTCCAAACATTACAGAAGCTCTATATCCATTCTTTCAGGAGTGCTAGTTCTGCAAGGTTCGCAGGAGAGCTTCTGTAAAGTTTGGAAGGTAGGAGACGAGGTACTGGGAGAAGTAAAGCTGTGAAGCCGGGGCGTGAGTCGTGCTTGTGTAGCTCAGATGGTAGAGCACTTGCCCGCGAAAGGCAAAGGTCCCGAGTTCGAGTCTCGGTCCGGCACACAGTTTTAATCTGCCAGGAAGTTTCATATCAGCGCACACTCCGCTGCAGAGTGAAAATCTCATGTTCATGACGTGTTCTAATTTTCATCTGTTTTTCGTGTTTGGTTTACTTTCGACTGTCGAAACGGTTATACCTGTTTTAGAGTGCTCGGTGGATTATTACTTTCGAAAGCGATGGATTGAAGAATTTGCTTAAATTTTGCTTAAAAATGTTGACTGTGGCTTTTGACCAACCTACTATGAGAAAGACAAGAGTTTAAGAGTGGTATAAGCATTTCAAAGAGGGTCGTGAGGGCGTTGAAGACGACTTATCACCCTGGGCGCCCTAGCACATCAATTACTGACGATAATAAGTAAGAAGTTAAGTGACCCGATCTGGAAAATCGTCGAATCGCCATCAGAAAGGTTGCTGATGATGATGACATAGATTCTGGATCATGCAAAGCAGTTTCCGGATGTTTTGGGCATGATGCTTGTAACAACAAAGTTGGTTCCGAAATCGTTGAATTTCGACCAATAACGACGTCATGTATACATCACTAGGAAATTGATGGAGACAATGATCCAGAAGTTCCAAAGAAAGTTATAACGGGTGACAAAACATGGGAATATGGGTATGACGTCGAAACCAACGGCCAGTCGCCCCAATGGAAACTGTGTGAATAGAGAAGACCGAAAAGAAAAATCGGTAATTTCGATCACATGTGTAGGTTCTTGTCAGTGTTTTCTTCGATTAGCATTGAACAGTACGATCGCACTGTCAATAAGGAAAACTACCTGGAAGTTATGCGCCGTATGCATGAAGAATACGAAGAAAACAATTAGAATTGTGTCAAAACCGCTCGTGAAAATGGCATCAACTAATGCTCACACCTTAACGCTTGTTCGTGTTTCTTGGCAAAAAACAAAACTGTTATGTCACCACAGCCACCGTATTCGCCAGTCATAGCTCCTGCGACTTCTTTCTATTCCCGAAGCTGAAGAGAACCATGAAAGGTCGTCGTTTTGCCAATACGAGGAGATAAAAATAGAATCACTAAAGGAGCTGAACACCATAACGAAAAATCAGTTCCAGAAGTGCTTTCAAGATTGGAAAAAGCGCTGGCGCAATTTATTATATCTGAGGGGGTTCATATGGCTTTGAGCACTATGCGACTTAACTTCTGAGGTCATCAGTCGCCTAGAACTTAGAACTAATTAAACCTAACTAACCTAAGGACATCACACACATCCATGCCCGAGGCAGGATTCGAACCTGCGACCGTAGCGGTCGCTCGGCTCCAGACTGCAGCGCCTAGAACCGCATGGCCACTCTGGCCGGCATCTTAGGGGGCATTAGTCAGAATGGGACAGAGCTGACGTTGATGAATGAAGATTATTTAAGAAAAACATAAATTCCCGTTACTTTTTGATAATACTTTTTACGTGAAAATTTTCCGGTCGATAACGTGTGCATATAATTAGGAAATCAATTTATTTACGTGGATATGAAAAAGGACAAATTATGGTTGCCTCACGTGTTGAAAAGTTATATCACAAATACGAGAGGCACATCGAGAAATAATCAGCAACATTCAGTTATCAAGCCCAAATAATAATAGGTGTAAGTTTTTTTCCAAATATGTCTGCAGACCCGGTACCTGATGTCAGGGTAGGTATTTTGCTAAAGAAAGCTTTCGTTGCCTTTGGTAATCTACTTCTGATGCCAGAAAACTAATTTTAAAGGGAGATTTTGGGGTGATTCGTATTAGCTTGAAGGCCATTTCGACTGGTACCACGATCTCCAAATGTTGTGTTAAAATTGTTTGTAATTAAATGATTCAAATGGCTCTGAGCACTATGGGACTTAACATCTGAGCTCATCAGTCCCCTAGAACTTAGAACTACTTAAACCTAACTAAGGACATCATATACATCAATGCCCGGGGCAGGATTCGAACCGGCGACGCTAGCGGTCGCGCGGTTCCAGACTGGAGCGCCTAGAACAGCTCGGCCTCTGCGGCCGGCTGTTTGTAATTATCTGTGCGGAATGAGTGGGACGTCAGTCATGTTGGTACCTCACCTTATGCCCAGGGGCATGCTTCCAACAATTACAGCAACGTATCTACTTGTATCGGTACACACTTGTGACCTGTTGTGTCGTCAATTGAAACGGGCAACAATAACGTAGATACAGTTTTAGAAAAGCCCTCTCCACACGTTAACAGACCAGGGCCGTTGTTTACCCACTTATTTAATCTAGTATGGTTTTCAGCTAAACGGTAATGCCTTGCCAAGTTTGACTGCTTCACGATTGTAAACGACATATCATCCATAAGCAAAATATTTTACCTAACACTTCTCCATTCGGTTAACTGTAACGGATTTTGAAAGTCGTTCCCGTGAAACTACAGGGTCAGCGAAATGAATCAAGCTTGAAATACGCTAGAATGTTTTATTCACGGAACAATACTTCGGATTGTCGCTGTCGCAACTTCGAGCTGCTTCGTAGTGGCATTGGAATTTGGTGTTACTTCTAGTCCATGTATCAGCTGAAAAGGTAACTGCATTTATCCCGCCGCTGCCGGTATTTTCAAGCGTACTTTATTTTTGCAACTTCTTGAAATTATTTTATGAAGTTATACTGCCCGTGAGAGCGTGGCTGGATCAGGGACCATAATGGCAATAAATAGTGTACTGGAAGTAAATCCAAAAGGCAAGACACAGTTATATGAAAGAGAATGTGCATGCGATACCTCTCAACCACTGTACAGGACTACCTAAAACTACCTGTCATCGTCGGAAGAAAGCGGGACGCAGAAAGACCCAGAAGATTCTGGACGAGTGTGTAGAGCGAGAGGAGACAGCCACACACAACCGAAAACGTACCGGACGGTACAGTCAAGGGCTATAATGAGAATTATAATGGGGCGAAGGAATAGAGTTTCTAGAAGTGAGTAATAAAAAAGGAAAACTAGAACCGAACAGCTTGTCTATCTACGGACAAGGAAGACATAAAGAGGAACACGCTCTCAAATTCAGAGCAAGTTGAAAATGTAACGAATGCAGGATGTGACAACACGCAATAATGGAACGCAACAGCACGCAGGAAGTAATAGAGGAAGATTATGAAAATCACAGGTCATAGGAGAACCTAAAAATTACAAGAGGATCTACGCAGAGAATAGGAAGAGTGATGGACGTGACATGAAAAATGGCAGAAGTTTCTAATTGGATCCGCTACTGGAGCGTTATTTTACTATTTTATTAATTTATTTTTTTAACTGTCATTGTAATCTACCGTGTAGATAGTTCCTGTAAAGCATTTTGCTAGAAAATTGGAGATCTCTTTTTCTTGTTACCACAGAAAGCAGTTTACTCATTATGAAGCTTCTACAATTATGTTAAACACCTAATTCATATCGCTGCTGACAAATGAAGGGATTTCTCCTTAGTTACCACACAATTACCTCTGTACCTTACATCTGGGTGAACTCTCATACATCAGACGTAAGTTTTGGTCTCTCTGCCTGCTGACAATTAATCATGTCATTTATTACACGTAGTCGAGTTAATTATTCAAAGCTTAATCGCATTCCTTGCCATGGAAATAATTTTTATTGTGTTTAATTATTTAAAGGTATCAAATGCAAGGAGTTGGAGGCGGATTGTTCAATCATGAAACGACCGAACACCGTTCGTTTTCTCTCGTCAACTCTTCAACAAACATCTACATCTACATCTACATTTATACTCCGCAAGCCACCCAACGGTGTGTGGCGGAGGGCACTTTACGTGCCACTGTCATTACCTCCCTTTCCTGTTCCAGTCGCGTATGGTTCGCGGGAAGAACGACTGTCTGAAAGCCTCCGTGCGCGCTCTAATCTCTCTAATTTAACATTCGTGATCTGCTCGGGAGGTATAAGTAGGGGGAAGCAATATATTCGATACCTCATCCAGAAACGCACCCTCTCGAAACCTGGCGAGCAAGCTACACCGCGATGCAGAGCGCCTCTCTTGCAGAGTCTGCCACTTGAGTTTGCTAAACATCTCCGTAACGCTATCACGCTTACCAAATAACCCAGTGACGAAACGCACCGCTCTTCTTTGGATCTTCTCTATCTCCTCCGTCAACCCGATCTGGTACGGATCCCACACTGATGAGCAATACTCAAGTATAGGTCGAACGAGTGTTTTGTAAGCCACCTCCTTTGTTGATGGACTACATTTTCTGAGGACTCTCCCAATGAATCTCAACCTGGTACCCGCCTTACCAACAATTAATTTTATATGATCATTCCACTTCAAATCGTTCCGCATGCATACTCCCTGATATTTTCCAGATAGAGAAGAAGGTGTTTGTGAGGAAGAGTATTAAAAGCTTTCTGGAAATCTGAAAATATGGAAACAATTTGGCACATCTGCTGATAGCACTCATTACATCACGACAATAAAGAGCTGTTGTGCTTCACAGGAATGGCATTTTCTGAATCCATGCTGATTATTTGTCAATAAATCGTTTTTGAGCTAATTGATAATGTTTGAACATAGTATATCTTCCAAAATCCTACAGCAAAATGACGTTACTGATAGGGGTATGTAATTCCACGGCGACTTGTGCGACTTTCTGGTCTTTGATACAGATATTTCTAAGAGTGAGCAGTTGCTGCTAAGTATGGAGCTATTATGTCAGCATACTCTGAAAGGAACCTGACTAGTATACAGTTTAGACCGGAGAGGCCTTGCCTTTATTAAGTAATTTAAGCTGTTTTGTTGCACCGAGGATTTCTACTTTACTCATGTTGGCAACTGTTATAGACTGTAATTCTGAAATACTTACTTCATTTTCTTTGGTGAACTCTGTCATCAGTATCACCACCACTGTTATCATGCAGAGAAGGTACTGATTGTGTTTGGCCACTGGTGTACTTTAAATATGACCAGAATCTCTGTTTTCTGCCAAATTTTGAGATGGAGTTACACTGTGGAAACTATTAAAAACATCTCACACTGAAGTTCATGCTAAATTTTGAGCTTCTGTAAAACTTTGCCAACCTTGGTGATTTTGAATTCTTTTAAATTTGGCATGCTTTTTTCGTTGCTTCTGTGAGTGTTCTCACCATTTTTGTGTATGATGGGGGTCATATAAGAAGAAAACAAAAACTATGGTAGTAGGGAAGAAAAAATAAAATGGTAAAGTTAATATTAAACTAGAGCAGGTTGAGAACTTCTGTTATTTGGGGATTTCAATCACTGACGACAATAAATGTATCACATATATAAAGAGAAGAATAGCCTTCGCAAAGCAAGCTTTCCAAAATAAAAGGAATTTACTAACAGACAATCATAAGCCTAGAAAGTAGGAAAAAGTTTGCCAAAACTTTTGTCTTGAGTATCTTAACATACAGATGTGAAGTGTGAACTCTGGGAAAGGCAGAGAAAAAGGGACTGGAAGCAATGGAAATGTGGATATGGAAAAGAATGACGAAAACAAGCTGGGTAGATAGAAAAAGTAATGAACAGTCCTTAAGAGAAGTAAAGGAGAAGAGAACACTGCTAAATTATATAGGAAGAAGAAAACCAAAACTTAAAGGGCACATAATGAGACACAACCAATTCCTAAAGAATGTATTTGACGGAAAAGTTTTAGGGCAAAAACCAAGAGACAGGCCAAGAGCAATGTATTTTAATAACATCAAAGAAGATATGGGGATAAAATCGTATGAAGAATTGAAGAGGATGACACTGGAGAGGGGGACGTGGCTAAATCGACAAGGCATAGCCTTTAGTTTATGATGATGATGATGGGGATCAGAACCATCTCTTAATAATTTGTGTGGTACACATATCTCAACAGCCATCAATACTATTTCTTTGCATTCAAACCAAAGCTGGCCCATGCTTACGCAGTTAGGCAACTGAGTTTCCAACAAGTATCCAATAACAATTATTATTTTCTATTTTCTAATTGTTAGTAAAGAACAAGCTCTGCAGAGTTTGTCCGTACAAGGGCAGCTCCCCATCGCACCACAAGTTGTCTGTTTATATTTCACATGAAGAAGCTGAAAATTAATGTTTATCGATCCAGAGGCACAAACATTCCAGTTGTCTGCTAAACGATGTCAAGAGACCACTTTCTATTAATTGTGGCAATGCTTCACTTTGGTGACCTGTGGCAGTTATGAAGACAGGTTGTTTAAAGTTAGAAACACTGTGATGAAGTTTATACAACATTTCACATTGCATTCCAACTACGTGTATCAAAAGCCCTCTATGTAGAAAAACCTACTGTTAAAGGGCAATTGTGTTTCAAACTATATTGTCCAAACTAAGTGGGTTTGGAATTAAAATGTGCTGTTTGACTGGTTATGGTCTGCATTTTATTTTGCACTCGGACACAACAAAGGAAATTAACTTACACAATTTGCAAGAAAAGCAGTTACACAGTAACAACTCACATAAAGCTGTTTTTGCAATGAGGACAATTTATGTCGACAATTTGTATGGAGCCCAGACCTGGCACTGGCTTCTTATAAATGGAACAACTGCATGCGGTATTAATGTAGCAGTTTTAAGTGGGGAGTGTTTTGAACTATGGTTGCGTAAGATAGCGGTACAGGTCGGCTTGAACGACCACTGCCAACCGCAGCAAACAATTGCACTGTAGCCACTACCAAATGCTTTGTTATTTCAATTTGCCTTGTGTTGCAGATTGTTTTTTTTTTCTTATTCTGAAATGAGTGAAAAAACTAGGCCTGGTGCATAAAGGGATTCGAATATGACTCACCACAACAAAATGAATCGGCAATCCTTATAACTGTTATGTCAGTTGTGTTTTCGTGGAAGCACAGCATGTGGGAGTAGAATGACAGCCCTTCGAGAGGGAACTGGAGCTTATTTGCCCACACCGCTGCTCCCCCCTTGGGGAGTCTAAGTTCTCATTTGTTTACGGTCGTGATCAACAGCCACGTAAGCACAAACACTCAAAATAAAAGTACACAAATGCATAGATGCAGCATCTGTTTGAAACAAAGAAACCAGATATGAATGCGAGGTGTTTCATGTCATTTTCTTGAGGCTTATAATAATAAAAACCATTGACCTTAGGTCATGTTGTAAGGCAGCCACACTGGACACCTCTATTAACCCCCAGAAGTAGTAAGTAAACAGTGCACTTGATAACTGGTGGTAAGTTCCTTTGGGACCAAACTGCTGAGGTCCCTAGGCTTACACACTACTTAATCCAACTTCAACTAACTTACACTAAGGACAAAACACACACACACACACACACGAGAGAGAGAACTTTAATGTCCAACAGGGGCGGGGAGGGGGGGGGGAGCCACGTGAACCGTGGCAGGGCGCCTCAGACCAAGAGTCTGCGCTGTGCGGCCTTGATACAGGTAAACAATCTGTCCACACATACCTAAGCAGTCAATTTCCTATAGTCTAAGTAAAAAAACTATCAAATTACCTAACAGAAACAGACACACACACACACACACACACACACACACACGACTGCAGTCTCATGCAACTGAGAAATACCAATATATGAAAAGACAAATAGTCAAATGACATGATATGTTTTGCTGAAAACACTCAAAAGTAAACTGTGGATTTTCAAAAAAAATTATGTTTTGTGTTGTGGGTTGGTAAAGTGGGGAATACAACATCGTTTTTGCCACAGACTACTAAAGTCTCTTCACAAAGTACTGGAAATATAATTCTTAGGGGGGAAAAATTTTAAAGGCAGAGTATGTACAAAACTTTATCTCAAGAGAATCACCCTACTCAGTAACTACATGTCTGAATAACTTAAATACATTCTTATTGTTACATACAATCTGTTCTATCAGTGTGAACCAGACGCTGAATGATTAATGGAAAGAATCTCCACTTTGTGCTAAAAAAAAAAAAAAAATGCGCAGGGCCTGGCAGGCCATACAGGTAACTCGGCCTGGCAAGGTACTTAGCAAGCAGGTAGCCAGATTAATGATAATGATGCAGCATTCAGTACGGTTAGTAGGAAGTGTACCTGCAACCACCAAAGGTTAAGTCTGGAAAACAAATCTGTGTTCCTGCAATCTGAACTACTCAAATCCCTCATCTTTCCCATTATCTTAGTTCCTGGACAGCTGCATTTCCCTGAAGAAAATATTCTCATGTCACTGGTTTAGCTTTTGCATAGTAATAAGCAAGAATAATCTCTTTTGGAAAACATTGGTGAAAACCAGTCCAACCCGTTAAACAGGCTGACTTCAATACTGAGGACTCTAGCTTCCACCCATTACTTTGACTGTTCAATTTACAATGAGAAGTCCTCAACCCACACCCCAGCCATAGTAACAATTAATGCACAAAATCAGTTTGATTAATTTAAAATGGGCCAAACACTAATGAGCATTTCATTTTCATCACTGTTCAATGTATGTGGAACCCATATCTCACAAAAGTTTCACAGTTCATCTAAGAGTACCATATCTGTTGATCTGGCTCATGAGTATGCTACTCACTGTGTCATTCACATTTTGGCAACCACTGCAAATGAAGAAGTGTATTTCTTACAAACAACAACCAAACTTGGACGAATTTCAGCATGCAGTAAAATGAAAAAAACTAGTCAAACCACTGCACAGGAAAACAGCAACTGTTAAGTACATCACCGCTTCAGAAATATTTTGAAATAATATGAGGGGAAATTGTCATAAGGTGACTGCTTTCGTACGAATATCTCAGACCGTATTATACATGGCATATTTTAATCTGTCCCCCCCATGAACCATGGACCTTGCCGTTGCCGTTGGTGGGGAGGTTTGCGTGCCTCAGCGATACAGATAGCCGTACCGTAGGTACAACCACAACGGAGGGGTATCTGTTGTGAGGCCAGACAAACGTGTGGTGCCTGAAGAGGGGCAGCAGCCTTTTCAGTAGTTGCAGGGACAACAGTCTGGATGATTGACTGATCTGGCCTTGTAACAATAACCAAAACGGCCTTGCTGTGCTGGTACTGCGAACGGCTGAAAGCAAGGGGAAACTAGGGCCGTAATTTTCCCGAGGGCATGCAGCTTAACTGTATGATTAAATGATGATGTCGTCCTCTTGGGTAAAATATTCCGGAGGTAAAATAGTCCCCCATTCGGATCTCCGGGTGGGGACTACTCAAGAGGATGTCGTTATCAGGAGAAAGAGAACGGGCGTTCTACGGATCGGAGTGTGGAATGTCAAAAGGAAGATCAACTGGTTTGCATCGACCGCTGCCTTTCAAAAGAGAAATTTACGCCGTTGTCATTTGGTCGTGTACTTTCGACGCGATTATTGAATTATGTAATGTTACATTTATTCTTCGCAGTGTTTTCTAATGCCACTTACTGAGAAGCTTTTCTTGAAATATCTCACCACTGCCTGTCTTCGAAATGTTTGAAAACGCAATGAGACTTGCTAAACTGGATCGTAGACATGTGTTAACCACAGCAATATGACACCTGGTTAGGACCTGTAGACCCTATTTCACGTCATCTTTAACAGGAGCTAGTCGATATCGATCATCTGTACATGCAACGATGACACAAGGCCGAATTGTGCGTAATAACGTATTAGAATATCCCCATCACTACTTGGTCACTACAATTTCGTAACATTCAGATGCAATCTACTCTCACGTTAATGGTAATAGAACATAGACAAATGACTGAAATGGGCAGATGAACGTGATGTGCAGTTTCATGGTGATGTTAGAACTGGGATACCATATATAGGGTGAGTCACCTAACGTTAGCCAGCCGCGGTGGCCGTGCGGTTCTGGCGCTGCAGTCCTGAACCGCGGGACTGCTACGGTCGCAGGTTCGAATCCTGCCTCAGGCAAGGGTGTGTGTGATGTTCTTAGGTTAGTTAGGTTTAAGTAGTTCTAACTTCTAGGAGACTTATGACCTAAGATGTTGAGTCCCATAGTGATCAGAGCCATTTTTTTTCACCTAACGTTACCGCTGGATATATTTCGTAAACCACATCAAATACTGACGAACCGATTCCACAGACCGAACGTGAGGAGAGGGGCTAGTGTAATTGTTTAATACAAACCATACAAAAATGCAGGGAAGTATGTTTTTTAACACAAAGCTACGTTTTTTTAAAATGGAACCACGTTAGTTTTGTTAGCACCTCTGAACATATAAACAAATACGTAATCAGTGCCGTTTGTTGCATTGTAAAACGTTAATTACATCCGGAGAGTTGACGCTTGAGTACCACTCCTCCGCTGTTCGATCGTGTGTATCGGAGAGCACTACAACATACATCGCGTTTCTACAGAATGATCTGCCAACGTTGCTCGAAAATGTCCCATTGGAAACGCGTCGACGTATGTGGTATCAGTATGATGGTGCACCTGCACATTCCGCAATTAACACTAGGCTGACTCTTGACAAGATGTCCGACAGGCGTTTCATAGGACGTGGAGGACGCATAAATTAGCCAGCCCGTTCTCCTGATCTTACATCTCAGGACTTCTTTATGTGGGTACGTTAAAGGATAATGTGTACCGTGATGTGCCTACAACCCCAGAGGATATGAAACGACGTATTGTGGCAGCCTGCGGCGACATTACACCAGATGTACTGCTGCGTGTACGACGTTCATTACGCCAGAGATTGCAATTGTGTGTAGCAAATGATGGCCACCACATTGAACATCTATTGGCCTGACATGTCGGGACACACTCTATTGCACTCCGTAATTGAAAACGGAAACCACGTGTGTACGTGTACCTCACCCCTCATGGTAATGTACATGTGCGTCAGTGAAAAAGATCAATAAAAAGGTGTTAGCATGTGGACGTAATGTGCTGTTCCAGTCTCTTCTGTACCTAAGGTCCATCACCGTTCCCTTTGGATCCCTACGTAATTCGGTGCTCTCCGATACACACGATCGAACAGCGGAGGAGTGGTACTCAATCGTCAACTTTAGGTTACAATATCTCCGGATGTAATTAACATTTTACAATGCAACAAACGGCACCGATTACGTATTTGTTTATATGTTCAAATGTGCTAACAAAACTAACAGGGTTCCATTTAAAAAAACGTAGGTTTGTGTTAAAAAACATACTTCCCTGCATATTTTTATGGTTTGTATTAACCAATTACACTAGCCCTCTCCTCACGTTCGGTCTGTGGAATCGGTTCGTCAGTATTTGATGTGGTTAACGAAATATATCCAGCGGTAACGTTAGGTGACTCACCCTGTATATAGGAGCCGTATGCCAGAAACGCCGCATGGCCCCAGCTGCCAGAAGGATACAGGTCATCATCCAATGACTGCCATTGTGTGCCGGATAAAACTATGACGGTGGCAGAGATAAGAAAAAGCGGTGGCAATAGAAATAATGATAGCCATATGAGAAACTTATATAACGCACCAATATTTTCACTACACTCAGAGGATACAACGACATATTGGAACCTTAAAAAAGAGCGGCAATACTGGTTGGACTCGACATACACATTCTCGTATTAGACGCAAATGCTAAATCGATATTGCGGCATACAGTAGTAATCGATCAAATACGACCTGCCCTCAGGACGCAGTACAAGAACTTGGGCTTCATGTCAAGAGTAGTAGACTCAACACGCCTACTTTCCAAAATTCTGCAGTGCAGCAACACACACACACACACACACACACACACATACACACACACACACACGCTCACACACACACACACACACACACACACACACACACACACACATACATACATGCAAACTGCAAGCTGGACGGTCTGAGACGAACTTAGAACAGGCTACCATAATCTGATTTATTTCACAGTTACAGCTCCAGATAATACCTTAAAATCCAGTCAACTGTGTATAGATTCTACGCAAATCGTATTGTGAACTTTTAAAGAGTTTATCATACGTCCAAGCCAACGAATAGGAGCGAGGGTTGCAGAGGGCGCAAGACAATACGATACCAACATCAGTGCATTCACTCCGGTGGCTTCTTTGAAACGTGACGATCGCACACCGCTCTCACCATCTCCCTGTATTGCGATGCTTCCTTCCATTCAGTTATACACAGCACACTGCTGTCTGTCACCTCATCTTGCCATCTGGTTCTTGGTCGTCCAGGGAGTCTTGAGCCTTCCATCTTCTCGTCGTATCTCTGAAGGACTATCTTGTTCCTAGGTTGATTCTGACATCATAGGCTGCCCAATGCGAACGTTTCGCTTTTTGCCCTGCTTACTACCAAGAACAGTGTTAGACAGTTGAAAGTGTTAGAAAGTTAGTGTTTTATCTCCGTGTTGTCCCTCCCTACAGTCTTTAAAACGTACAGCACGGCAGGCGAGAAGACAGTCTCAAAAATCTTTAAGAAAAATAGAAAAACAAAGAAGAATGATTTTCTGTCGAGCAGTCAAACAACAATAGAAAGAATCAATCAAGATTAGAAAAAATTGGAGGCACATGTGGAGGACCAAATGGTAACAGATGTTCATAGTTTTCCATACACACTTGTAACAAAGTAGTTTCGATCACCCACAGTATTACCGTCGCTGAGACGATCCGATGGCTTGATGACGTCAATCATCAATGCAGTACCTACTGAGAACACTGGTGCCGGTACGATGGAAGACACAGAATACTATGAGTGTCTCCGAACTGTCTTAGTAGAGCAATATGTGAACATTAAAATTATGATTACATAGGGAGAACTACGGCGGAAATGTTGCATCAGTCAGTAGACCACATTGTTCCATATCCAACAGTGTTGTTAAACGAATGTCTCTTGCAAAGACGGTTGCCCAGAATCTAGAAAATCTCGAATATCACTGTACGAGGGAGGATCGGAAAGTAATGCGCAATAATTTCATTCTCCCCTGGTATTGCAGAAGGAATGGTGAAATTTCACGACGTTATAGTTTGAATTTTGCGCTACAGATGGTATTTTGTTTTCATGAGCAGCTCTAGCGAGAGAATCCTGGCCTAGAAACTAAAATGGCGCGCATGTAACTGTCGTCAACTAGTGAAGAAAAGCGAAGTGTAATTCGATATTTGTAGTACAAAGGGCATAAACCGACTGGAATTCACAGGGAAACTCGTGGCGTGTATGGGAACTACTTTACCGACCGTAGAAAAGTCTCCAGGTGGTGTACTTCCTTCCAAGAGGGACGTGATAACCTTTATGAATCACTACCGCCCGGGCGAAATGAACGATATTGCTCATGACACGTTGGAATTTCGTAAGGTTGGTGCTTGCTGGATGCTTACGAACCTGACAGACAACCAAATGGACCAGCGAATAATGACAAGCTTGGGTCCCTCAGAGTGTTACGCCGTAGAACGGCAAGACTTTCTGGAAGCAACCGTCCCTGGAAATGAGTTGTGAGCTTACACTACACTCTCCAAACCAAGCAGGCTTCTATGGAGTGCAAGTCTGCTTGTTTCCCAGCGCGAAGAAAATTCATTGATTCCATGTTTTAGCAAAGTATTTATGACAGTGTTTTAGGATAGGCATGATGTGTTATTGGTGAACACGGGACCACTGCCTACATTAAAAGATTGGTTACGTCGCGCCCTTCGCAACAAGCGACACAACATTAATTTTGACGGTGTTGCTGCTCCTGTTCGTGAGAAAATCGTCAAATTTAGGTGGGAGGTGCTCCAACAAGCACTATGCGGTCCGGATCTTACCCCGTCGGACTTGTATGTGTTTGATCCCGTGAAGAAATTCTTGGCCGGCAAACGCTTTGTGACAGATACGGAGGTGAAATCAACGGTCCGCAGATAGATATACTCCAGTCAACTGAACTTCTACAAACATGGCATATAAAAAATGTTACCACGATGGAAGAAATGTGTTGAGAACGTTGGTGAACATGTAGAAAAGTAGGTGAAAAAGTAATTTCATTTGTGATTTGTTACCTGTTTAACCTTTTGGGAATAAAATTATTGTGCGTTATATCCTTCCATTGTGCTAAAAGTTGTGGAAGACAAACGCCCGAGAGAACGGAAACCTTACAGCCGGTTAGTTTGGTAAATGCTGTAGCCAAAATACGGGACAAGCCTCTGTGCCTGAGGGATCACGGACAGGTAATTGGCATGATTCCCCTGCAGTACGGTGCCGGGAAAGGAAAAACAACCGACGATGCAGAAAATGACGCAGAGCACACCGTGAACACTCGAACGACAAGTACGTTATGAGCATTCGATAACGCCTGGCGGCCTGCCCTGTTCAAAAGACTGAAGTGTAACGACAGATCCAGGTGTCTTTATAACAGCACAGACAGGCAGGTGAACCTGGAATGCTTCAGGAAGAAAATCGTGAAAAACATCACCAAAGACCGCCTGTAGGATTCTGTTTGTGTGTCCGCAATGACAAATACTGGCTGCAACACCTGCGCAAACGATCTGCTAACTGCCGCAACTGCCAACACAAGGGCTAAATCAGAGGAAAACTATAGGAAAGTTCCAATAAACGTTTCGTAATTAGTGCTTAGAAAATACATTAGAAATAGCAAAGCAAGACAGTTTGTATGTTACTAACCCCAAAATAAGAATAAATGAACAAACTGTAAAGAGAGAAGAGGGACACCTAGGCATACATATCAACGAAAATGACTGAGAATAAACTGAGGAAAAAGAAAAGTAATGAAAAGTAGCTGAAAGAAGAATAACGAGAAACTTAATTCTTTACCACGAAGTAGATGGAGTTAAGAGTTTCTGATACCTTAAAAGCATAACAACACATGACGGACGAAAGAAGGAGAACATATTAAGCAGATTCTCACAGGAACAGATGACATTCTTGGACAGCTATCAAAGATCGGACTCAATGTAAGAACGAAATTTCTGAGAAGGACATCGTATGGTCGGGAATCATGGACTGTGGGAAAACAGTAAAAGAAGAGATTGGAATTATTTGTGATATGGTGGTGTAGAAAGATGTTGGAAATTAAGTGGGCTCATAAAGATTGAGCCAACGGCCTTGCCGCAGTGGATACACCGGTTCCCGTGATATCACCGAAGTTAAGCACTGTCGGGCGTGGCCGGCACTTGGATGGGTGACCATCCAGCCGCCATGCGCTGTTGCCATTTTTGTGTGTGCACTCAGCCTCGTGATGCCAATTGAGGAGCTACGCGACCGAATAGTAGCGGCTCCGGTCAAAGAAAACCGACACAACGACTGGGAGAGCGGTGTGCTGTCCAAACGCCCCTCCCACCCGCATCCACAACTGAGCATGACACGGCGGTCGGATGGTCCCGATGGGCCACTTGTGGCCTGAAGACGGAGTGCTATAAGGATTGAGGAGGGTCTCCGAAGAATCTTCAAAGAAGGGAACATATATAAAATATGGAAAAGAAGAAGGGGTGAGATGATAGTACATAAGTAAAGACATCACGGAATAACGTCCGTGGTATTAGAGGGAGCTGTAGAGGGTAGAAACTGTATGGGATGACACAAACTGGGATATATTCAAAATACTGTTGAGGACGTATGGTGCAAGTGCTACTCCGAAATGAAGAGGTTTGAATAAGAGAGGAATTCGTGAAGGACCGCATGAAAGCATTCGGAAGGCTGATCACTCAAAAGGAATTAACTAAATAAAGCTATTATCAGTGAATAAATACAACGTAGAATTAAGTAGGCTACAAATAATAATAATAATAATAATAATAATAATAACTCATCTGTGGATTCCTTTCCTTTGTGTCTCTCTTCTTCAATGATGGAGACAATAAACAAACGCAGTTAGTTCCACTACGCCATTCCGACAGATACGACGCCATTAGCAACAACTGGAAAGTATAATCTGCCATTACGTGCAATCTTAAATAATGAGATTTCGGTTCTGAGATTTGCGAATGTGGCTATAATATTCCCAATACCAGTCTAGAAAAAACAAAGGCTGCAACACCATAAAAAGCAAAAATAATTAACTGACATAACTAATAGCACATAAAAAAGAAAAATGAAAGAAAAGAAGATTATATGGCTCGCTATCACTCATTTGAAATTATTTCGTTTCCGATCCCATGCTTAATGATAGGTTTTCTTCTGTTATCATAATCATACTTTCAAAAATGGTTCAAATGGCTCTGAGCACTATGGGACTTAACATCTATGGTCATTAGCCCCTAGAACTTAGAACTACTTAAACCTAACTAACCTAACGACAGCACACAACACCCAGCCATCACGAGGTAGAGAAAATCCCTGAACGCGCCGAGAATCGAACCCGGGAATCCGGGCGTGGGAAGCGAGAACGCTACCGCACGACCACGAGATGCGGGCAATCATACTTTCACCTCTACCACTTTCCGCTAATACCCGTAATTTTGATTGGAGTGACCTGTGTTAGCTGCTTCATCCAGTATATGTATATGAAGATCCAGGCAGTGATCAGTTGTAGAAATGGAAGCAAGTTCGAAACATCTACATCTGCATCCACATGACTACTCTGCAAATCACACTTAAGCACTTGGCAGAGGTTTCGTCAAACCTCCTTCATATTATTTCTCTCGAAGGGCACGCGGAGAAAAAGAACACTTACGTGTCTCCGCTCGTGCTCTTATTTCTCTTATTTTATCACAATGATCATTTATTCCTATGAAGCTGGGTGCCAACAGAAAATCTGCATATTCGGAGGAGAAAGTTGGCACTGATTTTCGTGGTAAGGTCTCACTGCGACGAAAAACATCTTTACATTAATGATTGTCACCACAGCGCGCGTATCATATCCGTTATACTCGTCTTCCGCGATAATACAGAACGAGCTGCCCTTCGTTGAGGTTTCACTAGCGTGAAAGGCCACAACTATCACACGGGCTCCAGAGTACAGTTGTGTAGTTCCGCTGAGGGCTGAAGTGTGGTGCCTTATGAACTCTTGTATCTGTAGACTCCAGGGACTCCGAGAAACACGAGGAGAGCTCCCCATCCCTTGCGCCCCTTCTGCGAGTCAGCCTCCAGGGACGGCTGAGCGTCGCTCGCAGATGCAGTGCCTGTTCGAGCGCTAGCGCCGCTTTCTCGTTAGGCGACCTGACGCTGGAGGCGGGATCGATATTTAAATGCCAGTGTCATGCATAGTAATCTCGTTAAACTTAAGGCTTGTCTGCCTGCAAACAAGAAACTGGTAACAGCTCGCTGTATTTACATAAGGTTCCCGTAGCACACCACCTCCACAGTAGACACACACACACACACACACATGTTACATGGAAGAGCCGAGGGAGTACGCGCTCAGAAACAGCGTGGGCGCTCTCAGGTTTAAATAGCAGATTCTACGGCTGCCTGTAAACTGTGGCACTGACAGTAATCCTGTCTCTGACTCGCTCCTGTTTCACCATTTGAATCTCCACGCAGAAAATTAGCGTTCATTCTGCGACAGAGTAGCCGACAGCCAGACCAGATGATTGCCAGGATACGTCGCCCAGAATTGAGATCTGCATCTGGTCATTAGTTCCTGCCTACTCTCCCTCCCTCCACCCCAAAGTTCATCAACATTGAAACCCCTGACCAGTAATACTATGCCTTAGAGTGCGAAGTGGCGAGGTTACAGCAGCTTCAGCAGCATGGGTCAGCCTTTCCGGAGTCCGAAAGGAGCCTCATGTGCTCATTAGCCTGTTGGTATTTTGTTCGTTATAGAATAGACTTCATTATTCCCCAACCATTCGTCCCAAAGAAGATTAAGAAATTCATCAGGAACGCGCATTTGACGTATACAGCTAAGGGAGTGTGTGTTAATCTTGCATTTTTTACGTACCACCTGGTTATAATTAAGGTGCAGCTCCTCACAAATGTCCAGAATGTGATGTAATTTACGTATGAGAGCGTAGTTTCGTAGATGTGTTGATGCGTTAAAGCTGAAAACAAAATTAGTTCTAATTTTGGCCGCTAGGTGCAAATCTGGCACTGTGAATGCAAGACAGTCGCACAGAAATATTTCCGTATGTAACATATTAGGAACGAGACTTGAGCAGGGAAGGTCAACCAGATGAGATAGGCATGATGTCGATTTTATTATTAACCGCCAGTTACAAAACTGTTTCTCGCTGCAGATTCCGGTGGAATCTGTGCAACATCTTCCTGCACAGTGCTATTCATATTAGGTGAGACAGAATTTGTCTCTGGTAAACGTGTTCTTTTAGATGTCCGTAGAGTCAAACGTTACATGGATCCAGATCAAGCAATCTTGCAAGCCATATAACTGGGAAACTTCCAGAGATAGCACGTTCGTGGAAGATTGCATTAAGCAGATCTTTCACTGGGCGAGCCATGCAACATGTTTCCCCATTTTGCATGTAAACAGTAGCTTCCACTCAGTTGCGCTCTTCCAAAGCAGGAATCGCATGCTGTACAAAGAGGTTTCGATAAGGCGCAGACGCCATTGTACAGCTGTCAGGCCCTGTTGGTGTATTCTTCTCGAAGAAGAACGCACCGAGAATGAATGTGCTTATGAATCGACAATACAGAATCACATGTGCCGAATGCAGTGGTTCTTCGTGAACAACAAACTATTTAACAGTACCACAAATTCGACGGTTCTGTGTATTCACTGCATTCTAGAGTGTAAAATTTGGCTCGTTACTGCATACAGTGTTGCCCTACAAAATGTCATCAACTTTGATCCGTGGCAGAAACCGAAGAACAAATTCAGAAAGTTATTACGGATCGTGATATTTCAGTTGCTGCATCGTCTGGATCTTGTAGGGGTACCAGTATGAAATAGGCAACTAATCTTTCTGTGTTGCTGAGTCCGCGATGGGCAATTCTCGTGACACTGCACAGGCATTAACACAACCCGTAGCACTTACAGCATAGCCAGTTTGCAACAACGGCAACCTCGTCAATGACTTCCACAGGGGTAGGACGCCTTCCTCATCCAGGTGCTACACCAGGCACACAAGTGTATTCGAATTTGATTATTGTCTTCTTTATACCATTTAATGACATCAGTCTTCTGCTTAGACCTTGTAGACGGAGATACTCTCTCATTGCAGCGCTCTAAGTGCTGCCATTCACATAAAACTGTTTCAATAACGGTGCAAGGTTTCTCTTCTCGATATCCACACTGTTCACTCACGTTATGGCTTGCCAAATGACTGCGAGGATCTCATACCGTTACATAAACAACGTATAGCTCCACAGATTTGCATCTTGTGGCCACAAGTGGAACAATTTTTTTTTTCCAGCGGAAATTGGTTCCGAACTAACGCATTAGCATATGTACCAAGTTTCACTAGCACACTACAGTTACAGCGAACAATGGACTTCTGTGAGTAGTTGCATTTTAATTATAATCACCTGATAGATGGAAAACCTTGCATTTCGGTCAACATACCGGCATTATCTTCTTGCTTGGGAATCTACTATACAGTAGCATTGCTGCGTGCAGTGTCATCCTCCATTTCGTTTTTATTGCAGGCGCAACTACATCTTCAAATTGTGTCTTTTCTTCTATTCACTTGACTGGTTTTCTATCTCTTCTAGTATTCTCCACGACAAAGCTCGCCATTTAATTGCTCGCTGATCAACGCAGAATGCTTTTCACTTAAAAAATCCACGTAACGCCCTCTTACTTCAAATCTGGTAACTCACTTTTACGTTCATAAGCTTAGTTATTAAACCTTCAGTTTACTTACGGCACTTGAAACAATTTTTATTCTTCTCTTTATATCTCTTGCTTCCCTTCCTTTTGTTGATTTTTCACTGCCCAAAATACAAAGTATGATCAACTGGCACCGTAATTACACTGTCAACTAGTACTATTTTCCACTAGAACACATTGAAAAACATCATTCAGAAAAATGAGTATGATTTACATGCTTTCCAGTAACACGTATTCGTTCCATCTTTCTTTTCTTTTTGCATTTCAGACTAAGGTTGCAAGAAACTCCTGCCCCCCCTCCACCACCACCACCACCACCCCCGCACTCTTATTAGAATCCAAGAATTTCTCAGATTAGGCAGTGAGTCCTTAGGTGGCGTATAAGGGGCTTACAGTAAAACTGCACACGCTTTCCAAGCCGAGTTTGTGATAATGTAGCCTGTCCGTTCTTGAACTGACTTAGTGGGCCGCCGCGTAGGAATTCTTCCTACCTATTACGTGTAGATGTTCTCGTAGTTTTATGTCCTCTTTTAGAGCCGCAGCAGTGCCATCGGATCCCGAATGTTTAATACTCCTGTATACATTTTCCGTAATGAAGCGGGAAGAAGTTTTCTTGTGCGAATAATTTTTACACTGGATGCCATTACGGTGTGTTTATTTAAGAAACACCGTAAAATGAACTTGTTCATACTTATTAGAAGCTAACTATCAACGGTACGGCCGGCCGGGGCGGCCGAGTGGTTCTAGGCGCTACAGTCTGGAACCGCTCGACCGCTACGGTCGCAGGTTCGAATCCTGCCTCGGGCGTGGATGTGTGTGATGTCCTTAGGTTAGTCAGGTTTAAGTAGTTCTAAGTTCTAGGGGACTGATGACCTCAGAAGTTAAGTCCCATACCGCTCAGAGCCATTTGAACCATTTTATCAACGGTACGGTGGTCTACCGCATGACTAGATCGAAAGGCATCCTATTGACGACTGCGGACTACGGCACGAAGTCTGTAGCTGGAGCTTACAATCGATATAGTTCGCGTAAGATCGTAAATCTTTGGTTATGCCAAATTTATTCATTTATTTATTAATATCAACGTTTTGGCACTGTAAAATTACTGAAAGATAGTATTTATGACCCATAAACTGCTCCTGATGTGTGGGTGGCAAAGGGCCACTTTTTTTAGAAAATATTTGTTAAAAACTATTACTTGAATTGCGTCAGGGTAAATTTACTTTCCCTACGTAACTCCTTTCTGATGTCACTAGCGATTTCTGCATTGGCACCTCATCCCACAGGCTCTGTAAGCGCCACATGATCAACCACCTCCCATAGCCAGCATCGGAGCCTACCGCTCTCTCCTTACTCCGTACGTATTGCAGCCGTGATACATTCACTTCACGTACGTGAAATAGCAAACCTTGAAATAAAGCAAATTGCGCCCTTATCTGCAAATAAGGGGTACCTTACAACAGAATTGCTTCTGGACCACTGAGAGCAATTGTGGTGATGAATGAACGTTAGCTCTAAATGTATAAAAATGTAAGTTAATGTGGATGAGAAAACTGTAATGTTAAGACACAGTATTACACTACTGGCCATTAAAATGGCTACACCACGAAGATGACGTCCTACAGACGCGAAATTTAACCGACAGGAAGAAGATGCTGTGATATGCCAATCATTAGCTATTCACTGCATTCACACACGTTTGGCGCCGGTGGCGACACCTACAGCGTGCTGACATGAGGAAAGTTTCCAACCGATTTCTCATACACAAACAGCAGTTCGCCGGCGTTTCCTGGCGAAACGTTGTTGTGATGCCTGGTGTAAGGAGGAGAAATGCGTACCATCGCGTTTCCGACTTTGATAAAGGTCGGATTGTAGCCTATCGCGATTGCGTTTTGTGGGATCGTGACATTGCCGCCGGCGTTGGTCGAGATCCAATGACTGTTAGCAGAATATGGAATCGTTGGGTTCAGGAGGGTAATACGGAACTTCTTATCCGCATGGCTGTAACGGATCGTGCAGCCACGTCTGGATCCCTGAGTCAACAGATGGGAACGTTTGCAAGACAACAACTATCTGCACGAACAGCAGCATGGACCATCAGCTCGGAGACCATGGCTGCGGTTACCCTTGACGCTGTATCACAGGCAGGAGCGCCTGCAGTGGTGTACTCAACGACGAACCTGGGTGCACGAATGGCAAAAGGTCCTTTTTTAGGATGAATCCAGGTTCAGTTTAGAGCATCATGATGGCCGCAACCGTGTTTGGCGACATCGCGGTGAACTCCCGTTGGAAGCGTGTATTCGTCATCGCCATAGTGGCGTATCACCCGGCGTGATGGTATGTGGTGCCACTGGTTACACGTCTCATTCACCTCTTGTTCGCATTGACGGCACTTTGAACATTGGACGTTACATTTCAGATGTGTTATGACCCGTGGCTCCACCCTCCATTCGATCCCTGCGAACCATACAATTCAGCAGCATAATACACGACCGCATGTTGCAGGTCCTGTACGGGCTTTTCTGGATACAGAAAATGTTCGACTACTGCCCTGGCCAGCACATTCTCCAGATCTCTCACCAACTGAAAACGTCTAGTCAATGGTGGCCGAGCAACTGGCTCGTCACAATAAGCCAGTCACTACTCTTAATGAACTGTGGTATCGTGTCGAAGCTGCATGGGCAGCTGTACCTGTACACGCCATCCAAGCTGTGTTTGAAGCAATACCGAGGCATATCAAGGCCGTTATTACGGCCGACGTGGCTGTTGTGGGTACTGCTTTCTCAGGATCTATGCACCCATATTGCGTGAAAATGAAATCACATGTCAGTTCTAGTGTAATATATTCGTCGAATGAATATGCTTTTACCATCTGCATTTCTTTTTGGTGTATCAATTTTAATGAGCAGTAGTGTATTAGACTCGTGCTTGATACAGTCAAGTTGTTCAGATATCTGGCCGCAACGTTACAAAGCGATATGCAATGGCTCGAACATGTGAGAACCGTGTTTGGAAGGCGAACGGTCGACTTCGGTTTTTGGGAGAATTTTAGGTAAGTGTGATCAACTGTAAGGGAGACCGCGTATTGGACGCTGGTACGACCTCTTATTATTGCCCGAGTGTTTGGAATCTGTATCAGGTCGTATTGAAGGAAGACATCAAGAAATTCAGAGAGAGCTGATAGATTTGTTAGCGGTAGATGTGAGCACCATGTAAGTGTTACGGAGATGCTTCTGGAACTCAAATAGGATTCCCTGCAAGGAAGGCGACGTTCGTTTCGAGAAACACAATTGAGAAAATTTGGAGACCTGGCTTTAGATGACTGCCAAACGATTCTCCTGCCGCCAACATAAATTGCGCTTAATGACCACGAAGAAATGATACGAGAAATTAGGGCTCATGTGGAGGCATATAGATAATCGTTTTTCAGTTGCCCTGTTTGAGAGTGGAACGGGAAACGAAATGAGTATTAGTGGTACAGGGTACCGGGGTACCCTCCGCCACGCACTGTACGGTCGCTTGCAGAATATCTGTATAAATGTCGATGTCGATTTAAATGCAGAATCTGCTTGCCTGAATCCTCTTTCAGTTCACAATTTATAACCAAATGGAAACTGAGTTGATGTACGTATTATGCCCTGTAATAAAGCCGTTTGAATCAGTGTGGCGTTTTTCAGTGGCCGCTAGTGGAGATTTTGTTGAAAGAGTATCAAAAATTTTTTGAGAATCCTCCAAGACCCAAACACACTGACAGTCCATACTCACTGTTTCGTACCAACTTCCAGTCTATAATTATGTAAATTTAATTCTGTGACTGATGCTCTTTCTACTCCACAGTTGCTACAAGCGAAGAACCCTGTGAGCACAATCTGTCAGTGGCTCGTGTAAGCTTTGTTATACGTCAATTCTTACTGCAACGATTTGTGTGTAGTCAGGTGTAGACGTAGATAACAAGACCGTCATTTACATAAATTATTTACAAAAGTATCTGAAAATGACACTCAGACCGACAATCACTCATCTATTGCATTTTCTTGATAAGAGTATGTTTCTCACGTTGTTCCATTTCCTACTATCTAACCAAATGTGTTCGACATTTTCATCGCGAACAGTTCACGGATAAGGAGTGACGAGTTGTACCACAACATTCTCTATGAAACAACGAACCTTTTCTCTGCTTCCTGTTGAGTGGAGATGTGAGACACTGTATGAACTGATCCGCTCGTTGGACAGGGATGTCTAGGTTGGCCAACAACTAAATATTGTTTAAGCGAAACAGTTTATGGGATAGGATTGGGTTTCACCATATTTCTGAGCATTATTTACATCACACATACATCTCTGTGATTTCATAAGTACTCGTCACAGTCGCTCTAAACAGTCATAAGCAACTTTCAACATCAGGACATTATTACGGATTGCTATCCCGTGTCAGTGATATTTCCATTCGGGTTGCTGAAATGAACGCTCCGGATTTATTCCTTCTAACAGAGAATTTGGTGTTTCAAATTGTCACCTGCATCAATTACTAACGACTTATTTTATTTCAGTGCAAACAGAAACACTATGAGCCAGGAAGCCGAACTGAAATAATTTCGTAATAATGTGACTTACATGAAAACTCGTGACTGTTTGTTACAAAACAAAGCCTGCATGTTATTTTGTCGAATTCGTTCTTCATGCATTCGACAGCGAAATATGCTGCAAGATGACCGAATTTCTCGCAAAAATAAATGTAATCTGCAGGGAAAAACAGGAAACAAACGTACATACAAGAACCAAGACGGAACAAAATGAATAGAGAACCAACAAAGAAAAGTTCGAATCAAAATTGGTGTAGTACAGGAATGCACACTTTGGCCTCTACTGTTCAATTTACACATCAAAGAAGCAATGACGGGAACAAAAGAAAAGTTCTGGAGCGGTATTAAATTTCAGGGTCAAACGATCTCAATAATAAGATACGCTGGTTACATAACTATCGTATTTGACTTTAGGGAGGAACTATACGACTCGTTAAATGGAACGAACGGTGTCACTACGATCGCGTTCAGAAAAGCTTCCCCTCTGCATTTCTTGTGTGAAAACAGTTCAGGATTTTAAATAAAAGAAAATTTATTGTTATTCTACATCATTATTCTTTACGTCTAAATATTTTCTGCCCTTTGCTGCTACAGGGCTCCGGTCCAAATTGTAGCGTGTAACAGGGCGGTGTGTAAAGGAACAACGTCCGGTGCGGTCCGTGATTCGAACTCGAAGTGTTCGTTCAAACAAGTAGCGCCCTCACCTTCATCTATATCTACATCTACGTTTATACTCCGCAAGCCACCCAACGGTGTGTGGCGGAGGGCACCTTCAGCATAATGGTGCCACAGCATACTCAAGGACTGCGAATTGTCATAGATCATCCCCCACAAAGTCCCGACTTGGCCCCATCCGATTTTCATCTGTTTGGATTTTCATGTGTTTCCAAAACTTAAAGATCTCTTTCAAGACTTGACGTGGATAGTGATGAAGCGGTAAAAACAGGGGTGAGGTTTTGGCTACGTAAAAAATGTCAAACATTGTACAGTGACGGTATCTACAAACTGGTCTCTCGTTGGGAGAATGTGTTCGTTGCCAAGATGACTATTTTGAGAAATAAATGTGTAGACTTGAAGTATACAGATTTAGAATGTTAACGTTTCTTTTATTTTAAAAGCTTTAAGAGCTTTCATGTACGAAATTAGAAGGCATTACTTTTCGGCATGCCCTCGTAGGACCGCATGTGCACTGAGAGTAAACCAAAGAAAGACGAAAGTAATGATGTTGTAACCCACAGATTTTTCGTGGGCAGCCACAGGACGAGGGGAAGCTACCTAGACTGCTCTAGCTGGCATCAGAGAATATAGAGAGAAAGTGAAATGAAATGAATCCAGAAAATCTGATTACAGATTCGTTATGCTGACAAGATGACGAGTACATTGGAACAAGCATAAACATGTCTATTGCGTAACTAAATGCTCGCTAGTCAAATCAATCAGAGTATGAAACTAATTTTCTCCGGCCACTGAACATCACCAATGTCATGCCGGTAAGGCGGATTAATGGAAGGAGAAGGCTAAAATTTTTCTATTTCACCATTCAACTGATGTTAAAATGTGCTCAAGATGGCGAGTTCTCTTTCGAACTTTGCCAGAGAGGAGGCAGGCGCGTACGGACACCAATTATCGACGCGTTCGAAGAAATGGCTCCGAAACGGGTCACACAATCTGAACTTCAAACGGCCGAGCGACACGACCGGTCTGAGGCCATCGAAACCGTTAGCGCCTCCTCCCGCAGTGATACAGGCGACCGGCACCTCTTCACCTCCCACGGAATGTTATTTTGGGGTGGCACCCGAGTTATCAAAAGCAGCGAGAGACGATCTGCTGCCCTCAGTTGTCTGCAATTGCTTGAAGGTGCTAGGCGTGTCACTCCGTGAGCAGCCGCAACGTCTAACTTAATGCCTTCTTGGAACATGGTTGTCTCTTCATGCCATTGGAGTAGCAGATAGTACTCGAGTAAAATAACAGTCGATCGGGAACTCGCAGCAGTTACGGTAACTGCTGTCGGGCAGTCACACCAAATGCTTTGCTCGCATTCATCATGGCGAGTCTGAGAGGTGGCATGAGGCCCCTCTCATATTTCTATCTTAGAGTAATTCGATTTTCCTCTCTAATTGCATGCGGTGAAAAATCGCTATTCTTTCACACGCGGACTTCCCACGCAGCGGCTCTCGTCACCTGGGTGGTCCGGTGACAGGTGGGTGCTGCTGATCTTGAAAGGGTTAAGCCGACGGGTGTGAGGGAGTCAAGTGGATACTTTCCAGACGCCGACATTGTCATAAGAGCGGGGGCGACACGCCCACAGGGGCGTGACGGAGCGGCTGGGCTAGAGATTCCGTTTCTTAGCAGAAACTTAGTGAAAACACTTTCTGGCGGGCTATCAGCGAGGCGTGGGAATGACTTGTGTTCCCAGGTAGACTTCTCGGGCAAATTCCCGCGTTTTCTGCAAAATCATAACTGTGATTGGCTTGCTCAGGGGATAGCAAAATCGGCGCAGAAATTGGCGGCAAGTATAGTAGTGCGTCAGCAATAGAGTGGAATTTTCCGCCAGTTTTCGAGTTTCTGATTGCAATGTTTAACCACTACCACTGTCGTGGGGTTGGGAATGTTTTGTGTTCGGCTTGTACGGGTGCTCTTGAGGGAGTCAGCTCTCGCCTTTTGGTCGGAGTAGGTTACAAGACTGAGCTCTCGCTGCTCTGGACAGCCTGCCTTCCATTGGCTGTCTAATATACTTTCATTTACTTGTAACTGTTTCACGAAGTTGCTGAAGTTTTGACTTCCGTGTAACTTTCCTAGTACAGTTGGCAATTGCGCGTTCTGCATACAAGCGACCTATGTTGTCCGTCTTGAGCAGTTCTAGCTAAAGTTTTCTGTATCGGAGTTACTGTGTGACTTCACTTGTTAAAATCAATCACTGTACCGTCAGTGATTGTGTGGCGAGCCTTCTTCGTCTCCCTCAGAGGCGCATTTGTATTGATAGGAAGTCTTTAGTCTGGAATAACCGGACCAGGATAATTTGTTTCGGGCTATACTCGCGACATTATCATCACCACGACTGAACGTCGAAGCAACCGCCCATCGCTTCCAGTACGCCAGATCGTGTCCTTGCAGTTAAGAAGACAGCTTGGTAATGTATGTCCGCAGCACCGGCAGATTATGGATGTTTCCTCTGTGATGATCAGAGCTCAGCAGAGCGCGCCTGTTCCCGTCTTTTCTTACGTGGTTCTGTCTTGGGTGTTCATTCTCTGAGTTCTCACTAAGGAAACAGCAATTAATGTTGGGTTGGCTGGGAGTTTCTCTTAAGATCTGAGTTGCAAGGAATTGGCTCCACATACCACTTGGTCATAAACGTCACAACCTAGTTTACAGCCAACTTGACCTTCACAGCATTTAGTTGCGTATCCGTTTTGATGTACTGTAAATGTTTCATGTGTTGAATTTATAATATTGAGTTTAGTCATAACAAATCAAATTGTTATTTTGGACAGAACTTTCATTCTGTAGATCGGTAGAGCAACCATTTCATTTCTCACCACGTTAATGTAACTTATTTATCAAATTAATTTCTATCAAATTAAATTATTGCAGATGCAAACTCTTTTCTACTCCACCTGCAGGGTCGATTAGAATCAGTTCGCGTTTCTGCTTAATCCATGTGCAACAGCAGAAATCGGAGTTAGAAAGGGGGGGGGGGGGCTTAGAGCATAATTTCCATATGAAGATTCTAGATGAATTTAGTGTTCAATACACTGCTAGCCCCGGCACTTCGCAAGTCTACTATCAGTAATGCGGTAAGCTTCACCGCGCCGGCCCCGTTCCTGCAAACGCATCTCGACGCCCTTTGCCTGCAGTTATCATTTTAGAGGATCAACTGCGGCAGGTGGCTCTAACTCTCTCTCCAGGTGCATTCTATTACCTTATCAAGCTGCTTGATGTGTTTGTCATCTGTAATTCGGGTCCTAGAACAAGAAGGCAGCTCGACAAATCGTTCTGAAATGATATGTCAACAGACATAATTGTGCGACATTACTATCACGAATTACGTAGATTTGGTTTCCACTATACTTCCTTGTTCAACTTCGCTATAGGCCTTTCCCTCATTAAAGCTTTCTCCGGTCCCTCTTTCTTTTGTTGTATCACCGACTTGGCAGCAAAAACCGGAAAGTATGTTACGTGACAAATGCCTTCGCATTTCAAGGACGGAAGATCAGCAGTTGAGTGACAGTCTCGCTTTCTAATAGAGAAAAGGTATCAAGCCATCCTTCATGCTTTTAATCTCAGTCGCCGCTGATATGATGACAGACACAGTCACTCTCAAATTCCGTTACGACCAAGTGACAGAAACTGCAGTCGCTACCAGGTGTAGATTAGAGGCGTTCTTCAAAATTGAGGATTCCGCAGTAGACTACGTGATGGAATTTTGTTACCCTGGAAGGTCGACGGACGAAAAACATAGGTGATACGATGCGGACCAGCAAAGGCAAAGGGATACTCCTTTTTAAACGAAGTTTGTTAGTGCCAAGCACAGCATTAAGCTGAGGAATAAATTTCTGAGAAATTACCTCTGAGCACAGCATTGTATAGCAGTGAACCATGGACTGCGGGGAATGTGGAAGAGAATCGAAGTGTTTGAAATGTGGTGTTACGGCAGAGGGTTGGAATCTAAGTGAACTGATAAAATAAGATATGAGAAGGTCCTTCAACGAAGCATCGAGGAAGGGAATTTGCAAAAATAGTGACAACATGAAGTCATGGGCAGCCGCATCAGTCCAGACTGCAGAGTAATGAAAAACTAAGAAAAAATACGTATGACCTCCGTCCCATCAGAGCAGCCCCATGTTACTACGTAAAAACAGGGTTACATTCATTCGATATCGCATTGAGAAACGTGGCCAGTTAGTATGTTAACTTCAACACTCAATAATAGTATCTACTTCAGCCACTCAGTTACTGTTAAAATTTCGTAAAGCATAGTTATTGTGAAACTTCCTGGCAGATTAAAACTGTGTGCCCGACCGAGACCCGAACTCGGGACCTTTGCCTTTCGCGGGCAAGTGCGCTACCATCTTTTTTTATTTATTTTATTTTATTTTATTTTATTTTATTTTTTTGCATTTTGTTCGTTATTTATCTTTGTGTTTGGTCGTTGCGGACGTCGCAAGACATCCTGTTTTTAAGTTCGGTGGTTGATCCTTCCACACAGTTTTTTATCACAGAGGCCAACCGGCTCTCTGGCAGAACACGCTGAGCTACCGTGCCGGCTATCTAGCTAAGAAGTGGACTGAGCTACCGAAGCACAGATGGTAGAGCACTTTCCCGCGAAAGGCAAAGGTCCCGATTTCGAGTCTCGGTCGGGCACACAGTTTTAATCTGCCAGGACGTTTCATATCAGCGCACACTCCGCTGCAGAGTGAAAATCTCGTTCTGGAAACATAATTATTGTCTTCAAGAAGGAATGTTTGAGTTGTCACTCCTCAAAGCGCCGAAGCTCTTCCTCAAAAGTTGCCTTGGTTTTTATTAAAATCATGCTCTCCAGATACTAGCTTTGTTGCAGTTCTATTCGCATAGCCGTATTCGACTCGATTTCGACTCATTTTCATATCTAGTAAGTATGCGTCAGCTGACACTGGCACATGATGTCCGAACTCAGATACGGGGTTACCATAAATGAATCATTCGCCGTCCAAGCTCTGTAGTTTCCCAAATATTACATGTTGAAAACACAGTGACGGAAAAGAAATTGTAACACCAAAATAATTAATGTAGATTAATGAATTTTCGGGAATACATTTGTCTAGGTATCATATTAAACTGATTAATAATGCACGATCAAAGATTAATGCAAGCGCAAAGTAAGCCGTCGCCATTGTGAAATGCTAGTACATTAGTAACCGGTGTAACCGCCAGAATATTCAATGCAAACATTCACGAAAAATGCAACCGTGGATGCAGGGTATTGCATACGTGCTGGAGGTCAGTTTGTGGGATGAAGTTCAATGCCTGTTGCGCTTAATCGATCAGTAAATCGATTCTACGCAGAATCGGAGAGGAAAGGAATATGTGGAAAACACTGATAAGGAGAAGGGACAGGATGATAGGACATCTGCTTAGACATGAGGGAATGACTTCCATGGTACTAGAGGGAGCAGTAGAGGGCAAAAACTGTAGAGGAAGAAAGAGATTGGAATACGTCAAGCAAATAATTGAGGACGTAGGTTGCAAGTGCTACTCTGAGATGAAGAGGTTAGCACAGGAAAGGAATTCGTGGCGGGCCGCATCAAACCAGTCAGTAGACTGACGAAAAGAAAAAAAAAAAAAAAAAAAAAAGGTCCGATAATGTCACTTATGTGCTGGATTGTAGACTGATCTGGTAATCAAGGAAACCAAGGCAACATGTCGACACTCTATAGAGCATGTTGGTCTACGACAGCGGTATGTGGGCGAACGTTATAATGTTGGAAAATACCTCCTGCAATACTGTTAATGAGTGACAGCACAACTTGTCAAATGGTCAAATCACCACACTGACGTACAGTTTTTCAGTCTTGGTGTGTGGGATATCCATGACAGTGCTCCTGCTGTCATACGAAATCGCACCACGAGAGTACGTCCAGTTTGTCTAGCATGCAAATGGTTCAAATGGCTCTGCGCACTATGGGACTTAACATCTGATGTCATCAGTTCGCTAGACTTAGAACTTATTAAACCTATCTAACCTAAGGATGTCACACACATCCATGCCCGAGGCAGGATTCGAACCTGCGACCGTAGCAGCAGCGCGGTTCCAGATTGAAGCGCCTAGAACCGCCTAGGTACTGCGTCCGGCGTCTAGCATGCAAACATGTTGGTTGCAGGTCTTCAAATGATATCCTGTTCCCAACATACGACGATCACTGGCACCGAGGCAGAATAAACTTTTATTAGGAAGCCGCCCAAGGAGCTCTCGCTTGACTTCACTGAAGTCGCAAATGGTGGTATCTTGGGGTCAGTGTGACGCACGCTGCAGGGCGTCTGTCTCCGACCTATCCTTGAAGAAATCCGTTCGTATTAGTTCTTTGTGCCGCTGTGGTGCCAACTGCTGCTCAAGTAGCTGTTGCAGATTCACTAAGAAGCGCCAGACATAAACTAACACACTGGTCTTTCCTCTCGGTGGTTCTACCTGGGTGTCTGGAACCCAGTCTTCTTACAACTGTGCACTCACGTAACCACCGCTACCAGTAATCATGTACAGTGGCTACCTTCCTGCCAAATCACTCTGGTGTATCGCAGAAGGAAAATCCAGATTCTTGCAACCCTATAACACGACTTCAATTAAACTCAGTGAGGTGTTGATAATGGCGTCTTTGTTGCCTTAAAGGCATTCTTCGCTAACATCAGTTCACCACGCCGAATCTCGAATTCTCGAAAGTAACTAACGCTCACGAGCGTCACAACATGTATTTAAAGCAACCGGATTATCATCCTCATGGTGGAGTTACTAGTGCCACTTTTACGCGACTAGTACGAAATTCGAATACACATAATATTTCAGATGTAGGAACACGCTTCCCAACTTTCGTTTATGTCGTTAAAATCCTTCTTGGTGCTGCGATTTTTTTTCCATCAATTTATGACTGCTGAATAAATTGAACAGTAAATTCACCAAATTTGCGTTTTGTACTCGACAAATGTTCTATGAGCGCCCCTCTGGTCACACGACATACGTCCAAGTGGTAATCGAGTTCGTTGGACATATTATTAAACAAGTCAATCATCAACACAGCGGAGCTGATACTTTCTCCGAGCTGTTTCAGTTTTCTTGGCAGTGGGGCAACGCAAACTCGGTCCTTAATAAGCCCCCGAAAGGGAAACGTCACAAGGCGTTAGGTCAGTTGATCCTGTGGCCGTAGGGGGTGGGGGGTGGGCGGGGGTGGGGGAGGGGTGCAAGGAACAGATTCTTTTGGTGTTCATCATTACATCCAATCCAGGAATGTGAAAGTTCGTCGCTTAGGTAGCGATGAATATCGGTGCTCCAATGAGGGGCTACCCCGTATCGCAGGAAGATAAAATTTCCGGAATCAGGAGTCAGTTTTGGAAAAATCACAACTGTCACTTATAAAGGGAAGAGGCACCCCTCAAAGTATCTTCGTCTGTAACAATGAACAGAAAACGTTAACTTTCGGTGAATCTCGTTCAAGTGCCACAATTTCGTGACAATTTTCAGTGGCCCACAGTCTCACAATGTGCCGATTAACCTGTCCAGATAAACAGAAGGTTTCTTCCAACAAATAAAATAATTCTTTTGTTTTATGTAAGTCTGCAGGCTTTCGTGGCCGTTGTCACTGAAGCTAAAATCTTCTGGGTTGTTAGGCCACGTCATGTTTCTTCTAAAATGTTCGACGTTGCGATCCCTCTGCTGGGATCTTCCTCTGGATCTTTTGGTGTCCACTACTGCTAGGACACTTTTTGTTTTTTTGCCATTTTGTCAAGCACTGGTGTCCTAACCCCAGCTGGTAAGCATAATGCCATCTCGATATGTTTACATTCTGCTCTTGCATCAGTCTTTCTTGTACATGTAATGCTTTGGGAAATACATTGCTTTGAGAACGAATGTGTCTTTTATGGTACCCCTGTATTTTATTACGTGACAGTGCTGCGATCTGCATGAACACTTCATATACTCTTAAGAGATAAGTCTGAATAAGATTACAGAATAACTGGCAACAGGAGACGTCACTTCAGTAACTACACTGAAGTGACAAAAGTCGTGGGATACCTCATAATACGGTGTCGGACCTTCTCTTCCCGACATAGCGCTGCAGCTCGATGTGGCATGGACTCAAGAAGTCGTTGGAAGTCCCCTAGAGAAGCACTGAACCATGCTCTCTCTATAACCATCATTAATTGCGAAAGTGTTGTAGGTGCAGGTTGTTTGCATGAACTGACCTCTCGATTATGTGCCATAACTGTTCGATGCGATTGATGTCGGGCAATCTGGGTACCAGAATGGTTTTCAAACCAGTCACGAACAGCAGTGGACCGGTGACATACATCGTTGTTTGGGAACATGAAGTCCATGAATGGCTGCAAATGGTCTCCGTGTACCTGAACATAATGATTTACAGCTAATGATCGGTTCATTTGGACCGGAGGACCCATTCCAGTTCATGAAATCACAGACCACACCATTATGGAGCCACCACCAGCTTTCACAGCACCTCGTTGACAACTTGGGTCAATGGCTTCGTGGAGTCTGTACCACTCTCGAAGCCTATCATCAGCTGTTACCAACTGAAATGAGGACTCATCTGACCAGGCCACGGTTTTCCAGTCGTTTAGGGTCCAATTCATATGGTCACGAGCCGAGGAGACGCGCATCGGGCGATATCATGCTGTTAGCAGATATTCGCGTCGGTCGTTTGCTCCCATAGTCCATTAACGCAAAATTTTGCAGCACTGTCCTAAGGGATAAGTTCGTTGTACGTCCCACACTGATTTTGGCGGTTATTTCACGAAGTGCTGCTTGTCTGTTAGCACTGACACCTCTAAGCGTATGCAGCTGCTCTCGATCGTTACGTGAAAGCCATCGGCCACTGCGTTATCCGTAGTGAGAGGCAATGCCTGAAACTTGCTATTTTCGGCGCACTCTTGAAATTGTGGGTCTCGGAATAATGAATTCCATAATGATTTCCTGAATAAAATTTCCCGTGCTTTTAGGTCCAACAACTACCACTCCACGTTAATTCATTTAAATCCCATCGTGAGGCCATAATCATGTCCGACACCTTTTCACATTGATCACCTGAATAAAAATGACATTCCACCAATGTATTGCCCTTTTATACCTTGTGTACGCGATACTACCGCCCGTCGGTTTAGAGAGTTACAGCCAAAAACAGTTTTTCCCGAATCAGACTCACTTAAATCTATCCAAAGTCACATCGACACTGTTTGCATTGACCATCATTTTTTCAGTACACGAAATCACCTAAGAATTCTAACGCTGTATGCTACATAGCGTACGGTGAGAAACTCGAATACTCTCGGAATACTATGGAAGTGATGTCACTAGACTACGAAGATAATAAACTTAGAGGGGTCGAACTTTCCGTCTGAAATTAGACACCCAGCTCAAATGGCTTTGAAGCGAAAGTCATAACTAATTTCTAACGTTTTTTTTTCTTTTTAAAGAAAGAAAAAGAAAAAGAAATGTTGCCAGCGGCATTCCATGGCTGGTCGAAGTGTATTGCTGTCAGCATACATAGATGCTTCGGCCCACGAGGAAAGGAATGCCGCTGTTTACAAATCGCCTTATATATGTCATCTATGGGGAGTACGAGTGTAATTTTGTAAGAAACTTCTGTAACAGAGAGGGGTATTCGGGTTTCCGAAGCGTGAAGCACATAAGAAATGGTTTTAGGCTTAGGGCACTAAGTTTTTAAAATACACGTGCAGTATTTTATGTGCTACGCAGTACTCCGTGTTTGAGGCAGTTTTCATTTATCAACCACTCCTGATCCTCTAATGTATTATAATGAAATATAAGACAAGTGTGATCTGCAACTGCTTCAGGAAAGCTAACCCAACAAAGCGGAGTGCAAACTTTGCGCCAAACTTCACCTCAGAGAACAAGGTGCTGTTACCTCTTTAGAAGGATATTTACAAATTTTTAAACACTGATGAAAATGACGACCGGAGGATACCTGAAAATTTTATGAGAACTACTCCATCATCCTTCGTTGTTGCCATTCTGCAACAAATTAATAATCTTTGATGAGAATCAGAAGTGTAACAATGCGAACCCTTAAATAAAGTGAGACCTATTGGTCTGTTTCCACTACGACCTTGTATTTAACGATTAATGCAGTCAACAAGCCCTTGGTGAAGTGTCATTTCAGTGTTGCTTTTTTCGGATGACGTTCAGATGTTCAGATGAGTGTGAAATCTTATGGGACTTAACTGCTAAGGTCATCAGTCCCTAAGCTTACACACTACTTAACCTAAATTATCCTAAGGACAAACACACACACCCATACCCAAGGGAGGACTCGAACCTCCGCCGTGCCTTTTTTTCCACGTAAGTACTTGTATTATAACTTTACGGTGAATAGCTTAGTAGCTTCCGGCAAAACTGTAACTAAACGTAAATGTTTTCTGAGTATCGTACCACGTTGCAATGTAAAAAAAGCTACACTGCAGAAACCAACGTTTTTGCCACAGTTACGGTGACCTTCTTGTGGGAGTATTGACCAGTAGTTCCAGAGGAAGGCTAATTTTAACTGTGTTCGAAACGTTGGTCTCTTCATATAACTGTTTTTACATTGTGACGCCGTTCGATACGCAGAAAAGTTTTCTTTCATCTGACTCTGGCCATGGGAGCCTAAGAAATTATGAAATATAAGAACCGACGAGTTCACACGTGATCTATGGCCTGTATGCTATGTCTCTGAAAGCACTCATCTGTACTTGGTTCTGTGATCTTCATTTCCTGCCAGTTTTCACACCTTGTTACCTCTCATAGATCTATGTTTTCCCTTTGGGCTACCCCTCAATTTCTTTCAATGAACGTATTTGTTGAAAACGTGTATTGCCTAAATAAATGTCCAAAAAATTCGTTTTTCCTTTTCTTTGGATAGCTGATATGAGATTTCCCTGCTAAACGATATTTTGCAAAACACCTTGATTTTATTTTCTTTCAGTCCAGTTGGTATTCGTTAGGTTTCTCCAGAGCCATATGTCTATCGCTTGTAAGCGTTTTCTGCCTGTCAGCAGTGGTGTCCAGTTTTCAGGGACATGGGTATAGCAACACATTGTGTATGAATCACACTTTAGACGAAAGTCTTGAAAAAATTATACTTTTCTTCCCTAAACTATCTAGTTCACTGACAGTTGTCTTCTTTCACCAAAAGCACAATTTGCCGTTGCATTAATTTTTCTGATTTACATACAATACTCCCCTTGTCATCTTCCCGGGTAACTCCGCACATTAAAACAGCTTCCGGCATTCGGGAAGGCCCGCCGGCCTCAGATAGAATCCACTTGGCAAATAAATGTGGAGGACCAGTGTGCTGGCCAGCTTGTCTGTGGTTTTTACGTGGCTTCCCACATCCAAATAGGTGAATACCAGGCTGGTACCAAAGTCTCACCTGTTTTACACGATTGGCAAACGTTTACAAAACGTTCACCGTTGGGGTACGTACATTCCATCCGGAAGTATGGATGACTGGATTGGAGCAGCATGGCGAGAGGAGGAATGATATCGGGCCACCCTCCACCATTTACAACGCCGAATACGGATATTAACATAACGACCCCGTGAAGATACGGGATAAAGGCCAAGAGAAAGACGAAGATGCTATGTGGCTTGTTTACTGAAATTAAAGTGTCTAAATAAAAAACATCAAATTTTCATTAGTTATTTCTTTCAGTTTCGCCGTCTGGCGTACTTGTCGTTGTTTTCTTTTCTTTCTACCATAATTTTTGATTCCTCACCAAAAGAACAACCTATTTCATAATTAGTTGATCCTTTCAAAGACGAAGACGACTACAAACCACTGTTGATAACGCTCTTAATTTATGGAAATATCTGCGCAGCCTATTTCGAACCGACAGGTTCATCTTCACACGTCGGTTCACATCAAGCTGCAAATTTGTTGAACTTTACGTAAGTTTTGTGCTCTTAATTGCCCCTCGTGGTGAAATCTCTTTGGGATGGTAGTGCTGCCGAAAGTACTGCGTATATTTGTCGCAAGATGTTGGTCTGTATTCACGAAATATCGTACAGTATGTGCAGCATTTACACGATTTGCGTATAATCACAATGCGTATGGCAAATCACACACATACACACTCAAAACCTTTTGCCACGTGGTCGATGTACACAAAGATGTTGATATCACACATACAAGAGCGCCAAATAATTTCTTTCTCAGAGATATTACAGTGTATACATCGATCTGACGATAGTAAATTTACAAGAAAAGTGGCATCCGTCCATCCTCGAAGGACGAGGGTGTAGCTTTGTTGGTTCAGAGTCTGCATAAGTTAGCTGTGGATGAAAAGTCCCAGTCGAGAGTGGCAGTCAGTGATGCTACAGTTTGGGTACGTGACACGTGAGGTACTTCGAACACAAGCCAGTCTTCTTTTCCGTCTTGTCCTCTTCCTGTCTTGTTCTACTTTGCTTTCATCATCTGCAAGCTTGACCCCATACGGCACACGAAGTCATCACTGGACACGGTGGTCAGCTGTACTTTCCCAGCGACTTGGGTTAATGTTGGCGTTGCTCAGGTCTCTCTTGCAGACATCCTTGAAGCTGTGTACTTGTAATTTAGTTTATCTGCGAGCAGTCCATCGTTCCACAGTGGATTTTTCAATCTAGTACTGACGGAGCACGCAATTCTGTTAGTAACTCCAGTTAGTAATCTCAGAGTCCACGGACAAGTTGTCGATCAGAAGTAGGTAAAGTCGTCAACTTTACAGAGAGAATTGCTGTCAGTGTTTTTCGATGGGAAGGCTGTTGATGCCCTGCACCATGATCATAGTCTTTTGGAGACTGATGGTAGGACTAAACTTTTTTTCAAGCAGTGATAATTTGTTAATTAAATACTGCAGCTCACGTTCTCTGTGTGTTACCAGAGCTGCATCGTCTCCATATAACAACTCACGAGTAAAAATTGTTTTTATTTTGGTCATTGGCTTGAGGCGATCAATGTTGAGATTTCCAACGGATCTAGTGTGTAAATATACTCCCTCCTCACGAAATTCAAAGGCAAATCTCAGGAGAAGGGAATACAAGATCCCAGGTAGAGTAGGAGCAGATTATTGATCGCGTTTTCTGGTAGAAAGAGACATTTGTAGTAGTTGAGGTGAGTATGCAATCTTCTGTAGCAACTTGAAAAACCCATTTCTGCTGAGTAAATCAAATGCTTCAACGAGGTCAGTAAAAGCAATACAAAGTTTCCTCTGATGTTCATGGCACTTCACTTGCAGCTGTCATAGACAAAGACGATATCCATATTGCTCAGCCTGGTCTGAAGATGCATTGATATTCTAGGCAGATTCTGGAAGCTAGGATTTGTAATGACATTAGGATGACTCTTGCATACGCCATTCCGACTACACTTAGCAGTGAAATGCCTCGGTAACTGTTGCAGTCACTCCTGTCTTCTCTCTGTTTATACAGAATAACAAGGAAAAAACGTTACATTTTACATACAATAAGCATTAATTACAAATAAAGTCAATGGATGTAGCAACCAGGTTTGTACGAAATGTGGCTTAAATGGAACATAAATATTTTCGTATACGCAGGGAACTAAACAAGTGGTGAGAAACACATAAACGTTACGACAGAAGAAATTAAATTAACATATGATTGGTAGTTGAAACTTAAAATTAACAGTTGTATTAATGTATGACTAAACACACTGCTATATTTTATTGTAGCGTTTATATTTGATTACTTACTGCGTGTTGTTGTCAAAAAGGGTAGTGGTTATATACGTTTTAAACTGGAAAGTAGATGAGTGAATACAAGGCAACATCGTTCGCAGAAACTGACGCAAGATTTTTAGCGTAAGTAAAATACACCTACAGTTACTCAGTCTTAAAGAATGGTTTACATTGTGTTCGATCGTTATAAAGAATAGCCACATTTAAATAGGTGTTTTGTTTACTGTATGGCAGTACCATCTCTGGAATGTTTCACCACAAGCGGGAATAAAGAGCCAAAAACTTATATAAACGTCAACGAATGTGCATATTGATGTGAAAACCCGTATGTTTATGAATCTGTCGATTCTAAACCGAGTACGGTGCTATTTACGTAAATATATAGCATTATCAATAGCGGCTGGATTGAAATAATCAACCTGTATTTTGTATATAGCCACGGTCTCGACATGTCAGTTATCAACAAAACAGCATTTATCATATTTTTTGCAACTAAAGAAAGTATACATCTCGCTGTTAGCAGTATCATCCCCCAAATCTCACTCTGGGAATGGACATCCATTCAGTTAACTTCATATGGCTTTGCCCAAACAATCTTCATAACGTCTTGGTTGAAAAAACATGCTGTTATCATTCAGAAATGATAATGACGTAACAATCTATCTAATGTAAAGCTCCAAGGACAGAAAACTCCAATTAACAAACTTTATGGAAACTTAATGTAGGGAAGTGAGTTATCATGACAGTGACGGCAACTATTGACGATAAAATATACACTGGTAATATTTTGATTAACGCCTATATCATTAAAATACTGAGAATATCATACAATAAGGCGAGGTAAAAGGAAAGAGCTATCATAGATTCTCTATCAAACATCTATAGGATAAATTCAAAATCATATGAACGAAAGTAATTCAGTCAAAGATAACATTTACCATGGAAGAGGATTGTAGCCGCATCGAAAATGAAATTCAATGCAACTACAATGCAGCTCGGGTATGAAAATGTTAAGTTAGGTAGTTGCTCAGTCGCTCTATAGTACTTTTGAGGTAGTTGTCTGAATGCAAACGCTATTAGATTGTTTCAGTTTTGGAAGTTTGATAATTCGTGAGATAGACATTGAAGTATTGCTCAGTCTTTCAATGAAGAAAGTTAATCATTACCGTTCTCAACGCGACGGTATAGTAAGACGAGTGTTATATTTCAATCGAGTGATATTGGTTTATCGGACTTAGCCTTCGTACTGATGAACAGTTACAAACCTGGAGAGCATTGGATCAACGACAGAAAAACAATTCGTAGTCTTGAATAGTACACAATAAAACGAAGGCACGAAGAAAGACAAGTACGCCAATTAGTCAAAAGTTGTCGTCAGCGTCACGGTTACTGAACTGAAGTTAATCTTGAATGACATGTCGGTGTGCGTGTGTTGTAGGGACAAACAATTAATTACAGAACGAACAATAAAATCTGAGTGAAAAGGTATATCTTACGTGTCGCCTAACTCATATAACGGACAATACAACGTGTATTAATGCAAGTTGATTGACTCTAGAAACATTTTAAGTGACTAAGTGAGTACATGAATAATGGACAGTGAAGAGTGATTAGCTTAAACCAGTATTACGGCGTATTAAAAAAACATTTACTCCAATATAAGTTAACTCTGGAGTTACGTCGGGCCGTTTGTTAATAACTGGACGTAGCTACGGCATAGCAACGGAATAGCAGGCAGCAAAATTTCATCCTCGCTATGTTTGATGTGAAAAACGACCGTAGTGATGAAATCAAGAATCAAGATTTAATTTCATCACGGAACTAATCGGGCATAAGATAAAAATATACGATTGCAGTTTACCAATTCACACAAGCTGCGAAGACTGTTGCGGACAGACAACAGAATATTTCCAAACCACGTGAGGAGCTGTGTTCTTACGAGAGCTACAGGTGCTGTTCCACGTCAAACCGACGGGAACGAACATCGTTACGAGTCGCGTCTCCTCACGGCGAGTGAATTAGGAGGGACGTCACACTAACCAGCGACTTTGACTTCCGACCCGATAACACCACATCCCTAACGCAGACAGCGGCCAATTACGAGTGCAAATTTGCCGAAATCTGGAAATGCACTCCAATCACGAGCACGTCTCGATGGCGTCGGTAGAGGTTGGGCTGGCTGCGAGATAATGGGAGCCAGCCATTGGCGGCTGCGACGGCGCAGAAGTTGCCGGAGGAGTTCGGCCGGCCCCTGAGGAGCCCGACCACAGGGAGGTCTGGGAGGGCCAGACGGCAGTGATTGAGATGCAGGCGGGGTGGCGCCCCTCGGCGGCGAGCGGCGTCAGGGTGTGGCGGCCTAGCAGTGGGCGGGGGCGGCGGGGGCGGCGGGGGCGCGGCGTGTCCGGATTAGCCGGCCTTCCAGCTAATTATGCCGGCTGGCGGTCCGTCTTTGATGTTCCCATTAGCGGCCGCTATGCAAATCGTCAGGCCGACACCTCCAGAGCGCTTTGAGGGCGTGGCAGCCGCCGCCCATTATCCGCCGGGTTCAGTCCACGTCGGCGGCGGCGTCGGTGGCGGCGTCGATGTCTGCTACAGGCCTAACGAGACCGCAGACTGAGCCGTCTGGACGTCGCACCCCAAACAGCCACTTCGTGATGGGAGGGCGAGCGTTGAACCTGCCGATACCATATGTCGTCTGTCTCCCCGTGATGTAGTAGCGTGTCTGTGACGTCACACTTGCGCAGAGATAGAATAGAACAGGGTTAATCTGTCAGGAAGTTTCTAAACAGCGCAAATACCGGCGCAGACTGTACGAATCAGTTTGAAAACAATCCCCTAGGTTTCCTGAATGGATTTTCACTCTGCAGTGGAGTGTGTGCTGATTTAAGACTTCCAACCAGATTAAAAATATTTGTTCATACCAATCCAGAGTGGAAATTTATTCCGGAAAAAATCCTCTATACTGTGGCTAACTAGTAGCCCATTTAGTGCGAGATCGCAAGTTCAGTCTGTTGAAAGTGTTAACAGTTTTGACAGAAAAATATTAGCTGCTAATGACTCACCATGCGCGCCAGAAGGGCGACATAAATTAATGTCTGGGAGGTGCAGGATCAATCTTCCCTGGAATGTATGTACTGTACTTCAGAAAATGGACGTCGTCGACATTCAAGAAATGTTCATAGCGATCCATTAAGTTGTACCAGGAATACCAAATGTAAAATGACATGCCACAGTGGTCACAAAGGTTCGTACCATCAAGATCGAAGGCTAACTCCTTTGGTGTTAAATACCGTGCCCAATGTTCGGGTGGGTTTCCACTCATAATGAATATGTATAAAATCAGATTGGTGTAACGGAGTGAAGAGAACTGATGGAATGTGATGACATTTAATCTGTCGCGTAGCTTATCGACAAATTGGCTATCCTTTAAGGCGTAGCTGTAATGTGATAATATGTTTTATAGGAAAGGAAAATATAAACATTCACAGGTTGAATTTGTCCAGTGGTTCCTGGTGAAATGAACTGCAATGACCCACACTTTTAAAGGGGCGTTGTTTGCTCTAATGGCGTGATTTTCATACTACGCAGGTCACGAATCAAGCAAAAGAAGCTGTTATGACCAACAATTGGTACAGAAGTGCTCATACCATGCTGTAGTTCTCGTACGCCAGATTTCCCAATCTTACTTGCTGTGACGTAATTTTTCCTTACTGTCCTGGCAAGATAACGCACCATGAGAAAGAATAGTTGTGTAAACTCTTAATTCCATACTGATATTTATGTTAGTATACCACTGGTTCTTAATTTTCCAAGAAAGTCTGGAGCTGTTTTTCTTTCCACATGCAGAGAATATCTTCGACATATCTGTACCAATACAAGACAAGTTTTGCCAGTGGTTTACTCTTGTTCATGAACATTTGTTCTAGTAAGGAGGAGAACAGTGAGCCCTTGCCACACCATCTACTTGCATATAACAGCGCCCTTGAAAGCAGAAATAATTTTGATTTAAGAAGCAGTCTACTGTATTAACTATGATCCGCTGCTCTTATGGATTAATGTTGTATAAATACGATGACTGTAACACAGTATCTATACACTGTTTCATAGCAATGCTTTACTGACGAATCACGGTACACAAAGTGACGATCCGATGGCAGAGTGTGGGTATGGCAAATGGCCGGTGAACGTCATCTGCCAGCGTGTGTAGTGCCAACAGTAAAAGTCGAAGGCGGCTGTGTTATGGTGTGGTCGTGGTTTTCTTGGAGGGGCCTTTCACCCCGTGTTGCTTTGCGTGGCACTATCACACCACAGGCCTACATTGATGTTTAAAGCATAGTCTTGCTTCCCACTGTTAAAGGGCAATTCGGGGATGATGATTGCATCTTTCAACACCATGGAGCGCCTGATCATAATGAACGGCTTGTGGCGGAGTTGTTAACGAGAATAACATCCCTGTAATAGACTGGCCTGCACAAAGTCCTGACCTGAATCCTATAGAACACCTTTGGGGTGTTTTGGAACGCCGACTTTGTGCTAGACCTCACCTACCGACATCGATACCTCTCTTCAGTGCAGCACTCCGTGAAGAATAGGCTGCCATTCTCAAAGAAACCTCCCGGCACTTCAGTGCACGTATGCCTGCGAGAGTGGAAGATGTCGTCAAGACTAAGGATCGGCCAACACAATATTGAATTCCAGCATTACCGATGGAGGGCACCGAGAACTTATAAGTCATTTTCAGTTAGGTGTCTGGATACTTTTGATGACATAGTATAAATGGCAATTGAGGGGTACATACCACATAAATTGATAAGAGGTGGCACTGATCCTCAATGGTGTAGAAAACATTTAAGTGAACTGTTCCTGCAGCAACGAAAAGAGTATGCCAAATTTAAGACAACGCAAAATCTCCAAGGTTGGAGATTTTAACTGGAGCTCAATTCCTTCACCAAAGAAGACGAACAAAATATTCCAGAATTCGAATCAAGATTAGCTGCTAGCATGAGTAACTTATTAGCTGATAACCTCGGTGTAGCGAAACAACTCAAAGAGCTTAATATAGGCAAGTCTTCAGGTCAAGACTATGTACTAGTTACGTTCCTTTCAGAGTGTGCTGAAGTAACAGGTCGATACTTGGCGTCTGAATTTTGCGGCTGGATTCTCGCTTTCCTGTCAGAAAGGTCACAGTTCGTGGTAATTAACAGAACGTCATTGAGGAAAACGGAAGAGATTTCGGCTGTCCCTAGAGAAATATTATACACCCTCTGGTGTTCCTACTGTACACATACGAGTTATGGGACAATTTGAGCAACCCTCTTAGCTTGTTTGCAGATGATGCTGTGTTCACCACCTATTAAAATAATCAGAAAATCAAAACTCATTGTAGGATATTTATAAGTTGTGAAAAGAGGCAACTGACTCTAAATAATGATATAAATTTTGATTGCACAATAGATCGTACAAACGTAAAGTTTGTAAATTCAGCTAATATTCCTAGGGAACACAATTACGATTAACTGAAACTGGAACGATCAAGTAGATTATGCTATGGGCAAGCTGAAGCAGAGACTGCGTTTTATTGGCGGAACACTTACAAGATGCAATATTTGTACTGCCTACACTATGCTTGTCCGTCCCCTTCTAGAGTACCGCCCATGGTATGAAATTTGTATCAAATAGGACTGATAAATGACGTCTAAAACGTTAAAAAAAAGGGCAGCTAGTTCCATATAATCATGAAATACGGGAAGAGAGTGTCACGAATATGATACAAGAGTTGAAAGGGCAATCGTTAAGAAATGGCGTTTTTCGATACGGGGGGGGGGGGGGAATCTCCTCACTAAATTTCGCTCAACAGCTACGTCCTCTGCCTGGTACCGAGCGCCGAGGGTTTCGAATCCGCGCAAGACGGCATGGAACTCGATGACCACTAGAGGTCTCTGCAGCAGTCGCGCCGTACGCCGTGGCTGCGCGCGCTCCTAGCCCCTAGTCTAACGTAAGGGCGCCACTGTGGGGCACGTGGTCCCAGCGGCCAATAACAACATACCCTTTTGTGTATTTAGGCGGCTGCCTCTCACTCCGCAAGGCTTTCCCCCTCCTCCAGCCTCCCCCCCCCCCCCGCCCTTCCGGCCATTGGCTAGGCAGTGTCCTCTTTGTGCCGACATTTTTGCGCAGTGTTTTACAGTGAGTGTTCCGTGTTGTCTGTCTTTAGGGAAGTGTTGCGAACGGCCATCATACTGTCGCTGGGTGTGATTTTTTATCTCTTGCAAACAGAAAGCAGACTGTCGCCATGTTTTTTTAATTGTGTGTCTACTATGTTACTTGTCTGATACCTGTGTATTTTATTGACATTGCCAACCTCTTTGCTTTCTGTTTCAACTTTCCACACTTTACCGCCATTTTACACTTTAAGTCACCGTTTTATCGCCTGCTTTTTGTTTATTTTCTTTTCTTCTTCCGTTTTTAAAAAAGTCAGTAGACTGTAGAGCAGCGTACTAAGCTGCTGCCAGCCCACCCCCTTCGGGGGGTATTGAAAATCAATAAAGGAAAAAAAAAAACTCCGCAAGGCAGCCTGGTATTCGCGCTGAGTCGGTTGACATCTCGCTTACAGACATCGTGTTTACGTTGTGTGTGCTTGCTTCCCGTTTATGAGTGGACGTTGTTTTGGTTTCTGCCTTGTGACCGTGTTGCAAAATACTTTGTTGTTGATCTTGCTATGTTGTCTGTCATTGTGCTTGTCCTTCATTTCCCGTTCGTCCGTCTTGTTTGTTGGCCGGCCACTCCCCTTTGGTCCCGCCGCCTCTGTGATAGCGGCAAACCCGCGACCGTTCCCGTCGCTGTTACAATACTCTGAATTCACAACTATTTTATTTACGCCACCCTCCATAGGGTGAGGTGATCATCGTAATAAAATAATAGAAATCAGAGCTCCGCGCGCTGTTCTGGAGTGGAACGGTTGAGCAACTGTGTGAAGTTGCTTCGATGAACCCTTCGCCAAGTACTTACGAGTGAGCTGCCGAATAGTCATGTAGATGTAGATGCAGATATACATTAACTGTATGAAAAATGAAAGGTATAAACACATTAATTGCATTAGTGGCTACATATTATGTGACGTTAAGAAGAGAAATCAGCTTTTAAGTGCCTTGCATTAATGTTCGTAACACCAGCACAGAGGAACAGAAACGGACTGGGAACAACAGGTAAAAAGGGTCAGAAAGTACACTGCATATTTTCGCTGATACTCTGGAAAACAGAACATGTCAGCAGTTGAAGCACTCGATTCTAATAAATAAAAACTTGAAATTATCAGATAATGAGTTAATAGATAAGCTTCCTTGGGGTAGCATCGTTTGTCGATGAACTCGTCGGCCACAAAGACGAAATATTCTCCTGGCTGATAACGCTAAACACTTTAGTTACAGATAAACGCGAGAGCTCGTGGCAAAAAAAGCAGAAGAAACAGTGAAATATAGTTAGAACCGGTCAGTAACTATAATACTCTACAGTTACCGAACGCAAAGAAACAAAAAATGGCAGTGCTAGTTTAGAGAGAGAAATCAACATTGTTGGATTATAAATACATGCTTATTGCGGAGAATGTGTACAAACAATTTCTACAGTTGAATATTGAAATCCAGTGAAATTGAGCTTAACTACAAAGAAACTAGCAAAGAGTACGTCGTGAGCAGGTAGCACCTTTGCTGTTCTGTTATTTGCGAGTAACATATTTAAGGGTACTGATTTTTCTGGAGACGTATAAGTCTCAACTTTATGTTAGATAAGGACTGAAGCTGAAGCAATGAATTAAAAGCACCGTCCGTGGCACATTTTCGAACGTTTAAAGGTATTTATTATAGCCCTGTCTACCATAGGGTGGCGCAAAATTCTTGTTATAAAGTGTTTGTCTACTGCGATTTGACCGTGTGACGTAAATGGTTCTCCTTGAGATATTGCCGTATTGCAGTTCTGAAATTCTGCAGCTCACTGACCTAAGTCTCAGATCACATTTCAGAATGGCAGCATTATCACTGAACGAGGATACTGTGAATCCACACATTCAAGCTGCTACTGCTCCACTGCATCGACAAAAAGTCACTGTTTGGTGAGCATTATTGGGCTCGGTGTTATTGTGGAACCTGTCACAGGAGTCAAATACAGCCTAGTCCTGCAAAATGAATTTCTACCGGTTGCACGACGCTACCGAATGCTCAAAAACTACTGATTCGTGCTGGATGGAGCACCATCCTGCACCATCCTGCAGACGTCTGCCATTTCCTTAATTCGATATTCAAACATCGGATCGTCGCTCTAGACACCTTAGTTTTCATTGGACTTTTTGTGGAATGGCTCCGTTATAATCACGATCTCAATACGTGTAATATTTTGACGGTGTTTTTAAAGGACAGAGTCTTCAAATATGTTCCTGTAACATTCCAGGACACTCATACTGAAATTTCCAGAGAGGTTCCTGCAGCCTAAAATGATGATCATCAGAAAGTCATTACGGAATACGTTTCAAGAATCTGTTGCAGAAATAAAGAACTTTGGAAACGTTATGTATTAAATTTTAAGCTGTTTGCTACAACATAAATATGGCAACAAGAATGTATCATCCATATTACGTTGTAGTACCCAAAAACTTTCTTAAAGCCTTTTTTAGCGCCACCCTGTAAATCCTTAGCTTTGCATTTTTCTATGGGAGGGGGACAGCTAAAGTGCATAAATTATACGCTCAGATTTCAATTTATCGAGAAATCTGTAGGAGTGCTTGTTAAGAAAGGTAATCGGTAAAGTATTGAATATTAAACACTTGGTGATCATATCATACTATATGAAAATATGTGAGAATATATACCAATCAGTTATTTACATACAAGTATTGAAATAAGAATCGTAGCCGCAGTAGCGTAATTGAACCGTTCATGATCAGGAAATATGAGCTGAACTAACTTAATATTTACTCAGACAAAATAAACGAGAAACTCAAAACAGCAATGTATGCACAAAAAAATGGCATAATTTGTCTAAGGAGACTAATGACATCAAAGGAATGTCAGATTGTGAACAACTGCAAGATATCCACATTCCATAAAAAAATTATGTACAGGAAATGCCAAAGGGAGAGGGACAGAGAGGGAGGGAGACATTCCGACTTAGACACATAGTGCATCAAACGAGCAATGAGTGCAGTGAATCGCGATGAGATACGAAAGAAAGCATGTAAGCATTGGTTTTGGAAAAATTACCTGCAGCTGATAGTATCATAGTCCAAATGATAACTTTTAAACATATTTTCAACAACGTATATTTTTCTTATAATGACGTGAAGACAAATAAATCTCTAGAACTGCCGCTACCATTACAAGTGCTACTGACCGCGGCGTATTAGGCCGTTCCTCAGCAGCAGGTCGCCGCGAGCAGCAGCAGCGCCACGGCGGAGCTTGGGAGAACTTGCCGCGGTCGCCAGGTCGCCGGGCCGCCTGTAACACAAAACACGGCACGATGGTTTATGCTTCACTACACAGTGAGTCAGATTGCAAAATTTCCGCAATATTATTACTATTACTATTATTATTGTTATTAGTGGTCAGTTTCTTTCCTATCACTCTTCACTTTAGAGTATGCTGCTGAAGTGCTGGCCAATATCCTCCATCGACGCTGTCGGAATTTAATTTTTTAATTCCTTAACATCTGGAACAACAAATTTTTTTCTTCTTTCTGCGAGTGATCTGCGTAAATTTCTTTCATTGCCTGATATTCCACTTCACTATACTCTGCGATAACATGGTGAATGAACAAGAAATTAACTATATATTCGGTTAATAAATAAACAGCGCCTTTCTTTACTGCGCTGTATTGTATTTCATCCAGACGAGTTTCGCGTTTTTCTTTTTTATTTAAAAGCACCATCTGTGGGATCTAGAATGACCATTTTGTATTGATATGTGTTATTAGTAGGTTTTAAAACAATTCAAATCCCATTTTGCACTAAATAAGCGAGTACTTAGAGTTCTTTGCGTGTTTGGTTGGCATCAGTGTTTCCTCTCTTCTGGTCATATGCTGGAGATTGCATTACAGCTCTATATACGATACATAAGCATGTTTTTATGTTCCGAACTGTTTTCTTCCAACTTCTCATCGTATTTGCCCTTACTGTTGTGATGCAATATCAGTCTTCTGTTACTAATTACAGATATTTGATAGAAATCTGTAATTTTATGACGTAACTATAGTCAGTTCACTATAATCTCATTCTCTTTCGTCTGTTTACGTACATATTGCCAACCTAAAGAAGTCTGTGCTGAAAATGATGTCTGTTCGGTTATATATATATATATATATATATATATATATATATATATATATATATATATATATATATATATATATATATATGAGAGAGAGACAGGGTGAGAGACAGGGTGAGACAGAGTATACACATATGTCCATCTTACCTTTGTGGAGTGAGGGAGGTTATTCAGCATCAGTTGTAGAATGTTGAATATAAATGTAATAGCTGCCAGAGAATGTGGAGAGGCTTATGGACGAGTGAGTTGAAAGGACGTGAGTGGTATTACAATTGTTATTATAATACTATTATGGTAATAGTCCTCTGTCGTAGTGTTACTCTATTATTTCATCTATTGTTGTTGTTGTTGTGCTCTTCAGTCCTGAGACTGGTTTGATGCAGCTCTCCATGCTACTCTATCCTGTGCAAGCTTCTTCATCTCCCAGTACCTACCGCAACCTACATCCTTCTGAATCTGCTTGGTGTATTCATCTCTTGGTCTCCCTCTACGATGTTTACCGTCCACGCTGCCCTCCAATACTAAATTGGTGATCCCTTGATGCCTCGGAACATGTCCTACCAACCGATCCCTTCTTCTAGTCAAGTTGTGCCACAAACTTCTCTTCTCCCCAATCCTATTCAACACCTCCTCGTTAGTTATTTCATCTATTAGTACAAACAATGCGTTCTTTGCAATGTGTACTCGATTATTCAACAGGAGTTTCTTTCCTGCTTTGGTTTTCTGTATGTGGTAATTTTATAGCAAGCTTAGTAGGTGCCTTTATTGTTGATTCTAATTACTTTCATGTTTCCTTCTCTAGTGGTCAGTTTGTGATTGTGTTCTCTGAGGCGTTCTGCAAACGAACAGTGGCTTGTCTCTTACTTTCTGGCGCTCAAGTGTTCATAGTATCTGATATCAAATGTTCTGCCTGTTTGTCTCACGTATCTGTCATCACAAGTGTCACACTGTAACTGCTAAACATCTGCTTTCTGATATATTTCATTGGTTTTTGTCATTTTTGAGTTGTATTTTTTAGTAGAACTCTCTGTTGTATATGCTACGTTTATTTCCTGTCTATTGAAAAAGTTGGTGATTTTGTGTGTGAGTGTACCTTTGTACGTCACTGTGTACCAACTTGAGTTTTATCTTTCATTTTGCTGATTATTCTGTGCATTTGTTATGGAACTGGGTGTTTATCGCTGTGTTTGGTTCTGCTATGATGTTGTCAATTGTTCTGTGCTTTCTGCTTTTATTTTACTTTTAATTTTTTTGATTAGCTTCGAGACTGCGTTACTATTGTAATCTTTGCTTTGGTCTATCTGCATTATTATGTCAAGTTGTTTCTGGTACGTCTCGTTGTCGAGTGCTCCTATGTTGAGTCTATGGAATGTGTTGAAATGCTGCTTGCTTTAATGAGTGTGGGTGGTTCGAGGATTGGGAAAGGGTAACGTCAGTTGCTTTGGGTTTATAGTACATTTCAAATGCTCTTATTGTTATGCATTTTCATTGTTACATCAAGAAAGGTAATACGGTTGTTGTACTCCCTATACATTGTGAATTTTACCTATTACGCACAGAGCCATTGACAACATCAGAACAGAACCAAACACAGTGAAAAACATCCAGTTCCATAACAAGTACACAAAATAATCAGCAAAATGTTAGAGAAAACTAAAAAAAAAGTTCAAATATGTGTGAAACCTTAAGGGACTTAACTGCTAAGGTCATCAGTCCCTAAACTTACACCCTACTGAACCTAAATTATCCTAAGGAAAAACACACACACCCATGCCCGAGGGAGGACTCAAGCCTCCGCCAGGACCAGCCGCACAGTCCATGACTGCAGCGCCCTAGACCGCTCGGCTAATCCCGCCCGGCAGAGAAAACTCAAGTTGGTACACAGTGACATACGAAGGTACACTCACACATAAAATCACCAAATTTATCAATAGACCGGAAATAAACATAGCGTATGCAACAGATAATTTTATCAAAAAATACAACCCAAAACTTACAAAATCTAAAGAAATGTATCAGAAAGCAGATGTTTATCAACTACAGTGTGACACTTGTGATTCAGATACATAGGGCAAACAGAGAATACATTTGATATCAGATACTAAGAACAGTTGAGAGCCTGAAATTAAGAGACGAGCCAATGTGCATTAGCAGAACGCCTCAGAGAATGCAATCGCAAACCTACCACTAAAGGAGAAAACATGAACCTAATTAGAATCAACAATATAAGCACCTACTAACCTTGCAATAAAATTACCACATACAGAAAACCAAAGTAGAAAAGAAATTCCTGTTGACTGATCAAGTACACGTTGCAAACAATACATTGTTTACATTAGTAGACAAAATAATAGAGTAACATTACAAGAGAGGACTATTACCATAATAGTACTACAATAACAGTAATAATACCACCCATGTAGCTTCTACTCATTTTTCCATAAACCTCTCCACAAAGTATCTAACCCAAAACTCAAATCAGCTAAACACTGGAAGTTTCAACCATTATTTGACAGCTATTAGATTGATATTCAACATTCTACAGCTGTCACTGAATAACCACCACACCACCCACTTCACAAAAGATAAGAAGGACAGGTGGATATACTCTCTCTCTCTCTCTCTCTCTCTCTCTCTCTCTCTCTCTCTCTCTCTCCCTCTCTCCCTCTTTCACACACACACACACACACACACACACACACACACACACACATAAACGCAGGTATAAACATAACAGAAATGAGTATACGTTATTTTCACCATAGACTTCGTTACGGTGGCATCATGTACGCAGATAAACGTCCTTAAATCACAATTTTCGATCAAATAACTTTAATTAGCGAGATGAGCCTGAAGTTATATCACAACAATAAGAGTAAATAAGATGAAAAGTTAGAAGAAAAAAGTTTGGAATATATCGTAAACAGAGGTGTAGTGCGATCTCCAGCACGTGACCAGAAAAGATTAAACGCTGATGCCAGCGAAAAACGCTAAGAGCTCTAAGTGCTCGCTTACATACATAAAAAATGAGACTTCAGCAGTTTTATACTCTACAAATAGCAAATATCAAAACGAAACTGTGTCATTCTATCTCCCACTGATGATGCCTTAAGGTGAAAAAAGCGAAACGCGTCCGGGTGAAACAAACTACAGTGCAGCAGGGAAATTCGGTTCTTACTTACAAATACTTCTGTTGTTGCTGCGGATGACAAACTCGTTAAATTAATTATAATTAAATACACTGGTTAATAATAATAATAAATAATAATAATAATAATAATAATAATCGTAACACTAATGATATATTCAAGTGAAGAAATATTAAACAAACTAAAAAATAGTAGGGCACCACGAGAAGATTCTGTCAACTTACAGATATTTAAATACGTGACCAAAATCATTACAGACAGATTCTGACAATTTGATCGAAGGTCTAACATTTCTGACGTGTTTAGGCCGATGGATACGTCCTGTCTTCGAGGTGTCCGTGACGGTATCCATCAACGTGATAACTGCAGACTACGGTATCCCGTGCTGTCAAAAGCTGTTCTGGTACAGACGGCGTTCGACAGCTGCTCTGACCAGCCCGATCTCGAGATCTCTCATAGATTGATAACGTCAGCTCACAGGATCCGATACGCACGCTCCCACTCACGGCATTCAGCTGACGTAGCACAGAGTTACAGAATGACGTACCCGCATGAGTCATACAAACGCAGTACAAATCGATGCCCACCCAGCTTATGGCCGTTGTTGTTGCCAGAGGTGGTAGCTCTGTGCACAAAGTTTTGTTCTCCGTAGACAACAAAATAAAAAAAAAAAACGTTATTTGCCAAACTTCCAAGTGGTGGAGTCCTAATTAAATCAGCAGCATATCTTCCCTAACCAACAAGAAACCTAACGTTTGTCATCTTCCATTTGACACAAGAACCGAATTGGGCCTTTATATCTCTTGGATATGAGAGCAAGACGGCATGATGGCTGAAACGCGTACGTTTCATAGGCAGCGATGGCGAGCCACAGAATCTCTGACCAGAGAGCATGTAGTCAGTTCAGTTGCGAGAGAGTAATAGCGTGCGAGAGTACAGTGCAGTTGCATGTAGGGAGTCGGTAGTTGCAGTTGCGAGTTAGCTGTTGTGTGTGAGGAGTCGGCGGGCGTCGACATGGCATTCTGGTCAAGATTCAGGACGAGGTATATTTACTAAACAAGGTAATGAAGCAGCTTAGCGCACGTCTGATAATGTAATGTAAATTAACTGTAATTAATTTGTTCAAGAATCGCCCCAATAATAATTTCGTTTTTAAAGCAATCATTTTTAACAAAGAATCCTTTTTTGAAATAATATTTCCCTTGCATTTCCTTAAAGAAAAGTTTCCCTTAAATTCAAAAAGAAAAAAAAATTATATTTGCGATGCATTTCCTCCAAGCTATGGCGAAAAATAAGAGCAGATGCAGTTTTATTGAGGTAAGAATTTGAGTTTAATCAGGGCCTAAGATCGACATTTCGGTCTATTTGCGTTTTCATTGTCACTGAGATTTCATTATCATTGAATTGTCGTACATTTTTGTGGGCAGCTTACACATGGCTCAGATTGCTAGTTCTAACATTTAATTATTGTCCTTTCAAAATTTTTGCGGGGAGGTTAAACTATTGTCATTTATCTCTTACATTTTTGATGGGAGGTTACACTTGGCAACATCCGGTCCAGGATCGTATTGCGTTGAGAATCTTATGAAAAGTAGTCAGATATTTGCTCTTATTTACTTAGTATAATTAGCATTTGGTGCAACGCTTTTACTAATTTGTGAATTTCTTTCCTCAGATCATCGGCAATTCGTTGCTCTCTGTTGTATTTTTGTTTGTTGCTTTTTGTATTGTCTTTGTTTCATTTGTGAATATTTGTGACTTGTATAAAAATGCCGCGAAAGACAATTAATAGTGCATCGCGAGGTATAGTGAGTGAAATAACCGAATTAAATCATTTCACCGATAGTACTTGTGACACGCAATATAATGATGACAATTCACCGTTTACTGACAATCATCCTAATGATGAACAAGCGAACTCAATTGTGTCCTCTGTTAATTTGACGACAATTGATGACGTGGGGCGCTCTGTTGCAATGAGTGCTGCCCAGCTTGACACACCCGGTTTGCAGGATTTACGTGACGAACAGATACATTTTTCTAATGAAAATTAACAGAGCAATCAGAGTACGACGGATTTATTCAGTTGCGGAGTAGTGACTAACGGTGTACATTCGATTGATAAACCTTTTTGTACATCTCATAATAACCAAATGGTTACAGAAAGCGAGACAATTCTAGATCCACCATTAAACAGCACGGAGGATAGAGCCGGTAATTTTGGCTTGGATCAAGTTATGGCATTTTTACGACAAATGGATGAAAAACAGAATGAAAAACAAGACAAACTTAGTGAACAGGTCAGACAACAGAGTGAGGATAACAAACAATTTAAGAACGAAGTTAATGAAAATTTCAAACAACTTAATGAACAGGTCAAGCAAGATAACGAAAATCTCAAACAACACCTAAATGAAAAATTAGACAACAATTCCAGACAGCTTAGCAAGCAGATTACAGCTGTTGCCGCGCAGTGTCATGATACTAACGAACAGTTACGCGAGGAAATTGAGGCTTGTTCAAGAAAAAGTAGCGAATAGTTGCGCAAGAATTAAGAGATATGCAAACAAGTGCAACAGAATCACTTAGAGAAGAAATTAATGCAGTCGGTAAACAATGCTCTGAAAAAGCAACACAATTACGCGACGAGTTTAAAGCAATGACAGCAGAACTTTCGCGCACAATGGATGAAAAGATTGACGCGAAATTCGACCAACAGAACAATCAGATTGACGAATGTTTTAATCTTCACATAGAAAACAGTAATACACGTTTCCGTAAATTTATACAGGATCAGAATGAAGTAAAACGACAAGTAATGGAAACAATCACAGCACAAAGACAAGAAGACAAACGTAAAATGTTTGCGAAAGCTAAAACATACGTGGACAACAATATTGCTACAGTGTCCGACAAAATTAATACCATCGAACAGCTGAACGCGGAATTACGTGATGAAATTTCTGATCTTAAATCAAAAACAGATACACACACAGCAGATATTCAGACAGTGACAGATAGATTTGAACAATTAGAAATAATACAGGATTCTGATGTCATCAAAGCTGACGTTAAAAAATTAAACGAAACCACACGTAAATTACAAAAACAGATTAATACTTCTGACATTAAAAGCGATGATCAGGTAAAAATACTGACTGAAAAATGTGATGAATTGGCCAGTCGTATTGACGCTATTTAAAGTAATAATGACAGCAAATCAGACGATACTTCACCAGTTTCATTTAACCAAACACCTGAATTCCAAAATTTACAGCAGACAATTAATGAGATCGATTCGTCTAATAACACGTTGCGTAGAAAATTGTCAAGTTTACAGCAAGAAGTAACAGAGATGAAAAGTATTTCAGTTAATAACACATCACAGCAGACGCCACTTCACGAACATTTTTCAGACCCACGCAGCGCGTATAATTTGGGTAATCTACAGAGAGTATGGGACTTGGAATCAGAACAGCCGCAGTCAAACAGATTCCCATACAATCCTGAACCTGTTCCGTCATACAGAGATGATAATTTTGATTACAAACATTATCTGTCAGTGAGAAAATTTAAAGAGTTTAGAAATGACAGAACACAGATTCATCCGCTAGATTGGATACAACAATTTAGCTTTGCTTTTCCACCGACTTGGCCAGTAACGCATAAACTTGCATTTATTTGCAGTTTTTTGGAAGGCAAACCGGCAACTCGTATGAGACCGATCGCGAGACAATGCTATTCGGTAGAAAAATTTCAGAATGCTTTTCTGTCAGCGTATTGGTCGAAAACGACACAGCGCGGAATTAAGGATCAACTATCTAGTTTGCCAAATTATGAGAACTCTAATTTTCCCAGTGTGACGCAATTTTTTGAGCATATGGTCCAACAAAACCAGTACTTTAGTGAACCGTACAGTGAATCTGCACTCATTCAATTATGTATTTCTAAATTGCCACGATCATTAAGAGTGTCACTTTTAACGGGTCAGCAAAAAGAAAATATTTCGGCATTCAGGGATCTGTTGCAGCTTTTAGAAGTGCAGCAATCAGATTATTCCTTCGTAAACAAAAATTTTTCATATAACAACCAAGGCCAACAAACTTACAGTAATTACGGTCAGACACGTAATTTCAATATGAAAGGTAACAGACGCTTTAGGAACGACAACCACCAGAACTTTAATAGCAGACAAAATTTTGATTATCAATATCGTCAAAATTTTCAGCAACAGGAACCACACTTTAGTAACAATAGAGGTTTTTCAAATCAACAGCATGAAAATCAGCCGGTTAGCATACCTAACCAACAATGGAATGCACAAGGTCAACAAGGCTTTAATGTTTCGCCGCGTCCCTGATACAACAAATAGTAACGCACGGCAGCAAAGGAACAACTATGTACAGAAAACACAGTATTTCAATTCCTATCGCAATGCACCGTATAGGAATGACTATTACGACAGACGTAAAAGTAACGAGGACAATTTTCAGCGTACATCTAACAACAGTCGGTCATACCAACAGCAAAATTATCCACAAGAACATAGTCTCATGAATGAACCCGACAGTTGATTTCATCCAGAGCGTAATACGTCTGGAAGAAGTAATAGAACAGTTCAAATAGTCGAAATGCCACAGAATCGTCCTGAAAATAATAACACGTCAGATAGAATCTGACTAGATACTGTACAGGTCGCATCTTCCAAAAACACAAGCACTTCTTTTGACAAGCAGAATGTTGTTCATGAAAATGTAATTACTTTTGACGATATCAGAGACACTCTTTTACTGGAAAGACCAGTTGTTCAGAAAACTATATCACACCCTGTCATCGAAATTAAAATTGGTTCATCGAAATTTTCAGCAGTAATCGATTCTGGCTCACCTATGTCAGTCATTAATGAAGAAACTTTTAACGAGTGTAACAAAGAGAATACCTATCCTACATTACCACTAGGCAAAACGAAAGTAAAAGGAGCAGTATCGAGTAAAGGAGTAGACGTTAAATTACAGACACATTTATCATTTTGTATTGCAGGTCACACATTTCACTCAAATTTTTGGATTGTTCCTTTACTGACAACAGACGTTATTTTAGGTACTAATTTTCTCGTACAACACGACGCAGTGGTTGATTTTCAGAATTCCTATTTAATGCTAAAGGATGAAGATGTTCAATTGGCTTTAGAATTTCAGCACTCACTATCTGCGCAAGAACAAACAATTAATCGCACAAAGGTCATTTCTGTATCACGTGGCATAGACTGTAATTCCACATTATTGTCGGATACGTACGTACATAACTATAACACCCCAGACGAAGCTGACTATGATGTAATTCAGATGATTTCTGATAAGGTTAAACAGAGTTGTGCAAATACAGACGACGAACGTACGCAACTACAGAAAATTCTTTTACAGCAAGCTCCAGTTTTTGACAACATTCCTGGTACTATGTCCGGTTTTATGTATGAATTTCAAGTGAAACAGCACGATACATTTAAAGCTAAGCATTATCCTACTCCATATATCCACAGAGAACAAGTTAAAAAAGAATTGCAGGATATGCTTGACCAAGGAATTATTGAACCGGCAGTTAGTCCATACATAAACCCGCTACATATTGTTAAGAAAAAAGATGGCTCACTTCGCCTCGTACTTGATTCGCGTCACATCAATGACATAATTATTAATGAAACAGATCGACCACAGACATTAGAGGAACTTCTATTGAAATTTCATGGTACGGCTATTTATTCTACATTAGATCTAAAATCGGGATTTTGGCAAATTCAGCTTCATCCGAATTGCAGAAAGTATACAGCTTTTCTCTGTTTTGGTGACTGTTATCAATTTTGCAAATTACCATTCGGCTTAACTATTTCTTCTGCAGCTTTTATTCGCGGTTTGAACACAATACTTCCAACAGAACTTAAAGAAAGAATTACGACGCACGTAGACGACATTCTTATTGCAGAAGCTACCTGGTCTGAACACAATGTGATTTTAGAACGACTGTTGCAAACTTTTCATGCACAAGGACTTACAGTTAATCTTAGTAAATCGCACTTTGGTAAAACTTCTATAAAATTTCTTGGACACGTAATTTCAGCAGAAGGCATTGCGCCTGATCCGGAAAAACTTCAAGCATTACGTGACATTACTGTTCCTACGACAAAGAAACAATTACGCAGTTTTGGGGGTTTAATTAACTTTTTTCGTAAATTTATTTATCACTCTGCCTTAGACACACCTAGATTATGCCAATTAACAGGTAAGAACACTATTTGGTCTTGGGATAAGCAAGCAAATTCTGAATTTGTGAACCTGAGAGAAGCCTTGTTGAAAGCTCCACTTTTATCGCACCCAGATCTTACCAGAAATTTTTCCATTGCCACCGATAGTTCCAACACAGCTTTGGGCGTACATATTTTTCAGGAAATTGAAGAAGATGGTTCTACAGTAATTAAAAACATCGCATTTGCAAGCCGCATTTTGTCACCTGCTGAACGAAATTATTCCGTTACTGAACTTGAAACATTATGTGTTGTTTGGGCTTTCACGAGATTTCGGCACTTTCTTTATGGCAGACATACCACCGTCTATACAGACCACAGAGCGATACAGTTTTTACTTTCAGCTAAATTCACTCACGACAGATTAAGCAGATGGAAGCTTTATTTACAGGAATTTAATTTTACAATAGTTCACATTCCCGGCACCAAAATGTTGTAGCAGACGCACTATCTCGTTCTCTCAGGAACAATCAGCAAGACGTCGCAACCAACTTCTGCAAAGCAAATTTCAGCGTCATGTACATCCAGCAAGTTGCATTTGAAAATTTTATTTCGTCGTCATTACAGGACATAGCACAAGAGCAGAATAAAAACAACATATGGAAAGAAATTAAACACCTTTGGCAAGATAAGAATAATGTTACGATTAGACACCATTACACTGTTAACAAATTAATCTGGTATACTCATTTAAGTTATGCACATTACGGAGCAAGAAACTGTTTTCTTATACTGAGACAGAACTGTTATTTTAACAACATGGAGAAACGTATACGACGTCATGTAAAATTTACCAGAAAGCTAAGTCAGACACCACTTCACATATTCCTCCATTATATCCCATTGTACCTGTTAAATTAAGACATATGGCCGCTGTAGACATTTTTGGTCCGATTCCTAGAACTAATAGAGGTTTTTGCTACATCTTTGCCGCTGTTGAACTCACTTCAAAATTTGTTACTTTCACTCCGTTACGCAAAACTACTGCTAAAACTGTTTCGAAAGCATTTGTGAAACATTTTATATTTCATGTAGGGCATGAGATGAAAGTAATTTCCGACAATGGATCACAATTTCGATCTGCTATATGGACACGCATGTTACGAGCTAGAAACATTTCTCCGATCTATATATCCAAGTACCATGCTTCGTCGAACCCTTGTGAACGATTAATGAAAGAAATTTGTAAACTGTGTAGAATTTACTGCCATAAAAGACATATTGATTGGGACAGACACATACACTCATTCCAGGATGTAATTAATTCCATTCCAAATGAATCCACTATGTTATCTCCGTCTGTTATACTGAAAAACGTTGAACCACCAAACAAGATTAAAGAATTAGTAAACTTTCCTACATCTCGTCGACTACGACACCGTGAAATAATTGACATTGCACTGAACAACATCAAACGTGCCGCAGAGCGCCGGAGAAGACAGCAAAGACAGGTTTGTACACGCCGTGACTTTCACATTGGACAGAAGATATTAGTACGTACACACTATTTATCCAACAAAATAAAAGGTAAGTGCAGTAAATTTGAACTTCTATACGCAGGTCCATATCGGATTCGCAGCATTCCTCATCCCGATTTTGTACACGTCGAAACTTTGAGAACGATAAAAAGTAAAGGCAATCACCATGTCTCCAACGTCAAACCCTTTATTGAATGAACATAGTTTATGATTTATCGCACAGTAATGCCATTTCCTATTTTTTTATGACCACTTACGCAATTATACTCACATGAACACTTACTGATGACTATCGTATTTTTTCTTGGCAAGTTCCCGGCAAGGTAAGGTTAGCAGGTCGCTTTTCTTGTCGTTCCACATCAGACCGTGCACATTTTCCATTTCTTGTGTATATGATTGTTTTCCTGTTTGTTTGTATGCACTATGAATGCGTTAAGATATAACACACACCAGTTGACTTTGACATTTTTGCCTTATGATATCTCAATATCGTGTCTGTTTTACATTTTTTTTTTTTTTTTTTTGCTGCTGCATTGTGATATTCTATGTACATTTTTGCCTTTGAACACTGTCTATGCTTTTGACCTATTACGTTCTCTGTCATCTTATGCTGTATGCTTAATTATGTCACCATAAACCAGCCATTATCTAATGGGTATATGATTTGAATGCAAGACATTAATCTTTGTTCATCATTTTCAGAAAGAAATAACGTGTAAAGGAAATAAATTAAACAGAAATGGGAATTTCACCTACGGAATAAACGAAAGAAGATGCAAAAACTTTATGAGGAAGAGTAAATGGATCAGGATTAACAAGCATTAACAAGAATATACAATACACATCGTAGAATAGCAGTCTTAACCAATTTTTTCTTTCAGAATACGAGGCGATTGATGCAGGCTGTCAGACAGAACTACACATCTTAGTTTTAGTGATGAAATATGATAGAAATAAGGAATAATTGTATAATGAATAATGAAATGATTTTTTTTGCAGATGATAATGAATGCTGATGAATAATGATGAATAATATGCTACTATGAATAATGAAGTTCTTCTTTACAGGTGATGATAATGATGGAGTTATGGATAATGAAGTGATGGATAATGAAGTTTTTTCTTTACAGATGAGTATAATGTTGAAGTTATGTATTTATGCTATGTAGTTATTTAAGTATTTGTTGCAGTGCATTTTGACAGTAGGTATTTTATTGCTTAGTAGGATGACTGAAGGTTTTGGAAGGGACAGCTATGGGACACATTTTTTATACACCTTTCACTACCTGTTAATTCGAGGTTCACTACTTTTCAGCATAGTATGCGTTTCTTCTTTCAGCTCAATAATCCATTTTGTATTTTTTCCAGGAGAAGCTTTTCATGATACTTACTAAACCTGTTACTTATTATACCTGTTCTAGTACTTTCATTTTTTTTTTTGCCCATTTGTGTGTGTCATTCATGAATGTGATCACATATACTCTATTTGTTTCATAACCTTGCTGCAGCTGACTCATGACGAATGACGTTACACATTTTTCATTTACAGGAACAACCTAGAAGCAATTTTTTTTTCTTTTTCTCCTCTTGCTTTCCCCTGTAATTACCCAACGCAATGCATTGCTAACAAAAATAAATAAATAAATAAATGTATCGCCAGTTCCAAATAATACTACCCATTTAAGAGAGTTCTGAATAATACTGAATAATTAAAAATGTTTTGTACTATTCAATACTTACTGGCCACTGAGTGCCAATAATTAGTGTAACTAAATGTATTATGTTAATACTATACCATTGATTAGCTCCTGTTTTCAATGATGATTTTTAATGTTTTCTAACTGGCCACTGAGTGCCAATAATTATTTTTAAATATGTCATTTGAAGGAGGGAAAATGTATTGTAATACTCAATACTTGCTGGCCAAAGAATGCCACAGTTTCTTATATTTTAAATTTGTATTATGTCACTTTTATACTATATATATGAATACTAGTAGCTTGATGCTACACTCATTAGCTCTTGTTTTGAATAATGACTTCTGTTGGTTTGTAACCGGCCATTGATTGCCACTCTTGTCTGTAAATCAATTAATGAACATTTTTCTGTAATACTATATACATGGTACAGAAATGTTCAGTAACTGGGCTATGAATGCCGCAAACTACTAATGTAATTACTAATGACGACTTGTATGTAACTTAATGTCCTTCACCTTTTGACCTGACTACCCTGAATTACTGCAATATCCATTTGTCCTGTATATCCTCCTGATCATGGAGCACTATATTTGGTTTTGCACTAATTCTACGTTGTTGTGCTTTGTAAGAGCGTGGTGTTGACACGACATGCTGTCGACCTCCGTGAGCGATGAAGACGTTATTATGGTCCCACTGTTTGGTGTACCTGATGTACTGCCAAAACGAAAACATGGAATAATACTACGACATTTCAGTGTCTTGGCTACGCTGATAAATACTTATGGGAAAAGAACTTCAGATTGTCTCACTTGGTGTTGTACTTCTGTGGAAAGATATGGACTTTCAGTGCAGCTGTGTGCAACCTAAAGTGCTACAACCATGATGCAATCCTTCCCTTTCCTATCCTAATTCTTGTAACATAGTGAAAATCATTTTTAACATCATTTGTATTCATGGCCACTTTTCGATTTGCTGATAAATTCTGAATTTCAGTGCGTGTGCACTTTTGTCATTTTGTAACATGATTTCTCCTTATCGTATATTCATTTTATCGTTTGCTGATATGTTCTGAACTACAGTACATGTGAATTTATGTCATTTGTCAAGAGATTTGCACTAATTATGTCCATTTGTTGTGAAGACGTTGAAGAATATTTCAGTGCATGTGCACCCATGTCACTTGTCAACATGATTTTTTGCCATTATGTTTATTTGTTGTGAAAATTTTGAAGAATTTTTCAGTGCATGTGCACTTATGTCAGGAGTTAATATGTTTTCTACTGAACTTCAGTGCCTGTGCACTTTTCTCATTTTTCAATCTGTACTCATTCTGTATACATTTTGTGATTTCCTGATATGTTCAGTACTTCAGTGCGTAAGCACTTATGTCATTTTTACTCATTGTATATATATTTCCTCATTTGCTAATATGTTCCAAACTACAGTAAGTGTGCACATATGTAATATGTTTTCTACTCATTGTATATATTTTTTTGTCATTGTCTGAAATGTTTTGTACTCGGTGCATGTGCACCACATTTAATTCATGTTCTACATCTGAATATTCTCTATAATTGTAAAGTTAATTAATTAAAAAAAATTTTGCCGCGATTGGCAAGTCCAAATGACTCACCATCGCTGCCAAATTTTTGCCCCCCCCCCCCCCCCCCCAGTGGAGGGTTATGAAACGCGTACGTTTCATAGGCAGCGATGGCGAGCCACAGAATCTCTGACCAGAGAGCATGTAGTCAGTTCAGTTGCGAGAGAGTAATAGCGCGCGAGAGTACAGTGCAGTTGCATGTAGGGAGTCGGTAGTTGCAGTTGCGAGTTAGCTGTTGTGTGTGAGGAGTCGGCGGGCGTCGACATGGCATTCTGGTCAAGATTCAGGACGAGGTATATTTATTAAACAAGGTAATGAAGCAGCTTTGCGCACATCTGATAATGTAATGTAAATTAACTGTAATTAATTTGTTCAAGAATCGCCCCAATAATAATTTCGTTTTTAAAGCAATCATTTTTAACAAAGAATACTTTTTTGAAATAATATTTCCCTTGCATTTCCTTAAAGAAAAGTTTCCCTTAAATTCAAAAAGAAAAAAAAATTATATTTGCGATGCATTTCCTCCAAGCTATGGCGAAAAATAAGAGCAGATGCAGTTTTATTGAGGTAAGAATTTGAGTTTAAACAGGGCCTAAAGATCGACATTTCGGTCTATTTGCGTTTTCATTGTCACTGAGATTTCATTATCATTGAATTGTCTTACATTTTTGTGGGCAGCTTACACATGGCTCAGATTGCTAGTTCTAACATTTAATTATTGTCCTTTCAAAATTTTTGCGGGGAGGTTACACTATTGTCATTTATCTCTTACTTTTTTGATGGGAGGTTACATGGCAAGAGAACCAAATATACGCAAAAAAACCGAAAACCATATCATCACTACGGGAAGATCTTGCAGCGAATGCATCAAGATTAGAACTGTAAACCATCAAAACAATTTCACATAGTAATTTTTTTTGTTTTGGTTTAGCTCAGCTCACGTATTTCAATACCTTTATTCAATAACCAGATACCAAAATACGTAATTCAGGGCGTAACACACATTTTACCAAAAGAAGGAAATCAATACTTTTCCAACTACCACCCTGTCACATGTGAAGTGTTCACATCACACATATGCAAAATTATGTGTACACACTTGATGAAAAATACCATCACGAGAACAGCAAGCATGCACGAAGAAATTTCAGCACCACAAAGAACAGCTCTTCATACCCTGTCCAGTCTCATTAAAGTGACCACCTGTTAGAAGACTGAATACCCATCTTCTGCAGAGTCAGTGCGTTGCAGGATGTTACCGACAGGGATGTGGAACTGTGCCACTCAAGTACCATGGCCACCTGCCCTTGGTTTCTCGGTTGAGAATGGATGACACCAACAGCCCGACCCAGGTGTTCCCATTGTTTCTTGATGAGGTTAAAGGTGGAGAGTTTGGTGGCCTACGGAATAGGGCAAACTCATCCTTGTAGTCTTTGAACCATGCACATATAAGTAAAATGGGAGCTGTATGACATGAGGGTAGATGTCATTGTGCAGATGAAAAACAGCATGTAGGGTGCATATGATTCCCAAGGGTAGATGCATACTTGTGTTGGCCCATCGCGACTTCCAGAATGACTACAGCACCCAGGGAATGGCACGAAAACATTCACAGATCATGAAGCTTCGTGCACCGGCTTGACCTTTCCGACGATTGTTGCAAGGTGTTTCCTTTCAGAAATTTCACGTCATACACGCCAGCAGCCATGTGTCCGATGGGGCATAAAATGTTATTCGTCTGAAAAGGGCACCTGTCGCCACTCAGTGGACGCCCAGCTACGGTAATAGCATGCAAATTCCAGTTTTCGTCGTTGACGAACAGCAGTCGCATGGCTGCATAAACCAGATCCTCCTGCTGAGGTCATTACACATGAACGGTCGTTGAGATGACACTGTTGGTGACTCCTTGGTTCATCTGGTCGGTCAGCTGCTCCCAGCTGCACTCGTCCATACACGTCTCAGCTACCACAGTTCATCTGTTCACTTCTATAACATGTGGCCCGAGGTGCACCACACCTGCCTCGGCGCAGGTTTTGGACACTGCCATTTTGCCATGCGCGGCATACATGGCGAAACGCGAACAGTTTAGAAACTTAGACGTTTCGAAAATGCTTCCAGCCATTTTCCGAAAACCAATCATCATGCCCTTTTGGATTTCAGATAAATAGCTGAGTTCGTGCATTACGACAACAACTGCACTGTTTTCCGCGTACCCGCGACACGCTTTTTATACCATCCACTGCTAATGCTGCCACCTGCCGTGGTTATTGCACGTTAACTTCAAACAGCGGCGGTCCTCACATTAATGGGACTGAACCGTGAAGATTCTATTATATACTAGACACAAAAACGTATGTATTTATGCCCCTTATTGATAACAAGAAATTATTTAGCCAACATAAACTGATTATCAGGTGTGAAAATTACCGAACTATCAGTTTCATAAGTCACGGCTGAAAAATACTAACACGCATTCTTTACAGACGAATGGAAAAACTGGTAGAATCCGACAACGGGGAGGATCAGTTTGGATTCCGTAGAAACGTTGCAACACGTCAGGTAATACTGACCCTACGACGTATCTTAGAAGATAGACTAAAGAAAGGCAAACCTACTTTTCTAGCATCTGTAGAGTTTGAGAAGGCTTTTGGCAGTGTTAACTGGAATACTATCTTTGAAGTTCTGAAGGTGGCAGGGCAAAATACAGGGAGCGAAACGCTATATACAATTTATACAGAAACCAGATAGCAATCGTAAGAGTAGAGGGGCATGAAAGGGAAGCAGTGGTTGGGAAGTGAGTGAGACAGGGTTGTAGCCTATCCCCGATGTTATTCAATCTGTATATTGAGCAAGCAGTAAAGGAAACCAAAACTAGTTTGGAGTAGGAACTAAAATCCATGGAGAAGAAATAAAAACTTTGTGGTTTGCCGATGACATTGTATTTCTGTCAGAGACAGCAAAGGGCCTGGAAGAGCTCTTGAACAGAATGGGCAGTGTCTTGGAAGTAAAATACAAGATGAACATCAAGAAAAGAAAAACGAGGATAATGAAATTTAGTCGAATTATATCAGGTGATGCTACGGGAATTAGATTAGGAAGTGAGACACCTAATGTAGTACATGAGTTTTCCTATCTGGGGGAGCAAAATAATTGATGCAGGTCGAAGTAGAGAGGATATAAAATGTAGACCGGGAATGGCAAGGAAAGCGTTTCTGGAGAAGAGGAATTTGTTAACATCGAGTATAGATTTAAGTGTCAGAAGATCTTTTCTGATACTATTTGTGTGGAGTGTACCATGTATAGAAGTGAAACATCGACGATAATTAGTTTAGACAATGAGAGAACAGATGCTTTCGAAATGTGGTGCTACAGAAAGAAAAATACTGAAGATTAGATGGGTAGATCACGTAGCTAATGAGGAGGTACTGAACAGAATGGGAGAGAAGAGGAATGTTTGTCACAACTTGACTAGAAGAAGGGATCAGTTGGTAGGACATGTCCCGAGGCATCAAGGGATCACCAATTTAGTGTTGGAGGGCAGTGTGGAGGGTAAAAATAGTAGAGGCAGAACAAGACATGAATAAATTAAGCAGATTCAAAAGGATGTAAGTTGCAGTAGTTATTTGGAATAAAGAAGCTTGCACAGGATAGAGTAGCATGGAGGGCTGCATCAAACCATTCTCTGGACTGAAGACCACAACAACAGAGCGTTTATTAAAGTTCTAAATATTTATAAAATTTTCTGTAAACTCATCAACACACAGTCATAGAATCAGTAGGGACATATTTCAAGAGGACAGATTAAGCCGCTTATCGTTCTATTTAATGTTCACCTTTCATTAACAGTCAGTTCGGCCGGCCGGAGTGGCCGTGCGGTTCTAGGCGCTTCAGTCTAGAACCACGTGACCGCTACGGTCGCAGCTTCGAATCCTGCCTCGGGCATGGATGTGTCTGATGTCCTCCGGTTAGTTAGGTTTTATTAGTTCTAAGTTGTAGGCGACTGATTACCTCAGAAGTTAAGTCGCATAGTGCTCAGAGCCATTTGATCCAACAGTCAGTTCAAGCGGTTAAGGCATTATCTTCAAGTACAGATAACTGCTTATTAATCGTCCGATCTACTAACGTCACAAACTGTTTGCTTCAGTACAAACACAAATGATCCACCATTTAGAAGCAACAGAAATGTCTTCTATCAATACAAACATGTCATCTGTCCCGGACAGCAGAAGCTGGGAAATGTACATCAAGAAGGAGGTGGATGGGGTGGGGGTTGAGGTCAAAGCTATTGGGTTCAAGATGAGGATGGATCTAAAATTGGACTTCTGAATTAATACAACACCTCCAATTATTTAGGCGTCCTTCGAAGAAGACAATTCATGCAGTAACCCAGAAAATAACGAATCACATTTACAAACGTAAAGAGAATTTCTTCGAATTTCGAATCTAAACTAAATGGCAAAACCATCACCAGGAATGGTCAGCATGATGAGGGTAGTTTATGACTGAAGAACGAATACAGCAAAGATGAAAGAGTAATAATAAGGAGAACAGCGACTTGCTTCCTTCTAAAACAGTGAATGACAGAGTAGCGGAAGAGTTGAGAGAATTCCCCTATTCAGTGAAGACGATTGCACCTGTTGGTTGAAGCAAGGAGGATATCAGAAGCAGACTGACACAGACAAACACAGCTTTCTAAAAAAATGAGGACTGATGAAACGCAATAGCACCCAAATATCTACATGAGTAACTCAATATGACATGGAAATTGTAACAACGAAAATGCAGATAAAATATCTTCTGCGCCATTTAAAATTTTTCTTCGTTTAATACTATTGTTAACGTGTAACGTGCTTCTAACTCTAAATCTGTAAGCTTTATTACAGAAACTGCACTGAAGAGCCACAAAACTGGTACACCTGCCTAAAATCGTATAGGGCTCCCGTGAGCACGCTTAAGTGCCACAACACGACGTAGCATGAAGACTACTGTCTGAAGTAGTACTGGAGGGAAATCACACCATGAATCCTGCATGGCGGTCTATAAATCCCTAAGAGTACGAGGGAGTGGAGATATCGTCTGAAGAGCAAGTTGCAAGGCGTCCCAGATATGCTCGATAATGTTCATGTCTGGGGATTTGGTGGCCAGTCGAAGTGTTTAAATTCAGAAGACTGTTCCTGGAGCCACTCTGTAGCAATCCTGAATGTGTGGGGTGTCACATTGTCCTGCTGGAATTGGCGAAGTCCGTCGTAATGCGCAATGGGCATGAATTAATACTGGTGATCAGACAAAATGCTTACGTACGTGTCACCTGCCAGAGTCGCATCCAGACGTATCAGGCGTCCCATATCCCTCTTATTGAACACACCCCACACAATTACGGAGCCTCCACCAGCTTGAACAATCCCCTGCTGACATGCTGGTTCATGGATTCAGAAGGTTGTCTCCATACCCGTACACGTCCATCCGCTCAATATAATTTGAACATGTGTCCACTCATCAAACAGTCCAATGTCGGTGTTGATGAGCGTAGGCAAGGAGTAAAGGTTTGCGTCGTGCAGTCATCAAGGGTACACGAGTGGGCCTTCGGCTCAGAAAATCCATATCGATGATGTTTCGTTGAATGGTTCGCACGCTGACACTTACTGGTGGCCCAGCATTGAAATCTGCAGCAATTTGCTGAAGGGTTGCAGTTCTGTCACGTTGAACGAATCTCTTCAGTCGTCGTTGGCCCCGTTCTTGCTGGATCTTTTTCCGGCAGCAGCCATTATGGAGGTTTGGTGTTTTACCGGATTTCTGATATTCATGGTACACTCGTGAAACGGTCGTACGGGAAAGCCCCAACTTTATCGCTACCTCGGAGATCCTGTGTCCCATCGCTTGTGCGCCGACAATAACACCATGTTGAAACTTCCGAAAAATTTGGTAACCTGTCATTGCAGCAGCAGTAAACGATCTAAGAACTGCGCTAGACACTTGTTGTCTTATTCTGTCTGTTTACATATTTCTGTGTTTGAATACGCATGCCTATACCAGTTTCTTTGAAGTTTCAGCGTATTTTTAGTATATAACGAATGTAATATTGTATTTATTCGTCAATGTATGTAATCGAGTGTAATTATACTTTGAATTCTGTAAATTGCTGGATAATATCCAAGGAAACGTTGTTTAAATGTATCGATAGTTACGACTAAATTGCAGTAGCTATTCCGTTGTTTATCTTTGCCTATGTAGAATCTCCGTCGCGCTGTGAGCGGAGAGGAAGCAGCGCAGTTTGTGTCATGAAAGAGTACGGAAGTGTTTGTTGGGCATTCGCGCAGATGCGGTGTGCAGCATGATCACAGCAGTGTAGGCGCACCTACTTCGTTAACCCACGGGCATTAAGTGCACGGTAGCAGTAACAGGCGGAGAAGCTCCATTTCTAACTATTGCGTGGGACATAATGATCCGTGACTCTGTAGAGACGCGTGATTCTGAACCAGCAGCAGCAACAGCCGCAGGTCAAGATTATCGCCGGCTACATTCTTCGTTGTACGCACATCTACAGCATCGTAACCCTGTTAACTAACACATTATAACAAACATTGTACAGGCCTTACCCATTGGTGTTTCTTTCACAACCTTTGACAAACTTTCCTGAATAGTAACCAGCGATAGTTAAAACTTGTAGGGCACATGTGTTGTACTTTTCGTCAGATATTATTACCAAGTAGAGACCCTTTCCGAGTGTCGTAAAAATATGAAAATTTTTATCTATTTACTACCAGTTTTCTTTGATTGCTAATAACCAGCATCAGTCTAAATTTTGCTTTCTCAGTAACTGTTCATTCTTGTATTGCATAACAGAGGCTTAACGAATTTGCGATTTTGAGTATTAACGTCTATCACTTAAAGTAACATAAGATCTGTCTGCCACCGGTAGCTAAGTGGCAGTCTGGCTTTAGCTGCCGCAGCGGTCGCACGCTCCTCCAGTTTGCTCCGTGAACGTTCAGTGTTTACGCCAGTGTTTTCGTGTTTTGTGCTCGTTTATTGACGTTTTGTACGTGAATTAAGCGTTATCAATTGAGCATTTGGTCTTCTTTCGTGTCATCTTTCTACGAAGTGCCGTTGGGATTTCGGCGTTGTCCGAGATTTCTTCGCTGCAGAACACCATGGCAAACTCCGTGAGAAAAAACACCGTGATTTTCACCTTCGACAAGTACACCCGTCGAGTACAGCCCTCTGCACTTGAAATACACGACTGGATTACCGAGGTAATTGGCCTTCATTCTGAATCTGTTCATACCATGCAGCTGAATTCTGATGAATACTGCATTTTTGTGAAGTTTAACGATTCCGCGAGTGTAGACCGCTTTCTGGCTAAATTTGGTTATGAAACGGAATTTATACACCGTGATGGTACTAAAAGTACTGTAAAACTCCGGAATTCCGAGTCTGTAATTAGGAATGTTAGGGTTTTGAATATTCCCATAGAAGTAGACAATTCGAAAATTAAAGATGTCCTTTCAAAGTATGGGGTTGTCAGACAAATAGTCAACGAAAGGTGGGCTTCGCATTTCAAGCTGCAGTGCTTTAACGGCATTCGCTCCGTGGAGATGGAAGTGAAAGCAAACATTCCCTCCCACATCTTTGTTGACGGGCACAAGGCGCATGTTATGTACTCAGGGCAAACCCCTACATGTCATGTATGTAACGAGTCTGGTCACCTCCGGCAGGACTGCCCTCGCCGTGTGTTTGTGCTAACAAATAACCTTACGCAACGCCGGAAATTGACACTCAACGATTTGTTGCCAGCCAGTAATACAACAGAGCCGGCGGCGGTCGTGGATCCTGTTACTACCTCTGGAAATGTTGCACTTAATGTTAATGACTTTCCGTCTTTAAAACCTGCATTAACTGCTGAAATTCCGTCCCGTGACAGCGAGATTCCCACAAAAAAGCGTCCTCTAGAGGACACTGAAAGAAATGTTGATGAGGACTCTTCCTGTGAAACACCCGTTGCCAGAAGGCCGAAGCCCAGTCCTGAAGATCTGTTGGAAGTGGAAAAAGGAGATGGAATGAAGGTCGATGTGGCTCCCACTTCCGCACAAGGACTTACACCGCCCCGAACAGATAGTGACGCAGCGGGTAGTGACTTTTCACGGAAATGTGACCCTGAGCCTGAGGTCACAGCTGAAATAACCGCATCTAGTGCACAACCCATACAGTGCGAAACGTACGAGGAAGTACCAAGTAAACAACCTGCTGACTCCGAAGCGCAACGCCGCGCCGAAGGAGGAAATAAACAAGCATCACCGCCTCGCCAGCAAAACAACACAACAGACACCACGCCGGAACAAAACATTGACGACTCGCAAGCCACGGCCGTTGCCCCATTCAGCCACCGCCGGCGGCTGCGACCGACACCTGGTCTTGCTGTCACGCGTCATCAAGCGAAAGCCACACCAGAGAAGAAAGACGTCAAGAAAAAGAATATTAAATATGAAGTCATCAGGGCCAATACTGATGAGGAGAAAGAGAATGGCCACTGTGACTTATAGCAATGCATTGTCAGGATTTCAGGATACTTTTCTTCTCAAGCTCTTTGTTTAAAAGCAGTGCAAATTTTTCTAGGAAGTTATAGTTGAATTCTTTTATCTTGGCGGCTCGCGCATGCCCGCCCAGACGCGGGAGATTGCTGAGTTGCCAGTTGCACACGACGCACGCGCCAAGAGAAGCACCGCCATAGTACAGCATAGTTCGCAAGCTTACGTTTAGGGGTGAGCGCGCAGTTTATGAAGTAAAGCCACCACGGCCGCATTAACCCTTTCGCTGCTACAGAGACGTGCTCCCCGCATTCCGCGCTGTGCGCGATTTTGTCACTGCACTGCTCGCCTGTGCTGACACATGGTGTTTCCGACTGCTTTGACACACTTATCATTCGATTCCACAAAAACTATTTGGCCCAAAAATTAGATTTTTACACATCATCTTGACTGATACCTTCCCCCCACTTCCTTTGACTGATTGAAGTGCTTTAAAATAAAGCCAAACGCGCCCGGTGTAAATAAAACTTTTATTACAATCGCGAAAGACGGAATATTTCTCAATATTACATACGACACCTATGTGGTACTTAAATTAAATGAGATATTGTTATACAGTAAATTTTATATGACATTTAGGTACCTTGTCCACATTTCATTCTCAGCATTGTGGCAACTAAAATCGACCATACGGAAAGTATACCTCTGCAAACTCTTCAAAATTTCGTGCAATGGTTTACTACATTTAATGCTGCACAATAACTGGGTTGAACATCGAAACAAAATTAAGTCATTTATGGGAGGAAGATATCAGTCAAGAAGATGTGTAAAAATCTAATTTTTGGGCCAAATAGTTTTTGTGAAATCGAATGATAAGTGTGTCAAAGCAGTGGGAACACCATGTGTCTGCACAGGCGAGCAGTGCAGTGATGACAAAATCGCGCACAGCGCGGAATGCGGGGAGCACGTGACTGCAGCAGCGAAAGGGTTAATGAAGAAACAAAGCACTAGAAATTTCAAAAAATTGCATTCAAACGATTAAAATTCGTGAAATAAGACACTTCGATATTGTTTTTAAATAAAGAAAATATTTAGCATTGCATAAGGTTTGAACTCTTCACCTGTAGCTTAATAACCCAACGTCTTAACCGTTACGCTAGCGAAGCTCGTCCTGAAATGTTTCTCCATAAGGACTCTAACAGGTCACGCAAAATTCTGACAAACACTGTTGGTATGCCTATGAATTACTTGCACTTCGTCGAAGTACAATAGGAAATAAACAATTACCACTGTTCTTTATTGCGAAAAAGCGCTTCGTGAAATTGATACAAACACCTTTCCTTGCTATCACCTGAATTAAGAGTATTATTGCTTGTTTGGTTTAATTAATTAATAGAAAATGAAGCAATTGGTATAAAGAATGGTTTTTCCAAACTTTCATAAAACAAGGTCTGCTATCAAGACATTGCTTCTGTTCTATTACTTTATTTATGACTGAACGTTTTTAAAACTGAAGACACTCGTCATTGCTCCGCTCTGCAGTCGAGATCTGGCAACGTCGTTCTGTGTTCATTGGCTGACTGTATTTTTTGACGTCAGATGCGCAGAACGAACCTAAACTCGGCCGCCAACATAAATGACGCGCACTTTAGTACATGTAATGGGCACACAGCTTGTAAAGATCGTGCCTTGTAGGGAAGCACGTTTGTTGCTATAATCATACCGAACCTCATCCCAAATAGCTTCTTCCGGTATGTCTGTGCTGCAAGCTTATAGCATTACTACTATTAACATTAATAAAATACAGTCACCCTTGAAATTGGCAGCACTAAAAGAATTCTTGTACCAGTCCGGAACAGGTATCGCGTTGCTACAAGAAGTTGCGATAACGGCATTTCGGATCCCAGGCTTTTTTGAAATTGTTAATGTTTCTACGGAAGCCAATATCGGTACAGCCATTCTTATAAGGGAAGGCATTCCGGTGACTGAAATCGAGCGACTAGAATCAGGAAGAGCCATAGGCATAAAAATTTTCGATGTGACAGTGATTAACCTTTACGCCCCATCAGGAACTTCCCACAAATTGGATCGTGCGAAGTTTTTTCAAGATGAACTGATTTATTTATTGAGGAAAAATCCGTGTTGTCTTATACTAGGTGGAGATTTTAACTGTGTTTTAAACCAGAAAGATCAACAACTCAACTTCAACTACTCGCCACAGTTAAAAAAGTTAGTAAGTGATCTACACCTTAAGGATGTGTGGGAACTTCAGCACCCAACGTCAGTCGGGTTCACGTATATAACCAGCCACTCCCGCAGCAGACTAGATAGAATTTACGTGTCACCAAATTTGCAAAATTATTTATTAAACGTTGAGACTATTCCCACGTATTTTAGCGATCACAGTACACTTTTAACTTGCTTTAATCTAAGTGTACAGCCAACCCGTCGATTCAGAGGCCAATGGAACTTAAATAACTCTGTTTTAACTGACGAAGAACTGGAACAGGAAATAAGGTTTGCGTGAACTATGTGCCTCCGCACAGTAGACAAGCACCCAACAGTCATTGACTGGTGGACAAGGAGGGCTAAGCCAAGGCTGCGGAAAGTTGTCATGCAGTATAGTGCAGCGAGGCACAGGGAGTTGAGGAATACAATGGAGTTTTATTATAAAGTTTTAAGAGACTTATATCAACAGGCCCATGATGACGTAATTCGTCTGAATGATATCAAAAAAATAAAAGCCAAGTTATTAAGCATTAAACGGCAACAGATGGAGGGACTCAAAATTAAATCGAAAGCCACATCAGTCGTAGCAGACGAAACAGCTTCTCTGTATCACTTGGTGCGGCATGCTAAAAACAGACGTCTAACTTTAATTGATGAAGTCCAGACGCATACTGGTACGAGGCTCACATGCCAGAAACAAATACTGGACGAAGTCCACAGGTACTATGAAACCTTATATGCCCCTACCACAGTGGAAGATGCAGCTCTCGAGGACTTTCTCACTATTTTAGGTCCACAATTGTCGGGAACAGACAACGATGACATCATGTCACCTATTACTAAAGAAGAAGTGCATGAGGCAGTGCGTAACTCACCTCTCAACAAATCTCCGGGACTTGATGGCCTCCCTGTGGAGTTTTATGCCCGCTACTGGTCTATAATTGGGGACAAGATCACTTCCATGGCAAATGAGGTCCTGAACGGAAAACCGGTCCCTGCAGAGTTTAAGGAAAGTAAAATAGTACTGATTCCTAAGAGTAAAGGCAAAACCAACTTAAACAATTTTCGGCCTCTTTCGATACTAAATTCTGATTACAAAATAATTTCGCGTATTATCAACAAAAGACTCTCTGCCTTTTCCAACAAAATATTGAGTCATCACCAATCTTGTTCTCCGACCAGAACGATATTCGAAAGTCTAACTGCATACAGAGACGTCATTGCAATTACCTCAGTGACAAGTATAAAATGTGCTTTAATCTTTATAGATTTCAACAAAGCTTTTGACCGCGTTAGTCATAGATACCTCTTTGCGACGCTGTCAAGAATGGCTTTCCACCCCCAGATTGTGAACATGCTAAGGAATATTGCAACAGGTATAAATGCGAAAATAGCCATCAATGGCCAAACATCTAAACCCATACAGATAAGGCGAGAGGTTCCACAGGGCAGTCCCTTATCAATGTTTTTATTTTCAGTATCTTTAGAGCCCTTCCTCCGCACTGTCCTCGCAAGATTAACAGGCATAACATTGAGTGGTGAGAAAACTGTCATACGAGCTTATGCTGATAACGTGGGCGTTGTAATAAGGAATAAGGAGGAGACAGTTACACTGGAAAGATAAATCCAAAGGTATTGTCTAGCGTCGGGAGCGACAGCAAATGAAAACAAAAGTCAAATATTGAATCTACGGGGCCTGGATCACCTTCGACTGGCATGGGCAAAACAAGACAACAAACATAAAACTTTGGGAATAACCTTAATGGCATGTCCGATGCGGATGGCTGCTTTTAACTGGACGGAAACTAGGAGGAAAGTTCATGGTGCTGTAATGGAGAACGTCCATCGAACTATGGACCTGGTGCAAAAAGTCAGATTCATCAACTCCTGCGTTTTTTCAAAACGTATTTCACTGCGCAGGTATTTCCAATCCCTAAACTAGTAGCGAAAGGGATCATGTCCACTGTTACCAATTATTTATGGCGAGGAGACATATTCAGGGTTGGTGCGACTACGGTTATACTGGATGTCAGAAACGGGGGCCTCGGTTTGGTGGATATTCGCAATAAAGCGTCTGCTCTGTTCCTCAAACGGACTTTCCATATACTCAGAGAACTTCCACAATGTATAACCGCAAAGCTCTTTGAGGCTGTGACACCCCATAGCCTGCAAGCACCGATTGATGTGCGAAGGATTAATGCCCGTCTGCAGTATGTGAGGAACTTTTTCCTCGAAGCAAGTTATCTTAGTGACGAACTCAGAAGCAACACACGTATCACAGCGCGCGACATCATACTTGAAAGGAAGTTAAATGAGGGTAGAAACAAAATTGAAACGAAATTCCCAAATTGTGACTGGAAAGCTGTATGGCGGAACATCAACTATGCCGGCCTATCTACAGACGCTATTTCCGCATGGTACAAAACAGTTAATAATGTCATCAGCACCAACGAGAGACTATATGGGATCGGTTTAAACCAGACACACCTTTGTGGAAAATGCAATCTGGTGGATACACTCAGCCACAGATTCACCTGTGGTGGCAATGTGCATAACTGGATCAGGCAACAAATCGCCTTTCTCACCAGATCCTCTACGTAATATATAACGCCGTCGCTCCTCCTGAGACCGGACATGACATACTTTCCGAAATTAAAAACCAACGCCATTAGCTGGTTACTGGGAAAATATGTTAGTTATGTCATCCACACACTTGGGTCGGACAACGAGATAGAATTCCGCGTTTACATGAAGTGTGAATATGCAAAAATCACCACGTATCGCAACCACAAGAAGCACTATGGCAACATGCTGAAGATAATTTTTGAAAGAATGGGTGTTGGTTAAATATGTGAAACCACTACAACACCTTGAACGAGAACGAACAGAAGAAAAATAAAAGTCACTTGGTTCCTTATTATTATTTACTTTAACCTTGCTTCCGGAACTTTCTTTCTTTTTTTTTTTTTTTAAAAATCAGTGTTCAGTTTCTACTCAGAGAAGAGGTTTCTTTGTCTTTCTTACATCGGAGAATGGGAATATTGTGTTAAGATTTCTGCACACTTAGTGCTATGACCCAACAGGGAACATGAAAAAGGGGTGGGAGGGGTTTTGGGCCTCGACGCATTGGCAGTGCCGTGAACAGACCGCACTGCTAGTGCGGCGTGTACCACGCCCTGACCATCGTAAAAAAAATTAAATAAATAAATAAAAAAATAATATAAAATAAAAATAAATAAAAAGAAAATAAAAATGGTTAATAAAAATTGGATTGCTGGAAGAAAAGATGGATAAAACAAGTGGATGGGGAAAAAAATGTAAGAAAAAAGTGGTTAGCGCGACAGAGTGTCAATCCTAAGTGCCAGGGTTCGATTCCCGGCTGGGTCGGAGACTTTCTCCGCTCACGGACTGGGTGTTGTGCTGTCCTAACCATCGACATTTCATTCCCATCAACGTGCAAGTCGCCGAAGTGGCGTCAAATGGAAAGACTTGCACCAGGCGAGCGGTCTACCCGACGGGACCCCATCGTCACACGACATTATTATTATTAATACATAAGATCTCACTAGCAAAACTACTAATCAAGTGAACAGCATAAATTAAGAGTGCACTATTTTACTTTTTCTGTATTTAGCGGGGCAAGTGACTTTTGATGGCTTGATACGTACTTCATTGTTCTTATATTAGAGTAAAATCATTTGCTCATTAGCTTAAAGGGAATTAAATTCATTCTTTCACTAATTAGAAGTAAATTGCTTACCTTTTCCCAAATTTTGCATTACTTTATGCTGATGTAACTGAAAGTCATGTTTTACTTAACGAATTTTCAGGTACATTCTGTATTTTATTTAACTTTACTTTCAAAATTTAGTATTTCAGATTAAGTAACTGAAAACTCATTGCTTTCGATTCATTTATTTTCTCGTGAACTGTTGTATTGTAGAAAAGTGTGACAAGCTTCTGCTGCCATGCCAGTGATTATTTGCTTCATTTCCTTTGCCATTACCTTTATTACCTTTCTTAGGATCCTGGATATTCGTTGCCCTAGTGAGCTTCCAACCGTTATAATTTTTTTCTTAATTAGTATTTTTTGTATTAAATATTACGTGGCACTCCCCCCCCCCCCTGTGGTTTTTGAGCGATTCCACCTAATTCAATCCGTTTCAAAATTATCATCAGTATTTAGATTAGGTTTAGAATAGATTCTCATTTCAGAAAGGGTTGATGTACACTTTTCTCCTTCAAACTAGCATTATTTTTCTTCGGTAACGTTAGCATTACCCTCTGTAAAATTTCACTGGGCATACACAATCACGGTCATTTACTTCGCAATACAGTAGGCAGACTAGGAAGGGGTAGGTTACAAAGTGAAACGTGAGTAAACAGAAATCTGGAGATGAAGTACCGGATTTATTAAAGAATTTAATGTGGAGGAATAGAGTACGAAACGAAGACGTACTAAAATGAATAGGTGAAAGTAATATGATTGGTATCCTTAAGAGATTATTGGACAGGTTAGGCGAAAGCATACTAAGCCATCCAGAAATTGTTACTTATCGCTGAAAGGAGCGTAGTAAGAACAGGAAAAGTAGTAGGGTCAGAGAAAGACTAGAATATGCAAATATATTGTTGAAAAAGTGTAACAATTACTCGAAGATGAAAAGACTACCACAAAATTAGGAAATATTTAGGACTGAATCAAATGAGTTGCAGACCAAATCATAAAAGAAACAAAATGAACAGAAAAATCGAATACCTATGACATCGAGGGGGGCAGTATGGTAGTTCCTCGGGAGACGGGTTTGTTATAGCTTCACATCAGTTCCTACAGAGCATTTTGCAACGAAAGTGATGGCTGTAATTAGAACTCGACATCCAGGAGATATTGGACCACACAGTTAGACTACAGCATTGGATAGTCCTCCCTTTGTTGGACGTCCATAAGGAATCGTCTGCTATGTCTAATATACGCTGGATCACTGAAATGGTTGTATACTTTTCTGTCTGAATTCTTCGATTTCATCCGTTGAGTGACACACTCATTGCCTCGTATGAACTGCAGAGAAATCACAAACTCTCCGATGTTATGGACAGTAGAAATGTCGTCGCTAAGACTGCATTGGAAACTTGAACGATATTTTTAGACTGAAATGGACATTTGAAAGTCGTCGCTGAGACTGCAAAGAAACTGGGACACCATGGCTAGGAGTTACCCCAAGTGTTGGGGCTTGGATAATTCGCTCGTCGACAGACACTATGGCCATTAAAATTGCTGCACCAAGAAGAAATGCAGATGATAAACGGACAAATATATTATACTAGAACTGACATGTGATTACATTTTCACGCATACAAAAAAATGGTTCAAATGGCTCTGAGCACTATGGGATTTTACTTCTATGGTTATCAGTCCCCTAGAACTTAGAACTACTTAAAGCTAACTAACCTAAGGACATCGCACACATCCATGCCCGCGGCAGGATTCGAACCTGCGACCGTAGCGGTCAAGCGGTTCCAGACAGTAGCGCCTAGAACCGCTTGGCCACTCCGGCCGACCTCTAATGCAAAGCCACGCTGGTTTTATAATTCAGCAATTCCACACATGGCGAGAGTGTCACTGCTTGGTTTCGTGCTTGCAAAACCCTACTTCGGCCAACAAAGTCGCCAGACCTCTCCCCAGTTCGAAACGTTCAGATGATTGTGAAGCCGGCCAGAGTGGCCGATTGGTTCTAAGCGCTACAGTCTGAAACCACGTGGCCGCAACGGTCGCAGGTTCGAATCCTGCCTCGGGCATGGATGTGTGTGATGTCCTTAGGTTAGTTAGGTTTAAGCCGTTCTAAGTCGTTCTAAGTTCTAGGGAATTGATGACCTCAGAAGTTAAGTCCCATAGTGCTGAGAGCCATTTGCACCATCACTGCGAGCAGGGCCCTCCAAGCAGCCGAGCACTTTCACGATTTAAAGCGCCAATTGCACAAAATTTGGAGGACATCCAACAACTCAGTCAATCAGTGCCAAGCCGAATAACTGTTAACCTAAAGGCCAGAGGTGGAAAAACACGCTTAGGATTTGTTGAATTTATGGAGATCTGTCTTTTGAATAAATCATCCAACTTTTCAGTAATATAATAATTTCTTTGTCTGTACATTTACGTAACATCTATTGATTTCCATACCATACGGACAATTCCTTCCTCGCGGGTCGCTTTTTGTCTTAAGCCTAGTTTACATGACGACATTGGGTTGCGCCACTCGTTGCGTGGAATGGGTTGCACTCAAGTGGTTTCACATATGACTGTAGACACGGCGACACCAGTATACACTTCAGTGTCATCGTTTTTTGGTCCCTGAATCGTGTCTGAAATGAAAGTTTTGGCAGTTGCACGTCGCACGAGTTGTGATGGAGTTAAAGCTTGTTGCGTGGAATCGCTGCATAAGAAGAAGATAAGAAGCGTGTTTCGATTCGTGGCTGGATGAAGAAAAGACTTCAGCTCGGTTGCTCAGCATCCTTGCTGAAATAATTTATAACGGAAGATCCAAGAAGTTCTTTTAATTATCTTATAGTGTCACCAGAGCTGTTCACGTTTCTTCTAAATATAGGTAATTATGGGATAAGAAATATAGATACTGTAATGCATGAATCACTTTCGCCGGAACTGAGATTACATATCATATTATGTGCATTACAATCGAGAACACTCGGCGTGCTATAAGATACGGTTGTAGTTGCTGATGACGCTATTTCATTAACACCAATTATTATTGGCATTAACTGTAATAATTATTAACATTAGCAACAATAATTACTCGAAGCAGGCCGCATTAAGAAGAGAATGGTTTTGCAAACTACTCTCTTGAAGCGAAATCTTTACAGTGGCAATATTTCAAAATCTAACATATGTGAATGGGGAACACTGCAGCGACGTTTTAAATAGATGAATATTGAATAAAGAATGCATGTTCTTGTATCTGTATGGCCTTCCCTCCTGTCAACAATATTCCTTAACAAAGAGTCGGCCAACTCGAACGATGGGACTTTAGTCTTGTAGACGAGAGCATTGCCACAGCTAAAATTACACTTGCTTGTATTTTTATTAATTCACTTTTTTATGTGCTCCTAACTTAATATATTTTGCGATGCAACTGAGATATTGTCAAACCATCAGTGTTCTGATCGCACACGACGGTCTCACCGGCAGCAATAGTTGCGTATTTTTGTAATCAGCATCACTGAAATCCCACAAACACCTATGCAAAGCATAGATATCCAAAAAGCGAACATTATTCTCCGTTCCCCACTTTCTATTTTCAGCTTGCCTACACCCTACGAACACACATAGCCTCAGAACTCATGCAACTAGTGTCGCCAAAGTTGGAACACGCCGAAAGTGTTTAGTTTCACCCTCGAGTTACGTAAACGCGCGGCACGCATGCGCAGCATTTGGTAGCGCAGTTGCCTGCAACCTAATGTCGTCATGTAAACTAGGCCTTAAGCCGTCGGCACACGGACTGTGCTGTCGAACGTTAACGTTGAGCGGCAGGATCAATGTGCTGCTGAACGCTCAGGAACGATGCGACTTGTGCATACGGTACGTAGGCCCCAACGTGGTATACGCGATCGCAACGCACTCCAGCGGCAGTTGAGGGATGTTTCCATTTCATAAATCACACTGTGTACTCAACGGGCGGCGTAAAATTTCCACGTTAGCTCTGTTAAAACGCACATTTCCTCCATCGTCCACGGAAAGGAAAGTACCATGTCCAATCAACAAGGACACAGGCTTATAAAAGTTACATTACAAACAGTGCGGTATAAATTTGGAATACTTCTCCGCATAAGATAAACATTATTTCATCATTCCCACATTTTAGTAAAATCCCAAGGTCACTTTACTTGATCACTGATCCTACCCAGAAGCAGAATCTTTGCAACATGTAAATTACGAAGCGTGAAAGAAAATGGAGCAAACTATCTTTATAAAAGTAGCGCAAGCTGTCCTGTAGTTTAAGCCAATCAAACAAAGCCACTCCTCAAAAAAAGGTAAACTTATATTGGTATATACTTATATTAAACTAATAATAAAGTGTCGTCCATGAGTAAGATAAGCAATATTAAGGGAACAGTAAGGCGAGGAGCTCCGTGGTCCCGTGGTTAGCGTGAACAGCTGCGGAACGAGGGGTCCTTGGTTCAAATCTTCTCTCGACCAAAAATTTTAACTTTTTATTTTCAGTTTATGTGAAAAACTCTTATGTTTTCATCACTTTTTTTGGAGTGATTATTACATCCACAAGAAAACCTAAATCGGGCAAGGTAGAAGAAACTATTCACCCTTTCGCCAAGTGTACTAGTTAGGTGGGTCGACAACATATTCCTGTCATGTGACGCACATGCTGTCACCAGTGTCGTATACAAAATATCAGACGTGTTTTCCTGTGGAGGAATCGGTTGACCTATGACCTTGCGATCAAATGTTTTCGGTTCCCATTGGAGAGGCACGTCCTTTCGTCAACTAATCACACGGTTTTGGGGTGCGGTCGCAAAACACAGACACTAAACTTATTACAGTGAACAGAGACGTCAATGAACGAACGGACAGATCATAACTTTGCGAAAATAAAGAAAGCAAAATTTTCAGTGGAGGGCAGATTTGAACCAACGACCTCTCGCTTCGCAGCTGTTCACGCTAACCACGGGACCACGGCACTCCTCACCTGACATTCCTTTTTATATTGCCTATCTTACGCATGGACGACCCAGTTTGTATATTTTGCTTATTTTTTCATAGTTCCACACAACTTCTTCCTGTTTTCTCGATTGATCTGTGTTCAGTTTTTCAAGGCCTATCCATTGTGCCAACTTATAACTAAATCTGAGGGGGGTGCGATGGGGATGTTCCCTTGTAAGTTACTCATGACAGGACAGTGACGCTACTCATTACGCTTTTTTTTATCGGTATTGTTCGTTGCGTTTGGTCTGTGCGGACGTCACAAGACATCTGTTCAAGTGGAACGTTGATTCCTTCACTCAGTTTTTTTATTACAGAGGGCGCCCAGCCCTCGAACAGAACACGTTTTTTTTTTTAAAAAAAAGTCTCAATTTGTTCGTTTTATCTGCTCGGTGCGGACGTCGCAAGACACCCGTTTCAGTTCGTCGTTGAATCATTAACTCAGTATTTTATTGCAGAGGGCAGCTATCCCTCTGACCGAACACGCTGAGCTACCGTGCCGGCAAACTCCATTATTGGTCAGAGAAACACGCTGTGCTACCGTGCCGGCACGCTAAACCGCCAACACACTTGTTGAATCTAATCATATTATGTTACCCCTTGCTGAAAACCTTAATCGTAGATATGTTACTAATTGAAATTTAATTATAACAAATTGTACCAAGAACAATGCATTTTGGGTCGATCTTCAGTGTGTCGCTCTCTTCAAATAGCCTACTCTCATAATACGTAAGTTACAATAATGCTTTTGCCACGAATATGATGTTTCTCATTAGTGTTAGTTCACACAGTTAACAACGGGTTTTCCAGTGATTCCTAATTTGCTGGTGCTCCGAAACGGCATATATACATATTAGGCCTGAAATGAATGCAATATGGCGCCTCACAAATCTGTACTGAATGGGGACAGCGTGTGTGTGACGTAGGTGGCGTTGTGCCATCTCACTGGTCAACGCTCAAAAGCACGCTCAGAATAACTGACATACCAGATACTGCTCTGCACGTTCGGAAAAATTCCCGAACGCGCTGTTCCACGCTATCACGTCAGAAACTCGGCACGCTCAACGCTCAAAGTTCGGATGCACGGTCCGTGTGCCGACGGCTTTAGAGTGAAGTGGCAGAGCACGCAAACAATGGTGCCTGTGAGCTTTCTGATAGATCAAATATATGAATCAAACATGAACCTATACTGTTCACAGGCAATGTTATAAGTGCAGGAGAAGGTAGTGATAAAGCAAATGTGTGAAAAATCTCCTACATTACTAGCTCAGTGGATAAGACCAGTGTTCCCAGTCGACAAGGATCCGGGATCGAGTGCCGGACCCACAATTGATTGTGGAAGGCACCCTCTGCCACACACTGAAAGATTTACCCTGCTGTTTCTGTGAGTAGGCTATTACATAGCTCCGTCGTCTACTAGAATCAGTAACGAGCACTCCATTAAGGAAGTACAACATTCGTAAACAAGTGAAAGTATTGTCTAGAAGTTGCACATTTGCCCAGCTGCTGTGCCATCACATTTCTTTCCTGCGTCCCGTAGACGGGACGCTGTTTCTCGCAGTCAACATCTCTGATCGCTTCGCAGCGTTCCGCCTTGTGATCAACAATTTACTTAATGAGCCAAGTGCAGTGAAAGGAATTTACATAGTCTTAGTTAGCATCTAAATTCAGCACGGCACATGTGCGTCAGCCGAACTCCGCACTCTGGGAGCAACATCTCTTTGAGGGTTAAATTACCTCAAAAGGGGCTCGGCTGCGCTAGACAGCCCGCGGCTTGTATACGGGCGAGGCGAGTCTGCACGAAAGTAAGTGGAGTACTCGCCCATCCACAGTGCGCGCATCTAGAGGACGGACTGGGGTGTTTGAGCAAAAGGCAGCTAAATTCCGTGCTCCTCATTAGCACAAGTACGCCCTAAGCCGGGCGAGCTTGCAGCGGTATTTACTGTGATGCACTCCAGTGTCTCGCTCACATTTGGGAGTATGTGGGATGAACCGGAAACATCAGGGAAAGGTTTCTAAAGAAACGTTTTCTCTAGCGTTCACTCTAACCTGTAAAATTTTGTTGACTGGTTTGGAGTAACGATTTTAATTATACTTAACGGATGATAGATTCAAGGACACGCCGAAGCTACATCTATCATATTATTATCAGTATAATATCACTACTAGAAATCTCCGTTAAAGCCAATCCTCAATTTCTGTCACATTGAAGTACATAGTGTTGGACTATAGAGAGGAACAAGCGATACGTTGGGGGAAGTGTTACTACCGTATGAAATTATAATGAAGAAATTTGTCACTTGCTAAGTGTATTAACGTCGCCGGTTTTGACTTTTGCTGTAGGTCATCTTCGGGAACGGCATTGTATTGCTGCGAAGCACGCCTCGCCAGCAGGGAGGAGATTCAGTTTACGAGTGGACAGGCCTTTCCACCTGCTGAGGAAAATGTTGAACTGTTGATGGACAATGATACGGAAGTGAGCTGCAGCTCCAGGTTCAAATGGTTCAAATAGTTCTGAGGTCATCAGTCCCCTAGAACTTAGAACTACTTAAAACTAACTAACCTAAGTACATCACTCACGTCCATGCCCGAGGCAGGATTCGAATCTGCGACCGTAGCGGTCGCGCGGTTAAAGACTAAAGGGCTTAGAACCGCTCGACCACCCCGGCCGACGGAGCTCCTTGACGTATCAGGATATTGCCGTATTGCTCGGTGCACATTACCCTGTAAGAAAGGCAGTTTCTGCAAGAATTACATGTGTTCATTAATATGTAGTGGTGAAACAAATGGTCCAAGCAGGTGGTCACCAATAATCTTTGCCGAAAACTGAAGCTAATAATTGGCTGATACTCTGACTGCACAATACCTTAAGGTATGTAAACGTTTATGATTCCATAGACGGAGCATGAACATCCCAAAGTCGCCCAGGTTGCTAACATCTCTGAAAACTCTTTCTTCAAACTTCCCGCCAATATTACGCGACGTTGTTTCTACGATGAATTTTCTCTTCTCTTGCGGGAACTAAATAATCTCCATCCGGCAGCACCTAATTTCTTTCTGTTATTCTGCTCACCATTTCACTAGCATGACTTGCCAGAGTAATCGTCGAAAAGCTTTCATATTCGTTTGCAAATGTCTTCCTTGGGTACTGTAACGATGATACTGTTCCGGAAATCTGACAATAGATCAGACATCCCTAAAATTTTTGGTAACATGCCAAATAAATTTCCAGTTGTATACCTATTACAAAATTCAGTAACTTTGTAATCTTCCAACAGAGAAAAATATAGGTACAGCATTCACATTCAGCGTAACCTACCAACAGAAAAATTCCGTAACCTACCAATAATACAATGTGACTAATCTCTCAATAAAATTGTGGCTCACTTATAACCTTTCAATAATTGACTGTGAATCTAAACTGGTAACTTTCGACGTCAGCAGTGCTGCATCATGGCCTTGAAAGATCATTCTGAATAAATTGAGAATTCTTACCTCAATAAGGTCGTCGGATAACGCATGTACAGGGTGTTACAAAAAGGTACGGCCAAACTTTCAGGAAACTCTCCTCACACACAAAGAAAGAAAATATGTTAAGTGGACGTGTGTCCGGAAACGCTTACTTTCCATGTTAGAGCTCATTTTATTGCTTCTCTTCAAATCACATTAATCATGGAATGGAAACTCACAGCAACAGAACGTACCTGCGTGACTTCAAACACTTTGTTACAGGAAATGTTCAAAATGTCCTCCGTTAGCGAGGATACATGTATCCACCCTCCGTCGCATGGAATCGCTGATGCAGCCCTGGAGAATGGCGTATTGCCTCTACATTTGGTACCGGGGTTGCGTAGACAAGAGCTTTCAAATGCCCCCATAAATGAAAGTCAAGAGGGTTGAGGTCAGGAGAGCGTGGCGGCCTTGGAATTGGTCCGCCTCTACCAATCCATCGGCCACTGAATCTGTTGTTGAGAAGCGTACGAACACTTCGACTGAAATGTGCAGGAGCTCCATCGTGCATGAACCACATGTTGTGTCGTACTTGTAAAGGCACATGTTCTAGCAGCACAGGTAGAGTATCCCGGTATGAAATCATGGTGGTGAATCGAGGAAGTATGGTACATAATGACGAAACTAAAATGAGCTGTAACATGGAAATTAAGCGTTTCCGGACACATGTCCACATAACATTTTTTCATTATTTGTGTGTGAGGAATGTCCTGAAAGTTTGGCCGTACCTTTTTGTAACACCTTGTATATCTGCTCCTATAAGAAATTTTTCTGGCAAAGCCCAGTGCAATGCAGGCCGATAGATTTGTGAAGTATAAAAAGAAACAACTGATTTTTCTTTACAATAATCGGGATGACCATGGATTGGAGAAATTAGTAAATTCTTTAAATTGAGATAAATGATTGTCAAAAATTAATTCTTATAGGAAAGATTATTATTAAGATATATTTAAAAAAACATTTACATGGGACTTGATATACCAATAGTACATATGCGCGAGGTTGCTTTTACCTTATACTACAATGCTCAGGCACCGTCATCGCTCCCCACGACCGGCCCAGCCAACTCGATACACACGACTCGCAGCAACTTCTCACTCCTACTGCCACACAGTTTCTACTACTGACAACACTGCTCTCTGGTCTGAGATTCTCTTATAGCTTACATATCGCATGCAGCGCTTGAGCAATCCATTGAAATTACATCTGGTCGAGTGCGCTAGCAACAAATTCCTTAATCATGGACCTCTTACAACTTGGAAGCTATATATTTTGTTGAATTGCATTTATTGTATGCCAAATTGTGACGGGGTTGCTGGATTACCTATTTCTTCCACATCAGCTCCGTCTTCCTATCAATTGTCTCGACAGTTCCTCTTAATCGCGTAGGCCTTCAATGTTCTGCTGTCTTCTGTGGTCCAGTTCATGCACTTGACACTTCAAAAAGGCCGTATGAACGCAAGATCTGTACTCACGTCAACATTGATCTTTCTTTACAAGTTGGGCCGATAGCTGTAATAAAGACAGATCAATCGGGGACCATTATCTTCTGCGACGTGTCTCAGTTACACCCCCATGAAACGCCACGAATGCGATGCCTCCGCCCTGTTGCGTGTCGTACGTCTAACGGTGGACGCTAAAGCCTACATCAGTGGAAGTTGACTGCGGCGGGCGCCAGCAGAGGCAGCTTCTGTGTATGATCATACCGGCGCAAGGCAGTATGATTTCCGAGTGTGAAAATAATTAATATTATTTTGAGAAACGTTTCCGTTATTGCTACTCATTTACACTCATACAGTAAAACAAACACTCACACTGCGTAACAAAATTGAAGGATCACTTTTTGGAAAAACTTTAACTGTCTTCCACTGCGACGCTTATGTTTGAAATTTGACTCAGAGGTGCCTACGACCTGGTGCAAAAGCGTTGCGCCCTGCAACGTCACTCTCGGGCTCGACATGGCTTCAAAGATGGAGAATGAAAATGAGCATATGACGTCAGTGGCCGGGAGTTTATAGGCAGGAAGTTTGGCAGCCAAATGCAAGTCTTATTGAGTGCGACGCCACATTGGACGACTTGCGCGTAGACAATGGGGATGGAATGATGATGAAGACAGCATAACACCCGGTCCCTGAGGGGAAAGATGTCTCTCCCCAGCCGGCAATCGAACCCGGGCCCCCGTGCGTGGCATACCAACGCGATAATCATTTAGCCAATGGGGCGGACAAGGCGCTTCATACGGAGAAGTGTCGACACATAAGAATATAGGCTAGATCTCAGAAGTCCATGTGAAGTGTAAAGTGGTTTAATGATTTCACCATACTTGCACCCAACGCCATCCCCAACGCGTTACACTATGGGAAGGCCGTCACATCTCGTCTTAGCGACATTTGACCCCTTCTTTCGACGCTTCTGCGATGGAGGTAATACTGGCGACACCCAGCACTGAAATCACACAGTTCTTTATAGATGGCCGAGGAAAATATTCCAGACACACCGCTGTTCAGAATCGACACGAAAATGCCTGAGGCAGTGGCATAGTAGGCGTCAATGACACTACTCCTGTCCTTGGGGTGATTATTGCCGCATAATTCGCGGTCCAAGGGATCGCCTTAAACCACAGAGGCATGAGAGATTGACACATGCCTCAATACTACGACAAAAGGTCGCTTTAAGACCCCCAGTTGGACAGTGTCCTTGGTGGTACCCGCCCACATTTATTTTAAAACTGTAACTTTACAGAGAAACTTTAGAGGATTCATGCAAATTAACCCTAGGTGCCTACAGGCAGAAAACCACTTTACACCACTACGAAGCCAGTTTCCTGCCTTCAGGAATCTAGGGGGACCTTGTAGGTTTTCTCTGTAAAGACACATTTTTAAAATTCTTAATAAAAGTTGGAGGGTATCACCAAAGACATTACCGAACTGGGGCGTCTTAGGATGGCCTTTTGTCGTTGTACGAGTATTCATATATATGTTTCTATATCGCATCCCTCCGTGGTCACGCCACTGGAGTCCGTGAAACTAAAGAGCTGAAAAAGCATAAGCAGTCTTTGATGGTTCCTGTCACGTTATAATTCCTTGGAAAAGTCTTGGACGTACCTTAATGGTTCCATCCTGTACACAAGAGCAAAAGTTGCCGTCATGCTGCACCCCTAAGTTGTACGATCACGTTCAGTGGGAACGCTGCCCCAAAATGTTCTTCGAGAGGGACTGAAAAGTTTGATACTGTCATCAGCATCAAAGAATGTCGCCCTGTTGCTCATCACACAGAAAACCATCGTTTACCAATGCGAAATATGCGTGAATCGTCGCCCAAAGGCAAACCGCGGTTTCATCGACGCTCTTTGTGCTACCCCTGAGGCCTCTTCTTGTCGCTTCTTAGGGTGAGCCTCATACCCCCTCCTCGGCTATCCATAAGAACACCGCGTGACATCTATCGCAGAGGCGTCAAAAGAAGAGGTCAAATGTGGGTGAGAGTGGGTGCGACGGCCTTCCCAACGTCTCGCACCTCCACGATGACATTCGCCAGAATTGTGGTGAAATTTAGTGCCAATGTTACATTATTAAGCCACCTTACAAATCACATGAACTTGTGAGCTTTGGCCTTTTTCTTCTCATCTGTCGACACTCAGCTGCTTGAAGCGTCTTGGAGCCCCTTGGGTGACGATGCTGGGGGTCATGCTTCTGCACCACTACAAAGAAAATTTGTGAATACCGTTGAACCAAATTTCAAACTTCTGAGTCGTAATTACTAGGACTCGAAAGAGTGATCGTTTAATTTTGTTGCGCAGTGTCTTTTCAAGTATTGCAGGAACATTTTTTTTTAAATTCTCAAATTTTAATTCCATCCCCAATTGAAGTTTGTGTGTCTGTTGCATCCTAGAAAATGACACTGACGCGAATCAGTGTCACCAACACCAAGAATAAAGAAAAAAGTCACGACGTCGGAAATAAGCCACAATCGCCAATGTTTGATCTGCCTTCAAAACTCACGTATTTGTAGTAGGAAGAGGTGAGTGGAGCGGTAAAATGAGCGAGTGTGATATACATAGCACGCATGTCGTAGCTTTACGTTCGCTGCTTTACACGATATACAGTGGGACCAGTGTACATCCTGGTTTTCTCTGAGACACACAGCTGGCATCAATAGACGGGTGAAAGTATGAGATCCCCAAACTGGCACCACAGCTGCTAATGGACTAGCTCTCCTTTTGGGTGAAGAATCTCAACATGAATCAGATAGTCAGATGTCAAATAGAATATTGTTGAATGTTGTCTCGGGAAGTATCTTGCTGGCCAACATATTCCACCCAGACTTCCTGCCCCTTAGGAAAACTAGGCAAACAGAATGTCTTTCACATCTAGTGGAGCTCATCGATATCACCATCAAAACACTGTTCAGTCACATTAGTGTGACCACTAGCCAATGGCCTGAACAACCACCTTTTGCAGCGCAAACAGCTGCGAGATCTGCGAGGTACCGATAAGGATGTTGACCCAAGTCAACTCGAGCGTCGTGGTCAGCTGGGCTGGATTACTCGGTTCCGCGGCGTAAACAGCCCATCAAGATTGTTCCATAGATTCTCGATCCGGTTTAAATCTGGGGAGTTTGATGGTCAGACGGTACAGTAATCTCATCCTGGTCTTCTTCGAACCGGGCCACCAAATCTTTTGAAGCCCATAGATATCACCATAAAAACACTCTTCAGTCACATTAATGTGACCACTTGCCAATGGCCTGAATAACCACCTTTTGCAGCGCAAAAATCTGCGAGATATGCGAGGTACCGATAAGGATGCCGAGCCAAGTCGACACCAGCACCGTGGTCAGTTGGGCTGAATTTCTCGGTTCAGGATCTGTGGCACAAACAGCCGATCAAGGTTGTCCCACAGATTCTCGATCGGTTTTAAATCTAGGAGTTTGATGGTCAGACGGTACAGTAATCTCATCCTGCTGCTCTTCGAACCAGGCATGTACAGTACAATCTGTGTTACATGTTGCATTGTCATGCTGGTAGATGCCGCCGTGGCAAGGACAAAACCACACTGCACGTTGGGGGTGCACATGGTCCATTTGTGTTGATTCACTGTGCCTTACAGGATGAAAGATCGCCCAGTGTATCAGTGTATACCACGAAAACATTCCCCAGACCATTAGCCTCCATCTTACGGCACGGAGCCATCCGACGATTGTTTCAAGGTGTTTGCCCTCAGTCCGAAGGAGCATAAAAAGTGGTTCCTTTGAAAAGGTCACCTGTCGGCACTCAGTGGACGCCCACTTGCGGTACTGAATCGCAAATTGCAGCCTTCGTCGCCGATGAACAGCAGTTAACATAGGTGCATGAACCAAGCGCCCGTTGCGAAGGTCCATACGCAGCAACGGTCGCTGAACGGTAGTAGAGGAGACACTGTTCGTAGCCCATCGGTCCCTCTGGTCGGTCAGTTGCTCAAAAGCTGCCCGTCTATTCGTCCGTTAATTTTTCCCCTGCCGCCGTTCACCCTTCTCATCTACTGCCCAAGGTGCACCACTGTTGCCTCTGCTACGCTTTCGGATAGTGCCATTTTGCCATTCACAGTATAGCTTTGGATGTCGGATAAATCGTTCCGTTTTCACAATACGACTGCGACCGTACTGTTTTATGCGTCGCTTGATATACCCTCCACTGCCAGTTCTGCCACTTGCCCTCTGTTATTGGTTATTGAAGGTTGACTTCGAACACAGGCGGTGGTTACATTAATGTGACTGGGCCGTGTAATATCGGCGATTTTGAATACTACTTCTGGCAGTAATGTTGTTGTTGTGGTCTTCAGTCCTGAGACTGGTTTGATGCAGCTCTCCATGCTGCTCTATCCTGTGCAAGCTTCTTCATCTCCCTGTACCGACTGCAACCTACATCCTTTTGAATCTGCTTGGTCTCCCTCTACGATTTTTACCTTCCACACTGCCGTCCAATACTAAATTGGGGATCCCTTGATGCCTCAGAACATGTCCTACCAACCGATCCCTTCTTCTAGTCAAGTTGTACCACAAACTTCTCTTCTCCCCAATCCTATTCAATACCATCTCGTTAGTTATGTGATCTACCCATCTAATCTTCAGCATTCTTCTGTAGCACCACATTTCGAAAGCTTCTATTCTCTTCTTGTCCAAATTATTAATCGCCCATGTTGCTCTTCCATACATGGCCACACTCCATACAAATACACTCAGATATGACTTCCTGACATTTAAATCTATATTCGATGTTAACAAATTTCTCTTCTTCAGAAACGCTTTCCTTCCCATTGCCAGTCTACATTTTATATCCTCTCTACTTCGACCATCATCAGTTATTTTGCTCCCCAAATAGCAAAACTGCTTTACTACCTCAAGTGTCTCATTTCCTGATCTAAGTTAGTTGAACCACAGCAAACAGATATAACACTGTTATCACTTTCAGCCATCAGTAGAACGAAAAAGTCCAGGTTGCCACTTATTACTTTTTATTCATTCGATAACTAGTTTCTAGCCGAGAGCCATTTTCAGAGCCGGCCGCATTGGCCGAGCGGTTGTAGGCGCTTCAGTCTGGATCTGCGCGACTCCTACTGTCGCAGGTTCGAATGCTGCCTCTGGAATGGATGTGTGTGATGTCCTTAGGTTAGTTAGGTTTGAGTAGTTCTAACTTCTAGGTGACTGATGACCTCAGATGTTAAGTCTCAGTGTGCTCAGAGCCATTTGAACCATTTTCAGATCATCATAAAAAAGTCGAAAATGGCATTTCCGAAGATGTTAAAAACTGTGCAGTAAACGTTTACAGTGCATACAGATAACTCGACTTTGTTATCATGAACAGAAAATGTGTGTCGGCCAGAATAATTTGCAACTTGGACTGGTTTTCCGTTCTACTGTTTAATAGAAGTTGCTGACCAAAGCTACTCCATGATGCTGGAAATTCGTACTTTCAGCCATGTTTCACATGCGAGCATAAGTTCGTTGTATGCAGCTATGTCTTCAAATTTTATTGGTATAATGATCGATGCACAAATTATTTGTTCGAAAACAAGTTTTTATTTATAGTATTTACAGGTCGAGCAAAGGAAATTCTGAATATGGACTGTAACATAATAATCGAATCTGTGAAGTGATTATAAAATAAAGGCAGCGAATTGTGTTTGACAAGTTCTATAGGAAAGGACACCAAACCTGGGAATCGAAAGCCATGAAAAACAGACAAAAATCGAGAACGGAGTGGGACAGGATTATAGAACATCTCCGATATTATTGTCTGAATATAGAGCCAGCAGTAAACCAACCATAGAGGAAAAACTGAATGGAAATTAGAGAGAAGAAATAAAAACTGTAGCTGTAAGGTGTACAGATGTTTCGTAATTCTGTTTTGTATGGTAAAGAACCCGGATTTCAGTTAAACGAAATGGACTATGTCTTTAAAACATTTTTTAACGTGAACACCAGTAAAAATAAAACTTAAATAATGGAGTGTAGTCGAACTATCATTCAGCCTATTCAGGGGAAATTATATTAGTAAATGAGTAACTAGTGCAACAGTTTTGGTGGCGGGAAGAGTATTGAGAATATAAAATATACATAGACTGTAACAGCAAGATAGTTTAGGAAGAAGGGGAATAAGTTGATATTGAAAGTAAATTTCAGTCGTAGGTACTATATTTTATTTATTTTTATGGTATGACAGTGGCGTTATAAACAGGCAAACGAACAATACATGCAAGAAGAGAATAGCTTTTACGATACGTGGCGACAAGAGAATGCTGAAGATTATATGCGTAGATCAGATAATTAAAGAAGTGACACTGTCTCCAGTTGGGGAGAAAGAGCGTTGAAAGAATCGTAACATAAGAAACGCACTCAATTAATCTGGAGGAGAAAATAAATTTATTGCATAAATTGACTAAAAGAAGAGAGAGGCTGGTAAAAAAATATCCCGAGTCATCCAGGAATAGTTAATATGTAATGGAGGAAAATGGAGTACTGTGGTGAAAAATTCTAGAGATATGTCAGGACTTGACGACAATTCTACTTTCTCCTGGTTTTATCCAGCGTCTTCACGAAGTCGGCATGATATTTCGGGTTTGAGGATTCTCTGATATTCATTTTCATAACGACCCAAAGCACAAACGCTCACTGGCTGCGCAGATGTCCATCTCTTCATAAAAGCAGGAAGCTCATAAAGGAATGCTCCGCCATAGCATTACGTTCCATGGTTTCGGCATTCTAGTGTGTAAAATGAATGCTGAGGATATCAGAACTTTAAAGAGTTTTATTGACCTCACTACCAAAACAAAAGTTCATTGTTACAATGTACATTTTAGAAAATTTACAATGATGGAATTTTCAACAGGTTTCCGTGAATTATTGTTTAAAGTAACATATTCTACAATGGAGTCGTGATAGACCACCATTTTCTTCAAATCACGCCTTAAGAGGCCACAATTTGCCACTGCCCCACAGTTTGTAGATGCCTTGCATAAATTAGTGGTCCAGTAAGTCGGTAAAAGGCACATACGAACCTTGAAACACAAGACTTAATACTATTACTACATAAAACTTTAAAAAACATAGACTTAACAAAGCTACTAGATTTTATGCCTGAAGTGATAGTTTTATCCGAATGTGCATAATGACAGTGTTGACAACAAGGACAATGAAGCATTGGGAAGGTCATAATTGTATGTGAGGTAATTTTAGTTTTTGTTCTTTAGATTTTGATTCTAGTTTCTCAATAATTATTAACTACACAACAGTCAAAATTGCGTACTGCCGCTAGCTTACTCGTGAAAATTTTGTGGATTAACATTAATAATAATAATCCTAAATCTTAATTAAAATTTCATAACACAAAGTGAGTGCATTATTTTTTACAGGAAATGCAGGATGTTGAGACTTGGTTAAGAACGACTCAAATCTATAAGACTGATGGTTCAGTTAGAAATTAGTTTTTCACAAATATCTACTTTCCTGAAAATTTCGTATCTGTGCTTTGCGTCCTTATGATACACAGTATCTCAATTACTGGGGAATGAATGTCGTGTGACTAGACCCTCCCGTCGGGTAGGGGGAGGAAATTTAGTTGGACCACAAGAACATTTACTTACGTATTAAGAATGCGTGAGCAAGAGGACATGGGGAAAGAGAGAGGGAGAGAGAGAGAGGGAGAGAGAGAGAGGGAGAGAGAGAGAGAGAGAACAAACGCAAGAACTCTTGTTTTCGCGGGGACAGTCATTATGTCTCAGCGAGAGTGTAACAAGACCTTCCTGCCTGTGGCTTCAAAGCTCTGGATTAAGACTAAGCGTTATCTCTAAAACTAGATGACAGAAATGGCGGAAATACTTCAATTAGAGCGCGCGCTCCAAGTTTTCTTCTCTTTTCTGGATTATTGTCTGCCGAAAGATTTAAGAAGTTCGCTGATTGCTGACTCAAGATGGGCCTCGGCGATTGGATGAAGTCGCGCGAGGGCCCGGCGTCCCTTATCTCTGTAATTAAAGAACAACTCCGATTGCAGGCGAGAACTTTTCGTCGTCACTAATTGAATGCAAATTGGGTTAATTTATAAGTCTCACCTCAGTCAAAGACTTTTTGGTATTAGTAATCACAGATTTAAGTCTGTTTTAATAGGTGATTTGCTAATGTGCACTTGCTTTGAGACTTACTGTAGAGCTCATCCAAAAACTGCCTTATGTTGTATTGAGACTGGAACGTTAATAACAAATAATACAGGAAGATAATGAGCATTCTAGCTATCATCGTAGCTAAGGACTATTTGTTGCTTTATTTGTTTAGATCAAAGATACGTTATTGAGCTCAGAAAGGAATTCATTCATTCAATTTCTTCAGGATAAGGAACTAATAGAGGGCAACAAGAAACGCTTCGATGATTAGACTGTCAATGATAAGCAGAGTATTAATGTTTACTCTAACTCTATTAATTTTCGTGTGTATATCTAATGAATGTACAAACTGATTCTCTGGAATTTCCAATTATTTATTGTCATAACAGTTAAATTTAATCTGAAATTAATTATTATTTAACTGAATTCTAGAATTTTCGTTACTGTAAACCATTAACTGAAAATATAAAAATAAACTGATACAATCGATAATTTGAAGCAAAACTTATTCATGGACTCACCGTTGGGCGGCTGCAGAAGACCTGCAAAAGAGAGACCGAGTCTTATTAAATTTGAAATTTGTCAACAAGTGAAGATAGTAAGCAGTAATGTCTGCCCCAAAAGGCATACAATGAAATAAAGAAAACCAGGTCAGTTAGAACAGTGTGAAAACGAATTTTTATCAAACAAAAATGTCTCAGTATTATGCTGAACATTTTGGTTGTCTTCACTAACTATTCCTTTTCATTTTGAAAGAACGTATGTTTCCTTCTCAGGTGAAATAATTGTGTAGTTCTTCGTAATGCAGGAAAAAACTTTCTCGAATGCCTTTTCTGTTATACATTTCTTTTTTTTTCTCTAATTTAAATTTGAGAACTGTCCTCTAACTTCGGTATGATACCTGACATACCAAATGAACCTGAGACCATGGAGACATACCAAGCTTTACATACAGAGTTATATGGTGTAATAGTTACCACATTCACGTCAGCAAGCAGAGTAATGCATAGTATTTGCTCGTCATACTGCAGTAGATCTCACGATGCACACACTTCGATCTAAAAGCACACATCTGGCTACGACGTATACTCTTAATTGTACCACAACTTCTGACAGTATTGTTAATGCTGAACACTTCCAATTGAAATCACGTAAACGTAAATCTTCTCTGTTGTTGTTGTTGTGGTCTTTAGTACTGAGACCGGTTTCATGCAGTACTCCACGCTACTCTATCATGAGCAAGCTGCTTCACCTCCCAGTACGAACTGCAGCCTACATCCCTCTGAATCTGCTTAGTGTATTCATCTCTTGGTCTCCCTCTACGAGTTTTACCCTCCCCGCTGCCCTCCAATACTAAATTTGTGATCCCTTGATGCCTCAGAACATGTCCTATCAACCGATCACTTCTTCTAGTCAAGTTGGGCCACAAACTCCTCTTCTCCCCAATCCTATTCAGTACCTCCTCATTCGTTATGTGATCTACCCATCTAATCTTCAGCATTCTTCTGTAGCACCACATTTCGAAAGCTTCTTTTCTCTTCTTGTCCAAACTAGTTATCGTCCATGTTTCACTTCCATACATGGCAACACTCCATACATATACTTTCAGAAACGACTTCCTGACACTTAAATCTATACTCGATGTTAAGAAATTTCTCTTCTTCAGAAACGCTTTCCTTGCCATTTCCAATCTAAATTTTATATCCTCTCTACTTCGACCATCATCAGCTATTTAGCTCCCCAAATAGCAAAACTCGTTTACTACTTTAAGTGTCTCGTTTCCTAATCTAATTCCCTCAGCATCACACGACTTAATTCGACTACATTCCATTATCCTCGTTTTGCTTTTGCTGATGTTCATCTTATATCCTCCTTTTAAGACACTGTCCATTCCGTTCAACTGCTCTTCCCAGTGATTTGCTGTCTCTGAGAGAATTAAAATGTCATCGGCAGACATCAAAGTTTTTACTTCTGCTCCATCGATTTTAATACCTACTCCAAATTTTTCATTTGTTTCCTTTACTGCTTGCTCATTATACAGATTGAACAACATTTGGGAGAGCCTGGAACCCTGTCTCACTCCCTTCCCAACCACTGCTTCCCTTTCATGTCCCTCGACTCTTATAACTGCCATCTGGTTTCTGTACAAATTTTAAATAGCCTTCCGCTCCCTGTCTTTTACTCCTGCCACCTTCAGAATTTGAAAGAGAGTATTCCAGTTATCATTGTCAAAAGCTTTCTCTAAGTCTACAAATACCAGAAACGTAGTTTTGCCTTTTCTTAATCTAGCTTGTAAAATGAGTCGTAGGGTCAGTATTGCCTCACGTGTTCCCATATTTCTACGGAATCCAAACTGATCTTCCCCTAGGTCGGCTTCTACCAGTTTTTCCATTCGTGTGTAAAGAATTCGTGTTAGTATTTTGCAGCCGTGACTTATTAAACTGTTAGTTCGGTAATTTTCACATCTGTTAACGCCTGCTTTCTTTGGGATTGGAAATCTTATATTCTTCTTGAACTCTGAGGGTATTTCGCCTGTCTCATACATTTGCTCACCGGATGGTAGAGTTTTGTCAGGACTGGCTCTCCCAAGGCTGTCGGTAGTTCTAATTGAATGTTGTCTACTCCCGTGGCCTTGTTTCGATGCAGGTCTTTCAGTGTTCTGTCAAACTCTTCACGCAAGTATCATAACTCCCATTTCATCTTCATCTACATCCTCTTCCATTTCCATAATATTGTCCTCAAGTACATGGCCCTTCTATAGACCCCCCTATATACTACTTCCAACTTTCTGCTTTCCCTTCTTAGCGTAGATCTGGGTTTCCATCTGAGCTCTTGATATTCATACAAGTCTTTCTCTTTTCTCCAAAGGCCTCTTTAATTTTCCTGTAGGCAGTACCTATCTTTCCTCTAGTGAGATAAGCCAATACATCCTTACATTTGTCCTCTAGCCATGCCTGCTTTGCCATTTTGCACTTCTTGTTGATCTCATTTTTGAGACGTTTGTTTTCCTTTTTGCCTGTTTCGTTTACTGCATTTTTATGTTTTCTCCTTTCGTCAATTAAGTTCAATATTTCTTCTGTCACCCAAGGATTTCTACTAGCCCTCGTCTTTTTACCTACTTGATCCTCTGCTGCCTTCACTACTTCATCCCTCAAAGCTACCGATTCTTCTTCTACTGTATTTCTTCCCCCCCCCCCCATTCTTGTCAATTGTTCCCTTATGCTCTCCCTGAAACTTTGTACAACCTCTGGTTTAGTCAGTTTATCCAGGTCCCATCTCCTTAAATTCCCACCTTTTTGAAGTTTCTTCAGTTTTAATCTACAGTTCATAACCAATAGATTTTGGTCAGAGTCAACATCTGCCCCTGGACATGTCTTACAATTTAAACCCTGGTTCCTAAATCTCTTTCTTACCATTATATAATCTATCTTATACCTTTTAGTACCTCCAGGCTTCTTCCATGTGTAAAACCTTCTTTCACTATTCTTGAACCAAGTGTTAGCTATGATTAACTTGTGCTCTGTGCAAAATTCCACCAGACGGCTTCCTCTTTCATTACTTACCCCCAATCCATATTCCTTCCTCTTTCATTACTTACCCCCAATCCATATTCCTTCTCTCTCTTTTCCTAATACCGAATTCCAGTCATCTGCAGAGCTAGTTGGCATATAGACTTGTACTACTGTCGTAGGCGTGGGCTTCGTGTCTATCTTGCCACAACAATGCGTTCGCTGTGCTGTTTGTAGTAGCTTACCTGCATTACCCCTATTTGATTTTGTATTTATAATCCTGTATTCAACTGACCAAAAGTCTTGTTCCCCCTGCCACCGAACTTCACTAATTCCCACTATATCCTGCTTTGACCTATCCATTTCCCTTTTTAAATTTTTTAACCTACCTGCCCGATTAAGAGATCTGACATTTCACGCCCCGATACGTAGAACGCCAGTTTTCTTTCTCCTGATAACGACGTCCCCCTGAGTAGTCCCCGCCCGGAGATCCGAATGGGGGACTATTTTACCTCCGGAATATTTTACTTAAGAGAACGCCATCATCATTTATCCATACAGTAAAGCTGCATGCCCTCGGGAAAAATTACGGCCGTAGTTTCCCTTTGCTTTCAGCCGTTCGCAGTACAAGCACAGTAAGGCTGTTTTGGTTAGTGTTACAAGGCCAGATCAGTCAATCATCCAGACTGTTGCCTCTGCAACTATTGAAAAGGCTGCTGCCCCTCTTCAGGAACCATACGTTTGTCAGGCCTTTCAACAGATACCCCTCCGTTCCGGTTCCACCTACGGTACAGCTATCTGATCGCTGAGGCACGCAAGCCTTCCCACCAACGGCATGGTCTATGGATCAGGGGGGGGGGGGGGGGACTTCTCTATGGCATACAAATTGTTGACAACCGGCTGCTCAGAAGAGTGGCATTTTCAGTTCTGAGGCTATAATTGTTCCTCGTAATAGTTTATGGTGAAAATGCTGTCAGAGGAACGAGTGCTAAAAGCAAGCAATAGTCAGTAAAATCTTAATCCAGCGACATTAGCAATATTTCACAATTTTAAAAGAGGAGGGTGGGTTCGATATCCATGTCAACGACTAAGATGTCTTATCAATTGAAACTTTGACTTATTGTTGGGGGTGCTTGCTTCCCAATCCAAGTGTAAATTTTAATCCGTCTCAGTCCCTTCACCTTCGGTGGTAGGTTATAAAACATCAGAGGTTGTCATTTAATACATTCGTCTTCTGATACTCATAACTTGAACAAAATTTCATACAAGTCAAGGGGAAGGCAACCGTTATCAAAAATTTTGTTTACGCTTTCTCATGTGTTTTGTTCTAAGTATCTTGTAGTATTAGAGATTCACACTGAACCTGGTCACCAAGTTTTGCATTCTTTCGTCGTTCGGAAGCTGGAAAAAAGTGTTTCACATGTTCCTATAATTTAATGTTGATATCGATGGATTTCGTTAGGGTAACCAGAAAAATGAGCCAGAAAATTATGGATTCTACTTTCAGCTGTGAAGGAGTAACAAATGAAAATAAGTGCCCTACATGCCTTAGGATAAGTAACGATGACATTTATGTAAAAACTGGCTGAAGAAGACCCGCTTCACATGGTGTTTGTTCTCATTTGTTTTCTGTGAACATCCAGGTCTTTGGAGAACGTAGAAAGAAATTAACGTTAAAAAATCGTAAAAATTTTAGTATGCCACGCTAAAACGTTCTCCAGAATGCTCAAAGACACTCAGTAGTACTCTTAAATCCACTAAGATATTCAACAATATCCTAATTTGAAATATAGTTCTCTACCGATTACTTCTTAAGAACACCTTAGTTACAGTGATAGTAAATGCTATTCTTACTGGGAACTGAAGTTTATTGAATTGAAAATGCAGTTAAGTGGTTGTGAGCGTGTCCTTGGAATTAATGCTGTTTTATCTTTCTCTTTGCCTGATATTATTTTTGCTTCTATTATATTGTATGACAGCCGTTCTTGTTTCCGCCGGCCGGGGTGGCCAAGCAGTTCTAGGCGCTACAGTCTGGAACCGCGCGACCGCTACGGTCGCATGTTCGAATCCTGCCTCGGGCATGGATGTGTGTGATGTCCTTAGGTTAGGTAGGTTTAAGTAGTTCTAAGTTCTAGGGGACTTATGACTTCAGAAGTTAAGTCCCATAGTGCTCAGAGCCGTTTTTTTGTCCTTGTTTCCACTTTTTAAATTAATATTGGCAATTACTTAATTAATTATTACTAAAATGGCTCTTCCAAATAATCAACTTTAATTCCTTTACTCCATATTAAGTTCTCATCAAAATGGGCTCCTAAGAATTTTAATAATTCCACCTCATTCATTATTTCCTCGCATGTGTTATAAGTAAAGTGTGTCTTTTTAAAATTGCGGGTGGGACCATTCGCAGAAAACCGCTAAATGATATTGTTAGGAACACTGTTTAATATTTCTTTTGCTTCTGTATGCTTCCATTTAATACGAGACTACTGTCATCTGCAAAAAGAACCAATTCCGCTGTTGTATGTTAGATGGAAAATACTTTGCATATATGAGGAACGATAGTGGACATCAGATTGTGCCTTGGGGACCCCCGTACATGATTTCATTCCAGTCAGACTTACGACCCCAGACTATACTTTTTGAATTACTAAGTACAATTTTACTCATATCTTTGGTTAGATATGACAGTGTCTATTGGTTAGCTGTACCATCAGTCCCATAAAACGTCAATTCATGTAAGAGGGTACTGAGTAACATAATCAGTCGTACCTACACATTTTTTTTGGAATCATCAGTCTTCTGATTGGTCTGATGCGACCCGCCATGAATTCCTCTCTTGGGCCAACATCTTCGACTGGCACTTGTACCCTGTGTCCCCAATTATTTGCTGGCTGTATTCCAATCGATGTCTTCCTCTACAGCTTTGGCCTCTACAGCTCCATCTAGCACCATGGAAGTCATTCCATGATGTCCTAACAGATGTCCTATCATCCTGTCCCTTCTACTTGCCAGTGTTTTCGACATATTCCTTTACTCTCCGACTCTGCGTAGAAAATCCTCATTTTTTAACCATTTTCAACATTCGTCTGTAGCACCACATCTCAAATGCTTCGATTCTCTTCTGTTCCGGTTTTCCCTCAGTCCACGTTTCACTACCATACAATGATGTGCTTCAAACGTACATTCTCAGTAATTTCTTCGTCAAATTAAGGTCTGTGTTTAATACTAGTAGACTTCTCTTGGCCAGGAATGCTCTTTTTTCCAGTGCTACTCTACTTTTTATGTCCTCGTTGCTCCCTCCGTCATCGGTTATTTTGCTGCCTAGTTAGTAGAATTCCTACACTTCATCTGCTTTGCGATCATCAGTCTTGATGTTAAGTTTCTCACTGTTCTCATTCCTGCAACTTCTCATTACTTTCATCCTTCTCCGATTTACTCTCAATCCGTATTTTGTACTCAATAGACTGTTCATTCCATTCACAAGATCATGTAATTCTTCTTCACATTCACTAAGGACAGAAATGCCATCAGCAAATCGCTGATATACTTTCACTCTGAAATTTAATCCCACCCATGAACCTTTCTTTTATTTCCGTCATTGTTACTTCGATTGGCAGATTGAACAGTAGGGGCGAAAGAATACAACCCTCCCTTACATCCTTTTTAATGCCAGCCCTTCGTTCTTGGTTGTCCACTCTTATTATTGCCTCTTGACTCTTGTGCACATTGTATATCACCCATCTCTCGCTTTACATTACGACTATTTGGCTCAGAATTTCGAACGTCTTGCACCATTTTATACTGTCGAACACTCTTTTCATGTCGAGAAATCCTATGAACGTGTTTTGATTTCTTTTTCTTTGGTTCCATTATCAGAGGCAACATCAGAATTTCCTCTCTAGTGCCTTTAACCTTTCTAAAGCCAAACCGATCGTCATCTAACACATCTTCAATTTCTTTTCCCATTCTTCTGCATATTTTTCTTGTCAGTTGATTATTAATCGAAATATAAGCGGTGGCGGCTTTCAAACCCGGGACTGAGGGCGTTTTGGTTACTAACCGAAGACGCAAGCCTTTTTTTTTAATTTTCTATTTCCTGTTCTTTTTTTTAAAATAGAGTAAAGCAAGAGAAGGAATGGTTTCAGGGGCAAAGTGGGCAGAGCGACACTGTACGAGGCTTGACCACGGCGTCTCCGTCACCAAACGGGAAAATATGGAAGAGATAAACGACCTCAAGAGAATTTTCATTTATTTATTGACAAAAATAAATCCGCATTTTCCATGACTTGTCTCTGAAAGAAAGAAAGATAAACACAAAGCTACACTTCTGTAACACACACATGCGGCGTCGATAGTCTCCAGCGATCAATGATCCAGCAGATCGAGAAGTATAGACAGTGCTTAGGGTCCTTCACAATAGCACAATGACGATCATTTAAATGGTTCCAAAAATCCATGAGTTATCTGACAATACCTCCAAATAAATAACGAATCCCGTGACCTCTGATCCACGAGACAGCGTTGTTTTTCGTCCTCTAGTAATAAACAGCGTTCGGGTAGAGAAGAGTGCGGGAAAAGTATAAGAGGGCGATATCCGTAAAAAGAGACCAAAATTTGACGCACAAAATACCAGACCTCTTCCTCCGGCCCACAACGGACATAGTCACACATAAAGACGAATCTGCAAGATGGATCCCATGGAGTCTCTCTCGAATAATTTGTTTTCTGTTCACCGTCAAGTACCAGGTCGAACGTACGTCGGACTCTAAGGTTACCGCGTTGACAGTTCGCCATATTACGTTCCAAGGCACGGCAGAACATGTCAGTTCGACGACAGGAGGTCGGCAATGAAGTTGCGTGCGGTAGATGTCACTGGCCGTTCGTAAGCGGGATGTGGAGAGAACGTACCGTAGGTAGCTATACTCCGGATAAAACCCCACCAAAGTAGGAAAAGGGCACCGGTATCTCAGTAAGCACTACCTGAGGGTCAAGGGAATATGGTTCCAGAATCTCCATCAGTAATCCCGTGAGGCTGGTCGGGTATCGTCGCCAAAGCTTGAGGTGCGTATAGAGACACTGCTCGATCATGAACATTGACAAGGCCAAGTCCTCCTCATTCTTTAATAAGAATGTGGGAGTCATATCGAACCTTAAATATCATTACAGAACTGACAAAGGATCCGAATTCCGCCATGATTCTTCGAGCTATGTGTTTAGGCATCGGTAGTGTTTGCAGCGGAAATCGTGATGCCTGATAGACGTTGACAAATTCGGTACTTTGTTGAAGGTCCGATGCACGAAGACGACGATCCAAAAGTCCAGCATGGATGTATTGCAAGAAGCTCCAATAATTAATGGAGATCGTGCATGAGATGTTGTCCCTGATGCAAAGACTGCGGATTTTATCGCACAGTCTGAGTGCGGTGACGCTTGCAGGTGCCATTCCAGTGCCAATATTCAAAGCCATCGATTTATGCACATTTATACGGCTCCCCGAAACTTCACTATAAGTGGCTAACCAATCCAGGGCTCTGGGAACATGATGTTCGTCACGAAGAGATAACATCAGATCAGCTGCCTACGCAGTGCACCTGAAAACGAAGCCACTAAGAGCCAAACCCGTGAGGCGGTGTCGCAGACCGCACAACAAAGATTCTAATGCTAAGACGTACAGCATTGTCGATAATGTCCATCCCTTTCTAACAGAGCAGCAAATCTGCAAGGTGTTCGACAGTCTGCCGTTGAAAAGCACTTTCGATGTTGCGCCACATAGGAAACGGAATACCACCTCGACGAAAGCGCCCGGGTAATGCATATTCTGAAGAACAGCAGTTAAGTACATGTGACTGTCGCGCTCAAATGCTTGACTGAAGTCTATCGCAGCCAGAAATCCCGGCACGCGATGCTCCTTAGCGAGGGCAATCAGGTCCCTGTAGCGGCACAGAGCGGCATGGGTATTATGCGTCCCACACGTCGACGCCTGATCCACTGGTAGGAGATGTCGTACGCCAAATTGGAGACGCCATGTCAACAATCTTACTGGTCGGTAGTCCGTAATACGTGAACCTCCGCGAGGTTTACGGATTGGGATGATAATACCTCCCATAAATGCAACCAGAAGTTGCACCTCTGGTGTCATGAGCTCTTGACATATAGTAGTCCGATACGGCACCAATAATCTCTGGAACGTCCTATCAAACTCCAAGGGTAACCCATCCGGTCCTGGTGACTTACTGAAAGCCTCTTTCCCTATGGCATCCAACAGTTCTTCTTCAGTCACCGACTCTAGCAGCTCCTGTTGGAGCTCTGGAGTAACCGTTGCACGCGTCAAACTAGCGAGGAGTAGTAATGATCTCTGGATCAGATCTTTTATATGGGTGAGAATAATGGGTAAAGTATGTATTGCTTATGTCTCTTCGCGTGACGTGACGGGCACCATCGGTGCAACATCTATGTTCTCTAAACCAGTGTGAAGTGTTTCTTCCTGTTCAGTTCACGTACGGAATTCGAGAAAGAATGAATGCTTAAATTACACTGTGCGAGTTGTAATTAGTCGAAGCTCGTCTTCGACGTTTGAACTGGAGCGTTATGCAGTGTGTTGTACTACAATGATTGTTGAATCTGGTTGTTGAATCTTTGTTGGTAAGCTTTAATGGGACAGCTGTATCTGGTGTCTGCCTTCCAGCGTCTCCGAATTCAGGCTTCACAGCGTGCCCGTAATTCTGTCCCATGTTGCACCCTCCCTACCAAGAAACTCTCAATTCAGTCACAAACTTCGTTCGGCAACCCATTTGATCTCCGTTGACTAATAAACGTTTCAGTGGTTCAAATACTTTTCGAAAACCTCGCTGCTTTGATCCATGGCTTTCAGGGAGTATTGTGAGAAAAGCACGTGTTCGGTTTTCCATCAGGGACGTTTTCGGAATCCATTTTATTTGGTTCACGGTGAGATGGAATGGTTTGCTATATACTCAGACGCAATGGACAGAATCACCCAGGAAAGCGTACGTATCGGTGATAAGAGAAATGGTTGACGATGTGAGATCAGTTGAACTGAAATGATCAGTTGAACTGAAATGAATCGGATCGCTGGTGCGAGAGAGGGTCTAGGACGAAAACAATCTGATATGTTAAAAAAATTCGGTGATAGGTGGATGTCAAATACACGAGTATATTGGGTCACTTCCGCTACCTTTCTTTTAGACGGGTTTGACCTGTGCTTTATTCCAATACTTGGACGTAGTTTTTTGATAGAGAGATGCTTATTTTTGCTGGTTTCCGCAGTATGATCTCGTCCACCACTTTAACAGCCTCCTCGCGATCCGGCCTACACTGGTGTCCAGAATTAAAGCAACAAACCGCCATTTCCCTGTTCTGTGTCAAATTCATGATAAAGTCATACAAACTGTCTACAGATGTTTGTACGATCGTGTTCTGCAAGGAAAGCGACATCCCGGTCAACGGACAACTACGCCAACGATTTCGTCAGGGCACCTATTAAACGGGACATTGTTTGCCTGGCACTCCCAAATCGATAATCACCATTTGCACAGTCACAGACGGTGCAGTATGACACAGAGAAGACGCCTGCGAGGCTCTCTGCGGTGGATGGCCATGGAAAGAATGGAAGCAGGACTGTCGCAAACTGATTTTATGACTGTTTGTTTGTGGTTCATTTAAACTTTTATAATTTTACTGCTTTAAAATTTTCCCATAGTGGTACTATATTTTCTGTATATGTAAAATAAAGTGCATTATACCGGAGGTTCAAGTTCTTAGTGTTGTACGTGGGTGATGTAAGTAAAATACCATGTCAATTATTATGTTAAATAATTTTCTGATGGCCTTTCGTATTTAAAAATACTTGTGTGTATAAATTGTTCATGTTAATGTAAATTTGACAATTTAAGAAATGGTCACGCTTAGCAACAATATAAGAAATAGGTGTTATGTAAAAGCCAGTGTGCTCTTCTTTAAAACGAAAGTGGCTCTGGGGAATGGAACAGGTGGCAAGGGCAAATTGGTGTGCTACCTAGAACAAGTGCGGGAAGTAAGTCACACAGTCTGTAGGCAGCACGTTTGTGGAGCAGGAGATGCTTTGCCTGAAAATTCGCACAAAATGCCTCGGATGGAGACTGCAAACGGCTTACGGCGTAGCTGCGAGTTGTTGGGCTACTGTAAGTAGAATTGACCGACGCCAAGAAGAGAAATTGAGCCCATACAGCAAGAGACTTGTAGGCCATACCGTTGGTAGTGAAGCAACCATAATTGTTTGCTTCACCCGAGCAAACAGACACCCCAAGCCCACAGACACCAGACAAGATTTTTATAGTAAATTTAATTCTGTACAGCGTAAACCGTTCATTTGAACTGTGTTTTAATAATCTTTCTTGAACTTTAAAGAAAGTGATTCACTCTGTTATTTCATCCTAATCAACACTTATACAGGGTTCCTTCCTGGTGTTTGATGAATCCGAGTATCCTATTTTACTGAATTATGAAATGCCAAGTTAACATAATGAGGTACCATTTAAACTGTTTTTGTGTTTTCTTAACAATTGCAGTGTTACAGTAAAAGTTTGCTTAAGTAAAATTCAATCAGAGTGTAGCCAAGTTACTTGAATCTGATAAATGACTATACAGAGTCTGTTCAAAGAATAATAGCTTTTGAAAGTAAATTCCAGTGAGAAAGAGGTTTTATTCAAGTGAAAAGATCAGTTTAAAAAGTATATGCTTTAGTATCTATGTATTTTAGTATATAAGTTGTTTATTATCTACGAGTAAAATGCTTTTCTATAGATCCCCCCTGGCCTATTTTTTCTAGCTTCTTCATCTACTAGACTTTTCTCTTTTAAAAACGTAATGTATAAGGGTGTAGTAGTCAAGAATAAATTCGAGTCTCTGCACCAATATTGTTTACGTGGAGTAATATCAATCTGATGAACCAAATTAAGCAGTAAGATCAAAGTAGGCAGAATTCATACTTCTGCTTTTCCTTTACTTCACTGTTTCATTGCCTGGATAGGATGGCGACCATTAGTACATATTTTTAACCATTAAATGAACTTGGAACTGAGTTGTCCAAGCTTCAGTAAAATAATATTCAGATTGCTGTTCTGTTTAACTGCTGGGTAAAATCCTAGGAAAAGAATTGAATAGTCTGATTTACTAGTCCATTAGACACACGGTCAAGTCCTGTAAAACGGGTAACTCTATTGATTAGGCTTTCTTATTAACAGGACTATCCTCCCATAGTGTACTTAATTGGGAAACTAAACTAAATTTCAGTAAGAACTTTTCCCGTAACAGAACTCTTTGTTCTATTGGGGTATAGTATACGTGACAACGTGACAACATGGAGACGGGGTTTTCTATTATTTCTGTAAAATCACGCTAAATTACAGTAATAGTCGTAGGGTTATAATGTGGCCAGATGGCTTAATGTATGTCGTTTTTTTCGGATGCGGAGCCAGTTTATAGAGATCGAATCTGTATCCCGAAGACCAGGGCAGGGCTGACCATTTATGACATCAGAAACAGAGGAGTGTTATTTAGTTGTAAGAGCACGATATGTACCGTCTTAGTACTGCATGGCATCTGGCATCTGACCTCGCAGCAGCCACTAAACGTGTTGCACCGAGACAAACGGTGTACAGAAGGCTTCGGCAGAGCGGCGTTTATGGTCGGAGACCTGCTGTATGTATACCTCTGATGCATCTTAACAGACGGAAACGTCTAGTGTGGAGTCGTCGGCATGTCATCTGGACGATCGAACACTGGGCCAATGTTCTTTTCACAGACGTGTACAGATTTTATCTGGGGAGTGATTCTCGACGGAGGGAACGTGAAACTCGATTTCGGGATCCAAACATTGTGGAAAGAGATCGGTATCGAGGAGGTTCGCTATTGGTGTGTATGTTAACCACACGAACATCTCTTCACGAAAATGTAGAAGTCAACCGGAGAGGTTTAACTGCTGTCAAGTATCGTGACGAGGTCTTGGGACATTATGTGCGGTTGTTACGCTTTACTGTGGGCCCAGACTTCGTATTGATGGACGATAATGCTCGACCTCGTAGAGCACAGATAGTTGACGTCTTCTTGGAAACGGAATATACTGAATCCATGGCGTGGCCTGCTCGCTCTCCCGATGTGAATTTCATAGAGCATGTCTGGAATGCACGGGGAGACGGGTTGCATCACTTCAGCATCCACCAACCACTCTTCAAGATTTGCGAGCAGCTGTGCAAGAGGAATGGCATTATTGCCTCAACATAAGATTGATGACGTCATTTATAGCATGCCCCATCGTTGTCACACCTGTGTTGTTACCAGATGTGGTTCACCCCATACTGAGCACATTAACCGGTTGTCAGAACATTTATGCAAATCCGTTATTTGGAAAAACGATGATCATTTTGGTCTACCGTTATGTATCTTGCACTTGTTTACCTCCTGTATTCTTTACACTGTTTCTACTTTACTGTAGTCTGTGTGCTGTTTTGTGGCAACATAAACGCAACCTTCCAAAATTTCAGTTCGTTGCTTTAATTTTGGACACCATTGTATGTCGCTCAGCGCCATGAGCAGTGCGAATGTGTCTCATTCGCTTAAAGGAGTCCCTGCTACACATAACGCTCAATGACATATGAACTGCAAGCTGTTGTCACTGTAATTGTAGCTGCAGTTTATAGGTTCTGAAATCACTTGCAGTACGCCGGCCGCTGTGGCCGAGCTTTTGGTTGGTTGGTTGGTTTGGAGAAGGAGACCAGACAGCGTGGTCATCGGTCTCATCGGATTGGGGAAGGATTGGGAAGGAAGTCGGCCGCGCCCTTTCAGAAGAACCATCCCGGTATTTGCCTGGAGTGATTTAGGGAAATCACGGAAAACCTAAATCAGGATGGCCGGACGCGGGATTGAACCGTCGTCCTCCCGAATGCGAGTCCAGGGTCTAACCACTGCGCCACCCCGCTCGGTGGCCGAGCTGTTCTAGGCCCTTTAGTACGGAACCGCGCTGCTGCTACTGTCGCAGTTCCGAATCCTGCCTTGGGCATGGATGTGTGTGATGTCTTTAGGTTAGTTAGGTTTAAGTAGTTCTAAGTTCTAGGGGACTGATGACCTCAGAGTTTAAGTCCCATAGTGCTCAGATCCATTTGAACCACTTGAACTTGGAGTACAAAAGGTATACTACGATGTAGGACAAGTCAGTAGTGATAGTGTAGATTATGTGACATGATGTAATGACAAAAGTGACTGAACTAGCGTCGTGATGTGGCACTTGTAGTTAGATGAAGACATACACACATCAAAAAAAGTTTTGCATCTGCCCGGTTACCAGAACTCTTGAAGATAGACGTTGACTGTGGATATTGTATCACCGACACAGTCCCTTTAACTGTTCATAGATGTCACTAAAGCCGCCCAAAGATGTAAACAACCATGCGTGAGCAGCGCCTATTGGACGGAGGGGGTCCGACAGCCGATCAGTTCCAGTCATTCCACCAGGAAGGAGGTACACAGCTCGTGTTGTCTGTAGATCAACCATGCCTAGGCAGTCAATATTGCGGTTCAATCGCATACGCATTGTTAATTTGAGCCAGGGAGGGCTCTCCACAACAGAAGTGTCGAGGCGTCTAGGAGTAAGCCAAAGCGATGTTGTTCGGACATGGAGGGAGTACAGAGAGACAGGAACTGTCGATGACGTGTCTCGCTCAGGCCGCCCAACGGCTTTAATACTGCAGTGGATGACCGCTACCTACGGATTATGGCTCCGAGGTACCCTGACTGCAACGCCACCATGTTGAATGCTTTTCTTGCAGCCACAGGACGACGTGTTACGACTCAAACCGTGCGGAGTTGGCTCCATGATGCACAACTGCACTCCCGACGTCCACGGCGAGGTCCATCTTTGCAACCACGACACCATGCAGCGCGGTACAGGCGGGCCCAAAAGCATGCCGAATGGACCGCTCAGGATTGGCGTCACGTTCTCTTCACTGATGATTGTCACATATGTCTTCAACCAGACAATCGTTAGAGACATGTTTGGAGGCGACCCAGTCAGGCTGAACGCCTTGGACACACTGTCCAGCGGGTGCAGCACGGTGGAGGTTCCCTGCTGTTTTGGGGTGGCATTATGTGGGGCCGACGTACCCCGCTGGTGGACATGGAAGGCGCCGTAACGGCTGTACGATACGTGAATGCCATCCTCCGACCGATAGTGTACCGTATCGGCAGCATATTGGCGAGGCATTCGTCTTCATGGACAACAATTCGTGCCCCCATCGTGCACATCTTGCGAATGACTCCCTTCAGGATAACAACATCGCTTGACTAGAGTGGCCAACATGTTGTCCAGAGATGAACCCTATTGAACATGCCTGGGGTAGAGTGAAAAGGGCTGTTTATGGACGACGTGACCCACTCTAAGGGAACTACGCGAAATCGCCATTGAGGAGTCGGACAATCTGGACCAATATTGCCTTGATGGACTTGTGGATAATATGCCACGACGAATAAAGGCATGCATCAATGCAAGAGGATGTGCTACTTGGTATTAGAGATACCTGTATGTACAGCAATCTGGACCATCACTTCTGAAGATCTCGCTGCATGGTGGTACATTATGCAACGTTTGGTTTTCATGAGTAATAAAAGGGGCGGAAATGATGTTTATCTTGATCTCTATTTTCTGTACAGGTTCCGAAACTCTGGGAATACAGGTGATGCAAAACTTTTTTTGATGTGTGTATTTGCAAGGAAAACAAAATCTATGTCGGATATAATTTATATTTCGTTCAACAATTAGCTCCTAAGGAGATAGAAACCTGCCGCCACTGCGAGAGACTACTGGATAATATCTGCGACCAATCTCTAGGACAATACTCGTACAAGCAAGCCGTCCAGGACCCAGCGGACAGAACCGCATGACCGCTCGCCGCTCGCGTCTGCACGCTTAACGAACCTCGCAGCCACACTGCCGTGGCCTGAGGAAGTGCAGCGCAGCTTTGGCTTTACCGCGCCCTGTTGTCCTCTTAACTTCACAAGCGCTACATAATTAATGGTACCGCCAACAGTCGACCAAGCGTCGGTGCACTGCACTGCTTCACGGTGATACTGGTGGAGAGGGTAGTCTCTAACGGACACGTTATGTGAATGGAACAAACAGTCACAACACCCGAGTTACTATTGTGACAATTCGCGGAACACTTATGTTCAAGTCATCTTATGGGCGGTATACATTTCAGCCTCCCATTTAGCTGCATCTACATCTACAGGGATACTCTGCAAATCACATTTCAGTGCCGGGCAGAGGTTTCATCGAACCACCTTCACAATTCTCTATTATTCCAGTCTCGTATAGAGTGCGGAAAGAATGAACACCTATATCTTACCGTACGAACTCTGGTTTCCCTTACTTCATAGTGGTGATCATTCCTCCATATGTAGGTCGGTGTCAACAAAATATTTTCGCATTCTGAGGAGAAAGTTGGTGATTGGAATTTCGTGAGAAGATTCCGTCGCAACGATAAGCGCCTATGTTTTAATGATGTCCAGCCCATATCCTGTATCATTTCTGTGACAGTCTCTCCCATACTTCGTGATAATACAGAACGTGCTGCCTTTCTATGAACTTTTTCGATGTACTCTGTCAGTCCTATCTGGTAAGGATCCCACATCGCGTAGCAGTATTCTAAAAGAGGGCGGACAAGCGTAGTGTAGGCAGTATCCTTCTTAGATCTGTTACATTTACGAAGTGTCCTGCCAATAAAACACAGCCTTTGTTTAGCCTTCCCCACAACGATTTCTATGTGTTACTTCCAATTTAAATTGTTCGTAACTGTAATACCTAGTTATTAAGTTGAATTTGCGGCTTTTAGATTAGACTAATTTATCGTGTAACCTAATTTTAACGAGTTCCTATTAGCGCTCGTGTGGATGACCTTACACTTATTGTTATTTAGGGTCAACTGCCACTTTTAGCACCATTCAGATATCTTTTCTAAACCGTTTTGCAGTTTTTTTTATCTTCTGATGACTTTTTTTTCGATAAATGACAGCGTCATCTGCAAACAACCGAAGACGGCTGCTCAGATAGTCTCCCAAATCGTTTATATAGATAAGGAACAGCAAAGGGCCTATAACACTACTTTGGGGAACGCCAGAAATCACTTCTGTTTTATTCGATGACTTTCCGTCAATTACTACGAACTGTAACCTCTCTGATAGGATATTACAAATCCAGTCATATAACTGAGACCGTATTCCATAAGCACGCAGTTTCACTACGAGCCGCTTGTGTGGAACTGTGTCAAAAGCCTTCCGGAAATTCATAAACACTAAATAGATCTGAAATCCCTTGTCAATAGCACTCAAGATTCATGTGAATAAAGAACTAGTTGTGTTTTACAGGAACGATGTTTTCTAAACTCATGATGACTGTGTGTTAATAGACAGTTTTCTTTGAGGTAATTCATAATGTTAGAACACAATATATGCTCCTAAATCCTGCTGCATATCGACGTTAAAGATATGGACCTGTAATTTAGTGGATTACTCCTACTAACTTTCTTGAATATTGGTGTGACCTGTGCAACTTTCCAGTGTTTGGGTACGGATCTTTCGTCGAGCCCGAGCGGTTCTAGGTGCTACTTGTCTAGAACCGCACGACCGCTACGGTCGCAGGTTCGAATCCTGCCTAGGGCATGGATGTTTGTGCTGTCCTTAGGTTAGTTAGGTTCAAGTAGTTCTAAGTTCTAGGGGACTGATGACCTCAGAAGTTAAGTCCCATAGTGCCCAGAGCCATTTGAACAATTTTTTCGTCGAGCGAATGGTTGTATATGATTGTTAAGTATGGAGCTAAGGCACCAGCATACTCCGAAAGGAAGCTGATTTATATATAGTCTGGATGAGAATACTTGCTTTTATTAAGTGATTTAAGTTGCTTCACTACTTCGAGGATATTTGCTTCTACGTTACTCATATTGGCAGCTGTTCTCTATTCGAATTCTGGAATATTTACTTCATCTTCTTTTGTGAAGGTCTTTCGGAAGGCTGTGTTTAGTAACTCGGCATTGACAGCACGATCTTCGATAGTATCTCCATTGATATTGCACAAAGAAGGCATTGACTGTTTCATAGCACTAAAGAAGGGGAATATGTTCTGGGTAGAGTTAGGAATGTAAAAGAAGGGAACTAGCTTTCGATTTATCAGGTAGCTTCACATACAACCAGAATCTCTTTGGATATTCTGCCAGGTTTCGAGACAATGTTTCGTTGTGGAAACTGTTATAAGCATGTCGCATTGAAGTCCGCGCTAAATTTCGAGCTCATGTAAAAGATCGCCAATCTTGGGGATTTTGCGTCTGTTTAAATTTGGCATGTTCGTTTCGTTGTTTCTGCAACAGTATTCTAACCCGTTTTGTGTACCAAGGAGGATCAGCTCCGTCGTTTGTTAATTAATTTGATATAAATCCCTCAATTGCTGCCGATACTATTTCTTTGAATTCAAGCCACATCTGGTCTACACTTATATTGTCAATTTGGAATGAGTGGAGATTGTCTCTCAGGAAGGCGTCAAGCGAATTTTATCTGCTTTTTTGAGTAGGTATATTTTTCGCTTATTTTTCGAGTATTTGGGGATTACAATATTCAGTCTCGCTATGACAACCCTGTGTTCACTAATCCATGAATCTGTTTTGATGCTCGTTATTAATCAGGATTATTTGTTGCTAAGAGGTCAAGTGTATTTTCACAACCGTTTACTATTCGCGTGGACTCATGAACTAACTGCTGGAAATAATTTTCATACGATACGTTTAGTACAATTTCGGATGATATGTTATACGTACCTCCGGAATTAGACATGTATTTTCGCCTACATATCGAGGGTAAATTAAAGTCACCACCAACTATTATCGTATTAGTTGGGTACGTGTTTGAAATCAAACTCAAGTTTTCTTTGAACCTTTCAGCAACTGTATCATCTGAATTGGGAGGTCGGTAAAACGATCCAATCATTATTTTATTCCGGTTGCTAACAATGATCTCTGCCCACACTAACAACTCACAGGAAGTATCTACTTCGGTTTCGCGACAAGTTAAACTACTTCTGACAGCAACAAACACGCCACCGCCAACCGTGTTTAGCCTATCCCTTCGGAACACTGTTAGGTTCTTCGCATAAATTTCGGCTTGCCGGAAATCTAAGTCGTTCGTCCAGTCTTATCACACTCGTAGAAATATAACGATACATGTGACCAAAACCCAAGGGATCGCCAGCCATAGTAAACATTACATAATATATTAAATCTGCATAGCATACATGTAAGAGCTAAAAGATATATTTAGGGATATAATTTCTGGGGCAGGCTTTGTTCCTGGGGGTATTTGATTTCTGAGGGAGTTGATTGTTTTCCCCGAGGGGAACAGGAGATTCATCAGACCATGAGAAGTTCTTATACTGCGCCAACGTTCATTGCCAATGGTCACGTGCCAATTTCAGTCGTAGTTGCTGATGTGGTACTGTTAAAATTGGCACATGCAAGGATCGTCGGCTGCGGAGACACATCGTTAGGAGTATTCGGTGCACTGTGTATTCAAACACATTTGTACACCACCCGGCATTAAAGTCTGATGTTAGTTCCACCACAGTTCGGCGCCTATTTGTTTCATCAGTCTGCCCAGCTGATGACGTACGACCTCTATAATGAGGGATGGCAGCCCAACCCCACGACGTCTGGACGTGCTTTCACATCGCTTTCACTACTTGCTTAAGACAGTCACCACAGTACTCCTAGAACACCCGAAAAGTCGTGCAGTTTCTGAAAAGCTAGTGTAGAGCCTCCTGGCCAACACAATCTGTCCTCGGTCAAACTCAGATCGCCGTCCTTCCCCATTCTACACGAGGACAGCACACTCATTGATACTAAATGGACCGTGCGTGTGTCCGACTAGTTCGGTTGTCATAACATTCTGGCTGATCAGTATAAGCGTAATTCTGTTATGGGCAGCCATCACTAAGTGAAATGCTTTTGTGTTGTTGTTTAACATGTGTGCGACGGCAGGTATTCTACAAGCGTCGCTGTGGGAAATTTTCAAAATACGATATCCCGTAAATGACTAGCACATGAATCCTACAACAACCATCACAGACATTCTACGCTGTCCTATTTTTAATCTGTTAATGCCAATAGGCAATTTTTCTTTTAAAAAGGGTATGTTTGAACAAAAAAAAAACACTGTCTAACTTTTATTACCAATTCAGTCGGAGAAAATCGCACATCTATAGAACTTTATATAATTCCGCAGTTGTATGATATAAAAATTTTATGTAACTCGGTCAAGAAATATATATATATATATATATATATATATATATATATATATATATATATATATATATATAGGGCAGTCCATTAATCGTGACCGGGCCAAATATCTCTCGAAATAAGCGTCAAACGAAAAAATTGCAAAGAACGAAACTCGTCTAGCTTAAAGGAGAAACCAGATCGCGCTATGGTTGCCCCGCTAGATGCTTTTTTTTTTAAATAGCAACCCCCGTTTTTCTTACATATTCGTGTAGTAGGTAAAGAAATAGGAATGTTTTAGTTGGACCACTTTTTTCGCTTTGTGATAGATGGCGCTGTAATAGTCACAAACATATGGCTCACAATTTTAGACGAACAGTTGGTAACAGGTAGATTTTTTAAATTAAAATACAGAACGTAGGTGCGTTCGAACATTTTATTGCGGTTGTTCCAATGTGATACATGTACCTTTGTGAACTTATCATTTCTGAGAACGCATGCTGTTACAGCGTGATTACCTGTAAATACCACATTAATGCAATAGATGCTCAAAATGATGTCCGTCAACCTCAATGCATTTGGCAATGCGTGTAACGACATTCCTCTCAACAGCGCGTAGTTCGCCTTCCGTAATGTTCGCACATACATTGACAATGCACTGACGCATGTTGTCGGGAGTTGTCGGTGGATCACGATACCAAATATCCTTCAACTTTCCCCACAGAAAGAAATCTGGGGACGTCAGATCCGGTGAAGGTGCGGGATGATGTCGTCCAGGATACCAAGCCGCATACATAGCACACGCCCATTGGGCAGTTTGATGGTGCTTCGACGACCAATCCACCTGTCATGAAATTTGGTATTCAATACCGCTTCAACCACACGCGAGCTATGTACCGGGCATCCATCATGTTGCAAGTACATCGCCATTCTGTCATGCAGTGAAACATCTTGTACTAACATTGGTAGAACATTACGTAGGAAATCAGTATACATTGCACCATTTAGATTGCCATCGATAAAACGGGGGCCAATTATCCTTCCTCCCATAATGCCGCACCATACACTAACCGTCCAAGGTCGCTGATGTTCCACTTGTCGTAGCCATCGTGGATTTTCCGTTGCACAATAGTGCATATTATGCCGGTTTACGTTACCGCTGTTCTTGAATGACGCTTCGTTGCTAAATCGAACTCGTGCAAAAAATCTTTCATAGTCTCGTAATTTCTCACGTGCCCAGTGACAGAACTGTACACGACGTTCAAAGTCGTCACCATGCAATTTCTGGTGCATAGAAATATAGTACGGGTGCAATCGATGTTGATGTAGATTTCTCAAAACCGACGTTTTTGAGATTCGCGATTCTCGCGCAATTTGTCTGCTACTATTGTGCGGATTAGCCGCGAAAGCAGCTAAAACGCCTACTTGGGCATCATCTTTTGTTCCAGGTCGTGGTTGACGTTTCACATGTGACCCAACACTTCCTGTTCCCTTAAATAATGTAACTATCCGGCGAACGGTCCGGACACTTCGATGATGTCGTCCAGCATACTGAGCCGCATACATAGCACAAGTCCGTGGGGCATTTTGATCATAATAGCCACACATCAACACGGTATCGACCTTTTCCGCAATTGGTAAACGGTCCATTTTAACACGGGTAAGATATCACGAAACAAATACCATCCGCACTGGCGGAATGTTACGTGATACCATGTACTTACGCGTTTGTGACTATTAAAGCGCCAACTAACACAAAGCGAAGTAAGTGGTCCAACTAAAACATTCATAGTTCTTTATGTACTACACGAATATTTAATAAAAAAGGGGTTTCCTATTTTAAAAAAACGCAGTTGACATTCGTCTGACCTATGGCAGTGCCATCTAGCGGGCCAACCATAGCGCCATCTAGTTTCCCCCTTCAAGCTAGACGAGTTTCGTTGATTGCAGTTTTTTCGTTTGGTGCTTATTTCGTGAGATATTTGGCCCGGTCACTATCATGGACCACCTTATATATATATATATATATATATATATATATATATATATATATATATATATATATATATATATACAGGGTGTTACAAAAAGGTACACACACCTCCGTCGCATGGAATCCCTGATGCGCTGATGCAGCCCTGGAGAATGACGTATTGTATCACAGGTATCACAGCCGTCTACAATACGAGCACGATGAGTCTCTACATTTGGTACCGGGGTTGGGTAGACAATATCTTTCAAATACCCCCATACATAAAAGTCAAGAGGGTTGAGGTCAGGAGAGCGTGGAGGCCATGGAATTGGTCCGCCTCTACCAATCCATCGGTCACCGAATCTGTTGTTGAGAACCGTACGAACACTTCGACTGAAATGTGCAGGTGTTCCATCGTGCATTAACCACATGTTGTGTCGTACTTGTAAAGGCACATGTTCTAGCAGCACAGGTAGAGTATCCCGTATGAAATCATGATTACGTGCTCCATTGAGCGTAGGTGGAAGAACATGGGGCCCATTCAAGACATCACCAACAATGCCTGCCAAAACGTTCACAGAAAATATGTGTTGATGACGCGATTGCACAATTGCGTGCGGATTCTCGTCAGCCCACACATGTTGATTGTGAAAATTTACAATTTGATCACGTTGGAATGAAGCCCCATCCGTAAAGAGGACATTTGCTCTGAAATGAGGATTGACACATTGTTGGATGAAACATTCGCGGAAGTGTACCCGTGGAGGCCATTCAGCTGCTGATAGTGCCTGCACACGCTGTACATGGTACGGAAACAACTGGTTCTCCCGTAGCACTCTCCATACAGTGACGTGGTCAACGTTACACGTTACCTTGTACAGCAGCAACTTCTCTGACGCTGACATTAGGGTTATCGTCAACTGCACGAAGAATTGCCTCGTCCATTGCAGGTGTCCTCGTCGTTCTACGTCTTCCCCAGTCGCGAGTCATAGGCTGGAACGTTCCGTGCTCCCTCGACGCCGATCAATTGCTTCGAACGTCTTCCTGTCGGGACACCTTCGTTCTGGAAATGTGTCTCAATACAAACGACCGCACCAGGGCTATTGCCCCGTGCTAATCCATACATCAAATGGGCATCTGCCAACTCCGCATTTGTAAACATTGCACTGACTGCAAAATCACGTTCGTGATGAACACTAACCTGTTGATCCTACGTACTGATGTGCTGGATCCTAGTACTGTAGAGCAATGAGTCGCATGTCAACACAAGCACCGAAGTCAACTTTAACTTCCCTCAATTGGGCCAACTGGCGGTTGTAGTGGGACGCGAAATTGAAACGTCACCCATCCACCAGTGTCAGCCCAGTTTGCAGGTGACTATAAGTTTAATTTAGTTTGTTTATATATTTTTCTTATTATTTGTAATAGATGTGAATTATCTAAAAGTCTTGTATTTTTTTATGTGTTTCATGTACGGAGAGGGCGGCGCAACGAACGGAGACAGCATCTTCGTTGCCGCGACCAGAGAGGAAATTGCTGGCCGCTATACGTCGCGGGTCGACAGCCGAGGAGCAACAGAAGATCCTGGAACCGAGTTGTTGCGTCGTGCTTCTAAAAAATTAAAAATGAATTTGTATACTCTTTTTGTACAACAATGACGTCATATAGAGCTTAATCTTGTTGAAAAGTCAGTCACTAATTCTCAACGCTCAAGTTCACATCTGTATGTGTAGGAAGCTAATAAAATAGTGTATGCTACTAAAGTTGAAACACGTGTCTTGAAGATTTATTTATGAAGAATTATGTGAACGGATTAATAATATATTTGACAAGATTAGTGATTCTTACGGCGTACACCGAAACTTTGAATCTCAAAAGTTTATTTAATGTGTGATTCTGATATCGATTAGATCAAGATAACGTGTGTCAATATAATTTCTGAGGAGAAAACAAACGAAATTTAAAATCGAAAAGTTTACGCAAACCAATTGGCCCGAGTGATGAAATTCTTTGCTTCCGACTCAACTGATGTTTTACAGTTTCGTTCAAGAACCATTCTGTGACAATTTAAAAAGAATGTAAATCATTTTCAAGTGGGTTGTAACTGACGTAGGTGACGAAGTCTGCACATGGTCATATGATAAACGAAAGCCATTTCTAAACAAAACCTATACGTCGTTACACTACACCGTGGCGACCTTATAAACAGGACTTGTGTGCAACTAAGGCACACAGGTACGAAACAAAACATCAAGAGTCCTTCGGAAGTCAACGCGAGTTCTCGTGGAGCCTTCACCAGCCAGCGGCGACTTCGCGGGTGTGGGCATCTGACGGAGCGCAGCCAAGCAGTACGGTCACGCAGTTATTCCACGAGAAGGCGCATCTGTTGGGCAGCAGCTGAACGCTGCAAACCCCGACAACCCTTTTTCTCCCTAAACTAACAGGCCCAGTACGTCAACTGCGGGGCGTTCCTCCGGCTGGTATTAAAGGTGTTGCCGAGGGCTTCGCCTGTCTACGGCGGTGCCGGGCGTGGTTGCAGCCAGTGACGTCTCCGGTGTTCGACTCAGCGTCCTGCCGGTTGCGGAAGCGGGGTCGCAGCATCTCAGCGGCTGCATCGACGGCTGTTATATCTGCAGCCCATAGCAGCACACTGATCATCGAGAACTACAAATTACAATATTAGTGTCCGGTGAGTTTGTTTCAAGTTGGAAGTGCAGTGTTGTACATAGGGAGTGTGCTTTTACTGGATTGCTGATTACAAGTCTGCGTGTGTAACTAGTTAATATCTTACAATAATGTCGGGAAGTGAAATGTCAGACGAAGAGCAGTCTATGTCCGATAGGAGCATGAGATCCCTTTTTAGGGCGATCGCTAAATTAAAACAGTCTAACGAAGAATCTATGGCTAGATTAAAACAGTCTAACGAAGAATCTACTGCTAGATTAAAACAGTCTAACGAAGAATCTATGGCTAGATTAAAACAGTCTAACGAGGAACCTACTGCTAGATTGAAGAAGGAACTAAAACAGGAGTTAAAACAGTCTAACGAGGAATCTACTGCTAGACTTAAAGGGGAGCTAACAAAATCTACGGACAGGTTACAGGAATATCTTAATGAAACCAGTCGAAAATTAAGTGATAAAATAGAGTCTTCTAAAGTTGAAATGCAGGAAAAACTAGTAGGACTTAGTAATAAGATTGCTGATAATTGTAAAAGGTTAGAAGAACATATCCAGGAATCACGAGAGGAAAAAGCTGGTATGCGAAACGATATTACTGACTTAACCGAGAGACTAGATAGTGTCACTATCTTAGTTGTAAATGAAATTCAGAAAAATAACGATATGTTACAAGACGAATTTTCTATGCAAACTGAAACTGTTCGTAGAGAATTATTGGAATCTATTAAAGAGGTCTCTACCAAACCTGTAGAGATTTCTTCAATAGATAATGTAGAATTAGAGACATTACCTCATCAAGTAGAAAAGGACCATACCGAAATCGAAAACATGAAATTTTTAATTACTGAAATATGCAGTAACCTTGAGACTGCCAAAGATAATAACATTGACGAAGGTACAGAGCGTTCACATCGTGAACACAGTGAAGAATCGATATTAGCTAATCGCGTTTCCAATACAGAAATGCGAATACAGGAAATTACTAAACGGTTATCGGAATTAGATAATAACGAAAACATTTCAGATAGCAGAGGTAATAACATAATCAGAGACAACAGTCGCATCGAATTTGCTAGCTCGGACGACAACAATATGAATAAAGAAATCACGGCAAGCCAATCCGATGCAACTTCGTCTCCGCAATCTAAACAAAATCCGACTATTTCTCTCGCAGAATGTCTGGATGATATGACGACAAATTCAAATGTAGCAAGTCGATTTCCTGTATTCAAACCAGGAGGCGAACTTCACCCTACAATCTTCATAAAAGCTTTTGAAACATCATTATCTCCCAAATGGAGTAATGAAAAACGCATTCAATTTGTAATAGGACATTTAGAAGCAGAAGCTGCGGAATGGGCAGTACTGCATAGAACTGAATTCAGGGACTGGGATGATTTTGTTAAGCAGTTTAAACAACATTATTGGTCAAGAGGAAAACAACAACACTTAACTTTAGAGTTGTTAGACCCTCCTCCATATTCTAAGCGGTGGGGAGGTTATAGGAATTATTTTGAATGGCATTTAAACCGTGCTAAATTAATTGAAGAACCAATTATTGAAAGTCATTTAATACGAGTCCTAATTAGTAGGTTACCGTATTATGTAAAGGAAAGAATGATAGAAAGAGAATGGTCACAACCCTGTGAATTATTAGGATATTTAGAACAGTTAGATATACTTAACAGAGAAAGGGAAGACGAGAAGTTTAGATTTGGTAGAAATGACAATCCTCGAAATAATAATAATAATTCAGAACCACGAAAAGCTAATAACAACAATCATAGCCGGTTTTGTTATATAAAGCGTCAATCTAAAGATAAAGAGAGCCAACAAAATCGTGGCAATAACTCGAAAATGCGGAAATTACACAATAACGATCATGAAATAAATCATCCTCAAGTAATTAATGAAGGTCAAGTGGTAGGTGACGTTATCATAGAAAGTTCGGAAAACTAGTGAAGTCCTTTAGTACGGGTCAACTAAAGGGAACTATTCGTCAAGATTATACAAGACCCAATTGCAATTTATCATTAAGCTGCCAAAAGGACGGTGAATGGCAACAAGATTTGCTTCAGGAAGACAATCTGATAAGGGAGAATATAACTTATAAACCCGTTATTAAAGGTTATATTAAAGATACCGAAATAAATATTATAATTGATTCGGGTAGCGAAGTAAGTATTTTATCGAAAGAATTATTCCAGCTTAAAAGAAAATATTGGAATTTCCCAACCTTACCTGTAACTGGGGTGAAAATTATAGGAGTTACAGGTAAAAGAAGTCAAAATATTACTGCGGAAGTTTATTTAACTTTTGAGATTGCCAAACAATTAATTGCTCACTCTGTACTTGTCGTAGCCAACTTAAATGTGACCCTAATTTTAGGTATAGATTGGCTGTGTAAATATAAAGCTATATTAGATTTTAAAGACTCTTCCTTAACCATCCATAAGGAGGCATGTGCTTTTAAAGTGAGGTTTTCTGATAATCAAGTACCGGAAAATTGCTACGAATCCTTACAGATTAAGTACGCACAGACCATGAGCCTATTAACAGATTTTAGTGATCTTGAATATGAAGTATACCAAGGTCAGGCTAGTAGCAGTATCGAAACCGAAGTGAAAGAAAAATGTTATTCTACGAATTGTCTATCCGAACAAGAAAAGAAAGAGTTGGAATCTTTGTTGTTAGAATTTAGAGCCGTCTTCTCAGATGAACCAGGGAGAATTAAAGATTACGTTTGTAAACTTAAGATTAAAGATCAAAAACCATTCTTTAAGAAACCTTATCCTATTCCAGTACAATTCAAAGAACCGGCTAGTAGAGTAATAAGTAAGATGCTAGAACAAAACATTATCGAAAGATCATGTAGCGCTTTTAACAGTCCTTTGTGGGTAGTTAAGAAAGCTACTGGTGGGGTACGACTAGTACTGGATGCCCGTGAGTTAAATAAAATTATAAAGATGGAAAGAGACAGACCTATTCCTATGGAGGACGTACTTCTTAAGATTACTGGTTCACGTTATATGAGCACAATGGATTTAACTGCTGGCTACCATCAAGTAATATTACACCCGGATTCACGGCAATATACGGCTTTTCTTTTTGAAGGCAGATCATATCAGTTCCAAGTTTTACCTTTTGGACTTAATATATCAGTGTCAACTTTCATTAGGGCATTAGATTCTGCTTTGGGTCAGCAATTGTTACAAAAGATTACTTTATATGTAGAAGATATTTTGGTAGCCACTAAAACGTGGGAAGAACACGTAACGATATTACGGGAATTGTTTGACCGTTTAATTGACAGAGGAATTACTTTTAAATTATCTAAGTCTTATTTTGGAAAGGAGGAAGTGAAATTTTTGGGGCATATAGTGGACAGTAAAGGTATTAGGCCAGACCCAGCACGTATTAAAGCTATTGCTCGATGTCCGAGTCCTAGAAATCGGAAACAACTGAAATCATTTTTAGGAATGGTAGGATTTCTGAGAAGATTTCTTCCAGGGCGGGATATTGTCAATTCTAAATTACTGGATTTATTAAAAGAGAAGTCAGTATGGCTCTGGGGACAAGAGGAAGAGGAAGTTTTTAATAAGATAAAAGGAGCGTTAACCGAAGCCAAAATGTTATACCACCCAGATTTCAATCAGGACTTTTGTATGTGTACGGATGCCTCTGATTATGGTGTGTCTTGTGTAATATTCCAAGGTGATCTGACCAATGAAAAGGGATTATATCGGCCTATTGGATTCGCTAGTAGAATTTTAAATAAACACGAAAGAAATTATTTTGTAACCGAGAAGGAAGCTCTCGCAGTGGTATGGGGTTTTCAACGATTTAGAGGATTATTAATGGGAAGAAAAACAATTGTATATACTGATCATCAGGCTTTAATCTTTCTGAACAATTGTCGGTTACTTCACCGTAGACTATTACGTTGGGTATTATGCTTGCAAGAATTTCAGTACGAAATTAGGTATATAAAAGGATCTCAGAATGTAGTTTCGGATGCTTTGTCGAGACTCCCCGTAGGAATGGAGAATATTAACATTGTAGAAGAACCAGGAACAAATTACCATGTTTATTTCCTTTTAACTCAGGAGAACGAACGTAAGGTTAAACGGATAGTAACTGCTATTAGATGCACTAAAAAGAAATGATGATCAATATAGGGACCTTATACAAACCCTTAATAATGGGGACGAAACAGTTAACACCCGGGGTGTGTGGTTATATTTTAACGACTTGTTGTATTGGAAAGCACAGAGGGAACACCAGAGATGGAAAATCTGCATTCCGAAAACTGTTGTAGACGAGTTAATTACTTATATTCATGAAGGTTATGGGCATTTTGGAATTCATAAATGTATTAAACATCTAATGAAGTATTATTATTTCAAAAATATGTCCCGTATTGTGAGAAGTAATATTAGGGCTTGTGAAACCTGTCAAAAGGTTAAAGTTAATAACAAATCTAAGCGTTATAAATTATATGCTGTAATTCCTCGAGGTTTGTGGGATCTACTGTCATTAGATTTTTTCGACCCTCTGCCTCGTAGTTCAGGAGGATTAACTTATGTGTTTGTTGTAATGGAATGTTGGTCCAAACATGTGAAGCTATATACTTTGAAACGAGCGAATACAGCAAGCGTTATACGCTGCCTCACCCGAAATTACTTTGTTAACTGGGGCATTCCTAAACGACTTATGTCTGACAACGGTAGTGCCTTTATTAGTCAAAGATTTCAAGATATGATAAAACAATATGGAATCAAACATATCTTAATTGAGAAATATCACCCTCAAAGTAATTTAGTAGAAAGAGTCATGAAAGAATTAGGACGATTATGTAGGACGTATTGTGCACATAAACATAACCAGTGGGCCAAACTAATGCCTGAATTCGAAAAGATATTAAATGAATTGCCTCACCTAACGACGGGATTATCACCTATAGAAATTTTAGGCAAACGAATTATAGGTGAGCCTTTACTAGCTGCTCTACCTTGGCCACCAGTAAATGAGATCCAACAATGCATCCCAGACGAAAAAGTTTGTGAACAGATTGTTAAAAATGCCGAACGGAGAATTAAAAGTTATAATCAACATGCTATAGAACCCTCATTTCAGGTAGGAGATCTTGTGCTAGTACGATCTCATCCTAAAAGTTCTAAGATCGGTAAGGAATGTAGAAAATTCTTCTTTATCTTTGAAGGTCCATATGTTGTACAGAATATTGTACATCCCAAAGCGTTACTTCTTATGGAACCTTCATCAGGTGTAATTAAAGGATTATATAGTGTTGATCAAATGAAACCCTTCATTCCTAAATAAGTTAATATTTAGTATGTGTTACACACGGAAGAGCGTTCATAGTTTATTCATGTGAAGTTTTCGTGATAGTTACGTGTTATTTTAAAGAAATAACAGAAAGCTTAAACAAGTGTTCTACAATAATCTACTGGTACTTCAAAAAGAGGAAGATAACCAAAAGGGGGATTTATATGGAAGAAATTTTGCTATTAGGTCAAAAGGAATTTTGTATATTTTCATGTTTACTCGGATAGTAGGAACCAAAGGGGATGGTAAATAATTTTAGGGACCATGGGCGTCCAGAGCTATATGGCTCACGAGAACATAGCAGAGTGCCTTTAACTGAGGTTTCTAATAGTGTTAATATAGAACACACCAAACGGGGCTCTCTCGCATGTTTCTCCTAAATAAATTGCCATTACCCAACAAGGTGTCCGAAGGTAAAGAAAGCCGTGCCGAGATTCTAAAGAAAGTTTTGCTTGATTTCTTCTTGACCTCAGGCATAAATAAGGTATTAGGGAAAAGACTGAAGTAAAGTAAGTAGTACTATTAGTTATTGTGAGAAACTAATTAGTAGTGTACAGTTTAGGAAAGAGTAACTCTAGTAAATGAATAAAACTGAAACTAATTTATCACAATTTGAACGCTCTGTCCTAATGTAACAACGTTAAAGATCGTACTAAATTAGTATTTACTAGCAACTATTAAAAGAAGAGGAGTAATCTCCATATATTCGGTTATGAATTACCACAATGGCACAATTAAGAGTAAATGACAAATAGTCACAACAATATCGTATTAAAAGGATTAAATCTATCTGAGAACAAGGACTCTAGATTGCGTAAAATGTGAGGAAAATGTATTAACAGTTAAATATGGTATATAGAAAAGATCTTATTTTCGGTTAAAAACCTGACAAACTGAGCTTGTGGGTGGGGTATGTAGTGGGACGCGAAATTGAAGCGTCACCCATCCACCAGTGTCAGCCCAGTTTGCAGGTGACTATAAGTTTAATTTAGTTTGTTTATATATTTTTCTTATTATTTGTAATAGATGTGAATTATCTAAAAGTCTTGTATTTTTTTATGTGTTTCATGTATGGAGAGGGCGGCGCAACGAACGGAGACAGCATCTTCGTTGCCGCGACCAGAGAGGACATTGCTGGCCGCTATACGTCGCGGGTCGACAGCCGAGGAGCAACAGAAGATCCTGGAACCGAGTTGTTGCGTCGTGCTTCTAAAAAATTAAAAATGAATTTGTATACTCTTTTTGTACAACAATGACGTCATATAGAGCTTAATCTTGTTGAAAAGTCAGTCACTAATTCTCAACGCTCAAGTTCACATCTGTATGTGTAGGAAGCTAATAAAATAGTGTATGCTACTAAAGTTGAAACACGTGTCTTGAAGATTTATTTATGAAGAATTATGTGAACGGATTAATAATATATTTGACAAGATTAGTGATTCTTACGGCGTTCACCGAAACTTTGAATCTCAAAAGTTTATTTAATGTGTGATTCTGATATCGATTAGATCAAGATAACGTGTGTCAATATAATTTCTGAGGAGAAAACAAACGAAATTTAAAATCGAAAAGTTTACGCAAACCAATTGGCCCGAGTGATGAAATTCTTTGCTTCCGACTCAACTGATGTTTTACAGTTTCGTTCAAGAACCATTCTGTGACAATTTAAAAAGAATGTAAATCATTTTCAAGTGGGTTGTAACTGACGTAGGTGACGAAGTCTGCACATGGTCATATGATAAACGAAAGCCATTCCTAAACAAAACCTATACGTCGTTACACTACACCGTGGCGACCTTATAAACAGGACTTGTGTGCAACTAAGGCACACAGGTACGAAACAAAACATCAAGAGTCCTTCGGAAGTCAACGCGAGTTCTCGTGGAGCCTTCACCAGCCAGCGGCGACTTCGCGGGTGTGGGCATCTGACGGAGCGCAGCCAAGCAGTACGGTCACGCAGTTATTCCACGAGAAGGCGCATCTGTTGGGCAGCAGCTGAACGCTGCAAACCCCGACAACCCTTTTTCTCCCTAAACTAACAGGCCCAGTACGTCAGCTGCGGGGCGTTCCTCCGGCTGGTATTAAAGGTGTTGCCGAGGGCTTCGCCTGTCTACGGCGGTGCCGGGCGTGGTTGCAGCCAGTGACGTCTCCGGTGTTCGACTCAGCGTCCTGCCGGTTGCGGAAGCGGGGTCGCAGCATCTCAGCGGCTGCATCGACGGCTGTTATATCTGCAGCCCATAGCAGCACACTGATCATCGAGAACTACAAATTACAATATTAGTGTCCGGTGAGTTTGTTTCAAGTTGGAAGTGCAGTGTTGTACATAGGGAGTGTGCTTTTACGGGATTGCTGATTACAAGTCTGCGTGTGTAACTAGTTAATATCTTACAATAATGTCGGGAAGTGAAATGTCAGACGAAGAGCAGTCTATGTCCGATAGGAGCATGAGATCCCTTTTTAGGGCGATCGCTAAATTAAAACAGTCTAACGAAGAATCTATGGCTAGATTAAAACAGTCTAACGAAGAATCTACTGCTAGATTAAAACAGTCTAACGAAGAATCTATGGCTAGATTAAAACAGTCTAACGAGGAACCTACTGCTAGATTGAAGAAGGAACTAAAACAGGAGTTAAAACAGTCTAACGAGGAATCTACTGCTAGACTTAAAGGGGAGCTAACAAAATCTACGGACAGGTTACAGGAATATCTTAATGAAACCAGTCGAAAATTAAGTGATAAAATAGAGTCTTCTAAAGTTGAAATGCAGGAAAAACTAGTAGGACTTAGTAATAAGATTGCTGATAATTGTAAAAGGTTAGAAGAACATATCCAGGAATCACGAGAGGAAAAAGCTGGTATGCGAAACGATATTACTGACTTAACCGAGAGACTAGATAGTGTCACTATCTTAGTTGTAAATGAAATTCAGAAAAATAACGATATGTTACAAGACGAATTTTCTATGCAAACTGAAACTGTTCGTAGAGAATTATTGGAATCTATTAAAGAGGTCTCTACCAAACCTGTAGAGATTTCTTCAATAGATAATGTAGAATTAGAGACATTACCTCATCAAGTAGAAAAGGACCATACCGAAATCGAAAACATGAAATTTTTAATTACTGAAATATGCAGTAACCTTGAGACTGCCAAAGATAATAACATTGACGAAGGTACAGAGCGTTCACATCGTGAACACAGTGAAGAATCGATATTAGCTAATCGCGTTTCCAATACAGAAATGCGAATACAGGAAATTACTAAACGGTTATCGGAATTAGATAATAACGAAAACATTTCAGATAGCAGAGGTAATAACATAATCAGAGACAACAGTCGCATCGAATTTGCTAGCTCGGACGACAACAATATGAATAAAGAAATCACGGCAAGCCAATCCGATGCAACTCCGTCTCCGGAATCTAAACAAAATCCGACTATTTCTCTCGCAGAATGTCTGGATGATATGACGACAAATTCAAATGTAGCAAGTCGATTTCCTGTATTCAAACCAGGAGGCGAACTTCACCCTATAATCTTTATAAAAGCTTTTGAAACATCATTATCTCCCAAATGGAGTAATGAAAAACGCATTCAATTTGTAATAGGACATTTAGAAGCAGAAGCTGCGGAATGGGCAGTACTGCATAGAACTGAATTCAGGGACTGGGATGATTTTGTTAAGCAGTTTAAACAACATTATTGGTCAAGAGGAAAACAACAACACTTAACTTTAGAGTTGTTAGACCCTCCTCCATATTCTAAGCGGTGGGGAGGTTATAGGAATTATTTTGAATGGCATTTAAACCGTGCTAAATTAATTGAAGAACCAATTATTGAAAGTCATTTAATACGAGTCCTAATTAGTAGGTTACCGTATTATGTAAAGGAAAGAATGATAGAAAGAGAATGGTCACAACCCTGTGAATTATTAGGATATTTAGAACAGTTAGATATACTTAACAGAGAAAGGGAAGACGAGAAGTTTAGATTTGGTAGAAATGACAATCCTCGAAATAATAATAATAATTCAGAACCACGAAAAGCTAATAACAACAATCATAGCCGGTTTTGTTATATAAAGCGTCAATCTAAAGATAAAGAGAGCCAACAAAATCGTGGCAATAACTCGAAAATGCGGAAATTACACAATAACGATCATGAAATAAATCATCCTCAAGTAATTAATGAAGGTCAAGTGGTAGGTGACGTTATCATAGAAAGTTCGGAAAACTAGTGAAGTCCTTTAGTACGGGTCAACTAAAGGGAACTATTCGTCAAGATTATACAAGACCCAATTGCAATTTATCATTAAGCTGCCAAAAGGACGGTGAATGGCAACAAGATTTGCTTCAGGAAGACAATCTGATAAGGGAGAATATAACTTATAAACCCGTTATTAAAGGTTATATTAAAGATACCGAAATAAATATTATAATTGATTCGGGTAGCGAAGTAAGTATTTTATCGAAAGAATTATTCCAGCTTAAAAGAAAATATTGGAATTTCCCAACCTTACCTGTAACTGGGGTGAAAATTATAGGAGTTACAGGTAAAAGAAGTCAAAATATTACTGCGGAAGTTTATTTAACTTTTGAGATTGCCAAACAATTAATTGCTCACTCTGTACTTGTCGTAGCCAACTTAAATGTGACCCTAATTTTAGGTATAGATTGGCTGTGTAAATATAAAGCTATATTAGATTTTAAAGACTCTTCCTTAACCATCCATAAGGAGGCATGTGCTTTTAAAGTGAGGTTTTCTGATAATCAAGTACCGGAAAATTGCTACGAATCCTTACAGATTAAGTACGCACAGACCATGAGCCTATTAACAGATTTTAGTGATCTTGAATATGAAGTATACCAAGGTCAGGCTAGTAGCAGTATCGAAACCGAAGTGAAAGAAAAATGTTATTCTACGAATTGTCTATCCGAACAAGAAAAGAAAGAGTTGGAATCTTTGTTGTTAGAATTTAGAGCCGTCTTCTCAGATGAACCAGGGAGAATTAAAGATTACGTTTGTAAACTTAAGATTAAAGATCAAAAACCATTCTTTAAGAAACCTTATCCTATTCCAGTACAATTCAAAGAACCGGCTAGTAGAGTAATAAGTAAGATGCTAGAACAAAACATTATCGAAAGATCATGTAGCGCTTTTAACAGTCCTTTGTGGGTAGTTAAGAAAGCTACTGGTGGGGTACGACTAGTACTGGATGCCCGTGAGTTAAATAAAATTATAAAGATGGAAAGAGACAGACCTATTCCTATGGAGGACGTACTTCTTAAGATTACTGGTTCACGTTATATGAGCACAATGGATTTAACTGCTGGCTACCATCAAGTAATATTACACCCGGATTCACGGCAATATACGGCTTTTCTTTTTGAAGGCAGATCATATCAGTTCCAAGTTTTACCTTTTGGACTTAATATATCAGTGTCAACTTTCATTAGGGCATTAGATTCTGCTTTGGGTCAGCAATTGTTACAAAAGATTATTTTATATGTAGATGATATTTTGGTAGCCACTAAAACGTGGGAAGAACACGTAACGATATTACGGGAATTGTTTGACCGTTTAATTGACAGAGGAATTACTTTTAAATTATCTAAGTCTTATTTCGGAAAGGAGGAAGTGAGATTTTTGGGGCATATAGTGGACAGTAAAGGTATTAGGCCAGACCCAGCACGTATTGAAGCTATTGCTCGATGTCCGAGTCTTAGAAATCGGAAACAACTGAAATCATTTTTAGGAATGGTAGGATTTCTGAGAAGATTTCTTCCAGGGCAGGATATTGTCAATTCTAAATTACTGGATTTATTAAAAGAGAAGTCAGTATGGCTCTGGGGACAAGAGGAAGAGGAAGTTTTTAATAAGATAAAAGGAGCGTTAACCGAAGCCAAAATGTTATACCACCCAGATTTCAATCAGGACTTTTGTATGTGTACGGATGCCTCTGATTATGGTGTGTCTTGTGTAATATTCCAAGGTGATCTGACCAATGAAAAGGGATTATATCGGCCTATTGGATTCGCTAGTAGAATTTTAAATAAACACGAAAGAAATTATTTTGTAACCGAGAAGGAAGCTCTCGCAGTGGTATGGGGTTTTCAACGATTTAGAGGATTATTAATGGGAAGAAAAACAATTGTATATACTGATCATCAGGCTTTAATCTTTCTGAACAATTGTCGGTTACTTCACCGTAGACTATTACGTTGGGTATTATGCTTGCAAGAATTTCAGTACGAAATTAGGTATATAAAAGGATCTCAGAATGTAGTTTCGGATGCTTTGTCGAGACTCCCCGTAGGAATGGAGAATATTAACATTGTAGAAGAACCAGGAACAAATTACCATGTTTATTTCCTTTTAACTCAGGAGAACGAACGTAAGGTTAAACGGATAGTAACTGCTATTAGATGCACTAAAAAGAAATGATGATCAATATAGGGACCTTATACAAACCCTTAATAATGGGGACGAAACAGTTAACACCCGGGGTGTGTGGTTATATTTTAACGACTTGTTGTATTGGAAAGCACAGAGGGAACACCAGAGATGGAAAATCTGCATTCCGAAAACTGTTGTAGACGAGTTAATTACTTATATTCATGAAGGTTATGGGCATTTTGGAATTCATAAATGTATTAAACATCTAATGAAGTATTATTATTTCAAAAATATGTCCCGTATTGTGAGAAGTAATATTAGGGCTTGTGAAACCTGTCAAAAGGTTAAAGTTAATAACAAATCTAAGCGTTATAAATTATATGCTGTAATTCCTCGAGGTTTGTGGGATCTACTGTCATTAGATTTTTTCGACCCTCTGCCTCGTAGTTCAGGAGGATTAACTTATGTGTTTGTTGTAATGGAATGTTGGTCCAAACATGTGAAGCTATATACTTTGAAACGAGCGAATACAGCAAGCGTTATACGCTGCCTCACCCGAAATTACTTTGTTAACTGGGGCATTCCTAAACGACTTATGTCTGACAACGGTAGTGCCTTTATTAGTCAAAGATTTCAAGATATGATAAAACAATATGGAATCAAACATATCTTAATTGAGAAATATCACCCTCAAAGTAATTTAGTAGAAAGAGTCATGAAAGAATTAGGACGATTATGTAGGACGTATTGTGCACATAAACATAACCAGTGGGCCAAACTAATGCCTGAATTCGAAAAGATATTAAATGAATTGCCTCACCTAACGACGGGATTATCACCTATAGAAATTTTAGGCAAACGAATTATAGGTGAGCCTTTACTAGCTGCTCTACCTTGGCCACCAGTAAATGAGATCCAACAATGCATCCCAGACGAAAAAGTTTGTGAACAGATTGTTAAAAATGCCGAACGGAGAATTAAAAGTTATAATCAACATGCTATAGAACCCTCATTTCAGGTAGGAGATCTTGTGCTAGTACGATCTCATCCTAAAAGTTCTAAGATCGGTAAGGAATGTAGAAAATTCTTCTTTATCTTTGAAGGTCCATATGTTGTACAGAATATTGTACATCCCAAAGCGTTACTTCTTATGGAACCTTCATCAGGTGTAATTAAAGGATTATATAGTGTTGATCAAATGAAACCCTTCATTCCTAAATAAGTTAATATTTAGTATGTGTTACACACGGAAGAGCGTTCATAGTTTATTCATGTGAAGTTTTCGTGATAGTTACGTGTTATTTTAAAGAAATAACAGAAAGCTTAAACAAGTGTTCTACAATAATCTACTGGTACTTCAAAAAGAGGAAGATAACCAAAAGGGGGATTTATATGGAAGAAATTTTGCTATTAGGTCAAAAGGAATTTTGTATATTTTCATGTTTACTCGGATAGTAGGAACCAAAGGGGATGGTAAATAATTTTAGGGACCATGGGCGTCCAGAGCTATATGGCTCACGAGAACATAGCAGAGTGCCTTTAACTGAGGTTTCTAATAGTGTTAATATAGAACACACCAAACGGGGCTCTCTCGCATGTTTCTCCTAAATAAATTGCCATTACCCAACAAGGTGTCCGAAGGTAAAGAAAGCCGTGCCGAGATTCTAAAGAAAGTTTTGCTTGATTTCTTCTTGACCTCAGGCATAAATAAGGTATTAGGGAAAAGACTGAAGTAAAGTAAGTAGTACTATTAGTTATTGTGAGAAACTAATTAGTAGTGTACAGTTTAGGAAAGAGTAACTCTAGTAAATGAATAAAACTGAAACTAATTTATCACAATTTGAACGCTCTGTCCTAATGTAACAACGTTAAAGATCGTACTAAATTAGTATTTACTAGCAACTATTAAAAGAAGAGGAGTAATCTCCATATATTCGGTTATGAATTACCACAATGGCACAATTAAGAGTAAATGACAAATAGTCACAACAATATCGTATTAAAAGGATTAAATCTATCTGAGAACAAGGACTCTAGATTGCGTAAAATGTGAGGAAAATGTATTAACAGTTAAATATGGTATATAGAAAAGATCTTATTTTCGGTTAAAAACCTGACAAACTGAGCTTGTGGGTGGGGTATGTAGTGGGACGCGAAATTGAAGCGTCACCCATCCACCAGTGTCAGCCCAGTTTGCAGGTGACTATAAGTTTAATTTAGTTTGTTTATATATTTTTCTTATTATTTGTAATAGATGTGAATTATCTAAAAGTCTTGTATTTTTTTATGTGTTTCATGTACGGAGAGGGCGGCGCAACGAACGGAGACAGCATCTTCGTTGCCGCGACCAGAGAGGACATTGCTGGCCGCTATACGTCGCGGGTCGACAGCCGAGGAGCAACAGAAGATCCTGGAACCGAGTTGTTGCGTCGTGCTTCTAAAAAATTAAAAATGAATTTGTATACTCTTTTTGTACAACAATGACGTCATATAGAGCTTAATCTTGTTGAAAAGTCAGTCACTAATTCTCAACGCTCAAGTTCACATCTGTATGTGTAGGAAGCTAATAAAATAGTGTATGCTACTAAAGTTGAAACACGTGTCTTGAAGATTTATTTATGAAGAATTATGTGAACGGATTAATAATATATTTGACAAGATTAGTGATTCTTACGGCGTTCACCGAAACTTTGAATCTCAAAAGTTTATTTAATGTGTGATTCTGATATCGATTAGATCAAGATAACGTGTGTCAATATAATTTCTGAGGAGAAAACAAACGAAATTTAAAATCGAAAAGTTTACGCAAACCAATTGGCCCGAGTGATGAAATTCTTTGCTTCCGACTCAACTGATGTTTTACAGTTTCGTTCAAGAACCATTCTGTGACAATTTAAAAAGAATGTAAATCATTTTCAAGTGGGTTGTAACTGACGTAGGTGACGAAGTCTGCACATGGTCATATGATAAACGAAAGTCATTCCTAAACAAAACCTATACGTCGTTACACTACACGGTGAATCGAGGAAGAACAGTACATACTGACGAAACCAAAATGAGCTCTAACATGGAAATAAAGCGTTTCCGGACACATGTCCACATAACATCTTTTCTTTATATGTGTGTGAGGAATGTTTCCTGAAAGTTTGGCCGTACCTTTTTGTAACACCCTGTATATGTAAGTCCACGCACAGTGTATAAGCGAGTGCGCTCTCGCGCTACGCTCACTCTGTGTCTTGCTGCTGCACAGACAACTGCATTGAACGCCGCCAACATGCCATACAGGAGATAATGACGTCGTCGTCGCGCAACTGTCTACAAAAACATAGAGAACATCGAACTTACTACAACCTCTGGGGACAAGAAGAATCGCATTCCAGTGAAGAGTGTTGCAGCCCATGCTCTCGTCGATGGACCTTGTGTATTTCTTGGATTTTCACTTAATTTTAGCCTTGATATAAACGATACATTCTCACATGGAAATGGATGGTTTACTGTCGCCATTGTTAGAGGTGGTAGTGGAGTGTCATCTGTACCTGGACTTGAAAGTTTTAATGATAGAGATGTAATTGCCTACCGTACCTACCATATGTTTGAAATTGCAAATAAAGACTTTGGTAAATCTGCATATGACTCTACATTTCCACATGTAGTGTATACACGTAACGAAAGAAAACTCAATATTCATGAATCTGTATTTATTTGGATTAAAGGTAAAGGTGTACGTCAATATGTAAAATTTGTATCTGATTGTACTGTATATTTCCATATATATATATATATATATATATATATATATATATATATATATATATATATATATATATATATATATATATGTATATATATACTCCTGGAAATGGAAAAAAGAACACATTGACACCGGTGTGTCAGACCCACCATACTTGCTCCGGACACTGCGAGAGGGCTGTACAAGCAATGATCACACGCACGGCACAGCGGACACACCAGGAACCGCGATGTTGGCCGTCGAATGGCGCTAGCTGCGCAGCATTTGTGCACCGCCGCCGTCAGTGTCAGCCAGTTTGCCGTGGCATACGGAGCTCCATCGCAGTCTTTAACACTGGTAGCATGCCGCGACAGCGTGGACGTGAACCGTATGTGCAGTTGACGGACTCTGAGCGAGGGCGTATTGTGGGCATGCGGGAGGCCGGGTGGACGTACCGCCGAATTGCTCAACACGTGGGGCGTGAGGTCTCAACAGTACATCGATGTTGTCGCCAGTGGTCGGCGGAAGGTGCACGTGCCCGTCGACCTGGGACCGGACCGCAGCGACGCAGGGATGCACGCCAAGATCGTAGGATCCTACGCAGTGCCGTAGGGGACCGCACCGCCACTTCCCAGCAAATTAGGGACACTGTTGCTCCTGGGGTATCGGCGAGGACCATTCGCAACCGTCTCCATGAAGCTGGGCTACGGTCCCGTACACCGTTAGGCCGTCTTCCGCTCACGCCCCAACATCGTGCAGCCCGCCTCCAGTGGTGTCGCGACAGGCGTGAATGGAGGGACGAATGGAGACGTGTCGTCTTCAGCGATGAGAGTCGCTTCTGCCTTGGTGCCAATGATGGTCGTATGCGTGTTTGGCGCCATGCAGGTGAGCGCCACAATCAGGACTGCATACAACCGAGGCACACAGGGCCAACACCCGGCATCATGGTGTGGGGAGCGATCTCCTACACTGGCCGTACACCACTGGTGATCGTCGAGGGGACACTGAATAGTGCACGGTACATCCAAACCGTCATCGAACCCATCGTTCTACCATTCCTAGACCGGCAAGGGAACTTGCTGTTCCAACAGGACAATGCACGTCCGCATGTATCCCGTGCCACCCAACGTGCTCTAGAAGGTGTAAGTCAACTACCCTGGCCAGCAAGATCTCCGGATCTGTCCCCCATTGGGACTGGTTGAAGCGTCGTCTCACGTGGTCTGCACGTCCAGCACGAACGCTGGTCCAACTGAGGCGCCAGGTGGAAATGGCATGGCAAGCCGTTCCACAGGACTACATGCAGCATCTCTACGATCGTCTCCATGGGAGAATAGCAGCCTGCATTGCTGCGAAAGGTGGATATACACTGTACTAGTGCCGACATTGTGCATGCTCTGTTGCCTGTGTCTATGTACCTGTGGTTCTGTCAGTGTGATCATGTGATGTATCTGACCCCAGGAATGTGTCAATAAAGTTTCCCCTTCCTGGGACAATGAATTCACGGTGTTCTTATTTCAATTTCCAGGAGTATATATATATATATATATATATATATATATATATATATATATATATATATATATATATATATATATATATATATATATATATATATATATATCAAATTTTATTAGTGGACGATGTAAAAATCTGAAGTAATCCGTCAATAACTTTATGAGACTTTTGCTAACAAGAAGTTCGTTGTGCATTACAATGGGAAAGTGTCGGTTGTATTGTTTTGCAGATGTGGTATGTAATTACCGGTACTGCGGTTGACAATCTGCTCTTACCTGGTAAATTTATGCCTAAAGTCGGTTATATCTGTACTAAAATAAACCTGAACGTGTGACTTGTAACCCGACAACTGCACCTTGAGGCTATATGATTTATTGTTAATGCTATTATTAACCGTTGGGCGAGCCAGAAACATGTTAGTAATACAGCGTCGAATGCCGCTTTGAAGACGGAATCTACTCCTTGACGTACCACGTAATGAAGTGAATGAATACATTTCTATGTCATGTGGTATGGAAGTAGTTACAGAATGCCGCAGAGTAATAGTTGGCGTACCTAGGCAAAGCTCTCATCCCTCCTCAGTTAATAAAAACCATCATCAATGATGAATGTCATGTCTAAAACACTGAAGAATAGAATTAGGAATCAGAAACTGATCCTTGATTTACAAACAGTAAAGCAATAACTCAAATCAAAAGGAGATGGGCACCGTCTCCATGTAAAGTGGAACAATTGTCAGGAACGGTAGTGACGTAAAATTAACGACAAAAATTAAGAAAATTAATATATTTAAATTTACTGACAATTATTTTGACTGATTTGAGGGCCACCAATGACCGAAAGGACGAATCTTATGATGTCGTTCAAACTTACCGAAAGCCAATATGCTCATGAGTGTTTGTCACCATATAGCAGCTGACGACACGGCTGTGTGTTATCTAAGGGTGTACGGTGGCTGCCGTCCGGCTACTGAGACGGTGAAAGTAATTGAAATAACGCGGACAACACGGAAGATGAGAGGAGAGCGCCGCTGGTGCTCGGCTGAAGGGTTGCGGTCACCATGGGAACTATTAGACTCGACTTTCTGTGTTACATGGAACTCAATCTGGTAATAATGGTATTATATTGTTACTAAGATGAACTACTTATATCTGAACTATTAAAACAGTCTATCATTAAGTGAGTCACATGACCTACATGTGGGACGGCAGTAGGAGTAAACATGAATATTAAAACGTACAAAAACCTGTAATAGGTCAACTATCTGGTTAGATCATGAGACCCCTAGCTTCAAAAATTAAAATAGTAAAAATTGGCCACTGAAGTTCTTTGCCTTAAGTCCGTTTCATCGGTGACAGTATTATCAGGGGACGTCTCATGGACTTAATTATTTCTATCTCCTCGTGTACGTTTAAGAAAATCTCATTTCTATCTGAATATAGAATCTCCATGTTATTGTGGAGATCTGAAAAAGAATGTTGATTATCAAGTAAGTGACATTTTAGCGCAGACTTCGAACTGCTCACGCTGAGATGTTCTTTAAAGCAGACCTCTCCCTATTTGCCTATTGTACTTTTCAGAACAGTTGTTACAGAAAATTGTATAAATCTCTATGTTTTTATATGGGTTGCTGATTGAGAGGTCCCTGTAGCTATACCTGGCAACTACATTTTGTACGGTAAAAAACGCATTATTTGTGTTAAACTTTTTTAAACGTTCACCTATTCTTTCTGAGAAAGGACCTTAGCAGGCAATGCAGTGGTTGTTCTTGTTGTTCCGCCTAACTCGTGAGAAAGAGGTAGTAATCGTGGAATGATTATTGAAAGAACTTGTATTGTTCAACATTTAGGTATTGATTTTGTGAACAAAATACATATCGTAACCATTAGCAAGTGCAATACTTTGCACAATCTGGTATTCCTACTCGAAAGCCTGGGAGGGTAGGGGGACTTGATACAGGCGGTAGAGAAGCGAACGAAACGCAGCTTTTTTATATTTCATGGGATGATTTGAAGAACGATGAAACATGGTGTCTGTGTTTGACGGTTTACAATTGTTGTTATTGTTGTTGTGGTCGTCAGTCCAGAGACTTATTTGATGCAGCTCTCCATGCTAATTTATCCTGTGCAAGCTTCTTTATCTCCCAGTACCTACTGCAACCAAAATCCTTCTGAATCTGCTTAGTGTATCCATCTCTTGGTCTCCCTCTAAGATTTTTACCCTGCACGCTGCCCTTCAACGCTAAATTGGTGATCCCTTGATGCGTCAAGTTATGCCACAAGTTTCTCTTCTCCCCAGTTCTATTCAATACCTCCTCATTAGTTATGTGATCTATCCATCTGATCTTCAGCATTCTTCTGTAGCACCACATTTCGAAAACTTCTATTCTCTTCTTGTCCAAACTGTTTATCGTCCATGTTTCACTTCCATACATGGCTACACTCCATACAAATACTTTCAGAAACGACTTCCTGACACTTAAATCCATACTCGATGTTAACAAATTTATCTTCTTCAGAAACACTTTCTTTGCCATAGCTAGTCTATATTTTATATCCCCTCTGCTTCGATCATCGTCAGTTATTTTGCTCCCCAAATAGCAAAAATCATCTACTACTTTAAGAGACTCATTTCCTAATCTAATACCCTCATAATCACCCGACTTAAATCGACTACATTCCATTATCCTCGTTTTGCTTTTGTTGATGTTCATCTTATATCCTCCCTTCAAGACACCATCTATTCCGTTCAACTGCTCTTCCAAGTCCTTTGCTATCTCTGGCAGAATTACAATGTCATCGGCGAACCTCAAAGTTTTTATTTCTTCTTCATGGATTTTAATTCCCACTCGGAATTATTCTTTTGTTTCCGTTACTGCTTGTTCAACATACAGATTGAATAACATCGGGGAGAGGCTACAACAGTGTCTCACTCCCTTCCCAACCACTGTTTCCCTTTCATGCCTCTCGACTCTTATAACTACCATCTGGTCTCTGTACAAATTGTAAATAGCATTTCGTTCCCTGTATCTTACCCCTGCTACCTTCAGATATTGAAAGAGTGTACTTCAGTCAACATTGTCAAAAGCTTTCTCTAAGTCTACAAATGCTAGAAACGTAGGTTTGCCTTTCCTTAATCTATCTTCTAAATAAGTCGTAGGATCAGTTTCGCCTCACGAGTTCCAACATTTCTACGGAATCCAAACTGATCTTCCCCGAGGTCGGCTTCTACCAGTTTTTCCTTTCGTATGTATAGAATTCGCGTTAGTACACTACTGGCCATGAAAATTGCTACACCAAGAAAAAATGCAGATGATAAAGTGGTATTCATTGGACAAATATATTATACTAGTACTGACATGTGATTACATTTTTACGCAATTTGGGTGCATAGATCCTGAGAAATCAATACCCAGAACAACCACCTCTGGCCGTAATAACGGCCTTGATACGCTTGGGCATTGAGTCAAACAGAGCTTGAATGGCGTGTACAGGTACAGCTGCCCATGCAGCTTCAAAACGATACCACAGTTCATGAAGAGTAGCGACTGGCGTATATTGTGACGAGGCAGTTGCTTCGCCACCACTGACCAGACGTTTTCAATTGGTGAGAGATCTGGAGAATGTGCTGGCCAGGGCAGCAATCGAACATTTTCTGTATCCAGAAAGGCCCGTACAGGACCTGCAACATGCGGTCGTGTATTATCCTGCTGAAATGTATGGTTTCACAGGGATCGAATGAAGGGTCGTAACACATCTGAAATATAAAGTCAACTGTTGAAAGTGCCGTCAATGAGAACAAGAAGTGATCGAGACGTGTTACCAATGACACCCCATACCATCCGCTGCAGAGTGAAGATCTCATTCTAGAAACATCCGACAGGCTGTGGCTAAGCCATGTCTCCGCAATATCCTTTCTCTCAGGAGTGCTAGTTCTGCAAGTTACGCAGGGTAGCTTCTGTAAAGTTTGGAAGGTAGGAGACGAGGTACTGGCAGAAGTATATCTGGGAGGACGGGGCGTGAGTCGTTCTTGGGTATCTGAGTTGGTAGAGCACCTGCCCGCGAAAGGCAAAGTCCCCGAGTTCGAGTCTCGGTCCGGCACACAGTTTTAATCTACCAGGAAGTTTCAAACCTGAAGAAACTTGTAGGTATCACCAAAGTACAGCTATTGTGTTCCACAGGTATGACTTATTAGCAGAAATAGACGTTTGGCAGTGACGGTGTGCACTTGCGCGCAGACTTCCAAGGCCCATACGGTGCTGCATGTGCACGTTACAGATGCAAAGCAAACTAGCTGTAGTGAAATATTTAAGGAATACAAACTGTGATACGAATACTTGTAGAAACAGATGAACTTAAATTTTGAAGTTAGCAACTTTAGAAATATTTATATAGTAATTTATTACGTCACAGTCGCTCGATAACTATAGTGTTCACATCGGTGGTTTCATCAATTTATTGCCGTCTTCAGATTGATATTTATCTCTTTTACTATCTGATGATCGATGTATAGTTCATTGACATTTTTATACAGCCTCGTGATTTTTATGGTGCAAAACTTGCATTGTTTGTATATCATGAGAAAGCTGATATTTTAATCATATCTCAAGATGATGATAAACTGTCGAATCCGATAATGTGAACGTTGAGCAATCTTGACGAAATGAAGTATTATACAAAGTAATCACAAACATTCTGAAAAGCTTATAAGACTGTTACAGGAAAGATTACACTGAGAAACAAATATTAAGAAAAGAAGTCGAAACGCTGCGTCGTTTCCGACTTATCTAGCAGCAAAGTTAGCCAGTCAAGCAGTCGAGCACGCAAATTCAAGCAGCTTGCCAGAGGGTGTCGCCAAACTCGTTCTTCATTTGGCATCCTCAAACCAAACAAACACATATTTTGCTCATTCAACTTAAATTTATCACTTCCGAAAATGTACGTTTTAACTGGTAATGAGCATATGAACGAGTGGTACCTCATGCACACACATATGTCTGCGCATTACGGTATTTCAGTGTATGGAAGTACTTGAATTTGTGCTGATCGATTAACTCCAATGCTAAATAACTTGAAAACGACGCAACTTTTCAAATTTTTTTCTTCAGAATTATTTTTCAGCAGAACCTCCCTTGCTTTTCTGACGACCCTGTATAAACATCCAAAATTAAGTAAAGGTATGTAGTGAACATGGCTGGATACGGCAGAAGAAAAGTTTAGTGTTTGTAGTATCCTGGAGCATCGGCCCATCTGCAACATGGCCAGATTCCACGGGTTGTTTAATCCGACAGGCACCAGCAGCTTGTCAATAATACCGGCGGGTTTGAGGAAAACTGTACACTTATCAGTGGCTCCAACATCACCACTATTGGGGCCAAAGCCACACCATTTTCTTACGTTGATGACAATTCAGAAAAGCTGGATGATTTATTCAAGAGTCAGAGCTTCACAAATTGGCCTTATGCAAGGAGTTATTTGGCTTCGCATTGAATAATATAGCTGGCTATCTTCCTGAGGGATAGGGTGAAATATTTTCTACAACTGGCTCGTTAGATCGTCAAAGTCGAGAGGTGGTTGGATGGCTCCGATCATAATGCCCCAATTGGGAAAGACGCGGTGACCTTGCTGCTCAAGGTAAGGTTTGGCAAGCACTTGAATCTCTCGTCGTTTGCGGTTGAGCATTATCTTGCTGAAATGTTAGACCGGGATGGCTTGCCATCTGGAGACACCCCACACAGCAGTGGGATACCAAATTAATAGTGGCCCACCTTATGGGCAGCTAAACAGGAGTGATGGTCTGAGGTGCTATTGGCTTTCATAGATCCGTTTTGCATCTCATCCGGGGCACCCTTACCATGGTTTGGAGCATTATGGGCAGACCTCCAGCCACCTCGGAACTCTGACGATCTAAAGCGCCAACTGAACAGGATGTGACACGAGATCCCTCAGGACATACAATAACTCTATCCTTAAATGCGAAGTCGAATAACTGTCGGTATAAGGGCAAGACAGGGATCAAAGCTTTGTTCACTTGCTCATTTTGTGCAATTTGTGAAGCTTCTTCTCTTGAATAAAACATCCAGATTTCTGAAATTGTAAGCATTTGTTTAACTATACATGCATGTCTACCGATCTCCGTCTCATTCGGATAATTCCTTTATCGTGTGTTTTTTTTTCAAAAAAGAAAAATGCATACACGTGGAACACACCTAACATGAGCTTAACCAAACTAGCCCAAGAAACCGTCTTTCGGGTGTTTGCCGCATGAGCGCAAGTGTCGTCTGTTTGAACGGCGAATTGGCCGAAGGCGCCCGACTTTCACCGGCATTTACCGATTTAGCTGGGGAATGGTTGCCAACTTAAAGTTCACACACCGTACGTCTGACGCACCACGTATTATTAGCATGGCAACCATTCTTGTAGCTTTTCCTGACGCTTCAGCAGAGACTTGCACCCTATGACGACATATCGTAACTCTATACTGTGTCCGGCTTTTTCCTTGGCAAGCATGTTCTCTGTACTTCTCATCCACTACAATTTCCTGTCATTTACTACCTGTGGTATCAAAGTTGGATATCACACTTGTTACGGGTTGCAGTTATCGACCGTGGTCCGTATTGGTATCGTTGGACACGCGTGTCGCGACCTAAGCCGCTAGCGCAGCTCCGCGGCTTGTATCAACTTTTTAGCGAGATCTCGTCCACTCTCGCTCGGAACGTCAAGTAGTAAAGTAGCATAGCCTTCAGCTGATAGGAAGCAACCTCTAACAAGGCGTTTAGTAACGTATGGCCCAAGTGACGCCTCAATAGCTATCTGTTTGTAATTATATGTATGCAGCCAAGAAGAATCTTGTACAACCAGTGAAGCACAATATATATTATTATTTACCAACGACATCTAATTATTTTAGTCGTTGCAGATCGAGACCATGCAGCCAGCACCTTATCGACGTTACTGACGAACCTGCTGTGATTTATATGTTTGTGTTTAGCATTGGCCACCAGTCAAAATTGGCGACGACTCGTACGTCACCATCATAACACTAATGAGAGACCGCAGTTCCACCAGTCGCCAGCCACTATGATTAAGCGTAACAGAGTTGTGTACTACAGTATGACGCATCCACCTATGTTATCCAATCTTAGTTCGACTCGATGGCCGAATGTGTCAGAACAGTTCTGGCAGTCAGAAGCGCCAGCTCTGCTGGATACAAGACAAGTCTATTTTCCATCTACATCTACATCTGCATGACCACTCTGCAATTCTCATTTAAGTGCTTGGCAGAGGGTTCATCGAACCACAATCATACTATCTCTCTACCATTCCACTCCCGAACAGCGCGCGGGAAAAACGAACACCTAAACCTTTCTGTTCGAGCTCTGATTTCTCTTGTTTTATTTTGATGATCATTCTTACCTGTGTAGGTTAGGCTCAACAAAATATTTTAGCATTCGGAAGAGAAAGTTGGTGACTGAAATTTCGTAAATACCTCTCGCCACGACGAAAAACTTCTTTTCTTTAACGACTTCCATCCCAACTCGCGTATCATATCTGCCACACTCTCTCTCCTATTACGTGATAATACAAAACGAGCTGCCCTTTTTTGCACCCTTTCGATGTCCTCCGTCAATCCCACCTGGTAAGAATCCCACACCGCGCAGCAATATTCTAACAGGGGTCGAACGAGTGTAGTGTAAGCTGTCTCTTTAGTGGACTTGTTGCATCTTCTAAGTGTCCTGCCAATGAAACGCATCCTTTGGCTCGCCTTCCCCACAATATTATCTATGTGGTCTTTCCAACTGATTGTTCGTAATTTTAACACCCAGATACTTAGTTGAATTGACAGCCTTGAGAATTGTACTATTTATCGAGTAATCGAATTCCAACGCATTTCTTTAGGAACTCATGTGGATCACCTCACACTTTTCGTTATTTAGCGTCAACTGCCACCTGCCACACCATACAGCTATCTTTTCTAAATCGCTTTGCAACTGCCATGTAGACGGTTTGATGATCACATTAATTTCAGACTATCATTTCGGCAATGTACAATTTACAAGTGCTTATCTTGAACCTCGTAATTTTACACAAACCTACACAGGTGCACACAACATAGATTTGCCGTGTACAGAGTGTTAGGTGTCCGAATGCAGATATTTCTACTGATGAATGTGTACAGTCCACTGAAAAACATCACATAATTATAAATATTACGAGTTGTATGAGTATGAGTTTAGGTTGATTAGTATCTCGAAGTATGCGTGGCACGAGAAGGACTTTAATGTCTTCTTATCTTTTCCCTGGGTAGCAGGTCAGTTACTGAAGTGTGATGTCTTCTTTTCTTTTCCCTGGGTAGCAAGTCAGTTACTGAAGTGTGGATGCATGCACGCAAAGCGGACAGTCTCAATTGACAGGCAGAGTCCAATTGACAGTACAGTTACAACCGTGGAGAAAACATCAAATAGTAAACTATTTGGAGTGTTTGCGGGAAGACTATGAGAAACAGAGAAAAACAACTAAAACACAGAAACACGACATATTACTACATCAATGACCACAATATCTGAACCTAATACCCAAACACCTGGTATAAATGCTTTCGTAGTAGACTCGATCGTGTACAATGTTACATACTCGTCGCTGAACTAAACAACACTTCTGCCGTATTGGCGTTAGTACATAAACGTAAAAACTGTGGACACACTATTTGATAAAATCAGGACAATTATTAACGGACATGATGTTGGGAGCATCCATCCTTCGCTTTCACGACGACTTGAAAATTTCTAGAGACACTTTCAATGAGGTGTCAGAATGTCTGTGGACGAACGGCGCCTTATTCTTCCTGAAGAGCAAAAGCCAGAGAAGGTAGTGATGTTTGACGCTGACGTTCGATGTTCATAATCATCCCAAAGATGTCCCATTCAGTGTAGGTACGGACTCTAGGCAAACTTGTCCATTACGGGAATGTTATTTACGTGCTGTACTCTCACAGAAGCTATACGCAGCACACAATGCTATAAAATGGGTTCTGTCCTTCCGCAATTAGCATTTTCTTAAGCGCAATACAGGGTCCACATCCTAATCACGAAAAACACCCCAGTGTCGCAACGTCACCTCCTTACCCACCCGGTTACGCGAGAGCGCTAATACCCTGCTTCGTGGACTCGGGTAGGCTTGCTGGCCCCGGGTCGAATCTGCCTGGCAGTTTAACGACGAGAGCCAGAGTGCCGGCTAGCCTGGATGTGGTTTTCAGGTGGTTTTCCACATCACAAGAGGTGAATGCTGGTCTGGTCCCCACGTTCCACCTCAATACCACTACATGCAAACATATGAAACACATCCGCACTATTTCATGATTTACACTAGATGCAGACTGCTGGGGTACACTGATTTCGTCACGGGGGGTTCAGGGTGGCGGCAGGAAGGGCATCCAGCCACCCCTTCGAACTTACCATGCCACATCCGACTGTAACAGTGCCAACCCTGCGCAAACTGCAGGACAAAGCCTCAAGCAAAAGAAGAAGAAGCAGAAGAAGATCGAAACATCACCTCCTCTGCACTTCATTGTTGGTCCTACACATGATGCCAAGTATCGTTCTTGGGGCAATTGCCAAAGTCAGACCCTTCCACCAGGTAGCCAGAGGCTACTTGAAATAACTCTAAATCATTAATCACTAGTCAACCACCGTTCACCGATCTTGCTCTTCACAGCTTCTCACGTGTTGCTTAGCATTGACCATATAAAACTGTGGCATGTGAGGAGCTGCTCGGCTATTGTACCACTCTGTGGATTTGTTACTCAGGAGACAACCAATGACTAATCGACATTCGAAATAATTTAATTCTCCTGACAGACCCCTTCTGTTTCTGTGCAGTACTGTGCGCCTGGAGACTTCTAGTTGTCCGTTCCGCATCAAATGGCAGAGTTCGGACACTTTTGGTTCGGTTGTGTACATGGCAATGAACTTTGCTCTCCAACAGGTGATATGACACTCATTGTATTCACACGTGTAGAATGACTACGTAAGACTACACGGTGATGAGTAAGTACTTGAAAATGTTATCTCGCCGAAATCAGTAGTGCTTGCCAAGTAAATTTGATTGTAATGCAGCCAAAGTCGAAAATGGTATTGTCTTTAATAAATTTAAGGCTGTGCTACATTTCACTCACTGTACACCAACAAATCACCACGGATTTAATTGTGTACTCTTTTTACTATGGTTTGAACTCATAATAGGTAAGTTTTCGTTATTTGCTACCCATTCAGGTTATGCGATTTTAGTGGTTAGTGGTGCATATAGCAGACATGAGGTGTACTTAATAATTCACCCTTAACTCACGAGATGTGGTCTCTCGGACTACGCGAAAATTTTTGAACTCCCTCTCCAACGCCAGATGTGGTGGAATCTTTCTATACTCCAACTACCCTCTTTAAATTTCCAAGCCTATTATGTTTTATTGTCGATTGCGTTATCGCCTTCTGTCATTATTGTTGACACGTGTTATTGGTGGGTATTGGAGATTCCTAGACCACGCCTCACGAACTACGTACCTACTTTCTTCAGTACTATATCGTACAGCTCAAAATATGTTCGCACGCATGTGTCAGTTTTAACTTATGTGGAAGAACAGAGATTATTTTAAGTGGGTTAATCTTTTTTGTGAAGTAAAATTTTGAATAATCGACTTGTTAGAACTTTTCCTGAAACCAATCATTTTTGCATGAAGTCAATATCGTTTAATGGTACACGCGCTTCTGGATGCCATTCCTAGTTTATCATTTTTAATGTAGCTTTGCTGTGGCCCTGCTTGGCTGCTGGCTGTGCTCCACTATCGAGAGAACTTTTACTGTACTGAGGTAAGTGCAAGACTAGTGCAGGCCCATAGTCACACAGTTACACTGTACACACAGACAATGTCACTACGGAGTAAATTAATGACTACGTCAAATAGCTTGCATTCAGTTTGGAACTTATTTTCTTGCTATACAATGAAAATTTCAGTGAACATTGTCATACATCGGTGCGTGAAAAGTGTTTCGCAACCTGATTTTATCTCTGCAAGCTAGGCACGTAAATTTTCAGTGGACTTTAATTGAAGCAGTTTCGATATTTCATTCAGATAAAATTTAGTAGTACTTTGGTGAGTAACTTTTATTGGTTTTACGTTGACGTATTTTTGAGATGTTGTGGACCGTCCACTCATGCGTCAGGCAACACACACTCCTCTCGACTGTGCATTACGAGGCTTCGGGAATCACCTTTTTCAGTAATTAGTTTAGTGCACTTATACTCTACATTACACAAACAGAGAGATGCAACGTTGAAAAGTTACACATCGGTTTGGTCTGTGTTAAAACGTAGGTATTCGTTATTTATAATTTTTATTTCGTATGAAATTGTGCTTCGTTGCATATACCTTTTCTCTTTCCACTAAACTGAAATGAGTTACCGGCCTCGCCCGTTTCCCTGATCTACGTTCGCGGCTTTGCTCTTGATTAACAATCTGCTGAATGTACAGTGTGTCCGGAAAGTCTTCCCCTGATTACATAAATTGATAACTCAGGCTAGAAGTAAGATACAAATATGAGACTTGTGTCGAATTGTTTACGACTACCAAGGTTTTTTTTCTGTTTTAGGTTCGCAGTACGTAAGCAGTGGATGAGGTGCAGTGCCCAAGAAGCCATGTTAACTAATCAGGAGTAGGCACAGTGTGTCCTGTGGTACCTTGAGACACGATCACCAACCACAGTGCAGAGACACTGCCAGACAGCATTTGGAAAGAATCCACCTGATGTCAAGAGCATTAAAGCCTGGTATGAGAAGTTCAAGAACACAGGATCGGTTGCTGACCTTCCGAGGTCTGGTCGACCAAGAACCTCAGCAGACAGAGTGGAAGCTGTAAGGCAGTCTTTTCTGCGAAGTCCGAAGAAATCGGTGCGCAGGGCCTCACGTGAATTACAGATGCCAAAAAGCTCTTTCCATGACATTTTACACTAACGTTTATTGTTTCGTGCATACAAAGTGCAAATCGTTCAGGCCTTGTTGCCCAATGACAGTACACATCGGTATGACTTTGCGGTCGAAATGCTATCACGTATTGAGGACGATGATGGTTATCTCAGACGAATTGCCTTTTCCGACGAAGCGACCTTTTTTGTCAGTGGAGTAGTGAATCACCATAATGTGCGCATTTGGGGTTCACAACCCCCTGGCGAGATCATGAAGTGCACCAGAGGCAGTTGAAAGGTGAATGTTTGGTGCGTGCTATTGCACGATCGAATCATCGGGCCATTCTTCTTCACTGAGGCTACCATCACGACTGCAGTGTATCTGGACATGTTACAACTGTATACTATTCCTCAGCTGCTACAGTATCACCCCAATGTCTTATTTCAGCAAGACGGTGCACCTCCTCATTGGGGCTTGGACGTCCGTGCCTATCTCGATATGACCTTTCCTGGGCGATGGATTGGTCGTGATGGGCCAACGGTTTGGCTTGCACGCTCTCCTGCAATAACCCCATTAGACTTCTTTTTATGGGGTTATTTTAAGGACGAGGTCTACCGAACACGTGTACCAGATCTTGAAACCCTGCGGCAACGGATAACCACCGTCGTCGAATCGATCCCTCCAGTGATGTTGGCTAATGTGTGGACGGAAATTGAATATCGCCTAGATGTGCTACGTGCTACCAAGGGTGCTCATTTGGAAGTTTAATGATGTGTGAAAAAAACTTTGATAGTTTGTAAACAATTCGACACCAGTTTCATATTTGTATCTTACTTCTAGCCTGAGTTATCAATTTATGTGGAAAGGGAAAGACTTTTCGGACACCCTGTAGAATCATTCGGGTAGCTGGCTGCTGAATACTGTACGCGCAGTGAACTGGGGACGGAGTAGGTTGAGAGATTAGCGGATGGCTGGGTTCATCGAGACAGTGTCAGCAGGTCGGTGCCCGCAAAAATGCAGAGCGCAGGGTTGCCACCGCTGCGGCGGTGAGAGCTGTCAGGCGCAGTGCGCGCGATAGCTGGTATCGCGCCGTCATTTGTTGGCACTGTGCAGCGAGGCCCGGCGCGGCTCGCTCGTTATTTCGCGGAGCGCTAAGCGCCTCCGTCCCTACCGCTGTTAAGGGCCGCCCTCGCAGTGTCTTGCGGCGTTAGCGCGCTCGCCCTCCGAGGATCGCGGCCCAGAGAGAATACGGGCTCGGGAATTTTTCCGAGCTACTGCCTCGCTGCTAAAAGGGTTCCTTAACGCGCACTGACTCCCAGCGGGCGGCAGCACTTTGCCGCTAAACGACTCCGCCTACAGATCTTCCCTCCAGTCTTCCTCCTCTCCAGGGTGCTCTCTCTCCAGGCCGGAGCAGCTGTTCCACGGCACCAGTGCTATTGTCTCACAAAAAACCTCATTGTCCACAAAACAATAACCTTCAAAATATTAGTAATGAAACTATTTTCTCGCGCTTTATGAACGGTAAATTCTTTAAAGGGAATACGTCGGAGCTCTTTCCACCTTTCGTCCTGCTATCTAGACGGCCGAAACACTGGTTAAAGTACTTCAAATCCACTACAGTGCAGATATTCCTCTACACTTACATCTACATGACTACTGTGCAGTTCACAATTAAGTGCCCGCCAGGTGGCTGATCGAACCATGTTTAAGCTACTTCTCTATCATTACACTCTCAAACAGTGCACAGGAAAAACGAACACTTACATCGTTCCATGCGAGCTCTGATTTCTCTTATTGTATCACGACGATCGTTTCTCCGTAAGTATGGGGGCGCCAACAAAATATTTTCAAAAGAACTTCCAGCATCATGGAATAATTGTAGGTTAGTAATTTGTGCTGATCAGTCCAACGAAAAACAAGCGAAGTTGAAAATTTCACTTTTTTTGTTTACCCGTTGACTAGCTTCTGGCCGGGATCCAGTTTCAAATCATCGTAACAGGTAGTCAAAATGGTATTTCTGAAAACACAAAAACCATGTCAAAAATATATACGTAGTATGATGAGCAAATTAACAGTTACAACTCAAATATTTGTATGTGTTGTGACTGTCAATTTGCTCTTCATAATAAGTGTATATTTTTGATACGATAATAACGAAAGCATTTCATTGCGTCTTTGGAAACGTAAGGATCTAACCTTTGATACGGTGATGGCAATTGTACCAACAGGTAACATGAAATGAAACAATAAATAGAAAAATGTACTACTCGACGTACACAAAATTATCTCTAACATGCATAATGATTGCCGAATCATACCAGGATTTTTTCTTTTTTAATAAGATTGGCGAACCTTAAATTCTTCCGAGAATCTGAAACAGCAATATTTCCTCCATTGACTGTAATTATTGTTTGTTTTCTGTTACTAGAAAGTTTCAGTTATTGTGCTATTTTCAACAGTATCGGAGTTTGTCAGTAACAGAAGATAAATAGTATATATAGCTGATGGTGGAAATGCTGTCATTTTAGAAATTTTGTACGACTGTGGTACCTGCCTGAAGAAAAGTAACTTGTAGAGAGAATCTTATCTCATTCTTTGAGGAATTGATCTTATTTTGGGGATTGTCTGTAGCGGGAGGGGCTTCACTGAGCGTGGACTCGCTGTGAATTCCACACTGACTTGTCCGGAATCATAACATGTCTGTTATGGTTATTACCTTCCTGAGTTATAATTATGTCTTTAAATTGCAGATCTGATGTTTGGTGTGTAAAACGAACGGAACAGCAACCAGTATGGTATGACACAACTGTATGCTGCATTCGTTATTATCACAACTTTACACTATTAGCAAGAATAATTGATTTCAAATTTTCACTTGCACTCCGTAGTCCCTATCGCTACGTAACTAACTCAACGATTAACAGAAAAGTTTTCAACGGAGCAAATTTGCTTTCTTGTTTGAAAAGAGAAACGCTGTGTTCGATCATGTTGCGGTGCTCTCTGTTTGTACTGCCCTGCTTTGAGTGTGGAAAATCGAGGAAGAAAAAACTGAAACATACTTCGTCGACCCTGCGGCGAACACTTCCCGACGCCGTAATTACGGGGGACACAGTTTCGTCTCTGGTTAATTAAAACCTTGCTGGCAGTGGTGGAACCGGAGCAAGAAGCGACAACGGAAAAGAATGGATGAAAGGGGGCAAAAGAGATAAGGGAAATGATAATTAAGGGTCTTCTTCCTGCTACGTCGAGTGAGCGCTTTCGGAATGGGCCACACGGGAGAGGAGGCGCGATTTTATTCAAAATTAGGACGGCGGCGGAGGACGTGCACGGAATTTCGAGTCGGCGCTGAACACGTAGAGGTCGCGTAGACCGTACCGGCTTCGGTATCGTATGAGAGTGAGCTCCGTAGTATTACAGCGCGGCGGAGATATTGGAAAAAGGTTGAGCACTCTGCGAGAACTGTGCGGGAGACTCAAACGAAGCCGAGGGCCTGAATGCAAACAAAATTGGAACCCAGAGAAAGAAGTCGTTAGGAGAGCTGCCTCGATAGAGGAACTTGTTTTCTTCTCAGGCATTATTACATTTTCAGAGAACGTAAATCTGCTCTACAAAAATGAACTTTGATTGCATAGTTAGAGATCCGTTCACCAATGAAACCAGAGTACCATAGACAAAGTTGCTCAGGTTGATATCGTATACCTTGTCTACCGTAAAAGCACTCGATACTGTTCTACGCTGTCGTTTGGTGAACAAAACACGAGCTTGCTTATCGTTAGTACTGGACGAGAGTTACGACGGGATTCAATACTTTCTAGCGAAATAAGTGTCCAAAGAATAGAAAAGCAACTGGAATCACTCAACAGAGGAAAGTCCACTGGACCTGACGGGATACCAATTCGATTCTACACAGAGTACGCGAAAGAACCTGCCCCCCTTCTAACAGCCGTGTACCGCAAGTCTCTAGAGGAACGGAAGGTTCCAAATGATTGGAAAAGAGCACAGGTAGTCAAGAAGGGTCATCGAGCAGATGCGCAAAACTATAGACCTATACCTCTGACGTCGATCTGTTGTAGGATTTTAGAACATGTTTTTTGCTCGAGTATCATGTCGTTTTTTGAATCCCAGAATCTACTATGCAGGAATCAACATGGATTCCGGAAAGAGCGATCGTGTGAGACCCAACTCGCTTTATTTGTTCATGAGACCCAGAAAATATTAGATACAGGCTCCCAGGTAGATGCTATTTTTCTTGACTTCCGGAAGGCGTTCGATACAGTTCCGCACTGTCGCCAGATAAACAAAGTAAGAGCCTACGGAATATCAGACCAGCTGTGTGACTGGATTGAAGAGTTTTTAGCAAACAGAACACAGCATGTTGTTATCAATGGAGAGACGTCTACAGACGTTAAAGTAACATCTGGCGTGCCACAGGGGAGTGTTATGGGACCATTGCTTTTCACAGTATATATGAATGACCTGTCGATAGTGTCGGAAGTTCCATGCGGCTTTTCGCGGATGATGCTGTTGTATACAGAGAAGTTGCAGCGTTAGAAAATTGTAGCGAAATGCAGGAAGATCTGCAGCGGATAGGTACTTGGTGCAGGGAGTGGCAACTGACCCTTAACATAGACAATTGTAATGTATTGCCAATACATACAAAGAACGATGCTATATTGTATGATTATATGATAGCGGAACAAACACTGGTAGCAGTTACTTCTGTAAAATATCTGGGAGTATGCGTGCGGAACGATTTGAAGTGGAATGATCATATAAAATTAATTGTTGGTAAGGCGGGTACCAGGTTGAGATTAATTGGGAGACTCCTTAGAAAATGTAGTCCATCAACAAAGGAGGTGGCTTACAAAACACTCGTTCGACCTATAATTGAGTATTGCTCATCAGTGTGGGATCCGTACCAGATCGGGTTGACGGAGGAGATAGAGAAGATCCAAAGAAGAGCGGCGCGTTTCGTCACAGGGTTATTTGGTAACCGTGATAGCGTTACGGAGATGTTTAACAAACTCAAGTGGCAGACTCTGCAAGAGAGGCGCTCTGCATCGCGGTGTAGCTTGCTCGCCAGGTTTCGAGAGGGTGCGTTTCTGTATGAGGTATCGAATATATTGCTTCCCCCTACTTATACCTCCCGAGCAGATCACGAATGTAAAATTAGAGAGATTAGAGCGCGCACGGAGGCTTTCAGACAGTCGTTCTTCCCGCGAGCCATACGCGACTGGAACAGGAAAGGGAGGTAATGACAGTGGCACGTAAAGTGCCCTCCGCCACGCACCGTTGGGTGGCTTGCGGAGTATAAATGTAGATGTAGATGTAGATGTAGCAGAAAGACTTCAACAGGTCGTTCCTAACGGGACAGAGTCAACAGATGTTAATTTCAATAGTAGCCGAAGGGAATGTTAATAGAACGTTACTATTATTACTAGGGAGCAGCTACTCATGGAAGTCCAGTGTGGTCTGTAATTATCGTATGGCAGCGTAACTCGATATATATTTTAATCCTTAATGAAAAACCGATTTACGCTGGAGAAAAATTACTTTCAGTTTTTAGCAATGGGTGCAAATCTGGCGCTAGAAATGTAAGAAACACGTATAGAGATGCTAGCATATGTAATGGATTAGGAATGGAACATGTTCAGAAAAGGTGAGACAAGTGAGAAGGGCATAATGCAGATTACACAACTGGTCATTAAAATTGCTATACCAAGATGAAATGCAGATGATAAACGGGTATCCATTGGACAAATATATTATACTAGAACTGACATGTGATTACATTTTCACGCAATTTGGCTGCATAGATTCAGAGAAATCAGTACCCAGAACAACCACCTCTGGCCGCAATAACGGCCTTGATACCCCTGGGCATTGAGTCAAACAGAGCTTGGATGGCGTGTACAGGTACAGCTGCCAATGCAGCTTCAACACGATATCACACTTCATCAAGAGTACTGACTGGCGTATTGTGACGAGCCAGTTGCTCAGCCACCATTGACCAGACGTTTTCAGTTGGTGAGAGATCTGGAGAATGTGCTAGCCAGGGCAGCAGTCGAACATTTTCTATATCCAGAAAGGCCCGTACAAGACCTGCAACAAGGGGTCGTGCATTATCCTACTGAAATGTAGGGTTTCGCTGGTAGCGAATGAAGGGTAGAGCCACGGGTCGTAACACATCTGAAATGTAACGTCCACTCTTCAAAGTGCCGTCGATGCAAACAAGAGGTGACCGAGACGTGTAACTAATGGCACCCCATACCATCACGCCGGATGATACGCCAGTATGGCGATGACGAATATACGCTTCCAATGTGCGTTCATCGCGATGTCACCAAACGCGGATGCGACCATCATGATGCTATAAATAGAACCTGGATTCATCCGAAAAAATGACGTTTTGCCATTCGTGCACCCAGGTTCGTCGTTGTGTACACCATCGAAGACGCTCCTGTCTGTGATGCAGTGTCAAGGATAACCGCAGCCATGGTCTCCGAGCTGATAGTCCATGCTGCTGCACACGTCGTGCAGACGGTTGTTTTCCTGGAAACGTCCCCATCTGTTGACTCAGGGATCGAAACGTGGCTGCACGATCCGTTAGAGCCACGCGGATAAGATGCCTGTCATCTCGACTGCTAGTGATACGAGGCCGTTGGAATCCAGCACGGCGTTCCGTATTACCCTCCTGCACCCACCGATTCCATATTATGCTAAGAGCCATTGGATCTCGACCAACAGGAGCTGCAATGTCGCGATACGATAAACCACAATCGCGATGGGCTACAATACGACCTTTATCAAAGTCGAAAACGTGATGGTACGCATTTGTCCTCCTTACACGAGGCATCACAATAACGTTTCACTAGGCAACGCCGGTCAACTGCTGTTTGTGTATGAGAAATCGGTTGGAAACTTTCTTCATGTCAGCACGTTGAAGGTGTCGCCACCGGCGCCAAACTTGTGTGAATACTCTGAAAAACTAATCATTTGCATATTACAGCATCTTCTTCCTGTCGGTTAAATTTCGCGTCTATAGCACGTCATCTTCGTGGTGTAGCAATTTTAATTGTCAGTAGTGTATAAACCACCACTTACAAAATTTGTTTTATATGGGGACGAATAGTCGAAAGGTTGCAATTGCTACTCTGAGATGAAGAGGTTGGTACAGTAGAGGAATTCGTGGCGAGCTGCATCAGACCAGTCAGAAGCCTGATGACTCAAAAAGAAAGAAGAGGGAGATAGAGATAGAGAGCACCGGAGACGTCGAAGAGAAGTAGTATTCGTTAAACGACGGGATCAACTTTTGCTCACTGCAACGTGCACCTGTGTACTGGTCTTCAGATCAGACAGACTGGTAGAGACCGAAAGTGTCCCTGGTAAACGCGTTCTTTTATATATACTCAGAGTCAAAAGTCATATGGAATCAGATCAGGTGAACTCCAGGCCATGCATCTGGAAATCCTCTGGAGGTAACACTTTTACGAAGCTTGCATTTAGTAGATCCTTCACTGGGCGAGCGACATGAGTTGTTGGTTTTTATTGTTTGAAAACACTGGTTCCCACACAGTTGTGTTTTCAAATCAGGAATCACGTGCTGTACAATGAGGTCCCGATAAAGTGTAGACATCAGGTTAGACCTGACCGGCCCTCTATTGTACTCTCTCCAAAGAAGAACGGATCGAGTGTGCCTGTGAATCCACAGCACTCAGTGACAAACGGCGACTGCAATAGTTCTTCGTACTCAACATGCTGTTTAACAGTACACCAAATTGGGTAGTTCTGCTTATTCACCGCACCCTGTAGGGTAAAAGTGGTGCCTCCACAGAATACTGCCCAGCCACATGTCACCAGCTTCAATCTGTACTAGACACCGAAGGGCAAATTAAGAAAATTGCTGGGGTGCATGAGGTTTCAGTTGCTGCAACGTCTGTATCTTGTACTGGTACGCTGTAATATAGACGGCATAACTTTCCATACTGTTGACCATGGGATGGAAAAATCACGTGACGTCACACGGGTACTAGCACTACCCGGGACACGTAATGCATGTTAGTTACAGCGGCAGCAACCTCGTTAACAACTTCCACCAGGATAGGACGCCTTCCTCTTCGAGGTTCCGCGTTAAGCTCAACCGATTTTTCGAATTTCACTGTCGTCTACTTTAAATCATTGAACGACATCAGCCCTCTCCTCAGACCTTCCAGTTCGTGATGGTCTCCCAACACAGCACTGTAATTGCTCCCTTTCACTAACAGCGCACGGTCTTTCTTCTCGGCAGCCATACTGCTCACTCACGTTACTGCTTGTCAAGTGATAGTGTAGATCTCATACAGTCATACAAACAGTGTACAGCGCCAGATTTACACCAGGTGGCCAAAGTTTGAACTATTTTTTTTCCAGCGTAAATCGTTTCACATTAATGCATTAGCGTATCTACCAAGTTTTGCTGCCATACGATAACCACAGTCCACACTCGATCTCCGTGAGTACCTGCACTTTATAACCACCACGTGTATACAGTATATGGTGTACTGGATCACGACGAAAACCTCATGAGAATTTCTGTAGATGATACTGTTGTCTATAACAAGTATGCTACGTCGAAACATTGAAGCGAAATGAAGGAAAACCTGTGGAGGATCAGAAATTGGCACAGAAACTGGTAGTTGACCTTCAACGTAAATAAGTACAGCTTATAGCGCGTACTTAGACGGAGAGACCCTTTTACTGTTGGGTTACACTGTTGGCGATAAACCAGTTGTGGCTTAGCGATATTCAGTGACGGCTGGAAAGCTGTAATTTGGTTCTTTCTGCCGTGCAGTGGTTTATAGAACTCGCTTACACGTTGACGAAACTGTCTTCTGAATGTCGTCCCTGAGTTCGATTGCTGGTTGCTATCTTAGTCACGCCAGTATGTTTAGCAGATGGTTTAAATCACATGCCAATCTCTTAATTAATAAAGTCAGTCACCGTAAAGCAATAGCGAAGACTTTTGATACAGCTTTTCAGAAGAACAACGATTAACTGCTGTGCAAGTATCGGTCCCATATTTTAAATACTTTTGGTAACATTTAAGATTATATAAAAACGTAAACTTTATGACTTTCTATTAAAAGTGACGGTCTGCCACATTAATATGCATACATTTTTAAATACATCACTATTTTGCTTATAACAGTACGCTGTGCAACGTTCCAGTTTTCAAACAGTAGTTATTATTTTCAGTGTTTGACAGTATTATTTCGTGTGCTGTATTGTCCGAGTGAGTGAGAGGGTGAACGCAGAATGTACGTGATGTAAGAATCTTGACATTCATTATTATTTAAAATGAACAATCATGTTAATCATATTGTGTAATCGAGCGCTGAGTTGAATACACGTTATGACGTGCTTAATGTTAAGTACCAGTGTAAGAAGTTCAGAAGCTAAATCTTTACTTCTGTCCTTAAAACAAAGACAAAATTATTTTCAGTTGATTTACTTTTTGGAAAATACTAATTTTGGAAACGATTAAAGTAATTTTCGGATTGGCGATTGGTCAAGGTGGCAAATTACTGGGTTTGTCCGCAAACAGCTACGAAGGTGACTGGCCACGTTATGTTCCAGGCACTCACAATCGAGAAAGTTCGCTCGTTCTACACGAGAGAGAGATTTGTGTGCGCTCGTCGCCTCGAGGAGTCGTAATTCATCTCTAGTTGCACGTAGAACTGTTTAGACGTTCGAGAAAAAATGGTGAAATTTGTTTTGCTGAAGCAGCAGTGTTTCGGAAAATAATTCGGAGCTTGCGTACACAATGTTTCTGGAACTTCGGAGAATTTTCTGACTTTCTTCCAGTCGGCTTAAAACTTTCGCATGACGTGCTGAGTATGGTAATATCGAAATTCAGACTACTGACCTTCCGTGAACTGTGTAGTAATGAGTCAGCATTCCAAAACTGAGAGCCATGACTAAAATCTTGCAGTTTTACACATATGCTAGCTACTAATGAGTGGATGCGTTATGTACGTGAAAGTGATAGAGCAAAGTATGAGCAAATATTTGTTTTTGTTACTGAAAACTAAGGGTGAAGGTGACAAAAACGTAGGCTTGTCAGCTATACATTTACTTAAGTATATTGTGGGCCATACTGAGGCTTAAAAATTATCTACGGTAACGTTGTGGAACTGAGATAGCTAAAAGTCGAAAATCTAAAGGTAGACGACACATTTTGCACCTCAAGAGATTCTTTCAATAAAAAACAACGTTTATTGCCTTGGGCGATGGTAAGAACAAGAGAGAAACAATTATGTAGACGACTTTTCGGTGAGGCTTAACCGCTGTGGCAGTAATGAGCGCACGTTACAAGAAATTGGTTTTATTTACCAAATATGGAGGCATTCCGCGTGACTATTAATGTTTAACGTCAGTATCGGGATGAACTGAACAATTACTATGAATAGCCAGCGAGAGCCAAAGTTTTGTGGCCGGACGCGGATGATCACCGACTTGTGCGACTGTTTACTGAAGAGGAGTTCTGTAACACACTACGTCACGAAAGGGTATGTGCGTTCAAGGAATCAGAAAGCACGTGAGTGTGTTGCTCGAATACACTAATCGCAGGGTTTTCAACGATCGTCCGATGGAAGTTTGAACCACAATAATTAAAGAGTTTTTGCGGAAATAATAGCGTCCACACCCGAAAGAATACGTAACACCAGTGCAGAGATGAAGTGGAACCCAGAAAACGTTTGAAAATGAAATATTCGTGCTTAGCTTTAAATTTTAATGAGTTAAGTTACGCTTTATTAAGGCATGAAATGTATGTTATGTTTTCGATCATTGTATTTTTCAGGACGGTCCAATGAAAACATTTTTTTATTAAAAAGGAGTATTTTAAAGTGGAGAGAAAGGAAAAAGAGAACGTGGGATGATGACCCACCCCGTGAATCAGGGAGAATAAGGACTCCCACTACTATCAGCGTAGTTCATTGTTGCGGCTCGCAAATAACCGTTGAACTAAACTGTATGCTACTCACGATTATTTACTTTTCTACTACCTGTGACTGCCGGCAACAGTTCAAGTTCCTCTCGTAGTGAATTTCATCGTAAACATAATCGGTAATGGCTCTTGCTTACTTGTAATAAAATTTTCTGTGCAATGATGTTATGTGACACGCTGAGATGACAGAAGGCATGGGACAGTGATATGCACACCGATAGATGGCGTTAGTACCACGTAAACAAGATATAAAAGGGAAGTGCATTGGCGGAGCTTCATATGTAGTCATGTGAAAAGGTTTCCGACGTGATTATGGCACCTGACGCGAATTAACAGACTTCGAACGCGGAATCGTAGTTGGAGCTAGACGAATGAGAGATTCTGTTTCGAAAATCGTTAAGGAAGTCAGTATTCCGTTATCCACAACGTCAATAGTGTGCCGAGAATACAGAATTTCAAGTATTATCTCTCACCACGGCCGACGGCCATCGCGTAACGAACGAGAGCAGCGGTGTTTACGAAGAGTTGTCAGTGCTAACAGACAAACAACGATGCCTGAAATAAACGTAGAAATCGATGTGAAACGTACGATGGACGTATCTGTTAGGACAGTGCGGTGAAATCTGGCGTTAATAGGCTATGGCAGCAGACGAGCGACGCGTGTGCCTTTACTAACAGTACGACATCGCCTGCAGCACCTCTCTTGGGTTCGTGACAATATCAGTTGCATTCTAGGCGACCGGAAAAACGTGATCTTGCCCTAGGAGTCCCAATTTCAGTTGGTAAGAACTCATGATAGGGTTCGAGTGTAGCACAGACCCCAAAAAGCTATGGACTGAGGTTGTCAGCTAAACACTGTGCAAGCTGTTGGTGGCTTCATACCGGTGTTAGTTATTTTCAGATGGAACGGAATGGGTCCTGTGGTCCAACTGAACCGATCACTAACTGAAAATGGTTATGTTTGGCTACTTTGAGACCATTTGCTGGCATTCATTGACCTCATACTCCTAAACACGTCACTGGACCACAATTGTCCGCGATTGGTTTTAGGAACGTTCTGGACAGTTCGAGTGAATGATTTGGCCAACCACATCGTCCGACATTAATTCCATCGAACATTTTTGAGACATAATCGAGAAGTCAGTACGTGCGCAAAATCTTGCACTGGCAAGACTACCGCAATTATAGACTGCTAAAGAGGCAGTGCGACCCAATATTTCAGCCGGGGACCTGCAAAGACTTGTTGAGTCCATGTCACGTGAAGTTGCTGCAAAACGCCGGTGAAAAGGAGGTCCGACACGATATGAGGAGGTATGTCATGGCTTGTATCGCCTCATTTTAACCTAAATAAAGTCACACTTAAAGGCCTACGAGCCTTCGTTCTTAAAATGTTAATTTTTATGAGGCCACGGAGCCATACATTGAACCTTATTTCATAAATTAAAAGCTCTTGCAAGGCCATAGTGCCCAGAATCGCGGTATAAACGTTTTATAAGTTGATAGACTGTTCATAGGGCAAAGGGCCAAAATTTTTTTAGAATTTTAAACAGTTTTTGAGGCTATCGATCGATTATGAGTACTGTTAGATTACACTATTGAGTCTAATCATCTGTTCCTGTTCCCTTACTCAAATTTAAATGCATAATGCGCCACAGTGCCGTAATTACCATTGCTGCTACGAATTTGTATATTGAGATTATGTTTTGTTCTGTACACGGTTGCCATATGCAATGATTATGTATAAAATTTCCGTACTATATATCCAATGTTAAGTGGTACTGATCAGAAGAAATCTTTGGTTTGGTGCATAACTTCGAAGCGTTCCTTAAGTTCAGTAAACACAAGTTAATATATATTCTTTCACTATTTGCAACTATCTGCCAACGCTGGGGTAAGTTTTTGATTCTGTGAATGTAGAAATCACGTGCTTCTGAGGCGAAGAACTCGTCGAGCCATGTAGGGAGTGCATATTCATTCTGAAACATAGTTCCTTGAAGAGTGTTCAATAGAGAGACGGAAATGTGAAAATCTGAGGGCGCTAGATCAGGTGAATAACGTGGGTGTTGAATGACTTCCGAACCCAACTCCTGTATAGTGTTTTTTGTCAGTCTAGGGGAATGCTGTTGGAAGTTATTGTGCAGTAGCATCACCGCACGCAGTCTTGTTGTTCACGTATGTTGTATGACGTATGTCAACAGTCATGGCTATACTTGGGGGTAGCAATTCGTAGTACACCACACCCTCGATTTTCCACCTAATGCGTAAAATTGTCTTTTGTGCAGGCACACTGCTTTGTTTTAACTCAACCATTTCTTTATTCTCCTCCTGTTTGCATAAAGACACCATTTCTCGTCACAAGTAACGATGTAGCTGTTGTTCACCAGCCAATGACGAGCAAGCAGAGATGCTGACATTTGTGATTTTGGCTTACAGCATTCGATACTCACATATCCGATTTTTGAACCTTCCCCGTTGCATGCAAATGTCGCACGATGATGGAATGATGACGGTTCATCACATCTGCCAGTTCTCGAGTACACTGGTGTGGATCTTTGGGGATTAATACGTATAAGCGATCTTCATTAAGTTCCGAACATATTCTTAAACGTGGAGAGTCATCAATGCCGTAACTACGCTCCCTGGAACGAGAAAACCGTTTTCTTGTCGTGCTCTGTCCAGTGGCGTTATCCCCACATATGGCGCAAATATTTCTTGCTGCCTCCGCTCCTGTCACCCTTACACTGAACTCACACAGTAGAATACGTCGGAACCTTCCCGATACCTCCAATGGACACTTCATTTTCTACCGTCCACTGCTCTACTCACTACCTCCAAATGACAAAATTATAATATGTTATCTACCGAGGACTGGTCAGATCGTACAGTTAAAATCTCTGTACACTATATTGCTGAACACTGTGATTGGTGTGACGTAGCAACTACGTTAGGTAGTACTGTATAAATATACCCACTCTATTTTTCAATTTTATTTGAAAGCTTCCATAGTAAGTTTAATGATAAGAATTATTATTACAATAACAAGAGGGCTTCACCCGAATATAAAACAAAGTAATTCACAGCACCCATTAGATAACGTGAATTAATACATGTAGATATTAATCAAAGTAAATGTAAATGAGAGTATGTAGAAGGCAGTGTGCAGGCATACATCGAACGATCGCTATAGAAGGCTCTGAGGCATCTCGAGCGGAAAGGTACACTGGTTGCCATGGCCGGATTTAGATGGGAGTACCCGTTGCACTGAAAAATGATAGGTTTCTAGTACCTTCTAGAACAGTTCGGCATAGTAATACCGTTCTGCTATCAGGAAACGCGCGAGATTGAGAATGCTGAGGGGAACCATCCCTCCCCCACACCCCCTGTAGAACTCATCGATGTCGATATTGCGAGATATCGGCGTCGAGAGAAAATAGTCTCACTTGCTGTTAACCTTTCAGGTTAAGAAATACATATTTTAAATGCAATCTAAAGCGCGTAATTGAGGACAGGGCTTAAGTAAACGATCTCCTACCTTACATGCTTTTTTATTTCATTCTTTTATAAAATGACTAACTACGCAATTACTCGTTGGCGCGGAGGTACGAATGAAGTGGAGGGGAGCGTTAGTTTTACGTTGGCGCTTTCACTCTAGAGAGCCGCTCTGGGCCCTTCAGGATGGTCAGTTCCGTATATGACCACACCGATGAAATGCTAACTTTATTCGGTCAGTAAGTACTTCTACAGTACAAATGGATTTTCAGGCACTGCTGCGAGTGTCTGAAACAGCAGCTGAGTAGCGATGGGTTAGTCTGCCGGCCGCTCTGGCCGAGCGGTTCTAGGCCCTTCAACCCGTAACCGCGTGACTGCTACGGTCGCAGTTTCGAATCCTGCCTCGGGCATGGATGTGTGTGATGTCCTTAGGTTAGTTAGGTTTAAGTAGTTCTAAGTTGTAGACCTCAGATGTTAAGTCCCATAGTGCTCAGAGCCATTTTGATGGGTTAGTCTGTAATTTAATACGCCAGTAAAAGCGCACGCAAAGCAGTGATATTGATTGAGTGATACGAAGTCTCATTGGAACTGCCATGGACTTTAGAGTAACAATAGACCCGTGTGCAGCAATCAAGATGCAATCTCATCATCATGGGTACGTGATTTTTTGCATGGCTCGGCTCTGTCTGAATTTCCAATAAGTCTTCAAGATTTTACTGTATGCAAGATGGCCACAGAGCCTAGTGCAGTTAAACGAATCTAAATTCAATGTGTAATGTGGTAATGTTGATGGGAGCAAATGTTTGTTGTATTACAGCAGTAGAAGTCCCGCGTGACAGTGCAAAATTAATTGTATAACTCTGAGTCAAACTTGTATCTAAATTCAGTGTACGCAAAGACAAGAAAGATTTTTCTAGAAGAGGCTAACGTATATCGAATTGTTCTGAAGGATTCATTGTGAAGATAATTTATGATCATAAATGTGATATGTGTCATCATAAGGCGCGTAAGGAAAGACGTTTGCCTGATACTCTTGTCATTTGTGAGCTTTCGAGTTAACTACAGGTGCCAAACATTATTGTAACAGCAATCCCTTGCTGTTGTACCATGTGCTTTATTGGAAGACACTGCGCCTCAGAACTTTACTTTATTTATCACGGTTGGTCCGTGTTCTTACTTCCTGCCACACCCTTTTTCATTGTAATATTACTTGGTTGATTTGTTGCATCCCAAGATTTCTTACAATGAGTAGCATCGAGAGCGGGAGAGCAGGACCATCTTTGAGAGCCAAACATCTTCGAGAAATATAAAGATCGTGGTCTGTGGTGCTCACGACAGGAAACAAGCTTTAGGTGGATGTTGGCCCGCTGTGCTCCCGATTTAATTCATTCTGTGTGGGACCAGGGCTCGACTAACCACTGTCACCGATATATTAACATTTGCATGCAACTCATATCACATTCCAGCATTCGGTGTAGTAATAACGGTAGTCAGAGTAATAAGCTGCTCCACTGACCCTGCTAACTTCCAGTGGGGTGGAGATTAATTACCATAAAGAGCAGACTAAGAGCATAAATGCTATGTTAATCAGCTAATTAACAGCGGAATTCCAATCAAGAGCAACTGCCAAGATGGGAAACATTGAAGTAGATATCCTCGCAGTAACGAAGCAGCTTAAATCACTTAATAAAGGCAAGGCTTCTGGTCCAGATTGTATACCAGTCAGGTTCCTCTTAGAGTATGCTGATAAAATAGCTCCATATTTAGCAATTATATACAACCACTCGCTCACAGAAAGATCCGTACCTAAAGACTGGAAAATTGCTGGAGTCACACCAATACCCAAAAAGGCAAGCAGGAGTAATCCGCTGAATTACAGGCCTATATCACTAACGTCGATTTGCAGTAGCGTTTTGGAACATATACTACATTCCATCATTATGAAGTACCTAGAAGAAAACGATTCATTGACACACAGTCAGCACGATTTCAGAAAATATCGTTCTTGTGAAACACAACTAGCTCTTTATACTCATGAAGTAATAAGTGCTATCGGCAGGGGACGTCAAATTGATTCCATATTTTTAGATTTCCAGAAGTCGTTCGATACCGTTCCTCACAAGCGTCTTCTAACCAAATTGCCTGCCTAAGAAGTATCGCCTCAGTTGTGCGACTGGATTCGTGATGTCCTGTCAGAAAGGTCACAGTTAGTCGTAATAGACGGAAAGTCATAGAGTAAAACAGAAGTAAAATCCGGCGTTCCCCTAGGAAGTGTTATAGGCCCTCTGTTGTTCCTGATCAATATTAACGATTCAGGAGACAATCTGAGTAGCCGTCTTAGATTGTTTGCAGAGGATGCTGTCATTTACCGTCGTTTAAAGTCATAAGATGATCAAAACGAGGTGCAAAATGATTTAGTTAAGATATCAGTATGGTGCGAAAAGTGGAAATTGACCCTTAATAAGGCAAAGTGTGAAGATATTCACATGAGTACTAAAAGAAATCTGCTAAATATCGATACACAAATCTGAAGGCTGTACATTCAACTATATGCTTAGGGATTACAATTACAAATAACCTAAATTGGAACAATCACATACATAATGTTGTGGGTAGAGCAAAACAAAGAGTGCGATTCACTGGCAGAACACTTAGTAGGTGCAACAGGGACTGCTTACACCTCGCTTGTCCGCCCTATTCTGGAGTATTGCTGTGCGGTATGGGATCCGCATCAGGTGGGACTGATGGATGATGTCGAAAATGTACGAAGAAGGGCAGCTCATTTTGTACTATCTCGGAATAGCGGAGATAGTGTCACAGACATGATACGTGAATTGGAGTGGCAATCATTAAAACAAAGGCGTTTTTCATTGCGACGGGATCTCCTCATGAAATTTCAATCACCAGTTTTCTCCTCCGATTGCGAAAACAATCTGTTGGCACCCACCTACATAGGGAGAAATGATCATCACAGTAAAATAGGAAAAATCACGGCTGGCACAGAAAAATTTAAGTGTTCGATTTTCCCGCGTGCCGTTTGAAAGTGGAACGGCAGAGAGACAACTTGAAGGTGGGTCATTGAACCCTCTGCCAGGCACTTTATTGTGAATAGCAGAGTAATCACGTAGATGTAGATGTAGATGAACTCTGATTAAGGATTGTTATTTTCCCTTCTCGCGTCCGTGAGAAGATTTGGCAGCTTCTTTGATCACTCGGAAATTCGTTTACTCGTCTCTCACGTGTCAAATGTCGTACCGTAACTTTACGTGTCACGAAGTGTGTGGCGCCGAAAACAGTGTCGTATCTTTTGTCTCGTATTTTGTGTCTCTCTGTCGTGTACTTTTCAGAGACATTTGCATCAGTTCCGATCATTCGAAATTATAGTCATTGTAGAAACTAGTTTTTTTTTTCAAACATACAGTTCCAACGTCTGACAGCCTCTTTATTTACTCAGTGCCTGTTAGGTAAGATGGCAAGTCGTCACGCCCGAAAAAGCAGTTTAGGAAAGAATTTTGCTCGTTCCTCTAAGTGGCCAATATAGAGTCTTAATGTCACGCATCCAACTTGTTGTTTTCTTTGCGCATTCTTGGCAATCTAATGGTTTTCGCTACTGGTTTTCCGTTCACTTTCTACACATCGTTAACAACCTACTCTCAATAGCCATGTACACGAAGTACTAACGTAACCGTGTTTTATGCTCCCGAACCACCTGTACGAAGGTTATGCTTGAGTTATATCCCCTTGTCCGATTATTATTTGCTGCTTTTTAAGATGTCTGTCGGTAACTCCCATGGCCATAGTCAACAAATGTCTTTATTTACCCTGTCCATTTGTATTCATTCATATCTAAAAGATCTCTCCTTCCAGTAACACATCTGTGCGAGTGGTGTAGTACCCATTTGTTTCATGTTTAACTGGGCTAACCTTGTTATTATTCATTTGAACAAGACGTTTTCCGTCGAATCGCAGCATCCCTGTATCCATTTAACTTGCGTGACCATTTCGGATTGTTCCTGTTGAACACCAGAATTTCGTTTTATGCGTTCTGGTCATATGCTGTGACCACAAGAAACCTCAAAGATATATAATATGAAATCTGACAATGCCACCACTTCTGACAAGTGACTTCCACGATCCCATACTAACATTATAAATGACAACAATAAACTACTGAATCCATTTCGATGAAAACAGATACATGAACCCTGAGGAAGAACGTAGATTATTTTGGAAAGCAAAGAACAAATCGACCCCTGAGACGATGAAATTGTGAGGTGAACATATTTTTTTTTTCCATCAGTAAAAATTACCTCTGCCAAAAATTTGTTAAATTTGTTGTAGAATGTATAGCTACTTCAGTAACCCGATGCATAGAAGCACACACCTTTCGCCCACTCCCCTCCCCCCCCCCCCTCCCCACCGCATGGACCGCTCGCCACGTTAGCGCAACTGGCGTTATTGTACGTACAATATCTTGTTTACTTACTTACAAACACAAAACATAATAAAACTACTGATATGTGAGTCCAGCTGCAGGTAACAGCTAGTTTATAAGAAATATAAACAAATTACATAGCTGCACGCTTAGTGTCAGAACGACGAATTCCTACACCAACACACTTGACGGAATCAACGTCAGTATCCCAGTCCATGATACGATAAATTCCTGTGTTAAGTTATTCACAATCCTATGTCTTAATGTATTTTAAGTTGTCAGTTCAACTATAAAGCGCCTGACTTGGCGAGATACTCACGAATATATCCACATCCTCTAAAAATTTTTAACGTTTTATTATGAGTTTGCAAATAGACCGTTATTATTTACTCTGTGTTTTAGTATGTATTTAGGCGGAATTTAAAAGGATAGGACAGTAGTCATTTTATGAGCACTTCCGTCGAGTAGACTAGCGGACGGTGATCGAGTTCATAAAAAGGCATACAGAACAGATCTCGTGATTTTTTATCGAGGTTCGTCAGTGTGGTAAGATCGATGAATCTCGAGTGGCCGGAGAATGTCAGGACCACAGACTTTATTTGTGGGACTTTTGATACCACACAAACGGTATCCTTATGCAGCTGTTAACCTTAGTGATTTTGCCGCATTTAATGATTTCAGACTGTGTGATGAACTTGTTCTGTGTAAGTTAGGGTAGTCTTGATGATTATGGATTTCAGGTTTTGTTGTGAATTTCAGCTAAATTTCGCACCGGTGATCTTTGTGATTTTGTTACTGGTTCATTGTGAATTAATGTGGCGATTTCTGCCCTTCTTCTCCACTTGCTACTGTCTGTAAATGCTCATCATGCACTATGTAACTACATTTTACACTACTACTTGAATAAAAATTAACTGATTTGTTAATTTTAGTGGGCCCACTAATCACAAATAATCTACTGGTTCAGATTCCCAAGAACCTCGTTTAGGCAACATCATTATTCTACGTGACCCTTTTTATTTATTACACTCTTAATCAGTTATTTATTTATTGCACATTTTATTGTTTTATCACTAAATTTTTCTGTTTCTGCCAACTAAAGGTTTCTAAATCAACGTTGTGGTAAAAGTTGGACTTAAAAGCTATTGTGCACAACCACCCCGTAGGGACCTCAGAAATCCATACAAATATTTTAGGTCTCATAATTGATTCTGACTCGTTCAAGGATACAATTTGTGATAGCTACGGTTTCGATTCAATGTGGTCAAGTTAGTTCCCACTACGGCCGGGTTACAAGTTTGCCTTGCTGAGTAAAAGAATGTATCCTTATACTGGAGTACAAAAGACTTGTCTGAATACCCAAAGACAGAAAAAAACACGAGTTTTAGTTTTTTCTTTTTAAAAGTGACATATAGTCATCAGGATGCGTGCCACATTTGCGAATGTCTGTATAATAATCTATTAAGTCAATGTTCGCTTAAATATATGACAAATGTACACATTATTGGCTTCGGAAAATCGGAAGCCATCTTCATACGCAACGAAATCTATTACAAAGCTTCGCACATGTGTATAACGGAAACAGTCAAGCAATTTGAACATCACGAAGGCGACTAAAATATTTCAATGAATGAAGAGCTCTTTTACCATGTAACGATATGTTGTACATCATTGAAATATTTTAATCAGTTTCATGATGTGGCTATATGATATACATTCGTTCAAATATTGTAGTTTAATTCGTGATGCTCGAAACAGATAGCTTTTTTGTTACACATCTGTACGAACTACCGTAGCGGATTTTGTCGCTTGTGAAGATTGCAGCTATTTTCAGAAACCAATACTGGGAATAACTTCTTCTTCTGTACTTCAGTGTTTAGGCACTTGTGTTTATTCCGTCTGCACCTTTCATTGACACCTCGTTTTGGAGCTTCCTACATCCTTTCTTCCTCTTGGCTAGTACAGCACTGCCTCTCTGCAATCCTTGTTTGAAGCTGATGTTTCCATGATGTTTTACTTTCTTCAATCTTCTCTTAATATTATGTTCCGCCCTAGCATCCTCATTTCTTACAGGTTCGTCTTTAGTAACGCCTCTCACGTTCGTGTGGAACCCCATTTCTGCTGCCTGTTATTTATTTTCATCAAGTTTTCAGGGACCCGTGACTCACTTCCATACAACATTACATGTGTACCCATGATTTCATAAAATTTTAATTTTCTTTTTTCCGTATTTTGTCTGGAATGTCTTATTGTTGTGCTTACAGACATGTTCGTTAATTTTATGTTCTTTATCACTGAGCATATCATAGATCACATCACATCCTAAAATTTAAAAAAAATTAAGGTCGAGACGTGCTTAAAATTGTATATCTGTTATTGTTTTTGATCCTTGATTTCAGTTTTTTTTTCATATTCGCAGGTTATATTCTCTTTTACCTAAGTTATATAGTTTACACAGTACGTTTTGTATCTTACTTTCTTCTAAAATTATAACATCATCGGCATACATAAGGAAATTCACATAAAATTATTTATATATACTTTAAACGAGGTTTTTATTATTTTCGCATTTTTTTGGCAACCTCAGTTGTTTGATGACGTATTCCAGTCCCTTAGTTTTTACCGTCTACAGCACTCCCTAGTACTATGGAAGTTATTCTCTTACGTTTTAATATATGTCCAGTCATCCTGTCCCTTCTTCTTGTCAGTTTCTTCCATATATTCCATTTCTCGGCAGTTCTGCGGATAACGTCTTCATTCGTTATCTCATCAGTCCACCCAATTTCCAGTAACACCACATCTCAGATGTTTCGATTCTCTTCTATTCCGGTTTTCCCACAGTCCAAGTTCCACTACTAAAAAACGCTGTGCTCCTAACATACGTTCTCAGAAAGCTCTTCCTCAAATGAAGGCCTACGTTTGATACCAGGAAACTTCTCTTGGCGTTTTTTATGTATTCAAAAAGGCTTCCAGGATATCCAGCTTTAGAAATTCATAGATTCTTTCTGTTCGCACTGTCAAAAGCATATGAGAAATCAATAAAAGTTAAATGTTTCCATAAACTGATGTCTTGTTTGTCTAGAATTATTTTTGTGCTAAGCATGTCGTCAGTACATGAACGGCCTTTCCGGAAACCACTTTGTTGTTCTAATACGAAGGTATCTCTTACGGTTCTTATAGGATTCATATATTTTACAGGCTGAGTTTAGGCGGCTGACTCCTTTATAATTTTCACTGTTGTTTTTCGACCTTTAAAAAAATTATGCCACTTCTTATGTTATGCAAGAACTAAGATTTTACGCCAGTACCAACATTCATTAAATAAACATGGTAATTTAAAACTGCAAATGGTGCCGCTGTATTTTAATTGTTCCATATTATTACCATCTGGTCCACATACTTTCCTGTTCTACATAGTTTTTAAAACTTATTGGAATATTGCTACTGTGACTGAATCTACAGACACTTTTACGTAAGTCGGAATTTTCTATTTGCCACAGTTTTTATAAAATTGTTTCCACTAATCTTCGGTAATTATATTAAGTTCTGCAGTATCTTCATATGCTCTCCTTAAGGATTTCATTAATTTATGAGGTTTTATAGATTTCGCTTCCCATATATACGCTATTCTACATTAGTTATAAAATGATTCCATGACTTTTGGTGTGCAAGCCTAGTTATTTATTTGGTTCAGATTTTGCTTATACGTCTGTTCAGTTTCTGGTGTTTTTTTCCACAAGAGTTTCTTTTTTTCGGGATCTTTCACTTCTTCAATGTCTTTTGCAGTATTTTCATTCTAGACCATTAACCCTTTCTTTTTCATTACTTCTTTCTTCTCAGTGCCTCATATGCCACTACTTCTATAGTCTTTAATTTTTGCCATCCTTTCTCCACATCCTGAACAGTTGTAGTGTCTAGCAAATATTCCTGTAGCTGACTTTGATAGGATTTGCTAATGCTTTCTTTTTTCAGAAGGTACACCTTAAAGACATTGTATTTTACATATCGATTGTTGACTTAATAAATTATTATACAATGATTCGTTATGCCACTGATACTGGCATGGAACGAACATGGCAGACGTATCCAACGAATACGCTGACTTGTTGCTGATACTCCGCAAATGCCGACGCTATGCCAATGAAACAACCATGGATTATCCGTGAAGTTTCCTGTTGAAGAGCTCAATCAGCCATTGCGTTATTACTTGCTGAACCATGGCTACACAATTAGTTGAGAAGATGCGATAGTAATGAACGAAGACCAGAAAGAAACTGACGATATGTGTTTCTTTTAGGTGCAATATACTACGATCGTCGTGTCAGCTTACGAGATTTGCTGCAGTTAATCATATCAGCTTTACATCTGTGCGGCGAACAGAAGACTGTCAGGAATTTCTCCCGTATCACCTGTCACTGACACAAGAGCTGAATGGAAACGACTTCAATCTAAGAATTACTTTTTGCGAATGGTCCGTGCGTAAGTTCCATTTGGATGCCCTACAAAGTGCTATGTTCTCTTGTGAATCCGTATTTAAAAATTAAGGTGTAGTAATCCTTCATAATATATGGTACAGGGCCACGGAAAATCCTCAGTGTGTCAAGCTGACCATCGAAGGAGTGCGTTAATTGTGCTGTCGAAACCCTAAAGATGAAAACATCAATCCACACTTCACAGGTAGTCCTCTCCTTGAAAATGTCAATGTCAGTCTAGACATTAGAGGCTATAAATGGATGCAGCACGACTGCCATTCACAAGAAGGCCATCAGATCTGTTATCACGCACTTGGATGAGTGTTAGGTATGTTGCTTTTGGTGGAACGGCCGCTAGTCTCGCAGAAAATCAAGTACCTCCTACCCCTGTAACGTTACTCATGTTTCTCTCAATCGAGCGTAATGCAGGGGCTATGGTTCCAGGCTACAATGTTGGTAGTGTTGGTTCAAATACTGCACGTGTTATTTATTTATTTATTTTCTTCAATTTCATCGTAAAGAACTCTATTAAATAGTATGTGCAATTCGAAATTACTTAAAAACAGTCATTTCCGCAATATTTTATTAATAAATCAATCATTATAGCATACTCTCTTCAAATGTGTGTTCCGTTTGTGCTTCGTAGTTAAAATTCTAAATATTTGGACGGTTACATGGAGTGCACAACGATGAATGAAGTATTAATAGGCGCGGAAGGATTCCACAGAATAAAGTATTCATCCTTAAATTTTGACCTCGATCATGTAATTCATACAGATCAAGCCGGCTGCCAGAACAAATTGGCGTTCAATAGATCCCTTGCGGAATAAAGAGCGAAAACTGCCCGTGTGAACAAAAACCATTTGAACAAATTAGTCATTCTTTCACAGCACAGTGTACTAGAACCGCGTCAGGAAAGATGTTACCTCACGTTCTGTATACAGTCAAACCTCGATATAACGAATTTCATGGGACCATGAAAATTATATTGTTGTACCCGGGTTATTGTTATAATGAGGTTTTGTTATCGTGACTCGGAGCAAGGAGCCGTTTTCGTGGCTGAGAAGTACATTACTGCAGTACATTTCTGATGAAAAATAGCATTAAAAGACAAATGATGAAACATTTTGTCCACTTCATTTATTAATACTGCACGTGTAGAATATCTTACTTTTATGTACCGAAAAATTCACTTATTTCACTTTGTTTCTTTCCTCTTAAAGATTCTCTTGTAAATATTGTCTTTATCTCCTCTAACGCAATCAATTGCTGCGCTGAAACACTGGGGATTGAGGATTCTACTTACTGAATCGTTTCCAGCTGACCTATTAGCTCCATCAGGGGAGGGGGATTCGCCCTTATCACATCACTATGATCATCAGAATCTTCAACAGGCGATTTACCCTTTACCTCCGTGAGATATATTCGTCGGTATATGCTTCGAACACCAACGCCTCATCGTCTACTGACAAGCATTCAACTACTGAAGTATCCATTGTTTTACCAGTAACTGCTGAATAAGTCTCCAGATCACTTTGAATATCATCCTGTGTTATTTCATCCACCACAACATTCTCACCAACATCTTCACTCTCGGAACAATCACATTCTGCTGTATACTGTTGCAGTAACTAGCAGTTAGTTCAAATACATCTACTGCAGTAAGGTATCCTATTTAAAAAAAAAAAAAAAAAAAAAAAAATTTAACTAAACTACGCTCATATATCGGCAGAAAGAGTAACGTTTCTTAAGTATGCCCATGTAAATAAATGCCCTTTTCTCTCATGATTTTGTAGGTTACATTCATTACATACATTGCTCTTTTCTCAAAAAATTGAGAGACGCATGGATATAAACTAGAGGCAAAATAACTTCTTCAAAGAATTAACGTCAGTACAGAGAGGCACAGATGGAGGGGTAAGCATGGATTTCACAACTCATCACAGTGCATTAAACGTAATGTGGATTGTTTGGTGAAGTTTAAAACTGAATTAAAGACAGTCTGATGAGCAACTCTTTTTACCCAATTGAGTACTATCTTCACTGAAAATTAAATTTAATATTTTAAGTGCTTTGTGATGAGAATTACTACTTCAGTTGGGTAGCTTTTTGTAATGGTTATTAGATTCACTATTTGACATAAATTAAATTATAGAACGTAATGCAATATGAAAGAAAAGTCATCATACGTTGGTCTCTTATACAAGTACCATTCTAGCTGTTTTCGATGATTATCCGTGAATTTGAGATCGTTATGAAGTAGGGTTATTGAGATACGTGGAAAATATACTGAGAAGAGGTTGCTGCTTCGTCAGTAATTTGCGGTTAATCGCTGTGACAGGGGCACATGAATGCTCAACAAATTCCCTTCATAGGAAAATGGAGACCATGTAAATGGTCTTCTCTTACGTCAGTGACGGCAGATCTCATCCAGTGCACGTTTAACTATGTTATTAAAAGCAGAGGTTAAACTTACCATTTCAGTTGTAAGTTTTCTTTATTTTTCGATGCGTAAACTACTTAAAACTGAAGCTGTAGTTTCCACCTCTGCCATTATACTCGTTGTGGTTGTTTCTCTGGCAGTATTGTTGTGTTCAAAAGTTCCGGAATCCTGTCAAGTATGGACCACATGCTCCATCAGTCTGCAGGGGCATGTATCCAGCGTAAACATTGCAGTGTTCTGAATAGCCTCGTTGTAGAAATAATCTGCAAGACATGCTGGGAGAACAGTCGGAACATGCATCAGAACAAGCGCTGTATTGAAACTTCTTGGCAGCTTAAAACCATGTGCTGTTTTGGAACTAAAACCCAGGCCTTCCGAGAGCATTGCTCTATTCGGAGGAGCCATCCAGGTACGAGTGATGGACCACCTTCTGGTTCCATTCCGACTCACCCCGCTTCAGAACGAAGGATTTATTCAGTAGACAATACAAAATGGCTGTGGCTAAGGCGTTTCTCCACAATATTCCGCGACTATTAGTTCACCACGGCGTGCTAGAGAGCGTGTGTAAAATTTTGGGAAGCGGGAGAGAGGTATTGGCAGGAGGAAACGTGTGACGGCGTGGTGCGAGGTATGTTTGGATAGCTCAGTCGGTAAGAGCAATGACCGCAAAAGAAAGGTTACAGTTTTGAGTTCTGATACGACCCATGATTTTAATCTGCCAGGAAGTTTCAGTAGAAGTCACCTACAATTCCAGCCAACATACTAAATTACTTTTAGCGGCTAGATTGAATTTAATCCACGAAAACTATGAATGTGTATGCTTGTGTAGACTTTTATTTAAAAAAATATGCAACGTTTGTCATGATAACTTATAACTCTGTAAGATGTTCTTTCATTAATAACTGAGATATGATACTTTGGAGCACAAGTTAATTTGGAATAATTTTTTTGTTTTGGTAAGAGAAATCCACCTGTACTTCTGTAAAATTATTGCCAGTCCACCGCGAATGTACATTGTCTCGATAAGTGTAATGACAGCATCTAAAACTCATTGTTGTATTCGTAACGTCTAAAGATGAACACTGGCGGCCGAACATGCCTACGAAGTAAGTGAACTAATGTTAACGTTGATAAGTCGTCACCTACAATGAAACCTGCAAAAACCTAGAAAGCTTAGGCGGGAAAGTTTTCATTTCATGAAATTGTCAGTTCGTCATCGGGAGCATGAGCCACAATCATTCTGATTTCAGATATTACGGTGTGTAATTCATGCACGCCTCATGTACGCTGCTTTGGTGCATGACTAGCATTTTCGAAGATTATCACACGTTCTCACAAACAAACCTAACATGAAGAACTAGCTCACAGGAGGAATCTCTCCACTAAACATGAGAAGAAAAGGGCTGTACTGAAGTGGAAAGGAAGTCTACACACAATCTGCAAGTTAAGGCCCTGGACGAGGAGAAGTGTCTTTATGAAAAATGCCGACAAACTTGCATAATCGAAGCTCATATGAGTCAATGGCAAGCAACTGTAAGGAATGTGAGGAAATGAAGACTTGCTAAAGAAATTTCTTCAGGGCATCACTATGGCTAGAGTGCCTGGAGAGTACATTAGGAGAGACATAGACAGAGCCAAGGGTATCCTAGTTAGATGGGGTATTCCAGAAGCTGCCAGATGTAGAGAAACTCAATCAGAATGACATATATAAATCAGCTCTCAAAATCCTGTACAGTTTATGACAACGAAAAAAATGGTTCAAATGGCTCTGAGCACTATGGGACTCAACTGCTGAGGTCATTAGTCCCCTAGAACTTAGAACTAGTTAAACCTAACTAACCTAAGAACATCACAAACATCCATACCCGAGGCAGGATTCGAATCTGCGACCGTAGCGGTCTTGCGGTTCCAGACTGCAGCGCCTTTAACCGCACGGCCACTTCTGCTTGCTTTATGACAACGGATCTACTGCCTGTGGTGGAGAAAGCTGTGACTCTGGTAGAATAGTATTATAAAATTACTCAAGCTTTAAATTTGTTTGTTAAATTGCTCTTTCCTTGTTGCCCTTGATTTGTTTACTTTTTAAAATCTCTACATAATCTTTGCGAAGTTCTGCAAGGATATCCAACGGTCAGCTTCGATTAGTTGAGCAAGTTCATTGAGTTACGACGAGGTTGTAACACCACTAAGCGAATTTGCATATTTAGTGCGCTGCTCAGGCCTTCAGCCAACGAGAAACGTTGGCGGTTGCCGGGAACACGAAGCAGTGTTTATTTGATGGCCAATGAATTGCTCTGCATGATCTGGAGCCAGAGCGAGGCGCCTCGCAGTTCTATATTTTTGGAGATTTTGGATGAGGTATTTCCAGTTACATTCCAAGGGTAGTTAATAGCCAACGTGTAGGTCATTTCAGTTGTGTTATTTCGTAACCGTTTTGCGTGCAGAACTTGCAGTGAGTTGTAACGTGAAGTGTTACTCCCGTGTGTAGCATCACAAAGGCTCACGTCGCTCGTTTCTTGTAATCTGGAAGGTGGCTTACTGGATCGAGTAATATCTGTTCAATGCATCACATTGTGCACTCAGTCTTATCACCCTCTCCTGTGTTATGAATTGTTTTTTCGTCTTTCTGGGAGACGTATCTAGAATATACAGGGTGCTCAAGAGGAAGTGTCGAATACTTTGAGAGGTGGTAGTACTCATCGAAACAAGAAAAATAAGTCCAGTAAACATTGGCCCGCCAAGAAACGCATACTTTCCGAGATAGACACGTGTTTCTAGGAAGGGCTGCGCGACGCGTGGTTGCGGATATTAGCACAGTCGTTGCCGTGGCACTCCGCCAAATGTGACATCAGTCTTACTCACAGTATTCTACCTACCATCAGGTGGTCTGCAGTCAGTTGAGTGGTTCGAGTCGTGTTATAGGCTACGTTAGTTTTCGTCGTGTTTATGTGTCTTATTGTACAGTCCTGTCAACCCTCCGTTCGTATCATGGTGTTTTACCCTCTTCCAAAGGTGGATTCACTTACGTGCTTACTATTATTGTGCTGTTTGTACGTAGAAACGGTGTAGCATATATACATTTTTTCCCTTCCATTATTTCTTACCAATGGAAGCCTACTAATCGACAAGTGAAATGGTGGATATGGTATTCTGCTATGATTCAGCAAGTGCACATAGCCCACTACGCTGAAAAATACAGACAGCGCAGTGTGTCCACTCATAAACTGTTCGGCAGACTTTTCCAGCGTCTGAAGGACGCAAGTACCCTTGAACCTCAGAAAACTGACAGTGGAAGGCCCCAAAATAGTCTGCACGACTGACTTGGTGAAGCGCGTGTCACTTTCGGTGGAAGAAACCCCTAGGGCCAGTGTGCGACGATTAGCAGCAGCGGAAGGCGTGCCTCGCTATTCTCTAGGGGGGAGGGGAGATACGTCCTAAACAGTTGCTGTACCCGTATCATCTACAGCTCGTTCAGGCCCTAAGGCCACAGGATCATAATGGCAGACGCCGGTTCTGTGAATGGCTGTTGCAGAAGTGTGCCGCAGATCCACCATTCACATCCAAAATTTTATTTACCGATGAGTGAGAGATCACAGGAGATGGTGTTGTGCATTTCCTTAACCAGCATGTATAGGTAGATGTAAATCCCCAAGCAATTCAGGAAAGAGGTCATCAACACCGATTCTCAATCAACGTATGTGCAGGTGTACTTGGACTTGGTGACAGATTAATAAGGCCATAGGTGCTACCACACAGGTTAACCGAAACGCATTCTTTGGACTTTCTCACCTTGATGGAGTCTGTGCCATTGCAGCAACGAATACAAATGTGGTTCATGCACGATGGCGCACCATGTGCGCGAACATCTGACGTAGACATTTCAGAACCTTTGGATTGGTCTGCTCGTTCCTCAGACTTCAGTCCCCTAGACTAACGTTTATGGGCACTACAGGGTTGAGTCTTCAATGCGTGCCAGCAGGTGCGATAACCACAGGGTATATTTCAAAGGATGCATGTTTGCTTAAGCAGAAGGGCAGAAGGATGCAGTGTCATGAAGGGACGCCACGCTGAACACTTCCTGAAATACATGAAACTTTCTGGCAGATTAAAACTGTGTGCCAGACCGGGACTCGAACTCGGGACCTCTGCCTTTCGCGGGCAAGTGCTCTACCAACTGAGCTACCCAAGCACGACTCACGCCCCGTCCTCTCAGCTTTACTTCTGCCAGTACCTCGTCTCCTACCTCCCAAACTTTACTGAGGCTCTCCTGCGAACCTTGCAGAACTACCACTCCTGAAAGAAAGGATATTGCGGAGACATGCAGGGGTGCTAGTTCTGCAAGGTTCGCAGGAGAGCTTCTGTAAAGTTGGGAAGTTAGGAGATGAGGTACTGGCAGAAGTAAAGCTTTGAGGACGGGGCGTGAGTCGCTTCTTGGGTAGTTCAGTTGGTAGAGCACTTGCCCGCGAAAGGCAGAGATCCCGAGTTCGATAGTGTAAATAAATGTTGGTAGAGCACTTGCCCGCGAAAGGCAGAGATCAATGTTGGTAGAGCACTTGCCCGCGAAAGGCAGTGATCCCGAGTTCGAGTCTGGGTCTGGCACACATTTTTAATCTGCCAGGAAGTTTCCTGGAAGTTCATCCTGAATGTAAATAAATGTTTTACATTGTAAATAATTGTTTCACATTCAGGATGAATTGCCAGAGCCTGCATCATTCATCACTCCTCTACAGGTCATTCTGGCGTTGCTGCTTTGTTACAGACATTCGCATCATCTGGGAACAGTCTTACAAGCCCTTGTACACAATTTCTTGCTGTAGTGGTTTCCTAGCGTTTATCCCAAGGTACGGGATCTGCTGTTTAATTATTTGTCAGTTTTATTTTGTGTAACTTTGTAGTTCGGTGCTGTTCCTGTAGACGCAGTCGTCAGTGAACCTAAGGAGGGAAGTCGTGTACGGACATCTTCAACTTTTATAGTCCTGTCCTCCTCAGTTGCGCGCAATATTACGGTATATTAATAATTTTTATTTATGGACCGTCTGACAGCAACTGAATAAAACACAATTTTAGTGCCATACGCGTTTCGCCTTTATTTTCACCAGAACTGTTTATAACCTATAGGCACAATGACAAAAATGTAAATAAAATAGCTAACATATGTACATATTCCAGGCCACTGATGATGCCTTGCAGAAAATAAAGGCGAAAATTAAAAAAAAAAAAAGAAAAAAAGGAAAAAAATAAAAAAGAAAGAGAACTCTTCCCCACATCATCTGGAGACACACACACACACACACACAGCACAAAAAAATATATATATATATACATATATATGACACAAAACACACACACACACACACACACACACACACACACACACACAAACGCACACACAAATGTATACACGAACAGACCACAGATACTTCAATAGCTACACTCATAAGTTTGGCAATAACATTCGATCTTTGGCAAAAACATTTGACAGTCGTCAACAGAAACCACAACATTGCCTTAAAACAAGCGTTCTGTGTATAGTGTTGTGGAATGGCGAAAAAAACCGCAAATTGACGTTCATGAGAAGAAGAACAACACCAAAAATGCAACAGGAGCGTAATATGTAGGAAATTGTCCACGCAACCTGTAAGTACAGTTCTAAACATTACTATTTAATGGGAAATACCAACCACCAGAACTGTTTATAACCTATAGGCACAATGACAAAAATGTAAATAAAATAGCTAACATATGTACATATTCCAGGCCACTGAAGATGCCTTGCAGAAAATAAAGGCGAAACGCGTATGGCACTAAAATTGTGTTTTATTCAGTTGCTGTCAGACGGTCCATAAATAAAAATTATTAATATATCGTGTACGGAGTTTGACTGTGTAAACATTTTTATGCATGTTTAGTACGAGGGTCATTGAGCAAGTAGAGTACCATATTTTTTCTCAGGACTCTGATGACCTCGATGTTGAGCGCCCATAACCCCCCCCCCCCTTTTCTCACGCCAATTACAGTTGAAAAAATGCAGAAGTTTTTTTGGGTCAGCCACTATAATGTCATTATGTTCTTGTAGGTGACGGCGCAACAAGTAGCCTTCAAAATGGCTTCTGTAATTCATGTGGCTCCGAGCAAAGAGCTGTCACTGAATTTCTTTTGGTGGAAAACCAGAGAATCTCAGATATTCATAAGCTCTTGCAGAATGTCTACGGAGACCTGACAGTGAATAAAAGCACGTTAAGTCGTTGGGCGAGGCGTCTGTCGTCATCGGAAGAAAGTCGCGCAGACCTGTCTGACCTTCCGCGTGCCACCCAGCTGCACACAGCCTTCACTCCTGTAATGTTGGAACGTGCAAGCATTCGAATTCGAGGTGATCGACAGATGCAAACGAACGTCTCCTTATCCATGACACCGCAAGGCCTCAAACAAAAGTCTACGCGCCCGAGAACAGCTTTCGACTTCCATCTGTTAGTGAAGGATGCAGTACATGGATGATGTGGAAGTTATCGACGCAGAAAGACAATGGCTCCGACGTCGACCTGTAGGATGGTACCATGCGGGCATACAAGTTATCTCAGTAAGGTGGCGTAAGGTCACCGCATTGAACGGAGATTATGTTGAAAAACAGAGTTTCGCAGCCTAGAGAGGGGGAAATAATACGATGTATTGGAATCCTGAATAAAACGAACCTTTTTTTTTAAAAAAAAAAGGTTGGATTAGTTTTCTTGTACTTTAACTAAAATAACACTTAGGCTGAACAGTGTAGCAGACCAACGGTCTGGAATCTGCAGTGCGGATTAGATCCTGGTCTGACTCACTTCCCTCTCTCGCAAGCTGTTGCACAGCAGGTCCGAAAAATATTCTTCATGTCTTTAAGTTTAAAAGATTCTATAACTTTGTAATTTTTCCTCCTATCTATCTACGTAATTCTGTAGCTCTCAATTCATTCGAGTAATCAATCATTCATGATAGGAAACACAGTCATAGCTCAGTCACTAAAAATGATTCAGAAATTTTACTTGTTAGAATGAAATCAGGCGATGATTCTTCTTCTCTGCAGGCTCGTGCTTTGCGGCAGTCTGCTATTCTGTACAAATAAAATGCCTCGTAATTTTGGGAGCGTTGTATAATCAGTCGGGAAACCTCAGATCAAGCGGATATTTGGCTTTGATGAAGTTTAACCTTCCGAAGAAGTAATGGAGCTCTTGGATTATTAAATGCAGGTTCGTATCCAGTCTTTCGGAAGTCCCTTCTGATTAACAACTACGCAATATATCGATAAATATCATTAATTCTCAAATTTAAAATACACACCATTTACTTGAAGGAGCGGGACTAAACGTGATGAATATATATATATATATATATATATATATATATATATATATATTTCCTTTTTAGTCGTACAGTTCGTATCAGTTATCTTCTGTGATAAATCTTAATAATCAAATTACAGTTCTTCCAAACCAAGCTCATGCTAATCGGCACGAAGACAATCTCGGAAGCTCCCTTTCTTTTTTTTCTAACACCCACCAGAGAGAGTACTACAAAGAATACTTATGCGCTCATGGCATAGCTATTGTATGAAACTATTTTGCGCATGGATTCTGCGAGTATGAAGATAGAAGATTAGTAAACGTCATTCAAGGGTAGAATTGTATCTGAATAATTCATCGAATATAAGGAGATATTACAACTTTTAATTGTTTTAACACGAAATAAATTAATTTAAAAAGTGACGGTGGCATTTTCTACCCTTGGTTCTTTTGTGCGCAGAATAATGAAGAGTTTCTAAGCTATCTGGAGATAGAGGAAGATTTGTAAATAAATAACGCCAGATGCGAAGTTTGGTGGGCAACGCTCTGCCGTCTCTATCTTTCCGCATCTGCCAATTTTTCACATCGTTCTAGTAGCGTGGGGGAGCTTAATGTTGGAGGTCGGAGTTTGCTGTTGCCGAGAGGTTCATTTTTTAGGCCTGCATTCGTTAGCATGTAACTAGAATTGTTAATGGAGTAGGTGTGTGGACAGGCGGAGCGAGGGTGCCGGACTTTCGGCGTCCACAAAACTGAGGGACGGGTGCAGGACGAGATGGAATTTGTTTGTGACTTGGCGGACCGCGGGACTAAACGTGATGAAAAGTGGCCGAAGCGATGTGAGCCGCTGCTAAAGAACGGGGGAGGGGTTTGGGATTTGGGAGAGAGGGTGGTCCAGGTGGGGGTGGAGTGAGCGGGGGCTCTGGTTGAGAGCCGACACAAAACTCATTTCTGTCTCCCATACTTCCCCGCGCCACCTTGCCCGGGGTAAAAGCTAGCCTGGCGGCTCGCGTGGAATTTTAAATGCCTCTTTTAGGGCCCAGCTTGCGCCTTGAGGAGTGCTCTTCCGGCAGACTCAAAGACTGGCCGGCCCCCCGTGCAGCCTGCAACAAAATTCAGTAATTTGGCACTATGACAGATGGCGAACGAATTCCGTTTCCCGCTCACGGATTCAGAATTCGTAATAGCATATCCAGATAATACATATTCATCTCAAAAACTGCGGTATGAGCCGTGCGGTGAATTCCACCTAGTTTTAAATTTACGATTTTGACACTCGAACACTTTAAATACAACTTCAAGCGAAAATCAACGCATTGGCCTTGCCCGCCTTAAACTTGCAGTTAACAACAGTAAGTAGCAACACGAAACTGCTGCAATTAGGACGGTACCCTAACCTACATTCCCAAAGCCACTGTGTTGTCCCTGGCGTAACGTAGTTCCTTGCAAATTTGAGACTGTCTGTCCTATTATAGTTTCACGGGTCTTGCTGATCAGATACCATCCCACCTGTACATCTACGAATTCGCTCGATTTCTGTTATACCACTTATTTGATAAGATCATCAAACTCTTGAGTAGTGCCCTAGAGCTGTTTATATTGGCCTCTTTTACACAATAATCTTTAAAGGTCCACTGCAATTTACAAAACCCCTGAAAGAATTGCCTGCCTTTAATCTCTCCTATTGCAGATTATAAATTCCACTTTTTTGTTTCATATCACTCCTTAGCAGTGTCTTAACTATAGTACTTGATGTGCTACAGTCGTTCGGCAAAAATTTTGTAATCGGTAGTGTCGGAATTTTCGCTTTTTTTTGTAAGCCTTATTTTTTGCCTGTCCACATTTAAACAGAACTGCCGTTCGTTAAAAATATCACGAATTTTTCTACAAGTCTTTCTGGGGTTCTGCGCGACAATCCAACGACGATACTTCTTTATAGAAAGGTAACTGGTTCACTTTCTGATCGTGAAAGTATTTCTCAGCAGCGGTAGATGACAGTTAAGGAAAATATAAACGACTAAGAGCCATACCGCGAATTATGCTGTGTAGGTTCCAAATCTCACAACCGTGGAACTAAGCATTTCTGGTGCAGTCAAAGTGAAGGTCCAGCCAACGGTTTTCAGTGTTTTCACAAATGATCAAATACTCTCGGCTTACTTCTGATTCCCGTACCTTCACGAATTTCTTCATTCTGCCGGAAACTTTTGTGGTTCACTAAACGCTTGGACGTCTAAGGGTAGTGCAGGGGGTGGTGGTGCAAGATTTTTTATTTCCCATCTCTACAGATATGTAAGTTAGGTTTATCGTTGTTTGTCATTCTTATTATACTCAATAATTAGTTTATTTTCAGAGGGAATGAGTGTTGATGACAATCATGGTGTTAGTTCAGGGTCCTACTGTTCACACTGAGGCTCAGAATTGTCTAAAAGAATACGTGTATCATCCTTAGAAAGAGTTCTGAATGAAATTTTAGATGAAGTTTCTATCTTAGGGAATTAGAGGATGGAGAAGACACGGAACGTGATGCGGACCTTAGAGATGACGAAGATAACGCATCTCCAGTTAGTGAGCATCAGGATGTGACTGTAGACAAGTGTGGAAGAAGGTATCTAATCACATAGCCCGTAATACGTAGCAGGTCTCTCGCAATATATTAAGGGAGCAGGCTAGAGTAACTCCAGCTGGTGTTTCTCCTTCTCCTGAAGAAGCACTGATTTTAGTTATTACACTTGACTTCACGGATCTTATAGTCGAACATTCAAATGAAGAGGCGTTTAGTCTAAATGTTAGTTACACTAATGAGAAAGAATTGTATGCCTTTAAAGTAAAACTGAAACTTATGGGTGCAAATAAAGATAATTCTGTCCGTGTACACTATCTTTGGTCAGGGGAATTATGGCAAGACAACGTTTCAAGGAAGTCATTAGAACCATTATGTTTGATGACTAACCTAACCGCTAGCAAAGAGAAAAAGCAGACAAGTTCGCAGCAATCCGTGAATTGTCTAAAAAAGTGAACGATATGTTTCTACTACCATTCAAACCATGAATGCACCTCACCATTGATCAGATGCTCAGCTTGCCTAGAGGACCCTGACCCTTCACAGTATTTATGAAGGGGAAACCGGGTAAGTATGGAATCCTTATACGAATGGTGTCAGGCGCAATAGACAGAAACATCATGAATATGGAGCTCTAGGCAGATGAAATACAGAGTTGGTTCAGAGAGGAACGAGTATCAGCAGCTGTCGTTAAACGTCTGGCAATGTCTGTGCAACGTACTGTCAAAATATTACTACGTAACTGTACTACACATCGGTGGATTTGGCGGAAGAATTTACCAAGACTACTGTATAACTTCAGCAGGAACTCTCCAGTCAAACAGAAAGCACATTGCAAACATAATGAAGACCAAATCAAATCGAGAACTATTTGCCTCAATGTTCTTGTTTGCAGGCCCAATATCAAGTAGACCAACAGTTCCTTTGACTCCGAACATAGTAAAAACAAAACTAAGTTAAAGCTTGGTGATGTTGTCAACAATGCACCAAGATGAAGGCACTGAATGCTGAGAGAAGAATAAAACCCACATAAATTCATGTCGTACTTCCACTGAAGGTGGAACTGATACCATTGAGCACATGTTTCGTACGTACACCTGCAATAGGAGAACAAAGAAAATTCCCTCTATCAGTATGTTACTCTTTCATCGTTGTCTGTTATCAATGCAACCACCAAATTGTTCCAGCAAAATCCAAGCTGGAATAAGGACAACTACAAACGAAAATTTTGTTTTCTACAAGCTCCGTTGGAACTAGTGAGACTGCAGGTAACAGAAGGAAATTCTAGTGTAAGATGGCTATCTAACTTAACTGTTTCCGAAAGACGACGCACATTAATTTCATTACATATTTAACTAAAACAGAAAAAAACGTTTTTATTAGTGTAAACGCTGAATTACAATGTATATTATGATGAAATGGAAATAAGTATCTCATTGCTACAGTACTGTTTGACGCTCTTCATAAAATGAATGCGAAAAATTTGATTCTATTATATAAAATTTCACAATTACTGCATTCAATTACAATTTTAAGAAAATAAACGTCTGGATCACAACATCGCATTTCATATACAGACTTTTTTTTTTGGAGTCATCAGTCTTCTGATTAGGCTGATGCGGCCTGCCACGAATTCCTCTCCTGTGCAAACGATTCATTACAGAGTGATAATTTCCACCTATGTCCTCAATTATTTACTGGCTGCATTCTAATCTCTGTTTTCCCCTGCGAATTTTACCCTCTACAGCAGCCCATTTGTACCATGGAAGTTACTCCATGAGGTCTTCATTCATATTCTACCATCCTATTCCGTTTTCTTATCAGTATTTTCCATATACACTCCTGGAAATTGAAATAAGAACACCGTGAATTCATTGTCCCAGGAAGGGGAAACTTTATTGACACATTCCTGGGGTCAGATACATCACACTGACAGAACCACAGGCATATAGACACAGGCAACAGAGCATGCACAATGTCGGCACTAGTACAGTGTATATCCACCTTTCGCAGCAATGCATGCTGCTATTCTCCCATGGAGACGATCGTAGAGATGCTGGATGTAGTCCTGTGGAACGGCTTGCCATGCCATTTCCACCTGGTGGACCAGCGTTCGTGCTGGACGTGCAGACCGCGTGAGACGACGCATCATCCAGTCCCAAACATGCTCAATGGGGGACAGTTCCGGAGATCTTGCTGGCCAGGGTAGTTGACTTACACCTTCTAGAGCACGTTGGGTGGCACGGGATACATGCGGACGTGCATTGTCCTGTTGGAACAGCAAGTTCCCTTGCCGGTCTAGGAATGGTAGAACGGTGGGTTCGATGACGGTTTGGATGTACCGTGCACTATTCAGTGTCCCCTCGACGATCACCAGTGGTGTACGGCCAGTGTAGGAGATCGCTCCCCACACCATGATGCCGGGTGTTGGCCCTGTGTGCCTCGGTCGTATGCAGTCCTGATTGTGGCGCTCACCTGCACGGCGCCAAACACGTATACGACCATCATTGGCACCAAGGCAGAAGCGACTCTCATCGCTGAAGACGACACGTCTCCATTCGTCCCTCCATTCACGCCTGTCGCGACACCACTGGAGGCGGGCTGCACGATGTTGGGGCGTGAGCGGAAGACGGCCTAACGGTGTGCGGGACCGTAGCCCAGCTTCATGGAGACGGTTGCGAATGGTCCTCGCCGATACCCCAGGAGCAACAGTGTCCCTAATTTGCTGGGAAGTGGCGGTGCGGTCCCCTACGGCACTGCGTAGGATCCTACGGTCTTGGCGTGCATCCGTGCGTCGCTGCGGTCCGGTCCCAGTTCGACGGGCACGTGCACCTTCCGCCGACCACTGGCGACAACATCGATGTACTGTGGAGACCTCACGCCACACGTGTTGAGCAATTCGGCGGTACGTCCACCCTGCCTCCCGCATGCCCACTATACGCCCTCGCTCAAAGTCCGTCAACTGCACATACGGTTCACGTCCACGCTGTCGCGGCATGCTACCAGTGTTAAAGACTGCGATGGAGCTCCGTATGCCACGGCAAACTGGCTGACACTGACGGCGGCGGTGCACAAATGCTGCGCAGCTAGCGCCATTCGACGGCCAACACCGCGGTTCCTGGTGTGTCCGCTGTGCCGTGCGTGTGATCATTGCTTGTACAGCCCTCTCGCAGTGTCCGGAGCAAGTATGGTGGGTCTGACACACCGGTGTCAATGTGTTCTTTTTTCCATTTCCAGGAGTGTATTTCTTTCCTCGCTGATTCTGCGAAGAACTTCTTCATTGCTTACCTTATCAGTCCATTTAATTTTTAACAATCTTCTGTAACATCATATGTCAAATTCTTAGATTCCCTTCTTTCCTGACTTCTCCACAGTCCACGTTTCACTACCATACAATGCTATACTCCAAACGTACATTTTAGAAATTTCTTCCTCAAATTAAAGCCTATGTAGGTACTAGTAGACTTACCTTGATCAGGATGCCGTTTTTACCAGTGGTAGTCTCTGTTAGGAGAGATGGCAAGGATGGCAAGGATGGCAAGGAACGCGTTTCTGAAGAAGAGAAATTTGTTAACATCGAGTATAGATTTAAGTGTCAGGAAGTCATTTCTGAAAGTATTTGTATGGAGTGTAGCCATGTATGTAAGTGAAACATGGACGATAAATAGTTTGGACAAGAAGAGAATAGAAGCTTTCGAAATGTGTTGCTACAGAAGAATGCTGAAGATTAGGTGGGTGGATCACATAACTAATGAGGAAGTATTGAATAGGATTGGGGAGAAGAGAAGTTTGTGGCACAACTTGACAAGAAGAAGGGATCGGTTGGTAGGACATGTTCTGAGACATCGAGGGATCACCAATTTAGTATTGGAGGGCAGCGTGGAGGGTAAAAATCGTAGGGGGAGACCAAGAGATGAATACACTAAGCAGATTCAGAAAGATGTAGGTTGCAGTAGGTACTGGGAGATGAAGAAGCTTGCACAGGATAGAGTAGCATGGAGAGCTGCATCAAACCAGTCTCAGGACTGAAGACCACAACAACAACAGTCTCTGTTACTTTTATCAAGAGGTATTCTGTTGCCTAGGTAGCAGGATTCCTTAACGTCATCTACCAAGCGATCTCCAATTCTGAAGTTAAGTTTCTGACTGTTCTAATTTCTGGTACTTTTCATTGCTTTTGTCTTTTCTCTGTTTACTCTCAATCGTTATTCTGTCCTTGTTAGACTGCTCATTCCATTCAACATGTCGTGTAATTCTGCTTCACTTTGCCTGTGGATAGCAACGCCATCAGCGAATCTTACTATTGATATCCTACCATCTTTAATTGTAATTCAACTTTTGAACCTTTCTTTTATTTCCGTTATTGCCTCTTCGATGTACAGATTGACCAGTAGAGGTGAATGACTGCATACCTGTCTTACAACGTTTTTTACCCGGTTTGTTCTTTGTCGTCCAGGCTTATTGTTATGATTAGCATATTACCCAATCCATAAAATTTCGGGCATGCAGCCGCATAAATTAAACTTTTTCGAATATTTAGGCCGAATACCGTCCAGCCATCTTCAGAGTGAGCTCACTCTGAAGATGGATGGACGGTATTCAGTCGAAAAAGTAGAAGTCGAATTTATGCGGCTTCACGCCCGAAATTTTATGGATCAGTCATTGCGTCGCGAATATATGAAGATACATATTACCCGTCTTTCCCTATAGCTTACGCCTATTTTCCTCAGAATTTTTAACACCTTACACTATTTGACATTGTCGAACGCTTTTTCCTAGTCGACAGATCCTATGAACATATCGATATTTCTTCAGTCTTTCTCCATTTTCAATCGCAACGTCAGAATAAACTCTCTGGTGCTTTTACCTTTCTTAAAGACAAACTGATCGACATCTAACAAACCCTCAGTTTTCTTTTCGATTCTCGTGTATATTATTCTTATCAGCAACATGGATGCATTAGCTGTTAAGCTGACTGTGCTATAATTCTCACACTGTTCGACTCTTCCTATTTTAGGAATTATGTGGATGATGTTTCTCCGGAAGTCTCATACGTTTTACACACCACCGTGAGTAGTCATTTTTTGTCACTTCCCCCATAGTTTTAGAAATACCGATACATGGCCTTCTTTCATATTCAGTCGTCCAAAACGCTTTTGAATCCTGACTTTAATACTGAATCCCTTCCCTCTTCCTGGTTGACTCCTGCTTTTCTTTCTATCATGTCATGTATAGAATAGCACCAATAATGATCCAGTAGCATGCCGGTTGTCTAAGACACTCAGTAATATATCCACCGTCTTTTTTATTTTATGTGCAGACACCACTTATGACACAGTCGTTGTCAAATGAGCCGCTAAAGACAAACAATATTTCATTTATTTCCGTTCAGCAAGTAAACATTGTTTGGATTAGATAATCTGCATTTTTCATTTTATGTGAGTTTCAAATAAAGTTGTTACATGTAAATTCCTGATTCGATTGAATTGTTTTATTATTTAGGTCTCGATCCATTCGTACGTCTTAGTACTTCGCTTAAAGATGAGAATATCAAGCTTAAAAGTAGATAGCGTGTAACATTAACGAAAATCAATACAGCTGAAAGAAAATATCTTTCGACAGCACTGAATAGTTTATATCCCAGTTCCTTCCGTTAACAAGGTACAATATCTGTTGTTCAATTTGGTCTCACTAATCTTCCTTTATCAAAGGCATTTGCTTCGCTCTTGTTTAAGGAATGTTTACAACGAGGAGCTATACTAGTACAAGGAGACATACAGTCTGCCCCAGCTGTTTCTACATAATTTCTCATCCAGAAGCAAAATAAAAAATGTAGCAAGCAAATGTCGCTTAGGCACCAGGAGAACATTAATCAACGTGAGTGCCTTACTTGTAAAAAGGTTCGTTTCGAAGACGTTAACAGCATTGCGTCTCGTGTCTTCCTTTCGAAAATAAAATCAAACAATTCAGTCCTGATATAAACTGTCTTACCATGGTCATTAAGACTATACAGCGACGCAAGGTATTAAATTCTTGTCTATTCACTGATGTGAGCGGTTATAAAAGTGTTTTATGTGTGACACACAAATTAAACCAAAAGTGTAATCATTTCAAACTAGTGAATGCTTGAATAAGTTGAAGAATGATTCTTTTCTTTACCTAACAGATCTTCTGAGTTTTACTCGGTCTAAACTTACGGATGCCGCTTCCCGGTTTTGGAAGTCTTGTTTCATATTAAGATTTAGCGTATGAAAATCGAATCATTTACAAAGCTTATCTGATCTGTGTAACGAAATAAATGACATTTTTCCTTTATGTACGAAGCCAAATGAGGCACATATTCTTACCCTGACGTGCCGTGTTGGTGAGAAATAGCCGCCACTGTCATCACATGACGAAGTCCATTGCACATTGTTTCCTTTCCTCTTTCGCTTTGGCACTGGGCGGCCTCGCTTAAATCTACATCTACATCTACATGATTACTCTGCAATTCACATTTAAGTGCTTGGCAGAGGGTTCATCGAACCACAATCATACTATCTCTCTACCATTCCACTCCGGAACAGTGCGCGGGAAAAACCAACACCTAAACCTTTCTGTTCGAGCTCTGATTTCTCTTATTTTATTTTGATAATCATTCCTACCTAAGTTGGGCTCAACAAAATATTTTCGCATTCGGAAGAGAAAGTTGGTGACTGAAATTTCGTAAATAGATCTCGCCGCGACGAAAAACGTCTTTGCTTTGATGACTTCCATCCCAACTCGCGTATCACATCTGCCACACTCTCTCCCCTATTAGGTGATAATACATAACGAGCTGCCCTTTTTTGCACCCTTTCGATGTCCTCCGACAATCCCACCTGGTAAGGATCCCACAACGCGCAGCAATATTCTAACAGAGGACGAACGAGTGTAGTGTAAGCTGTCTCTTTAGTGGACTTGTTGCATCTTCTAAGTGTCCTGCCAATGAAACGCAAACTTTGGCTAGCCATCTCACAATATTACCTATGTGGTCTTTCCAACTGAAGTTGTTCGTAATTATAACACCCAGGTACTTGAATTGACAGCCTTGAGAATTGTACTATTTATCGAGTAATCGAATTCCAACGGATTTCGTTTGGAACTCATGTGGATCACCTCACACTTTTCGTTATTTAGCGTCAACTGCCACCTGCCACACCATACAGCAATCTTTTCTAAATCTGCGGTTAAAGGCGCTGCAGTCTGGAACCGCAAGACCGCTACGGTCGCAGGTTCGAATCCTGCCTCGGGCATGGATGTTTGTGATGTCCTTAGGTTAGTTAGGTTTAACTAGTTCTAAGTTCTAGGGGACTAATGACCTCAGCAGTTGAGTCCCATAGTGCTCAGAGCCTTTTCTAAATCACTTTGCAAATGATACTGGTCTTCGGATGACCTTACTAGACGGTAAATTACAGCATCATTTGTGAGCAAACGAAGAGAACTGCTCAGATTGTCACCCAGGTCATTTATATAGATCAGGAACAGCAGAGGTCCCAGGACGCTTCCTTGGGGAACACCTGCCATCACTTCAGTTTTACTCGGTGATTTGCCCTCTATCATTACGAACTACCACCTTCCTGACAGGAAATCGCTAATACAGTCGCACAACTGAGACGATACTCCATAGGCCCGCAGCTTGATTAGTAGTCGCTTGTGAGGAACGGTGTCAAAAGCTTTCCGGAAATCTGGAAATACGGAATCAACTTGAGATCCCCTTTCGATAGCGGCCATTACTTCGTGCGAATAAAGAGCTAGCTGCGTTACACAAGAGCGATCTTTTCTGAAATCATGCTGTTTACGTATCAACAGACCGTTCCCTTCGAGGTGATTCATAATGTTTGAATACAGTATATGCTCCAAAACCCTACTGCAAACCGACGTAAATGATATAGGTATGTAGTTCGATGGATTACTCCTACGACCCTTCTTAAACACTGATGCGACCTGCGCAATTTTCCAATCTGTAGGTACAGATCTATCGGTGAGCGAGCGGTTGTATACAGGGTGTTACAAAAAGGAACGGCCAAACTTTCAGGAAACATTCCTCACATACAAAGAAAGAAAATATGTTATGTGGACATGTATCCGGCAACGCTTACTTTCCATGTTAGAGCTCATTTTATTACTTCTCCTCAGATCGCATTAATCATGGAATGGGAACACACAGCAACAGAACGTACCAGCGTGACTTCTAACACTTTGTTACAGGAAATGTTCAAAATGTCCTCCGTTAGCGAGGATACATGCATCCACCCTCCGTCGCATGGAATCCCTGATGCGCTGATGCAGCCCTGGAGAATGGCGTATTGTATCACACCTGTCCACAATACTAGCACGAAGAATCTCTAAATTTGGTACCGGGGTTGCGTAAACAAGAGCTTTCAAATGCCCCCATAAATGAAAGTCAAGAGGGTTGAGGTCAGGAGAGCGTGGAAGCCATGTAATTGGTCGGCCTCTACCACCCCATCGGTCACCGAATCTGTTGTTGAGAAGCGTACGAACACTTCGACTGAAATGTGCAGGAGATCCATCGTGCATGAACCACATGTTGTGTCGTACTTGTAAAGACACATGTTCTAGCAGCACGGGTAGAGTATTCCGTGTGAAATCATGATAACGTGCTCCATTGAGCGTAGGTGGAAGAACATGAGGCCCAATCAAGACATCACCAACAATGCCTGCCCAAACATTCACAGAAAATCTGTTTCAATGACGTGATTGCACAGTTGCATTCGTATTCTCGTCAGCCCACACATGTTGATTGTGAAAGTTTACAAATTGATCACGTTGGAATGAAGACTCATCCGTAAAGAGAACATTTGCACTGAAATGAGGATTGACATATTGTTGGATGAACCATTCGCAGAAGTGTACCCGTGGAGGCCAATCAGCTGCTGATAGTGCCTGCACACGCTGTACATGGTACGAAAACAACTGGTTCTCCCGTAGCACTCTCCATACAGTGACGTGGTCAACGTTACCTTGTACAGCAGCAACTTCTCTGACGCTGACATTAGGTTTATCGTCAACTGCATGAAGAATTGCCTCGTCCATTGCAGGTGTCCTCGTCGTTGTAGGTCTTCCCCAGTCGCGAGTCATAGGCTGGAATGTTCCGTGTTCCCTAAGACGCCGATCAATTGCTTCAAACGTCTTCCTGTCGGGACGCCTTCGTTCTGGAAATCTGTCTCGATACAAACGTACCGCACCAGGGCTATTGCCCCGTGCTAATCCATACTTCAAATGGGCATCTGCCAACTCCGCATTTGTAAACATTGCACTGACTGCAAAACCACGTTCATGATGAACACTTACCTGTTGATGCTACGTACTGATGTGCTTGATGCTAGTACTGTAGAGCAATGAGTCGCATGTGAACGCAAGCACCGAAGTTAACTTTACTTTCCTTCAATTGGGCCAACTGGCGGTGAATCGAGGATGTACAGTACGTACTGACGAAACTAAAATGAGCACTAAAATGGAAATTAAGCGTATCCGGACACATGTCCACATAACACCTTTTCTTTACTTGTGTGTGAAGAATGTTTCCTGAACGTCTGGCCGTAACTTTTTGTAACACCGTGTATGATTGCTAAGTAGGGAGCTATTGTATCAGCGTAACCTGAAAGGAACCTAATCGGTACACAATCTGGACCTGAAGACTTGCCCGTATCAAGCGATTTGAGTTGTTTCCCAACCCCTAAGGTATCTACTTCTAAGAAACTCATGCTAGCAGATGTTCGTGTTTCAAATTCTGGAATATTCCATTCGTCTTCCCTAGTCAAGGAAATTTAGAAAACTGCGATGAATAACTCCGCCTTAGTGGCACAGTCGTCGGTAACAGTACCATCGGGACTGCGCAGCGAAGGTATTGACTGCGTCTTGCCGCTTGTGTACTTTACATACGACCGGAATTTCTTCGGATTTTCTACCAAATTTCGAGACAATGTGTCGTTGTGAAACCTATTAAAGGCATCTCACATTGAAGTCCGTGCCAAATTTCGCGCGTCTGTAAATTTTAGCCAATCTTCGGGACTTCGCGTTCTTTTAAACTTCGCATGCTTTTTCCGTTGCCTCTGCAACAGCGTTCGGACCTGTTTTGTGTACCGTGGGGGATCAGTTCCATCTCTTGCCAATTTAGGAGGTATGAATCTCTCAATTCTCAATTGCTGTGTCTACTTCTTTTTTTTTTTTTTTTCATCAGTCTACTGACTGGTTTGATGCGACCCGCCACGAATTCCTTTCCTGTGCTAACCTCTTCAACTCAGAGTAGCACTTGCAACCTACGTCCTCAATTATTTGCTTGACGTATTCCAATTTCTGTCTTCCTCTACAGTTTTTGCCCTCTACAGCTCCCTCTAGTACCATGGAAGTCATTCCCTCATGTCTTAGCAGATGTCCTATCATCCTGTCCCTTCTCCTTATCAGTGTCTTCCACATATTGCTTTCCTCTCCGATTCTGCGTAGAACCTCCTCATTCCTTACCTTATCAGTCCTTCTAATTTTCAACATTCGTCTATAGCACCACATCTCAAATGCTTCGATTCGCCTCTGTTCCGGTTTTCCCACAGTCCATGTTTCACTACCATACAATGCTGTACCCCAGACGTACATCCTCAGAAATTTCTTCCTCAAATTAAGGCCGGTATTTGATATTAGTAGACTTCGTTCTTCATCGTCCACTCTTATTATTCCCTCTTGGTTGTTGTACATATTGTATATGACCCGTCTCTCCCTATAGCTTACCCCTACTTTTTTCAGAATCTCTTGCACCGTTTTGTATTCTCAAACGCTTTTTCCAGGTCGACAAATCCTATGAAAGTGTCATGATTTTCCTTTAGCCTTGCTTCCATTATTAGCCGTAACGTCGAAATTGCCTCTCTCGTCCCTTTACTTTTCCTAAAGCCAAACTGATCGTCACCTAGTGCATTGTCAATTTTCTTTTCCGTTCTTCTGTATATTATTCTTGAAAGCAGCTTAGATGCATGAGCTGTTAAGCTGATTGTGCGATAATTCTCGCACTTGCCGGCTCTTGCCGTCTTCGGAATTGTGTGGATGATGCTTTTCCGAAAGTCAGATGGTATATCGCCAGACTCATATATTCTACACACCAACGTGAATAGTCGTTTTGTTGCCACTTCCCCCAATGATTTTAGAAATTCTGATTGAATGTTATTTATCCCTTCTGCCTTATTTGACCGTAAGTCCTCCAAAGCTCTTTTAAATTCCGATTCTAATACTGGATCCCCTATCTCTTCTAAATCGACTCCTGCTTCTTCTTCTATCACATCAGACAAATCTTCACCCTCATAGAGGCTTTCAATGTATTCTTTCCACCTATCTGCTCTCTCCTCTGCATTTAACAGTGGAATTCCCGTTGCACTCTTAATGTTACCACCGTTGCTTTTGATGTCACCAAAGGTTGTTTTGACTTTCCTGTATGCTGAGTCTGTCCTTCCGACAATCATATCTATTCCGATGTCTTCACATTTTTCCTGCAGCCATTTCGTCTTAGCTTCCCTGCACTTCCTATTTATTTCATTCCTCATCGACTTGTATTTCTGTATTCCTAATTTTCCCGGAACGTGTTTGTACTTCCTCCTTTCATCAATCAACTGAAGTATTTCTTCTGTTACCCATGGTTTCTTCGCAGCTACCTTCTTTGTACCTATGTTTTCCTTCCCAACTTCTGTGATGGCCCATTTTAGAGATGTCCATGCCTCTTCAACTGTACTGCCTACTGCGCTATTCCTTATTGCTGTGTCTATAGCGTTAGAGAACTTCAAGCGTATCTCGTCATCCCTTAGTACTTCCGTATCCCACTTCTTTCCGTATTGATTCTTCCTGATTAATGTCTTGTACTTCAGCCTACTCTTCATCACTACTATATTGTAATCTGAGTCTATATCTGCTCCTGGGTACGCCTTACAATCCAGTATCTGATTTCGGAATCTCTGTCTGACCATGATGTAATGTAATTGAAATCTTCCCATATCTCCCGGCCTTTTCCAAGTATACCTCCTCCTCTTGTGATTCTTGAACAGGGTATTCGCTATTACTAGCTGAAACTTGTTACAGAACTCAATTAGTCTTTCTCCTCTTTCATTCCTTGTCCCCAGCCCATATTCTCCTGTAACCTTTTCTTCTACTCCTTCCCCTACAACTGCATTCCAGTCGCCCATGACTATTAGATTTTCGTCACCCTTTACATACTGCATTACCCTTTCAATATCCTCATACACTTTCTCTATCTGCTCATCTTCAGCTTGCGACGTCGGCATGTATACCTGAACTATCGTTGTCGGTGTCGGTCTGCTGTCGGTTCTGATTAGAACAACCCGGTCACTGAACTGTTCACATTAACACACCCTCTGCCCTACCTTCCTATCCATAACGAATCCTACACCTGTTATACCATTTTCTGCTGCTGTTGATATTACCCGATACTCACCTGACCAGAAATCCTTGTCTTTCTTCCACTTCACTTCACTGCCCCTTACTAGATCTAGATTGAGCCTTTGCATTTCCCTTTTCAGATTTTCTAGTTTCCCTACCACGTTCAATCTTCTGACATTCCACGCCCCGACTCGTAGAACGCTATCCTTTCGTAGATTATTCAATCTTTTTCTCATGGTAACCTCCCCCTTGGCAGTCCCCTCCCGGAGATCCGAATGGGGGACTATTTCGGAATCATTTGCGAATGGAGAGATCATCATGACACTTCTTCAATTACAGGCCACATGTCCTGTGGATACACGTTACGTGTTGCTACTATATCTTTGAATTTGAGCCACATCTCGTCTACATTTGCATAGTCAGTTCGGAAGGAATGGAGATTGTCTCTTAGGAAGGCTTCTAGTGACACTTTATCCGCTTTTTTAAATAAAATTATTTTGCGTTTATTTCTGGTGGATTTGGAAGAAACGGTATTGAGCCTAGCTACAACGACCTTGTGATCAGTAATCCCTGTATCAGTCATGATGCCCTCTATTACCTCTGGATTGTTTGTGGCTAAGAGGTCAAGTGTGTTTTCGCAAACATTTACAATTCGCGTGGGTTCGTGGACTAACTGCTCGAAATAATTTTCAGAGAAAGCATTTAGGACAATCTCGGAAGATGTTTTCTGCCTACCACCGGTTTTGAACAAGCATTTTTGCCAACATATTGAGGGAAGGTTGAAGTCCCCACTAACTATAACTGTATTAGTGGGGTATTTATTTGTTACGAGATTCAAATTTTCGCTGGATTGTTCAGCAACTATATCATCAGAGTCTGGGGGTCGGTAGAAGGAGCCAATTATTAGCTTAGTTCGGCTGTTAAGTATAACCTCCACCCATACCAATTCGCACGGGGTATCTACTTCGACTTCACTACAAGATAAACCACTACTGACAGACAAAAACACTCCACCACCAATTCTGCCTGATCTATGTTTCCTGAACACCGTCTGAGACTTCGTAAAAATATCTGCAGAACTTACTTCAAGCTTTAGCCAGCTCTCTGTACCTATAACGATTTCAGCTTCTGTGCTTTCTATTAGCGCTTGAAGCTCAGGGTCTTTCCCAGCACAACTACAACAATTTACAATTCCGACTGTTCCTTGATCCAAGCACGTCCTGTATTTGCCATGCACCCTTTGAGATTGCAGCCCACCCCGTACTTTCCTGAGGCCTTCTAACCTAAAAAAATCGCCTAGTCCACGCCACACAGCCTCCGCTACCCATGTAGCCGCCAGCTGAGTGTAGTGAACTCCTGAACTATTCACCGGAACCCGAAACCCCACCACCCTATGGCGCAAGTCAAGGAATCTGCAGCCAACATGGTCGCAAAACCGTCTGAGCCTCTGATTCAGACCCTCCACCCGGCTCTGTACCAAAGGTCCGCAGTCGGTTCTGTCAACGATGCTGCAGATGGTGAGCTCTGCCTTCATCTCGTATGCAAGACCGGCAACCTTCACCAAATCAGTTAGCCGCTGGAATCGAGAGAGAATTTCCTCAGATCCAAAGCGACACACGTCATTGGTGCCGACATGTGCCACCACCTACAGCTGGGTGCACCCTGTACTCTTCATGGCATCCGGAAGGACCCTTTCCACGTCAGGAATGACTCCACTCGGAATGCACACAGAGTGCACACTGGATTTCTTCCCATCCTCAGCCGCCATATCCCTAAGGGGACCCATTACGCGCCTAACATTGGAGCTCCCAACTACCAATAAGCCCAACCTCTGCGATTGCTCAGACCTTGAAGGCTGAGAATCATCCTCTGAAACAGGGCAGGCAGCTGCATCTGGCTCAGCCAGAGACAGTACCTGAATCCTGTTTGTCAGACGCACCGGGGAGGCTTTCTGATCAGCCTCCGGGGACGTCTTTCGCTGCCTGCCACGCCTTGGAACGACCTTCCAAACAATCACAGGCGAGGGCTCAGCCCCACTGCAGGCAGCAACCGGGGCAACCACAGCGGCAGACCGATCTGGGGACAGACGGGACGAGGTTAACATCCCTGTGATACCCAAGTTCGGCTCCCCACAGTGGTGCCCATTGGCAACAGCCTCAAACTGCGTGACCGAAGTCAACGCCGCCTGCAGCTGTGAGTGAAGGGATGCCAACTCAGCCCTCATCCGAACACAGAAATCACAGTCCCTGTCCATTCTAATCGATGTTGAACAACAGTTACTGAAACACGACTCCGTGCCTAGATAACGCAAGGGAAACACGCAAAAAATGTATGAATAACCTGTACAAATGCCTAACGACTGTGCTACAATCTGCCTGAATTTACCATTACAGTATCTAAAACTCGAAATTACACCTCTATACGAAACTCACACGCAATTTAAGTAAGAATATACGAAGTAAACACAGATAAGAAGCTATATACGTACCTTTCTGCACTGTCGATGTGCACCAAATGGGAGCTCAGGCCACACTCCAGACGTCTTCAATTCGTCTCGCTATTTCGTTTTTACACCACTTTCTCTTCTTTCCTTCTATGGAAATCCATTATGACGTACATTTTCTCAATCTGTCCACTGCTTTTCTCGTACACTCATGTTGAGGAAAAAGAGAATACCTTGAACGACTAGAGAAAGGTCATTCATATTCACACTACATGTACGTTATTATGTCCAGCAGAAATGATTATCATTTCGGTCACCCTGGTTCAGTATGTGTCATGTTCCCTAGCAGGCACATTGTCCGCCATGGGCCCGACAACTGATTCCATGCGTCATGGATCCGAGCTTATAAGGTGCGTTGGGCGTCCTGTGGTATAGCCATCCATGCCGCATTCACCTGGTTCCAAGGGCTTGGCAATGGTTGTCAATGGGCCACAGTCCTGTTCTCATCCTTTCACCATACCCCACACATTTTCGACTGGCCGCAGGTCTGGTGATCTGGTGGTCCAGGGCAAAAGGCTGACATCGTGTGACTCCTAGAAGGCAAGTGTTTACACAGCACCCTGAGGTCGCGCATAGTCTTCCTGAAAAATGGCGTCTGGGGTGTTGTGCAGAAAGAGTATAGTTACGGGTCGCAGGATGTCATTCACTCTTGTTAAACTGCTCACAGTTCGCTGGACACGCACCAACTGTTATTTGTGATTGTATCCAATAGCACCCCACATCGTAAGGCCTAGCGATGTTGGTGTATGTCTTATGCGAATGCGGTCACTTTGATGATGTACCCTCAGACTGCGGCCAACCAGACTGCGGGCATCAATCTCAAATAAACAGAACCAGGATACGTCAAAAAACACTGTTTGATGCCATTCCTGTCCCCAACACCATTGACGACTTGCATGTTTCTGCATATTCGTCAAAGATAGGCTGTCACCTCTGATAGTGTACGATGTGTTCCACTGTTTCGCCAGAGCCGAGAAGAACGCAGATCTGTCTTTCAGTGTCATTCCGATGAAGTGTCGGTCTTCTCGGGCGGTGGTCTTGGTGGTGCGGCCTGATCCATCTCGTCATGTTCAACCGTCTTCCGTGAACCATTTTGCACACACCCACATCGTCCCAGAAGATCATCAATTGCTTGGATGGATACATCACATTCTCTAACGGCAATAATGAGCCCTCTTTCCGACTCAGTGATTTGACAGTACGTGCATACGTCTGCGAGGCATCCTGCATGTCTGCTAAAGTCACACTGACCCATTACCTTCGGTTCATAGCGCAAACGAGTGCTGCGCCTCGATATCGATGTTGACCTTGAAATCGCGGGATGACATGGTTCAAATGCTAATCATTTCTACAGAACATACTAAAGTACATGTCCGGCGAAAATCTCTAGTCGTTCAAGGTGTTCCGTTTTATCCGAACAAAAGTGTATTACACCCCTTCTCATCCAGGATTTTAGTCAAGCATCTTAGAATTCTTGGGAGAATTTTAGGAAAGAGTGGTTTACCTGTAAAGTAGACAGCATACAAGATGGTGGTGTTACCTATTCTTGAGTACTGCTAGAGCGTCTGGGATCTGTACCAGGCCGGATTGAAGGAAGACATCGAAGCAATTCAAAGGCGGGCTACTAGATCTGTCACTGGTAGATTCTAACAACACGCAGGTGCTACGAAAGTGCTTTGTGAACTCAAATGGGAATCTCCGGAGGGATGGCGACGTTCTTTTCGAGAAACTCCACTGAAAATTTAGAGAACCGTCATTTCAAGCTGAACGATTCTACTGCCGTAAAAGGGCCACTTAGACACGAGAAATTAGGGCTCATGCAGAGGCATATAGATAGTCACTTCCCCTCGCTCTGTTTGCGAGTGGAACAGGAAAGGAGATGACAAGTAGTTGTGCAGGGTACCCTCCTTCACGCACCTTACGGTGGCTTGGAGATTATCTACGCAGATGTGGATGTAGGTCCCATTTTATTTATGCTCATGTTTCTGATTATATCTCTTAAACACGTTTAACATTTTTCTTTCAAGTCACTGGTCCCGATTCCTTTTTTCCTATTTCTGCAACAAATCACTTGTTTCTTAGACCTACGCTACCTGATCAAAAGTACCCGGACACCTATTACTCGATATTAACATTAGGTGTGCCGACCCTTCGGCTTTTTGATGGTTTGAACACCCCTGCTAACGTTTTCAGTGAGGTGCCAGAATGTCTCTCGAGGAATGGCCGCACATTATACCTTAAGAGACGATATCAGACAAGACAGTAGTGTTGGGCACTGGGATCTGGTGTTCCATATGGTTCAGGTCTGGACTTTGGGCAAGCTAGACCATTTCAGGAACGTTATTGTCCGCTACCCATTGAGATCAACGTCTCCGAATACTTCCCCTATTGTACGTAATACACAATGATGTAAAATGTGTACATATCCTAGCGCATTTATCGTTTCCCTAAGTGCAATAAGCAGACCACCCTGAGCAACAAAGAATATGCCATATCATTACACTAAATTCTCAGTACTACACTTTTTTTACTAAACATAATGGCAGCTTACGTCTTCCAGGCTTCTACCAAACACAAAACGTTCAATCTGACTACCAAAGGTTGTAGCTTCATCATTCCAAACCGCTCGTTACCAACCATCTAGTTTCAACTAGCGTAGCTTAATATTGATTTCAGAAGTGTGCTTATTAGGAACTGCTTGACCGTTGTACCCTACTGCTTTTAATTCCTTACGCACAATCACCATGCTAGCTGGGCTGTTGGTAGCACCTTGTAACTCGCGACTGATCCATCCCATTGAGTTAATGAGATTTTCTGCAACCACAATCCGCAACTCCCGATGGTCTGCCTGGTCTTGATTTGACTGTGGTTTTTCGTTCCCATTTCTATAATACAACAGAATCATCAACATTCGATTCAGGCTGCCTTAGAAGGATTGAAATGGCCTTGTTACTCATGTGACATGCAATGACTAATATACGTTCGAAGTCACTGAGCTTGCTGAGAAGTACAGTCAGCCTTTACTGCTTCTCGTTTCATAACTGTAGGATCGTTTCTCTTGACATCTAGCGGGCAATTCTGCATAATGCATAGGTGTCCGGGTACTTGTGATCCGATAGTTTGAATAATGCTTTAATGATACATGAGATAACGATTTTTTCGTTTTATGTAGAGATGAATGGAGCCGTACATGTTCTGCCACAAGCTCAATTATCTTAACTACACCTCATTCATTTGTCTATGATATTCCTATTGTTACGGTGTAAAGCCAATCGCCGGCACGACGGTTGGGAATTATATAGGGTGGTCCATTGATAGTGACCGGGCCAAATATCTCACGAAATATGCATCAAACGAAATAACTACAAAGAACGAAACTCGTCTAGCTTGAAGGGGGAAACCAGTTGGCGCTATGGTTGGCCCGCTAGACGGCGCTACCATAGGTCAAACGGATATCAACAGCGTTTTTTTTTTTAAATGAACCCCCATTTTTTATTACATATTCGTGTAGTACGTTAAGAAATATGAATGTTTTAGTTGGACCACTTTTTTCGCTTTGTGATAGATAGTGCTGTAATAGTCACAAACGTATGTGGTGTCACGTAACATTCCGCCAGTGCGGACGGTATTTGCTTCGTGATACATTACCTGTGTTAAAATGGACCATTTACCAATTGCGGGAATGATCGATATCGTATTGATGTATGGCTATTGTGATCAAAATGCCCAACGGGCGTATGCTATGTATGCTGCTCGGTATCCTGGACGACATCACCCAAGTGTCCGGACCGTTCGCCGGGTAGTTACGTTATTTAAGGGAACAGGAAGTGTTCAGCGACCTCCGCGCCCCCTACCTTTTATAAATCCCTCCAAATCCTTGAACGCCATGCTCTCCGCCTTGCCTATCGCATCCGTCTCCCCTCCCCCACGCGGATCCTGTATGATCTCATCCCCTTCCCCCACCTCCTCCTTTTCCTTGAAAGGATACGGATCCTGTACACCTCCTGTAAACTTGATCCTCCTCACCCGCTCGTGTCCCCGATCCTCTCCCACCCCCGCCCGCTGCCGCGCCTGTATTCCCACATCCCACCTGGTCTCCATCTCTCCACCCTCCTTACCCTCTCCCAAGGTGGCTTCCGCCAGCTCCCCCTCCCTGATGATGTCCTCCTCCCCTGCATATACCCCTCCTATCAACTTTGATCCTCCCCCCCACCTCCTGTGTCCTTTTCTTTAGGCACCCTCCCTCCCCCCCATTCCCTTCCCTTCTCTTTCCTTTCCCCCCTCCCTCCTACCCTCTCCTCCGGGCTTCCCCTCCCCCTTCCTCCCTCCCCCTCTCTCCTTTGCCCATGGCATCTCTGCTCTCCCCTCTCCCATCTCCCCTTCCTCCTCCTTCACCTCCACTCTTGGCAGGTCCCCGGACTCGTACACGCTGAGTGAACATTCGCGCGCCGGAGGTCGTCGCCATCAGTGTATCGTGTGTGCCGTCGTGTTTAGTGTTCAGTGTTGTCGTCGTACTCCATCGTTCACCTGTGCCATCGCCATCTTCAGTGTTCGTGCGTCGTGACAACAGTTTGTAGTGAATAATCGTCGAGTGTGAACGGCTCCGTGTTTGTCTTTATGTGTCTCCTTTTTATTAACCACCGTTATGTCGCATTTGTGTATTCTTTCTGTTTTTTCTTATCTCCTCTACGGCTGAAGAGCGGCGTACCAAGCTGCTGACAGCCTGCCTGTTTTTGTACAGGTTTTAAAATAACAATAAAGAAAAAAAAAAGTTCAGCGACATGTTAAACGTCATCCACGATCTGCAACAAATGATGATGCCCAAGTCGGTGTTTTAGCTGCTGTCGCGGCTAATCCGCACAACAGTAGCAGACATATTGCGCGAGAATCGGAAATCTCAAAAAAGTCGGTGTTGAGATTGCTACATCAACATCGATTGCACCCGTACCATATTTCTATTTTCTGTGCACCAGGAATTGCATGGCGACGACTTTGAACGCCGTGTACAGTATTGCCACCGGGCACAAGAGAAATTACGGGACGATGACAAATTTTTTGCACGCGTTCTATTTAGCGAAGAAGCGTAATTCACCAACAGCGGTAACGTAAACCGGCATAATATGTACTATTGGGCAACGGATAATCCACGATGGCTGCGACAAGTGGAACGTCAGCGTTCTTGACGAGTTAATGTATGGTGCGGAATTATGGGAGGAAGTATAATTGGTCCCCATTTCATCGATGACAATCTAAATGGTGCAATGTATGCTGATTTCCTACGTAATTTTCTATCGATGTTACTACAAGATGTTTCACTGTATGACACAATGGCGATGTACTTCCAACATGATGGATGTCGGGCACATAGCTCGCGTGCGGTTGAAGCGGTACTGAATAGCATATTTCATGACAGGTGGATTGGTCGTCGAAGCACCATACCATGGCCCGCACGTTCACTGGATCTGACGTCCCCGGATTTCTTTCTGTGGGAAACTTGAAGGATATTTGCTGTCGTGATCCACCGACAACGGCTGACAACATGCGTCAGCGCATTGTCAATGCATTTGCAAACATTACGGAAGGCGAACTACTCGCTGTTGAGAGTTACACGTATTGCCAAATGCATGGAGGTTGACGGTAATCATTTTGAGCAATTATTGCATTAATGTGGTATTTACAGATAATCACGGTGTAACAGCATGCGTTCACGGAAATGATAATTTCACAGTGGTACATCTATCGCATTGGAACTGCCGAAATAAAATGTTCAAACGTACCTACGTTCTGTATTTTAATTTAAAAAACCTACCTGTTACCAACTGTTCGTCTAAAACTGTAAGCCATATGTTTGTAACTATTACAGCGCCATCTATAACAAAGCGAAAAAAGCGGTCCAACTAAAACATTCATATTTATTTACGTACTAAACGAATATGTAAGAAAAATGGGGGTGCCTATTTAAAAAACGCAGTTGATTCCGTTTGACCTATGGCAGCGCCATGTAGCGGGCTAACCATAGCGCCATCTGGTATCCCCCTTCGAGTTAGACAGGTATAGTTCGTTCTAGTTCTTTCGTTTGACGCTTATTTCGTGAGATATTTGACCCAGTCATGAACAATGGACCACCCTATAGAGCAGAGAGAGCTGTGACAAGACGTCAGCCAACTGCACGCTGACCGACCCCTCTCCAGGATGACAATGCGACAGCTGCGGCCCCTAAGTGAAGAGAACATAAGCGCAGCGGCCGACTGGCCGCGGCCCAGTTCTGCAGCAGCGTCAAGACTAGCAACTATGGCAGAAACGCCGAAGCTCATTACTTTCCTCGTATATTCTATGTAGCTCAATCTAGGAATTGTTTCACTGAAGACATTGCTTATTTTGTCACCCTTTGCTTGCGACACATCTGTGTTATTGTCAAAGTTACGGATTGTCATTGTTCACTTCGTAATAAAACTCATTAATACGATTTGTTTGATTTGTTTGTCTAGCGATACGGGAAAGTAGGTTACCTAGACACCCCATATCCGACGACTAGGTAGGCTTCAACACTTTTATTGAGAGTTTCTAAATTGTTAATTCCGTACAAGTGAAGAAAATATTTCTATGTAGCTATGAAGTGTATCATGCTGAAATGCAATGAAAAGCCTTCACAACACCTTTCTTAGATTGAATGTTATGGGATGTTACAAGTAGTTGTATTTAGCTAATACTTTACTACAACTTTATATCTCTGATCTGGGAAATACTCATTCTCTGTTCCCAGCTGATACTGTGTCAGCGTAACACTTACATACTAAAGGCGACAGGCGATAATACCCTGTACTGACACATATGTTGCGTTGATATCAAAGGAACTGTGATTCTGATATGTTTTCACACGTGTTTTCCAATGACGTAACTCAAGACCGAAATTTATTTGGAGGTGGGAAGCTATTTTTTCCCTTTTTGCTTTGCAGATTGTTCCTAACAACCTTTACAACTGCTATATTCGGTTTGCGCGTCCTTAGACCTAAAAACGTTGACTGTAAGTTAACATAGTTTTCAGATCAGTGTTGTACGATGCTTACGATTAACGTACATGCTCAGCTTGTTAATCAGGTGACCTCTTCTGTTAGCAGTGGTTCAACAAGAAACGAGAAAACAGTGACAACTATACTCTCATGGACTTCGTGATCCTTTTTGATTGCAACTGACCGCAAACGAATATTTTTGTCTGCAAAGCAATAACGCTCTTCGTTAGGCTGCAGAGATACGTTTTGCAAAGCTTGAAGCTAGATTTGCTGTTTAACGTACAGGACCACTAAAATCCGGTACTACAGCCGCAGCGCAGAATTAACGCGTACAATGCCAAACGCTGATGATGTTGTCTCTAATTCCGAAAACCATGTTATCTGCTGCAACATTCTTTTAATAGGATTTGCTCTGCTTCTCCATGCCAACAGGACTCCACATTTTTATTCAGAACATTACAGTAAAAAGTAAATATTGTATATGTGAGTACGTTAACAGCTGTACACATGAATGTACGCTTCACTGGCCGGTGTCTGTATGAACCACATAATATATTCCTGAAGGTATGTTCCATCTTTACAATTAAATGAAAGGCAGTTTCTCTCATATGCTTTTCGCTTCTTTTATTTGTGAAGCATCTTCTGTGACCTGTAGTATGTGTTTATTCTCTTATATGCAGTAAATGCACTGTATAGTACTTACGAGTACGGTAATATGTTACGGTTTCTCATACTCGTTCAAGATTCAAGAGTAAAATTAAAGTCGAGGTGAAAGCTGATGACATTCCTATCCTCTATGAAAGTGAACAAGAACTCTGTTGAATGGAATGAAAAGCCTGATGAGCATAGAATATATCCTGAGAGTAAATCGAAGAAACAAAAAAGCAATTAGAAGTAGGAGAAATGAGAACAGCGAGAAAAGTATCATCGGGTTTGATGGTCACAAAACAGATGAAGTTACGGATTTTGCTACCTAGGGCCGGCCGGTGTGGCCGTGCGGTTCTAGGCGCTTCAGTCTGGAACCGCGTGACCGCTACGGACACAGGTTCGAATCTTGCCTCGGGCATGGATGTGTGTGATGTTCTTAGTTAGGTTTAAGTAGTTCTAAGTTCTAGGGGACTGATGACCTCAGATGTTAAGTCCCATAGAGCCATTTGAACCATTTTTTGCTACCTAGGCAGCCAAATAGCCCGAGACAGACGGAACAACGACGACATCAGAAGCTTACTAGCTCTCACAAGGAGGACATTCGTCGCCAAGATAAGTATTCAAGTATCAAAGAGGAAGATATTTTCTGGAAATGTACGTTTGGACCACAGTATCGTGTGGTAGTGAAACAAGGAGTGTGGAAAACCGGAACAGAAGTGAATAGATTCATTTGAGACGTGGTGTTTCAGACGAATGATGAAAATTAGGTGGGCTGATAAGGTAAGTAATGAGGAGGTTCTAGACTGAATGGGAAAGGAAAGGAATTTGTGGAAAATACAATTAAGAAGACGGGACAGGATTACAGAACATCTGTTAAAACATCAGGGAATAGCTTCCATGGTACTAGGGCGAGCTGCGACGGTAAAAATTGTAGAGGAAGACTGAGATTGTAATCATCAAGCAAATTACGGAAGACATAGGTTGTAGGTGTTACTGGTATTAAAATAAAATTCATCTGTATAATGCATTTATTACACATAAGAAACAGTTATGTGTTACAGGCCACTGAACATGCTTCATAAGTAAAAGAAGCGAAACGCGTGTGGCAAAAAAACAAACCGCCTGTCATTTAGCTGCAAAGAAGGAACATACCTCCATGAATTTTGAAGCAACTGAAGAACGACAGCATACGGTAAAAATGACGACACGTAATCTGCATCTCCATCTATGTGATTACTCTGCTATTCACAATAAAGTGCCTGGCATAGGGTTCAATGAATCACCTTTAAGCTGTCTCTCTACCGTTCCACTTTTGAACGGCGCGAGGGAAAAACGAGCACTTAAATTTTTCTGTGCGAGCCCTGATTTCTTTTATTTTATCGTGATGATCTTTTGGAGCAAAGTGGAGCAATACTAGTGTAAGTACTAAATTCAGTTTCACGATCTATGTATTTCTCTATTAAAAAGAAATTAATTATTGTTTTCGTTGGCTTACAAATGAATAGTTTTTACAGGCTTGCTTTTGCAAATAATGTAAAGATCACTTTAGACTTAAGAGTCCAATAAGTTACCCGTGGTACAATTCAATAAGCAGTAAGGGGAATTTCGGTGACCGGCTTTAAAATGTATTGCCAATTTCGCTCGTTCGTGATTAAAGCGGTGAACATTCACACGTGACCTTGCATCTCAATGAGCACGGTTATTGCACGGTTCCGAGGTATTGCAGTAAGAGAATTTCAATTAAGCTTTAATCTTACGAACGCACGACTAAAGCAATCACACTCGAAATGTACTTTCAACGTCCGCCTCAGAGTGGTGAAAATGCAAAAACTTTGGTAACTTTTACGACGGAATACGAATTTTGCAAATATAGCTTAATCTGAGTTTACACAGAAAATTCCAAAAGAGCAAAAACGTACAAGAATTCATAATTAACTATTCTGAATATATTCCAACAACAGTTTAAAAATGTATTTCAAGTGAGATATACTGCACGTTACATAGGCATCCCTAAACTTTCGCTTCAGTACATTTACCATATAATGTTACAAATGGACCTTTTTAGAATGATGGTCGTCAGGATATCCTCAACTTTAAAACTTCGTGCTTAGAAGTGACGTGCTATTAAAAAAGCCTCTCTTCTTTTCCTGTCCTTAAAGAGAAATTATGGATGTCTAGCAATCACTGTAACGCTAAAAACAACTTTCCCTTGATTATTATGTGAGAATGACCTGTGAACGAATTTAGACATGTTGAAAACACTTCAGTGTACATCAGTTTGTGTGGTTGATGGAGTATAATGATCGTGAACTTCGCCAGCATTTTGCTTAACCATACATTACTGCCAAACCTGTGAAACTCAGTTTCACTATCAGAAAGAAACAGTCAGTTAACCACATACGATTCGTTCGCTAGAGAAACATATTTGCAGCAAATACACTAAAGTTTAAGCTTTCTGGCAGATCAAAACGGTGTGCTGGAAAGGCCTGGAACCAGCAATCACGTCCTCGGAAGGCAAGGTTACTAATCTGCAAAGAAGTTTCAAAACAGCCAACACTCCGCTGCAGAGAGAATGATTTATTCTGAGGTCATTCCAAGTTGATCTCGTCAGTAAAGCCTTTATTATTTATTACTCAGAAAAACTACCGATTGTCCGTATTAATGCGCCACAGAGCTGAACGTATAATCGAAAAACTCGTATAATCGTAAACTTACTCCACTGTTCTACAAAATTCTACTTCTGTATTTGCAAAACGTCGCACTTGTCACATATGTAAGACAGCTGAACTGCTAACGCTTTACTAACATTAGCTCTCCGGGAAAGGCAAGGTAAACATATATGGTCTCCGCCAGTAACTCAAGATGAAATGAGAAGCAATAAAATAATGGTCAGTCCGATCATGGGATCGTTGCGATTGCTAAAACCTGAATTACATGCATAATTGTGTATCTCAAATGAAAATATTCGTTCTAATTATAACAGAATACTTCATCCTTCACTTTTCTTTCAAAAATCGACGGACTATGCATGGATAAGCCGCACCGGTATGATCGGGGCCTTGTTGTAAAGTATCACTGTCTGGGTCCTAATCGATGTTCATTTACCAACTCCTTATCTGCTGCCAAAATATATGATTTTTAACACTTATTGTACAATAGTCGCTGTTTCTTTAGAATTTTCTTTCGAGGGACTGTACAGCGTGGAGGATCTTCCACGTTATGAACTGTTGTGATAGGTATGTATGTTTACAGTGCTTGCTCAACTATCTCTCTGCAATTGAGCTACATTTCCTATATGAACTCCCACCCAGAGCTACATGTTTCAAGTTCCACCTTGAAATATAACTGCAATTAAACTGTATATGGTTTACTGAACTTTCTAGTTTTCTAAGTGTTCCTTTGCACCTTGGTAATCATTGTTTCTACAACTATCCCGTTATCACACCAGTATCAACGTGGTCATCCACAATGGTGTCAGTTCTATTTGTTCCCGTAAGATCTGATACGTTTCCGTCACGAGAAGAATTACGATGTACCTCTTCTGAGCAGTTTTCAGAGAAACCAGTCAGAATTGTTTCTTTGGTTTCTGGCTGTCTTGTCACACTCAGCAGATACAATCAGTAGTTATTCAAACCGATTATCGCATAATTAAATCGAAGATTAGGTAAAATACTTTTTAACGAGCTGTTGTTTTCTCTAAAATTATCATTCATAGTATTGCCCATCGCTGGCTACTGCATTCTCCCATCTTTCGGATAGCATACGAATCCTGTGGCGGAAGAACTGGGCGTCTTTTGTGGGGATCAATGAATCGATTCAATTTTGCACTTGTTCATATGATCGGAAGTGCTGGTCAGCCAGACTGTATGCCACTGATCGAAAAAGATGGTAGTCAGAGAGAGCAACGTATGGAGAATACGGCGGGAGGGATAGGACTTCTCATTCGAACGTTTCCATGTATATTTTGACGGGTTTTGCGACATGGGGTAGAGCACTGACCAGCTGCAAAATTACCTTTTCTTGTCTATCGCTGTACTTTGGCCGTTTGTGTTTCAGTACTGGGCTCGAACGCATCAGTTTCTTTCGATAATGATGTCCTGTGACTGTCTTCGTCTGTTTCAGTAGCTACGAAAACGTTCGCTCTTCCACCGTCATGCCGACCTTCGACATCAAAATCACGGTTATTAAGGCGTTGAAACATTCTCTGCACGTTCTTCCTCTAATAGTTCCCTGACCCAGCATTTTAAGAGCCACAGCCGCAGATTTCTTCATGTTAAAGAAGAAAATTAAAACTTCCCGCATATGGCGAGAAATGGGTACTTAAGTTGACGTACTTAATCGAGACTAACCTTATGATGCAATCACAAATCGACTAATACTTTTATGGCATAATGTTTACAGATGCCTTAGCTTACTGTATTACACCTGCGACTAACTACCCGAACCCCACTTGCCGCAACTGCCGTCTATTGCAAAACGGGGGAAGCAAAGTTGTAGACCTAATATTTTGAAATGAAAATCAATGTGTAATGTAGAACTGCGCCTTTTTCTAGACTGAAGTCAGCTGATAGGTATACCTGCTTAAAGGAAGTCCTTCTAACAAATGAATCATCTTCAATGGAGGTCAGGCTATCAAGTAGAGAAGGAATTAGCATATTTCATCAAAATATAAGAGGTACGAGGGATGAAGTCAGTGAACTGGTTGTAGATGTTGACTCTGACATTATCAGCATATCGAAGTACCACTTAAGTAATTTGACAATTCAGGGGCTTCCTTTACCAAGTTATAGATTAGCTGGCTGTTTTTCAAGGAGTTCTTTACGAAATGTGGGAGTTGCTACGCACGTAAAATCAGTATTCCATTTGAGTCCGTAGACGCATCACGGCACTGCACTGAGCAGGTATTTTAATGTCGTACAAGGGAAGTTGAATTTACTGAAAATAAATTTCTAATAGTTGTTTTTTTTAGGTCTCCTAACTCTGACTTCAGAGCATTTCTGCTCAAGCTACGTTCTTGGTTCACCTTATAGGAAGTACGAAAAATTTGTGGTGACTTCAACTTTAATCTTTTATGTGATTGTGCAAGAAAAATGATGTTGGAAGATCTACTAAACACACATGATTTGATGAAGATTGTGTTTTTTCCAACAAGGGCGCAGGGAAACAGTAGCACAGCCGCATACAATATTTTTATTTATTCTTCCTCATTGGATGGGCATTCTATTACAAAAAGGGTGAATGACATTTCAGACTACGATGCTCAAATTTTAACACTAAAAGGTTGTTGTACCCCAACAAATGTTATACGTAGTTACAAACTACACACATAAAAAAAGGTTTGCATCACCCCGGTTCCCAGAACTCCTGAAGATAGACGTTGACTGTGGATACTGTACCACAGACACAGTCCCTTTGACTGTTCAGAGATGTCACTAAACCTGCCCAAAGATGTAAACAACCATGCAAGAGCAGCGCTTACTAGAGGAGGGGGGTCCTACAGCCGATCAGTTCCAGTCATTCACCAGGAAGGAGATACACGGCTTGTGTTGTCTGTAGTTCAACCATGCCTATACGGTCAATATTGCGGTTCGATCGCGTCCACATTGTTACACGTGACGTGTCCAGGCTTCTAGGAGTGAACGAAAGAAATGTTGTTCTGGCATGCAGGAGATGCAGAGACAGGATCTGTCGATGACATGTCTCGCTCAGGCTGCCCAGGGGCTACTACTACAGTGGATGACCGCTACCTACCGATTATGGCTCGGTGGAACAACGACAGCTACGCTACCGTATTGATTAATGCTTTTCGTGCAGTCCCAGGACGTTGAGTTGTGACTCAAACTGTGCGCAATAGACTGATTGATGTTCAAATTCACTCCCGACGTCCATGGCGAGGTCCATCTTTGCAAACACGACACCATGTAGTGCGGTACAGATGGGACCAATGACATGCCAGGTGGACCGATCAGGAATGGCATCACGTTCTCTTCACCGATGAGTGTCGCATATGCCTTCAACCAGACAATCGTCGGAGACGTGTTTCGACACAACCCGGTCAGGCTGACAGCCTTAGACACAGTGTGCTGCAAAGTGGAGGTTCCGTCCTGTTTTGGGGGTGGCATTATGTGGGGCCGACGTACAACGCTGGTGGTCATGGAAGTCGCCATAACGGCTGTACGACACATGAATGCCATCCTCAGACCGATAGTGCAACCATACCGGCAGCATATTGGCGAAGCATTCGTCTTTATGGACGACAATTTGCGGCCTTATCGTGCACATCTTGTGAATGACTTCTTTCAGGTTATCGCTCGACTAGAGTGGCCAGCATGTTCTCCAGATGTGAACCCTATCGAATATGCCTGAAATATATTTAAAAGGTCTGTTTATGGACGACGTGACCCCCCCCCCCCCAACCACTCTGAGGGATCTACGCCGAATCGCCATTGAGGAATGGGGCAATCTGGACCAACAGTGCCTTGATGAAGTCGTGGACAGTATGCAAAAAAGAATACTGGAATGTATCACTGCAAGAGAACGTACTACTGGGTATTACGTATAACGGTGGGTACAGCAATCTGGACCACCACCTCTGAAGGTCTCGCTGTATGGTAGTACAACATGCAATGTGTGGTTCTCATGAGCAATAAAAAAAGACGAAAATGATGTTTATTTTGATCTCAATTCCATTTTTCTGTTCAGGTTCCAGACTTCTCGGAACCGAGGAGATGCAAAATATTTTTTGATGTGTGTATGCACAAAAGCTAATCATACGGTAGTAGAGAGCTTTTAAAACACGTTAAGGAACTAGAGTGGCAGGACGTTTATAGTGCCGATAACCTAGGTGACAAATATAATGCTTTCCTTAACACACTTCTCATGCTGTTTGAGAGTTGCTTTGCAAGAGAACTTTCTAAACAGGGTACTAGCACTAAGAGGCAGAGTGGTTGTCTGTCTAGTGGATAAGAATTTCATGTATAATTAAGTGGGAATTGTATCAAAATGTTAAAAGTGGTCACAAACAAGCTACACCAGCCCATTACAAACAGTACTGTAAGGTGAGTTCTTAAAATGTCATTAGGAAAGCAGAGTATGTGGTACGCAAATAGAATAGTTAATTCGCAGGATAAAATTAAAACCATATAGTCAGTTGTGATGGAACTGTCTAGTCAGCAGCACAAGGTTCACGATTTGAAGTCAGTTCGTAGTAAAAATATTTGTGTTACTGGTAAGTCAGGTAAATGTTCAGTATTTAACAACAGCTTTCTGAGCATTGCTGGTGAATTAAATAAAAACTTAGTTTCCACAGGGAATAAAGTAACTCTCTAAGAAAATGCCCCTCTGAGACTGTTGTCTGAAATAATCTTCTGTGATACTGACAAGGGGGAGACAGAGTCAATAATAAAATCACTGAAGACTAAGGACTTTTATGGATACGATGGGGTGCCTAGCACAATATTGAAGCACTGTGCTGCACATGTTAGCCCTGTTATTAGCCACATTTGTAATTTTTCCTTTAAGAATGGTCAGTTTCCTGAACGATTACAGTAGCAAAGCCGCTTTATAAAAAGGGAGAAAGGTATAATGTAGACAATTTTAGATCTATTTCTATGCCATCAGCGTTTTCAAATTTTATGGGAAAGGCTGTGTATGCAAGGATCATTGATCATTTTACATCACATAATTTGTTATCAAATGTACAGTTCGGATTTAGAAGTGGTTTAACAACTGGAAATGATATACTCTCTTTCCTCTCTGCGGTAATGGTTGGATTAAACAAGATATTTCGAACGCCAGTCATCTTTTTTGATTTAAGTAAAGCTTTTGATTGTGTTGATCACAAAATATTGCTCCAGAATTTGGACCATGTGAAATATGAGATGTAGCTCACAATTGGTTCACCTCTTACATTAACAACACACAGAAAAAGGTCATTATTCACACTGTTGAGAATGGCTGTGATGTGGGGTCTGAGTGAAGCATGGTCAAATGGGGAATTCCGCATGTATCAGTGCTGGGGCCACTCCTGTTCCTTATTTATATAAATGATATGGTCTGTAGTACTACAGGTAATTCTAAAACATTTCTGTATTCTGACGACACTAGGTTGGCAAGAGTGTTGTGTGTAACAATGGTTCTGTTTCAAATAGCACAGTTCATGACATAAGTTCTTGGCTTGCAGAAAATAAACTAATGCTAAATCACAGTAAGACTCCGTTTCTACAGTTTCTGACACACAATTCAACAAAACCCTGCCTTTTAATTTCACAGAATGGCATACGAATAGTGAAACTCATCAGTTAAAATTCCAGGTGTTCAGGTAGATATTAAACAGTCGTGGAAAGCTCACGTTCAGGATATTGGTCAAAGACTTAATGCTGCCATTTTTACTACTCGAACGGTATCTGAAGTAAGTGATCGCTCGACACGAAAATTAGTCTACTTTGTTTATTTTCATTCGCTTATGTCGTATGGTATTATATTTTGGGGTAACTCTTCCCATTCTCAAAGGATATTTTTAGCTCAGAAACGAGCAGGTTGGGCAATAAGTAGTGTACATTCGTGAACCTCTTGTCGACCCCTGTTCACTGGTCTGGGAATTCTGACATTGGCCTCTCAATACATATATTCTTTACTGTCGTTTCTTGTTAACAATATCAGCTTGTTTCCAAGAATTAGCAGTTTTCACTCAGTTAATACTAGGCATAAATTCAATCTGCGTTTGGGCCGCACTTCCTTGAGTCTATTACATAAAGTTGTATAGTATACTGCTGCATCCATTTTCGATAAGCCACCGCAAGGATTCAAAAATCTTAGCAGTAACCCACGCGGTTTTAAATCCAAACTGAAAAGTTTACTACTTCCATTCTCTCGAGGAGTTCCTTGAAAAATTAAGCTGATTCCTATGTTATATTGTTGATTACCGTTACTTAAACTTGTAGCTTATTTTTTGCTTTCATAAACATTTAGTTTTGTTTGTTATTGCTTTTATTTAGCAATTGTATGTACTGGCACGTTCCATGACCTTGGAGAGTAGCTCCTCCATATGGTCCTTCGGAACTAGACGTGTAAAATAAAATAACATAAAATTTACAATTTATCCCACAATTGACACATTAAGTATTGATTTAAACAGCCACTGCTAACAGTGTCAGTTCAAGTAGTACTTATCAGTCAGAATGTAGTTGTTGGTAATGTTTTGAGAAGGACTGGGCTGGTATTTTGGTTACAAAGATTCACTTTCATTGTTACCAAACTCTAAAGTTTCCGAAATGTAAGGGTAACAGGAAACGAAGACAAGCATCTTACTGGGGCAGAGTGATCAATAATTATTTTTTTCACTTCTACACACCTCAACAAGTTATCTTGAGTATCCGTCCCTATCATGCTGGTGCTGCAATGCATTCTTACGCAAGGAGAGGTCGTTGGTGACGAACCGTAGGGGTATAACTAGAGGGAGCTCTCTATCTCTGCCAGTCAGGCATGCATCCTCTGACTCCATCCATCTTCGAGTCGGTCCAGAAGTCTGGCCTGAATGAACTATGTTACAGACTACAAGACCAAGCTTATGCGAATGTCCTATGCTGTGCTACATGCCCGAAAGTTCGCAAATGTCCAAAAATGCACCCCTCCACTGCTGTCGACAGTTTTTTGCGCAATTAAAATTACTGGCCAGTGACACAATTTTGTAATTTCAATCGTTTTCCCTCCAGAGACTTTGTAAAAACTCCTCTCCCAGTCAATATCTGAACCGCCTTTCTGCCTAACACATGGAACCCAGGACACGTTGTGTACCGAAAACAAACTGCTTTTCCATCCAGTGTGATTTCGCCATTGCGGGAAACAAAAATGGAAATGTCTCTCGGTATCGCCTTGGTGGGCCATCAACCACGAAATAAAATCACAGTTCGTGCTGTTTCTGGTACGCTTGGTGAAGATGTTATCTGAGACCAGAGTCCACGCCTTTGCGTACTCAGAACAGTGTTTCTGTGAAATGCCAATGACCGCAGGGAAAGTTTTCCTCGTTAACTTGAGGGTGCGTTATACGGTGCGGCGCGCATGTTAGATTGGGGCGAACAGTGTTGGGTGGTTTTTAGCAATGTCACTGCGTTCCGCCGTATTGCCGGCTCCGAAGTAATCTCCGACGTGGCGATGGTGTGGTGACTGTCCAACCACCTGCACAAAGCTCTGTTCTTCCGTTTTCCGTCCGCAGCTCGTGGTCGTGCGGTAGTGTTCTCGCTTCCCACGCCCGCGTTCCCGGGTTCGATTCCCGGGGGGTTCAGGGATTTTCTCTGCCTCGTGATGACTGGGTGTTGTGTGATGTCCTTAGGTTAGTTAGTTTAAGTAGTTCTAAATTCTAGGGGACTGATGACCATAGATGTTAAGTCCCATAGTGCTCAGAGCCATTTGAAGCATTTTTTTCTGTTCTCCTTTGACCAAGCGCTTGTTGTCCACCTTGTAAAGGACACTGCCTCCTGTGTCCTAACTGAACGACCACCGTGACGGTCCTTCACTTTCCCAGCGCTTGCCAACTCCTGACCTCTACGTAACTTTATGTGGCATGTATGGAATTCCATTAGAATAGAAAAGGACAGAGACTTAATACTGCCACAACTCCTTAGGGTTGTTAGTGCATTTGGCATATTTAACAGTCGTTAACTTACTAATCCGTTGCATCACCGCTTACATGGATGAGATATGGCTAATCAGACTGGTTAGCCACCTTTCGGTGCAATATTAAAACTCCCCTCACGTTTTCGGAAAAATATTACAACTTATGTCATTCACTACTGCTGCTGAATGGCGTCTCGGTCCAACTGAAGTTGACGGAGAAGGCGGCCCATAGACGAAATCTTTAATAACTCCACGCTCGAAGAATAGTAACACACTGCAAGCGAAGGCGACCGCAGGAGGCCAATGCTGGAATGAGCTACCTGTATGCCCCTTACAGACGATCCATAGTTGAGGCAGCACTCGTCGACATTTGCCATAGCTTGCGAGAGCTAACTGGTAAATATTTTCAGCATGTTCTCGAAAGTTTGCAAAAATACACACCTCCAAGATATCTAGATGTGTGATTCCTGCATCCGAGCAACCAAGGTAACTGTACCAAGGAGACAGCTATTGTCAACACAGGAAGTAGCAGCTTACAATTAGCGCTAAGTGGACAAGCTAAAATTAATCTCAAATTTACACTTTCATTCATATACAAGATACAGTCTGCTTATATCATGTGATTAAACTAATAGATAAGAATGTAGTGAAAGGATTTCGAAATGGACTATTTCATATATGGCACTTGTGGTCTATCAAATTCGGGAACTAATATAGACTGGGCTCCAAAAATCACCTAAGCTGCAGTTCTGGCGTGCTGTGCGAGATTTTTAACACTCTCTTCTCCTTGAGAAAAAATCAAGCTTTTTGGTAGGATAATTTATTGTAGTTCAAAATTATACTGGGATACCTCTCGATTAGAGGCAGCGGTTTCCCAGTTATTCAAGTTAGAGTCCAGACAATCTCACACATTGGGCTTGTGCTGTAGCTTAGATGGTTTTTGGCTTGGGTGGTTTTTGTAAAGCAGTTCCTGGTAGTATTCGAGCTTGGTGGACCACAAGTGTCCTATATTCAGTTGTCCCTCTGGACTTCCTCTAAGCCACTGTGCTGCACTGTAAACTATATTACCATGTTCACCCTGCAAATTATTCCCTTAATATAAAAGTAATTGACGCCAACGATCTTGTAATCATATAATAGACGTCCCTGTGCATATACGTATAAGGTAGTGAGTAATGAGGTAGAAGCATATTCAGAGGAGCAGTTTCATTGCAAGGGCTAGAAAGTTGGGAGGAAGTACGATCAACAACGAAGTTCATTTGAAAGAGAATAACGTAGAACATTGCAAATGGTATGCGAAGATATAAGTAGGTAGTCCGTCAACGGCTGGTTAACAGTACTCCTGAGAAGGCGGAACAGGGCAGAAATTAGGTTGAGAGTAAGTGTAGCAACTACACTAAGCCATCCTATGTTACAGTCTGCATTGGCATTGTGTAGAACCCGCGTAGATGTACGTGAGCTGTAAAGATAAACTGGTTGACAATAACGAGTTGCCCTGAGAAGACGCACAGAAGTCCGCTTTTTAAAGAACACAGCGGCTGCACCACACTGGGAGAACAGAATCCACTGTGCAGCGCCTGTATGAGGCAACCCACAATGCGAGCGAGCGCAGCACAAAGCGGCTCATCAGGCGCGGCCGACCCGTCACAGCGCGGAACGGCGCGGAACAGCGCTCCATTTCGGGCGCGGAGGCCGCCACAATTACTGCACTTCTGCTGCGACAGCGCGCGGGCATCTGCGGTGCGGATTAAGGGCCACGCCGCGGCGACACAGCGAGCACAGTGTTCGCGTTCCCAAGTTCTTCCTGCGACTTACTCGGCTGCGTGACGGCTTCATTTTGCTTGCACAAAGTTTTAGCGCCAGAGGGGCTGCGAACCCCAGCCCACTATAGCTATTTCAAAATGTACGGTGTAACAAGGGCATGCCGCACAGCAGAAGCATGTCAAACACTTTCAGTTACAGACCAACATCTCTTACATCGTATGCGGCCAAATATAATAGTCATGTCGGAGTTTAGGAAATAAACTTTATTGGATATGAAGGAATCTGTGATTCGTTCCACGGAAGAAGTTATAGTTCAGGTATTGCGTTACTCTTCGGGTTACAATAAATACTATCCAGCTCACATTTCTACTAGCCATACTTGGGCCTCTGTGTGAAACTAAGAAAATAGCTCCAAACTATTCGTTTGGACAAAATAAAAGATGTAATCAACATGGAATCCTAATTTCAAGGCCCTCTGCCATTCTGGAAATGAAAAACAGCCCATTATCTATTTCACACGGGATAATAAACCGGTGCAAATCGGTTGGTAACAGGTGGAGCGCTCTCCCACCATACAAAGATGTTTCCTGATATTCCATCCTCTTTCGGGAGTGCATGGGGCTGTTATTAACTCTGATACTGATATTCATGTTGATAACTGTTGAGAAATTCCCAAAATGAGTCGCTTGTAAGATTTTTAGAGTAACTACACTGCGGAGTAAACGCGAATGCGTCAAAGATAACGGTGTTGAAGACATACATAATCATCAACGGAATATTTTGTGAACACTGTAAATTAGTTGATACCATGCTCGCTTTGTTTACTCTTAGAGGCGTACAGTGTTATCTGTGATTGAAGCTCTTGTTACGAACAGTTCTGTCTTTGGTGCAATGTGAAGTACTTTAAAAATCGTAAAACTGATACACCTTCAGAAAAGCTGGAAAATGGCAAACCAAAATATTGGCTCCAAAGATAGCAATAGTCTGGATGAATTTACGGGAAATGTTGGAATATTCGATCCACCGGGAAATCTTAAAAAAAAGTTCCCTGATGAAATTTGCTATACAGTTTGCCACTACTACTTGAATACTGAAAATGTATCATGCAAATATTGGTTTGCTACCAAGGAACATTAACCAGCATGAGTTCCCTACTTCTAACTTTGTCCTATTTGTTCAGATACAATGAACATAAACACCTGGCTTATAAACTTTCATGTAGCGACTCCTATATTCAATTTGGTGAAGACGATTCTGGAGCTGGAGATTTTAGTTGAAATTCGGATTATAACAACGAAAAAATTAAGTCTTTCTTTAACTCTTGTCATGCAGGATACATTAAACTGAATAAAATCTTGATTACATTCTGATGCGGTACACAAACACCATTATTCGCTGACTTCTACATGTGTTCACTACGAATGATATGCTAATAGTTAATTTTCATAGCATATTTGTCTCATGTACTTGTGATATACGGAATTTATGTGTGGATATATGTGTATGTATGCGTATATACAGCTTATATATTGTAACAGTTCTGGTACTAAATGTAACACTTCTGTCACTAAATGTAACTGGGTTTTCTCTTTTGATGCTGTCAATTGTCAGGATGAGCATTCTAAAGCAATCTGTCAGGGTGAAAATATTAAATAAATTAACTTTTCCCTCTTAACAACATGTGGGCAGGGTGGGTTCTTCCTTGGCTCGGGTATGAGGTAGAATGAAACAGGATTTTTACATAAGATAACTTTTATTGAAGTTTCGTACAACTGTATCTTACTGAATGTTCTGGTTCGGAGAGCGGCAGCTGTGTCGTTTACGTAGCCTTCTGCTGCAGCAGCGGCGGCGGCGGCGGCGGCGGCGGCAGTGGCGTCTGATTACGCGTAGCGGTGTGTATCTCGTGTCGCCGTCTCGCCCAGCTGACCGGAGACGCTCAGCGCGAGGTGGCCCGTTTAATTTTTGCGAGCGACGTCGTGCATCGGATGGTGATACCTTGAATGTGGCGTCCCAGTGTTTCTCTTCTCTAAGCGGCCGCGTGTGTTGTGCGTCGACCAGCGGAGCGGCGCGGAGCGGGAAGGCCAGTGTCCCGGACTCGAACCACGGACTCCCGCTTGCCAGTCTTCGGCTGTCAGGTCTTCATCCCAGCTCACAGGTGACTGCTGATGTGAGGCCGTCTCCTTCCCGTCCTCACGAGTCACCCGGGTGCGTAAAATCAGACTTCAAATACCTTTTAACTTCTGTCTTCTGGCGCTGAGGCTGCTGCTTGCTATTCCATTACAGCGGCGGACTTGGTGCGTCTGTGCATGATGTAGTCTCTTCTTGCATGACGGTCTTCAGCACCGAAACTGACTTAAAACAACTGCTACGCTTCTTCACTTCTTCGTCTTCTTCGTCGCTCGTCTCCGTCTTCGTCTCCGTCTCCGTCTTCGTCTTCCGTCTTCGTCTTCATCTGTCGGGCCCACCGCGTCTCGCGTATTTATTCACTTCAGTTCACTGGAGGTGAACGACTTCACGGCCATTGCCTCTTCTGTCACGTTGAAAAGCTTCTCGAAGAATCTTCTTAACGTCAGTCATTGGCTCTTGGGATGTAGGCGAGGGCCTTTGCTCACATGCGACAACTGAGAAACACGTGAGCCGGTCGGGCGATGCCCTGACGGCTGAATCGACAGCGCCCGCTTATGTGGAACTTGCTGACTTCACGGTCATTGTCTCTTCTGTTCTGCTGTTCTGCCCGCTGAATGCCAGTATGTGACTCTCTAAACTAAACCAAGTTTTTCATTTATATTCTAATTTCTACTTCACTTTGATTTCACTAATTTATTTACTTAAGTACCACTTAACAATATAAAAACACCGCCCTAATAGGCCTTGAAAGCCCAGCGGTACAGACCAGCTGCCGTGTCATCCTCAGCCATTATACATCATCGGATGTTCATACGGACGCGCAACACACCACTCTCCTGGCTGTTGTCAGTTTTCATGACTCGTGCTGCTACTATCAATCAAGTAGCTCCTCAATCGGCCTCATAAGGGCTGAGTGCACCCCCACTTGTCAACAGCGCTCGGCAGACCCGGTCAGTGACCCATCCAAGTGCTAGCCTAGTCTGACAGCACTTAACTTTGGTGATCTGACGGGAACTGGTGTTACCAATGCGCCCTATATAAAGAGGTTGGCGCAGGAGAAGAATTAGTGGTGGGTCGCATCAAAACTCTCAAAAGAATGGTGACGCTAAAATAAGGATTAATGCTCCCCAAGTTATCAAAAGTGTAGATGATCCTGCTATCACCGTATGCCAAGAGTTCAAAGGAATTTGTGATATATCTCAAGGAAAAAACCGTACAGGCAATATCAGTCAGCCATTGCCTTTAGAATCACCATGTTTTTATTCGAGAACAGGGAATGTCAAATTATGTTCCTATTCCCTAGAATTCGTCGTTCCCACATATCTCGCCGGTTCTCCGTAGTTTGTCGCGTTACTCTTTGAACTAAGTCTGTACGACCTTGTCTATAAATACTGTCTATTCTAAATTGTTACAGCAGAATTTTTATTCCGAACCATCGGGTTTCACGCTCTCGGCGTTCTGAACTGTTCGGACAATGATTACCTCATCCTGGCGAATAGCACTGTATCTAAACTGCCATTATGTTATAGTCTGGAAAAGGATATGATCTTATCTTCCCCCTGTCGTTCAATGAACGCCTCGGTTCTGTCTGTCTCCTGTCCTCTCTTTCTGTCTCACCCACACACCCATCCACCCACCCACCCACCCACCCACCCACACACACACACACACACACACACACACACACACACACACACACACACACAGACACACACATCTTCTCCGTTACTCTCACCCTCACTCCATCTTAACAGATATAACATGTTTGTAGAATCCAAACTGCAAGTAGAGGCAAAGGGATGAAGAGAGATTTTATTTTAAGATGAGGTAATTACAGACGACACGTACGATTACCTTGACGAAGGACGAGGAGACGATAAATCCGCAACAATGATCTACATCTTCATCAACATTTATACTCCGCAAGCCACCCAACGGTGTGTGGTGGAGGGCACTTTACGTGCCACTGCCCTCCAGTTTTACATTCGTGATCTCCTCGGGAGATATACGTAGGGGGAAGTAATATATTCGATACCTCATCCAGAAACGCACCATCTCGAAACCTGGACAGCAAGCTACACCGCGATGCAGAGCGCCTCTCTTGCAGTGTCTGCCACTTGAGTTTGCTAAACATCTCTGTAACACTCTCACGCTTACCAAATAACCCTGTGACGAAACGCGCCACACTTCTTTGGATCTTCTCTACCTCCTCCGTCAACCTGACCTGGTACGGACACCACACTGATGAGCAATACTCAAGTATAGGTCGAACGAGTGTTTTGTAAGCCACCTCCTTTGTCGATGGACTACATTTTCTAAGGACTCTCCCAATTAATGTCAACCAGGCACCCGCCTTACCAACAATTAATTTTATATGATCATTCCACTTCAAATCGTTCCGCACGCATACTCCCAGATATTTTACAGAAGTAACTGCTACTAGTGTTTGTTCCGCTATCATATAATCATACAATAAAGGATCCTTCTTTCTACGTATTCGTAATACATTACATTTGTCTATGTTAAGGGTCAGTTGCCACTCCCTGCACCAAGTGCCTATCCGCTGCAGATCTTCCTGCATTTCGCTGCAATTTTCTAATGCTGCAACTTCTCTGTATACTACAGCATCATCCGCGAAAAGCCGCATGGAACTTCCGACACTATCTACTAGGTCATTTATATATATTGTGAAAAGCAATAGTCCAATAACAATTCCCTGTGGCACGCCAGATGTTACTTTAACGTCTGTAGACGTCTCTCCATTGAGAACAACATGCTGTGTTCTATTTGCTAAAAACTCTTCAATCCAGCCACACAGCTGGTCTGATATTCCGTAGGCTCTTACTTTGTTTATCAGGCGACAGTGCGGAACTGTATCGAACGCCTTCCGGAAGTCAAGGAAAATGGCATCTACCTGGGAGCCTGTATCTAATATTTTCTGGGTCTCATGAACAAATAAAGCGAGTTGAGTCTCACACGATCGCTGTTTCCGGAATCCATGTTAATTCCTACAGAGTAGATTCTGGGTTTCCAGATATGGCATGATACGCGAGCAAAAAACATGTTCTAAAATTCTACAACAGATCGACGTCAGAGATATAGGTCTATAGTTTTGCGCATCTGCTCGACGACCCTTTTTGAAAACTGGAACTACCTGTGCTCTTTTCCAATAATCTGACACCTTCCGTTCCCCTAGAGACTTGCGGTACACGGCTGTTAGTAGGGGTGCAAGTTCTTTCGCGTACTTTGTGTAAAATGGAATTGGTATCCCGTCAGGTCCAGTGGACTTTCCTATGTTGGGTGATTTCAGTTGTGGCATCCACCTGCAGCAACGTAGGGAAAAATATAAAAAAAAACTAATTAAGTATGGCCTGACGGGGATGTAAATACACTTACTCCACAGTATGTGATTCTGACAACCTCTAAGATGTTACTGTATAAAACTTGTCAATTTGGTTTCTTGCCTGCAATATATTTAACATCACAAGGAAGCATGATACGAATGACCGCTATAGATTGAGCAGTAAAAGACGCAAGTTACTTCCAGCTGATTCGAAACCTTCCGCACTGTCTGTATCTGACGAGAAAAGTTCTTACACATGTAGAACTGAGGCGAAATTTTCGGAACCTGTGCATTACGACATACAGTAACACTAATTTGCCTTATTTTCGATGAGATACCTAAATGCTAATAAGCTGCATTTGAAGGATAGTGCTTACCCGGGTAGTAGACCAAGGTCTTTCTCGTGACGTACGTGGTTCCCGGAATGTGCATCTCACAGCCGAAGATGGTGGGTGATTCGAGGCTGGAGTCCTCCACGTGGGCAGAGGCTCGAACCTCGTAAGCCGCGCCACCCACACCAGGCGTCGCCGACGACTTGATCACCAGGTCGGGCAGCGTCCACCTGCGAGAACGCAACTGTGAGGTAGCCTTAGGCTAGGTGCCAATTGAGGAGCGCATAGGGCAGGGTAGGGCAGCACGCATTTTTTTTAACTTCAGGGCGGACGTTCATGAAATTGACCGAAAATGTGAATTTCTATTTTTTTAAGCTTTATTGCTAGAACTAATGAACAATAAGTTCCCAAAGTTTCTTGATGAAATCACACCCAAAGTGACTGAAAAATTATTAAATATGCGATTCGACCTTCCTGCCACGCACTTTTTGAAGAAATATTTCAATACTTGCTCGCTGAAAAACGATTCCGCGGATTACTTTCACACAAACTTGCATGCGATACATCTATAAGGCTATGATGTATAATCCTTATATCCTTGTATAGATCATGTGTCACTCTGTTCCATATCTTAGAAATGCTGACAGAGGACCTGTTTTGTTGACGAAGAAGCAATTCTTGCTTAACCTTGTGCTACTGATGCCGATGACATGGCTATCAGACATTTTAGCTGACATGAAAAGTGCGCTATGGGATAAACATTTCCACATGGTATCAACAGATGAACTTCCCATTCATCACGTGTGACACACTAGCTGGTGTAAATGTGTACAGGCTCAGAGGAATAATAACCCCGTCATTCACAATGGGAGACTTCCAAATTGTATCCTGGATGTAATCAAGCCCACTTACAGGTTTCTTATCGGTCCCGAACTTATAAAGAAATGTATTCACGGAAAAAACCACAACCTAGAATCTCTAAATTCACTCACATGGGAACAATTCCCTAAAACAACACTTTTATCAGCTACAGTTTCCAGAATTGCCACTCACGACGTAGTTCTTGTATTTAATGATGGGAAGGTAGAGATGATGAAAGTATTAGAATGGGCATTAAAATAGGAATTTCGCTGAAGGCATCTTGACAAAATTAGGTTTACAGCGCCCCTGTGCAGATGAAGAAGTTTAAGGCCTGATAAAGCACAGAAGAAGAAAACAAGAAGCCAGTTGAGGAGCCTAGAATAGAATGAGGACCCTGAGATAAATCTGGGGCATTCTGAAGAGGTGACAAAAGAAAATATTTTATGATGAACTTTAAATTGCTTTTCCTGATAATTACGTTCTTTGGAGCTGACGTGTCATTTCTCAGAATCTATGAGTGCCAGAATTACGAAATTTTGTACACTTATTTATACAGGCCCAATAAATGTTTCCTAAAGAGTAAATTTTGAAATCCTGACTGTAAGATGAGATATGGGGCAGAGTGCTTGGAATTTGAATGAATTACACTTACATAATTATCAACTAAAATTTAATAAGATTGTCCTGTTCGATGTATTGAAAAAATCCTCATGAAAGAAACTTGGTATACGGAATGAAATCAAACATCGAACATCTTGTTTATATCTTTTGAATACCTCTAGAGAAATAGGTATAGAATTATGTTTTTAAGTTAGCTGTATACACTGAGAAGCCAAAGAAAATGATACACCTCCTTAGTATCGTGCAGGGCCCCCGTGAGCGCTCAAAAGTACCGCAACACGATGTGGCCTGGACTAGACAAATGTCTGAAGTAGTGCTGAAGGGAACTGACTCCATGCATCCTGCAGGGCTGTCCATAAATCCGTAAGAGTACGACGGGGCGGTCACTTCTAAACAGCACGTTGCAAGGAATCCCAGATACGCTCAATAAGTCTGGCGGCCATCAGAAGCGTTTAAAATCAGAAGAGTGTTCCTGGAGCCAATCTGTAGCAATTTCGGACGTGTGGAATGTCGTATTGCCGTGCTAGAATTTCCCAAGTCAGTCGGAATGCACAATGGACATGAATGGATGCAGGTGATCAGACAGGATTCTTACGTATGTGTCACCTATCAAAGGCCCCTATCAGGTGTCCCATATCACTCCAAATGCACACGCCCCAAATCATTACAGGGCCTCCACCAGCCTGATCAATCCCCTGCTGACATTCAGGACCCATGGATTCATGAGGCTGTCTCTATGATCGTACATATCCATCCTCTCCATACAATTTGAAACGCGACTTGTCCGACCGAGTTTTCAGTCATCAACAGTCCAATGTCTGTGCTGATGGGCCCAGGCGAGGAGTAACGCTTTGTGTCATGCAGTCATCAAGGGTACACGAGTGGCACGAGTGGGACCTCGGCTCCCAAAGCCCATATGGATGATGTTTCTTTGAACAGTTCGCACGCTGACACTTTTTGATGGCTCTGCATTGAAATTTGCAGCAGTCTGCGGAAGGGTTGCATTTCTGTCACGTAGAACGATTCTCTTCTGATCAGTCCCGTTCTTGCGGCGTCTTTTTCCGGGCGCAGCGATGTCACAGATTTCATGTTTTACCGGACTCCTGATATTCACAGTACACCCGTGAAATGGTCGTATGAGAAAATCCCCACTTCATCGCTACCTCGGAGGTGCTGTATCCCATCGCTCGTGCGCCCACTATAACACTACGTTCAAACTTACTTAAGTCTTGATAACCTGTCATTGCAGCAGCAATAACCGACCTAACAACTGCTCCAGACAGCTGTTGTCTTATATAGGCGTTGCTGACCGCAATGTCGAATTTTGTCTGTTTCCACGTCTCTGTACTTGAATAAGCATGCCTGTACCAGTTTATATGGCGCTTCCGTGTAATCGTAGAAACTTTACGATAAATGTGTTAATTTCATGTTAAACATGGCACAAAACTTTAATGATATATCTTCAGAATTGTGTACTTGGTCCATCTATTTTATGGCGTGCGTTTTTCGTGAACGTCCCGCCATAACAGGTGCAACTGGGACCGCGCAAACTGGTACACGATGCGATGATGGCGCGACTCCCGCCTGCGCCTGGTCGCTTGGCGTTGTGGTTGTGTCTCATTTTCTCGCACAGCACGCCACGCTAACGATGTGGGAGAGGTGAGGCGGGATGCGGGAGAGCAGTCCTCCCATATACGCCCCCTTCGTCACCATGGAGTACTAGCAGAAGCGATCACGAAGATATTGCCTAAGTACTAACTCTGATTATCACAGAACAGCCACATGTTTTTCGCCTTTTATGCTCTCGAGATTTCATTATTAGCACATTATATTTTTCAGTTACTTATATAAGCATTGTTTTGCCTTTTCGTTTCGTTATTGTTTCATTTTCTCAAGAACGATACACAATTCAATGGCAGGTGGAAAGTTCCACGGGAGTATCCCCTTTGTGCTCCTGCTAAAAAGCGTACTAGGTCTAAAGTATGTAAGTTTCACTGTGATTACTTGATATGAATGTAACATGAGACATCACATTTTTACTGAAAGCTAGAAACAGTTGAGAAATCTCTACGAGTGACAGTTTTTTTAAATGGCGCATAGTGATAAGTTAAAGTGTTTTAGTGGTGTATGAATAGTACCAGCATCAATAAACTAATCACACAACAGGCTACACAAATAAAGAATGTGGTCGTTATTATCACGAAAGTATCAGAATTATTCTCAGTTGCTGACAGTACACTGACCATTGTGTTCATTCGATTACTTGTTTACTCTTCTCAGTAATAACTCTTTCACTCGTGAATCTCACATGGTCAGGTGAGTAGCCATTTTGCGTCCTATGTGCGTCATTATTTTCATATTTCTCAGGTGAAAAATAGGGAAAAAACCTTTTGTCAGTTTCCACTACACTCCTTCAGTATCAAAAATACGATAGGTTGCTGTGATTCCACTAGAATTGCAGCAGAATTGGCGATTTATATTTCTGTTAATTGTTAACGTTTTCTCATTTGAAGAAGCGTCGTCATTTATGAGTAATGCCTCTATTTAACGGTTGTAATTGTGTATCTTTTGCCAAAACACAATATAATTTTCACAAACTTAGCTTGCAGTAGCCATTGTGACACAATCCTGAAACAGTGTGGGTCATTAAACAAGTAATTGGCAACCAGTGAGTTCAATAATTTACGGGAAACCTCTTTGTATCGGCTTTCAGTAACGTAAGAGAAGAAATTTCACGTTTATTTTCGTACTAGGAAATTCTCTTTTCACTAGCCGTTGATGACTTTTAAAAAATTACATTACTGGGATAAAAATAGGAACTTCCGTACGTCAATAATTAGGAAAAATATTCTCCCTCCTGCGTTCTACAATTTGCCAAAGTCTACTTTCGATATCGCAGCGGTTTAGCAGCTATGAATGTTGTGAATATTTCGTTCTCGCGTGGATGTTATCAGAAGTGAACGCGATACATAATATCCATTTTCTCGAGGCTGGCTGCTTCAAAGTACAAAGGCAAAAATAAATATCATATGTCTTAACATGTGGTGTAATTTGCACCAAATTGAAAATCATGGGGATTCCTATTTTTCACTGCAAACTTACCGAATTTCTGACTTGTGTTACTGAAATGCGAATATCACAATAAGTACGACCATTAGCGAGAGGAAGGGCACTTCAGCATTAAGCTGACAGTTCAAATAAAAATATTTTGTTTGTCTGATAGCTCCTATAAAATGGAAAGGTGTGTGAGTATATTTTCGTAGGAGTTTTTCTTGTCTTGAATGTTAAGAATTGTGCTCAGCGTCGGTAGAAAGATACGCAGCACAGAAATGAGTATAAGTGATCTTTACTCAGCGAAGATGCGCGCTAGATTTACATGTTGATCGCGAGAAGAATAGAGGAGACAGACAGTTGAGCTTTGGTGTTGGAAGTGAACATTCGAGTTTTGGTTCAGTAGCAATAAGTATCAAACAATGGAGATTTTTGGGAATTATATTGTCGATTAATAGAAGAAGTACTGTGTAGAGAAAATGAACTGGTTTTTACACTGGTAGGTTTGTACTATTTGTGAATGATGGATTACCGTTAATATTTAAATTTGTTTTATTTGCGGCAGCGCTTTGATAATGCAGCATTCTTGGTTCGTCAGACATTAAGATCAGGAACCTTTTTCCTTTTCTTCTTTCTCTTTTGTTAGTATTTATTGATCATTGTGAGATAAACTGATTTAAAAATAGATTTTGGAATTTTGTTAAAGGAAAGATTATACCTATGAAGTTAAATTTTTGTAATTCTTGGATTACAGTTGCATGATATCAGGTAAAGCTTAATTATTACTGAAGTGTCACTACATGTTATTAAGTCAAATTATATGTCTTTGTTATTGAGTTAATTTAACGCAATTCTCCACAGCCTAAGAGTCAATTACTTTTCAATTTGTTTAATCCCATTATCAAAAATGATAAAATGGAATGAGCGTATGGCATCGTTGACAGGGAGGCCCCAACCGGGGAAGTTAGACCGCCACGTTCAAGTCTTATTTCAGCCGAAGCAACATTGGGCGACTTGCGCGCCGGTGATGACGATGAAATGATGATGAGGACAACACAACACCCAGTCCCCAAGTGGAGAAAATCTCCAACCCGGTCGTGAATCAAACCTGGGCCCGCTCGCGAAGGAAGCGAGCACGTTACCACCTAGCTAAGCAGGCGGACATAAAAAATGATGAACTAAGAATGATAGCAATGTCTTCAGAGAACTCATGCACCTTTGCGTTTCTCAGTAGTTAGATTTTGCGGCTCTGTTATCGAGACTTGCTGTAGCTACGAGAACAGTTTGTAGTGTATTATTCACTGCGACTCGGGTAATCCAAATAGTGTAAACAACAGCATGTTTCTTTAATTAAATTTAACACGGACTAAATTTAGTTTCAAAGTAATCAGTTTTTCATCAAAGTTTACAGTCAGATTTTGGGATAAAATAATTTTCAGATACTGCACGATTTTCTTAGAATTCTCGCTGTTACATTTCTCTAAGCATTCTAGCAGTTGAATTTTGTCACAAACAGTTTGAGTTATGCAAGCTATCAGCTTAAAGGTATGATATTGGTACCAGTCAAAATAATAAGTCCAAACTGTAGCATTCTACAGAAAATTTAACATTAGAAACACAATCAACATTGCAGATGCACTTTCATTAAAATAAAGTTAAACGGATAACTTTAAAAATCTTTTGAGGAAGATCATAGGAGCCGGCCGCAGTGGCCGAGTGGTTCTAGGTTCGGAACCCAGCGACTGCTACGGTCGGAGGTTCGAATCCTGTCTCGGGCATGGATGTGTATGATGTCCTTAGGTTAGTTAGGTTTAAGTAGTTGTAAGTTCTAGGGGACTGATGACCTCAGATGTTAGATCCCATAGTGCTCAGAGCCATTTGAACCACTTGAAGATCATAGGGCTCACGCATCAATTCAGCCAGCGCAGCGTGTAGCCAGCTTGCACGGCAAAAAATGCGCAGGACCTGCACGACACATGTGCAACATATGCGTCGCGCTGTAATCTCAGTCACCACACACTAGCAATATATGTCTGAGTCCGTTCTTACGTGTTAACTGTAGAGCACTCATTACACATTCAGCCAAACCTATTCTGACAGAGGTCACCTAGTGACCAATGTAGGCTTCCCAGCACTTCGACCACTGGACCTCTACGTGACCAATGCGTGGTTGGTACAAAAGCTGTTGAATACGTTCGTCTCCCTTCATTGCCCACATAAAGTAGCAGCCGGAAATTACGAATAACTGGGAAAAAAGGAAATGGAAAGGCTGATAATACAGTATTTAACCACAAAATGGAGTCATTATGTATATGTGATATCTCTTCTTTGTGACATGTCTGAAGGAACAGACACTTCAGTGCGGATGCACAACAAGCTCGAACTCTTAAGAAATGCTGCAAGTAATGAGTATCATGGGCAAGGGCCACTACATAAGTTGAGAGAAGTTGAGAAATTCAGTGTGAAGTGAGGCGTGCTAAGGTAGTCCGTCCAGCGGCGATGACCACTGCGTCCAGATGGCGCTGTGGTCAGCGCATCTGCCTAGTATGCAGGAGACCCGGGTTCAAATCCCAATGGCACCAATTTCGAACTGTCCCTATTGATTTAATCAATGCCCAAATCGTTGTGTGGAAAAGAAAAGAGTGCTCCCTCCTATAAATACTCAAGTGATTCAGTGATTAGCATACATTATACTTCAGTTGTGGCTACCCTGTACTCTGTAGTGTACAACCTAATCCCACAGAGACCCGATTTTTATCCTGATACTATAAACAGAATCCTCAAATTTCGGCTACATTAGGTATAATTTTGGTCCTTAGTTCCACGGTACAGAAATCCTCAAGGATGTAAACTATGTCATGAAACAAGATCGACAAGAAAAGCTTGCTCCATAAATGGTAAGTGGATGTTGTGTAAGTAGAATCTGTCTCCTCTTTAATTTCAAGGTTTATTGTCAAACATGTCTCAAATATGTATTTATGATGGAGAGTCATACAATTTTAACCACCACGTCGAAGAATAAAGTTCGTTATTTCTTTCTTTCTTTTTTTTCCATGGAGGTCCGTGTTTTCGTTCCTGATAGACATCGAATTCCAGCACCACAGAACCGTAGCACGGCACTAGGGGAACCAAAAAGAAATGGTGCAGGTGAAGTATCGCGTCGTGATTCGTTTACGGCAGCAGCGGACGTTTTGCAGCTGTGTCGGGTTTACACCGAATTACTGCTTTACCTGTCAATGAAATTTATACTTACTTGAACCAGTCAACTTAGCTTCGAAACAACAGTCAGGAGCTAAAACTTTACGTCCAACCATTATCGATCGTACATCCGCAAATTTCGAAATCAGTGCCCTACCTAAAATTACTTATTTTTAAGGAAGTAGTTTATTGTGGTGAAATACACTCTAAGGCAGAAAAAAATTGACGCTCACCGAAGGAATTTTCCGAATTGGATGCAAATTGACAAATGTGACGTGCGTCTAGAGACAAACAAATGATGATAGTTTTAGAAAAGCTGGATGATCTATTCAGGAGGAAGAGCTTAACAAATCGAGTAAGTCAATAAACTATTGGTCCTCCTCCGCTGCTTATGCAAGCAGCTATTCGGCTTGGCATTGACTGACCGGTTTTGTATGTCCTCCTGAGATCCTACTCAACTGGATCACTAGATCGTCAAAACCCCGAGCTGGTTGGAAGACCCTGCCCATAATGCTCCAAATATTCTCGCCAAACACTTCGGCTACCTTTCTGGCCAACGTACGGTTTAGAAGCAACGAAGATAAGCGGTACATACACTCGCCATGCGCTGATGGACTTTATATTTCTGAAATGAAAGCCCAGAATGGCTTGCCGTGAAGGACAACAAAACGGGTCGTAGAGTATCACCGACGTACCGCTGTACTGTAATGGGGCCGAAGAAGATAACCAAAGGTGTCCTCCTGTGAAATGAAAAGGTACACTAGAGCATTACTCCTGTATCCCACCTCTGTCTGAGTCGTTCCCAAACACCTCTTCGAGCTGGAATCTCATTTACTGGAGTAGAATTGCCTTCAGTGATGGCCGGCCGATGTGGCCGTGTGGTTCTAGGCGCTTCAGTCTGGAACCGCGTGACCGGTACGGTCACAGGCTCAAATCCTGCCTCGGGCATGGATGTGTGTGATATCCTTAGGTTAGTTAGGTTTAAGTAGTTCTAAGTTCTAAGGGACTGATGACCACTGATGTCATCCATAGTGCACAGAGCCATTTGAACCTTCAGTGATGAGTCCCTTTTCGAACTGATGACCAGCGAAGATTTTTCGAGAGACGTCGTGGACAGTGGTGGGATACCACCCTGACTGTATTTGTTTTCATAGCAGGGTCCTTTTGGTTGCCATTTGCGGCATTCTTACAGCACAGCTGTGCATCGACGATACTCTACGCCCTGTCCTTTTCCCCGTCACGGCAGGCCATCCTGGGCTCTTACAGTGTACAATAAGATACAATGATTACCAACACTTCCTTAAAGTTGTTTATATTAAGCAAAAAATTAAAAAAGTGACAAGATCCGTCTAATTTCTGTATCCACAAAACTTTTAATCGACATAAATTTTACAGAATGTTTTCTCCGTGCCAAATGTATGTTAAATTCACCCTTATAATTTGTATTTCAGACATGTTTCCTTCCTTTTGTTTCAAGAAGATCACGACAATGTTGTCATCTCAACATAATCGGCGCAGGACTGCGCAGATGATGATCGAGTGAAACGTGAGATACGCGTCTGTACATATAGCTGTCTATGCCTTTGCACTTAGATGAATTATAGCTTTTTCCACCTATGATGTATACTTTACTGTATTGAATCGTACCCAAAACATGTGTGTTTTCTGTATTTTTACTGTCACACTGCCTTTCACTTGCATGTTTTAATATGACGCAATTTGTATTTAATAACCGCCTAAGAACAACGTCGCTTTCTAGAGCTGTATCCCAATAATTCATGCGTTCGTTTGAGTTTGAGACTTACAAAGCGATCTGACATCGCGTTGTTTCAGGTTTCCATTGTGTTTTGCCAACATTGGACTTGAGTTACTTTCTCACATTCAAAAATGCAGTGAAACGTGCAGTTGCGTCTTATGACGTCACAAATTTCCACGATGACATTTTATGTACACGTATGAAGACTTTCATAACCGCGCTCATTGTACCAGCATGTCTCATATGAAGTGCTTTTCTGAGCGTTCTAAGACACAAGAAATATTCATCGGTGAGAGTCAAAAGACCGACATTAGATGTATGAAGAGATTATGCGATGTGTGCAAGAGAAATGTCTATAGAGCATACCGGCATCACGAGTAGCTGTTTCCAGACAATATTTGAATTTCAGACAGAACGGTTTGTCTGTACTTCAGGCTACCGATATTTGACGTCCCATCCTTGTCAGTGCTGGACATGCTTCAGTCTACCTTTTGCGAAGTGATTATACTTGTCAAATTCAGCTAGAGGCACATTAATACGGTATGCTAATAAAAACGTCGTGGATATAGAGCAGGTTGGCGCTGCCGAAACCCCGGTGTCAGGCCCAATAAAGTTCCACAAACTTCACATTTTCCAATTAAACCTTGTGGCGATATGCTCAAGCGGCACCACAGCGAGGGCGTCGTATTAAATAATGGTTGTATTTTGGCCGGAGGTGCTCCAAACATGGGAGAGACTAGAAAGGAAAGTCATTATTTCACAACAGCTAAGAGCCGCTGATAAAACAAATCTTTTTAACTACTGGTTGCAGATTATCGTTAACAGCCTTCAACAACCTGTGTGACAGCATTTTTACGGTCCTTTTTACGGTGGTACCAGATATTATGAAAACCATCCTGCACCTCGAGAACAGTAATGTGCCTTATATAATCCATGGTAAAGGGCATTGCTGTATTTACGTGGTCTTCGAACACTGTCGTAATCATCCGTCTGTGTGGAGTGCACACACAAGGACATCATCCAAGCCTGGGCTTGAATTGCATTTACTGTGTATGGTGTCCTGTCATCTTCCGACACAGAAAGTAATTGAAGGAAAAATGAAGTGCACCGGACTCTCATTGGATCGACTGAATTGTGCGGACATGCAGATACTGAGTTAAGAAGTTCGGGCTACAGTGACTTTGTGGCTCTCTTGTGGAAGGATATTTGAGGAGGGTAATACAGGTACTTGCTGTGTGCGGGACCCACAAGACGAAGAATAGCACTATTGCAAGTTAGATGTCCTATAATTAAACCAGCCGGAGCGGCCGAGCGGTTCTAGGTGCTTCAGCCTGGAACCACGCAACCGCTATGGTCGCAGGTTCGAATCCTGCCTCGGGCATGGATGTGTGTGATGTCCTTAGGTTAGTTACTAGTAGTTCTAAGTTCTAGGGGACTGATGATCTCAGATGTTAAGTCCCATAGTGCTCAGAGCCATTTGAACCACATTTTTGTCCTATAATTAAACTATGTCCAAAACACCTTCTGACAATCCGTTTAAGAAAAGTGGCTCGCATTTAATAACAGCGGCCTCAATCCTCTTAAATCATATCCTTCATTGTTTGTTCGAAAGTAAGTAAACTACGCACAACTGTGTTGTTTCCTTTTTAACAGAAAACTATCTCTTCCCAGTCATCCTCGTTTATTACTCCCTCTAGACTTTTGTACATGATATACATTACCGTCCTCAATATCTTTTATTTAGCCAACTTATCTTAGGATCGGGAACGTCTAATACCATCTCACATTATAGAGGGTTATCTCAAAATTTACAGATACTAGTCAGGGCACATTTCGTGCCGTGACATGTTAGAAAAATAGCCCAACAGTTTTTGCAACGAAAAAAGATTGAATACCCAGCGACAAGATAACGTTCTATGAGTCGGGGCGTGGAATGTCAGAAGCTCGAACATGGTAGGGAAGCTAGAAAATCTGAAGAGGGAAATGTAAACGCTCAATCTAGATATAGTAGCGGTCATTGAAGTAAAATGGAAAAAAGAGAGATTTCTGGTCACATGAGTATAAGGTAATATCAACAGCAGCAGAAAATGGTATAACGGCAGTAGGATTCATTATGAATAGGAAGGTAGGGTAGAGAAAGCGTTGCTGTGAACGGTTCAGTGAAAGGGTCGTTCTTATCAGAATCGACAGCATTCCAACACCGACAACGATAGTTCAAGTACGGGTACTGACGTCGCAACTTAAAGATGAAGAGATAGAGAATATATGAGGGTAGATGAAGAGATTGAGAAAGTATATGAGTATATTGAAAGCGTAATACACTGTGTAAAGGGAGATGAAAACCTGATAGTTATGGGGGACTGCAGTACAATTGTAGGGGAAGCAGTACAAGAAATGATTACGGGAGAATATGGGCTTGGGACAGGGAATGAGAGGTAAAAGACTAATTGAGTTCTGTAGGAAATTTCAGCTAGTAATAACGAAAATTCTGTTGAAGAATCACAAGAGGGGGAGGTATATTTGGAAAGAGCCAGGTGACACGGAAGATATCAGTTACATTATTACATAGTCACACAGAGATTCCGAAATGAGGTGGTGGATTGTAAGCGTAGGCATGAGCTGATACAGACTCAGATCACAACGTAGTAGTGATGAATAGAAGGCTGACGTTTAAGAAACTAATCAGAAAGAATCAGTACTCAAAGAAGTGGGGTATAGAAGTACGAAGGAATGAAAAGATAGGCTTCTTTAAGGCTATAGATACAACAGTAAAGAATAGCTCAGTACGCAGTAGACTTGAAGATAAATGGACATCTCTAAAAAGGACTGTCGTAGAAGATGGAAAGAAAAACACAGTTACAAAGAAGGTAACTGCGTAGAAACGATGAGGAAAAAGAAGAAACCTTCAGTTGCTCGATGAAAGCGGGAAGTAAAAAAATGTTCAGGGCAATTCAGCAACACAGAAATACAAATCACAGAGGAATGAAATAAATAGGAAGTGTTCAAATGGTTCAAATGGCTCTGAGCACAATGGGACTTAACATCTATGGTCATCAGTACCCTAGAACTTAGAACTACTTAAACCTAACTAACCTAAGAACAGCACACAACACCCAGCCATCACGAGGCAGGGAAAATCCCTGACCCCGCCGGGAATCGAACCCGGGAACCCGGGCGTGTAAATAGGAAGTGTAGGGGAAATTAAGACGAAAGAGCTCAACGAAAAATGTGAAGAGATCGAGAAAGAAATTATTGTTGGAAGGACTGATTCAGCATACAGGAAAGTCAAAACAACCTTCGGTGAAATTAAAAGCAAGGGTGGTAACATGAAGAGTGCAACGGGAATTCCACTGCTAAATACAAAGCAGGAACGGATAGGTGGAAGAGTAAACTGAGAGTCCCTTTGAGGGAGAATGTGTCTGATGTGATAGAAGAGGAAACAAAACTCGATTTGGTAGAAATAGTTTATCTACTATTAGAATCATCATTCAAAACAGCTTTCGAGGAATTAAGATCAAATAAGGCAGAAGGGGTAGATAACGTTCCACCAGAGTTTCTAAAATCATTGGTGGAGGTGGCAACAAAATTACTTTCGACGTTGATGTGTACAATATACGTGTCTGGTGACATACCATCTGACTTTCGCAAAAGTATCATCCACACAATTCCGACGACTGCAAGAGCCGACAAGTAAGAGAACTATCGAACAATCAGTTTAACAGTTCACAATTTTAAGTTGCTGACAAGAATAGTACAGAGAATAATCGAAAAGAAAACTGAGTATTTGTTAGCTGACGATCAGTTTGGTTTTAGGAAAGGTAAAGGCACCAGAGAGGCAATTCTGACGTTCCGGACGGTAATGGAAGCAAGACTAAAGAAAATTCAACTCACGTTTATAGGATTTGTCGACCTGGAAAAAGCGTCCGACAGATTAAAATGATGCAAGATGTTCTAAATTCTGAGAAAAATCAGAAAGCTATAGGGAGGAACGCTTAATATACAATATGTACAAGAGTCAAGAGGGAATAATAAGAGTGGACGACTAAGAATCAAATGCTGAGATTAAAAGTGTGTAAGACAGGGACGTAGTATTGGGCTCTTACTGTTTAATCTGTAAATTGAAGAAGCAATGACAGAAATAAAAGAAACGTTCAAAGGTGGAAATAAAATTCATGGTGAAAGGATATCAATGATACGATTCGCTGATGACATTGCTATCCTGAGTGAAAGTGAAGAAGAATTACGTGATCTCCTGAATGGAATGAACAGTCTAATGAGTACAGAATATGGACTGAGAGTAAATCGAAGAAAGACGAAAGTAATGAGAAACAGCAGAGAGAAACTTAACATCAAGATTGAGGGTCACGAAGTAGATGAAGTTAAGGAATTATGCTACCTAGGCAGAGAAATAACCTATGACGGACGGAGCAAGGAGGACATGAAAAGCAGACTATCACTGACAGAAAGGGCATTCCTGGCCAAGAGAAGTCTACTAGTAGCAAATATAGGCCTTAATTTGAGGAGGAAATTTCTGAGAATGTACGTTTGGAGCACAGCGTTGCATAGTTATGACACATGGCATGTGGGAAAACCAAAACATAAGAGAATCGAAGAATTTGAGATGTGGAGCTACAGACGAATGTTGAAAATTAAGTGGACTGATAAGGTAAGGAATGAGGTACTGCACAGAATCGGAGAGAAAAGGAGCATGTGAAAAACACTGACAAGGAGAAAGACTAGGATGATAGAACATCACTTAAGGGAATGACTTCCGTGATACAAGAAGGATCTGTAGAGGAGAAAACTGTAGAGGAAGGCAGAAATTGGAATGCATCCAACAAATAATAATGGACGTAGGTTGGAAGTATTCTCTGAGATGAAGAGGTTGACACAGAAGAGGAATTTGTGGCGGGCCGCATCAAACCAGTCATAAGACTGATGACTAAAAAAAAATTAATTTTTGTGTTTAATTCCTTTTGCCTTCTTCGGTAAAGCATGCATATTACACCAGTTCAAATAATCCATTTCTCAATCATTTCCCTTTATACTTCAAAAGTCAACTTACTGTGTGTCACATCAATCCCTACTTAATACCAGAAAGAGAGTGATCAAAAGCAATAGTGTAGGCACTAGGATCGAGCTTCAGACTGGCAAACTCTTCTTATTTACGTGGCACCGTGATGAGGGAAAAGATCTTTAAACGAAAACTGAAACTTCCACAATTTGCGTCAGTCTCTGTCTAATCTCCTAATAGATAGATAAAGATAGTTTTAAAAACTTTATTTTCATTTTCGTGTGATATCACTCTCCTTCTAGATTCTTATATTATAAGGTACCAATCATCAGTGAAGGTATAGTCCATCGTTTAGTTTCAAACACTCTTAAATCAGTTGCAATTACGTTTCAAGAAGGCAGACAAACATATTACAGAATATATGTATGAAACTGCTGTACTGAGTGGTGATTGATGTTTAATACCTTCCAGAATGACTTGTTTTGTTGTGGATGATGTGTTTTATTTTAAATTAGTAAAACAGTTATCTTCGTTTTACTAAAATTAATAATCAAAGTTGCTGACATGTTTTGGTTACCTACAGCCGCTTCGTAATTTCTGTCTTTTCTCTTTCACCACATTGAACATCTGACATAAAGTGACCTTGTTTGAAGCGCTTGTGACATTTTATGACGATTAAATATCATTCTCGTTCAGTACTTCCATCAATCCCCTACATTTGTTTCAGTGTGAATGGGAAATAATGCTTGTAACGAAATACGACCGAAAAGAACTGTTCGCCGGTAACGTACTGAGCCCTGTAACTTTATTTCTAATAGTTCTTTTTATTCTGATGGCCGGTCACTTTTCTTCTGAAAATTAAAATTTCCTCCAGATCAATAATAAAATACATTTTGCTGATGACAGAGGCCTCAAACTGGACTACGTTACTGTAAACAGACAATCGTTTATTTTAGAGTTTTTCGAAAACTGCAACAACAGATGAAAACATACATAAAACGCGGTATTTGGTAGAATAAGACAATTAACGGTATATGAGATAGCTTCCACACCGACAGGAGAGGGTATCTGCATCTGTATCTACATGAGCACTCTGCAGTTCACAATTACGTACCTGGCGTAGAGTTCTTCGAACCACCCTCAGACTATTTATCTGCCGCTTCACATTCCAACAGCGCGTGGGGAAAATTGAACTTTAAATCTTTCTGTATCAGTTCTGACTTATTTTGCTATGTTGATCATTTATTCCTAAGTAGTTTGGCAACAGTAAAACATTTCCACATTCAGAGGAAAATATGACTGAAATTTCATGAAAAGATCTCGCCGCAACGAAAATCACCCTTTGTTCTCATGATAGCTATCCCAACCCGCTTTTCATGCCCGTGACACTCTCCCCCCTATTTCGTGACAGTACAAAACGAGCTACCCTTCTTTGAATCTTTCGATTTCCTCCGTCAATCCTACCTGAAAAGGACACCACACAGCGCAGCAATACTCTAGCGGAAGACGAACAAGCGTTGAGCAGGCAGTCTCTGTAGTAGACCTGTTGCGTCTACTCAGTGTCTTGCCAATAAAACTTATTCGTGGTTCCATCTTAAGTTGTTCGTATTTGTAATTCCCAAGTATGTAGTCGAATTGGCAGCCTGTAAATTTGTATGATTTATTTTATAACTTAAATATAACGGATTTCTTCTTGTACACATGTTGATGACGTCATACTTCCCCTTACTGACAGACTACTGCCACTTTTCGCACATTCAGATATCGTGTCTATGTCGATTTTCAACTTACTTTGATCTTCTGATGACTTTACTAGACTGTACAATGACAGCCTCACCTGCCAACGGTCTAAGAAGGCTGCTCAGATTATCTCCTAAATTAATTATGTAATTTAGAAACAACACTTATGTAGTTTAGAAATAACACTTCCTTTGGGAACGCCGGAAATCACTTGTTTTCCTCGGCATTTACTACTTAGTGTAACCTTTCTGAGAGCAAATTACGGATCCAGTCCCAAAATTGAAGCCAATTATTCATTTATTCCGGTTATCAACTAACAGTAACTGTTGCTATTGTGCGAGCCTGTACCATCCCGATTAACTATTGCAAACCTACATCCTTCGGAATTTGCTTACTGTAGTCATCTTTTGGTCCGCCTCCATGATTTTAACCCCCCACCCCCTACCTCCACTCCCCACTTCCCTCTAATACTAAACTGGTAATCCATTTGTCTCAGAATGTGTCTATGTGGCCGAGCGGTTCTAGGCGCTTCAGTCCGGAACCGCGCTGCTGCCTCGGTCGCAGGTTCGAATCCTGCCTCGGGCATGGATGTGTGTGATGTCCTTACCTTAGTTAGTTTTAAGTAGTTGTAAGTCTAGGGGACTGATGACCTAAGATGTTAAGTCCCATAGTGCTCAGAGCCATTTGAACCATTTTTTTAGAATGTGTCCTACCAACCGATCTCTTCTTTTGACCGAGCTGCACCACAAATTTCTTGTCTCACCAATTCTATTCAGTACCTCCTAATTAGTTACAAGATCTACCCACCTAAACTTCGACATTTTTCTGTAGCATCACATTCCAAATCTTCAGTTCTCTTTCCATCTAAACTGTGTATCGTCTGTGTTTCATTTCCATACATGGCTTCACTCCAGACGTATACCTCCAGGAAACACTTCCTAACACCTAAAACTGGATTCCATATTAACAAATTTCTCTTCTTCAGAAATGCCAGTCTACATTTTATGACCTCACTACTTCGGCCATCATCAGTTATCTGCTGCCCAAATAGCAAAACTTATCTACAACGTAAAAGTGTCTCGTTTCCTAATGTAATTCCCTTACCATCACCTTATTTAATTCGAATACATTCCATTATGCTTGATTTGTGTTTGTTAACATCCGTCTTATGTCCTCCTAAAAAGACACTGTCAGTTCCGTTCAACTACTTCTCGAAGACTTTTGCTGTCTCTGACAGAATTACAACGTCAGCTGTAAACCTTCAAGTTTTTATTCCTTCTCCCTGAATTTTAGTTTGTATTCAAAATTTTTCTTTTGTTTCCTTTACTGATTCCTCAGTGTACAGATTGACCAACATCGGGATAGGCTAAAACCTAGGCTAAAACCTTGTCTCCCTCCCTTCTCAAACACTGCTTCCCTTTCAAGCTATTCGACTCTTATAACTGCCATCTGGTTTCTGTGCTAGTTGTAAATAGCCTTTCGCTCCCCGTATTTTACCCCTCAAAGAGAGTAAGTATTCCATTCAACAATATGAAATGCTTTCACTAAGTCTACAAATGCTATAAATATAGGTTTGCGTTTCCTAGATCTGTCTTCTAAGATAAACAGTGGGTTCAGTATTGCCTCGCTTGTTCCTACACTTCTCTGGAATCCAATCTGATCTGCCCTGATGTCGGTTTCAGCCAGTTTTTCCGCTCCTCTACAGAGAATTCGTGTTAGTATTTCGCACCTATGACTTATTAAACTGATAGTTCGGTAATTTTCGCACCTGTCAGCAACTAATTTCTTTGGAACTGAGAATATTAAATTATTCTTGAAGTCTGAGGGTATTTCGGCTGTCTCATACATTTTGCACATCAGATGGAAGAATTTTGTCATAGCTTGCTCTCCAAAGGCTATCAGTAGTTCTCACGGAATATCGTCTATTACCGGTGCCTTGTTATGACTAAGATCTGTCAGAGGTCTGTCAGATTCTTGTCGCAATATCAAATCTCCCATCTCATCTTCCTCTATATCCTCTTCCTTTCTGTAACACTGTCTTCAAGTTCATCATCCGCTTTGTACTCCACCCCACTTTCAGCTTTCGCTTCTCTACTGGTTTTACATCTCAACTCTTGATATTAATACAGCTGCTTCTCTTTTCCCCAAAGGCTTCTTTAATTTTCCTGTACGCCCTATCTATCATTTCCCTTGTGAAATGTGCTTCTAAATACCCAAATTTTGTCCCCTATTGCTGCTTGGCTATTAGACAGTTCCCGTCAATCTATTTTTTGGATCTTTATGTTCCCTTTTGCCCGCTTTATTTGGTGTATTTTTGTATCTTCTACTTTCATTAGTTAAATTCAGTATCTCCAAAGATCTCTACTTGGCTTTATATTTTTACCTATTTGAACCTCTGCTGCCTTCACTGTTTCATCTCTCACAGCTAGTCATTCATATTCTACTGTACTCCTTTCCCTGTTCTAGTCAGCTGTCGCCTAATACTCCCTGTGAACCTCTCAACAACCTCCGGTTATTTCATTTTATGCAGGTCCCATTTCCTTAGTTTCCTACCTTTTAAATTATCTACTTCAGTTCCGGTACAAGATAAACTACTTCCTACAGCTACAAAGATGCAGCCACCAACTGTATTTAATATCTTTTCTAACGCTGTTAGGTCGTTTGTAAAAATTTTTATCTCCAGCTTTAGCTAGCTTTCGGTATCTATACAATTCGAGCTTCAGTGCTTTCTATTACCACTTGGAGCTCCGATTCTTCCTCAGCACAGCTACAACAGTGTACAATTGCAATAGCGATTGTTGCTATGTTAGCCCTTTCTTCCTGTGCACGTAATGCACAGTTTGAAGCTGAAGCCCAATCTGCACTTTCCCGAGATCCTCTAACCTAAATAAAAAGTCCATTCCACACAGCTTCCACTACCCATGTAGCAGCTTCCTGCATGCACTGAACACCAGAACGACTAAGTGGAACGCGAAACGCCGCTATACCAAGGCGCAAGTCGAGAGATCTGCAACCTACACGGTCGCAGAATCGTTTGAGCCTCTGACTCAGGCCCTTCACTCGGCTATGTACGAAAGGTACGCAGTCTGTTCTGTTGATAATGCTACCAGAGGTGAGCTGTGACTCCTCCCGCTACGCACACAGGAATTTTTCCCCTCCTTTGCAGCCATATCCCTAAGCGACCCCATTATGCGTCATATATTGTAGCTCCTAAGTATCAGTAAATCCACACTCTGCCCGCTCTTGTATCCGAGATGATTTTTCTGGAACAGGGAAAACGACTGCATTTGGCTCAGGGTCTTCGTCAGCCACAGACAGCGCCTGAAACCTGTTGGTCAGATGGGGAGGCCCCCCTTGAAAGTCTTTGCTGCCTGCCACACCTTGAAACGTCCTCCTACTCGATCACTGGAGAGGGGTCATCCTCAAAGTGGGCTTTACACGAGGGACGTGCTGGACGTACCTTTTATCCCCACGTCCAGCTCCCCACAGCGATGCCCATTGGCAACAGCCTCAATCCGAGTGGAGGAACTACAGCGTAAATTGTGATTAAAACGTGGAACTCACAAACGAAAGGTTTTGCTCTGAAGTGCTGCTTCCTAGACGAGAGGTGCTGATCAACTACCGAGTTCTACAGTTGTAACTGACTACTTCGTCATATTAAAAGCAGCGGAGGTAACATTAAAATTTTTGTGGGAATTCCACTGTTAAATGCAGAGTAGATTGTGGAAAGAGTACAATGGAGGCCTCTATGAGGAGGAAGACTAGCTTGATGACGTGATGGAAGGAGAAACAGGACACTTAAGAGAGAGTGCATCCAGTACCGTAATCAGACTGTAAAAAAGTATTGGAAGACTTAAGAACAAATGAGACGAAGAGATAGATAACATTCCATGAGAATTTTTAAAACCTTTAGGGGAAGTGGCAACATAATGACTATTAGTGTTAGTGACTAGAATGTATTGGACTGGTGATATACCATCTGACTTTCGAGAAAACATCAGTCACAAAATTCCGATGCTTTCAAGGGCCGACAACTTCGAGTATATCGCACCATCATCTTAACAGCTCATGCATCCAAGTTACTGACGAGAATACTGTACAGATGAATGAAAAAGAAAATTTAGGATGCGTTACACGTCGATCAGTATTGATTAAGGAAAAGTAAAGGCACCAAAGAGGCACTGACTTTACGAATGATAATAGATGCAAGTTCTAAGAAAAGTCAAAACTTTTTCATAGACTTTGTCGACCTGTAAAAAGCGATAGACGACGTAAAATAATACAAGATGCTCGAAATCCGGGGAAAAACGTAAATAAGCTGCAGGGAAAGTCGGGTGATACACTCTTTGGACCGTTACAATAGTTCAGATATTCATGTCGACATCACATGAAAGATTAAGAGAGAGACAAGGTATAAGAGGGCACTAAGAAGGCAATAGTATGTGTAAAGGATGTAAAGAGAGATGATTTAATAATGATGGAGGAAATGGAGGAGAATGGATAGAAGGGAAAAACGGCATGGAAACTGCCAGAAGGTGCCGGAAAATTCCAGGTCGATTATATCACGGTGAGAAGAAGATTCTGAAATCGGATAGGAGATTGCAATGCGTTCCCCGGAGCAGAAACATATTCAGTTACAATTTAGTAGTGATGAAGATCCGACTGAAGCTTCAGAGAACCGTCCGGAAGAATCCATGTGGAAGGAAGTGGTGTACTGAACTACTGAATGATGGCTGAATTCCTCTAGAGTTGTAGACACTGCGATAATGGGCATCACGGTAACCGGTTAAGTTGAAGAGGAATGGAAGTCTCTGAAAAGGGCACTCACAGAAGTCGGACGAGAAAGGTAATTGTGAAGAAACTTTGGGTAACAGAAGAAATTCTTAAATTGATTGACGAAAGAAGAAAATACAAAAAGTTCAGGAAAAGACAGGAATATAGAAACACAGCGACTTAGGAGTGAAATAAATAGAAAGCGGAGGGAAGGCTAGGCAAAATGACTGGAGGAAAAATGTGAAGAAGTTAAGAAAGAAATGGTCACAGGAGGACTGATTCGGTGTAGTGAAAAGTCGAGGCCACTTTCAATGAATTTGCAATTAAAAGCGTCAACATTAAGAGTGCAGGAGGAATATCTCAAACGCAGTGGACAGATAATATAATTGGAAAGCGTGCACAGAAGGCATCTACGAGGAACGTAACTGTCTGATGACTTGATAGGAGAAGTAACGGGAGTCAGTGTAAAAGACATAAGTTACCCAGTATTGGGATCAGAATTTGACAGAAGTTAGGAACACTTGAGATCAAGTAAGGCGGAAGCCATACACAACATTTATTTCCAACTTTCTAGAATCGCTGAAGTAGCAACCAAACTATTGTTCCAGTTAATTTGTAGTACGTGTCAGACTGGAGATATACCGAAGACCATCTATACAATCTCGAAAATGGCAAGGGCAGATAAATGCGAGATTTATCAGCTTAATAGCTAATGCATCAAAGTTTATGACAAGAATAACGTAAGGATGACGATCTCTTTGGTGAAGACGAGTTTGGATTTAGAAAAGACAGACATGTCAGAGAGGAAGTTCTGACGTTTTACATGATAATGGAAGCAGGACCTTAAGAAAAATCAAGATATATTCATAGCATGTATTGATCTAGAAAAAGCCTTCGATAATTTAAAATGATGCAACACACTCGAAATTTTCGGGAAAATAAGGGTAATCCTTATCATATGACAGGAAATATGGAATATGTATAAGAACGAAGAAGGAATATTAAGAACGGAAAACCAAGAACGAAGAGCTCGGATTAAAATGGGTGTAAGAAAGAAATGCGGTCTTTCCCTACTACTGTTCACTCTTTAAATAGAAGAAGCAATGATGAAAATAAAGGTTAGTGAGCCGTTTGGCTCGATCAGCGGTATTCCCGTCCCCGGAATTGGTCATCTTTCCGGTGGTGTGCGCAGAGCGCGTGGTGGCGCCACCTACCGGGCCGATCGGAGAGCGAGGGGTAAGCTCTATCAAGTAGCGAGGATTTGGCTTTGGGACTCCTAGCAGTAACGTCGTTGGCGAAGTCGGGCGGACGGTACAGACGCCGTGTGAGGCGGCAGGAAGACCACATCTGAAAGGGGCTGTTTACCCGGTTGACGGCGCCGTAGCAAATATCTCCGGCGTGGACTCAGCCACGTTCTGGGAAGCCGTTGGTGTATTTCGCTTCCTGCATGTATCCTGGCACCGGTATCTGCGGCGGCTGGCTTCGTCGAACAATCAAGAGTGTAAGGGCCTTGGTTGTGCAGTAAAGTGTGGCCGGAATCGACTACTGGGTTCGGTGCTGTTGACTTCATTTTCTTGTCCGGCCGTTGCTACTCCTACTGAGTCTGTCCCCAAATGAGTGTAATTTCAACTCGCTTAGTACGCAATCTACTGGCGAGAGCAATATGTGATGTGATGATTAACATTTACTAGGGCCTGAAGTGCTCATACATTCTGTTTGTAGATTGCTACTGTCAGTTTTTAACCGCCATTGAATACAGTTTGGCTGGTCCTTGTCTAAGTGCCACCTGGTTATTGGATTTATATCATACGACGGAGTTAAGCTGGCCAATTGCTGTAGATATACATGGATAAAATTTTCCTGGATATATTTTGCTGTGAATTTCAATAAGATAACTGTTACGTTTGTATATGAAGTAATAGTGTGTCTGAGAGACACATGTCTAATTATAAATGACTAGTTTCATAAATTCTTACGTGTTACTGAGAGGCCAGTTGTTATTGTGTGTTTAAATAGTTTGAAACTGATTCTATCAATGAAAGTACAAGAATTCCTTCAGTGACAGTATGTGGAATTGTAATTAATTCTGATTTAATCACATATTTAAGTGTGGCTATTTGCTGTAAGCGCTTTGTGTTCTGCGTCGGGGGCGAACTCGATGTACCATTAGCTTGCTCGCTAGTAACTTGCATTTTGATTTCGTTTTATCCGGACGTCTGCTGTTTGTCGTGGTAGCGGGTGTGGGGTCCTGGGTTGTGTCCTGCTTGCGCTGTTGTGTATTTTCCGCCCCCTTTGCCCGCGCGTCCCGGCTGGCTGTGTATCTAGTTCGCTCGTGGCTTAATGTATAATTGGCCTTACGCACATAAGATAATAGATTTGTACTGCTTAGCTGAAGTTCATTAATAGGTTAATTAATTCTACAGATGATGTGCTGTAATGAATTATTGTGTTTCTAGTTACATAAGGCAGAATCGTCTATTGTAAATACCCGCTAGTTCTGAGATTTTTTGTACCTATTCGTGACCGTTGCTGCTCCGTTTCGGGGTCCATGCCGAGCCTGTGTTGGAAACAGCTGAGTGAGCGGGCGTTTGTTGAATCCCACGAGGTGGATTGGTCACATGAAATTTCATATTTTATACCTACATTGTAGGGTGCCTGCCATTTAAGTAACGTGGTTGTGTGCCATGGTATCTGATTTGTTGTTGCCTGTACTCTGAATTACTTTGGTAATACCAATCACTTCAGTAACGAAAGACTACATTTTCTCGTTAAATTTTAGTGAAGTGTCCTTCAGGTTGATCATAGTGTTTGAGTAAATAATTTTTAACTCATTTCACTAATTGTGTAAGAGACCGTAAGTATCGTGGTTTATGAATGTTTAAATTTTGAAGTAACTTGCTCTAATCTAAATGGTAATCTTAAAGATGTGTGGTAATTTTAAAAATATGTTGATGGTTTTACTTGTTAATTGTACTTTTTAAATTTGCCAAGTAGGTGCAACTATCGATGGTGATTGCCTGATGCGTCACTTGGTCCAGTCCTACCATCCCACAGCCTATTGTGCTGAGCTTGTGACGTTGTGTAAAAGGCTGTGCTGACAAATCAGATAGATTATGAAGCGGAATCAGATTTCAGGGTGAAAGTATATCGCTAATGACACTGATAGGCTCCATGAAAATGAGAAAAAATTATGACACCTGTTTAGTGGAATGAGCGGTCTACTGAGGTCAGAATATTGAGTGTCAACCGAAGAAAGACGAAAATAGTGAGAAGTAACAGAAATGAGGCTGGTGATAAAGTTAACATCAAAACTGGGAACCATGAGGTACACGTGGTCACGAAATTCTTTTACGTTAGAAGCAAATCAACGTTTACGTACGAAGCACAGGTAAAGACACTTACGCCACTGATAACAAAGACTGTGCTTAATTTGGGGAGGAAATATCTGAGATCGTGCATTCAGTGCGCAGCACAATATGGCTATGAATCATGAGCTGTGGGTAAACCGCACATTGCCATAATCGAAGCTTTTGAAATGTAGCGCAATAGAAGAATATTGAAAATTAGGTCATCATCATCATCATCATCATCATCAGCCAATTCAATCATTAGATGATGTGGCCTCTTCGAGTCGTGGACTCAGGTAGGCTTTCAGCAGTCTTCTCCAAGTGGGACGGTCTTGGGCAGTTCTCTGCCAGGTGTTACCAGCGATCTTCTTGATGTCTTTGTCCCATCTGTCTGGTGGTCTTCCTCTAGGCCTCCGGTGCTCTCTCGGACTCCACTCCAGTACTAGCTTCGTCCACCTGTTGTCTTTTCTTCTTGCGACGTGGCCAGCCCACTGCCATTTCAAGGAACCTACTCTCTCTAAGATGTCATTAACCTTCGTCACAGACCGGATGTCATCTGCCCTTTTCCTGTCCTTTCTTGTATAGCCCAGCATTGATCTCTCCATGGCTCTCTGTGCTGTCCTAAGTTTCCCTTTTGTGAATGAGTTCAGTGTCCATGTCTCGCATCCGTACGTCATCACAGGAAGAATGCATTGATCAAATACTGCTTTCTTCAGATTTACTGGCATTTTTGATCTGAATACTTTTGAATTCTTCCCAAATGCTTGCCAACCAAGCTTGATGCGTCGATAGATTTCTGGTCTTATGTCTCCCTTCATATTTATAATCTGGCCAAGGTAGACACATAGAAAGCAAGGACGTTCTTCCAAATTTTGCGAGGAAAGAAATAAGTGGAAAACATTGTTACAAAGAAGGGAAACGATGATAGACCAATGTTAAGACATCAGGGAATGCCTTCCATGGCACCAGAGGGAGCTGTAGAGAATAAAAATTTTATAGGAACCCAGAGACTGTACTATATCTGTAAGTAACTGAGTATAGTGGATGCAAGTTCTACTATCAGAAGGAGAGGTTGACAGAGAAAAGAAATCCGTGGTGGGCAACATCATATCAATCGGAAGACTGCTACAACCCCTTCAGCACTATCCCCCACGAAAAAATTGTGACGACCTCTCCATACAAATAGAAAAAGTTTTGCTGCAATGTATCTTGAGCCAATGTAAACGTCACAAAGACCGTAGCAGCATATTTTTCAGATATTACAGATACAGTGATCGAATACCCTACTAAAAAGAAAATTATCCAAGCGTTTTTCCTGGAAAGGAGTATGTTAAGAAATGAAGAATTATTTTCACCTATATTTTATAATCTGTAGCTGCCAAGCAGAGATATGTTTACCTTGTACTCGTTATCCTGTCTCTATGGACAGAAACGAAGTGGATGGTGCGCAGAATTAGCGGTGTCGCGATTGCTTTCGTTCCCTTTTATTATTTACAGTTTGTATCACTTTCAGAAAAATACGCGGCGACGGAGAGAAACCTCGTACATACGGTGGTTATCTCTTTGACCGAAAGCAGTTTTATTAGAAAAAACAGGATTTCTGGATCCGCATGTTTGCCTTTCATTCGGCCAGTAATTGCCACACGTTCTGGGGACCGTAGTTTTGATCGCTTTTTCGATGCGATTAGCGTCAACAGTGGTGGGATGGAAATTCACCGCGCCACCCGCTTCCGGGACGTTTGTTTTCGGGACGTGCTGCCCGGAGCCGGGCATGCGCAGTGCGTACCACGCCGAGCGTCCGTCACTGTCCTGACGCGCCATTTGGCTCGCGCGCGCAATTTGCGAGCGGTCGGGGCGCGGGCGGATATTACAGCAGCACCGCCGCAGCCGGCCTGGCTCCGTGACCGGATGACTCGCTGCCTGACTGACTGGCTGGCTGACTGACTGACTGCTGGCGCGTCCGACAGCCACCAGTGCGCGGCCGTCACGGGCCGCCGCCCCAAACAAAAGCGACGCGCAACCAAAAAAGATGGACGGTGCTCGGCGGCACTGCACGGCTGCTTCGGCAGTCAATGTCCCCAGTACAGTGGCGCGGGAACGTTGGCGATTTACGGCGCTACGCGAGACGGCTGACCGTAAAATATCCTCCTGCCGTATTCAGAGGCTACAGAAACGTGGAAAGGCTTTGTGTCTAATATAGCTATCCTGAATCTCATCAAAGGTTGCGCTTACCTCATCATATACACGGTATATCATAATTAGCAGAGAAATCTAACACGGGTGAATATACGAGGACGACGGTTCAATCACGCGTCCGGCCATCCTGATATAGGTTTTCCGTGATTTCCCTAAATCACTCCAGACAAATGCCGGGATGGTTCCTCTGAAAGGGTTCAAAAAACGGCTCTGAGCACTATGGGACTCAACATCTTAGGTCATAAGTCCCCTAGAACTTACAACTAATTAAACCTAACTAACCTAAGGACATCACACACACCCATGCCCGAGGCAGGATTCGAACCTGCGACCGTAGCAGTCCCGCGGTTCCGGACTGCAGCGCCTCTGAAAGGGCACGGCCGACTTCCTTCCCCTCCTTCCCTAATCCGATGAGACCGATGACCTCGGTGTCTGGTCTCCTTCCCCAAAAACAAACCCAACCCAATATACGAGGGTAATCTCAAAAGTAAGGTCTATTTTTTTATAAGTACAAAGACCTGTTTAATTCTACAATGGTTTACATCAGATTACAGCTTGAACAATTAGCTATTTTTCGACATAATCACCATTTCGGTCGATGCATTTTTGTAGAGCTGTGCCAGTTTTTTGTATGCCCATGTTATACCAGCTCGCCGCCAAGCTGTTCAGAAAGCTATGAATCTCTTCTTTTACCTCGTCGTCGGAGCTGAATGGCTGGGACCAAAATTAAGGCAGAAAGGTACTGTGAGGCTCTGAAAAAATTCAAACGGGCAATTCAGAACCGGTGAAGAGCAGTGTTGAACAAGGTCGTACACATTCTCCATGACAACGCTCGCCCACACATCGCTCGGCTAACCGTTGCTCTCCTGCAACTGTTTCAGTGGAACATAATCACCTACCCAGTCTGTAGTCCTGACTTGGCGCCCAGTGACTATGACCTAAAAGAACGATTGGCTGGAAAGCGATTCAGCTCCGACGACGACGTGAAAGAAGAGGTTCATTAGTTTGTGAACAGCATAGCGGCGAGCTGGTATGATATGGGCTTACAAAAACTGCCACAGCGTCTACAAAAATGCATCGACAGAAATGGTGCTTATGTCGGAAAATAGCTAAATGTTCAAGCTGTAAACTGATGTAACCCATTGTTGAAATAAACTGGTCTATGTACTTACAAACAAAATAGTAGATTTTACTCTTGGGATTACCCTCGTACATGACAAAAGGAGCCTAAAAGCCCTAGTAAATATGGAAGCGCAAACGAGCCATTCACTAGACAATTGTGTAATCTATGGCTACAAGCTGTTGTTGACTTCAGTAGGAAATATCGTCCTCGTTGGTTGAAATGTAAATTATGGTAATGTTTCACGTCGTTCATCGTTTCTGAATGTCCTTCAAATACCGTAGGAAATAACACCTTTAGCTAACAATCAACAGTAAACCTTTTGTAGATTTACCTCTTGTGGTAAAAATGTTTGTGTGTTGAGAATGAAATTGAGATGGTAAAATTTATAGGACAGTTATATGCACATATACAAAGGAAGTGTATCTACGCCCAACCAACCGACATGAAAAATAGTTAAAGACGTAGTTAGAAGAGCAACGAGTAATGAGTAATTCCGGCTCTGGCGTTTCAAGACACGGCGAGATACGTCCTCTATTCTACCTTGCAGTTCATTCGGTAGTTTGGCGTGTAATTGTACGCCGAGATAATTCTCGTCATTTTAACTTAGGGCATGATTTTAGCAAACTTATTAATCAAAATTTAAGGGCTGGCACTGGCCAAATAACTCATGGAGGCCAATTTGTTTCTATTCAGTTGTTTTGATCAACTGTTTTCTAGATAAGATTGTGTAGTTTGTCTCAGAATTTGTCTGCCATTGATGTGTGTTGTGTTAGACAATTGGCAGCGGTCGACGCGAGCATACTGGGAGCAGAGCACCACGGGGGCAGAGAGATATTCAAGGCCCTGTCCTCTGTTTTAGATCTGGGGGTATGTTGTCACTGTTGCGTGATTCCATCTTTACGGTGGAGAATTATAGCATCTGAAGTTCAATTGCAGTGCAGTGTTGAATACATTTCTATGTCATTTCCTGTCTCATGAGTCTCTCATATTGATTCGAATCCTTTTTCTACTCGGGTCTATCGCTAATTCGCAGGCAATATTAAACCAACCTCGTTTTAGGGGTAGTGTCATATGGTCATGTTCTAGTTGTAATCGTTCTAAGAATATTGTTGATTAATCAACTGAGTAAGTAAATTTGAAGATTGGTTTGGTCAAAATTAAAGCACCTCCTTAATTGTTTTAATCATTTGTATATAGTTTTGTTTAGGAAAGTTGGCTAGCCAAACCTTTAAAAGATCTGTGTTCTTACCCTTAATCTCTTACTCAGCTGATTGGAAGTGTTGAGAGTTCTGATGGGAATTGTATGGACATTTGTACTATTTAAGTAAAGTTTTACCTTAGTATATTTACCAAGTCCTATTCAAATTTTATGGGTCTTGTTCCGGTTTAAGAAATTTATTTGTTACTTGTCCAAGTGGTCTGGCCTTGTAAGGCAGTCTCCTGTATTATTCTGATTGTGATTTTATAATGCTTTTGATTGTAATAAATTATGTAGCAACTACAAGGGATTACTATTGTGATTTACGTGTGTCACTACCATGAATCATTTCACCGAGATAGATACTGTCAAGAGTGTGCCAAGAATACCAAATTTCAGACAGTACCACAGAGAATCAGTGACCTTCATGTAACGACCGACAGCAGTGGTGTTTGTGTAGAGCTGTCAGTGCTAACAGACAAGCGACACTGTGTGAAACAAACATGTGAAATAGCCACAGAAAGCAATGTCTGACGTACGATGAACGTATCCGTTGGGACACTGCGGTGAAATTTGGCCTTTATGGACTATGCAGCACACGACCAACGACAGTACCTTTGCTAACAACACGACCTAGCCTGCAGCGCCTCTCCTGGGCTCGTGACCATACCGGTTGGACCCTGGACGACTGGAAACCCGTGGCCTGATCATATGAGTACCGATTTCAGTTGGTAAGAGACGATGGTAGGGTTCCAGTGTGGCGCAGACCCCACGAAGCCATGGACGCACGTTATCAACGAGACACTCTGCAGGCTGGTGATGGCTCCATAATGGTGTGGCCTGAGTTTACATGGAATGGACTGGGTGCTCTGGTCCAACTGCACCGATCATTGACTGGAAATGGTTATGTACCGCCTCTTGGAGCCCATCTGCATCCAATCATCAACTTCATGCTTCCAAACAACAACGAAATTTTTATGGATGACAATGCGCAATGTCACCTGTCCCCAGTTGCTCACGATTGATTTAAAGATCCTTCTAGGCAATGGAGCGAATGATTTGGCTACCCCTATGTCCCTTCGTGAATCGCACTGAACATTTATGAAACATAATCAAGAGGTGAGCTCGTGCACAAAATTCGACATCGGCTAGACTCTCACATTTGTAGACGGCTATAGAGTCCATTCCACGTCAAGTTGCTGTACTACGCCGGGCAAAAGGAGGTCCGACACGATATTTGGAAGTACCCCATAACCTTTGTAACGTCAGTATGTTGCGGTGTTACTAAGTCTTCGTGGATAATGGACGTTGCTTTAGTTTACGTTGAAAATTCTACATCTGCATCTACATCTACATCCATACTCCGCAAGCCACTTGACGGTAGGTGGCGGAGGGTACCTTGAGTACCTCTATCGGTTCTCCCTTCTATTCCAGTCTCGTATTGTTCGTGGAAAGAAGGATTGTCGGTATGCCTCTGTGTGGGCTCTAATCTCTCTGATTTTACCCTCATGGTCTCTTCGCGAGATATACGTAGGAGGGAGCAATATACTGCTTGACTCTTCGGTGAAGGTATGTTCTCGAAACTTTGACAAAAGCCCGTACCGAGCTACTGAGCGTCTCACCTGCAGAGTCTTCCACTGGAGTTTATCTATCATCTCCGTAACGCTTTCGCGATTACTAAATGATCCTGTAACGAAGCGCGCTGCTCTCCGTTGGATCTTCTCTATATCTTCTATCAACCCTATCTGGTACGGATCCCACACTGCTGAGCAGTATTCAAGCAGTGGGCGAACAAGCGTACTGTAACCTACTTCCTTTGTTTTCGGATTGCATTTCCTTAGGATTCTTCCAATGAATCTCAGTCTGGCATCTGCTTTACCGACGATCAACATTATATGATCATTCCATTTTAAATCACTCCTAATGCGTACTCCCAGATAATTTATGGTATTAACTGCTTCCAGTTGCTAACCTGCTATTTTGTAGCTAAATGATAAGAGATCTATCTTTCTATGTATTCGCAGCACATTACACTTGACTACATTGAGATTCAATTGCCATTCCCTGCACCATGCGTCAATTCGATGCAGATCCTCCTGCATGTCAGTACAATTTTCCATGTGTTACAACCTCTCGTTATACTACAGCATCATCCGCAAAAAGCCTCAGTGAACTTCCGATGTCATCCACCAGGTCATTTATGTATATTGTGAATAGTAACGGTCCTATGACACTCCCCTGCGGCACACCTGAAATCACTCTTACTTCGGAAGACTTCTCTCCATTGAGAATGACATGCTGCGTCCTGTTATCTGGGAACTCCTCAATCCAATTCCTCGTCTTCTATTACATATTCCGTGCATTCAGTAGTCACATGTTGATAAACATCAACATATGGTTTCAAACACCTTCTGAAGCATTCTTATTATTCCCAAATGAATTAGAATATGAACCTGACTTGTAGCTATCATGGCTTAAGCCGCCGTAATATAAATCGTATCAACTCCTCAGTTTTCCTGTAGCTTTGGCACGACTGTTTTCGAAGAATTATCCTGGCAATTGCCAACTCAGACGCATTTCGGAAGCTTGACGTTCGTGGAACTCGTTCTGATTGCTGGTTTATTCAACGAACATCATTAAATGATGGACCACTTCCAATTATGATATACTGTTGTTAAACATCGTAGTCTTCTTTATTCGAACGACACTGATAGAACGCATGGTGTTATAAATTCGCGCCGCGCGGGATTAGCCGAGCGGTCTGGGCGCTGCAGTCATGGACTGTGCGGCTCGTCCCGGCGGAGATTCGAGTCCTCCCTCGGGCATGGGTGTGTGTGTTTGTCCTTAGGATAAGTTAGGTTAAGAAGTGTGCAAGCTTAGGGACTGATGACCTTAGCAGTTAAGTCCCATAAGATTTCTCACACATTTCAACATTTTTTATAAATTCGCGTTCTTATAAGTCAGCAATATTTCAGAGTGGAGTGATACTTTCAAATTTTATTTTTAGACCTTTTTTAATCGTTTCATTTTTGATAAACCTTAGACCTAGAATGGTTGTGTTTTTGTACGACGTATTCTAGAACTTGAGTGGAACTGTTCCACTTTGAATACCCCTCCGTTGCATCGTTAATGCTTAATAAAGGGACTGCCGGCCTGTTTGGCCGAGCGGTTCTAGGCGCTTCAGTCTGGAACCGCGCGACCGCTGCGGTAGCAGGTTAGAATCCTGCCACGGGCATGGATGTGTGTGATGTCCTTAGGTTAGTTAGGTTTAAGTAGTTCTAAGTTCTAGGGGACTGATGACCTCAGACGTTAGGTCTCATAGTGCTCAGAGCCATTTGAACCATTTGAATAAAGGGACTTACAACGTGTTCTTTCGTCAGGAAATATATTTCCATAGACATGTCAGCTGAGCATTTTTTCCGGCAAATCCTGATTTCAATCTTGTTTATTTCGATGTTTTCACTCAGTTTCCGTTCCTCTCTCAAGTGACAAGATGTGTTATTTGTGATGCTACCCCCAAAGAAAAGTCAGCACAGTTGCTATTTTCTCAACAAGAAGTCTGACAAGAAGTCTGATGTGTTTCGAATTCCTTAAATTCTAAACAAGTTGCCAATATATTTCCACCATTTAGGTTTATTCACTTTTAATAGTATCCCAATCTATGGCCCAATTAAAAATCGAACATCATATCAGAGAATTTGTGAGAATTTTACTGAAACTCTATACGCGGTCACAAGTACCTGGTCTCATAAGTTCCAAACTTATAGAAGTTCTCTTGCGAGACTTGCAGGACTAGTACTCCTGTGTGTCTTTCCTCATAACAACTTATCACATTCATACACTGGAGAAGCGGAGCTCCACTGACAAAAGCTGGGAAGGTGCTCACAGACAACATTTGAGTATTTCATTAAAAGAGACTCACGCTCTCCAGTGACATTTGCATTTCGTTTAATTCCTTACCATTGCTAATTTTAGTATCTGACCTCCCAAAATATATATGCACGACAGCACAAATTCCGACAGTAAATGCTGTATTCTTTGTTTATAAGCATACTTGTTCCATTTACTTGCAGCGCTTCCTGTAGCCAACAGTGACTTCCAGTTCACTCTTCACCCTCGAGCTTGTGTTCAGCACTGCACAATTCTTTCTCGAGTCAGTTCCTCCAGCAGTGTTAGTCTTACGTTAACAGTGACATGAATCTCGTGTACAGGTTCAGTGAATATAATGGCAGAGCGTCACAAAGACACTACGCTCCTCAGATATTCCCACACCGACGGCAACAACATGGCAGTAGTTATGCTTCTGAGGTTTGTTGAATTCCTTTGTTTTTTACTGACGTTGTTTTTACAGGAAAAAGTAACCGCTACATTGTTATACGAGAATGAGCCATCAGAGACCATGAATCAACTGTATTAAAATACTGTGCAAATATCCCTGAATAAACTCCGAAACTTAGTTGCTGGAGATAGGGTTCATTCTATAGAGCCCTTTGTGATGATGTAATTCTTTAGTTTCTCCTGGTGTATTTGTTGATCGAATAGTCCACGGGTGTACTGCTGGTTCAGAGTGTCCAAGGGTACAGTATTTCGGCCATCAGACATGACACCATCAGCAGGAGCATTGACGAACTGAGCTCTTGAAGGTGCGCGGGCGACATACTCGTATATCTGCTCTCATCTCAAACCGATCCCTCCAAGGTCACCGCCCGAAGACACGCGTCGGTGATCGTGGAGTCGCGTCGCGTCGATGTAGCTGTTCGCTCCGCACTGGTCGCCACATCGTTGTATTTGCGGAACGTCTTCTTGATTGACTCAGTGCTGGTTCTCAAGCCTTGCTGGGATTATACTCGCAGTCCCGATTGATAAGATAATCCCTGGTACTAATTTCGATGGTTTCTCTAACGACACTGTCCCAGTAGTTGAAAGCTTGCTCTAAAATCCTGGTGCGTTCGTATTCCATCGCATTATTCACTGACAGTGTTCAGTAACCGACTACGTGTTGAGCTGCATTAGTCAAGTGTTCTCGGCATCGTTTATCGATGGTGCGCACGGACAGTCCTGTATATACGTCTTGCCACACTGGCTTGGAATCTGATGTACCCCGGCCTTTCGCAAACCGAGGTCATCTTTGATACGCTCCAGTAATGCCCGTGTTTTATGGGGGTGGGGGACGGGGGAAGACTATATTCATGCGGTGCTTCTCAATGTGTGCCCGAATTTTCCGGACAGCTCGCCGGTGTAGGTTATAAAGACTGTGACTACCTCCTTCTCCGTGATTTCTTCCGTCTCTGCATGTTGTACAGTGGTGATGGGGCGAAGCGCGACCTTACTCTGCGGTCGTGAGTTTCCGTTTTTCCGGAACAAAGTTATTGGGTGTTCCAATTCATGGGACAGAGTCTCAGCTTCTGAGGTGGTGTGCTCCCTGTGCACTAGTGTTTCCAGTGCCCCGTTCCTCTGCGCAGGATGGTGGCAGCTATCTGCGTGCAAACGCAGTTTACTATGCGTTTTCTTCCTTTACACACCGTAGCCCAGGGCGCCATCAGCAGTTCTGTTAATGGTGACGTCTTGGAATGATTGTCTTCCTTCATCTTTGGTCTCCATAGTGAATCTGGTGTTGAGATGTAAGCATTTCAATTTTAAATGAAAGTCATTGGTCAGGATGACGAACATGTCATCCACGTAACGGAAAAAGCAGATGGGTTCCCATTTGGGTGGCGTCAGGGCCTCTTCCTCCAAGTCCTCCGTACATAAATTCGCAATCACTGGCGAGAGTGGGCTTCCCATTGCGATTCGCTCCGTTTGCTCATAGTATTCACCGTTTAATAGAAAATACGTGGAGGTTAGGACATGCCTGAAAAGGTCGGTTGTCTTCCTGAACAACGAATTATAGTGTCTCACGTACTGGCATGAATGACGAAACAACATCAAAGCTCACCGTGATACCTGACATCTTAAACCTGAAGTTTCTGAGACGTTTCACAAAATCCACAAAATATCGTATGTGTCGTGGTCACTGACCCACATAAAGAATCAGTATTTCTGTCAGCTAAAGGGTAGGAGCTATAATGTGGCTGACAATAGGGCGTACCACACCACATCTTTGTGGAACTTAGGGAGTCCATAATGTCTTGGCGGTAAAGGTCCTTGTACTGATGTTAATAAGTTTCCCATATTTCATTTTGTTTTCGTTTCTTTCTTTATCATTTCCATCCATCACTTGCTGAAGAGCTTTAAAAACGATTTCTTATCAGCATCTATTTTCCCAGTTTCATGTTCAAGTTCGATTTCCTAAACTGCCGTAACCAGACGTCCTGACTCAGAAAATATGACTGTCCGTCAAAAACATGTACAAATGTTTAATTGTGTGTCAATTTCGAAGGGACCAAACTGCTAAAGTCATCGGTCCCTAAACTTACACACTACTTAAACTAACCTATGCTAAGAGCACCACACACACCCATGCCCGAGGGAGGACTCGGACCTCCGGTGGGACCAGCCGCACAGTCCATGACTGCGGCAATTACGGACAAGGCTCCTCTAACCGCCCGCGTGGAAAAAAGAAAGTATATCTAGTTTCCTTCACCATCCATACATACCCAATTTTGGGGCACCACCACAACAATTTCATGGCACAAAAAATACGAAACACAAGAGTGAACTCGCAACAGACAGTATCAATTACATTTTGCATGTAGATTTATTAGAAGTGTTATTAGAGAAGTAAGAGATTACCTGGATGCCAAATTCACGCCCTGTAGCGAATATACTGGAAGGAGAAATAGTCTTTGAAGCCTTTATAGCCAGTGGCAGGCCAATTTCGACGAGTTCTAGTGGTATATTTCAGGTATGTATGCAAGAAAACGGCTGGTAAGTACAAAGTTCACATAGCCGGCCGCTGTGGCCGAGCCGTTCTAGGCGCTACAGTCTGGAACCGCGTGACCGCTACGGTCGCAGGTTCGAATCCTGCCTCGGGCATGGATGTGTGTGGTGTCCTTAAGTTAGGTTTAAGTAGTTCTAAGTTCTAGGGGACTGATGACCATAGCAGTTAAGTCCCATAGTGCTCAGAGCCATTTGAACCAATCTTAGCCTTGATGACAGCTTCCGCTCTTGCACGCATACGTTCAGTTAGGTTCTGGAAGGTTTCTTGCGGAATGGCAGCCTATTCTTCACGGAGTGCAGCACTGAGGAGAGGTATCGATGCACTCGGTGAGGCCTGGCACAAAGTCGGCGTTCCAAAACGTCCCAAAAGTGTTCCATAGGATTCAGGTCAGGACTCTGTGCAGGACAGTCCATTACAGCGATATTATTGTCGTGTAAACACTCCACAAATCGTGCATTATGAACAGGTGCTCGATCGTATTGAAAGATGCAATCGCCACTCCCGAATTGCTCTTCAACAGACAGTAGCAAGAAGGTGCTTAAAACATCAATGTAGGCCTATGCTGTGACAATCCCATGCAAAACAGCAAGGGGTGAAAGCCCCCTTGTAAGTAGGCTGTTTAGGTTTCTATGTTGGTAACGCCATGTAGCGCTCTATGTGAAAATCACTGGCTGAGCTGTGTGCAGTCTGTGGCTGGTTTGCATTGTTGTTTGCTATTGTAGTCTTGGGCAGTTGGATATTAACAGCGCGTAGCGTTGCGCAGTTGGAGGTGAGCCGCCAGCAGTGGCGGATGTGGGGGAGAGATGGCGGAGTTTTGAGAGCGGATGATCTGGACGTGTGTCCATCAGAGACAGTAAATTTGTAAGACTGGATGTCGTGAACTGATATTTATATTCTTACTTTTGAACACTATTAAGGTAAATACATTTTTTTCTTCTTTATCAAAATTTTTCATTTGCTAACTATGCCTATCAGTAGTTAGTCCCTTCAGTAGTTAGAATCTTTTATTTAGCTGGCACTAGTGGCGCTCGCTGTATTGCAGTAGTTTGGGTAACGAAGATTTTTGTGAGGTAAGTGATTCATGAAAGGTATAGGTTATTGTAAGTCAGGGCCATTGTATTGTAGGGATTTTGGGAAGTCAGATTGCGTTGCGGTAAACCAATAGTTTGTGTCAGTTTAGTGTTGATCAGAATAAGTAAAGAGCGAAATGTCTGAGCACGTTCAGTTCTGCTCAGCTGTTTGATAATCAAATAACGGAAGGGTTTTACCAGCACAGTAATTCAATAATTTTTCCAAGGGGACGTTTCACTCTCCAAGAAAAACGCGTAAACACCATAACACCATTGCCTCCGTATTTTACTGTTGGCGCTACACACACTGGCAGATCACGTTCACCGGGAATTTGCCATAAGCACACCCTGCCAGCGGATCGCCACACAACGTTTTTCCGCTGTTCAATTGTCCAATGTTTACGCCCCTTACACCAAGTGAGGCATCGTTTGTCATTTTCCGGCGTGATGTGTGGCTTATGAGCAGCCACTCGACCATGAAAAATTCAAGTTTTCTCACCTCACGCCTAATTGTAATAGTACTTCCATTGGATCCTGATGCATTCTGGAATTTCTGTGTGATGGTGTGGGTAGATGTCTGCCTCCTATACATTAAGACCCTTTTCAACTATCGGCGGTCTCTGTCAGTCAACAGAGGAGGTCGAGCTATACGCTTTTGTGTTCTACGTGTCCCTTCACGTTAGCACTTCGCTGTCACATCGGACACAGTGGACCTAGGGATGTTTAGGAGTTTGGAAATCTCGCTTAGAGACGTGTGACACAAGTGACACCCGATCACCCGACTATGCTCGAAGTCGGTGAGTTCCTCGGAGCGCCTCATTCTGCTGCCTCACGACGCCTAATGATTACTGAGACCGCTGATATGGGGTACCTGCCAGTAGGTGGCAGCACAATGCACCTAATATGAGAAGCGTATGTTTTTGGGGTGTCGGGATGCTTTTGATCACATAGTGTATATTTGGATAGCAATTCTACGCAAGGTACGCTACTATGACTTTTTCTCATGATATTTTTTTTCTGTTTTGAACCTGTCTGCATCTTGCGTGCACACAAACCCTAATAGGTGAAAGAATGTCACAGTACACAAGGAACAATAATATGCTAGTAAGTAAGTCCTGACTGAGACATTCAGGTGAAGAAAAGAAAAATCAAAACTGGTATCACCACCTTTGGGACCCTTGCTTCCCTAGCTGTAGACATAAGAGATAGGGGAAACCTAAAAATTCCTTGAAGCAAGACTGTCTTCGCAACGTCCATGCTGCCAAGATGACCAGATTTCAGGAATACAGCTGACGACGCGCAATGAGAATCAGCCCTACCCGTAAACTGAACCTTTTTCCTCCACAAAAATTCAGGTGCCAGTGCCCAATTGTAGTTTTCGCGAGTGAAAGTAAACGTGCCATAATTGCCATATGTTGGACACAAGTATCACTCATGCTAGGTGAAGACAGAATATTTTTTTTTCTATTGCTGATCGTGTGTTCATGAATCTCTAGGGAAATTAACACTTCAATCACATTTTTTATCATATTTCGTCATTTTTTGTGCTTGTATAGGGCAAACAGGTCACTCATCCAATCATTTGACCCATTATATATATAAAGGTTTATTGCCCAAGCGGGATAGACACAATCTACGATGCCAGCACCGGCTTCATTGTATTTGTAAATGTGATAAGGACTTTCTAAGATAAAGATAATATTGGGGAGTTGATATGCCGCAATTGAAGGATTATTTTCAGTAGGCTTGTGCTCCAGTTTACCCCAACTCGAACAATCTCACATTGCCTGGGGAATTATAATTTTTAATAGGACAGAGGATAAAATTTTATATGTAACTGAATTAATATGGTCTGTAATAGTAACACCGACACTTAGGCAAACGGGTAATTTACATCATATACAAGAAACAATACTGGTGGAAGACCAACAACCAAGTCCTCGGATTAAGAAGCACGTAAAGCAGACCTACAGTCTTTTTCTACTAGTCATCCTGTGCATAGAAAAAAAATGACGAAAATAAAAAAGTGCAGAAGTTGTTTTAAAATGTAGGTTGAAAAAATATCGAAGTATCGCTGATGATAGTGAAGTAGACGAAGTGAAGGAATTGTACTATAACGGAGAAGCAAAAGCAAAGAGGGCTTTCCTCGCTGAAAGAATGCGAATAGTTTCAAACGCAGAACACAATACTTCAACGATGTGAATCATAGACGTGATAAAAATTCTAGAAGAAATAGTCGATTTGTTTGAGAACTGGTTTTGTAGAAGGAAGTCGAAAATGATGTAAGATGATAAATGACGGGGACGTCCGTAGAATCGCGATGAATGGAGTATTTGGAAAACACTGAGTCACGGACAGGATAATAGCATATGGGTTAAGATATCAGAGAATAATTTTCATGGAACTGGACGCAATCATAGGAAACTCAGAGATTGCTTATATCCAACAAATAATCCAGGACGATCGGCTTCGGTGCCAATTAGGGATGAAAAGTTTGGCACAGGAGAGGAATTCGTTGGTAAGACAATATCGAACCAGTCATGAGACTGATAACCCAAAGAAAGAAACAGAGCTAAACTTGCGCTAGGACTGACCGAATCTGATGATATGACGGTCTGTTAGAGCGTGACAGAAAAGAAAGTTGAGCGGTGGAGAGGCGTATGTTGGGGATTTCACCGAGAGGTAGATAAACAAATGCGTCAGGGAACAGAATGTGGTGGAAGTCCTAACTGTGATAGCAGATGAAATGGGTAGGTCTGGACATGTCACTGAGCGAATGGATGATTTTGTACAATCTAACAAAGAGGGAAAAGACGAGACGACTACCTAATGGAAGACAGGTGGATGACTTCAGCAGCACAAAGTCTGTACGGAGATGCCAATGGCGAAGAATGCAATGTTTGGAGAAGTCGAGGTCATTATTCTATAGTCAGTGGCTGATAGTGGTAATTCCATACAATGAAAGCTACACTGTTTTTCGTTAAGCTGGAAACGAGGCTTGCAAAATCCCTCCCAGTTTTGCTAGGCTCATGAAACATATTCGCACTAATCACAGCGATCGTCAGTTTCTTTATCTGCGCACGAGGATGTCCACTGAAGAATCTTTATTATTTTCAGAGCAAATATTCCCTTTAACAATGAAATTTCACTCTGCAGGGGGAAGGGGGGGAGAAAATTAAATTGTGTGCTACGAGCCACGGATACCAAGGGTACTTCGAAAATAATTAGCGCCTACGAGATGTAGCAACTGTTGCCACTGCAACAGTCGTAGTCGAAAACATTAATACCCAGACTGCTCAATACGTCTACTTAATGGTACAATCCCGACTGGATATGTTTCAAGTTTCGAAATATTTCGACGTACACTACTCAGCGTAACGTATCACAACGCTCTTGTAAATAAAGTCAAAGGATTAACGAGCTTAGTATCGCATGATAGTACTATAAACTAAACACTGGAATGACAAAAGTGTTGAAGGAAAATTCAGCGTTTGATTCTCAAACTGCAGAATAAAGAAACTATTTAATAGAAGTCGCAGTGGGAAAATGTATCGAAGTCAGATATTATACGATATTTTTAAATGCTTCATAGAGAAACACAAAATAGTGTCGAATTTTACTACAGTGCCTTATGGGAATTACAAAAGCAAACACAAAGTGTCGATGACAAAGTAAAGGAAATGAAGACTTTCAAAAAATATATATATTCTAATTATAAGCAGTCAGATTGAAAGAGAATTTTGTTCAACCCCTGGACCACACAGATCTCTCTGACGAAAAATGCTCTCTACCAATTAGCGAGAAAACAAAGGAGGATAAAGGGAAGAATTGTCGGAAACATTACAGCCAGTAACCACACAAAGGCAAACAACTGCCCAGAACTTCCAGCAAGAAGAAACAATTTCAGGGCTATTTAGAGTCACCACTGAATAGGAAATACTAAAATAACTCCATTCTTAAACAGCTGTATATGGGATTTAAGGGACAAAAGCGGAAATTCGTTAACAGAACCGGTGATAGACGATGAATTTGAAATCACGATGAAAAGCTGGTCAGTGAACAGAAGCCCAGACGTTAATACGTTCCCAAACGAATTTTACCAAAAACATTGGCATGTATGGTATCTGTGCTTTCGGACATGTCCGAAAGAACAGATACCATGTTCGTATAGTTAAGTCTAACCGGCCATTGACCTTCTTCTTCTGTGCTGGATGCACACGCATTGCCCGAACTCTTACGGGACTCGGCACGAATGTCTGCCGTGAGTAATGAGTGTGGACATTAAGTTGGGAATGTGGGTCTCATGTGGAGCTTGCAAGGTATAAGTCCCTGCAGTCGCCCTCTCCTCTGTGCCCTCGGTGGCTCAGATGGATAGAGCGCCTGCCATGTAAGCGGGAGGTCCCGGTCGGGGCACAAGTTTTCAGCTGTCCCCTTTGATGTATATCAACGCCTGTCTACATCTTATGGTCTTGATTTAATTATCATTTCATTGGAATATAATAGGTGATGAATTTTTTCGAAATCACGAAAGCTAAGATCAAAATCAGAAACTATACGTGGCAACATATCTAGAAAGATAAATAGTACCTGCACCGAAACACTTAAAGCGAGCACAATATCCTTTTATCGTCCAATCACATTGTTTGGTACAGAGTGAAAACTGAAAGTGAGAATACAGAGAGGACGGCAAGAAATTGCAAGACATGTAGCGTTCCATGAAGGAACATTCCCGATGTAATCAGAATAATGAGAGACTACATTTTACAAGCACACACGAATTAGAAAAGTTCTGTTTAGCTCAGCATTGATGTAGATCGTCCCTTTGACAAAGTGAGCCACGAAATTTGAGGGAAGTGATTTTAGATTAACGGCATCAATGAAACATAAATACCAGTAAATGCAGGAATGATTTCAAAGGTCCAAGTGAACTGTTTCCTAACAGGACTTCCAGCGCAAAGACTCGTCAGATTACGCTGTCCATTGTCTTTGATTTCGTTTACAATCCTTAGTACACAGGATAGCCAAAATGAGGATAAAAAGATCGGAAACATCAGTTTCGGGCAGTCAGTCATAAGTAGATTTTTTGATCATAATAGCGATAAATAATACTGACGTGGTACAAAGGAACCGTATTTTGGAAATTAGCGGGTTAGTATGACGAGCACTCGTTAACATCACAGAAAGTAAACTACTCTGGACAATGAATCATATACACTCAAGCACTCATCCCTTCGAGGAAAGTGACGAAATAAGAATACTCGGTTTCCAAGATAGAAAACGAATCGATGAGTTTCGTTGAGAAACTCATCGATAATGCAAAAGATATTCTGTAGAACATAAATGGAACGTTGATACGCTTCAAGCAAAGACAAATTAATATAACATTACGCTTCGAATGCGTTAACAGTTACGTGCTGTCCAAAGTAAGATACAATTCCACTCAAACATGAATTTACTGCCCGAATAAAAACATACAGGAGGGGGCGTATGGAGAGGCATGCTCTTCCCCATGATCAGAGTACGATTCACGCTGCCAATGAACGAAGAAGGGGGAGTTGGAAGATCGGGTCTACACTCGACAGCCTTCGAATGCACATCAAGAGCGATCTTTGTGAAAAACTTACTCCACGGTTCTGTGGACAAGGCGAAATTCTTCAGGGAAGCATAGCCAAGCCAGTGAGCACCATACTGTAGGGATAACGGAAACAGGAAGCAATCACAACACAAAAAGTAATACCGAAAATAAGACAATGCAGCGGCGCTGAGCACAACATTTTAAATACAGAATTTGCACCTGAAGAACACACGAAAAAACGTTTTCCATCGGATTTATGAGCTGACGCAAAGCCTTAATCTACTATCTTTTAGCCACTGCAGGGCGGGGACACAGGACCCATCAAGAGCAGAACCCATACTTTAATTACTGCAATATAACAAACGCAGCTACACAGAAGGGGTGGATATGCACAAAACATGGAGATTTATAAATGAATAAAATAACAATGCGCAAATTGCTATGTTAACAAACAGAAGATGTGTCGAACTGGAAGCAAATTTATTTAGACATTTGAACCTTTCCGTGCCTTAAAGTGATACATTTTTACTACCATATCATGGGTACACCTAGTGAAAGAGAGATGGAGGCTACTAACAAGTCCGTAACTGGCAACAAAATATAAACTATACATACATGTGACTATATAGGACCACAGAAAACCAATAACAGAGAAAAATCAGTGGTAATCCCAATATTCTAAAGAAATCTTTTTTCAATTCATTTGTAAAATGATAGTGTTTCACTTGCAATACATACATAAATCTCACCTAACTGAAAAAGGAGTTTCAGGTTAGCAATTTAAAACTACAAAAATTTGCAGTTAAGATTCATACATACGCCAAAGGACCCAGTAGTCTTTTACAGTTTCCAGTTACCTAATGTTACAATGATCTCCACAAAGTATTATATCGAAAATTTTAATTATAAAACTCAGCTTTTCAAGAGGTCCGATGTCATTTTTAGATTTTCTTTCCCTTTAATTTTTTCCCTTTAGAGGATGTTATTTATATTAATGGAGGAGGAAAACATTAAAAACCTTTCGCTACGAATAAGTGAAATTTATTACACATCATGACAAAGCGGGACGTCTGACAAGAATAATTTACTGTACTTTTAGCAATATATATTACACTTATTTTCCTTCACAAAAACTATTTCTTTAGTATATCTTCATATTTTCACTGCCGAAAGACTGATCCATAAAATTTCGGGAGTGCAGCGCATAAATTCGACTTCTTCTAAAATTTCGGCTGAATACCGTCCAGCCATCTTCAGAGTCAGCCGTGGTGACGACTTTGTTTAAATATGTTTTGAACTCGATATATTTTTTAGTCAGTATCGAATTTTATGAACTGACTGACGGTGTCGCCATGGGAAGTCGTTTGTTACATTTGGTGGCCACCTTTTTTATGGAGGACTTCGAGGAGAAGGCGCTGGAATCTGCTAGCTTGAAGCCCACAGCGTTTTGGAGGTACGTTGACACTTTTGTAGTGTGGCCCCATGATGAAGACAAGTTAAAAGAATTTTTAGATCATCGGAATTCCATCCACAGACAAATTCAGTTCACGATGGAAATCGAAAAACGTGGATGCCTTCCATTTTTGGATGTGTTGGTACGGCGCAAAGATGATGGCACTTTGGGACATGCAGTATATCGAAAACCGACCCAAACGGATTTATATTTACGTGCAAATAGCTGCCACCATCCTTCACAGACGATGAGTGTACTCAGAACTCTAGTACGCAGAGCACATGTCATTGGTGACGAGAGCAGAATGGAGGGCATCTGAGAAGAGTTTTTGAAGCCAGCGGGTACTCTCCACAGCAGACACGTAAGGCGCTACAAATGAAACCAACTGTGGCTATACGAAATGCCAAAGAAGACAAGGAAAGTTTTAAATCAATGGATTTTCTGCCATACGTGGGAAGCCTATTGTCAAAAATAGGACGGTTTCTCAGTAAGCATAAAGCGAAAGTGATTTTCCACCATTCACCAAAGACAGCAGCACTCTGGGTTCCGATAAAGATGACTTGGTACTTCGGAAGCCTGGGGTTTATAAGATCCGCTGTGAGTGCGATCTTTCATGCATCGGAAAGACGACACGTACTGTCCAGGAAAGATGCACAGAGCACTGCAGGTACATCAAACTCTTACAGCCTAATAAATCTGCAGTGGCAGAGCATTGTATTGACACTGACCATTCTATGGTGTACGATAACGTCGAAATTTTAGCCTCGACTTCATCTTTCTGGGACTCAGAAGTGAAGGAAGCAATTGAAATTCAGTTGGCGACGAATTTTAGTAACAGAGATAGCGGCCTCAAGTTGGACAAGTCATAGAATCCCACAATTTCTGTAATAAAATCACAAAAAAGTCGCGACGGTGCAGCTCGCAGTGATACATAGATATCACTGTGTGCATAGACTGCGCAGCTATAGATCTATTTCCATCCATATGCCATACCTCTTTGCCGTCGATTAACGCCTCTTGCACCTTATGTGTCTGTGGCCGCAAACGCAGTGGTGCGGTTCAGGGGTTTAAAAGGACGGAGTAGCGTCAGTGACCTCGGCTCAGTCTGAAGATAGCTGGACGGTACTCAGCGGAAATATTAGAAGAAGCAGTCGAATTTATGCTGCTGCACTCCTTAGCGTATTGCAGCCCCGTCAGCAACTGTGAAAGACTAATATTTTGAAGGAACTGCCTCAGTTGCGCCAATTTTCTGGTCTTTACCAGGTTTCGGCTAAATTAATCTAGCCAACTTCAGAAGCATAAAATTACTATAACACGCCAGAGAAAGGCATAGTCAACATTAAAATTAAAACCTATAGTACCGTGGTACCATGTCGAATTAAAAGTGCTTGACTGAAGTCCAGCCCCGGCATCTCTTCACCACGCGGACGGTTGGCAGCGGTAACTACGCTGGTTTAATTTTAATGTTGACTGTGCCTTACTCTGGCATGTTATAGTAATTTTATGCTTCTGAAGAAGGCTAGATTAATTTACCCGAAACCTGGTAAAGACCAGAAAGTTTGCGCAACTGAGGATGATCCTTCAGAATATTAGATCAATATTACTTTTCATTATTAGTTTAATTGCTAAAGGAAAACATATAACTGGAAGGAAAAGTACTGGCACTACTTAGTGGGATTCATATTTTTTAAATACGTCAGAGAAGTTTAATGTTGAAGGTATAAGTGGGGATGGTATGGAGAAATGTAAAGAAAAACGAAAAGGAAAAGCACTGTCAGCAGAGCACTTGGACGGAGAAAGCAAATGTCCTAAGTTCGAAACCAGTTCCGAAAACTTTTAGATTTCTTTTATACCACTATTTTTGTTGTGCTTTTCTTGTTAATAATAAATTACGGATCCAAATGCTGTAAAATGTGTCAGTCTGACGTAATTGTTTCTCATCCCATTAAAGAAATATTTTCTGTTTCACGTGCGACAGATTCCTGCAACACGTTCTGTCTTACAATAAATCTTGCAGCTATATCTCAGTATTTGCTTTTGACTAGATAAAAAAAGTCTTACTCATCCTCTCGGTGATAATACAAATACCGATTTATAAAATAGTGTGTGAAGTTGTTTTATACTACTCCGATAATCCTTGTTGAAAAAGTGTACGTAAGCTACACTGATAAACTGTTACATGAAACTGTTGTTGCTTAGTATATAAATCTCTGATGAATAAATAAGTAAGCTCCTTGACGATACAGCCTTTGAATTCGTTTCACCCGAAAACCGATATGAACTAGACTTTCGCACGTTGATAAAATAAATTAGATGATTTTACATACAAACGGAATGTATTCATAGGATTACTTATACAGTCACCAAAATGTGGTAGAAGCAATATGAAATACGGCTTGCATCGTTCACGAACATGGTTTGCAAGACAAAACATCATTTCATAATGAACCTCATAAATAGCCGAACAGTATTCGATATTTGTATTTCAAATGCAGGGACTGAAGGAACAGATCTTTCAGCTGTCTATAATTCATGTATTCGTGAAAATAGGGTACTTTTATATTCACAATTAGGCACTGCAAATATACAAATGAACATAAGATTTTGTAGATGTAAGTATACTAAAAACATATGCTCAGGTTATGATACTGTGCCGGCCGCTGTGTGGCCGAGCGGTTCTAGGCACTTCAGTCCGGAACCGCGAGACCATTACGGTCGCAGGTTCGAATCCTGCCTAAGGCATGGATGTGTGTGATGTCCTTAGGTTAGTTAGGTTTAAATAGTTCTAAGTTCTAGGGGACTGATGACCTCAGATGTTAAGTCCCATAGTGCTCAGATCCATTTTTTTATGATACTGTTTTTCTCAACGTGTGGCTCTTATTGTTAGCTCTAGTAAGTACGTTGTAGTTGTGAATATCAATTGTGTCATCTAAGAAATCCAGGATGTGGTTACATGTTGTACTGGTTTTGTAAATTACAATTTTTAAAGTTATGAAACTTTCTATGCTATTCTCAGTACAGGATATATCTCAATAAGTAACGAACAGCTTCAGTATCCGCCTAAGTTTCATTTGGTAATTTATGCGAAAACTTCTAATTAACTTGCATACTTATTAGTGACAGGGACATAAAAACCAATACCAAAATTTAGAATCAGATGGATACGTGTGTATGAGTTGATCGTTATTCCTAATGAACAATTAGCGGCGTGCAACTCCAATACATCCTCGGAAATTTAAATATAGTTGACACGCGTGATCCAAGAAACTCACTCATTATTGTACATACACACACGTTACTTTTATTCAGCGAGCATATCACCAGAATAAATTTACAGAGGCAAACGACTTTCTGTCGGAAATGATAACGGAAGTTAAATACTATCCTGCATAATGAAGAGGAATTAACAATTACGGTGCAGGAAACATGGAGGGCCTATTCTTCGTATGTGTGTTTACATACTCTCGTTACACCACACCGTATATTAAACAGATGTGTTTTGTAACATTGATAGAAGAGTTATATTTATCCATGAGATAATATGATGCGAGACGAAGACACCGCTTAGAGGGAATGTGGTTAGTTAGTTTGAAATAAAAATAGTGATGTAAGTAGCAAACTCGCCAGAGCACTAACAATACCGCTAATTACACAACTGCACATCGGAATCAAATATCGTTGCTTGCGATATGATGTTCATCATTGCGAAATTCCAATCCTTATCCAAACTAGAAGCTTAATGAGGTAGTGTATTCAGAGATTTCCCCGAAACTGAAATGATATCATCAGCCTTTACGAGGTCCTCATTAAGTTTGTTGTAGTGTTTCACCACGGAAATTGATGTTGATTAAGCCAGCTAAGGGCTAACGTTAAATTAAGCTGGTCTTCCCGCCCTGGTTTCAGACAGTGTTCGTAGTAGTTTACTCGGGTTTAGAAACAGACGGATACGTTTGTTTGAGTTGCTCGTTATTCCTAATGAACAATTAGCAGTTATTTCCAGGAAATCAATGCTGTGTCGTGAATTATTCTACGTAATATTCACGTTCGACAACCGGTTTTTGTTACATGGAGGAGAAGTGTCAAGGCGGCGCGCTACTGGTTACGTGTACGCTACTTACGAAATTTTATTCTCACATGTAACTGAATATAGATCGTATCGAGTTGTGAATTTAAAAACAAACAAGAAATCTTTTATACGTTGTTAAAGAGCCTGCCGACGGTCTAGGGAAAAGCACAAATACAATTTATCTAAAAGATAACAGTTCACAAAGAGGTTCAGGCGCATTCAAGGGATAGTATGTTGTACGTGGTAGCGGCAACTCGTTGTCTATAAAGATACACGTTATCAACTGCCAGTACTTTTTCTTTGTCATCAGTCCTGTGACTGTTTTAAGGCGGCCCGCCGTGAATCGCTCTCCCGTGCCTACTTCTTTTTCTCAGAGTAGCACTTGCAATCTAAAGCCTCCATTATTTGCTGAATGGATCCCAATATCTGTCTTCCTGTTCAGCTTTCACCCCATACCGCTACATCTGGTACCAAAGAAGTTATCCCGTAACGCCTTAACAGGTGTCCTGCTCTCCTATCCCTACTTCTTGTACGTCTTTCCCACAAATTTATTTCCTCGACGATTCTTCAGAGAACTTCCTCATTCATTACCGTATTAGTCCACATAATTTTCAATATTATTTTGTAGCCCATATCTGTAATTCTTGTATTATGTTCTGCTCCGCCTTTACCACAGTCCATGTTTCACGGCCTTATAATACTGTCTGCCCCAATCGTACATTCTCAGAAATTTATTCCTGACGTTAATGCCTGTGGTCGTTGATAGAGACTTCTCTTGGCCAGGAATACTCTTTTTACCAGTGACTGTCTGCTTTTTATGTTCTACTTGCTGCATCCGTCATGTGTTGTTTTGCTACATATGTGGCAGAATTCCTGGACTTCGTCTAATTCGTGATCACCAATTCTGATCTTAAGTTTCTCGATGTTCTCATTTCTGCTACTTCTTATTACTTTCGTTTTCCTTCGATTTACTCTCAATCTGTATTGTGTGCTCATTAGACTTTTCATTGTATTCAACTGATCCTAAAATTCTTCTTACTTTCGCTGGCGATAGCAGTGTCACCAGGGAAACTTTTCACTTACTTACTTACTTTCCGTGTCCGGAACTAGACTTCAGACTTCCAAAAATCAGCAGCCAATGTGGCCTTGTCATTTGCCTCCCACAAATCATTCATTGTGCAGGGCTGATCTAAATATGGACAGATAAGCAGGTGTTGAGGATCCTGGACAGAACCACACAGACAGAGAGTGTTCTCATTCTCTTTTAGGAAACCCCATTGCTGCAGGTTTGTCATGCACTTTGGCACTTCTACCCTCATACGGTTTAAGGTTCTCCAGACTGTGTATGGTAGGTCTCCAACTGGCGCCAGTTCTTCTTTTACATCTTTATGGGCAACGTTGTCTATCAGCAGCTAATCCTTCAACAACCGGAACGGACTTCTGGGAAAATGAAGACCAATAAGACCCTACTCAAACAGTCTTTTGTAAGGCCACTTGTGATGATGTCTATAAACATTTCACTGATATTCTTTCACCTCGAATTTTTTCCCCTCTTGTGCCGTTCTTTTATTTGCATGCAGATAGATCAAATGGCTCAAATGGCTCTGAGCACTATGGGACTTAACAGCAAGGACATCACACAACACCCAGTCATCACGAGGCAGAGAAAATCCCTGACCCCGCCGGGAATCGAACCCGGGAACCCGGGCGCGGGAAGCGAGAACGCTACCGCACGACCACGAGCTGCGGACACAAATAGATCAGTAGGGTTGGATGACTACATCCCAGTCTTACATTCTCTTTAATCTGATCATTTCGTAATTCGTCTTACATTCTTTTTGTTCCCCCAAAAAGTGGTTCAAATGGCTCTGAGCGCTATGGGACTTACCATCTGAGGTCATCAGTCCCCTAGACTTAGAGCTACTTAAACCTAACTAATCTAAGGACATCACACACATCCGTGCCCGAGGCAGGACTCGAATCTGCGACCGTAACAGCAACGCGGCTGCGGATTGAAGCGCCTAGAACCGCTCGGCTACAACGGCCGGCTTTGTTCCCTCAGGGCACTTGCACATATTGTATATTACCCGCATTCTCCTATTGTTTACCCCTATTTTCCTCAGAATTTTGAACACCTTGTACCACTTGACTGTTGAACGCTTTTCTCAGGTCACAAATCATAGAAACGTGTCTTAATTTTTCTTTTCTGTTGACCCACTATCAACCGCAACGTCAGAATTGCCTCTTGGTGCTTATACCTTCCCTAATGCCAAGCTAGTAGCCATCTAACACATCCTCAATTTTCTTTACCATTCTGCGATGTATTATTCTTGTCAGTTACTTGGATGCATCAGATGTTCAGCTTATGTGTGATGATTCTCGCACTTCTCGAACCTTGCAACCTTCAGAATTGGGTGAGTGATGTTTTTCCGAACGTCAAGTGGTATACCGCTCGTCTCATACAGTCTACTGACTAACTTGAGTAGTCGTTTTGTTGCCACTTTCCCTAATGATTTTAGAAATTGTCATGGATTGTTATCTAACTGCTCTGCCTTACTCAATCTTAAGTTTACGTAAGTTCTTTTAAATTCCGTTTCTAAGACGGAATACCCTGTCTTTCCCTAACGACTCCTGTTCGTCTTCACTCTCCGCTGCATTTCACAATGCAACTCTCCTTGCACGCTTAATGTTACTCGCCCTGCTTTTAAATTTACCGAAAGTTGTTTTGACTTTTCTGTATGCTGAGTCAGTCCTTCCACCAATTAGTTCTAATATAGCTGGAGAAATCAAAGATATTTGAAATTTAACGTTAAAGATTAGTACCCATTTTAAAGGCATCATAGCTCGATAGTTGTTGGTGCTTGAAGTGGAGTCGTGTCATTACGAATATCAATAATTTTTTCTACTAGAGTAGGAATGCCTAAGGAGTGATTATTCAGAGGTGTAAAACAGTGTTTTTGCGTTAGCAGACAAAGTCTCTAAAGGTCACGTGATTATGGTGCTGTGCAACGCTTGTGTGTAAGCACTCTGCATATTTTGAATGTCATTATATCGTTAGTGCAGACAAGTCACGTTCAAAATTACCTTGCGTTTTGTACACACGTTTCATATGCATCTCAATAACTTGCAATCATTACATGCACTTAAGTCAGGTTGTTGTTAATATGACGCGGTCTTCTTCGCTAGTGTACCGTTTGTAAGCTTCCGAATAGCTACTGCAGCCTACATTCATTCAAACATCCTCACTGTATCAACCTCTTAGTCTGTCTCCACATTCTCCCCAACACCTCCCTCAACAGCCTATTAACGACTTCTTCATACCGTAGGATGTATCCTATTAATGTATCTCTTCTTCTAGCCATGCTGCACCATAAATTTCTTTCCTCCCCACTTCTATTCAGTGCTTCTTCATTAGTAACGCATTCTATCCATCAAATCTTCAGCATTCTTCTATAGAACCTTAGTTAAAAGTTTAAATTCTCTCTTGAGTAAATGTCCAATGGTGCATGTTTCACATCGCTACATTCCCAGAAAATACCGTCCAAAAACACCTCCCAACAATTTATAGATGTTAACAAATTTCTCTTACTGTTGCCAATTTGCATTTTATGTTCTCTGTACCTCCACCATTATCAGTTACTTTGCTGCTCAAACAAAAAACCTTATCCAGTACCTTTAATGTCTCTTTCCCTCTTCTATTTCTCTGTGTATAGCCTGATTTACTTCAACTACACTTTGTTATATTTTTTAAAATTATGTTCACCTTCTAATTCCTTTCTAAGACATGCAGTAGTTACATTCCTTTTCTTTGCCCTTCCAAGTCCTTTCATGTCTTGGGCAGAAGTGCAATGTCATCGGCAAATATCAAAGTTTTTATTTCTCCTCCACAACTTTAATTTCTTCTCCAGATCATTCACTGGCTTCCTTTACTGCTTACTTAATGTCCAGATCGAATAGCACGGAGGACAATTTACAACCCTTCGGACTCTCATCTCAACGACTGCTTCCCTTCCTTGTCCTTCGGGTTTTATAACTGTTGTCTAGTTTCTGTGCTAGTTGTAAAGAGCCCTGAATTTAACCCTATACATTCTGAATTTCTGAATGTGTTCTAGTCAAAATCGTCAAAGGTTTTATCTAAGTCAACAAGCGCTATAAAAGTGAGTTTGACTTTCTTTAACCCAATTATCAAAATAAGACCTGAGGCCAACACCGGCTCACGTGTTCCTACATTCTCCAGACCTTGCTTTAAAGCTTTCAGAATGAACTGTAAGAGCAGTTTATTTGTATGGAGAGAAGTGTAACCACGCAGATATCGCTGTTTTTTCTGTAGGAAGAAGGGACAGCCGCCACTACTTTTTAGGTCCTAATCTGTAATTGATGTTAGTGCCGTGTCTGTGTTTTAATGAATTTTAGTACGCCAGTATTGTCAAATAATTTCGCAGTACGCCAAAATGAAAACGCTGCCAAAAAACTTTGAATCTGGAGCTGCGATGTGCAGGATATTAACGATCTATCACGCGCTGAAGTTTTCTTTGAAGGAACTATTTTTTAATTTTTTAATCGTTCCATGTGTTTAATGTTATTAATTTCATTTTTAGAAACTAAATTATTAACCGTAAATATATAATATCCACGAAATACGAACAGGTTCTAAGGTTTCGAACTGTGGTTTCAATACAGTTAACGAAATGTATGATGGTGTGTGTAATCTGCAGATAATGATTCAGACTGTGCATATGGAAACTGCTTCAGTGTGTGTATACTGAATGGATTGAGCGGCTCCACATTCCCATATCACAAGTTTCATCAAGCACTTGCCTCGTAAATATATGGCCAGAAAGTCAAGTAAATTATCCATACGATATTATCTCTCTATTGCTCGGTGTCTCTATATTAAAAACAAATAAAGTGCTTCATTCAGGTAAAAAATAATAATAATAATGGCGTGTGACGAGGGCCTCCTGTCATGTAGACCGCTCGCCTGGTAACTTAGTGGAATTAATTTTTGTGACACCTGCCTATTAAAAGTAGCTTGTCCTGTTTCAACGTATTTCGATTTCCATCGTGAGTAACAACAGTTATTCAGAATTAGATAAATATGTAAAGACTGCCTTAATAAGTGCACCATTAAAGTTTGTCTTAGCTCAGTACAAACATGTAAACAAGCAGCATTATACCTAAATCAGGTGGCCATTTAGATTTGATGTTAGCCAAATGCATAGTACGCTATGCTCCTCCATATATATTTCTCCTCTATAATTTTTATATAAAATTTCTCAACCGCTAAGCTCTGTTGTTCATTTCCAAATTGTCGAATGGCGTCTACAACAAAAGCTGTCTGCAGAAGATCAGCAGGCAGCACCACTCTGGGTCAAGGAGTATGAGTTTATCTGCTTGTGTGTATGGGTGTCAGCACTACAGGATACACTAAGTATGAAAGACTGGATACTGTACTCTGTTCGTAGAAGTTAATTACATACAGAGAGTGAGTCGTCTGATCTACACTAAGTGATCTACAGTAAGTGGAAGAATCTCACGTCCATTATTACTGTATGTAGCGTGTTAGATTACTTTTATTTCGGTGACTGTGCTACTGAATTTCTCGAACTGTAGGTACTGAAAATAAATTACATTAGCGAACGGAATTGAGAGTAAATGTCGTTTACGCTGTTAGGTGGGTATTTGTGGCTGGAACTCACAAAACCACCGTTTTTGTATCAAATGGTCTTATTTCAAATAATCATTTTTATTGTTACACACAAACCCAGTAATAGAAAGGAAAGTTTACGGTGTTATGGACACTATTACAAAACTTACAAGAGGTCTATACTCAAACTGAGCAATCTCACATGCAGTTGTACCAGTGATGATAAATATTAAAACGATAGTAGAGATAGGAAAGCCTTCATTTCTTAGGGACTTTTAGAAAATTTAGAGCCGCATATTAAAATACCTGCACTACATTCAGTAGCACGCTAATTGTGTAAATGCGTACCATATATATCGAAATACCATTCCTTGAAACCCTATTAGTTTCGTATTTATCTTACCATGTCGTAAGGAGAGCGATCTCTATATTAGTGTAAAAAATATTCCAAAGTCGAAGTTTTATTGCCCTGACCCCAGTTAATAGATATCCTGATTACTAGTTCCTGCAACGCTGTATTGCCACCATCAGATCATCGGATATCTGATGGCAATATAACTTCGCTGAAAGTAGTAACTAGGACATGTATCAACTGCGATCTGGAGAATAAAACTATTTTGGAAGCATTTTTACATGTTGTAGTTTCCTTTTTTTTTTTAGTCTGATCCTATCGTTCACTATATTACGCTGTAATACCTGTTTCGCATACTCTAGTCTCTCTTTGTTCCCACTGTCTCCCCCTCCCCCCTCCCCCCTCCCTATCTGTAATTGTTTTCCACAGTCCAGTCTCTCTCCGTCCCTGCTTCCTTCCTCCCCCCCCCCCCCCCCACTACGCACCAAAACATTCTGTTTTCTAAACTCTACCTATTTTTCGCCCTCTAAAGCTTCTTGAAACCTCAATATAGCTGGCTGTTGTAGATGATTTCTCAGTAACGTTCCGAAAATTTATCGCAATTGCCACTACTGTTGGAATCAGCTGTGTCAAGCGTGAAAGTCAGTGACACATGAAACTTTGTACCGGCCCGGCACAAATTTTCATGTGTCCCCAATAGGTGTGATTTCCATGCCTAGTGCAGCTGATGTCTAAATTAGTCACCATTTCGACAAAATTTCTAAGTATTTTTACAGCTACACATCGCTGACAAAATGTATTCCTTCAGACAGGCACAGACATCTGAAGGAACTGATTAATAAAATGTCTTGTTAACCTGTCGCCTTCTTCTGTTAATGCACTTTATATTCGGTTTAGTACTTCTGGATTTCGTATTTTATCTGTCCACTAAATTTTTAACATTCGCACAGCTTCCACCTTCTTTATCCGTGGATTTCTTATGGTCTAAGAGTCAGCTATGTGCAATGCTGTGCTACAGATTTACACTTTCAAGAACATATTCCTCACTTCCAGGTCACTGTATTATACTAGCTTTTCTTCTTGTCTCTGCAGCCCTGGCTTCCTTTCTTCAGCAGTCTTCTTCATCTCCATGTGTGAAGAACTTTACATCTCAGTTATCATATTTTTTAAACAGGATGTTCCTTGTTTTCTTCCCTGCGACCTTTCTTTCGAAAACATTTCGGAGAAGAAAATCATCTCTAATTAAGTGTCCAATTATCTGCATTCCTCTTTTCTTTCATTGTTACTATTGCATCCTCGATGAACATATTAAATAAGTAAGGTGAGAAAGGGCACTCCTGTCTTAGTGCTATTCTAATTCGCCTGTCCTTCCAACCAAGTCCTTCTTCACGCATTGCCTTAAATAGTAACTCTGAGTCAACCATATCAAATGATTTTTCAAGCTCAATAATTGCTGCGTATGAAATATTTTATTTGAATGGTAATCGGTTTCAGTCTTGAGGATCATCTTCAACCCATTAAAAGACTCTGAGATAAAAATCATCATGAATCAGGAACAAACAGGAAAAAGCGATAATAACACGTGGAGTAAGAGTTTATTTACTGCACATGTTACTATCATTTATGTCTTTTTCTTCCTGGTTGCCCCTAAGGAAAATGTTTATTTTCTTTTCAGAGACTTGGTGTGATGAGAATAGTTTAGACTGAAACCGGTTCCATCAAATTAAAATATTTTAAAGGTATTTTTGAGATAAAGACCGACTTTTTAAATTTAGATATAGATCGCTGTGTTTCCAATAAAGTTATCCAAAATTATTTTTATCTTTCCTTCTAATATGACGTTGTGCTAATGTTGGTTCACGAACTGTAAAGACTGGAGCTTTAATAATGAGCCTGAGCTAACCTACGTGTAGTTTCTCTCCTGCATGTACAATGCACTAATATCTCCATATCTCGCTTCTTAGATACGACAGTTCTTTTACATATCACACTGTTGTGTTGTTCCCAGCTTTGATGTAATCTAGTCATTATTTCTATTGTACAGCTCTTCGTAACCTTTGTTTGATTTGTATATCGTTAAGCGATATTCAGTGCTGTGTATGTTCTCCATTCCTTTCAGTAGGTGTTCTTAGTCTTTGTTTCGTTTTCCTATTCAACTTGGAGTGCAGAAGCCAGTCTCGTAAAACATACCTGAACGACCTTTGGACGATGGTAAAACAGAAGGTGTATTGATACACAGTGGCACTCAGCATAGGTTACGGAAGGCTTCGTTTTCGCCCAAAGTGTGCTGGTATACGTCCGACTTGCTCCATCTTGCAACAGTCTGGGAAGCGTGAAAACGGCAAATAAAGTAGGGAAAAAAATTGGGTAAAAATCCATTTAACCAAAGAAATCTATCAGTTGTAAGCAGGAAAAGCTTTTCTTGAGATGAGTCTCTCAAGGTGGTAGTAACCACCACCAGCAGCATAAGCACCAGCCGCTCAGTATATCTGACATCCTTCCTGGTACTCATTGCTTTTGTTATACGTCTGATGATAGCCCGAACAAAAAGCAGTCGTATGAAACAGGGCGATAGATACTCGCCTGCTTCACACTGAGGCACTATTCGGTCAAGGTGCCGCGAATGAAATGTACTGAAGATGATGTCATGTCATTGGTGTCCTTATTTTGTGGGCTGCTACAGTCAAACAGCATAAAATTAATGTGTGAGTTCGCAGGGACGTTAATGATTCATATTATGACTGCGAATCAAAGTTGTTTCACCTCAAAAGGAATCAACTCAGAAAGTAAGCATTAGAGTAAAATAGACAGATCAGGGTATATATCACATGCCAACTGATGAGACCGACCTTATTTCACAGACTCTTAAATGACCCTCCAGTAAACGTCTTTAAGTAGATCGGGATAATGAATGCTTACATTTGAATACCCGGATTTTGGAAGTACACAAGAAAGTCAAGAAGACGTTTCCTTAAATACACTGACTCAATCACCAGTTCTATGGCTTAGTGACCAAAATCAGAGAAACCCAAAATTCAGCAGCACGCCAACTCAGTCATAAGCCATACGATTCTCAGCAGTTCATCTATTCATTATAGAGCCCAGTTTCGATTTAGGGTGAAGATGGAGAAAAAATTAGGCCTGTTCTTATCAAAGGAACCATCCCGGAATTTGTCTTCAGCGATTTCGGTAAAGCACAGGAAACCTATAATTGTCTGGATGGAGATCTGATCAGTCGGCCTTACGGACACGAGTCCAGTGCCTGACCTCTCTCCGTATGTTCTGTACCGCACGTCAGAGACACACCCGCAGAGGTGCCCCCATCACCGTATAGCAAGCAAAAGAACCAATGTTGTTGTACCAAACGTGTGACCCACACATTATGAATACACCTCAGTTGTAGAATGTGACAACACACTTATTAGGAATCTCAGGAAATGATGCCGTTTAATGCTAATCTTAGTAAGAAATCTCTTGACATTCAAGAAATAATACACATGTCACGTTAAGACAACTTTCCTCCACTCCTTAAAAAAATAAAAAACTTTACATTTGACAATGAAGAACTGGAAATTAAAAAATTTATTTTTCGTATCTATTTATATACTTAATCAGTTTACGCCTTAAAAGGCATGTTCGTAATAGAGTCTTTCCATTTTAAGGAGCAACAGACACATTGTATGCTAATTATATACGTATGAAAATCTGAAAGAACAGCAACTGAGTTAGGAAAAGTGGGCAATTAATGTTATCTTCGCGAAGAATATTGCAATAGTCCGGAGATCTCGTTACAAATTTTTCTGGATATAGACCATGATGAGCCAAATAATTATGATACTGGTTTAACAGTCGCTGCACCCATCTAGAAGATAGTTTTCTCGTATTCACTTCCACTGTTAAAACGTGATATACAGCTGTTCAGATGACATCCCTACAGAATCATTTCGTGCAGTTCTGTAATAATTTCAGGATTGATGGTACATATTGGCCGACCACTAAGCGGATTATCATCTAAGCTGTCCCGATCAAATTTAAACTCGTTTTCCCACTTGGCAACAGGTGGATATGAAGGAGCAGCGACTCCCAGTCTTGTGAATGTCAGCATGAATTTCTTTTGTTTTCGTACCTTTTTCGGGAAGTACTTAATCACTGATGGAATTTCGAATTTTTTTTTTCCATCTACACAGATTAGTTCAGGGGGAACAGAAAAAAGACGTCCGCACAACACTCTACCCAGAACACTGATGTGTCACGCGTTTACTCATAAGGGATTAGGTATTATTACGCGGATGCCTTGTTGCGCTAGCGCTGACACCTGCTGGTGATACCACGAAATTTTCAAACTATCCTCACAAATATCTGTTGCGTATTCCAGATTTCTTCAAACTAATACTAAACTGCTACGTCCGTTTGTTTTACAAGGCACAACACGAATTCATTTTGGCAATATTTATTTTTCAAGTGTAGTGATTTGCGGAGCTGTCCTCCCCTGCTCCTCACCGACTAGGCCTGTGACATGTAGCAAAGATATTCGTCCTCATGGGGGAAGCATCGCGATGTGCTGCGGGCACCAGAATACACCGGGAGCGTTGCCGAGGGGTCGGTTGGAGCAAGGTGGGGCAGTGGTTCCAATACTGGAGTCGCTTTCTGGAGGACGACAGTTCAAAGCCGCGTCCGGCCATCCTGATTTAGGTTTTCCATGAGTTCGATATATCACCCCAGGAAAATGCCGTGATGGTTCCTTTGAAAGAGCACTGCTAATTTCCTTCCCCATCCTTGACAACCTCTAAGCTTGTGTCCCGCCTCTAATGACCTCGGCGTTGACGGGGCGCTAAACCCAGCCTTCCTTCCTTCCGAGGCGTCGGTTTCCACGACGGTACAACGGTCACCCATAAGTCATGGAGATAGGTCAAAGTTTAGGACAAGTTTCGTGTATTTCGTTCCATGGTATCCACGACGTATGCAATAGGACTCAGTTCAGGATCTACGGAGCTAGAAAAAACCTGCACCCTCAACTCAATGGAATGGACCTCAAATCACTCTCTCTGTATGTACATATTTTTAGAAATGGTTGCGGGACCCGGTTGTTCGATGTTGAGGATGTCAGCTACTGGTATTAGTAGACATTTGTTACATTGACAGCTTCAACCATCACCTGCCGACAGTTAGTTGGACATTCCCACATTTATCTAACAGTCAGCAGGTGATGGTTGAAGCGATCACTGTAGCAAATATCTACTGGTACCAGTATTGCTGGCCTCTGTTTTGAACACAGCCGAGGTAGAGTCTTCCAACACGTCGGACAGGTTTCTGAAGAAGGCGTACTAAAACGCTGAAATTGGTTGCCAAATACAGTAATGTTGAAAACTGACGGCTCAAAGGTATTTAATTTGACATCCTCAAATCATTTTGTCGCTGTTCCAAAGCGATTGACCGTTGGTCTGGTACTGCAGGCAGTGTGTGCTTTTTAGGCGATTTTTCCACGTATGTTTATGCAAATTCAACGCTCGTACACTCCTTCACCTCAGAAAATACAACTTCAGAGCAGCTGAAATCACATAACTTTGTACGCTTCCGCTGTCAGAGCTGACATAAGAGATTTCTTGTATCGTACCACGAAATAAGGTAAAAAATTATGACGGAGAAACCATAGCATAGCTGTTTACATTAGGACCCGGTACGATACTCAGCAAACTATTTTGTCAGTTGAGATATGTTAAAACACAGAACATAGGTTGCACATTTCAGGAAAAAATTCTGCATAGCAGCCCCCTCCCATAGTTTAAATCGACGACCGTTGCCAAAGAAAGGACGTATGGTCACAAAGTTAATGGAGGAAGTATTGCACCCTTGTGGGACACAAATGGCGTTGCGACATTTATCGTGAGTCGAGTCACAAGCCCCTAGGTTTTCGAGTTTCATGTCACATAGGGTAGATAGAGTTTACTTCTGGGCGGGATTTCTGTAGATCTGTTAAGCCTTGTACACATGAGCAGAAATATAATTTATGATCAAGGAGTGAAAACGAAAGAGACTCACCTGTCTTTGGACTTCTCCGCAAATAAGTGAAGCTTGGGCTCCGGGAAAACGGAGCGTGCGACGCACGTCACGTTGACGGAATCGTCTGTCGGCTTGGCTCGTCGAAAATCGAGCTCTCGTCCAGGTTCTGCAAGGGAGAAGAAACGGTTGGCATTAGAACGCGACGATCGCAGTGGAAATCCTGGAAATAGTCACAGCTGCGTCGGTAAGATAACGAGGGCGATAGTGTCCTCTTTGTGTGAAAAACACGTTTGTCCCAAGGAGCATTTGCATATGGTGAAGGAGGGCTCTAAGGTGTAAATAATATAACATATGTAATTATAACCAATATATTTCGAAATATCGACCACGTAACGTTCTGTTTTCAGTTGTTCAATCTATTCTCTAAGTCACTGACATTTTGCGTTAATAATGCATTTAAATCCAATAACATAAAGATGAACTGAACTTTGGATTCTAGATACATTCAGAACTAAGTTTTCCTCCATGTCACAAGCCTCACGTGTCATATCTGAAGCAACGATATGGTAGTTTACCAAGTTGGTGTCAGAACTGGAGATGTTGCTCAATGTTTTCCTCTTTATTGTAAGCGTATTTATTACTGAGCAAGAACGAGATAATATTACATAAATTTTGGAATGTTTTTAAGAGAACATGTATATTTGAGATGTACGGTTGAGAATAATAGAGAAGTAGGAAATGTTAAGAAAATTAAGATCACACGTACGTCCCATTTACAAGTACTGCAAACAGAAAAGTTGGACAAAAGGCAGTGACTGAGAGGGTTACAACACGTCAACTAAATTCTGTTCTCTGGATCAGTGAAGTATGTTCGCCTCTCTCTGCGGTAGTACAAGTGACTATGAAGTAGGAGTATAGATAACAAAAAGATGACGAAAAAAGGAGGTAACCTTCTTTGCCATAGAGGGTGTAATGGGTATGAGTACAGATGTTTTTGTATGTGGTACCTTAATACGTAAATAGTATAGATCAGCCGTTCGAGAAAATTCAAACACTTCGCAAGAGTGTGCAATGATTTTCTCTACACAAGCAAACCAATGTCAAAACGAACTCTCTGTACAAAAATCTGCCAAAATCTTAGAGAAATCATACGCATCAATGTGCTGATCTGTTTTTCTCTACGTCGAATAGTCTTCTCTCAAACACGTCACGAAAGTTGTGACCTGATGTTTACTTCATAGCCGTAAGTACACCGCTATGTGGACTATGCCTGTCAGTATATACTAAACTTTTTGCGTGAACACGTCCACACTGCAGCACCTGACCCGCTGCGCAGGGGAGTATAATAATTAATGGCTTGCTATTCCCACATGTACTTGGCTGTACTAAACAACCTAATAACATTTGACTTCTAATACCTATAATTATTTGTCCACAACTGTCGTAGATACCGATGTAATGTTGTTCATTGCACCGGCTTCAGTCATTAATAGAAATATCTACACTTATACCCTGTATTGACAGATTCCTGACAGATTACGAAGGGAGTAACTTAGTCGGTAAGACTGTGCGGACCGAGTGAGTTGGCGCCGTTTAGCACACTGGACTCGCGTTCGGAAAGACGACGGTTCAAATTCGCGTCCGAACATCCTTACGACATCCTATGCCTGTTGTTTTTAGATGGCTAGAGTACGCACATTGTGTAAATAGAAACCCATGATACTAATGAATGCAGGTGGCACTTGTTCTAATGCACCGATGGATGTATATCATCATTCAGTTTGCATAAGGCCCTGAAGATGAAACTAATGTAGTGTTGAAAACAGCCGCGTAATTACATGTTTTATAATAAGTATAGCAGTCGTATTCTGTATTTCCACATATTGATGACCAGGCAGGTTGCCACGTCCACTTCAATGACGGATCGACGGATCAGCTGATCCTGATTTAGGTTTCCCGTGATTTGCCTAAATCGGTCCAGGTAAGTGCCGGTACGGTTCCTCTGAAAGGTTACGGGCGATTTGCTTCCCGAACCTTGAAACAGTCCGGGATTGTTCTCCGTTTCTAACGATCTGGTTGTCCTTCACCAGACGCGTTTCGCTTTATTGAGGTAAAGCATCGACAGTAGTCTGTAATTATTTACATTTTGATTTGCTTCTAGATCGAAAAACTGTTGGTTAAGAATAGGTTGATTTGTACTTACGGTGATTTTTCTGCTGATTTCTCTCTTACATCGGGAAATGCCGTCTGATAGCACATCGTAATTTTTCTATGTTAGACACTGATAATTTTGGTCTAATTTTCAGATGTTCTGCAGCACTATGCATTTCTTATGTTTTCCCAACACATTTTTATGCACACCACTGTATTCTTTTTGTTTTTGTCCCGCAAGTATGAGTTGTTGTTTGTGTTTTGTATTGTTGCCAACATAACCTTTACACTGCGTTGCATTTGACCTACAGAATTGTTTCCATTAGATTATTGTATGTGTGCAATTATATTTAATTATGTTTCTGTGTATTATGTAATGCGTAAGAGGAGAGAAGGAATAGTGATGGAGGGACTTTTTTTTTTAGGGGAGGGGGAAACCATGATGAGTGGACACAAGTATATAGCAGTTTGATGGAGGGTGAGTTAGACGACAAGGTGAGAAGCGAGAAGTGAAATGTAACTGTGAGTGAGGGCATGTGGGGGTTGTGGGAGAGTGGGAGGGGGTGAAGGATGGAAAAGGCTCTTTTCTTTTTCATGTCAGTTCATCAATTATTCTATACAGATTCCGGTTTCCAATATTTATCTGGTCGTGTAGTAACTGTATATTTTGTGTTAATGCTTTTTGAACGTGGAAATTTTCTTGGAGAGGGAGGAGGTGTTTGTCTTTACTGCTTTTTGTGATATTTATATCGTTTTCGATATTGCTTTATCTATGGTTTTCTTCTTTTAGATGATCTGCAAATGCTGAATGATCTGTACCGTATTTAAATGCTCTGATGTGTTCTTTATATCACGTGTCGAATGTCCTGCTAGTCATTCCAGTGTATACCTTCTTGCAGTCTCTGGTACTGAGCTGATGAATACCTCATTGTTGGTATCTGTCTGGGATGTGCTTTAGTATGGAATTGTTTGTTTTGTAAGCAATGTTTATGCCTTGTTTTTTGAATATGTTGCCTATTTTGTGAGGGAATTTGTTGTGCTAGGTCATTGTATGCAATTTTTTTTTGTTGCAGTGTAGGTTGTAGGAGTTAGTGTGGTTCGGTTAGTATTTTTCATTATTTTCCTCTTTATTTTTTTTGATTAATTTGTCTTCCGTTGTTTCTTTGCGTCTATTTTTTATTATATTTGTTCTATAATAGCTAACTCTTTTTAGTAATTAGAAGTGTTTGGGGGGATCCTGTTCCGCCTGTTTAACATCTATCTGATTCCAGAATGAGACTTTCACTCTGCAGCGGAGTGTGCGCTGATGTGAAACTTCCTGGCAGATTAAAACTGTGTACCGCACCGAGACTGGAACTCGGGACCTTTCCCCTTCGTGGGCAAGTGCTCTACCATCTGAGCTACCCAAGCACGACTCACGACCCGTCCTCACAGCTCTACTAGCGGAATTATAGATGTATCTGATTGATGCGTGTTTGTGGTTATTTGGGTGGTTCGTAGTTGCATTTAAGAAAATGTCACTTGTAGTGGGATTTCTACATATGTCAAATGCATGTTTATTATTTTCTTTTCTTATGGTTTCATCTAAAAAAATTGGGTGTGTTTTCTTGTTCTTCTTCTATTGTGAACTTTATGTTTTTGTGTACAGTATTTATGTCTTTGTGTAGTTGCTCTATTTTGTTTTTAGGTTCGTCTACCATGCATAATATGTCATCCTTATATCTGTACCAGTAGATGACGTCGTAGCTTTTCTTCGTTATTATGTCTTCAAATATTAATTTTTCTGTGTGATTCATGAAAATGTTGATTAAGTTTCCTGAAATAGCTGAACCCATGGATAAACCTTCTTCTTGTATGTAGTATTATTGATTGAAATCAAAATAATTTTGTCTTGTTATTAACTCTAACAATTTTATCGTTCCATCTGTGTGTTCATGAGGTAGTTGGTTGTGTGTTTCCAGGTTTTCTTCAATTACTTTTATGGTTTCATTAACAATGACGCCACTGTACATACATTCTATATCAAAGGAGAGCAATATTGCTGTGTCAGGGACTTTTGTGTCCATTAAATTATGTTCTACCAGTTGAGAGGTATTTCTGATTGGTCCAGCATTTTCTAGTTTATAATGCTGGGTGAGCTGTTTTGCTAATAGATATGTAGGAGCTGCTCTGAAATTTACTATTAGACGAACTGAATAATTTCCTTTATGGACCTTCAGTTGGCATCTCATGTTGGGGGCTTGAGGGTGTTTTTGTACAAGTCTCTCTTTCTCTCTGCCTGCAAATGTATACTCCATATTTTTGAGTGTGTTTTTAAGATGTTTGAAATATGTCAGTTGAGTTTGATTTTAACTTCTTATGTTGTTTTTGCTGAAGAATTCTTCTCTTTTTTCTACGATTCTTTTGCTTTCACGAGGACAACACTATTACCTTTGTCTGATTTTGTTACAACAATAATATTTTCTGCTTGTAGTTTTTTCTTCAGATTCTTAAGCTATGTTTCATCACAATTATTTTTGAATTTATTGTTTTTGTAACCTGTTATGCCATGTTTTTAATTTCTTCTGTCATTAACTCCCTAGTCAGCCCTGTGTTTACATTACTGTTTTCATTTTTTTCTTCTACAGTGAGAGTATATTCTGATTCTATAATGAGATCTTATATCTGTTGTTCATTGCTGGTGAGTCAACATTGTATTTTAGACCTTTTCCTAACAGCTGTTTCCCGTTTTCATCTAGTGTTATACCCGTAAGATTGATCACCCTAGGATAAAAATTATGTGTGAATGTGTTTGCTGTTGTGTGGTTTTGTGTGGCCACACAAATGAAAAATTCGTAACGATTAGGAGGAGAAAGAAATGGAAGTGCTAATGGAAAGGATGAAGTAGTGTGCAAATAAATGTTCAAATTTAGTAAGTCTGTGGTGTGAAAATTAGAGCTGGAGGGACAGGAAAGTGAACGAAATAGAAATCAAGTATTTGCCCCAAAGAAGAGAAGTTCGCCTCTTAAATATACCATTGCGGGCATGGTTAAATGTGTCATTAAGTAGCAGCTCTCATGACATTATAAGAAATACAACAGAATACAAACTGTGCGAGACCTTTAAAGCTTTCATCTCATGGGACTGTACTTCAAGGCTGGAAAAGAAACAAAAATTGTTGTCTACATGATTTGGCTTAGAAAGATCCCAGAGTAAGGTAGTACGTACGAACGTAGCTTGACAACAGATATACTACATTAGATATTTATTGAAAAATGAGGCATCAGAATTAAAACGGCCAGTGATTTACTCAGAGGAAACTTAGATTCATACATATTACACTGTGATAAACGTCGTCGCAGTGAATGTGGACGAAAAGTGTTGTCAAACAAAATTTAAGATCAATGTGCAATTGTTGTACTTCCCAGCGTATGGGTTTAGGGATAGACGTGTAGTGCGTGAACACTGTACTCGTAAGAACACTGCGGTGTACGATATTGTTACTTACGCTCCCTGATTCTCGACTTTGGCTTTGCTGAGTAGCCCATTTGAGATGAAAACCTCTGGCCGAATCAGGACTCCAAATAGCGATCGCCGCTTTAATGGGCATTGGCTGTACTCTCACTTCGCGCAGTCCGACACATCGGAAGTGATGCAGGTTAGCTGTAGGAAGCATTCATGACTGAGCAGACGTCAATATAAACTCGCTTCTACTGAAGTGGAGTCCGACGTCTTAACAGATACGTCATCCGCTCAATATTTCACACCGAATCACACTTATCCTGAGGCGAATACAACATTAGAGTCTGCAGGAGCTTAGGAACACTTGATATTAAATGAGGAAGTAGCAATAGGTAATATTGTTTTGGAATTTTTTGAAATCATTGAGAGGAGTGACAAGCAAACGATTATAGGAGTTAGTTTTTAGAATCTACGAAATTGTAGACTTACCTTGATCTTCGCTGCTGTGAAACGGAAATGTTCTACTAGGCAAGGACCTGTACCCTAGGTATGGATTCCAGAGCCCATATTTATGGGGCATTCCATTGTTTTTGGCCTTACTACCTCCACCAAAAATATGGAAACCAAAGAGCTTGGAGCAGAAGAGATGACTTTCTCAATACCAAAGATGAACAAGTGCTTATAGCTCTTCAAGTATTCATTTTAAAGATTCATTTTAAAGATGAACAAGTGCTTATAGCTCTTCAAGTATTCATTTTAAAGCCCAGGGTTCAAGTGGCTCTAAGCACTATGGGGCTTAACATCTGAGGTTAGAAAACGGTTCGAGTGGCTCTGAGCACTATGGGACTCAACTTCTGAGGTCATTAGTCCCCTAGAACTTAGAACTAGTTAAACCTAACTAACCTAAGGACATCACACACATCCATGCCCGTGGCAGGATTCGAACCTAAGACCGTAGCGATCTCGCGCTTCCAGACTGCAGTGCCTAGAACCGCATGGCCACTTCGGCCCGCGGGACTCAACATCTGAGGTCATCAGTCCCCGAGAACTTAGAACTACCTATACCTAACTAACCTATGGACATCACACACATCAATGCCCGAGGCAGGATTCGAACCTTCGACCGTAGCGGTCGCGCGGTTCCAGACTGTAGCGCCTAGAACTGCTCGGTCACAACGGCCGGCTTTTGTTTTGGGACATAGTACTACCTCTGAAAGTCATCCACCCAATTATCTTAGCAACAACTGGTATACATACTCCATGGCAGAATGTGTTACACAAGTATACCGAAAAGCTTCGAGGGGTTGCCGTGGGTGTCTTGAGCATAGGAACCCGTGTCCGGAAATGTCATCCAACGACGCTACCGAGTTACGAAGTTATATCCACCGGCGCCTGCCATTAAGATACCCCTTGGGCCACAAACGCGAGCCGGCCGGTGTGGCCAAGCGGTTAAAGGCGCTACATTCTGGAACCGCGTGGCCGCTACGGTCGCAGGTTCGAATCCTGCCTCGGGCATGGATGTGTGTGATGTCCTTAGGTTAGTTAGGTTTAAGTAGTTCTAAGTTCTAGGGGACTGATGACCTTAGAAGTTAAGTCCCATAGTGCTCAGAGCCATTTGAACCACAAACGCGACCTCGTAAGTTGACGGACGGCAGGTGGAACGTCTCGCAATAGACCTGTGTTGTAAGTTATTCAGTGATTGCGACCGATTGCCACGACTGCCAGTGGACAAGTTGGAGCTAGCTGCTGTGTAGGCTGTCGCCTTCCTGGATCAGGTTTCAGACACGGGTTTCCATCCGCAGTCTTGAAACCCTTTAAAATCGCCTGTGTTTTGCGGTGTACGTGATACAACGGTAAGATATCGATAGCGCCCAAATTACAGTGGCTAACATCTGCTTGCACATCAGCTATCTCCATCTAATCCACTGGAAGTGCGGCAATTAGTTGCGTTCAATGAATAACGGCAGATTATCCGAGAATTCAGCGCTGTTATTTAAGTTAAAAGAAAGGCGATATAAACGCAGAGAAGAGAGGAGGAAACATAAAAGTATTCAGTGTGAAAACAACAAAAAACAATAATTACCTGACATTGTCGGAAGGTGAGCGATCTGTATCACAATGCAAAAAAAGCTAAAGTAGAAATTCTATTTCTCATATCGCAGTTGACACATATCCTGATTGCTAGTTTCAGCAAAGTTATATTGCCATCTTCAGACCATCAGATACCTGAATTGTGAGTAGTAGTGGCTGTATAATTCACGTATCCCATAACCTGAAGATGGCTATATAACTATGCTAATTCTTGTAGTCAGGATATGTATCAGCTGCGATCTGAGCAACTGAATTTCTACTTTGGAAATTTCTTCACAAGAAGAATATCAGTATATCACTATTTGTTTTACTCTTACAAGAAATCATGTAAAATTGGATAAGGTGTTCAAAATTCCTTTCTCCGCAGTTGCAGCATGCCTGACACCCGTCTTCATTGACTGATACTCAGAGATACCGGGCATGGAGCGAAAATTTTCCAACGCTGCATGTATCCTTGCAACTAAGTTTGCCGCTGGCTCTACTGGGCTCTCATACACCACATTCTTCAGATGAACTCAAAAGATAAAGTCCAGTCGGTAGAGGTTAGGTGAGTGAGATGGCCATGTGACAGTGACACTTCGACCAGTCCACCGATCTCCAATCATCTGTCCGGTCTGAGTTCTGGCAGCTACACTGAAATGTGTGAAGCCACATGTGCGGTGGAATGTGGCACTCCCACCAATTCTGGCAGTATTTCCCGAGTGAAAGTCATATAGCTAACGCCTGTGACTCGAGAAGGAAGCATGCGGGGCCAATCACGTAATCATGTACCATGTCAGCCTGTAAATCTATTATCCTCGATGACCACATTCGCGGTTGACGTGAGGGTTGCTTTTCTCCCAAATATGACATATTCGCTGATGAAAACGCTTCGTATGTGAACAAGACACGTCTGCGTGGTGCAACGGAGCAAAACCAAGTGCTCAAATTCTCTAAGCGGAGCAAAATCTTATGCCATCCGTGCCTGTGCCTTCTAAAAATGGAATGGATGACTTCTTTCCTCATGCTTCATCCTCCAAATCGCAACGTGGTTGCTATACAATGGTTGGGCCACAGCGCTTGTTGAAGCGTCAGCGTTAAATCTCGCTAGTAATCATCAAATCTCAGCGTGCCTTCGCTTCGCGAGCGATATCCACTGATTTGACATCGTTTCAAACCACCTGTTTCACCCACAATTAATCGCTGTGAATGTCGGACGGTGCGGCTCACTACCCTTTGGTTGTCTTTTCCCAGAGACCCCTAAAATTGTGTGTTGACTTCCTCTTGCCTCCCCATAACGAAAGACACACATACAAATAAGTTTTGCATCATTCCGGTTCCCAGAACTCCTGAAGACAGACATTGGCTGCGGATATTGTATCACAGACCCAGGCGCTTTGACTGTTCTCAGATGTCACTAAATCCTCCCAAAGAGGTAAACAACCAAGCATGAGTAGCGCCTATTAGACGTAGGGGGTCCGACAGCCGATCAGTTGCAGTCATTCCACCAGAATGAAGGTACACGGTTCATGTTGTCTGTAGTTCAACCATACCTAGACGGTCAATATTGCGGTTCGATCGCGTCTGCATTGTTACTTTGTGCCAGAATAATCTCTCAACATGGGAAGTGTTCAGGCGTCACGGAGTGACCAAAGCGATGTTGTTCGGACATGGAGCAGATACAGAGAGACAGGAACTGTCAGTGACATGCCACGCTCAGGCCGCCCAAGGACTACTGCTGCAGTGGATGACCGCTGCCTACGGATTATGGCTCGAAGGAGCCCTGACAGCAACGCCACCATGTCGAATAATGCTTTTCGTGCAGCCACAGGACGTCGGGTCACGACTCAAACTGTGCGCAATACGCTGCATGATGGGCAATTTCAATCCCGACGTCCATGGCGACGTCCATCTTTGAAATCACGGCACCATGCAGCGCGGCACAGATGGTCCCAACAATAAGCTGAATGGACCGCTAACGATTTGCATCATGTTCTCTTCACCGATGGGTGTGGGATACGTGTTTGGAGGCCACCTAGTCAGGCTGAACGCCTTAGACACACTGTCCAGTGAGTGCAGCAACGTGAAGGTTCCCTGTTGTTTTAGGGTGGCATTATGTGGGGCCGACGTACGCAGCTGGTGGTCATGGAAGGCGCCATAACGGCTGTACGATACTTAAACGCCATCTTCCAACCGATAGTGCAACCATATCAGCAACTATTGGCGAGGCATTCGTCTTCATGGACGACAATTCGCGCCCCCATTGTGCATATCTTGTGAATGACTTCCTTCAAGATAACGAGATCACTCGACTAAAGTGGCCAGCATGTTCAACAGACATGCCTGGCATAGATTGAAGAGGGCTATTTATGGACGACGCTACCCACCAACCACTCTGAGGGATCTACGCCGAATCGCCGTAGAGGAGTGGGGTAATTTGGACCAACAGTGCCTTGATGAACTTGTGGATGGTATGGATCATTGCTAGAGGACGTGTTACTGTGTGTTAGAGATACCGGTGTGTACAGCATTCTGGACCACCACCTCTGAAGATTCCGCTGTATTATGATGGAACAACATGCAATGTGTGGCTTTCATGGGTAATAAAAAGGACGGAAATGATGTTTATGTTGACCTGTATTCTAATTTTCTGTACAGGTTCCTGATCTCTCCGAACCGAGGAGATGCAATTTTTTTTTTTTTTATGTGTGTACATATCGCGCTGCTCGGACCAAGTGAAGTTCTCCATGAAGAGGCAATACAGCCTGCGACAAACTTCGAATGAGAACTGTGTTTCCACCATGAATATTTTCTTCCTTACTCCACCACTGCTCTTAGCAGTCTCTACAGTGGTGTTGGGTCAGCCATTGACGAGTTTGGCACCATCTAGCGTCCGCTATCAGGGCTATTGCTAGCCATTCCGTTCCGCGTTTCGTCAGCATATAAAATCACGTTTGCTGCTGTAGCGGTAGCCTAGCGGTAGGCGCCGGCACCTATAACTGAGACGTTTTACGGCGTCGTTGGATAATGTTTCCAGAAATTGGTTCCTCTTCTAAACTTCTTTCTCTTGGTACCCTCTACAACTGCTCAAAGTATCTCGGTATCATTTTGTACCACGCTGCATACTCGTATTACTAAACGGCCATAAAACACCCAATTCAATTTGCGTGTTTCCTGTCTAGCAGCTGCCGGCCAAGGACAATAAAAATTTGATTCACAGGATTTCAAGTAATTACTGATGAATTAAAAAATTCAAAATGCTATCGTGGTACACTATTGAACAGATGTAGTGTTAAGTTACAGTTTTAACACAATAAATCAATAATTAAAGTAAGAAACAGTCTATATATCTTGGGACAGAAGTTACTGCATCTTCCAACATTGGCGTTTAACGTGCTTAACGTCAAATATGTAATACATTAACACATTTGTAAGGTAATCGGACTGAAACTATTCCCTAAAGAATAAGAGGATCAAAATGGTTCAAATGGCTCTGAGAACTATGGGACTTAACTTCTGAGGTCATCAGTCCCCTAGAATTTAGAACTACTTAAACCAAACTAACCTAAGGACATCACACACATCCATGCACGAGGCAGGATTCAAACCTGCGACCGTAGCGGTCGTGCGGTTCCATACTCTAGCGCCTAGAACCGCTCGGCCATCCCGGCCAGAGAATCAGAGGAGAAGTGGTTAGTAGTCTTGTAGAAATACTGAACAAAGCATTTATTTTGTATTCATTTTCTAAAGAATTCTTCTCAGCCGTCCGTGGTATTAACCCTTGCAAAACAAAGGACAGTAGGATATACAAGGCGCGGCGATTAAATCCGGACAAATGGAACTTCCTTTTAAAACCAAATTTACTAAAACAAAATACTAATGAAAATGAAAATCCTGTTATATATTAGTAGTGGTATCTTTGAAGGGTGAATTTAGTCGATGTATGGTTCAAATGGCTCTGAGCACTATGGGACTTAACATCTGTGGTCATCAGTCCCATAGAACTTAGAACTACTTAAACCTAACTAATCTAAGGACATCACACACATCCATGCCCGAGGCTGGATTCGAACTTTGGCAGCATCCCGGTTCCGGACTGAGCGCCTACAACCGCTCGGCCACCGCGGCCGGCTTACTCGATGTAATCTCCTTAATTCGCAATGACCGCCTTCAGTCTTGTCCGGAAGCGGTCGCACGCACTCTTTAAAAAGCGCTGTCCTTATTCGCGAATGCTGCTAAGATAGCGGTGCTTATAGATGCGACATTAGGATGCATCGTCTTATTGGTAACTCTTTCGGATACTCTCCGAATATATTAGTCGAGGGGGTTCAAGTCCGAACTATTCGAGGGCCAGAATCATTTGACCTGAGCATGTCAACGTTATCCGACGGCCTGCTTTGGACCAAATGACTCATATGAGGTCCTCTTCTCCAATCTGAAGCATTGTTCGCTCGCTGAAATTGAATATTGACGCCAATTTCCTCAGCGATCGCCTCGGGTCCTCCGAAATCAGAGCCTGAGCACTTTCGATTACTGCCCCAGTTCGTGACACGCGTTTCCTCTAATGAGGTTCCCTCGCTGGGTTAACTGAACTTTCCGTAGACTTCTCCGAAGCTTATACTTGGGCAATATCGTAAACAGTTGATCTCAGGTACCTGAAGAATTGAACTATTCCAGTGGGCGAACGCCCAGCGCGAAGGCTTTCGATAATCGAGGCTTTTCTGTTGTACTCCTCACCTGTCCGTTACATCTAGGCCACTTTCGAGGTCCTGACTGTTAACTGAATGTCTGTGGCTTTCAAGAACGCTAATCGCGACCTCCGGTGGAACTACAATATGGCGGGAAATTCAAACTGAAATTTGTCCTTATTTAAGTGCCGTACCCTTTACTTTATGCCCACCTTTTGCAGAAATTGTTATCTGCTCAGTTACAATGAATTTCAAATATTTTAGAAAATGTTTATTGTTTGTAACGAATTATTCTATCAAATTAAATACACGTTTTAAATTTTTCCGTTAAAATTAACTCCAATAATTTAATTCTCAGTAGCGTGTGCCACTTTCCGCAGTGAATATTGTATTAAAAATTTCGAGGTTCAGGGTCTCACACGTTAATTTCTCTTTAAAAAGTATGTTGGAAGTAAAAGTAACAACAATGAAAGTTATTTCATTCTCTTTTTTTTGTGATGACCATGAAGTCTATAGTACACGTTACTGTAAGAGAATTGATATTTTGCTAGGTTTTGGACAGTACTTAGATATTAGTTTTTTTTCTGGTGGAGATAAGATACACCCCATCCCCCCATCCAACCCCCTACCCTTGTTAATGCACATTATGGAAAATGCCTTATTCTTGCTAGGGTTAAGAACTGTCACATTAATTGAATTCATTGCACTATAAAAGTTGAAGAGTATTTGTCTTTAGTTTCGCATGGTAGTATGACTAACAAACGCTGTTCTGGTATGTCAGCCATATATTGGTTTTCAGTAATATGTTGTTGGACGACAGCGAAACGGTCAACTTTTTGATTATAGTTCCGCATTAGCCACACAATACAGTTAGAAACATATTTTTCACGCTCACACCACAAGAAGAAGAGCTGTTGTGCAATGTGTGATTTCCTTTTCGTTCACTTATTTTGTTGAGTGAAACAGAAAAGTGAGAAAGACATACCTGGATAAAGAATCGTCAGCCAGATTTCTGGTTTTTATAATACTTTATCTATAGATACTGTACTATGCCTGAAGTTGCTCTAAATGAAAATTATTCCTCCGGCACTGCTGCTGTGGAACGGTGGAATCTAACAGATAATCGAAGGACGGTTCAATGCAATATGAGCATGCCGTTGACAATCCCGCGCTGTTTGAATAGGTACAGGTGTGCACATGCAATACAGACTGGTCTTTGACGTTTTTAGAGCCGACCATACAGATATATTTTTTATATTTTCAATTTAATTTCAGCGGTAACAATGTTGTTAAAAAAATCCATTGGATTGGGCAAAGGTCTTTTGTAGAATTATATGGCCGATAAAATAAAACGATTTTCATTCACCATCCTAGTGTATTCCGTTCTGTGGGTTTTCCTGTTATATAGCTTGAAATATTTATGAGTACTTTAACAATTTAATTTAGTAGCGTCATGTGTGCGAAGCACTATAATTTATTAATCTAATGCTATTCTAAGCTCGCATGTGTGTGAGTTTCTGTGCAAATGAAAGAGTGAGTTGGACCTTTTTTTTGGGGGGAGGGGGGCGAAATGTGCGGTTAATAATTCACGTCCTGGTGCGGTAATAAATAATGAACCGACGAGAGCTGAATTTCGCGTAATTATGACTGTGTGGCGAGCCCTGGGCCAGAGGTACGAAAGCAGGGAGCACATACGCGATTATACTCTTCTTTTCCCCGAAAACTCTGCCGTATGACGACCGTATTACCACAACAGTTAACTCTGGTCCTGCAGGACGATCTTTTGTTTGTCTCTGTTTTCCTTCATCAGCGGGATCGTTTCGATAACCCTGCCTGCTTCCTTGTTTACTGATCCTTAGAAAACACACATTTATTAATGACATTAGTTTGAAATATATATGGGATAGAATGGTTCATCTCTAATGAGCGAAAATATGAGCTTGTGTGTTGTTTCTTAGCTGTCCCCCAAGTTTACTACGTTTCTGTTACCATTGATTGAGAATAAAATAAAGAAACGAAAAACAATAGGAAAGAAGATAGTCGTAGGGACACTGTTTCTTAATACAGCGGCCGGGAAAATTTTGCCTCAGAGTTACATCTTGTCTTGCACGCTACCTACAGTTTCTTAATTATACATCTAATTATCTACAGTTCTGGCCTACCGTCTGAAAACATAGAGTCTTGACTGCCCTAGTGGATGTATCTCTATGTAATTCAGATGGTGCTACGTCATTATCTTACAGCCAAGGATTCATTCCTTAACTAATATGACGAACCAAAAAACCAGAGATATACGAAAAGTTGCTTCGTATTTAATTTCGCATGAGAAGTAGTGTGGGGATCCGCTGCTACTGCTACACTGTCCCATGCGTTAGGTTATCAGTACCCGAAAAAATCTATGTGGAGTGTTATCCATGTGAAAATGAACAAGAGTTCTCCAGATGTTTCCATATCGTGTAACTGAGGCGAGACTCGGGTACCAACACGTTATTCACCTAGTGGGATGTGGATGGTCGGCACACAGACCCTCGTCTTTAATCAGCAGGGCAGATTCTATCCGGAGCCAGTGCTACTCCACATCCCAGAAGCGGCGCTTTAACAAGTACAGCTATCCGGATAGGTTCATGAATGCAGGCGAACACTTGAGGTAAATCCCAGAAATGTGGAACTTACTAGACATACAACAACCAGTACTTGGATGTCTGAGAGCGATGCAGCCGTTCTCAGGTTACAAGTCAGCCGCCGTAACGTTGAAAATTTTCATCGTATATGAAATTTGGAAGTGTGGTTACACGGTGTCGGTCCTTCAATGGATGGGACAGCAAAAATAATGCACCAATGTCAAAGATGAAACGACGGGAACTAAGCGCCTTGGCGGATAGAGTGCAGGACGATTGAACAAAACTAGCAAGCAGAAGCAGCCGCAAAATAGTCATTAACGTGAGTCAGTGCAATGCATCAGTCCGTGAGACTGTCCGTGTTTGCAGAACAACTTATTGTCGACTCACACTCTCATTCAGATCCCTGCCTTCATTCCAGTGTCTTATCATCACTTAGTGACGTACTCAATTCCATTCCGTGACGAATGGACGCTACTTCTGGTTCAATGATCGAATCTGTAAGCCTCCAACTCCACTTCCCTGCTTGTCAGCCTCAAAATACTACACTGTCACCATTTCTGCAAGATAGTAACCGCGGACAGTAGCCGGCAAGAGCGATAGCGCAGTAACACCAAGCAAGCCTCCGGGACCACGCTCTACCTGCAAGATTAAGACCTCCTTTGTGGAAGAAGAAACAACTGAATCCACCAAGGGCTTTATCTCCTAGCAGCAGTGCAGGGAATACGGAAGCTGCACACTGCCACCCAACAACCTTCCCTGTTACGAGCTGTGACGACGTAGCGTGTCAACATTGCTGTTGCCGCACACACATTTATGTAAAATTGACTTCTTTGATTGATCATGGGTATTGGCTGACCAGCGAAACATACGCAAAGTACACACGCTGCAGAAGTGTACGAGCACACGCTGAAGAATTTATCTGAGAGCTTCCCCCCCCCCTCTCTCTCTCTCTCTCTCTTACTAAGGTGAGCATCAGCAGTAAAAACTTAGCATATGTACTGTGTATCCTTGTGAAATTACAACACACTGAGGTACTGAGGTGACACAAGTCATGGGATACCTCTTAACGTCCTGTCGGACCTCATTTCGCTTGGCATAGTGCAGTTCGGCATGGCATGGACTCAACAAATGGTTGGAAGTCCCCTGCAGAAATATTAAGCAATGCTGTCTCTACAGCCGTCCATAATTACGAAACTGTTGCCGGTGCACGATTTTGTGCACGAACTAACCTCTCCATAATGTCTCATAAATGTAGTGCGATCTGCATAGCCAGATCGTTCGCTCGCATTGCCCTGAAAGTTCTTCAGACAAGTCGCGATCAGTTGTGGCCCAGTGACATGGCGCATTGTCATCCATAAAAATTCCATAAATTTTTGGGAACATGAGATCCGTGAATGGCTGAAAATTCTATCCAAGTATCCAAAGTTATACATTTCCTGTCAATGATCGATTCAGTTGGATCAGAGAACCCAGCCCATTCCATGTAAGCACAGCGTACACTATTATGGAGCTATCACCAGCATTCACAGTGCCTTATTGACAACTTTGGCCCATGGATTCGAGTGGCCTGCACCATACTCGAACCCTTTAATCAGCTCTTTCCTACTAATATCTAGACTCGTTTGACAGGCCACGTTATTTCATTCATCTAAGAGACCAACCGACACGAGCCCAGGACAGCGGCTGCAATCAATAGCCTATTAACGCCACATTTTGCCACACTGCCCTAACCGATATATTCGTCGTACGCCTCACATCGATTGCTGCCGTTGTTTCATGCTGTGTTGCTTGTCTGTTAGCACTGACAGATCTACGCCAATGTCGTTACTCTCGCTCCTTAAGTGAAGCCGCTCGGCCACTGAGTTGTCCGTAGTGTGAGGTAATGCCTGAAATTTGGTGTTCTCGACATGCTCTTGACACTGTGGATCTCGTAATACTGAATTTCGTAACTATTTCCGAAATGAAACGGTCAATGCATCTAGTTCTAACTACATTCCGCGTTCAAAATCTGTTAATTGCTGTCGTGCTGCCGTAATTACTTCGGAAACTTTTTCATATGTGTCGTCTGAGTACAAATAACTGCTACACCAATGCACTGCCCTTTTATACCCTGTGTACGCGATTCTGTCGCCATGTGCATATTTGGATATCGCTATCCCATGGCTTTTGTCAACTCAGTGTATATATCCGTGCATAATGTGGACTCTGTAAACCAACAGTTCTTTTAGCATTCATATCGTCAGTTCTAAGCAGCCATATAGTTCGACACAAACATATATACACTGCCTGACCGAAAAGAAAAAAGACAAAAAAATCGAAACGTCCAGAAGGAGAGGAGGAAAAGAAATGAATATTCATGGATTGAGAAGACATGCTGTTACTTCAGTGATGACAGGATTATTAGCCAGAGCTATTACGTGGTTAGTGGGATTATTATTACCTGAAAGGGTATACGACAGTTCTATCACACACATGTAGAATATATTCCTACGCCGACTGCTGAAACTTGTAGTGATCTCCCCAAGGTCAGTCATTAGCATTTCTACGATTATGAGGTAGCTCACACACATTTATCAAACTATAGCTCACAGATGAAATTTGAGAAAAATAAACATGACAAGAATCGAACCCACAGTCTACGTGTACTTACGCTATTGCTAGTTCATTGGCGCTACTTTCCCCTGTTGAAACTGGCGTAGACTTGTTAAATAGAACAAGTGCTCTGTTTTAACAAATTAACCATGTCCAAGAGCAAACCAACAAACTTTCGGGTTTAGGGCTCCGCGAGAGATGGAAAGGATGCGGTGAGGGGAGATTATGGGGGGGGGGGGGGGGGGGGAGAGGAGTACTAGGGACTGAAACTGAAACCCTCTTGACACTGACGCCGTCGGACTTGCACATCAGTTTTATATCATTACATTTTGGCCCTCACGATAGGGCGACTTTACCTGCACATCAATCTGAATTTATTACACTTTGGTGTCCAGTATGAGAATGTATCATCTGCATATCAATTTTAGTTCCCATTAAAATATTACATAAAACGAGATAAAAGACACTCCAAAAGAACTGGAAATACTCATTCACACAATCATTTCACCTCAACATAGTCTCCGTGACAAATTGAAGGTAGCCATAAAACCATTTCCGCAGGTGTCCCTCGGGCTGTCAAGAAAAATTGGTCACTATAACCCCATTTTACTTACATTAATTTATTCTGGAAGTTAGCTGTTTTTAATGGCAGTCTCAAATAAATTTAAAATCTCATAGGGAGAAAATGTCTTCCTTTCCCCCCCCCCCTCACCTCCACCAATTTATATACTGATATAACTTCTAAATTGTACTGAAACACGTATATAATATTCTCTCTAATGGCCTTAAAATTTTTGTTAGAATTTAAAAGTAAGTTGCTTCCACTGTAAAAAGTCGTCTGTTTGACAGTTTTTAGGCATCAGTTAGGAAGCGCACTCTTACAAAGCCCTCTTTCTGTTATTAACTTGTTACTTTCCACAAATATTCTTTGCTTGATTGCTGGTAAATGAGTGATTGCTTTGTAAATAATCTTTGCATTGTAAAGCAAAGCCGGCCGTATTGGCTGAGCGGTTCTAGGCGCATCAGTCTGGAACCGCGCGACTGCTACGGTCGCAGGTTCGAATCCTGCCTCGGCCATGGATGTGTGTGACGTCCTTAGGTTAGATAGGTTTAAGTAGTTCTAACTTCTAGGCGACTGATGACCTCAGCTGTTAAGTCCTATAGTGCTCAGAGCCATTTGTAAAGCAAAGCCATCACGTTTCAAGCATACGTCTGAAGCTGAAACCGAAATGACATAAAATGAGAAGCGAGTGTGCACCACACATACTTTAAACAAAAATTGTATACACAACCATGTACTGTTTTGTTTTCTACCTCGCAGAGAAAAGGAAACTCTTATTGATGGATTACCGGGTTATGATTAGAATGCTAGTACGGAAACTGAACCGTCCGAAACTTAGCAAGCGCACGTGTTCGTAGATAAAACTATGCTAAATACTGTCATTGAGCTACTATGTTCACAGATGTAGCAGCAGGAGAAGTGTTTAATATGTTTCTCATATCCCGTATACCTATAGTCAACAGAGGCAAATTACAACGATTTAGATGTCTTTTGAGAGATAAGTTCTTTAAACTGTATAGTTCAGTACAATGTTATAAATTAATTAGGGTTTTTCTAAGCTGGCTTTTGCTAAAAAGTCCTCCATCTGACAGAGGTACGTTCGCTGAAGTCGATCCCTTCCAATTTTCCCATCCACACTCGCCTTGTAGAATTGTTTCGTCTATGCCCTTCCGTTAATCCTCTCTCTATGTCGAAACCATGTTAACATGCCTTTCTCAATACTCGACGTTACGTCTTGTTTCACTCCACAATGCTCCCTAAAATTAAGTTAATGGACTTAAGTCTTAGGTCTTGGTTAAACCATTACAGAGTCCCACCAGATTCAACAGTCCCCTGCTATAGTATATCGAGAGGTTGTAACAATGGAAAATTGTACTGAAATGCAGGAGACTGCAACGAATTGACATGGTGCAGGGAATGGCAATTGAATATCAATGTAGACAAGTGTAGTGTGCTGCGAATGCATAGAAAGAAAGACCCTTTATCATTTATCTGCAATATAACTGATCAGCAACTGGAAGCAGTTAATTCCATGAATTATCTGGGAGTAGGCATTACGAGTGATTTAAAATGGAATGATCATAGAAAGTTGATCGTCGGTAAAGCAGATGCCAGACTGAGATTCATTGGAAGAAGCCTAAGGAAATGCAATCAGATAACAAAGTAGGTAGGTTACAGTACGCTTGTTCGCCCACTGGTTGATTATTGCTCATCTGTGTGGGATCCGTATCAGATAGGGTTGATAGAAGAGATAGAGAAGATCCAACGGAGAGCAGCGCGCTTCGTGACAGGATCTTTTAGTAATCGCGAAAGCGTTATGGAGATGGACTCCAGTGGAAGACTCTGCAGGAGAGACGCTCAGTAGCTCGGTACGGGCTTTTGTTGAAGTTTCGAGAGCATACCATGGCAGAGGAGTCAATCAGTATATTGCTCCCTCCTACGTATACCTCGCGAAAGGACCACGAGGATAAAATCAGAGAGATTAGAGCCCACACAGAGGCATATCGACAATGTTTCTTTCCACGACAATACGAGACTGGAATAGAAGGGAGAACTGATACAGGTACTCAAAGTACCCTCTGCCATACACCGTCAGGTGGCTTGCGGAGTATAGATGTAGATGTAGATGTAGACATGCAGGGTCCCTGGATTCAAGGTGTTGCAGCCATACCCACACACGTCCATCCACTCAATAAAATGTGAAACGGGACTCGTCGGACCAGGCAACATGTTTCCAGTTGTCAGCAGTTCAATGTCGGTGTTGATCGGCCAAAGCAAAGTGTAAAGCTTTGTGTCATGCAGTCATCAAGGGTCAAATGGCTCTGAACACTATGGGACTTAACATCTGCGATCATCAGTCCCCTAGAACTTAGAACTACTTAAACCTAACTAACCTAAAGACATCACACACATCCATGCCCGAGGCAAAATTCGAACCCTTCACGGTAGCAGTCACGTGGTTCCTGACTGAAGAGCGTAGAACCGCTCGGCCAAGTCGTCAAGGGTACACGATTGGGTCTTAGGCTACGAAAGCCCACATCGATGACATTTCGTTAAATGCCTCGCACGCCGACCTTGTTGATGACCCAGCATAGAAATCTGCAGCAATTTGCGGAAGGGTTGGTCGATACTCTTGAGCCGTTGTTGGTCTCCTTCCAGTAGGATCTTTTCACGGCCCCAGCGATGTCGGAGATTTAATGTTTTACCGGATTCCTGATATTTACGGTACACTCGTGAAATAGTCCTGCACGAAAATCCCCCCACCCCCCTTTCATCGCTAACTCGGAGACGCCGTGTCGTAAAGCTCGGGCGCTGACTATAAGAACAAGTAAAAAAAATAAAATAAAATAATAAAAAAAAGTTCAAATGTGTGTGAAATCTTATGGGACTTAACTGCTAAGGTCATCATTCCCTAAGCTTGCACACTACTTAACCTAAATTATCCTAAGGACAAACACACACATCCATGCCCGAGGGAGGACTCGAACCCTCGCCGGGACCAGCCGCACAGTCCATGACTGCAGCGCCAAGACCGCTCGGCTAATCCCGCGCGGCCCCAAACTCACATAAATCTTGATAACGTCACATCGCAACCGATCTAACAACTTCGCCAGCTATTTGTTGTCTTTATAGGCGTTGGCGATCGCAACGCTGTATTCTTCCTGTTTACATAGTCCTGTATTTGAATATGCATGCGCATACCAGTTTCTTTGGCACTTCAGTATATGAATGCATAGTGTCCGTTCTTTCGGAAATGTTCGAAAGAACAGACCCTATGCAGAATCCGCAGCTGTGAAACATTAATTATAAAATGAAAGGGATCACTGATGTCAGGCGAAGGAGGAGGATTCATTGCCCAGCTTCGTATATCAGTTATATGAATGTGTGGTATCCGAAAGGACAGAAACCACGCATTCATATAATTGATATGCCTAGATGGTCAATGGATCCACCTTCTTCAATGCAGATGGACAAATACGTCTGGCATCCTATGGGAATCTCGGCGTAGTGAACGGGATGCTGTGGACAGTTTGCGCTCATTGGGAATGTGGATCGCCCGTGAAGCGTGCCGATATAGTTCACGCATTTGCGAGAACGCTGTGTCTGCGATGGCGCAATGGTTAATGCACCTACCTGGTAATCACGAGATCTCGGATTCATATCCCAGGCCGGTACACATTTTCATTCGTCGCCGCTGATTCCGTGTAATATCCCGCTGCAATTGGCAGCAGTGATCACCTTCAATTTACAGTTAATGTTTCACAGCTGCGTATTCTGCGTGGTGTCTGTTCTTTCGGTTATGTCCGAAAGAGCAAACACCACACATTCATATGAGTCTGCGTATGCCATACTTTGTTCCTAGAGAAACAACTGTGTTTACATAAATGTAATTTGTTGTGGTTAAAGGACGTGTCTCCTCTTCTTTCTCAGTAATCGTATGTATTTGAAGTTAAATTTTCACAGGTAGGTAAGAAATCAATCGCAAATCTTTATTTTGACGAGGGCAAAAGACATAATTTAAATTTTTTGAAACTAATTTATTTTGTTTGAATTTCTGATTAATTAAACTTTAAAGTGCCACGTAAATGTGTTAATGGTGTGAATAACTTCTGCTATGTGTGAGTGAAGTGACTTTTGCTTTCCAGAAATGTGAATTAACTCCATTATTATAGAGAACATCCTTTTAGAGTATTGTTCCCTTATTTCTTGTGTCCACTTTCGTCTAGTTGATTCTTTCTCTCCTGAAATTCTGCCTTTTGAACTGCCTTTCTTAAATGTGTTCTGTTTTCTATTGTTTCTATTGTAATTGCTGCGTTTTCCATGTTCATTTCAGTCTCTATGAACCACGCGGGCTTGGATTTGCAGCTACTGAGTAATGTGAATATCCGCGTGGTTAGTCTGTTCTTATGTAGTCTCAATATATGTCCAAAAAACTGTGGTCTTCTCTCCCTCATTACATCAGTTAGTTTTTCAGTTTTCGAGTATAATTCTTTGTTTGGTCTTAACCTGTATCCAGCATTATCGTTTCTTTTAGCTCCCAGTATTTTCCTTAAAATTCTTCTTTCGAGCTTCTCTAGTTTCTCAAGATCTCCATTTCTTGTTAGTTTAAGTGCTTCTACTACATACAGAGCTTCAGATCTGGCCACTGTTTGGTAGTGTCTTAATTTCGTATTCCAGGATTTTTTGTTGTAAACGATTTTGGTCATATGAAACACTGTTTCCACTTTGTGCACTTCTTTTGAATTTCATGTAATCCTGTCTCCTTGGTATTTAAAGGAATCTGTTTTGTGTATTGTTTTGTTGTCAACTGCAATATTTTGAGGAGCATCACAGATATTTGTCATGAAGTTTGTTTTTTCAGGGGATATTTGTAGTCCTACTTTGGCGGATTCTTTTTGCTGTTCTCTTATTTGGTTTTTGGCTTTGTTTAGCAAGTCTGTAAGCAATACCAGGTCAACTGCGAAGGCCAAACAGTCGCTCTTGTTTAGATTTCTTCCCAGTTGAAATCCCTTTAGTATAGATGGCCCTCCAATATTCTCGAACTAGCTTCTCTAACACACGATTGAAAAGCAGAGATGACCGATCATATCCCTGTCGGACACCTTACTATATTTCAAACTATTTTGAGAGCTCTCCCCAGAATTTTACTTTAGATTATGTGTTTGTCATTGTTGCTTTAATTATTTCAGTTGGTTTAGATATAAAGCAATGTATGTCTGTCAATTGAATCATAGGCTTCTTTAAAACCTACAAAAGTAAGTTCCTGATTTTCCTCATTTATATTATGTTCTTTAAGTTTACTATTGGTTCTGCACATGACCTTCTCTTTCTGAATCCAGCCTGATACTTTCCTAGTTGTTTGTCAAGTATTTCTTCTGCTCTTTTTAAGCCGGCCGGGGTGGCCGAGCGGTACTTGGCGCTACAGTCTGGAACCGCGCGACCGCTCCGGTCCTTAGGTTAGTTAGGTTTAAGTAGTTCCAAGTTCTAGGGGCCTTATGACCTCAGAAGTTAAATCCCATAGTGTTCAGAGCCATTTGAACCATTTCTTGCTCTTTTTAAAAGCGCCTTAGACAGTATCTTATAGGTCACTGGTAAGAGGGAGATTCCCCTATAATTGCTAGAGTCTGTTTTCTTCCCTTTTTTATGTAGTGGATGTTTTAGTGCAGATGTCCATTCTGGTGGTAAGCTGTGTGTTATCCAGATTTCTTTGAGTATTTCTGTTAGACATTTTATCATGTTGTCACTAGAGTTCTTCCATAGTTCGGCAACTATATTATCCTCTCCAGGTGTTTTATTATTTTTAAGGTCTTTTATTATTCCTTTTATTTCTCCCATGGTTGGAGGCTTTGAGTCCGGTGGAGTTGGGTTTACAATATCGAAATTAAATATTTCTTTCGTTGGATAACAGTTATGTATTCGGCAATTATTCTACAGTTCTCTGTGCTATTATATGCAGTTTTCTGCATTTTTGCGTCCGTGGAAAATATATTAGGTAGAGTGTATTTTTTAAGCTACTTTCGAAAGTTTTGTAAAAGTCCATAGCGTTGTCCTGTTTGAAGTTTATTGATGCTAGTTGGTCTTTCATGTATTTTATTTTGATCTTTTTAAGGCCTTTTGATGCTTGCTTCTGGACTTCTTTTAGGGAGTTCCTGTTTTTATCATCTTTATTTGCATTCCATACGTTCAAAGCTCGTTGTCTTGTTAGGATTATTTCGTCACACTCATCATCCCGTCAGGCATGTTTCCATTTTTTGCTGAGGAGAATGGATTCTTCTGTTGTCTGTACTATGTCTTCTTGAAGTTGTTCCCATGTTTTAGGTGTTCTCTTTTCCAAAAGTGTCCTGAAATTATCTTCCTTAGTTAATTTCTGAGTGTCAAACTATTTCGATTGGTATTGGCTCTGTATTTTATATATTGGCCTAATTTTGAATTTAACGATAGATACACAGTGATCTGAATCTAAATATGCACTCTTAGCAACTTTTACACTGAGTATCTCTGATGTAGACTGCTTATAGCAACATGGTCAAGTTGTTTCTCCCCACAGACTGGATTCGGGGATACCCATGCAGTATGTTTCCTAGGGAGTTTTTTTTTAAAATTTAGATTTTAGAACTATGCCATGTTCTCTGCATAAACTAATAAGTCACTTTCCATTTACATTGCTTCTTTTCTGTGCAGTGAATTTGCCTGCTATGGATCGGTGATGACGTTCTTTGCCGATTTGATCATTAAAGTCTCCCAGCAATGTTACCGTGTTTTTGGGTGAAATCTGGTCTAAGGTGTGTGACAGTTCCTGACAAAAAAATTATGTTTTTTCTTGTTGTGTTCTGTTTTTCTCATTTGCTGGTGCATCTTTATTTACAGTGGTTTACAGTTTGTTTACTAATTTGAAAGTTAATGTTGAAAGTCTCTCATTGTCAGATTTAAATTCTGCTATTGAGTTTAATATGTTTTGGTTTACAATGAATCCTGTGGCATAACATAACTCTTTCTCCTGGCTTCGCTTTGAAGATTCTGAATCCCTCTGAATCAAATGAATGTTCATCAGTATGCCTTTTCTCTTGGAGTACTGTTTTCATTATATTTTTCTGTTATATAACATTTATTAACGTTTTAAGTTTTCCTGTTTTTAGAAGTGAGTTTACGTTGAAAGTTGCCAAATAGTTTATATTTTTGGGTTTAGTTTTATTTGTTGCTTGCTTAAGGCAGGTTTCAGGATGCTCCGACTCATCCTTCGCACATTGGTGTAGGCCCTCAGAGTCCGAATGCCTGCTTTTAATTTCCTTAGAAATGGGAACTTGGTTGGTCCCTGGCTGTAAAATCTGTTACAATGTGCGTATCCATTGTTGATTTTTTGTTGGCTTAGTGGTACAAGTCCCCTAAGGATTCTACTCGAGGTTGTTAGCTCCGTGGAACGGTTTTCAGCCGCACCGCTGGTGGACAGATGCTGCCACTTAGCCGCTTGTTTCAAGACAAATGCCGAGTGGATTTTTTACTTTGGTTACCTCTTCCGCTAGTCCCGCCGTACCGAGAACTATTCTCTCCACCTTCACTACCGTTGAGGTCTTCACTGTAGTCTCAGCAAGGAGCCCTTACTAGATACTAGTGGTCTATAAATGCAGGAAATTAGTTTAAAGATAGGAAGAAATAAAGAAATAGTTTCCATTTTGAACCAATCTGAGGCTACTTTCCGTACAACACATGGGGTTAATACATGATTAGTACGTAGGTGGTGTCATTTGTTTCATTTTGTTGAAACGCTATTAATGCATTAGGGCAGGGCTTCCCAACCTTTTCAGCTGGCGGACCCCTTCTTCAGTCGAAAATCCATGGTGAAGCCCTCGTGAGTCAAGAGCACAGTAACTTCAAATTTCAGAGCGAAACCCATGGGAACTGAAAACTTCTTAATGCACATGCCATGTTCCCAATGCATTTAGCATGCAAGAAACAACATGGCTTTATGAGATTTTTCTGCAATGGTATAACTTTGCCTGTTTTTGTCACTCGATAACTAACCAAGAGAGAAGATTTTAATGAACTTTTATTAATTGTTTTTGCATGAGTTTTCATGCAATGCTGAGAAGTAGCTAGTTCAGCACTCTTCCTTTTGAAAAATTCGATGTCTTTAGCCTGGAAATCCGGGTCAGTACCTTCAAAATGACGGTGCAATTTAACTGGAACCATTGAACTGTTCGAAGGACTCGCGCACAAATTACACACTGAGCTTTACCCTTCTTTGTCTCCATAAAGCCCATTTATAAATAGCTTTCGTTGTACTTACGCTTCTTGGTTATTCCACTTCCATAGGATATTGCAACCAATGGAGTACTTGCAGCGTTTTCACATAATAAATCCGACAAAGCTCGCTCCGTGCTTGCGTAAAAGGTTTCAGCGCATCTAGCGCCGTGAGCAGGCGCACAAACGAACCCCATATTGTTGCGAAACAGTCGATCACAGAAGCCGCATTCTCCGGCACTGAACTGTGTATTCGTTCTCATTTAGGCACCGCAAATGCTGCTTGGGTATACGACCTGAAGTACAAGTACACGTTTTTTACACACAAAAAATAATGATGAATTTCATTTTCACATTTTTATTCAATAATATTACTCACTATTTTACACGATTTGGTGAAATGTGGCCGCGGACCCCCTAGAAAGAGCCGGCGTGGGAAGCGCTGCATTAGAGAATAGGAAGGATATGAGAGTCGCCATTAAGTAAACGATATGCACGCTGAGGATATTCTTTTTCTTTAATGTTTCTCTCGTCAGAAAAGCAGCTAGACCGGGCCCTCAAAGAGTAATATTTTGTATGGATGGTTATCACAACTGAGAAACTGCAAAAGTCGGTTCTCAGCAAGCCGTCGTCTTGAAAAGCTAAAGGTGCGTTCCGCTCCAGTTCTCTGGCAGAGCGCAACCACTTTGACAGCCGCAGAGTAAACTCATAAAAGCTGGGTGCAGCCTGCCTACCAGAAGACGTCAAAGCAGGTACAGCAGCAGCAGTAGTGAACAGCCTCCAGCCATTATCGCTGTAATAACCGCCGCTGCCGCCGTCGCCGCCGGCGGCTGGACGCCAAGCGCCTCCCACCCACCCCTACCCACCCATCCCGTCCCCCATAGCGCCCACTCGGGCTTTCGTCCAGCCACAGTCCTCACACCCACATCCATCCCCTCGAGATCTCCTTACAACCAAGCCGAGTGGCCACCGCTGCAAGCGTAACGTCGAATCGGCGCTCCTTGATTCGAGGAATTCGCCTCCATCACAGGGGCGGCGGTCGAGACTTTAGCGCGAGCGTTGGCGGACTGTCAAAGGGACGGACGTCATTCGCGCAACTTTCACGAGCTGACTGCTGCGTGCAATTAATAGCGGTCGGGTATCCCTCCCAGTGGACAGGTGCTCAAAAGGATGCTCCTTTTGGAGCACAAATGGCTTCGACCACACCCCTTCCACTGCGGCGCTCTAAGCTGTGGTATCACCGGCGAGTTTTGTTCCGGTTTCAGGTATAGAGAGGTACGACTTTGATTCATTAGTCCAGCGTGAGCCAGCCGTACAGCCTGCCTAACAAATTTGACTGTTTGGTTCCAATTAGTCGACGACACAACAAGAGCGACACTGAAATGGTAGAGGAAGCTCCTTTCCAACGTCAGTAGAGCAAGAGAGAGAAACTCCTTGACTTTTAAAGGACAGATTAACGGAATAGTTGTGACTGACAGGCACGACATATCTGTTATAACAGTGGTGGGTTTCTCGGGCGAAGTCAGTAACTGACAGAATCTGAATCACATTTATTGCTCCCTTTGTCCTAATAGGAAGAACTACGAACTAGGAAATCAGGCGAATTTGAATTAAAACAATAGTTCGTTTAGGAGAGGAGACATGTTAACTGTTCCTAGTGAGTTTTTTGGTGTAAGAACTAAACTTTGGCGTGTTATGTATTGCTTACAAGTAAATGACATTAACAGTACGTAAAAACAGTCTAGTGTGCAAAACAACATAATCTTAGTTGACGTATTTCGCCTTTTTGAGGCATATTGAGAAATCATATAGGAACTGTTGGTAGCGTTTCAGTCATAAGTAGTCGAAATTCTGGTGTGCATCTTAGGTGAAGGCACGCAGTTATGCTTAGATAGGGTCAAGCTTCTCATCTTGATACAAATATTGGTATACCAGTATTTGGTATACCAATGTTTGAATACCGAGGCTGAAAGTGTGGCCGTAAATACAACTGCATACCACCGCCGAAGATGCACAGCAAAATTTCGACCACTTAGGACTCATGCGTTACCAGCAGTTACTGTATGAATTTTGAAGATGTTTCAAAATAGGCGAAACGTGTCACTAAATCTTATGTTGTTTTTGCAAAGTAGACTGTTTCTTTCCTACTGAAAATATATGACTGTTGCTGCACAATGACCATAAAGTGGGAGGACTTATGAATGACATTAAAATTTTATTACATCTTTCTACAAGTAATGTTATTCTCTACAGTGTGAGCTGTGACAACTTGTAACTCAAGTAATAGCAACGATAGTGTTAAACTACACTACCGCAAACGTTCTGGTTTCATCGGACAAAACAGTTTCGGGTTCACCACATAAAAAATATATTATAATTTTTAAAGTTCTGTAGTTTTCCCCTTTAACAAACAAAGATGGAGAAATAAAGACCTAAATGTGATAAAAAACATAAGCCCTATAAATAGTCAGACTTCTTCGAATGATAATCAGGGAAACGAGTGAGAAACATTCAGTTCCAAGGCAAGCACTATGTGCCAGACTTAAGCATCAACGAGAAAATTAAGAGCTGACCATCGAATCTGTTTGAGAAAATAAGAAGTTTTCCGAGAACGGTTTGTTATGAACAGAATACACTGGTACCCTGTCTCATCAAAAATATGAATTGCAAGGTTATGTGTCTGAGTAAAGGTAAGTTCTTAAATTATGTGCGCAAATGTGTAGGGAAACTGAAAATCAAGCTTCGATTTCACAAGGCAAAAAATTAAAGCGGGTGAAGACACGTACAATGAGATTGTAAAAAGAGATGAATACCAAACCCTGAGAACATCTTAAATGGCGAGTATGTAGCAAGCAGCAGGTTTCAGCAACGAACACTTAGTCATTTACGGTCAAATTTCGACTTTTTTTAAAAAAATGATTTTTTTTTTTAATTCAAACGTAATGTCCGATACATAACGCCAAACATTTAAACGACCACAATGAAAATGATGGTAGAATACGAAAAATCAACTAACGTATATTTTTTGACATCGAGTCTTAAAATTCTATTAAGTATCGTTGAGCGTAAATAACGTTCCAATACAAACTTTTTTTTAAAAAAAATTGTATTCGTAAAATCTTACGTCGCCGATAGTACCCGATCTTCCCTGTATTCTCTGCGGTATTGGTCCAGTAAGTATTTTAAACTGTTACCATTAAGAACGATAAAGGCCTTTTAAATTTAAGAGACTAATGTTTGTTGCGTTTTCGTTACAGAAACAGTTTCGGGATTATTGGCTACTCATGAACAAAGATCTATCGAAAATAGCGATGATTCGTTTGAAAGTTCTTTCTGAACTTGAAAACTCAAATTGATGGTAGTGACTCATCCAGCCAGCTATGTACCACGGACAAACAAATGACTACATACGTTCATGATTTTCCTGTTATTACAAGATGTGATTGCCAGCTCGACAATAGTGGTACGTACATTGTTTCTGTCGAAAATGACATCAAGGGTAAACTTGACCAATCATTTATGTGCATAAAGAAAGTAACAGTCTACAACAGTACACAGCTTCATCAAGCACATAAGAAGAGAACAGTCCTTCAAAAATTTTGTATTATTTCAGTTACCCGAACCAATAGTGTTGATCAAAATATCATGTGAAGCAATACTTGGAGAAAAAATTACGAGACACGACGTTAACAATATGTGGTTCCTATTAGGTAATATATTGGGCTGGGATATTTATCCAGGCAGCGATAAGCGTTCACATAGCAGAATAACAGTTGTAGACCCTATCTCTGCAGTGTTAACGCTGGAAACCAGCATCTAAGTCACGTGACTCGGGTCAGAAAGCCGATTTCCTGTCATTACGCGTGAAGTGGAGCTGACAGTTACAGTTTCTCTCTTTTATAGCTGAAACCTAGTATTGATTTTGACAATTCAGTGAAGTGTAGTACAACTCTTACACATGTAGTAGTGCAGTTAACATACTTTCTCCGAAACTCTTCATAATAAAGCAGTGGTTACGGTTTTTACATGTGGACAAATTGAAATGCGTTGACAGTTTTTTAACAAGCGACAGAATGACTGTTCTTTAGTGAATGCTTTTTTTGCGCTATGAATTCTTGTAGTTCACCCCTTCCACAGGAGTGGAAGGCAAAATAACGATTTCGAACATAGCGTTAGTTTTCTAACGATTTAACAAGAACTTGTGTCAAATGCTTTAGTAAGCTTTTGTAGGAAAGGAAATTCGTTTATTTGCAAAATGTCAGGATTTACACAAAATAAGCATGTATGTTTTCTGACTTTTGCTTAATGCAGTACTAGTATCGAAACAATATCAAGATAGGAAGAGTAATATATTAAAAAACGTTGATTATATTGGTGTAATGAACTAGATATTAACTATATGTCGTCCCAAAATCTTAGTCATACACATAGTCTTACATCTAAGGAACAACATCCATCCTAACTTTCAACTTATGGAAATACCTATGCAAGTGAAACTTCCTGGCAGATTAAAACTGTGTGCCCGACCGAGACTCGAACTCGGGACCTTTGCCTTTCGCGGGCAAGTGCTCTACCAACTGAGCTACCGAAGCACGACTCACGCCCGGTACTCACAGCTTTACTTCTGCCAGTACCTCGTCTCCTACCTTCCAAACTTTACAGAAGCTCTCCTGCGAAACTTGCAGAACTAGCACTCCTGAAAGAAAGGATATTGCGGAGACATGGCTTAGCCACAGCCTGGGGGATGTTTCCAGAATGAGATTTTCACTCTGCAGCGGAGTGTGCGCTGATATGAAACTTCCTGGCAGATTAAAACTGTGTGCCCGACCGAGACTCGAACTCGGGACCTTTGCCTTTCGCGGGCAAGTGCTCTACCAACTGAGCTACCGAAGCACGACTCACGCCCGGTACTCACAGCTTTACTTCTGCCAGTACCTCGTCTCCTACCTTCCAAACTTTACAGAAGCTCTCCTGCGAAACTTGCAGATCTAGCACTCCTGAAAGAAAGGATATTGCGGAGACATGGCTAAGCCACAGCCTGGGGGATGTTTCCAGAATGAGATTTTCACTCTGCAGCGGAGTGTGCGCTGATATGAAACTTCCTGGCAGATTAAAACTGTGTGCCCGACCGAGACTCGAACTCGGGACCTTTGCCTTTCGCGGGCAAGTGCTTCGGTAGCTCAGATGGTAGAGCACTTGCCCGCGAAAGGCAAAGGTCCCGAGTTCGAGTCTCGGTCGGGCACACAGTTTTAATCTGCCAGGAAGTTTCATATCAGCGCACACTCCGCTGCAGAGTGAAAATCTCATTCTGGACCTATGCAAGTGTTTGAAAGTAATTCGCTTAGACAGCTGAGGTTTTCCTCCCTTTATCTAATCTGTAGGATACAAAACAAGACCAATCGTAGCATATGTGAAGGTTACGTACCTAGCAAAAAGCAAAACATTCGATGTGTAACAAAAATGTCATAAATTGAGCACTTTAAATGCGTAATAATATGATCGGTTTCGTGCCCCGATTGAAGTGACTCAGATGGTTTCAGTAAAAAGACGTCATGGGCAGCCTGTGTTATCTATAGTCTATGGTAACAGTAATTAAACGTAAGTGGTAATTCCAGAGAATAATGCAGAAAGCCCAAGAGAAAGTGAAACATCGCAAATCAAGAAATAAGAAATAAGAGGCTAGAAAAGAGTCAAATTTCCACAAAGCACTGAATAGTTTGATCTGAAACAAGTTCGTTGGCTATTTTTCGCTGCAAGTATATAATTATTAGTTTCATACATTCAAAACATTTTTCTTGCTTCTGTCAAGAATATTTAATTTTCACAGACGTTTCACCTTTTACATCATTAGAGAAAACAGCAGTAGAACTTCTAAAAATATAAGCACCAGAATACTGACACGCAATTCTCTTTCCCTTCATTCTTTCCTGATCATCTTCGTGTAGCTTCGAAAACATACAGGGTCACCCAAAATCCCGGTAACATTTGAAAATTCGATACTTCACGAAATAATATAAGTAGAGATGTAAGCATTGCCACATATGCTCTAAACGATATGGGGTTTTATTGAAACAAAAAAGGACAAAAGTGACCAACAAAGGCAATAATGAATATAAGAATTGGTTTTTAGCAAAGAAGATGTTCTTTATCATAAATTCTCAACATGTCGGCCGTCACTCATTAAGAGTATTTTGATTAGAATTGTACAGCAAATCGGTAGGTGTGGTGAGAAATTACCGTAAGATGTTGTCTTTCGGCAACCATAATGACATCAGCCGATCGCTGTGTACTTGTGACTTCAGGTTACCACACTCCCAATAGTCATTCAGATTGAGGGCTGGGGACCTGTGAGGCCAAGCATGACGGAAATGGCGACTCAGCAAGCGATCCTTACCAAACGATGTACGCATGAGATCTTTCGCACTAGTAGCAATATTGAAACGATCGCCATCCTGCATGGAAGTCGTACCTTCGAGCAGCTATTCAACAGCCAGGCTAGGGATGATGCGATTCTGTTAACATACCGGGATACTCGGCACCCATCACGCTGACAGTCTGAAAAGCAGCACCTCACATTTCCTCGAAGAAACCAGGGTCCGATCACAACTCATGTAGTGATTTCACACCACATAGTGACTTTTTCGTCACGTTATGGGGATAGTTCTAGGATTCCCAGTACATAAAATTCTGCAGTTGTGGGTGTTGACAGACACTCGGAGTGTGAAATGGGCTTCCTTGGTCCACAACACGTTAGGTAGCCAATTGTCATCATTCTTAATTTTTTGACGTGCCCACTTAGCATATACTCTCCGCATCAAAAAATCTCTGGCTAACAGTTCATGATAACTCTGGATTTTGGGTAGTATCATTGGAGTGTACGCTTTTAGTGCTCTCGAAACATTAGTTTGTTGGTGCGACATGCGACTTCACCATGTGGAGTGAATCTGGCAAAGTCTCTCTTTCTTTCTCAACTGTTCGAGCAGCAGTAATACTTGTGCCCGGTCGCCCACTAAGGGGCCGATCGTCCGAACAACCCAGGGCTTTGAACTTCATGACCACTGTCTTTATGATCATTGTCTTCATGACCATTGTCTGCTTGTCAGAAGCCCTTATTATGGTGATAAGATCGAAAGGCTGCAGGAGCACATTCTCCATTCTCATAGTAATGATCCTCTTACAGTGCTTTTTCTGGTAAAGTCAACATGCGGCGACTGCTGGCACATGACTCCCCTTCTACAGCACGTTTTATACACTATTCTCATACGGCGTCATTGACGTCCAGCGCCAACTGTTGGCCGGTTTCTTCCATCATTTTTGGTTTCAGTGAAACCTCATGTCATTTCAGGCATGTGTTTCAGGTCCTCCGTTCAAAATGGTTCAGAAGGCTCTGAGCACTATGGGACTTAACATCTGAGGACATCAGACCCAAAAACGTACGACTACTTAAACCTAACTCACCTAACGACATCATACACATCCATGCTCGAGGCAGGATTCGAACCTGCGACCGTAGCAGGCGCGCGGTTCCGGACTGTAGTGCCTAGAACCGCTCGGCCACCGAGGCCGGCTCAGTTCCTCCGTCTCTACCAAAATTACTCAATGAATTAGTGCACTTTCAGAAGTTAACGGACGTTTGAGTCACCCCATACATCCAACTGCTTCATGTCCTACGTATGCGTCATTATCCACTTTCTGACAGCTATTAACATCCAACGTTCTATAACTTCCGAGCTCCAAAACTCACACCACCACTCCAAATGTCTTAACATAATGTTAATGTCTCTACGATAAGAACCCTACAACTCCATAGTAACGTCGTTAATATATATATATATATATATATATATATATATATATATATATATATATATATATATTGCTCAGAGTTATACACATATAAACCTGAAAATCAATCCCTCCACCTCACTCCCCTCTCACCTCTCTCTCTCTCTCTCTCTCTCTCTCTCTCTCTCTCTCTCACACACACACACACACACACACACACACACACACACACACAGTGAGGAAAATTAAGCACACTATAGTCCACAGATTGGTAACTCTCACGTCTACAAAGTAGTAAACAGAGGGCAAATACACAAACTGTTCTTCTACAAAGAGTTCGAACTTGTTACTACAGTAAATCTAAAGAAGTTTCACGCAGAAGGGAACGAAACGTCAGTAAATTTATACATGGACTACGAACCTGAGCCCCGAAGTAGCCTTACACCGAAGTCTTAAAAGAAGTAAACTCCAACCGCGAAAGCATCAATTGTATTAGTATTTCAAACTATCACGAGCTTACGCAGTAAGTTATTAGATGAATAGGAAACGAATTAAGAGACCCAACCTCGACTCCTACCGCACATAAAAGGCAGTAAAAAACTAAGGAGAAGAAGACAACAGAAGTGTAATCCCCCGGATAAGACAAACTTTATTAACAAGGAAAGAGCGAACAATATTTTAACCTTAATTATCCAACGCAAGAAGATCGCAGCGCACTGCCAAACTTAAAATACGTGGAGGACTAATTTATTCTTCTGTAATTTCACGGAAGATGTACAATTTATATAAAACTGAAGTTTCCAGGACGCCTGGTACCCCATCTCTCTCAGTCTGAGAAGGATTTGCATTTAGGATTCTGCAGTCAAACACGAATATTGCAGTTATCAGTTTTCCCCGCTATTAACGTGCTGTCTGCCGAATTATAGGGGATCGTAACTCGAGGGGAGATAAATTTCGTTCGAGTGTCGAGCACTTGTCAGCGTTGTAACTGGTTGCGTACTTCGTGATATGGCCAATAAACAATTGCATCCGGATGGAAATGAATTCGTATGTGCCGGAGTGGGTAATTGCTGCCCGCGACAGTTCCCTCGTAATTCTGTGCCCACCGCTGCGCCAGATAAAACTAATAACGTTCGTCACGAGCACTTGGTCACTCCCAGCTGCAAGTCCCATCTTCAGCAACGTCAGACGGCTGCCCGTCCATGCTGCTGTTCCTTGCGCTTACAGAAATTATGGTTTTAAATTCCAAGCAACAACTGGCAAGAGCCTTGCACTTCGCTTGTTGTAATGTCCGGATTACATGAAAGTACGTCTTCAGAAAAATGCCAAGAATATGTGCCCCTTCTTTCACATAATGTTGACCCAAGAATCAATTTATAACTGAATCTGACCACATTTCGTAAATAATGAAAAGTAGAGTAGAGTACTCTCAGTGCTCAACGGAAAGAATTGTAAACGAAAAATGAAGAACGGACCTACATTTATGGCCACAGTTGGGTCTAGAGGGTTCATAATCTGTTCCTTTGAGCGTGTAAATGGTCTTCCTTGTAACAAAATATGGCTCTGAGCGCTATGAGACTTAACATCTGAGGTCATCAGTCATCTATAACTTAGAACTGCTTATACCTAACTAACCTAAGGACATTACACACATCCGTGCCCAAGGTAGGATTCGAACCTGCGGCCGTAGCAGTCGCACGGTTCGGGACTGAGGCGGCTAGAACCGCTCGGCCACCGCGGCGGGCGTTCCTTGTAACAATGAGCTGATGAGCATGAGTAGCCCAGTCTAACAGCCTACACATATCCACATAAACCTCAAATATATATATATATATATATATATATATATATATATATATATATATATATATATATATATATATATATATATATATGATTAGCAGAAGTTTTTTGCTGATAAGAGATCTTGAAAAAGTTTGTGCCGATCGCAGTTTTGCTTCACATTGACAAACGCTCATGCTGAAAGGCTGCGTTTGAAATGTGTGCACATTATTTAAAAAAATGTTCAAATGTGTGTGAAATCTTATGGGGCTTAACTGCTAATGTCATCAGTCAGTAAGCATACACACTACTTACCCTAAATTATACTAAGGACAGACACACACACCATGCCCGATGGAGGGCTCGAACCTCCGCCGGGTCCAGCCGCACAGTCCATAAATGCAGCGCCCCAGGCCGCTCGGCTAATCCCGAGCGGCAATTGTTAACTTTTTCCGATTTAAAGGAGCGTCATCATTTATGAGTAAAGCCTGTATTTGACAGTTTTAATTGTGTATCTTTTGCCAAAACACAATACCATTTTCACGAACGTACCTTGCAATAGCCATTGTGACACAATCCTGAAACAGTGTGTGCACAGGTAGCCAAAGCGGTTAGTGCAATTGCTCGAGTAAAGTGGGAAATCCGGATTCCATTCCCGGTCTAGTTCAAGTTTTCAGGTCCGTCGCTCTACACTGTCCAGTCACATTAATGTGATCACCGCCTATGTTCGACGTCAACATGTGATAATTACTGACGGAAGGTGGCATTACTAGCAGTGGGAGGTATACAGGGTGTTACAAAAAGGTACGGCCAAACTTTCAGGAAACATTCCTCACACACAAATAAAGAAAAGATGCTATGTCGACATGTGTCTGGAAACGCTTAATTTACATGTTAGAGCTCATTTTAGTTTCGTCAGTGTGTACTGTACTTCCTCGATTCACCGCCATGATTTCATACGGGATACTCTACCTGTGCTGCTAGAACATGTGCCTTTACAAGTACGACACAACATGTGGTTTATGCACAATGGAGCTGCTGCACATTTCAGTCAAAGTGTTCGTACGCTTCTCAACAACAGATTCGGTGACCGATGGATTGGTAGAGGCCGACCAATTCCATGGCCTCCACGCTCTCCTGTCCTCAACCCTCTTGACTTTCATTTATGGGGGCATTTGAAAGCTCTTGTCCACGCAACCCCGGTACCAAATGTAGAGACTCTTCGTGCTCGTACTGTGGACGGCTGTGATACAATACGCCATTCTCCAGGGCTGCATCAGCGCATCAGGGATTCCATGCGACGGAGGGTGGATGCATGTATCCTCGCCAACGGAGGACATTTAGAACATTTCCTGTAACAAAGTGTTTGAAGTCACGCTGGTACGTTCTGTTTCTGTGTGTTCCCATTCCATGATTAATGTGATTTGAAGAGAAGTAATAAAATGAGCTCTGACATGGAAAGTAAACGTTTCCGGACACATGTCCACATAACATATTTTCTTTCTTTGTGTGTGAGGAATGGTTCCTGAAAGTTTGGCCGTACCTTTTTGTAACACTCTGTATAAGGCATGTCGGGGGGCGGGTGGCGGAGGGCGGGGGGCGCGGAACAGTACAGACGCTGTCGTAATGCGGAATCGGAGTGCTTTTTCTGAGGTTCAAAATGGCAAGTCATTGGCTTTCCGACCAACGGTCCAAGTATTTCAGAAACGGCTAAGCCGCCTTCTTTAAAGTAAACTGCACACGACTAAACGACTGTATCCAAAACCGGAACCAAGGCGTCTGTGTTCACCATGGGCCGTAGATAACGGGGGTGAACGACGGTTGTGAAGATGTATATGGGCGAATGGACATGCAACCGTTGTGCAACTGATCGTCCAGATGAATCAACGGGCTACTAACAGTGCCTTCTAAACGACCGTTTAGCGAGCTTTGCTACGTACGGGTCTCTGCAGGTGGTGCCCGGTTCATGGACCCATGCTGAGCGTAGTCCATCGGCGACGATGGCAGAAATTTGCACGCTAATACCGCAACTGGAAAAACTGGTAGAAGCCGAACTCGGGGAAGATAAGTTTGGATTCCGTAGAAATGTTGGAACACGTGAGGCAATACTGACCTTACGACTTATCTTAGAAGAAAGATTAAGGAAAGGCAAACGTACGTTTCTAGCATTTGTAGACTTACAGAAAGCTTTTGGCAATGTTGACTGGAATACTCTCTTTCAAATTCTGAAGGTGGCAGGGGTAAAATTTACAATTTGTACAGGAACCAGATGGCAGTTATAAGAGTCGAGGGGCATGAAAGGGAAGCAGCGGTTGGGATGGGAGTGAGACAGGGTTGTAGCCTCTCCCCGATGTTATTCAATACGTATATTGGGTAAGCAGTGAAGGAAACAAAAGAAAAATTCGGAGTAGGTACTAAAATCCATAGAGAAGAAATAAAAACTTTGAGATTCGCCGATGACATTGTAATTCTGTCAGAGACAGGAAAGGACTTGGAAGAACAGTTAAACGGAATGGACAGTGTCTTGAAAGGAGGATGTAGATGAACATCACCAAAAGCAAAACGAGGATAATGGAATGTAGTCGAATTAAACCGGGTGATGCTGAGGGAATTAGATTAGGAAATGAAACGCTTAAAGTAGTAAAGGAGTTTTGCGATTTGGGGAGCAAAATAGCTGATGATGGTCGAAGTAGAGAGGTTATAAAATGTAGTCTGGCAATGGCAAGGAAAGCGTTTCTGAAGAAGAGAAATTTGTTAAGATCGAGTATAGATTTAAGTGTGAGAAAGTCGTTTCTGAAAGTATTTGTAAGGAGTGTAGGCATGTATGGAAGTGAAACATGGACGATAAATAGTTTACAAAGAAGAGAATAGAAGCTTTCGAAATGTGGTGCTACAGAAGAATGTTGAAGATTAGATGGGTTGATCACATAACTAATGAGGAGGTATTGAATAGGATTGGGGAGAAGAGAAGTTTGTGGCACAACTTGGCTAGAGGAAGCGATCGGTTGGTAGGACATGTCCTGAGGCATCAAGGGATCACCAATTTAGCATTGGAGGACTACGTGGAGGGTAAATATCGTAGAGGGAGACCAAGAGATGAATACACTAAGCAGATTCAGAAGGATGTAGGTTGCAGTAGCTACTGGGAGATGAATGAGCTTGCACACGATAGATTAGCATGGAGAGCTGCATCAAACCAGTCTCAGGGCTGAAGACCACAACAACAACAACAACAACCGCAACTGGACGTCTAGTGACTGGCGATAGGTAGCCTTCTCAGATGAATCATATTTTATGCACTATCAGGCAAAAAGTCGTTAGTGTGTACAGCGTGAAACGTCCGAAAGTAAATACCCAGTAACAATCATCGGAAGAGTCCAGACCTGAGGAGAGAGCGTTATGGTCTGGAGAATGTTTTCGTGGTATTCCCTGGGTGTTCTCGTCATTCTAGCGCGACGGTAGCTGAACCAAGTATGCATCTATCCTTGGGTCGTACGTTCACCCTTACATGAAGTTTGTTTTTCCTCGGCATGATGGCATCTACCAGCAGGACGTTGGAAAGTGTCACACAGAGTGCAGTGTACGTGCGTGGTTCGAAGAGCACGTGGATGAGTTTACCATTCATCTTTCCACCAGACTCCATGGATTAAAACCCAGTCGAATACTTGTTGAACTGTCTCGATCGAGATGTTCGCGCCATGGATCGTAAACGGAGAGACCTAACGTCGCTGCCCATGGCACTGGAGCCGGCATAATGCTACATCGCTATTGGTACCTTCCACAATTTCACTCTCTTACAGCAGGTCTGCGCTGTAAAATTTGGTTATTCAGGATTTTGACAACTGGTCAATTCAGTGTGACTGGACCGGCTATTATGAAGCCGAAGTTGGTTCATATTCGCAACTGCGAACACATTGGCATTATTTATTGAGTCGCTACAGTGCCTGTTCCTGAGGAAATGGAAGCATGTCAGATGGGTCACTGCGTCATATTTATCAATAACACGGGCAATGCTACTTCTAAAACATGGTACTTACGGAAAGTCAGGATTCGGTGTGGACGGAGCCATATACAGTTACCGTTGGTTACTGTTTTTTAAAAGTCACGTACACTTTATTTGGAACCAATTGCAAATAAGGTTGACAATAAGGAACAATTATCAGATTTGACTGTTAAGACACAATGTCTAATAAAAAAAAATCGTAAGCAAGTTGCACTCACGGCTGAAGGCCTTATTAACCAGAAATTCAAATTATTTGTCAGCTAAAGCCCCCAATAGTAATAACTCAAAACACAATTTGACGGCTGAAGACCTGGATACCAAATTCTTAGGAACAGTTAAACTTCTCCAAGAGACACTAAAATATTATTTAAAAAAGAAAAAACACACAACCATCAAAATTTCACTACTAAGGGACATATCTAATTTAAAATTCTTTAGACAAATTGTCTTGAAAGGAGGGAATAACATGAACATCAACAAAAGCGAAACGAGGATAATGGAATGTAGTCGAATTAAACCGGGTGATGCTGCGGGAATTAGATTAGGAAATGAAACGCTTAAAGTAGTAACGGAGTTTTGCTATTTGGGGAGAAAAATAGCTGATGATGGTCGAAGTAGAGAGGTTATAAAATGTAGTCTGGCAATGGCAAGGAAAGCGTTTCTGAAGAAGAGAAATTTGTTAACATCAAGTATAGATTTAAGTGTGAGGAAGTCGTTTCTGAAAGTATTTGTATGGGGTGTAGCCATGTATGAAAGAGAAACGTGGACGTTAAATAGTTTAGACTAGAACACAATAGAAGCTTTCGAAATGTGGTGTTACAGAAGAATGTCGAAGATTAGATGGGTAGATCACATAACTAATGAAGGTATTGAATAGAATTGGGGAGAAGAGGAGCTTGTGGCACAACTTGACAAGAAGAATGGACCGGTTGGTAGGACATGTTCTGAGGCATCAAGGGATCACAAAATTAGCATCGGAGGGCCGCGTGGAAGGTAAAAATCGTAGAGGGAGACCAAGAGATGAATACACTAAGCAGATTCAGAAGGATGTAGGCTGCACTATGTACTGGGAGATGAAGACGCTTCCACCGGATAGAGTAGCATGGAGAGCTGAATCAAACCAATCTCTGGACTGAAGACCACAACAACAACAACAGCTGAAGTCCTTATTGTCAAGAAATTCAAATTACTATGTGGCTGAAGGCCCCCAATAGTGATAACTCAAAATTAAAACTTTTCTTTAAAAAGCAATCATCACAATCTGATCAAACCAAGAGAGAAGAGGGCCACAGACAGTGCTCCAAAGATCGGCCTGGGAAGTTCGCACAACTTCGTAACCGATGATACAGCCAGCCAAGAGTGGTACTCACTTAACTGGATGGCAAGTCAAACTAGTGACAGTTTAAACGCAGACCAACACACTTGCAAAATCTACCTAACGTCTGATAACCAAAACAACGATGGAATGACCCAGGCAAGGCGGAACCGGCGGACACTACTGTGTCTTGAAAATCCGGTGTTTAGAACATCCAGAAGCAGAAGGGACCACTATGACCAAAGCAGTCCGAAAGAAACAACATATCCGGACCACAGTCAAGGAGACTGTCGAATTACACGCCTTACCAGACAGCAGCGGCAAGGCGAGGAAAGGTACACTGCCGCGAAAATACGATAACCTCCAGGGGAGGTAACTGGGGCGTTAGCGGTCATTAGGCAGAAAAATACCGCTGGTTGAACTTCACCAATACACACAAGGAATTTAATGATTAATAATAAGAAGCGTAGTATGGCTAACTAATTTCGCCAACTCCAAACACTCCACTCGTTACTCTTCGTCTCAGCGACCCTGCGAGCAACAACGCTCGAACAAGCGGCGTGATCTCAAAATAGTGGAGGTTTCACTACTGGGTTAATGTTCACTCAACTCAAACGTTCTGGGTCCGGTGGACAACGAGGTTGTGGCCCTCGCAACCACAGACCCTCGATCTGGCAGTGCCTGCATGCCGCCAGCAGTCCCGGCCTGTTCTCCCACTGCCGGACCTCCCAGCTGCTCCGTCCCAACCGAATTCCCCGACACACTCCGATGTGGAAACACTTGACGTCCTTCCAATGGTAGTACCACCGTGCTAGATATCGATAACCGCTGCAGCTGCCACTCGCGGACAGACAACGCTAGCAAACGTAGTGGCGCCAGTAAGCACAAGAAGAAAACAAGACGGCACTATACCTGTTACACGATGCCAACCTACCAACGGCACCAACGCGAGCCGCAACACGGCTCAACTTCAAATTTATTTACCAATACGAGGCCCTTGAACTCTCAATAATGAATGTGTTTCCTGGACGGTAATATACTAACGTAGAGTACAGGTTGTGTCACCAGGATTTAGGGATGGCTACATATGGCACTTTGTGTCTAGCCGGGAGTAGTGCACTGACAGTTGAAGCGATTGATGCTGACAGCTAGCGTAGAACGGGATACTCAGGTTCGAGTCCTGCTCGGCACAAGTTTTCCCTGTTGTCATTCTAATACACATCCGAAGGTGGTTCATATTGGGAACTGTGTATACATTTCCTATACATAGATCTTTATCCAGAATAGAAAAATTTATTAAATAAAGCGTTTTCTAATATGTTATGCATATCTTTTAACATGTGAAATCAACAAGCTTAGATAATGCAAGGAATATCAACATATAATTAACATTTCATTTTAAGCTGAAATTAGAAAGGCTGAGATAGCCTAAGCGTTGACGCCACTCAGATGGTTCTCCCATGTAAACTGAACAAAGCACGGTAGACTTACGCGAGTATAAAAACAGACAAAAATATTTTTAATTAACACGTGTTGGCAAAATGTACATTACGCATATAACATTTACGTAACCGTCAGTTAACACTTGTGGAAACCATGGAAACCAGAAAGGGGTCTGAACGACTATAAAACACTGTGAAACATAAACAGCAGAAATATTACGTAAGCGCTGCTAGATAATCACGTAAAGTGCGTATTTCAGCCAAAGAACAGGTAGCAATGTACATAGCTTGATTTTAATCCACTCCCTCTTCCTTACTCACTCACTCAGCCCACCACATTGTCGTTATCACTTCGTGTCTCGCTGCCAGTGTGTACTATCTCACAGTCTCAGTCTTCTTCATTATTTGTCCTACTACAGCTGTCTTTCCTCACTGTCATTGTCTCCTTTCAAAAATAGTTCAAACGGCTCTGAGAACTATTGGACTTAACTTCTGAGGTCATAAGTCCCCTAGAACTTAGAACTACTTAAACCTAACTAACCTAAGGACATCACACACATCCATGCCCGAGGCAGGATTCGAATCTGCGACGGTAGCGGTCGCACGTTTCCAGACTGTAGCGCCTAGAATCGCTCGACCACCCCCGCCGGCATTGTCTCTGTCTTACTCTTCCTTACAGCCACTATCTCAATCACTCCTTCCCACTACTGCTGTCTCTTCTTACTACCACTGTTTCTCGCTTCTTAGTTGTCATTGTCATCGACACTGTCACTATCGCTGGGTCTCATTCACTTCTGTCTTCTCCGTATCTTAATTCGTCTCCCACATGCACTGTCTCGTTCACTCTTTTCCTGCCACTGTTCTCTCCCTGCCAAATATGTTCCACTGTCACGGTTTCCCTCTCTTTCTTCACAATGCCATTGTCTCCTTCTATCTTTCTATACCACGACCACTATTTACCGTTTCCCATTACTTGTTAGTATTCCGTCTGTTTCCCACTGCCACCAACTCCTCTCTCAGCAGAAAACATCCTGAATGTGTTTACAAGTATGGGAAAAATTTGAAAGGTGACGAGACAGGTAGAATGAGGCAGTTGGTACCCTACTTTTCAGTCGGAGTCTTTCAAAACGGAGCATATTGGCCTTCTGTGTGCTGCGATAGGAACATTGTTTCACTGGTTACCATCTTTTCACTGACGTGAAATGATCTTCATATGTCAGTAAAATTTTGATAATTTACCTATGTGAACCTGAAATAACTCAAAACTATTGATACAACTCAGACCGGATTTTACATGCCCAAAATTTTTGCATGCGTTTCAGTACTACCACTTGGGGTTCGCAGAAACCTTTTGATGATTGCGGACACTCTTTACATCATATTTTTCCGCTCTACACCAATTTATAAACTACGCTTTCGTCTCATGCCGGATTGTAGGTGCGTTTGTACGTGTACAAACAGGGTAACTTTGAACCCTTGACTCTCGGGACTGCTAAAGGCATCAAAAAAACTTTTATGTTTGTTCGAGATTGGGATCTTAAAAATACGTCGTAAAAATTATTCCATTTGCTGTGCATGGCCGTCTTGGAATCTGCGGCTCGGTCAAAAAAAAAAAAACATGTTTTTCAGAAGTCTTTCTTAAAAAAATATATAATTTTGGAAACAGGAAGACAGCCCTTCTAGATAAACATGTAGAGAATATGCCATCAAAATTTTAGCACTTTGAAGCAGTTAGTTATTTGGATATTTGCTGCTGACGACGAAAAAATTGTGAGGAACACTTTTTCCGGATTTTCTCAAGAGCCTCCCATTAGCTACATGGTGCCTCCTTAAGCCCCTTAATTCCCACCGTCTATTACATCTAACGCTAAAAGATCCAATTGATTTTTTCCATTTGCCTAAGCTGGAAATGTGTATAGTAGTTACAGTAAGACGGTCCCTGGCCCAAGAGCGGTTCAAAATACTTGAACCTACATTTCTTTCTCCACTACAACCCGAGGCATGAGCCCCGAAACAATCCCGTTTTTATGAGCGGTGTTTTCGAACATGTCGGTAGCGCATGCTGTCACATGCGTATAAATTACGAACCAGGCTCGAACTTGGTAGGCAGATATAACAGTGACGTAACGAGTTTTACAGATGTAAGCTAGCCTAACCGGTATACTCTTTAAATAAACCTTGGGTTAATTCCGATCTAAAACACATGGTATAAAGAGACCTACAGTACAACGGGTATCTCAGGACAGCATCTCATAAAGTATATACACAAAGGAACTCACCGAACGTGTCCTTACTCCTCAGTAATTCCACTTTTCCGTGGCCCTGAAGACAAGAATAACCGGCCAAGTTCCAAGGACGCCTTCCATCAAATGTGAGAAACGTGCTTCTCAGGAACACCTGTCCTTTGCTGGATGCAAAAGTGACGTTTCCTTAGGTAGCTTACGATTTCATATCGGAACAATGCACAGGTTCACTATCAAGGCATGTAAGCAGCACAATTTTTGGGCACGAATTTCTCAAGTTATTCTGAGTCAAAACAAAACGAAGAGTTTTAGTTGAATTACTATTATTATTATTGTTATCTTTATTTTTGTTATTATTAAAACTCACCTATGGTCTAGAGGTAGCGTGTTTCATTAGTTATCAAAGTGTCATGAATCTCAGGACGAGCCCAGCTAATGCTTAAATCCAGAACAAATACCCTCAGCGATGACGGCCAAAGACTTCCGGCGTAAGATGTCACAGTCACTCTGCCAACGACCTTCTCAAAGAGCGGATAGAGGTTCAGGTCACTCACTTGTCCCTGGGATGGGAAGCTCCTCGAAACAATCAGAATAATCAGCAATGATCAACGACATGAGACTGCAGAAGGTAATGGAACCCACTGCATTGAAGATACCTAATGTATATCTGCAGGACATATGGCCTACAACGAAATAGTGTCATGATGATATCTCTCGGAGGGAACTTCCAAGAGGGAGGTGACACTGAATAAAGGTGAAATATCCAATGGAGGGACAATATTCTACGAGTCGGAGCACGGAATGTCAAACGTTTGAAAACAGTAGGAAGTCTAGACAGTATGAAAAGGGAAATGCTAAGGCTCAATCTAGATACAGTGGGGTTTAGTGAAGTGATAAAGAAGGAAGAGAGCGATATCCAGACAGACGAAGATACGGTAATGTCAACATCAGCATAAACTGATGTAACGGGAGTAAGATTTGTTATCAATAGGAAAGCAAGGCAGAGAGTGAATCAGTATGAACAAATTAGTGATACAATTGTTTTCAGCAGGTTCGACAGATAACCAACGCCGCAACAATAGCTTAGGTATAGCGTGTCGACGTCGCAAGCAGAATATAAACGTATAGAGAAAGTATATGAGGTTATTAAACATGTAGTTCAATACGTAAATGAATACGGTAATCTAATAATCATCGGGGATTGAAACACTGTTTGTAGAGTAAGGAGTAGAAGGAATCCGGACTAGGAAGTGGGGACCGAGCGAGGTGGCGCAGTGGTTAGCACACTGGACTCGCATTCGGGAGGACGACCGTTTAACCCCGCGTCCGGGCATCCTGATTTAGGTTATCCGTGATTTTCCTGAATCGCTCCAAGCAAATACCGGGATGGTTCGTCTGAAAGGGCGCGGCCAACTTCCTTCCCCGTCTTTCCCTAATGCGAAGAGACCGATGACCTCGCTGTTTGGTCTCTTCCCCCAAACCACCCAACCCTAGGAAGTGGCAATGAGCGTAGTGTATGACTAATTTAGTTCTGCAATATATTTCACATGGTAATAGCGAGTAATTTATTCAGTAATCACTAAAGAAATAGGTATATACTGGAATGTTCGAGGTGGCTTACATCACGGTGAGACAGAGGTACCGAAATTTGATATGGATGCAAGGCGTACCCAGGACCAGACTCAAATCGTGATACAATAATGATGAAGTTTAAGAGGATCGCCCGGAAGAATTAGTGTGGAAGGACGTGGTATGCTCACGTACTGAGGGCTACATTACTGTCAGACAATCAAATTTCTGGAGGAAGCAAACCTGGCTTGCGAATCCATCTTGCCTCAGGACTGTGAATTGTACATCGATCACCTATTTCCAGCTACAGACAGAAATTTTAAATCCGATAAACAAACGTTATGGATCCGAATATCCTGGTTACCTTTCTAGTTTTCTAGTGATTTTCCTGTGGTTCTCCTGGTGAATTAGTGGTACTGAGCAGGAAGGAAGACGATGGCAATTTTGACATTTCGCAAACGATTCTATATAGGTGAGCACTATATACAAGCAGGCACTATGTACAAGTGTGATGTAATCAGGTTAGCACAAGGCACTGACGTGCTGGGAAGAACCCGTATGTTTCTGTTATGGAAGCACGTTGTGACCTGTGTGTAGGGGGCGAACCGGGCTGAGGAAACCTGACGTATTAAAGAGCACTCCACTTGCCCTCTCCAGAGGAACTACGTCAGACACGTATAGGAAAGATGTAGAAATAAGTGAGTCCGTAGGCTCAAATCAGGCAATCGTGTCGCCATTCGGTCCCCGTCTAGAACCGGAGAGGATAACGACTGTTTGAGTTGCAGGTCAAACCACGACGACCCTGGTGATAGATACCGGCGGCCAACTAATCCCCTAAAACTACCGCGAACCTCCGCTGCACGAACGCGTCATTGTTGTGACGGGTCGCACCGCACCTTGGAGCTGCAACGGCGCGAGGAGCCAGAGGGCTGCTGGCCTCCGCTCTTTGGCTGACATCGTCCGGCAGACTGCAAGCTGCTGTCCGAAGGAGCGGGGCTGGGGCGCGAACTCGCGGCCTCCGAGGTGGTGAGCTCTCCTGCTAAGGCTCACTATAACGCGGGCAGACAGCTGTTTCCCTTTGGTGCTCTACGTGAGTCCACGAGGGAGCAGTCATTCGTGTACCTAGTTCCCGGCGCAGCCAATGCAAGTACGCTGCGCGACGTCATCACGAGGATCAGCGGAAGGTTGGCTGTGCATCTTCGATACAATTCAGGCCAAGACACGCTTGCCGGTGTTTCTCTGCACCCTTCGGCGTGAGTCACCCCTTTCTTCCAAAACAAACTTCTCGATCGTTCTGATGTATTACAACCCCTGAGCTCGGGGGGGGGGGGGTTTGCAAGAATGTGGTCGTTTGGCTTTCCAACACAATACGCTGTGTCGGAAAGTGTTCGTACACGTCCATTTCTGCTTTTTGGAGAGAGAGTAGGTTTTGGTGATTGGTGAGTGAGGAAGTGGCACTTGACGTAGGGACCTCAGCGCAGTGTGGTGCAGCGAGTTTTTTACTAACGTTATTCTTGATGTTTGCTCTATTTGTCAGTCAGTTGCGTGTGATGGGGTACAGGATGTTCAGAGTTACTATTTTGAAGCCATAGGCCCCCTTGGATCCTTGTTTTGAGGTAATGGTGGACATTATAATTTGGTGCCTGTGAGGAGTTCATTTCGCAATTTATCTGGGCACGAGTTGTGTGGGGTGGCCGAGCGGTTCTAGGCGCTACAGTCTGGAACAGCCCGACCGCTACGGTCGCAGGTTCGAATCCTGCCTCGAGAATGGATGTGTGTGATGTCCTTAGGTTAGTTAGGTTTAAGTAGTTCTAAGTTCTAGGGAACTGATGACCTCAGATGTTAAGTCCCATGGTGCTCAGAGCCATTTGAACCATTTTTGAACGAATTGTGTATCAGACCTGTGGCAGCTGTTTGTATGTTCTGTATTGGTCATCTGTCTAGTAGTTGTACTGGGTGCAGATGGGCGATGATTGGTTGGAGGTATTAATTTGTGTTTACATATTTCGTGTAGGGTTAAATAGGATTTAGTGTTTTGTCTCCTTTTTTTAATAAAATTAATCAATTTAAGATGAAAGTGGAGAACGAAAAATGATGGAAACACCTGCTACTGCCACATGTGCAGCTGCTGCTTTAACTCGGCAAGGGCAAGTGTTAACAGAGCAGTCTGAGGGCATGAAACAGAGTAATTTCGAACTTAATCGTGAGCTAGGGGCTCGTAAAGGGATTCACGATCAGTCGCTATCAGAATCATGGGAGAGTAAATGTCGACTGAGAGTGTCTTCTGTTTCACATGACCCGACAGCGATTGCACTGATTAATCCATTCTCGAGCAAGGCATCGGAGGACGCGGCAGTTTTCATGTTAGGGACGCTGTTGAAGCACGTGGGTGGTCAAATGAAATAACCCAGTTATGCGTTGGCTGTTGACGCAAAAACATATGTTGTCTAAGGCGAGGCATTGAGCAAAGCACATACGTTCCAGGAGCGGGCCACCGGATTGTGTCAGCAGTACCAAAAGCAGAACAGGCCGCGATTCTTTCAGGAGAAATTAAGTACGTTGTCGATGTATCGAGTCTGTGAAAGAGTTCTAGGATAGAATCCGCAAGCTAAGTGCAAAGACACTTGTACAGATCCAGAATACAGAAGCTAATAGGGTACTCTTACAGGAGGAAGAAAATAGAGCGGTGGATTTTTTTTTTTTTTTTTTTTTTTTTTTTTTTTTTTTTTTTTTTTTTTTTGCGTGGTATATCGCCTGAAATGTCAAGGAGGGTACGGATGGAGAGCTCGGAGGACTTAGTCAGCTATTACGATCACAACAGTTGTGGAGGAGGTGGATATGGCCACAAAGCAAAGAGTGGAACACCGCATATTCGCTTCTGAAGTCAAGTGTTATAGATTTTATGGGGAAGGACATGTAAGGAAGCATTGTAAGCAACCAGAGTGCTATGCGTATTGCACAGTTGGGCACCCGGTATTTGATTGTAGAGGTGGGAGGATGGAAAGCACCTGCAAGGGGAGTAGCTGTTAAACGCAAACGGGATTGCTTCACCTGTCGGAAGGCAGTCCCGATAGACCGTAACACGACATAAATTACAGTACTGACGAAATGCAGCTTAGTGGGCCTAGTGAGAAGCAGGAATATCCTAACGAATAGCTGGGTCTTATTTTCTCTGCAAGACTTCGAAAATGATATGAAAATTATTTTCTACTTCTGACTTTACGTTAACAAACTTTCCATTGAGTTTGATAGAAATACAGTATTTCTGTGCTCTCCGTTGCTCTGTTTCCCTTTTAACAATATTCCAAATTGTTTTAATTTCAATAAGAGGTGCTAATCTCAGACATTATGTACATGCTTCTCGACTGTTTAATAGCTTTTCTTAATACAGTGCAGTAGCATTGCTAATATTTGTTTCTGGATCATTACTCCTTCTAACCATAAGATACATTTTCCTTTTCTCTTTACAAGATATTTTTATCCCTATAGTAACCTATGATTGTTTAGATCGTTTCTTACAATAATGTTTCACTGTTTTCTTAGGGAAACTGTTTTGAAATATACTCACAAATACTCAAATAACTCCCATGATTTCCCATGCCCCCCTAATGATTTTGCTCTCATCCCGGCCAGTTTATCCTTCCCTTTTCTACTGAGACGCAGGTCATGGCTTGTAAAGACCCATCTACCAATAGCATCAACACGACAAAGCAGCCGCTGAAGCAGCTGATCTAATTCCACATTGTCCCTCTGACAGAGCTGTTCAATTGAGACCCATCATACCGCATGAAAGCAGTAACCAAGCCAACATTTGTATGTTTCGTTGCAGATGCTATTTTTAGCAGGTCACATTCAATATTGTAGCCCTTATCCGTATCGATACTGTTTCCGGCTCGATCCACTATCGCAACATGATCCTGCCTTGTAAAACCCCTGCACAATGATCCTATATCGCTTGGCTAAGACATGCACTGGGCCTGAAAGCACTTGTAACCTTGTACCCGTCACCTAATTTTTCCTCCAAGATCTGGCCCACATATTTTCCATGGCTACTGCCTAACAACAGAACTTTCCTCTTGCTTCCTACATTTTTTGAAACAGTTGGTTTCCTGGTGAAAGTCTGTAGAGTATTAACTACACTTACGTCTACCTGAGCCTCCTCCTTGGCTGACTAACGTACCAAAGCAAATCTATTGTTTATGACAATGATGAAACTATCAGATAATGTTTTCCTTCTGTGGTCACAGTTTCTTGCTTCCACTTCTCACCTGTCTTTACACTTCTGCCTCCTTAACCTCATCAGCTCCTCCATCGCAATATCCATTAGGGGGTCTAATCCTCCCTTCCTGTTCAGCTAGTTTCCTACCCCTCCAACATACTTTGTAACACCATGGAAGAGACGAATTGTCTTCCCAGATTCCCATGCCACTACATCACCCTCAACGTAAATATCTGTCACAGTAGCTGCACAGAACCCCAGAGCTAACTATCCTATGGCAGCTCAAACTGTATACATGTCCTAATTACGCTTCATGAGATAAATATAACTAGCGTCATTCACATAATAAGTATGAAATAATTACTACACGTTCGACTACCTCACTAAGGAAGACTAAACGTTCTTATTGACGGTAAAAATTACTTGTAACTTTAGAGTAGAGCATCTGTAGCTATAAGACAAGATTGTAGGTTACCGTTTCCGCAGATGTAAGCACCTGTATCAAAAATAAATCGCCACCTGCAGGTTGTATATTATTTAGTATCTGAAATATTAAATTGTTAACTACCTGATAATGTAAGTGGCTAGTCACTTAGAAATGAAAATGTTTCACTACCTACAACCTTAACTAACTACCTGTAGTACGTGTACCAGTCGTAAAAAGTGGATGAATTGAAGCTGTGAGCAGCTGCTTGAATGTGAGTAAATACAACAGTGTTTGGTCAAGCTATAGAGTGTAAAATATTACTAAAAATTAACTGGCTACAAATTGTAAATTAGTGATCATATAAGTGTAGCCTCTTACTACATACTATTGAAACTAGTTTACTGATCGAGACCTGCTGATTACATCTTACTAAATATGACTGCAAACAACCAGTTGTAGTAGCAACTGTTATCAAATGACAATATCCTACCTAAGGAAATTAATAGGTTCATTTAATTGACTGTCTACACCTAGGGAATTCAGTTATAAACCAGAGGTTGATTGTACGCCACTGGATTCGTAATAGACCAATAATAAGAAAAATGTGAAGGAGGCAGGAAATGAGGAAATAGGATGCGGGAGGGGGGAGGGGGGAAGGGGGGCTTAGATGGCAGGGCATGCATCTTATTGTTGACACTTGCAAATAATGGAATAGTTGTAAGTATGTACCATTTTATATCTTTAGATTTGTATTTTTTTAAATTTTCATCCATGATTTTTATATTCTTATCCTGCTCCTACTTATTTGTGGTGTATTTTCCCGTAGAGCCTTCTGAAGAAAGGCACTAAGTGCCTGAAATTCAATAAGAAATTAAATTTCTTTTGAGCAACTGGTTGCTGATTGTTTCTACACATTTAGCTCCAGTTGCTGGAGATGAATAATGCTACGAATGATGGACAGTTTCCTATTCCCCTTTCGACTCTCCATGTAACCACTGATGACCGGGCACGCGTCAGATGGCTTGATCCTTACAAATATTATCGTTACAGTTATTGACAACCAGCATAAATAGATTGCTAGAAACATTACTGTAACTCTGATTCATGGAATTCAAGGAATAAAATGAGATCCGTAAGACTGAGAATGGCTGACGCTACTCACGTGTTATAACAGATATACAGTGATTGGCCAGAGCATTACGACCATCGGTATAAGCCCGTCCAGGCGACAGCAGCGTCACCTGGCGAGGAATGACTGCTACTCAGACACACGCAGGATGCATATACACTCCTGGAAATGGAAAAAAGAACACATTGACACCGGTGTGTCAGACCCACCATACTTGCTCCGGACACTGCGAGAGGGCTGTACAAGCAATGATCACACGCACGGCACAGCGGACACACCAGGAACCGCGGTGTTGGCCGTCGAATGGCGCTAGCTGCGCAGCATTTGTGCACCGCCGCCGTCAGTGTCAGCCAGTTTGCCGTGGCATACGGAGCTCCATCGCAGTCTTTAACACTGGTAGCATGCCGCGACAGCGTGGACGTGAACCGTATGTGCAGTTGACGGACTTTGAGCGAGGGCGTATAGTGGGCATGCGGGAGGCCGGGTGGACGTACCGCCGAATTGCTAAACACGCGGGGCGTGAGGTCTCCACAGTACATCGATGTTGTCGCCAGTGGTCGGCGGAAGGTGCACGTGCCCGTCGACCTGGGACCGGACCGCAGCGACGCACGGATGCGCGCCAAGACCGTAGGATCCTACGCAGTGCCGTAGGGGACCGCACCGCCACTTCCCAGCAAATTAGGGACACTGTTGCTCCTGGGGTATCGGCGAGGACCATTCGCAACCGTCTCCATGAAGCTGGGCTACGGTCCCGCACACCGTTAGGCCGTCTTCCGCTCACGCCCCAACATCGTGCAGCCCGCCTCCAGTGGTGTCGCGACAGGCGTGAATGGAGGGACGAATCGAGACGTGTCGTCTTCAGCGATGAGAGTCGCTTCTGCCTTGGTGCCAATGATGGTCGTATGCGTGTTTGGCGCCGTGCAGGTGAGCGCCACAATCAGGACTGCATACGACCGAGGCACACAGGGCCAACACCCGGCATCATAGTGTGGGGAGCGATCTCTTACACTGGCCATACATCACTGGTGATCGTCGAGGGGACACTGAATAGTGCACGGTACATCCAAACCGTCATCGAACCCATCGTTCTACCATTCCTAGACCGGCAAGGGAACTTGCTGTTCCAACAGGACAATGCACGTCCGCATGTATCCCGTGCCACCCAACATGCTCTAGAAGGTGTAAGTCAACTACCCTGGCCAGCAAGATCTCCGGATCAGTCCCCCATTGAGCATGTTTGGGATTGGATGAAGCGTCGTCTCACGCGGTCTGCACGTCCAGCACGAAGGCTGGTCCAACTGAGGCGCCAGGTGGAAATGGCATGGCAAGCCGTTCCACAGGACTACATCCAGCATCTCTACGATCGTCTCCATGGGAGAATAGCAGCATGCATTGCTGCGAAAGGTGGATATACACTGTACTAGTGCCGACATTGTGCATGCTCTGTTGCCTGTGTCTATGTGCCTGTGGTTCTGTCAGTGAGATCATGTGATGTATCTGACCCCAGGAATGTGTCAATAAGGTTTCCCCTTCCTGGGACAATGAATTCACGGTGATCTTATTTCAATTTCCAGGAGTGTAGTATCAGTGAGCGCGCTGTCCCTGTGTAGAGTGGCGAAGGCGTGCCAAATATCTGAGTTTTATGAAGGGGAGATGGTGATGGTCCGAAGGCTTGGCACGACTAGTTCGGAGTACTGTGATAAATGTCTTCAAAACGTGGGGAAACGAAGGTTAAACCACGTCCACACATCGTGGGTTTGGGCGGCCACCCCTCACTGCAGATGCTAGACGTCGTAGGCTGGGCAGACTGGTATAACAGGACAGGGGACGATCTGTGGCGGATCTAACGTCAGACTTCAATGCTGGTCTGAGTACAAATGTGTCTGAACACACAGTGAACTAACGATGGGCCTCCGCAGCCGTCGAACATACATGTGCCAGTATTAACACTACGACATCCGACATCGGCAACTATGACCGAAATGTATAAGCGGCCATCGGCATTGGACTTTGGCGCTGTGTGCAAAGCGTAGCATAGTCTGATGAATCCGATACCTTCTTCATCATGCCGATGAGAGGGGGGGGGGGAGACCCGTCGTGTGAGTTCCAATTGATGTGCTGGCCCCCCAACTCACCTGATATGCAGATGTAGTGCAAACTGCCTCCAGCAACCTACCAAGGCCTTACCGCTTCCATGGTAAGATGCATCGCTGCTGTTATCCGTGACAGAGGTGGACATACCGGCTATTAGGTAAGTCATCATAATGTTCTGGGTGATAAGCGTACACACATCACCCCAATATCTCGTACTTGTCGCTATTGTGCTTTGTTGGTAGCACTGCCACAGCTTACGGAAGGCGGGTGACCTTGAACGGGACAGCCGCAGCACGAGGCGCCTGGCAGGATCGCGTTCTAGTTCTAACTAAGCGCGATCCGCTGGAAAAAGCGACTTCCGGCGCCGCCATTGCTCTGTAGGCACGTGTTACTTCCTGCCACGCCCTGATAAGGGGCCGCACCCAGTCCTCTTATCTCTTTGACGTCATGTAGGGCTCCAGAAGGCGCTGTCAGGTGCCTGCTACAACGTATAGAGGCCGCTGCATTTTTTATTTATTACGTAGCAACAGCATTTGTTTACATTCGTAGCAACTGCATGTTTGCCCTCCGCCACACACCGTTGGGTGGCTTGCGGAGTATAAATGTAGATGTAGAACGGTTGGTAGGTCCCCCTTGAGAATTAGTGTGAGCGCAACCTGCAGTTGAAACACCGCACGTAAATGTGTTGCAGCATTTCAGTTGAAAGGAAAGCACCGTTACCGACGATTTAGAGGAGGTCAGTCGTGAGCAGTTACCGAGTCAGGGTCGTAAAGTTACCTGCAGAAAGCTTGTATACAGGGGAAGTTTCCCAACGTGTGTACGAAAGTAATGTGGCCCGGCCATAGAATTGGTTCCAGTTGACAGGTAGTGTTGAGGACTTTCAACGCACAATCCGTCCACGTTCAAGATAACAGATACACAAGATGATCGATATCTATGGCTTTTAAGTCACAGAAAAGGTGGGTTGAGTGCTTCTGAACTGAATTCGGCGTTCAGAGAGGCTCCAGGGCGTCATGTATCGCATCAAACTCGTAGGAGACGATTGGATGAAGCAGATCTCCATTCCCAACGACGAGTACTACGTATACGCCACAACACCTTGTACTCTGTTACAGCTGGGCAAGAAATCATGGAGAATGGACTCTCCAGTACTGGCGTCGGATGTTGCTTACCGGCGAATCTCCGATCTGATTCTACCGTGATAATCGTGTTTGGAGGCAACCCAGTAGTATCGAATACCTTCAACACATTGTCCCACGTGTGCAACAAGGTGGCAGTGGATAATTTTCTCGGATGGCATTATATTATCGAGTACGCTGGAGTAAACATTTTGCCCGATATGCTACCTAGCAATGGGGGAACTAAGTCTATAGGCGGTGTTTCATTTTAGATAAATACACTCCTGGAAATGGAAAAAAGAACACATTGACACCGGTGTGTCAGACCCACCATACTTGCTCCGGACACTGCGAGAGGGCTGTACAAGCAATGATCACACGCACGGCACAGCGGACACACCAGGAACCGCGGTGTTGGCCGTCGAATGGCGCTAGCTGCGCAGCATTTGTGCACCGCCGCCGTCAGTGTCAGCCAGTTTGCCGTGGCATACGGAGCTCCATCGCAGTCTTTAACACTGGTAGCATTTCGCGACAGCGTGGACGTGAACCGTATGTGCAGTTGACGGACTTTGAGCGAGGGCGTATAGTGGGCATGCGGGAGGCCGGGTGGACGTACCGCCAATTGCTCAACACGTGGGGCGTGAGGTCTCCACAGTACATCGATGTTGTCGCCAGTGGTCGGCGGAAGGTGCACGTGCCCGTCGACCTGGGACCGGACCGCAGCGACGCACGGATGCACGCCAAGACCGTAGGATCCTATGCAGTGCCGTAGGGGACCGCACCGCCACTTCCCAGCAAATTAGGGACATTGTTGCTCCTGGGGTATCGGCGAGGACCATTCGCAACCGTCTCCATGAAGCTGGGCTACGGTCCCGCACACCGTTAGGCCGTCTTCCGCTCACGCCCCAACATCGTGCAGCCCGCCTCCAGTGGTGTCGCGACAGGCGTGAATGGAGGGACGAATGGAGACGTGTCGTCTTCAGCGATGGGAGTCGCTTCTGCCTTGGTGCCAGTGATGGTCGTATGCGTGTTTGGCGCCATGCAGGTGAGCGCCACAATCAGGACTGCTTACGACCGAGGCACACAGGGCCAACATCCGGCATCATGGTGTGGGGAGCGATCTCCTACACTGGCCGTACACCACTGGTGATCGTCGAGGGGACACTGAATAGTGCACGGTACATCCAAACCGTCATCGAACCCATCGTTCTACCATTCCTAGACCGGCAAGGGAACTTGCTGTTCCAACAGGACAATGCACGTCCGCATGTATACCGTGCCACCCAATGTGCTCTAGAAGGTGTAAGTCAACTACCCTGGCCAGCAAGATCTCCGGATCTGTCCCCCATTGAGCATGTTTGGGACTGGATGAAGCGTCGTCTCACGTGGTCTGCACGTCCAGCACGAACGCTGGTCCAACTGAGGCGCCAGGTGGAAATGGCATGGCAAGCCGTTACACAGGACTACATCCAGCATCTCTACGATCGTCTCCATGGGAGAATAGCAGCCTGCATTGCTGCGAAAGGTGGATATACACTGTACTAGTGCCGACATTGTGCATGCTCTGTTGCCTGTGTCTATGTGCCTGTGGTTCTGTCAGTGTGATCATGTGATGTATCTGACCCCAGGAATGTGTCAATAAAGTTTCCCCTTCCTGGGACAATGAATTCACGGTGTTCTTATTTCAATTTCCAGGAGTGTAAATGGCCGTTTATCGTAACTGGTAATTTGAAAAGAAAATTGTGACTGTGCTCCAAAATAAACGCTGTAACTCTTTGGCAAACATTGTCGTCTCCAGACAACCATTGTCATCTGCAGACGACAGCTAAAAATATTGTTGCAATTTGTATGGTGAAGCCTTTTCGAGATCAGAGGTCGTTTTACGGTATTCTTAGGGAAAAAACGGGAGAAAAAAGATAGTGATTATTAGTGACGTGATAACGTCATGCAAAGAGCTAAATCAGTCTCCAGGTCGTTAGTATTTTCGAACAGTGGTATCCCGTACGCTGCAGAAACCTGGATCTGGGGCAGGAGTATGCCTTTTTGATATTACGCTATTAAGAAGAGAAGAAACTGGTAATTTCTACATTTGTGTAATTCTAGTATCACCTATACGGCCCTTTCTGTATCGATATGCTTAAGTCCTACTTAGTATTGTGAAGACCAATTTCTGGAGGATAATCATGTCATCGATTTCAGTAATATTAGTTTTGAATATACGGAAGTTCAAAATGGATGATGAACAGTTTAGAAAGTAAGGTAATAGAAGCTTTTGAAATGTGGTAGAACAGCAGAATGCTGAAGATTGCGTGGGCAGGCTGCGTAACGAGTGAGGACGTATTAAATAGAATTAGGAAGAAACGAAGTTTACTGCACAACCAAACTAGAAGGACACTTTCGGAGACATCAGTGGATCATCAATTTAGTATGGTAAATTGTAAGATTAAAAATTGTAAAGGGAAACTAAGAGATGAATACTTTAAGCAGATACAGAAGTACCTTCGTTGCAGTAGTTATGCAAAGATGGTGAGGCACAGAAAGAGCAGCTTGGAGAAGTGAGTCAAACAAGTCTTCTGACTGACGATGACGACAACAACAAGAAACTCACTTCAATTATAGTGCGCTATTGGTGTCAAGTACTGTTATGGAATTCAGGAAAATGTTTCTGGAGTATACGTCTGGAGTAGAACGTAGGATGGATGTGCAGTATTTACCATCAAATAGAGAGGACAGAAAAAAACTACAATGTGTAACTTTGATCTAACTACAAATGATCAGCACTGGACGTATGTGTTATAATTAATGCTCTTCGTTTATATCCGAGGATGGTCACTTTTTTAACTGAGTGTGATAATAAAGTTGAAAATTTGGAAATTTGTGGTAAGGTCTCGTGGGACCAAACTGCTGAGGTCATCAGTCCCTAAGCTTACAAACTACTTAATCTAACTTAAAGTAACTTACGCTAAGGACAACACATACACCCTGCACGAGGGAGAATTCGCTCAAACCTCCGGCGGGGAAAGCCGCGCAGACCGTAACAAGGCGCCCAAGACCGCTCGGGATACCAGGCGTGGCAATACAGTTGACTATGGGATCATGGGAGCTGCAGATAGCGAGAGAGAATTGAGCAAGATAATGTGTACTGTGTAACAGGAACGGTAATGTGTAGTGACATATCAGTTAGAAACCAGTACTATGCATATCGGTTGCCTACAGAACAGCCAATGGACACATCAAGAGAATTACGATATCACATACATTTATGAATAGCTAGAAAATCCAGATTAGCTGCCAGGAAACAATATCTACCTCCTAACAAAAATGTGTGTAAACAAATAATTTTATTTTTATTATAGACCATGAGAAGGAATAACCGAAGCATTTTGGTTAAACATTAAATAAATATTCAGTTAAAGAAGACGGAACTGTTCTTATCTACACGATAAACAAGCACAATCGGAGAAGCAACCGAGACAGACTGTCTGCAAATATTAACAAAATTTCGATGTAAACTGTGGATGCGTTTTGAAAGAGTTAGCCCTTTGCTGAACGTTAATGGATTGCCTATTGTGTGACAGCTGGAAAGTCGAAAAGTTCCCTACGAGGTCGTGACGAAAATGTGGAAGAAATCAGAGTATTGCGTCTGTAAATAGCAAAAGAAAGATAATGGACTGGCTTCATTGTCATATTAAACTGTAATTGGGGCTGTTAACGTTCAATTGTCAGTGCTGTCTCACACTGAGAGAACGCAGTGGCGGTACTGCGTCATCAGAATATTTATCGGACATAACAAATTAGATTGACACAGTGACAGTATTCAGAATAGCCGACTGCGCGATTCAGTTAAATCTTCATGAACTGGGAACGATACACGACAAATCGGACGAGTTTCAGTTCAGTGAGGTCATTAGAAATGTAGCCTACATGCCCTCCTGCCTGACGGCATGAAAACTTGAATGTGACGTTCGTCGCATTGAGTGAGAGGATCGGAAATCGCTGGGGAAACCGGATCGCGTTTCATCTTTAACAGGGCGGTAATAATGGTGGTCTAGTCCGGTCGAAGCTAATCACCTGGGTCCGGAGTTACACGCGGCATTCAGTTTGCTCCGGTAACGTCATCCGTGGCTCTGTGTACTTTACGGGTCTCCGTAATTGGATGTATGAAACGGGTAGACACTCGACAGTCGACATTAATTGGGGAATCGGACATATCGATTGGTGACAAACTGACTCTGTAGCGGCCTATGATGCTTGCAACCGGCGAAGCGAACAGTAGCTGCGCTAGGTAGACGGCTTGAAAGCACAGAAGTGGCACACAGATTTTTTTCATTTTTCCTTGGTACGTTATGCGTCCCTCTTTCTATTTCTTCATCAGCTTTTTTTAGGCTCACCAAAACTTCACCTCCTCTGCCTACTTCTTCTTCATCACTGACTAACACACTCATCCAGTGTCTTTTAATACTTGTTGGATTTCTTTCGGGCTACCGCTACAGTTTTTACCTTCTACTGTTTAGTGTTGTAAGTAGGCTGTTTAGGTTTTCTTATTGGCAACGTTACGTAGCGCTTTGTATGAAAATCACTGTCTGTGGCTAGTTTGCATTGTTGTCTGCCATTGTAGTGTTGGGCAGCGGCAGCTGGATGTGAACAGCGCGTAGCATTGCGCAGTTGGAGGTGAGCCGCCAGCAGTGGTGGATGTGGGGAGAGAGATGGCGGAGTTTTGAAATTTGTTAGACTGGATTTCATGAACTGATCTATATATATATATATATATATATATATATATATATATATATATATATAATGACTATTAAGGTAAATACATTGTTTGTTCTCTATTAAAATCTTTCATTTGCTAACTAAGCCTATCAGTAGTTAGTGCCTTCCGTAGTTTGAATCTTTTATTTAGCTGGCAGTAGTGGCGCTCGCTGTTTTGCAGTAGTTCGAGTAATGAAGATTTTTGTGAGGTAAGTGATTTGTGAAAGGTATAGGTTAATGTTAGTCAGGGCCATTCTTTTGTAGGGATTTTTGAAAGTCAGATTGCGTTGCGCTAAAAATATTATGTGTCAGTTTAAGCACAGTCTTGTACAATTTTTCTAAGGGGACGTTCATACCCTTCTTTGTAGTCAATACTTTTAATATAATCAATTCCTCTACTTTTCACCGAAGAAATTCTTCATTTTATACCTTACCAGTCCACGTAATTGGCAGCAACCTTTTGTAGCACCATGTCTCAGATGCTTCGAATCTCTTCTTTATGGGATTTTCTCAAAGTCAGTAATTTACTTCAATACATTGCCACGCCTCAGATGTACTTTATTAGAAATTTGTTCCTTAAACTGTTGTTGTTGTTTGATGCAGCTCTTCATGCTACTCTATCCTGTGCAAGCTTCTTCATCTCCCAGTACCTACTGCAACCTACATCCTTCTGAATCTGCTTAGTGTATTGATCTCTTGGTCTCCCTCTACGATTTTTACCCTCCACGCTGCCCTCCAATGCTAAATTTGTGATCCCTCGATGCCTCAGAACATGTCCTACCAACCGATCCCTTCTTCTAGTCAAGTTGTGCCACAAACTTCTCTTCTCCCCAATCCTATTCAATACTTCCTCATTAGTTACGTGATCTACCCACCTTATCTTCAGCATTCTTTTGTAGCACCACATTTCGAAAGCTTCTATTCTCTTCTTGTCCAAACTAGTTATCGTCCATGTCTCACTTCCATACATGGCTACACTCCATACAAATACTTTCAGAAACGACTTCCTGACACCAAAATCTATATTCGATGTTAACAAATTTCTCTTCTTGAGAAACGCTTTCCTTGCCATTGCCAGTCTACATTTTATATCCTCTCTACCTCGACCATCATCGGTTATTTTACTCCCTAAATAGCAAAACTCCTTTACTACTTTAAGTGTCTCATTTCCTAATCTAATTCCCTCAGCATCACCCAACTTAATTTGACTACATTCCATTATCCTCGTTTTGCTTTTGTTGATGTTCATCTTATATCCTCCTTTCAAGACACTGTCCATTCCGTTCAACTGCTCTTCCAAGTCCTTTGCTGTCTCTGACAGAATTACAATGTCATCGGCGAACCTCAAAGTTTTTACTTCTTCTCCATGAATTTTAATACCTACTCCGAATTTTTCTTTTGTTTCCTTTACTGCTTGCTCAATATACAGATTGAATAACATCGGGTAGAGGCTACAACCCTGTTTCACTCCTTTCCCAACCACTGCTTCCCTTTCATGCCCCTCGACTCTTATAACTGCCATCTGGTTTCTGTACAAATTGTAAATAGCCTTTCGCTCCCTGTATTTTACCCCTGCCACCTTCAGAATTTGAAAGAGAGTATTCCAGTCAACATTGTCAAAAGCTTTCTCTATGTCTACAAATGCTAGAAACGTAGGTTTGCCTTTTCTTAATCTTTCTTCCAAGATAAGTCGTAAGGTCAGTATTGCCTCACGTGTTCCAACATTTCTACGGAATCCAAACTGATCTTCCCCGAGGTCGGCTTCTACCAGTTTTTCCATTCGTCTGTAAAGAATTCGCGTTAGTATTTTGCAGCTGTGACTTATTAAACTGATAGTTCGGTAATTTTCACATCTGTCAACACCTGCTTTCTTTGGGATTGGAATTATTATATTCTTCTTAAAGTCTGAGGGTATTTCGCCTGTCTCATACATCGTGCTCACCAGATGGTAGAGTTTTGTCATGACTGGCTCTCCTGAGGCCATCAGTAGTTCTAATGGAATGTTGTCTACTCCCGGGGCCTTGTTTTGACTCAGGTCTTTCAGTGCTCTGTCAAACTCTTCACGCAGTATCGTGTCTTCCATTTCATCTTCATCTACATCCTCTTCCATTTCCATAATATTGTCCTCAAGTACATCGCCCTTGTATAAACCCTCTATATACTCCTTCCACCTTTCTGCTTTCCATTCTTTGCTTAGAACTGGGTTGCCATCTGAGCTCTTGATATTCATACAAGTGGTTCTCTTCTCTCCAAAGGTCTCTTTAATTTTCCTGTAGGCAGTATCTATCTTACCCCTAGTGAGACAAGCCTCTACATCCTTACATTTGTCCTCTAGCCATCCCTGCTTAGCCATTTTGCACTTTCTGTCGATTTCATTTTTGAGACGTTTGTATTCCTTTTTGCCTGCTTCATTTACTACATTTTTATATTTTCTCCTTTCATCAATTAAATTCAATATTTCTTCTGTTACCCAAGGATTTCTATTAGCCCTCGTCTTTTTACCTACTTGATCGTCTGCTGCCTTCACCACTTCATCCCTCAGAGCTACCCATTCTTCTTATACTGTATTTTTTTCCCCCATTCCTGTCAATTGTTCCCTAATGCTCTCCCTGAAACACTCTACAACCTCTGGTTCTTTCAGTTTATCCAGGTCCCATCTCCTTAAATTCCCACCTTTTTGCAGTTTCTTCAGTTTCAGTCTGCAGTTCATAACCAATAGATTGTGGTCAGAATCTACATCTGCCCCAGGAAATGTCTTACATTTTAAAACCTGGTTCCTAAATCTCTGTCTTACCATTATATAATCTATCTGAAACCTGTCAGTATCTCCAGGCTTCTTCCATGTATACAGCCTCCTTTCATGATTCTTGAACCAAGTTTAGCTATGATTAAGTTATGCTCTGTGCAAAATTCTACAAGGCGGCTTCCTCTTTCATTCCTTCCCCCCAATCCATATTCACCCACTATGTTTCCTTCTCTCCCTTTTCCTACTGACGAATTCCAGTCACCCATCACTATTAAATTTTCGTCTCCCTTCACTACCTGAATAATTTCTTTTATCTCGTCATACATTTCATCTATTTCTTCATCATCTGCAGAGCTAGTTGGCATATAAACTTGTATTACTGTAGTAGGCATGGGCTTTGTGTCTATCTTGGCCACAATAATGCGTTCACTATGCTGTTTGTAGTAGCTAACCCGCACTCCTATTTTTTTATTCATTATTAAACCTAATCCTGCATTACCCCTATTTGATTTTGTATTTATAACCCTGTAATCACCTGACCAAAAGTCTTGTTCCTCCTGCCACCGAACTTCACTAATTCCCACTATATCTAACTTTAACCTATCCATCTCCCTTTTTAAATTTTCTAACCTACCTGCCCGATTAAGTGATCTGACATTCCACGCTCCGATCCGTAGAACGCCAGTTTTCTTTCTCCTGATAACGACGTCCTCTTGAGTAGTCCCCGCCCGGAGATCCGAATGGGGGACTATTTTACCTCCGGAATATTTTACCCAAGAGGACGCCATCATCATTTAATCATACAGTAGAGCTGCATGTCCTCGGGAAAAATTACGGCTGTAGTTTCCCCTTGCTTTCAGCCGTTCGCAGTACTAGCACAGCAAGGCCATTTTGGTTAATGTTACAAGGCCAGATCAGTCAATCATCCAGACTGTTGCCCCTGCAACTACTGAAAAGGCTGCTGCCCCTCTTCAGGAACCACATGTTTGTCTGGCCTCTCAACAGATACCCCTCCGTTGTGGTTGCACCTACGGTACGGCCGTCTGTATCGCTGAGGCACGCAAGCCTCCCCACCAACGGCAAGGTTCATGGTTCATGGGGGGGGGGGGGGGTTCCTTAAACTAACACCTGTTTTTAATACTCGTAGGTTTCTGGTGAAACGCCATGTTCACTTTCCCTGTAGTAATACGCTTCTTATATACACCCGGCTTAGTCATTCGTGATTTTTCTTCCTTCTTTCGTTAATTTTGTGGTCATCAGTTTTAATGTTAATTGTCAGTTTTAATGGTAAATGTGCAGTTAATGGAAATGAACGTTCGGCATCATTGGCCGGGAGCCCCTTGCAGGGCAGGTCCGGCCGCCTTGGTACAGTTCTTATTACATTCGACGCCACACTGGGCGACCTGCGCGCCGGATGGGGATGAAGGCAGCACAACACCCAGTCCCTGACCGGAGAAAATCCCCGACCCAGCCGAGAATCGAACCCGGGCCCGTAGGATGGCAATCTGTCACACTGACCACTCAGCTATCGGGGCGGACTGTGTAGTTAATGTCCTCATTATTGTACACTTTCTTGGATTTCCTCCCACTACCAACTCTGTTTTCATTAGACCGTTCCACTCAACAGACCCTCTAATATTTCCTCGTATTCGGTGTCATCAGTGGATCAATTTATTCATATTCTTGCACTTTGAATTTCAGTCATAGTTTTGAACCTTTATTCCACATCCGTCAATGGTTCTTTGATTTATAGTTTGAACAGTAGTGGGGAATGCATCCTTTTCTCTCGCCCTATTTAATCTGCACAGTTCTCTCTTCGTCTTCCATTTGTATTGTTCCCTCTTGCTTCTTGTACATACCCGTCATTCCCTACGGCTTATTCCAATTTTTCACAGAATTTCAAACCTCTTGCAGCAGGTTCTACAGCTCTTTGGGGCTCGACTAATCTTGTAAAAAGTCTTGATTTTTGTAACTTCTTACCTCTGTCATCAAAGGCAACATCAGAAACGTCCCTCTGGTATCTTTACCTTTCCTATAGCCAGCTTGATCGTTATGTAACACATCCTCAACTTTCTTATCAGTTCTTCTGTATCTTTTTACAGGGTACAGCTTGATGCACGCGCCGTCAAAGCTGGTTGCGATCTTCGGGATTGTGCCGATATTCGTCCGACTGACCGATAGTATAGCTCCTTATGACGCTACTGATTCTGGTGAGGAAACCAAACATCGAGGACATTGGTCCCATCGGATTAGGGAAGGCCGGGGAAGGAGGTTGGCCGTGCCCTTTCACAGGAATCATTCCGACATTTACCTGAAGCGATTTAGGAAAATCACGAAGAACCTAAATCAGGACGGCCAGACGCGCGTAGAACTACTGCAATTATGGCATGCTTAACGTTGAAAACCAACATAGACATATCTCAACACAGCAGATGCTACAAGTTGATGTCTCTGTTGATACCTCAACAAAACGGAGAACACCATTCACTATGTAGTCATGTGCACGTCAAACGAGACTGCTCCTTCCTGCCATTTGTATGAACTCTACGTAGGCCCACCTTCCCCTGTGGTAGAATGACCCTCCAAAGTGAACAGTTGGCATTTTTCATGGGATGAATAATAATTTACTCAATGAGATTACTTTTCCTCTGGAGTAAGAAAATTGTAAAATAATACTTTTTTACTCTTTTGTAGACATAATTATGACACTGCATGTGAATGATCTACCTAACTTATTCCGTCTGTGGCAGATTATAATACCAGGTGATCAAAAAGTCAGTATAAAATTTAAAACTTAATAAACCACGGAATAATGTAGATAGAGAGGTAAAAATTGACACACATGCTTGGAATGACATGGGGTTTTATTAGAACAGAAAAAAAACCAAGTTCACAAAATGTCCGACAGGTGCGCGTCGTTTGGTGATGATCGTGTGCTCAGCCGCCACTTTCGTCATGCTTGGCCTCCCAGGTCCCCAGACCTCAGTCCGTGCGATTATTGGCTTTGGGGTTACCTGAAGTCGCAAATGTATCGTCATCGACCGACATCTCTAGGGATGCTGAAAGACAACATCCGACGCCAATGCCTCACCATAACTCCGGATAAGCTTTACAGTGCTGTTCACAACATTATTCCGCGAATACAGCTATTGTTGAGGAATGATTGTAGACATATTGAGCATTTCCTGTAAAGAACATCATCTTTGCTTTGTCTTACATTGTTATGCTAATTATTGCTATTCTGATCAGATGAAGTGCCATGTGTCGGACATTTTCTGAACTTTTGTATTTTTCGGTTCTAATAAAATCCCATGTCATTCCAAGCAAATTAGCCAATTTTTACCTCTCTATCCACATTATTCCGTGATTTATTCAGTTTTCAAATTCATACCGACTTTTTGATCACCTGGTATGTAAAGGCTTTTGTAAGTTTAACTATGTGAACGAATACACCCATCAAATTTGAACACACAATCGCATCACATCATCCTTTGAAAGGTCATATAAACGGAACTTAATCCAATTATACCTAATCGGTGGTTAAATTATGTGATTTTAGTGAATTTACCCAAGCACCATTCTTTGATATCGGCCTTACGTCTGCTCTAGTCCGACAGCTTCTTGTCGTGCAAACGTCGTATTAACTAATCTGGGACACTTTCTGAGGCAGTTCGTGTATGATGCTGCCATAATGTACACAGAATCGACATCCTTGGCATGTTATCGTGATCATTAGTACTTGTACATAATTAGTTCTCCGTTCGACCTGCAGCAGCACGTCCTCAACGTAATAAAACATGATGTGACACATCGAAGCCTCAAATTACAATGGATTACGCAAATAGACGCTGAAATTAAATGTATATGGTCTAAAGAAACGATACGGACAAACCCGTAGGCTTTCTAGAGGGTGTCTTGAGGGGTAAACTGAGGATAAAAACTTGTGCCGGCAAATAAATACCGCTTGCTATACAAATTCGGTAACTAACTTGAAATTGTACGATTCGGCCACAATGGCGCTTAAGGACTATGCAACTTCTGTAAAGATGTGGACGAAAGAAGACGGAAGTAATGCGGACAGCGAGAAACTTAACATCAGGATTGATGGTCATGAAGTAGATGAAGTTAAGGAACTCTGCTACCAAGGCAACAAAATAACCAATGACGGACGGAGCGAGGGGGCCATCAAAAGCAGACTAACATCGGCAAAAAGAGCACTCCTGCTCAGGAGAAGTCTACTAGTATGAAACATAGGTCTTAATTTTAGCACATCAGTGTATGGTAGTGAAACATGAACTGTGGGAAAACCGGAACAGAAGAGAATCGAAGAATTAGAGATATGGTGCTACAGATGAATGTTGAAAATAGGAGGACTGATATGGTGAGGAAGAAGGAGGTTCTCCGCAGAGTTGGAGAAGAAAGAAATATGTGGAAGACACAGACAAGGAGAAGGGACAGGATGTTAGGATATCTGTTAAGACAATTCCTTCCGTGCTACTTGAGGGACCTGTTGAGGGCAAAAACTGTAGAGGAAGACAGAGACTGGAATACTTCTAGCAAATGATTGAGGACGTAGGTTGGAAGTGCTGCTCCGAGATGAAGAGGTTGGCACAGGAGAGGAATTCGTGGTGCGCCGCATCAAACCAGCCAGATGATTGACGACTCAAAAAAAAAAAAATTGTTATTCGACGTCATCTTGCGTCGTGAATTCTGCCAGGTCATTGGAAGATGTTCCGCTGGCGGTGCAGCAGTGTACGAACTCAACGTTTGTTTCGAAAGGGGTAAGGGGGAATAGGGAGGGGGAACAGAAAAAGGCGCTTTATGGCGTTTTTCGACGACATCTCTTGGTATGGCTTCCTGTATGCCATTTACTCCTCAAGACAGAGTTTACATCCCATGGAAATTTGACATTGCTGTTTTGCTACTTCATCTACAGAGACTATTTTGGAGTTCACGATGCGTCGGTATTATTAAGGAATAAGCTTGCGTAGAATTTTTAACAGTTCTTATGAATGAGAGGACATTTTATTGCAAATGACTGACAACAGAGAGGTATACTTAAATGCATGAAGACAAAGTCATCGATTTAATATGTTACTTACACTTTAGGCAGTGATTCATATCCAAGACATTAAACAAAATTATCTGGGTTAAATTTTCTTGGAATCAAAAGAAAAATTCTATGCTTCTGCGCCAAGTTTTCATGATTCCCTTGGTATTAAGGCGAGTACTGGACATTACAATCCCCTACAATATACAGTTGAGAGCACTCCACGTCCCATTATCGGGTTCTTCAATGGTGCGGATGTGAGACAGTCCGAAGTGCACTTCAGCTCAAGTAATTATAATTGGAGAAAAAGGATAAGAACATCTTGATCAAGTCTTTCTACAAGAATCTTCGGTCTTGTGACAAATATCAGAACCAGTAATCTCTCCCAAAATATTCTGAAATGGGAACGCCTCTGCCCCACTCTAGATCAATGCTGAAAGTGACTTTTCTTTATTTCTCATTTCATATCTCCAGCCGAGCTTTGTGGTAGCTTTCATTTATACGTCAGGAAAATGTTGGAACTGAAATCTCATCTCAAACAGTACAAGCAGGAAACCCCTTTATCCTTCTCTCATCTAGGATTTGCCTGAAAAGATTTCCCGTTCTGCAACACTGAGAAGGGAATTGAGACTGCAGAAGACGTACCTCATGATTTTAACCAAAATGGTTGGGGACGTCAGCGATATTACTTATGATAATTAATTATGAAAAAACAGCAACGACCGCAAAATATCATTTATTTAAAATGATCGGTTTCAGCGGGTACAGTAGGCCATCTTCAGTTTGACTGCACCTTTTTTTGAGGCTGGCGACGACGTGCTGAACTGCTGCGGGTTGTCAAGACGATAAAGATGGCAACAAGTTATCGTCTTGACAACATGCAGCTGCTCAGCACGTTTCCAGATCCAGCAAACGGTGCAGTTAATTTGAAGATGGCCTAATGACTGTGGCCAAACCGGTCATTTAAAATAAATGATATTTTTCTGACATGATTGTTTCTTCTTACTAAAGAAGTACATCAGTTGAAATGAACCTGATTTCATGGTAAAGTGTCTGTACGTTATCGTACTAAAAAGGGATTACGGACTCGAGAAACACGAATATGAGTAGAGAAACAGGTTGGATGTTCCACTAAATGGTGAAAATGACAAGTTACTGCTGAAAAAGGATTTACAGTTCTTCCAAACAAAGTTCCACAACTTAACAATGAATTTTTTGCCCTGTACAGACATTTGTGCAGAGCAAGCGCTGCCAGTATCAAAATTTTCAACGAACAAGTTTATTATTACCTGAAGTTTCTCGGTAAAGTTCGGTTTCATTCCGTAGTATGTTAGCTTGCACTGTATGTATGTAGGTCTCTGTATGTTTGAATTTAGGGCAACCATTAGAAACAAGAAAATAATTCGTAGGGTCAGTTTATTTAATTACAATATGTCGATTAGCTGTTGTCCAAGTAAGACAAAGGCCTCTGCTTTAACTTCATAGTGGACTTGAGGTTTCGCCAACGGACTCTAAGCAGGATTATGGGTGAGACGAAAAGTATGCAGTTAGGTATAAGTTGGGTAAAATTCCCCGTGCTCCAGTGTTTCGTTCTGAATACAATGTTGCACGAGGACATCACGTAAATGGAACCATCTACTGTAGTTCGGATGTAAACATGTCTGGAGAATGGTGGTGCATTAGCGCTTGCTTTGCATCTCCCTCCAGCCGTTCCGTTGTCTGAGAGATAGCACGTGTATCGTGCAGAACGAGAACACCACGGTATTCAACATGGAAGGAAATACACGACCCAGTAACATCAATGTGACCACAGCCTATGTCCGACGTTAACGTGCTATAACCACTTACAGACAGCATATGGCAGCGCTAGCATTGGACGATGTATAAAGCATGTCGTTGGGAGACGGAAAACAGTGCTGTCGTTTTTCGTAATGCGGAAGCGGAGCAGTTTATCTGACGTGCAAAAGGGCACGACCTTTGGCATTTGGGGCAAGAATGGAAGCATTTTTGAAACTGCTTAGTATGTATGCGTCCTGCGGTGGCTAAAGTATTCCCTGCATGGCAAAATAACACTATCTAAAACCGACAGCGAGGCAATTGTGGTCTGCCACTGGTCTTAGATGACAGGAGTTCATAAAATGGCTCTGAGCACTATGGGACTTAACATCTGAGGTCATCAGTCTCCTATAACTTAGAAATACTTAAGCCTTAGGTTATAAGGCCTTAGGTTATAAGGACATCACACACATACATGCTCGAGGCAGGATTCGAACCTGCGACCGTAGCGGTCACGCGGTACCAGACTGAAGGGCCTAGAACCGCTCGGCCACACCGGCCGCCGATACCAGGAGTAATCGTCGGCTGCCGAGATGTGTGCGGACCAACAAACACGCAATTCTACATCTACATCTACATATATACCCCGCGAGCCACCTTACGGTGTGTGGCGGAGGGTACTTGTTGTACCACTATCTGATCCCCCCTTCCCTGTTCCATTCACGAATTGTGCGTGGGAAGAACGACTGCTTGTAAGTCTCCGTATTTGCTCTAATTTCTCGGATCTTTTCGTTGTGATCATTACGCGAGATATATGTGGGCGGTAGTAATATGTTGCCCATCTCTTCCCGGAATGTGCTCTCTCGTAATTTCGATAATAAACCTCTCCGTATGGCGTAACGCCTTTCTTGAAGTGTCCGCCACTGGAGCTTGTTCAGCATCTCCGTAACGCTCTCGCGCTGACTAAATGTCCCCATGACGAATCGCGCTGCTTTTCGCTGGATCATGTCTATCTCTTCTATTAATCCAACCTGGTAAGGGTTGAGCACCTGACAGCCTAGAGGAACCGATGGGCAAACAACTGTGCCTTCTCAACGATCGTTCGTTGGACTACTTAAACCTAACTACTTAAACCTAATTACTACTTAACTACTCAAACGTAACTACTTAGAACTACTTAAACCTACTAACTACTTAAACCTAATTAACCTAAGGACATCACACACATCAATGCCCGAGGGAGGATTCGAATCTGCAACCGTAGTGGTCGCTCTGTTGGAGACTGAAGCGCCTAGAACCGCTCGGCCACAACGGCTGGCTGACTGTTATTCGTCGGCCAGTAACGCAACTGGCATCCACTGAGTGTCGGCTGGTGGCCTCTTCAGATGGATCATGTTTAATGCTCCATCGTACTAATGGACTTTGTCAAGTACAGCCCTGCGATCCTCTGATGGGTCCAGGCCGTTGGAGGGGGCGTTATGGTCTGGAGAATGTTTTTGTGCCATTCCCTGTGTGATATCGTCATTCTGAAAGGCACGATGGATCAACATAGGTATGTGTCTATTCTTGGTAGACCATATCCACCTCTGTCTTGTTTTTCTTCGGCGCAATGGTATCTGCCAACAGGACAATGTAATGTGTCACACAGCCCCCAGTGTACATGCGTGGTTCAAAGACTAGCAGGACGAGTTTACCGTACTCCCCTGGCCAGCAAACCTCACGGATTTGAACTGAGACTCTATGGCATCACTCCAATGGGGCTGTTCGCGCCGTGGATCCTCAACCGTATAACAAACCGCAGCTGGCCACGGTGCTGGAGTCGGCATGCTCCACGTGCCCTTTGATACCTGCCAGAATCTCACTGACTCTCTTCCTCCACTTAATAGTTCAATTCTTTTATCTTGGCGGTTCGCGCATGCCCGCCCAGACGCGGGAGACTGCTGTGTTGCCAGTTGTACGCGCCGAGAGAAGCAGCGCCATAGTATAGTTCGCAAACTTACGTTTAGGGGGGAAGCGCGCAGTTTATGAAGCAAAGCCTCCAAGGCCGCATTAAACCCTTCGCTGCTACAGAGATGTGCTCCCCGCATTCCGCTATGTGCGCGATTTTGTCATCATTGCACTGCTCGCCTGTGCAGACACACGGTGTTTCGACTGCTTTGACACACTTTATCATTCGATTTCACAAAAACTATTTGACACAAAAATTTGATTTTTAAACATCTTCTCGACTGATACCTTACCCCCATAAATGACTTAATTCTGTTTAGATGTTCAAAGCAGTTATTGTGCAGCATTAGATGTAGTAAATCATTGAACGAAATTTTGAAGAGTTTGCAGAGGTAAAAGTCCATAGCGTATACTTTCCGTATGGTCGATTTTATTTGCCACAAGAAATTTCAAAAAATTACATTCAAACGAATAAAATTCATTAAGTAAGACACTTCGACAATATTAAGCACAGATGAAGGTTTGAACTCAGAGCCTTTTGCTTAGCAGCCATATACTTTAACCATTACGCTAACTCAGCTCATCATTCAATATATCTCCCGGAGGACTTTAAAATATCACGCAAAATAACGACAAACACTGTTGATATGATTATTAATTACTCACGTTTCGCCGAAGTACAATAGGAAATAAACAATTACCGCTGTTCTTTATTGCGAAAAAGCGATTTGTGAGAATGATAGAAACACATTTCCTTGCTATCGCCTGAATTAAGAGGCTTATTCCTTGTTTGGTTTAATTAATTAATAGAATACGAAGCAGTTGGTATAAAGAATGCTTTTTCCATACTTTCTATGAAAGAAAGTCTGCTATGAAGACATTGCTTTTCTTCAATTACTTTATTTATGACTGAACATTTCTAAAACTGAAGGCACTCGTCTGTGCTCTGCACTGCAGTCGAGCTCTGGCAACGTCGTTCCTGTTCGTTGGCTGACTGTGTTTTGTGACGTCAGATGCGCAGAACGAACCTAAACTCGGCCGCCGTCATAAATGACGCGCACTTTAGTTATTCGGGCTTTTGACACGTGGTTTCTAATGTAACTGGACCAAGTACAACTATATTTGTGGTTAGGGTGGACCACATACCCGCAATGACGCCAAGAAACGGTTACACCTCGTGAATACTTACCGTCAGCTGAACTATATCTCCTTCTTTGTTAACGAGCAGGATGGTACACGTTACGGTATGGGACTCGTGCGTAGGACGGCGGCAGTTGATATACCCATTCTGCTGTCTGTAGTTTTACGCGGTTTTCCTGGCCCACTTACGATATTTGGTGGGACATTGCCGATTTCCTTCCCCATTCGAAGCGTGAGCTGCGTCTCTAGTGACCTCTGCATCGACTGATGTTTACTTCAAACATTCCTTTTTTATCATCTTGAAGGAATGTAGCCCTTGTGTAGCAGCGACGCTTTGCCTGTAATAACAGAGTCTGATGGTACCTGTAGCTCGACATATGCGAGCAGCCCGTAGCGGCTTGCTTTACACGCATTCTACTTTAAAAATGGCGACTAAAGCTGTTTCACTTAGTATTTATTTTCTACGTGACGTGTAAGTACTGCTTATTTTTGTACTGTTAATCAGTTTTTAGTCCTCAAACTATTTTTGAGCTTTTACTTAAACAAACAGTTACCATTGGAAAGCGCCCTGGTAGTGCGTCTATCGTTTCCATAACAACATGCTGCTGTGTATGGTACGTCGTCGGACGTGACAGTGTTTGCCTATCGATACCACAACAACCTCGTTGGAGAGTAGCCTGCTGCCACATCTTTGGAATTGCGTCTATACTTACCATGGCAACCAGTAGCCTCTAAATGGTTCTCCAACAGGACCAGGGAGGGCAACCAATGTACTGTTCGGAACGATTTTTATTTATCTCACATATTTAATATTTTTACGTATTTTATCTCACAATAGCTGTTGAACCAGCTACGTTCCATGTATTTTATTTTTCATTCTTGTCGTAGTTCTTTTACTGACGATATTTCACGTTGTTATTTGAATTTTTACCCATTGGTTAGCGGTGACATTATTCTGTCAAAATCGGGCGGAGCCTCCAGTATATACTCCCCTCCCCTCTTCCGTATGGCAGGCCCACGGCTTTTCCGTGCAAACAGTATGTTTTAGTGCGCCGATGTTCGTCGCCATTGTGCTAGGGTTTCTCTTCCCATCAGTTCATTACTGCCACTCCTTCAGTGCTCTTACTTTCACGTGTGCAACTCCGTGTCTCCGTTCGTGTATAGTGCTGATCTTTATTATACCACCTGTGCGTCCGTGAACACCTTCCTTTACCACCAGTGCGTCCGTGAACACCTTCCTTTATTTTAATATGTATGTCTCCTCTTTTTATCCTCCATGTATGTTTGTTTTTATGTCTTCCTGCTTAATGTCTTCCTATAGCCGAAGAACGGCATAAATAGGCCACTGCCGGTGTACCTTTATGTAAAGGCTTGAAAATCACAATAAAGAAAAAAAAACAGTAAATAAGTAAGACGCGCACTGCTCTATCTAGCAGTGATTTATCACCAGAAGGAAGCTCCTCATACAGCATTTTGGTAATTCATCGTTTTATAACTTTGTTGTTTTATATAACTTTCTTTAATGTATGTAGCCCTCTGATCAGACTTTGTACTTGACTTGTAGGTCTGAAAATGCCTTTCATTCGCAGGACACTTAGAAAATGCAACAAGTCCACTAAAGAGACAGCTTACACTACACTCGTTCGTCCTCTGTTAGAATATTGCTGCGCAGTGTGGGATCCTTACCAGGTGGGATTGACGGAGGACATCGAAAGGGTGCAGAAAAGGGCAGCTCGTTTTGTATTATCGCGTAAGAGGGGAGAGAGTGTGGAAGATATGATACGCGAGTTGGGATGGAAGTCATTAAAGCAAAGACTTTTTTCGTCGCGGCGAGATCTATTTACGAAATTTCAGTCACCAACTTTCTCTTCCCAATGCGAAAATATTTAGTTGAGCCCAACCTACATAGGTAGGAATGATCATCAAAATAAAATAAGAGAAATCAGAGCTCGAACAGAAAGGTTTAGGTGTTCGTTTTTCCCGCGCGCTGTTCGGGAGTGGAATGGTAGAGAGATAGTATGATTTTGGTTCGATGAACCCTCTGCCAAGCACTTAAATGTGAATTGCAGAGTTGTCATGTAGACGTAGATGTACCAGAACAAATAAATTTGTGATGAAGATTGATTTTAATAGTACCCATTAAAAATTTAACATGTCTGCTGTTGTCAAATAAAACTTTGCCTGTTAGTTCATGTACTAAATACTGTTCACCTTAATAGTCAGCTGTCTGTATTTTAAATGTTAAGTAGCCAACTTATATTTACTGCTGCTACATGGTACTCTTGGTGTAATGTTTATCTGCCCGCACGTGCTAACGCGGGCGCCTCTGTCTGTTGCTACCTGTGGCTTTTAGGTATGAGCAGCCCATAATGGCTCGCCTTCCATGTATTCTTTTTAAATTTTTGTGACTAAAGCCTTTCTCGCTTGATATTTATGTTATGCGTGACATGTAAGCACCGTTTCTTTCTTGTACTGTTAGTCAGTGCTTACACTTTTTCATAAAAAGTTTTTCCCATAAATCTGTACTTATGTTATAGGCCAATTTGAAAATTTAATTTCTGATGAAGGAACTCATAGAAGTGTTGCAGCCTTGTCAAAAGAATTAAATTTTGTGACCGAGGGCTCTAATTGCTTTAACTTTCATTCCGAATTCCACAAAAAAAAAAAAAAATAGCACGAATGTGTTTGTGTGAGGGACTTATGATATATCATGGATATTTACAGAGTACTCGTGTAATTATGATTAACTCGATTTCTTACCATAACAACCTTTTTTCTGCGAAAACGCTGCACATCAGTGAAGAAGTCTATTGTGTGCAATAAGTCTAACACGGAAGGACCTGGTTTCTCGTAGTTCCTATGCACAGATGCAGAAGTACGGTGATGAAGTCCCCGTCGCTGCAGAAGCAGCACACGGTGAGGTTGTGTTGCCGCTCTATTATTGCGTTCAGTGATGCCATGTAAGAGTTGTACATCGGCCATCTCTTCATCAGTAAGCCTATCCATAGACCTGTGTACCACTGTTGACGCACAGCTAGCACTACCGGAAGTAAAAACCGGAGACAGGATGGCGCAATAATAAATGCAAGCTTACTGTTGTTAACAGCATGTACCGTCAGTAAATGGAAGAAGTGCTTTTCCTAACAGACCACGCAGCGCATGCTTTCGACGTTTATATTGTCGTGCAGATACAGCGTGACAATTATTGAAATACATGAGAAAAACGCAAATTAATTACAAACTACGGCGCTCACACACTTTATTCAACATGTAAACGTCATTACAGATATTCGGATTTAGAGTACGAGATATTCGATACGCCTGCCATCACTGGCGATGATGTGGTGCAGACGAATAGCAAAATTCTACGTGACCAGCTGTCGATGACCTCCTGAATGGCTTCTTTCAGCTCAGCAGTGGTTTTGGGGTTATTTTTGTACACCTTGCCTTTAATGTAGCCCTACAAAAAGGAGTCGCATGTGTTCAGATCTGGAGAATATGGCCCAATGCCAGTGGCCTCTGGGTGCCCCAGACTCAGAATGTGGTCCCCAAAGTGATCTTCCGGGACATTAAACACTCTTTTCTTTCGATGGGGTCGAGCTCAGTTCCGCACGAACCATATCTTATCGAAATCAGGGTCACTTTGGATAATGTTGATGAAACCATCTTCTGAAACCTTCACGTACCGTTCAATCGTCACCGTGCCTTCAAGGAATATCGCACCGATTATTCCGTGACTGCACATTGCACACCTCACAGTCACCCGTTGTGGATGAAGAGACTTCTCGATTGCGAAATGCCCAGATGCGCCAATTTTGCTTACTGGCCGACCCATCAAAGTGAAAGTGAACTTCGCCACTAAATCAAATCATGCACGTACATACTAATTCCCATCATGCCCCGCGGCCAACAGTGCAGTTTGAACGTCCTAGCGCAAACTGTTCAGATGTTGTGCTGATTTTATTTGATGTAGTTCAATAACGTTCACCCTGTGGATTCTATGAAATACACATACACAGGTAACTGAGAGTAAGAACTCAAACGAAATTACTCTCTAACGAGTCACTGAGAACCACGCGTCCCTCATACCATGTAGAGCAGGTTTTAGATGGCGTGAGGTGCGGGCCGGCAGTTGTGCAGGCGTTGGCTTACTATTACATACAAATGTAGTAAACATAAAATATCCTTTGCGGCGTAGTGCCGTATAACGATCCTGCCTTGGAGGCGGTTAAGTGGGAGATGTGTCTCAGAGCTGCATAGTGACAGATGGTGACGCGAGACTGGACGTGCACGTAGTTTATGTATCAGCCGATAGAGGACAATATTGGATAGGGAGACTGTGATTTTAGTTTCGATTGCGACCACTAGAGTGCACTAAAGTAATAGAATGTTTTTAATAAACTGTTCTAGTATTTTCATAAAGTGTTATTATGTCTTTTTGCGTATGTAAAATGTGTTTTAGCAGTATGAATGATGCGTGAGTGTGGTTTAAGGTTAATATGAAGATAATTGTTTAACGAGTTATGTAGTCGGATTTAGTGTGGGAACATTTCGAAGAAGTATGAATATGGACAAAGGGGATTTTTGTAGAATAGTTTTGTAAAGTAAGTTTATGGTAAAGGAAAAGTTAATTTAAGTACAAATAACAATAGAAAATAACTTAATGCATAAACAAAACTTCAGCTTATTAGATAATTACGTCGGTAAAAAGTGCAGTCGTGAGGTTTACTATTTTGCGATTGGTTATCGATGAAAAGCGCGGACTGACGCGGGAGAATGTCGTTTTGCTATTGGCTGTTGAGTAAACCGACCAATGGTAAAGCAATATTCTTCGCGCGCCTTTCTCTGCTGCTAGAGAAGACTTAGGGTATTCTAGAGATGGATCGAAGCCTAGCCATGAAACAGATCGGACGTGTGTAGTAGTAGTAGTTCCGATGGAAACGATAAGTTGCCGGATCTAGCAGTGTTTCGTACATCAAAAGTGTTGGAAAGTCACGGCATAATTATTCCGATGTGTGTGTAGAAATTTCGGAATTTTTAAGTGAATTTTGTGACTAGAAAAGACATATATACCGCGTGACATATTGAGCAGGTCGGTGGCTAAAAACTGTAACTGCATTTGTTACCGACAGACTTAATATTTGGCGAGCATTACCAATAAAAAACAATCAGTATTTTTGTAGCTATTACGTTTTCGGGAAATGTAACACCATAAACTTGCTAACATAAGTGAAAGGGATTATGAGTGACTTTCTCCCGAAACATAGATCAGTGACTTAAATTGCAGCCTGGTTCACGTCGAAGTACAGCAGGTTTCACTCGGCTTTCCTACTGATGACCTGCTGAGACAATGTTCACAGGTAGGTGCAGGTCCGTCGTAAAAGGGACGGAAAGAACCACGCCGCCGCACCTTCTTCATAATTGGCGAATAGTAATACAACTTAACTTAGTTTTTAATCCAGTTATACTTCCTGATATCAGTTCATAAAGCAAAAGTGAGCCGTGGCGTGGCTCTCGGGCGCAAGACGCTATCGATTACTCCTCTGGTTGAGGTTGGCACTATGTGCGATCGCGAGCGCCTCCTGTCGGAGCGGGTCCTAACGAGGGAGTGAGTGCGAGTACGAGAGTTTGGGGCGGACAGCAGGGGGAGAACGGACACTGCGGCCGCACTCTGAGGCGACAACAGAAGAGTTGCTGTGCACGGCCGAGAAGGGAGCGTTGAGCAAGGCGGCAGTCAGCATCGCTTTCCGGGGGACAGAGAGTTGCGGCAGTCCAGCGAGCAGACACCAACTCCGGGAGCAGTGCTCCAGTTTGTGGACTTGGGGGTCGTATTTTGGCCCAGTATAGTTTGCTTGGTACGCATCTGCTGCTCCCCTTACGCCCACGTGTGTTGTTCTGTCCGTATGTGCATTGCAAAGGTTACGCTCCGGCTGGAACAGTGGCTTGTGCATTACGTTCATGCACCCTGACTCATTTGTTTTGCTGCAGAGATTTTTATTCGTCGCGATTGCCTTAGCCCGGTGGTGCCTAGTATACGAGATCAAGACAGCTAACGTGTGACCTGTTGTTTTGGGTTTTGGAGTCCTGTTTGGGCAACCTAGTTATCACGCACACAAATGTATTGCTGCCGAGAGAGGTTAGTCGTAATCTTGTGGAACTGAGCTTTCAGTGACTGGCTCGTCTGCAAATTAATTAATTTAACCTTTGTGGTGTGTTTTTTTTGCATTCAGTGGTGAATTTCTTGTCATTCATTCGCCGTTAATGATAACTGTGAGTAAGATAGCAAGGTCTTGAAGGGCTTGCGTATCGTGACTGTATTTTTGGCAACTGTTTAATTTGATTTCTTGTTTATCGGTCTGGTGAAAACTTACGCCATGTTTACTAATTTACGCCTGTGGTCCGGGAGTTGGTTTGAAGGTAAATCCGTTGGTAAATTTTTACTGGACCTAACTGTTAACTGATCTTCCGTTGAACTAATGCCATTATTAAATCGTTTCTTGTGTGCTATAAATTGTATTACCATAGGCAAGGAGACAGGGCACATTCTGTGGTCGAGGGGTAGGCACGGTTGCTGCTTTGCGCGTGGCGTCTTGTCGCTCGCTATCATTTCCCGCGTTAGTACTGGCGGCGTGAGATTTGTTGGCTCGCGGTTGTATGGCCGCTAGTCAGCTGTGCCTGCTCCCGCTTCAGGGTGCGCCGTGTTTCGTAGGGCGTACGACGACTTTGTCACTGTTTCTCCTGTGTTGCTGTCGGTCGCTTACCGAAACGTTAGTCTGCTTTAGCACGGTGGCCACTGGGCCGTGGCGATGTCGGTTGATGATCAGCGTTGGGGCGGTCGTCCGCTCTGAGTGGCTTCGGTCGCTTGGACTTAGCAGTTACCTTCTGGTTAAACAGATCAAACTTGTTTATTTGCTGTAAATTCCTAAGTAGTTTGTGAGAAAAGTTGTAACTCAGCTTTTCATGATTTTACACAATTCAAGCATTTTGGTAAGGCATTTTCCTACCTATGTTTTATTTAAATGAGAATTCTTTATTGGGGTTATTCACCTGTTGAAGCTTAACATAAAATTGGTAACTTAGCTTTCATGATTTTACTTAATTTAAGCATTCTTGTAAAGCAGTCCTTTATCTACGTTTTATTTATTGGTAATTCTTTATTGGGATTATTCACTGGTTGAAGGTTAACATGTGTTTGTAACCAAGTTTATGTCTTTGCTTAATTGAGATTTGTTAAGAGTCTTTATTGCTGGAAGATCATTAAAGCTTGGGTGCTTGTAATTGCGAATAATGTTGTCTGTCTACGTTGTGGGCTACCCTTACACTTCCACAGCCAAGCTGTCCTAGCTACCAGTACAAAAAGAATAAGAGATTAAAACTACTTCTGCAGAATGTGAACACCTTTAGGTTATTTGCGATCGAATGGGACCGCGGCGTAGAAGATATCTCGGAGAAATTATGTAATAGTATAAAACCCAGTTTGTTAAAACTCGTGGTGAAACCTTCAGCTGTCATATATTTTGCACAATTCGCTACCAGTTTCGATCAATGAACATTATCAAGCTTAGCTGGCACACAAGGCACAAAAGTTTGAAGAAATTATGGTATAACTTTCCGAACGTTTATGCCCGTTAAACTTGATAATAGTCATTGACAGAAACTAAATCTGACAAATTACAAAAATTACAAGAATGGACCATTAATAATAGGAGCAAACCACAAAATAGCTTATACCGTAACAGTCCTAAACCTATACCGGGTTGTAATACAGTACAGAGTGAGAACAACCACTGACGACATGTGGACAATATCTGAGTTTTCAGTGCAGCCGAAATGAATCCATCACAATAGATACCTCATTAAACTACTACAGCAGCAATCTAAAATTAAAGTAAACTAAACTCCTCCCGAACAGGCCATGAAGGCTCAATGGCAATCTGGATTTGATTTTCTAACTTTACATCAAGCTTCCTCACGATAATAGTAAAATTGGGCTCCCAACTACAACACAACAGTTCACATATCATGGCTCTCGGTCGCAAATACAATAATGGAAAATTAACACGTCTTCCTCTAGTACTAGAAGCAAGAAACCAGAAAACAGCCCTCCAGTTTGGAAAGGCTTACTTACATCAACACTCAACTAAATCTCCATCTACTACCACTCGTGTCACTGGCTACGCAATAAAGCATAGCAGCTATCAACTAAAATACTCTCTACCCATATTTAGCAGGATAATGGCAACACCGTATCTGTTATCCTCATATCTTAGTACTATAATATGTAGATCAGTATGGCTCCCAATTTGAGAAAACACCCACATACGCAACGTGCCAGCAAACACAATAACCTCAACACATCACACTCTGCACACGGATTTTTGTGTGGTATAGTATTGATAATTCGTCACATTCAGTGTGCAGCCTTTGTCATTCACCTTACACTAACTTACACCACTCACCCGATTAAAGTATCACCTTTGGTGACCAAAGCACCCTCTTAGTGCTTCTCCGGTAACGTCGAACCCCTTGCCTCGGTTTCCTCTCGCCCGTGTAAAAACACGAATCGCACTGCCGGCACCACGCGGGATTAGCCGAGCGGTCTAAGACGCTGCAGTCATGGACTGTGGGGCTGATCCCGGGGGAGGCTCGAGTCCTCCCTCGGGCATAGGCGTGTGTTTGTCCTTAGGGATAATTTAGGTTAAGTAGTGTGTAAGATTAGGGACTGATGACCTTAGGAGTTACGTCCCATAAGATTTTACACAAATTTGAACATTTTTTTTAACTACCGGGTTGTTTGCGTTCACACACAGCGGCGACACCCCGCGCCACCCGGTAGTGTAGTCCCGATCTCGGTTCCTCGGCGCACCACATCTTGTTGTTGGCTCCATCAACTTTGACTGACAGCGTAACCCCCAGCTGCCACTCCTGTCACTCAGACGCATTCAGGCCATTATGCTGATTGAGACGAGACGAACCTACGCCACAGTTATACCCCGGCTCCCGGCCACGATCCGTCAGCAGGTAGTATTTCGGCAACATCGTTGTTGGTTGCCTCCACGGCGCGACTATGTTTCACTTAATACGAGAAAAGTTTTAATGAGCTGCACTGCATGACCCTATCTACAGAGTTTGATCATCATCAACGTTGACTACCTCCATGACGCGCCTACTGAGTAACGAAAAGTCACATATCTTATTAGCTAAAAATTATTTCGCCTCTTTGAGAAATCTTTCCGCTGAATACCTCATTGACAGACAGGATGTGACGCTACAAGATGAACTGAAATAATAATCTCATAATGTTTGTTTATTCATTGTAAAATGTAAACTTTCACGGCCGGATTTGCCACAGTTAATGAAGTATTCAGGGCTATCATTTCACTTTAAAACCCGACGTTTCGTCCTCAACTGCAGAGGACATTTTCAAGTGGGGCCGTAGCTCCGTTGAATGTCCGACTGACTACAGCAAAATGCCGCTTCCACGAGCTTCCACTCAGTGGCGTGACATGTTTAGAATACATGAGCGCAATTGGCCGTTGTCGATCGCAGTCGTCCGATGTTCATCCCATGGTGGAATACTGGTATACATCTTCTTCAGCACCGGAATCCAAATTTCATCCAATTTCACGCCCTTCTCCTTCCTATTGAAATTCCTGGAGTGTTTCACAATCTCTATGACCTCTGTATAACCATTCGTGTTATCCGCTTGTGGCTGCCAGTACTTGGGTCCTATCAAGATGAATGATGTGGTGCCCTGGTTGTAAAGCATGTTCCACAACAGCTGATCTTCAATTGCCCTTGTGCTCGTCGAATCGTTTTTTGACAGGTTTTTTTAGTACCCCCGTACACCTCTCCACAACTAGCTAAAGCTACCACTCAAGAAAATTTCCGCCTGCTTCCTCCTCCTTGGTAAACTGAGTCTTCGGATTGATCCCGTTCGCATGTTTGTGAAAATGATCCAGTTCCTCCCTGCCATTGAGATTTTATACTTTAGTCTGCAATGACAGGTACGAACTGAGGAAATGTTTGGGAAGATACAGTTTATTCAGTGAAAAACAGTACTTTGCTTCACATGACACACGTTTTAAATCATGACATCCAAACACAATGGAACTGCGTTCTTGTTTTACTAATGATACGCTACAATTTTCTTTTTGTTCAATCCAGTAAAATTATTATTACAGAATAATAATTAGCTTTATTTCGCAGAGAAAGAACGTAAAACTGTGAAGAAATTTTCAGCACACCGTTTAAATGGAGAAAAAAATACATTTTTCCCTTTGGAATCAACAGTTTTTTTGTAAGTTCATTTTCACGAAACAAAAAACACTAGACGAAACTGGCGGAATGGAACGAAAATACATATGTGTGTGTATCTTTGAAAAGCAAGATTTTTTAGTTGTTGTTTGCTATTCGTCAACCACGAGGAAATCGAGCTCCGAGAAAGGGTATTGATATGCTGGTTTTCCATAGCAACATATCACACCCCACAAGGCAACAAAATGTATAAGAGTTCCTGCTCACTAAAATATTTTATGGTTATGGAACTTATTCAATATTTTCCATTCATATTTCTTCAATTTGTGACATCCTGTTCAGGCATATATTACACACTTTACGATACGCGGAAACGGTCCCGTTCGCTCGTTTTGTAAAGTGTTTGCAGTAGGAGTTCCCTTGAGGCTGTGTCGCACGGTACACAGTTTACCGATTTTTCATGCGTCGGTAGGTAACACTCAGCCTCCGGTTCGATCGCAGGCAGGTAAACAGGAGCCCACGTCTACAGCACTGTAAACATGTGCGGATCGAACAAGTGTTTCCACAGTCAATAGACAGCAGTGATATAGCGTTAGGCTCAACAAATCGATTTATGCCGGCGGCAAATATTTGCTGGGTCTCATGCCAAGCGCCGGGCGCTGCAGCGCTCGCGGAGATACTCGACTACGGATACAGGCCTTCAGAGGACGAACGCAACTGGCTACTATACGTCTGTCAGTATGTGCTTGCTGTAAACCACTTTCCATCCACCGCTCTGTTTCCTCCGCGTCGTATCTTACACATTGCAATACTGCATGTATTCTTGTTGAAACCCCTCCACCACAAGCAGATGTTTCACATCCTGGCTTTTCACAATCAAGTTTCGACTGCAGTTGGATTCGCGATAAAATGGGTAGATGGTGTCTTGGCAGAAGCAGAAATATATGAGTAACAAATGACGCATGTTGACAATGTACGGTAAAATGATCAAAACGTCCTTATTATTACGTCTGTTTCTTCTTAGATATGAGGCTAGATCGGTCTATCAGTATTTATTTCGCTCATCGCTATAGGACTGCTAATGGAGACTTTTAAATACCGGGTGATCAAAAAGTCAGTATAAATTTGAAATCTTAATAAACTACGGATTAATGTAGATAGAGAGGTAAAAATTGACACACATGCTTGGAATGACATGGGGTTTTATTAAAACAAAAAAACAAAGTTCACAAAATGTCCGACTGATGGCGTTGGACAGCAGGTAAATGCTACCGTGGCGGGTGAGAGGTACGCCGATATGTTACAGACTCGCATCATCCCTAGACTGGCTGATAACCACCTGCTGGAACGTACAATGTTTTTGCAGGATGGCGCTCAACCCCCATATTGCTAGACGCGTGAAAGATCTCTTGCGTGTGTCGTTTGGTGAAGATCGCGCGCTCAGCCACCACTTTCGTCATGCTTGGCTTCCCTGGTCCCCAGACCTCAGTCCGTGTGATTATTGGCTTTGGGGTTACCTGAAGTCGCAAGTGTATCGTGATCGACCGACATCTCTAGGGATGCTGAAAGACAACATCCGACGTCAAAGCCTCACCATAACTCCGGACATTCTTTACAGTGCTCTTCACAACATTATTCCTCGATTACAGCTATTGTTGAGGAATGATGGTGGACATATTTAGCATTTTCAGTAAAGAACATCATCTTTGCTTTGCCTTACTTTGTTATGCTAATTATTGCTATTCTGATCAGATTAAGCGCCATCTGGCGCACATTTTCTGATCTTTCGTATTTTTTTCGGTTCTAATAAAACCCCATGTCATTCCAAGCATGTGTGTCAATTTTTACCTCTCTACCTACATTATTACATTATTTATTCAGTTTTCAAATTTATACTGACTTTTTGATCACCCTGTATTTTTTGACAACGATTTAACTAACAGTGTAGCAAAGGATAACAGTGAAAGTAACGATAAAAATTATATGCTTTCGAGCAGATATAAAAGTTTTAGTATGCGTATAAAACAGATAACTTCAGTGAATTGTCTTTTAATTTGGGACTGCCGGAGTGGCCGAGCGGTTCTAGGCGCTACAGTCTGGAGCCGCGCGACAGCTACGGTCGCAGGTTCGAATCCTGCCTCGGGCATGGATGTGTGTGTTGTCCTTAGGTTAGTTAGGTTTAAGTAGTTCTAAGTTCTAGGGGACTGATGTCCTCAGCTGTTAAGTCCCATAGTGTTCAGAGCCATTTGAATCATTCTTTTGACCGGCCAGGGTGGCCGAGCGGTTCTACATTCTACAGTCTGGAACCGCGCGGACCGATACGGTCGCAGGTTGGAATCCTGCCTCGGGCAGGGATGTGTGTGATGTCCTTAGGTTAGGTTGAAACGTCCCCTTTGAAAAATTATACACGACTGTGCTTAAACTGACACAATATTTTTAGCGCAACGCAATCTGACTTTCAGAAATCCCTACAAAAGAATGGCCCTGACTAACATTAACCTATGCGTTTCACAAATCGCTTACCTCACAATAATCTTGGTTACTCGAACTACTGCAATACAGGGAGAGCCACTACTGCCAGCTAAATAAAAGATTCAAACTACGGAAGGCACTAACTACTGATGGGCATAGTTAGCAAATGAAAGATTTTAATAGAGAACAAACAATGTATTTACCTTAATATTCATAATTGACATCCAGTCTTACAAATTTCAAAACTCCGCCATCTCTCTCCCCATATCCACCACTGCTGGCGGCTCACCTCCAACTGCGCAACGCGCTGTTCACATCCAGCTGCCGCTGCCCAACACTACAATGGCAGACAACAATGCAAACTAGCCACAGACTGCACACAGCACAGCCAGTGATTTTCATACAGAGAGCGCTAAGTGGCGCCGGCGTTACCAATATAAGAACCTAAACAGCCTACTTACATAGCCCCCATGCTCCCCACAAAAAATTTCACAAATTGTTTTGGGCACTGGGCAATACATATTTGTTAAAATTTTTCATAATCGTAATTCCAATAACAAAGAAATCAAATGCACACACTTCTTGATACAATGTTGGTCAAAAGCTAAAATTTTCTCACAGTCCATAAAGATAGTCCTGATCATTCATCATAATATTAATTAGTTTTTTTCACAAAGTCTCATTAGTAAAAGAAATTGCACACACTCACTGTGATGATCAGGACTGTCCTTATGGACTATGAGAAAATTTTAGCTCTTGACCAACATTGTATTAATAAGTGTGTGCATTTGATATTTTTCTTACTGTAATTATGAAAATTTTTTTCAAATTTGTGTTGGACAGTGCCCAAAACAATTTGTAAAATTTTTTGTGGGGAGCATGGGGGCTATGTAAGTAGGCTGTTTGTTTTCTTATTGGCAACGTTACATAGCGCTCTGTATGAAAATCACTGGCTGTGCTGTGTGCAGTCTGTGGCTGGTTTGCATTGTTGTCTGCCAGTGTAGTGTTGGGCAGCGGCAGCTGGATGTGAACAGCGCGTAGCGTTGCGCAGTTGGAGGTGAGCCGCCAGCAGTGGTGGATGTGGAGAGAGAGATGGCGGAGTTTTGAAATTTGTAACACTATTTTTGCTCTTCAAATTGTGCTTTTCTGTGTTATCGTGTGAAATATTGTGACAATAATGGCGTGTGAAAAACGTAACACTAGGCTTCAAAGTAAACTGAGAAATATTAGTGACGACGAGCATAGCTTATCAGCACCACTGTGTAGTGAATGAAGACATTCGAAGTAGTAATTTGGTAATTGTGCATAGGGAAATGGAGTGGGCGGCAAATAATGGTGTAGACAGTGAAACTGGTAATGAACAAGGAAGCATTATCGATCGGTCGGCAACAGCTCGCCTCAGGAATCCGAAATGACAGAACACAATATTGCAAATACTGTAGACTTAGGTTTTGAGTCCTCACAGTTTTCTCAAATGAGTCAAGGCACATTTTCTGCTTGTCAAAATGTGAATGTTGCCGGTGAAAATGCACTGCCAAAAAGCATAGAGAAACAGATTCCAGACACTAATACATTATTATTGCAATTAATGCAACAAATGGGACAAAATCTTCAAAAGTTAGACACAATGGAACAAAATTCTCGGAAGTTAGACACCACACTTGAACAAACACGTGAAGATTTAACTACTGAGTTACAAAACATTGAATCGAAACGTCAAAAAGTCTGTAATGACGTAAAAACACAAATTTGCGAGCATTTTCAACCTATTTTTTTGCGGCATGAAAATCCATTACAGAATCACGAAGCAGCCATAAAAGAACTGCAAACCATTGTTCATAACAATCATGAGACCTTGTGGGCTAAAATTGACTCAGTTGCATCTACCGATTCGGTTACGCAACTTGCAAAAACTCAGGAAAACTTAAAGGACACAGTAGATTCGATCTCAACACAAATGGATACTCTGAAACTTGGTTCAGAAAAACACACTGAGGAAATGTGTTCACTATCGGAGAAAGTAGCCGAACTTTCGGATCAGGTCACTAACTTATCTACAAAGGTAGATGATGATGATTATGATCTGAATGACTCAAGACCCGTAGCCTTCACTGACACAGAAGAGTATGAACAAATTAGAAAATTCAAACAAAATCAAAATCAAATCAATACACAGTACAAAATAGAGATCCGGGAAGTACAAGATCAGTTGACGCAGGTAATACAAGAATTACATATTTCAGAGGACACTCGCGCTTCAGTATGGGAAGAGGGACATAGAAATACGGAACAACCACAAAATAATAACGCAGGACACTTCGGAAATTATGAAAGAAATTGGCAAAGCGAATTGGACTTTCAGATGGAACCGCCGAAACGAAGTAACAATGAGCGATGTGCGAATCGCCGACACGATGATTTCGACTATAAGCTGTTCGTTACTACACGTAAATTCAAAACATTTAAGAATTCTGACAACGACATTCATCCACAAGCATGGCTTCATCAATTTTGTCATTGTTTTCCTCCCAACTGGTCATTGGAGCACAGGTTAGAATTTGTGTGGCTACTTGGAGAAAGAACCAGCTGTAAGAATGCGATCGGTCATTCGCGATTGTCACAGTGAAGGAGAATTTTATCATGCCTTCCTCTCAGCGTATTGGTCTCAAGCTACACAAGACCGAGTAAAACATAGCATCATAATGATGAAACTTTTCGAACAATCTGAATTTTCCAGTCTTATGAAATATTTTGAAGACACGTTGCATAAGAATCAGTATCTTTCAAACCCATACAGCCCCTCAGAACTCATCCGCATTTCCTTAATCAAACTGCCTGAACATTTACGACATTTTATTTTAGCAGGGCGTTGCAAAGACGACATTGAAGTTTCTCAGGGACTCTTACAAGAATTCGAAATTGACACTGAAAATCGCGGAATGCAAAAACAGAAGCACAACAATTACAGGTCACTTCCGTCACAATTCCGCAATGACAGAAATAATAACTGGACACGTCAAGGCTATTCTTACAACGTAAATCGTGAACAAAACAGACACCACCCATATGACAACCACTGGCAGAGTAACAGTTACAGAGAAAGATCGCATTTCCATAGTAATGAATATGACTGAGAATATGGTAACCAGAACTATCATTATTATGGGAGACAGAATAACGTCATACACAACAGTTCAGCGCGCAGTTAAGATTCCAGGAGAAATTCTCCACCACATGACCGACAAACAAGAAACTATGTCATCTACCGACATAACGACAGGCGTGAATTTCATCAGAACTGGCGGGATTCTAACAGAGCTGGGCCCTCTCGGCAAGGCGAATTTGTAGAAGTTAGGTCTCCTAATCCCAGTAGCGACGCGCGCCAACAAAGAAACAATGACTCGCACCGCAGGCAGCCGCGAGCGCCGGCTGGCTCGGAGAAAAATTACATAGACGCTAACCTTGAGAAAAATTTTAGCATTCTTTACCGATGTACCATATACCACATGATAATTCCACTGAATCTGAAACTCTGCATACTAGGAAGAGAAACGGTTTACACCACATTTAACATGTAAAACCGTTTATTGAAAGATAATCTGCTTTTTAACTTAGTCTTTGCTATAAAATTTTTCACTTCATGTTACTAGTACTCTTTTTCAATCTTAGAAACTGTTAACATGCAACTATGATTTAAAGTTAACTATCCAGTCAAGAACCAAGATATAGTAATTACAAATGCATTGTTATAGTGAACAGACGACAGTGTTATTGTGTGTGTACATCCTTGCTTGTTAGTTGCACGATTACGTAACGACTATAAGGCTCATATACTTAGAACATATACAGGTACTGCTAATGAGATTTTAATGCAACATTTTGGTTCACTTGAAAATACATTCTTTATTTGGAGTACTTTCTGTGGAACTAAAGATAACTTAGCATTTGGTTTCTTTGACAGCTACATGATTATATCATGACGATACTAATGTGTGACACAATTTACATTGTTCCTTATCCAGTGTATCTGTTTTTCTGAATTCTTCTGGAAAGTAAAACATGTTTTAGTAGTAAGCTACAATGTGACAGCCTTTTTCGTAGCACAACAATACGTTACAGTATAGTACTTTCTTGATCACAGTAATGTACATAATAACTACGATATCTATACATAAAGCATTTCACTTTCGTTTATGATGATGTAAGTACATTGACTTCAGCAGAACTTTGCTAACAGAGGACGATAATTACGACGCTTCCACAGAATTATCTTACAGCAAGACGCACATTTAGCGCCACAGGACACGCATTTGAGTGATTAATTTTGTACTTAAATCATTTATTTTTAAAGATATTTGAAGTACAATGATACAAAGGTTTTCCGTAACACATTTCATTCCATTCTTGTAATCTGTAACACCTGAGGGTATAATTACATTAATCCTCATGGGGGTACACGCCTACTTTGTGTACCATTTGTTTGGCAAGCACAAGGAGCCCTAGCTAATACGGTATTTGCTTATACAACTTTACACATCGGTACCATATTTCTCTAACACATAAAATACATAGCTATCTGATCATTTAACTGAGAGACAAACATTTTTTTTACTACATCAGTGACAGATGTTTACATAATTACATAGTTGGATAACTTCACACTTATTAAACTGTATTTTGTCTGTACTTTGTGAACTGTTCATATTTTTTCAGAACCATTGTGATACTATGAGAGCTTTGAATGATGTAATTGGTATGAGATCATGATTTTTAAAGTACGTTTGAGGTAGATGACACCACTGAAATGAGCAGAGAATTTTCTTTAAGTTTTGAAATTTTTGCAGAAAGCTATGACGTTTTTGAGATTTGACTGAGGTGTTATGTTATTTTTACGACGACAGTGTGTATTATGCTGTTGAGGTATGTTTATGATCAATAAGCTGATGTTATATGAGGAATTTGATTATGCTACATATTTATTAAGATGAAATATTGAAGAAGTGTCGACGAATGTATATGTGTGGTAAGGTAAGGAGTAACGAGTAGTGGTTAGGGACTCTGATTGATCAAAAGGTTGTTGGAAACCAAGAATCATACTTTAAGAGTTGTGAAATGTATGTAAATGCGTGAATGTATTACAATACCGACGAAAATTTTTTGGACAATGTTATATTCATAAGATTTTGTTTCTACACATTTGCAACGCAAATTCTTGACCTGTGAAATATTTTTATATGAGACTGTCACTGTAGCAGAAACTGTTGTCATAAATATTTCCGTAAGAAAGTTAAGTGACCACCTGCACGTAATGCATCTTGGGCACCCAGCTGTGTCAGACACCTGGAGAACAAGCCATTAGTGTGTGCCTTTTAAGAGGCACAGGTAGAAAAAAAGAAAGGGGAGGCCATTATCCTCGCTATTGACATTTCCTTGTTGAAAGCATACTGTGGAGCTCGTAATTTGATATTTACTAAAATGCCTAATGAAATAAGAAACATTTTACATCTATTGTCTTTGTAGTTGGGAGATTGCTCATTTTGTTTAGTATCTGGTTTCCAGCTGTGTTGCAGCATTAGTTTTATACAATAAACTTAGATGCATTTGCTAATGTGAACACTTTGTCAACAGATCTATTAAATAATTATTTTATGATCCACATTCTTCGAAAAAGGAGCTCTTGGAATGGAAAGAACAATAAGAAGGGACTGAGAACAATAACTGCATATATAATTTTCTTTTCAAGTACATGGTAATTTTTGTAGAATTAGTCTTTGTGGTGCACCACTTTAATTACATAGACAGTAAGGTGTGAATATACATTTCCCTTATCTGCATTGTTGTCTTTAGTGTAATATTTTTTCTGCTTGAGCTTTGTCCTGTTTAGGTATAAGTCATAGGATTTGCTGCTGCTGTTTGCCAGGCATAGTGTTACTGAATTTGACTTTGTGTTATTCTGCTAAGCCAGTTTACTAGTGATTTAATTTTCTTGTTTGCTGCTCATTGCATTATATTAGTTGTAATATTGTTGCTTACTTTGCCAATTTGAATTTTTTTGTCATTGCTGTTCGTGTTAATTGTTTTGTGCTGCTGCATTGCCTCGTCCCTTAGTTTAGCATCTGAGCTCAGTAGATTTAAGTTAGCTTAAGAGGGGGTAGCCTATAAGAGAATGAGTTGCGATGAATTTGAAGAAATGCACTGAGAGGCTATACGAGAAAAATTCAGAAAGCAGGTATAGGTAGGATTTTCTTGGAAATAGTGAGGTAAGAAATATGTGAAATAAATCCAGAAAGCATGCTTGGATAGGATTTTTTTGGTGGAAGCAAAGGTTGAAATAAGACGAAAGATCTATGGAATGAAGTTTTGGGTTGGACTGCAGTACCAAATGTTACACTGAAAACGAACCCTGCCATTTCCTTTTGTGTTATCCCACTATGTGATTGTGTACCCTTGTGGGTTTTTCTTCCTGTCTCTGTGTAGTTTCATAGAATTTTTTCTTCTAATACTAAGCTACATCCACTATGATGAGGAATACTGCTATCCTCAAGTATAATTGGCATTAATAATGTTATTTACCTTGTAAATATGCTTAGACATTATTTATTCTGTTATGTTTTAAGCTCATGTGTAAAGTTGATGTTTCAAAAGTTATTCTGATCTTTTATGTATTTACTTATGTCATAATTCCTGTAACACTGATGTATATGTTAGTTCGATTTTTTTGTAAAGCCTGTACCACAAATGTTATGTGTTATTATGGTGTTTAATGTTTTCTGTACCTTTGTAATTGTATTCTCATGTCATAAATTTCAAATGTAATTGACACCAGTTCATCAAATTAAGTAACTTGTAAGTTACATTTCACTGCACACGTTTCTGTTGGTCATAGTATATGGACAATACGTGAGAAGTAGGGACTGATAGTCTTTGCACGTGTGTTAATAAATCAGCAAGGGACTGGTTAACAGCATTGCTGGTTCTATGGACAATTCCAAAAAACTTTGTGAGTGCACAAGTGGTGGTTGATGGACTTGCTATATTCTCTGCAAGACTCTAAGATGGTGAATGTGCACCTGCACAGTTGCAACAGATGGCTGCTGGCCATCTCTACCAGGACTACAGTGGGTCTACTCTGTGATGACCTACCTACCAATATTCTTCAAAACGTCGAATGACTCTGCGGTGGGTTTGCTCTGTTGTGGCCCATTACCTTTCTGCATGTCAAGAGTCTGCACTGTCTTTCCGTTGGAAGGACAACACTACTTCTTCAAGACTGCATGGAAATCCACTACTTCTGTGTGCAATTTCTTTGTGAAAAAAACTAATTACTATTATGATGATCAGGACTATCTTTATGGACTGTGAGAAAATTTTAGCTTTTGACCAACATTGTATCAAGAAGTGTGTGCATTTGATTTCTTTGTTATTGGAATTACGATTATGAAAAATTTTAACAAATGTATTGCCCAGTGCCCGAAACGATTTGTAAAATTTTTTGTGGGGAGCATGGGGGCTATGAACGTAGGCTGTTTAGGTTCTTATATTGGTAACGCCGCCGCCACGTAGCGCTCTCTGTATGAAAATCACTGGCTGTGCTGTGTGCAGTCTGTGGCTAGTTTGCATTGTTGTCTGCCACTAGTGTTGGGCAGCTGGATGTGAACAGCGCGTAGCGTTGCGCAGTTGGAGGTGAGCCGCCAGCAGTGGTGGATGTGGGGAGAGAAATGGCGGAGATTTGAAATTTGTAATGCTGGATATTATGAACTGCTATGTATATTATGATTTTTCAACAATATTAAGGTAAATACATTGTTTGTTCTCTATAAAAATCTTTCATTTGCTAACTATGACTATCAGTAGTTAGTGCCTTCCGTTGTTTGAATCTTTTATTTAGCTGGCAGTAGTGGCGCTCGCTGTATTGCAGTAGTTCGAGTAACGAAGATTTTTGTGAGGTAAGCGATTTGTGAAACGGATAGGTTAATGTTAGTCAGGGCCGTTCTTTTGTAGGGATTTCTGAAAGTCAGATTGCGTTGCGCTAAATATATTGTCAGTTTAAGCACAGTCGTGTATAATTTTTCAAAGGGGACGTTTCAAGGTTAGGTTTAAGTAGTTCTAAGTTCTAGGGGAATGATGACCTCAGAAGTTAAGTCCCATAGTGCTCAGAGCCATTTTTCAATTAATTTGATCTGAGTAAATCCGACTTACACTCAAATATCAGAATTCTTGTGTCTCAAAAGAGAGACATAAATATTTGTAATGAAAGCAGATAACTGTTAGCTATGTAGCGCAAATGTATTATTGTTTAATAAAATTAATCGTGACCAAACAATAAGCTCTTTAAGTTTAGATTGGCTCATTCTGTGTACAGTCAATTTCAAACAAACTGTCTGACACAATCACAGTTTAGTGCGCGATCGACTATTCTTCTCTTTTGTATGTTCTCTGAGGCTACAAGATTGAAACCACTAGTGAAGCATTTTTATTTTACAGTTAACATACACAACAGTTAACAAGATAAGGCGATTTAAATTACAATAGACACAGAACTAATGGTACAATTATTCTACTTCACAAGGGAGGACAAAGACAAGAAAAAAACAGATTTATGAACCACCTTTCTGTAATGTACAGAGTTTTTACTAACATTGCCAGGCACTGTATTTGTCACGAATGAAATGCAAAGAATGAAGAAGACAAAAATGCATTACAGCATTACAACAGGATGGTGTAACCACAGTGCCACTCTGCAAGTATCAACAATTAAAAATTATAAATAAGAAAAGTAAGAATGAGAAAAGCTTTAGTTCCAATTTTCAGGTCAAGGGCCAGGAAATTAAGAAGCAATGATGAATTACAGTATATGATCAAAATTATCCGGACACCCCCAAAAACATACGTTTTTCATATTAGGTGCTTTGTGCTGCCACCTACTGCCAGAAACTCCATATCAGCGACCTCAGTAGTCATTTGACATCGTGAGAGAGCAGAATGGGGCGCTCCGTGGAACTCACGGACTTCACTTCAAACGTGGTCAGGTGATTGGGTGTCACTTGTGTCATACCTCTGTACGCGAGATTTTCACACTCTTAATATCCCTAGGTCCATTGTTTCCGATGTTATAATGAAGTGGAAACGTGAAGGGATACGTGCAGTACAACAGCGTACAGGCCGACCTCGTCTGAGGACTGACAGAGACCCCGGACAGTTGCAGAGGTCGTAATGTCTAATTGGCAGACATCTATCCGGACCAACACACAGGAATACTAAACTCCATCAGGATCCACTGTAAGCACTATGACAGTTAGGCAGGAGGTGAGAACTTGGATTTCATGGTCGAGCGGTTGCTCAAAAGCCACACTTCACGCTGATTAATGACAAACGACGCTTCTCTTGGTGTAAGCAGCGTAAACGTTGGACGACTGAACAGTGGAAACAAGTTATGTAGAGTGACGAATCGCGGTACACAATGTGGCGATCCAATGGCAGGTTGTGGGCATGGCGAATGGCGGGTATCTTCCAGTGTGTGAAGTTCCAAAAGTAATATTCGGAGGAGGTGGTTTTATGGTGTGGTCGTGTTTTTCATGGAGGCGGCTTGCGCCCCTTTTTGTTTTGGGTGGCACTATCACAGCACAGGCCTACATTGATGTTTTAAGCACTTTCTTGCTTAACACTGTTTAACAGCAATTCGGGGACGGCGATTGCATCTTTGAACACGATCGAGCACCTGTTCATAATGCACAGCATGTGGTGGAGTGGTTACACGACAATAACATCCCTGTAATGGACTGGCCTACACAGAGTCCTGCTCTGAATCACATAGAACTTTGGCATGTTTTGGAACGCCGAATTCGTGCCAGGTCTCACTGACTGACATCGTTACATCTCCTCAGTGGAGCACTCCGTGGAATTGGGCTGCCATTCCCCAAGAAACCTTGCAGCACCTGATTGAACAAATGGATGCTGTCATCAAGAGCAACACCATATTGAATTCCAGCATTACCGATGTAGCTCGCCACAAACTTGTAAGTCATTTTCAGTTAGGTGTCAAGGATAATTTTGATCACATAGTGTATTTCAGAATACAGACAAAATTAAATAAGTATTTTTACGGCATTTCCGCGTGGTGAATGACAATACAAATCATCAAGTGAATCTGATAAAGGAAAACAACAAGCTGGGCCCGAGAAGTTAAAATGTACTGAAAAAATACAATCGTAAATGTAGAAAGAGATATATCGGGAACAAGAGTATTAAGTCTTGGTAGGTTGATTTGTGGGAGAAGACCAAACAGCAAGCACACTAGTCTAATTGGATTAGGGAAGGAAGTCGGACATTCCCTTTCAAATGAGCCATTCCGGCATTTGCATCAGTCGCTTTAGGGAAATCACGGAAAACCCAAATCAGGATGGCCGGACGCATCTTTTGAACCGCCGTAATTATTATGAGAGTCCAATGTACTAACCACTGCGCCACCTGGCTCGGTGTAGAATGTGAGAGGAGAAGGTAAGACCAAATAGGATGGAATTGAAATTGTCATTTTGTTCTTAGCTGGTGAAAAAACAAGCGAAAAAAAATACAAAGGAAGAACTGAATTAATAGGTCGACACAGTGCAACAGATCTTTACAGATCTTGAATGAGACTGTAGAATCCAGCAAGAAGAATTACAGTTTTGTCACTGAAACGTAGTTTTTAGAAAGCTTCCGTAATCCTTTGTTTTGAAAACACATTTACCAACAGGCTTTCTCAAACAATACAATGGTCGAGCCTTTGTTAGTACTCTAATAAAAGAATAGTTTCTATTTCATGATGATAGTGAGAAATCCAGAACTGAAACAGAAGTCAGGCTACGGGAATTCATTTCATCAAAAATATCATCACCAGTCCTAAACGAAGTATTTTTTTTTTTATCATCAGCCTACTGACTGGTTTGGTGCGGCCCGCCACGAATTCCTTTCCTGTGCTAACCTCTTCATCTCAGAGTAGCACTTGCAACCTACGTCCTCAATTATTTGCTTGACGTATTCCTATCTGTCTTCCTCTACAGTTTTTGCCCTCTACAGCTCCCTCTAGTACCATGGCAGTCATTCCCTCATGTCTCAGCAGATGCCCTATCATCCTGTCCCTTCTCCTTATCAGTGTTTTCCATATATTCCTTTCCTCTCCGATTCTGCGTAGAACCTCCTCATTCCTTACCTTATGAGTCCACCTAATTTTCAACATTCATCTATAGTATCACATCGCAAATGCTTCGATTCTCTTCTGTTCCGGTTTTCCCACAGTCCATGTTTCACTACCATACAATGCTGTACTCCAGACGTACATCCTCAGAAATTTCTTCCCCAAATTAAGGCCGGTTTTGGTAATAGTAGACTTCTCTTGGCCAGTAATGCCTTTTTTTGCCATAGCGAGTCTGCTTTTGATGTCCTCCTTGCTCCTTCCGTCATTGGTTATTTTACTGCCTAGGTAGCAGAATTCCTTAACTTCATTGACTTCGTGACCATCACTCCTCATGTTAAGTTTCTCACTGTTCTCATTTTTACTACTTCTCATTACCTTCGTCTTTCGCCAATTTACTCTCAAACCATACTGTGTAATTATTAGACTGTTAATTCCGTTCAGCAGAACATTTAATTCTTCTTCACTTTTACTCAGGTTAGCAATGTCATCAGCGAACCGCATCATTGATTTCCTTTCACCTTGTATTTCAATTCCACTCCTGAACCTTTCTTTTATTTCCATCATTGCTTCCTCGATGTACAGATTGAAGAGTAGGGGCGAAAGGCTACGGTCTTGTCTTACACCCTTCTTAATACGAGCACTTCGTTCTTGATCGTCCACTCTTATTATTCCCTCTTGGTTGTTGTACATATTGTATATGACCCGTCTCTCCCTATAGCATACCCCCTACTTTTTTCAGAATCTCGAACAGCTTGCACCATTTTATATTGTAGAACGCTTTTTCCAGGTCGACAAATCCTATGAAAGTGTCTTGATTTTTCTTTAGCCTTGCTTCCATTATTAGCCGTAACGTCAGAATTGCCTCTCTCGTCGCTTTACTTTTCCTAAAGCCAAACTGATCGCCCCCTAGCGCATTCTCAATTTTCTTTTCCATTCTTCTGTATATTATTCTTGTAAGCAGCTTCGATGCATGAGCTGTTAAGCTGATTGTGCGATAATTGTCGCACTTGTCAGCTCTTGCCGTCTTCGGAATTGTGTGGATGATGCTTTTCCGAAAGTCAGATGGTATATCGCCAGACTCATATATTCTACACACCAACGTGAATAGTCGTTTTGTTGCCACTTCCCCCAATGAATTTAGAAATTCTGGTGGAATGTTATTTATCTCTTCTGCCTTATTTGACCGTAAGTCCTCCAAAGCTCTTTTAAATTCCCATTCTAATACTGGATCCCCTATCTCTTCTAAATCGACTCCTGTTTCTATTGTATCGCATCAGACAAATCTTCACACTCATAGAGGCTTTGAATGTATTCTTTCCACCTATCTGCTCTCTCCTCTGCATTAAACAGTGGAATTCCCGTTGCACTCTTAATGTTACCACCGTTGTTGTTAATGTCACCAAAGGTTGTTTTGACTTTCCTGTATGCTGAGTCCGACAATCATATCTTTTTCGATGTCTTCACATTTTTCCTAGAGCCATTTCGTCTTAGCTTCCCTGCACATCCTAGTTATTTCATTCCTCATCGACTTGTATTTCTGTATTCCTAATTTTCCCGGAACATGTTTGTACTTAGTCCTTTCATCAATCAACTGAAGTATTTCTTCTGTTACCCATGGTTTCTTCGCAGCTACCTTCTTTGTGCTTATGTTTTCCTTCCCAAGTTCTGTGATGGCCCTTTTTAGAGATGTCCATTCCTCTTCAACTGTACTGCCTACTGCGCTATTCCTTATTGCTGTATCTATAGCGTTAGAGAACTTCAAACGTATCTCGTCATTCCATAGTACTTCCGTATCCCACTTCTTTGCGTATTGATTCTTCCTGATTAATATCTTGAACTTCAGCCTACTCTCCATCACTACTATTTTGTGATCTGAGTCTATAACTGCTCCTGGGTACGCCTTACAATCCAGTATCTGATTTCGGAATCTCTGTCTGACCATGACGTAATCTAATTGAAATCTTCCCGTATCTCCCGGCCTTTTCCAAATATACCTCCTCCTTTTGTGACTCTTGAACAGGGTATTCGCTATTACTAGCTGAAACTTGTTACAGAACTCAATTAGCTTTCTCCTCTTGCATTCCTTGTCCCAAGCCCATATTCTCCTGCAACCTTTTCTTCTACTCCTTCCCCTACAACTGCATTCCAGTCGCCCATGACTATTAGATTTTCGTCCCCCTTTACATACTGCATTACCCTTTCAATATCCTCATACACTTTCTCTATCTGTTCATCTTCAGCTTGCGATGTCGGCATGTATACCTGAACTATCGTCGGTGTTGGTCTGCTGTCGATTCTGATTAGAACAACCCGGTCACTGAACTGTTCACAGTAACACACCCTCTGCCCTACCTGCCTATTCATAACGAATCCTACACCGGTTATACCATTTTCTGCTGCTGTTGATATTACCCGATACTCATCTGACCATAAATCCTTGTCTTCCTTCCACTTCACTTCACTGACCCCTACTATATCTAGATTGAGTCTTTGCATTTCCCTTTTCAGATTTTCTAGTTTCCCTACCACGTTCAAGCTTCTGACATTCCACGCCCCGACTCGTAGAACGTTATCCTCTCGTAGATTATTCAATATTTTTCTCATGGTAACCTCCCCGTTGGCAGTCCCCTCCCGGAGATCCGAATGGGGGACTATTACGGAATCTTTTGCCAATGGAGAGATCATCATGACACTTCTTCAATTACAGGCCACATGTCCTGTGGATACACGTTACGTGTCTTTAATGCAGTGGTTTCCATTGCCTTCTGCATCCTCATGTCGTTGATCATTGCTGATTCTTCCGCCTTTAGGGGCAATTTCCCACCCCTAGGACAAGAGAAAGCCCTCAACCTCTATCCGGTCCTCCGCCCTCTTTGACAAGGCCGTTGGCAGAATGATGCTGACTTCTTATGCCGGAAGTCTTCGGCCACCAATGCTGATAATTTATCAAAATTTAGGCAGTGGCGGGGATCTAACCCGGGACCGAAGACGTTTTTGATTATGAATCAAAGACGCTACCCCTAGATTAGACCACGGGTACTCTAGTATACAGCTCCGAAAACCGGGAAAAAAGGAAAAAGATAAGCACATACTCGAGCAACCTACATCATATGGATAATAGTCTACAGCTTGCTTGTAGTAGAGAAGAGAGTTATATTTTGAAACAGAAGTGTAATATGTTTCCTATTCAGTTTTAAATGATGGCATTCACTTTTTGCGTGCCAGTTTTTTCTGAAATTACAAAATTTACTCCTGAAAATTAAGGTTTTTCAAACGTGAAAAATCCCTCAAGAACCTAAGAACCAACAGTCTACTGCAATTTAAAAATGTTTCGGAGGAGAAAATCTTGTCAATAATTAGACAGAATTAAATAGAAGAGCTGTAAAAAATCACTTTCGGGTTAAAATCGTTTTTAAATAGAACTATTGAGATCTAACTTCAGTTTTTATTTCAAGACAGGTAAAACTCTTTAGACATTAAAGATCCTCAGTTAATCTGCAGTTATCCCAGTTTGCGTTGTAGGAGAACTTCTGTTTCAAGGTACAAGATCGTACACAATTGCCCATACGTTGGTTAACCAGTTTTAAAATGATACAAAATTTTAACTGAAAAATTAATGATATCTTCCAAACATATTTAATGTATTATACGTTATGTAAATTGTGTATACGTGAAAGTATTTGGTAACACAATATCATGTCTTAAACCAAGAAAAATCAGTAGAAAATATCAGAAATTATTAATAGTTTCTGTAGAGCGCGCTTCTTCGCGTTAGCCTAAAATCGGTCACTGGACTTATACACCGAGCAGGAAATATTATGAGCTTCTAGGTACACTATCTTCAACGTTCACAACACTCTCCACTACACATGAACACCGAATGTGAGATATTAAAAATGAAGTTTCAGTTTGGACTCAGAATCATTTGTAATAACACTTATGTAGTCCTCTCACGTGTGAAAATAACAAACTATAAGTGAGCTCATACAATGAATTGATAAATTACTGTATTTAGCGAAGTCGAAGTCAACGGCTGAAAGTACAGATGTTCGGGAATAGATGTGGTAATCTGAGAAGAGTTTTCAAAAGTTTTTTTTTTTGTTTTTTCAAAAATGAGCCAAACGACCGGATTAGAATAACGGTGTCTCAATTTTCACATACGGCTGCGAGATAGTCATTAAATGTCAACACCATTCATAAACTGAGATTTTCTTATCTAACAGTGGAAGGATGCATGTTGTAATTACTAGGAGGGAGAGGAAAATAAATATTATGTTAGTTTTACCTCATGAGGATCACGAATTTTAGGCTTACTGGAAGAAGCGCTTCGATACTAAGCTGCTCCCAACCGATGTTCAGATAATTCGTATGGATATAAGTGTGGCTGTTACTGTTAGATGGGTTGCGGGACGTGTTTATCTATTGAGGCAAAGAAATATCTGTACTGAAAGGTGATAGCTTCCCCATTTCGTCGTGTAGAAAGACGAGTACATACGCATTAAATTTCAGACTTTCATGAACGGTAACCGTACGCAGTTTTCTATCTTTTCAAGCATCATTTGGGCCAACTGAACGCATTAATGTCATGTTTAAAACCACATATGTTGCTTTCATTCGCTTATATTTCTAATTTCTATTTCATCTCATTCTTATAAGAAGTTTCTTTAGAATTTGTTTCTCATCACCCCAACCGATCATTAAGAGTTTAATGGCATACTGTACGAGCATGTATTGCATGGTTCAAGCTGGAAAATGGGCTGCAACAGGGAAGTGCACTTTGGCCTTTATTGTTTATTATTGTTATGGATGAAATCCTACAGCAAGTATCAGATGCAATTGGAGATCATCAAAGGAAAGCAGTGCTTTTTGCCGATGACCTGATGTTATGGAGAAACTGCGAGAAGGAGGTGCAAGAGCAGTTAGATGCATGGGAGGCAACGGCAGCACAATATGGAATGCATTTCTCTGCAAAGAAAAGTGAACTAATCGTCACAACAAGGAGGAAGAATAGGCCAAATGTGGATATAACTTGTGGAGGGGAAAAACTACAAGTGGTAGAGAACTTTAAGTACCTGGGAAGCGTGATTGAAAGTAAGGGGGGAAACGCAATGGAAATAAATGAAAGGTGCAGAAAAGCCGGGCAGTACTACAAATGCATTAGGGGGCTTATTTGGAGCAAGGAGGTGCCACAGAAATTCAAGGGAATTATATACCGAACATACTTTGTCCCCATATTGGCATACGGAAGTGAGACATGGGTAATGCACAAAAGCGACAAAAGTAGAATACAGGCTAGTGAAATGAAGTTCCAGGGGAGCAGGTTGGGTGTAACAAGACGAGACAGATTGCGAAAGGTGTATGTGAGGGAAAGACTAAAGGAGGAACCAGTACAGGACAGGATAGGAAAATCAAGACTGCAGTGGTATGGACACATGAAGAGAATGGATGAGGGAAGAATTCCAAAGAGGATGTTTGATCTGCAACTGGAGGGGAAGAGGCCCAGAGGAAGACAAAGGGATAGATGGGTGAAGGGAGTGAAGGAATGTGTGATGAGAAGAGGAGAGAACTGGACGAAGGTGGAAGAGGGGGAATGGTGGAAAGACAGAACACGATGGAGAGGCTTGTGTTCCCGACAGACCCAGCCAGTGGCTGGAAACTGTGCAAGATGATGTACGAGCATGTACAAGAATGATTCTCTGAAACTTCCAACCTGGAATTACATCATTCCTTAGTGATAGACCATATCTTTAAAGCACTAAGGGAACATAATTTTTAATTATTTTTAGCCATCTTGAAAGCACATGCAAAACAGCTGCTCTGAGATATTCGTAGTAGAGTAGATGCAAATTTATCTTGAAGCACGCATCTTTGTGCGTCATTTGCTTGTTCCAGATACAAAGGGACAGGACACGGGGCAGACGGAGATTGATCGTGGCGGACTGTCCGGTAATCAGCGCCACCTGCGGCTGTGACACGGATACCGGTGCAACCTGCTATCGTCATCTGTACTCCCATCAAATTAACATGGACGTGGAACACACAGCTGGAAAGCCACCACAGGAAGGCCTCAAGCCTGGCACAGACACTACTGGCCATTAAAATTGCTACACCAAGAAGAAATGTAGACGATAAACGGGTATTCATTGGACAAATATATTATATACTAGAAATCACATGTGATTACATTTTCACGCAATTTGGGTGCGTAGATCCTGAGAAATCAGTACCCCGGACAACCATCTCTGGCCGTAATAAATGCCTTGATATGCCTGGGCATTGAGTCAAACAGAGCTTGGATGGCGTGTACAGGTACAGCTGCCCATGCAGCTTCAACACGATACCACAGTTCATAAAGAGTAGTAACTGGCGTATTGTGACGAGCCAGTTGCTAGGCCACCATGAACCAGATGTTTTCAATTGGTGAGAGATCTGGAGAATGAGCTGGTCACAGCAGCAGTCGAACATTTTCTGTCTGCCCGTACAGGACCTGCGACATGCAGTCGTGCATTATCCTACTGAAATGTAGGGTATCACAGGGATCGAATGAACGGTAGAGCCACGGGGCGTAACACATCTGAACTGTAACATCACTTTTCAAAGTGCCGTCAATGTGAACAAGAAGTATCCAAGACGTGTAACCAATGGCACCCCATACCATCACGCCGGGTGATACCCCAGTATGGCGATGACGAATACACGCTTCCAATGTGTGCTCACCGCGATATCGACAAACACAGATGCGACCATTGTGATGCTGTAAACAGAACCTGGATTCATCCGAAAATACGACGTTTTGCCATTCGTGCACCCAGGTTCGTCATTGAGTACACCATCGCAGGCGCCCCTGTCTGTGATGCAGCTCAAGGTAACCGCAGCCATGGTCTCCGAGCTGATAGTCCATGCTGGTGCCAACGTCGTCGAACTGTTGGTGCAGATGGTTGTTGTTTTGCAAACGTCGCCATCTGTTGACTCAGGGATGGAGACGTGGCTGTACGATCCGTTACAGCCATGCGAATAAGATGCCTATCATCTCGACTGCTAGTGATACGAGGCCGTTGGGATCCAGCACGGCGTTCCGTATTACCCTCCTGAACCCACAGATTCCATATTCTGCTAACAGTCGTTAGACCCGACCAACGCGAGCAGCAATGTCGCGATACAATAAACTGCAATCGCGATAGGCTACAATCCGACCTTTATCAAAGTCGGAAACGTGATGGTAAGCATTTCTCCTCCTTACATGAGGCATCACAACAACTTTTCACCAGGCAACGCCGGTCAACTGTGTATGAGACATCGGTTGGAAACTTTCCTCATGTTAGCACGTTGTAGGTGTCGCCACCGGGGCCAACCTAGTGTGAATGCTCTGAAAAGCTAATCATTTTGCGTATCACAGCATCTTCTTCGTGTAGGTTAAATTTCGCGTCTGTAGCACGTCATCTTCGTGGTGTAGCAGTTTTAGTGACCATTGGTGTAAAATTTAGAGGACCTTACCACTTGAGTACGAAAAAAGTCGAACATATTTAAGTTTTTGTTTAGGAATTGAATATCATTGTTTTCATTCAATGAGTGCATTTATTTATTTTATATTTGTTTATATTATTTATAGGATCCCAGATAACTTGTTTTATTTGCTGTTACTGCAGACATTCGGTGTGTACGAATTGAAAGTCTCTTTTTGCCGCACCAGTGTACTCCCTTTTCTTATCGCGTTTCTTCAGCTGAAAAAACTGTGCTCAGTAATACAGTTGGCTTACAAACGTTCACACGTTGTCTTATGTAGTGTGATTCAGGGTTGCGCACAAACTGAAGGAGCCGATAGAAGAGTGGAAATGCTTAAAACTAGGTCTTGGTAGTAATCGTGAGCCAGTAAAAGCTTTGGAATGACAGAAACAGCAAGGAAAATCAATGCACACGATCCTTAAATTCAGGAAAGACAGTGTACAGTTTGCTTAGGAATGTTGTACATTACAGAACTTGTTCAATATCGCCTCCATCACATATCATAGAGGGATAACATCTTCGAAGAAAATTCTGGCATACTCTACCGGGTAAGCAGACCTCACACGAATTTCATCAGACGCTGCAAATGTACTGGCGAGAAGTGTCTCTTCGTCGGGAAACAATGTCGTGTACACGAGTGGTCTGATATGCCCCCACAAATGCAAAGAAAAAGCAAGAGATGTCAGGCCAGGAAGCGACTTGGGTATGAAACTGGAACATCCCTTCTGATCCAACGACTGGGATATGTAACTTTGCATTGTCACCTCCCTCCCCTAATCTGATGCTTCTTGATTTGTGTGTTCCTGAGTTGTGGAAGGGGGGGGGGAGGGGTGGATGTGCTGGATGTTTATAACTTCGAGTACACGAAACCAGTTTCTGACGAAGAAACGCTTCTCGCAGGGATATTTGCAGAGTATGTTGAGCTTCATAAAATGCATCCAGCAGAGTGCGCCAGAATTTCCCACGAAGTTTGTGCCTGTTTTGAGTGTGGTGGTTGCGATTTTGACCATCTTAAGTACCTAGGTACAATGTTGTTGAGTAAACAGGACACCAGCGGAAAAACGCTACTGTTTGAGCACAAAAAACGCAAATATGCTCCTCTTAGAACAACTTTAACTTAAAAGTAGATTACCAGCTGCCTCATTCTTTCTGTGTGGATTACTGTTGTTGACGGTCAACATCGGTCTGGGCAAGCTGAGAAGAGCCATACTGGTAAAGATATTTTATCATAACTGCCACAATAGTTCAGCTGTTTTTCCTCAGTCTCGACGCCTTGAAGAAACACGGAGAGGCCATATTTCCGCTCCGGGGATGAAGAATATGGCTCGGAAATTCGAATTAACTGGCGATATGAGTATAGCTCGCCGGAGAGGTCGACAACCAGTTGCGCCACCAGTTGTTGGAGAAGTTACTGTTCCCATGGGTGAGAATACTAGTCGCTATGTGCAACCTTCAAGCAGTGGACGAGCTGTGTAAAATTCCTAGGTCCACCGTTCGAAAAGCGCTGCGAACGGTTGTAAAGTTATATCTTTACAGCGGTCCCGCTCCTGTCGTAGACGCAGATGATCGTCATATTGTGCAGTGCTTCTAGCGTAGAGTGTAAACAGGGTTCGCAGTTCCTCTCTCACGTAGACTTATAATGTGTTTCTTTCAGTGGTTTATTCGTTATTTGTATACCCGCATGTCGCTACAAACGATTCTACAAACCTTCATTGTCCTGAACCACTGGTTTTCCACGGTGAGGCTCTCAAGTAGCGAAAGCTTAATTTTAACCACTCCTACTATACAGCACTTAAATTTGTTTATCTCGAAGTACTCAGAAACGGTGCACAGAACACAACCTCATTCTCACAACAAATATGACAGTAGAAAATGTTGGAAACGCTTATGGCGGTATCTAGTGCGCATGTCATTCTAAAATTGATATCCTTTCAGACTGATATCCTCAGAGTAGAGAAGCAACTTTAATCACTTAATAAAAGCAAGTCTTCTGGTCCAGACTGTACACTAATTAGGTTCCTTTCAGAGTATACTGATGCAACAGCTCTATTCTTGGCAATCACATACAACCATTCGCTCGACGGAATACATGTGCCCAAAGATTGGAAAGTTGCACGGGTCATACCAATATTCAAGAAAGGTAGTAGGAGTAATCCACTAAATTACAGGCCCCTACCATTAATGTCGATATGCAGCAGGATTTTGGAATATATATTGTGTTCGAACATTATGCATAAACTACCTCGAACAGAACGGTCTATTGACACACAGTCAACGTGGATTTAGAAAACATCGTTCTTGTGAAACACAACTAGCTCTTTACTCGCATGATGTGTTGAGTGCTATTGACAAGGGATTTCAGATTGATTCCGTATTTCTGAATTTCCGGAAGGCTTTTTGACACCACACAAGCGGCTTGTAATGAAATTATGTGCTTAGGGAATACCGTCTCAGTTATTTGACTGGATTCGTGATTTCCTGTCAGAGAGGTCACAGTCGTAGTAATTGACGGAAAGCCACCAAGTAAGAGAGAAGTGATGTCTGGTGTTCCCCAAGGTAGTGTTATAGGCCCTTTACTGATCCTTATCTGTATAAACGATTTGGGAGATCATCTGAGCATCCGCCTTCGGTTGTTTGCATATGACGCTATCGTTTATCGACTAATAAAGTCATCAGAAGATCAGAATAAATTGTAGAAAGACTTAGAAAAGATATTTGTATTGTGCGAAAATTAGTAATTGACTCTAAATAAAGAAAAGCGTGTTTGGTCATCCACATGAGTGCTAAAAGGGATCCGTTAAACCTCGAATTCACGATAAACCAATGGAATCTAAAGGCAGTAACTTCGGCTAAATAACTAAGAATTACAATTACGAACATCTTAAATTGGAAGGAACACACAGAAAATGTTGTGGGGAAGGCTAACCAATGACAGCGTTTTATTGGCAGGACAATTAGAAAATATAACAGATCTACTAAGGACACTGCCTACACTACGCTTGCCGTCCTCTTTTGGAATACCGCAGCGCGGTGTGGGATCCTTACCAGATAGGATTTGCAAGGTAAATCGAAAAAATTCAAAGATGGACAGCACTTTTTGTATTATCGCGAATTTGCATAGTATCCTTGTAGATGCAAATGTAGATGCAGATCATTAGACTGAAACACGGGCCGAGGAGCGTCATGTCTTTCTAGTTACACTATCTGCTATGTACAACACTCTCACCTATCTCTTGACAACAATCTTGAAACGATTCGAGGACGTGCAAGAAAGTTATGTTATGTGAGCTGCGTCACAAACAGGCGGGACGCAATTCAGGTCGTTCGGTTATTTTTACATTGAAAGTTACTGTGGCCAAAAATATTTTTTCATAACAAAAAACAGTTAGCACCAATCGAAAAAAGAATATACAGGCGTGTCAGAAGAGGAACGGTCATTTGAAGCAAAAATGTCCAGCAAACATGGGCTGTAAAATGCATGCCCTGGGAGATATAAGCATTTCTTTATCTTCAATACTGTGAAACACATCTCTTCTAGCCATACTCTTTTTTTTCATATTTTGAGAAGTGGTAGTACGGACCAAAATAAGAAAAATAGTCCAGTAAACATGGTCTCTTAGGCTATGAACACTTGTCCATCTTCGCTACTGTGAAACACAGCTCTTCTACTGCTCACAGCTCTTAAGGTATGCATTTTAGGGCCTATGTTTAAGACAACTGCTCATTGTTTCTGTGCGTACTACTTCCTACCAAGATACGGGAGGCAAAGAGCTTGCAGCAGAAGAGACTTGTTTCACAGAATCGAATATGAAGAAGTGCCGTGTTTACTTCACTTCTTTGCATCGTATGATCGTTCCTGTGATATTCCCTGATCACATGACCATTCCTCTTAGGACCACCTCTATAATCATTCGTTGAGTAAGTTTGTGATACGCTGAAGTAAGAATGGTTGTTGTACCGGGTTTTCATCTGTCCGGCAATTTGAATCGCCGCGTTCATGGGGCGCGGTGCCGTTTGTGTGATGTCCCGTTGCGCGGGAAGATTCTGAACTGTCACGTTAGTGCTCCACAGTGAGGACTCGACTACGGCCGGTACGCCAGTGTGTCTTGGTAGCGTTGTTTGACAGGGTGCGCATCTCCTGCGGAACAACGACAGTTTTATGGTACTCAATGCCTTAGGTGGCTTCATTGGATCAGTAGGTCTTCCCAGTTCGGATGTCGCATATGACGTGGGATTCTTGCGGTTGTGGAACAACCTAGTTCTTGCAGTGACTTCATTGAAGAATGGAGCAAGCAGAGAAATTGAATCGTGACTGTTGCTTTATGTTGACTGTCTTCCACCTTGGCCTGTGTAGGTTGCTATTGTCCTTATTAAAACGTTGAACTGGGATCTGAGTCGATGCTCCGGTTCAGTGTTTCATACGCGCTCGCTTCAAGCATCACGTCTGTTCGTCCCGAATCGTGGATGACGTGATGGAGTTTCTGCGGTGCGCAGTCGCTTTGGGCACTTGCTTATTTGATTGTTGCTTAAGTAGTTTGCTGTGTGTGCCGGAAGATTTCTACTACAAGATGGTGTTATTATGTTTCGAACAATGGGCTTGCTAATGATGTTCCCTACAACAATATAACCACGGACTGAAGTTATTGTGATTAAATGTGTAATTCCCAGTGGGCTCGGGTGGCTCACATACGGTTGTGAATTATTTAGTAATACTACGTGATGTCCACCGATACTTCACGTAGTATTACTAGGTAATTCATACCTTATGTTGTGATAAATTAATGTAATAAAGACAATGTAAAGAGGACACAATTGTAGAATTAGAACACCATTGGGGAACTCTGAATACTTCGAAATAAGACAAGTACTTAAACAACTTATTAATGTTGTGATGGCGGGAACGAATAGGGCAGTTAAAGTTATAGTAAAATAAAAACAAACAAAGATGATTTTTGCAGATGATATGGTAATATAGGGCGATTAAGGGGTGGATGTACAGTTAAAACTTGATGCGTGGAAGGAAATAATGAAAAGGTATGGATTAAAAATAAATATAGATGAGATGGAAATAATGCTGTTTGGAAGAGACAAAGGGATCAACGGGAATATTACTTCGAGTGGAGAACCCCTCAAAGAGGCAGACAGTTTCCTTAGTTGGGAGGTGAAATATCTAGTGATGGAAGAGTAACCAACGAAATTAATAGGAGGTAACAGAAGGGAGGCAAATTCTACCAAACAATAAAACACCTGATTAGGAATAAGGAAGTTTCAGAAAAAGCAAAGCTCCTTATGTATAAGGGTTTTTACTTCCCTATTGTCACATACGGAGGAGACACATGGACAATGACAGAAAGGAACTGGAGCAGACTGCAAGCAGAGGAAATTAAATTTATCAGGGCAGTTAAGGGAAAAACAAGAATGGAGAGAGTAAGGAATGGAGATATTGGAAAGGACATTAAACAAGAAAGAATGAGAGAAGAAATCAAAAAAAAAGGTTAAAATGGCACGAGCATGTTAAGAGGATCCGTTGGCAGAGACTTCTCAAAATTATGGAAGAACTAAGGATGGATGGAGAAAGACCTAAATGGCACCCAAGGACACGGTGGTAAATATGAGAATATCTGTGGAAAGGAGAGGTGTGACCTGGCAGCGAGTGGAGGAAGAAAAGTGGTGGGAGGACCGAACCAAATGGAGAGGACTCGTCAACACCCAGACCCGGCAGTAGCTGGAACAGGATCCGGGCCTGCCGCGGTGGTCTCGCGGTTCTAGGCGCGCAGTCCGGAACCGCGCGACTGCTACGGTCGCAGGTTCGAATCCTGCCTCGGGCATGGATGTGTGTGGTGTCCTTAGGTTAGTTAGGTTTAAGTAGTTCTAAGTTCTAGGGGACTGATGCCCACAGCTGTTAAGTCCCATAGTGCTCAGAGCCATTTGAACCATTTGAGCAGGATCCGGATACAAACATACTACGTCATGTCGTTCATATAGAGCGTTTCCCCACGCTACTTTGCCTGAGCACTGAGTAAGCAATTTTCTGGTACTCCTCAATAGTTTTGCGAATCTGGCTACTAGGCAGTAGTCAGTCACTTTTAGTTTGCTCCTGTGTTAGTGGCTTCGATTCAGTCGTTCCTAGTGGGCTGTTGAAGCGAACTGCCTGCGCCAGTTAGTTTGGTGAACAGTGAGTGACTTAACCTGCCGTGTTCGTGTTTAAAGATTCAAGTCAATATCGGTTGTGTGTGGGTGAAATCTGATAAGACGTCTGTAAGCAGAAAACAGTGGTGGCCGTTATTGTGGAGAGGCAACTCTGAGGGTGTGCTCGAACTTTGGTTTATGTCCTCAGAGCTGGCTGGCGCTAGTTGCCGCGTTTAAGGTTGTCGGTTTGATTACACATAATAAAGTACCAGCTTCGTGTTTCCTGCTATGAGCTACAAGGAGATCAGGGGTCGTAGCACCAAGTTACGACACCTGAAGAGCCCGATACCGGTCGTGTGATAATAAAAGAACTTTACAATTGAAGGGGTATCTTCAACCTCTGATATACAGTGAGGTCAGAAAATGTTTGAAACGCTTGTAGGGATATTGCAGCGCACGTTGTACTGAGACATAAATGTTAAGAAAAAATTTCGATGCGTTGGTCCGTGTCCGAGTTATTTAGTATGAAATCAGCCAATCGTGGCGTCGCACGCTCACATTCAAGCAGCCTGCCAGGAAGGGGTGGGGTAAGGGTGTGTTACAACCAATTAATATTTTGTTTGCTTATTTGAAATTTGAATTAGCGCGTGAGACGACCTGATTGGCTACCTTCAATGCTGAATAACTCGGAAACGGCGCAACGTATTTGGTTTTATTTTTTTTCTTTTTCTTTTTCGGCATGCGCCAGAAGATTGTTGTCGGCACTGCCAGTTAAAGTCCTGTTTCTTATATGGACCTCCGTTTCAGAATAAACTGATGGTCATATTCGCGAAACTCTATGACATCTGACTTCATATGATGCAGTTGCACCCTCGTTACTAAGAAGAAGATGTTCCAGAAGATCCGACGTACATTCAACTGTTCTTACGAAATTTGAATAAAGAAAGTTCAGCTTAACAGTGTCAGTCAAATAAACCCATCTAAGCACTCCTTAACCATATACTCGTCACACAATTTAAATTAGCTCGCATCTCGTGGTCGTGCGGTAGCGTCCTCGCTTCCCACGCCCGGGTTCCCGGCTTCGATTCCCGGCGGGGTCAGGGATTTTCTCTGCCTCGTGATGGCTGGGTGTTGTGTGCTGTCCTTAGGTTAGATAGGTTTAAGTAGTTCTAAGTTCTAGGGGACTGATGACCATAGTTGTTAAGTCCCATAGCGCTCAGAGCGATTTGAACCATTTTTGAACTATTTAAGTTAAGCGAGGATTGTGACTTAACGTAACCTGACTGAACCTAACTTAAATGGACTACTCAACGTAGTCAGGAATGCTGCGACGATTTCTTAAATGGCTCAGTAAATTGTGTGTGCCTTGGGTAGGTAGTACAAGAATACTGATGGCGTGTAGAGCCAAAGAAACTGGTACACCTGCCTAATATCGTGTAGGGCCCCCACGAGCACGCAGAAATGCCGCAACACGACGTGGCACGGACTCGACTAATGACGCCATTAATTCTGCAGGGCTGTCCATAAATCCGCAAGAGTACGAGGGGGTGGAGATTTCTTCTGAGCAGCACGATGCAAGGCATCCCGACTATGATCAATAATGCCCAAGTCTGGGGAGTCTGGTGGCCAGCGGAAGTATTTAAACACAGAAGAGTGTTCCTGGAGGCACTCTGTAGCAATTCTGAACGTGTACATTGTCTCATTGTCCTGCTGGAATTGCCCACGTCGCTTGGGATACACAATGGACATGAATGGATGCAGATGATCGGACAGGATGCTTACGTACGTGTTACCTGTCATATCTAGACGTATCAGGGGTCCCATACCACTCCAACTGCACACGCTCCACGCCATTACAGAGCCTCTACCAGCTTGAAAAGTCCTCTGCAGACATGCAGAGTCTACATCTACATCTACATCTACATCCATACTCCGCAAGCCACCTGACGGTGTGTGGCGGAGGGATTCATGAGATTGTCTCCCTACTCGTACATATCCATCCGCTTCATACAATTTGAAACTAGACTCGACCGACCAAGCAACATGTTTCCAATAATCTACAACGCAATGTCGGTGTTGACGGGCCCAAGCGAGACATAGTGCTCTGTGTCGTGCAGTCACCAAGGGTACACAAGTGGGCCTTCGGCTCCGAAAGCCCATATCAATGTTATTTCGTTGAATGGTTCGCACGTTGATGCTTGTTGATAGCCCAGCATTGAAATCTGCATCAATTTCCAGAAGGGTTGCACGTCTGTCACGCTGAACGATTCTCTTCAGTCGTCGTTGGTCCCGTTCTCGCAGGATCTTTTCCGCCCGTAGCGATGTCGCAGTTTGATGTTTTACCGATCACAGTACACTCGTGAAATGATCGTACGGGAAAATCCCGACTTCATCGCTACCTCGGAGATTCTGAGTCATATCGCTCGTGCGCCGACTATAGCATCACGTTCAAACTCACGTATATGCTGATAACCTACCATTTCAGCAGCAGTAGCCGGGCGGTCTTAGGCGCTGCAGTCATGGACTGTGGGGCTGATCCCGCCGGAGGTTCGAGTCCTCCCACGGGCATGGGTGTGTGTGTTTGTCCTTAGGATAATTTAGGTTAAGTAGTGTGTAAGCTTAGGGACTGATGACCTCAGCAGTTCAGTCCCATAAGGTTTCACACACATTTGAACATTTTTGAGCAGCAACCGATCTAACAACTGCCCCAGACTCTTGTTGTCTTATACACGCGTAGCGACCGCAGCGCCGTATTCTGGCTGTTTACATACTCTGTATTTGAATACCAGCCTATACCAGTTTCTTTGGCGCTTCAGTGTATAAAGAATGAAACCAAGGAGAAAATGAAGGAGCATTAAGGTGTAATGATCTGTCGATTATAAGATCAGGGCGCTAGGTGTAATTAAGAAGAATGAGAAATGAGACACGTTCCTCCGGAGCTCATTCCATTAAACTGCGTGGATTGCCAACAGGAACAGAAGAATTTCCGAGCAATACTTTGCTAGTATTGAATACGACCTGCTTCGATAAAAGTTTGGTCAGCTTGTGTAACTACCGTGTTGGGGTCGGTTTCGGTTCTCAGTATCGCCAGAAATTTTTCATTAGTTTGTGAATTGTAAAGACGGGCATATTAAGCCTCGTGACGCCAATTGAAGAAATGCTTGCATGAGGCCGGCCAGAGTGACCGAGCGGTTCTCGACGCTTCAGTCTGGAACCGCGCGACCGCTACGGGTGCAGGTTCGAATCCTGCCTCAGGCATGGATGTGTGTGATGTCCTTCGGTTAGTTAGGTTTAAGTAGTTCTACGTTCTAGGGGACTGATGACCCGAGCTGTTGAGTCCCATAGTGCTCAGAGCCATTTGAACTTGCATGAGACGCAGCGGCCCCAAGGTCCAAGATCCGGAAAGTCTACAACGGTCAGGAGAGCAGTAGGCTGACCTCAGGCCCCTTTGTAGCGCCATCCTAATAACGTCATATGACAAATGATCACATGGCGGTCGGTCACCATGTGTGGTCCTTGTGGCTTGACTGCAGAGTTACGTATATTTTTGATAAGTAATAGGATAGTGTTATCTAGAATTTGATAAACTTAAAATTATTTCATGTGAAGTGTTGAATACAAAGTACTATATTAGAAATAGTACCGCGGCTTCGAATAATCGGCCCACACGTAAGCATATTACTTATCAGTGCCATGACGCACAACAGCCGATGAGCACCTGTACGATTTTCCCTGATGGGTACAAAAGACCGACTTCAGACCAAACATAAGAGAGCATAGAGATTACCGCGTGCTGCAGACTCACCGTCAGTGGACATTCGAAACATGGAGGGCATCATTTATTCTGTTCATACACATCGCAGGCTGGTACACATTAATGACAGGCTATGATCACATTGAGAAACACATGAACGATGGGTCTCGCTAGCCGAAAGTGTAGTGTTCTTCTTGGCTGTGAAGGAACTTGTGGAGAATGTTCACACATTTTGGTCTGGAGCTTTCAGCACATTTTTTATCATTAAGCGAAGAACGAACCTACTACACCGTTACCTGCAGCAAGAAGTGTACATCACTCTGTCGTCATCTTACTACGTCATAACATTTGACAAAGACTCAACCATCATGAGGAGTGTCTCCTCTCCTTCGTCCTCCACACTACAATACTGAGGAGTTAACAAGAGATTTCATCGAGCTAGATGTGCATGGTCTGTACTCCGCTACCGTTCTCCGATACTTGTGGCTTTCAGTGCGAATAAGCAGTCATGCGTCAGAATTGTTCCACAAAGATTTCTTTAATCCATGCTGCGAAAATTAATGTTTTTAACCATTTGTCTTCTCTTTTTTAAGCAGTAGATGAAGCTAATTTGATGCTATAATTTACACCTAGTGCTTGACCGCATTACTGCATTACTAACATTCGAAGGCGCCCATTTCCTTTTATCTTTAGCTTGAAATTAGTATTCACTTTAGATACATTCACACTTTCTGCTTATTTGCGTTTTTTTTCTTTTTTGATGGATTATAAGTGTTTCTTTTTTTCCCTTTGTAAGTTTGGCGTTATAAACTTTTTGTAACAACATTTGTATCAGTGTTTCTTTTCAGTTAATGTGAAGAAAAGCATATTAGTAAGTAACCTAATCAAATGCTTGTAACACTAAGCATCATTACAATGCTCATTTATAGTACAATATGCAGAATAATCCCCATCATAAGCACTGTATTTACTCCTTCCTTGAAGCTCTATCTCTTTCAAACCATATCCATATATCTTTGTTTCATTAAGTGTTTACCGAAGCCAAAACTGTATGTCGAAAGAGATAAATCATTACCGGCACACCTGCCCTTGCTTCGGTAAACATGTGATGGTCTGTATTTGGAACTGAAATTTTGTATTTTTAAATCGGTCATACTTAAGTAAGAAGATAGTAACTGCTGGATAGATTATTCAGAAATCCGATGTTTATTCAGCTGCGGACACAGCAGCACCACACCAGCAAGATGAATAAACTATTAGGGTTGTCTTACCAGCTCATGGGCAACGTTTTTCAACACATGAGAGTGTGTTTTTGTCTGCAATATTATTCCCACTAGGCGGACATAAAAGTTGTTGCTGGTTGATTTAAAGGGGAAAATGTTACAGTAAACCTTCTACCTGATAGGCTAACCAGCCCCGACTTTTCTTTATGCTGATAACTAAATGAGAAAATGAATGTGGCATGATTCTAAATTTTGAAACATTTAGTTTATATTCAATTGTTTCCTCCCCAGTGAGCTTGCCGCTTGTGGGAGGTAGTAGAACGACGTATTTATTCTAACTTTCTTTTTACTTCACGTCTATGGTCACAATTTTTTATCATCAGACTACCGGTTTCGGTCTATAATGACCATCTTCAGATCAGCAGCAAAAATTTTATTTCAAGTTCTTGCTGCACTATTTATTTACTTGTCAACAACCTTTCTGCTCTGGTAAAACCAGTTCTCTTGAGATCATCAAAGTTAAGCTCTGTCAGGTTTGGCTACCGTTTGGGTGGATGACCTCCATGTCTGACGAGCACTATTGGCAACCGAGATGCTCTCACACCTCGTGAGGCAAATTGAGGAGCTACTTGGCTGAGAAGTAGCGGCTTCCATCTCGTAAACTGACGACGGCTGGGAGAGCGACGTACTGCCCAGATACCCCTCATAACCGTATCAAGTGACGCCAATGGGCTTAGGATGACACAGCGGTTGGTCGGTACTATGAGGCCGTCAGGGCCTGTTTGGACTAGAGATGGGCAAAACTGTTCTTTTCAGAGATCGGATCAGAACTGTTCACTCCCTGAAATGAATTAGCTCTTTTTCATGACTCACCACTCATTTACAATAGAAAATAAATGGAAGGCAAATTGCCCTTTAAACTTGGTTTATTCCAGTACTATACCCGTATTTTGATCTTATTTCATCCTATTTTGAAGTAACACAGATAATGAGTAAGAATTTTGTATCGTTTATTGAAATTTCCACGATATGACAAAGTTTTTGATTATTGATTTATTTTGCACTATCGTGGTTTTTTGGGTGATCAGAAAATGTTGTAACTTGAGATTTACATTAACAATATATTTGGCTATAATGTATTAAAATTTCATTAACCTCACACAAATACATCGCAAGCCATATATTTTTAAAGTGAACGTTTCCTTCCGAAGACGCCTAAAATCGCAAAATCCGTACCAGAATAAGAAAAAAAAATATAAATTTGACTGCAAAACGAAAGTGCTGCATATACCCTTACGCAGAATAAAACAAGGAAAATACTGGTGTATCACATTTTGCGATACGTTTATCGGTTCGCTCGTAATTAAAGCGTAAATTCGAGTGTCCATAATAAAAATCCTATAGTAAGAGGAGTCGTCAGGAACCTAATCTGATCAGTTTAAACAAATAAAAATAAAATAAAAACAAATGATGTATACATAACATAATAATGTAATATACATAGCGGTATTACTACGAAGAACAATATCCAGTAGAGACGAACTCCGATGCAGAAGCACTGAGTCGAGCCGTGAGCTGTATTACTGCGTGAGCTAAGACCGCAGAGACCAGAGTGACACCTGAGTTGCTTTGCTCAACGCTCTGGCTAGAGTCGAGAATGGTGGGGTGAGCGTTGAGCGGGCGAGTTCCGAGGGTGGGGGGAGCGGTGAATGGCCACCACTCACCCGCTCCGAGACAAATCGTCCATTCCCTTGCGAGCAGGTTGTTGCAAGTTGTTCCTATGTTATCCGTTAGGTGGCTCTCTGTCCTGTTGCTCGCATCAACTGCCCAGAGGGCAGGACGTGCGACTGAAACGATCGCCGACAGAGTGCGATGCGAAATTAAGCTGCGCCAGACACTGCACACGGCAGACGACGCACAGAGACAGCACAGCATATGTGAAACACAAAATCCAATGGGGCACTGCACAATGCAGGCAGCCAGGGTAGAAGCAGGGCAGAGGCTGGCGCTGGCTGTGTTGTGTGGCGTGCACTGTGCTGTGACCAGCAGAGGCGCTGCTGATATGCTCCGTCTCTCTCTCTCTCTCTCTCTCTCTCTCTCTGCCATGGGAAACGTTTGGAGCTACCGTTCTTTTTTTCTGAATCACTGATTGTTCACTCCTTTGAAAGATTCAACTCTATGAATCAGTTCAAGAGCGGATCCCCCATCTCTAGTTTGGACGGAGTTTAGCGTATTTATTTATTTGTTTACCAGTAGTGATGCAAGTTTCACATCTACATCTACATTTATACTCCGCAAGCCACCCAACGGTGTGTGGCGGAGGGCACTTTACGTGCCACTGTCATTATCTCCCTTTCCTGTTCCAGTCGCGTATGGTTCGCGGGAAGAACGACTGTCTGAAAGCCTCTGTGCGCGCTCTAATCTCTCTAATTTTACATTCGTGATCTCCTCGGGAGGTATAAGTAGGGAGAAGCAATATATTTGATACCTCATCCAGAAACGCACCCTCTCGAAACCTGGCGAGCAAGCTACACCGCGATGCAGAGCGCCTCTCTTGCAGAGTCTGCCACTTGAGTTTGTTAAACATCTCCATAACGCTATCACGGTTACCAAATAACCCTGTGACAAAACGCGCCGCTCTTCTTTGGATCTTCTCTATCTCCTCCGTCAACCCAATCTGGTACGGATCCCACACTGATGAGCAATACTCAAGTATAGGTCGAACGAGTGTTTTGTAAGCCACCTCCTTTGTTGATGGACTACATTTTCTAAGGACTCTCCCAATGAATCGCAACCTGGTACCCGCCTTACCAACAATTAATTTTATATGATCATTCCACTTCAAATCGTTCCGCACGCATACTCCCAGATATTTTACAGAAGTAACTGCTACCAGTGTTTGTTCCGCTATCATATAATCATACAATAAAGGATCCTTCTTTCTATGTATTCGCAATACATTACATTTGTCTATATTAAGGGTCAGTTGCCACTCCCTGCACCAAGTGCCTATCCGCTGCAGATCTTCCTGCATTTCGCTAAAATTTTCTAATGCTGCAACTTCTCTGTATACTACAGCATCATCAGCGAAAAGACGCATGGAACTTCAGACACTGTCCACTAGGTCATTTATATATATTGTGAAAAGCAATGGTCCCATAACACTCCCCTGTGGCACGCCAGAGGTTACTTTAATGTCTGTAGACGTCTCTCCGTTGATAACAACATGCTGTGTTCTGTTTGCTAAAAACTCTTCAATCCAGCCACACAGCTGGTCTGATATTCCGTAGGCTCTTACTTTGTTTATCAGGCGACAGTGCGGAACTGTATCGAACGCCTTCCGGAAGTCAAGAAAAATAGCATCTACCTGGGAGCCTGTATCTAATATTTTCTGGGTCTCATGAACAAATAAAGCGAGTTGGGTTTCACACGATCGCTGTTTCCGGAATCCATGTTGATTCCTACATAGTAGATTCTGAGTTTCCAAAAACGACATGATACTCGAGCAAAATACATGTTCTAAAATTCTGCAACAGATCGACGTCAGAGATATAGGTCTATAGTTTTGCGCATCTGCTCGACGACCCTTCTTGAAGACTGGGACTACCTGTGCTCTTTTCCAATCATTTGGAACCTTTTGTTCCTCTAGAGACTTGCGGTACACGGCTGTTAGAAGGGGGGCAAGTTCTTTCGCGTACTCTGTGTAGAATCGAACTGGTATCCCGTCAGGTCCAGTGGACTTTCCTTTGTTGAGTGATTCCAGTTGCTTTTCTATTCCTTGGACACTTGTTTCGATGTCAGCCATTTTTTCGTTGGTGCGAGGATTTAGAGAAGGAACTGCAGTGCGGTCTTCCTCTGTGAAACAGCTTTGGAAAAAGGTGTTTAGTATTTCAGCTTTACGCTTGTCATCCTCTGTTTCAATGCCATTATCATCCCGGAGTGTCTGGACATGATGTTTCGAGCCACTTACTGATTTAACGTAAGACCAGAACTTCCTAGGATTTTCTGTCAAGTCGGTACCTAGTATTTTACTTTCGAATTCGAGCTCTAGGCCGTTGTCAGCTATACCTGCTGTACCTGTGAAGATAATAGGTATAACACTGTTCCTTACGTCGATATTAGTCAATGGAAACTTATGATCATGTTTTACGTTGGCTATTACAACATGTTCCACATGGCATCTTTGTTATCATATGAACACATTGTTTACAAGTTTAATTTTCATTTGCGTGGTCTTCTAAAGGAAATGCAAATTTGCACTCACACAGAAAAGTACTCAGAAGGCATCCTCAACGAATCAACAGATTTTAAATATAGAAAAATACCACGAAAATTTTATAGACATTATAAAACGTACAGGGTAAATCATCGCGATAAACACCAAAACACAGATCACTTATCTTTTACATAACAACCACAAAAATACTGTCTCTCCAAAATTAAACGTAATCACTGACTTTCTGCGAAACAGGAATTCCGTAATGAACATATAGAAACGCTGAAGCCGTTGTCAAGAAAGCCTTCAAAAATAACTGTACAAAATCACAGAGATAAAAAGTAAACATACAAATTAGGTGATTATATCATAACAAAAAGACAACCAACATTTATGCGCCAAGATGGCATATGTACCATGTAAAACGTAAGCATAAGGCGTCATGTGTACACACAGACCAACATAGACGTAAGGAACACTGTTATATCTATTACACCATCTTCAAAGGTACACATGAGAGTGGCAAAGCGTCAAAAAGACTCATCGTGTATCTACTAAATAAAAAATAGTGCAACAAAAAACTTGTGTTAAAATAAAATTTAATCTATGGTAAGTCACCATGTTTTTACAGCGCCGTATTTCGAATTATTGGCGACATATACTTCGGGGTAAACATGAAACACTTTGTTACGTAAATACCCTCGGTAAGTTTGTCTTGCGTATACAACGCTGAACTGAAATAGATATTAATTTTCCGCAGCAGTAAACATTTGCTGTAGCTCAGTATTTCACCATCATAGGAGAGTGCACGCTCGCTGCAGCCGTTCCCAATCTGTATCCATATTTGAACACTCCGTAGCGAAGGCATCGGCTCTCGGCGTATCTGTGGTACTGAATGCGAGCACAATCCGCTGTGTGGAATTTATTACTGTTTCAGAACGTCCGATAAGGCCTGACTAATGGCTGCACCGTGCATAAGTCACGTCGCACAGCCAAGGAACTTCATCGTGTTCTGCGCCCCGTACCTCTCCTCTGCTCTGTAACAGTGGTTCCGCTCTCATTTGTTGAGAGAGTCTTACGTGCTTAACCAGGGACCGTGGGTATCAAACCCCAAACGAGTGACAGGGCTCTGTTCCGCTACTCTAGTGCTCCACATTTAAAGACATTTGGATTCTCTAACGAATAGAGTCCCATCCACAAAATAAATTATGTGTGATTCCCAACTCGCAAGAAGTTTTTTTTTTCAGTTTTTCGCTACTTCAAGAGCTACTTATCGAATCTATCTCCAAGGCAGCTCTTCACAGGCGGAAAAAATGCCTCATCTGAGCACAAAAGAAGCTAATATGTTCCTGTTTATTTGAGACACTCTGACTGAAACGTGGGGTACCAGATACCTCATTCTACCTTCCTCAGTACCCCTAAAAATTTTCACAAAACTTTTGACATACGAACATTTTCGATATTTTCTTTATAAGCAACTCACCCCAAACTCCCATACGCTCCCCTAAGTGTAACTCACTAACATCAATTAGTCCTTCACTGTAAATCTCTCATTTACCTCTACTACCAGTTAACTTCTCACACTCACTCACTCAGCCCAACGCATTTTCATTACCTCTTTCTGTCTCCTTGTCATCGTCTCCTGTGTCACAGCCGCAGTCCCCTCTCTCTTGTCCTAGTACCACAGTCACCACTCAGTGTCTTCTCTCTCTCTCACTCTCCCTTTTACTCATAAAGTCTCATTCTTTCCTTCCTACTGCTGCTGTCTCTTTTTCCTGTCACTATCACTCTCTGACTCGTTTTCGTTGTCATATCTTGTTTCATTATCACTGCATCTCACCCAGTTCTCTTTATACCTTCCCCCACATTCCTCCCAAATGGCAGTGTTTCCTTCACTCTTTTCCTGGCACTGTCCTATCACTGTTAACTGTTACTGTTCGTGACCCCTCCCCCCCCCTCCCCCCGTCGGGGGTTCGAGTCCTCACTTGGGCGTGTGTGTTTTCCTTAGCGTACGTTAGATTAAATAGTGTGTAAGTCTAGGGACCGAGGACCTCAGCAGTTTGGTCCCATAGAACTTACCACAAATTTTTCCCTCTGTTCCTCTCATACTGCCATTGTCTCCTTCGATTTTTCTAAATACAACCACTGTCCTTCGTCTTCCAAAAATTATTACTTTCCCGCCATTTTTCATTGCTACTGTCGTCTTCTCTCTCATTATAAAAAAGTGCGAATATGTTCACATGACAAATTTTTTTGGAAAAATCTGTGAAGAATATGAGGAAGGTGGCATGAGGCAGCTGGTATCCCACGACTCAGAGTCTGTTATATAAACAGGAACATAATCACATTTTTTGCACTCCTATTGGAGTATTTCCCGTTTTTCTTCTTTCCCCTGCTGCAGCTGCGCATGTAGCTCATATGAAAAGAAATGTATTGGCCAATAAAATTCATATAGTTTACTTATGTGAAACTGAAATGACTTAGTGCTAATTTTACTCCTCAGACAGGATTTTACATGCAAAAAATAGACTGCTTACGCTTAAGTGCTACAACATGGCTTTTCCAGATGATAGGAGACACTTGTCAGCTTATTTCACCTCACACCGGATTTTACGTATGTATTTTGCGGGTAGCTTTTAACGTATATGAAAGAAATTTTGAAGGTTATTTGAGGTCGGGATCTTAGGAATTCATCTAAAAATTACAGCCAATGGCCGGACATAGTCTTCCCGATATTCGCGGCTTGATTTTACTACACAGAACAAAGGTTTTTTTACATCTTTCTCGATGAAGAATACAGACGGTCCTTCTGTTGTGAAAACAAATGGTTCCTAGCCCAAAGGTTACCCATAACACTTGACACTACCTTTTTGGAGGTCGAAAACGAGGTCATTACAGAAGGAGCAGAAGTTTTAGTTAGGGAAGGATGGGAAGGAAATCGGTCATGCCCTTTCAAAGGAACCATCGCCGGATTTGCCTGGAGCGATTTATGTAAATCGCGGAAAACCTAAATCAGGATGGCCGGACGCGGGTCTGAACCGTCGTCCTCCCGAATGAGAGTTCAGTGTGTTAATCAATGCGCCGCCTCGCTCGGTTCCACATTTTTACCACCAACAGAACGAGGTATGAGCATGCATATTGATATTGCCCCACAAAACCAAAGATATAAGAAGGATAGCTAAGGTTAGCAATGTTAGGTCAGCTACACTCAGCATGTCTTGCCTACATGACAGTTTTGAATCGAAAAGTAATTTCAAACTGAAGAAGTCATGTTGAAAACACCAACGGCAGCTGACTTGAATAACTTTAACATTTTACCACATTCGGTCATAAATCATCGGCCTCTGACTCATAAACGATCCGATTAGTAGCATCTCCATACGTAAATAATCATGACCCAGGAATTGGCCATTCCGTGTCCAGTTATGTTCTTTAAAATATTAGTGACTTCAAAAATGTTTATCCTCAATAGCAATATTTGTAGTTAAATGAAATTTGTGGTTATGTAATGGATGTCATTCCTACTTCATTATGGAAAAATTAAATCTACTGTAATCATTCCTATCAACGACAAGTAACGATTCTATATACTGTGAAATTATATGAGTAGGTAATGCACCCATAGAAGGCAAACAAGTCAACAAGATAAACTCTAAAGTAAATAGTGACATTCAAAGCGTGATCTGTGCATTCAAAAGTAACAACTATCCAAGGGGACAAACGCAAAAGGAATTTTAAATTGTCTAATTAGTTTAATTTATTGCTTCAAGAAATGGATAACTGTCAAATAATCTTACGCCTCATAGCATTATTTCGATGACGTTGAAAGCGTTTGTGAAACAACTCCGACCACTGAATGCCCGAATCCCTACTCCCACCCCGCCAGCAACCCCCGCACTAACTGACGGTCACGATCAAAATGTGGTTGCTGCTGTGGTATTCAGACCAAAGAATGTTCTGATGTACTTGTCTGCTCCAGTCAGTACTGTGCTAGTTTTACCATCTCAACTATTCCTTGATGCTGAAAATAATGCTTCCGAATTTCTTGTGTGTAACGTCAAAAGACTGCTGATAAAAAAACAAAATGAAAAAAAAAATGGTTGAAATAGAAGATTTACTTAGCACAACCTATGCGATCATTATTGGACGGTTTATTTCTCCTGTTTCATAGTCTGCAAAGCCATTTAAAGGATTTATGAAATTCGTTTGCGTTAAAGGTAGTAGTATAGTGAAGCGTAACAACGTTCACTTTCACACTTCTGGAAAATTTATACATGATCACAGAGGGCAGTCATACGTATTCTTTTAACCTGAAATGAATAGACTAAAATTTTAAATTTTCATTCTCAATACTTCAAACGAAAGCACAGAACATATATTTGGTTTGCCAGTCGACTGGACTTTACCTATTAGACAAATGAGAAATAAAATTACTGTTCTCCGCTAAAATCCAAATGCGGACTACTTGCAAAGTTAACGATCTTCAATAACCACTATGGCTTCATTGACTGTTGTGACCGAAGAGTAATTTAAATACGAGGTATCGACTGCTTATATCCATAGCTTGATAATTCAGTCAATTACGAGGTAATTGCAGGAGCAAAATGCTTTTTTTGCGCTTCAGTCCTGGACTGCCGTTATCTCGGATTGCTATTACTGCTAGCCGATACTACTGCCACTTCAAGGCAAATGTCCTTTCGATTTGTGCGTAAAGCTACAGGGTGAAAATATGAATGCTACCAAAGGGCTCCTGCGAGCTACGTAGGACCCTGCATATATACCAATAGCTACAGTGAAAGCTAAGATTATGAAGTAAATGCATGAATACTACACATTGCATACCTGATGAAATAACTGCAAACGAGCCGTGTTGCTACGGTAGCAGGTTCGAATCCTGCCTCGGGCATGGATGTGTGTGATGTCCTTAGGTTAGTTAGGTTTAAGTAGTTCTAAGTTCTAGGGGACTGATTACCACAGATGTTAAGTCCCATAGTGCTCAGAGCCATTTGAACCATTTTTTGTTTTTTCGAGCCGTGCGGTGCAGGCTTGTCAAGAAGTACTAAGGTGTACCACAAGAACCTGCCTGGCATGGAGAGAGATAAGCTGTGTCAATAATTTCACAAACACTGAGCACAGTTTCCTCATACCAGGATAAGATAAAGAGGCCATCTTAGCCTATGTCAGGTAAGTGAGGAACGTGTAACAAATTCTCAGAGTGTCCCCTTTGGCTCCATACGCATTTGCATTTCTTGAATAATCTGTGCTCTCCGCTTCAATACCCCAGATGGTGTCGCACGATTTCTCAGGCAGTCATGACATTTTTTTTAACGCGTCTCTGTATTAAAAATTTATCCTGCATAGGCCAGTTATTTTTTTATGGAGCCAAAGACTATAAGCCAAAGAACCGAGCTCAGCACAATGAGTAGGCCATTGGTCTGGTCCCCTTCTGTTTAGCGATCTGTCGTAATCACATAGAATACCATAGAGAGGCAACACAGCGACATGTGTGAAGCAAAATGAACAGCCCACAACACTGCTGGATACTATTAAATTAACAATACGTCGATAATGTTACTCCTGTGAAAGGACAGTCATTTAACCGTGATCGTACGTAATGAAAAAGTATCGCAATGTTTTTGTTTCTCTAAGGATTTATTTTGAAAGGAAGCAGTAGCAGAACAAAAGGGAATCGAACCAAAGTTCTATCAGTAATCAAGTAAATCGTAATTACTTAAAAGTAAATGGTCACCAGCGTAATTAAGTAAAGTTATACGCAGTACTGTCATGGATCGGATAGAAAGCTAACCATTGGGACTGATTTTACTTAATACTGAACATCCGTTTTGCAAATAATGTACCAAGCACTAGCGCAATTCATCAGTCGCGGTAACAGTAGATTGGGATTTTGGCATTAACAGCACAGAAGGAATATTTCAAGGAATAATTCATGGTGTGGGTTCCTGTAGCCATGTCCTAGTTCATGAACCACGGGCAACGTATGAGTGGCCAAGTAAGTGGTCCCGACAGTCGGGATACCAGTTACTTTGGAATAAGGCTGGGCATCTCGGACATATTCTGAGTCGTGGTCACCTTTGTGCTCATACGGCAAAGACTACCAAATCCACCAGTTAGTCCCTCAGCCGTTATGGGTAAAACCCAATGGGACTCGGGGCAAGTAAGGCTAGCAACCTGCTTCCCTGGTACTTCAAATATGATGCTGGCAATAATCAGAGCAAAATGCCTCGGACCTTTGGAGGTGACGGAGTCCCACCTCTAACTGACAAACCAGGGACTCCTAAGATACGACTTGGCAAACAAATGGTAATGAGATGGGGAGCTATTAATATCAATGTGGGCTAATCTGGGAAGAAGGTAGAGCTGGCAGAGGCTGCAAGTAAGATGGGGCTGGACGTTTTAGCTGTTAGTGACATTCGGGTAAGGGGTGAGAAAGAAGAGGAAGTGGGAGAATACAAGGTCTACCTGTCAGGAGTCAAAGCAGGAATAGCACAATGGGGTGTAGGGCTTTACATCAGGAAAGAAATGGAACCCAGCGTAGTTGCAATAAGGTATGTAAACGAACGACTGATGTGGATAGATTTGACAGTGTCTAGCAAGAAAATTAGGATTGTGTCAGTATATTCGCATTGTGAAGGGACAGATCAAAATAAGATGGATAGTTTTTATGAAGCACTCAGTGATGTAGTTCTTAGAGTAAAGGACAAGGATAGTGTTCTGCTCATGGGTGATTTTAACGCCAGGATTGGAAATCGAACAGAAGGGTATGAAAAGGTTATGGGTAAATTTGGAGAGGATATGGAGGCCAACAGGAACGGGAAACAACTCTTGGATTTCTGTGCCAGTATGGGCTTAGTAATCACAAACTCCTTTTTTAAACATAAGAACATTCACCGGTATACTTGGGAAGGCAGGGGAACCAGATCTGTCATTGACTATATAATAACAGATCAGCAATTCAGGAAGGCTGTGAGGGACACACGTGTATTCAGGGGATTCTTTGATGACACTGATCATTATTTAATCTGCAGTGAAATTGGGATTGTGAGGCCGAAAGTGCAGGAGGTCAGGTCCATATGTAGGAGGATAAGAGTGGAGAAGCTTCAGGATAAGGAAATCAGGCACAAGTACATAACAGCGATCTCAGAAAGGTACCAGTTAGTTGAATGTAGTCAATTACAGTCATTGGAAAAGGAATGGACAAGGTACAGGGACACAGTACTAGAAGTGGCTAAAGAATGTCTTGGAACAGTAGTGTGTAAAAGTAGGATGAAACAAACAGCTTGGTGGAATGATACAGTCAAGGCAGCCTGTAAAAGAAAAAAGAAGGAATATCAAAAATGGCTACATACCAGAACCCAGGTAGACAGAGAAAGTTATGTTGAAGAAAGAAACAAAGCCAAACAGATAATTGCAGCATCCAAGAAGAAATCGTGGGAAGACTTTTGAAACAGGTTGGAGACTATGGGTCAAGCTGCTGGAAAACCATTCTGGAGTGTAATTAGCAATCTTCGAAAGGGAGGTAAGAAGGAAATGACAAGTATTTTGGACAGGTCAGGAAAACTGCTGGTGAATCCTGTGGATGCCTTGGGCAGATGGAGGGAATATTTTGAAGAGTTGCTCAATGTAGGTGAAAATGCGATCAGTAATGTTTCAGATTTCGAGGTAGAATGGGATAGGAATTATGATGGAAATAGGAGCACATTTGAGGAAGTGGAAAAAATGGTCAATAGATTGCAGTGCAATAAAGCGGCTGGGGTGGATGAAATTAAGTCGGAACTCATCAAATACAGTGGAATGTCAGGTCTTAAATGGCTACACAGGATAACTGAAATGGCCTGGGAGTCGGGACAGGTTCCATTAGACTGGACAAAAGCAGTAATCACACCAATCTTTAAACATGGAAACAGAAAAGTTTGTAACAACTACAGAGGTATCTCTTTAATCAGCGTTGTGGGTAAAATCTTCTCAGGTATTGTTGAAAGGAAAGTGCGAGTATTAGTTGAGGACCAATTGGATGAAAATCAGTGTGGGTTTAGGCCTCTTAGTGGTTGTCAGGACCAGATCTTTAACTTAACGGCAAATAATGGAGAAGTGTTATGAGTGGAACAGGGAATTGTATCTATGCTTTATAGATCTAGAAAAGGCATATGACCGGGTTCCTAGGAGGAAGTTATTGTCTGTTCTACAAGATTATGGAATAGGAGGCAAACTTTTGCAAGCAATTAAAGGTCTTTACATGGATAGTCAGGCAGCAGTTAGAGTTGACGGTAAATTGAGTTCATGGTTCAGAGTAGTTTCAGGGGTAAGACAAGGCTGCAACCTGTCTCCATTGTTGTTCATATTATTTATGGGTCATATGTTGAAAACAATAGACTGGCTGGGTGAGATTAAGATATGTGAACACAAAATAAGCAGTCTTGCATACGCGGATGTGTTGGCAGATTCGATTGAAAGTTTGCAAAGTAATATTTCAGAGCTAGATCAGAAATGTAAGGACTATGGTATGAAGATTAGCATCTCCAAAACGAAAGTAATGTAAGTGGGAAAGAAATATAAACGAATTGAGTGCCAAATAGGAGGAACAAAGTTAGAACAGGTGGACGGTTTCAAGTACTTAGGATGCATATTCTCACAGGATGGCAACATAGTGAAAGAACTGGAAGCGAGGTGTAGCAAAGCTAATGCAGTGAGCGCTCAGCTACGATCTACTCTTTTCTGCAAGAAGGAAGTCAGTACCAAGACTAAGTTATCTGTGCACCGTTCAATCTTTCGACCAACTTTGTTGTATGGGAGCGAAAGCTGGGTGGATTCAGGTTACCTTATCAACAAGGTTGAGGTTACGGATATGAAAGTAGCTAGGATGACTGCAGGTACTAGTAGATGGGAACAATGGCAGGAGGGTGTCCACAATGAGGAAATCAAAGAAAAACTGGGAATGAACTCTATAGATGTAGCAGTCAGGGCGAACAGGCTTAGATGGTGGGGTCATTTTACACGCATGGGAGAAGCAAGGTTACCCAAGAGACTCATGGATTCAGCAGTAGAGGGTAGGAGGAGTCGGGGCAGACCGAGGAGAAGGTACCTGGATTCGGTTAAGAATGATTTTGAAGTAATAGGTATTACATCAGAAGAGGCACCAATGTTAGCACTGAATAGGGGATCATGGAGGAACTGTATAAGGGGGGCTATGCTCCAGACTGAATGCTGAAAGGCATAATCAGTCTTAAATGATGATGATGATGAAGGAATATAAACAATTTTTTGCAACAACTGTCGTTGACAAACTGAATATTGGCTTCTGTCTTGCGTTCTTCGGCCGACGTTCATCTAATGATTTTTCTGACGTTTCGCCAGCACGAGTGGCTGGCATTGTCAAAGCTTCACCCTCCATTGCCGGTGGTGAACTGGAGCCGAGCTCGCGGTCGCACACTATATGTACCTGACGCGCCAACGTCCGAGGGCTTCTGCGCGGTCATTTCCGGTGCGGTTCTCCTCTTGCTACCTGCGACGATCGTTCGTTGCAGTACGGGAAGCCAGGATCCGTTTACCTTAAGGCTTTCCTCTTTCTTGTTCAAACTGTTCGCGTGTTTTTGTATTTCTACAGCTTCTCTGAACAAGCGCGTGTGATAGTGCTTCTCTACAGCCAGAACTTCGGTGTCGGCGAATTTTATTACGTGGTCGGTCTCATTCAGTGCGTGCTCTGCCACGGCCGATTTCTCCACCTGTCCCAACCTGCAATGTCGCTTGTGATCTTTGATCCTGGTGTTAATTGATCGTCCAGTCATTCAGACATAGACTTTTCCACATGTGCACGGTATACGGTATATTCCCGACATTGCAAGTGGGTCTCTTTTCTCCTTCGCCGATCTAAGACACTCTTTGATCTTCCTTGTCGGTGACCACGAAAGCCTTAACAATTTTGAACTGTCTTTCAATAACGCTTCCTATCTGTACATTACAGTAGGAAGCCAACGCTCATTATAAGTAAGTGATTACTAATGGTGGGCCGGCCGAAGTGGCCGTGCGGTTAAAGGCGCTGCAGTCTGGAACCGCAAGACCGCTACGGTCGCAGGTTCGAATCCTGCCTCGGGCATGGATGTTTGTGATGTCCTTAGGTTAGTTAGGTTTAACTACACTCCTGGAAATGGAAAAAAAGAACACATTGACACCGGTGTGTCACACCCACCATACTTGCTCCGGACACTGCGAGAGGGCTGTACAAGCAATGATCACACGCACGGCACAGCGGACACACCAGGAACCGCGGTGTTGGCCGTCGAATGGCGCTAGCTGCGCAGCATTTGTGCACCGCCGCCGTCAGTGTCAGCCAGTTTGCCGTGGCATACGGAGCTCCATCGCAGTCTTTAACACTGGTAGTGTAACGCTACTGCCCGCTCGGGCGTACATTAGCTCTTTAAAGCCTGTACTGTAATAAGTTCACGGGCTTCACCTTATAAACAAGGATTTTAGTACATAAGTTGACCGCGTGTACCTAATTGGAAGCAATTCGAACTTATATCCAGTCAGTAACTATAGTGATGCGTCAAACAAATGTAAAGTATAATTACTCGTTCGCATGGACAAGAAGTACACACAGTAGATACTACCAATGATTAATAATTCGGTCGCCAGCCTAATTAGGCATTGAGTGAGTTTTTCCTTGTACAAGTGGGTGCATGTACAAGCATAATAACACGTAGTAATGTTGCGTTTTATGGCAAAGTTTGGAACCGGAAAAATCCACTGAATTAAAGTTTTCTCCTTTTGTACTAATTTGGACGAGCTATAAATACACAACACCACACTGCAATGATTACTACGAACTGCATTTTGTATATTGATCAGACTGAAATCGGGCATAGATTACCCTAGAATTAGCAATCTTGAAAGTACACGTACAATGTCACTATTAAGGATGGATAAACACTAATACACTTAAGTTTAATATGGAACTTAACTTTGCTGTTCAAATCTGATCAGTACCCTTCAAGACTTGAAAGAACAGACAAGAAAAAAGGGGGGGGGGGCCTGAAACTGTTATGGTCGTTATACTGAAACTATTAAGTACTGAAGGTAAATTAACACTCAAAATTATCAATCTATAGATAACTACTCTTTTGTCTTACTTCTGAATTATTTAACTGTCATTATTTCTGTCTCAAATTAATTAAATAACATCGCTAACTCAATTCAAAAAAACTCTCTTCCAATTTAGTCATACTTTTGTTCTTTATCAACATTTGCAATAACACACAGAACTTTAAACTTCTTTATAGCATAGATTTGTCTGCTGATAATTCTCGTTAACACTAACTTTAAACTTTCATTTCGGGATACTCGGTTTCACAATATATGGTAAGGACCCTGTCTAGGTCAGTGATAAGGATGATTAATTGTTAGGGCAATTCTGGTAAAAGTCACATTATTATTGAACAGTTAGAAACATTTTCGACACTGGTCCACACAGATACAATTCTAAAGATGAATTAAATGTTTGACCTGTGCAAGTCGGTGCGGTGGATGGCAGGCAGCGAGATAGCGAGAAGCACAGCACACATACAAGCACGGCTAAGGCTCTCACTGCATCGGCACTTTCCTTCTTCTTAGCGTCGTAATCTTTCCAATTTTGTGCCTAAGAATATAGCCATGCCATGTAGTCGTCGGAATCGGCACATCCGAGGCTCAATGGAATCCACTTTTCCTGGATAGCCTCCTCGATACAGTACGTGTTCCTCTGACTGATGCCCAACTCCGACTGTCATACTGAGCCCGTTGTGCCGAACCGCGCCAGTGTGCGTTTTCCCACTCTCGCCTGCCTCCACCTTTTCCCGCTCCCCTACAGGTAGGGTATTCACCACAGGTTTTCTACTACACATATATTAATACCTTTCCTACGTATGGACCAGGCGTATAAAATACAATTTTCACATCTTACAAGAGTTTCAACATTAAGTAAACTTCCCTTTGATTACCACATTACTTGAAATCTAACATAATAATAATATTCATTTCAAAAGTTGCTTATAGTTTCTTTAACATAACGATACGAAAAGAAAAAGAAATTCAAAACATTGCTTACATTAATCTCTCGAAATTCAGAAAGAAAAAAATTTATAATATGTACAATTGTTGTTGTTACACATGCCCCTGTTTCCAAAAAATTTTCTTAAGTCTAAATATTATGGGAACACTAAATCTTACCATTATACAGTGGTTCCGAATCTTTACTTAAATGTCCAAAAAGATTTACACTACATATTTCCTTTTACTCACTGTATATAGGTTTACACTTTTTTAACATATCAAGAATAATTACTTGTCATTTACTCAAGTGCCTTTTGCACAGTCCAACTTCCCATCATAACATTATTAAAATAGCAATTTAATCATTTTTACTAACTTACCCAAGAAATAATTTCAGATTATGGAATATAAACATTTAACTACAAAAAACAAATGCATATTTCGTATACACTATAAGATAATTTGTCGCTGCTTGCTTTGAATAGCAGTCGATTTCCTTACTTACTAAACAAAACACACACACATATATTCAGAAAATTAACTACACATATTTGCTGCCTATTATGCGGATTTGGGCAGTCCTTTTCACTTCATATTGTCACATCCCCTGGATTACATTTACAATTTTCCATCGACTATTTATCTGCCCTCATTGGTATTTGGCAGTCCTTTATATTATGGTTCATACACTGCCCATTTTCATTTTTGACAGTCCCATCTTTTATCTGGCTGATAGCATTTATCCTTCCTTTTCAGTCCTTTTCTCCATACATTTTTACAGTTACAGTACAATTGGTAATCTGAAACTCACATAACTACATTAGCACACTTTCAAGGGTATACAGACATTTACAAAGATTAGTTACATTTAGAATAACTTGGGTTCAGCGTAAGATGCAGCACAATTACTCGTTCCTAGGAACATACAGTTTCAGGTCCACAATATTTCTTACACCTAAAGGTCTTTTGGATTTCGGGTAGATCAGGTAGTAAGCATTATCGTGTGTAATGTTCTGTATTATATATGGTCCATTATAAATATATTTAAATTTGGAAATTTCATGGTTTAGTTCACTAGACTTTTCGTGGGTTTTTAAAAGAACATAATCTCCAATTTTAAATTTTGAAACTTTTAGATTTTTATTGTGTTTTTAGATCTAGATTCAGCTTTTTGCTTTGCCCTTTTTATCACCAATTCTTTCTTTTGATCCAATCCCAAACTTGTACAAGGTGGAAACTCTAGTCTTTTCTTCAATTAAACTTTTACTACTTCTACCTAACAAAGTTTCTTCCGGTGGAAATCCTGTAGTTTCATGATGTAATGTGTTCATGACATTCTCAAAATCCGATATAAATCTGCCCCAGGTTCTATGATTGTGACTGCAGTATGTTCTACACAACCTCCCGACTTCTCGCATGTACCTTTCAACCGGGTTGCTTGCAGGATGGTAGGCTGCAATATATTTAACCTCCACACCATTTTTCTCCATTCCTTCTTTCCAAATTTTGGATATGAATTGGGGTCCATTGTCAGATAGTACTGCCTTGGGTTTCCCGATGGTCCTGAAGTATTCGACCATCCTACTAAATACAGCTTTTGCTGTTGCTTTTTTCAAGGGGTATAATTTCACAAATTTTGAAAATACTTCCAAAATCACCAAAATATATGCACAATATCCCGAAGTCTTTTTGGAGGGGACCATATAAATCTACCGATAATAAGTCTAGGGTGTCTTCAGGCAATGTACTTTGCATTGGTCCCCTACTAGTTTTGTTCGGCACTTTGGCCTTATGACAGACGTCACATGCCTTAATCCGTTCCTTTACCTTCTTACTTACACTACCAGTAATCACCACAACATTATTCAGTTTATCCAAACATTTCTTCGGCCCACTATGCCCCAATGCTAAATGAAAATAATCTATGACATCAGTGTCAAACTGGTGTGGCCAACATACTCTCCATTCCTCAGTGACTAAATCTTTCCTCCTATATAAAATTAATTTATAAATTTTATAATATTTTTTAATTTGAGGATACTGCACACTGTCAAAATTTACCTTCACTGATTTCCAGGTCGAATCCTCATTCTGATGGTCTCTCATATTTTTACATATCTGCTCAATTTTCCTTTTTCCTGAAACTTCTTTCATATACCTTATCTGAAAAGTACCCTCTTCACCATTTTCATTGGGCGCTTCACTCATACCATTAGGCAGTCGAGATAATGCATCGGCCACATAATTCTCAGTACCTTTAACATAGCAAATATCGTAATCAAATTGTTGCAGGTACAAAGCCCAACGATTTAGCCTACCATTAAGTAAACAGCAATCTTTAAGAAAAGTCAAAGCTTTGTGGTCGGTATGTATAATGAGCTTATGGCCCTACAGATAATTTCTAAATTTCTTTAGCCCCCATATAATGGCTAAAGCTTCCTTTTCCGAAATAGTTTAGTTTCTCTCGTATTTTGTTAGGGTTCTACTTGCAAATGCGATAGTCCGGTGTTCGATTTCTTTGCCCTCACAGATTTCTTGGAAAACTTCTATGCCAATTCCATAAGCACTGCTGTCAGTACTCATATGGAAAGGTTTTGACAGTATGGGGTGATGCAAAATATTGTCATTCAAAAGTTCCCCTTTTAAGTTTTCAAAATCTCTCATGCACCCTTCAGTCCACACAAAAGCACTATTTTTCTTAAGTAGATTATTCAAATGAGGACTATTAAAAACTTGCCCCTTGACGAATTTTCTATAGAACCCACATAAACCTAAAAAGGCTTTCAACTGTTTTCTATTTCTAGGAGCTGGACACCCTGATATTGCACTTAACTTCCCCGGATCCTTGCCAATACCGTTCGTAGTAATAATGTGCCCCAGAGGTACAATTTCGCAATTAGCTGAATTCCCATTATTTCCACTAATTTTCTCATACCCTCTTCCAGTAAAAGTATATTCACTTTCTTTTACACCTGAAAATTCATCTTCACTAGAGTCATCACTACTCTCTTCCTCACCACCAGATTCACTTACGTACGCTACTTTTGCACAATAGGGAAAGTTAGTATATTCATTTTCGTCTGTATTTGCGTACCTTTCATCATCTGAACTATCGTCAGAATCCGACCATTCTGGATCGCTTTCAGGTTCTAACATAAAAGCTTTTCTGAGACAGGCACTAAGTTCTTCCTCAGTATTGTCGTCAGGCTTGGATTTTAATTCAATCTCCTCTTTTGGCAAAACGGCCTCATCATCAGCTTTATTTACATCTACTGTGACTTCATATTCAGTGTAATCCTCGTGGACTTTAATTACTTTCAGGTAATCATCTACCCCTTCTCCACGGTGCCTCTCGGTAGCAGCTTGTACTATTGGCGGATTGTTAGCAGAAGTTATTTCTTCGTCAATGCTGAGGATTTCATCCTCCAACTCCTTCCTATCATTAATCTGCGTCCTATTGGCGGCATGCGTACTTTGCGCGGCGCTATTTATTCTCTCCTCTTCCAATTCAGGCCACGTCACCTTATTGACGTCCCTATCATTTCCTTTTCTATTAACTAATTTCTTCGCCTCATACTCGCTTTTAAAATCCTCCCACTCACATTGCTTTAGGCCCTTGTACAGTTCGTCGATCTGCACACGCCAATCAGTTACTTCTGCTAATTCATTTTCGCCTTTTACCTCATTGCAAACACTGCTAACCGCACCTCTCTGTGTACTCACAGTCTCATTTATTGTTTCCTTTGCCACGGAATTATCACTCGTAAAATTTTCATTAGCTCTGACGGCTATGTTCGTACCTACTGCTGCCATATTGCTAGCGGCTTCTTTCCGAACAGATGTTCTGCTAGGCTGGGTCGTTGCCCTCTGATGCTCCACTCGCCTGTTAACATGTAGCGCTCTGTGCGGCAGAGATGACTCATTCTGGCTCGCACCTGATGCTTGTTTCGCCACAACATGTTGCGTCGTTTCACGCCTGTCTCTAACCTGTCTCATTATATTACTGTCGGTCCGGTATCTTTTCTTAAATCGGGGCCGGTATGTGTTGTCCGCTTCCGTTAGGCCCGCAACATTCATGGAAATTAGTTTCCCACGTCGTTATTATTTTGCGCGGTGTACCTTCTACCGCGACCTGGACTATTTCCTCTGCCTCTTCCTCTCTGTATTACATTGACGCGAAATCCATCGCTGTCATTTCTTTCGTCATTGTTTCGGTTCTTACGGTTACCAAAATTTTGATAATTGGCACGACTTGCGCGCCAATGGTCTTCGTCTTCGACTCTTTCGAGAAATGCTTGGAAGCTGCGATGATTGCATCCTACATACCTCTTTGAATCTTCTGGAAGCTTTTTATATAGCTCCCAGATAATTTCTGAATCTGATCTTCTGCCTCTTAAATGCGTCAATTTCCGGTACCAATACTCACAGAAATCTTTCAAATAATTCCTGCCCCTGTTATCATGCTGTTTGGCCATGATGAACTCGCACCATAAATGGTCCTGCTTTTGTTCAGACCAATATTCTTCTGTAAATCTTTGCCTAAATTCTTCGAACGTCATTCGTTCGGTATTTAAATTTATTCCCCAGCGTTTAGGGTCACCTGCTAAGGCGCTAATTACTACATTTATCTTTTCCTGATCAGACAAGTGCTCAGGAAATACTCTCTCGCAATTTTTGATAAAATCTAACTGATGCCACCCGTTATGTTTCTTGGCTGGATCGAAGCGTTCCTCACCTTCTAATAGCTTCGTAATTGGTGTGCCATTACAGACAACACCAGGCCTATCTTTAATTTTGCTCTCCAGATCGAAAATTCTGCCTTGAATTTTCGTAGTATTTTGTTCACAATTTTGAACACATCCGGTTACTTTTTCACCTAAATCCCTTTCAGTGTCTAAAATACCTTTTTCAACTGTGATATTCCGTGTTGATATTCGTTTACGATCTGAGTTTTAAGACCGAAAACTTTTTCGTCTACCTTAATTTCAACCAGAGGTTCTACTTTCTCTTGGATGTTGAGAATTTCAACATCGAATCTACTATTAATGTTTCCAATTTCCTCCTGCATAGTATCCATATTTTTGTTAATGGTATCAATTTCAAATTTCATATTGTTTACCACAGCACTTAAATTACCCATTTTTTGTTCTACCTGTTCTATTTGTTTACTAATTTTAATTCCCTGTCCTTCAACCTGTGCTTTAATCTGATCACTTTGAGTTTTGAGCTGCTGATTAACGTGTGTTTTAAGCTGCTCGTTCTGTGTTTTGAGTTGCTCGTCAACGTGTGTTTTTAGCTGATGGCTCTGTGTTTCAAGCTGCTCTGCAACGTGTGTTTTGAGCTGATGGCTCTGTGTTTTAAGTTGCTCAGTCTGTCCTCCAATTTGTTTGGTTAATTGTTCAAATAAGTCGTTCATGCTTAAAATTTTTACACTGTTTTGTTCTACGGAATCCGTGTGTTCCGGTCCTACTTCATAAGTTTCTTTCGGTTCTTTCTTTATCTGTGGTGAATCAAATATGTCAGTGGATTCGTTCACGTACCCGCTATACTCTACAAAGTCACCCTCTACTTCCTGTTTTGACCCTTGCTGTGTTCGAGACGATCTCGACATTTCAATCTGTTCGTTGACGTGTTCATGGTATTGTATGTACACCAATTGTCTTCCGCTAACGCCATCTGTTATCTGGCCGCGTAAACTCCGGCTACTGCCAGCCGCATTCTCCATTTCGCTTGGCGCATCTACCCCGTCTACGTTTCTGTCCATACTAAATACCAATTACACCACTCTATTATACTTGACTCGCACTGCAGTTTATTTTACTGAACTTTATTGCTATTCGTGCCACTGAACATCCACTGTTCGGTCTTTACGTTAATTTGTAACCGACAACAACTGGATGTCCTGTCACCGGGAAGCCACTTGTAACGCTACTGCCCGCTCGGGCGTACATTAGCTCTTTAAAGCCTGTACTGTAATAAGTTAACGGGCTTCACCTTATAAACAAGGATTTTAGTACATAAGTTGACCGCGTGTACCTAATTGGAAGCAATTCGGACTTATACCCAGTCAGTAACTATAGTGATGCGTCAAGCAAATGTAAAGTATAATTACTCGTTCGCATGGACAAGAAGTACACACAGTAGATACTACCAATGATTAATAATTCGGTCGCCAGCCTAATTAGGCATTGAGTGAGTTTTTCCTTGTACAAGTGGGTGCATGTACAAGCATAATAACACGTAGTAATGTTGCGTTTTATGGCAAAGTTTGGAACCGGAAAAATCCACTGAACTAAAGTTTTCTACTTTTGTACTAATTTGGACGAGCTATAAATACACAACACCACACTGCAATGATTACTACGAACTGCATTTTGTATATTGATCAGACTGAAATCGGGCATAGATTACCCTAGAATTAGCAATCTTGAAAGTACACATACAATGTCACTATTAAGGATGGATAAACACTAATACACTTAAGTTTAATATGGAACTTAACTTTGCTGTTCAAATCTGATCAGTACCCTTCAAGATTTGAAAGAACAGACAAGAAAAAAGGGGGGGGCCCTGAAACTGTTATGGTCGTTATACTGAAACTATTAAATACTGAAGGTAAATTAACACTCAAAATTATCAATCTATGGATAACTACTCTTTTGTCTTACTTCTGAATTATTTAACTGTCATTATTTCTGTCACAAATTAATTAACTAACATCGCTACCTCAATTCAAAAAACCTCTTCCAATTTAGTCATACTTTTGTTCTTTATCAACATTTGCAATAACACACAGAACTTTAAACTTCTTTATAGCATAGATTTGTCTGCTGATAATTCTCGTTAACACTAACTTTAAACTTTCAGTTCGGGATACTTGGTTTCACAATATATGGTAAGGACCCTGTCTAGGTCAGTGATAAGGATGATTAATTGTTAGGGCAATTCTGGTAAAAGTCACATTATTATTGAACAGTTAGAAACATTTTCGACACTGGTCCACACAGATACAATTCTAAAGATGAATTAAATGTTTGACCTGTGCAAGTCGGTGCGGTGGATGGCGGGCAGCGAGATAGCGAGAAGCACAGCACACATACAAGCACGGCTAAGGCTCTCATTGCATCGGCACTTTCCTTCTTCTTAGCGTCGTAATCTTTCCAATTTTGTGCTTAAGAATATAGCCATGCCATGTAGTCGTCGGAATCGGCACATCCGAGGCTCAATGGAATCCACTTTTCCTGGATAGCCTCCTCGATACGGTACGTGTTCCTCTGAACGATGCCCAACTCCGACTGTCATACTGAGCCCGTTGTGCCGAACCGCGCCAGTGTGCGTTTTCCCGCTCTCGCCTGCCTTCACCTTTTCCCGTTCCCCAACAGGTAGGGTATTCACCACAGGTTTTCTACTACACATATATTAATACCTTTCCTACGTATGGACCAGGCGTATAAAATACAATTTTCACATCTTACAAGAGTTTCAACATTAAGTAAACTTCCCTTTGATTACCACATTACTTGAAATCTAACATAATAATAATATTCATTTCAAAAGTTGCTTATAGTTTCTTTAACAAAACGATACAAAAAGAAAAAGAAATTCGAAACATTGCTTCCATTAATCTCTCGAAATACAGAAAGAAAAAAATATGTAATATGTACAATTGTTCTTGTTACAGTAGCATGCCGTGACAGCGTGGACGTGAACCGTATGTGCAGTTGACGGACCTTGAGCGAGGGCGTATAGTGGGCATGCTGGAGGCCGGGTGGACGTACCGCCGAATTGCTCAACACGTGGGGCGTGAGGTCTCCACAGTACATCGATGTTGTCGCCAGTGGTCGGCGGAAGGTGCACGTGCCCGTCGACCTGGGACCGGACCGCAGCGACGCACGGATGCACGCCAAGACCGTAGGATCCTACGCAGTGCCGTAGGGGACCGCACCGCCACTTCCCAGCAAATTAGGGACACTGTTGCTCCTGGGGTATCGGCGAGGACCATTCGCAACCGTCTCCATGAAGCTGGGCTACGGTCCCGCACACCGTTAGGCCGTCTTCCGCTCACGCCCCAACATCGTGCAGCCCGCCTCCAGTGGTGTCGCGACAGGCGTGAATGGAGGGACGAATGGAGACGTGTCGTCTTCAGCGACGAGAGTCGCTTCTGCCTTGGTGCCAATGATGGTCGTATGCGTGTTTGGCGCCGTGCAGGTGAGAGCTACAATCAGGACTGCATACGACCGAGGCACACAGGGCCAACACCCGGCATCATGGTGTGGGGAGCGATCTCCTACACTGGCCGTACGCCACTGGTGATCGTCGAGGGGACACTGAATAGTGCACGGTACATCCAAACCGTCATCGAACCCATCGTTCTACCATTCCTAGACCGGCAAGGGAACTTGCTGTTCCAACAGGACAATGCACGTCCGCATGTATCCCGTGCCACCCAACGTGCTCTAGAAGGTGTAAGTCAACTACCCTGGCCAGCAAGATCTCCGGATCTGTCCCCCATTGAGCATGTTTGGGACTGGATGAAGCGTCGTCTCACGCGGTCTGCACGTCCAGCACGAACGCTGGTCCAACTGAGGCGCCAGGTGGAAATGGCATGGCAAGCCGTTCCACAGGACTACATCCAGCATCTCTACGATCGTCTCCATGGGAGAATAGCAGCCTGCATTGCTGCGAAAGGTGGATATACAGTGTACTAGTGCCGACATTGTGCATGCTCTGTTGCCTGTGTCTATGTGCCTGTGGTTCTGTCAGTGCGATCATGTGATGTATCTGCCCCCAGGAATGTGTCAATAAAGTTTCCCCTTCCTGGGACAATGAATTCACGGTGTTCTTATTTCAATTTCCAGGAGTGTAGTTCTAAGTTCTAGGGGACTAATGACATCAGCAGTTGAGTCCCATAGTGCTCAGAGCCATTTGAACCATTACTAATGGTGGACCACTACTAAACTAGACACGGGGTCATTTTGTCACTTTAATGAAAATTAATATCACTGAAATAGTCTTCAAATCTAGCACGGTGTGAGTAGTTGCAGTTATATGCTTATTATAGTGCACACAAGTTATAAGAATGAAACTTGTAATTCTTGATTACCGTTATTCTGTTATGAAATTTAAATGTGCCTCAAATATTATCAGGGAGACACAAAAACTAATTTGTCAATAGACTCGGATCTAGGCTCACACTCTTTTAGTCGCAACACGATATTAAAAACAGTGCTAGGTATATTCCACGTGAAATAATAAACACTGTTACTTCAGTAGGTAGTCTCTTTAAACTGAATATATCTTCTCTTAATAATTGTACCTTGATGAAACTTAACTGTCCTTTTACGAAAACTTTGTGGAGTGTTTCAAAACCTATGCTCTCTAAATAATTATGCACCTTACAACTCCACAAAGGTTACTGCATACTGAGGGAGATAATTGCTTTTCGGTTCAGCAAAATAGGATGCTCAGAATGATCGTAGCACTTCGGAGAGCACACTGAGCAAGTAAACAACCAAGGATACAGGTTCTCAACAAGTAGTTTACAGAACACAAACTTATTATTGAAAAAGAAGCTGAGTAACTGGTTCATGCAATTATACAGTACTTAGTTGGTAATTTAAGATGAAAGTGGTGGAAACGTTCTCCTGCGCTTTTAAAAAAAAGTGGCAAAACTATCCACGATGCTTGTTGTATAACTATTTCTGAAAATTCTCTTCTAAGCGTCGGCTTTTCGTAGCACAGAGCCAACCAAAGCATGCCATGAATAACAAGCCAAATTACGTCCACATCCGAGGATATATTAAATAATTTGGCAGTTCTTCTTACCTCGCTCAGTTCACAAGATGCGTACACATTGCCTGTTACTCACCGACTGACTCATGCCTAAAGCGAGCATTGTAGTTCGACCGCCAGACTCGACTTTTCTATTCCCGCCAAGGAAGTTCGATGCAGAGAGGCTTACCTCAATGTCCTACAAGATTACAAACCCATACGCCCTATGCTGGAACCAGTGTGACAAGTAAATTTCAACTTTTCCATTCTTTCACGGCACATTGCTTTTGGTATTACACCCATAGATCAATTACAGCTACATAAATTACCAAAAATAATTAATGAAACATTTACATGGAAGTTACGTCATACAGGATGGTTATACAGAAGTCACTTTAAATATAAGGAGGCAAAGAAGTTCGATGGGATCTTTTTAGGTAGTGTCGATAATAGTGGTACAAACCCTTCGCCATTTCTTGTGCAGGTAGAAGAAACGGTTGTAGTACACGGTAATGAGTACGGAAATTCCGATATAGCTTTCAACTGATAGGGTTTGGGAATTACAACCAGAAATATTACTTCCTAATACAGTGCACTACTACCTTGTACAGTGTACATACCTCGACCGCAGAGTGCCTAAGTAGAACATGGCGGCTAATAGCGCAGAATAGCACTGCAGGGAGCCGTAAATAGCGTACAACAGCCTGTTTACGTGAATTCTGTTTCTTTAGCCTTGGTAGATATCCTGCGGTGCATCTCGAATAATACACTCCAGGAAATTGAAATAAGAACACCGTGAATTCATTGTCCCAGGAAGGGGAAACTTTATTGACACATTCCTGGGGTCAGATACATCACATGATCACACTGACAGAACCACAGGCACATAGGCACAGGCAACAGAGCATGCACAATGTCGGCACTAGTACAGTGTATATCCACCTTTCGCAGCAATGCAGGCTGCTATTCTCCCATGGAGACGATCGTAGAGATGCTGGATGTAGTCCTGTGGATCGGCTTGCCATGCTATTTCCACCTGGCGCCTCAGTTGAACCAGCGTTCGTGCTGGACGTGCAGACCGCGTGAGACGACGCTTCATCCAGTCCCAAACATGCTCAATGGGGGACAGATCCGGAGATCTTGCTGGCCAGGGTAGTTGACTTACACCTTCTAGAGCACGTTGGGTGGCACGGGATACATGCGGACGTGCATTGTCCTGTTGGAACAGCAAGTTCCCTTGCCGGTCTAGGAATGGTAGAACGATGGGTTCGATGACGGTTTGGATGTACCGTGCACTATTCAGTGTCCCCTCGACGATCACCAGTGGTGTACGGCCAGTGTAGGAGATCGCTCCCCACACCATGATGCCGGGTGTTGGCCCTGTGTGCCTCGGTCGTATGCAGTCCTGATTGTGGCGCTCACCTGCACGGCTCCAAACACGCATACGACCATCATTGGCACCAAGGCAGAAGCGACTCTCATCGCTGATGACGACACGTCTCCATTCGTCCCTCCATTCACGCCTGTCGCGACACCACTGGAGGTGGGCTGCAAGATGTTGGGGCGTGAGCGGAAGACGGCCTAACGGTGTGCGGGACCGTAGCCCAGCTTCATGGAGACGGTTGCGAATGGTCCTCGCCGATACCCCAGGAGCAACAGTGTCCCTAATTTGCTGGGAAGTGGCGGTGCGGTCCCCTACGGCACTGCGTAGGATCCTACGGTCTTGGCGTGCATCCGTGCGTCGCTGCGGTCCGGTCCCAGGTCGACGGGCACGTGCACCTTCCGCCGACCACTGGCGACAACATCGATGTACTGTGGAGACCTCACGCCCCACGTGTTGAGCAATTCGGCGGTACGTCCACCCGGCCTCCCGCATGCCCACTATACGCCCTCGCTCAAAGTCCGTCAACTGCACATACGGTTCACGTCCACGCTGTCGCGGCATGCTACCAGTGTTAAAGACTGCGATGGAGCTCCGTATGCCACGGCAAACTGGCTGACACTGACGGCGGCGGTGCACAAATGCTGCGCAGCTATCGCCATTCGACGGCCAACACCGCGGTTCCTGGTGTGTCCGCTGTGCCGCGCGTGTGATCATTGCTTGTACAGCCCTCTCGCAGTGTCCGGAGCAAGTATGGTGGGTCTGACACACCGGTGTCAATGTGTTCTTTTTTCCATTTCCAGGAGTGTATGACTGAAAGGTGCTAGAGAGCCATCTTTTTAGAGGTACATCCGGTAGCGAGTCCGTATGAATGTTCTGAGTAATGTCCAAGACAGCACGCATCAGACTTGAGGGAAATACAAATTGACCTGAGAAACAGGCAAATTTCAGCTAGCGTTTTAGTCTTAAACAGTTGCTAGTGGCTAGGCTGAACTATAGCATGCAGATATTTATCCACTCACAGATCAGTGATGAGAAAACGTGTTATTGGATCTCTTCAACACATGCTGCCACACCTGTAACGACGACTGAAACTACAAACAACGGACTGGCAGTTTGTGTAACAAACCGTCGGAGAAACTTTTCCTCTGAGTGGTGAGCGGGCGGCGAAAGAGCCAGAGCACTTTGAAGGTGGTAGGGATACATGGAGTGCCTGTGAAGTAGCATTCGCGACGTACAATCACATTTACTACATGCCACTATTTCGTGTTGAGTGCTGCTACTTCAATCTGCTTAGACTGAATTGGAAAGCGTTCTTTGTAGTCCCCTGTGCGAGCTAATCTTCTTGTGCACAGGTCACGTTTTCTTGTGCTGCCTGTCACATTTTCTCGTGTGTACATGAGAATCATACTTGTACATTATTGATTATGTTGATAGCCTGCCAGGTTTAAACGGAACGCTCATTCAAGACTAATGTGAAATGCACATAAAGGCCAAATGTAAACCTACAGGGTAAAGCTGCGTTCTACCAAAATTACCGTTCGGTATTTTTGACGTAGAAATAGTAGGGAGCACTGGTAGGAAAAGAATTGCAAATGAATGTGTGAGAGGACCTCCTTTCTCTTTCTCCTTTTCTCCTTCTTGGCACATAATTAGAACCACTGATCGTTCAGTGTTAATCCGTAGTGTATTTTTTATCCTTACAAAATATAAATTGCATTATATCAGTAAAATAATTAGCTCCTCGCGTAACTTGTGCGCTTTTATTTAACCAAACCAATTACTTCTGACTCAGATACACTTTGTATGCACAGAAAAAAAAACTCTATAATTATTATTGTTATTTTGCACTCAATAAAACGTCCCTCGTGGACAAAGGGAAGAGTTTCCTATTATAGCTGATAAATACGAAAGCTGTTTCGTAATAAGAGGAACATGTTTTATACAAACTTGATGAAGAAATTGAAGCGATGTTTGGTATGTTCCGTATTTTTCATTAATTTTTCCCCCTTTTAGAGGAAATTCCGTTTTCTGGCGCTATACAACGAGGTTTTTTTTTTACTACAAACTCCCTGTTTCATTTTACAAATCAGCAATATTTGAACAGAACCTGAATTAAGCAATGACAGTTTCAATTTTGCTATAAATACTGTTAATTTTTAGCAGCATACCGGAGGGTAACTTTGTAGATCGAAAATCTTCCATAGGTTATGCAACCCTCAGTCATTTTCTAGACAGTTCACCGCTTCGGATTTCTAGCGAAATCTACTGAGACACTTATTGCAAAGACAGACAAAGCGATCTAAATAAGGTAATGCCCGATAGGTACGCACCACACCTAACGTACAGTGGTGACCAAAGCTACTATGAAAAACTACAGTAGTCTAAGCTTGCTTACGATTTTCAGAACAGCCTGCGGCAGTATTACAAGTCTGCTGGAGGCAGTTACTGGTTAAATGAAGGCTGTGAGAGCCGGATGAAACAGCAGTAATTAACAATAAATGCGCCACGCTGTGAAGGCTGCGTGCTGGAGTTAACAAAATACTCACCTATGTAACAACGAGTCGAGGCGCTCAAATACTCGAAAAAGTCATGTTTAAGCTGACAGTGCCTGTGCAAGCCTACTCTCGCGTACGTTTAATTCCAGTGCGTACCGCGCCCGCTTAGTATGGGAGGAACAGGAGCTCTAGCGAACCGCAAGCAAATATGCGCAGCGCAGGGAGTGATCTTGCCGAGGTTATAAAACACAAAACCTGACAAGAAATCCGGAAGCGCCGCGAGGCCCGGGCGACAGTGGGCCGCGATGGGGATTGGGTTTCGCGAGCGAGCGGCACGTAAGGCCGCCGCTATGAAAGGGCTCCGCGCCGTGTCATTTCTAATTTCCGGGCTCTTACATAATTCATGAGCTACGCGCCGCGCGGCACAGCACACCGCAGCGTTCGATGCTGCCGACACTCGTTCGCCGGAGGCACACACCTGCGGCAACTGTACCCGGTCAACGGGGGCAGGGGGAAGGGGGCAGCGAACTGATGTCCTCACTTTCCTCAAGGTTTTGTCTTAAGCTTCGAGAGTGAATCTCAAACTCATACGTGGAATCTTCCGTACAACTGTTACTATTCCGATAATGTAACAGCATGATCGAAAATTTCCAATTGATCGTCCAATAGTTCCAGAGGTGTCGGCTAACGCTAATGAAAATTCCTTCCACACGTGAGTTTAGTTTCGTTATCTTACTGAAGAAAGCCATTCTTAGAGATCAAGAATTTGTATAGTTACCAACTATCTAGCGGCTGTTACTAGTCAACGGCAGAGACGTCAAGAATTCCAAGATGGCGCTGGCGAGAACTTCAGAAATGCAAGATGGCACTAGCAGGAAATTAAAATATGCAAAATGGCAGTGGCGCAAAATTTTAACAATCTAAGGTGGTGATGACGGTAAATTGGAAAAAAAGTACCGGATGGCGTTGGTGGGATATTAAAAGAATCCAAGAGGGTGGAACTATTCCAATTGCGCTAGCAATCATTATGGCGCAATTTTCGAAAGTATCGAAACAATCCGTATTATTTATCAAAAAGTGTATGTCAAATGCACCAGTCATTTCATATGTGCACGCAAAGCATATAAGCTTATCCACCCCAGTTGCATACAATGTTGCCATGTTCAAAAATAATAATTGCCATTACTCCAGTATGTCCATGTCGAAAAAAAACGTAAACTCACTTGAATTACATAGAAATGGAGCCATGTTCAAAACAGTATTGCCAGCACTACACTATTTTCATGTCAAAAAATATAAAACCTGCACTGGAACTACTTAAATATGGTTCCATTTTAGTCTTAGAGTGCCGATACTATAATGATTCCATGTCGACAAATACATAAACCTCACCTCAGTTGTGTTAAATGCCTCCATGTTGAAAATAATATTGGCTATACTATACTATTTTCATTGTTGAAAAATATGTAAGATTAAACCGATTTGCATAAAACTGTGCGAAGTTGAAAGATATTAGAGAATGTTACTCTGTTTCCAAAGATGATGTAATCTTCACTTGATTTGAGTAAACTGGTGTCATCTTAAAGATATTGCCAATACTACAGTATTATCATTGTTGAAAAACATGTAAGCTTGTCTAAACTGGTGCCCTGTTCAAAAAAAGATGTTTTGCTAAAATTGCTTAAATTGACGCTATTTGTGACCCTTTTATATATACACCTGAATTTAAAGAGTATCCAAGAGATAAGATTTTTTTTGTGCACTGTGTTCAAAAACAAAAAGATAAGGACAATAATTGTGTAATTTATAATATATGCTCGTCTTATACACACATAAACACAGACACGGGCGCAAACACAGACGCACACACACGCGCTCTCTCTCTCTCACACACACACACACACACACACACACACACACACACACACACAGGCTCACAAGAATATTCACTAACGCATCTGCGAATAATACACTCCTGGAAATTGAAATAAGAACACCGTGAACTCATTGTCCCAGGAAGGGGAAACTTTATTGACACATTCCTGGGGTCAGATACATCACATGATCACACTGACAGAACCACAGGCACATAGACACAGGCAACAGAGCATGCACAATGTCGGCACTAGTACAGTGTATATCCACCTTTCGCAGCAATGCAGGCTGCTATTCTCCCATGGAGACGATCGTAGAGATGCTGGATGTAGTCCTGTGGAACGGCTTGCCATGCCATTTCCACCTGGCGCCTCAGTTGGACCAGCGTTCGTGCTGGACGTGCAGACCGCCTGAGACGACGCTTCATCCAGTCCCAAACATGCTCAATGGGGGACAGATCCGGAGATCTTGCTGGCCAGGGTAGTTGACTTACACCTTCTAGAGCACGTTGGGTGGCACGGGATACATGCGGACGTGCATTGTCTTGTTGGAACAGCAAGTTCCCTTGCCGGTCTAGGAATGGTAGAACGATGGGTTCGATTACGGTTTGGATGTACCGTGCACTATTCAGTGTCCCCTCGATGATCACCAGTGGTGTACGGCCAGTGTAGGAGATCGCTCCCCACACCATGATGCCGGGTGTTGGCCCTGTGTGCCTCGGTCGTATGCAGTCCTGATTGTGGCGCACACCTGCACGGCGCCAAACACGCATACGACCATCATTGGCACCAAGGCAGAAGCGACTCTCATCGCTGAAGACGACACGTCTCCATTCGTCCCTCCATTCACGGTTTCCGCGACACCACTGGAGGCGGGCTGCACGATGTTGGGGCGTGAGCGGAAGACGGCCTAATAGTGTGCGGGACCGTAGCTCAGCTTCATGGAGACGGTTGCGAATGGTCCTCGCCGATACCCCAGAAGCAACAGTGTCCCTAATTTGCTGGGAAGTGGCGGTGCGGTCCCCTACGGCACTGTGTAGGATCCTACGGTCTTGGCGTGCATCCGTGCGTCGCTGCGGTCCGGTCCCAGGTCGACGGGCACGTGCACCTTCCGCCGACCACTGGCGACAACATCGATGTACTGTGGAGACCTCACGCCCCACGTGTTGAGCAATTCGGCGGTACGTCCACCCGGCCTCCCGCATGCCCACTATACACCCTCGCTCAAAGTCCGTCAACTGCACATACGGTTCACGTCCACGCTGTCGCGGCATGCTACCAGTGTTAAAGACTGCGATGGAGCTCCGTATGCCACAGCAAACTGGCTGACACTGACGGCGGCGGTGCACAAATGCTGCGCAGCTAGCGCCATTTGACGGCCAACACCGCGGTTCCTGGTGTGTCCGCTGTGCCGTGCGTGTGATCATTGCTTGTACAGCCCTCTCGCAGTATCCGGAGCAAGTATGGTGGGTCTGACACACTGGTGTCAATGTGTTCTTTTTTCCATTTCCAGGAGTGTATTATCTACTCGATTGAATTTCTCATGTAAGCAGTGGGGCTAAGTGATATGCCTGATATTGCCAGCTTCCATTTCTCTCTCTCTCTCTCTCTCTCTCTCTCTCTCTCTCTCTCTCTCTCTCTCTGTCTTTTGTAATGCTTACTCATATGAAACAAACAATATATTACAGAGAAACAGGACGAAAAATCCAAACAAAAGTAGTGTAGATATAAAAGTTATAGTAAAAAAGATTGCTCTCCAAAGAAAAGTTAGATGAACACTTGGTTAACTGTACATATTTACGTACACATTTCATGGTAGATTATCGCATATACTCTAGCGATTATGAGGTACAGTCAGAAATTTCACTGCCCAATATTTAAGCATTTTAAATTTCTGACACATGTATAAAAAAAATATTTACTTCAAGTCGTAACATGCCCCAAGCTATGGTATTCACATCAGGTACATTACAGTTAATATTTTTAAGTGTCTCACATATATACCAAAATAAACTATGAATCACATTTGTTATTTTTCATATTTTCACATTACAGGTCTCACTATACATTGCCCTTCCGACTTCACGATCTGAGTGATTATAACGGCCATTTCCTGTTCACTAACGCATGTCATCAAATGATGACAAATGGTATGAAGACGTTAAACTGAATCGAGCGCTCGTTTCTCTGCTGCCACAGAATATAAACAATACATATAAACCAATTGAGTAGAGTATTGCAGTAATGAACCAAGAGAGGAGATGCAATATTTCTGATTTATCGAAGAGTGTTCCTCATAATTGAAATTTGATGTTGAAGAAATGTTTTCCTGGTGATCGTGTGATCTAGCCAGTCCGCAGGCATTTTTCCATATGAGTATGTTAATTCACTTAGGTTACAAACAACATTTAATGTGTTCACTTTTTTTTGGGGGGGGGAGGGGAATGCTGACCCCAATCTGCAATTACAACTCACAACTTACAATTTCAATTTACAACTTCAGTTTTCTCTCTCTCTCTCTGTCTCCCCCCCCCCCCCTCTCTCTCTCTCTCTCTCTCTCTCTCTCTCTCTCTCTCTCTCTCTCTCTCTCACACACACACACACACAGCCACACACACACACACACACACACACACACACACACATAATAAATTTAGTAATTACCATCCAAGCTAATGTATTCATCTTGTCAAGACGTGAAAAATTTTTATCATCCTCTGCTCAGAAACCTACGTTCCATTGTTCAGCGCTACAAACTGCATGGATCTATGATTGAATCAGATACTGTACTGTTATTTTAACTTCAAAATCCAATGGACATTTCCTGTAACCATCAACTGTCAACCGATTAACAGAAGATACTTTACACCTTTTTCTTTGCATATTATGCATCCTTACTTGGTCATGAGTGCATCCATTTTTGATCACAGAATGACAAATTCCGTAAATCGGTCGCTCTTCAATTCGTCTTTCGTTAATCCAAATTTCTTTTTGTTTAGAAGTGAGATACTGTATCTCTTATTTTCAGGAAAACCTAAACCATCGAACCATTCATGGAGATCACACCTGGTATTCTCACGAATATTTGAAGATTTAATATGGTAAATTAAGTAACTTGTGTTTTTGCCATGCCGTTTTACATGCTTTCCCTGAAATTTGTCTAGTACATATCCCAAATGTCTGTAAAGAGGGCTTTTTGAATATTCATAATATCTATTCCTGCTGCAATGGATTTATCATAAATTACGTTTAGCCTGTTCAACTCAGTGCCAACAAAATTTTCGTTAAATGTAAACTTCTTTGGAAATTCAGTTTAGTTATCGATAATGCTCCATACCTACCTACTTAGGATGTTAGTTTTATGCCTCGCATACTTGGCCTATTATGCTTGACATTATCAAACACATTATTATTTACCAGTCCGAAACACATTTTCTTGAATTCATTGCTTGCATTCATAGTCTTTGTGAAGCAGTTTCAATGTACGGTTTATATCAAGGAGCTTTTTTAAATGATAAAATTGAGTGAAACTTTTTCTATAAACAGTATATGTTACTAACGTTATTTCAGATATGTGTAGTGAATAACATACATAGTTTTTTTATCACATATGGTAGAAATTCTTTCGCTTGTTACTTTCGGGTGGTGGCCATATTATTGATGGACGTTTCGTCAATTCTAAACGAATTTCGTGGATACCCTCAGGATATTCGAGATCCAGTTCTAAATCTTCTCCCATGTTCTCCACACGTAAAATATCAACACTGGAGAAAGCGATGCAAAATAGGACACTGGAAGATACTGGGACATTCCCCAGGCAAAAATGCAGTTCCCATAAAGATGTGTAATTAAGATTCTGCTCTAGTAATTTTCAATAGAGCATCCAGGGCGAGGCGACGTGAACTACTGTGAGGGCCAGGATCTAGATCAGGGCTTCATAACATACGTGCTAGCGGAACAAGCTGTAAGCAGCAACGCGCGAGCACGGAGCAGCGCGAGCACGCTACCCCCACTACCGGACCAGAGCGGAGAGTGGGGAAAGTCACGTGGGGCACACAACAGCTGCCGCCAGTCAATGTAAATCCGCGGCCACCTGCAGGGATATCACTCACGAATTATTACTGCGACAAATGAAACAAATAAAGGAGAATGTACACATGCCACATAATTTTATTAGCTTAGTGTATGCCTCTACATTCGCATTAATTTGTGAACTGTTACACAATAAAAGGTGTCACTGAAGTGTGGGATTCTCGGTTATCTTGTACTTTTTGCCCTTTACAATTGCGTCTATGTTCGCAGTAATTGTTCTTGTGCATTTTAGGCGCAGCGTGCAGTTTAAATTTCGATCAGACAATGCGTTTCTCAGGCGCGTCTTGTTACATTTCATTGCAGAGAACAGTTGTTCACAAACATACGTGGAACGAAACATTGATATTATTGCAGCCGCCAGTTTGTGCAAACGAGGAAATCTATCCTGAGGGAAGTGTCTGTAGAATTCCAAAACGTTTTTCTTGTTCTGAAATTTGTCCCTGTATTCTCTGTCACACTGCAGGTCAATAATTTCTTGCTGCAGCTCAGGACGAATCTCTTAAATATTCGCTGAATATGGAGAGAACAGATCAAAATCTCTGTCTAGTGCTGTCAGATCTTGAAAGTGCTGATCAACTAAACTATGTGAATAACGTTCACAGTGTTTGTGAACATCTTGCATGGATGATAATTTAGGAAAATGAGCTAGATTTCCTGTTTCCAGCTGACTCACCCAAAGTGTCAATTTCATTTTAAAAGCTCGTATTCGATCTATGAAATGAGCAATTAGCAGATCTTTACCTTGTAGTAAAATGTTCAAAGCATTCAGATGGCTAGTTAAATCTGCTAAGAACGCGAGATCACATTCAAACGTGCGCGCGAATTTCCCCTCCCTCCCCTCCCTCCCTACTCCGCGACCATGCACCTGCTCGCGAGCACGTGCCTGAGCAGACGCGAGTACTCGCGCTCAAAACCGGCCAGTTGTTAAGCCCTGATCTAGATCATATGTTTCAAGACAGAGGCCGCGGAAATTTTGAAAATGTCAACGATCAGAAGCACCATAAGTGTAAGATATAAACTGAGATACTCGACTAGTACCTTATACTTCAATACACACCACACACAACGAGATCTTTGGTATTCGCCTTCTGTTACCATTTCACCTTTCAGTAAACTTTTAAACTTCGCAACTGCAAGCAAATTATACTCCAGTAAAAAATATTCATTGCTCATATACACTCAAGGGCCAAAGAAACTGGTACACCTGCACAATATCGTTTAGGGCCCCAGCGAGAACGCAGAAGTGCCACAACGCTAAGTGGCATGGACTCAGCTAATGTCTGTATCGGTGCTACAGGGAACCGACATCAGGAATCTTGCAGGGCTGTCAGTAAATTCGTGGGTGTACGAGGGAGAAGAGATCTCTTCTCAACACCACGTTGCAAGGCATCCCAGATATGTTCAATAATCTTCATGTCTGTGAGTGTGGTAACCAGCGGAAATGTTTAAACTCAGAAGAATGTTCCTGGAACCACTCTATAGCAATTCTGTACGTGTATGGTGTCTCATTGTCTCGATGGAATTGTCCAAGTCCGTCAGAATGCTCAATGGACATAAATGGATGCAGACTATCAGACAGAATGCTTCGGTAAGTGTCACCTGTCAGATTCTATCTAGACGCTTCAGGCGTCCCATATGACACCTACTGCACACGAATCACAGAGCCTCCACCAGCTTAAACAGTCCCCTGCTGACATGCAGAGTCAATGGATCAACGAGATTGTCTCCATATCCATATACGTCCATCTGCTCGATACAATTTGAAACGAGACTTGTCCTTTCAGAAAACGTGTTTCCAGTCATCAACAGTCCAATGTCGTTGTTGAAGGGCCCAGGCGAGGAGTAAAGCTCTGTGTCGGGCAGTCATCAAGGGTACACGAGTGGACCTTCGGCTCCGAAAGTCCATATTGATGATTTTTTGTTTAATGGTTCGTACGCTGACACTTGTTGAGGACGTAGCATTGAAATCTGCAGCAATTTGAAGAAGGGTTGCCGACCACACCGCCGTATTCTGACTGTTTATATATCTCGTTTTTTGAATACGCATGCCTATATTAGTTTCTTTGGTGCTTTAGTGTAATTTTCTTTGAAATCGAATTAGCACAGACAAGGCTCACATCATGCAATAATCTAATGCAGCATAAATACACTCCTGGAAATTGAAATAAGAACACCGTGAATTCATTGTCCCAGGAAGGGGAAACTTTATTGACACATTCCTGGGGTCAGATACATCACATGATCACACTGACAGAACCACAGGCACATAGACACAGGCAACAGAGCATGCACAATGTCGGCACTAGTACAGTGTATATCCACCTTTCGCAGCAATGCAGGCTGCTATTCTCCCATGGAGACGATCGTAGAGATGCTGGATGTAGTCCTGTGGAACGGCTTGCCATGCCATTTCCACCTGGCGCCTCAGTTGGACCAGCGTTCGTGCTGGACGTGCAGACCGCCTGAGACGACGCTTCATCCAGTCCCAAACATGCTCAATGGGGGACAGATCCGGAGATCTTGCTGGCCAGGGTAGTTGACTTACACCTTCTAGAGCACGTTGGGTGGCACGGGATACATGCGGACGTGCGTTGTCCTATTGGAACAGCAAGTTCCCTTGCCGGTCTAGGAATGGTAGAACGATGGGTGCGATGACGGTTTGGATGTACCGTGCACTATTCAGTGTCCCCTCGACGATCACCAGTGGTGTACGGCCAGTGTAGGAGATCGCTCCCCACACCATGATGCCGGGTGTTGGACCTGTGTGCCTCGGTCGTATGCAGTCCTGATTGTGGCGCTCACCTGCACGGCGCCAAACACGCATACGACCATCATTGGCACCAAGGCAGAAGCGACTCTCATCGCTGAAGACGACACGTCTCCATTCGTCCCTCCATTCACGCCTGTCGCGACACCACTGGAGGCGGGCTGCACGATGTTGGGGCGTGAGCGGAAGACGGCCTAACGGTGTGCGGGACCGTAGCCCAGCTTCATGGAGACGGTTGCGAATTGTCCTCGCCGATACCCCAGGAGAAACAGTGTCCCTAATTTGCTGGGAAATGGCGGTGCGGTCCCCTACGGCACTGCGTAGGATCCTACGGTCTTGGCGTGCATCCGTGCGTCGCTGCGGTCCGGTCCCAGGTCGACGGGCACGTGCACCTTCCGCCGACCACTGGCGACAACATCGATGTACTGTGGAGACCTCACGCCCCACGTGTTGAGCAATTCGGCGGTACGTCCACCCGGCCTCCCGCATGCCCACTATACGCCCTCGCTCAAAGTCCGTCAACTGCACATACGGTTCACGTCCACGCTGTCGCGGCATGCTACCAGTGTTATAGACTGCGATGGAGCTCCGTATGCCACGGCAAACTGGCTGACACTGACGGCGGCGGTGCACAAATGCTGCGCAGCTAGCGCCATTCGACGGCCAACACCGCGGTTCCTGGTGTGTCCGCTGTGCCGTGCGTGTGATCATTGCTTGTACAGCCCTCTCGCAGTGTCAGGAGCAAGTATGGTGGGTCTGACACACCGGTGTCAATGTGTTCTTTTTTCCATTTCCAGGAGTGTATATTTACATGTTTGATTTTATACATATGGCGGTACACTTAAAACCCTTTTTCATCTTTCTTGTCATCTACAACCATGCACTCGCAATCAGAATGCTGGATACTACAGACATTCATTCTCGCTCTCGAATACGTGAACTTGCTACATTTTGGGAGGTAACGATATGTTTGAAAAGTTCAATTTGTTTTCATATGGAAATATTTACGAATGCATGCAAAAAAGTAATGTGTCCGAATTTTTTATGTGAAAACTCTTAAACCTTATTAAATAAAACAATTTGTGTTAACATTCTACATCTTTACTTCTAATTCTAGATATTTTTTGCCTTTGCCGCTAAAGGGCTGTGAACTGTAGCGTGGAATTTGGCGGTTTGTAACGTAACTCCGTCGGTGCGTTAAAAACAGTTACTGTCATCGATTTTCGAATTCCAAGAGTTTATCCACACAAGGAGCACACTCTCCTTCAGCATAACAGTGATAAAGCACACACGAGTGTTGTGACATCTGCAGTATTCTGACGCCATGAGTTTACCATCGTCAAATGTCCTCCATATAGTCCCGACTGGGCCTCCTGCGATTTCCGTCTGTTCCTAGTGCTTAAAGGACATCTTTGAGGACTTCTCTTCCATGGTGATGATGCAGTGCAACCCTAGGTGAGGTTGTGGCCCCGTCAACAAATGCAAACATTCTACAGTGGTGGTATCAACGAGCCCGTCTCTCGCTGGGAGAAATGTGCTTGTCACTGGCGTGACTATGTTGAGAAGTAAACTTATTAAGCTTTACCACATAAGAAATTAAGAGGCACTTTTAGCTCTCTGTCGTTGATACACAGTGTCCTTCTTTTTGTTACTGCAGTTTTATTTTCTATCACTTTTGGCAGTTTCGTATATGCTCATCCACAAAATACTTTATTTTCATTTCCATTAACAAGTAGTTGATCTACTTCTTTCTATGCCCAAGTGAAATCTCCCTCCTGAAAAGTGCTCAGTTTCTTTAACAGCTTTTCAACCATATTATACAGTTACATCTGCTCTCTAAGAGTGGACGGTATTAAACTCGCTTTCCATTTACTGAGGTAGGGTGAGATGATGTCGCAACCTAGTGAAAAATAGATTTCAAGAGACTGGTTGGTTCTCTTATGACTCGTTGGACGGGGTTGGGTATTATGGCAGAAAATATGGACTGAAACACAAATGAACTTGTCGAAGTCTAATATAAATGTACACTTCATATGGTAGAATGATTCCACAGAAAGTCGTCACATACACTGAAGCGCCAAAGAAACTGGTATTGGCATGCGTATTCAAATACAGAGGTATGTAATCAGGCAAAATACGGTGCTACCGTCCGCAACACCTAAATAAGGCAGCAAGTGTCTGGCGCAGTTTTTACATCAGTTACGGCTGCTACAATGGCAAGTTATCAAGATTAAAGTGAGTTTGAAAACAGCGTTGTAGTCAGCGCACGAGCGATGGGACACAGTATCTACGAGGTGGCGATGAAGTGGGGATTTTCCCGTACGAGCTTTTCGCTAGTGTACTGTGAACATCAGGATCCGATAGAATATCAAATTTCAGACATTGCTGCGGCCGAAAAAGATCGTGAAAGAACGGGACCAACGACGACTGAAGAATCGTTCAACGTGACAGAAGTGTAGCCCTTCCGCAAATTACTGCAGCTCCCATGCAGAGCCATCAACAAGTGTCGGCGTGTGAACCATTCAACAAAGTATCATCGATATGGGATTTCGGAGCCGAAGGCCTCCACGTTTACCCTTCATGACTGCACGACACAAAGCTTTACGCCTCGCCTGACCCCACCAACATCGACATTGGACTGTTGATGACTGGAAACATGTTATCTGGATGGACAAGTCTCGTTTCAAATTTTATCGAGCGTATGGGCGTCTATACACTACTGGCCATTAAAATTGCTACACCAAGAAAAAATGCAGATGATAAACGGGCATTCATTGCACAAATATCTTATTTTAAAACTGACATGTGATTATATTTTCACGCAATTTGGGTGCATAGATCCTGAGAAATCAGTACACAGAACAACCATCTCTGGCCATAATAACGGCCTTGAAACGCCTGGGTATTGAGACAAACAGAGCTTGGATGCCGTGTACAGGTATAGCTGCCCATGCAGGTTCAACACGATACCACAGTTGATCAAGAGTAGTGACTGGCGTATTGTGACGAGCCAGTTGCTCGACCACCATTGACCAGACGTTCTCAATTGGTGAGAGATCTGGAGAATGTGCTGGCCAGGGCAGCAGTCGAACATTTTCTGTTTCCAGAAAGGCCTGTACAGGAAGTGCAACATGCGTTCGTACATTATCCTGCTGAAATGTAGGGTAGAGCCACGGGTCGTAACACATCAGGAATGTAACGTCCACTGTTCAAAGTGCCATCAACGCGAACAAGAGGTGACCGAGACGGGTAACCAGTGGCACCCCATCACGCCGGGTGATACGCCAGTATGGCGATGACGAATTCACGCTTCCAATGTGTGTTCACCGCGATGTCGCCAAACACGGATGCGAGCATCATGATGCTATAAACAAAACCTGGATTCAGCCGAAAAAATGACGTTTTGCCAATCGTGCACCCAGGTTTGTCCTTGAGTACACGATCGCAGGGGCTCCTGGCTGTGATGCAACGTCAAGGGTAACCGCAGCTATGGTCTCCGAGCTGATAGTCCATGGTGCTGCACACGTCGTCTAACTGGTCGTGCAGATGGTTGTTGTCTTGCAAACGTCCCCATCTGTTGACTCGAGACGTGGATGCACGATCCGTTACAGCGATGTGGATAAGATGCCTGTCATCTCAACTGCTAGTGATACGAGGCCGTTGGGATCAAGCACGGCGTTCCGTATTACCCTCCTGAACCCACCGATTCCATATTCTGCTAACAGTCATAGGATCTCGACCAACGCGAGCAGCAATGTCGCGATACGATAAACCGCAATCGCGATAGGCTACAATCCGACCTTTACCAAAGTCGGAAACGTGATGGTACCAATTTCTCCTCCTTACACGAGGCATCACAACAACGTTTCACCAGGCAACGCCGGTCAATTGCAGCTTGTGTATGAGAAATCGGTTGGAAACTTTCCTCATGTCAGCACGCTGTAGGTGTCGCCACCGGCGCCAACCTTGTGTGAATTCTCTGGAAGGCTAATCATTTGCATATCACAGCATCTTCTTCCTGTCGGTTAAATGTCGCGTCTGTAGCCCGTCATCTTCGTGGTGTAGCAATTTTAATGGCCAGTAGTGTAGACATTGAGACAACTGCAGTGATTCATGGACCCTGCCTGTCAGCAGGGGACTGCTTTACCTGGTAGAGGCTCTGTAATGGTGTGTTTCGTGTGCAGTAGGTGTGACATGGGACGCCTGAAACGTCTAGATACGACTCTGACAGGTGTCACGTACCTAAGCTTTCTGTCTGATCACCTGCATCCATTAATGTCCATTGTGTATTCTGTAGGACTTGGGAAATTCCATCAAAACAATGCGACACCAGACACGTCCAGAATTGCTATAGTTGGTTCCAGGAACATTGTTCTGAATTCAAACACTTCCGCTGTCTACCAAACTCGCAGGCATGAGGATTGTTGAACCTATCTGTGATGCCTTGCAGCGTGGTGTTCTCCCTCGTACTCTTCCGATTTATAGACAGCCCTGCAGGATTCCTGGTGTCTGTTCCCTGCAACACTATTTCAGACATTAGCCGAGTGTTCGTATTGCTGCACTTCTGCGTGCTCGCGGGGGCGCTACACGCTGTTAGGTGTGTGTAGCAGTTTCTTTGGCTCTTCAGTATAAATCGAGATAGTAGCCTGAAGTGTGTTCGGTATAACAACAAGTCCTACCTGAGTTTTATTCATTGTCTTTTAATAATCTGAAGCCTGACTCTGTCACACTTGTACTCGCGACTCTCTCAACAAACCTGACTTCAGACGTAGACCATACACAGAAAACTCAGGAGACTCGAAATATGAAGCGAGAACGCTGGAGTCCGAAAGCTAGAGAGAGGACATTCCTTGCGGCGGTCTCTTATCGGCATCGTGTATGGCAATGGCGGTTCTGATCCAAGGGGCGTGTCCCTCAAGCAGCCGGCGGTTTGAGGAAATGGTCAGTTTGGACTTACTCTCATGGTAACCTGTATAACGCCTATTATTAATTTTGTATAGCGGAATGATCACCCTGCTTGGTACCGATTGCTGATGATGCGTCAGATCTCACGACCACTGTTCTCAAAATCATAAAAAGAGGCATCCAAGTATTGTCTTGGTTTCTGAAACCCAACCCTTTTAAATGTCACACCTGTAATTGTTTGACATTTAATTGTGCATTCATCAGCAACTCATTAAAGATCACGGGTAGGATTTAATTCATGCACTTCGGAGATGGTACCCCCATTATTGTGAACCTGAATTTTTAATTTTGTTTGTGCACACTTACCTGTGCTGAAAGCATGCCGTAATTTTTCATACGGGCATGCAGCTCTATCGTATGGTTATATGATGATGGCGTCCTCTTTGATAAATTATTGCGGAGATAAAATAGCCCCCCCCCCCTCCTCCACCCCCCATTCGGATCCAAGCGCGGGGACTACACAGGAGGATGTCGTTATCACGAGAAACAAAATTCGACCTCTACTGATCGGAGTGTGAAATTTTAGATACCTTAATCAGGAATGTAGGTTAGAAAAGTTATAAAGGGAGATGGGTATGTTAAATTTAGATATAATGGGAATCAGTGAAATTCGGTGGCAGGAGGAACAGGACTTCTGGTCAGGTGAATATAGGTTTATAAATACAAAATGAAATAGGGGTAATGTAGGAGAAAGCTTAACAGAGAGTAAAAAAAAAAATGGGAAAGCAAATAAGCCACCATGAACGCAATATTGTAGCCAAGATAGGCAGGAATCTCACATGAACCACAGTAGTATAAGTTTATATGCTAACTAGCGCCACAGATGAGGGGGAAATTGAGGACGTGTATAGTGAGATAAAAGAAATTATTGAGATGGTTAAGGGAACTGAAAATTTAATATTGACGGGGGACTGGAATTCGATAGTAGGGCCGGCCGATGTGTCCGATCGGTTCTAGGCGCTTCAACCTGGAACCGCGCGACTGCTACGGTCGCAGGTTCGAATCCTGCCTCGGGCATAGATGTGTGTGATGTCCTTAGGTTAGTTAGGTTTAAGTAGTTCTAAGTTCTAGGGGACTGATGACTTCAGAATTAACTCCCATAGAGCTCAGAGCCATTTGAATCATTTTTCGATATTAGGAAATGAAAGAGAAGGAAAATATGAACTTGGGGGAAAGGAATGAAACAGGAAACAGCCTGGTACAATTTTGCTCAGAGCATAATTTAATCATAGCTGACACTTGGCTTCTGAATAATGAGAGAAGGTTGTATACATGGAAGAGACCTGGAGACACCGAAAGGTTTCTAGTTGGTTATACAATGTATAGACAGACATGTAGGAAACAAATTTTAAATTGTAAGGTATTCCCAGGAGCAGATGTGACTCTAACCACAATTTATTGGGTATGAACTACAGATAAAAACTGAAGAAACTATGAAAAGGCAGGAATTTAAGGAGACGGGCCGCGGATAAACTGGAATAACCAGAAATTGTAGAGGGTTTCAGAGGCATCATTAAAGAACAGTTGACAACAATGGGGGGAAAGAATACAGTAGAAGATTGGGTAGCTTTGAAAGATGAAATAGTGAATCCAGCAGAGGATCAAGTAGGTAAAAAGACGAGGTCTAGTAGAAATACTTGGGTAAGATAAGAGATATTGAATTTAGTCGATGATAGGAGAAAAAACAAAACTGCAATAAATGAAGCGGGTGAAAGGGAATACAAACGTCTAAGAAATGAAATTGACAGGATGTGCAAAATGGCTAAGCAGGAATGGTTAGAGGACAAATGTAAAGATGTAGAAGCATATATCACTGGGGTAAGATAGGTACCGGCTACAGGAAAATTAAAGAGACCTTCAGAGAAGAGAGAATCACCTGTACGAATATCAAGAGCTCAGATGTGCGGGCTTTCAAAAAATGGGAATGTGTGGTGCGGCCTTCAACTACGCACCCTCTGACTGAGAGTTGAAATATTAAAAGTTTTGGCTGGTTTCGTTGTCTAAGGGCTGGGATACGTAGTTGCCATATTACAAGCCAAATACTGCTGTGTCTACAGTATACAATATGAATATACACATGAATCGAGTAGTCGAAGTTTCCTATCACTTGGCAGTTGCGAATGTTGCGTAGAAATTTATAAATGAAAGACTGAAATTAAGTAAAATCTGCAGGTATTATCTTAACGACTTTAAACGATGAGTACGATAGTAGAAGTACTTTTTAAGAATGTGGTATATTTCTGCAAAACATTTATTGGTGTCTGTGGTCCAGCAAATTGAGTAAAATATAAGTTGAATAACAGGGAAACAATGGATTCCTACTGCACATAATTAGTTATGAACAACAATATAGCTCGCGAGATATTCACTTCTGAGCGCACACTATGTCTTCACTGCAGCAGCCATGGAAATCTCGCAAGTACACAAGTCGGCACTCCGAAGTATTTCTGTCTCTCGCGATCACACGCAAACTGTTCCATGCCAAGCCTTTCCCGCGACTGCGCATCCGTCGCGCTGTCACGTCCAGCACTCCAGGTGTCCTGTGCGACTCTCCTCAACTGCCCTGTCCTCTCTCGAAACGATGCTCTTCTCCCACTTACATCCAGTCTCCCCATTCACGAGCGTTGTGGTTGGCTAGAGTGCTCCCACCAGATCTTCAAGCCAACGCACATTCACAAGCATAACGAAACATTTTCGAAATACTGGTTTTACATTTAAATAACTTTCAGTTAAATAAATATTTCTATGGCTGGACCATAAACACACTCTACCACACATTATTAAATACATAAACAAATTAAATAAACATATACCAAAGGAATAGTGTAACACCATAGCTGAAATGCTTTACTGATTTATTTTGCCTTTTGTTTTATTTAATGTTACATCGTTGAGCTTCTGTAAATATGTTTGATTGAATCGAAAACACAAAATTGTATACTCTTTTCTTTGTTAAAACTTTGATGTCATGGTTTGATTCTATGCAAAGTAGTATATCTGTCATTTAAATTCTTTGTCCCAATTGGAGGCAGAAAAAACATACTGTATACAGGGTTTTACAAAAAGGTACGGCCAAACTTTCACGAAACATTCCTCACACACAAATAAAGAAAAGATTTTATGTGGACATGTGTCCGGAAACGCTTAATTTCCAAGTTAGAGCTAATTTTAGTTTCGTCCACCTACGCTCAATGGAGCACGTTATCATGATTTCATACTGGATACTCTACCTGTGCTGCTAGAACACGTGCCTTTACAAGTACGACACAACATGTGGTTCATGCACGATGGAGCTCCTGCACATTTCAGTCAAAGTGTCCGTACGCTTCTCAACAACAGAGTCGGTGACCGATGGATTGGTAGAGGCGGACCAATTCCATGGCCTCCACGCTCTCCTGACCTCAACCCTCTTGACTTTCATGTATGGGGGCATTCGAAAGCTCTTGTCTACGCAACCCCGGTACCAAATGTAGAGACTCTTCGTGCTCGTATTGTGGACGGCTGTGATACAATACGCCATTCTGCAGGGCTGCATCAGCGCATCAGGGATTCCATGCGATGGAGGGTGGATGCATGTATCCGCCCTAACGGAGGACATTTTGAACATTTCCTGAAACAAAGTGTTTGAAGTTACGCTGGTACGTTCTGTTGCTGTGTGTTTCCATTCCATGATTAATGTGATTTGAAGAGAAGTAATAAAATGAGCTCTAACATAGAAAGTAAGCGTTTCCGGACTCATGTCCACATAACATATTTTCTTTCTTTGTGTGTGAGGAATGTTTCCTGAAAGTTTGGCCGTACCTTTTTGTAACACCCTGTATATTTGGAATTTGTTTAAATAATTTTGTTTAGAACTACCTATATGTGCAAATGATATGTTTGCTATTATGTAAACGGCTGACCTTCACTTAGAATTCTTAGTTATCTTGTGTGTAAGAGATAGTGTGGTTCCCCTTTGGAAGGGAACTGAGTAGAGCGCGCAAATTGTGGTTGGCCTAGGTAGAAAAGGTGGAACAAGAGTCATTCGGGGACGAGCTACCAAACTGTACACTGCCCATGTAAAAGTTGTATATTGTGCTGGTTCCGAGAGAGGCTTTTCCTGCCGCTTACTAATGCCTCGGATGGATGGATGAAGAACCGGAGCTATTCTGGAATTGATGTCTACCATCGCCACCAAGAAATGACAGAGTCCGGCAATTCTACCTGCACATCCATCTACCAACACGCAGTTGCCACCACATTGCGCAAACACTGTAATGGAATAATATAATAATGTACAATGAAGAATCAGCTTATTTGATGTGTTAGTGTGCTCAAATATAAGGTAATTTATACCTGAATTTATGTACCTACCTTGATTTTTTCCTTGTCATAACATCTCTCAGGATCCTCTTCGTTTGAACTAAAGTGATTACCGATTGTCCCTAGTGAAAGAACATTAAAGCCCAGTGTTTTGCTAATTAATGCCTCTTGAACATAGTAAAAAGAAAGTTAAAGTTAATGTGGCAAGAGAGTGAGTTATAGTAAATGATGCTTGCTGAAAATAATTTTCCTGTTAAAACTGCTTATTAATGTGTTGTTGCCAACTTCAAAATTAAAAGTTCTTAAGACTGAGACTTATAAATTTTTGATTAGTTAATGATCATAGTGCTGTCTGTAGTAAATTTTAAAAGGTGAGTCAGTTTCTTGTATATTTGTCAACATTGTGTCTCACTGCAGTAAAAGTTGTGAATTGCAGTTGTGGAAAGTTGGATGCTTGCTAAGCACTTGTTTCTTTTGGGTATTGTAACTGCATATTAATAGTGTAATAAGATCCACAGGTTGTTCTTTACCACTATTTGAGAAACCAATTATTTCTTTATTCAAAAGACAGTGATAAGTAACGTGTTAGTGAATTCCATTTAACTTTTATTCTAAATAGAATAGTATTTAGTTGAGAGATGTTTAACCTGTGACCAGTTCATAATTTTGCAGTGAACTACATTTATAATTTTACGTCAGCTAGGAAAATTTTTGAACAATAATACTTAACCTATGTCCAATTTATCATTCAGCAGTCAATATTAATAGTAATGTTATTAAACTTATTCAGTTTGAATAAGCCCTGAAAGTAATAGTGTGTTCCGGTATCTGTTATGCAAATAGTCTGTCCTGCTCTGTCAGCCTCCAATCTTAACCGTGAACATATGTAGGTGTCTGAGTTCATTGCACTCGCGTGTGGCAAAATATGGGTTATGTTTGTCCGTAAAAGTTACTAACACCTATTTTCTTAAACAAGAATGTTAATCATTCTCTTTCCTAATTAGACTGACGATCGTTTTCTTTATTATTTAAACAGTGTAGACAGGCAAAAATATTCTTTGTTACTGTTCGAATATTTACGTAATTCTGACTTTTATTTCCGATAAGCCACCTCCGTTAGGTACAACACGGTCAACATAACAAAATTCGTAGTGTTATAATAGCAACAAAAAGGAAGGCCAGTAGCCTAATGTCTCTGTGCTTTCTAAAACACAGTAAATATTTAACAATTTCTTCATGAATAGTATATATCGGATATAAACAAAGACATAGGTGAATAAATATATTTATAAGCATGCTGCTACCTTTTTTTCGGTAACTCTGGAGTACTTGTGGCCTGACGCGAACGATAGTAATCGGCCACTTTGACCTTCAATAAGTCATGTAGTATTCAAGTTAAATGCCTGTAATTTATACCAGTTTAGGCTTACACTAAAAGCTTTCTAAAGACATGTCGATCGACGAAATTGGATGAAGCGTTTACATTTTGGAAATTCGATGCTGGGTGTTATTAAACTTTAAACTAATAAAGATATTGAAAATTTGATTATAGCATCAGAATCGTCGTACAGATAATGGTAATGTACATGTTTCTTTTTGAGGTATCATGATTCATCTGGCTATTATCAATTTCTATACGAACTGTGAAATGTCGGCCTTGATGGTTTCACAAAGTGCACTATCTTTGGCTCTCCCAGCGTACAAGTCTCTATCATCGACACAGCGTCACCAAGGAATTCCCAGCCACATGCTCCCTGCACCCATAGCCAACGTTCGGCACCACGTGGTGGCTGCTGGGCCCCGGCTTGCCGAGAGGCTCTTGCGGCCACGCCAACTCCGAACTTATAATATTGTCAGGGCGCCACAACTCGTCGGTTACCTTACAGATCGGGGACCAATGCTAAGCAAAGAAGGGAAAGAAGAAAGGGGGAAGGAATATATAGAGCGTGAGAGAGATTATAGCATTAAAAATTAAAAATATGCATTACTTTTACATAACAACAAGATTCAATTCGAAGTCGAAATAAGTATTGCTCTATTTAATCAGTTTAAGACTGAACATTTTAGAAAAACTGAACATTTTAGAAAAGTTGAGTACACATAATGATTTTTGCACGCTGATTACGAAATAAAATAGCCACCATTGATTTGAAATGATCAAGAACTAGATGTTGTTGTTGTTGTTGTTGTGGTCTTCAGTCCTGAGACTGGTTTGATGCATCCCTCCATGCTACTCTATCCTGTGCAAGCTTCTTCATCTCCCAGTACCTACTGCAACTTACATCCTTCTGAATCTGCTTGGTGTATTCATCTCTCGGTCTCCCTCTACGATTTTTACCCTCCAAACTGCCCTCCAATACTAAATTTGTGATCCCTTGATGCCTCAGAACATGTCCTACCAACCGATCCCTTCTTCTAGTCACGTTGTGCCACAAATTTCTCTTCTCCCCAATCCTGTTCAGTACTTCCTCATTAGTTATGTGATCTACCCATCTAATCTTAAGCATTCTTCTGTAGCACCACATTTCGAAAGCTTCTATTCTCTTCTTGTCCAAACTATTTACCGTCCATGTTTTACTTCCATACATGGCTACACTCCATACAAATACTTTCAGAAACGACTTCCTGACACTTAAATCTATACTCGATGTTAACGAATTTCTCTTCTTCAGAAATGCTTTCCTTGCCATTGCCAGTCTACATTTTATATCCTCTCTACTTCGACCATCATCAGTTATTTTGCTGCACCGAGCGAGGTGGCGCAGTGGTTAGACACTGGACTCGCATTCGGGAGGACGACGCTTCAATCCCGCGCCCGGCCATCCTGATTTAGGTTTTCCGTGATTTCCCTAAATCACTCCAGGCAAATGCCGGGATGGTTCCTCTGAAAGGGCACGGCCGCCTTCCTTCCCCATCCTTCCCTAATCCGATGAGACCGATGACCACGCTGTCTGGTCTCCTTCCCCAAAACAACCAACCAACCAACCAGTTATTTTGCTCCCCAAATTTCAAAACTCCTTTACTACTTTAAGTGTCTCATTTCCTAATCTAATTCCTTCAGCATCACCCGACTTAATTCGACTACATTCCATTATCCTTGTTTTGCTTTTGTTGATGTTCATCTTATACCCTCCTTTCAAGACACTGTCCATTCCGTTCAACTGCTCTTCCAAGTCCTTTGCTGCCTCTGACAGAATTACAATGTCATCGGCCAACCTCGAAGTTTTTATTTCTTCTCCATGGATTTTAATACCTACTCCGAATTTTTCTTTTGTTTCCTTCACTGCTTGCTCAATATTGAGATTGAATAACATCGGGGAGAGTCTACAGCCCTGTCTCACTCCCTTCCCAACCACTGCTTCCCTTTCATGTCCCTCGACTCTTATAACTGCCATCTGGTTTCTGTACAAATTGTAAATAGCTTTTTGTTCCCTGTATTTTACCCCTGCCACCTTCAGAATTTGGTAGAGAGTATTCCAGTCAACATTGTCAAAAGCTTTATCTAAGTCTACAAATGCTAGAAACGTAGGTTTGCCTTTCCTTAATCTAGCTTCTAAGATAAGTCGTAGGGTCAGTATCACCTCACGTGTTCTAACAAGATAACTAATAACAAATTTTACCTATAGTTTGGTACAATTAATGGTCTTTAGGAACCACTCAGATATCTGACATTGTCGAGGGGATGAAATTTATCTGGCTGGTGTCTACCACTGATGGTTTATCTGAAAACTTCTTCTGAGCTCTGTGGAATATTGCAGAAATGTAACTTGTCTCTTCGATTGAACTGTGTTTCGGCTTAACTTACTTTGCTATCCATCCAATGGCACTTGATTTGTTCTCTCGGCCGAACAGAGCATCAGGTGGTAGCATTCCTTTGATCAGGAAATTCCAGATTCACTTCCAGTCTCTGTGCCTCTCAAGTCGTTACATCCTGTTTGTGTGAGCACATGCATGAACCGATATGTCCAAACAAGCATATGGAGGTTTACATAAATCCCCAGAAAATTGCGTTCCTATCACCTAATGCTAGGTACAAAGGGAGCAATGCCACAACTGCATGCTGTCTACTGGCTAGAGCCGCACCCATACTGGCTGGGAGAGGACTATAGACCCACATCTCATCATGGTGGTGTGTGAACAGTAAGTTCTACGTCTCTCACGGGATGCCTTCTCACTTTCTTAAAGTAGCCAAATCCCTCATCACCTTGAAAGTATCTTAAGGCAGCAGCACAGAGGAGCTGTAAATATCAGGTTGATACTTTCTATAGCTTTATAAACTCGATAATACAGCTGATTTTATTATGATGATCATCTCTCCCTCACTAGGTGGGAGATTGTAAGTTCATTGGAAGATTTCACTGCGACGAGAAAACGCCTTATTTTCTCTCCAAGTTGCAAATAATATCTGTGGTACTCTCGCCCTCACTTTCACCTGCCCAGCAGAACGCCATTTATTTAAAATTGATTGGAAAATAAATGAAATTGCTGATGAGAGTGCCTTCGCATGGTGAGTAATTTTATCGTGCAGTCTGGTTACACTCGCCAGGTAACACTCTTTCCGCTTTTGTAGGAATGTGATACGTTTTTAAGCTCTGATTTATAACTATGTAAATAGACTGTTTGAGTCTGATTCTGTGTAATTGCTAGTGATTTGAAAGTAGATTTCAGAAAGCAGCTTGGGATGTATATGGAGCAGAAGATTGTTAATTTTTGAAGGAGTATTGCATTTAAACAGCCGCGATAGTCGTTTGGGACATATGTTACATGCATGTGATTCCATTGCACTAAGGGATTACTGGATATTTTTGTCTTTCTATGCCAATTACCTTTAAAAATTAGAATGCATTCTGTACGCATGTATACGACATGTAAGACTTTAGTTTTACTGGAAAATTTGTTAGTGGCAGCAGGGAGTACCACAGTTAGCATCATGGTACTTAAATAGCCCTGACAGACTTTTGGAAATTGAAATACAGGTATCTCTTTCCATTGCACCGCTGGTTTACTGGGTACTTTTTCTCTTCCTAAGCAAATTGATTTTCGAAATCATAAGGGGATCTACACACATGTATATGGAACAGAAGACTGTAGTTCTAGTAGCACTTATGTTAATGGTGGGAGGGAGCACCACACACAGCATATCTTTACTTAAATAGCCTTGACAAACGTTTGGTAGCCCTGTTACAGACATCTGAATCTACTGCTACGCTGGAATGGCTGTATTTTCATCGTAAGCTGATTAAATTTCAAACTCTAGATGAAATCTTATAAGCAGTTATATGGCATGTAAGGCTCCAGTTGGTGGCATGCTTCACACAGCATCATTGTACTTTTTGTATGCTTTGAATTCCACATTTGTTGCATGCAAAACCAGTTGGAGTAAGTATACCATCCTGCAATCAAATTTCGTTTTAACTTACAATGACTGAATTATCGAAATCAAGAACAGCATATCAGCAAATCTCAATGCTCCCACTATGTTTAGCAACCCAGTACCACACATCTATTCCCACTCCACTGTAGCAGATGCCACTTCCTGCAGACCAAGTGAGTTCAGAACACTTTGATGCTTTATAAAAATGTCCTGTGGTGACTCTCGAGCGACTAATTTTAAAGTGGCAACGCCAGGCACAATGAGTACTGATTCCTTAAGACTGCTGTGGCCAAAGATGAGGATGCTGATACAGAATGTGTCATACTTAGCCATCAACTTCCCCTGATATATATATATATCAGTTTCCTGTACAGCTTCTCCCATTCTATTTGAATGAACCCCACTTAGTACCTCACTACACATTCTCAATTTCCACTATAACTTCGAGGTCGTGTCAGCTGCTCTCCCAACATTAACATGCATAGACCAATTTGTGGTTAAATAGTATATACAGGTGAACAGTACCATCGAGTCAACACTCAATACTCGACACTTCACGGTCGCTGTCTACCAATTCTTGGCTGATCTATGAAGCAGAAGCACATTTTGATAGGACCACATAGGTTGGTCCATTCGAACATGCGGCGGGAATAAAATTTCTTGGAAATACGATGTTTTTCTCTTGGAAAGATAGAGTTGATTAGGATATGTACGGAAAAATGCAGAAAAATTTTTACCTGATCAGCTTGTGAGTCTGGGATATGTGGGTGATAGATAATACTGGTGTGATGAACCTATCTCCATGCACTGCACAGCCACTTGCAACGTATTTGTTTTAGATGTGGGATGTTCGTAGGTGGTGGACTTGCCTGCAAGAATGTGGGGAGACATGTGGTGGAATTGGTAGTTGACTTGAACGCTGCTAACTCTATTGCACAATAACAGTACTAAAATGCCGTACACATTCATCAGGACACTCAACTGCTTTAAAATGCCTAGCAGTAAGTACATGGAGCGGGCTGAAGCAGAGTGCATATGTCTGATTTAGATTCGTTTCTTGGCATCTTACATGAATAATCCTAACACTATGAAATGACGAGTAAGTGAGGTAAGCATCATACAATTCATCTGCATGGGTTTATAAGGGTATGTGATCAACCCATTAAGATGTGACGTCGTACGAGGCGAGTGACCAAAATTCCCGTTGGTATGTCACCTGGAGATGTTTCAGCACAATTAGGATCGAGGTGTAAGAGGTACTAAGATGACTGCAGTTGTTGGAGGAAACAATGACATTGATTTGGTCTTGTTGTACTCGTTGGTTAGTTGGCTCTCTATTTACAGTAGCTGAATGAGTGATACTGTTAGATTTGTATTATGGAGATGTGCTCAGTCTGAAAAAAGGTGATATATTTCTCACGAAAAGCCATGCTATCAGTGAAGGCTCTGACAATATGGCTCTGAGCACTATGGGACTTGGCATCTGATGTCATCAGTCCCCTAGACTTAGAACTACTTAAACATAAGGATATCGCACACATCCACGCCCGAGGCAGGATTCGAACCTGCGACCGTAGCAGCAGCGCGGTTCCGGACTGAAGTGCCTAGAACCGCCGGCCACAGCGGCCGGCCTCTGACAATTTTACACTGTCGTAGTTATAGCGCGTTAATCACACGAGTACGATAAAGGACATTAATTCACATACAAGGCGATGTTTATAGACAATCATTCGCTATTAATGAATGAATACTGTGCATGGTTGTCACTTTCCTGTTGTACGTTAGTATGCCATTTCTCTCGTTGTGACAGGTCTCTATATAGTCAGTGATGGGTGGAGGACTAGATAACAGATAGAAACTAATGGAATAGTGCTGGCGGAACATAATGAGATTTCAAGAGAATTAACCTAGGGTTGTGACGTGGAGGGGGACTTCCCTTATTTGTTGGAATCACGTGCAGTCAAATGTTATACATCGGACACTGGAATGTTCGTGAGAATACGACAGATAAGCGATACTCTGACGAAAGGGGAACTAAGAGTGTGTTCTATGCCGCTTCTTCTAGGTGTTGTGGGGAAACATATTAAATCCTCTCATCGAGTGAAGTGACTACATGAGGAAAAAAGCGGATAATATGAAGATTTTACCGAAAGACAATCAGCAACAGAAGATCCATCTTTCCTTTTCTCGATGAAAAAGAAACAACATTGTTCCGTGAGTTTTGTGTGACTGAGTCTTATTGCAACCCTTGTTCACTAAAGTACGAGCAGCTCTTATCGGCTCGCCATCTTACTTACAACTATTCATGACGTCGCCTTTCCAGCTTAGATCTTTTTTAATATGTGACTTGTAAGTACTGCATCTTTTTCCAGTCAGTATAAACTTTAATTTTATTAATTTATTATATACTTAATATGTTTTGGAACAGTTAGTCTAATTCTGATGACGATGCTCATAGTAGCGTCGAAACCTGGTCAATGTTGACTTAATATTTGTGACCGAAGGGCTTATTTGTTCTAATACAATTCTGACACGGTCACTGAATCTTAGCAGCTATGTTCAAAGTTTTACATTTCCATTTGAGTTGTCTAAGCATGCAGCCACTGATTTTGGGGTTGCCAGTAGGAATACTTCTAAAGGACTGTATTCTGAGGGAAACCCAAGTCTGCCGGCTCATACATCTGTCGATAGCAGCGGGGTGATGGTGACTACTGTTCGCATGTGGGCTGGTGGTGGTGGCGGGGATGGGGGCAGAGGTGCAGCGGGGGTAGAGAAGCGAGTGAAACATCCTACTGCCCCCGTAGACCAGCAGGTCAAAGCAGTATTAGTTCGGGAGCAGTATACCAGAATTCTAAGTGACTTACTTACATAAGCTTGAGAAGTCAACTGACAGACAGAATGTTATTAGTGATGGATACATTGTCATTTGACGATGGTTACCACCCACTTTGGTATCACAGGAAGTGACAGACACGTCACAGAAGTGTCAATAAAGGTTACCTGGCGAATGTAATCCTATTGCAGGAAAAAGATTACTTATTATCCAAAGGTGCTCTCATGATCAATTTAATTAATTAGTCAATCAATTTGATATCAGTTATGTGCCACCGGGTTGATGGACGCGAGGGCAAGAGAACCATTGTTTTTTCATAGCGGCGCAATCTTTCAACAGAAGTTCAATCTCCCAGCTACACAGTGAGAGTCTTATTTTTTTTATTTTACACGTCTAGTTCCATAGGACGAAATTGAGGAGCAAATCTCCAAGGCCATGGAACGTATCAGTGAATGAAATTAGAACATAAAAATAATGACAGATAAAATAAAATGTTTATGAACCTAAGAAAGACAAGCCATAAGTTTAAGTAAACGCATTCAGCAATGTAATACAGGAATTAGCTTAATTTTTCCAGAAACTTCACGACAGAATAGAAAGAGTGACCCGTGAGGAAACCGTTTGGTTTCGATTTGAAAGCCTGTGGATTACTCGTAAGATTTTTGAATTCTTGTGGTGACTTATTGAAAATGGATGCAAAGTATGCTGCACACCTTTCCCACAAGAGTCTAGGAAGTGCGACCCAAATGCAAACTGGATTCTTGCCTAGTATTAACTCAGTGAAAGGTGTTCATTCTTGGGAATAAACTGTTATTGTTAGGAAGAAAAGACGGTAAGGAACATATACAGGATGGTCCACCTGAAGTTTCGGATGAGATTATCGCGAGAACTGTACATCGGGTAAGAATAGCGGATAAGACAATTTAGTTATCTCAAAGGGGGACATCAAATGATAGTACACGCGACCCCGGGCGCCCGCCCCTTTGGATGGGGCAGCGGAAAACCTTTAAATCTTAAATGGAAACCCCTATTTTCTATAGCAGATTCGTATTCTCCATAAAAAAGTAATTACGTTTTGTCTGATAAATTTTTTTAAACCATTGACATTTGGCCCTGAAATCGAGAAAAATTAAAATTGGGGAAGAACTCCGATTTATTTAGAATGATCCGAGAAGGATGCATCAAATCGATACGAAATGTGCACCAATTCCTTCATTACGCCAAATTAAGCTTTTTTTTTTTTTTTTTTTTTTTTACAAAATGATAGTTTTTGATGGAGGGAGACAGAATGGTATTAAAATTTCGTTAGAGAACTCTTCACAATTGCATTACTCACCCGACTGTGGCGCTACCATGGCCAACCTGCGAAATATGGATCAGTATGAAGGTCAGTGCAATACGATACAACGTCACTTTACTTTCAGATTGTGAACCGTAAACATTAACTGACGAAAGTACATTATTCTTTAGCGAAACATAACTCACTATCCTCCTACAGAGACTGTTCATATGATGTTAATTTTAGGTGAATGCCATAACAATTACGATGTAGCTGCCCAATTGTATGTGGATCGTTTCTCAAACAGACGACGTCCAAGCGAAAACATTATTTGAAATTGTACTCAACGAGCTCGAAGTGGATACATGCACCGTCCACATCGTCATCGCGAATACAATGAAAATGACGCTCGTACCCTTACCGTTCTCGCCTGTGTTCTACTGGATCCCGCAATGAGTAGTCGTGCGATTCAGAGACAAACTGGAATACCGAAATCTACTGTTTTTAGGATTTTGAAGAAACATAAACATCGTGCGTATCATATCACACGGACACAGGCACTAACGCCAAAAGATACGCAAATACGCGTGCATTTATTCCAATGGGCCTTGGAAATGATAAGAGGTGACAATGATTTTTTTTTATATACGTTATGTTCACCGATGAAGCCACATTCAAAAATGATTGTCATTATTGGTCTCCTGTCAATCCACACTGGCACAGACCCGTTGATAATCAACACAAACGGCCAGTACTGATAAGAGCTGCGCGCAACGTCACACTTCCTGAAGATAAGCTCGCGCTAGGGCGTGGCAGCGGAAGTTAGCCCGCTCAGCGCAGCAGTGGCGGCGCCGGAAGGGACCCTTTCCAGCGGATCGCGCTTAGTTAAAACTAGAGCGCGATCCTGCGCGGCCCTGGTGGCGGCCGCTGAAGCTCGTTGCGCAACAAGATGACGACTTAGAAACACAGCCATGCTATAATACCCACCCACCTCCCCAGGAGTCGGAACACCCGCACCCATCAGAACATGTAGATTATGATTTACACCTACTGATATACCTGTATAATATACGTAATAAATATATAAGAAATTTAATGAAATAAACCTAAAAACAAATTAATATAAATACAAATATAAATTAAATAATACCTAAAAGAGATAAATGAGAGAAAGTGCCACAGAGAACATCCCAGAGTGTCCCAGAGAGCACCCCAGAGTGCCACAGGGAGCTACACCACTAAGAACAATCGCTTCTTGGCTTTTGACAAGATCAATGTGTAGTATGAATGAAACATAAAAAACATCCACCCACCTCCCCAGGAGTCGGAACTCCTGCAACCTATTGTTACTAATCATCGTATTTAATTTTTAAAAAAATCTCACGAGCTAGATAAGGATGATTAGTGTAAACAACAATCTAATCAAACATGATCCGTTGAGTGGGCTTACTTCCTGCCACGCCCAGACAAGCTTATCGCTATGACGTAAGGGGCCTGTATATCTCGCTCGTGAGGCAACAGCATGCTCATTCGACTCGAGGCAGCCGCATAACACACACAGCCATGCCGCACAGGAGGAGAATGTATAGAAGGAAGAACAGAATGCCAGTTTACAAGAGTGTTGACAGCTTCTCTATTACACCAAATGAGACAGGACAACAAGAATTACTTGAAGGACCAATTACCTTTGTTGGTTGCAAGATTCAGTTTTCTTGTACAACTACAGAGGTTGTTAGTGGTAATTCGTGGTTGACGATTGCCATATTTTTGACCGAAATGTCACTGGGGAATCTTATTTACAACTTCTCCACGATGATTTGTAGGAGCTAATGGAAGATGTTGATTTAGAAACTAGGCAACGAATGTGGTTCCAACAGGACGGAGCAGCTCCCCATTATGCTAAAGATGTCCGGAATGTTTTAAATTTACGCTACCTGGATAGGATGCGGTGGATCAATTCAGTGACCTCCACGTTCACCAGACCTCGTGTGGATCTGCACGGAGATAACTTATCCTCCGATGTGTGATGGAGCTCACAGCAGTTGGTGCTTTGCCTCCCATGCATGTTGGTGTTGCGTCTTCATATGTGGATTGTCTTCTTGGGTGTCTCCTCAGCACAGTTCTGCAGAGCTAGCTATGCAGCGAGCAGGTGTGGCCAGCGGGTGGTGACGCTGCGCGGCAGTTTGCGGCCCAGTGTCCGGATTTGAGCGTTGCGCGACCGGCCAGCACGTTCGTAAAAGGTGCGGGCGGTCGTCTGGAAGAGGTCACGGAGCAGAGGTACTTCCGCGACGTCGTCAAGATGAGCGGTGGGAAAATCGTAAGGCAGGTGTAAGGCCAGCCGAAGGATGCGGTTCTGCAGTGTCTCCAGCTTCTTCAGGTTCGTGTCGGCGGCGTTCCCCCAGACGACAGCGGCATATTGGAGTACAGGGCGGAGCAGCGCCTTGTACAGGGTGATGCCCAGCCGCGGTGGTAGTTGGGAGCCGGGGTTCAGCACCGGGTACAGGGTGCGGAGCCGTTTCCGCACTTTGGCCTTCACTTTGCGGATGTGCGGAACCCGCGTGAGGCGGCGGTCGATGGTGACGCCGAGGTAATGCGCCGTTGGGCGCCACAGGGCAGGGCTTCCACCGACGGTGAGCGGTTGCAGACCCGCAGGAACGAGTCGCCTAGTGACGATCAGGAACTGGGTCTTGGCACCATTGAATTGGAGACGCCACTTAACTGCCCAGGCTGCCAGGGTGTCAACGGCGAGCTGCAAACGGCGGCGCATGACGGCGGCATTGAGGCTCCTGGTATAGAGAGCCGTGTCATCCGCGTACAGGGCGAGCCGCACACGGCCGATCTTCGGTGCATCAGACGTGTACAGCGAGTACAGGAGTGGCCCCAAGACCGAGCCCTGCGGCACGCCGGCGTTGATGCGGCGGACGGAGGACAAGCCCTGCGCGGCCCGCACATGGAAGGTCCTATCGGCAAGATAGGAAGCGATGAGACGTACGTGCGACGTCGGGACCCCAAGTTCTAAAAGTTTGAACAAGAGGCCGCGGTGCCACACACTGTCGAAAGCACGCGACACGTCCAGGAACACCGCGCCGAAGAACTCGCGCTGCTCGAGGGCGACGAACGCATCTTCCACTAGCCGAAGGAGTTGATGAACGGCCGAGTGGCCCCTGCGGAATCCGAACTGCTCTTCGGACAGGAGGCCTTCCTCGTCGACGTGGCGCTGCAGCCGCCTGATGTACACGCTTTCAAAGACCTTGGAGACGGCCGGCAGTAAACTAATAGGTTTGTAGTTCACTGGCTGCCGCACATCCTTCCCCATCTTCGGAATCGCCACGATTTCCGCATGCTTCCAGGACTGAGGAAAACTGCAGGACCGGAGGATGACATTAAAAATGTCGGCAAGATGAGTGACAGCCACGGGTGGCAACTTCTGCAGGAGGGCGTTGGAAACTTCGTCTGGGCCCGCAGCTTTCCTGGGGTTCAGGGCACGCAGTATGGACGACACCTCCTCCGCTGTCGTCTCTTCAATGACGTCATCGTCGTCGCGTGCCTCCAGGTAACATGGGAGCCGGTCAGCAACCATGTCGTCGTGGACAGCGTCAGTCGGATCTTCGATAGGCGTAAACGCAGCCTCGAAGACGTCTGCGAGGGGATCAGCCTTCGCAGCTGGTTCGCAGACAGCCTGACCATGAACCAGCAGCGGAGGGATACGCTGTGTGCGTCGGAGGAAACGCTTCGTCGTCTGCCAGGCTGTGCCGTCTTCAAGACAAAGGGTGGCGACCTTGTTATTCCAGTCGCGATTGCGATGGTTGTCAATGGTGGCCCGGATGTCCCGACGCATCCTGTTGAGGAGGCTCTTGGTGTTGGCATTTCTCGTCCTCTGCCACTCCCGGTAGACCCTGTTCTTCTCGGTGATGGCCGCAAGGATGTCCGGCGGCAGCTGTCGGGAGTAGTCAGGCGGAGGGCGAGGGCGGGGCGGCGTCGCTATAGTGGCAGCGTCGATCGTGGTTGCCGCGAAGTGCAGAAGTGCTTCGTCCGCTCCAGCTTCCGCAGGGGGCGGCGCGGCGGCGAGTGAGTGCGTCACGGCTGCTTGAAACCTGTCCCAGTCGATGCCAGCAAGTGAGATACCTCGCCTGGGCTGTTGGAGGGCGTCTAGGTCGACATAAAAAACTACAGGGACATGATCCGAAGACAGCGCCGTCCTCGTCGTGGCGGTGATCTGATGAGGGATGCCCTTGACGACCACGATGTCGATTATGTCTGGGAGCCCACGGGCAGGGAAGATTGTAGGGTCGTACGGCCCCATCACCAGCGCATGGTGACGTTCCGCTACCCGGAGCAGGCAGCGGTCAGCGGCGTTGGTGATCCTGGAGTTCCAGGAGACATGTTTACTATTGAAGTCCCCGGCGACGAACACCTGCCCCCTCAGGGAGAGCAGAGCATCGATGTCAGCAGGGTCCAGGGGACGAGACGGCGGCCGGTAGGCCGCGACGAACGTGATGGCGCCCGCCGAGGTGTGAACGACGACACCAGTGGCCTCCAGCGTTGCCAGTGGGGGAAGTTGTATCACATGATGACGAATGCCGTTGCGGACGTAGACGGCTGTTCCGCCACCCGCCGTCGGTCGGTCGGTGCGATAGCTGGAGTAGTTTGCCGCCCTGACGTCGACCCCAGGCTTCAGGTGTGTTTCATTGATAAGGCAGACGTCGACGGCTTCATCTCGGAGAAATTGGCGAAGTTCGCCAGCTTGAGTGCGGACGCCGTTGGCATTCCACGCGACGACTGTGAGCCGTCTAACGCTGCCCACGGTGCGGCTGGTGAGTGTTGACAGCGGTCTGGGTTGGAGAGGCCATCGGCACTGCAGCGGTGAGTTGCTGCGACAGGACTTCAATCAACTTCGTAGCACTGGTCACCAGGGCTGTGAGCTGCGCGACGGGGTTGGCCAGGTCAGCGGTGGAGGCAGCCGGCGCGGCCCCGGCGCTGGAAGGGGGAGGCGTGGCTGCTTCGCTGTGAGAGTCCACCTGGGGCTGCGCGACTGACGATGCCAAGGGCTGGGTACACACAGGGCGGTGACCCCCGCGCCGGCGGTTGGCGGGGCGCGGTCCGGCCGACGTCCCGGGAGAGGCAGCACCCGGTTCCGCCACTAGCAGCTGTGGTGGAGGCGCAAGAGCGGCACGGCCACGAATGCGGCAGGAGCAGTCGACGCAGCCGGGACGGCGGAGGGCACCCCTGACGTTGCCGCCGCGAAAGAGACGCCTGTCCGTCTCGTTGCTGGCTTCTTCTGACGTGGCGCCGGTGTTTGGCCACGTTGGCGAGCGATGGCACGCTTCCACACCTCACACCCACGATAACTGCCCACGTATGCACCGCCACAGAGTGCACATGTAGGCTTCTCGGTGGGCGGACGGGGGCACGCACTTCCTGCATGAGCGCCGGCGCATTTAACACATCTGTCCGGCATGGAGCAGTGGCGCGCGACGTGATTGATCCCCTGGCAGCGAAAGCACTGCACAGGGCCTCTCCGGGAGCGAAGATCTTCGGTCTGAACCGGAACGTCGGCGACCCACGTCAATTGGTATAGTTTGCGGTTCTCCACGGTGTCAGAGCAGACGACCAGGAAGAGCGGCATATCATCGCGTGATTTCGGCGACTTCATCTTCACGACTGCTCTGATGTAGAAGCCCAGGTCAGCGAGTTCACGATGCAGGTGATCGGCTTCCATGTTGAACGGGAGGTCGCGGAAGACAATCTTCAAGACCTTGTCAGGCGCGGAAGCGTGGGTATAGAATGGTATACCACGATCAGACGCCTCCTGAGCGACCCGTCGATAATCGTCAGCAGAGCGGAGTGTGACCCTGTACAGGTCACGCCCTGCAGGCTTCACGGTGTACACGGCCGTTGTCTAGCTGCGCAACAGCTTCTGCAGTTCCCCATACGGCGGCCGAAATTGGAGGACCACCGGCGGGAGATGGAAGTCTTTCTTCGGCGCAGGATCGCGCGGCGGCGGGTCCGGCGCGTCATCGAGCGCGTCGAATGAGTTGGCGACGGCAGTTGGAGGCGTCGTCGATGACTTGCAGTTCGCCTGGCCGGAACAAAACCGTCGGCATCAGGGGCGAGATCTTGCTTGGCTCTCTTCTCGATCGGCGAGCTGCGAGCAGCGGACGTCGCAGCTGTTGCCCTCCTCTTCTGTTTCCCGCTGCGTCCGCGTGGCTGGGGGGGCGGTAGAGCTCTCATCTTCTGAATCTGGCAGCGGAGTAGACAGCGCAGTCTTCAACGTTTCCGGAGCTGTGTCCGTCAGATCCATAGCCATAGCACTGGTCGTCATAAGTGGGGGGCCAGATGGGGCCGCCGGCGGCGCAAGCGCGGCTGGGCGGCGATCTGCCACACCCTTCGCGTCGCTAGCAGGCGCAGGTACGTCCTTCTCGCGGCTGCGCATCTCAGCGACTGTAGTAGTAGTGTGGAGTGAGTCGAGTGTAAATGGGGATAATTTTGAACAATTTCTTCGTGGCTAGTTACATTACTTAAGCACCCCAACATGTGAGACGCCAGGGGACTCACACTAATGAAGCACCCCATGGGAACATCATAATACTACGTCCATGTTCCTGGGGAATGCTAAAAGTAGGATACAGTACATTTTGTACAAAAATAGCTTAATTTGGCGTAACGAAAGAATTGGTGCACATTTTTGATCGATTTGATGCGTGTTTCTCGGATAATTCTAAATAAATCGGAGTTCTTCCCCAATTTTAATTTTTTCTCGATTTCAGAGCCATCTATCAATGATTTAAATAAATGATTCACACAAAACTTGATTACTTTTTTATGGAGAATCCAAATCTGCAATAAAAATGCGTGTTTCCATTTAAGATTTAAAAGTTGCCCCCCGTCCCACCCAAGGGGGCGCGGGATGGAGATCACGTGTAGTATCATGTGATGTCCCCCGTTCAGCTTTCGAACTTGTCTTACCCACTATTTTTACTCGATGTATAGTTTTCGAGATAATCTCATCCGAAACTCAGATGGACCACCCTGTGTATATACTGAGAGGCCAATGTCAGAGTACCCACGCCAATGAACAAGGGTTGACATAAAGTTCGCTGATTTACATCACTTATTCCCCGAACCGCACGTGTCTGAGCCTCAAATGTCCTTTGACAACGGGAAGAGTTATCCTAAAACATAATGCCAAACGTCATCAGCTAATGAGGATATGCAAAATAGACTATTTTTCATGTCGGTCTACCACTTGCTTCAGATACCATGCGAATAGTAAATATGGCATCATTAAGTCTTTGAACAAGACCCTGATTGTGGGCTTTCCAACACAGTTTACTATCTACCTGAACACCTAGAAATCTGAACTGCTTAGTTTCACTAATCATATGCCCATTCTGTGAAATTAAAACGTCGGGTTTTGTTGATTTGTATGTTAGACACTGTAAAAACTGAGTCTTACAGTGATTTAGCGTTAGTTTATTTCCTAAAAACCACGAACTTATGTATTTAACTGCACTATTTGAAACAAATGCCAGCATTTCACACAACATATATTTTAGACTCACCTGTAAAACTGGAGGGCATATCATTTATATAAATAAGGAGCAGGAGTGCCCCCCCCCCCCCCAATTTAACTATCCGCCACTCGGATCCAGCATCAGAGTCATGCTCAACACTATGAGTAATGACCTTTTTCTGTCGGTTGTTAAAGTAAAAGGTGAACAAATTGTGAGCTACTTCCCATATTCTGTAATGGTGCAACTTCTGGAGCAATATTTTGTTATCAACACAATCAAACGCATTAGTTAAATCAAAAAAGATGTTTAATCCACCCAGTACCTCACAGAGAAAGGAGAATATAGCATTTTCGGTTGTTAAACCACTTCAAAATCCGAGCTGTACATTGGATAGCAAATTATGTGAAATAAAATGATCAATTATCCTTACATATGCAGCCTTTCCAATAACTTCACATAACACTGGTGGTATAGAAATAGGTCTAAAATTGTCTAAATTATCCCTTTCTCCCTTTCTACAAAGTAAAAATTACAAATACGGCTTAGCACAGCGCTAACAGATGCAGCATAGTGCTTTACTACTCTGCTAGGTACTCCATCATATGTATGAGAGTCCTTAGTCTTCAGTGATTTAATTATCGACTCAATCTCCCTCTTGTCAGTATCACAGAGGAGAGTTTCAGACATCAGTCACGGAAAGGCATTTTCTGAAAGAGTTATATGATTCCCTGTAGAAACGAAGTTTTTATTTAATTCACCAGCAATGCTCAGAATGTGATTGTTAAATACTGTTCATATATCTGACTTATTAGTAACAGAAACCAAAGAACCCTCTCTAGCCTGAGGAGAAATGCTCTGAAGTCAGAGTTAGGGCACTTATAAATAACAACAATTGAAAATTTAGTTGCACTGCACAACATTAACTGTTCAGTACAGTGCCATGGTATGTCTACAGACTCAAATGGAATACTGTTTTTTAAGTACATGGCCACTCTCCCACTTCACAATGAACTCCTTGAAAAACAGCCAGATAATTAGTATAAAATATATGTAAAAATCTGCCAACCGGTTGCATGGGTTTTCTGTATACCTTGACCAGGTTTCGTCACCTCTAACAAGGGAACCACCCCATCGCACCCCCCTCAGATTTAGTTATAAGTTGGCCTTGAAAAATTGAACACAGATCAATCGAGAAAACAGGAAGAAGTTGTGTGAAACTATGAAAAAATAAGCAAAATATACAAACTGAGTAGTCCATTAGCAACGTAGGCAACATCATGGGGAGTGAGAGCGCAGCAGCGCTGTAGTCCAGTGGTCAGTCCGGCATTCGCCGCCGTGCAGTGCGGACGTGTTGTTGTTTCCGCCTGCGGAGCGCGCTCGCTCGCTGTTGTTTACATTTCAGCGGCCGTCACTTACGTGTCGCTTACGTGCACTAGAACCATGGCCAACCGTTTTCGAAAATCAACTTTACGAATCAACTTCTGCAACGACTACGCACGACCAAAGGCCTTGGAAGTGGAACGCTCCGTACGCGACGTTGCTAAGATCCCAGCTTCTGACATCTTGGGTATCCATTTGTCCATATTAAGCAGTACGGTGTACGTCAAAGTCGTCAATGACGCGGTATGTGAAAGAATACTTAGTGACACCAACCATGGATTACGCTTTTGCCACGCCGACGGCAATGTCGGAGCGGTCACTGTCGACCATGCCGGCTTAGGAATGCGCACCATACGAGTTTTCGAACTCCCGTTCGAGCTTCCGGTGGAAGGCGTTATCGCGGCTTTCCGCCCCTATGGCACTGTACATGGCCGTTCTTAACGGTGTACGGCAGATCACTATCGTCCACCATCACCACGTGCCACCTTACCTGCAAATTAGCGGGTGCCGCGCGGTTGTCGTATACGACGGCCAACCCAAAACCTGTTCCGGGTGACCCTTCCAGCTGCTACGGATACCGCTGGGGCCGACGCGTCGCGCTCAAAGCCTGACGCTACTCCGGCGCCACTACCAACAGCGACGACTTCCGACACCCACACGCCTGAACATATGGACGCCCCTTCATTTGACGTTCCCGCGACGGCCTTCCTCTCAGAGCGACGCGACTCCCTTCCGTCTTCCGACACGGAGGGACGAACCCGCAAACAACGTTCACCTAAGAGGCGCAAGAGGAGGCGCCGTACGGTCTCGGAACGAGACGGATCACCTCCCACTGATACTCCAGAGGCCGTCCGACCCGACGAGGCCTCGGAGAACTTACAAGACGATACGAATGACGACAACATGACGCCGACTGTGGATACCTCGATGCCTACTCTACTGGCTCGCTCAGGTGCTCCTGAACCAATGGACTCCACAGTTGCGACTGCCGCCGAGACGTCCTCCGCCCCTACGACCGAAGTGGAAAGTACGACCATCACAACGATAACGCCTTCAATGGTGTGGAGTGAGGACGTCGATGAGGACCCGGACCACACGCTGGGGACAGAGTTACCCCAGACGGAAGCATCGTTACGCCGCTGATAATGCCGTCAGGTGGCGTACGGCACGACTCACCGTTGCCTCGTCCCTCTTCATCCTCCGCCGGTGGAGTTCCCCTCCACGGCGGGGTACGGCTCCAAACCTACCGAATAGCGACGATCAACACTAACACCATTAGCTCACCCGTGAAACTTCAACTGCTGCGAGAGATGATATGGGCGTCGGACGTCGATATCGCACTACTACAGGAAGCACACCTGGCCACACTTCCAGACGTCGCGGGATATAACACTTATCCTTCTCCTGGTGACCACCTGGGACGCGGCGTAGCCATCTACGACAGAGAAGGCATTCCAGTGCCCGATATCACATACCTTCCATCTGCCAGAGGCATGGCCGTGACCGTCATGGGGACGCGTATCGTCAACATTTACGCTCCGTCAGGCTCCACCCGCAGACGCGACAGGGCACTCTTCTATTCAGAAGAAATCGCTCCTTTGTTTCTTAGACGCTGCGACCATTACTTGCTTGGGGGTGATTTTAATTGTGTCTTGCACCCTAAAGATCAAGTGCCCCACTACAACATCTGTCAAGAACTGTGTCTTGTCGTCCGAGATCTGTTGCTACGCGACACTTGGGAAGTTCGGCACGGCGACGCGCCTGGACATACTTACCAGACGAGTCACTCCGCGAGCCGCCTTGATAGAATTTACGTCTCTCGAGAATTCACACCGGCAGTCGAAGGTGCAGAACTTTGGCCCCTGACCTTTTCGGACCACTGTGTCTAGATCTGCAACATTCTCTTCCTCAAGCAAGTGGTTTGGCGTAATCGTGCACCGTGGAAGCTAAACACCTCCCATCTTCATGATCCCGAATGTCTTCAACGTGTTACCGAGACATGGGCCACCTGTGAACGTCGCTTACCTAAATACCGCACGACCTTGACCTGGTGGCTGGAATGTGCCAAACCTGCCATTCGACATACTTTGATTCAGTATGGTAAGGAAGTTGCTATGTGGCGCCGGCACACTACCGACTATTTCTACGCCGTTCTCCGCGACCTGGACGCCCAACCGCCCACCCCCGACACCCAGAGGGAACGCAGCAGGATTAAGGCGCAAATTGTAACTTTGACACGCCGTAGACTGCAGGGGGCTATGGTGCGAACCCGATGTCAAGATTCGGCGGAACAAGAACATCCGACCATGCATCATATCGGCTCCGATAGGAAACATCGACGACAACAACTCATCACCGAGATCACCACCTGTCGCGCCCAGCACGTCACTTGCCAGGCCGAAATCGTCAGTGCCTTTGTCGACCACTACCGCACAATATACCAGGAGGAGACTACCAACAATCACGCTGAGGAGTCTGTGTTACCACACGTAACTCGCACCCTCACCAGCGACGAAGCGGACGAGCTGATGGAGCCCATTACGCGTGACGAAATCCACGATGCAATCATAAAGGTGCTCTGAATAAGTCACCTGGTGTCGACGGATTGCCGATAGAATTTTATCGCGCTTTCTTCATACTAATGGCGTCACGGTGGACAACGATGTTTCATAAACCGCTGACGATGGGGAACGCCGTACCGCCGTCCTTCGTCACGGGAATTATTATACCCATCCACAAACCGACACCAGGTGTGACGACAGCACATTACCGTCCCCTGACTCTGCTTAACGCAGACTGTAAAATTTTTACACGCCTACTAGCAACGCGATGCCGCAAGATCCTGCCAAAATTCTATCCCCGGAACAGACAACTCCGGGCGGCTCAGTTAATACACAAACGGCCACAGGAGAATGTAGCGATTTAATTGCACTGGCAGCGGCGTGCAGACTCCGCGCCGCAGTGGTTGCCATTGATTTTGACAGCGCATTCGACAAAGTGCGGCATCTTTTTCTGTTCTCAGTGATGAACCGCATGGGTTTTCCACCAGCCTTTATCGACGTGATCCGGCGCCTGTACGGCACCGCCGAATCGCTGATGCAGGTTAACGGCCGTGTGGCGGGACCAGTGGCAATCCGGCGTTCCGTACGGCAAGGCTGCCCACTTTCGACCCTACTGTATGCCATAAGCCTGGAGCCACTCGTCGGGAGTCTGACGAGCCACCTTTCTGGTCTCACTTTGCGACAGCACAGTTTTCGATGTCGTGCGTATGCGGACGACCTCCTCCTCTTGATCCGCTCACGGAGTGAAACACACACGGTACTTGATCTGATATCAACGTACGGCACTGCAGCGGGCAGTAACATGAATGTGGCTAAATCCGCGGCGATGCCCATTGGACGCGGCCTCTCACACGACGACTTAGCACCTCTCCCGTGTGTACAACAACTACGATGCCTTGGTATCATTTTCACCTCCACCGTGCGCCGCTCCGCTGCCATCAATTTTCGGCGTGCACTCCAAACTATCCGCACAACGGTGAGACAAAATCTTCTCCGACGACTCGATTCTTTACAACGTGTTCAATACCTCAATCAACAAGTGGCGGCCAGAATGGTCCACATCGCACAGGTCCTCCCGCTGCCATCAACTATTGGACGCAGCCTCCAGGCTGCCCTCGGATACTTCCTTACGGCCGGTACGATCTTCAAGGTCCGCTAGACACGCTCACCCTTCCCCCGCGAGCGGGGGGCCACGGCCTTGTCAATGTGCGACTCCGCGCGGCGTCCTTGTACATGTCGACCATGCACAAGCAGTGGCACTGGGGCACCTCCCTTACGCGCAGCTTGCTGGATATTCTTGTGCCTGCGACCATAACACCACCAGTACTAGTCGGACACGTCAAGCATCATCTGACGCACATTTCTAATTTCATCGTCGACTTCAGTTATGCTCACACACACTTACCGACCACGCGTTCTCCTCGACCTAAAGATTTTTACACCCAACTCCTTCGTTCCATATCCAGCATCAATATCGAACTGAGACATCCGTCCACGCGGTGGCCAACGGTTTGGCGTCACATCCACCAGCCTTTTCTTCCCTCCAACGTCCGGGCAACATGGTACCAAGTCGCAAATGAAAAATTCGCCACAAATCATCGTCTTCACGCCATCGGACTAAAGGACTCTCCACTTTGTTCCATTTGCCACCTCGTGGATGACGATGTCCATCAACTGACTTGTGCTGCCACCAGTGACGTCTGGAAACTTGCCCGACAGTTCGTTGCCTGTTACCTCCGCGTTCCGCCGGACTCGATTGACCCACGGACTTTTATCCATCCTGAGAATACTTATTTCCCCGCTTCCAAAAATCATGTGATTGTATGGGTCAAGGGATGGACGATCACCTACATGTATAATGATGGCGACAAATCACGCCTTGATTTCTGGCAGTACTTACAAAAAGCCCACAGTGAAGTCGAACACCGACCGCGCTACCGCGCCTTCTTCGCCAATTATCTACATGCGATCTTTACTTCACCCCCGCTCAGTTGGATGGTGCCACACGCCGGCAGCACTCCCCCCCCCCCCCCCCTGCTGACATCTGAGACTCTCCGCGCTAACTTCATACATTGTAACCCACAGTGGAGTAGGCGCATGGACACGCGCCTCCTTTCTTTAATGCACTACCCCAGAAAACACTGGTATTTCCCTCACTCCACTGTATATTGCTTCACACCTCTTAGATTACATCAGAATTATTATTCTTTTTTTTTTCCTACACCTTGTTCATAAAAAAAAAATTGCTCGCCTTCTACGAGTATAATGTCTTGTGTTATTTTCGCCGGAAGGATGGCATTTCTGTTGTATTTAAGTTTGTACCAATAAAGATCTTTTTTTCATTTACCCTTTTCCTGGTGAAAAAAATAAAAATAATACAAAAATAAATCAAAAAGCTACTTTGAGGGAGTGATTCAGGGACGGGAGGGGGGAGACATCGCGGCCGGGCCTCGGGTTTCGACCCCTTCCCGCCTTGTCTCCACCTACTCATAACTGAACACTCTTAAAAAAAAAAGTGGTTAGCGTAAGCAGCTACGGAACGAGAGGTCCTTGGTTCAAATCTTCCCTCCAGTAACAATTTTCTTTCTTTATTTTCGCAAACTTATGATCTATCCGTTCGTTCATTGACGTCTCTGTTCACTGTATAAGTTTAGTGTCCGTGTTTTGCGACTCCACCGCAAAACCGTGCGATTAGTAGACGAAAGGACGTGCCTCTCCAATGAGAACCGAAAACAGTTGATCCCAAGGCCATAGGTCAACCGATTCCTCCACGGGAAAACACATCTGATATATTCTATACGACACTGGTGACGGCATGTGCGTCACATGACAGGAATATGTTGTCGACCCAACTAACTTGTACACTTGGCGAATGGGTAAAAAGATTGTTCTACCTCGCCCGATTTAGGTTTTCTTGTGCATGTGATAATCACTCGCAAAAAAGTGATGAAAACATAAGAGTTTGTCACATAAACTGTAACACATGAATGAAACACTATCGCAGTCTCACAGTTTTCCCTGTGCTCTGTTGTAACATACGTTTTTAACGTTTTTAAATTTTTCCGTGTGTAGACCGTCAAATCCTGCATATGTCCAAGCAAATCTGAACATGTCCTGGAATTTTGGAGAGCGAAGTTGATTATGTGTGAGTGCCTGAACTTCCATACTTGACACACGATCACGTAAACAATACTGCTCTGTGTACCTGTGCAGCTTCGCAAAATCATAGAATCTTTTCACAAAGTATTTCACTTGCCGAAAACCAAACACATCTAACGGTTGCACAAGAGGTGTACAACCTGGAGGAATGGTAATCACGTCTACTCCGACACTAAAATTGCACGGACAGATTAGTCTGAAAATAAAAAATTATACTTTTCACTCGAGGGAAGATTTGAACCAAGGACTCTTCGTTCTGCAGCTGCTCACGCTAACCACGGGACCACGGCGCTCCTGAGTTCCGATTATCCTCGATGTTGCCTATGTTGCGCATGAACAACTCAATTTGTATAATTTGCTTCTTTTTTCATAGTTCCACACAACTTCTTCCTGTTTTCTCGATTGACCTGTGTTCAGTTTTTCAAGGCCTATCACACTGTGCCATGTTATAACTAAATCTGAAGGGGGTGCGATTCGGAGGTCCCCTTGTAAGGGTGACTTCATCAGAAGGTAAGGTAATTACCTAAAATGAATGTCAGACTAAATATCTTATCTAATAAAAGTTTACATAAATGTAATCGAGATAAATAGTATCCTGGTAAAGGAAGCCTTTGAACTGTCAAATAATGTATGTCGTGCTCCGATATACCAATAATGTGTGAGTCATTATGCATAAGCAGTTCACTAACTTTATCTCTAATACCTATTATATTTTGATTAAAAATGTTAATACCTTCATTAGTTTGATACCTGACTTCCTGTAAAGGCGATTCCTTGTTAGATAGGCTTTCTGTAAGCAGGGACAGCTATCAGCTGACTTCAATCTAAGAAAGGTGCAACTCTAACACCAGCTACTGCAGGAATTTGCCAATGAGCGATTCCACTACCACCCACCTTCATCATGCTCCCCGTCCCTAACAAGGCCCCCCAGCTTCATCCATAATCATTACCTGATCCTCATTCGTAAAATTCTTTTACGAGTCCCCTATGCTAACAGTCACCTGAGCCAGCACTGCACTAAGCTTCACAATGCTGGTGACCTGGTACTCACTCCCTAACACATCCTGTAACTGTTGTCCCATACCTCTGCCACGCGAACTACCTAACAGCAGAATCTTCCTTTTTCTTTTAGAATTTGCAAATGATTTAGGCGCCCTAATTGCTGAGGACTGCTGCATGACCACCGTTATAAAATCAGCTATATTACCAATTTTATAAAGTGATATGAGGTATTAAATTGATATTTACAACTTCTCTATGCTGTTAACTTAACGGACTTCATTGGTGACGAGGCATCTGGCTATTTTAAGAGAGTTCGAAAGTGAGAAGGCATCCCATGACAGAAGTAGATAATGTTGTTAGCTCTCCGCCGTGAGCAAAAAACGCCAACGGCCATGCCGCAGTGGTAACACCGGTTCCCGTCAGATCATCGAAGTTAATCGCTGTCGGGCTGGGTTAGCACTTGGATGGGTGACCATCCGGTCTGCCGGGCGCTGTTGGCAAGCGGCGTGCACTCAGCCCTTGTGAGGCAAACTGAGGAGCTACACTCCTGGAAATTGAAATAAGAACACCGTGAATTCATTGTCCCAGGAAGGGGAAACTTTATTGACACATTCCTGGGGTCAGACACATCACATGAGCACACTGACAGAACCACAGGCACATAGACACAGGCAACAGAGCATGCACAATGTCGGCACTAGTACAGTGTATATCCACCTTTCGCAGCAATGCAGGCTGCTATTCTCCCATGGAGACGATCGTAGAGATGCTGGATGTAGTCCTGTGGAACGGCTTGCCATGCCATTTCCACCTGGCGCCTCAGTTGGACCAGCGTTCGTGCTGGACGTGCAGACCGCGTGAGACGACGCTTCATCCAGTCCCAAACATGCTCAATGGGGGACAGATCCGGAGATCTTGCTGGCCAGGGTAGTTGACTTACACCTTCTAGAGCACGTTGGGTGGCACGGGATACATGCGGACGTGCATTGTCCTGTTGGAACAGCAAGTTCCCTTGCCGGTCTAGGAATGGTAGAACGATGGGTTCGATGACGGTTTGGATGTACCGTGCACTATTCAGTGTCCCCTCGACGATCACCAGTGGTGTACGGCCAGTGTAGGAGATCGCTCCCCACACCATGATGCCGGGTGTTGGCCCTGTGTGCCTCGGTCGTATGCGGTCCTGATTGTGGCGCTCACCTGCACGGCGCCAAACACGCATACGACCATCATTGGCACCAAGGCAGAAGCGACTCTCATCGCTGAAGACGACACGTCTCCGTTCGTCCCTCCATTCACGCCTGTCGCGACACCACTGGAGGCGGGCTGCACGATGTTGGGGCGTGAGCGGAAGACGGCCTAACGGTGTGCGGGACCGTAGCCCAGCTTCATGGAGACGGTTGCGAATGGTCCTCGCCGATACCCCAGGAGCAACAGTGTCCCTAATTTGCTGGGAAGTGGCGGTGCGGTCCCCTACGGCACTGCGTAGGATCCTACGGTCTTGGCGTGCATCCGTGCGTCGCTGCGGTCCGGTCCCAGGTCGACGGGCACGTGCACCGTCCGGCGACCACCGGCGACAACATCGATGTACTGTGGAGACCTCACGCCCCACGTATTGAGCAATTCGGCGGTACGTCCACCCGGCCTCCCGCATGCCCACTATACGCCCTCGCTCAAAGTCCGTCAACTGCACATACGGTTCACGTCCACGCTGTCGCGGCATGCTACCAGTGTTAAAGACTGCGATGGAGCTCCGTATGCCACGGCAAACTGGCTGACACTGACGGCGGCGGTGCACAAATGCTGCGCAGCTAGCGCCATTCGACGGCCAACACCGCGGTTCCTGGTGTGTCCGCTGTGCCGTGCGTGTGATCATTGCTTGTACAGCCCTCTCGCAGTGTCCGGAGCAAGTATGATGGGTCTGACACACCGGTGTCAATGTGTTCTTTTTTCCATTTCCAGGAGTGTATTTGATTGTGAAGTAGCGGCTCCGGTCTCGTAAACTGACATACGGCCGGGAGAGCGGTGTGCTGTGCCCCTCCATATCCGCACCCAGTGGCGCCTCTGGACTGAGGATGACACGGCGGCGGGTCGGTACCATTGGGCCTTCCAATGCCTGTTCGGATGTAGTTTAGTTTTTAAGAGCAAAAAGTGAGTCCGATATCCTAGTCCTATGAGGCAGGACGTAACGGATTTTAAGCTGATAAGAACAGTTTTTTTTTTTTTTCGTTGCTTACATTAGGACTTTGTTTTGTATTATCATCGATAGTTGAGAGAAAGTTTTCAGTTTGTGACTCACGTTGTGAATGTCACTTTATCCGAAGGAACATTGCCTAACATCACACTCCGGCACACCACAGGACGGTCTGCGGTCTTCAGCGACGTCTGCCCTCACAACTACGAGAAGGAAACCTGGGCGAAAAAGAAAAGATCACTTAACTAACGAGGCCAAGCTTTACTGCTTGGGGTATATAAAGTGAAGGCTTATTAATTTCGAGAAGACGAGTTTTGAGGACCGCGTGTCAGCTGCGTCAGTGCCACCTTGTTCCAACAAGCAGGGGAATGGTTTCAAGGAAAATACTATTCTTTTCTTTCCAGAAGAAGTCTTTATTTCGTCATGAAGAAGAACATTACGCAGGGGAATGATTTAAAGGAAAAAAAGTTTCTTTTCTTTAGAGAAGAAGTATTTTATTCCATCGTGAAGAAGAACAGTTTCTTTTAATGGCGATGAAGCCAGGCCGAGAAGGCAACTTCTGGCGAGCGTAAGAATGGGTTGAAGGGGAGGAAGGAGACCCAAAAAAAAAAAAGTACAAAAAAGGAAAAAAAGTTCGAGTCTCGGTAAAAAAAGTTGGTAGAGCACTTGCCCGTGAGTCTCGGTCCAGCACACAGTTTTAATCTGCCAGGAAGTCTCCTATAAATTGTTAAACAATTAATTTGGTTGGGTAGTACGGTAGCATTTCCGCCATTTTTGATATCACAATTTTTGGGGGTTTGGACACGCTGGTTCATGTTGTGTTCACACAAACAGGAAGTAACCACTTCAGAGAGACAGAGACCGCGCGAGTCTTGCATTTCTCGATCAAAGGGATGCTACAACCTGATGTTTGTGCGGGGACTTCGAGAGCAAATGGAGCTCCCTTGAGCAGGTGGGCAAGTCACCTTGGTGATGGGTTTGAGGCAAAGTTGTTACAACAGGAATTGGCCATTGGAGAGAAAGCGGAGGTGCTTTCCCGATATCGAATATCATAGGATGTTACCTCCACGTCCGCCGTCGGTGATATTTAGTATCGTGATCTGTAATTAATATACAGGGTGATCCATTGATAGTGACCGGGCCAAATATCTCACGAAATAAGCATCAAACGAAAAAACTACAAAGAACGAAAAAAGTCTAGCTTGGAGAGAGAAACCAGATGGCGTTATGGTTGGCCCGCTAGATTTCGCTGCCATAGGTCAAACGGATATCAACTGCGATTTTTTAAAGTAGGAACCCCCATTTTTTATTTCATATTCGTGTAGTACGTAAATAAATATGAATCTTTTAGTTGGACCACGGGTTTCGCTTTGTGATACATGGCGCTGTAATAGTCACAAACGTATAAGTACGTGGTATCACGTAGCATTCCGCCAGTTCGGGCGATATTTGCTTCGTGATACATTACCCGTGTTAAAATAGAACGTTTACCAATTGCGGAAAAGGTCGATATCGCGTTGAAGTATGGCTATTGTGATCAAAATGCCCAACGGGCATGTGCTGTCTATGCTGTTCAGTGTCCTGGACGACATCATCCAAATGTCCGGACCGTTCGCCAGATAGTTAGGTTATTTAAGGAATTAGGAAGTGTTCAGCCACACGTGAAACGTCAACCACGACCTGTAACAAATGATGATGCCCAAGTAGGTGTTTTAGCTACCGTCGCGCCTAATCCGCACATCAGTAGCAGACAAATTGCATGAGAATGGGGAATCTCAAAAAATCGGCGTTGAGAATGCTACATTAACAATGATTGCACCCGTACCATATTTCTATGCACCAGGAATGGGATTGCGACGACTTCGAACGTCCTGTACAGTTCTGCCACTGGGCACAAGAGAAATTACGGGACGACAACAGATTTTTTGCAAGCGTTCTATTTAGCGAAGAAGCGTCATTCACCAACAGCGGTAATGCAAGAATGAGATTTTCACTCAGCAGATGAGTGTGCGCTGATATGAAACTTCCTGGCAGATTAAAACTGTGTGCCCGAGCGAGACCCGAACTCGGGACCTTTGCCTTTCGCGGGCAAGTGCTCTACCATTTGAACTACCGAAGCACGACTCTCGCCCGGTACTCACAGCTTTACTTCTGCAGGTATCTCGTCTCCTACCTTTCAAACTTTACAGAAGCTCTCCTGCGAAACTTGGAGAACTAGCACTCCTGAAAGAAAGGATATGGCGGAGACATGGCTTACCCACATCCTGGGGGATGTTTCCAGAATGAGATTTTCACTCTGCAGCGGAGTGTGCGCTGATATGAAACTTCCTGGTAGATTAAAACTGTGTGCCCGACCGAGACTCGAACTCGGGACTTTGTCTTTGGCGGGCAAGTGCTCTACAATCTGAGCTATCTAAGCACGACTCACGCCCGGTACTCACAGCTTTACTTCTTCCAGTATCTCGTCTCCTACCTTCCAAACTTTACAGAAGCTCTCCTGCGAACCTTGCAGAACTAGCACTCCTGAAAGAAAGGATATAGCGGAGACATGACTTAGCCACAGCCTGGGGGATATTTCCAGAATGAGATTTTCACTCTGCAGCCGAGAGTGCGCTGTTATGATACTTACTGGCAGATTAAAACTGTGTGTCCGACCGAGACTCGAACTCGGGACCTTTGCCTTTCGTGGGCAAGTGCTCTACCATCTAAGCTACCGAAACATGACTCACGCCCGGTACTCACAGCTTTACTTCTGCCCGTAACTCGTCTCCTACCTCCCAAACTTTACCGAAGCTCTCCTGCGAACGTTCGAGAACTAGCAGTCCTGAAAGAAAGGTATAGCGGAGACATGGCTTAGCCACAACCATGGGGATGTTTCCAGAATGAGATTTTCGCTATGCAGCGGAGTGTGCGCTGATATGAAACTTACTGGCAGAGTCTCGGTCGGGCACACAGTTTCATTTTACCAGGAAGTTTCATATCAGCGCACACTCTGCTTCATAGTGAAAATCTCATTCTGGAAACATCCCTCAGGCTGTAGCTAAGCCATGTCTCCGCTATAGGCTTTCTTTCAGTAGTGCTAGTTCTGCAAGGTTCGCAGGAGAGCTTCTGTAAAGTCTGGAAGGTAGGAGACGAGATACTGGCAAAAGTAAAGCTGTGAGTACCGGGCGTGAGTCGTGCTTCGATAGCTCAGATTGTAGAGCACTTGCCCGTCAAAGGCAAAGTCCCGAGTTTGAGTCTCGGTCGGGCACACAGTTTTAATCTGCCAGAAGTTTCATATCAGTGAACACTCCGCTGCAGAGTAAAAATCTCATTCTGGAAACGTCCCCCAGGCTGTGGCTAAGCCATGTCTCCGCTATATCGTTTCTTTCAGTAGTGCTAGTTCTGCAAGGTTCGCAGGAAAGCTTCTGTAAATTTTGAAAGGTAGGAGACGAGATACTGGCAGAAGTAAAGCTGTGAGTACCGGGCGTGAGTCGTGCTTCGATAGCTCAGATTGTAGAGCACTTGCCCGCCAAAGGCAAAGGTCCCGATTTCGAGTCTCGGTTGTGCACGCAGTTTTAATCTGCCTGGAAGTTTCAGCGGTAATTCAAACCGGCACAATATGCACTATTGGGCAACGGAAAATCCACGATGGCTACGACAAGTGGAACATCAGCTACCTTTGCGGGTTAGTGTATGGTGCGGCACTATGGGAGGAAGGATAATTGGCCCATATTTTATCGATGGCTATCTAAATGGTGCGATGTATGCTGATTCCCTACGTAATTTTCTACCGATGTTACTGCAATATGTTTCACTGCGTGACGGAATGGTGATGTACTTCCAACGTGATGGATTTCGGGCACATATCTCGCGTGCGGTTGAAGCGGTATTGAATAGCATATTTCATGACAGGTTGATTGGTCGTCGAAGCACCATACCTTGGCCTGCGCGTTCACCGTATCTGACGTCCCCGGATTTATTACGTGGGGAAAGTTGAAGGATATTTGCTATCGTGATCCACCGACAACGCCTGACATGCGTCAGCGCACTGTCAATGCATGTGCGAACATTACGGAAGGCGAACTACTCGCTGTTGAGAGGAATGTCATTACACGTATCGCCAAATGCAAGGTTGATGGACATCATTTTGAGCATTATTGCATTAATGTGGTATTTTCAGGTAATCACGCTGTAACAGCATGCGTTCTCAGAAATGATAATTTCACATAGGTGCATCTATCAGATTAGAGCAACCGAAATAAAATTTTCATACGTACCTAAGCTCTGTATTTTAATTTATAAAACCTAACTGTTACCAACTGTTCGTCTGAAATTGTGAGCCATATGTTCGTGACTATTATAGCGCCATCTATTACAAAGCGAAAAATGTGGTCCAACTAAAACATTCATATTTATTTACGTACTACACGAATGTGTAATAAAAAATGGGGGTTCCTATTTAAAAAAAAAACGCAGTTGTTATCCGTTTGACCTACGGCAGCGCCATCTAGCGAGCCAACCATAGCGTCATCTGGTTTCCCCCTTCAAGCATAGGACAAGTTTCGTTCTTTGTAGTGTTTTCGTTTGACGCTAATTTCGTGAGATATTTTGCCCGGTCACGATCAATGGACCACCCTGTACATGGGGCGGTTTTCGACGTCCTAGGCATGCAGATGCACGCTCAACGCTCAGCCCTGTACCAGGCAGCCCTGGACAACAGACAAAAGCGCGAGAGGCCCAAATCGGCAGCTAATACACCGGTTTTCATTCCATTCCTGGGTGCTTACTGTTATTACATCATGGGAATGTGAGTGGTGGGTCGGAGGGGGGGGTCAGACGTGATATCTTTCCAAGTTGGGTAGTCCTATCGCCCACAAATTGACTAAATAAAAGATGTGCAAATTGCTTTGAACAATACACTATTGAATGATTGGAATTCGTGTCATGAGATCCTTCCTATACAACACAGAGTGGTTCTTTCTCCGACAGTTTCCAGATGGGGAACGGGAGAGAGGAAGTTGGGAGAGGAAGACTTGGGGTTTCACCATAGGGGAAGTTGGTAATTAATAACCAACTTAATTAATTAGTCAATTAATTTGGTATCAAAACTGTGCTCGTATCGGTGAGGGGAGAGGGGGAGGTTTGGCGATTTCCCAGAGGGTTGGTACACAAATATGCAGTCCTCTTTATCACAGCTGATTGACCATAATACTACTGATTAATGAGACTCACCACAGCTGTGTTGATGGACACTTGTTGTGTCACGACAGGTTTCGTTCGATAGAGTATTATCAAGTTATCGTGCCATGCCAGTACGATGATTTGAGAGATCTAGTAGTTTTGTTACAGGCAAAATCTGGGAAACATTCTGCAGACCGACTGACGGGATCATGACGAGGAGTATGTGGGTGTGACAAGAGGAGCCGGTTCGAGAACATTCTTCCACACGAGTGATTTATCATTTGGCACCCACTCTCCCCTCACTTTTAGTTGCACATTTTCAACCAAGACCGTACTAATTGTGGAACGCACTGTATATAAAATCTAGTTCCTCGCATGTTGGAGCCTCAGACTAAGACCGATGTATGATAACAGCAGTCTTCTCTTGGCCAGGTATGCCCTCTTTGCCTGTGCTGATCTCCTTTAATGTCATACATCGGTCTATATTGTTATTTTGATGCCAAGCATAATTCCTTTAATTCGTCTATTTCACAGCCAGTAATTTACATGTTATGTTTATCGCTAGTACTGTTTCTGCGATTACTCATTGTTTTCAACTTCCTTCCCTTTTTCTCAGATCATATTCTATACTCATTAGACTGTTCATTTCAGTAAAGATTTCCTGTAATTCTTCTCCACTTTCAAAGACGGTTGTAATATAATCAAGAGTCTTTCACATCCTTTCACTCTGAATCTTAGTCCCACTACTGAATCTTCCTTTTCTTTCTTTCACTGGTTTTTAGGTGTACGGCTTGAACAGTAATGGTGAAAGACTGCATCGCTGCTATACACCTACCAAGCAGAGCGCTTCGTTCTCGATATTCTAACTTCTTGTTCCGTCTTGGTTATTGCAGAAATTCTCCATTAAGGTCTTTTCTCTTAGGTTGCAGTTTTTTTCCTCCGATTTCATCCACCCTGCACCATTTTACGTTGTATAATACATTTTAGACCAACCTTGTGAACGTTTTTACTTCCATTATCAAGAAAATTAACTGCCATTTAAAATATCCGCTGTTTTATTTACCGTTAGCACTTCATATTATTCCCGTCAGGAATTTGAATACAAGACTTGATAACTGTATGGGGTGATAACTTGCACACTTGGTATTCTGGGATTGTGTGGATGATATTGTCTATTCCTCTCTAGTGTGCAGAACTTAACGACGAAAGTAGCTTTCTCGTGATTCGTCACTGCCAAGCAATGTAGCTCTGTGAAACTTAGACTATAAAAAGAACTACAGGAGAGCTCCTGTAAAGTTTATAAGGTAGGAGACGAAGTATTGGCGGAACTAAAGCTGTGAGGACGGGGCGTGAGTCGTGCTTGGGTTGCTCAGTTGGTAGAGCACTTGCCCGCGAAAGGCAAAGGTCCCCAGTTCGAGTCTCGGTCCGGCACACAGTTTTAATCTGCCAGGAAATGTTCAGAACTACAACAGTGTGGTACAGAAGGTAACTACAAGAAATACGTAATGAGATGAACAGACATGACATTTTTATTAAAAGACAATAATTACGCTGAAGTCACCGCGTTTGACGATGGTCCTCTACAATTACAGAAGGCGAGACAAGGCTCTTAACATGATTTGTGACTACCACCGATTGCAGTGTTTGCTCCGCAACGTGCTCTCATGCCAGCCTCAGGGTTGGTAAGAAGTTCTGGTGGTAGGACACTTTACTTCTCCTCCAGCGCGGTTAACGAATGCTGGATGGTCGCTGGTGCAAGTGAACAAGCTGCAATACGTCTCCACAACGCATCTCAGCCATGTTCAATGGGATTTACGTCTGGAGAAAGGGCTTGCCACCAATTCTCCGAATGTCGTCTCGTTCCAAGAACTCCTCAATCTGCGCACAGGATCCACTTCAAAGTCAATAACGAAGGGCCGCCCCGTTCTATCTGACCGTTGTGACTCTTCCTGCTGCCATATTACTGAAGCCAGTTCTCGCAGGAGCAGTCTCGGTGAGGGAGACGTCGTGGTGTCGACCGCCACAGGAGGAGGCAGCACGCTGGAAATACCTCGGTGGGAGTGCGAGCGAGAGGTGGAAGGGTTTCAGATTTCTGTGCTTCGCCCTATGCCGGCGCTGCCGCCTCCGCCGCTCGCGTGTTGTGTGGCCGAGGCGGCGTATCGATCTGCAGCGGATGGTGGCAGGGGCGGCGAAGGTGGCGGGGGCGGTGGGAGCCGATGGGCGGCCGCGCTCCGGAAACGTCTCTGTAATGGCCGGCTAACCGGCGCGGCCGCCGGGCACAGAGCGGCAGTTGCCGTGTACTCCAGCAGCCGCTCCCAAACAGTCCGGCCGACTCGTCCGGCTAATCGTTTTGGGGGCGACTCCTCGGGTAGCGCCGGCGGACGCTGCTCCGTGCGACCGTCTACGTTGCAAGAGGTAATCCTCCCCATAAATCTTCCTACCACTGAATCCACGGTACTGAGTCTGCAGTCGCTGTGAGGGTCACATTTGAGTCATGACGCATCGTATGAGATAGCTAAGTTAAACAGCACTTGACCGGCGTTGCCTGGTGAAACGTTGTTGTGAGGCCTCGTGTAAGGAGGAGAAATGCGTACCATCACGTTTCCGACTTTGACAATGGTCGGATTGTAGACTATCGCGATTGCGGTTTATCGTATCGAGACATTGCTGCTCGAGATCCAATGACTAATAGCAGAATACGGAATCGGACGGTTCAGGAGGGTAATACGGAACGCCGTGCTGGATCCCAACGGCCCCCTATTACTAGCAGTCAAAATGACGGCCATCTTATCTGCATGGCTGTAACGGATCGTGTAGCCATATCTCGATTTCTGAGTCAGCACATGGGGACGTTTGCAAGACAACAACCATCTGCACGAACAGTTCGACGACGTTTGCAGCAGCATCGACTATCAGCTCAGAGTCCATGGCAGCGGCTACCCTCAATGAGGAACCTGGGTGCGTCGAACCTGGGTGCACGAATGGCAAAACGTCATTTTTTCGGATGAACCCAAGTTCTGTTTACAGCATCATGATGGTCGCATCCGTGTTTGGCGACACCGCGGTGAACGCACATTGGAACAGTGTATCCGTCATCGCCATGCTGGCGTATCACCCGGCGTGATGGTATGGGGTGCCATTGGTTACACGTCTCGGTCACCTCTTGTTCGCATTGACGGCACTTTGAACAGTGGACGTTACATTTCAGAAGTGTTACGACCTGTGGCTCTACTCTTCATTGGATCCCTGCGAAACCCTACATTTCATCAGGATAATGCACGACCGCATGTTGCAGGTCCTGTACGGGCCTTTCTAGATACAGAAAATGTTCGACTGCAGCCGTGGCCAGCGCATTTTCCAGATCTCTCACCAGTTCAAAACGTCTGGTCAATGGTGGCCGTGCAACTGGCTCGTCACAGTACGCCAGTCACTACTCTTGATGAGAACTGTGGTATCGTGTTGAAGCTGCATGGGCAGCTGTACCTGTACACGCCATCCAAGCTCTGCGCAGGAGTATGAAGGCCGTTATTACGGCAAGAGGTGGTTGTTCTGGGTACCGATTTCTCAGTATCTATGGACCCAAATTGCGTGAAAATGTAATCATATGTCAGTTCTAGTATAATATATTTGTCCAATTAATACCCGTTTATCATCTGCATTTCTTCTTGGTGTAGCAATTTTATGGTCAGTAGTGTTTATTCTTAAGTGTCAAATGTCATATCTTGTCCGGACTCATTTTGTTCGATGTAGTGCAGCTACTCTACTTGGCGTAGACTCAACAAGTCCTTGGAAATACCTTTCAGAAATGTTGAGCCATACTGCCTCTGTAGCCGGCCATAACTGCGAAAGTGTAGGATTTTGTACACGAACTGAACTCTCGATTATGTCGCGTAAATGTTCGATGGTATTCATGTGGGACGGTCTTGCTGGCCATACCATTAGCTCAAATTGCCGAGAATGTTCTTCAAACCAATCGCGAACTAATGTGGTCCGGTGACACGGCCCATATTCAACAAAAAAATTCCACAGTCGTTTGGAAACATAACGTCCACGAGTGGCTGCAAATAGCCTACAAGCAGCCGAACATTACCACTTCCAGTCGACAATCCATGTAAACACAGCCCACACCGTTGTGGAGCCACCACCAGCTTGCACAGTGCCTTGTTGCCAGGTGCATGCCTTCGTGGGGTCTGATCCACACTCAGCTCTTACAAGTTGAAATCTGGGCTCATCTCATCAGTCCACTGCTTCCAGTCGTCTAGGTTCCAACACATGGGTTGCCAGGGGAGACGCTGCAGGCGATGTCGTGCTGTTGGCAAAGGCACTCTCATCTGTCGTCTGCTGCCATAGGCCACTAATGCCAAATTTTGCCAGCACTGTCCTAACGGATACGTACGTCGTACGTCTCGTATTGATTTCTGCTGTTATTTCACGCAGTGCTGCGCATCTGTTAGCACTGACAACTCTACGCAAACATCGCTGCTCACAATCGTTATGTGAATGCCATTGGCCACTCCGTTGTCCTTGATGAGAGGTAACGCTTTAAATATTGTATTCTCGGCACATTTTTTATATCGGAGTACTGAATTCCCTAACGATTTCCGAAGTGGAATGTCCTATGCCTTTACCTGCAACTTCTATTCTGCGTTAAAAGTCTGTTAATTCCCGTCGTGCGGCCAGAATCATATCGGAAACCCTTTTACACGGATCAAAATGTTCCAGACTAGTACCGATTCCGATCTGCAAGAGGGGTCCCATAAGGTGGAGATGACAATGAGAGAAAGATTTAATAACCAACGAAAGGGTAACGTTCTACGAATTGGGGCGTGGAATGTCAGAAGTTTGAACGTGGTGGGAAACCTAGAAAATCTGAAAAGAGAAATGCAACGGATCATTCTTGATGTAGTGGTGGTCACTGTAGTGAAATGGAAAGAAGACAAGACTTTATGGTCTGATGAGTATAAAGTAGTGTCAGAAAATAGTATAACGCGAATAGGATTCGTTATGAATGTGAAGGTAGAGCAGAGAGTGAGTTACTGTGAACAGTTCACTAACAGGGCTGTTCTTAAATCGACAGCAAAGCAATAGGCTACAGTAGTTCAGATATATATGCCGGCGTCGCAAGTGGAAGATGAAGAGATAAAATATATGAGTATATTGAATGGGTAATTCAGTATGTAAAGTTAGGTGTAAATTTAATAGTCATTAGGGACTGGAATGAGGTTGTAGGAAAAGAATATGGTTCCAATTGCTCTAAGCATTATGGGACTTAACATCTGAGGTCATCAGTCCCCTACAGTTAGAACTACTTAAACCTAACTACCCTAATGACATCACACATATCCATGCCCGAAGGAGGAGTCGAACCTGCTACCGTAGCACCAGCGCGGTGCCGGACTGAAGCGACTAAAACCTCTCGGCCACTGCGGCCGGCGCGGGAGAACATGAACCTGGTAGTAGGAACTAGAGAGGAGGGAGAATAACTGCGTTCTACAGCAAATATCAGTATTAGCTAATACTCTATTCGAGAATCATAAGAGGAGGAGGTACACTTAGAGAAAGCTGAGAGATACAAAAGAGTTCAGTCAGATTACATCAGATTCCGAAATCAGATGGTGGATTGTAAGGTGTATCCAAGAGCAGACTTAGATCACAGTTTATTAATGATGAAGAGTAGGCAGAAGCTTAAGAGACTAGGCAGTGTGCAAAAAAGTGTGACAAGGAAGTACTAAGAGATGAAGAGACACGCTGATGTTCCCTAAGGCTGTAGATACTGCGATAATGCATACCGCAGCAGGCAGTACAGTTTAAGAGTAATCGACATCACTAAGAGGGGCTATCACAGAAGCTGGAAAGAAAACCGTAGTACAAGGAAAGCAGTTGTGAGGAAACCATGGAAAACAGATACTACTTTAGCTGATCAATGAGACAAAAGGTACTAAATTGTTCAGGGAAGACAGAGATACATAAGCACAGGTCACCTACGAACGAAATAAATAGGAAATACTGGGAAGTCAAGACAAAACGTGAAGAAATTGAGAAAAAGGTGATAGTTGGAAGGACGGACTCAGGATTTTATTTTATTTATTTATTTATTTTTTCAGTCTTCAATCTTCCTATTGGTTTGATGCGGCCCGTCACGAATTCCTCTCCTGTGCTCTTCATTGTGGAGTAGCACTTTCAGCCGTCGGCGTCAATTATTTGCTGAATATATTACAAACTCAGCATATAGAAAAGTCAAAACAACCTTCTGTGAAATAAAAAGCGAAGGCGAGAACATTAAGAGTGCAATGGGAGTTACTCTGTTAAATGCAGAGTAGAGAGAGAATACAGGTAGAAAACGAGCACTGGCGGCCTCTGTGAGGGAAAAACTTCTCTGATGACGTGATATAAGAAGAAACAGGACTTGATAGGAAAGAGAGAGGGGATCCAGTATTTGAATCAGATTTAAAAGAGCTCAGGAAAACTTAAAATGAAATAAGGCAAAAGGAATAAATAACATTCAGTAGCAACAAAATCACTATTCACGTTAGGAATGTATGAGACTGGAAATGTGCCCTCAGACTTTCGAAACAACATCACACACACACAATTCCGAAGACTGCAGGAGACAAGTGCGAGCATAATCGTACAGTCAGTTTAACAGCTGATGCATCCAAGTTGCTAACAAAAATGATATACAGAAGAATGGAAAAGAAAATTGAGGATATGTTAGGATGCCGATCAGTTTGACTTCAGGAAAAGCAAAGGTACCAAAGAGTCAGTACTAACGGTTCAGTACAGTTGATAATGGAAGGAAGACTGAAGGAAAATCGAAAGATTTTCATAAGATTTGTAGACCTGGAAGAAAGCATATAGTGTTGCGGGTTGTAACAAGCCAGTAAAATTATTGTCATTTCAGAAAATATTTCGTAAGTTATATTCATTGTTAACCAATTTAATTTCATCAAAAATACGTTGCTTGTTGTTGCCAGTCTGCATTTTAATCCTCTCTACTTCGACGATTGACGTTTAGTTTGTAGCCCAAATAGCAAAACCCATCTACTCTATTTAGTGTCACATTTCCAAATCTAATTTCTTCAAAATCGCCAGATTTAATTTTGTTTCCTTCCATTATTTTTATTTCTCTATTGATGGTGTTTACCTTGAAAACTGTTTTCAAGACGCTTTTAATTCCGTTCAAATACTCCTCCAAGCTCCTTACAGTCTCTGACAGAACTGCATTGTCAGCGGCAAACCTCGTAGTTGTAAATTCTTACTGCTGAACTTCTTCACAGTTTACTCATTGGGAATAAGTTACAGCCCTGCCTCATTCCCTTCTCTGCTCCCTTTCCATCTTATATGACATTTGTACGTGCTGTCTGGCTGACTTTCGTTCAGCAAAAAACCTACTCGGAAATTGGACGCGATGAATGTACCTTCCATTAATACTGCATCGATTTTGGAAACAGGGTGACAGACGGGAAGATAAGACCCGATAGTCGAATGTGTTCGATCCCGTAGTTAAGTGACTTTTATTTATCTTCGTTCTTTTTCTTCTCTCTCGATCCAGTTTCATTGTTCATAAAAGCTGGAATAGTATTCATTAAGTTAATTAAAGAACAGATGACAAACAGATAAAATACATAATACACAGTAGGTGCATATACGAGGGTAATTCCAAAAGTAAGGTCTCCTGTTTTTTTTTTTTTATAAGTACATAGAACTGTTTATTTCTACAATGGTTTACATCAGTTTACAGTTTGAACATTTAACTATTTTTCGATACAATCACTGTTTTTGTCGATGCATTTTTGTAGATGCTGTGGCAGTTTTTTTATGCCCACGTCATACTAGCTCGCCCCCATGCTGTTTAGAAAGTTAAGAACCTCTTCTTTCACCTCGTCGTCGGAGCTGAATCGCTTTCCGGCCAAATGTTCTTTTAACCTAGGGCACCAAGTCAGGACTATAGGGTGGGTGGGTGGGTGGGTGATTATGTTCCATTGAAACTGTCGCAACGGTTTGCCGAGCGATGTGTGGGCGAGCGTTGTCATGGAGAATGTGTACGCCCTTGCTAAACATTCCTCTTCTACGGTTCTGAATTGCCCGCTTGAGATTTTTCAGAGTCTCACAGTACCTGTCAGCGTTAATGTTGGTCCCAATGGGCATAAAGTCGTAGGTTTACCTATTATGGTGAGATTAACAAACAGTTTGAAAGCACTGGTAAAATAAATTGTTCGTCGTGAACGTAGCATGAAGTTCAAGTTACCATACAATCAACTGGTCCTCAGTCAGTTAAAAGGGAAACTTTTATCAACTAACATTCTAAAATATTGAGTCTTCATCCGATGAATTTAATCCATGTGATACACACTTCATCATGCCAGGGATGGCATATGAGACTAGATTCTAATTGCGTTGTAACGTTCAGAAATTAGGCTCTTGTTCCGTGGCCGTTGAGACACGTGGGACAGTGGCGATTGCGGTCGCCTTGGACAAATACTCCACAATGAACGAAGATAACATGCGAAGTCCGCAGGGAATTTGTCCTACTAAATCTAGGTTTGTAACCTCATATCTCTGTGAGCTGTAAATGAGGAGTACATAATAAGTGAGAAGCGATCATTGTCGCTTTGCATAGGCGAACCAGCTGAACGTTTGCAGCCATGAACTAGCGGCAAACTGAAATTCATGGAACTTCCACCTTATTTTCGGTAATATTTTGCATGTACATGGAAAGCGCAGGGCAGTCAAGACGAAATGGTCGCAGGGCAGATGTGAAGAAATCGAAAACGAAATAGAAAAGTCGAAACAACCCTCGATGTAACTAGAAGCCAGGGTGAAAGAATATAGTAAAGACCTCTATGCGCAGGAATTTGTCTCATGACGTGACAGAAGAAACTGATGTTGAGTGGAAGGCATGGGGATCCAGTATTGGAGTCAGAATTTAAAAAACACCTGGGCTCAAAAGAGGTGGGCGGGGTGGATTCAATTCGCTTGTAACTGCTAAAGCCATTGGGGAGCGGGTGACAACTAGACGACTATTCAATTTGGTGAGTAGAATCCTTGAGACTGGCGGTCTACTATCACACTTTCTAGGGGTAGAAGATAGCTAGGACACATAAGTGCAACAAGTATAGCACACTCAGCGTAACAGCTCATGCATCCAAGCTACTGACAAGAATAATACAGAGAAGAATGAAAAAGAATATTGAGGATCCGTTAGGTGACCTTCTGTCTGGCTTTGGAAATATAAAACCGGGAGAGGCTGTTCTGACATTGGGCTTGGTAATGGATGCAAGACTGAAGAATAAGCAATAAACGTTCATAGGATTTGTCGACCTAGAAAAAGTGTTCAACAGTGTAAAATGGGGCAGTATGTTCTAAATTTTGGGAAAAATTGGAGTATGCTGTACGGAAAGATGGGAATACAAAATATGTACAAGAACCAGGAGGGAGCAGTAAGACTCTAAGGCAAAGTAAGAATGGCTGAGATGAAAGAGGGTGAAAGACAGTGAAGTCGTCTTCCGCCCTTCTGTTCAATTTATACATCGAAGAAGCAATGATGAAAATCAAAGAAAGTTTCTGGGAATGATATTCATGGTGGAAGGATATAAGTGATAAGATTCGCTGGTGGTACTTGTACCCTAAACTAAAGTAAATGAGAATTACAGAATCTCTTGAGTGGAATGAAAAGTCTCAAGAGTACAGTATAAGGAATCAGAGCAAACTGGAAAAATACAGAAGTGACCAGAAGTAGCAGAAATGAGAATAACGAGAAACTTACATGAAAATTGGTGATCAAGAAGCAGATGAAGTTGTGGAACACTGCAACCTTGAAAGCAAAACAATTTACGAAGGACGAAGGAAGTAGGACGTAAAAGGCAGACTAGCACAGGCAAAGAGGACCTTCCTGGCGAAGGGAAGGCAACTGCTATGAAAAGCAGGACTTAGGCTAAGAAATTTCTGGAAATGTACGTTTTTAGTTTAGCATTTTGAGGAAGGGAATCGTGGAAAGTGAAAAAAAAGGAACAGAAGAGAATCGGGATGAAGTGCTACAGAAGAATGCTGAAAATTAGGTGATTAGGTTGACTGGTAGGATAAAATAAGAGGGCGTTCTCCGCCGATTCGGTGAAGAAACTGACGTATGATGAACACTGACAAGAAGAAGGGCAGCATAATAGGACTTGATAGGACATGTGTTAAGACATTATGGAATAATCTCCGTGGCACTAGAGTGAGATGTAGTAGGTAAAAGCTGTAGGGGAAGACAGAGACTGGAGCACATCTCCTGCGAGGAGAGCTTCTGTTAAGTTTGGAAGGAAGGAGATGAGATACTGGCAGACGTAAAGCTGTGAGGACCGGGCGTGAGTCGTGCTTCGGTAGCTCAGATGGTAGAGCACTTGCCCGCGAAAGGCAAAGGTCCCGAGTTCGAGTCTCGGTAGGGGGCACACAGTTTTAATCTGCCAGGAAGTTTCATATCAGCGCACACTCCACTGCAGAGTGAAAATCTCATTCTGGAAACATCCCCCAGGCTGTGGCTAAGCCATGTCTCCGCTATATCCTTTCTTTCAGGAGTGCTAGTTCTGCCTGGTTCGCAGGAGAGCTTCTGTAAAGTTTGGAAGGTAGGAGATGAGATCCTGGCAGAAGTAAACTGTGAGGACCGGGCGTGAGTCGTGCTTCGGTAGCTCAGATGGTAGAGCACTTGCTCGCGAAAGGCAAAGGTCCCGGGTTCGAGTCTCGGTCGGGCATACAGGTTTAATCTGCCAGGAAGTTTCATATCAGCGCACACTTCGCTGCAGAGTGAAAATCTCATTCTGATAACTGTTTGGTAATTACTTCTGGAGCGGATTGCAAACCCTATTGGTGACGTTATGTTTTAAAAAAATGTAATAAACATGAAAACGGTGGGCACGATAGTTCGTACTAATCTACTAAACTAAAAGCAGGTATGGGTAGTGCAAACGATTTCGTATATAGTTGATAAAATAATGCGAAACAAGGTACGTAGACGATGTGCTTTGCGTGGTTGCAGGGCAATTACCTGGGTAAAAGAAGCAGGCATACAACAAGAAGGAGAGGCGTGGAATCGTCATTCATATTTTTCGTTTGCGGACGGAGTGTTTCTAAGAAAGGGAGAGAATGCTGACAATGGACCACAAAGCATGGAAGTGCAAGGAAGACAACAGAGACAAAATCTGAAAGCAAGATAACGGATTCAGAGGCGTAATAAATAAAAAAGCTATTGTTAAAGTGGTATTATTGCAAGAACTTATATTTTGATAGTATCAGTTACGAATCTCGTACATTCAATGAAGAGAAAGTAATGATTCCTTTTCTCTTCTCATAACATTCATGTTAGTATCTTAGATGTAGCGTGTACCTGTTCAAACAGATTTATCTTTGACTTTTTTCACATGATGTGTTACTGCACACAGATCAGTGCTGCCTGCAAACAAAAAGCAGATTGGCTGTGCCTAGTCATCAGACATTACTGTACACTATGGCCACAGCCCTCAAGTCCTGTTATGAGGTGAATCATTGAATATTGTGACGTTTTCAATTACTGCCTATTTTCTATTTTTACTTACACCTACATAACGTTTTTCAATTTCTTTATTGTGTATTAGGACAACCACTGACTATATTGTGTATCAGGACAACAACGGACTACTCGTGAAAAACAAGAGTGAATAGAAGTGAAAATCGGCGCTCAGTCAGCCTAGTACTACATGTGTCAAAACCATTCATTACAATATTCCAATGAAGAATAAATGGCAGGAATCGTTTGGTTTTAGGAGCGGTAGGGCTACTGGAGTAGCAGCTAATAACAAAGAACAGATTCACAAAAAATTAACGAAACTTAACACTGCATTCGTATGTTCGTAGAATTCGTTTGTAAACATGGAATAGAATGAAATGTTTTGGGTTGTTTGGCAGTGTGGTATTAATTACAAATTCACGAGGTAATTTGCTGCCACATTGTGCTAATTATCAATGACGGAATGGTACAAGAGACCGAAATACAGAAGATTTTTGGGCAAGGTCGTTCATTTTCACCACTTATGAGCCAAAACAAGATGAGTACATGCTCAGTAGCATGTTGGTCCACATTTGGAACATACTATTCTGTGTGGCATGGATTCGGCAAGTTCTTGGTCGCAAATGAAATAATCCTATGGCACTTCGGTGGCTTGAGAGTCAATGATAATGAAAATGATGATGGACACACAACACCCAGTCCCCTGACGGGAATCGAACCCAAGCCCCCTGCGTGGTACGCAGTAACGCTTCCGCTACGTTACGGAGGCGGACTCTTGGTCGTTTCAGGAGTTATTTAGCACAGGTCACGTAATTCAAATAAATTTTTCGTGTTTTCTGTTCGTGGGTGTGGTGCTGGGGCCCGATCAAATCCCAGACGTGTTCCATCGGAAGCGGATGATGCAAATTTGAAGTGAAAATTTCAAATGAGCTCACAGTCATGCTCCCCAAATCGTTGTAGTATGTTTCTGGTCTGTGACATGGAGAAGTTACTCCGTTGGAAGATCCACAGCAATCAGGAATGTCCTCAAGAGTGAAGGGATGTAGCTAGTTCGTAATAATGTTCAAGTAGTTTTAATATTAATTTTAGTTACAGACCACCATATTTTTACATCAAGTTGTTGATATAAGTCTATGATGACGACATTTAAATCTGAGTACAAACAGTTTTTCGATCACAGCGAACCAGCATATATAAATATTGTATGGTACTGTTGACTCAATAATCCAAACAAACTTTACTGTTTATATGTAGATAGAGTACAGTCAAAATAATAAGCCAAACAAACTTCGTAATTTTTATGTGCAAAAATTTTCTATAAACGCGGCGGGAGCTCGCTTGGCTTTTTACTATTATTGTACCATATGCCCATAACAAGCACGAAGCTTGTTTGACTTATTACTTTGACTGTACAGTATTTACATACGTTGGCTCGCTATAATCAAAACACTGTATTCGGGTATCAGAGACCTAATTAATAACCAGATGTAAAATATTGTGGTCCATAAACGGAACAAAAATAAAAATAACGTATCCTGAATTATTCTGGATTTCTTATGCCACTGTGTCGACAATCGGGAAACGTTCACATTGTCCGCAGCTGCCGTGGTGCTCATGGATGCCTACGTCATTGTCCCATACAGAGTAGTAAGGCCTGTATTCGTAGTGCGTCGGATGTTTCGAGCATCTGTTCGTCTGGATACGGTGGATCCGGACACGATCATCGAGGTGGCGTAACAATAAACGTGATTTATCCGAGCAGGTGACGAGTTTCCACTGATTCACGATCGAGCCTCCTTGGTCTCATTCCCACTGCAGTCGTAACTGTTGATATAGTCAGGTGAATGTGGGAACACGTATTGGTAACCTTCATGTATAAGGGGCCTTCAAAAAGAAACGAGCCGGACGAATAATTACAGAAACCAGTACCTGTATGTTAGAAGTATTGATCCTGGCTGTTGAGACACTTGTCCCACTGTGATACAAGGCGGTGAATGGCTGTGTCATAAAATTCCAGGGGCTGCGATGTTAAAACAGTCCCACACGTACAGGTAGACGTCGTCGTCCGAGGTGAATCGTTTGCACCTCAGAGCCCTTTTGAGGGGACTTAAAAATGGCGTAATCATAAGCAGAGAGGTCCGGGGTGTATGGAGGGTGGCCGAGAATCTTCCATTTGAATTTCTGCAGGAGTGATGCGACTATGTTGGCCGTATGAGGCTTTGCATTGTCGAGGAGCAGAATGACCCCAAGGGTGAGACTGCCTGGTCATTTTGATTTGATCGCTTGGCGAAGGGTGGTCAAGATTTGGAGTAACGCTGGGCATTCACTGTTGTCCCGAGCTGCAGGAAGTGAATCAGAAGGCGGCCATTTAGGTCAAAGAAGAACGTCAACGTACAATGCGACTGGCAGCGTTGGACGATTAATTCATGCTGCTGCTAGCTCTGTACAGCCACGTGACGTGCACGCGTGCCCTTTAGCGATGGAGTGTGAACTTCCACGCTCTCGTCGGAACCACACCTAGTTACACATGCCACGATATTACCCTCTTGTCACCGGTCAGCGCATTCCAGACTCCGGCTCGTTTATTTTTGAACGGTCCTTATACTCTAAACGGTGTGCGTCACCAGCACTGTATATTTGTCATATCTGCCACAGATCACCGTCTATCCTGCTTTAAAGAGCGTTAAAGCCGCCGACCTCCTCGTTCTGGCATGTGGCGAGTACTTTCAACATCTTGTTGCCTATTCCTGGTCTCACTGTCTTCCAACCGCTGCTCCTAGATGATCACGACAATGGAACACGAACAGCTGGCCACCTTTGCTGCTTTCAAGACGCTGTTTCCCAGGTGCTCGGCCTTAACAATCTGCCCTGTGTAAAAGACCCTTATGTCAGTAGATTTTACAGTTTCCTGCCAATACCATCTTTTGAATAATTCCCATTTCGTATAGCGGAGAGAATTCATCTTCGTTTTTATTCTCACAGTACACGCAACAACGTAGATCTAAGCTGATGCAGGGAAATCGACACTAGCCATACTGTATATAAAAGGGCGTGATTAAAAGTAATGCTTCCGAATGTTGTATGTAATATCTCTGAAAATTTTTTAAATCAAACAAACGTTATTAACCTTATATAGCTTTATACTTCATGTCTACATATTTACTTCTCCACAGAGTCAGACTGGGGACGAATACACGTCTCCCAACGAGGACAGTTTGTTGATAGCGTCGCTATAGAATGTTTTAACTTTGTTGACGGAGCCGCAACCTCACCTCTGCTTGCACCACCTCATCACTATCGAAAGAAAGTCCTCGAAAGTGTTCTTTAATTTCTGGAAGCAAACGAAAATCGGATGAGGCGAAGTAGGGGCTATATAAGGGATGAACGAGTGAACTCAAGACGTTGGATTGTTCCAGATGTCGCAGCGCCCCTCTGTGGTCTGGCATTTTCATGCAGAAGAGGGTGCTCCATGCGTCGACGAGCTCTTCAAACTTGAAACACTATTAAAATATGCTGTTTCTCCGCATCGATATAGTTACGTTACATATCGCCATGTTACACGCTACAATTTGGAGCCCTCTAGGTCTGCAAATATGTAGACATTAAGAGTAAAGACGAAGAATGTTGTAAGAGGTCCATGATTAAGGAATTGTTGTTAGCGCACTCGAGCAGATGTAATTTCGATGGACTGCTCATGCGCTGACTGCGATATGTAAGGTATAAGAGAATCTCAGACCAGAGAGCAGTGTTGTCAGCAGTAGGAGAGGTCCATGATTAAGGAATTTGTTGTTAGCGCACTCGAGCAGATGTAATTTCGATGGACTGCTCATGGGCTGCCTGCGATATGTAAGGTATAAGAGAATCTCAGACCAGAGAGCAGTGTTGTCAGCAGTAGGAGAGGTCCGTGATTAAGGAATTTGTTCAAAAAATGGTTCAAATGGCTCTGAGCACTATGGGACTTAACATCTATGGTCATCAGTCCCCTAGAACTTAGAACTACTTAAACCTAACTAACCTAAGGACAGCACACAACACCCAGCCATCACGAGGCAGAGAAAATCCCTGACCCCGCCGGGAATCGAACCCGGGAACGGGAGCGTGGGAAGCGAGAATGCTACCGCACGACCACGAGATGCGGGCAAGGAATTTGTTGTTACCGCACTCGAGCAGATGAAATTTCGATGGATTGCTCATGCGTTGCCTGCGATATGTAAGCTATAAGAGAATCTCAGACCAGATAGCAGTGTTGTCAGCAGTAGGAGAGGTCCATGATTAAGGAATTTGTTGTTACCGCACTCGAGCAGATGTAATTTCGATGGATTGCTCATGCGCTGCCTGGGATATGTAAGCTATAAGAGAATCTCAGACCAGAGAGCAGTGTTGCCAGCTGTAGGAGAGGTCCATGATTAAGGAATTTGTTGTTAGCGCACTCGAGCAGATGTAATTTCGATGGACTGCTCATGCGCTGCCTGCGATATGTAAGCTATAAGAGAATCTCAGACCAGAGAGCAGTGTTGTCAGCAGTAGGAGAGGTCCATGATTAAGGAATTTGTTGTTACCGCACTCGAGCAGATGTAATTTCGATGGATTGCTCATGCGTTGCCTGCGATATGTAAGCTATAAGAGAATCTCAGACCAGAGAGCAGTGTTGTCAGCAGTAGGAGAGGTCCATGATTAAGGAATTTGTTGTTACCGCACTCGAGCAGATGTAATTTCGATGGATTGCTCATGCGCTGCCTTGGATATGTAAGGTATAAGAGAATCTCAGACCAGAGAGCAGTGTTGCCAGCAGTAGGAGAGATCCATGATTAAGGAATTTGTTGTTAGCGCACTCGAGCAGATGTAATTTCGATGGACTGCTCATGCGCTGCCTGCGAAATGTAAGCTATAAGAGAATCTCAGACCAGAGAGCAGTGTTGTCAGCAGTAGGAACTGTGTAGTAGTAGGAGTAAGTAGTAGCTAGCAGTCGTGTGTATGAAGTTGGCTGGGCCGGTCGTGGGGAGCGATGGCGGAGCCTGAGCGATATAATACAAGGTAAAACCAGCCTCGCGCTTATGTAGTATTGTTATATCAAGTCCCATGTGAATGTTAAAAAAATGTCTCAATAATAATCCTTTTTATAAAAATTAACTTTAGACAATCATTCATCTCAATTTAAAGAATTTAATAATTTCTCCAGTCCATGCTCATCCCGATTATTGTAAAGAAAAATCAGTTGCTTCTTTTTATACAAGACAAATCTATCGGCCAGCATTGCACTGGGCTGTGCCAAAAAATTTCTTATAGGAGCATATATATATATATGCGTCATCCGGCGACTTATTTGAGGTAAGAATTTTCATGTTTTTATTCAGAATGATCTTTCAGGGCCATGACGCAGCGCTGCTGCCGTCTAAAATTTACCAGTTTAAATTCACAGTCAGTTACTAAAGATTATAAGTGAGCCACAATTTTATTGAGAAATTAATCACGTTATTATTGGTAGGTTACGGAATTTATCTGTTGGTAGGTTACGCTGAATGTGAATGAATGTTGTAATACATAATTATATTTTTTATTGCTAGGACGTATTTTATTTTACTGTGGGGAGGTTACATAATAAACTGTTGCTAGGTTACACTAAATGTCAATGCTATACATATTTTCCATGTTGGGTAGTTACACTAAATGTGAATATTATTTATATTATTTTATTGTGGGGAGGTTACACTGAATGCGAGTGATATAATTATTCATATTGTTTTACTGTTGAGAGGTTACAGTGAATGTGAATTTTATACAGAGGTATTTTTACTATTGGTAGGTCTCGGAATTTTTTCTGTGGGGAGGTCACAATGTTAATAAAGTTTATTTTAATTAAAAAGCTTTAACAGTTTTCATATAAAAATTTCTGAGGCATTACGTTTCAGCACGCTCTGGTACATGCAATGAGAGTGGAAAGTAAAGGCTGCAAATTTTTTTTTTATTTCCCAGTTGCCTCTGCTACGCTTATCCTCTTCCCTCAGCGCGTCTTCCATGCAACGCCACTAGTCAGCATTCAGTTTACCCGTGAGCACTGGTTATAACATATATCAGAGGGGAAGAAAGAGAAATAGAGCAGTACTTGAATAATGCAACTGAAACCAGCAGCTGTATAATACAACGTCGTTTTTTCAAAACGTCGTAATTCATGGTAAAGAGCTCCTGGCATATGTCATGCAAACCCTGTTTACAGTGAGGACACATAATTCTGAAGAAAACAGTGAAATCATACAGGACAGAAAGACCAACTAAGTTTGCTTAATAAGTAGTACTGTTTCTAGTTCAACACTGGGTTGTTCTTTGTCACCGTGGTTCGCACGTTAATGGCAATTTACGCTTGCTGTGCACATATATCTTTACTGTCGGTTATTTGTGATTAATATTTCTGCTGTAGAGTTTCAGTGTGTCCTTCATCGTTATGCGTGCTCACTGTAGAAAGATTTTGCGTGACTACAATATAACAGGACAGTTTCACAATGAGTTACTTGATTTCTCCATCTGACGTACACGGTATAATGTGCGTTTCACGCTCACAATTTTTATCTGCGGATTATGTAGGACGATCTCGATTCCCCTATAGTTTTTTTAGTGTAAGGCTGAACTGGGTTTCTTGTAGATGCCACTGCCTATTCTTGCTTTCCACGGGATACCGAGGCTGTAGCCTTTGCCACAGCTTATTGTCGATCATTGGCGGGGTTGCACATGCTTCCTGGTACTATGAACGCAGTGGTTTTCCTGAATTTCACTGTCTCATTCGACAGGCAGTTGTCTATATTGATCATGTAGTAGTGGTACGTTTGTAAAGATGACATAAAATTCGTTGTTTTATCAACTTTTAACAGTTTTGCACGTATGACGGCGGTTTTTTTAGGGCATTACGGTTGCAAGTAGTACTTTTTGCACTATTTAGCCCAACGTCTACGGCTGTCACGTCTACTGTATTTTATAGTTGTCCCAATAGCGATTATTACTATAATTTTGAGTGTGGCAGCTGGGTGTTTCCCTATTGGTAGGTAGCATGTGTAGCACTTACGGCATTCTTGTTTGTTGCGCCGAACCAAGCCATGGCCCATGGTGTTGGTCTGTCATTTTCGCACGCTTCTGCGTTGGTGGTAGTACTGTTGGTCTGCCACGACGTATCGTGTTGTGAATGGTTCCTAGTACTACACTCCTGGAAATTGAAATAAGAACACCGTGAATTCATTGTACCAGGAAGGTGAAACTTTATTGACACATTCCTGGGGTCAGATACATCACATGATCACACTGACAGAACCACAGGCACATAGACACAGGCAACAGAGCATGCACAATGTCGGCACTAGTACAGTGTATATCCACCTTTCGCAGCAATGCAGGCTGCTATTCTCCCATGGAGATGATCGTAGAGATGCTGGATGTAGTCCTGTGGAACGGCTTGCCATGCCATTTCCACCTGGCGCCTCAGTTGGACCAGCGTTCGTGCTGGACGTGCAGACCGCGTGAGACGACGCTTCATCCAGTCCCAAACATGCTCAATGGGGGACAGATCCGGAGATCTTGCTGGCCAGGGTAGTTGACTTACACCTTCTAGAGCACGTTGGGTGGCGCGGGATACATGCGGACGTGCATTGTCCTGTTGGAACAGCAAGTTCCCTTGCCGGTCTAGGAATGGTAGAACGATGGGTTCGATGACGGTTTGGATGTACCGTGCACTATTCAGTGTCCCCTCGACGATCACCAGTGGTGTACGGCCAGTGTAGGAGATCGCTCCCCACACCATGATGCCGGGTGTTGGCCCTGTGTGCCTCGGTCGTATGCAGTCCTGATTGTGGCGCTCACCTGCACGGCGCCAAACACGCATACGACCATCATTGGCACCAAGGCAGAAGCGACTCTCATCGCTGAAGACGACACGTCTCCATTCGTCCCTCCATTCACGCCTGTCGCGACACCACTGGAGGCGGGCTGCACGATGTTGGGGCTTGAGCGGAAGACGGCCTAACGGTGTGCGGGACCGTAGCCCAGCTTCATGGAGACGGTTGCGAATGGTCCTCGCCGATACCCCAGGAGCAACAGTGTCCCTAATTTGCTGGGAAGTGGCGGTGCGGTCCCCTACGGCACTGCGTAGGATCCTACGGTCTTGGCGTGCATCCGTGCGTCGCTGCGGTCCGGTCCCAGGTCGACGGGCACGTGCACCTTCCGCCGACCACTGGCGACAACATCGATGTACTGTGGAGACCTCACGCCCCACGTGTTGAGCAATTCGGCGGTACGTCCACCCGGCCTCCCGCATGCCCACTATACGCCCTCGCTCAAAGTCCGTCAACTGCACATACGGTTCACGTCCACGCTGTCGCGGCATGCTACCAGTGTTAAAGACTGCGATGGAGCTCCGTATGCCACGGCAAACTGGCTGACACTGACGGCGGCGGTGCACAAATGCTGCGCAGCTAGCGCCATTCGACGGCCAACACCGCGGTTCCTGGTGTGTCCGCTGTGCCGTGCGTGTGATCATTGCTTGTACAGCCCTCTCGCAGTGTCCGGAGCAAGTATGGTGGGTCTTTTTTTTTTTTTCACTTGCCGCCCTGATTTTACGACCCACCACCTAAGTGCTTAAGGTGGGTCTATTTTGACCACTTGGCCGCTACGACCGGTGTGCGGACACTGATGTAGTTGATGAAACTCACACCAGTTCCCGCATCCGGTCGCACCGTTGCCCGTGCCCGCCACGTGGAGGCGGGTCTGTGCTTTTTTTTTTTTTCTTATTTCTTTCTTTACTTTGGCAGCTTTCCCAAAACCGATTTAACAAAGTTTTTACAAAAATAAATTTTGAATTAGAGGAAGGAAATACAAGGAATAGTTTAGACTGAAGAGGAGAAAAGACGATAGGAAAGGAAGTGATGATAGTCCCACCACCGTAGGGGACTGAGGATGAGCGCCTTGGGATTTATCTTCAAGCCTCTGATCCTCAGTCCCCTAACCTTAGCCTAGGAAGTTCTATTCTATTCTATTTATGGCGTTTGATATCTCTATTTATGTTCTATTTGGTTACTTGTATACAGGTTTAGAGTGCCGTGGCGGCTGATGGCAATTGCGACGGTGCGCCGACACTGTTTATGTCTAATTTTATACATTAATCTATTGTCAGTTTTAGGTCTACTTATGTATGTCTATTGCATGTCAGTTGTTTTATATACCTCTGTCTGTAGGTGTTGTATCCCAGGTGTGTTTCTGTGTTGTCTGTATTTCCCGCAGAATAGGATTGTGTGTTCGGGGGTTCCCATACCTCCACATGTACACGTTGATGTGTCTCTAAGACTCACGCGATTTAGGTGCGTGGGATAAGGTCCGTGGCCAGTCAAGAAATGCACCATGCCGCGGCTAGGATCGGCATGTTTCATTCTTAATCTTTCCGTTATGTTCGGAAAAAATGTATAGACTCTCCGTCCCTTATCACTTGTGCCCCATTCCTGTTGCCATGTGTCGATTTTCCATTTTTTGAGGTCCCGCTTATTGTTCAGCGGGGAACCAGTCAATATGTTGACCTGGTCTAGTCTACCCATCTTTAACCAGTACAGAGCGGCCCGATATTTGATTGTGATATCTATCGGGAAGATTCCTAGCACAACACACAGTGCTTCAACTGATGTAGTGCCGAAGGCTCCCGATAGTCGCAGAAGGACGCTTCTCTGCCCTCGCCTAACCGCTGTTCTGTTTGTGGCGAGGTTGAGTCTGTGCGCCCATGTACTGGCCGCAAAGCTTAGCACTGATTCGAAGAGTGCGCAGTGGTAAGTTCGTGTGACTGACAGAGGAAGTCTATATTGTCCTGAATTAATCCTTGCCAGTTTATGTAGTAATTTTTCTGCCTTGTTTGTTGTTATTCTGATGTGTTCATGGAAGTTCAGCTTCTCATCTATGTATACGCCCAAGTAGCGGGTTACCGTCATTCTCTTTATGTTGTTGTTCTGTATTTTAATAGATGGATTGCGTCTGAGTTGCCCTTTGAGCAGTGTGTATGTTGTTTTGTTGCCCGCTATCTTGAGCTTGTTTGTGTTGCACCATTGTGTTATTGTTTGCAGTGTGCCACTCGCCTTCTCCTCTAGCTGGGCTCTTGTGTTTGCTGAGATAACCACCAATAGGTCATCTGCATAGGCGACAGCACCGTCTGTCCTCATATCCTCCTCCAGCAGTTGCAGGAGAGGTTCAAAAATTATGTCCCAAAAGATGGGTCCACAGATCGATCCCTGCGGACATCCCTTGGTAATTTTCCTTATTACCTTCCGGTTGCCCACGCGCCATTCCACTATTCTGTCTCTGCAGTAGCCTAAAAGACTGTTGTATAGGGCTGCGGGTACTTCCATCTGGCGTAACCTCAGAAACAGTGCTGGCCACCACAGGTTGTCAAATGCTCCTGCGATGTCTATCATGATTGCCAAAGAGTATGTTTTATCTGTGTTTTGTGTAATTTCTAAAGCTCTGTTTATTGCATCATCGATGCTTTTTCCTTTCCGAAATCCAAACTGGTGGGGATTCATTCCAAGTAGGGTTCTGTGAGCCTGCAAGTGGTCACACAGTAGCCTCTCTTGGATTTTTGCCATGGTGTTTATGAGGCATATTGGTCTGTAGGATTTCGGATCTGATTGGTCTCTGTCTGATGATTTTCGTATGATGACTGCATTTGAGGTTTTCCAGACTGTCGGTACACGGCCTAGCCTTAAGGCGTCGTTTAGTAGTTCTGTTAAGTATGGGGTGATCTGTGGTGCTAGCCTCTTAAGCACTTCTGCATGGATCCTGTCGGGTCCAGGAGCTTTTTTATTCTTTAGCTCTCTTATCGCTACCGCAACTTCCTCGTGCGCAAAGGGACAGGTGACGGCGTGGGTGTTATACTGTTCATGAAGTTCTTGTCTGAGTGTGATCTGTTCCTGTGTGTCTGAGTCTGTGGCATCTTCCGGGAGGAGTTTGTTCAGCAGATATTGTGCTGTGTTTCTCCATCCCACTGTCATTGTGCCGTCATCCTGCCGTAGCGTGCTTAATGCCAATGGGGTCTTTATTTTTTCTGTCAGGATCTTGTATTGTTCCCCCCAGATATTCTGTTGTGTGTGTGTGGTCAAGTAGCTCTCCCAATGTTGTTTCCTGGTCTGAAATAATGTCTTTTTGAAGAGTTCTTTGGCTTCCCTATATGCAGCTAGTCTTAGTAGTTTGTCTCTTTGTATCCATGTCCTCTGGTATAGTTTTCGTTTCCTTGTCATGTCACGTTTGAGTCTGTTTAATTCGTCTGACCATGGTGTTTCCCGTTGTTTGCTATGTGTGTGCGTAGGTATTGCTGTTTCTTGTGCTGTTTGGATGATTTGTGTCAGTTTGTGTGCTCTGTAGTCCACGCTTCCCTGTATGTTGTATATATCCTCATTTTGAACAATTTGTTGTAGTCTGTCCCAATTCGCTCTTTTGAAGTTGAAGTGTGTTGTATTGTGTGTGGTGCGGTAATTGTTTGTTGTGAGACTTATTTCTATTATGTTGTGATCACTTGTGGTCAGAGAGTCGTGTATGGTCCATCTTTGCAGTCGTCCTAATGTTCTGTCATTCGCCAGAGTAATATCGATTTTGGTGGCAGATCCGTCTGCACCTCTGTATGTAGGTGTAGGTCCGTCTTCATTTATAATATGTAGTTGCGTCTCCTGTATGACGTCGTTGACTTTCCGTCCTCTGTCGTCCGTTCTGTCCGAGTGCCATAGTGTGGATTTAGCGTTGATATCTGCACATATAATTAGGTTCTTATTTCTAGAATACTCAGCAATGTCTTGTATCATATGTAGGTATGGCTCTATGTTGTCACTGTACTGTGCATATAGTGATGAGACCACCCATGTGTCTCGACCCTTAGTTATTTCTGCCGTGGCCAGATGACTGTTACATAGCTGCGTAATCTTAGTGATATTTAAAGTTTTGTTGAGGACAACTATGGCAGCCTTGTAGTTTCGTCTGTCTGAGATTGTGACAGCGTCCCAGGGTAGGTTAGTTAGGTTTCCCTGGGTTGTCACATAGGGTTCTTGCAGGCAGAGAATATCCGCCTGCAAGTCCAGAGCTACTCGCGGCAGTTCTGCACTAACGAGTGTGCTTCTATTAGCATTAAGTTGTATTATTTTCATGGGTGTTTCACATGAAGATAGAATTTGTGTCCTGTTTGCGAGTAGTCAAAGTCAGTTCTGCCATGTGCCCTCACTTGGTCCTTGTACACTTGGTGTGGGTTATATGTTTCCCCCCTCCGACTACACGCTAGTATGACTAATTTTTCTAGCTCTGCTGGGTCTGTAGGTATGTTTGCGGTCTTTAAAGTCATTCTGTCAGATTGTTCAGTGGTCGGGAAGCATACATAGCTGCCTAGTGGGTGAAGTAGTTTGGTTAGCAGTCTTTGTGCTGTGATGAATGTGTCCTTATATTCTAGCCTACTTAGTCTTAAGTTTAGTTCTACATTGTTGTAGTCAGCATGCCATGGTGTTTGGCCGACTTTTCCCTTCTGCTCTTTTTCTACATATGGGATGATTCCGCTATATTTATCTCGAAGTGCAGATGTCACCGGTGTGGTGTCTTGTTCCGTCTTCAATGGTGGTGAGGCTGATGAGCAGCTACCTGCGGCTCTTCTTCTTTCACCTTTACTTTTTCTTATGTTTACACTACCTATTGCACTGTCGTCACCTTTCTTTTTGCTATCACTATCTGTACACTCATCGTCACTATCGTGATCACCCGTAAGTAGGTTTGTGTCAAGGACTACTACCTTTTTCCTATATGTCTCGTTACATCCGGTCATCTGTTGTGTTTCATTATGTTGTTGAGGTGTTATGCGTTGTTGTGTATGATCTGCAGGGTTAATTATCCCTCCAGATACAAAATTCACTGGTTTTATATATCCTGTACATCTTTTTGTATTATACCTTTTTGGTGTGTTGTCGTTTATTCTTTCTTCGCTGCTAGCTTTGGCATAGTCAGGTGTTGCGTGGGATTTCTGTGTATTGTCCATTTGTTCGTTTTCCGTGTGTTTGTTTAGGTTTACAGACTTGTCTGTGTTCGTGTTTGTTTGTGTGCTGTTGTTTTGTATTTGATCGGTGTTGCTGTGTGCATTGTATAGCACTTCAAATTCCAGCTCGTCAATTCTCGCCTGCAGTGATTGCTGGTAGCTGACCCAGTATTGCATCTGTTTTTTAAGTTGTTTGGCTATGTTATAATGTATAGCTCCATTAAGTACCATGTCGTCGATGAAGTCCATGGTATTTATATAACTGTCATGTAATGCGTGCATGCCTTGAAGAGATGGGATATCGTCTGTGTTTGTGGGGTGAGTGGGAAGCAGTCCCATCTGCCTGCGCCAGCTTATAGCTCTTTGATGGTTTCGATTAATGGTCGATGGTGATTTATAGTTCGTTTTTTGCATTCTTGATTGGGGCAGTGTTGGGCTGCTTTCATTCTCCATAATCGAAGCTCTGTAGCAGTCGATCTTGGAGGAATTTATGTGTTTGACACTCAAGACCTCTTCGTCTGGCACACAATTTGCCTCGGATTCTGCAGGGGATGCAGATGTCTTGTTCTGCTAGTTTGCACTGATTTCTTATGTGGCCCTTCCCTTTGCAATTGGAGCACGTGATTTCGGTGTCTTTACACTGCTTTGTGGTGTGTCCAATATCACAGCACTTGTAGCAGGTGGGGACTTGGGTGAAATTTTTGACAGTTAGAGACTGGAAATCTATATAGACTCTATCCCGTTTTGTCAAAATTTTGTGCAGATTCGGTGTGACTTCAATAACTTGATGATTGTATCCCCGCCCTCTTGGTCCTGTTCGGAATTTGATTTTTGTCTCTTTCAGGAAACTTCCTCACCAAGGTTCAGTTCATAGAGGCTTTCAAGAAAGTCTTTGTCACTGATTGTGTCTGGCACGTGGTGTATGATCACTAGCGGTCGTCTCTTCCGTGGTGGCTCGCACCTGATTGTGTTAATGTTCTTTGCTGACTCGAGCAGTTTTTTACAGTCGTCCTGTGTTGCAGTCTCAACTATGACAGCTGTTGCTGTAGTTTTGACTGCCTTAATTTTTATCTTGTCCTTTTTTGGGTCAAGTTTCTGTGTAAGGGTTTGTCGCACTGTTTTTGGGTCCTTATTTTCTGTCGAGGTGATGAAGAGTGTTGTCGCTTGTTTTGCTTTGGCGTGTTCTATTTTTAGTGTTTCTTTGGATTTCGGTTTGGATTTGGCGATACTGGCGAAAGTTGGTATTGCTGGGAGTATTGTCTCTGGTTTATTTGTTTTTGCCTCATCCAGTTCTTTCTGTAGTTCTTGGTTGTCTCTTTTTAGAGTAAAATTTTCTATCCTGAACTCCTCTACTTGGACGGACAGCTTGTTATTCTCGTCTTTGAGAATATCAATCTGGCCCTCCAGTCTCGCATGTATGAGCGAGTCTGTTGCTTCAAGGTCATGTCTGGCTGCTGCAATTGTTTGTATTTCTACTTGTTGTCTTAGTCTTGCGTTTTCTTTTTCTAGGGCCTGAATTTGTCCCTCTAACCTAGCTTGTGTCACTGCGTTGCCGATTAGCTTATTTCTAAATGCTGACAGTATGGTCAGTGACACTTTTTTTGCTTTTAGTTCTGTTTGTATTTCAGCAATGAAGGTGTCGATGGCATCGACCTTTTCCTCGTCAATTTTATTGGGCTGATCCTCCATGTTTGCACATTGTCGAGGAGTCCCCGGCGTGCTGGAGGCGTTGCTGGCTCTTCTCCTTACAGAAGCCAGCTTGACAGCCGCCGAATCGGCCTGTCCCGCGCTTCGCTCCAGTTTTCGCACTTAGTGCGAAAGTGGAACGTTGCGCAGTGTGCAGGCTGGCACAAGCATCAAGCTTCCTTGGTATCAAGGGAGTTGAGCCTATACCAGCTTAGAGCCTAGTAGCGGCTGTCTCCGTTGTTCTTCTCGCCCGCAGCGGCCAGCTGGAACTGCGCTCCACGTTCGCGCTTTGCGCTGCAGCCGGCCACGCAACTCGCGCACACGCGCACAGATGGCGGCCGAGTTGGGTGTGGTACTACGTGTCGCGCTTAGCAACGCGGGCACTCGTCGTCCGTCGCGTCCTACTTATGGGACTTCGCACGGCTCGCACTGCCAGCGTTACTCAACCTACTTAGCGGACTTTGCGCTATGTCGCTTTTGTGGCGTATCGCTTTCAGTTATCAAGCAATCAAGCAACCAGGAGTTTTTGATCTGGAATTTTTATAGACGTTAGCCTTCACTGCTGCGCAGCTGTGCTGTGATTTCGGTAGAGTGTTATTGTCCTATACCGGAGAAAAAACCTACCATATGTTGTGGTTTTTGGTTCGTCACACGAGATATTTTGTAGTCAACGAACTTTGGGCACTTCACAAACAGCGATTAGTGGTGTTAGTAATGTTAATACTGTCTGGGGTTCCTAGGGGTGTTAGTAGTGTTTTTCAAGTGTTAGTTGTCGTTTAGTACCTTTGTTGAGGTCCAGTTCCGTGCGTGCAGTCTCGAACTCACTGTGCACCGTTTTCTCACATAAAAACGCTTTTAACACTGTGTCACTACACACTGCACTGAAGATAGTCACTGTTGCTCACTATTTATGTTCAGTTTGGCGCGATTGCACCAATGTAACCGACGCGAAAACTATATAAGCAAGAGCGCGCGCGCGACACGTCCGCTCTGCTCGGCACGACAGGAGTTGTGTCAATGTGTTCTTTTTTCCATTTCCAGGAGTGTATATGGTGTCTATTAACCTAGCATGTACTTTTGAGTTATTGCTTCGGTTGATTATGTGTATGTCACTTCCTGCCCTTAAGGTGTGTGGGCGTGTCATTGTTTGCCCTTTTACTACTGTGTGTGTGCCTGTGCGGCGTTCGGTAATTGCTTTGTTGCATTTGATGTTGTGCTATATAATGAATGACTTCAGCTGCCATTTTTATTTTTGTTTACAATGTATGACTCAAACTTGTTCATAAGCAACTGCGAGTGGGTTGAGGGCGGAAGAGCTGATGGAGGTTAAGTGTACGCTCTTGCCCTTGAGGTAGGGAACTGCCCCGAAAGGCGAAAGAATCAGCAATGATCAGCGGCATGACGATGCGGAAGACAATGGAAACCATTGCGTTGAACACACGTAACGTGTATCCACAGGACATGTAGCCTGTAACTGAAAAAGTGTCATAGTGATCTCCCCATAGGCAAAAGATTCCGGAATAGTCCCCCATTCTGTTCTCCGGGAGAGGACTGCCAAGGGGAAAGTGATGATGAGAAAATAACTGAATAACCACCGAAAAGATAACGTTCGACGCGTCGGGGTGTGGAATGTTAGAAGTTTCAATGTCGTAGGGAACCTAGAAAATCTTAAATGGGAAATTCAAAGGCTCAGTCAGAATACAGTACTTGTCAGTGCAGTGAAATAGGAAGAGGACAAGATTTCTGGTCAGGTGATCATAGGGTAATAGCAACAGCAGCAGAAAATGATATAAGGGGAGTAGGATTTGTTATGAACAGCAAGGCAGGACAAAGAGTGTGTTACTGTGAACAATAAAGTAATACGTTTGTTCTTATCAGAATCGACAGTAAACGAACAACGGTAGTTCAGGTATACATGCCGCCGTCGCAAGCTGAAGATGAGATAGAGAAAGCATACGACGATACCGAAAGTCTAATAATGCACGCAAAGGAAGATGAATATCTAATAGCCATGGGGGACTCGAATGCAGTTGTAGGGGAAGGAGCAGAAGTGAATATGTGCTTCGGACAGAGAATGAGGGAGGAGAAAGACTAACTGTGTTGCGTAAGAAATTCTGCTAGTGATAGCTAATACTCAGTTCAAGAATCACAAGAGGAGAAAGTATACTTGGAGAAGGTGGGGTAATACGTGAAGATTTCAGTCAGTTTACATCATGGTCAGACAGAGATTCCGAAATCAGACCCTGGCGTCCCCAGGAGCAGATATAGGCACAGATCACAATGTTGTAGTGATGAAAAATAGGCTGAAGTTCAAGACATTAATGAGGAAGGATCAATACACAAAGAAGTGAGATACGGAAGTACTAAGGGATGACGAGATACGCTTAAAGTTCTCTGAGGCTACAGTTACACCAATAAGGAATAGCTCAGTAGGCAGGACACTTGGAGAGGATTGGAGAAATGTAGGGCCGGCCGGAGTGGCCGTGCGGTTCTAGGCGCTACAGTCTGGAACCGAGCGACCACTACGGTCGCAGGTTCGGATCCTTCCTCGGGCATGGATGTGTATGATGTCCTTAGGTTAGTTAGGTTTAATTAGTTCTACGTTCTAGGCGACTGACGACCTCAGAAGTTAAGTCGCATAGTGCTCAGAGCCATTTGAACCATTTTGAACAAATGTAAAAAGGGCGATCACAGAAGTTGGAAAGAAAAACATAGGTACAAAGAAGGTAACTGCGAAGAAACCACAAGTAGCAACAAAACGACTATTCACGTTGGTGTGTAGATTGTATGAGTCTGGCGAAATATCATCTGACTTTCGGGGAAACATCATCCACACAATTACGAAGGCTGCAAGGGATGACAAGTGTTAGAATTAACGCACACTCAGCTTAACTGCTCATGCATCCAAGTTGCTGACAAGAATATTATACAGAATAATGGAAAAGAAAATTGAGGATGTGCTAGATGACGATCTGTTTGGCTTTAGGAAAGAGAGGCAATACTGGCGTTGTGGTTGATGATGGAAGCAAGACAAAAGAAAAATCAAGACACGTTCATACGTTCTGTCGATCTGGAAAAAACGTTCGACAATGTAAAATAGTGCATGATGTTTGAAATTCTGAGAAAAATAGGGGTAAGCTATAGGGAGAGACAGGTAATATACAAAAAAAGTGTGAATTCCTAAGGGACCAAACTACTGAGGTCATCGGTCCCAAGTCTTACAGACTACTTCAACAAACTTATGCTTAGTACAACACACACACCCATGCGCGATGGAGGACTCGACCCTCCGGAGGGAGCGGCAGTGCAATCCGTGTTATGGCGCCTTCAACCAAGCGGCCACTCCGTGCGGCTGTGAAGTATAATATGTACTACAGCCAAGAGGAAGTAATAAGAGTGAACGACCAAGAACGAAGCGCTCGGTTTAAAAAGGATGTAAGACTGGAATGTAGTCTTTTTGCGCCTGTTGTTCAATCTGTACATCGCAGTATAAATGATGGAAATAAAAGGAAGGATCAGGAGTGGAATTAACATTGAAGGTGAGAGGATACCAATGATACGACACGCTGATAACATTGGTATCCTGAGTGAAAGTGAAGTAAAATTACATGATCTGCTGAATGAAATAATCTAATGAGTACAGAATATGGATTGAGAGTAAATCGAAGAGAGACGAACTAATGAGATATAGCAGAAAAGATAATAGCTAGAGACTTACCGTCAGGATTGATGGTCACTAAGTAAATGAACTTATGGAATTCTGCTACCTCGGTCGCAAAATAAGTAATGACGGACGGAGCCAGGAGGACATCAAAAGCAGACTAGCATTGCCAAAAATAGCATTCCTGGGCAAGAGGAGTCTACTAGAAGCAAACATAGGCCTTAATTTGAAGAAAAATATTCTGAGAATGTACGTTTGGAGCACAGCATTTTGTGGTAGTGAAATATGGACTGTGGGAAAACCGGAACAGAAGAGAAACTAAGCATTTGAGATGTGGTGCTACAGACAAATGTTGAAAATCGGGTAGACTGTTATGGTAAAGAACGAGGAGGCTCTGCGCTGAATCGGAGAGGAATCGAATATGGGGGAAACAGTGACAAGGAGAAGAGACAGGATGATAGGATATCTGTTAAGACATCAGGGAATAAATTCCATGGTGATAGAGGGAGCTGTAGTGGGCAAAAACTGTAGAGAAAGACAGAGATTGGAATACATCCGGCAAAAATTTGAGGACTTAGGTTGCAAGTGCTACTATGATTTGAAGAGGTTGGCAAGGAGAGGAATATGCGGCGGGCCGCATCAACCCAGTCAGAAGACTGGTTGGTGACCCATTAGAAAAGTGCCTTTTGGAGGCACAATTTGGTTTTACACTGGTGTTCGGATATCGTAGTGTAGTTTAAGTGTGCGGTGTTTTAATACTTTAATTATACATTTCATCTAATATTACTTCACGTAGACTGAGACTGGGTATGTGATTGATGGTACCACACTTTACTAAGTTAGCGAGGTCATTTAAGGATGAGCTCGGTGTTTGTCACGTGTGTGTATGTTATTCTCCGGGTTCCCCGTCTTTTGGAATCTTCTCAGTATATTGTCTTACTCTTGTACGTTAATACGTACGTGTTCTTGGTTTTATTCCGATGGATTTCCATATGACGTTTCTAGCTTCATGATCCTGTATGAGTATGTTATACGTATGCGGCTACTACTTTTATTGATTGTTTCCTACTTTACTCTATAAGCTAATGTTACGTATAAACAGAGGATTTGCCACACGAGATTTTCTTTTGCAATTGTTCGTCGACATACATTCGTTACATATTGGCAGCCGGTATTACTAATGTTGGAAACATTATTTTACGTCCAATACCTTTTCTGGAATTGCAGGCCGGTATGGCCGAGCGGTTCTAGCAGCTTCAGTCTGGATCCGCGCGACCGCTAGGGTTGCAGGTTCTAATCCTGCCTCGGGCATGGATGTGTGTGATGTCCTTAGGTTAGTTAGGTTTAAGTAGTTCTACGTTGTAGGGGGTCCGATGACCTCAGATGTTAAGTCCCATATTGCTCACAGCCATTTGAACCATTTTTTTCTGTAATTGGTGAAATATTGGTGACTTGTTTCGTTGTTACTTTGGCGGTACTGCGGTTAGGTTTTTTATTTACACAAGTTACACATTTTCTATGGTGGTGTGGCCGTGTACGTTGGGGGATGTGACTGGGTTGCTGTATAGTCATATCATTGGAGCATGTGTTTACAGTTTTCTTTGTGACTTCAACGCTATTTGTATAACAGGTTTTAGACCTTTTTCAATTTTTTATATATTAGAGGGCATTACATGTTATTATTTCGGTTTGTTTGCATTATCCAATTAAAGCTTGTTTATTAGGTTCTTCTTCCGTTTGTTTACTCCAGATGTTTGGTATTACGTTAATTGTTTTTAGTTCTTGGCACATCCCATACTCGTAGCTGTTCCCGTTATGGGTATATGTGACTGTGTGACTTCCATTGCTTTGCTAGTGTAATTCGTTGTACTTGTGGGTTCCCCTCGGGTACATTATGTCATTGGAGTACGTGATTAGACGATTAAAAATTAAATTAAATTAAAAAAATTAAGTAAAATTAAAAAAAGGGAGAAAAGGAATTTAGAAATATAAGTTAGATGCTGAATTTTGTTTTGTATGGATAACGATTATGTAGTTCTATACTGCAATTTTATGGTGCCATTTAACACCTTTTTAGTCATTGTGATTTTTGTTGTCTGTACTCTCACATTTCACTATGTGCATAATTCCGTACACAGGGGCCTGAAGACGTTTCTTGGCATCGAATCTGGTAGCCTGTTTTGGATAAACGACGTTGGATTTTAATACAGCTGTTCGTTTCAATTATTATTGTTCAAGTGCTTCATGCCCGGCTCCTGTCCCACATTTCTCGACGGATTATCTAGGAAACAAAGTATTATCTTCATTTGGGAACTGTCAGTCTTAGACAGAAAATCAGCGTTAAATGGTTCCCTGATGTCAAACAGTGTTCGTCGAAAGTGAAGAGGAACTTGGTTTGGGATGTAATTAAATGTAACGAGATCATCAATGAAACTAAAGCTGTCGAACGCGCAGCAGTTGTGGTTATAAACGCTCATATTGAGGCAGGAGGGCTTATGCTCTTGGGAATGTAATATGTTCGTCAGGCAATGATCCCTCTTGGGGGGTCTCCTCCCTGCATAAATATATGGAGAAGGAAAATGTGTAGTAGTACAGTTAGAAGAATTGCACAAGGTACTTAAAAAAAGGAGGCTGTTGACATACTGTTACATAAACTTTACAAAAAAAAATCAAGGGAAGCTATACTTAGAGCACAGTTCTATATGGATTGGAAAACAGACAGTGGTAACAGATTGATGCAACGATCGGAAGCTTTGAATTGTGACGTTATAAGAGATTGTCGCTGATGGAATAAACCGAATGGATTGATAAGGGATGAAGATGTCATGCAACAAGCCAATGCGGAAAGAAATCCCAATTACTAACTGAACGAATCGAAACATAGAGTAGGCAGATGCAATATGCTACATGAGTTGCAGAATAGATACATGAGTGTAGGTGCAGCAGTTACGCGGATTAATCAGCTTCCGCAGTTGATTGGTCTCTGTATCTGATTGCATGCGAAGGACTCAGGTTCGGTTCTACATCTACATCAACATACATAATCCGCAAGCTGCCATATGCTGCGTAATGGAGGGTGCCTTTTACCACTATTGGTCATTTCTTTTCTGTACCACTGGCAAGCAGAGAGAGGGAGAAACGGCTGCCTACTGTATAAGCATTCGTACAAGCCCTAATGTATCTTTTTTGTGGTCCTTACGCGAAATATTCCTTGGCGGGAGTGGAATTGTCCTGCGGTCAGCTTCAAAAGCCGGTTCTCTACATTTTTCGAATAGCATTCACCGAAACGAACGTCGCTGTCCCTTCAGGGATTGCCATTCGAGTTCACGAAGCTTCGTAATACTTGCTTGTTGATCGAACCTCCCACTGCCAATTCTAACAGCCTCTCACTGATATGCTTCGATGTCTTCCTTTAATGCGGCCTGTAAGGGATTCCAAACACTCGAGGAGTACTCAATAATAGTGTTCTGTTTTCAGTTCCTTTATAGATGAACCACATTTCCCGAAAATTCCGAAGTCGGCCATGTGTCTTCCCTGCTACAACCTTTACTTGCCCGTTTGATGCCTTGCAACTGTGTCATGCAATGCGCAACTAATGCTGTATTCGAACATCACGGTATTTCTTTTGCTACGAATCTGAATTGACTTATATTTTTCTACATTTAGACTCAAGTGCCATTCATCAAACAAACTAGAAATTTTATCTACGGCACCTTGTATCCTGCTACAGGCATTCAACGACGAAACCTTCCCATACCCTCCAACATCGTCAGCCAATGCCACAGATTGTTGCTTACCCTGTCCGTCAGATCCTTTAGGTATGTAGACAGAAACAGCGGTCTCGGAGCACCCCTGACGAAAACCTTGCCTGAGACGGACACTCCCCGCCGAGGACAACGTATTGTGAAGTCTTCGAGCTACTCACTTAATGGGATCCTATTCCGTATTCTTGTTAAGAGTCTGAAGTGGGGCACCGAGTCAAACGCTTTGCGAAAGCTAGGAATGTGAAACCTGCCTGTTGCTCTTGATCCATGGTTCGCAGTATATTATGTGAGAAAATGGCAGGCTGAGTTTCATATGAGCAAAGCTTTTTAAAACAAAAGAATTTTATATTCGGAGCAACCGCAGCTGTTGAAAGGCATGATGTCAGGAAGAATTCCGCTCACAGTTGGTAAAACTATTGATTATTAAAGCACGACAGGTTTCGCGGCTTTAAGCCGCATCGCCGGCCGGAGTGGCCGAGCGGTTAAAGGCGCTACAGTCTTGAACCGCACGACCGCTACGGTCGCAGGTTCGAATCCTGCCTCGGGCATGGATGTGTATGATGTCCTTAGGTTAGTTAGGTTTAAGTGGTTCTAAGTTCTAGGGGACTTATGACCACGGCAGTTGAGTCCCATAGTGCTCAGAGCCATTTTTTAAGCCGCATCGTCAGGTGAACCTACGTGGTAAAAGGCAAAGTACAATGTCACCACTTTTTACGGATATTAAAATTAGTAAAGGAGTGTGTGAAATATACTCTCAGTGTTAAAAGGTCATAGGTATACCCATCACTCCTAGTCAAAAGTTATTTCAGATAATGTCTGATCCTTTCCACATTGTTATTTCCGTGTGCCGTGACTAATTAGGCAGTGGCAATACTTTATCGCCAGTCCGGCCTCTTCTTTAAAAATTTATTGACCGCCCACTATAATATATACACTCCTGGAAATGGAAAAAAGAACACATTGACACCGGTGTGTCTGACCCACCATACTTGCTCCGGACACTGCGAGAGGGCTGTACAAGCAATGATCACACGCACGGCACAGCGGACACACCAGGAACCGCGGTGTTGGCCGTCGAATGGCGCTAGCTGCGCAGCATTTGTGCACCACCGCCGTCAGTGTCAGCCAGTTTGCCGTGGCATACGGAGCTCCATCGCATTCTTTAACACTGGTAGCATGCCGCGACAGCGTGGACGTGAACCGTATGTGCAGTTGACGGACTTTGAGCGAGGGCGTATAGTGGGCATGCGGGAGGCCGGGTGGACGTACCGCCGAATTGCTCAACACGTGCGGCGTGAGGTCTCCACAGTACATCGATGTTGTCGCCAGTGGTCGGCGGAAGGTGCACGTGCCCGTCGACCTGGGACCGGACCGCAGCGACGCACGGATGCACGCCAAGACCGTAGGATCCTACGCAGTGCCGTAGGGGACCGCACCGCCACTTCCCAGCAAATTAGGGACACTGTTGCTCCTGGGGTATCGGCGAGGACCATTCGCAACCGTCTCCATGAAGCTGGGCTACGGTCCCGCACACCGTTAGGCCGTCTTCCGCTCACGCCCCAACATCGTGCAGCCCGCCTCCAGTGGTGTCGCGGCAGGCGTGAATGGAGGGACGAATGGAGACGTGTCGTCTTCAGCGATGAGAGTCGCTTCTGCCTTGGTGCCAATGATGGTCGTATGCGTGTTTGGCGCCGTGCAGGTGGGCGCCACAATTAGGACTGCATACGACCGAGGCACACAGGGCCAACACCCGGCATCATGGTGTGGGGAGCGATCTCCTACACTGGCCGTACACCACTGGTGATCGTCGAGGGGACACTGAATAGTGCACGGTACATCCAAACCGTCATCGAACCCATCGTTCTACCATTCCTAGACCGGCAAGGGAACTTGCTGTTCCAACAGGACAATGCACGTCCGCATGTATCCCGTGCCACCCAACGTGCTCTAGAAGGTGTAAGTCAACTACCCTGGCCAGCAAGATCTCCGGATCTGTCCCCCATTGAGCATGTTTGGGACTGGATGAAGCGTCGTCTCATGCGGTCTGCACGTCCAGCACGAACGCTGGTCCAACTGAGGCGCCAGGTGGAAATGGCATGGCAAGCCGTTCCACAGGACTACATCCAGCATCTCTACGATCGTCTCCATGGGAGAATAGCAGCCTGCATTGCTGCGAAAGGTGGATATACACTGTACTAGTGCCGACATTGTGCATGCTCTGTTGCCTGTGTCTATGTGCCTGTGGTTCTGTCAGTGTAATCATGTGATGTATCTGACCCCAGGAATGTGTCAATAAAGTTTCCCCTTCCTGGGACAATGAATTCACGGTGTTCTTATTTCAATTTCCAGGAGTGTATTTTCTCTTTTTAGATACAGGCAAATTTTAATGAATGGTGCGTTTCTTCTTTACTTTTCGCTCCCCCCAACACTGACGACATTCTCTGAATAGTAACTTATGACTAGGAGCGATGGGATTGCCAATGATCTTTTGGCATTGTGAGAATAGTTTAGACGTTCCTTTACTAATTTTAATAATGGTAAAAATTGGTGACGCTGTACTGTTCTTTTTACTACGTAGGTTCACCTGATGATGTGGCTTAAAGCCGTGAAACCGATCGTGTTTTAATAAACAACAATTTTATAAGCTTTGAGCGGAATTCTTCCTGACATCATACCTTTCTAAAACCGTACAGCCCTTTTGGTCCCAGGAACTATTCTTTCTTGAGACGACTGGAACGAAGTGCACATAGCTCCGTGAGGCCACTTGGGGAATTACTTGAAACACGTATGTATTCAGTATCAGCGATGGCGAGCCATGAGAGAATCTCTGACCAGAGAGTTATTTATCGTTGCTAGTCTGCGCTTAACCGCGCGAGTGTGCAGTTCCGAGTTGGATGCAGCAGTTGCGTGTAGCGAGCCGACAGTAGCAGTTGTTGTACGTAGCGAGTCGCGAGAGCATGTAGTTCAGTTGCAAGTTAGCAGTTACGAAATGTACTCGGTCGGAGTCGGCGGGCGTCGACATGGGTCTCTGGTCACGATTCAGGACGCGGTATATTGTTAAATAAGGTAATGAAGCAGCATTGCGCTCAGCTAATAATGTATTGTAATTGTAATTAACTTGTTCAAGAAATGCCCCAATAATAATTCTGTTTTCAAAACAATCGTTATTAAAATGAAAAAAATCATTACAATTGAATGTTCATTTCTCAATTTTTGTGTCGAGTTTACATTGGGCCAATATTTTTCAGTATTTTTGTAGCGAAGGTACAGTCTCTTTTATTTCAATTTAACGATGTTTTGTGGGAGCCCAACAACATTTGGGTCATTATTATTCAGTAATCTTGTGGGGAAATAACTTTTGGCACGTTTTCATTATCATAGACTTTTCTTTTATTTTTGCTGGGAGGTTGCGTTGAGCACGATTCCCATTAACATTTAATTATTGTTCCTTTTCAAAATTTTGTGGGGAGGTTACGTACTTGTGTGAGAAGTAGCGACACAGAGGTCTGGAAAGCTGATGACAGCGTCCGTACCTCATCAGAAAATGACATGGCGGTGGTCGGCTGCGGGTTTGAATGCGGAGCTGGTCTTTATGCGATTATCAGCCGTGCAGCTACGGAAGGGCTTGAAACGACCCCTCTTCATTTGCACAGGCCAGGTAATCAATAATCTAATCATAAACTCGCCTCCACCTTTTATCTAAATACTGTCACCGATAACTTTCCATCGCCACAGTTTTAATTGGTTATCTTCTATCGGAGCACCACCAGCCAAGGTTTCGTTAGCTTCCTCAAGTATGGTGCCGTAATAAAGGGCACTACTTAATACAGCACCGGAAAACAACAGGACGTTCCCCCTGGGGGATATTGGATCTACTGATAATGGTCTTAACGTCGCCTACCAAAAGATAGCGTACTGGCATAGCTACGAGAGCGCCATTTGTGTTTACCCTTTAATAGAGAATGCTCACCGCCTGAAGGCTCCGTCTGGTACAAACGTGTGAAGCAAACAGGCCAACACAGACCAGAAAGAACTCGTGCTAGCTAAAACCAACTGCGAGAGCTCGATAGGGATCAAATTGTTGGCATCTAAGTGGTGGGATGGTCGTCTCGGAAAATTTGCCACGCAAGTTGGACGTGCTGCGTCAACTGTGCAATGATGTTGGTATTAGTGGTCACGTGAATATTCTTACGTCTTAGACGAGGTTCTGGACGTCCACGAGGTACACACGCCTACCAGAATCGTCGTATTGTAAGGGTAGCAGTGGCAGATCGTACAGCTGCCACAGCCCACATAAGAGGGCTTGTGAACACAGGCGTGTCAACAGGAACAGCTGCGAACTGGTTATTAATAGTGGGACTTCGGGCACGCACATCCCTAGCCCGTCATCCACTCATGCCATACTACCGACATGCGCGGCTCAACCTGTGCCGTCATAGGATAACTTGGAAGATGGACTTCAGTGATTAGTGCAGATTCTGCCTGCATGCAATTGAAAGTCGCTTGCACATACGAAGACCTGGTAAGTTCTGTCTCTTACAGTACATTCGTCCAAAACTCACTCGCTCTGTCAATGGCCTTATTCTCTGGGGTGTGATGATCTACAGGTCTCGTTCACCTTTGGTGTTTCTGGAGGTGACCCTAACTAGCTAGACTTCGAATAGAACTAACAAGGGAACCATGCCTACTCGTCATCAACGATATTGTCCAAATTTGTGGTATGAGCAGGGCTTGGCCAGAAAGGAAGACAACAGAACTGGGTTTGAAAAAATAGTTCTTAGACCCATTCTTTTGTCGTTCTTGCAACGGGAAGGTGATGTGTTGTTACAACAGGATAATTCTCTCCCACACACTGCCCGTGAAATTCAAGGCCCTCAGCAAGATGTGCTGCAAATGCACTAACCAGCATCACCTCCGGACTTGTCTTCAGTCGAGTACGTGTGGCATACGAGGAGACGAGAAGAGACTCAGGCCACTCGTCAGCCAACAATCCTTACAGAACCACGTGAACGGGTCAAACCGGCATGGCATAAAGTATCCCACGACAGTATTCGGCATCGGTACGATCGACTGGATTCCAGAGTCAGCGCCTGCATTGCCGCCCGTGTAGGCTACACCCCATTGTTTTAGCACGGGTCGATGCCTGGTACCCAGAACCGCTTGTACCGCAGAACATCTTCGGCTATTGATCCGTAAACGTAACCAGGTCATGTACTCCATATGCACTGTTGCAACAATAAATCTTGAGTGAATTGGAGACCCCTGAAAGGGTGTAATATTTTTTTTCCGTCGATGTAGTATCACGAAGCTATTAATCAGGATTACTTAGGAAACTAAAGGGGGCAGAGCACTGAAAGCCTGAAACCGACCTTGACGAAGAGTGGCAGCCCTCTTAATCCCGGTGGCATATAGTATCGATCTGGCGAAGAGCCAGAAGGCTGAGTTAGTTTTACTGGCCTCGTTTCGTTATTCACAAATATATGTTGGCTGCTGCCAGAACGATAATCGTTTCTCTTTCCGCTCTACTGTGACAGTGCGAAAGTTTCCCGACTGCAACTTGCCCGTCCGCGGACGTCACAAATAAAGCAGCGACGGCGGCGACTGCGACACGCGGCGTCCTTTTGTTTTGCCGCTGCGCGCCGCTCATTAAGGGGTCCATCACTGAAATGTGGCGGCCGTTTCCTGCGACCCCGTCTGACGCTCCAGAAAATACGCTCTCCGGATCGGCGCGTCTGCAAAAACAGGGCTGGGTGTGGGGCAGGCGTGCGGTTTGCGCGTCTGGCGGCGACCCAAGCCCGCGGGGGCGGTTGGGGCCGTGGGGGCGGCGGGGGCCGGCGACCTGGCCAGGCTGGGCGGCGCTGCCGCCACCAGGCGGCCATTCCTCACACACTTCCGGCCGCCTGGCACTCTGGCCGTCACGAATTTCCGTGGCTCGTTAGAGCGCGGCGCGGCACATACATCCAGCCCGCCGGGCCGCCATATTTCTGCTCTACTCGCGGCTTTCCCCTTGTCAACCGCTGGAATACTCTCGTCTTTAGTCTACACTTTATTTTTGTTGCTGCAGTATTTATTCACTGTATCGCCCTCGAGAATGCGGACTGTACAAATGTCACGCTATGAATTTTGAACTTCTGATTTTGTAGCTGAATTGTCAATTACGTTTTACACAAAATATTTCCACCACTGAACAGTCATCACCTATGCTGAGGAGATCGATAATAGCCTGGAATAGGGGCCTGATTGTTGCTGTTGTGATCTTCAGTCCAGAGACTGGTTTGATGCAGCTGTCCATGCTACTCTATCCTGTGCAAGCTGCTTGAACTCATAGTATCTACTGCAACCTTCTGAATATGCTTAATGTATTCATCTCTTGGTCTCCCTCTACTATTTTTACCCTCCACGCTGCCCTCCAATGCTAAATTGATGATCCGTTGATGCCTCAGAACATGTCCGGCCAACCGATCCCTTCTTCTGGTCAAGTTGTGCCCCAAATTTCTCTTATCTTTAATTCTATTCAATACCTCCTCATTAGTTATGTGATGTACCCATCTAATCTTCAGCATTCTTCTGTAGCGCCAGATTTTGAAAGCTTATATTCTCCTCTGGTCTAAACTATTTATCGTCAATGTTTCACTTCCATACATGGCTACAATCCACACAAATACTTTCAGAAACGACTTCTTGATTTTGAAATCTATACTCGATGTTAACAAATTTCTCTTCTACAGAAACACTTTCCTTGCCCAGTCTACATTTTCGACCATCATCAGTTATTTTGCTCCCCAAATACCAGAACTCTTTTGCTGCTTTAAGTGTCTCATTTCCGAAACTAATTCCCTCAGCATCACCCGATTTAATTCGGGTATTGATAAGTCTGGTAAATTTCGATCGAATAACGGAACATTTTTGTTGCGCTTTTATGGTTGGTAGGATTGATTACACCAAGGATTGAATAAAGAATTTCAGCAATGTACAGCGTATATTTCATTGTTGTCAGTCATCTGAATTCGTCAGTGTGTTGACGGCAATTGAAAATGGAGAAAATCGAGTTTCGAACTGTTGCTAAGCAATTTCATTTGAAAAGCTGGACTGCCGCACATATCAAGATAGATTTGTACGAAATTCACTTGGACTCTGCACCATCATGGAAGACCATTTACTTTCGGCTTAATTAATTACCTTCCAGTGGAGGCCGCCACTAAGGAAATCATTGACAACAGCCGTGATATGATAGTCCAAGACCACTGAGTAAAAATTCATGATATTGCTCAGACTGTAGGCCTCTCAACTCTGAGCGAGTGCATAATATCCTGAATGGTGAATTGGCTATGAAGAAGCGATGTGCGGGGTGGATGGAGCGATTGCCCACAGATGATCAAATGTGCATCCGGCACAACTTTTCAACGCAATGTCTGGCGTTGTTTAGTCACCATTCGCTAGACTTTTGGCGCCGCTTTCTGACTTGATGAAACCCGGATCCATTATTATATACCAAAGTTAAAAATGCAGTCAAAACAATAGATAGAGGATGGTGAAAGTCCACCGAAGAAGGCTAAGTCCCTTTTCTTGGCAAGATGATGGCCACTATTTTTTTGGGATTCCCAAAGAAAAATCGTCATAGATTACTTTGAAACGCATGAACCTAAACTGAAACTTATTATGCTTCATTGGTGGATCATTTGAAACTTGGATGAAAAAAGACCAATATTGTCCAGTAAAAATAAGCTCTTTCGACACATCGGCGATGACAGTGCACAAAATGCACGACTTGGGCTTTGAATTGGTTCCTCAACCACCCTATTCACCCAGTTTAGTCCAAGTGAATTCGTCCTCTTCCCAGACTTAAAACTTTGGCTTGCTGGAAAGAAATTTTCGACTAATGAGAAAGTGGTAGTTGCAGTAAGTGAGTATTTCACAAAGTTTGACATAACCTATTTTTCCGATGGGATGACAAAGCTGGAGGATCGCTGGGCCAGGTATATACCCCTCAAAGGAGACTATGTCGAGAATTAAGGCGAGTTCTTTACGAAACAAACATTTTTCTTGCTTTTGTACCAGACTTATCAAACCACGCTCGTATTTTCACATCAAATTCTTGCTTCCGCAACAGTTAAATTATTTTATAAATTGGTTTCTGAAAGACCACTAACTTACACAATACTTTGTTCATTTCCTTAAATTAATTTATATTGGAAATGGCTAGCCGCTGTGGCACATCGGTTCCAGGCGCTTCAGTCCGGAACTGCATGACTGCTACGGTCGCAGGTTCCAATCCTGCCCGGGCATGGATGTGTGTGATAGGTTAGTTAGGTTTAAGTAGTCTATGGGACTGATGACCTCAGATGTTAAGTCCCATAGTGCTCAGAGCCATTTGAACCATTGGAAATGTTTAAGGATATGACTCATCATCAGGCAAAAATGACTGTACGTAGAAACGTATACTTGGTGTATTATAATTAATGGCGTAAACGGATAAGGTACTGTACAAGCAAGAAAAATGTCCAGAAACATTGGCTCTGAAGTCCATTCGTCAAGAGGTATCACCAGTTCTACATTTTCGCTACTGTGAAACATGTTTTCTTAAATGAACAACCATATCTATTAAGATATGCTCTTTGAAGCCACGTTTATGGACTTTTCTTCTTTTTATGTTGATACTGCCACTTCTCACAATGTGGAAAGCAGAGAGTATGTAATAGACGCGATTTGTTTCACATTATCTAAGATGAAGAAGTGCACCTAGGTCAGATATGCGTCTTAGAGACTATGTTTACTAAGACATTTTTGCTTCTAGGAGGGGCGTTCAATAGGTAATGAAATACTTTTTTTATGATAGCAGGTTCGTTTTATTCAGTATTCCTAAGGACCATATTATTCTCAACTCCTTCGGGCACAAAACCCCGTTTTTCAACAGTATCTCCGTTCAGTGCCTTACGCCACTTTACTGGGAGGATCTTCATGCCCGCATGGTACCACTCAGCTGTTAGACGTCGTAGCAAACCTCTTGCTGAATCATCCACGTACTGCTTCCCTCGGAGTGAATCCTAAGTTAGGCCGAACAGATAGGAGTCGGAAGGTGCGGGATCTGGGCTGTATGGTAGATAACGAAGAACACTCCAATGAAGTTTTGAGAGCTCCTCTCGGATGAGAAGATTTATTTGAAGCCTACCGTTGTCAGGTAGAAGGAAAAGTTCGCTTGCATTTGTGTGTCGATTAAAACGCCGAAGTCATTTCTTCAATAAGGGAGAGCAACTTCTGAGTTGATCGTTTTCATCCGTGACGGAGGGCACAAACAGAAACCCCCTTCAGAGTCCCTGATGACCGTCGCCATGACTTTACCGACGGAGAGTGCGACTTTGAACTTTTTTGGGAGAAGAGGTGGTGTCGCAGCGCTTCCTGGACTGCCGTTGCGTTTCCGGTTCATAGTGACGAACCCATGTTTCATAGCCTGTGACGACGTACGACAAAAAATTGTTACTAACAGCCTCGTGATGCACAAGCAGTTCCCCAGAGATGGTCCTTCGTTGTTCTTTATAGTCTTCTGTTCCACGGCGAGAAATCCAGCGGGCACAAGGTTTTGAGTATCCCCAGTTGGTGAACGAGTGTGTCAGCCTTAGCAACAGAGGAGTCCAGTCATGCCGCAAGGTATTTGATTGTGATGCGACGGTCGTGTCGAATGAGTGAGTCCTCACTTTCCACAGCTGCGTGCAGCTGGCCAGCAGGCTGGCGATCAGACGGGTTTGCGCGACCTTCCTGGAATGATGACAGACGCCTCGCCCAACGACTCACCGTGCTTTTTACCACTGTGAGGTCTCCATAGGCATACTGCAAGCTCCTATCTATAGCTGCTATACTCTGGTTTCCCGCCAAAAGAAACTCAATAACGGCTGTCTGCTAGGAACGCATCTTCGTTACAGTATAGCGCCGCCACGTATCGGAATGTGATGAAACTATAGGGGCTGCAGCGGGAATCTTCGACTGCATACCACAACACATTCCGCATTTTTTCCAACCGAATTTTGCCGAGAAAAAAGTGTTGTATTGCTTATTGAACGGACCACGTAATATGTGTACTTTTAACTGTATTCTTTTTCGCCGGTAATTATGACCTAATGTAGACCTAATGTAGTAATTTTCTGTCTCGGTAACTGGTGTCACCTGCAGTGATCACCAGACGGCGACCATTTCTGATGAACGGACACAATAGGAGACAGAAAACCATTACATTAAAATCTGCAGGGAGTTTCTACGTGTAGAAACAGAAGAAAACATTTTTTTTATGTGACACAAATATCACACCTGCACTGTTAGGCGTCACTGATGGCCCTGACACTGGACGTTCTCAGTTCTTTTGACTGTTCCGTAAGCCACACGATGTCAGTAATCTGGTTCTCAGCACAGTCAGATCTTACTCCCAGGGGAGGTAAGTTTTCGATGCCACTATAGTGTCCACATACCTGAATAAACATTGCCTTATTTTTATTACTGAATACAAAGTCTGCCTATTATGAAAAATACTGTTTCTTTCATATAGACTCGAACCTTTTTCTGCACCTTTGAGCCATCTTCATTGCGTTTTCTTCACCTTCAAAACTTAAATACGTACGAATTTAAATTGATAATTAATCTACGAAAATTAAACCTTAGTTAGATTTTGTTTGTTGTTGTTGCTACCGTAATTTTTTGTTACGTTGTACTGTTGGGCAGGATCATCTTACGTGATCGAATACTAGTAACCTGTCGTATGCAACTAAATTATATTAATTGAATTTGGTTGGCGTGTTAACACACCAGCACCTCGTAATTTACTTAGTTTATCTTACTAAAACCGTTTTTATTGACATGTACTTGCACATTTTTAAATTTGTTTGTTAGCAAAACCTGAATATTTTAACTGCAACCAATTAATTAACTTTTTTCTTATAACAAGTTGCTGATCTGCTTCAATGGAAAATTACTGCCGATGAATTTCTTAAATCAATTACTATCCAATGCAACAGCAAGTAGCACACAGTGCACTGTCGACCTGCACATGATAAAAGCTTTAGATGAATAATGAATTCTTTGTTCAGTTTTGCTGACAGTATTTGGGTGTATTTGTGTGTGTGTGTGTGTGTGTGTGTGTGTGTGTGTGTGTGTGTGTGTGTGTGTGCCTGTTTGTATGTGACTAGTTGTCGGCTAGCCTTAGATCTGTATAATCTGTATGTCTAACTGCAGCAGTGAAAGCGCGCTGAACAGACATCGTTCCCCCTTATTTCTTCCGTAACTGTGACGTGACACCCCCGAGGTGTCACATGGACGCAAAATAAAATACCTTCTGATTTTGCGTCCGTATTAACTGGATGTTCCAGAATTCTGGGAAAAAATGCTATGAAAAAAAGTTTGCATATGTGCACTACAATTTTAAGACTCGAATGCCATCCTAAGGAGTAGCAAGTAGTTGATGCTTTATTTTCTCTTTTGCATTACTGCACACTCACAGCAATTCCTTTTTTTAAATTCTGTATTTTGATGTCTACTGAATGATAGTGGATGGTTCAAATGGCTCTGAACACTATGGGACTTAACTTTCGAGGTCATCAGTCCACTAGAACTTAGAACTACTTAAAACTAACTAACCTAAGGACATCACATACATCCATGCCCGAGGCAGGATTCGAACCTGCGACCGTAGCGGTCGCCCGGTTCCAGACTGTAGCGCCTAGAACCGCTCGGCCACCGCGGCCGGTTGAATGATAGTGGGTTCAGTTGCAGCTGCCTATTCAGTTAGCCTACTGTTAATTGTTTTTAAAATTCTGTAAAAGTATGTATTTTGCTGTCTACTGAACCGCAGTAGTATATAAATAATTACTAGCAGCTGTTTATAAGTCATTTGATTGATATCTGATCGGTGAATTTCGGCTAACTATACCTGCTTATTCAGTGACTAATAATTGTTTTCAAAATTCATTAAAATTCTGTATTTTGCTGTCTACTAAATGACAGTGGGTGCATAATTAACAGCAGCTGTTTAAAAACCATTTGCTTGAAATCTGGTCAGTGAACTCTCGTTAATTGTAGCCGCCTACATAGCTGCCTACATATCGAGTGTTGCTTTTAAAATTCTGTACTTAGTAATTTGAAATTTGATACCTTGATTGCCGTGATCGAAGGAATAAGATTAACTGATGAGCAACTGGAGGCTAGCAGTCGCCTAATTACTTCATCTGAGGGCAACCTGCAAGGGGCCGTGGGCTTTGCGTTTGGTAGGATTAAACCTAACGTCTCTTTCGGGTGTGGTGTTAGCAGACATTTGAGCCTGGTGAAGGGTGCCCGCGTCCGAACATCTCACGCTATAGGACACCGGGGGAAGAGAGATCCGTTTTCCTGTTAAGAACTGATCCCACATTAGAGCAGTGCGAAATCTAATGCTTTTTATGTGTGTGCCCTCTTCAACAATGAGCCTGTATCCGCTCTTTGGGATTGTGCGAGTTCTGTTTCACTACTTGATTACAACTGGTTCCTCGAATTTCGGAATTTGTGTACAATTCTTCCTCTGTGTCCTCCCATCTCAGAGACGGTGCGTCATTAATGGATGAAAATTACCTCTGGTAGTTGAGTTTCGGGACAAGTTAGACTTACTGGATTTTACATGGACTGTCGACTTAGGCGTTGCTAAGAATTTGTCAGTTAACTTGAAACTGTGTGATTTCATACAGCGTATCGGTCCGGTTCTTGATATCAAGTTCGCGCCTTGTACTTCAATTTTCGCCATAATGAAAGGATAGCACTGTGTTCATGTTAGCGCTCTCAGCCGATTATTAATGTGCATTCGAAGTCGCCTGTATTTTGCTGCTCATCATTTGAAACCTGGTGAGGCTAGGCAACTGTTGAGCGTATTATCCCGATTTACCGTCTTCCTCACTAATAAATTGGGAGTCACTAGTAATATCCGACACAAAATTCGCTTGGTTGAAAATATTCTTGTTTATCAGGCACCTTGAAGATTTTGAGCAGGCTAATTAATAACAAGTTCCGGGATGTTGCCATTAGACCTTAGATTTCTCCCTACCCTTCACCCATTTTTCGTTCTCCTGAAGGACAGAGTGGCGGTTATCGACCAGTCGATCATAAGGCACTCAACTAGAAGGTCGTCTTTGAATCAATTCCGCTGCCCGACCTTCACAATTGCTTCACCTGTTTCGCCTATCACCAGATATCCTTGACCAAAGATTATAAACCAGTAAGTATTCTTTCTACTGATTGGAACCTATACCAGTGTAATTGGGTTCGTTTCTGACTGTCTACAGGTACGGCCGTGTTGTCTCGTCTTTTGGACCATATTTTACGAGATCTTAAGTTGAAATCCGTTTCAAAATGGCTCTGAGCACTATGGGACTTAACATCTGAGGTCATCAGTCCCCTAGAACTTAGAACTACTTAAACCTAACTAACCTAAGGACATCACACACGTCCATGCCCGAGGCAGGATTCGAACCTGCGACCGTAGTGAAATCCTTTGGTAACTATCTTGATGATGTGGTGGTTTACAGTGTCAGTTCGCGGACCATTTGGACCACCTCGAAGAGGTTTTACGTCTTAGGGTGGCAGGGCTTACTGTCAAGCCTTCTAAGATTACTTTAGCTCACCCTTGTAAATCCTTTTTGGGTCACCTGATTTCGGTTCAAGGGGTCAGCACTGATCATGAGACGAGACGTTCCGTGATTCCCCCCAACCTCCTTTCCCTTAAGAGCAATAACGGAATGGACAGACTTATTGGAATGGTGAATTTCTGTAGGAAACTTCTTCCTAATTTCTCGCAGTTAGCGGCAAGAGAGACGAGTCCTCGCTACCTTTGAGGCAATTAAAACCGGACTTAGCAGATCTCTTGTGTTACAATGTTACTTATAATCCGTCTTGATTGCAAAAATGTTTATTCACATGACCGGTTTCGGTTCCTCTAGAACAATCTTCAGAGCTGCAATTTCGGTTACAGGAGCACTCCTATAACCGAAACTGCAGATCTGAACATGGTTCTAGAGGAACCGAAACCGGTCATGTGAATAAACATTTTTGCAATCAAGATGGATTATAACTAACATTGTATAACTAGTCATTGCTGTGACTCATTAGACATTATGTCTGTTTTTCCAAATCTCTTGTGTTAGTTTTCTCGGAATTCCTCAAACCCTTTATTGTCCATACCGATGCCACCAATTCTGGGATAGCGGCGGTGCTCCTCCGAGAACACCAGGAGGAGCGATGTCCCGCCGCCTTCGCATCGTGCAACTTGTCTGGCGCTGAATTAAAATATTCAGTGTATCAGTGGGAAGCTTTAGCAGTTCTCTTCGCCTTGGAGAAGTTCTACCTAGAGAGTAGGGAATTTGTGGTCGAGACTGCTTCTCAGGAGTTAAGTTGGGTTTTGGTTCACTCCAGAAAAACTGGTAGGTTTCTCGTTGGAAAGTCAGAATCTCCGCATTTAGTTTTCAAGTTCATCATACATATACTTTCTATGACCTCAAGGGGAGACGGGAAGACAACTCCCTTATTTTAAAAACATAAAAAATACTTTTAAATGGCGAGCATATAGACGAGTACGTTCTTAATAACGGTATTGTATTATATGTCAAAAGACGAAGGAAGACGAAACATTCAAAATTTGTTTCCTCAGTTAGTCGTTCCCACTGCTTTTAGTTATTTTCATCTTGGTTTCAATTAGACAAAATATGGTTTGGCCATCTATGTGAAAGGATATACTTTGGTTAGTGCGATGGTGTTAGTTTTGCAAACAAGGGAAACCCAATTCCAGACGCAAGGGTCTTCTCGAGTCTACCTGTGAGACAGACTTTGCACCATCTCCTTGTGAACTATGTAGGACGCCTTCAACGTACCCATGCGGAGAACAGTTACATCTTGGTGGTGATGAACTGGTTTTCCCACTTAAGCTGGAAAATGCCGAGCCGTGTGGTCGCTAGTGGCCAATCTGTACAGCATCTTACCAAAATCTTTGCCATCTTTGGAGCACCGAGCACACTAATAAATAACAATGCCGTAGCATTTACATGTAGGGAATTTTCGAGGGTTTGTGTTGATCATGGTGTTAGGTATGTTACCACTGCTCCTTACTATCCTCATTCGTCCTTTGCTGCGCGCTTGAATGGAAATTTGAAAGCCGTGTTGATATTATTTCGTGCTGGGTCCCAAAAACGCTGGGACATTTCTGTCCCATGATTAAATGTTGCTTTTAATACTGCTCAGCATGAGAAGATCACTCTGGTCTCATTTATCCTGCCCTATACGATTAAACCTCCCTAGAGTAATCTTTGGACCGCTGAAGAGCTGCTCCCTGAGCGAGTCATCCCCAAACCATCTAACATAAGTGGGAGAGAGCGAGATGCCATATGGAGCTCATGTATAGGCGTCAGGACCATAGGTGTGTGTGTGTGTTGGGGTTTATGGGCGCTCAACATCGAGGTCATCAGCGCCCAGGACCATAGGTACAATTTTGGGAGGCGCGAGTTCAGGGGAAGGTCGGAGACCGTGTGTTTCTGCATAGGTTTGACATTGGGGAGAAGGTTAAAACAAACCCTTCTAATAAACTGGCTGTAAAAGTTTAAGATTCCCGAGTCTAGTTAAATTCTAGATCCGTAATGACCTGAACAGGAAGACCTTTAGAATACATGTTAGGTTAAGGAGGGTAGCTAGCCCCATCTTTACCTTCTGTCCCTGGTGCCGAACCATGGCAGAGCATATCTGAGTTTTAGTGGAGGAGGTGGATCAAAAATGGCTCTGAGCACTATGGGACTCAACTTCTGAGGTCATTAGTCCCCTAGAACTTAGAACTAGTTAAACCTAACTAACCTAAGGACATCACACACATCCATGCCCGTGGCAGGATTCGAACCTGCGACCGTAGCGGTCTCGCGGTTTCAGACTGCAGCGCCAGAACCGCATGGCCACTTCGGCCGGCGAGGAGGTGGATCCATGTGAGCTCGGTCTTCTATCGATTTTGCTCCATGTTTATGATCTTTGTCTGGATAACTTTGGAGGTACGCCGAACCTGATTTTCACTACCGGTTACTGCCTGCTGTGCGGAGCGGTCTCCGTCAGCGGGCAAAATATTTTCGAAAACACACCAGCGGCTTGGAGGTTACTTGGCCAGTTCGACGTTAGTGAATGCGGTCCAGTCTTTTGCAGGCTTAAGGAGCGTAAGGATGGTACCCATCCCGCCCACGTTAAGTAACTTACGTGCGTATGCCCTTATCTCTCTCGCTCTTCCCTTCCCCCCCCCCCCTCTCCCCACAGCCCGGAAGTGTTTATGAAACCACCACTCATAACTGACAGCGGTTGTTTACGAATCATTCGCTTAAAATATGTCCGATAAATTTTAATTAATTGTAGCTGCCGTCCAGTGATAATCAAATGCTTTTACTATTCTGTGCATTGCGTTTGTACTGAAAGAAAATGGGTTCATTATTAATGGCAGCTGTCTGTAAGTCAACAGATTAAAATCTGATTATCTCGCTGTAGCTCTTCTTTTAGTGACTGCTAACATTTAAAAATTCTGTATCTTTTTATCTGCTGAATGACAGTGGGCTTATAATTAGTGGTACCTATTTATAAGTCATTTGCTTAAAATATTATCCGTGAATCTCGGCTATCTGCAGCTGCTTGTTCAGTGACTGTTAATTTTTTCTAAAATTCTTTCTTTAACATTCTACTGAGTGACAGTGTGGTTATAATTAATAACAACTATTAAAAATCATTTGCTTAAAATCTGATCAGTAGATTTGGGTGAAATGTAGGTGCTTACTGAGTGACTGGTAAATGTCTAAAAAATTCTGCATGTTGCTGACTACTGAATGGGAGTTGGTTATTATTAACAGCAGCTTTTTAAGCATCATTAGCTTAAGTCGTTCAGTGAAATTTGGTTAACTGTTACTGCCTATTTGGAGACTGTTAACTGTTGTTCTGTACCTGTAGTTTGTGAGCGTGTTGACTCACGGTAGATTCATAATTAATAGAGATGTTTTTAAGTCATTTGCTCAAAATCTGGTCCGTGAATTGTGGCTAGCTGTAACTGCTTATTCGGTGACTGTTAGTTGTTTTGTAATCCTGTATTTTCGTGTTTATTGCATGACAGTGCACTAGTAATTAAAGGCAGCTGTTTGAAAAACATTTGCATAAAATTTGATCAGTAAATTTTGGTTAACTGTAGCTGTTTATTCAGAAATTGTTGTTTTTCAAAGTCTGTAATTTACTGTCTGCTGAATGACAGTGGGTTTCTAATTAATAACCACTGATTAAAAATCATTTGCTTAAAATCTGCTCAGGGAATTTGGGTTGACGGTGGCTAACAATTCAGTGATTGTTATTGTTTTTAAAATTCTATACTTTTGCTGCCTACTAACAGCGGGTTAAGATTTACAAGTATCTTTTTGAAGGTTATTTATTTTTAAAAAAATCTTCTCTGTGAAGATTTCTAACCGTTGTTAATTATATTAAAAATTTAATTTTTGGTGTGTAGTTAACTGCTGCTAGCTCAAAATCAGTGGCAGCTGTTTAAAAATCATTTGCTTAAGATCTGATCAGAGAAGTTTGGTTAACTTAGGTAACTATACACTAAATGTTAAATTTTTTAAAATTCTGTACCTTTGCTATCTGTTGAGTAACAACGGCTTCATGAGAAATGGCAACTGTTTAAGGGCCATTTTTTCTGCAGTCTTTCAGTCAGTGTTACTGTTGATTGCTTTTGTAACTCGTGTGACTTTAATAAAGGCAAATTACATACTAAAAATTATGAACGATGAAGCAGTTATGTGGCGATTCTGGTCCTTCCTTAAGACTGACCCAGTCCCACCTATTTCCACCCAAACTCCCAGTTGTCAAATGCTAGCAGAGCGTGGTTGAAAAGTGTATGAATGTGCAGGGAGCAGTTTGGGCGGGAGCACATAAGGTTTGGAGTTATTGAAGGTACACCAGAGAACCAAATGGCTCCTGCGAAGGGGCTGAGATTAGTTTTGGCTGTCAATTATCACCTGCCCTGCAAGGCACTTTCCGTAGGTGCCATTGATATTTTGGAAAAAGAAAACACTAGCGACTTGGAGGTTATTTGACCGGTTCGGCACTAGTGAAGGTGGTCCACTGTCTTGCAGGCTTAAGGAATGGATAGGTGGTGACCGTCCTGACCAAGTTAAGTAACCTCTGTGTATGTTCTTACTACTCGCTCTTATCATTCCTCTCCTCCTCCCCCTTCCACGGCCTCCCCCCCCCCCCTAGTGAGGTTTATGTAATCATCACTTATAATTAATAGCAGCTATATAAAAGTCATTTGGTTAATAACTGACCAGCGAATTTTGACTAAGTGTAGTGCCTATTCAGTGGTAATTTTTCTTTTTAATTGTGAATTTTGTTGCGTTCTTATGACAGTCGGGTTATAATTAATACCAGCTGTTTAATAATCATCTGCGTAAAACCTCATCAGTGAATTTAGATTAGCCACAGCTGCCTATTCAGAGAATGTTACTTGCTTTAAAATTCTGTACCTTGTTTGTGTCCTGAATGACAGTGGGTTCATAATTAATAGCAGCTGTTTATGAGTCATTTGATTAAAATCTGATCAGGATTTCTGGTTAACCGTCGCTGCTTCTTCAGTGACTGTTGACTGTTGTCAGAACGATGTATTTTTCTGTCTACTGAAAGTGACTTCATATTTAACAGCAACTATGACACTCATTTCCTTAAAATCTGATCAGAGAATTCTGGTTAATTGTGGCTAACTACTCACTGACAGTTGATTCTTTTTAAAGTTTTTACCTTGGCTGGCTGTTGAGTGACAGTGGGTTCATGTTTAATGAAAACTGTTCAAAGTTAATTTAATTAATAAACTTCTCATTGTTTTATGCTAACTGTAGTTAACTATGTTTTAAAATTCTGTAGTTCTGATGTATAGTTAATGGCTGATGGGTCATAATTAGCTGCAGCTGTTCAAAAGTCATTTTCCTAAAATCTGCTCAGTCACTGTTACCGCTGATTGTTGTTACAACTCGTTTGACTTTAATAAAGGCCAGTTATATATTGAAGATGATGAACGCTGAAGCCGTTATGTGGGAACCCTAGTCCTTCCAGGACGGTGACCCAATCCCAAACTACCCCACCCAAGTTCCTAGTTACGTGTTAATTATCGTACAAAGCAGTATCAGGAGATGCAGCAGAAATCTGTAAATCGGTCTGCGCACGACAGTGCACGGTACCAGTATGTTCCAAAAAGCCACGCGAGACAGTGCAATTTTTCAGCGGGCTCATATCTTGGGTTCTGTTGTTCACATACGTATAGGATGAAGTGTTTTGGATAACCCTTGGCCTAGTGTCCATTATTATACCTATCGGAAGAAAGGGCATGTTGTAGATATGCTATAGTAAAGGGTCGAAAATTAAACATTGCACACTTCCTCCAGCCGAGGCAAATTTGATGAAATCGGTTGGTTCTTTTGTATTAAGTGTGGTCTAAGATGGTTCATAGGCTGTTTATAGAAGCATCTTCCCTTCATGGGTGATTCCCCGGAAAACCCCGAAAAACCATGATTGTTCGATACGAAAAGTGCCTGTTCTGTGCTTTCAATTCACGACACATCATCATATGATATAGTCGGTTAAAACCTACACTTTTTTCGATATCATTATCCGTTACTGAATTCCAGAGGTTCAGAATTACATTTATCCAGAAAACTGCAAAGCCGGTTTTTAGCCTTTATTGCAGAGTGGACCGGATTTATCTAAATACCTAATCATAATAAATGGCACAAAACTCTATACTCCTTTGACATTCATCTAGGAAACCCTTATTCCCGTTTCCGAAAATCTGTATCCGTTATCAAGATACACACGAAAAATCGTGATTTTTGGGTACCAAAAGTACCAACTTTGGGGATGCCCGCTTCTATTATCTATATCCCGATCGTCGAAAGACTCTCCTTATCTTCTTAAGATGAAGATGTCAAGGAATCTTGACATTTCTTTCGATATCATTAGCCTTTACCGAGATCCAGATGTTCAAACTGGCCGTACATACACACGTAAAATATGGCGAACGTAATATTCGATCTGAGGCGTAAACGAAGTTTTAACTGACGTACTGAACACATGGAAAGAGTTCTAGTGACTTCGGAAGAAATCTGGGGTGACAATGTTTTAGTCACCATTTTATCACCAATAAATCGTTATGGCGCGCTGTTTGCGTTTAATGGGCACTTCATCCCTCATTTACATCATCCAAATCTACATGGATACTCTGCAATTTAGGCTTAAGTGCCTGGCAGAGGGTTCGTCGAACCAGCTTCACAATAATTCTATATTATTCCAATTCGGAACAGCGAATGGCAAAACGAGCACCTATATCTTTCCATGGGAGCTATGATTTCCCTTTATTTTATCATGGTGATCGTTTCTCCCCATATACATCGGCGTCAAAATAACATTTTCGCATTCGGAGGAGAAAACTGAAATCCCGTGAGAAAATCCCGCAGCAACTACGAACGCCTTGATGTCCACCCGAAATCCTGTATCATAACGATGACACTCCCCTGCCATATTTCTCGATAATACAGAAGTGATACCCTTTGAACTTTATCGATGTACTCTGTTAATCCTATTACTTTCGACTGACATTTTGTGCAGAGCGTTCTATTCAACAGGTTGTATAGTTCAACCTCACCTTCTGTGAGGATAGCAGCGGCATTAGCGAATTTTGTCACTAACATATTTTAATCATGACTTTTTAATCCAATTCTGAATCCTTTAGTCCAGCAAGGTATGTAAGAGGCCATCTCGGAATCACGATATTAAGGGAGAAGTACTAGAACACAGTGAGAGTGGGTCGTTAATCGTACCTCCGTAACCTGGATCTATTCCAGCACAGAAAACAGCTTTCAACTCTTAGAAACCTCCGCAAATGTAAGACTTATGCCAGTTAAATTTGTGAGTTACACAGTGTTGCCTTCATGCCGGTTGATGTTAGAATACAAAGAAATAAGGGACTTAGGAGAAGGACAACATTCATCTATCGTGCAACATACACCCTCTCAGTCATTCATTCATTAATAATGTTCCTTGGAACCTATGAAAATGAGAAAACAAATGTCAGCTGAATTAAGATATTAAGATATAAATTAAATTTGTGAATTAGCAGTTACAACCAGCATGACGAATAAACTGTCTTTAATTTGCTTTATATTATTTATACTTAAAGGACTTTAGTTGAAAATATTAAATTTTTCAGAAAATCTGCTGATTCTTTAGCAACATTAAAACTATGAATGGCAGTAATTTAAAAGAAAAAGCCTTTTGAATGCTGGCATTAATTTTTTCCGTTTTTCGTCTTTTTAATTTTGCAGTTGGACGCGTTTCGCCTTGTTTACATGGCATCTTCTATGATTGTCCTGAAATGTTAAATGATTGTATCAGTCTGCACATACAGGTTATAGATTAAACACATTTCATACTAGTTTTCATAATAAAATGGAATGGTACTTACAGATCAGCATGGTTTAAATGGTTCAAATGGCTCTGAGCACTGTGGGACTTAACGTCTGAGGTCATCAGCCCCCTAGAACTTACACTACTTAAACCTAACTAACATAAGGATATCACACACATCCATGCTCGAAGCAGGATCGAACCTGCGACCGTAGTGGTCGCGCTGTTCCAGACTGAAGCGCCTAGAACCGCTCGGCCACCAGCGGCCGGCAGATCATCATGTAACTCATTATTTATAAGCCTAACAGCTTCCTCTCATGAGGAAAATTGGTTGAAAGTTTGAAGTATCTGTTGTGGTCACTGTGTTTTCGAAACATAGCACTGTAACGGTGTTGTTTGTGCATAGAGCATCATTCGTTTTGCAAGTATTGCCGATTTTCTCAATTTTTGCTTTAGATTGTTCTTTGTTTGGCTGTGCATGTGCTGATGGATTGTGTGTGTGTGTGTCTACTGTTTACTTTATATATTTTTATTAACTACTTACGTTTCATGATTCTTTCCCTCATTTTTAATTTTATTTAATTGTATACTTTCAAGTTTTGTATTTTTTAATTTCTTGACATCTTATATCATCGTTTTTATTTTATTCAGCAATTTATTTTCGTTTTTATACTTAGGAGATAGGTGGGATATGTGTTTATGTATTACAATTTCTTTCTGTTATACGATAAGTGGGTGTAAACAGTAGGTGGTCAATCATATTCACTCGGTTTCTGAGTAGCAGCTTCTTTTCAGCCCCTGTTTTATATACGTGATAATAATCTTGTAAGATTATGAGCTGTCTTTCATTATTTATTTTAAGTACTTTCATGTCTATCTCTCTTCTTATTTCCTGTTAAATGTTCTGCATTAGTTGAGTGGCTTGTCCCACATTTTAATGTTATGATATTGTTGTTTGTACTCGGGTCGGATGTTCTATCTGTGTGTGCTACCCCTTCCATCATATGTGTTGCATTGCGACAGTTCGTATTTTCCTGATTTCTTGTAGATATCTCTTTTTTGTTTTGGAAAGTACTTCTGGATTCAGAATTGACAGTTGAGTTAAAAACTACAATCCGAAGATAACAGAAGACACAGATATATACCAGGAAGCAGGAATATACCAACTACAATGCAACATACTTGGCAGCAAGTATGTAGGACAAACAGGAAGAACATTCGATACCCAGTGCAAAAAATATTTCAGAGCATCTGAATGTGGGGCTCATCACCTAATTTTGGCAGAACACTTAAGAAAAAATTGTCACAACCCTACTACAAATGAGGAAGACATATAAACAGTTAGAATAAACAATGAAAGACGTCATCTAACCTTACAAGAAAATTATCAAATGTACAAAACAAAGGGAACTACAAATCGACGACTGGTAGAATAGAGTTAACCATTAACTGTTTACACTGATGGGTGATATAAGAGGCATCCCGATAGATGATCACAAATCCCAGACCTCTCGTCTGTTTGTGAATAGTAAAAGAAACTGGTTGGTCATATAAAGTAAAACTACACGCAATTCGAACACGCGTCGGATGGACCAACGATGCCCAACGGAACCGACCTGATCACCATGTCATCCTCAGTCGTAGGTTTCGCTGCATGTGGATATGGGGAAGCAAGATGTCAGTGTCCGCAGCCCGTGGTCGTGCGGTAGCGTTCTCGCTTCTCGCACCCGGGATCCCGGATTCGATTCCCGGCGGGGTCAGGGATTTTCTCTGCCTTGTGATGACTGGGTGTTGTGTGATGTGCTTAGGTTAGTTAGGGGGACTGATGACCATAGATGTTAAGTCGCATAGTGCTCAGAGCCAAGATGTCAGCACACTTCGACCCAGTCAGTTTTTGTCACCAGAGAACTTACTCGTCAGTCAAGTAGCTCCTAAAGTGGCCTCGAAAGGGCTGAGTTCATCCCGTTTACCAACAGCATTCGTCACACCCGGATGGTGACCCACCCAAGTGCTAGTCAACCCCAAGAGTGTTTAACTTTGGTGATCTGATGGGAATCAGTATTAGCACTGCGACAAGGTCAGAAATCCCGATAGCTGATCACAAATCACATTTCTCTCCTATGTACAAAAGTGATAATAAACAGGTAAATAAATAAATAAAAAATGATAAGATATGAATTAGATCTTACAGAACAATTACAAAAGAAAATAAACAAATAAAATTAAAACGGAATAAAACTAATAATAGAAAGTAAATATTAAAGAATAAATAAATTAAAAAAGTCTAATCACGCACGCACACACACGTGCACACACAAACACACACACACACACACACACACACACACACACACACACACACACACACACACATATATATATATATATATATATATATATATATATATATATATATATATATATATATATATATAATTACAGTGCTATCTTTCGAAAACAGCGTTACTGCAAACTTTCAACGAGTTTCCACTTATGAGAAAGTCGTTCGGGTTACAAATAATGAATTAGACGCTGATCTGTAAATATCTTTCCGTTTTATTATAAAAACTGCCATGAACTGCTTTACCTATATATGCAAATGAAAAGAATCTTGAAGTATTTCAGGTCACCCAGTGAACATCCCCTTGAAATAAGGAGAAACGCGTCCCGGTGCACAGGTAAAATAAGAAAAGCAATATGCAGCATGAAAAAGACATTTCTCTTTCAAGTTACTTCAATTTTCACACAGCTTGTACGAAAATAGCCACTATAAGAAACGTGTTGAACGTAAGAAATTCAAGAACATCGAGAAGGCTGCTTCAGTATGTTCGGTTACCTACTTGGCATTATTACTGCTGAATGAATACTTTTATTATGTACCAGGAAGGCCGCAGAAGATAATCTACCAGCATGGCCGTGAGACAACCAGCACACTTTTCTATAAACTCCCTTTCTCTCTCACTCCCCAACCTACATTATCACTTTAATATAACAACAAAAATTAAGAGTATTACATATATTTGCCGGCCGGAGTGGCCGTGCGGTTCTGGGCGCTACAGTCTGGAGCCGAGCGACCGCTACGGTCGCAGGTTCGAATCCTGCCTCGGGTATGGATGTGTGTGATGTCCTTAGGTTAGTTAGGTTTAATTAGTTCTGAGTTCTAGGCGACTGATGACCTCAGAAGTTAAGTCGCATAGTGCTCAGAGCCATTGAACCATTTGAACCATTTTACATATATTTACCACCGTTGGAAACATTAACCTTTATATGTTATGTACACTTGTTAGTTAACTTTATAGAAAGTGTCTAGGACGTAAGTAGTCTAGAAAAGGAGCCTGTCACCACTGTAATAAATTTACATTTAAATTACTGCTCTCCTTGCAATTATATGTGGGTGATTTCTCCTGGCAGATACGATGCAAAACGCGTCACACAAAAGTACGCGTTTTTAAGTGATATAAAGTCAATTGATGATGGAGGTAAAATACTCCCAAAGGCATGGTTCGACAATAAATAAATGCGATTTATTAGAGTAATTTGTATTTTCAAATTTGTGTCCATAACGGTCACGGCCACACGTAATCTGAAATTCTCGCATTTAAAATGAACCATGGCACGACAAATACTTTTCATTACAAGCTAAAAGCAGTCTGTTCACTAAGTATACAACCAGTATTTGGTGGACAAACTTCTATTGAGACACACATAACCCGCAATTTTAAATATAACTGATAGCAGCGCCGGTAAGAAACTTTTCAGTTTATAAAGTTTACAGCAAACCTAATTCATAAGTTTAATGTAAAAACCTTAACGATATCTAGCTAGCGCTAAGGGTAGCTTTTTCAGAAAGAGGGCACATAAATTACATGACGTTAAATTGGAAATATATCTGTATATACAATTACCACTCCTAAACAATTTTAATATCATGTAATTTATGTAGCTGCCTTTTGAAGAAAATATTCTTAGTGATATCGAAATATGGTAAAGGTTTTTTACGTTAAACTTTTGCAGCTGGTTGGCTGTAAACTTAGTATATTGAATACACATATAACTCATATTCAGAATTACTTTTGAATACATAGTAGGAGGAGACAGTGATCAATGTTATTACAAATATTTACTATCAAAAACAGTCTTGATCATAAATTATCTATTCCAGTGACCGGTTTCGACTACAACTGTGGTCATCTTCAGAAGATGAGCACAGTTGTGCTCCAAACTGGTCACCGGAATAAATAATTTTTTGATCAAGACTGTATTTGATAGTAAATATTCATATTCAGAAGATTAGCACACAGAATTGCTGTTCAGAAGCAAATGTCTATTTTCATACTGTATGTAATTGTCTTAACAGTCTGCAAACAGACTCTTTCTACCATATCTATGCGACGCATCTTCCATATGCGCTACATAATTATTACAGCGCCTTATCATTACACAAAGACTGGCGAAATTACGGGATGGTGAAAAAGAGTGTCGACCGTTACCTAAAGGATTTTTATAAAGTCTTCCACTATATATTTAGCCATAGGGCACTCAGGATAAATAGTTCTCATAGACGTCTGTGTCACACAAAACTCATATTAATCACATCTGACACATACGGTATGACACTAGGTAGATTGGGAAATATGTAGTAACAAAATCGATTGCATTTGTAAGTAAAGTATCTGAGGATTTGTTGGACATTCTGGAAGCAATACAAAAATATAGTGCGCCGCTAGAAGAACTAGTAAAATACCTGAAACTGTTTTTCATCTCTAAATCGATGTTGATGATGGCGTTTCGGAGGTAAGCTGTCTCAATGTATTTATTGCGTGAAAGATGTCAGAAGAAGTTTGTAAGGGTGTTGCAGAGTAGGGTATTCTGAGAAATAATTGTTAAGAAAATACCTCGATACGTTGCGCCGTTTCCGATGTAATTAGCGCTGAAGTTAGCCAGTCAGGTAGTTGCGCGCTTAAGCTCAAGTAGCCTGCCAAAGAGAGTGTCGCCAGACGTGTATTTCGTCTGGTTTATTCAAACTGAACAAATGTAACTTTCACTAGCTTAGTTTAAATTCATCACTTCCGAGAAAGGCAAATTTTAATTGGTAATGAGATTTCAACAAGTGGTAACTCACCGGCCACAGATGTCTGTGTATCACCGCACTTTAGCGGGTGAATTTACTTGAATTTGCGCGTGCAACTGGCTGATACATTAACATGTAAGTAGGCTGTTTAGGTTTTTATATTGGTAACGCCACGTAGCTCTCTGTATGAAAATCACTGACTGTGCTGTGTGCAGTCTGAGGCTGGTTGTCATTGTTGTAATATATGCTATTGTAGTGTTGGGCAGTTGGCTGTTAACAGCGCGTAGCGTTGCGCAGTTGGAGGTGAGCCGCCAGCAGTGGTGGATGTGGGGAGAGAGATGGCGGAGTTTTGAGAGCGGATGATCTGGACGTGTGTCCATCTGAGACAGTAAATTTGTAAGACTGGATGTCATGAACTGATATATATATATATATATATATAATGACTTTAGAACACTATTAAGGTAAATACATTGTTTGTTCTCTATCAAACTCTTTTATTTGCTAACTATTCCTATCAGTAGTTAGTGTCTTCAGTAGTTATAATCTTTTATTTAGCTGGCAGTATTGGCGCCCGCTGTATTGCAGTAGTTTGAGTAACGAAGATTTTTGGGAGGTAAGTGGTTCATGAAAGGTATAGGTTATTGTTAGTCAGGGCCATTCTTTTGTAGGGATTGTTGAAAGTCAGATACTTTGCGCCAAAAATATTGTGTGTCAGTTTAAGCACAGTCATTTATAATTTTTCTTAGGGGACGTTTCAAACATCAATGCTAAGTAAATCGGAAAAGGCGAAGTGTATTGAGTTTTTTTCTTAACAGTTATTTCTCAGCCCGTCCTACCTTGCAGTGCCCTTACAAGCTTTTCAGACTATTTCTGACCACCCTGTATTCTGATACAACGAAACAGCTCATTTCATGGATAATTGATGACCACCAGTAATCTATCATACACTGTTTCAGCACCTAAGTAAAATCTCGTACAGTTACGTGAAAACCTCATTTCTTCTGAGACTATCTTCCCATATATAATGTAGTGTAGAGTATTAGGGAGTGTTCATCGATTAATGTACCATTTACTTTAGCGGTTGTCTCATATTCAATACGTCAGCAAAAAATGATACTTAACAAGTCAAGCAAAAACTCCAATGACAATACTTAGGTCTGACAAGTAATATGCGTAGCCATGGATACTGATAGAACATAAAGTATCTGAGTTTCAGTTCGCAGTCTGTCCGTGGTTATATCCAACACATCCTGATATTAGTAACATTGCTACATTTGCTCTGACCTTAAGGAAATAAGGGGCGTACCTTTTGTGACAATGACTGGGTGGCATTACAGTCCCCTTTGTGACATCACGGGATGGGAGATAACGAGGCCACATACGTGCCTCGCAGCCGCTGCAAACCAGCGATAAGAGGTGGCGCTGGGCCCTGGCTTTGTGACCTCTGCGCGACCCTCTGTTACGGGTCGATTCTGCCACCTGTCGCCTCCACCAGCAGACCAACCGCAACACAACTGCGCCACTAAACACTATTCGGGAATTGTGTCCTGTGTCCCGTGTCCATGTGTCGTAACTAGTGATGTGTCGTAACAAGTGACCCAAAGTCTGATAAGCCCTATGTGCACTAGTGATTTCTGCCGGTACTTCAGAGTGCTAAAACACTTGCATTCAGACTGTTCTGCTAGCATTTAGTCTCCTGCAAACTGTCCTGTGATACCTTTTACCTTCTTATTTCTTGAAACGATCATCATAAATGTATTCGATGCCTTGTCGCTTCTTCCTTAGTTCTACTACTTCTTCATCGTCATGATATTGTGTACGGTAAGTATTGCACTATTTTATTTTGTTTCCTGCGTCATTTTTCATTACTTCCTAATGTTTGTATCCCACTGACTGCGTACTTTTGATAAAATGTTCCCAGGATGTAATTCTTTCATTTAGTCTTTCATCCACCAAAATATCCAACATCTAGTGACAGCTTGCAAAAATTTACCTACTTTCCGTATTCTTACTTTGTTTATTTCCTTTCAGACCTGAACTAGTTGCAGCTTTCTTCTCCAGGGCGGACATGATTTGTGTTGGATGTTAAGGTACAGTGTATATTGCGAGTTTGTTTGGAGACTGCACGAGTAATGTAGTGTAGAGTATTAGGGGGTATTCATCGATTAATGTACCATTTACTTAAGTGGTTGTAGAGACAATGAAAGGAAGACATGTCGGTGAGCCATCTGACTTTAACAGCCGAGGATAGCTAAAAAATGCGAGAAACGCACTGGCATTCTTGTTAACTATATATATATATGAAGACAGTAACTGTTCTCGAAAGAACAGATACTGTAGATGACTGTGCAGCTTTTCCCTGGAATAAATGATGACTGACTGAAACCCTCAGCTCCTGACAGGTGTTGTTGATATATCTCGATGTGGACAGCTGAAAAAGTGTGCCCTGACCGGGACACGAACCCAGGATCTCCTGCTTACACGGCAGACGCTCTATCCATCTTTTTTTTTCATTTTGTTCGTTGTTGATCGTTGTGTTTGGTCGTTGCGGTCGTCACATGACATCCGGTCAAGTTCATTTGTTGATCCTTCCACTCAGTTTTTTATTACAGATGCCAACCAGCTGTCTGACCGAACGCGCTGAGCTACCGCGCCGGCTGTCTGAGCCACCGAGGACACAGATGAAAAGCGCGACTGCAGGGACTTATCCCTTGCACGCTTCCCGTGAGACTCACATTCCCAACTGTCCACAATTGTGAATGGGCAAATGTCTATAAAGTCCATTACATCGTTAGAATTGTGGACAGTTGGGAATGTGAGTCTCACGGGAAGCGTGCAAGGGATAAGTCCCTGCAGTCACGCTATTCATCTGTGTCCTCGGTGGCTCAGATGGATAGAGCGTCTGCCATGCAAGCAGGAGATCCCGGGTTCGAGTCCGGGTCGGGGCACGCATTTTCAGCTGTCCACATCGAGGTATATCAACAACACCTATCGGCAGCTGAGGGTTTCAAGTCAGTCATCATTTATTCTTGTTAACGTTAGCGGCTACTAAGTTCACGCTAGACAACCACTACATCACATTACCCACTGTCGAGTTCTCACGTCTATGAGGCAGCGCACTCCAGGCAAAATATACAGCAAACGTCTAAGACTTGATGTTCAGTAATTTTCCTGTGTTGGAATGAACGTTTAGCGAGACAGAAAATAAATTATCAACGAATTATAAAACGACGGGAAAGAAAATCTTGGAACTGTGTGACATAAACGTAAGTTCATAGGCATGTCTCCCCATCTGAAAGACGGTTTATTCAAATTTCGCTCCAGTCGCATAGGAGTGACGTCACCTGAGCATGAAAATGAGGTTTGCCTTAAATAACGTTAGTATCTTTGGCACTGGACGTGGTGAGTTGATGTCAGTGAAGAAGGTCTTTGAGGCAACAACTCAGAGACTTTAAACGACGACGAGCGTTGGGGCTATCCTTCGACCATAAATATAATAGACTGGCCCTGACGTCATTTTCGTGGCTCCAACATCTCTGGGCTGAAGTCACGTGAATGTTGGCAAAACATGGTTGTTTCGTGTTGCGCTTATGGCTGTACTCAGCGTTTTGTCGGGGAAATGGCATTACATTTCACGTGTAAGTGTGTCTAAGATGGTGCAGATGCGTTTATTGAAATCTGCTGAAGTGACTTTTATATGTTTTTTACACTTGAAATAGAGTATTACGTGTAAATTAAAGTGTTGAAAGTGATGCCTGTAAAGTCAGACTGATATTACATTTTGGAAAGTATCTGTGATAATTCGGTTACAGAAGTGAGTATAATCGTTTCTTGTTGCTACTCATAGGTTCCGTAAGGATGAAAACCGAAGGCAGCTTTGGATACAAGCCCTGAAATGGAAAAACTTTAACCCGTCTGCACATACGCGCCTCTGCTCGAAGCACTTCGCGGAGAAGTGTTTTGATAGGTTAGTTATTATTTACAATGTATATCTATAATTTGTATTTACAGTGTCTGTCATTTTTAAACCTAGACTCCAAAATTATTTTCTGAAACTGCAAAGTCTCACCTATCACCTAAAATATCATTTTTTTTAAACTGATAGTTTAAACTTTTGTAAAAATAGTGGGAACTGAACCTTTGAAGTGCACCTAAAATTGATGCTATAAAATGGACCTGCTCCTAAAGTAAACAGTTTTGACACCTATGTTTGACATAATTCCCTTAGCCCATTTTCTTTTATAAGTGACTAAAGCTCGAAACGTGGCGAATACAATGTTTAAAGTTTTGACACGAGCCCACTCTTACTGTTTAAAAGAATTTTAACGACTTTTTACTGTAATTGATAGTTTATAGTAATTTCGTCCCGCTGCCCACCAGAGTGGCGTTCGATGTATTTGTTAGATTTTATAAATGGTACTTTGAACAAATCCAGGTCAAATGTAGTTCTGGCATAATTTTTCACAAATAAAAAAGTAGTTTTTGTTGGAAGCGTTTGGCAGTCAATTGAGAAATGTGGGGAAAATCCGATACAAACATAGGATGGCAGACCGATGATTTGAAATCCTGCCACGTTTTGCCAATAGTCACGTGGTTTATGTTGGAGCCACACTAGCCCCATAGCTTCTGCACAGCAAGGCCAGTCTACTAGTATCTATGGTCGAAGGGGCTACCACAAACTGGATGTTCTTTCTGCAAAATTTCAGATAGACATGAAGTGAATGCATCAATGTACATGATTGTTGGCATCGCTGGTCACGAAAATGTGTGATCGCAACTGCGAGGGATGACCATCGTGTTTGTGTGTGGCTCCGGCGCATCGTACTGCATCTGCAGCAGCAATCTGAGCAGCTTGTGGCACCATAATGATCCGTTACGAATCGGCTACCGCAAGGGAAACTCCGAGCCAGACGCCCTATATCGCGCGTTCAGTGATCCCAAACTATCGCCATTTTCGACTTCACTGGCGTCAGATAAGAGTTCGCTGGAGGGTAGGGAGGAGGTACTCTGATGAAAGCTGGTTTTGCCTCGGTGACGGTGATGCCCATGTGTTGGTTACGAGGAGCCCAGTTGAGGGCCTACAACCAACCTTTGTGAGTGCTAGACACACTGGACCTACAGCTGGAGCTATGTTCCAGGTGCGATTTCGTATGATAGAAAGAGCACTTTCGTGGTCACCCCCACCCTTACTGAAAAATTTGTACGTCAGACTGATGATTCGACCCGTTGTGCCGTCATTCATGAACAGGGAGTGTTTTCTGACAAGATAACTGTCGCCGACAAACCGTTGTTGTAGGCCAACATGCTTTACAGAGTGCAGACATGTGGCGTTAACGTGCTCGATCACCAGATATGTCTCCGGTCGAACACAATTTGGACATCATTGGACAACAACTCCAGCGTCATCCACAACCAGCAATAACCGCCCCTGTATTGGCCGATCAGGTCCAACAGCCCGATCAAGTCCAACAGCCCGATCAAGTCCAACAGGCCGATCAAGTCCAACAGGCCGATCAAGTCCCACAAACTGACATCCGCCACCTGTGCAACACAACGCATGTACGTTTGCATGCTTACATTCAACATTCTTCCGATACCACCGGTTATTAATGTAACAGAATTTCACATTTGCAATGGCTTATCTCGCTCTTGCATTTGCCTGTGATGTTGCCGGGTTACTCGTTAACAAATTCTAACCATACAAATGTATTCCCGAAATTTCATTGCTCTAGATTGTTTTTGGTGTTGCGATTTTTCCCATCCACTGTGTCTTTTGCAAAGTAATTTCATTTAATCCTGGCGAAATGCCTGGAATGATTTTTCGATTTAAAACCCGCTATAATTGAATTTATGGAGGAAAAGAAGTTCAGGAACAAAAAGTACAACATCAGGAACGGATTGCAGACCTTGTATTTTAATTAGATTTCACTGTATATTGTCCACAGTAAGACATTGCAAAGTGTAAAACAATGTAGTTCTGATTTGACTGGGACGCATTTAAAAAGAAAAGGGCACAATATAAGGGACGGCTTCTGATAAACACAGTCCACTTCCCTAATCTCATTGAAGGTAAATAAAATACAAGATTTGAAGAATTTATTGTGAATCTGAAAGACCTGCAAGGATAGTTTTCTAAAGGTTTTCATGATAATGCCAATGTTACATATGTTTTCCATTCGCCATTTGTTGAAAATGCACCTGTGCGTGTGCAGATATAACTGATCTGCAAAGTAATCCCGATTCAAAAGACAAATTCTTTCATATTAAAATGGTTCATGACGTCTACGTAGTTTTCCTCAACTAGTGTTTATATGTCACCCTAACAAGATTGCAAAAGTGCTACAATATTTCATCAGTGTAAGTGTGTGAAATACCTTTTTTCGGCTATGAAACTAAATAAGTCACGATGATGAGGTAACCAGAGCGTGAAAATCTGCCCCGTCTGTCCGTACTCCGACAGTCTGTACCATATAAAAATTACGAGTATACATGTGGCTACCCACAACGCAGCCACCTTCTTATGCCTTCAGTGTGTCAAAAACAATTAACTAATGCTGAAAATTTGTTTTGTTTGTGATCTGTGCTGTTGAGAAATGTGAATTATTATACCCAGTCGCATGCAGTGCCACTGCACAGTGATTTAAATGTGGTGCATTCACAGTTTCTCCCTTCTCACTCTCAGAGAACTTGCCGTGCAGTGGGCGCAGCGTGCCCCTAGGCCGTGCGCTACGGCGCTCGAGACAGGGCACACCTCACGAGGCGATATCTTGGTCGCTCCTGCTGTAGGCAGGACCGTAACTCATCTAAAATAATGACGTGGTGCACCATTGTGTGCAGTTTTGCCGTTGCGCGCACCAATGTTGGCAAGCCTTTCTCTGCTGCATCAAGAGAAGGCGCAACAATGGTCCTCATGCTGACAGTCCAGGGTGCTGCTGGCGTCATCGCACTGTCCATGGCGATATCTGTCTTACTGCAACTTACCTCAGTCTAGGTGACATGGCTTTATGATCCTACATGACAGAGCAAACAATATACCTGTCCTCACTGGTACTAGTTACGTGGGGTCATTGAGGTAGTGCATCTGCAGGTGAACAACATACATGTCCCCTCTGGCGCTAGTTACGTGGGGTCGTTAAGGCATGGCTTTCGTAAACCCATAGGTGCTTCTTCCTAAGACAGTCGTGGGATCCTAATCAACATTAGCAGCAATATCGTGAAGCGATAAACGGCAGTCTTGATAAGCTACTATCCAGCCAAAGTGGATTTGAGACGTATGCTTATTAACAAGGAATAGTATTATCTTCCCACATACAAACAATATTCAGATTCGATTTCGGAATGAGAAACCCGCTTTCCTTATGTACAGTAGATGTAGTGAAATGCTAGTCATTAAAACATAGTGCGCTTCATGGCAGTTTGACATTGTTGCAGGCATTCGGCATGATGCTGCACTTCTAATAGCCGAAAATGTACAAACCGTGCCGCTAACACTCATTTTCAGTTCTTGGATGTTGATAATCATGTAATATACACAAGTTATTAATGAGATATGTTTTCAAATTTCTTTTGAATTGATACACTGAGGTCACAAAGGTCATAAGATACCTCATAATATCGTGTCGGACTTCCGTTTTTCTGGAATAGTGCCGTCATTCGACTTGGCATCGAAGGTCCCAGCTGGCATATTGAGCCATACTATCTCTATAGCTCTCCATGTTTGCGAAAGTGTTGCTGGTGCAGCATTTTGTACACTAACTGTCCTCTCAATTGTGTTCCAAAACGGTCGATGGGATTCACGTCGGCCAATCTTTGTGGACAAATGATCTTTCGAACTACCCAGAAAGTTTCTCAAACCAGCCGTGAACAGTTGTGGCCTGGTGACATGGCGCTTTGTCTTCCATAAAAATGAAGCCCATGAATGGCTGCAAATGGTCTCCAAGTAGCCGAACATAACCTTTTTCAGTCAATGATCGGTTCAGTTTGACCACAGGAACCAATTCACTCCATGTAAACTCAGCCCACAATATTACGGAGCCACCAGCAGTTTGGCTTCAAATGGCTCTGAGCACTATGGGACTTAACTTCTGAGGTCATCAGTCCCCTAGAACTTAGAACTACTTAAGACAAACTAACCTAAGGACATCTCACACATCCATGCCCGAGGCAGGATTGGAACCTGTGACCGAAGTGGTCGTGCGGTTCCAAACTGTAGCGCCTAGAACCGCTCGGCCACCACTGCCGGCCCACCAGCAGTTTGCACAGTGCCTTGTTGACAAGCTTGGTCCATGATTACCTGAGGTATGTGCCATATCCTACTATCTGCTCTTACCAACTGAGACAGGGATTCATATGACCAGGCAACGGTTTTCCAGCCGCAGAGGCTCCAATCGATGTGGTCACGATCCCAGGAGACGTGTTGCATGCGATGTCGTGCTGTTAGCAAAGGCACTACGTCCGTCGTCTGATGCTACAGCCTGTCCTAATGCATGTGCTAGTCGCACGTCGAACACTGACTTTTGCGGTTATTTCAAGCAGCATTGCTTGTCTGTTAGCACTGACAACTCAACTGAAATGCCGCTATTCTCCGTCATCAGGTGAAAACCGTCCGTCACTGTTGTATTTCGTGATGAGAGGTAATGCCTGAAATTTAGCATTCTCTGCACACTCTGTGGATCTACAAATACTGAATTCACCAACGATGGAGGGTCCCATGCGTGTAACTCCTACTACCATTCCTATTTCTGTTAATTCCCGTTGCTAGGCATCAATGACGTCGAAAACCTTTCCACGTGAATCGACTGAGAACAAACGACAGCTCCTCCTAAGCACTGTCCTTTTACACCTCGTGTACGCGATTACCGCCATTTATACATGTGCATAACACAATCCCTGAATTATGTCACCTCAGCAGAAGTGTTATCTGTCCAAAAATAAACCTCGCTTTCTAGCACCATAATGAAATTTTCTCCGTATCTTATTTTCTCTTCGTTTTACTATTCAGGATTGAATTCTAAATGACGCAGTATTCAGTAACACATGTATAAGGAATCTAATCTGGTGACGGTAGTTAGTTCACAGCGCGAGTGACGTCGAGTGGTGTTAATTTGGAGAACCCTTGCGCGGAAGACCCACAGCTCCGGAGCCGCATTTTCCAGGCAGACGCAGATTTATTGTGGTGTAGGGCGGGGCATAAATCCTGGGGGAAGGCCAGCCGCCAGCCGCAGCCTCTGGAGCCTGCCGACGAGGCAGCCCCACTTCCAGCACTGTGCGGTCGCGGCAGCAAGGCCACATCCCCAGCCATGTATCTGTTTTGTGATGACTGATCACCACTACCTCTCACCGATTATACGACGAATATATATACATTTTTCACTATCAGCTCAAAAAAGCTACGAAATTAATTTATAGTTTGTTTCCATGTAGGCCTCCAGTCCCTGTACGGAATGAAGTCCTCGCTCCATACTACCTTAGCTTACTGCCAGAGGAGACACCACAAAATGTCGCAGCCGGCCAATAAAGTGAATAGTTGTCCGGTTACTACTTTTCTGTTTACGAAGGGGAACTTTGCTGAGTTCATGGAAGTATGTGGCAAAAATGCACCATTACGTGACACAGTGGTAGGATTCAAGTGTTGCCAAACAAGTCTCCACAACAAAGAGGGAGTGGCAAATATTATCTCTGTATGAACCGAGAATCGCAAGAGAAGTAGGGGCCCCGGTGCTCGAAGACCAGCGTATGACGTTCGAGGCGATAGTGTGAAATATGTCATGCATTGGTTTGCAACGTCTTGAACGGCATTTGGAACGCGACAAGCGTCACCGCTCGATAGGTTCTGCGACTGTTACGGCAAGGGAGGGGCCTAAATATTAGGCGTACCTAGATTTCACTGGCCATACAATCACCATGGCCGAGTGCTAGGCGTGTCGCTATGACCCCGAACCAAAGAGCAAAGCAAGCAGTGAATACAAGCAGACTCTCTACCACCGACAATTGGTAAGTCTCAACAATCATCTGCCGACGTGTTACTGAGAGATTGTTGGAACTGGTATAATGTGCTGCTAACGGTGTGTGCACCTGAGCGACAAATCGTTACAAACATATACTATCCAAAACTCCTTACGGGGTTACCAGGGGCCCTTAAGACGTAGTACCGCAGGAGGCTCCGCGACATACCTCAGCTAATAGTCCCGCATTCTTCTTCTTGGGCTATCAAATTTAGCCTCCCCCTGGTATTCTCTTGACGTGCACCAATGTTTCCTTTCCCTTTCCTTATATGAAGAAACCACTGCGTGGCACGCATTGCCAGAATGAGGACGAGGATGTTTTCTAGTTGTAAAATTACCTGAAGAAACAAAATACAAACATCTACAGCCTTGGACTCATATTCACACATCGTTGGGATGTATAATGTCCAGTTACTGGCAGTCGCTTCAGTAACCATCTTTAGCAGCGTCTACCCGTAAGAGACGTGCAGGAAGGTACCGACGGTAGAGTCATGACGACTACAGTGCCGTGGCGAGCTGCGCTATTTTTCTCGGTTGCTGATTCATGGTGCGCCAAGTCCGATCCAGATAATGACATATATTAATGATTATGATTATATCTGAGGGTAGGGGTGTATTGTAAACTAATCTTATTGCTCTTGTAAAAACACTCGTACACGGCGAGTTGTGTGGAACGGTACAGTGTCGTGCTGGTAGCTGACATAATGCCGAGGAAAATCAGACTGCATGCGAGGGTGTACAAGGTCCATACGGATAGATACACACCTGTGTCGATCCACTGCGCCTTCTAGAATCACGAGACAGCTCATGGAATGCCACGAAACCCTTTTCCTTCTTCCAGGCTGTCTCATTCCAATCATTGTTGGTGGGTGTTTGCTTTCCGACTTTTCATGGCGATGGAGCATCTGAAAAGGCCATCTGTCGCCACTCAGAGGACGTCCAGTTGCGATACTGGTGTGCAAATCCCAGCCTTGTTCGCCTCTGAACAGCAGTCAGCATGGGAGCGTGAACCAGTTGCCTGCTATAGAGACACATTCGCAGCAACGTAACTTGAACTGTTGTTGAGAAGGCACTGTTGGTAGCGACTCGCAAACGGTTTACAAAATTAACCGTTTCGGAAATGTTTCCATAGCTCGCCCAAAATCCAACGATCATGTCCTTTCACACGTCAGACAAATCACTCTGCTTCCACATTACGACAACAACTGCACTGTTTTCCACGTCCCGCAGACAGTCTTTATGTACCTTCTATCGCTAGTGCTGCCACCTGTTGCCTTTGAATAGTTATTGCACGTTGACTTCGCACATAGGCGGTGGTCACAGTCCGTCTATGTATCCCACTGAAAGATAAATATGTAGAAGAGGGTCGTGTTAGCAGCTTAAGTTGTTTGGTTGGTTGATTTGGAGGAAGGGAACCAAAGAAGGAGATCATCGGTCCCATCGAATTAGGGAAGGATGGGGAAGAAAGTCGGCCGTGCCCTTTCAAAGGAACCATCCTGGCATCTACCTGAAGCGATTTAGGGAAATCATGGGGAACCAAAATCAGAAATATCGGACGCGGGCTTGAACCGTCGTCCTCCCGAATGCGTGTCAAGCTTGCTAACCATCTCACAGTTTGATTTTCTTGACGTTATAATTAAAACTTTTAGAAATCAACTGACGTTCTGTTACGCACTAAGTGCCTTTGACGAATAATGTCATCATGTATAAAGTACATATATGATATGTCTGTTTCGATCTGTAATGTTTAAGCTGGCGGCAGTGCTTTAAACTTGAAACTGTTCAGCACGCGCTGTTACTGCCGGCATACTCCACATAAGCCCGAGAATGGAAAAAAAGACTTGAGCAGTAAACAGGGAAGGGTCGCCAGTAGTCAGCGAGACGTGAAGGTGGCCCAGGATCGTGGAGAGCGATGATTTTTGAAGCTGACAGCTTTTAATGTTAGGAGGTGGCAATTTTGTGGGTAGCTACATGTATAGTCGTCACCTCCAAACCGGGGGTCATCACCTCCAAACCTGTTGTGGAACGTTAGATGTGGGGGAGTCACGTTTAATTTCGCCACGAATGTAATTCACTGAAGTTTACTTACGCGCGAGTCTGTGTGACAGTTATCACCTTCATATAAAGGAAGTTATTGGTGAGCTCCCGTCTGCCGTATTTCATACTAGTGGGCCAACGAAATGAACGAACTTAATTCGATATTGCAGAGCCTGTGTTGTTCAAAATTACGACGCAGTGTTCCTCTGAGCATGCAGTCATGTCCGAAAGAATAGGCACTGCGGCGACTATAGCATTTATGAAATACATGAAACGTATTCGCACTTGCTATTATGGACAACCATCAGCTGTATGATGGAATGACGACAGCGAAAATTTATGCCGGACCGGGACTTGAACCCGAATTTGGCACTTTTCGGCATTTGCGTTCTTGAATGATAAATTGAAAGGAGTCGTAATTGGAAACCCGTTTCAAACTGTACATTTTCGAAGATTTCAGATATACGCATTTAGTTAAGATGCTGTTATACGTGCGGTAACCAGGTTACCTTCCTGTTTTAGACCTCTAAAAGCTAGTTGTATTCTACCCATGTAAATTGGTTGGCAAGGCGTCTCGCTCCAGATGCCGAATGTAAATACCGGGTTTTGCTCGTTTCTCAGGCCAGTTTAAGTGTTCTTTGTCGGTAAACCCTTGATTGTAATTACACTATTTTTCTTTACTGGTATTTTAATACGATTCCCCATCAGTGATCTGAGCTGTCTTTTGGGGCGCATTTGAATAGTTCTGGGTCATGTTATTGGAGCCTCGGAAGCTACTTTGCATTTATTTGTGTTTTTAAAATAATTTTGATGAGTGGTCTAATAGGTCCGCATTTAAATAATTATTCTACATTGTTAATTACTGGTGCCTTCGAAACTATTTTAACTTTTTGAATAACTGTAGTTTTAATATTTCTTTGAAGCCATCACTTATTGGCACTTCTGAACTAACTTGCATTGCTTATATATAAAATAATTGTGACAAGTGGTCTAATCTATTGAGCGCATTTAAATTATTCCTGAATTTGTTCTCAATCGGCGAATTTGTATACATTACGGTTTTAGGGGGTCACAGTGCAATAATTATTTTTTTAATAAAGGTCCACTGGCTACCAGTGTGTGATGTAAATTTAAGGTACTGAAATAAAATAGTCTAATGTCTCTGCTTAGTCTGGACCCAGTATTTTACTACTACCGAATCACCGTATCCTTATACCGTTTCAGTATATGGTAATTAAAGAAGATTTTTCAGTTCAGGATCACATCGAATAATTTCTTCCACTGTTTGTGTTACGCTTTGTTTGTTTACTGAAACAAATACTGCACTACATCATAAAAGAAATGGAATTTCTGGAGGAAAAAGAATCCGCTAAAGGTAAGATTCTCATATAATTCGTAAAAAAAGTTTCCATGTCTAGCGAGCAACGCATATACAGTATTGACGCAGTGCGCAAACCGACAGTAAAGATGCTTGCATAATTGACTGATACGAAGTACTTACGTAAATTGCTTTCCCAAGGCACATTACCCTCAAATCCTTTGCGGATGCGTCAAGTGTGCGTAGAAATTGCTAAAAGAAGATGAACACCTGGATTAAAGGAGACAAGGGTAACGTGAATAAATCGGCAGTAGCAGATCACGTACTGGGATTAGCAAGCTGCCAAATTCGATTCTCTGATGCTATCATGCAGTCGTTATCATGACAGAATGTATGGAGAGGCCATAAAAATTCGAAACACAGTGATATCTTAATATAAAAGAATGACTGAGACAAGGTAAGGTGTGAGTCGTAGTTCCAAATAAAGCAAACACCACTAACTCTTCTGATGTAGGAGCTGCGTAACACACTCTGGTACGACTCCCTGATTTTAGGGAGCGCTGGGGAACCATGAAAACGCAGAAGTTCCATGATAAACAGCAAAAAGTGCGGCAGTTTCGGATTTGATAGATTGCATTTGTGTATGACGCAGTTGCGCTGTCATGATCGTTGAGATGCACCTTCTTTAATTTGAAGGCTTTGAGCACGCCATATATATTTTCACTTTAATAGTTATGCTAACGTATTTTAATCTGCTGCCTATGCAAACAGTGACAAAACCCGCGTATGAGTTGCAGGTTTCCCACTGTACTTCTTGAGTTCACATCTAAGGGGATACGGAAACGGATTTTCGGTGAAAAAGTCGATTTTTGTTTAATTGGCTTATTATATTCCTCCATGTTTCCCCTTTAAAGTGACATATCAACAATGACCCTATTACAATTATAACTATTTTACGTTTATAGATTGTGAGATTATGTACTGCGCTTTTGTGATACAATTCCGTCATAGCTGAGCATAAATAATTGGAAAGCAAGCAATATGGAACAGCGTAAATATAAGCAAACTTCAGTGTATAGGACATGTGCAGAAGAGAATGGATGCCAGTATGAGAAGATTGAAATCAATTATGGAAGGGAAAACCTAGGCGATGGGAAAACCCTGGTTGTGAAAGGAAGACTGCCTTTTGAAGTGTATGGTGCTGTGGCAACCTACAATCTTGGGAATGTTACTAAATGCCAGCTCCCTGCAAAGTTGGGTTTACATATTGGTTCCCGCACAGTATGGGCTATGTTGATTTAAATGCGGCAGAGACTAAGGCATGCAGATCATATACTCAAGACATTAGTGAAAATATCAAGGCAGGTACAAAGGGGTGGCAAGAGGAGACTAAGATGATTATTAAGACTATGAAGGAGGTATTAACGACGGATCAGGAACGCTTTAATCTTCTTTCTCCGTTTCCTGTAAGTTCACTTTTTACTTCTAGGAACATTATCTCAGCTGCTGTTGAACCTAGAAGCTTTAAAATTTTATGGCATAGTCACATGGGTTTCTTGTACATACTGAGTAAATAATTTTTGAATTATCTGATTTACAAAGGTTTAGAGGATACAATGGAGTGAAAAGTGATGGAAAAATTTACTGTGAGGTAAATCTAAAATATCTCTGTAAGTAATTAGTTTCACAAGAAACTGTTGTTTCAGTATTATTAAAACACATCAGTGCACATACGATACAATTTTTTTCTCTCCCGCTCAAGTAGTTTGTGAGAAAATATGCCCTATATTAAGCAGAATTTAACATTGCGGGGATAGACGGATCCTTATCCGCTTCTGATACCTACGCTGACAGTACAAAACCTGTTTATGATTTGCAGTTTTTCCACTGTACTTCTGGAGTTCACATCTGTGATTGCTTCGCTTACACCCACCATGGCTGTGATAAATTCTTATAAGGAACGCTATCACATTACAATTTTTCTCATGCTCATGTTCGGATTATAACATGTCAACACAACAATTAGTATTGTTATGCAGCTTTATATTTCCAAGGGGACGGACCAAACTAGCTGCTAAAGAATAAAATGAAGCGTTTAACAGTCAACGCTGGAAAATAACTTCTTGTAAGATATACAGACGGTTACTTATGGAGCTACAACAGTTTGTTTCGGAGTCATAAGCAAGTTATATTGGGTAATTCTTTGCTCAAATTTCTGTTACAGTCGCGCGTAACTCATACTGGTGACTAGTTTTGAATGTTGGCATTCATTTTCATATCAGACCTATAGAACACTGCAGTATTAAGAAACACGTAATGAACTCAACATTAAAGTGATATAAAGAGCACAGTTGTTAATAATGTAACATTCGATTAAGTTTGGAAATTCATTAACTATGTCTTTTGTAAATAGTGCAGTGAGCCTTGTTTTGGAAGACGATTAAGTCTGAAAACTCATTAACTATCTCTTTATAGCGTCTGAGTATTTCTTCCGTAGTTATAGAAGAAATGTTTGGCACAGAAAGGTCTTACACCAAAGCCTAACGCCCATAAAACAGTTTATCAAATATATGAAAGCCGGCTCCGAAAGCTTACATTGTGATATCTTGAAATGCCTCTTGGCAGAGAAAAGTGGAAGATTTGCACAAATCGATCAGTACGAATAGTGATTGTACTGAGGAATGTTACAAATTCTTCTCAGCTAGACATATAAGCTTTCAGAGGGAGGTTATCAACATGTTAACGATAGTTTGAGCAACATAGTTTGTGCATAGGTAGGTTTATTTAGTTTCTTTGATTTCTTTTATTAATATTAATGCATAACCTAGCGTTCCCTGAAATGAGAAGCGCCTTACATAAGCAACAGGTTACATGTTAAAAATACGATGTGGTTTGTTGTTATTCTGAATGATTATAACACTGAAGTAGCATTTTCGGTCAATACTCCCACAAAATATCTGTTGTTTTTATGTATTTAAACCTAACAAATCATTAATTTTCAGTATTTAGTCACGTGATCCACAACGCTGTGTTATTGGTTGCAGCTCTGTTGCCATCAGAACTAGGATGAAGACGAAGCTACACGTGTTATAGGAGTGTCTGTCGATGTTATTGGTGTTTTTCCATACTTTCCCTGAAAACGGTTTAGTTATTTAGAGATGGAAAACGCATTTACAACTTTTAAGTAACAATGGAAAAAACGATTGCGAAAGCTTCCAAAAGTTGATACATTTATCGTCTCTTCGTCTTTCAAAAACAACATAGATTTTTATGACACCAAAACAAAAATGAAAACTTCATTCTGGGACGGAAGTACTGAGACAAAGCAATAATTCGCAGAGCTTTTCATTCAGAAGATAACTCTGACTGTAAACTGCCGTGGTTTTTACGACTGTTTTCAGCTATTGCTTTCCCCAATTTTCACGTTTTCAGACTGGATAGTAACGCCCAAGGGGTACTACACAGCATCATCGTGCTTGCTTTCAATAGCGTTGCACATTGCAGTTTTGCTGCTCTTTTAGGTAATTAATATAAATCATCGGAAAATCACATCTATAAAACTTACTGCAGCAGAACCTTAAAATATTTGTTTTTCTACTGCATACTTAACTGCTGCTGAAACACTGTGATTTAAAAATACTGAAGCAGGGGCGCTTTCGTTTTATCGTAATGACCTGGTCTTATTACATTTCGTCGTAGGTTCCAAGCAATGTTCAGTTTCCCTCTTCGTCAAAATCATACAGCTTTACAACAGTCTTAGTGGAGATAGTTGTAATTGGCCAGTTATTTCCTTGAACGACTTATTTGGGAAGAATAACGGAATCGGAAATATTGCTTTCTCAGATTCTTCAGGATAAGAACTACATCAGGCATGAAATACAGTTTCTTGACACCACCCAGTGATTCATCGCAAGTTGATCAGGCGAAAAAGGAAGCTAATAAATGAAAAACGATATTAAACGTAATACGATATACAATTTAAAGCTCTTACGTAACTGTATTGTGAATAAAGTTAAAAATAGGGACAGGAAACAAAAAGAAAAAAAAAATCTGTCAGTGAGATTCGATCTTGTAAACATTGCATTAGATGTTCAGCAGACTACTCCTTAGGCTACAAGCAACAACGTGTTCGTATGGAGCTTTACTTACATCAGAAAGATGATCACAGAAATAAATATTTGTAGTGACCATTACCACATTTGGATCTCTAAAAGCAGAGTGGCAACCATATTTTACGCTGCTTCTCGTTCTTTTAAATACTGAAAAACAATTTTTCAGGAGCTTTTACATACGTATCTTTACAATGTGGTACTACAGACAATTTGTAGCGCATTTTCCATATCGTGGATTCCAAAACAAGGCATCGCTGTGGATGAGCTTCACGGCAGTGGGAGCATCGTGCTAGCCAGTGATAACCCTGTAGTCACCTGACCAGAAGTCTTGTTCCTCCTGCCACCGAACTTCACTAATTCCCACTATATCTAACTTTAACCTATCCATTTCCCTTTTTAAATTTTCTAACCTACCTGCCCTATTAAGGGATCTGACATTCCACGCTCCGATCCGTAGAACGCCAGTTTTCTTTCTCCTGATAACGACATCCACTTGAGTAGTCCCCGCCCGGAGATCCGAATGGGGGACTATTCTACCTCCGGAATATTTTACCCAAGAGGACGCCATCATCATTTAATCATACAGTAAAGCTGCATGCCCTCGGGAAAAATTACGGCCGTAGTTTCCCCTTGCTTTCAGCCGTTCGCAGTACCAGCACAGCAAGGCCGTTTTGGTTATTGTTACAAGGCCAGATCAGTCAATCATCCAGACTGTTGTCCTTGCAGCTACTGAAAAGGCTGCTGCCCCTCTTCAGGAACCACACGTTTGTCTGGCCTCTGCTTAATTATTGCATTTTTTTTAATTGCATAATACATGAAAGATGCGGTAGCATGGCGCCAGCTGCTTCGCTACCTTAGACTGTAAGGTCTGCACAGGTTTCTTTTGTTTTTCTTTAATGAACTTTTGATGCTAATTAATTCCACAGAAGTATGCCCTTTTCGAATATATTTGTGACCAAAAATCGATTCTGGTAGCTGGATCCCAGGTTTTTTTTGCTAATTATGCCTTTTGCATTCTAGTGAAGATATTTCCACAGCAACTTTCATCCCTTAACACTTATTCCTTTATTTCTAACCAAGAAATGAAATACCAATTTTCATGACTTAACGAAATGTTTTCATAAAAATTTTCGTCTCGTACTACAGGCAGATAGGGGCTGAATTTCCAAAAACAGTGAATTAATGTATTTTTAAAATTTCAAACCGAAAAGTCAAATACAAATTTTCATAGCTGTATCTTTAAAAGGCCTTAGTAGTTCCTTAATAATGATTTATTTTCAAAGATATCCCCCGCCCCCCCACAATTTACCACCTCAGTGGTTGAATTTCCAACAATGCTGAATCTCGTATTCACTTTTTTATGACTGAGAAACAAAATACCAATATTCGCATTTCTAGCTTCAAAATAGCCTCAATGGTGACACATATTCAAAAATCCTTCCTCCTCTATTTCACACCATTAGGAATGTAATTTCAAACAATCCCTACTTAAACGATGTCTACAGGATAAGATTCTCACCCTTCCCCAATTTCAGTTTTTCCTCTTAGCAGTTTGGGCTGTGCGATCATGTGTCGGTGCATCAGTCTGAGCCTATGTCATTCACTTAGGGGATGAATTTCCAAAAAAATTAAACGTATTTTTTTTCGTTTCTTACCAAGAACCCAGAAACGAATTTTCAAAGATTTAGTTTTAAAAATGCTTTCACAATAATTTCGTAGAATATTTCATCCTCTATTTCACTCCCTTACGAGTTAAATTTTCAAAATGAGTTGAATGTGTTTTTTTTTTATTTTTAACAGAGAAACAAAATACGAATGTTCATAGATTTAGTTTCAAGAACACTTGCCTAAAGAAAAATTTCCATATGAACTTCCATCCCTCATTTCACCTCCATAGGATTTCAGTTTCCTAAAATAGTGAATTAAGTTATAACTGTTGTTGTTGTGGTCTTCAGTCCAGATACTGGTTTGATGCAGCTCGCCATGCTATTCTATCATTGCAAGCTTTCTCATCTCCAAGTACCTACTGCAACCTACATCCTTCTGAAACTGCTCAGTGTATTCATCTCTTGCTCTCCCTCTACGATTTTTCCCCTCCACGCTGCCTCCATTACAAAACTGGTCATCCCTTGATGCCTCAGAACATGTCCTGCCAACCGATACCTACCCATCTAATATTCAGGATTCTTCTGTAGCACCATATTCCGGAAGCTTATGTTTTCTTCTTGGCTTAACTATCTATAGTCCATGTTTCACTTCCATTTCGGGCTACATTCCATACAAATACTTTCAGAAAAGACTTCCTGACACTTAAATCTACACTCGATGTTAGCAAATTTCTATTCTTCAGAAGCACTTTCCTTGCCATAGACAGTTTGCATTCTACATCCTCACTGCTTCGACTGTAACGGTTATTTTGCTCGCCAAATAGCAAAACTCATATACTACTTTAAGTATCTCGTTTCCTAATCTAATTCCCACATCATCACCTGATTTAATTCTACTACATTCCATTATCCTCGTCCTGCTTTCGTTGATGTTCATCTTACATCCTCCTTTCAAGACACTGTCAATTCCGTTCAACTGCTCTTCCAGGTCCTTTGCTGCCTCTGACAGAATTACAGTGTCATGGGCAAACCTCAAAGCTTTTATTTCTTCTCCATGGATTTTAATTCTTAATCCAAATTTTTCTTTCGATTCCTCTACAGTTTGCTCAATATACGGGTTGAATAACTTCGGGAATGGGATGCAACCATGTCTCAGTCCCTTCCCAACCACTGCTTCTATTTCATGTCCCGCAGCTCTTACAACTGCCATCTGGTTTCTGTACAAATTGTAAATAGCTTTTCGCTCCCTGTATTTGACCCCTGCCACCATCAGAATTGGAAAGACAATCTTCCAGTCAACATTGTCAAAAGCTTTCTCTAAGTCTACAAATGCTAGAAACGTAGGTTTACCTTTCCTTAATCTATCTTCTAATGCAAGACATAGGATTAGTATTGCCTCACATGTTCCAACATTTCTACTAAATCTAAACTGATCCTTCCCAGGATCGGCTTCTACAAGTTTTTCCATTCGTCTGTAAAGAATTCGTGTTAGTATTTTGCAGCCATGACTTATTAAAGTGATAGTACGGTAATTTTCACACCTGTCAGCACCTGCTTTCTTTCTGACTGGAATTATTATATTCCGAAGGTATTTCACCTGTCTCAAACATATTGCTCACCAGATGGAAGAGTTCTGTCATGGCTGGCTCTCCAAAGGCTATGAATACCTCTAACGGAACGTTGTCTACTCCCAGAGCCTTGTTTCGGCTTACGTCTTTCAGTGCTCTCTCAAATTTTTCACGCAAAATCATATCTTCCATTCCGCCTTCATCTACGTTGTCTTCGATTTCCATAATAATACCCTCAAGTACATTCCCTTGTATAGACCCTCTATGTACTCCTTCCACCTTTCTGCTTTTCCTTCATTGATTAGGTTTGGTTTTTCATCTGAGCTTTTCATATTCATACAGGTGGTTCTCTTTTCTCCAAAGGTCTCTATAATTTTCCGGTAGGTAGTATCTGTCTTATCCCAAGTGATACAAGCTTCTACGTCGTTACATTAGTCCTCTAGCCATACCACCTTAGGCATTTTGCACTTTCTGTCGATCTCATTATTGCGTCGTTTCTATTGCTTGTCGCCTGCTTCATTTACTTAATTTTTATATTTTTTCCTTTCATCAATTAAATTCAATATCTCTTATGTAGATTAAAACTGAAGAAACTGCAAAAGGGTGGGAATTTAAGGAGATGGGTCCTGGATAAACTGACTAAACCACAGGTTGTACAGAGTTTCAGGGAGAGCGTAAGGGAACAAATGGCAGGAATTGGCGGAAAGAAATACAGTAGAAGAAGAATGGGTAGCTTTGAGGGATGAAGTAGTGAAGGCAGCAGTGGATCAAGTAGGTAAAAAGACGAGGGCTAGTAGAAATCCTTGGGTAACAGAAAAAATATTGAATTTAATTGATGAAAGGAGAAAATGTAAAAATGTAGTAAATGAAGCAAGGCAAAAAGGAATACAAACGTCTCAAAAATGAGACGATGGCTAGAGGATAAATGTAAGGATGTAGAGGCTTATCTCACTAGGGGTAAGATAGATACTGCCTACAGGAAAATTAAAGAGACCTTTGGAGATAACAGAACCACTTGTATGAACATCAAGGGCTCAGATGGAAACCCAGTTCTAAGCAAAGAAGGGAAAGCAGAAAGGTGGAAGGAGTATATAGAGGGTCTATACAAGGGCGATGTACTTGAGGACAATATTATGGAAATGGAAGAGGATGTAGATGAAGATGAAATGGGAGATTCGATACTGCGTGAAGAGTTTGACAGAGCACTGAAAGACCTGAGTCATAACAAGGCCCCCGGAGTAGACAACATTCCCTTGGAACTACTGACGGCCTTGGGAGAGCCAGTCCTGACAAAACTCTACCATCTGGTGAGCAAGATGTATGAAACAGGCGAAATACCCTCAGACTTCAAGAAGAATATAATAATTCTAATCCAAAAGAAAGCAGGTGTTGACAGATGTGAAAATTACCGAACAATCAGTTTAATAAGACACAGCTGCAAAATACTAACACGAATTCTTCACAGACGAATGGAAAAAGTAGTAGAAGCCGACCTCGGGGAAGATAAGTTTGGATTCCGTAGAAATACTGGAACACGTGAGGCAATACTGACCTTACGACTTATCTTAGAAGAAAGATTAAGGAAAGGCAAACCTACGTTTCTAGCATTTGTAGACTTAGAGAAAGCTTTTGACAATGTTGACTGGAATACTCTCTTTCAAATTCTAAAGGTGGCAGGGGTAAAATACAGGGAGTGAAAGGCTATTTACAATTTGTACAGAAACCAGATGGCAGTTATAAGAGCCGAGGGACATGAAAGGGAAGCAGTGGTTGGGAAGGGAGTAAGACAGGGTTGTAGCCTCTCCCCGATGTTATTCAATCTGTATATTGAGCAAGCAGTAAAGGAAACAAAAGAAAAATTCGGAGTAGGTATTAAAATGCATGGAGAAGAAATAAAAACTTTGAGGTTCGCCGATGACATTGTAACTCTGTCAGAGACAGCAAAGGACTTGGAAGAGCAGTTGAATGCAATGGACAGTGTCTTGAAAGGAGGATATAAGATGAACATCAACAAAAGCAAAACGAGGATAATGGAATGTAGTCGAACTAAGTCGGGTGATGTTGAGGGAATTAGATTAGGAAATGAGACACTTAAAGTAGTAAAGGAGTTTTGCTATTTGTGGAGCAAAATAACTGATGATGGTCGAAGTAGAGAGGATATAAAATGTAGACTGGCAATGGCAAGGAAAGCGTTTCTGAAGAAGAGAAATTTGTTTACATCGAGTGTAGATTTAAGTGTCAGGAAGTCATTTCTGTAAGTATTTCAATGGAGTGTAGCCATGTATGGAAGTGAAACATGGACGATAAATAGTTTTGACAAGAAGAGAATAGAAGCTTTCGAAATGTGGTGCTACAGAAGAATGCTGAAGATTTGATGGGTAGATCACATAACTAATGAGGAAGTATTGAATAGGATTGGGGAGAAGAGACGTTTGTGGCACAACTTGACCAGAAGAAGGGATCGGTTGGTAGCACATGTTCTGAGGCACCAAGGCATCACCAATTTAGTATTGGAGGGCAGTGTGGAGGGTAAAACTCGTAGAGGAAGACCAAGAGATGAATACACTAAGCAGATTCAGAAGGATGTAGGTTGCAGTAGGTACTGGGAGATGAAGAAGCTTGCACAGGATAGAGTAGCATGGAGAGCTGCATCAAACCAGTCTCTGGAATAAAGACCACAACAACAACAACAAGTCAAAACTACATGGAAATAAAATCATTTTTTTTCTGTTTTCATCCAGATCCACTTCCATTTAAGTGCAGAAAATTATATCAGGCGTATGTTCACCTCCACTGTCAAGACAAGCATTTACACGGTCTGTGAAGTTCGTGATGACCTTTTCACAGTCATCTGCGTTGATGTCGTTGATGACATGTTGAACTCCTGCCTTAAATTGGATTACTTTTGTGGTTTGTTCGCGTAGACCTTGGACGTGAGGCAATTCAATGAAAAGAAATCACATGGAGTAAAGTCACGAAATCTGGTAGGCCATTCCAAGTCGTGGCGAAATGAGATCACAGACTGAGGGAATTTTTCATGGAGTAGGGTTAGTGTCTTGCAGAAGGAGTGACACTTAGCTCCGTCTTCCAGAAACCGCATATTGGCTATCTACGTCGTCCAGAGCAGGCCAGAAGTTGTTTCTGACCATTTAGCGATAACGCTCACAGCTAATTGTTACTTCACTACCGTCGTAACCTTAAAAAAAAAGAAAAAAAGAAGAAGGAAATGTGGCCAGCCACATCACCTGCCTACGAGGTGCGACAATAAAGTAATGAGACTGATTTTCTTTACAAGCTGTGGCAACCCAGCAGGTTTGCTGCGTAGGCACAATATCTTTGACCTTGGTCTGTAAGCTACCTCTGGTTCAAGCGGCACATAGATGCAACTGGTCGTGAGTTGTGCTGTAATAAGTTAACACATCTTTGTGTCTCTCGTCACGGAAATGGAACCGCATAATATTGCTCAGCGGTATGCCATTTCTTTTTGCGTTAAATTGGGTGAAAACGCAACGACAACGTGCGGTTACCTTCAGAAAGCTTTTGGAGAGGAGGTTATGTCAAGAGCTCAAGTTTTCCGTTGGCATAGAATGATCCCCAAAAATCTCACATCACAACTGCGAGAAACACGGAAAAATGTGGCAGCCGATCTATTAGAGCAAACGGCAATCAATCCAGAATTTTTGAGCTGTGTTATCACTGGTGATGAAATTGGTTTTTTTCAGTACGATCCAGAGACAAAACGCCGAGGTTCTCAATGGTGCTCAAAGGGTTCACCCAGACCAAAAAAAGCTCGCATGTCAAGGTCAAAAGTGAAAAGCATGCTTGTGTGCTTCTTTGATTCCAAGGGAATTGTTCATAAAGAGTGGGTGCCTCTTGGACAAACAGTTAACCAATATTACTAGAAAGAAATTTTAGAAAGACTTCGTAAAAGAGCTCTCCGTGTCTTCGCCAACATTGTTGAAAATTGTATTCTGCGTCACGATAATGCGCCATCCCTTACTGCTCTATCAGTACAGAAATTTTTAACCTCAAAACAGATTTCACTACTACCACAGCCACCTTATTCACCAGATATCGCTGTGTGCTACTTTTTTCTACTTGCAAGAGTCAAAACGGCGCTCAAGGGACACCATTTTCAAACATCACAAGATGTCCAAAAAGCTGTGAGGAGGGTCTTGGAGCCGGCCGGGATGGCCGTGCGGTTGTAGGCGCTACAGTCTGGAACCGCGTGACCGCTACGGTCGCAGTTTCGAATCCTGCCTCGGGCATGGATGTGTGTGATGTCCTTAGGTTAGTTAGGTTTAAGTAGTTCTAAGTTCTACGGGACTGATGACCTTAGAAGTTAAGTCCCATAGTGCTCAGAGCCATTTGAACCATTTTTTGAGGGTCTTGGAGGATATTACAAAGATGAGTTCCAGAAATGTTATCATCAATGGCAGAAGCAGTAAAAAATGTGCGTACAATCAGAAGGGAACTACTTTGAAGGAGACAATATTAAACTTTAATAAAACGGTACGCACCATTTTATTTCACATCAGTCTCATTACTTTACTGTCGCATCTCGTATAAGCCTCACCAAACAGTGTTTAACAGTGGATGCATGTGGCTTTCTTGGATTACCCTAGGATTTCCTTGCCCCAAATGCGGTAATTTTGTCGGATAACGAAGCCACTGAGGCGAAAATGTGCCTCGTCACTGAAGATTATTGTTTTTGCAAAATTGTTGTCCTGTTCTTGTGTTGTCGGAAACCACTCGGCAAATTTCTCCGTTTCAAATAATCTGTGAGTCTTGTATATGTTCCTTTCAAGATCTTTTTTCAAAATTCTTTTATACCGGTGTTGTCAGAATTCCCATTTATTAAGATCGACGTTGAAGCGACTTGTCTCGCAGCCATACTGTCATTCACCAATGCAATCTTTTGAACTGCACACTTTCGTCCGGGCTACAAAAGATCCGGTTTCCTCGAATTTATTTATCAACCGCTGAACTATTGATGCTGTAAGAGCATAATGACGTCCGAAAATTCCGCGATGTCTAACAACAGTTTTTGCATAGGACGCGCCGATTCTGTAATGGGTTCCGAGGCAACTGAGATCCCGAAATAAACAAACAACGCTTGATCAAGTTTTGTTGTTTAAGTACAGACCGGATGTTTATTTAAGTAAAGTACAGTTTTCTGCCTTTTATGCCATTTTTTAGTGTTTGATTTTATGCCTTTAACACATATTTCAGGACACTTAACGTGTTGTATACTGCAAACTATGTTGAAGACATAGAGTCAAATACTTGAAAATGGCATAAAAGACCGAAACATAGGTTGTACATAAATAAACAATAAAGCGGTCAAATGTTGGTGTGTTCCTTTAACAAAATATTGTGTGACTGTTACTCAGCAACATCAAAAATTCCTTGATCAAGTAATCGCAATGACAAACAACAGTAAAAGTAATAAGTAGAGTGCTGTAAACTAGAAAACAAAATTTTATAACTCAGTTTAAAAATTGCGTAATATTTGAAAGGCCCTGAAGTTTTCCGGTAAGACATATAATGGTTAACTGCGTATAATTATGTGAATATTTTCATATTTTTTTAAAACCTCTCTACATGAGGGCCGAGATCTTCTCAAAGCGGGAGTACCCCGCTGCCACAGTGTGTGCGTTGCAGTGCCATAAACTGCGTCCAGCAGTATCGGTGGTCGCGAGCCCACCACATACACCCCCCCCCCCCTCTCCAGTAATTAGCGGTCTATTTAGCCTCGCCACGGCGCGCCGCCGTGCGATGTGCTACACGGGCTAGCTAGGCAGTGTGTGCGATGCGGCGTCGCTGTGTGTGCAGCCGCCAGCCGGGCCAGCACTTCATTAATCCTTGAAGGTCTCGGCGCCAGATGTGCGTTATTTATAGCACACTGCGGCGTGCTCAGATTCGCCTATTACCCGTAATGGCCAATTACGGTCGTGTATCTTTGCTAGTGTGTGCCACGCCGGTACGGCCACGCGTTGCCATAGGCTCCGCCTCGAACAATTTATCTTATCCGTTCTCGCTCCGGCCCTAACGCGGTACTTCACAGCGCAATAAGAAACTGCTGCCTGTGTTGCGACAACAGACCCTCGAAAATTTAGTCACATGTCGGCCTGATGCTTAAATTATTGTACCGTGAAGTACCAGAGATACCGTAAAGGGGTTCTACATCTGCCTCTATACTCTGCAAACTATTGCACAGCGATCGGCTGAGAATAAAAAAAGCAGTTAACTAACGATGTCATGATGTACAATAAGAGGATGTATATCTGTTTATAAGGAAAGGAAACTATCTAGAGAATCTTCACTGAGCTGACAAAAGTCATGGAATAGCTATAAGCACATATGCAGGCGGGGGTAGTATTGTGTACACTATGTATAAAAGGACTGTCCATTGACGAAGCTGTCATTTATGTGTAAAGGTTTCCGACGTGGGAATTAACAGACTCTGGACGTGAAATGTTAGGTGAGACTAGAAGCATGCCACATTCCATTTCAGAAATCGTTAGGGAATTCAATTTTCTGAGGTTCACAGTTTTAAGAGTGTGCCCAGACCATCAAATATCAGGTATTACCGCTCAACAGGGAGAACTTTGTGGCCGACGATCTTCATTTAATGATAGAGAGCAGTGGTGTTTGCGTAGAGCTGCCAGGGCTAACAGATGAGCACCACTGCTTGAAATAATTGCAGAAATCAAAATTCGTTACGGTGATGCGGCGAAGTTTGGCGTTAGTGGTGAAACATCCCCTTAGAAAAATTAATAAATTACTGTGCTGATAAACCTCTTACGTTATTTGAGTTGCAAACAGCTGAGCAGAACTGAACGTAATCAGACACTTCTCTCTTTACTTATTCTCATCAACACTAAACAGACACACAATATACACTCCTGGAAATGGAAAAAAGAACACATTGACACCGGTGTGTCAGACCAACCATACTTGCTCCGGACACTGCGAGAGGGCTGTACAAGCAATGATCACACGCACGGCACAGCGGACACACCAGGAACCGCGGTGTTGGCCGTCGAATGGCGCTAGCTGCGCAGCATTTGTGCACCGCCGCCGTCAGTGTCAGCCAGTTTGCCGTGGCATACGGAGCTCCATCGCAGTCTTTAACACTGGTAGCATGCCGCGACAGCGTGGACGTGAACCGTATGTGCAGTTGACGGACTTTGAGCGAGGGCGTATAGTGGGCATGCGGGAGGCCGGGTGGACGTGCCGCCGAATTGCTCAACACGTGGGGCGTGAGGTCTCCACAGTACATCGATGTTGTCGCCAGCGGTCGGCGGAAGGTGCACGTGCCCGTCGACCTGGGACCGGACCGCAGCGACGCACGGATGCACGCCAAGACCGTAGGATCCTACGCAGTGCCGTAGGGGACCGCACCGCCACTTCCCAGCAAATTAGGGACACTGTTGCTCCTGGGGTATCGGCGAGGACCATTCGCAACCGTCTCCATGAAGCTGGGCTACGGTCCCGCACACCGTTAGGCCGTCTTCCGCTCACGCCCCAACATCGTGCAGCCCGCCTCCAGTGGTGTCGCGACAGGCGTGAATGGAGGGACGAATGGAGACGTGTCGTCTTCAGCGATGAGAGTCGCTTCTGCCTTGGTGCCAATGATGGTCGTATGCGTGTTTGGCGCCGTGCAGGTGAGCGCCACAATCAGGACTGCATACGACCGAGGCACACAGGGCCAACACCCGGCATCATGGTGTGGGGAGCGATCTCCTACACTGGCCGTACACCACTGGTGATCGTCGAGGGGACACTGAATAGTGCACGGTACATCCAAACCGTCATCGAACCCATCGTTCTACCATTCCTAGACCGGCAAGGGAACTTGCTGTTCCAACAGGACAATGCACGTCCGCATGTATCCCGTGCCACCCAACGTGCTCTAGAAGGTGTAAGTCAACTACCCTGGCCAGCAAGATCTCCGGATCTGTCCCCCATTGAGCACGTTTGGGACTGGATGAAGCGTCGTCTCGCGCGGTCTGCACGTCCAGCACGAACGCTGGTCCAACTGAGGCGCCAGGTGGAAATGGCATGGCAAGCCGTTCCACAGGACTACATCCAGCATCTCTACGATCGTCTCCATGGGAGAACAGCAGCCTGCATTTCTGTGAAAGGTGGATATACACTGTACTAGTGCCGACATTGTGCATGCTCTGTTGCCTGTGTCTATGTGCCTGTGGTTCTGTCAGTGTGATCATGTGATGTATCTGACCTCAGGAATGTGTCAATAAAGTTTCCCCTTCCTGGGACAATGAATTCACGGTGTTCTTATTTCAATTTCCAGGAGTGTATTTAGCGCAACGCAATCTGACTTTCAGTAATCCCTAGGAAAGAATTGCCCTGACTAACAATAATCTATACCTTTCATGAATCACTTACCTCACAATAATCTTCGTTACTCGAACTACTGCAATACAGCGATCGCCAATACTTCCAGCTAAATAAAAGATTTTAACTACTGAAGGCACAAACAACTGATAGGCATAGTTAGCAAATAAGAGATTTTGATAGAGAACAAACAGTGTATTTACGTTAATAATATTCAGAAGTCAGTATATATCAGTTCATGATATACAGTATTACAAATTTACTCCTTCCAATGGACACACGTCCAGATCGTCCGCTCTCGAAATTCTGCCATATCTCTCCCCACATCCACCACTGCTGGCGGGTCACCTCCAACTGCACAACACTACGCGCTGTTAACATCCAACTGCCCAACACTACAATAGCAAATATTCCAACAATGCCAACCAGCCACAGATTGCACACCACACAGTCAGTCATTTTGATACAGAGCACTACGTGGCGTCACCAACATAAAAACCTAAACAGCCTAATTATAGTGGGCTATGGCAATAGACGACCGACGTTAGTGCCTTTGCTAATAGCACGATAGCGCTTGCAGCGCCTCTCCTGGGCTCTTGACCATACTGGTTGGACCCTAGACGTGAAAACGGCGGCCTGGGCAGATGAGTCTCGATTTTAGTTGGTAAGAGCTGATGGTAAGGTTCGAGTGCGACGAAGACCCTACGAAGATGTGGACCAAAGTTGTCAACAAAGCACTGTGCAGGCTGGTGGTTGCTCTATAATGATGTGGGATGTGCTTACATGGAATCAAGTGTGTCCTCTCGTCCAGCTGAACCCATCGTTGTCTATAAACGGTTATGTTCGGCTACTTCAAGACCATTTGTAGCCATTAACGTTGTTCATGTTCCCAAACAACGATGGAATATTTATGGATGGCAATGCGCCATCTCGCCGGATCACAGTAGTTCTCGATTGGTTTGAGTGCTTCCCACATAGAATTGTGGCACTACACGGGGTAAAAGGAGGTGCGACACGATATTAGAAGCTGTCCAATTACCTTTTTCATCTCAATTTGTTAGAGATGTCGATATTTCGAGTTGCTGTTTAAGCTATGAATGATGAGCAAAAGGTGAAAGAAGAGTTAAGAGATACCTTTTGTCAACGTCCTACACAATTATCTCTTGTTCTTGGGATCTCAAGCTGAGTGGCTGTTAAGTTCGATTGTTGTTAAATATCTGGTTGCTAAATGATATATAAATATTTCTATTGAGTCGTCTTCACCTTTGATTCAAGCCACCGTCTTCTCTCCTAATCATTTATTCCATTTGCGTTGTGATTTACGTACGTTCTAGGGAAATAGCAGAAGAGCTTGGGGATGGATTTTTGCGTCACAAAAACGATCGGATGCTTCATTGTTCTTTCGTTAATTCTTAATCTGATCTCTTTCTTTCTGTTGCACGCAATATTTTATATCGAGAATTATGCGGTTTTGAGCGGGTACCGTTTCCGAACAATGACGCCTGCCAACCTGACCTGGTATTAAAAAAATTAAAAAATTAAAAAAAAATGAGACAATACGAGGATGGGCTTCAGTAAGGTAATAAATGTATCACAATTATTACAAACGTCGACATACTTCAATGTATCGTGCCATTTATGCAGAAACTAGTCATTCTCAATGTCAGTTGCCGCAACACCGTGAATGTCATACTGTACTGAACTACTTCACTTACAGATTGTTAAACTAATGTGACACCTTTGAGAAACCTCTACCGTCATCCTCTCAGTGCTGAGACTGGATGCAACGCCACAATATTTACTGAGACATCGTTTTATTCTGAGTCATCAGTCTTCTGACTGGTTTGACGCCGTCCGCCATGAAACTCCTGTGCCAACATCTTCATCTCAGGGTACCACTTGCAATCTATGTCCTCAGTTATTTCCTTGGTGCATTCAAGTCTCTCTCTTCCTCTACAGTCCTTACATCTACATCTCCCTCTAGTACCATGCAAGTTATCGTAACAGGCGTCTTATCATCCTGCCCCTTCATCTTGTCAGTGTTTTTCATACATCCCTTTCCTCTCCCATTCTGGGCGGAACCTCCTCATCCCTTACCTTGTCATTCTACATAATTCTCAACATTCGTCTGAAGCACCACATCTCAAATGCTTCGATTCTCTTCTGTTCCGGTTTTCCCACAGTCCATGTTTCAGTATCATGCAATGCAGGCCTCTCATCAACGTACATTCTCAGATATTTCTTCCCCAAATTAAGGCCTATGTTTAATACTAGTAGATTTTTCTTGGACAGGAACGCCGTTATTGCCAGTGGTAGAGTGCTTTTTATGTCCTCCTTGCCCCGACGGTCATGGGTTATTTTGTTGATTGCGGAACTCCTTAACCCAGTCTACTTAGTTATCACTAATCAGTTTTTCGCTGTTCTCATTCCTGCTGCTTTTCATTACTTTCGCTTTCCTTCGATTTACTCTGAATCTATATTCTGTACGTGTTAGACCGTTCATTCCATTCAGCAGATACTGTAGTACTTCATCACTTTTGCTAAGGACAGCAATGTCATCAGCGATTCTTATCATCGATACCCTTTCAACCTGAATTTTAATTCCACTCTTAACCTATTGTTTATTTCCGTCATTGCTTATTTCATTTTGAACAGTAGGGGCGAAAGACTACGTCCTCGTCTTACACGCTTTTTTAATCCGAGCAATTCGTTCTTCGTCTCCCACTCTTATCGTTCCCCCTTGGTTCTTGTACGTATTGTATACTTCCCTTCCTTTCACTACAGCTTTCTTTTCTCAGAATTTTTAATATCTTGCACCATTTTACATTGCCAAACGCTTTTTCCACGTCGAAAAATCCTATGAAACTGTCGACTTATCTTCAGTCTTGCTTCAATTATCAACGACAACGTCAGAATTGCTTCTCTGGTACCTTTCCCTTTTCTAAATTAAAACTGATTGTCATACAACAGATCCTCAATTTTATTTTCCGGTCTGTATATTATTCTTGTCAGTAACTTGGTTGGGTAGGCTGTTAAGCTAACTGTGCGATAATTCCCGCACTTGTCGGCTCTTGCAATCGTCAGAATTGAATGGATGATGTTTCTCCTTAAGTCATATAGTATATCACCAGTCATACGTTTTACATACCAACGTGAGTAGTCGCTTTGTTACCACTTCGCTGAATGATTTTAGAAATTCTGATGGAATGTTATCCGTCCCTTCTGCCTTATTAGAACTTAGTCTTCCACAGCTCTTTTAAATTGTGATTCTATCACTGGATTTCCTATATCTTCTATATCGAATCCTGTTTCTTCTCCTACCACATCAAACAAGTCTTCTCCCTCATAGATGTCTTCAATGAACTGTGTCCACCTATCTGCTCTCTTTTCTGCATTTAACAACGGGATTCCCACTTCACTCTTGATCTTACAGTCCTTACTTGTAACTGCACCAAAGCCTGTTTTGACTTTCCTATAGGCTGAATCAGTCCTTCCGACAAACATTCTTGTTCCGGTTTCTTCACATTTTTCCTGCAGAAATTTCGCCTTGGTTCCCCCGCACTTCCGATTTATTTCATTCTACAGTGAGTTGTATGTCTGTATTCCTGAACTTCTCTGAATGTTTTTGTACTTCCTTCTTTCATCGATTAGCTGGAATACTCCCTGTGTTACCCCTGGTATTTTCGCAGTTACCTTCTTTGTATTTATGTTTTCGTTTCCAACTTCAGTGATTGCCCTTTTTAGAGATGTCAGTTCCTTCTTAACTGTTTACTGAGCAATTGCATCTCGCACTGTATGTAGCCTCAGAGAACTTCAGTCGTATGTCCACATTCTTTAGTACTGCTGTATCCCACTTCTTTGGGCATTTATTTTTCTTGACCAGACTCTTGAACATCAGCCTAAGCTACATCATTACTAGATTGTGATCGGACTCTATACCTGCTTCTGCATACACCTTACAATCCAGTATCTGATTTCGGATCTCCGCTTGACTATCATCTAATCTAACTGAAATCTTGCCTTATCTCCCGGCCTTTTCCTAGTACATCGCATCCTCTTGTTATTCCTGAACAGACTATTTGCTATCGCTAGCTGAAATTTATTGTTCAACTCCACGACCCTCTCTCCACTGTGATTCCTAGTGGCAAGCCCATATTCTCCCGTAAACTTTTCTTCTACTCGTTCACCTACAACTGCATTCCAATCGCCGACGACTATCAGGTTTTCATCTCCATGTACGTACTGAATTACCCGATCAGTATCTTCATATATTTTTTTCTGTCACTTCATCTTCGGCATGCGACGTCGGCACGTATACCTAAACTATCCCTGTCGGTGATGCTTCGCTGTCGATTCTGATGAGAACAACCCTGCCATTGAACAGTTCATAACGAATCCTGCAACCGTTACACCGTTTTGTGCTGCTGTTGATATTACCCCCATTATTCAGTCTTTTTCTGAAGATTACATCCCCCTGGGCAGTCACCTCCCGGGGATCCGAATGGGGGACGTACGTTGATCTTACGCTGTAGATACATCGACAACATGCACATTTTTCCCCAGTATCCTTGGGTTTCGTAACTGTAATTTCGATACGTTTTTTTCTGGGTGTTGGGTATAAGTATTTCCGCTCACACATCCTGACAAAGGAACTTAACGAAAGTTTCATAGGTGATTTTAGTTTTATGGGCATTAGCCTGTGGCCTTTAACTTACTTTTTGTATCACATTGATATACGACACTTCATAGAGAAAATGAAAGACGTTGCCATAAATTCATATGGCGCCCAGGAAATACAAGTGTTAATATTAGTCAAGAGCGGAAAATTAGAGGAATTATGTAAGGAAAAGTCACACTCCCTTCAAAAACACGAAGATGGAATTATGTTCGTTAAACATTTTGATCATCAAGCGTCTTTCTAAAACTGAGTGTCCGTACATGCTGATTTCTATGGAGCTTATTTTATTATTTTACTTGGAGCATCTGACGAGAATTCTTAGTAACTCCAATTCCCCCCATCAGTTACCAACTTAATTTCGGTTTTCAGCTTGCAAGTCGCCCTAATGAAGTAATGTGCCACGAGTTTTAAGGACACGAGTTGATCCATTGGCCCTTTCTTATAAGAAATATCCAAAAAAACGTTAACCGCGATACGTCCCCTTAGAAAAATTAGTTAATTACTGTGCTGACAAACCTCTTACATTATTTGATTTTCAAACAGCTGAGCAAAACTGAACGTACTCAGACATTTCGCTCTTTACCTGTTCTGATCAACACTAAAATGACACACAATATTTTTTTAGCGCAACGCAATCTGACTTTCAATAATCCCTATAAAAGAATGGCCCTGACTAACATTAACCTATACCTTTCACAAATCACTTACCTCACAAAAATCTTTGTTACTCGAACTACTGCAATACAGCGAGCGCCACTACTGCCAGCTAAATAAAAGATTCAAACTACTGAAGGCACTAACTACTGATAGGCATAGTTAGCAAATGAAAGATTTTGATAGAGAACAAACAATGTATTTACCTTAATAGTGTTCAAAAGTCATAATATATATATATAGCAGGTCATGACATCCATTCTTACAAATGTACTGTTTCTGATGGGCACACGTCCAGATAATCTGCTCTCAAAAATCAGCCATCTCACTTCCCCACATCCACCAATGCTGGCGACTCACCTCCAACTGCTCAACGCTACAATGGCGAATATTACTCCAACAATGCAAACCAACCACAGACTGCACACAACACGGTCAGTGATTTTCATATAGAGCGCTACATGGTGTTACCAACATAAAAACCTAAACAGCCTACTTACAACCGAATTAACAGACTCGTTGCATGAAATAAATCATGTTAATCGGAGACTCAGGTTGACACAATACCAGGTCCTAGGGATTTAACATCTACATCTAGTAGATACTCCGCAAGCTACAGTACGGTGCATGTCGGAGTGTACCGTGTACAGCTACTAGTCATTCCCTCCCTGTTCCACTCGCAAATACAACGACGGAAAAGCGACTGGCTGTATTCCACCTTATGAGCCCTAATTTCTCGTATCTTACCTTCGCGCTCCTTACGCGTGATGTATGTTGGCGGCAGTAGAATCGTTCGGCAGTCAGCTTCAAATACCGATTCTCTAAATCTTCTCAATACTGTTTCTCGAAAGGCACGTCGTCTTCCCTACAGGGATCCCCATTTGAGCTCGCGAAGCATCTCCGTAAAACTTGCGTGTTTTTTTGAACCCATCGGCAACAGATGCAGCAGCTGGCTTCTGAACTGCTTAGAGGTCTTTCTTCGGTCTGAATTGGTATGCATCTCGAAATTTCGAGCAGTACTCAAAAATAGGTGGAACCAGCGTCATATACGCAGTCTCCCTTACATGTGACCCACATTTTCAGTTCTCACATGTCCGTTCCATTTCATATCGCTCTGTAACGTTACGCCCAGGTATTTAAACAAATTCACTGAGTCAAGCAGGACACTACTAATACTGTAGCCGAATACTACATGTTCGTTTCTCCTACTCAACCGCATTAAGTTACATTTTCCCACATTTAGAGCTACACTATGTGATCAAAAGTATCTGGACACCTGGCTAAAAATGACTTACAACTTTGTGGCGTCCTCCATTGGTAATGCTGGAATTCAGTACGGTATCGGCCCACTCTTAGCCTTGATGATAGCTTCCACTCTCGCAGGCATACTTTCAGTCAGGTGCTGGAATGTTTCTTGGGAATGGCAGCCCATTCTTCACGGAGCGCTGCACTGAGGAGAGGTCAGTGAGGCCTGGCACGAAGTCGGCGTTCCAAAACATCCCAAGGTGTTCTACAGGATTCAGGTCAGGACTCTGTGCAGGTCAGTCCATTACAAGGATGTTATTGTCGTGTAACCACACCAGGCCGTGCATTATGAACAGGTGCTCGATCGTGTTGAAAGATGCAAACGCTATCCTCGAATTGCTCTTCAACATTGGGATGCAAGAAAGTGCTGAAAACATCAATGTAGGCCTGTGCTGTGATAGTGCCACACTAAACAATAAGAGGTGCAAGCCCCCTCCATGAAAAACACGACCACGCCATAACACCACCGTCTCCGAATTTTACTGTTGCTACTACGCACTCTGGCAGATGACGTTCACCGGGCATTCACCATACCCACACCCTGCCGTCGGGTCGCCATATTGTGTACCGCGATTCGTCACTCCACAAAACATTTTTCCACTGTTCAATCGTCCAATGTTTACGCTACTTACACCAAGCGAGGCGTCGTTTGGCATTTACAGGCGTGATGTGTGGCTTATGAATTGCCGCTTGACCATGAAATCCAAGTTTTATCACCTCCCACCTAACTGTCGTAGTACTTGCAGTGGATCCTTTTTTAGTTTTGAATTTCTGTGTGATGATCTGGATAGATGTCTGCCTATTACACATTACGACCCTCTTCAACTGTCGGCGGACTCTGTCAGTCAAGAGACGAGGTCGGCCTGAACGCCTTTCTGCTGTACGTGTCCCTTCACGTTTCCATTTCACTATCCATCTGAATCAGTAGCCCTAGGGTTGTTCAGGAGTGTGGAAACCTCGCGTACAGACGTATCACACAAGTAACAAGCAATCACCTGACCACATTCGATGTCCGTGAGTTCCGTGTGGCGCCCCATTCTGCTCTCTCACGATGTCTAATGACTACTGAGATCGTGTATATGGAGTAACTGGAAGTGGGTGGCGGCACAATGCACCTAATACCAAAGACGTATGTTTTTGGGGGTGACCGGATACTTTTGACCACATAGTGTAGCTGCCATTCATCAACTAGAAATTTTGTCTAAGTCGTATTGTATCTTCCTAGAGTCACTTAACTTCGACACGTTACCTTACACCATGGTATCATCAGCAAACAACAGGAAACACTGCTGCCCACACTGTCCATGAAATCACTTATGTATGTAGAGAACAGCGGCGGTCCTACCACACTTCCCTTGGGCTCTCCTGACGATATACTAGTCTCTGATGAACACCGGCCGTAGAGGACTATATATTGGGTTCTATTACTTACATAGTTTTCGAGCAGCGTACGCACCTGTGAACTTATTCCATATGCTCGTACCTTCATTAGCAGCCTGAAATGCGGCAGCTTGCAAACGCTTTCCAGAATATAAATGTGGACTCGGCCTGTTGGCCTTCATCAATAGTTCGCAGTATATTATGTGAGAAAAGGGCAGGCTGAGTTCACACGGGAGATGCTTTCTAAAACTATGTTGATTCGTGGACGTAAGTCTCTCAGTCTCAATAAATTTTATTATATTCGAACGCAGAATATTTTCAAGAATTCTGCAGCAAACCAAAGTCAGGGACATTAGTCTGCAGTCATTTGGGTCCGTTCTTTTACCCGTCTTTCGCGCTTTTTTCCTGTCACTTGGCACTTTGAGCTGGGCAAGAGATGCGCGATAAATGGTAGGGGCCCAGTGCCGTACTCACTGTAAAACCGAATAGATATTCGCCCTCCCCCCCCCCCCCCACCGAACTGGTAATTTATTTGCTTTCAAATCTTTTTCTACGCCAGCGGTACTTATGAGTATGTCGTCCATATGCGAGTCTATCTGTTGGTCAAATGACGGTATGATTGTACGATACTCCTGTGTGAAAGATTTCTTGAAAGTGAAAGTCATGGTCACATCACAAATTACTCTTACTAGATACAACCAAGACAAAGGAAGCGCCATTGTTCTGTGATACGAACTTCAACACTTCTTATCGAAATCTGTAAGAGTCAGACACAGAGTGAATGCTAAAGACACTAGAATGTCTCAAGTAGATGTAACAGGTTATGTACTTTGGCCTTACTGTGACTTCTGTCACAGCTGAGTGGAAAGTTCCAAAGGCTTTTTTTAGGATGGGGATAGGGAAATACATTGTGGCTTAATCTCTTATGGACGCTTGTTTTATGAATAGACTGCACCAATAAAATTTTAGGTATGCGAATTTCTCTTGTTAGTGTCATTCAAGATATATTACATATTTTAATTCTCAGTTTCACTACAGGAAAAAATGTGCTTTCTGTAGAAAAATAATTTTCTACCCTAAAGATGAGTTTCTCATGATTTTTTGGTGCATATTCAAATTATTTTAATGTGAGTATAATCTTCGAAGATAATATTTTATTACTGTGTATATGTAGTTTTCTTTTCACTCAAAACTGAATTGAAATTGAAATTAATAACGCAAAATATACTATCTCCAGATTTACAGATACTACTGTCATTTTAAAGAAACTATTTTCTCACTCTTGTGCGCTTGTCACTGTTGTACGCTTCTCACTTTTGTATGTCGTTCCTGAATAACTCGAAAACCTCACCTCGAGTGAAAAAGGGCCAGAACGTAAAATCAAGTAATTTAAATTTACTACATAAAAAGTCCGAGACATATTTTCTCTAGGAGTAATATTTTGTGCGAAGAGAGCGCGAGAACATTGAAAATTTCTAGCGTCGCACATGCGCTGTTGCTTATGTAGTTTTTGTAGGTCAGATGGAGGTAGTTTACCGGCTTGGTAGAGCGAATGTGTTCTGTATCAATTTGTTCGTTTGAGCTTACTCTACACTATTGTTGCGCGTTGTAAACAAGGAGTATGTTTGAATATAACAAAAAATAAAAATCAATGTACATTAAAATTGGTCTGTCTCTGAAATTATTCGGAACAAGTCATACGTCCGCTTGAAGTGTTTCTGTTCTAAATCACTAATACTGTCAACCCTCGAACATCTACCTTTCTTCCTCACTCAACACGTATTTTGGTGAAGAACGAATTTAACTAACCATCTTTATAATTTTTGTCTTTTTTTAAAACAACACAATGCTGTAATGTTTTTTTATAAAAAGTAAATAAATTTCATGATTCATTGTCAGTATAATTGACAATGACAGCCTTCTCTTACAAGAAATTCATGTAGTAACAGTTTTCTGTTTCACAATCAACAATTTTAATAAATAAGAAAACTTTTGACATATAAAATGTTCAGTGTATCGAAAATTTCTGTACTATACCCCCTACTCGTATATACCAACAACTTTGGTATCACTCGGATGTCATGTTCAAAAGTGGATATATCAAATAAGTGTGCAACTTTTGGTGTGAGGAACGAACTACTGACTGTAACAGCTTTACATCTACACCTGCTTTTACATCTACATCCATACCGTCTAAATCACTATGAAGTGAAGAGCAGACGATAGTTTGCATTGTAGCATGTAATGGGATGTCTTGCCGTTCCACGCGTACAAGGAGGGCGAATGTTTCCTTAGTTTCCTCTGCAACTGCTGTAATTAACCCAGTTATGTCTACACAGGCCCTAGGGAGAGATGTGCAAAGAGCTGCAGCATATTCCTAGATTCCTTGGTTAACACAGATTTTCATAAATTTATAAATAAGCTTTTGCATATTAGTTTATTTCAATATTCAAGCGTGTTAACTGATTCTTCCGCTACTGCTTGGTAGAACAACTTAATAACTATAAATGAAGTACATGTTTCTGAATTTTCTGTGTTATTAATTTAATTAGTTAACTGAGTTTCAAAGTATAAGGCCAGGCTCGCGGTAAATATTGTAATGTGAGAGACTACAGAACTATTTAACACAGTGGAACAAATGTTACACTTGGAGCATAGGATGAAAAATTAAGTATAAATGTCATATTTTATAGTGTAATAGTGACTTAAATCAAAATTTTGAAGATAACCAATAAATAAGCGTAAAGGGAATAATACATAAAATATCAGAACTAAACTAAAAGACAGTATATGAGTGACTGTGAGTGTTTATGTGTGTGTGTGTGTGTGTGTGTGTGTGTGTGTGTGTGTGTGTGTGTGTGTATGTGTGTGTTAAATAGTTTTATGTATGAAAAGTGATACTGAAATGGAGAAATAGGTACCTTTAATATCAGTAACAGGAAATAAAAAACAAATTGAGTATCAATAATAATGACGAATACTTACTTCGGCGAGGACGTACATATAACATTCAATTGTTCTGGTTTCTCAGCATTTCTGCGTAGAATCGCTGTGAGCTAAGAAAATAAGTGATTGTTTTATCTGGCCCTCTTCGTATACGTTTAATATCACAATTACTCTTAATTGGTACGGTGTTATTTCCTTGATCAATATTCTACGTTGCACCAAGCAAGTGATGTGTAAGGAATCTCTTTCCCTATACTGACAGTACTTCCGCTACTTAACTTGTTATATCAAACCGAGATTAGTTCCCGATTCAATTGGTAGAACTGACATGATTTTCGATAGAGACACAAATATCGTATGTAATGTTGACGACGAATTCTGTGGCATGCAATGTGTCTAATGCCATAGGATAATAATGAGTCACTTAAGAATAGCTATACAGACGAAAGTGGAATGCTCTCCAAAAGGAAATTAAAAACAGTCATATGGTGTACGGGTTGTCATCTGGATAATTCTACATGACCATGACTCCCAACAATGGGAAAGTTCTCATTGCGTATTAGTGTTTGTCCTGATACACTAGTCAACAGCTATTCAACAGCCATTTTATATCTGGGATGTGATGCATCAACTAGTACGTATTTTGGTGTGCAGAATCCGAATATACATTTCAAAATGTTCTTGCGCGTACAATTTTTGAGTTTTTAAAGGTTTTTTATTTTCCGTATTCAGTATTTCGCTTTTTGCTGTTCTTCAGTTTTGATGTTTAATTGTTTGTTTTTGATTTGCAGAGGAGAGCTACAAGATCTACAGATCATCAGTAAATGGTTGGTTTGGTAATACAGTGATGTGAAAGAGATCCTCAGTGAGTGTTTCTTGTGAAATATAGTGCAAACTTTTTGTGCTTAAAACTTACACTAAAAAAAATGGCAACTAGTAAATCTCGTTGCTGTCTAAACCACCCCATCCAGTTTGGTCATATGTGTGGGAAATTCACTCCAAAAGCCCAAAGAAAACCAATCACTGATTTGATTAAGAATGAATGTAAATTGTATTTTGACTTTCCTGTTAGTGATCAAGATAAAAATTTTGCACCTCATGTTTCCTGCGTAACCTGTGATACAACCTTAACCGAGTGGTTGAAAGGAAAACACCGAGCCATGCCATTCGCTGTTCCAGTGGTGTGGGGTGAGCCTAATGACCATTATTCAGACTGTCACTTCTGTTTTACAAATATTTATGGACATTGAAGCAAAATTAGACATAAAATAAAGTATCCAAACGTATCTTCAGTGCATTTGCCTGTGCTTCATTATGAGGGGTTTCCTGTTCCAGTCTGTAACTTTAAAGCCACGGAACCAGACAAAATGTCAAGTGAATCGTAAAGTATTGAAAATATAGAAGAGTACTGCCTCAATATCATGACAATTCGCCTCAGCTCTTTCATCAAATGGAACTGAATGATTTGGTTCGAAATCTAAAACTTTCGAAACAGCAAGCTGAACACTTGGGGTCGAGACTGCAACAACGGAACCTTCTAGCTGCAGGGACGAAAATTTCGTGTTTCAGATCAACACGTGCTTCCTTCGCTCAGTATTTCGATATGCAGAATTCAATGTGTGCATGTAGAGATGTCAATGGTCTGATGATGCAACTGGGTGTACAACATAATACACAGGAGTGACGACTATTTATTGCCTCCAGTAAAAACAGCTTGAAAGTAGTAATACTGCGTAATGGCAATACATTTCCATCGGTATCTGGCTTACGCAGTAGACGTGAAAGAAACTTATGAAACCATGGCTTTGCTGCTAGAGGCATTCAAATATAAGGGTAATGAATGGCAGCTTTGCTGTGATTTAAAAGTTGTTGCTTTCCTTACGGGTTTACAGGCTGGATTTACGAAATACTGCTGCTTTTTGTGCATCTGAGACAGCCGTGACACCAAGAACCACTATACATTCAAGGAATGGCCTATAAGGAAGCCATATGTTCCTGGAAACGTAAATGTGAACAATACCCCATTGGTTGAGACCGATAAAATCGTTTTTCCTACCCTTCATGTCAAATTGGGCTTTATCAGGAACTTTGTAAAAGCTCTGGATAAAGAAGCTGAGGCATTCATCACTTAAAAGTTTCCCAAATTTGGTGAGGCAAAGCTGAAAGAGGATATATTTGTTGGACCACAAATAAGAAAATGATGAAAGATCCATTTTTGATATCAAACTCACAGATATCCAATTAGCTGTTTGGTCTTCTTTTAAAGCAATTGTGAATGGCTTTTGGGATTACAAAAACAAAACTATGTTACCATAGCGAATGATCTGTTGGACTACTATAAGAACATTGGGTGGAAGAAAGTCGGTTAAATTTCACATTTTACACTCTCACCTGGATTTCTTCCCGGAAAATTTGGGAGTCGTAAGCGATAAGCGTGGTAAACACTTTCACAGAGACATTCTTACCATGGAACCCTTCAATGATGGATGACTACTGCTGGGGTATTGTTAGGAAAAGTGATGAAAAGGCAAACAAAAGAAGAGCTTCGTCGTAGCATTTTTCAAAAACCAAAGACGATTAAAGGCGAAAATATCTTCTGAACTAATTTGGACGTTTTACTGGCATCATGCCCATATATACATACAAAGTAGTATTGATTCAAAACGTTCTGAATGTGTATTTTTGTTGGACATAATTGTGTCAATTTTCTCTATCACCATTTTTTATTCTGCTGTGTATCTAGGAAATGTGACGTCATAGAGAAAAACTGATTTTACCAGTATATTTAGCACCCCAAAATTAGGTAAATCCACCCATTTACAAACCACACTCAGAAGAAAAGTTTAAATTTGTTAACTAGTGATATTACTGTTCCACAAGACAGAGTTCACCTTCCTCGTTATAGCTCTTCCAATTTCTTTAGGAAACACATCTTTTTTTTCAGTTAGAGTGACCGAACATTTTCATTGCCTCTATTTCCATCATAAAATTTTTCCCAAGTCACCAATCATAAAATATTTTTCTTTTTCCATGTTTATTTCCAGACTCTAACTTGCATATTCCTTTATAAGTTTCATCACCGTATATTCAGTATCTCAAACACCGTGACCGAAGACAACTAGCCGCCAAAAAACAATAAAATGTCATCAGTTTTTAAGATGGTTAGTCAGACTTCGTCGTCATAATCTACATCAAAGATTTGGCCTTTTAGTATGTTCCGTCTCGTTCATTAGTATTCCTAAAGATCTTTTGCTTCTTGGTTCAACTTGTTTTATGGCATTAGTGATTCTTGCATCTGATATAAGGTCTTGCATCTGATATAAGGTCTATATGTTCTTTCCATCTTAAATGATACTGTTTTATTATGTCGTATTATGCTCTCATTATTCATTTAAACTCGAATGTCATCAGTTCCCTTTTTATCCATGAAAGAAGATCCAGCCACGTATCTAAGGAAGTTCATTTCACAATGCTTCTGTTTCCCTTCTTAAGATCCAGTTTTCATACAGAGAGCGCAGTGCCTGTGTACCCAAAACCTTATAGAACTTAAGTAATTTCTATGGACTTCCTTTCCCAGTGTTCTGCGTGAAAACTTCACAGGAATTGTTAAGTAGACCTGACCTATTTTGTATTTTATTTTTTGCCCTGTGTGGAGTACTGTGCCCTAAATATTTAAGTGTATTAACCTGCTCTATGATCCACTTGTCAGTTTCAGTATTACACCGCATAGACCGGTGTCCTAAAAATGTCATTGTTTTGTCTTTTTGATGCAGATGTTCAGATTGTATTCTCTGGCAATTTTACTTAGATTAAAGACAGCTTGTTATAAGTCATCTTCAATCTAACAATTGTTACGTTGTCAGTAAAAAGACAGTTTATTTTTTTACGATATGTTCATACAGTCAGATCTGACAAATATTACGCGTTACGAGTTACATGAGACGCCCTTTTCAGACGGAAAATATCCCTTCAGCTCAAACAGAATATTTCTGAAAGTGGAATGTTATTTGTCCATTCGAAAGAGTTCTTTGAAATTAGTCTAATACGATATTCGGTTTAACGATGTGTCCTGAGCACTTAACATGACAGTAATACTAGTCTGCAGGTCTTCGTTGCTCGACTTCCCTGTCTCACGCGACGGTCTGATCCACAATGTGTGTCTATCGCTTGCTACCGAGATTCAACAGCGCTACGCAGTCTCTGTCCGAGTACTCACTGTTAACCTAAAGAGTATATCGTATTAGGCTAAACTGAAACCACTCCATCGAAACGTCACATCAAATGGCATTAAAAATATTTAACGTGTAGTGAGGAACAAACCTACGTAATACTCTGAGGCGCAAAAAACGGTATAGGCATGAGTATTCAAATATAGAGGTATGTAGACAGGAAAAATAAGGCACTGCGGTCGGCAACGCCTATATGCGATAGCAAATGTGTGGCACAGTTGTCAGATCGGTTACTGCTGCGACAGTGGCACATTATCAAGATTTGAGTTTGAACGCGGTGTTATAGACTGCGCACGAGCGGTAGGACACAGCATCTACGCAGTGGATAAGAAGTGTGGAATTCACATTATGACCATTTCACTAGTTTACCGAGAATATCAGAAATCCGGTAAACCGTCAAATCTCCGACATCGCTGCGACCTGAAAAAGATCCTGCAAGAACGGTACCAACGATGTCTGAAGAGAACCGTTCAGTGTGACAGAAGTGCAATACTTTCGCAAATTGCTGCAGATTTCTGTGCTGGGCCCACAATAAGTGTCAACGAGTGAACCATTCTACGAGACGTCATAGATATGGTCTTTCGGAGCCGAAGGCCCACTTTGTACCCTTGACAACTGCACGACACAAAGCTTTACGTCTCGCCGGGGCCCATCAACACCGACAATAGACAGTTGATGACTGTAAACATGTTGCCTGGTCGGACGAGTTTCGTTTCAAATCGTATCGAGCGGTTGGACGTGTACGAGTATGGAGACAACGTCATGAATCCACGGACCCTGCATGTCATCATGGGACTGTGCAAGCTGGTGGAGGATCTGTAATGGTGTGGCGCGTGTGCAGTTGGAGATATATGGGTCCCCTGATACGTCTAGAAACGACTCGGACTGGTGACACGTGCGTAATCATTCTGCCTGATCACCTGCATCCACTCACATCCATTGTGGGCATTTCCAGCAGGACAATGGGACACCCCACACGTCCAGACAGAGTGGCTCCAGGAACGGCCGTCTGAGTTTAAACATTTCCGCTGGCCAGCAAATTCCCAGAAGTGAAGATAATTGAGCATATCTGGGATGGCTTGCAACATGCTGTTCAGAAGAGATTTACACCCCCTCGTACTCTTACAGATTTGTGAACATCCCTGCAGGGTTCAAGGAGTCAGTTCCCTCCAGCACTACTTCAGTCATCAGAGTCCATGCCACGTCGTGTTGCGGCACTTCTGCGAGCTCGTCCGGACCCTACACGATATTACGCAGGTGTACCATTTTCTTTGGCTCTTCAGTGTATGTTAGCGCTGGAACTTCCATGAAACAGTTGATGAGCATTTCTTTGTTTTTCCTTTTTTTACTGGCTGTAATTACACAATGCAGAGATGCAGTTTAAAATATATTCCAAAGCAGCAGAAAATATGCGTCGGAGGTGGGAATATATATTTCGCCCGTACAAGAATTCCGCGACTGATCCTGTTCCTATCGTGTATGCGACGTTAGCACAGTAACTACGGTAGAAACCTGAAGTAAAACTGTAAACAACAGAAGTACATTGGACCAGTCAGCTGTGAGCAATCAGAGTTAAATAGTGAACGAGTCAGTGTCAATGTTATCGTGTTACAAGCCGTGAAGGAGGAGCGTTTCTAAATCAAGCGTTCAAGACAGTCTTCAGAAGGCTTGTTAAAAGAGGAAAAATGTGTATAAAGTTCTACCCGCACACCTTGAATCCCGAACATTAACGACGATACGTAGACACAAGACACAACTTGACTGAAACGCAACACGCAGTCAGTTCTTTCCTGATAAAATAAATAAAAAATAAAACCTGGGGGATGTGAATTAGTATTATAAATACAAACCTACAACCAATACCAGAAATTCATATGAAGGGTCAACAATTCAACGACATAACTGACATTGAAGCGAAGACCAGAAGTGGAGACAGTTCATGTTAACGTTTCTCAGTCATAAAACCTTTTCGATCAAAGGGGTATGTAGTGATGGGCTATTATTCGGCACTAAAAGTGCTTCGCTAATGGCTCTTTCCGCCTGACGTGCAATTTGCTCTGTTTTGAAATTTTCTGGCAAATTAAACTTACGTACTGCAGTAGGTTTCGAACCGAAAACCTTACTTCTTCTCGGCACCTCTCTTAGCGACTGAGCTATAGGTGCTCGACTCTTGCTAACAGCTTCACTTCTTGGAAAGAACGATATTTCAGTCGTATTGGAGATTCCAGTGATTGTTGGTTTTCAGAATAACCCATTATCCAACATAATTATAATTATTTCAGCACGAGACTATCTGTTTGAGCATCACTGGGCAGTAGGCAAGGCCATAATTCAATGTAAATACTGCTAAAACAACACTGTCAACATCAGTGTCATTGAAAATGGTAGTACAATGAAGTGAACACCCTTAGCTGCTTATAGGCGTTGACATACGTCAACGAGGAGAGATGAAAATGTGTGCCCCTACTGCGACTCGAACCCGGGATCTCCGGCTTACATGGCAGACACTCTATCAATTTTTTTTTTTTTTTTGTTTTGTCTGGGAGGACACCACAAGACATCCGTTCAAGCTGATTGTTGATTCCTTTACTCAGTTTGTTTTATTACAGAGGGCCACCGCCTCTCTGACCGGACACGCTGAGCTACCGTGCCGGCAGATCCGTTTAAGTTCGTTGTTGATCGATTTACTCAGTTTTTTCTTTTATTACAGAGGGCACCTAACCCTCTGACCGAACACGCTGAGCTACCGTCCCCGGCTTCCATCTGGGCCACCGTGGACACAGAGGATAGCGCGACTGCAGGGATTTATCTCTGGCACCCCTCTCGCGAAACCCACATTCTCCCGTATTGTCCCGCACTACATTCGTAGTGCCCCCGCCCATTATACTCATTACTCGCGGCGAGTTGCTGATTCCCTAAGAGTTCGGGCACTGTTTGTGCATTCACACAGGAGAAGATGGTCAAGTGGCCGGTGAGCCTTAACTATATATATACTAAGGTGGCATCTGTTCTTTCGGACATGTCCGGAAGAACAGATGCCATCTTAGTATATAGAAAATGGTATTTTCTCAGTTACGGCATTGAGCCACGGCGTCTGCCTTATGACTTGATGATGACCGGTGAGGCCGAAACCAGTAATTCCATACCGAAATTGTTGTGATTATGTCGGACAATAAACTATTTTCACCTTCACTTCTGTCACTTCGTAACTCCTGCTTTCCAGATTGCTAGTCGCTCGAAGGATGCAGATCTTCAGTGAAGTTTGAAAAGTTGGCGCGCAATGTGGAAGAAAATTTGTGAGATTAAATGACTGGATTGAAGAGATCGAAACTCTGCTTGCCATTCTCAATAGAAAGCAGACTAAAAACGTGAAAGTAACTTTGGGCGTGTCCCAGAGGTTATAGCGTTATTTTTCATAATATATACAAATGGCCTCGTAGATAGCGTCGGAAGTACCATGACACTTTTCGCGGATGATGCTGTTGTACACAGAGAAGTAACTATGCTATAAAATTGTAGCGAAATGCAGGAAGACCTGGAGACGTTAGACGCTGGATGCTGGGAATGAAAATTGACCCTCGACGTAAATGTAACGTATTGGGAGTACATAGAGAGAGAGAGAGAGAGAGAGAGAGAGAGAGATAGAGAGAGAAATGGCAGAACAAGTACTAGAAGTAGTTACCTCCATAAAAATTTAGAAGTAAGTGAGCTGTGCACGGCTCTTGTTCATGACATTTATTGTTTGTCATCGTCTATTACGGCACTCGTTTCTGAATCCATTTACTGGCGTCACTAATTCCCTGTCTTACTTGCCCGTGAGTGGAAGCATCAGCGCCTATCTATAGTGCACTGTCGTACCATCTCTGGAGCGACTGATTGTATTTCCGGGTCGTCGTGTATCTGGAAGTCAGTTGGAGACGCAGCAGCACTGCAGCCGGGGACGGAGCCCTAGTGAGGTCCGCACAGCCAGTACCAGCGGGGACGACCTTTGGTTGGTCTTTTGAATGGGTCAGAGCAAGTGTCTCCGGGATGTCGTCCGTCCGAAGGAAATCAGTTAGGCTGGAGACGAACCGGGAGTGCAGTCGGGCACGGAACAGTGGATCGGCCGAGTCATTTGGAAGGCAGACATTGCGAGTAGGCGCTGGGACCGCGTTGGCGCAGACGGAAGGCCGTTGGTCGGTCGGTCGGCTGGTCGTCGAATGGCGACATGTGGTCTGCTGAGCACTGACACCAACATCAGTCGGGGAAGGGTTGGCAGCCAGCAACAGTCGGGTCTGTATGGTGTTAGTATTCGCCGGGACCGCTGTCGGCGAAGGTGGGCTGCTTTTGGTCGTTTGCTCGGCCGGTCGTCTCAGTCGACAACGTTTTGGATCCTCAGGACGAAGACCATTTTCCGAGTTGGGATTTGGTTGGACCTTGTTGCTCCGTTGGAACTGAGTAGCGACGCAGTCTCCACAGCTCGAAACCAGGCCGGGGCTTTTGGCGTACGGCACGCGCTGTTCCGTCTGGAGGCGTTAGCTGTGCGAGTAACTTTTTGCTTCCTTCCGAAGCAGGACCCTCAAGTTGAGTAATTAGTTACCTGTTTATAAAACTCGACTGTTACGATTTGTTCGTTATTTGGGGATTGTTGTTTTCTGAGCCCATGACGAGTGTGATAGCAAGTCGTGTGTTTTCTTGCCTAGAATCTGCAGCCTCCGGTAGTGACTTGGCAGTTGTGACTTGTGTTTTCGGATTCTTTTAAACTCGTCTTGAGTGATGTTTGATGCTTTGATCTCGGTGAGGTCTAGTTTGAAGTTGTAGGTATCTCGGATTACTCTTCGTCGGCCGATATTTTCCATTATCTGTGCAGTTGGATCTGACCGTTGAAAATCGGTCACATCGTCGGTCGGTCGTGAACCGTCCCTTGGTTGTTGCCTTCCGATTACGAGTTTGGCGATCGGGCTGCCTGTCTCACCTAAACGTGCGTTAGTGTTACTTCCCAGGCCGACCCTTGGAACCTTCTGAGCTCCTTGTGTTTTACATAGTGATTTCCTTTTAGTCTTAAGTACTCTGTCGCCTTCTGCTGAGTTTTAGCTTGTTAAAATTGTAGGCTTTTTTCTCTTTAGGCCTTAAGCCATGAAACTGCTTTCTCCATGGTGTGTGACCTTCAGCCGAGTTTTAAACTCTCTTAAACTGAAAATTCAAAATTTTGTCTTGCCCTTAAGTCATTAAGATTAATATTCTTTAATATGTGGCCTTCAGCCGAGTTTAATCTCTCTTAAATTAGGAATTCAAAATTTTTTCTTGCGCACAAGTTCAAGTGTTCAAATGTGTGTGAAATCGTATGGGACTTAACTGCTAAAATTTTGTCTTGCGCGCAAGTTCAAATGTTCAAATGTGTGTGAAATCGCATGGGACTTAACTGCTAAGGTCATCAGTCCCTACGTTTACACACTACTTAACCTAAATTATCCTAAGGACAAACACACACTCCCATGCCCGAGGGAGGACTCGAACCTCCGCCGGGACCAGCCGCACAGTCCATGACTGCAGCGCCACAGACCGCTCGGCTAATCACGCGCGGCTCCCGCAAGTCATAAGGTTGTTATTCTTTAGTATGTGGTCTTCAGGGAAGTTTGCATTAAATGTTTTAAGCTAAAGCCCTTAACCTGTTAAATTGAAAGCCCTTTTCCCTAGGCTGTAAGCAGTTTAATTGTTTGGTTGATATGCGGCCTTCAGCCGGGTTTCAGCCTATTTAGAATTGACATTGAAAACCTTTCTTTGGCCTTAAGTCGTAACACTGTTCTTGCTTAATGTGTGGCGTTTACCTTTTTTTTTTTTTTTAAAAAAAAGAAGTGAAACCTCCAGAAGAACTCCTGTACCTCAATTCCTTGGTCCAGGATTTTCGTATGTGGCTTTCAGCCGATTTAAATCAAATCAAAGGAGCTCTTTCGTTAAAACCTTCAGAGTTTTTAAATGTTGCTTATGTTATTGTGTGTTTTAACTAATAAAATTTATACGTGGGTAGTAAATGACAGCAACTTATTCTGGCCCCTTTCCACAAAAATAACCTCATCCGCTCTGTCCTGATAGTCCAGGGATTTCAGTAAACGTACAGAGCGATTTGAAGAGAAATGACTGCATAAAATTAATCGTGAGTAATCAGATTCCAGACTGAGATTCATTGGAAGAATCATCAGTAAATTTAGTCCATCAGCAAAGGAAGTAACTTACAAAACACTCGCTCGACCAAAAAGTGAGTACTGCTCGTCAGTATGGGACCTGTACCATATAGGGCTGAAAACAGGAAACAGTGAAGATCCAGAGAAAAGCAGCACGTTTCGTTACGACTTCATTTGCTAGGTACGAAAGCGTCACGGAGATACTCGGGCAACTCCAGTGACAGACGCTAAAAGACAGGCGCTCGGCATCACGTTCTGGACTACTGTCAAAGGGAGCATACATGCATAGAAGAATCGACCCATACATTGCTTCCTCCTAGAGAAAAGATTATGAAGATAGAATTAGAGGGGTTGTATCCCACACGGTAGCCGAGCTGTCTAAGGGGCTGCAGTCATAGACTGTGCGGCTGGCTCCGGTGGAGGTTCGAGTCCTCCCTCGGGCATGGGTGTGTGTGTTTGTGCTTATGATAATTTAAGTTAATTAGCGTGTAAGCTTAGGGATTGATGACCTTAGCAGTTAAGTCCCATAAGATTCCACACACGTTATTATTATCCCACACGGAAGTTCACCGGCAACCGTCCTTCTCGTGAACCGTATGAGAATGGAAAAGGAAAACTGGAACACAAAACGCCTTCCGCCACAGACCGTCAGATGTCTTGAGGAGTGTAGATGTAGATAAGTAGCCTGGGTATCTCAGTCGTTAAGGGAAAAATTCGGGTTTTGGGCCTAGTCTAATTGCTTTTCAACCGCCTAGAAAGTTTCAAACGTTGCGATGTTCCACATCGGTAACTTGAAGCAAAAATGGATGTCGGAAATGAAATACACAATGGTGTGAGCTCATCTAAAGGTATAAGCACACCGTGAAATAAGGTACCGAGTGGAATGCTACCGTGTAAAAGGACTCCAAGTTTTCTGGAAGCCGTACGGCAGGCCTCAGGGTCCGCCTCTTGAGTGTGTGTAGCCGTTGGATGTTCAAGTTCCGCTAAGACGTGGCTGGAGGTAACGGTCGCGGTCGTGGTCGTGACCGCGGCTCCTCGAAGCGGCCGCACCTCCGTCAAAGTTGGGCCCTGCGGGGCGACCATTAGCGGCCGCCACGAGTTGCCTAGGGCCTAGGGCCTAGGGCTGGGCCCACCTGCAGCCGGCGTGCGGCTTCGGCTGCGGGAGGCGGCGTGTGGGAGCTCCGCTGGGGTCGAGATCAGGCCGTACAAGCTATCACGTGGCTTCTGGCACATTCTTTTATGAAGGCTACATCCCTACTCCCCTTCCTCCCGCCACCCTTCGCCCACCATATCGGAGCCCCCCCCCCCCCCAACACACACACACACACATTCATTCAATTCAAAGTTATGTCGACGGCGAGACGATCATTACCTGGCTACTCTGATATCTACTGGGTGTAGTGTTATTAAGGGGAGTTTGCAGGCAAAAAAGTCAAAATTTTTGAGACTTTACACCACAAGCTCTATAATATTCTTCACTCTTCCCGAACAAAATGGTGAAAAAACTTATCTTTGTGTAAAGTTTAGAAGTATTTTATTGTTATAAAAGTACTCATTTTTAATTTTGTTCCACTATTTGCGTATCTCCGAAACTACTTAATTTCGGACACGCATCTCTTTATATGCCATTTTGAAGCCTATAATGTCCCCATTAAAAAAAACATGGAAACAGATCAGTCTCAGCAGTATTACGCAATGGCCATCAGAAATAAGGAAGTTTTGCAAAAACAGACATAATGTCTGGTGGGATAGCAGCAATCAGTGATTGTATAATGTTACTTATAAGTAACAAAAACGGAAGTGATTTACATTGTATGAAGTAAGCAGTATTGGCTTCATAAGTTTACAAACTCTCAACTGACAAAAAACCGAAACGTTCACATTGTCCACCTGGACGTGATTCATAATGCAAATTTATTATGAACACAAGAACTCTAGTCCTACAGCTGTTAAGGAAGCCACCAAGCGAATTTATAGGAACCTAGGTCATCCAGACCCCCTCCGAAATTATGTTCATGGGCGGACTAAGAATCCGAATGAGTCTTTCAATAATGTCACCTCGATAAGAGAGCTCAAATACTGGATGATCAAAAAGTCGGTATAAATTTGAAAACTTAATAAACCACGGAATAATGTAGATAGAGAGGTAAAAATTGACACACATGCTTGTAATGACATGGGATTTTATTAGAAACAAAAAAAATAAAAGAAAAAAAATGCTAGACGCGTGAAAGGTCTCTTGCGCGCGTCGTTTGGTGATGATCGAGTGCTCAGCCGCCACTTTCGTCATGCTTGTCCTCCCAGGTCCCAAGACCTCAGTCCGTGCGATTATTGGCTTTGGGGTACCTGAAGTCGCAAGTGTATCGTGATCGACCGACATCTCTAAGGATGCTGAAAGACAACAGCCGACGCCAATGCCTCACCATAACTCCGGACATGTTTTACAGTGCTATTCACAACATTATTTCTCGACTACAGCTATTGTTGAGGAATAATGGTGAACATAGTGAGCATTTCCTCTAAAGAACATCATCTTTGCTTTGTCTTACTTTGTTATGCTAATTATTGCTATTGTGATCAGATGAAGCGCCATCTTTCGGACTTTTTGAACGTTTGTATTTTTTTGGTTCGAACAATACTCCATGCCATTCCAAGCATGTGTGTCAATTTGTACCTCCCTATCTACATTATTCCGTGATTTATTCAGTTTTCAAATTTATACTGACTTTTTGATCACGCGGTATATGTTTGCTGTTAAGCAGACCGAAATGGGGAGTTATTGGTGCTGTATGAACGTTTAATAGCGTTAATAGCTGATATATTGGGAGAATAAGAGTTCTAGCCATCATATCATCACTTTAAAAACGTTGGAATTTTTATACAAGTTGAAAACTGCCAAGGCGCCATCAAAGAATCAAGGTCAACTTCAAAGGAGAAGCTTCAGCGAAGGTGAGAGGCAAATACTATGATGCTGTCTATGCAGTTGGGTGCTTTTGAGTGTTAATATAAAAAACAAATTAATTTTTTATCGTTTTAAACTTTAAACGTGATTTTATCGAAATGACATTTTTTAGACTTTATGTAGCTATTTATCAAAAACTGCTTGTAATACTTACACGAAACTTTACTATCTATTTTACTATAACTTATTGTACCTACTGAAGCACAATCATGTTAATGATTTGAGTAGGTATGAATCTAGGGGCTTACATGTACAAATATTCACCATAAAAACGACAAAAGTTTGGAAAAATTATATCTCAATTCTTTGGTATCGTATCTTTCAATTATGCTTCAGTAGACATGAATAACAAGGATAAAATATCGGTGAAATTTTTAGATGCTTATTTTAATTGGTTTCAGAGATAAAGGTAGAGAAACTTGGCTTATTTAATATCGACCGCAGAGGGCCTGCAAACTCCCTTAATAGCGAAAATTTAAAAGTTGCCTGTTAGCTACTATAATTATCAACTTCAGTTTCTCACTGTTTTACGCATGTGTTAAGTTCCGAGACATTTTAGTATGATAGGCTTGGCTCACTGGTCTCAGCTATGCTAGTTTTTCTTGCCTGCGTTCGCTGTGGTGAGCGTTGGTTCGACCAAAATGTTTTACGTGCAGTGCATTCATTCAGTCAGCGTAAGATTCCTAGTAGTGTTTTTCGTAGGATTCTTATAGGTTCCAGAAGATTAGTTCCTATCGAGATCTTCGGAGCAAATGCTGTACAGAGTTCCATGCAATGTTTTCTATTGTTCATTACTTTCAGGTTCTTTTGTAGAAAATTACGAGCCAAGCATGCTCACTGCTCACATTTTGTGTATGAGGGAAAAAAATATTGAACTTTACCAAGGTCGAATAACAGTTCTTTTGTTAGGAAGCCACATAATTAGAGTGAACGAAACATTTTTATGCTAAATTTAGCCGCTGTGCGAAGTAAGTGATTCCTGTGTTAAATTGTTCATAAAAGAGTCAGACTGCATTATCATAGCACTTTCATAGCTCAATGTCATTTATACAAAAGTGAATTTTAACTAGGGCAATTTACTGTACGCACTCAGGTCGATTAACACGTAGGCCAGTTACAAACTGAACCGGTTAAAGTGTTTAAAAAAAGAAAACACATCAGGTAACATGGGCTCCCAAATGAGAGACCTGCGAAAAAACTGCGTATGTGTGGTTACAAGCCGCCCGTGATTTCACTGTGAGGCACTGACCTATTTAGTGCAGAAGTATTTGAAATGCAAACTTTACGATTAAGAGACAAAGGAATTACGAAGACTGGCGGCGACAGGGCATTGGTTGAAATTAGTGGGAAAATTGAAACTTCTTGCCGGATAGGGATTCGAACCCAGTTCTCCTGCTTACTAGGTAGTTGCTCTGACCACTGAGCCATCCGGATACAGTGGTCATTGCGGTTGCATGGGTATCGGTGAAATGCCGCGAGTAATAAAGATAATAGGCAAGAGGCACTACATTTGTTGTGTGTGAACGAGTTGAGAATTTGAATCTGACAGGAGATGTGCTAGGGTAGCCCGTGCACCTGAAATGACCACTGTATGTGGATGGCTCAGTGGTTAGAGCCTCTATCTAGTAGGCAGGAGACCCGGGTTCGAATCTCGGTCCGGCATAAATCTTCAATTTCCCCGTTTGATTTCAATCAATGCCTGCTTGCAGGCAACGTTTCCAATTCCTTCGTGTTTTAATTCGTAGTGTCTCCTCGGTCAAAAAATTGTGTCTGTTCTTTCTGACATGTCCGGAAAAGAGACACCACTCGCACACACGCGCGCGCACATACACACACACACACACACACACACACACACACACACACACACATACACATATATGTATATATATATATAAAATTCTTATTATTCCCGTCCAGTTATGGACAAATCGTACCAATAGCTCCTGGTTGGCGTATGTGGTACTTGCTTGATGGACCACCGAAACATTTTGCTGCCAATGGAATGCGACATGTAACGCGTCAAAATTTTCCACAATGGATAGACTAAGCAGAGCCTTTACCTTTGCCTGCGGATCACTTGCCCTTAAAACTCTGCATTGTTGTGAAGTTATGCCAAAACGGAAGTACATAGCACTCTCAATGATAATTTTGACGAATGAGGAACTGGGGAAGCAGAATTTTGAGTTCTATGAGATGTGGAGAACATGGGGTGGGGAGGGTATTTGAAAGAATTTGCAACTCAGTGCAGAGATGAACACAGTATTGCATCTGAACTTGAAGACGCCACGTGGAATACGTCCTCCAACAGGTACAGTGCAAGTGAGCAGTACATTGTAAAATGTTACGCGTTAAAATAGTATTTAAGCAGATCGTGGCTGAAATTCGAACCCAATTAGAGCATTACTTAATCAAAAACTAACATATCAAACACATATGTGCCAACTAGGAAAATAATTCTTACTGAAGTAAGAGAAAGCTCATAAACGTAAATTCGTAATTACCTCGCACATAGCTAGAGTGTGGATCCATGTTTACTGAGAAGTCTTTGTTTCTGTTACCATATAATTTGACCGGTGTCAGTTTTCGCTATTAATTATGATACAAACGTAAATCTGCATCTACATCTGCACTCTAGAAGCTACTGTTAAATGCGTGAGAGGTGCTACTTCCCATTATACCAAATATTATTCTTAGTGGTTCAAATGGCTCTGAGCACTATGGGACTTAACATCTTAGGTCATCAGTCCCCTAGAACTTAGAACTACTTAAACCTAACTAACCTAAAGACATCACACACATCCATGCCCGAGGCAGGATTCGAACCTGCGACCGGAGCAGTCCCGCAATTCCGGACTGCAGCGCCTAGAACCGCAAGACCACCGCGGCCGGCTATTCTTAGTGTCCCATTAGCGTATGGAGTGTGGAAAGAACTATTCCTTATGTGTGAGGTAGCCGCTGAGCCACCAACGTACGCCTGTAGATGTGAATGAATCGCGTGAGACTGGCCGATTGTCAGAAAGCTCCCCATGGACTCATAGGCACGTAATGAAAAGGGCGTTGTCGGATGACCAATGGATGACTGACAGGACAGGGGTGTTCCACAAAACATAACAAACAGAATGGTCATCTATGTTCATCTAGCTATGAAATGAAACAGTGGTCCATGTTCCCTGCTGGCATTCATGAATTACAAATTGCTACTGGTTTTTTTCGATCACAAATAATGCAGAGAATAAGATAATTAACGGTTATTGGCATACAGCTGTACTAATCTAACACGTGAATATTCCGACACATATTGTGGTTGGATGGGACCAAACCGTAATGTACACGTAAATCATGGGAAGATAAATCCATAGTGGTCCGAATTCGCCGGCCGGAGTGGCCGAGCGGTTAGAGGCGCTACAGTCTGGAACCGCACGACCGCTACGGTCGCAGGTTCGAATCCTGCCTCGGGCATGGATGTGTGTGATGTCCTTAGGTTAGTTAGGTTTAAGTAGTTCTAAGTTCTAGGGGACTTACGACCACAGCAGTTGAGTCCCATAGTGCTCAGAGCCATTTGAACCATTTTTTGGTCCGAATTCGCCCAAAGTTCGAGAAACTACTCATGCGTCTGATATTGCTGACTGAGTCACGGATGAGTGAACTATCACCTGAAACGACGCATGGAGCATAGCGGGCACTGTGATCTGCCACAAACTGTGACCCATCAGCTCTAATGGGTCCCAAGACAAAGTCACCAGACAAAGTGCTCTCCTCTATATCTTGTATAGCGCATTGTCTAGCGACTAATTATCCTTCTCCAGTCTACCAGTCCATCAGTTCTTGCGCATCAATGACGTGCCGACATTAAGTCGTCGAGAGTTGCGGCGACTTGAATTCCAGCGGCGCCTCGTAGGGACTTGCTGCGGCGCGGTCGGCGCGAGTGTGGCACCGTCTGCTGGCAGTCGATCCTCTGCCGGCGACATCGCGACTTCTCCTGTGACCCAGCTGTCCGTCTGCGAGGGTGTATTAGTCGGCTCGCCTTCCTGCAGCGCGCCGCTCGCCCCACCGTCGCGTTAACATTTTGGTCGGTACAGGTGTCCGTGCCGCTGCCATTGATCTTTGTATTTTTACAAGTGGATTAGAAAGACTTCCTGCCCTGCTGGGCGCTGCTGAAAGACTTGGCTGATGTACTTTAGCTGGAGCTGGGTCTCGTTATTGTACCGATGCTATTTGATGCAAGCACCTTTGTTCTTTTAGTAAACAGACAGGTAGTGTGGCTGCCTTGCGCACAGAACTTTTGTGGCAGTCTTGTGCATGAATGGAGTGTAAAAATGTTTCGTGATTTAAGCTGGTTCATTCTCAAAATCATTTATCTGTGTACTACACTACTGGTCATTAAAATTGCTACACTACGAAGATGACGTGCTAGAGACGCGAAATTTAACCGACAGGAAGAAGATGCTGTGATATTCAAACGATTAGGTATTCAGAGCATTCACACAAGGTTGGCGCCGGTGGCGACACCTACAACGTGCTGACATGAGGAAAGTTTCCAACCGATTTCTCATACACAAACAGCAGTTGACGGGCGTTGTGTGGTGAAACGTTGCTGTAATTCCTCGTGTAAGGAGTACAAATGCGTACCATCACGTTTCCGACTTCGCTAAATGTCGGATTGTAGCCTATCGTGATTGCGGTTTATCGTATCGCGACATTGCTGCTCGCGTTGGTCGAGATCCATTGACTGTTAGCAGAATATGGAATCGGTGGGTTCAGGAGGGTAATATGGAACGCCGCACTGGGTCCTAACGGCCTCGTATCACTAGCAGTCGAGATGACGGGCATCTTATCCCCATGGCTGTAACGGATCGTACAGCCACGTCTCGATCCCTGAGTCAACAGATGGGGGCATTTGAAAGACAACAACCATCTGCACGAACAGTTCGAGACGTGTGCAGCAGCATAGACTATCAGCTAAGAGACCATGGCTGCGGTTACCCTTCACGCTGCATCACAGACAGGAGCGCATGCGATGGTGTACTCAACGACGAACCTGGATGCCCGAATGGCAAAAGTCATTTTTTCGGATGAATCCAGGTTCGGTTTACAGCATAATGATGGTCGCAACCGTGTTTGGCGAGATCGCGGTGAACGCACATTGGAAGCGTCTATTCGTCATCGCCGTACTGGCGTATCACCCGGCCTGATGGTACAGGGTGCCATTGGTTACACGTTTCAGTCACCTTTTGTTCACATTGACGGCACTTTGAACAGTTGTCGTTAAATTTCATATGTGTTACGACCCGTGGCTCTACCCTTCATTCGATCCCTGCGAAACCCTATATTTCAGCAGGATAATGCACGACCGCATGTTGCAGGTCCTGTACGGGCCTTTCTGGATACGAAAAATGTTCGACTGCTGTCCTGCCAGCACATTCTCCAGATCTCTCACCAATTGAAAACGTCTGGTCAATGGTGGCCGAGCAATTGGCTCGTCACAGTACGCCAGTCACTACTCTTGATGAACTGTGGTATCGTGTCGAAGCTGCATGGGCATCTGTACCTGTACACGCCATCCAAGCTGTGTTTGACTCAATGCCCAGGCGTATCAAGGCCGTTATTACGGCGAGAGGTGGTTGTTCTGGGTACTGATTTCTCAGAATCTATGCACCCAAATTGCGTGAAAATGTAATCTCATGTCAGTTCTAGTATTATACATTTGTCCAAGGAATACCCGTTTATCTTCTGCATTTCTTCTTGGTGTAGCAGTTTTAATGGCCAGTAGTGTAGTTGAGGCGTCAAGTTCGTTCAGTTATACGTCCAATTGATCTAAGTGATTGGAATCAACTGTTTGAAATTGTGTGTAATTATTAGAATCATTATCGTTTATAGCGTCCAGGATTATATTAACGATTTCCCTTACTGATGGTCTTGCGATATAAAACTGTTTGTAATAAATAGTTATTCAGTAGAATGTCACGCTCACTTCCTGCTAGCCTTTCCAATCACTAGTTCTGCCATGCTTTGGTGCAATGTAATTTTTTAAGCATCTAGGAGCACTGTCGATATTCCTCTAATGGTTGACGATGGAGCAGCACTTGAAGGGGATATGCTTGTTTACTTAGCCAACTTCTCTGCAAACTGCTGGCCAGTGATATTTTTGCTAGCAAGACAAGCGTCTCTGTTACACACCCAAGCAAGCAGTTGTTAAACAGTTTTGAGTTACTGTTCCACTCCTCAGGTACGCATGTTACGTCCGCCTCCTCGTCCGCACTTCTCAAGAACTGGGACCTTGACTTCACCCATTATACAGTTTCTTAGATTACCCAACGAAGAGCACTCTTACAACATTTAGGCTAGAGATTATGCATCCCACGTAGAAGCGGACGTGAAGTCAACCCTTAACTTTGGCTAGAGAAAAAAATTCCTGTTCACAATGCAGTTGAGACACTTCTCACAGAGTACTGAAATCCTTATCTATCTCTCACTGCTCCTTATATAGCATCCCCACACGGCCTATTTTTGTCACAAAACAAGGTAACTTCGAAGTGGTTTTTGGCCACATGGCTCTACTTGTAATAACTGAGACGTCCCGTGATTGCAGTTGTTCACCAAGCTACATAAATGATTTCTGAACCCCATAACGCACAGGGCGCGTTGTGTGAAAAACTGCGGACTCGCAGACGCCAGCACTGCCATTGGCCGAGTCGCTGGTCGGTACCTACTCTAGGCAGTCACCTGGCCGCAGTCCCCTGGCGGTCGATGTGAACATCTCATTGCCAGCCTGGCCCATTGCGTCCAGCCTTACTCATCACATACCCAACTATTATACACAGTAAATTATAATCAAGAAAGTTACCAGGGAAGAGAAGGTTCTGTCAAACACTAACATTATGAATTTGAAGTGTTAGCTGTCTTATTAACTGACAGGAATAAAGTTTAGACTCTAAGGATTTTAAATCAACTAGGAACAGCACAGGAGACGTGCCAGTCCAGCACTGATCTGCTACGTATCATGTGCGATAGCTAATCTACTCCTGTATTAGCCTTCCTTACTGGACTGGTACATATGGGGCTGAAGAATAACTCCGCATTTTTCACTTAGCACTGGTTCTCGCAATTATGTAAGCAGGCAGCCATAGAATGTGTTAGGGTGTAAATTTATTGAGCGAAAGGCCTGTGTTTTGTTAATTTACACAAACGTTGGGTGAATACATTTGTTTACTTTCTATAAAAACATTTCAACCGTTTATTGTTTAAAATACAAGAAGAATTATTGATCTACTTAGTTACGTAAAATATGTAATATCGCAGATATAAGAAACAAAACAAAACTTCTTAATAGAAAGTAATATTTGAAAATCAGCAGTGGGTTGAAATCGGTTACGTGGTTTAGGAGGAGGTGCGGAACATATGTACATACACCCATAAATACATGCACACATTTTTATAACATGTGTGGATTCATCTATAAACATTATTACAGAAATTTTGTTAGTATATATATAGGGTTGCAGACAAATAAAAGAAAATTTCACACGTGTGAGAGTATTCCATAACAGAAGCAAGGACGTTCCAGCAGACATGGGTCCTCAAACGAGCCGTTTGTGACATACTTGCACATGTATCGTTACGACCTGCCATAATTCTAGTATGAAATATTGTCCTAAGATATTGCAGATGTATTAGAAATATAAACTATTCTATTAAGTCCCTATCCAGTTGGGCTTCAGTTCCAAATAGGACAACATTTGATACTGAAGTCAGTGGCAGCTCGTAACCACACACTGGCACTTATTTGGCAAATGGCTTGTTTGCGACCCGTTCGTTCGAAATTTTACCTTTATTATATCATGCTTCCACTACTGTTAGTTAACGCTACTAATTACGATATAACTTGTATGCAAATTTTGCACTAAGGTGCCCTCTCATCTTGGTACCCCAAGCTGTCGCTTTTGACGCTTTGTACTTAAACAAGCCATTTAGAGCAGCGAGCTACCTAGCCTTTTGTGTTGCTTACTGATGCTTCGTTCAACCGTGTAAGTGTCAAATACCGCACTATTCGTGTCTGAAGTGATGAAAATCTGTCTCAGATTACCATCAGCAATTCTTCATTAACTTGTGAACTGTCTTTCAATGAGTTAAAATAAGAAAACCGTATATTCTGCCATACAGTTTGAGTTATGCACATCACCTGCAGTTCATTCGAGGTCGGCTGCACCTCTTGTTCGATACAACAACTGATTTAAAAACGGCTGTGCATCAACCCACTTCAGCATTAATGTCTGAGTGAATTTGCACGACAGATACCCTTATCGTTTTTCGTATGATGTTCGTGTAGTCGTTGTCCTTAAAACCCCAGTAGAAACAAGTGGGGCACAGATGCCGGTGCCTTCAACAGACAAGAGACTGGCACTGATCCCAGCTGTTGTTGCTGTAAGATGTTTGTGTCAATTATAAACCAAATATTCATATCAGACCATTAGTTCCTTATTTGAGAGTTCTCAGCCTAGGACCTATTTGTATTATTTTAACACCAGCCATTTAGGACACACATTCTTTCCAAGGTGCAAAATTTTGATTTTAAGTCGTTAGATATGCTGTTGATACAAAATTATTCGATGTTGATTGGAAGAACTCAGGGAGCCCTCAGCAGCCGTATCCAAAGCGTTTCCATCATCCACTTTTAGTTTCATCTGTCTTCCGCGAAGCCAGTCTTCGGTGGTTCAGTGGCTCAGTGAGCTCAGGCGATGGGTACACTGCTCGACATGTGGAACAGGTCATCGGTTCAGCACAATGAGAGATTCGTATAGGTTAGTGATTGCTATTTAGAAACTAAAACGAAATACAGTGTCTTCGGTAACAGATCGTCATCCATCATTCATGGCCAAGTGAGAATGGAAGATATAACAATGAAACATAACAGGATATATCCGATGAGGGAATTCGTCGTCGCAATGTCCCAAAGTCTTTTGACGACCTATGAACTCACAGGCAGGTAATGTTGCGGAATCTACATTCTCATATTAGGACGTTACATCTGTCATTGCCCGCTTTTAGTCGCTGAGTTCATCCCACACAAAAGTCTAATATTGCTTTCTTCAGGTCCTCCCCAGAGCCTGAACTACGGGCTGCAATATCAAAGGTGTTTCGCAACCGCATTTTCCACAGGAGACGATCTGAGTCTCCGTGTGATATTACGTATATTTTCAAAAAGTCAGGCAACAATTTTGTCAGTAATGAGGCTACTTTGACACAGAGGTGAAGCATTGACAGCCTAAAAGTGGGCGCTCCATGCAAAATGCAGGAGCTGCTTAACACATAGTGACTTAACTAGATCTCAGATCCAAAACCGTCATTCGAAACAACATTACAAAGCGAATACTACCAATGACGCTTCTCGAAGTCAAACAGTGGAAGTTCCATATCAAGATCCCGCAAGTTACTGTGCTGGATTACAGGGCCCAGTAAAACATTGATAATATGAACAATGCGCCGTATTTGACCAAGGTCTTAAGGGAGAAAATACAGATTATTTTTATGTACCGCTACCAATCAAAATGGCTGAAGATTACTGATCTTATATTAGATTCAACTTTAAATAGCTTGCAACGAATTTAGAGGCACTAGTACTCATCTTGAGGAGTCGACGCATACACATATCTCTATCCTTTTCACGTTTTTAAGACTATTAACTACAATAAGGCTACTTTATTGACTTGCTAGCGTCTTCGGTACGGTCAGTTGTACGTCTCCTCCACTTACGTCCACCGCCTGACAATAACTTCGTAACCCATCTGACGCTTTCATGGATTTTTAAGTCACTTTTTACTTTGCACCATTTGCTCAACGTGAGGTTACCAGAGCGTAAAGCACTCACGCATAACCTCTCACAGTCAAAAGCTGTTCATTCATATAGCACATATTTTGAGGCTTGCGTTTTTGGGAGACCTGTAGCCATCCACTGCCCAGTTTTTCGGGAAAAACCGTTAGGAGTTTTGTATTAAAAATAATGCTATTTAGAACTACATGAGCACGACTGTTTAAAGCACTGACAATAAAGGACCATTTACGCGAAATTGTACTTTCTAACATTTCAAAAATACATTGCTCCATTTCCACTTCATTAACTCACATACTGCAAATGAGCACAGGAGATTTACTTTCATCTTCCGTTCCATTCTGACCAGTTACATAATACACTATTGTAACAGGAAATGTTTGGATTACACTGATAACAAAGCACGTCTCAGATTCGTTAGTTTATGTAACCGTACATCAAATAGCGTAAGCTGCTGAGCGAAACAGTCGGTTAACAAAATCTGACAACTGTTTGTTTGAATTACGGTTTGCGGTAATCTAGCTCACTCAGTGACATTTTTGTGCTATGATATGTTTTCCTACTATGTTTAAACGCGTTCTTTGAAGTTTTTATGTGTGCTTCAGTGTTTAACCTTTTCAGATACGCCCGTTACAGCCGAATGTCGCTGTGTTATGTTTCCAACTTTAACCACTAAGCTCAACGGAAATCAAACTTTCCCTTCCGGTGTGTCTCAACAATTTTTCCTGTCGCACAAGCCCGACAAGTCTATCGCGAAAAGGGAAATTATTCCATCCAATATATTTAATAAGCCCATAATACGGTGCATTCAGTTTTCAACCCGAGCTTTAATAATTTCTAACAAATCCGATGTTGGGCTATTGTCAGTTCATCTTTTCGGTAAATTGAGCAACAGAAACCTTCTGAAATAGTTTTTACCCCATTGTTCCCACTTGGTGAAAGTGGTCACTTGATCTACACTCCTGGAAATTGAAATACGAACACCGTGAATTCATTGTCCCAGGAAGGGGAAACTTTATTGACACATTCCTGGGGTCAGATACATCACATGATCACACTGACAGAACCACAGGCACATAGACACAGGCAACAGAGCATGCACAATGTCGGCACTAGTACAGTGTATATCCACCTTTCGCAGCAATGCAGGCTGCTATTCTCCCATGGAGACGATCGTAGAGATGCTGGATGTAGTCCTGTGGAACGGCTTGCCATGCCATTTCCACCTGGCGCCTCAGTTGGACCAGCGTTCGTGCTGGACGTGCAGACCGCGTGAGACGACGCTTCATCCAGTCCCAAACATGCTCAATGGAGGACAGATCCGGAGATCTTGCTGGCCAGGGTAGTTGACTTACACCTTCTAGAGCACGTTGGGTGGCACGGGATACATGCGGACGTGCATTGTCCTGTTGGAACAGCAAGTTCCCTTGCCGGTCTAGGAATGGTAGAACGATGGGTTCGATGACGGTTTGGATGTACCGTGCACTATTCAGTGTCCCCTCGACGATCACCAGTGGTGTACGGCCAGTGTAGGAGATCGCTCCCCACACCATGATGCCGGGTGTTGGCCCTGTGTGCCTCGGTCGTATGCAGTCCTGATTGTGGCGCTCACCTGCACGGCGCCAAACACGCATACGACCATCATTGGCACCAAGGCAGAAGCGACTCTCATCGCTGAAGACGACACGTCTCCATTCGTCCCTCCATTCACGCCTGTCGCGACACCACTGGAGGCGGGCTGCACGATGTTGGGACGTGAGCGGAAGACGGCCTAACGGTGTGCGGGACCGTAGCCCAGCTTCATGGAGACGGTTGCGAATGGTCCTCGCCGATACCCCAGGAGCAACAGTGTCCCTAATTTGCTGGGAAGTGGCGGTGCGTTCCCCTACGGCACTGCGTAGGATCCTACGGTCTTGGCGTGCATCCGTGCGTCGCTGCGGTCCGGTCCCAGGTCGACGGGCACGTGCACCTTCCGCCGACCACTGGCGACAACATCGATGTACTGTGGAGACCTCACGCCCCACGTGTTGAGCAATTCGGCGGTACGTCCACCCGGCCTCCCGCTTGCCCACTATACGCCCTCGCTCAAAGTCCGTCAACTGCACATACGGTTCACGTCCACGCTGTCGCGGCACGCTACCAGTGTTAAAGACTGCGATGGAGCTCCGTATGCCACGGCAAACTGGCTGACACTGACGGCGGCGGTGCACAAATGCTGCGCAGCTAGCGCCATTCGACGGCCAACACCGCGGTTCCTGGTGTGTCCGCTGTGCCGTGCGTGTGATCATTGCTTGTACAGCCCTCTCGCAGTGTCCGGAGCAAGTATGGTGGGTCTGACACACCGATGTCAATGTGTTCTGTTTTCCATTTCCAGGAGTGTATTTCAGTGTATACACTTAATGTTTAAACGTCCAAAAATATTTTACCACCGAGAGAGAGATATGGTTCGAAAAATCTTTTATAGTTGTGACAATCCTAGACCAGCTTCTAGTAGTGTGAGCGAGTATTTTATTTACCTTCGCTATCCACACCTACAGCGTGATAGTTATTGAACTATATGAAAAAAAAACGTAAATTATTTACAAACTACGGTGTGCGTACACTTGATTGAATATGTAAACGTCACTTCAGATATTCGGATTTAGTTTATGAAATGTTCGATAAGCCCGCCATCATTGGCGATGATGTGGTGTAGACGAATAGCGAAATTCTGCATGACCCGCTGAAGTGCCGGACCATCGACTCTGTCGATGATTTCCTGAATGACCATTTTCAGCTCAGCAACGGTTTAGGGGTTATTTTTCTACACCTTGTGTTTCATACAGCCCTTCAAAAAACAATCACGTGTGTTCAGATCTGGAGAATATGGCGGGCAATCGAGTAGCTTACCAGTGGACTCTGGGTACCCCAGAGCCAGAATGCGGTCCCCGAACTGCTACTTCAGGACATCAATCACACTCCTGCTTCGATCGAGTCGAGCTCAGTCTCGCATGAACCACATTTTGTCAAAATCAGGGTCACTTTCGATAATGGGGATGGAATCATCTTCCAAACCCTTCGAGTACTGTTCGGTAGTTTCTGTGCCATCAAAGAATGTCGCACTGACTATTCCGTGACTGGACGATGTACACCAAACAGTCACCCGTTGATGGTGAAGAGGCTTCTCGATCATGAAATGCGGTATCTCAGTCCCCCAAATACGTTAATTTTTGCTTATTGACGAACTCATCATAATGAAAGTGGGCTTCGTCGCTGAAACAAGCCATGCAGCGCCTGCAGCCAGCAGTGAATTTTGAACGTCCTAACGCTAACCATTCAGAAGTTATGGCGATTTTATTTCATATGGTTCAATAATTGTTGCCCTATACATATACATCTACACCTGTATTCCCTAAGCTACCTCACGCGGTGTAAGGGCTGGTACTTTGTGAATGGGTGTCTCTCCGCACCCTCCACCCCCCCCCCCTTTTCCCTGTACCAGTCGAGAATAGTTCGCGTAAAGAACGATTTCCAGTAAGCCTCTGTGTGAGCGCTATGATCTTTTCATGATCTTTTAGAGAGATATACGTACAAGGAAGTAATACATTGGTCGACATTTCCAGGAACGTACAATCTGTGAACTTTAACAGTAAACCATAGTAGGACGCAGAGCACCTCTCTAGCAGAGTCTTGCGATTGATTTGATCGACCATCTTCGTAACGCTCTCGATTGTACTAAGTGAACCTGCAACAAATGCGCTACTCGTCTTCTGTATTTTCTCTGCCGGCCGGTGTGGCCGTGCGGTCTAGGCGCTTCAGTCTGGAACCGCGAGACCGATCCGGTCGCAGGTTCGAATCCTGCCTCGGGCATGGATGTGTGTGATGTCCTTAGGTTAGTTAGGTTTAAGTAGTTCTAAGTTCTAGGGGACTGATGACCACAGATGTTAAGTCCCATAGTGCTCAGAGCCGTATTTTCTCTATGAATCCTGTTTGGTGAGGATCCCAGACTGGAAAGATATAGTCAACTTTACGAATTTACAACATGCTGCGTGTGAGATATAGGTCTGCAACTACTATTATAATTGAAATAAATGGTTGTAGCCTCGTCATAAGCAGTATTGATAAGTATCTATTTTTTATTTCTTGATGGTGACTTGTTTCGGACACCTGTGCCCATTTTCTAACCATCCGTGCTGTAAGTTTAACAAATACAGCGATAGTCCGTGTACAGAAACTGCCCCTGCAGTAATCAAAGCGGTATATGGGCGAATTAACAACAGCAAGTTACACCACACAGGGGGTATATTAGAGAACTCTAAGGAGTCACACTTACAGCACGAATGGTTTGGGAATGGACAGTGTCCGAAATTATTCACCATCAAGAAATGAAAAAGAAGTACTTTTTTATGCAACTTATGACGAATCTACAATCATTTATTTCAATAGTCAAGTATTTGCTTGTAAGCTACCTCCTATCTTGATGGAACACATTTCGTGAGGATTCCTCCCATGAATCTCAGTCTGGCATCTGCCTCAGCCGCGATTAATTTGTTCCACATCGAACGGCTCAGTACGCAGCTCCCAGCTATTTTATGAAAGTATTATTTTTCCAGCGGTTTTTCTGCAATCGACTTATACCTATAGGCTGACAGCTGACATCTTCCAACACAGAAGAATGGGGTGCTGAGAACACTTGTTCACCGAGCCAAAACACTGCCCGTCTGAGACAGCTTGGCAGCAGAGTTAGAACACCTACAGCAAGTGTTCGCAGGCAACGGATACTCAACAAGGGACATCCGCAAAGCGCTGTATCCCTTCAGCCGACTGATACTGAGGGAGAAGAACAAGAAGAAGAGACCAGGAGGGTAGCCTTTCTACAGTATACAGGACCTTTATCTGCTAAGATCAGCAGAATACCGAAAAATCACAATATCAAGAGTGTGTTCCGCCCACCAAACAAGATCAGGATGCTTCTTGGAACGGTTCAGGATGATCTAGGATTGTGAAAACATGGGATTTACCACATACCATGTGAATGCATTACGTCTTACATTGGCCAGACAACCAAGGCCGTAGACATAAGAATTAATGAGAACCAAAGGCATTCCAGGCTACTACAAGCCACTAAATCGGCAATAGCAGAACATGGCTTGGAACTTGAGCATACCATGAATTATGATAAAACCAGAATATTGTCTCAGACCCCCAAATTTTGGGATAGCATCATCACTGAATCGATCGAAATCAAGATGACAGAGAACTTGATAAACCGGGAAGCTGGATATCAACTCAGCACCGCGTGGAACCTGCTTTTTGATCTATTACAAAAAAAAAAAAAAAAAACGGAACAAAACAAGACCAGGAGAATGACAAGGGCGCTGGAGAAAGTCGGAACAGTCACCAACAGCAAAAGCAACTTGTCGACAGTGCGAGGAACGCACCTGGCGGGCGCGGACCTAGTAAGGAAAGCCATGAAATGGCCGCTACCGGGGAAAACAGCGGAAGGGGGCGCGGAAGGAAGATGGAACACCTGGCGACCAACCGACACGGTGGCAGCGGGAGCGGAGGGCGTAGGGAACGCCAATCAGCGTCAAGACATGAATACGGGACACGGTCAGGCTGTCGTTTGGTCACAGGAAGCAGCTGATGAAGACGCCGAGGTACGAGGTCGAACTATTGTGTTAGAAAAACGCAGACCACCGGCAGTACACCCGATTCAACGAGATGTCATCTATAAGTATGTTGTACAGTAGCCAACATTTAGAAGCTTTAATGGCCAGTAGTCTGTCACACAGACAGGGAGTGTCTGCTATGGTATCAGTAGAGTAACGACTTTCGTAAACAAAGTAAGTAAATTTTGCCTTGCTGAAAGCTTGTTCTAAATTGCAGAAATCTCTTCTCAACTTTTATTCCACCATCCCCAATACACTTTCACCCTTTTGTCTTCTGTGCCTCACGTTTGTGGACTAGTGCTGTAAGTAGGCTGTTTATGTTTTCTTATTGGCAACGTTACGTAGAGCTCTGTATCAAAATCACTGGCTGTGCTGTGTGCAGTCTGTGGCTAGTTTGCATTGTTGTCTGCCAGTGTAGTGTTGGGCAGCTGGATGTGAACAGCGCGTAGCGCTGCGCAGTTGGAGGTGAGCCGCCAGCAGTGGTGGATGTGGGGACAGAGATGGCGGAATTTTGAAATTTGTAATACTGGATATTATGAACTGCTATGTATATTATGATTTTTCAACACTATTAAGGTAAATACATTGTTTGTTCTCTATCAAAATCTTTCATTTGCTAACTATAACTATCAGTAGTTAGTGCCTTCCGTAGTTTGAATATTTTATTTAGCTGGCAGTAGTGGCGCTCGCTGTATTGCAGTAGTTCGAGTAATGAAGATTTTTGTGCGGTAAGTGATTTGCGAAAGGTATAGGTTAATGTTGGTCAGGGCCATTCTTTTGTGGGGAGTTTTGAAACTCAGACTGCGTTGCGCTAAAAATATTGTGTGTCAGTTTAAGCACAGTCGTGTATAATTGTTCAAAAGGGGACGTTTCATATGTCGACCCTTAGCCGAGGGTACCTCACTGGAATCTAATGATTTTTTCTTGTAGTTTGTGTAATTAGTGTAGCTTTAGTTTATTGTTAGCGCGTAATTGTAGAGAGAATCTCCTTTGTAGTTGCAGTCTTTCGTTGTTGTACAGTAAGACAGTTGTGGCATGCATGTAGATTTGCACCAAGTATTTCGCAGCTGCGCTTGCAATTAGTTACATATTATTGTCAGTGCTATGTTAATGTGTTCTCTTATTTTTGCACTTCAAATTGTGCTTTTCTGTGTTATCGTGTGAAATATTGTGACAATAATGGCGTGTGAAAAACGTAACAAAAAAAATGGTTCAAATGGCTCTGAGCACTATGGGACTCAACTGCTGTGGTCATAAGTCCCCTAGAACTTAGAACTACTTAAACCTAACTAACCTAAGAACATCACACACATCCATGCCCGAGGCAGGATTCGAACCTGCGACCGTAGCGATCGTGCGGTTCCAGACTGTAGCGCCTTTAACCGCTCGACCACTCCGGCCGGCAAAATCGTAACACTAGGCTCCAAAGTAAACTGAGAAATAATAGTGACGACGAGCGTAGCTTATCAGCACCACTGTGTAATGAATTAACAGACATTCGAAATAGTAATTTGGTAACTGTGCATAGGGAAATGGAGCGGGCGTCAAATAATGGTGTAGACAGTGAAACAGGTAGTGAACAGGGAAGCATTATCGATCGATCGGTCGGCAACAGCTCGCCTCAGGAATCAGGAATGACAGAACACAATATTGCAAATACTGTAGACTCAGGTTTTGGGTTCTCACCGTTTTCTCAAATGAGTCAAGACACATTTTCCGCTTGTCAAAATGTGAATGTTGCCGGTGCAAATTCACTGCCGAAAAGCACTGAGGAACATGTTTCAGACACCAGTGCATTGTTATTATAATTAATGCAACAAATCGAACGATTGTCCCACACTTCCGTTACGTAAGATTAAATTACAAGGTGCAATCATTGGAAAAAGTGTAGATGTACGCCAACAAACCAACTTAGAATTCTTTTGTCAAAGCCACAGCTTCACTATGAACTTTCTTATTGTTCCATTATTGTCGACGGAAATTATACTGGGAGTAGACTTTTTGAATGAATACAAAGCAATCTTAAACTTTCACGATGCTGAAATAAGTTTAGAGAAAGAAGGTAAGTCAATAGCTTTGAAATTTGAAGACTGGCTCTCAAACCATGACGAGGAAATTAATCGGATTTACCTTCTGTTAGACAACAGTTCGGAATTTTCTACGGAACTAGACACTAACAATCACTCTTCAAGTACTGACAGGGATGATATAGACGACATATTTGATACTAATGAGTTAATTCAGAATAAAATTCAAACAATTGATAATTGTAATGACACTGATAGGCAAGACATTTTTGAGATTTTACAAGCACATTCCACAGTTTTTACTGACAAAACAGGAAGAGTCAAGGGGTTTCAATACCAATTTCGTTTTCGTGAGCATACTAAATTTTGTGTTAGACCATACGTAATTCCGACGCATTATAGGGACCGTGTTAGAACAGAAATACAATCAATGCTTGATGAGGGCATTATTGAGCCTGCAGTAAGCTCATACAACAATCCATTACATGTTGTTGAGACAAAAAATGGATCGATCAGGCTTGTCTTAGATTCGAGACAAATCAATACTATCATCATTCCTGAAACAGATAGGCCGCAGACGATGAAAGAACTTCTTCAAAATTTTAATGGTGTAAAATTGTTGTCTTCCATTGATCTCAGATCCAGCTTTTATCAGATCGAACCTCATCCAGAACGTAGAAAATACACAGCTTTCCTTTGTTTCGGCGTTTGTTATTAATTTCGGAAACTTCCTTTTGGTTTGAACATTTCTTCAGCAGCATTCATTCGCGGGCTATATTCCATATTACCTGAGTTCTTAAAACGTCACATCACCTTATATGCGGACGATATTCTAATAGCAGAAGCTTCATGGTAACAACATTATCGCATCCTCAACAGTTTGTTACGTATTTTTGCAGAATCTCGAATTACAGTTAACTTGGAAAAGTCTGAATTCGGTAGGTCAAAGGTGAGGTTTTGGGACATATTATTTCTTCTGAAGGCATTCAGCCGGATCCTGAAAAGTTAGAAGCAATCAGAGCCATTCCAGTTCCATCCACAAAAAGACAAGTCCGCAGTTTTCTAGGTCTCGTAAATTTTTACCGTCGTTTTCTGAATATGCAAATTCTAGTTACACCAAAACTTTGTTCTCTCACTGGAAAAAATACTATTTGGAACTGGGACGAACAAGCACAGTTGGAATTCAATTCTTTGAAAGAAGCGTTACTTCACGCGCCAATACTAGCTCATCCAGATCTGTCACAAGATTTCTGCCTTAGCACGGATTCTTCTAAAGTCGGTCTTGGTGCCCACTTATTTCAAGAAGCCATAGAAAATGACACTACCGTTCAGAAAACCATTGCTTTTGCTAGCCGAGTGCTAACAAAATCTGAAAAAAATTATTCCGTTACTGAATTAGAAGCTTTAGCTATCGTTTGGGCATTTAACAAATTCCGTTTCTTTCTTTCTGGTAAGCACGTAAAAGTATACAGTGATCATCGTGCATTACAATTTCCTATGTCTCCAAAATTAAATCATGACAGGTTAAAACGTTGGGCATTGTTTCTGCAAGAATTCCACTTCACAATAGTCTACATTCCCGGCAAGGAGAACATTGTTGCGGACGCACTGTCACGCGCACCGGCTGGGCTTGAGAAAAGCAACACAGAAGGCAACCTCGAGAAAAATTTCAGTATTCTTTACATTCAGAAAGTCGCCTTTGAAAACTTCATCACCACATCTTTAAAGGACATTGCTCATGAACAAGATAAAGATCCGATTTGGAAAGACATCAAGAGCAAATGGCATGAAAAGACACACACACAGATTCGGCATTATTATCTGGTTAGAAACAACATACTGTTCAAACGCTGCACTGTTGATGACAAGCTATGGGTAGTTTGCATTCCTGACGATTTTGTTAATAAGCTCATTTAGTACATTCATTTCAGCTATGCACATTTTGGCCCACGAAAATGTGATCATATTCTTCGAACGACTTGTTATTTTAACAATATGGAGAAGAGAATTCGAAGAGTCTTGTCTATTTGTAAACTTTGTCAAAAGGCGAAACCATCTACTATCTCCCATCATCTTCCGCTGTTTCCTATCATTCCTTCTAAATTAAAAGAATTTGCTGCTGTTAATCTCTTGGGACCGCTTGTCAGAACATCTAATGGATTTTCGTACGTTCTAGTCGCTGTTGAACTTACTTCAAAATTTGTTTCTTTCACACCGTTTCGTAAAGCCACTGGACGGTCTGTATCCAACGCCTTTGTTAAAAATTTCTTACGTGAAGTTGGACACGTTAGTAAAGTCATTTCAGATAACGGAAAGCAATTCAGATCTGCTGTTTGGTCACGCATGCTTCGGAACCACAAAATCAAACCTGTTTTTATTTCATTGTACTCACCACATTGTAACCTGTCTGAACGGATTATGAAAGAAATCAATAAGCTCTGCAGACTTTACTGTCACAGAAAGCATCAGCATTGGGACAGATATTTACACTTATTTCAAAACGTGCTGAATGAAATGCCTCACGACTCCACTGCTTTACCACCTACTCTTGTACTAAAGAATGAAGAACCACCGAACAGAATCAGAGAGATTGTACCTTTCCCGAATACACGTTAACTTCGACACAAAGACATAATTGATTTGGCTATTATAAAAATAAAATCTGCAGCAGACAAAAGGAGAAAACTACACGGTAAAGCAAATGCAAAGAAATTATATATTGGTCAAAAAGTTCTCATTAAAGCTCATTCATTGTCACATAAGAAGAAACACTTGTGTCATAAATTCTTTCTAGTTTACAATGGACCTTACAGAATCCGACGTATACCACATGATAATTACGTTGAAGTTGAAACTCTGCGTACTAGGAAGAGTAAAGGTTTACACCACATTTCACATGTAAAACCGTTTATTGAAAGATAATCTGCTTTTTAACTTTGTCTTTGCCATAAAACTCTTCACTTCACATTTCTACTATGCACTGTCAGACTTAGAAACTGTTACCATGCAACAATGTTTGAAGTTAAATATCCAGTCAAGAGCCAAGATAACTTATTTAAAGAGAAATGACGAATGCATTGTTATTGTGACCAGACGACACAGTGTTATTGTGTCTGTGCATTCTTGCTTGTTAGTTGCACGATTACGTAACGACTATAAGGCTCACATACTTAGAACATTTACCAATACTGCTAATGAGATTTTAATGCAACATTTTGGTTTACTTGAAAATACATTCTGGATTTAAAGTACTTTCTGTGAGATACCAGATGACACAGTGGTTAGTTTATGTGACAGCTACACGATTTTATCACGACGCTACTAATGAGTGACAAATTACAATGTTGCTTTTGCAGCGTATCTGTTTTATATCTGCACAGTTTTTCTGAATTATTCTGAAAAGTAATACATGTTTTAGTAGTAACTTTTGTGGTATAGCTACAATGAGACAGCCTCTTTCGTAGCACAACAATAAGTTACATTATGGTACTTTCTTGATCACGGTAAGGTAAGTAATAACTACGATATCTATACGCAAAGCATTTCACTTTCGTTTATGATGAGGTAAGTACATTGACTTCAGCAGAACTTTGCTTACAGAGGACGATAACTACGACACTTCCACAGAATTATCTTACAGCAAGACGCACATTTAGCGCTACAGGACACGCATTTGAGTGCTTAATTTTGTACTTAAACCCTTTATTTTTCAAGATTTTTGAATTACAAAGAAAGTTTTCTGTGATACATTCCATTCCGTTGCTGTAATCTGTAACACCTGAGGGTATAATTACATTAATCCTCAGGGGGGTACACGCTTACTTTGTGTACCATGTGTGTGGCAAGCACAAGGAGCCCTAGCAAATATGGTATTTGCTTATACAACTTTACACATCGGTACCACATTTCTCTAACACAGAATTACACATTATCTGATTATTTAACTGAGAGAGACAAACATTTATTTTACTACATCAGTGACAGATGTTTACATAATTACACCGTTGGATAACTTGACACTTATGAAATTGTATTTGTCGGTACTTCGTGAACTGTTCATATTTTTTCGGAACCATTGTGTTACTATGAGAGCTTTGAATGTCGTATTTGGTATGAGATCACGATTTTTAAAGTACGTTTGAGGTTGATGACACTACTGAAATGAGCAGAGAATGTTTTTACGTTTTGAAATTATTGGAGGCAGCTACGACGATTTTGAGAGTTGACTGAGGTGTTATGATGTTATTATTACGACGACGATGTGTATTATGCTGTTGAGGTATGTTTATGATCAATAAGCTGATGCTATATGAGGAATGTGATTATGCTATGTATTTATTATGATGAAATATTGAAGTGTCGTTGCAAGATTGACGTTTCGACGAATATATATACGTGTAAAAAGGTAAGAAGTAATGAATAGTGGTTAGGGACTGATTTGTGAAAAAGGTTGTTGAAAACCAAGAATCATACTTTAAGAGTTATGAAATGTATGTAAATGCGTGAATGTATTACAATGCTGATGAAAATTTTTTGGACACTGTTATATCAATAGGATTTTGTTTCTACGGATTTGTAACGCAAATTCTTGTCCTGTGAAATATTTTTATATGACACTGTCACTGTAGCGGAAACTTCTGTCGTAAATATTTCAGTAAGAAAGTTAAATGACCACCTGCACGTAATGCGTCTTGAGCGGCCAGCTGTGTCAGACGCCTGGAGAAAAAGCCATTAGTGTGTGCCTTTTCAGAGGCACAGGTAAAAAAATAAGAAGCCATTATCCTCGCTGTTAACATTCCTTTGTAGAAAGCATCGCAAATACGACACACTCGAACTTGAAAACATATGATTACACTGTGGAGCTCTTAATTTATGATATTTAATGCCTATGATATTTAATGCCTAATGAAATGATGAGAAACATTTTATATCTATTGTCTTTCTAGTAGAGAGATTGCTCATTTTGTTTAATATCTAGTTTCTAGCTGCACTGCAGCATTGGTTAAAATAAAATTTCATAGATGTACTAATATAAATATTTTATGCCTACAGATCCAGTAAAAAATAACTGTATGATGTAGTTAAAAAAAACGAAGGAGCACAAAAACATTTCACAGGAATTGCATACAGAATTTTCTTTTCAAGTACTTGGTAATTTTTTGTAGAATTAGTTTTTGTGGTGCACCACTTTAAATACATAGACATTAAGATGTGAATAGACATTTCCCTTATCTTCATTGTTGTCTTTAGTGTACTATTTTTTCTGCTTGAGCTATGTCATGTTTAGATATAAGTTATTGCATTTGCTGCTGCTGTTTGCCAGGCATAATGTTACTGAATTTGACTTTGTATTACGCTGTTAAGCCAGTTTTACTACGGATTTATTTTTCTTGTTTGCTGCTCATTGCCTTAAATTAGTTGTAATATTGCTGCTTGCTTTGCCAATTTGAATTTTTTTGTCATTGCTGTTTGTGTTAATTGTTTTGTGCTGCTGCATTGCCTCGTCCCTTAGTTTATGCATCTGAGCTCAGTAGATTTAAGTTAGCTTAAGGGGGTAGCTATAGGGGGTAGCCTATAAGAGAATGAGTTGCGATGAATTTGAAGAAATGCACTGAGAGGTTATACGAGAAAAGTGCAGAAAGCAGGTATAGATAGGACCTTTGGGAAATAATGAGGAACGAAGGGAGATCTCTGAGAAGTAAAGAAAGTTTTGATTGCAAAATACTGCAGTAAAACTAACCCTGTCCTTTCCTTGTATTATTCCGCTATATGTTTGTGTACCCTTGTGTATTTATGTTCTTCCTGTATTTATATGTTTATCTGATAAGACTTATGTTGTAGAATTTTTCTAATACTCAGCTACATGAACTATGATGAGGAATACTGTTATCCTCAAATATAATTTGCATTAATAATATGTTATTTACTTTGTAAAGATGTTTAGACATTATTTATTCTGTTTTGTTTTAATGCTCATGTGTGAAGTTTATGTTTCAATAATTATTCTGATTTTTTATGTATTTACTTATGTCATAATTCCTGTAACACGGATGTATATGTTTATTTCTATTCTGTTGTAAAGCCTGTACTACAAATGTTATCTGTATTGTTATGTTCTTTAATGATGTATTTTGTACCTTTGTAACTGTATTCTTATGTTATAAAATTGTAATTGACACCAGTTCATCATATTATTAACTTGTAAGTTACATTTCACTACACACATTTCTGTTGATCATAGTATATGGACAATATGTGAGAAGTAGGGACTGTTAGTGTTTGCACGTGTGTTAATAATTCAGCAAGGGACTGGATAACAGCATTACTGGTTCTAAGGACAATTCCTAAAACTTTGTGAGTGCACAAGTGGTGGTTATGGACTTGCTATATTATCTGCAAGACTCTTCAATGGTGATTGTGCACCTGCACAGTCACAACAGATGGCTGCTGGCCATCTCTACAAGGTCTACAGTGGGTCTGTATTTCTGATGGCCCACCAATATCATTATTTCTACAAGGACTGCAGTGGGTCTGCATCTCTGGTGGCCCACCAATACCGGAATCTCTACCGGGACTACAGTGGGTCTGCTCTGTGATGATCTACCTACCAATCTGCTTCAAAACGTCGAATGACTCTGCTGTGGGTTTGCTCTGTTGTGGCCCATTACCTGTCAGCATGTCAAGAGTCAGCACTGTCTTTCCATTGGAAGGAAAACACTACTTCTTCAAGAATCCATGGAAATCCACTACTTTCGTGTGCATTGTCTTTTACTGCTCAGACTTTGAGAAAAGAAACGGCAGTTTTACTGTGATGAATGATCAGGACTGTCTTTATGGACTGTGAGACAATTTTAGCTTTCGACCAACATTGTATTAATAAGTGTGTGCATTTGATAGCTTTGTTATTGTAACTATGAAAAATTTTATCAAATCATTATTGGCCAGTGCCCAAAACAATTTGTAAAATTTTTTGTGGGGAGCATGGGGGCTATGTAAGTAGGCTGTTTAGGTTTTCTTAGCGCTCTGTATGAAAATCACTGGCTGTGCTGTGTGCAGTCTGTGGCTGGTTTGCATTGTTGTAATACTCGCCATTGTAGTGTTGGGCAGCTGGATGTGAACAGCGCGTAGCGTTGTGCAGTTGGAGGTGAGACGCCAGCACTGGTGGATGTGGGGAGAGAGATGGCGGAGTTTTGAAATTTGTAATACTGGATATCATGAACTGCTATGTATATTATGATTTTGCAACAATATTAAGGTAAATACATTGTTTGTTCTCTATCAAAATCTTTCATTTGCTAACTATGCCTATCAGTAGTTAGTGCCTTCAGTAGTTTGAATCTTTTATTTAGCTGGCAGTAGTGGCGCTCGCTGTATTCCAGTAGTTTGCGTAACGAAGATTTTTGTGAGGTAAGTGATTTGTGAAATGTATAGGTTAATGTTAGTCACGACCCCTTCTTTTGTAGGGATTTTTGAAAGTCAGATGGCGTTGCGCTAAAAATATTGTGTGTCAGTTTAAGCATAGTCTTGTATAATTGTTCTAAGGGGACGTTTCAGTGCTAACATTAAGATCATTTAGACACGATGGCGAAGTATTCCAATACATTTGGTTGTTAGTGTGCCGATATTGAGACGTGTCGCTCCTCCAACTGTGACTATTCAAAATCTACGCTCAGTTCTACATCTAGAATATTTGAACTATAAGTGACTGAAAATGAATCAGTGAATTTCTGCATTCGTTACCTTAAACACTGCGCAAGGATACTAAATTTACTACTTTGCGCACTTATGTCGTATTATGAATCGTGACAGGATGTTGGAATGTAAAGTACGTTTCGTACACGAGAAATTTGTGCCACTTGGCCGACTGGATATTAGTACTGGTCAGTCTCGTTTTATCCCTTCTAATCTTGGTTATTTCTCCTTCTTCGTAAATTTATCTCAAACCTACGAAATAAAATTGCTCGCCATTCTTCACAGAGGTAGCTAAATACTTCGTATTTATTCATTAACTATCTGATTCCAGAGATGGTTGCAGGAACCCATCAGTAGGTAATACTACCAAATCTTGCAAAGGCCATCAGCACGTGATTATAGAGCAAATCAACGCTTATTTATAGTTGTCTGTCGTTAAAAGTCGCAGTTTAGAAAGCGTAAGCCGAGTCCAATGATACCTTCAGTATTACAGAGATATTGACGTAAGTTTCGTTTTCATAGGCACTGGCTAAATACATAAGTGATTGTAAGAGCGTTGAAATCTACTTGAGTTTTAGCATTTTTATGTAGATGTACTTTTCATATTCTTGCTTACTGTATAAAGTATAACTGAGGCAGACACGCTTATCCAGTCCAGCAGGGCCTTGATAAGCGACGGAAAGCTGCCTGAAATCCACAATGAGGCTGACAGGTGGAATCGAATCGAATCGGCTTGCGATTGAGTCAAGACAGCACTCACCTTAAACGTCTGACAGTCTTGATGAATCACTGCATAAGCCGGCCGGTGTGGCCGTGCGGTTCTAGGCGCTTCAGTATGGAACCGCGTGACCGCTACGGTCGCAGGTTCGAATCCTGCCTCGGGCATGGATGTGTGTGATGTGTTTAGGTTAGTTAGGTTTAAGTGGTTCTTAGTCTAGGGGACTGATGACCACAGATGTTAAGTCCCATAGTGCTCAGAGCCATTTGAACCATTTGAATCACTGCATTTATGCCCTACTCTGTTACTGGGTTACTTCAGCTACTTACTTGTGTCAGCAGTGTTTGCTCCTGCTTGGTGCAAGGAGCTTGTAAAAAGATAACTGTATTTATTATATCTCTCTGCTAATGTTTCAAGCGTCAAAGAACGTATCATTTTTAGTGCTTAAATTGGTGAAATAAAATATTCTTAGACTGCATCTACATCGGTATGACTAAACTGCAATATAGACTGCAGTGCGTGGCAGAGGGTTCTTCGTACCGCGTTCAAACTATATCTTTATCGTTCCATTCTTGAATAGCGCGCGGGAAAAGCAAACACTTAAGTATTTCTGTGCAAGTTCTGTTTTCTCTTATTACAATAACCATTTCTTCTCATGTAGGTTAGTGTCAAAACCACTTTTGCATTCGGAGGAGAAAGCTGCCATTGAAATTTGGAGGAAAAGATGTTTTTCTCTGATCCCGCCCCAAACTCGTCCCTATTTCATATTGATGCAAAACGATCTACCCTTCTTTGAACTTTTTCGATGTGAATCCTATCTGGTATAGATCCTACACCGTGCAGCAGTACTCCAGAAGAGGATGGACAAGCGTTGTCTAAGTGCTCCACCAATAGAAAACAGTTTTTTCTTCGCCTAACCCACAACATTTTTCAGTCTGACCCAAATTAAGTTGTTCGTACTTGCAGTCCACAACTACGACGATACTCGATAGGCACGCAGTCTCATTAGAAGCCGTTTCTCAGGAATGGTATGGAAAGCCTTATAGTAAAGTAGAAATACGAAGTTAATTTGAGGTTCCCTGCCGAAAGAATGGACCATTTCAAGGGAATGAAGACATAGTTGTGTTTCACAAGAACGATATTTTTTGAAACCGTATTTTTATTGTGTGTCAATATATCGTTTTCTTCTACATAATTCACAATGTTCGAACACAATATATGTTCTAAAATTCTACATAGAATCTACGTCAGTCATTTGAGTCTGCAATTCAGCGGATTTCTCCTATTTCATTACTTGAGTGTTGTGTAATCTGTGCAGTTTTCATATATTGTGCGCAATTAAAATGTTAAGTTCGCTGCCATTTAACAAAACGAGAGCATATTGCCGAGTAGAGGCGCTAAAGGTCATCAGTGCTATGGGCCCCACGTGATCACAAAGCGAACCTGCTGAACGAATGTGTTTCTGATGGAAGATAGTAAATACCCTCATGAAGGAGTAGTATTGATTTCCTTTTAGGGTACTGAGTGGAGATGTAGTCCAAGTGACTACACTCATGCTCATAAATTAAAGATAATGGTAGAATGTGGTTTCACACAACGTGGCACTAAACGAAACTGGCGCTAATAGCACAGGCAAATATGTAACACACACGACACAGATCTGTAAGTCCACAGTATGAGTGATAAGTTGAGAAAACCGTCCCGAAACACATGTGCTACAAAATGCCACTGTTTCCTGCGCATGTACCCCTATATCAAGATGAGATATGATCACCATGCACACTTACATAGGCCGCAAGACGGGTTGGCATACTCTGGATCAGGTGTTCGAGCAGCTGATGGGATATAGCCTCCCATTCTTGCTCCAGTGCCTGTCGGAGCTCCTGAAGTGTCGTAGGGCTTTGAAGACGTGCAGCGATACGTCGACCGAGAGCATCCCAGACGTGCTCGATGGGGTTTTGGTCTGGAGAAAAGGCAGGCCATTCCATTCGCCTGATATCTTCAGTTTCAAGGTACTCCTCCACGATGGCAGATCGGTGGCATCGTGCGTTATCATCTAACAGGAGGAAGGTGGGACCCACTGCACCCCTGAAAAGGAGGACATACTGGTGCAAAATGATGTCCCGATACACCTGAGCTGTTAGAGTTCCTCTGTCAAAGACATGCAGGGGTGTACGTACACCTATCAATATCCCACCCCACACCATCAAACCATGTCATTCATACAGGTACCTTTCAAGGACATTAAGAGGATGGTATCTGGTACCTGGTTCACGCCAAATGAAATCCCGGCGACAATCACTGTTCAGACTGGACTCCTCCATGAACATAACCTGGGACCACTGTTCCAATGACCATGTACTGCGTTCTTGACACCAGACTTCACGAGCTCTCCTGTGACCAGGGGTCAATGGAATGCACCTTGCAGGTCTCCAGGCGAATAAACCATCTCTGTTCAGTCGTCTATAGACTGTGTGTCTGGAGACAACTGGAACAGCGGCTGCGGTAAGGTCCCGAGCAAGGCTACCTGCAGTATTCCGTAGCCGTCTGCGGGCACTGATGGTGAGATATCGGTTTTATTGTGGTACTGTACACTGTGGACGTCCCGTACTGTAGCGCCTGGACACGATTCCTGTCTGCTGGAATCGTTGCCATAATCTGGAGATCACACTTTGTGGCACACGGAGGGCCCGTGGTACGACCTGTTGTGTTTGACCAGCTCCAGTCGCCCTAGTATTCTACCCCTCATAACGTCATCAATATGTGTTCTTTGAGCTATTAACACGCCTGAAAACGTCTGCACGCTAACTCGCTGCACCGTAATCTGACATGCACGAAAACACCGCTGCTTATGTGGACTGCTGCCAGCGCCACCGTGCGACGACCTCAGGTCAAATGCATCGCATGGTCATGCCGCGAGGTCATTTAAACCTGCAAACTGCCCACCAGAGCGTTGTTTCACCATGTATCAGCATCATCCTTAATTTATGAGTGTGAGTGTAGTTTCCAAGCTATCCATTTGCCGTGTGATGTGTCACTTAGAGAGCACGTTTCGAGACATCAAAAATTATACGCAAACCTACAGATTAATTATTCTTTGTCACAGTATATTGATTATATGAGCCGCAAACAAAAGTTTCAAATAATAGTAGTCTGAAGTTGATGACTTTGGCTGACCAGAATAAAAAATTTACATATAGTTAGTAGTTTTCGGTATTACATTAAAACTAACTTCCTAATATACTTTGATATTGAACAGGTGTCACACAAGTGACTTAACTGAACTCCTTACTGTCAGTCAAAATGCTGCTGTTAACAAAAAAAGAAAGACACAACGTCCCAAATATTTCAGGACATTCATTTTCGTTTCGAGCTGATTTTGATTAACAATAACAGTTTTATTCTTCTTATCATGCATTGTGAGGGAGTGAATGGAGAGTGAGTGTGAAGAATGAATCTTAAAACAGTAAATAAATACACAGGCTAATTCAGCTGCCTGAAACGATAGGTTTTATGTAACCCACAACGCCTTCAAAAACAACACACAAGGCTGTCATATTCTCTCGCTCTCTAGGGACAACCTTTTAGCTCTACAGAAAAAACGAATACGACCTTTTTGTGGAAATTTAATGAAGTAAACCTCCGTCTCTAGAGGAAACATTCCCACCGAAAATTCAACTACATTAAAATTCCTACAAAAAGAACTATTCAGTTTTCTGTAGGGTTAATAATTTGCGCGATGTGAGCGAGAGAGTATGAAAGCTGAAAATTTAGTGCGTAGTATATGAATGCATTTCTGGTTGCATAAATCCAACAGGTAGGAGCACCTGAATCACCGTGCGTACGTGCATGTGTACGATGTTGTGCAGTGGTGAAGTCTATCGCTTGAACTATGTGGAAGACATTTTGCAACTTAGCCGGTATTTACGTATGGAAAAATGCTTATATTTCATTCCTTCCGACACGGAAAGAAGTTGTTATTTAAAGTTTGTTTGTCTTTCTTCGAACTCATAATTAGGTAGGGTACTGAAATTATTTAAAGTCTTATGATCAGTCGAGCAAAAGAATAACCTAACTAATGAAGCGAAACCACAACTGTTACTGGGCACTGTTTGTCTCAGACAATCAGAAAGAGCTTGGAATTACGTTGTGGAGATGATGAATTGACTGCGGGAACTGATTATCGAGATAGCTGGGTTTTCATCCACGACGAACGCACTCTAAAAACTGAAACGTTTTGAGTAATAACTGTAATTTAAATGATGGTAATTGTTTAATACTCTTAGGTAAGATAATTTCTTCAAGGAAAACGATGCAATGATGTAATATAATAATAATGTAACACATGTCTTACATATAACCTATGAAATGAGAATTAGAGACATATATTAAACGGTGTCCCGAGTATGACAGGCGCGATGATTTGCCGAGCCCTCACAGACCAGATAGCTGTGTGGTGGGATCTTTAGCACAGATCTACGTACGTTCCTGTTATCTTTTATTCATCCTTCTTAAATGCAACATTCTTGTTATTTCAGAAAATGTTTTCGAATGTATCTCATAAAGTGATACTACACTCCTGGAAATTGAAATAAGAACACCGTGAATTCATTGTCCCAGGAAGGGGAAACTTTATTGACACATTCCTGGGGTCAGATACATCACATGATCACACTGACAGAACCACAGGCACATAGACACAGGCAACAGAGCATGCACAATGTCGGCACTAGTACAGTGTATATCCACCTTTCGCAGCAATGCAGGCTGCTATTCTCCCATGGAGACGATCGTAGAGATGCTGGATGTAGTCCTGTGGAACGGCTTGCCATGCCATTTCCACCTGGCACCTCAGTTGGACCAGCGTTCGTGCTGGACGTGCAGACCGCGTGAGACGACGCTTCATCCAGTCCCAAACATGCTCAATGGGGGACAGATCCGGAGATCTTGCTGGCCAGGGTAGTTGACTTACACCTTCTAGAGCACGTTGGGTGGCACGGGATACATGCGGACGTGCATTGTCCTGTTGGAACAGCAAGTTCCCTTGGCGGTCTAGGAATGGTAGAACGATGGGTTCGATGACGGTTTGGATGTACCGTGCACTATTCAGTGTCCCCTCGACGATCACCAGTGGTGTACGGCCAGTGTAGGAGATCGCTCCCCACACCATGATGCCGGGTGTTGGCCCTGTGTGCCTCGGTCGTATGCAGTCCTGATTGTGGCGCTCACCTGCACGGCGCCAAACACGCGTACTACCATCATTGGCACCAAGGCAGAAGCGACTCTCATCGCTGAAGACGACACGTCTCCATTCGTCCCTCCATTCATGCCTGTCGCGACACCACTGGAGGCGGGCTGCACGATGTTGGGGCGTGAGCGGAAGACGGCCTAACGGTGTGCGGGACCGTAGCCCAGCTTCATGGAGACGGTTGCGAATGGTCCTCGCCGATACCCCAGGAGCAACAGTGTCCCTAATTTGCTGGGAAGTGGCGGTGCGGTCCCCTACGGCACTGCGTAGGATCCTACGGTCTTGGCGTGCATCCGTGCGTCGCTGCGGTCCGGTCCCAGGTCGACGGGCACGTGCACCTTCCGCCGACAACTGGCGACAACATCGATGTACTGTGGAGACCTCACGCCCCACGTGTTGAGCAATTCGGCGGTACGTCCACCCGGCCTCCCGCTTGCCCACTATACGCCCTCGCTCAAAGTCCGTCAGCTGCACATACGGTTCACGTCCACGCTGTCGCGGCATGCTACCAGTGTTAAAGACTGCGATGGAGCTCCGTATGCCACGGCAAACTGGCTGACACTGACGGCGGCGGTGCACAAATGCTGCGCAGCTAGCGCCATTCGACGGCCAACACCGCGGTTCCTGGTGTGTCCGCTGTGCCGTGCGTATGATCATTGCTTGTACAGCCCTCTCGCAGTGTCCGGAGCAAGTATGGTGGGTCTGACACACCGGTGTCAATGTGTTCTTTTTTCCATTTCCAGGAGTGTATGTCATAACATCTTTCCGTCTTCCTGAATTTCTATCTCCTGTTCATAAATCGTTATTTTTAAGATCATTATTTTTTAATTACTTTTAAGCCTATAAGTATTTAAAACTGCAATATTGTTAATTTTTAATACTAATAACAAATATCAAAAAGTTCCACATTTTGTGCGTGTCCTACTTCATGTTATGAAAATACGACTTGTCTTAGTAACTAGGTAGAAAGCCATTTAAAAACAGTAGTAGCTAATAAATAAATACTCTCAAGAAGTTTAGTAAAGTGTTCAGTAGTGTACTCAAATTTTGGTGAGGTACGGTATCATAGAGGATAGAATCTGAAAGATTGTCGTAGGAGTTTCATTAGTCTGCATTTAATTCTATAGGTCGCAAACCGCTTCACGAACTATACAGCATTTGCTTGCATGATAACGTGTTGTAAAATAAAGAACTGTATAGTATTTAAACAAACAAATGTAGTCACTGAAAGCTAAGTGAACATTAGGCTGTTAACAGATTTTTGTTGTGGTTACTTATCGGAAGGTCGTTGGTTTAGTAAGGATGCTGAATGATAGTTAGACTGTACAGTCTGACTGCACAAAATAGTAAATTAAGCTATAATACATTGACCTTTTTAACGAAAATGTGAGCTCTAGAAGTATACCCGTTATGTAGTAATTACTTGATGGAAATGTTTTTGACAGTTTAATTAGTAACCTAGACCGGAAGTGTAACACAAACATGCAGCAGATTAACAGACAATAGCTGTTAAGCGTTACGCCCGGTCAGTTAATCCTTAGAATATTTCCTGGATCAGTTAAATTGTCCGTCGTCCTAGAGCACGGGGCAAATCTGTAGATATTAACCAGGTATTTGAGGCACCAAGATAGCGCGCTACCGTAACAGTAAGAAACACGAGCGCAACAGCTTCGAATTACTGACAGAAAACAATAATAAGAACAATTGCGCTTACCGAAGACGACCATCTTCTTGTTCATGAAGTCCTCATCCTTGAAGGTGGACACGGAGCAGCGGTAGTCGCCGGTGAGGTCTGTGGTGGGGTTGGAGATGCTGAGGGCGCGGTGCTTGGTGTACTTGTTGTCTGACGCCAGGTAGTCGAGGTTGAGCCGCCCTTTGAGGGCGCCCAGGTCCTGCGGCTTCTGGTCGGGGATCCACTGGTACACGGCCTCCGGACTGTTGTTGAAGAACCACTTGACCACCAGGCCCGAGTTGTTGTCCTGGTCCTCCGGCTTGAGCGAGTACTCGCAGTCGAGCACCGCCGACGACGAACCGTTCCGGACTGCGGCCGGCACCTTCAGGTCGGTTATCTGCACCCCCGCTGCGCCTGCACAGATAAGACAAAGGAGTCCAGCTGCAGTGACGGGCGGCCGCCGAAACAGTTAAATGAGAATTGGCAACATTTTCGCCAGACAGCTGTGCAGAATATGATGTTTAATTTACACTGAGGTGATAAAAGTTTGGGATAGCGATACGCATATATACAGATGGCGATAGTATCACGTAACAATGCTTAAAAATAAATTGTCATTTGTACACAAGCGATTCATGTGAAACTGTTTTCGTGGTGATTATGGTCGCACGATGGGAATCAACAGACTTGGAACGTGGAAAGGTGGTTGGAGATAGAAGCATGGGGCGTTTCAGTTCGGAATTCGTTAAGGAATTCAGTATTCAGAGATCCACAGTGTCAAGAGAGTTCCGAAAATACCAAATTTCAGGCATTACCTCTCACTACGAATACTGCAGTGGCCAACGGCCTTCACTTAACGACCGAGAGCAATGGTGTTTGCGTGGAGCTGTCAGTGCTACCAGAGAAGCAGCACCGCGTAAAATAACGGCTGACATCAATATGAGGTGTGCGACGAACCTATCCGTTAGGACAGTGTGTGGATCTTGACGTTAACGGCCGTTGCTAACAGCACGACATCAGCCACAGTGCCCTTCAAGAACTCGTGACCATATTAGTTGGACCCCAGACGACTGGAAAACCGTGACTGGTCAGAAGAGTCCCGATTGCAGTTGGTCAGAGAAGATGGTAGGGTTAGATTGTGGCGCAGACCACATGAAGCCATTGCCCCGTCAACAGGCTCTGTGCAAGCTCGTGGTGTCTAAATAATTGTGTGGGCTGTGTTAACATGGAATGTAGTGGATTCTCTGGTCCAACTGGAAATGGTTATTTTCGGCTACTTGGAGACCATTTCCATTTGTGGACTTTTTTTCCAGAATGACATTTTAACTCTGCAGCGGAGTGCGCGGTGATATAAAAGATCCTGGCAGATTAAAACTGTGTGCCGGACCGAAACTCGAACTCGGGACCTTTGTCTTTCGCGTGCAATTGCTCTAATTTTATTTGTTGTTTCAAAACAATGATAGAATTGTCACTGGGACAGGAATTGTTCCCGACTGGTTAGACGAACATTCTGGACAGTTCGAGAGAAAGATTTTGCCACCTGGATCGCACGACAGGAACCGTATCGAGCATTTATGGAACATAAGTGAAAGATCAGTTAACGCATACCGTCCTAAGCCGGCAACATTTTCGAAGTCAAAGCCGGCTGTAGAGGGACTTCCATCGACTCGTTGAATCCATATCATGCAGAGGTGCAGCACTACACCGGGCAAAAGGAGGTCCGACACCATATTAGGAGATGTCCCATGACTTTCATCACCTCAGTATATTACGCAGTAATTTCGAGACGTCTACTCCTGATGATACTTTGAAGAACCATCACTACTGACGACAAAAAGTTTTTTCTTAGTGTGATTTTTTAAACATCATGACAGTTGCTAAGCAGTTTCCAAAGCTCTGAAGTATGAAACAAGTGCGAAAATCGTTCTTGGATCGAGTATCCGGCCACCCTCTACCACTAACATTGCCAAATTCTATAATGGATACGCCAACTCCGTGAAGATAATAGGAGATAAACGCCAGGAAACGCAAGAAGAGAAACCAATTACATAACTACTGATACTATTATTGATAACTACAGATTCTGTGAGCAAAATCAGTACACTTTGTTTAATCCCTAGGGTACATCTAATCTACACAAAATTCTTTCCTCTGCTGGGCCTGTCCGTAAACTACCCCGATCAACAGCCATTGTTTGCTGGATTCATTAGACGTAGAGCGTTTCTACTGTGATAATAGATTCGATTCGATTCCACGATTCATTGTAACTTCTAACAATCCATCTTTCCCGAAAAATTTTCACTAACTCACTGAATACTCATGAAAACAATTTTGTTCAGTATTTCCCGGCTTTATTTGCCTTCTCTTCATCTCTATATGTGTGACTACAGAATCACCCAAATGCTCCAGGTGCATTCGTACACCCTCTACCACTAACATTGCCAAATTCTATAATGGATACGCCAACTCCGTGAAGATAATAGGAGATAAACGCCAGGAAACGGAAGAAGAGAAACCAATTACATAACTACTGATACTATTATTGATAACTACAGATTCTGTGAGCAAAATCAGTACACTTTGTTTAATCCCTAGGGTACATCTAATCTACACAAAATTCTTTCCTCTGCTGGGCCTGTCCGTAAACTACCCCGATCAACAGCCATTGTTTGCTGGATTCATTAGACGTAGAGCGTTTCTACTGTGATAATAGATTCGATTCGATTCCACGATTCACTGTAACTTCTAACAATCCATCTTTCCCGAATAATTTTCACTAACTCACTGGATACTCATGAAAACAATTTTGTTCAGTATTTACCGGCTTTGTTTGCCTTCTCTTCATCTCTGTATGTGTGACTACAGAATCACCCAAATGCTCCAGGTGCATTCGTACCTCAATTACGCTTGCACGCGTCCTACAACTGAGGCTAACATAAACTTAGCTGTTTTATAGCTAAGGAGAATATGTATGTTTTCGATCATTCTAACATTGGTATTGCGTTTGTATTTTACGTGCCCGCTTCGTCTATAGTGCTTCAGATTTTGATGCCCATCCAGGGATATCTCTAGACATGTTGTACACTTCTTCTGATTGTTACGTTTAAATTTATTTTCGTATTTCTTTCTAGGTTGCCTTTCAGCAGGAGGCAAGTAATTTTCTGAGGTGCTAACGACACATTGACAGTTCGACATCGCCCTTCAAGTTCATGTATCGCAGGATTAAATTTACCTTCTATTATTCTTCTCGGGTCAGTGCTTACGAAGCACATCACGTCGTCTTCATGTGCTATCAATCCGTATACGTTCCTTCCGTCATGAAACATGTATGGGCTAAAATTCTGCACCCCAAAACAATGGTGCACAAACTGATAGGCCCGCCGGGGTGGCCGAGCGGTTCTAGGCGCTACAGTCTGGAATCGTGTGACCGCTACGTTCACAGATTCGAATCCTGCCTCGGGCATGGATGTGTGTGATGTCTTTAGGTTAGTTAGGTTTAGGTAGTTCTAAGCTCTAGGGGACTGATGACCTCAGGAGTTAAGTCACATAGTCCTCGGAGCGATTTTGAACAAACTGATAGCTGCGGACGACCTTTCGTTTGATCTTCATCATTTCCTTTTCTGGGCATCTTACATATTCGTATCTTCCACGGAAATAATCTCTCAGGCAGTTATACAACGCCTCTCGTCACTCCAAATCATCGACGGAGTGTAAGTAGAAAGGGCGTCTGTCGCTTTAAGAATTTAACGATTGTTATTATCCCACCCTTAGTGTTAGGCTATAAATATTATTGGTCTCGTTCATTTTTCAGTAAAGTGAGGTAAATAATTTATCGTATCTCATTTCAGAAACATATTAATTCGTGACATTTTTATATTTTCGTGGCCATTGAGCGTTATCAAAACAGTGTTTAACGACGTGTTGTAACACGCCTACGCTCTTGCCACGAGCTGCGTGCAAACAACCCGCCACCTGTCATCGGTGATTTCAGCCTGTCATTTTGTGGTGCAAATTAATTATGGTAACACTGGCAGCTGCTGCTTTCCTTGCGTGAGCCTTTTACATGAATGTTGATGGTGAAAACAAAAGCGGTACAACTAACACGTGTACGCATATAGGCTGTCTCCATCATTGTGTCAAAATTGGAGCGTTTGCACCGGGTCAGCACATTAGCCACGACACGTGGCACCATCCCATTGGTTACTGTGCCAGCTGCAGACAACATTAGTAACCAGTGTGTGTACGTAGTATGCGGGTAGTAGCGCAACTAGTGTAACTGATGCAAAGAACAAATTTCGGTCTAGGGTATCGTAGTATATCCTTCGTTGGTGGATTGATTTACACGATGTTTCCTCGGCTGAGTGCGAGTGGGCCTTTTTACGATTAGATTTGTGAACCCCAAACAATTTTAATTAGCTCTGTGTACACACTAAAAATCATTTACTCGAGGTGTCTGTTTCCAATGATTGTTCAACAATCGTGTAATCAAACAATAAAGGATGTTTTTAATTCAGTGCAGTTCCTTACTTTAGATTACTCGTATATTGAGAGTGAAGTACCAAGCGCCGATGCTCTGCAGGTCTTCCTGCGTTGCGTAACAGTCCCTAGCGTTGCGAACTCTCTATGCAGTATACAACTGCATCTAACTTAAAAAGGACATGCTGTTTTATATTTGCTAGTATTTCTTCAGTCCAATCAAAAGTTGGTGCGTTTTTCCACACACTCGTACTTGGTCACTAGGTGACATTTCGGAATTGAATCGAGCATCTTTCTGAAGTCAAAGGACACAGACGGTGTTGACCTGGTACCCATTAACTAGTAACTGCCATCTTCTGGATTTCGTGGATGAACAGAGTAAGACGGGTTTCACGAGATAGTTGTTTGCAGATATTATGTTGAATTACACAGAGGGGTTTTTGAAGGTTATCGGACTCCCGAAAGGTCGTAGTAAGTGACCATAAAAAGTATTAAAAAATTCAACAACATGTCGATGTCACGTATAGAGGCCTTTAGTTATGTGCATCACTTCGGCAGTTCTAATAGGAAACGGAAGTTTCACTCACTTCGGAACATATCTTCCCTCCCGCGTCTATTAACAGAAGAGGAATAATTCCTTCACATATTTCCCATATGTGTAACTGCTCTCCCTCCGTAGAGTGATTTTGGTTGAATTTCTATACCGCGAGAGATCTTGATTCTGTTGCAAGGCAGTCCACACCCATGATAAACTTATTCCAGGAGATAGGTTCCTTGCATCGTTCCCATTTTGCCATTATTTTGCGTACTACGACGTTTCGAGTGGCAGCCATTCTCAGGTAAAATGTTTACAACCTTAATTGTACCGGTTTGGGATACAGTCAGTCCGTGGTTGCCCGGGCTGGAGAACTGTAGGCAATATTTTCGGCGGAGTACAAACACTAGCACACAGCCACGCCATTTGCTGTTGACAGGGAGCACTGAACTGTGTGCAACGAAATCTCGTGGCAAGCTTTGGCTGCGTTTTAATCTCTGGCGATCGCCTCTTGTTCTCGGAGCAGCTTCGTAACACGGCTTGTAAACAACAGAACGTGTTTCTAATTTCGCACAACCTTTTCAGTACATACCAGCTTTACTCAAAATCTACAATACTCTTGAATTTGTCTATTCACTTTCAGGATTTTCATTTTCGAAGGTTGCTCAGGAAATATGAAATCTGTTTCTTGTCGTACTTACTAAGCGGAAACTCTTCCAACGTTTTTTTTCTTTTCTATTTTTTTTTAACATTCCTGCTGACAACCGTGGTCAGCGATGCCTAGAAGGCCTCACTATCACTGATTCACTGCTCTACGTTAAGTTTAAAGCCTGTTTGTATGGTTTGGGCACTTTAAAATGGCAATCGGCTGCAAGCATAAGCAAATACGGATGAAGGCAGCCACAGAGAGTGGAGCGATTTGGGGATCAAGCCTTGACAGGTCTGCCAGTGTAAACTCGAGCTCTGTGGGTGGTGCAGTTTACAGTCATAGCGCTGGCGGCTGCTATCGACACGACAAACATGCTCTTTTCTATTAGAGCATTGCGGACCACACCAATGAGACGGAAGTAGCAAAAAAGCTCGCTAAAAGTTCTCCGCGCCATCGTTAGCAGCCTTCCTTGAAATAAGGAAGGAAGGAAGATTGGGTTTAACGTACCGTCGACGTAGAGGTCATTAGAGACGGAGCACTGGCTCGGATTGTGTCAAGGATGGTGAAGGATATCGGCCATTCCCTTTCAAAGGAAACATCCCGGCAGCTGCGTGGAGTGATATAAGGAAATCACGGAAAATCTAAATTTGGGTGGCCGGACGGGAGTTTGAACCGTCGTCCTCCAGAATGCGAGTCCAGTGTTGTCTTGAAATAGACCGACACACGGATACGAGAGGAATTCTGCGCCAGGTTACTTTCTAGTGAGCGCCTATTCCATAGCAAGTAGCGAGAAAAGTACCGTGTCCGGCGCCAAAAGAGAGACAATCAGTTAGGCTCTTCAAGTTAAGCTGCAAGTCCCTACATATGATAGTGAATTTAACTCTCTGAACAGTAAAAAAAGACAGAGTTTGTATTAAACAGTGCTACGAGTTGTATATCAACAACAGTCTGTTTCAGCAAAAGTATTAGACTGGTTCTGTCAATGTATATAAATGTATCTTGGCTCTGACCCACACGTCACAACACTGTGCGAGGTCAGAACTGACTTATGGTAATACGGATGGCCGATCATTTCTGGTATATTTGGAGTCGAAACCCATGATAGACCGGGATTTGCTTTTTCAGTACTTTCAAAATAATAAAACAAGGAGTAATGCACAACAAAGGAAAGTTTAGTTTGGCAGTGTCTTAACGAAGTAGTACACATCTGGCATCTGCTTGTCTTGTACGCAACCATAGTTCGAAACACCCCCTATTACCCCTACCTCCGCCTGGAAGTATCACTTTTAATTATCCGCACAGTAACTATGAAATTATAGGGCTGTAGCCTGCCGAGCCTCTTGCCCTAATCCCAGATTGTAGCTGATAAGTTGTAATCTACCCTTACTCCCTCCCTCCAAACAGTAAATCTTTTTATGTATCCTGGTCCGGGATCGGGGCAGAGTCTATATGGTTATGAACAGATTGGGCACGCTTAGTTCAAGGATGGCCGGATGCTCTTCCTCTCGCCACACTGTTACCATCAGGGATGGAGTATGTGCACTCCAGATACCTGCGTATACACTGTGTGATCAAACGTATCTGGACACCCCCCACAGAAGATACGTTTTTCATATCAGGTGCATTGTACTGCCACCTGCTGCCAGGTACTCCGTATCAGCGACCTCAGAAGTCATTAGACATCGTGAGAGAGCGGAACTCGCGGACTTCGAACGTAGTCAAGTGATTGGGTGTCACGACTGTAAGCGAGATTTCCACACGCTTAAACATCCCTAGGTCCACTGTTTCCGATGTGATAGTGAATTGGAAACTTGAAGGGTCACGAACAGCACAAAAGCGTACAGGCCGACCTCGTCTGTTGCCTGACAGAGACCGCCTACAGTTGAAGAGGCTCCTAATGTGTAATAGGCAGGCATCTATGCAGATCATCACAAAGGACTTTCAAGCTGCATCAGTATCCACTGCAAGTACTATGACAGTTAGGCGGGTGGTGAGAAAACTTGGATTTCTTGGTCGAGCGGTTGCTCATAAGCCACGCATCACGCCGGTAAATGCCAAACGACTCCTCGCTCAGTGTAAAGTGCGTAAACACTGAACGATTGAACGGTCGAAAAACGTTATGTAGAGTGACGAATCACGGTACACAATGTAGCGATCCGATGTCAGGGTTTGAGTATGGCGAATGCCCGGTGAACGTCATCTGCCGGCGTGTATAGTAGCAACAGTAAAATTCGGAGGCTGTGGTGTTATGGTGTGGTCGTGTTTCTCACGGAAGGAGCTTGCACCTCTTTCTTTTTTGCGTGACCGTATACTATCACAGCACAGGCCTACGCTGATGTTTTAAGCACCTTCTTGCTTCACACTGTAGAAGAGCAACTCGGAGATGGCGTCTTTCAACACGATTGAACATCTGTTCATAATTCACGGCGTGTGGCGGAGTGGTTACAAGACAATAACGTCTCTGTAATGGACTGGCCTGCAAAGAGTCCTGACCTGAAACATACAAAACACTTTTGGGATGTTTTGGAACGCCGATTTCGTGCTAGGCCTCACCGACCAACATCGATACCTCTCCTCAGTGCAGCACTCCGTGAAGAATGGGCTGCCATTCCCAAAGAAACCTTCCAGCACCTGACTGAACGTATGCCTGCGAAAGTGGAAGCTGTCATCAAAAAATGGTTCAAATGGCTCTGAGCACTATGGGACTTAACATCTATGGTCATCAGGCCCCTAGAACTTAGAACTACTTAAACCTGACTAACCTAAGGACAGCACACAACACCCAGCCATCACGAGGCAGAGAAAATCCCTGACCCCGCCGGGAATCGAACCCGGGAACCCGGGCGTGGGAAGCGAAAACGCTACCGCACGACCACGAGATGCGGGCAAAGCTGTCATCAAGGCTAAGGGTGGGCCAACACCATACTGAATTCCAGCATTAGCGATGGAGGGCACCACGAGATTTTAAGTCATTTTCAACCAAGTGTCCAGATACTTTGGATCACATAGTGTATGTTATTCATGTGACAGTGTGCATAAATTTTCTAAATATTTGAGAATGGTTTACCGGAGACAGGACTTGGGTATCAGCACGGATTCAACTAGTGGGATGTGGAAAACCGTCTAAAATACACATCCAGGCAGACAGGCACACCGACCCTCGTCGTTAATCCAGGGCTGGCGCACCTCTCCTAACGGGAAGCGGTGCTTTAAGAAACATGCCTCTCGGGGTGGGTCTCCCCTAATACCATAATGCGATCAGGAAATTCATACATGTCACATAATGTTGTCTGAAATTTCACGTCCCTATGGGTCGAGAGTCAGTGGGTCAATAAATGCACCCGATTACGATATTTTCACCATTTTATCACTTAATCTCATCCAAATTATTTCATATTCGACTTCAATACTAATCTCACTAGTTATGAAGGTATTATTTACCATTTACGGCTATAGAAAAGCTTTCGCCGCATCCATAAATTTTATATGGAACTTATAATTGTAATGTATAGATATTAATGAGCGATGCCCGAAAAAGTTATTGGGTTATGCGTAGCATCTGTGTTGAATGCGGAAGCGTGGGATAGGGAGTTGAAGTTAGTGATGGGAACGAGAAAGATGATACGCGCCTTAAATGTAAACAGCTGCCGTAAAGGCACGAGAGAGGGAATTCTGACATTGCAGTTAATAATGAAAACGAGACTAAAGAAAAATCAATACACTTTCGTAGGATTTGTAGACATGGAAAAAGCGTTCGACAATGTAAAATAGTGCAAGATGTTCGTAATTCTGAGAAAAGTAGGGGTAAGCTGTAGGGAAAGACGGGTCATACACAATATGTACAACAGCCAAGAGAGAATAATAAGAGTGGACGTCCAAGACCTAAGTGCTCGTATTGAACACGGTGTAAGCTAAGGATGTAGACTTTCGCCCCTAATGTTCAATGTGTACATCGAGGAAGCATTGATGGAAATAAAGGAAAGGTTCAGGAGTAAAATTAAAATTCAAAGTGAAAGGATATCAATGATACGAATTGCTGTTGACATTGCTATTCTGAGTGAAAGTGAAGAAGAATTACATGATCTGCTGAACGGAATGAACAGTCTAATGAGTACAGAGTATTGATTGAAAGTAAATCGAAGAAAGACGAAGGTAATGACAGGTAACAGAAATGAGAACACTACGTCAGAGATAGCCAACATCACAGCGAAAGAAGACAATAATTAATGGACTGTTTTTAAAAGAGTCATGGCTTGCATATCACAATAAATTGCATATGTAACAGAGAATCTTTGGATTCGTAGTCTAATAATTTCAGCCACAAAATCAGTAATGATAGGAATCTTGATTAGTTATCCCAATTGATCAATTACACTCCTGGAAATTGAAATAAGAACACCGTGAATTCATTGTCCCAGGAAGGGGAAACTTTATTGACACATTCCTGGGGTCAGATACATCACATGATCACACTGACAGAACCACAGGCACATAGACACAGGCAACAGAGCATGCACAATGTCGGCACTAGTACAGTGTATATCCACGTTTCGCAGCAATGCAGGCTGCTATTCTCCCATGGAGACGATCGTAGAGATGCTGGATGTAGTCCTGTGGAACGGCTTGCCATGCCATTTCCACCTGGCGCCTCAGTTGGACCAGCGTTCGTGCTGGACGTGCAGACCGCGTGAGACGACGCTTCATCCAGTCCCAAACATGCTCAATGGGGGACAGATCCGGAGATCTTGCTGGCCAGGGTAGTTGGCTTACACCTTCTAGAGCACGTTGGGTGGCACGGGATACATGCGGACGTGCATTGTCCTGTTGGAACAGCAAGTTCCCTTGCCGGTCTAGGAATGGTAGAACGATGGGTTCGATGACGGTTTGGATGTACCGTGCACTATTCAGTGTCCCCTCGACGATCACCGGTGGTGTACGGCCAGTGTAGGAGATCGCTCCCCACACCATGATGCCGGGTGTTGGCCCTGTGTGCCTCGGTCGTATGCAGTCCTGATTGTGGCGCTCACCTGCACGGCGCCAAACACGCATACGACCATCATTGGCACCAAGGCAGAAGCGACTCTCATCGCTGAAGACGACACGTCTCCATTCGTCCCTCCATTCACGCCTGTCGCGACACCACTGGAGGCGGGCTGCACGATGTTGGGGCGTGAGCGGAAGACGGCCTAACGGTGTGCGGGACCGTAGCCCAGCTTCATGGAGACGGTTGCGAATGGTCCTCGCCGATACCCCAGGAGCAACAGTGTCCCTAATTTGCTGGGAAGTGGCGGTGCGGTCCCCTACGGCACTGCGTAGGATCCTACGGTCTTGGCGTGCATCCGTGCGTCGCTGCGGTCCGGTCCCAGGTCGACGGGCACGTGCACCTTCCGCCGACCACTGGCGACAACATCGATGTACTGTGGAGACCTCACGCCCCACGTGTTGAGCAATTCGGCGGTACGTCCACCCGGCCTCCCGCATGCCCACTATACGCCCTCGCTCAAAGTCCGTCAACTGCACATACGGTTCACGTCCACGCTGTCGCGGCATGCTACCAGTGTTAAAGACTGCGATGGAGCTCCGTATGCCACGGCAAACTGGCTGACACTGACGGCGGCGGTGCACAAATGCTGCGCAGCTAGCGCCATTCGACGGCCAACACCGCGGTTCCTGGTGTGTCCGCTGTGCCGTGCGTGTGATCATTGCTTGTACAGCCCTCTCGCAGTGTCCGGAGCAAGTATGGTGGGTCTGACACACCGGTGTCAATGTGTTCTTTTTTCCATTTCCAGGAGTGTATAATCAATCATTGAATAATTTTGCTGAAGTCAATTAAAGATAGATCGTGTCTGTTAGACAAATATCGGCTAACTTTCCTGGTAGCTTGAAACCCCCTCCCCCATTCGTTATCCGTTGTGCATAGATAAATAGTTGGTATTTTACTTAACAGCTAAATAATATGTTGGGCCACCCCCTTTTTATGAAATTCTAAGCATTAAATCAAAAAATGTAGCAAAAATTGAAGGCCTCATTGGAAAGCAAGTTCATACATTCTGGAAATGATCTCCCCGAGTTCCACGCAAAGAAATGAAGTACAGTCGGAAGTAACTAAATTCAGAGAAGGAAATCAGAAATGAACGGTAATTATTCAATGTACCTGCGTAGCCTATATAACCTGACAACAGCAGAAGTCGGACCGGACAATGTTCACTTTGTTATACAGCCCTCTGGTATACGAAAATTCAAACGGATCCACAGAGCAACAAGGCTTTCACCTCAGCTGGTATCATGTGGTTCAGTTTCAACTGGATGTTTTAATAAAATAAAACAGATCAAAAGAAGTAAATAATGTTTATGGGACACCGTCATGGTTCAAGTCTTTCGGTTGGAAGCCTCTTCGGCGTCTTGTGTGTCCTTCAGCCAACAGAACCCCGCTTTCCTAGGACGGCGCCCACCCAATTACTAACCTGGTTCGTCGATGCTTAGCTTCGGTGATCGGGCGGGACCCGGTGTTACCAATGTGGTAAGGCCGTTGGCTGCCAAGAGTATTGAGAAAACCTTTATCCGGAAGATGAGCCCTATTTTGGTAGAAATTTATCCAGTCTCTCTCCGCCATAGTGAGAACTGTTAACTGTAGCCGAATTTTAGGCTATAAAGGAAAATGTAAAAGTTCTGGTTAAATTTAAATTGAATTTAGGAGTTTAAAACTATTTCTCAAAGATCAAAAGTGGAAATGTTATCACAAAAATATTGATAGTGGTAATTTAAAGCAGTATAAAAAGCAGAAGGATATTTATAAAGACCAAAGCTGATGCTTAAAGACCAGACAGTGCAACACAGACCCATAGTCGTTGGAACATGGCAGGCTCATGCGGTATAAATACAATACTGACAACAGAAGGAAAGTTCGCTACAAAAGCTAGTTGTTCCTTTATACTGTACCTGACCGATTTAAAATAGTTGTAGGACTACAACATTCATCTTCAAAATAAAGGTATCAACGACAAACATCTGTCATGATGAATCGAACAACACATTAAAATCTGTGATAGTAACTCTAATTTTAAAACGTGGAGACGCTTCTAAAATGATTTTATGGAAGTATGTTATCATTTTTTTATCATTTCTAGCTAAATAAACAATAAGAAGATAACCGCTATACGGAGATGTTTATCAACGCTTCGCTATACAAATAGTAACCAACGGAAAACTGACTGGTCATTAACAGCAACTCGTTGCAAACCAGCAATTATACTAACACAGACGCTGACAATCTGATGTTACGATCCAATCAAACAGCGCGCAACAGAGATAATGAAGTAGTATGGGTTTCGTGAGGAACCTCTTCATGGCATGTAATGCACAACATTAGGTAGTTTCAGCCCTTCCACCTTCCTTTTCACTGACTTACTAGTTTTATAAATTTTGTCCCCTTTTTACATTCTTCCTTAACCCAAATTCTGACGTTAGTCTATGCGGACCCGAATCAAATTTGGAAGATAAACTGAAGCGTACAACCGTTAGTTAGTGCGTTCTACTAATATTTCCAGATGCTTTCACGTTGTTGGAAGGCATGTATCATGTTCGACACGTGTTTCTAGCGAAACAAAATGATCCCATGGCTAAAAATAAATACTACTTTGTATTATACCCTAGTAATAACAACTTCCTTGGATGTTGCAAAATACGCAGGATAACTGTTTTTTTTTTGGGGGGGGGGGATTTAAAAACATTCCAAACTACACAAATTACGAGAAATTACATTAAAACTTTAAAAATACAAAATAGTTATGTTATATGAACAACAATTTCTTTCCGAGGAGATGTAAAACAGAGCCTTACATTCAGAGTATGTTGCCTATCTCAGGGCCGAACAACCCACTCCAGAGCAGCTTCAGCCATTTTCCAACCATCTTTTCTCACCAGCACAGAGCTTATTTATATCTTTTGGGCAGTGGGATGAGTAGCTGAATTGATAATCTGCTCCTTTCGTCTTCACTTCTCTTTGATCAGCTTGCCCTTTCCAGTGTCTGTTTTTTATAATGTAGTACTGAACAAAATATAATTGGAAATACTTATGAAAAAAGATCCAGCGTATCTAAGAAAATTCAATTACGATGAGATATAGGCACTTTAATTCCACATTAATCGGTAGAATAAAATCAGGAAACTTCTAATAATATTTCAGAATTTCTTTAGAAGGAAATTAAACGGAAGCAACAGTGGTGTATTTTCCTTCTCGAACCTATCCTCATTTGCTACTCGTAACTACTCCACCAACGCCTTCAGCTAGCAGCATGGTCGTTCTCAGGGAGTGTATCGAACAAGATACAGTCGCCGCTCGTACAAACCAGAGTACATTTGCTGATGAACGGCCGGTGAGTGAGGTATCCAGAGGCCGAATGTGACGAATAGAGCATGATTTATGTTCTAGATGCTCCAGAGTGGGGCTCGGGAAGTAGGCTGGTTTTTGAGATGCTTTCGCGAAGTGATTCTACATTTGGAAAGAGGTAAAGTAAACCGCCAGTTATTGTGGAGCAAAGATTGTGTTTTGTTCAACAATATCTGCATTTTGGTATCTGGGGCAAATTATTGGTCATGTATTCAGAGTTTTTAATATCTGTTCTTTATCCTTCACTATCAGTTCAAAGTACTTCATTGTTGCTGTGGTGATCCTCAGTCCGAAGACCAGTTTTCTGCTCTCCATGCTGCTCTATTCTATGCAAGCCTCTTTGTCTCCGAATAACTAATGCCAACTTACATTCTGAATCTACTGACTGCAGTCTTGTCTTGGTCTCGCTCCGCAAATTTTAGGCCTCACGGTTCCCTCCAGAATTAAACTGGTGATCCCTTGATGTCTCAGAATGTGTCCTACCAAGCGATCACTTCTTGTAGTCAGGTTGTGCTACAAATTTCTTTTCTTCCCAGTTCTATTCAGTACCTCCTCATTAGTTACGTGATTTACCCACCTAACCTTCAGCACTCTTCACATTTCAAAAGCTTCTCTTCTGTTCTTGTCTAAACTGTTTATCGTCCATGTTTCTCTTCCATACATGGCTACACCCCATAAGAAATACTTTTAGAAAAGGTTTCGTAACACTTTAATATATATTCGATGATAACAAATTTCTCTTTTTCAGAAAAGCTTTTGTTGCCTCTGCCAGCCAACATTTTGTATCATCTCTGCTTTGTCCATCACCAGTTAAATTACTGGCCAAATAGCAAAAGTCATCTACTGCTTCAAGTGTCTCGTTTCCTAAGTTAATTCCTTCAGCGTCAAGTGATTTAATTCGACTTCATTCCATTACCCTCTTTTTGCTTTTGTTGATGTTCGTGTTATATCCTTCTTTCAAGACACTGTCCACCCCGTTCAACTGCTTTTCCAAGTCCTTTGCTGTCCCCGACAGAGGTACAATGTCACTGGCAAACCTCAAAGATTTATTTCTCCTACCCGATATTTAATTCCTACTCCCAATTTTTATTTTCTTTCATTTACTGCTCGCTCAACATACAGATTGAATAAAATCGGCTATAGGCTGCGAGTCTCACTCCCTTCTCAACCACTGCTCCCTTTCATGTCCCTCGAGTCTTGGAACTGCCATCTGGTTTCCGTATAAGTTGCAAATAACCTCGCTCCGTGTATTTTACCCATGCTGCCTTCAGAATTTGAAAGAGAGTATTCCAGTCAACATTGTCGACATCTTTCTCTAAGTGTACAAATGCTATAAATGTAGGTTTGCTTTTCCTTAACGTATCTTCTAAGACAAGTCTTGGGGGCAGCATTGCCTCGCAAGTTCCAACATCTGTCCGGAATCCAAACCAATTACCCCGATTTCGCCTTTTACCAGTTTTTCCATTCTTCTGTAAGGAATTCGTGTAACTATTTTGCAACCGTGACTTATGAAACTGATAATTGGGTAATATTCACAACTGTATACACCTGCTTCCTTTGGAAGTGTATAATTACATTCTCCTTGAAGTGTGAGGATATTTCGCATGTCTTATACATCTTGCACACCCGATGCAAGAGTTTTGTCATGAATGGCTCTCCCAAGGCATTTCTGACGGAATGTATACTACTCCCGGGGCCTTGATTGGATTTAGGTCTTTCACTGTCGTTTCAAATACTTCTCGCAGTTTCGTAGCTCCCATCTCAACTTCATCCACGTCCTCCTCCAGTCCTATAATATTGTCTTCAAGTTCATTCCCCTTGTATAGATCCCCTATATCCTCCTCGCACCTTTCAGCTTTTCCTTCCTTGCTTACTTCTGGTTTTCCGTCTGAGCTCTTGACGCTCGTAGAGTTGCTTCTCTTTTTCCCAAAGGACTCTTTAATTTTCCTGTAGGCAGTATTTCCTTTTCCGCTAGTGACACGCGTTTCTCAATTTTTACTGTTGTCTTCTAGTTATTCCTCCTTTGCCGTTTCGCACTTACATTTTTAGATCCTTATATTCACTTTCACCTGCTTCATTTTTATATTTTCTCCTTTCATCAGTTAGTCCAATATCTCCTGTGTCATCCAAGGATTTCTACTAGGCCTTGTCTTTTTACCTATTCGATTCTGTGCTGCCTTCACTACTTCATCTCTCAAAGCTATCCATTCCTCTACTGTATTCCTCTCCCCTGTTCTAGTCAATAGTTAACTGCTGCTCTCTCTGAAACTCTCAACAACCTCCGGTTCTTTCAGCTATTCTTGTCCCCTCTCCTGAAGCTCTTACCTTTCTGAAATTTCTTCAGTTTTAATCTACAGTTCATAACCAATAAACTGTATATCATAAGACTAGCAAAAGGATAAATTTCACGTAACTTAGTGTTCATCTGAATCAGTTTACGCTGTTTCTGACAATGCTAAGGAAAGATAATAGTTCCATTTCAGTGCGTTTCGTTCCTGTGTTATTAAAGATATTTGAATACCATTTCAATTCCAAACAAACTTTTTATTCATTTGCCGTTAGCTCTATTATCTTTTACCTTACAACTGATAAAAATCTTGTCACGACTGTGCTACCACACCTTGCACTATTGCTTGAACAGCTAACTGCATTTTTGGAAAGGCATCAAAGGTCTCATTTGGAAGAAGCTTAAAGTAAACAATAAGGCAAACATTTGTGTAGTGATTTCTTTTAGGAACATTAAGTGCAGTATTTATATTACGCTGTGAAACAGAACAGAGCAGGTCGAGTTGCCCGTTGCACAAGTAACAATCTGCTGTACGACCAAAATGAAATTTTTGGAGTAATGTTAGGCAACTGTGTTCATTCGTAAATTTTGCGTATAATTCAAGAGTGACATTTTTCTATCAAGAGACAGATTCAGTACGCGAAGGTAGCCGACGTGTTATGACAGGTTGAGCAGCAAAACATGAGTGTTATTGACCGCCATTCTTTGTGTTCAATATCATTTACAGATTGTCATATTCAGATGAGAGTAATTCGCATCAAACATATCGAATGCAATTTACACTGTTATAGAGAAGAATAGTGAAATCTATTCTAGGTCAGAATACATTGGCGACACTACAGTCGGAATTTAGAGCACTTGCTTTCACATTGTCTCTACTGGACTGAGACGCTGTATTCTTGTAGAAACATAAAAATAAAAGTTCATGTTGCTGCTAAAGTGCTCAAGATATACAATAATGGTAACAAGAAACATTCGTAAGTAGGGTGGTTTTGTTACATACAGTTTCCGAATTTCAACCTATAAGTTTCAGTTCCTTATTTTGTGTTCTTTACAGTTATAGTCAACAATGTTTTACATTGGTTATTAATTTGGGTGTTACAAGAGGAAGGCCTCTTACAGGGCCAACTGATTCGGCTCATTTAGAGGGTCGATTACGTACGATCTAAACTGAAACCTAAGATATTTCGGCTCAACAACCCGCTGCTTCTAGGAAAACCACCCGTACAGTCATGACACGCAATCGACTTACAACTGACCGGATCGAAACATAATAGAAAACTGAGCATTCCTCGTCAAGATACAATGGGTCTGCAAACGCTTATTTTCTTACAAATCGAGGAAAGAAACTTTTTTAATTGCCGGCTATGTACCGCTGAGGCATGTGCTATGAAATGAAAGCGTCATTGCCGTAGTAACAATATATCTGACTGCGGAGCGGAGAACTTGTGTTCGATTACCAGTTGCATTCTGCATGTTTTTTTTTTATCTGCATTCTTTAATTCCGAAATTGGTAGACATTGGAGGGTTGATAAGAGAAGTTAAACACTAGGGAATAATAATAAGTTACGCAACTAAATTTCTCAAACCACTTGTTTTTTCGAGTCATCATCAGCCTTCTGACAGTTTTGATGCGGCCCGTTACGAATTCCTCCCAAGTGCGAATTCCTTACCTCATCTCTCAGAGTAGCACTTACAACCAACCTACTCAATTGTTTGCTGAATGTATTCCAATCTCTGTGTTCCTCAATAGTTTTTGCTTTCTACAATTCCCTCTTCTTCCAACGACGTTATTCTGTCTTAACAGACATAAAATCATCATGTCCGTTCTTCTTGTCAGTATTTTCCATATCTTCCTTTGCACGCCGATTCTGCGGAGAAAATCCTCATTTCTTTCCTTATCAGCCCACCTAATTATCCACACACTTCTGTAGCATCACACACAAATTCTTCGATTCTCTTCTATTCTGGTTTTCCCACAGTCCATATCTCATTACCATACACTGCTGTGCTCCAAACATACATTCTCTGAAATTTGTTCCTCATATTGAGATCTGTGTTTGATACTGGCGGACTTCTTTTGGCCATTAATACCTTTATCTCTACTGCTAGCTGTTCTCGTTTATACAATTTTACATTACCTTCGTCCTTCTTCTATTTGTTCTCAATCCAAATTCCGTACTCATAAGACTGTTCATTTCATTCAACACATCCAGTAATTCTTCATCACTTTCACTGAGGAGGACAGTGTCATCAGTGTGTCTGACAACACCAATATTGGCATATGCTGAATAATTAGTCAGGGCTTACGTAACTGGATTTGGCAGATGAAATCCTTCTGGCAAAAACTTCTCTAAGTTTTTAACTAATGATTAACAAACCGGGTGGAACAGCCAATTCTGTAGTGCTAAAAAGAAATGGCAAGTAGAAAAATACAATGTTCACAATAAGCGGCATTACATCTACTCAATAGACATCAGCAGGACAAATGCGAAATTTCATGCATCTTCCAACGAATGCCACCAATACGGCAATTAGACCCTGCAACTGTGTCGGCAAAGCTTCGGCTGTATAAGAATTTTTAACATGTTGCAGCCCTGTCAGCAACTGTGATAAGTTAAAATGTCGAAGATCCGCCTCAGTTGAAGGATGTTACTGGTCTTTACCCAGGTTTCAGAATAAGTCACGCTTTTTATGTTTGACCGTGCTTTATTCTGGCATGTATTAGTATAATTTATGTTTCTGAAGAAGGCTAGATTACTCTAGCTGAAACCTGTGTAAAGACCAGTAACATCTCGCAACTGAGTCGGATGTTTGACATATTATTTCGGCTGTATTACCGTCACGCTACCGATGGACACAAACCCATTTAACAACTGGAAAAGTCTACAATCAGCACATAAACTCAATGTTCATAACCAATGAGACGAATTTTGAAATTCAGTTTTTGCGAGCACGTTTCAAATGGCGCTGAGAAAAAACAGTCTACGCAGCCTGCACAAAACCTTTGCCGAAGGAACACTGCAGAATGTGGGACACGTCCTCCACATGAAAAATGCGGGAATCCCCTAATCAGCACTGTTGTAGAAACAAAAGAGTAGATTAAAATGTAGAGGACACCTGGAAACGAACGAAGGATCTTTTACGAAGGATCTACAGTCCATGTACATGGACTGGGAGGAAGGAGAAAACCTGGCAGCGGATCGGGGTTGGATGAAACTGAGCTTCAATTACGCCCCTGTAATACTGCTAACACCTGAACTCAAATGGTTCAAATGGCTCTGAGCACTATGGGACTCAACTGCTGTTGTCATCAGTCCCCTAGAACTTAGAACTACTTAAACCTAACTAAGGACATCACACACCCATGCCCGAGGCAGGATTCGAACCTGCGACCGTAGCAGCAGCGCGGCTCCGGACTGGAGTGCCTAGAACCGCACGGCCACCGCGGCCGGCCACCTGAACTCGGTAACCTATGCGGTGAACATATGGCTCCTAACAAGCTCATGTAAGTTGTTAAACAAAAGTTGCGCAACGGGTGATTCTATGAGACACCTGGTGATAAACAGATACGACCCAGCCACACAAGAAATGTGAGCACCATACCTCAGAAAAATATAACGAGAATGGTCTCATCTAGATGCAGAATGAAATAAGATGTCACAAAAAATCCGGTTTATTACAAAAGTCCATAGATCTCTCTTTTGAACATTGAGTGGGTAAGACAAGTAGCTATTAGGTTCATTAGGTTACAAATTAGCTTCGCAATACAACAATACTTCGTCAAAGGCGGATACATTTGGTATGGAAATGACGATAAGGAGAGAAATTAACTATATGCACATGAACCATCAGTGACTGCTGAATTAACTGTAAGAATGAAGTATCAAAATCTTAGAAGAACAAATTAACATCAGTTCCCTTGGCTAGGCGCATGTTGAGTTGATCATAGTGAGTGCATAGATGAGTTTAGGATACCAAATCCTAACAATCAAAAGACTTCGTGGTCGGCGCAAAACATCGTTTGCCAGTGCTGCATGTGCTTACCATGCATTGCACAATCAGAGGCAGAGAATGACTGCAGCGTTAGTTGAAAATCAGAGTGCGGATGACCGTCTTTGATCACGACGCAGCTGACCTGGAATGAAGTGGTCTCTCTCCCATCCTAAGAAGAAGTACTCTATTTACCTGCTCCTGGCCAGATCATCTCTTTTCTTCTCGTCTCCTTTCTTCTCGTTTCCCCCCTTTTTGCTTAAGAATACATTACCAAATGGCAGCAGATCTCGTGAGCGCCAACGAACTGGAACTTTCCCAGTGAGCCAGAATCCTCTCTCCCATACAAAACTTATCCATCGCTAACCGTTTCACTAGTGGGGCCGAGAATCCACAAGAAAATTACTCCAAATCCTTGCCCCTTCTCGTGTCTCTCTATCAATGCGACATAGTGCACATACGCACTTCTTATTCTCATTCTCCCACTTGTCTCTTATTTTAGGAAGGCAATCACGTCTGCTCCTACAAAAATATAAGGCACTAGTTGCGGTATCCGCCTTCGCTCAGGGAGTTGATACGAGATTGTGTGGTAGTTGGAATAAAAGGATTATTGATTCCTCAGTCTTGTCATTTCATTGTTCTTCGGTTTCTCTGCATCTCACAGTGCTCATTCTCCTTCGTTGTGCTTAGTACTCTTCATCTGTTTCGTTTTTTCGCTGTTCTTTTTGTTTTCGTCGCTTTGCTTGAGAATTGTAAGATCTGCTCGTCTCTTACGTTTGGGCATCGTCTAAAATATATATCAAATAAACAACAGATACACTAAGTACACTTTACGCACTAATCGCACTATATTTTGGTTTTATATTCAGTCATTGTATAACTCTGACAACTCACACTTCACTGTTTGTTTTTATTCACTCACAGCACTATTTTGTCAGTTCCTCCCTTCGCCAGTGATTGTAAACTGACGTACGAACCAACGACGGGTCTTGCTTTATATACCTCCACCAGTGGACAGTCCCACCACTGGCCAATTCCAGAATATACCAAAAAGGGTTCGAATGGCAAACAATGTTCCAGAATTTTCCACCATATTCGAGAGTGTTCTGAAATGTTCCACAATGATCTGGGAAGTTCCGGGATGTTTCCAAATATTCCGTAATCTTTCCGAATGTTTCAGACTATTCCCGAACATTTCACAACATCCCGGATCATTCTGGAACATTCCGGAACTTTCTGAAACGTTGTGGAGAGCTCTCGAATACTCCCGAATGTTCTGGAATGTTTTAGAAATTTCTAGGGGGCGAAACGTCCCAGCCCCTATGTCTTCAAAAGCACGCCTTTCAGGTAAAAACACGAACCTTCTTCATGGATGGGGGATAAAGGGGTTCCACGCCATATAACTCGCACGATCATTTTAGTGGCACGCACATTGTACACTTCCTTGTATAGTATGTATTGATTAATGTAATGCTTGGTGGGACCTTGGCACAAAATTGAGCTCCTCGGAGTGTTGGGTGTGGCTGGCCCCATTAGCAGGTCTCATCTTTTCTAAAGCGTCCCTTTGACTGCTTTTCTGAATATGTTGATTGGCGACTCCATGACGTGCTGTGTGCACCACGACCAAATAGTGGATAGAATTGGAATGAAAATCAGCATTGGCCGTATTTTGTTGTTTTATTATCAGCAAAATCGATTTTCGGTCACTTAGTGACCATCCTCAGTGCTGTAATATACAATTAAAATTGGTAGGCACTGGTATCAAGCTATAACCACAAGCTTAGAGCGATCACATTCGTGTGATGTGATCGCTCTAAGCTTGTGGTTATAGCTTGATACCAGTACCTACCAATTTTAATTGTATATTACAGCACTGAGGATGGTCACTAAGTGACCGACAATCGATTTTGCTGACAATGAAACAACAAAATACGGCGAATGCTGATTTTCGTTCCATTTTCTGAATATGGTTTTACAACAGACAGTGCTCGGCCCCTGATCTTCCGCTGTCCACCACACCGTGGCGCCGAACGACAGCCTAAAAGAGTGGGCGCAGATCAGAGCACCCTTGCAATGGGCCCTGGCTTACAGCGCTAACACTTCCCTGACGCGCTTCCCTTTTCTCCCTGCGATTCTTCGTATTCCAATAGTCAGCAAGGAAACTCAAGTTTTTCAAAAAACTACACATATCCCCTCGCCACAGAAAAAAATGAAATAAGTGCTAGTTATTTTTACAACCGCAGATAATTACGTGCATACTCTCGTGCATTACTTGGCATTAGCTCTAATTTAATCGTGTGTTTGTCTGTTGCCAGATATACTACCTAGCACTGAAGGAACTAAGTCTAAATGAGTCAAGTACCCAATGCAGTTTCAAGAGTCTTGCCGAGTGCATCTTTTAACTTTTGAATTTTTCAGTTTCTTTACTGACTTCTAGCGCATAAAGGGTTTCTTCTTTTTGACTGGTACGTTTGTGCCCATGGATGATACGTGGAAGAACAATCTCGAGGTGTAGGCTGCTCGACTTTTTCAGCCTCTACCGTCATCAATACGTGTATAACACCGGGTACCACCACACCAAGCCCTGAGGAGGCTTGTTTGTCAACACACCAATCGTAGCCTACTGACAAAAAACGGTTCAAATGGCTCTGAGCACTATGGGACTTAACTTCTAAAGTCATCAGTTCCCTAGAACTTAGAACTACTTCAACCTAACTAACCTAAGGACATCACACACATTCATGCCCGAGGAAGGATTCGAACCTGCGACCGTAGCGGTCGCGCGGTTCCAGGCCGTAGCGCCTAGAACCGCTCGGTCATTCCGGCTGGTGCCTACTGACAGACAGTGTAGCTGGCGAAGGAGAGTTTTAGGCTGATATAATGCAGCCATGTTTATACTGTGCTGGAAGATAGAATACCTCTATCTGTAGCGCTCAAGTGAGAGTGCATGAGGAAGTGACAAAGAAAAGACGGGGATTATTTCGTCAATTTTTTGTAACGTTCATGACGGTCTTCACTTCAAAACTTCGGATAAACCGCCACAGCAATCATAAAATGTATAATTTGACGAAAGTACTCTTACAGCCAAACGAATCTACTAATTGCTAAGGCTACACTGATTCGCACTGCACTCATTAGTGCTAATTCAGTTTACTAGACCCACAGTCATTTGTGGAAATCCGGTAATGAATAAAAGGTGCCCGAGATTTCAAGAAGGGGAAAGTGTTCCCCACTCTTAAAGCTGTAATGAGTCCAGATAAAAAAAACCTGGGTTCCCTAAACGAGGCTTAAGCTGAAAATGCTCCCACATGTGATGAGTCTGTTTGACAGAATCACTTAATGCAAAAGCAGTATGCCGGGAGGAGATTTCATCCGCCCTGCTTAATGTGTCCACCAGGGACCCCGGTAGCGGTTAAGCCGCAGCAAGTCGCGGTCCCCGTGACACCGTGCGGTCGCGGTCGCAGTTAAGTTGGCCAAATCTCTGCGGCGCAGCCACGAGGCAAGTTACCCCGCTAAGCTCCTGCCAGCAGACCGGATTCCCCCTGCAAACTCTTATCTACGAAAACAGCGAAAATATCTCTCCCCCTCCCGGTTGCCCCCCCTTCCAACCTCTCTCCTCTACCATCGCTGGTGAGTAATTGCGCCAGCAGCAGTGTCGGTAAATAATTGGATTTATAATTAAAACGTAATTAACGCGGCGCCGGCACTTAATTTGTGTCGCGCCCCGCGTGGTCCCCGGGTAGTGGGGGATTCCCCTACCGAAGAGGATGTGGCCGACAGAGGGCAGCGCTGTGGGCGGCCGCAACAGCAATTAATTGGCGACGGCCGGCCTTCGCCACACTTGTGCAGCCAGCTGACCACTGCCCCCAACAGGGGTCGCAAATGGGCCCTGAACGGATAAGGCGACCGCAGCGAGAGCCCACTGTGGCTGAGGGAGACCGAGGCAAGCACCTAACTGCTGCACAATTTAATTATAACCTGATCCACATGATCCCTGTTACCACTAGACATCAGGATAAGGCGAATGATACTGCAGTTGAGCATACAGTGGCCAGGTTTCCAAAATCAAGGCAAGGGACACAAATTAGAAATCAAAATCAATTCCCTATTTGTGAAATCTTTCATTTATAGTTTACTTATAAATTGCCACAGCTACAACCACGTAGATCATAGTAACTTTTTGTTAAGACACGCACTAAAAAAGGATCAAAATACCTTGCATTACTGAACCAGTAAACAAAACATATCACTTTAATGTAAGAAGGTCCTTGACTAGGGTAGATAACCATTATTAGTTCATAGGTTACTTATTCCTCATTTCGTGGTAGTTTCTCTGTGGGCAGTTTCTCAAAAATCTATCTTGCAGAAGAATGTGTGTAATTCAGGAGTTTGGTATTTTGCAATACAGTTTTATAGAAGTGACATGAAAATTACACTTAGTTATAATTAGAGCCTTACCAGTTTGCACGCTAAACTTATTTATCAATCCATAATGCATTTGTAATAGAGAAAACTCTTTATGCAGCAGCTAACTGAAATGCACTTCGCACATTTAACCACTAGACAAATAAGATACAATGCTTATAGAGCCAACACATTTACTGCTATAGATGGACAATTTGCTCTGGAGCAAGTAAAATTTCCTCTCAGACGGCTTTCAGCTGATCGCAGCAGTCAAATCGATTGAGCTGAAGATATGGTTACTTCTCTTTTGCATGGAAATCTAGGAAACCTTCCTTAGCAATAATCGCTTTTCTGTATCATTTATAATGGCACTATTGTCACAAAGACATACGTCCATGGCCGATAGAAAAAGTACCTTCACACAACATGAAAAACAAATTCTCGCTTTCGTGTCTATTTTCAGAAATGTAAATTGAGCTTTAATTACGTCAGTGAATGAACACTTCCTTTTTGACATTTCTGTGAAAAGTTTGCAATATATTACACGAGGTAACGTAAGCTGAACGTCTAAGGATCTAAAACCAGACTTTAAAATTAGGGGACGTGAAGCAATAGGCAACGCACACATAAGGAGGAAGTGACAAAGTGCTCGTCATGTGGTAGTATTACGTATTAATAACTAAAAAACTTAAAAAATTGTGCGTTGCTCAGTTTGATTTAATCAAAGAGTGGTTTTTTCTTTATTCTATGCGTGTGACCACTTTTCTTCTCCAACTTTCTACGCTACACGTTACTTAAAAACAATCCATTTCAAAATGTAGGGAACCATTAATAAAAAATGTGACCATCTACGCCCCGTATGCGTTGTCTTGGGATAACTAGACTCTGATGCTAAATAAGGGACGACCCCGTAAAATACGGGACGTCTGGCCACTTCATCCAAGGAAACATGTAGGGTACACTGTGCCATTCCATTGCCATATCGGTGTTGAATGAAAGAGCTGGGTAGCTGTGGAATGAGGATGGCTGGCGCTGAAAGACAATCAGAACCAGTCCAGTCGTGGCGTGCCTCATGTAAATGCTTTTGGGGGGGAAAAACTACTCCCATCGTGTCTCTGAATAGAGCGGTGTTCATAATGAAATAGCTGTTGGGCATAGAGGTTTAGTTGTAGAGCCCGTGCTTGCAACAAAAACGGCCGTGGGATGGTTCAGACCACGTAATATGCCTTTAACCAAACCTTCACCGCTCACTGTCATGAAGATTTGCCAGGGACAACACGTACTTCGGATTCTACTAAAAATTGTAGGCCTCATTTCCATGGTAGAATTACTCAGGTAGATTAAGGAAATGAAAATTGTAGGTTAAGACTTGAACACAACACTGTGTAGCACATTTTAATACGGTACAGTCTGTATTTGAAGAGGCTAGAAGAAAGAGAATTAAGTGGGTTCATGCTCTCAGTTTAATCTGGCAATTGTTCTTCTTGGGTGTTGGTTGAAATTACTTGGAATCCACTCTGCATGATATGAATGACCGCCGCTTCCTTTGGACGAAAAATGAAGAATATAAAAATAGTACCCGAAAGCCCAAAATTCCCAAAAATCAAGTTCCACATTTCATAAAAAAAGAAAAAAACCAAGTCCCTTTTGGAATAATGTTGGTTGAATAGTAGCACGTAGATAGAAAAGATATTCAGTGCCAAGAACTTAGTGTTTTGAAAAAGAAAGAAATAAAAAAGGATAGAATACCATTAGTTTCAAAATAAAATCATATTAGATCGCAAAGTACCGTAATTGGGAGTCATGGAGTAGGACGAATGAACTCAAAGAATACTCCTTATGAGTACTCTTTGAGAATCGTGTGTAATACCTAAGAAAGAGCCATGCATTGTCACTGTGTTACGTGAGTTTGCCGCAGCAAGTCGTACCTCAGCGTGTGCTAGTATACGTGGGCGCGACGAGACTGCTTTTTGAACGCTAAAGATTTGCGATCTGCTACGACGCACTGAACTTGTAAGAAGTAAATCAGTAACTTCAAATAGGATATCACGTAGATCCAGATAGTGAAAGATTCGAAACTGTCTGAAATTTAATATTTTCAATAAAAGACTGGACATTACCCACAGTTAGAAACTATTAACGATGGACCAACATAGAGACTAAACTTTGAAAACGAATTGTGAGAAAAGAATTAACTTTCGTAAAATCAGTTAATACACTCTGGAACTTGCATAATATCTTGGACTGAAGTATACGTCATTAATTCCACCCAGATAGGAAAAGCTACTTCCTTGCGGCAATGTTAGGATGTGAAAATAATGCAAGAAACCAGCTATCAGTGTTATTACTGCGTTAATAACTTCTTTCAATCCATTTAGTATTGTGTATTCGGTAAACAATTATCCGTGCGACGATACTGATTGTCCAAGGGACGCGGCGTTCATAACTACTCTTTGCCGCATTAACAAACTATCGCTCTGTTACGAACTATTAGGCTCTAGTAAACTGAAAAACCTTAGTGGAGATACTGGTGTTGTGTATGAACTGAAGCTATGATTAATACCGGGGTAGAAATTGATATATCCCTACGTGTAGCTGTGATTAAATACCCCGGGAAGCACGTAATTGCTTGACCTGATCGAGACAAATAATACGTACTCGGTGGGATTTCAGCGCAGCCCAAATGGATTTTTTATATAACGTCAATACATACACCTCTACCGCTAATTAGCCATACTGTTACGTTATAACGTCTGCAAGAGCAGTACGGTGATGTGAATACGATCTTCCTTCATCAACACACTGCTAACACTGCTCTTCGAATCTTCATAATCCTCCAAATACACGTAATGCACTGATTTACAAACAATACCGTATACATTAACTTCTGGCCTTGAGGTCCTAAATTAATTATTTGAAGGACATCATCAGCCGCTTAGTGCAATGTTTTGTATTTCATTGTATGTAAATTCAAGGTGCCGAGGGGAAGAACTGAATGGAAAGGGATGACTGGTGTCAGCCATTGATGGATACATATGCGGGGCAGCCTGCATAGCCACCCGCGCCGCCCCCGCCAGTCAGCCCGCACGCAATCTCGGAACAGTTTACAAAGTTTTTAAAGAAGTACAGCGTTGGAGGGATGGAATAATGGCTGCAAAAGCCAATATTATCCTTCGGGCTCTCTCTAATTGCGAGTTTATTGTCACTCAGCTTACGCCGAGTGGCATTATGAGCATAACGTAAACAGTCAGCAATATATTACAAGACCCTAGCTTGGACGTCGCGATGGCAAAAGCAAAATTAGATTCGACGCACAAGGGCTAATGCTGATAGCTAGCAGTCACCGTTTTATTTATTTCCACGACGCGTTTCGAAGGTTTAAACCTCCATCATCGGGTGGATTTACATTAGTAAGTATTACATTCGTGTGTGTGTTGTGTTACGATTTTTGGAGGAACTTGTGGCACTGCCTAGTGGAGAAACGAAACGCTATTTCAGAATATGGTTTAGGATTACTTTTGACGAAAAATTAAACTGATATCTAATGGTAAACATTAAATAAGTAAACTACAGTACCTTCAGTGATCACAGGTTGCTTTTGCTGTCGTAACACATCACATGTATACTGCCACATTTGTAAACAAATATGGCGTCTGGAATCAGCTGGGTGCAAGGTTCGTATAGCAGAAGTGAAGACATAATCGCAAAGTGCAAAGAATATACATCATAACAATATTATTACAGAATAATTGCTTTAAGCATTTAGCAGTGTTTGTTTATGTGTGTGTACTTCAGGTGGTATATAAATCCAATTCTGACAAGTTAAAACAGCAAACTTGTCAGAATTGGATTTATATACCACCTGAAGTACACACACATAAACAAACACTGCTAAATGCTTAAAGCAATTATTCTGTAATAATATTGTTATGATGTATATTCTTTGCACTTTGCGATTATGTCTTCACTTCTGCTATACGAACCTTGCACCCAGCTGATTCCAGACGCCATATTTGTTTACAAATGTGGCAGTATACATGTGATGTGTTACGACAGCAAAAGGAACCTGTGATCACTGAAGGTACTGTAGTTTACTTATTTAATGTTTACCATTAGATATCAGTTTAATTTTTCGTCAAAAGTAATCCTAAACCATATTCTGAAATAGCGTTTCGTTTCTCCACTAGGCAGTGCCACAAGTTCCTCCAAAAATCGTAACACAACACACACACAAACGTAATACTTACTAATGTAAATCCACCCGATGATGGAGGTTTAAACCTTCGAAACGCGTCGTGGAAATAAATAAAACGGTGACTGGTAACAGTGAACTTGTTGTTTCATTTAATGTCAGTAACAGTCACGGTAAAGCCTAACCTAAAAATGTTCGCATTTATAGCTGATAGCTACTTTGCTCGTATTGTTGAAGACGCGAAGGAAGTTACGGAAGAGTTAAACTTGGAGACGAGTGTTCCTCGTCTTACAGGCAGACGAAGACAAAGGGAGAACTGTGATCATAATGATGATGCTATGACATATTGGAAAAGAAGGTAGCACAATATATCTTTAACGAACCCTCCTTGAAGTTTTTCTGTATCCGCCACTGGTGTCAGCAGCATGGGCACATTACGCGGAATCATCGGCAACGAGTGAAAATGTGCACATGACCAGGATTCGAACCCGAGTTATCCTTATTACTAGGCAGGTACGGTAAGCATACAGTATTAACGTAACTGCATGGACTATTTCGGTGCGCCTCCGGACCGATCTACACTCGCACTGAGCGCCACCTATGTGCAGTCCCTGACTATTTCTTGCATGACGCTCTCTGAGATTCCCACAGGAGGATGGACTTATGATCGCATCCGCACTGAAGACGGTGAATCCATTGCTCAGTTAGGCTTAACAAATTATATAAAAGAGTGGTGTCTGTTCTTTCGGACGTTCCGCGTCATGTCCCAGTGCAGCAGACAGGAGTGATACTCTTCCTTTCCTTTCTCCCCCTCTCCGCCTTCAATTTACATATAATGTATAACAGGTGCGGATTCTGCATTGTGTCTGTTCTTTCGGACATGACACCACACAATCATATAATCATATAGTTGTATATTTCAATACATGATTATGTCTCGCGGCGTTCGCTGTGTTATTCAGTGGTTTGGTATTTAACTAATTTGTAAATGAAAATGATAATGTTATTTCATTACAGTGAGTAATTACAAAATAATTTTTTCTCCCGGCTAAAGATTTGGACAAGTTGTTAAAGAAATCCAAGTTAACGTTGTGTTAAAGTGTTGTCTGTAAGTTTTTTAAGTGTCACTAAATCGCAGCTCATACAACAGATTCTATACAACTATTGATTATAATGGAAACAGTTATCTTCAGCCAAATGATCATTAAAACCACTGAATATCAGCCCCGCACAACACTGACGTATATTACCTGAAACAATATTCTTCGCAATTCGTGCGAAGTTAATTTCGGCTCCACACATCAGCAAGAAAAGTTTTTTCCATGGATCGTGCTATGAGCACTGGTTTTTAAAGAACCAGTCTGATTCCAATTACTTTCATTAAAATGGGTATGGGACCACCGGTGCACATTTATTTTTACACACTTTTATTACCATCGGCATATATGTCTGCAGAGTTGCGTAATTTGAATTTGCCGCTTAGATAATTGTTAAGATGGCGGCAGACAATAGACAGAGACTTTCTATTGTTAGAGCAAATTTAGTTTTAACTGGAAAAGTATTTGAAATAATGCTTATTAAGCTTTAATTTTATACTGCGCACTATTTACACTAATTTTCATCAAGCAAACTTTTGATACTTTCGTAAGAAACGCAGATAAAAATGCGACAGAAATCGCTATAATCAATGGTTGCGCTCCTTGCAGCGCAAAGAAATAATTAACACAGAAAATGCTTATTGAGAGAGGAATTAAAGTTACAGTGGTACACAATACATAGTGATTATTTATAAGATTTTAGGCTCGTCGTGTAGCTGTGACAAGACAGGGAAAAATCTGAACAAGTATGGTTCAAATGGCTCTAAGCACTATGGGACTTAACATTTGAGGTCATCAGTCCCCTAGACTTATAACTACTTAAGCCTAACTAACCTAAGGACGTCACACACATCCATGCCCGAGGCAGGATTCGAACCTGCGACCGTAACAGCAGCGCGGTTCCAGACTGAGGCGTCTACAATCGCTCGGTCACAGCGGCCGGCTAAACAAGTATGCACTGCTGGCATTAATTATACTTATTTGAAACCATGGGATTACTCCTCGTATATAGATTACTTCGGAAAAACATTGTATTACCAGTAAGTTACGTTAAGCACGCAGCACTTTACAAACTTTGCCGCTGTTAACAGCTCCTATGTGCTTTAGTGAATGTTAACAACTCAAAGTGTGTGGTCTAAGCCAATCTTGATATATATATGGATTTAAAATACATTCACTGCTACAAAATTAATGTGTGTTGTTTAAAAATTATACACTCCTGGAAATGGAAAAAAGAACACATTGACACCGGTGTGTCAGACCCACCATACTTGCTCCGGACACTGCGAGAGGGCTGTACAAGCAATTATCACACGCACGGCACAGCAGACACACCAGGAACCGCGGTGTTGGCCGTCGAATGGCGCTAGCTGCGCAGCATTTGTGCACCGCCGCCGTCAGTGGTTCAAATGGCTCTGAGCACTATGGGACTCAACATCTTAGGTCATAAGTCCCCTAGAACTTAGAACTACTTAAACCTAACTAACCTAAGGACATCACACACACCCATGCCCGAGGCAGGATTCGAACCTGCGACCGTAGCAGTCCCGCGGTTCCGGACTGCAGCGCCAGAACCGCTAGACCACCGCGGCCGGCGCCGCCGTCAGTGTAAGCCAGTTTGCCGTGGCATACGGAGCTCCATCGCAGTCTTTAACACTGGTAGCATGCCGCGACAGCGTGGACGTGAACCGTATGTGCAGTTGACGGACTTTGAGCGAGGGCGTATAGTGGGCATGCGGGAGGCCGGGTAGACGTACCGCCGAATTGCTCAACACGTGGTGCGTGAGGTCTCCACAGTACATCGATGTTGTCACCAGTGGTCGGCGGAAGGTGCACGTGCCCGTCGACTTGGGACCGGACCGCGGCGACGCACGGATGCACGCCAAGACCGTAGGATCCTACGCAGTGCCGTAGGGGACCGCACCGCCACTTCCCAGCAAATTAGGGACACTGTTGCTCCTGGGGTATCGGCGAGGACCATTCGCAACCGTCTCCATGAAGCTGGGCTACGGTCCCGCACACCGTTAGGCCGTCTTCCGCTCACGCCCCAACATCGTGCAGCCCGCCTCCAGTGGTGTCGCGACAGGCGTGAATGGAGGGACGAATGGAGACGTGTCGTCTTCAGCGATGAGAGTCGCTTCTGCCTTGGTGCCAATGATGGTCGTATGCGTTTGGCGCCGTGCAGGTGAGCGCCACAATCAGGACTGCATACGACCGAGGCACACAGGGCCAACACCCGGCATCATGGTGTGGGGAGCGATCTCCTACACTGGCCGTACACCACTGGTGATCTTCGAGGGGACACTGAATAGTGCACGGTACATCCAAACCGTCATCGAACCCATCGTTCTACCATTCCTAGACCGGCAAGGGAACTTGCTGTTCCAACAGGACAATGCACGTCCGCATGTATCCCGTGCCACCCAACGTGCTCTAGAAGGTGTAAGTCAACTGCCCTGGCCAGCAAGATCTCCAGATCTGTCCCCCATTGAGCATGTTTGGGACTGGATGAAGCGTCGTCTCACGCGGTCTGCACGTCCAGCACGAACGCTGGTCCAACTGAGGCGCCAGGTGGAAATGGCATGGCAAGCCGTTCCACAGGACTACATCTCTACGATCGTCTCCATGGGAGAATAGCGGCCTGCATTGCTGCGAAAGGTGGATATACACTGTACTAGTGCCGACATTGTGCATGCTCTGTTGCCTGTGTCTATGTGCCTGTGGTTCTGTCAGTGTGATCATGTGATGTATCTGACCCCAGGAATGTGTCAATAAAGTTTCCCCTTCCGGGGACAATGAATTCACGGTGTTCTTATTTCAATTTCCAGGAGTTTATAAACATAGAGTTGAAATACTCTTTTTTCTGTATTTATTGTAGTGTAATTACAGTTATCAGGTTCATTCTTGCTTATTGCATACGAATTACGAACTGTACATCACAGCTTAGCAGGTTGACGGCTTCACTTACTGAAAATGCAAGCTGTGCGGAGGAGTTGAGTGTGTGTGTGTGTGTGTGTGTGTGTGTGTGTGTGTGTGTGTCTGTGTGTGTGTGTGTGTGTGTCTCCGGGCGTGCGTGCTAGCGAAAGCTGGCGCTAGAACTCACGACTTTAATAGAAGAATAAGTGTTAGTTTTATAAGGTTGGGCCCGATACCCACAACATCATAAACAATCACTTAGACTTATGTACCATCTGATGATGAGTCATTAGGCCACTCAAAAGCGATAATGGTAAAATAAAAATACTTATATCACAATAGGCGTCATCCTGTAGTTATTTCTGAAACCTTTAGGTATCAAGTTGACAGCAAAAACCATTTAGCGAATTAGATTACTGATCAAGTTAAAAGTGATCGCGTTCTCATGCCAGAAATTTATTTCCTTTATTAATAAATGGTTACCTTTAGTCTCCATATTTGTCGGGTACGCCCTATAAAGAATTTTTTTTTTATTTCGTATGTATTACTTTATAGATACGGTGTTTGTCTAAACGTGTAGCTTTACATCCACTGTTGATCTCGTTTGTCCCCTTTGGTTCTCGACGAGTTTTGGAACGATTTATGCATATCTGTAATAATTAACCCAATTTTTTCGCACCTTATATGTAACAATGTAATTTTTCAATATATACATTCCGGATATTTTACACGTGTTACTTACTTTTGTTATATCATGTATACTGTGGTAAATTCTTCTTACAGTACTTTCTGTGATTTCTGTTTCTTATTTGACGTGAACATATTTTAGAGAGTAGTCGTGCCCTCTTGTCACAGTGAAAAGTACGTAAAGGATTTCTCTAACCATTTGGATCAAAGTTACAAAGACAATAGAAGACCTAAAACTAATTTCATGAAGGATTTTATGGTTGATCATTTAAATCCACGGTAATATTAAGTCTTGAAAATATAATATGTTTGTCAATTGTTTGTGTTTCACAACAAACAATTCCCTATCGCATGGGCGTTTACGACGTGCAGAAGTTCCACACAACTTGCCATTAAAATTGCTACACCACGAAGATGACGTGCTACAGACGCGAAATTTAACCGACAGGAAGAAGTTGCTGTGATATGCGAATGATTAGCTTTTCAGAGCATTCACACAAGGTTGGCGCCGGTGGCGACACCTACAACGTCCTCACATGAGGAAAGTTTCCAACCAATTACTCATACACATACAGCAGTTGACCGGTGTTGCCTGGTGAAACGTTGTTGTGATGCCTCGTGTAAGGAGGAGAAATGCGAACCATCAAGTTTCCGACTTTGATAAAGGTCGGATTGTAGCCTATTGCGATTGCGGTTTATCGTATCGCGACATTGCTGCTCGCGTTGGTCGCGATCCAATGACTGTTAGCAGAATATGGAATCGGTGGGTTCAGGAAGGTAATACGGAACGCCGTGCTGGATTCCAACGCCCTTTTATCACTAGCAGTCGAGATGACAGGCATCTTATCCGCATAGCTGTAACGGATCGTGCAGGCACGTCTCGATGCCTGAGTCAACAGATGGAGTCGTTTGCAAGACAAAAACCATCTGCACGAACAGTTCGACGCCGTTTGCAGCAGTATGGACTATCAGCTCGGAGACCATGGCTGCGGTTACTCTTGACGCTGCATCACAGACAGAAGGACCTGTGATGGTGTACTCAACGACGAACCTGGGTACACGAATGGCAAAACGTAATTTTTTTTCGAATGAATCCTGGTTCTGTTTACAGCATAATGATGGTCACATCCGTGTTTGGCGACTTCGCGGTGAACACACATTGGAGGCGTGTATTCGTTATCGCCGTACTGGCGTATCACCCGTCATGATGGTATAGCGTGCCATTGGTTACACGTCTCGGTCACCTCTTGTTCACACTGACGGCACTTTGAACAGTGGACGTTGCATTTCAGATGTGCTACGACCCGCGGCTCTACCCTTAATTCGAACCCTGCGAAAGTCTTCATTTCAGCAGGATAATGCAAGAACCCATTTTGCAGGTCCTGTACGGGCCTTTCTGGATACAGGAAATGTTCGATTGCTGCCCTGGCCAGCACATTTCCAGATCTCTCACCAATTGAAAACGTCTGGTCAATGGTGGCCGAGCAACTGGCTCCTCACAATACGCCAGTCACTACTCTTGATGAACTGTGGCATTGTGTTGAATCTGCATGGGCAGCTGTACCCGTACACGGCATCCAAGCTCTGTCTGACTCAATGCCCAGGCGTAACAAGGCCGTTATTAAGGCCAGAGGTGGTTCTTCTGGATACTGATTTCTCAGGATCTATGCACCCAAATTGCGTGAAAATGTAATCACATGTCAGTTCTAGCATAATATATGTGTCCAATGAATACCCGTTTATCATCTGCGTTTCTTATTGGTGTAGTAATTTTAATGGCCAATAGTATACATAAAGGGAAGCGCCCTCAGTCACAGAGAGAAGACTACAAGCTAACCGCAAGACGCTGTCACAGGCAATCCACTGAAGAATACCATGGAATCGAAATACACAAAGTCCCGTTGGAACATCGAATGGCGAATCGTCGCGTAACGCGTCTTAATACTGCAGCACGTGGTACAAGACTGTTAACAGGACTATATCGATCATTTAAAAGCTGGCCGGTGCGCACCTGATCCGAAGAGATGCCTGTTACTTGTGCAGTGAACTAGGCACTGAAGCGCACTTGCCGGCCGCGGTGGTCTCGCGGTTAAGGCGCTCAGTCCGGAACCACGCGACTGCTACGGTCGCAGGTTCGAATCCTGCCTCGGGCATGGATGTGTGTGATGTCCTTAGGTTAGTTAGGTTTAAGTAGTTCTAAGTTCTAGGGGACTGATGACCACAGATGTTAAGTCCCATAGTGCTCAGAGCCATTTGAACCATTTGAAGCGCACTATGTTCTGTCTTATACCGGCAGCTGTGTGGCAAGCTACTTAACAAACAACCTGTTCAACAGAATCGCGCCAAATGATTCTGATGCAACAACATTCACAGCAATAGATTCTACGCCATTCCCTGCGCCCAATAAATCAGCCGCCACATGGATAATCGACCATGCAGCGCACTCATGCACCTGTACCACAGCGAGATATTATAAGGGAAGATAAGAAAGCTTCCGTTTGCGAGCATTGCTGCAACGATAATGCAACACAGCGCGGTTCCTATGCTGTTATACTGCATATACACCGACATGAAGGCAAGCGGTTAGCGTGACCTTCGAACGGAGACCATTTGATCGTCCCTTATACTAACTTACGTAACGGAATCCCGCAACAGTCAACTCTACAGTGATGAAAATCCTTATGTCTAACCTACTACAAACTTGTTGGCTGTAATTGTACAGGGTCAACTAATATGGGCTTGCTTGCCGAACGGGGTGCAAGGTCTTGGTCTTCTTTCGGGAAGCGTTGTCAGGTTATTTTGAGCCCATGAGAAATGTGATTTAAACAGTGTAGTGCCTCACTGGCCAATGATATTCATGTCCGTGGGCATCTGAACACCAGATTCATTCATCGTTGGACTGGAAGAGGAAATCCTGTCGGAGCACATGTGCAATAGAAAGATCTGAAGCCTATGTATTTTTCATCATCGTCATCATCATCATCAACATGAAGGATGAGATATTTTGGCTTTTTCCACCCCAGAATTTGTTCACGCCATCTCTTTAAGGGATCTTCAACTTCCCATTGCCGGTTGGATTATATTCTATTGCCGCTTTAGTTACTCTATTCTTAGACATGCGTTGGACGTGGTCTTTCCAGTTCGCTCGGTATCTTTAATTTATATTTTCTGTAGCTTCAACATTTAGTTGATTAATATCCCACAACAAAACGAAAGAACTTCACCTGTGATCATTCGATTCGTCGTAATTCATCTGTTATTAGGGTCTAACGTTCGATACCATACAGCAAAATACGTTATTTATTAATGTCCTCTGTATAGTTCCACAGAAATATCTCTAGCTGGCCAGTTTTAGCTCTATATTATCTGACCTAGGAAACTTGTAACTGCTCCCAAAATATTTAAACTCTTTTACTTGTTCAATTATTTATCTACCTATAACAATTTTGGCTCTTAGGGGTTCCAGTCCTTGAATTGCTATCATTTTTTGTTATCTACTGACCTTCTCATTTCGTATTAGCGGCAGTTTGGCTCAATTTGCGTACTGCAATTTGAATCTTTTCTTCAGCTTCTCCTATTGGAAACTGATCAGCAGGAACCAGCATCGTCATAAAGTTAAAGTGATCGCTTCTTAATGCGCCATTTAATGAAATCAACCATTTACGAGTCACATCGTCAATGTAAACATTAAAGCAGGTGGGGGACAGTGTCTAACTCCTTGACTGATATCAGCACTTTGCACCCCATTCCTCAAAGTACGGATCATTAATTCATTATTTTTATATAATAAGTGAATTACAGAAGTCAGATGTGCTGGAACTTCCAAATCCTTAAGTGATTCTCGTAGCATTTCCTTCCTTACCTTGTCAAACACCTTTTCATGGTCAATAAAAACGTAGTATCGCTCAGCAGTTCACGATCATGTCGCCGTGTGAGCATCTGAGGAGCCGTCAGCAGAAAGTACACAGTACTGATTTTCTGAAGATGATTTCTGCATTAAGTCGAAACAGTTTATCGACAAAATATTATTTCGATATAGACTGTTGTTTCAAAGCGGTTTTCGTATTGAGTTACATGACGTCGTCGTCGTATAAAACCAAGTTAAAATTGAAGTCTAACTGACTGTAGGGTGCCATTGTACAACAAACGTCAGGAAATCTGATATCATGCGGTATATTTCTTGCATCGTAGTAATACATGCATTTAGACTGGCAGTAGTCGCCTTGATCAGTTACTACGATTTTTATTGCTGGTGTAATGTGTATGTTGTTTCAGTACTTGGGTGGCAAACCGCCTATCACGCAGCACTTGGTCTTAGGAAAGAAATAACTTTATTTTCTTCGTGGCTGCATAATTTTTGCTAGCTTAAATATATTGAAATCTTGCAGAACAATGTAGTGTGTTGTTACAGTGGGAAATAAGATATAGTAGTTGTGCTGCTGTATCAGTGGCGTCGATAAAATATGTGCGCGTAATGCTACAGTGCGAGATGAAACCGAACGAGTATTTAAAGTAGCTTGTAGGGAAGGTGTACGGTCGACTTTATTAGGAGAATCGAAGAAAGTGTAGCTCACAGGCAGAAGAGAACCTGTAGTTTGCGGTGTATGTATGTACGAGGGCGTAATGACAAGTAATCTCTCCGAATTTCTTATTTAAAAAGTCTTAAGCGTTTCTGAATAAACGTTGCTGACATTCTACATCTTTTTCTTCGTGTCTCCATACTTATTTCTCAACATAGTCGCCCTGGCGATAAACAAAGTTCTCCCAACGAGAGACCAGTTACTCGTTACCATCACTGTAGAATGTTTTACATTGTTGACGGAGTCACAACATCACTTCAGCAGGCACTGTTTCACCATTATCATAATGAAGTCCTCGAAGGCGTTCTTTAAGTTTTGTTAAAGGGTGAAAATCAGATGGGGCCTTGTCGGGACGGTATGTGGAGGATTATTGATGACAGTATATCCAAGCCGTCGCATTGTTGGAGACGTCGCCGCCCTCGTGTGTGACCTCGCATTGTCATGCTGAAGGAGAGTGCGCTCCACGCGTGGGCGAGCTCTGCGAATCCGAAACTCCATTACAGCTCTCTGTTTCTCAAGCACCGACATACTTCCATTACATACCGCCATGTTAAACTCTAGAATTCGGAGCCCTCTATTGGCAGAGGGGCTTCAATAATATAGGCATGAAGAATAACGATTTGTAATGTTATTAACGTTTGTTTTGAAACTTCCTGGCAGATTAAAACTGTGTGCCCGACCGAGACTCGAACTCGGGACCTTTGCCTTTCGCGGGCAAGCGCAGGTTCGCAGGAGAGCTTCTGTAAAGTTTGGAAGGTAGGAGACGAGGTACTGGCAGAAGTAAAGCTGTGAGTACCGGGCGTGAGTCGTGCTTCGGTAGCTCTGTTGGTAAAGCGCTTGCCCGCGAAAGGCAAAGGTCCCGAGTTCGAGTCTCGGTCGGGCACACAGTTTTAATCTGCCAGGAAGTTTCATATCAGCGCACACTCCGCTGCAGAGTGAAAATCTCATTCTGGAAACGTTTGTTTTATTGGAAAGGCTTTCACGATCAAAAATTCAGATGCATTGCTTTCCAGCACGCTCTCGTAGATGTAAGACAAGAATGAGGTGCTGAAAGTCAACAGAATAGCTCAAAATCCTCAATTGAAGATAATCTGCTATACGAACTTCGTAGTACAGAACTAGATTTAATACTCTCTTAACACAAATACTATTATTTCTCTCGAGGGAAGCTGTGGCTTGGGAAATGCTCTTGCTTCGCTTCGGCTTATTTGCTCACCTCTTTCCATCTAACTGAGATGATCACACAACCGTAATTCGATTATCCGAAACGTCAAACTATTAATAAAAGAATATCCTCTTACGAAAGTAGGACGGGCTTCAAATGATTCCTTGTCACACTGCAGCGCCTACTACATTTCTTTTAGCATTCCATATTGCGCCAATACCTGATCTCGCTCGGTTCCTATAAAACCAGCTTATCTTTAAAACCATTAAAATATGACCTTGGTATTCACCTGAAGATGATAAAGTGCATGCAAACCTTAGATTGTGAATGGAAACAAACTACAAAGGATACATGCCCTCTGGTATCTCAGATCAACAGTACGCTCTCTACACGGGAGAGCCAAGAGAAAAAAGTGGACAAATTAAACAGTAAGAAGAAGTGGAACAATTCAGTATAACTTTTGTAGTAAAAGCAGTTATTAACACGTATCGGCTCTTTAGTATGGTATCCACATTTGCAGTGTCTGAAGACCCGCAATGTAAATGGCTTCTGTGTGATAAATGATACATTGAAAGCAGGGCGGTAAAACAGCAGTGTAGCGTATTTTCGTAAGGAACGGCACAACTGCAGCATTACCTATGACAGATGTTATTAATAGCTTTCTAATAGCTTTCTAATTTCTAATAGCATTTTCGACATGGGAGAGTGTATTTTGTGCGTTTCTTATCCCAGTTTTAGGAACTTAATATATAAGTAGGCTGTTTAGGTTTTTATGTTGGTAACGCCATGCAGCGCTCTATATGAAAATCACTGACTCTGCCGTGGGTTTGCTCTGTTTTGGCCCATTACCTGTCTGCATGTCAAGAGTCAGCACTGTCTTCCCGTTGGAAGGACAATACTACTTCTTCAAGACTGCATGGAAACCCACTCCTTCCGTGTGCATTTTCTTTTAGTGCTCAGACTTTGAGAAAAACACTGCAATTTTACTGTGATGAATAATCAGGACTGTCTTTATGGACTGTGAGAAAATTTTAGCTTTTGACCAACATTGTATCGATAAGTGTGTGGATTTGATATATATGTTTTAGCGTGCCTAAAAAAATTTGTAAATTTTTTTGTGGGGAGCATGGGGGCTATGTAAGTAGGCTGTTTAGGTTTTTATGTTGGTAACGCCATGTAGCGCTCTATATGAAAATCACTGACTGTGCTGCGGCAGTCTGTTGCTGGTTTGCATTGTTGGAATTTGCTATTGTAGTGTTGGGCAGTTGGCTGTAGCCAGCGCGTAGTGTTGCGCAGTTGGAGATGAGCCGCCAGCAGTGATGGATGTGGGGAGAGAGATGGCGGAGTTTTGAGAGCAGATGATCTTGGCGTGTGTCCATCAGAGACAGTAAATTTGTAAGACTGATGTCATGAACTGATATATATATTATGAATTTTGAACACTATTAAGGTAAATACATTGTTTGTTCTCTATCAAAATCTTTCGTTTGCTAACTATGCCTATCAGTAGTTATCGCCTTCAGTAGCGCCTTTTTTATTCAGCTGGCAGTATGGGCGCACGCTGTATTGCAGTAGTTTGAGTAACGAAGATTTTTGTGAGGTAAGTGATTCATGAAAGGTATAGGTTATTGTTAGTCAGGGCCATTCTTTTGTAGGGATTTTTGAAAGTCAGATTGCGTTGCGCTAAAAATATTGTGTGTCAGTTTAGTGTTGATCAGAATAAGTTAAGAGCGAAATGTCTGAGTACGTTCAGTTCTGCTCAGCTGTTTGAAAATCAAATAACGTAAGGGGTTTACCAGCGCAGTAATTCAGTAATTTTTCTAAGGGGACGTTTCAAATACTCTGTTATATTGTGGATTAATATTACTGTAAACACGTTTAAACCAATTTACTATGATGTTGTTAATATCGTAGAAGCTACAGTTTCGAAGACCTGCTGTCGTCTATGAGAAACTGTTCGAACGATCAAATCATGATTTATTCCTCTTTTCCTCTATTTATGGTAAACGCATGGATAAACTGTGGCAGAACTTTACCAGTACGATGTATTTATCTCTTTCCATTTTTGCTAGTTCCGTTCAGCAGCTGCATGAGCTCCAGTACCAAGTACACAGAGAAAGTTTTAAGATGAACTAAATTAGTTTCAGAAGATAGTTAATAACGTATCTACTGAAGCAACAATAATGTCTAATATCGTCCCCGTATGTACTCTTTATCTTTGCACACCCTTCTTTCCGCCGTCCGCGGTGGCCGTGCGGTTCTGGCGCTGCAGTCCGGAACCGCGGGACTGCTACGGTCGCAGGTTCGACTCTTGCCTCGGGCATGGATGTGTGTGATGTCCTTAGGTTAGTTAGGTTTAAGTTGTTCTAAGTTCTAGGGGACTTATGACCTAAGATGTTGAGTCCCATAGTACTCAGAGCCATTTTTGAACCTTCTTTCCAGCCAGATTTTCCTTATTTCCCAGTGTTGTTAGATGGTGCAGTCTCCTTAAATTTCCTTTCCCCAGAACCCGAAATAAATAAATAAATAAATAAATTTTTTTTTCTGAATTTGGCAACAGTCGTATTTTTGCCGAAGCGTCGATTCCAGAGATGGTCTCCTGTGTCAGGTAGAAATTAATAAAAAGCAGAGAGAAACCTGTGTAGGGGTCTTAAGTAGCTGCAATCGCTTGCCTCTCGAGGGAAGCGGTGGCTGGGGAAATTCTCTTGCTTCGCTTCGGCATATTTGCTCACCTCTTTCCATCGAGCTGTGATGATTACACTACCGTAATCCGATTATCCGAAAAAAGAGTATCCTGTGACCGAAAAAAGGACGGGCTTCAAATGATGCCTTGTCACATCGCAGCGCCTACTACAAAATACGATGAACCTCAATTTATCGTGTACCAAATTGATGAATTACGGCAAAACATCGTTAATCCCTGATGTATATTTCCTTTAGCATTCTATATTGCGCCCATACCTCATCTTGCTCAGATGTAAAACCAGCTTATCTTTAAAACAATTAAAAGATGATCTTGCCATTCACCTGAAGATGACAAGTGTCTGCAAAACATAGATTAAAAACGGAAAAAAATTACAAAGGATAAATTTCCTCTTGTATCTCACATCAACAGTACGCTACATGGGCGAGCCAAGAGAGATAAGGTGGACAAATTAAACAATACGAAGAAAATGTGGAACAATTCAGTATAACTTTTTGTAGTAATAGCAGTTATAACATGTACCTGCTCTTTAGTATGGTGTCCACACTTGCAGTGTCTGAAGACCCGCACATACGACGATTACACCTTTTATCAACCAAAATGTAAATGGCTACTGTGTGACAGAAGATACATTGAGAGCAAGGTGGTAAAACAGCAGTGTAGCGAATTTTCGTAAGGAATAGCAGAACTGCAGCAATAACTATGACAGATGTGATTAATAGCTTTCTAATAGCTTTCTAATTTCTAATAGCATTTTCGAAATGGGACTGAGCGTATTTTGTGCGTTTCTTACGCCATTTTTAGGAATTTAATACTCCGTTATATTGTGGAGTAATCTTTTTCTCACTGCTAATCTGTAGCCATATGCTCATTAAATTTGGTCTTAGAGGTAATCAGTTTGATCAAGTAGTGTTTCACAACATTAAAATGTAATTTGTACATAACTGATGCGACAGAGATCAACAAAATGAAATTGTCGTACAGTGCGATGTTTTGCCTGAATGAGATTAATCCGCAGAATGCATTGTGGATTTTAAAACTAAATTAACAGTGACTCATTATAACGTATTGTTTAGGTTGTATTGGTCTACAGCCTTAATCCTCGCCAGTTCGTTGTAATAATGACAGATGGGAGAAGGGGAATAAACACATCATAAGCTGATTGCTACTAATCAGGAACGCATCCACACACAAAAGAAAGCTCTTAATATCAAATAATCACTGACACGAAATAATAGTACGCCACACGTCTTCGGCACAGGATCGTCTTCGTAATCTTCACTTCTTACTCATTGCGTATTAGAATTTCCCATTTGACTGTTTCGTCAGCGAACATTCGTTGTCAGTTTTGATTGAAATTTTTTTTAACCTCGTTGCTAGTCATTCTGGATCTGTAGTATGTAGGTAATAAAACTTCCACATTCTTCTGTCATCTTCTAATTTTTTTCTAAACTATTAGTCATAATTTCTTTGCTAGTGTTTTGTCTTCCATTCTTCCGTCCATTTTCTCGTTTTGGAACTCTTAAAATTTTTATTTCTTCTCGCTGAATGAACATTTCTTTCTTGTGCCGAGCTGAAAATTAATTACTCACTTCCGTAAAGTAATATTGGGAAAGCAACTGTCTTATAATAATTTATTTGACATTCTCTGTGTATTCAATTCATTCTGCATATAGTTATTACAGTCACAGGGCGAGTCATGATGAATTAACATAGTTTATTTGGTTTAGTTTTCTATCATTCACAAGAAATTTCGTTTACAATTGATGTTTCACGATACGTTTGGTCTCATGAGCTGATACTGTTATTATATTCACCACACTGTGAAATTTACCTATGCTCTTTGTAGGTCAAACATTTATGTAAAAAACATCAGTAAGTGAATACATCAGCTATGAGCCATTCCATGTCTATATAGCGTCATTCATACAAAAACAATTAACATCGGAGATCAACTACATTGTCAACACAGAAAATTATTTACTGGTACTGGTTTTGCTAATTTTATGAATGTCTACCACGACTCCGTTTTCATAATCACTTTTGTTTCGTATTTGAACTACCTGTGTGTCATTGTATTCCATGAAAAACGTACTCACAATCTATGAAAGGGAAGTGTTTCTTCGGCGAAATTCCAAATAAACTTCAGTAAGTTCGCACAAAAGGAATAGTGGTTCAGCAGTGGAACTATCTGGTATAAAATGAATTTGTTTTTCTATATGTTCTATTATTGTTACCTCTCTTCTTGGGAGGACTCTGGGATACAGTTTGCTATAAGCACTAATCACACTTCTTCCTACGTAGTGTTACACTCATCTCTTTACAGCCTTTTTGTACAGTGATATTATTTGTGCCACCTTCCAATTTATCAGCACCATTTTCTGCTATCATATTATAGAGGTGTAACAGCGTTGTTGATTACTTTGCGTTAATTACCTCCAGCCCACAAATTCTCACAGCATTATATGGAAATGAAGTGGATACACTGGAAAATCAGTAGAAAGGAAAAAACCTGGCAGCGCTAAAACTGGCGGCACTTGAAGCGATGACTGAAATAAGTTTGACATAAATTTACGATAACCAGCAAGTGTAAAAAGAAGTGGGAGTAAAATATTCCTACTACAAGTAGATGGAAAACAGTAGACGGATCACATTGCTAATGAATAATTAACTTATCATTGGTGCTGGAAGGACAAAGTTCAACATGTCGCCGATATGGTGATCATTAGCTTGATTGTAAAGTATGTGGACCTCACTGAAGGGGCCACTGCAACATCGGCAGAAAGTGGTTCATGAAAGCTACGGAAAAACTTACTCTGCCGCTCCAGGTAGATATTAGAAGCAATATCCTCCCAAATACGAATCAAATTACGTAGAATTTACACACACTCGCCGCATTAGATTCTGACTAACGCCATGTATCACATAATGCCGACGGCACTGCTTAAGAAAATCTCAACCAACCACAGGAAGGGATGGGGAACCTCCTCGAAGCACTCGAGTAAGCTGGTCGGCAGAAACAGATAATTAAACAGACGCACACAAACCAAGACACAAAGATCGTAATGCAAAACGTGTCTGTGATATCTGAAATGAAGCAATAACGAATGCGGAAAGAAAATGACGAATTATTTTGTACCTTGAAGGAGCGTGTCGAAGTAAGAGAGGCAGCGAAAAGTTAGGATGCGGCGTTCATACATTCATCATTGTGCTCTGGGTGTGGGCCAGGCAGGGGTGCCACAACTTTTTTAACTTCCGCACCTGTGCCATGAATCACTGCGGCGCCTCACATTTTCTTGTTACCTTCAGCTGCTTTACTGCGGGCCCTGTTTCCAACGCAGATACCGTACGCTGAACCGGACGTCGTATCTTCGAGAATATGTCAATCGTAGTCTGTTCCTAGCGTAAGCGTATTACATATTAATAAAGAAAAAAGTTCCCAATATAAGATCACGATTGTTAAGATCATCGCTAGTAATGCTCTCTTGTCGGGTTAATGACTTCTGTAAAATTTATTACATTACCGCTGTCATTAGCCTGGAACTTACAAGTTCCTAATGAAAGTTAATTTTTACTGCACAGTAAAACTTATGGTGAATCAGGACGACAACTGACTATGGTAACAGTCGTAATACATTATTTGTAATAATGAGAACAATATTGAGAAAAAAATAATGGGTTCGATTCCCGGCTGGGTCGGAAATTTTCTCCGCTCAGGGACTGGATGTTATGTTGTCCTAATCATCATCATTTCATCCCCATCGACGCGCAGGTCGCCGAAGTGGCGTCAAATTGAAAGACCTGCACCAGGCGAACGGTCTACCCGACGGGAGGCCCTAGCCACACGACATTTCCATTTATACCGATTTACAGTGCATTATTTGTAAACGAGGTACCTTGCACGCAAAATATATATATATATATATATATATATATATATATATATATATATATGTGTGTGTGTGTGTGTGTGTGTGTGTGTGTGTGTGTGTGTGGGTGGGTGGGTGGGTGGGTGGGTGGGTGGGTGTGAGGAGTGTGGGAGGAAGTTTTCATTGACTTTGGACGTCTGAGTTACGTTATGCTCTGGAATCTGACTTGCCTCTTCCTGCACAGCTGCAGTGCTCCGTATTGAGCAGGGTCTCCATCAACTCATGATTTGTAGATTAGTACCAAGAAATTGTGTGCAGTGTGCAAAAGGGCACTTCTGCTGTAACGCTTTCGGAAATATATTATGCAACCTTGGTTATCACTAAGTGTATGAGGGATAGATCCTGCAGAAGTTTACACTAGACCATGAAACCCGCCGCAAGCGGTTTTAGGCGCTTCAGTCTGGAACCGCGCGGCCGCTACGGCCGCAGGTTCGAATCCTGTCTCGGGCGTGGATGTTTGTGATTTCCTTAGGTTAGTTAGATTTAAGTAGTTCTAAGTTTTAGGGGACTGATGACCTTAGCTGTTAAGTCCCATAGTGTTCAGAGCCACTTTTGAACCAAGAAACCCGTCGGGTGGTCATTTGTCGGGACCTGATGGATCAATAAGCGGCTGAAAGTAACACTTTTCTGAACACCAACGTCATCTGAGATGACACCTAGTGTCACCGCTACACGCTCCATGGAGCGGCGGGCGACATGCAAATTCTCAAGGAAGAAGGTCAACACACAGCTCTTTCAAAACAACATTACTTGTAATGACTTCTGGAAGAGGCACAGTGCGGTTCTGTTGGACATCCACACAAAGCCGCTACCCGATCTGGGAGTACTGGACGACACTGACTAGGCTGAAAGCTGGAATTTCCAGATAGACTGGAAAATAAAATAACTTCAGGACTCATAACACTTTTATGACCGTGATAGTCATCATCAAACATGACTGAATTGTTTTGGTTTAGCCTCTTAAAAATTTCAGCAGTTTCTTTCTTTTTCAGATTTCTGACTGATTTCATGCGGCCTCTCCTGTGAAAAACCTCTTCATCTCAGAGTGACTCTTGCAACTTAGGTGGTCAGTTACTTGCTGGATTTATTTATTTTTATTGTTTTATTTTATTTTTTATTCCAACCTCTGTCTTCCTCTACAGTTTTTGCCCTCTACAGATCCCATGAAAGTCATTCCCCGATGTCTTAACAGATGTCCTTTCGTCGTGTCCCTTCACCTTCTCGTGTTTTCCACATATTCCTATTCACTCCGATTCTGCGCAGAACCTCCTGATTCCTTACCTTATCAGTCAACCACATTTTCAACATTCGTCTGTAGTACCACATCTCAAATGCTCCGATTCACTTCTGTTCTGATTTTCCCGAAGTCCGTACATTCTCAGAAATTTCTTCCTCAAATTAACGCCTATGTCTGATACCAGTCAACTTCTTTCCCACTTTTAGTCGGCTTTTGATGTCCTCCTTGCTCCGTCCGTCCCTGGTTATTTTGCTGCCTAGGTAGTGGAATTCCTTAACTTCACCTTCTTCGTGACCGTCAGTCCTGATGTTAGATTTCCCGCTGTTCTCGTTTCTGTTCCCTTCATTACCTTTGTTTTTCTTCGATTTACTCTCAGTGCATATTTGATACTCATTAGACGGTTCATCATCTTCATTTGTAATTCTCCTTCACTTTCACTTGATGTACAGACTGTGTAAGTAGGCTGTTTATGTTTTCTTTATGTAAGTAGGCTGTTTATGTTTTCTTTATGTAAGTAGACTGTTTAGGTTCTTATATTGGTAACGCCGCCGCCACGTAGCGCTCTCTGTATGAAAATCACTGGCTGTGCTGTGTGCAGTCTGTGGCTAGTTTGCATTGTTGTCTGCCATTGTAGAGCGGCAGCTGGATGTGAACAGCGCGTAGTGTTGCGCAGTTAGAGGTGAGCCGCCAGCAGTGGTGGATGTGAGGAGAGAGATGGCGGAGTTTTGAAATTACATATATTATGACTTGTGATGATATTAAGGTAAATACATTGTTTGTTCTGTATTAAAATCTTTCATTTGCTAACTATCCCTATCAGTAGTTAGTGCCTTCCATAGTTTGAATCTTTTATTTAGCTGGCACTAGTGGTGCTCGCTGTATTGCACTAGTTCGAGTAATGAAGATTTTTGTGAGGTAAGTGATTTCTGAAAGGTGTAGTTTAATGTTACTCAGGGCCATTCTTTTGCAGGGATCTTTGATAGTTAGATTGTGTTGCGCTAAAAATATTGTGTGTCACTTTAGTGAATGTTTGAGTACGTTCAGTTTTGCTCAGCTGTTTGAAAAGCAAATAGTGTAAGAGGTTTATCAGCACAGTCGTGTATAAATTGTTCCAAAGGGGACGTTTCATATGGCGACCCTTTGCCTCGTCCCTTAGTTTAGCATCTGAGCTCAGTAGATTTAAGTTAGCTTAAAAGGGGGTAGACTATATAAGAAACTAACTATGATGACTTGGAAGAAATGTATTGAGAAGCTATATGAAAATGGTTTGGGCAAAAAAAAATTTTTTTGACAGAGGATGTGAACAGAATACAGAAGGCAGGCTTAGGTAGGACTTTTCGGTATAATGATGAATGAAGGGAGATCTCCAAGAAGCAAAGAAAGTTTTGTTTGCAAAATACTGCAATGAAACGAACCCTGTCCTTTCCTTTTGTGTTATCCCACTATGTGTTTGGGTACCCATGTGTAATTATGTTCTTCCTGTCTTTATATGTTTATCTGATAAGACTTATGTTGTAGAATTTTTCTAATACTCCGCTACATGAACTATGATGAGGAATACTGTTATCCTCAAATATAATTTGCATTAATAATATGTTATTTACCTTGTAAAGATGCTTAGACATTATTTGTTCTGTTTTGTTTTAATGCTCGTGTGTAAAGTTGATGTTTCAAAAGTTATTCTGATCGTTTATGTATTTACTTATGTCATAATTCCTGTAACACTGATGAATATGTTATTTCGATTCTTTTGTAAAGCTTGTACTACAAATGTTATCTGTATTATCTGTATTGTTATGTTCTTTAATGTTGTATTTTGTACCTTTGTTATTGTATTTTTATGTTATAAAATTGTAACTGACACCAGTTCATCATATCATTAACTTGTAAGCATTCATTTCACTGCACACTTTTCTGTTGGTCATACTATATGGACACTATGTGAGAAGTTGGGACTGTTAGTGTTTGCACGTGTGTTACTAATTCAGCAAGGGACTGGATAACAGCATTGCTGGTTCTAAGGACAATTCCAAAAAGTTTGTGAGTGCACAAGTGTTGGTTATGGACTTGCTATATTAACTGCAAGACTCTTCAACGGTGATTGTGCACCCGCACAGTCACAACAGATGGCTGCTGGCCATCTCTACAAGGACTACAGTGGGTCTACACCTTTGCTGACTCACCAATACCGTAATCTCTACAAGGACTGCAGTGGGTCAACACTTCTGGTGACTCACCAATACCGTAATCTCTACCAGGACTACAGTGGGTCTACTCTGTGATGACATACCTACCAATCTTCTTCAAAACGTCGAATGACTCTGCTGTGGGTTTGCTCTGTTGTGGCCCATTACCTGTCAGCATGTCAAGAGTCAGCACTGTCTTTCCGTTGGAAGGACAACACTACTTCTTCAAGACTGCACGGAAATCCACTACTTCTGTGTGCAATTTCTTTTACTAATGAGAAGCTGTAATTACTATTATGATGAATGATCAGGACTATCTTTATGGACTGTGAGAAAATTTTAGCTTTTGACCAACATTGTATCAATAAGTGTGTGCATTTTATATCTTTGTTACTGTAATTGTAAAAATTTTTTTCAAATCTGTATTGGCCAGTGCCCAACACCATTTGTAAAAAAATTTTGTGGGGAGCATGGGGGCTATGTAAGTAGGCTGTTTATGTTTTCTTTATGTAAGTAGGCTGTTTAGGTTCTTATATTGGTAGCGCCGCCGCCACGTAGCGCTCTCTGTATGAAAATCACTGGCTGTGCTGTGTGCAGTCTGTGGCTAGTTTGCATTGTTGTCTGCTATTGTAGTGTTGGGCAGCTGGATGTTAACAGCACGTAGCGTTGCGGCAGTGGTGGATGTGAGGAGAGAGATGGCGGAGTTTTGAAATTACATATATTATGACTTGTGATGATATTAAGGTAAATACATTGTTTGTTCTCTATTAATATCTTTCATTTGCTAACTATCCCTATCAGTAGTTACTGCCTTCCGTAGTCTGAATCTTTTATTTAGCTGGCAGTAGTGGTGCTCGCTGTATTGCACTAGTTCGAGTAATGAAGATTTTTGTGAGGTAAGTGATTTCTGAAAGGTGTAGTTTAATGTTACTCAGGGCCATTCTTTTGCAGGGATCTTTGATAGTCAGATTGTGTTGCGCTAAAAATATTGTGTGTCACTTTAGTGAATGTTTGAGTACGTTCAGTTTTGCTCAGCTGTTTGAAAAGCAAATAGTGTAAGAGGTTTATCAGCACAGTCGTGTATAAATTGTTCCAAAGGGGACGTTTCAACTGAACATGAGGACCGAAAGACTACATCCCCGTCTTACACCCTTTTCAATCCGAGCACTTCGTTCTTGGCCGTCCACTCTTATTATTCCATCCTGGCTCTTGTACACGTTGTATATTACCCGTCTCTTCCTATAACTTACCCCTATTTTTCTCAGAATTTCGAACCTCTTGCAATGTTTTACACTGTCCAACGCTTTTTCCAGGTTGATAAATCCTATGAACGTTTCTTGATTTTTCTTTATTCTTTCTTCCACTATCAACCACAACAGCATAATTGTTTCTATGATGCCTTTACCGTTCCTAAGGCCCAACTGATCGTCGTCTAACACATCCTCAGTTTTATTTTCCATTCTTCCGTATATTATGCTTGTAAGTAACTTGGATGCATGAGCCGTAAAGCTGATTGTGTGATAACTCTCACACTTGTTAGCCTTTGTAGACCTCAGAATTGTGTGGATGATCCTTTTTCGAAACTCAGATGGTATGTCGCCAGAGTCACACATTCTATCCCTTCCGCCTTATTTGGTCTTAAATCCTCCAAATCTCTTTTAAATTCTGATTCTAATACTGGATCCCCCATCTTTTCTAAATCGAACCCTGTTTCTTCTTAAAGCACATCAGACAAATCTTCACTCTCGTGGAGGCCTTCAGTGAACTCTCTCCACCTATTCGCTCTCTTCTCTGCATTTAAGAGCTTAATTACTGTTGCGCTCTTAATGTTAGCAGCCTTATCCTTAACTTAAAGGAAGTTGATTTGACTTTCCTACATGCTGAGACAATCTTTCCGACAATCTTTTCATTTTCGTTTTCTTCACATTTTTCACGTAGCTATTTCATCTTAGATTCCCTGCACTTCCTATTGATTTCATTCCCCAGCGACTTGTATTTCTGTATTCCTGAGTATCCCAGAACATTTTTGTACTTCCTCCTTTCATCGATCAGTTGATGTATTTCTCCTGTTACCCATGGTTTTTACCCAGTCAACTTCTTGTTAGCTATGTTTTTCTTTCCAACTTCCTTGATTGCCATTTCTAGAGATGTCCATTCCTCCTCAACTGTACTGCCAACTGAGCTGTTCTCATGGTTGTATATATAGCCTTAGAGAACTCCAAGTTTATCTTGTCATTCCTTAGTAAACCTGCAGCCCTCTTCTTTGCGTATATATTCTTCCCCACTGATGTCTTAGACTTCAACCTACTCTTCATCACTACCACATTGTGATCTGAGTCTATATCTGCTCATGGATACACCTTACAATCTAGTCTCTGATTTCGGAATCTCTGTCTGACGACGATGTTATCTAACAGAAATCTTTCCATATCACCCGGCGTTTTGCAAATGTACACTTTGTAATCAAAATTATCCGGACATCTGGCTGAAAACTACTTAAAAGTTTATTGTGTCCTTTATCGGTAATGGTGGAATTTAATATGGTGTTGGGCCACCCATAGCCTCGAAGATAGCTTCCACTCTCGCAGGCTTATGTTCAGTCAGGTGCTGGAAGGTTTCTTGTGGAATGGCAGTCCAGTCTTCACGAGTGCTGCATTGAGGAGAGGTCGGTCGGTGAGGCCTGGTACGAAGTCGGCGTTCCAAAACATCCGAAAGGTGTACTATAGGAGTCAGGTCAGGACTCTGTGAAGGGCACTCCATTACAGGGATGTTACTGTCGTGTAACTAATCCCCCACAGGCCGTGCATTATCAAGAGGTGTTCGATTATGTTGAAAGATGCAATCGCCATCCCCGAATTGCTCTTCAACAGTGGGAACCCAGAATGTACTTAAAACATCAGTGTAGGCCTGTGCTGCGATAGTGCCACGCAAAACAACAAGGGGTGCAAACCTGCTCTATGGAAAAGACGACCACACAATAACACCACCGCCTCCCAATTTTACTGTTGGCTCTACATAGGCTGGCAGATGATGTTCACCTTGCATTCGCCATATCCACACCCAACCATCGGATCGCCACATTGTGTACCGTGATTCGTCACTGCACACAACTTTTTTCCACTGTTCAATCGTCCTATGTTTACGCTCCTTACACCAAACGAGGGGTCGTTTGGCATTTACTGGTGTGATGTGTGGCTTAAGAGCAACCGCTCGACCATGAAATCCAAGTTTTCTCACCTCCCGCCTGTCATAGTACTTGCAGTGGATGTTGATTCAGTTTGTACTTTCTGTGTGACGTATGACGCAAGTGAGACCCTATCACCTGAATTCCGCGGAGCCCCCCATTCTGCTCTCTCAAGATGTTTAATGACTACTGAGGTCGCTGATATGGAGTGCCTGCAGCAGGTGGCAGCACGATGCACCTAATATGAAAAATATATATTTTTGGGGGCGTCCGGATACTTTTGACCACATTGTGTACCTCATCTTCTTTTGATTTTTGAACCGAGTATTCGCTATTATTAGCTGAAGTTTTTTGCGGAACTCAGTCTTTCTCTCATTCCTTGTCCCAAGCCCCTCTTCCCCTCTTAGCTTTTCTTCTGCTACTTCCCCTACAGCTGCATTCCAGTCCCCCATGACTATTAGACTTTCAACTTCCTTTATGTACTGTATTACCCTTTTAATATCCTTATATACATCATCTACTTCTTCATATTCAGCTTGCAAGGTAGGCATGATTACCTGAACTATCGTTGTCGGTGTTGGTTTGCCGTTGAATCGGATGAGAACTATCCTATCACTGAACTGTTCACAGTAACACTCTCTGTGCCCTACCTTCCTATCAATAACTAATCCTTCTCTCGCTACATTTTCTACTGGTATTGATTTTAACCTATACTCATTGACCAGAAAACCTTGTCTTCTTTCTGTTTCACTTCTCTGAGCCTTTGCATTCCCCGTTTCAAATTTTCTAGCTTTCCTACCTCGATCAAGCGTCTGTCATTCCACTCTCCGCCTCGCAGAACGTTGATTATTGTATCTTTTCTCATGGTCATCTCCCCTTTGGCAGTCCGCTCCCGGATACCTGAATGGGGGCTATTCCTGTAACTTCTTCGGTTACACATGTTCTGTGGATACATGATATGTGCGTTAAATGTAGTGGTTTCCGTTGCTTTCAGTATCCTCATCACGTTGATCATTGTTGATTCTTCCGCCTTTAGGGATAGTCTACCATCCCAAGGACAAGAGAGTCCCATGAACCTTTGCCCGCTCTTCCGCCCTTTTTGCCAAGGCCGTTGGCAGAATGAGGGTGACTTCTTATGCCGGAAGTCTTCGGCTGGCAATGTTGTTTATTAATCACAGTTTAAGGGGTGACGAAATTCGAAACAAGGTCCGAGGATATTATGATAACCAGTGACGTTATCCGAAGACCACGGGTGCAGGTTTTTCATTTATTATCGTTTGTGAAAAATGGAGTAAGTAGTCTAAATTTTCCAGACTCAGTTGCTGTCGACAGAGCTGTGAGAGTGTGGTTAGTTTAAGATTCATGACGTTTTAATGTACACGACACGCATTGTCTTTTTCATCGTTGTAATTGGATAATGAATGATGGCGACTATTTGGACATATGGTTGTATAGAGTTGAAATCGTGAGCTGTTCAACTGTGTTACTCTACTTTTTGTATTTATTGCAGTTTCCAAGAAAATAAATCAGGAACCAGTTTCAGAATAACTCTCAGTGGGTACTTAGTCATATAATGCTGGTTTCATAACAAACTTAACTGCTGCCTCTGATTCCTTTTTTCTATTTACTGCTATTGCTACTTCACGAATGGCCATGGGCTCGATGTATGCATGAATGACCATGTGCAAACTCCATATGTGCATTCAGACGTGAGCACACCGTCATGGTTAATGTGCATTTGGGTACTTAATCATGAAGACTGGTCACTAAATAGGCAATTTGCTAGAGCAACTGTCTTCACTTGCAGCCAGCATTCAATAGTGCCCTATGGGTGAAGTCCATTCAAATTTTCAATAAGTCAGATATATAGGTATTAGAATAGAACAGACTAACTTTCTCTAGATTATCCCAAACAGGATGTATTATATTCACACAAGCGCGAAAGCAGCTTCACTTGAACTCTATCACGTACTCCATTATTATGAGAATGAAACTTTGCACCGATAAATTGAAAGCAAGACGTTACAAACGTATCCATCGGAAATGGTCTGTGACAGCTGTAATGCCTTGCTGTAAAGCGCAGAAATACAAGTGTGCATGTATCACAAATTATAGTTTTACATAAAAGAGACGACGAGAAAATGGAAACAGGAATGGTGGAATTCTAGAAGAATCATTATCTGAGTCAGGAAAAGCATTTTTATTTACAGAACTTCCAATAAAAAATTGATGTGACAAAATTTAGACCCTGGTGGATAGTTTCTATCGACTAACACTGTTCGGTCATACACATATTCACACATCGGTTTCAGTGACTATATGAAACTGTATGAACTAAGTGTTCAGATATGTAACCAAACACTGAGAGTATTCCATCACTCATACGCAGTGCAGGATAACATGATATTGTGGTACCACTTTTTTTTAACTTAATAAATAATCCTGTACTCAAATTCGACTACCAAATAAATTCAAATTAATAGTGATGCATTACAGTACGGATATAACATACACCAATGATTGCAATTCTGGTAAGCAGTTCATTCCATTTCCATGAAGGATATATGTAACGTTTTTCTTAAGCTGGGTGTGCTGGTTCACTATGGGAGTTGGAGTACCTGAGGGACACATCTGGAAGAGGATCGTAAAACTGTTCCTTGTTGAAACTCAGAATCCAAGCCACTTACACACCGAAGAGACGGGCGCTGTCAGAGAATGTATCCAATGTTCAGAGCATAGCTTCGCAGAGGGGTCCGCCGCTCGTGGTCTCGCGGTAGCGTTCTCGCTTCCCGAGCACGGGGTCCCGGGTTCGATTCCCGGCGGGGTCAGGGATTTTCACCTGCCTCGAGATGACTGGGTGTTTGTGTTGTCCTCATCATTTCATCATCATCCAGGAAAGTGGCGAAATTGGACTGAGCAAGGATTGGGTAATTGTCCGGGCGCTGATAACCACGCAGTTGAGCGCCCCACAAACCAAACATCATCATCATCATCATTCGCAGAGGGAAGGGGGCGGCATTGGCTGTAAACCTTTATCGTGAGAAGCAATGTAAGGAACGCTTTCTAAAAAGATAAAGATCTACAACTGGATGGAAAAACAGGAGGCACTCAAAGCCAGAAGAATCTGTTGGACCCAAAGAGGTCAGAAGCATCTGATGTTTAAATTTTGTAAGGGAGCCCTGATACGGTTCACCAGAATTGTTTTTGTAGTGAAGACAAAGACACGCGAGTGTGTACGTGCAGCTAATATCCATTGGCTGAAATATGAAACCATCCTGATAGTGGAAGACAATTATCAAGGAGAATCGGCAAACAGCCGTATGTTTTGAAACGTTATTTTATTTAGATAACAAGTTTCGGCCTCTCAATAATGCCATCTTCAGGCCCCATATGTACTTCATGTATACACATTCAAACGTTCGTTATTCGAGTGTTTCCTTCGAAGACATGACAATATTCAAATAAATAATTCATAATATACAGATACTTAAGGCTACAATATGCTAGTATCGATACATCTTATTGTCCATGCATGTAGTGCATACGGGGCCTGAAAATGGAACTTTTGAGATGCTGAAACTGGTTGGCTAAGCAAAATAGCTTCTCAACATGTGCGGCTATTTGGCGATTCTCCATGGTAAATATTTGACCGGCCGCTGTACGGCATCGACAGTGGATCAACGGAGATAGAATTTTAGCTTTCCGACACGCTCTAAGACAGAAATAAGTATTTCTGTTTAGTCACCGCAGATTCATTAGGGGAAGGGAAATTGTTGCTATTTTCATACATTTGTCATTGGTCGTAGCTCGAATGGTCTAAAGCAACTGACTGACGAGGATCTTGTGCTGGGAGAACCAGTAAAATTTTGATAAGGAGAGCAAACAGACACTTTGTCTTGGATCATCAAAGGGAGAAAAGTCTTCACCTTAGAAGTGTTGAGAGGGGGCTTCATTGTAGAGGGCTTCATCGTAGATGCCCAAGCTGAATTTATAATTCTCAGCTACCAATGCGGCCGTCATCTGCACTTGAGTTTCAGAACGATGAAATGCATGAACACTGTTTGCATACGTCATGACGAAGTCGTTTGTTTAAAGTTAAAGTTTAGATTTTTTAAATTTATTCACACAGTCAGCTAGCTGAACTCAATACACACTAAGACATGGGATATCTCCCTCATATGCAATTTTCTGGATCTTTTCTCTAATCAATTGACTAATTCAGCACTCATTGGAGATTTATGTGGTCTTAACTAATCATTTTAATTTCAGTTCCACTCCCTGAGCCGTGTACGTTTAACGATGCGTTTGAAACTTCGTGCGTTTTATAATTATTTGTTATGCATACTCTGAGACTGGGATCAAGGTAATGCATCTTAGTAATAAGCAGGATTCTATTGTGACCTTTAGTATCATTCCACTGTTTGATGAAACTGTTTCTCATTATCTTTAAGCGAACTATGTAATCACATCTCATATTTAATTAGGCCACCTCTGTTTAAATTCAGATGTTCAATAGTTTCCGTTTCAAAACTTTATCTTAACATTTCAAATAGTCTAATGGGACGCGGTCTGTTCACAGTATATGACACCGCGTTCATATCTTCTTAGGACCACAGATTGCAGTATCAGTATCACAATGATCACAAAAAATACAACGAACTGAAAGAAATAAAGCTCGTACGTATAAAGATGACTTTGAATGGAACTATACTGGTTAGAATCATCGTCAACAACAGGTACAGAAAGCAGCACATTCAAAGTGCACAAGCCATAAAATGGTCTGAGTTTGAGATACACAAAGCACAATAAGATTTCTTTAAAAAAAATACGTAGCTTAGCTTGATTGACGATAGTTACACATCTTGTGACAACATAGTGCGGACTGCGTTGTGCAACCTACGACCGGTCCTTTTGGGAAACTATGCCAGAATGTTTCCTGCTTGGAATCAGGGAATTATGTCTCTTACGTCACATCATCTGACCTATAGCAGGGCAGAGAATTTCCATCAAATTGTTCGGCGTTACTCTCCTTCCCCGTCTTCCGAGCAAGTATGCTGCAAGTTAACAATGAAGCAATGTGTGAGCAATCCATAGCCAATGTGCTGTGGCATTCGATTACAGCAAAGCAGACATATGTGTGTATTGTGTAGCGATGACGTGTCTCTGCAAGGCAATCATACCTCGCGATTGCACCCTTTCTGATGACGAAACTTCAAGTTTAGGAGATTTTTTTCGAAGGAAAAGTCTTGTCTATCTCTGTTACAGAAATACTCTAGTTTCCGTGGACGCTGATATATTATTTGTTTAGCTCTTTTACGCGTTTGTCGTTGCGTCATTTTATCCATTTGTATTGGATTATACCGTCACGTTTATTAGGTAGCATTGTGGCTACTGTATCGCTGAAATGCCCAGGTAGTGATGAAATAAACCCACTAATGACCTGACTCGCATCCGTATTTAACCTGCTCGATTCGCCAGTCGGATCTCCAGCAGCCGTAGCACAGATGTACACAAGAAAAAAAAAAAAAAGAAGACATGTTCCACATCCACGAAGATCTCCTCAGCATGGATCTATGGAACGAAAAACTAATCTAATCTAATCCAAACCGAACGATAAAATTTTAATTACTGCAGCCGGAAGGAGACGATACAGATATACAGATGCTAAAATGGAACATATTTATAGGCACCGATCCAAATAAGCAACAAAATATTTCCTTCAAATTCCATACAGAAGACTGAGGTGCGAACACGTTACATCGTACACAATTACTTACAAATGTAGTTTCTTCTCTTTCAATGAGACGTAATTGTGCGAAATGCTAGAAATTAAAGAAAAGTTAGTCGTAAAAGATGAACCGTTGGTTCATTATTGTGGTGTAAGTGACATCACCGTCCTGGTTTTCAGCACATCCAGTACAATGAAGACAAAACTGCGGCTGGCTCACGATACAAGGATAATGTAAAGAGCAAACTAGATTAGGCAATAGAATGTTTCTCACAAAAAGATGTCTGCTAGCATAAATTACAGAAACTAGTTTGGGAAGCTCTGGGGACGTATGAATCGTTGGTTGATTTGGGGGAGGGTGGCAAACAGCGAGGTCATCGGTCCCAACAGACTAGGCAAGGATTGGGAATGAAGTTGGCGGTGCCTTTTCAAGGAAACCGTCCAGGCATTTGTCTGAAGCGATATAGGGAAATCACGGGAAACCTAGATCAGGTTCAACCGTCGTCCTCCCGATCGCGAGTCCAGTGTGCTAACCACTGCGCCACCTCCCTCTGTCTGAGAAAGTATGTCTGCAATGGTTGCATGGTATTGTGTCACAGACTGTGGAAAAGAAAACAAGATTTCAGGTATGGTTGCACAGAAGAATATCGAAAATTTTGTAATCACCCAATAGAAGAAGGCCCTATATTACAGCACACCTGTTAATAAATTAGAAAGTAATATCCTCGGTAGCCGATGGAGATACTGAGGGCTAAACACGCGGCGGGAGCCAAAGGTTAGAACATATACTACTGAAGACGTTTTGTTTACGAGACGAAAAATAATCTGTTTTCCCACCGGCTCAAGGCCTTTGGGGGCTGGGTAAGAATTATGGAGAAAGAGACAAGGAAAGTAATAAATGATAATGAAGTAAGTAATACATGATATACCGAGCGAGGTGGCGCAGTGGTTAGCACACTGGACTCGCATTCGGGAGGACGACGGTTCAATCCCCCTCCGACCATTCTGATTTAGGTTTTTCGTGATTTCCCTAAATCGCTCCAGGCAAAACCCGGGATGGTTCCTTTGAAAGAGCATGACAGACTTCCTTCACTATCCTTCCCTAATCCGATGAGACCGATGACCTCGCAGTCTGGTCTCTTCCCCCAAACAATCCAACCCAAGCAATACATGACATAGGCTACAAAAACATTCATCGTGAATCGGTATACCTATTGATGAAAACTGTATAAAAACCCCTATAGTAAATCCTGAGATAAATCTTCACTTACGGAGAGAAGAACGCGGCGGGAGACTAATTTAGTAATAAGGATTCTTAAAAATATTAACTGTAACGGTATCAAGGTGTGTATAAATTACCACCTCAGCATAAGATCATAATAACCTTAAAACTGCGGTAGATACTAACAAACAGTTTTCAACAAGTGATACGACAACTCAGAATGCTTTTTACCTTCTAGGAGACAGAATTTTAACGCAAAACGTAACTTGAGAACAGATAAAACGTGGACGCCAGACGAGAAAGCTCAGTGTGTGGTCTGGTTCATACAGACGACATCCGATACCCAAATCCAACGAAACTTTCGGACACCGCATGGAAGGCAATCCACCGTCCCTACCAACTATTGGGGCTTGCCATTCGTCATTTATGGAAACAGGTAGTGTTATCCTTAAAAATGGCGCGGGTCGCCCATCTGTTCCAGACGCCAACTTGGACAAGCTGTGGTAGGCGTTTGCAAGGAATCCGGCAAAATCCCTGCATACGGCGGCTAGAGAGTTAGGAACTAGACGATCAACAGTGCAAAATGTCTTGCATAAGAGTTAGCGATCGTGGAGGTGTAGCGCCTGCAACATTCACGGCTACCATCTACTGTCATCGTGTGGGCCTGAAGATGGTCTAAAACAGACCGAAACCGATAACATAATATAAATAAGTTTATTGCTGTTGTGACTGTGTACATTCAATTGTAAATACTAAATAAACCGCCGTACTCCTGAGAGACACGTTCTCAAAAATTATGTTGCGTAAGAGCTTGTGGGTTTATCTGTACAAGCTGCTGCTCCTCAGGCATTAAAGCCTACTGACAAATCTCAGTTCGACCATTTTGTGGTGGATATGCTAGGTAAAACTGAAGCAAACAACGAGCTTTTGGAAGAGATTTGTTTCTCCGAAGAGATAACGTTTCATGTATCCGAAAAAGTGAACCGTCACAGCTTTCGTGCATGGGATTCGCAGCATCCTCATGTTACTCAGGAACGGAAAGAGTTCAAACGACAATGTCTGTTGCGGAGTGATGCACAACTGCATCGTTGGCGTATTCTCATTGATCGAATCTGCCGTCAACAGTAGTCTTTTCTGGACATGTTACAAGACTTTCTGTGCCACAATTGTAGCACCTGTAAACTGATGTGGTATTCCAGTAGGTTGGGGCACTACCCTACTGGTCCCAAATGCACATCAGTTCCTAGATGAAAACTTTCCGGAAAGGTGGATCGGACGAGATGGTCCAATTCGATGGCAGCCTTGATCCCCTGACCTCGCACAACTGGATTTCCTTCTGTGGGGTTTTCTAACGGATATGATGTACCAGACGAAGGTTAAAGATCTACAGGACCTGAAGGCACGCACTCGCAATGCATTTGAACACACCTCCGAGAATTGTAAGTGGAGAGAGGTGGAATTCCGACTAGGCGTTATCCGCGCCACTAAAAGTAGACAAACTCATGAATATAAATGAGGAACAAAACCTTTATGACTTACCACATGTTGTAAAGCGTTTCTTCAAATTTTGTATTGTTTTAAGGGTATTAAAGTTTTAAGTTGTACAGGTAATTCATGGACTTACTTTATAGCTTCGAGCCAGGCGCTTGTTGAAAAAAAGTCGAGTGAATAAAGTTTGCATCCTGTGAACCCAGAGACATTTAATTTCTGTGTCGACGAAGCAACACAGTCGTCTCAGTGAATGCGAACTTCGACATAGCGTTGCCTTCCTGCCGGCGGACCACCTGGTGAGAAGACTAAATGTCGCATCCTGGGTTGCGCTACACACAGCTCTGCAGGCAGGCTGCCGGGTCAGCGGCGAAGAATGGCGTTTGACAATGGGGCGCCTGCCTGAAGAATTTTTTAATTAGTCTACTTACTTTGAAAGACACGATTATTCTGTGACCGTACAGAGTACGCAGCACGGGCAGAATATGTGATGAACTCCCTCGTCTAACTAGGAGCACGGTTGCGTGCATTAATAAAAACTTAGTTTTGTGCAAAGTCTGTTATCAAAGAATGTTAATTTCTTTCCCCTCTCTCCTTTTCATCTTTCGTAGAACGAGAAACATGCAACATACAAGTAATTACTGTTAGTAATATAACGATCCGGTTTGCTTTTACTTTGTTACTTGTAAGTAATATGGATCCTTAAAAGTATTTTTTTTTGTAACTGTCTACTATCAAATTGTCACAATTGTTAACAAGCATCGTTCACTTATTAATCATCTTCAGATCAGAAGAAAAGTTTTGTAAAACAACGCAGCTGTAATAGACGATAACAGCGCTGTACCAGAATGAATTTAATTCTCATTTATAATCTATAAAGACCTTGTAATTCGCTGCACTATTAGTGAGATCCTGACCGATTTCATTCCCAAAATGGCTGAGAGGAAAGTGACTGTCTGTATGCTTCTGTATGCGCTTTAATATCTTCCATCATATTCCCATAGCCATACGGGGTGGGCAGTCTAAAGGTCCCGAATGCGCGTCTCTGAATTCGATGCATGCCGAGATGTTTCCATGCGAATAGACGTGCAACTATTGAGTAAATGACCGCCCAGATGAACCATTATCTCAAAGACCGTTCAGTGAACGTTGCGGTGTAAGAACCTCTGCGGCAGGTGCCTGATTTATGCACCCTTGCTGACTGCTGATCATTGATAAAGATCTACAACTGGATGGGAAAACACGAGACACTCATAGCCAGATGAATCTGTGGGACCCAAAAGAGGTCAGAAGCATCTGATGTTGAAATTTTGTAAGGGAGCCCTGATACGATTTACTAAAATTGTTTTTGTAGTGTGTACGTGCAGGTACTATCCATTGGCTGAAATATGAAACCATTCTGATAGTGGGAGACAATTACCAAGGAAAATCGCCAAACAGCCGTATGTTCTGAGAAGTTATTTTACTTAGATGACAAGTTTCGGTCTCTCAATAATGCCATCTTCAGGCCCCCATATGTACTTCACGTATACACAATCAAACGTTCATTATTCGAGCGTTCCCTTCGAACATGACCGCCCAGATGAACCATTATCTCAAAGACCGTTCAGTGAACGTTGCGGTGTAAGAACCTCTGCAGCAGGTGCCTGATTTATGCACTCTTGCTGACTGCTGATCATTGGCGACGAAGTATGGAATTCGCACATCAGTGCTTCACATGGACGTCCACTGTGTGGAGACAGCAGCCTTCTCAGATGAATCATGTTTTATGCTCCATCCCACAGTCGGCGGTACTGCGTGAGACGTGTAAGAACACCCTGCAATCAGGAGGGAGGGTTATGGCTTGGGTAATATTTCCGTGGCTTCCCCTGGGTTATCCCTTCATTTTGGAAGACAATGCATCAGCACAAGTATGCTTATATCCTTGGGGACCATGTCTACCCCTACGTGCAGACTGTTATTCCTCGACACGATGGCATCTGCTAGCAGGACAATGCATCGTGTCACACGGCTCCCAGTGTACGTGAGCTTTTCAGCGTCCAACAGGATGAATTTACCACACTCCTCTGGTCACAAAATTCCCCGGATTTAGCCCCAGTTGAGAATCTGCGGGACCATCTCGATCGGACTCTTCGCGCCTCGGATCCGCAACCGACAAACGTAGCGCAGCTGGCCAGCCGGCCGCAGTGGCCGAGCGGTTCTAGGCGCTTCAGTCCGGAACCGCGCGATTGCTACGGCTGCAGGTTGGAATCCTGCCTCGGGCTTGGATGTGTGTGATGTTCTTAGGTTAGTTAGGTTTAAGTAGTTCTAAGTTCTAGGGGACTGATGACCTCAGATGTTAAGTCCCACAGCGATCAGAGCCATTTTGAGCAGCTGGCCACGTCACTGGAGTCGGCATGGCTCCACGTCCCTGTCGATATCTTCCAGAATTTCTTCCTGCAAAATGTGATAATTCAAGCTTTTAATGGTGTTCACATTAATGTTACTCGACTGTGCATGTAAGGAGCCCGGATCCGCATTCGGACTCAGTTTAACCTAAACTGCGTGCAGTGTTTGACTGATATCTCATTTTAACTTAGCGTAATGCGGTGCTACATTAGACAAACGGCATTGCTTGTAATCCGTTCATTTCCTCTGTGTTGAAGTTATGCTTTAACATACAAAATCTTTCGATTTTGTGGTATGCGTGGCTTGGCACTACATTTACGAGATGCGACATATTCGCAATAAGGTTCCACAGCGATCGAGGAAATATTTATTTTATTGTGAATCCATTCACGGACTAGAGAAGTTTATTAACCAGGTACTTAATTTTGGTCAACGGTGACCACTTTCAGACCTGCGTAAACCCTATATGCTACGCATTTAGTGTCATTGCTTATACAGGGTGGTCCATTGATAGTTACCAGGCCAAATATCTCACGAAATAAGCGTCAAACGAAAAAACTACAAAAAGCGAAACAGGTCTGTCTTGAAGGGGGAAACCAGACGGAGCTATGGTTGGCCCGCTATAGGTCAAACGGATATCAACTGCGTTTTTTAAATTAGGTACCCCCATTTTTTATTATATATTCGTGTTGTACGTAAAGAAATATGAATCTTTTGGTTCGACCACTTTTTTCGCTTTGTGATAGATGGCGCTGTAATGGTCACAAACATGTAAGTACGTGGTATCACGTAACATTCTTCCAGTGCGGACGGTATTTGCTTCGTGATACATTACCCGTGTTAAAATGGGCCGTTTACCAAATGCGGAAAAGGTCGATATCGTGTTGATGTACGGCTATTGTGATCAAAATGTCCAACGGGCGTGTGCTATGTATGCTGCTCGGTATCCTGGACGACATCATCCAAGTGTCCGGACCGTTCGCTTGATAATTACGTTATTTAAAGAAACAGGAAGTGTTCAGCCACATGTGGAACATCAACCACGGCCTGCAACAAGTGATGATGCCGAAGTGGGTGTTTTAGCTGCTTTAGCTAATCCGCTCATCAGTAGCAGAAAAATTGCGCGAGAATCGGGAATCTCAAAAACGTCGGTGATGAGAATGCTACATCAACATCGACTGCACCCGTACCATATTTCTATGCACCAAGAATGGCATGGCGACGACTTTGAACGTCGTGTACAGTTCTGCCACTGGGCACAAGAGAAATTACGGCACGATGACAGATTTTTTGCACGTTCTCTATTTAGCGACGAAGCGTCATTCACCAACAGCGGCAACGTAAACCTGCATAATATGCACTATTGGGCAACGGAAAATCCACGATGGCTGCGACAAGTGGAACATCAGCGACCTTGGCGGGTTAATGTATGGTGCGGCATTATAGGAGGAAGGGTAATTGGCACCCATTTTATCTATGTCAATCTAAATGGTGCAATGTATGCTGATTTCCTACGTAATGTTCTACCGATATCACTACAAGATGTTTCACTGCATGACAGAATGGCGATGTACTTCCTACATGATGGATGTCCGGCACATAGCTCGCGTGCGGTTGAAGCGGTATTGAATACCATATTTCATGACAGGTGGATTAGTAGTCGAAGCACGTTCACCGGATCTGACGTCCCCGGATTTCTTTCTGTGGGGAAAGTTGAAGGATATTTGGTATCGTGATCCACCGACAACGCTTGACAACATGCGTGAGCGCATTGTCAATGCATGTGCGAACACTACGGAAGGCGAGCTACTCGCTGTTGAGAGGAATGTCGTTACACGTATTGCGAAATGCACTGAGGTTGACAGACACCATTTTGAGCATTTATTGCATTAATGTGGTGTTTACAGATAATCACGCTGTAACAGCATGCGTTCTCAGAAATGATAGGTTCACAAAGGTACATGCATCACATTGGAACAACGGAAATAAAATGTTCAAACGTACCTACGTTCTGTATTTTAATTTAAAAACCTACCTGTTCGTCTAAAGTTGCGAGTCATATGTTTGTGATTATTACAGCGCCATCTATCACAAAGCGAAAAAAGTGGTCCAACTAAAACATTCATATTTCTTTACGTACTACACGAATATGTAATGAAAATGGGGGATCCTATTGAAAAATACACAGTTGATATCCGTTTGAGCTATGGCAGCGTCATCTAGCGGGCCAACCATAGCGCCATCTGGTTTCCCCCTTCAAGCTAGACAAGTTTCGTTCTTTGCAGTTTTTTCGTTTGACGCCTATTTCGTGAGATATTTGGCCCGGTCACGATCAATGGACCACCCTGTATATAACGGGCAATCAGAAAGTTTCTTTTTGGGCACGGCTCTGCAGTGTATATGCAAAGTAGCGCGACTCCGATGCAGTTGTATAAGCACCGACACGTAGGCCAGGGATTAGTGTGGCACTTGTTTCTTTCTGACATGCGTGCGGTAAATGCGAAAACGTGAACCACTGTAACATTACTACCAAAATCGTTCAAACAGGACCAAAATGGTTCTACTTTTCCCTTGTCTGCCATAGGACAAACACCGTTAGACATTCACCGGTGAATGAAGTATGTATACAGAGCAGCATGTTTGTCAAAAACCACCATTGTGGAATGGTGCTTCATGACAACGCACGTCCCTGTATAAGAAATGTCGTAACTCAGAAGTTACGCCAACTCAGGTGGGAGAGACTCGAGCATCCGCCATACAGTCCTGATCCCCAAGCGATGACGCTTTCGGTCCCTTTAAAAAGGCCTTCAGCGATCGGCGATTCGTGTCAGACAAAAATGTGCAGCAAGCTTCTATGGATTTCATCAGGCAGCAAGACACCGTGTTTTACCAAGTAGGTATCCTTTACCTGATGCGTAGGTGAAATGATTGCCTCAATGTTCACGGCTATTTTGTCAGTTTCGCTTACGAAATATGGACTGCACGACTTTCGAACTGAAACTTTTTGATCACCTCTTATAGAAGATACAGTCACATTAATCAGCCATACAAGTTTCGTGACGAAATCAAACATCTTTTGTGTACCTTAGATACCATTACGCCCTGTGTGTTTAACACTTAAAACACACGAAGTGCACGAAGCTTGTAGGGCTAAATAATGTGAGAGTACCATCTATTAGAATTATGTAGTAAACTGGATTTACTCTGTTCTGAAGATGGTCATCATTGACTGAAATTAATTACCTGATTAATAAAGTTTTGTGGACCTTTACTGGATTTGTAATAAAATATATATTCATCATATCGGCTGAGACAATACGTATGATAGTGTTCGGGCAGAATTCGACGATGAAGTACAAAACTGGCAACATGACGCATATATAATATTGTGGTATTGTCTAGTTCGCAGAGACTCTGAAATAATGCGTCTGCTAAGGCTTTCTAGCCCCGTCCAAGAGCCAAGAGCCACATCGCGTCGGCGTATCCATGGAAAATGGGTGGACACGGTCAGTACAGGCGATGCTAGACTGTTGGAGCGGATGATGTTTTCTTCAGATGTATACGTGGCACTAAAGGAAGGCGAGAAACGGCTTCAGAAAATCGCTAGTAGCGCAATCAAAGCGCTTTTGTGTTAGCGTTGGTATCCCGATGCTCTGGTCGCAATGTTATATGCAAAGGTGGTTTTAACTACGTCAGAACAGGCATCGGAATGCCTAACCACATCATCCTCAGACAGAAAGGAGTCACTGGGTATGAAATCTGGTTTCGCAGGACAGAGCGGATCAGGTTGTGGAAAGGGGCTCAAGTCAGTTACTGTTAGTTACACAAGAACACACACAACTTTATTCCTCAAACCACTGCTCAGTTTTGTCTTTAAAACCACAGAGATCAATTCACGGCTGAGGGCTCAAGTAACTTCTCCAGAATAAGTTTAATTATGCTTTTAATACACCAGGATTTAGAGTAACGGCTGAAGGCCTTACATAAGAAAAATTACAAAAGCCGGAATAATATTTCAGATCAGTTAAGGAAATTCCTTAAAAGCCAGGCATTTACCAATTCCTGCTAAAGGCCATGTGGCCATGTTAAGGAAAATTCAAGTTAATTCTTCGGCTGAAAGCCCAATAAAAAATTTTATTTACATAACAAAATAGTTGATAGATTCAAATACCTGGGGGAGTGGATCCAAGCCAATGGACTGGATAACACAACAAATAAAGAAAGAATAAAAAAGTTGGAATTTGCATATAAATTAACACAAAACTACTACAATAAGAAATCAATATCCATACAAGCAAAGATTAAACATTATAATTCAGTTATTAGGACACAAGCAACATATGGATCAGAGTGCCTAACACTAAATAAGAAAGGCGAATTAAGAGAACTAGAAAAAAGAGAGAGAAAAATATTAAGAAAAATTCTAGGTCCTGAGAAAAACAAGGAAAGCAGGTGGATTAAAAGGAGAAATGAAGACCTATACAAAAATACAGAAAAGGTCATAGATACAATGAGGAAGAGACGGCTAAAATTTTATGGACATTTAAAAAGAATGGAAGAAACACGAATTACAAAGAAAATTTTTAATTACGTTAGTAAGCTGAAAAACACCGTAGGATGGATAGAAGCAGTAAAGAAAGACGCCAACAAAATAGGTGTTACAGAAGAAATAATACGTGACAGGAATAACTTTAGGCTACTTATAGAAAACGCAAACTATGAAGAAGATGCGCCAAAACCTCGATCCAAGAGAGTGTGGACAGATGAGCAGAGACGAGCAGTTGGCGAGAAAATGAAGAAGTACTGGGAAGAACGGAAGAAAAAGAAACACCAGAAGTCTTAAGTTGTATGCGGTCCATAGCTGGCCAAATTCATAATTAAAAAAAAATGAAATAAAATAGAGGCAATGAAGATAAAATTTTACACAGTACAACAGAAAAACATCTTAAGAAAACTTTAAGTATCTTGTCGGCTGAAGCCCCAAACAAATACTCGAGAATAATTAAAGTTAACCTTAAGATAAAAATTTACAGAACCCGCCCTAAGGCCGTTTCAAGAATTCAAGATAATTCAAGAGAAATCTTACAGACAAGTATTTATATACTAAAGCCACAGATTCTGAAGGCCTAAATACAGAGCAACAAGAATTTTAAATGAAAAACGGGTGAGGCCTAATCTTAAAGTTGTTAAGAAGTTCGGCTGAAGGCCATATACTAAACATTAAGTAGACAATACTAATACACGGATGAAGACCTGACACAGCACCTGAGACCAAACACAATGACAATCACAAACAACAAACAGAAGTGTTACAGCGGTCGGCCTTGCGAGGGAACTCTAACTACAGTTTAGGTGAGACAGGCAGCTAAGCGTAACACTAAAGAATCGGGTGGCAACACGATCTAGGGACAGCTGAAGAACCAACCAACAACCTAATCGATTCCCTCTGTCGCAACCGACCAACTGCCTACTCGAGTACGCGACAGCATTTATCTGCTCAGTGGAAATGACATAAGCTACACGCGATTCCACGCAAACACACTTGCGCAAGAACTCGAACAATCGTAAATGCAATCACTGTGAAACAACAAGGACGAATCAATTCGACACAGAGTTTCCACAAGCGGTCGGCGTCCGATGAGACGGCCGACAAAACGACCAACCCAGGTCGTTCCCACTCAAGTTGTGTGTGTCGGCAACGGTTGGGCGACTATTGGCGGTCCGAAGCTGACTACAAATCCAACCCGACTCAATTCCATGTCCGTCCGGAATTCGGAGACACAGCGACCCGGGCACACTGGCTCGAACCCAACCACGCAGAGGTAGCTCTTGGCCATTGTCCACGACATCTGTGCACAAGTAGGGAACCGACCGACGTCCAGCAAGATGACCAAGTGATGAGGCCCAGAAACGGTCAAAAGACCACATACAGGACGCCCGATGAGACGACCAACCGAACATCCAACCAACGATCGTCCCACTCTAATATCCTTCCGTCGGACAGTTCATGTGTGTCGCCAGCGGTCGGCGGGCACTGGCTGCCCACTCCTCAATGGTGCTCCATCCCCCACTGCTGCGTCCCGACTGAGTTCCGTCGGACGACGACCCGGAAATACTAGCAGTGGCTCCAGAGATACGAGGTGCATTCAAGTTCAAAGGCCTCTGATTTTTTTTCTCCGGACTGGAAAGAGATAGAAACATGTGCATTGTTTTAAATTGAGGCCGCGTTCATTGTCAATACGTCCCAGAGATGGCAGCACCGTACGGCAGATGGAATTTTACCGCCAGCGGCGAGAATGAGAACTGTTTTAAATACTTAAAATGGTGACGTTTTCCTTACTTGAACAGCGTCCAATCATTCGTTTTCTGAATTTGCGTGGTGTGAAACCAATTGAAATTCATCGACAGTAGAAGGAGACATGTGGTGTTGGAGTTATGGATGTGTCGAAAGTGTGTTCGTGGGTGCGACAGTTTAATGAAGGCAGAACATCATGTGACAACAAACCGAAACAACCTCAGGCTCGCACAAGCGGTCTCACGACATGATCGAGAAAGTGGAGACAATTGTTTTGGGGAATCGCCGAATGACTGTTGAACAGATCGCCTCCAGAGTTGGCATTTCTGTGGGTTCTGTGCACACAATCCTGCATGACGACCTGAAAATGCGAAAAGTCTCATCCAGGTGGGTGCCACGAATGCTGACGGACGACCACATGGCTGCCTGTGTGGCATGTTGCCAAGCAATGTTGACGCACAACGACAGCATGAATGGGACTTCCTTTTCGTCGGTTATGACAATGGATGAGATGTGGATGCCATTGTTCAATCCAGAAACAAAGCGCCAGTCAGCTCAATGGAAGCACACAGATTCACCGCCACCAAAAAAATTTCGGGTAACCGCCAGTGCTGAAAAAATGATGGTGTCCATGTTCTGGGACAGCGAGGGCGTAATCCTTACCCATTGCGTTCCAAAGGGCACTACGGTAACAGGTGCATTCGACGAAAATGTTTTGAAGAACAAATTCCTTCCTGCACTGCAACAAAAACGTCCGGGAAGGGCTGCGCGTGTGCTGTTTCACCAAGACAACGCACCCGCACATCGAGCTAACGTTACGCAACAGTTTCTTCGTGATAACAACTTTGAACTGATTCCTCATGCTCCCTACTCACCTGACCTGGCTCCTAGTGACTTTTGGATTTTTCCAACGATGAAAGACACTCTCCGTGGCCTCACATTCACCAACCGTGCTGCTATTGCCTCAGCGATTTTCCAGTGGTCAAAACAGACTCCTAAAGAAGCGTTCGCCGCTGCCATGGAATCATGGCGTCAGCTTTGTAAAAACGTGTACCTCTGCAGGGCGATTACGTCGAGAAGTAACGCCAGTTTCATCGATTTCGGGTGAGTAGTTAATTGGAAAAATAATCGGAGGGCTTAGAACTTGAATGCACCTCGTAGTATGGCAGTGCACTTATCGACAAGCTCTGCTGCTGCCACTCACGGGAAATTAAGGCAGAAAGTTAGTGACGCCAGTAAATGGAATAAGAAAACGAGGCGGCAGTACGGTAAGAACAGACGATAAACAATAAAGGGCATGAATACGAGCCGCGCACGGTATAGGGTACGTATATGGAGGGGCATGTGGCCAGGACACAGCTGTTCGGGTGGATGTTAGCTTTCGTGACCGGACCCGCTACTTCTCACTCTAGTTTCTCCTCAATTGGCTTCACAAGGGCTGAGAGCACCCCGTTTGCCAACAGGCGCATTAAGTGAAGTCAACTGCAGCTCACTTAATCCGGAAGTTAGGAGCGTTTAATTACGTCTTGTCGTGACTGTACGTGGTACAGCTACTGCACGCGGGGCGTGCTAGAAAGCCGATTCATATCAGTACACTCAGTGTGCATGATTGTGCAAAAGTCAAACGTAATTTAAAATATTGTTACAACTGCGGATATATTCCGAACACGTTGTTTTCATGTTGAGTCAGTGTTGTTCTTTTTACTGAATCTTTGTTTCATTCATGTGTTCTAGGAATTGCTACATACTCGTATATGAATGAATTCTCTACATAGTGTCACCCATGAGGAGTGGTTATTATTCAGGCATATGATAAGAACGAGCACTCGAAGCAAAAATGTCTTTTAAACATGGGCTCAAAAATACAAACATAAGGAGTTATTAAGATTTCTTCATCTCCGATGTTATTGAACAAATCTCCTGTGCACCCGGCTCTTTACTTTCCATAAATTCAAAGGTATACATAAAAGAATCCAGGGAACGTGGGCACTAAAGTGCATGCCGACTTACGACCACTTGTTCATCTTCGCTACTGTGAAACACATCTCTTCGACTAAACAAGTGCTCGTACTATTAAGGTGTGCATTTTAGAGCCCATGTTTACTAACAATATTTTCTCGCTTTGTTACATACTACCACTTCTCAAACTATGGAAAGGAAAGAGCTAGCAGTAGAACAAATTTCTTTCACAGAATTTTTTAAAATAAGGTACAGTCATAGTTATAGAATTATTTCATATCAAAAATCGCTTCGCCCTTTTAGGGCATCAATAGATTGACTACAAAACAAGAGAACAATTTATTAGAAACAAACAGACAAAGGGGCATGGTCGATTTTGTATAACTAATCAGGTAAAATAGATCAAAAGTAGTAGAAGCTTACGTAATGTTATTGACTATCGATTATGAGGAAGCTATGGCCGGATATTCAATACTTTTGCACTGACTGTTACCAATGGATATACACTCCTGGAAATGGAAAAAAGAACACATTGACACCGGTGTGTCAGACCCACCATACTTGCTCCGGACACTGCGAGAGGGCTGTACAAGCAATGATCACACGCACGGCACAGCGGACACACCAGGAACCGCGGTGTTGGCCGTCGAATGGCGCTAGCTGCGCAGCATTTGTGCACCGCCGCCGTCAGTGTCAGCCAGTTTGCCGTGGCATACGGAGCTCCATCGCAGTCTTTAACACTGGTAGCATGCCGCGACAGCGTGGACGTGAACCGTATTTGCAGTTGACGGACTTTGAGCGAGGGCGTATAGTGGGCATGCGGGAGGCCGAGTGGACGTACCGCCGAATTGCTCAACACGTGGGGCGTGAGGTCTCCACAGTACATCGATGTTGTCGCCAGTGGTCGGCGGAAGGTGCACGTGCCCGTCGACCTGGGACCGGACCGCAGCGACGCACGGATGCACGCCAAGACCGTAGGATCCTACGCAGTGCCGTAGGGGACCGCACCGCCACTTCCCAGCAAATTAGGGACACTGTTGCTCCTGGGGTATCGACGAGGACCATTCGCAACCGTCTCCATGAAGCTGGGCTACGGTCCCGCACACCGTTAGGCCGTCTTCCGCTCACGCCCCAACATCGTGCAGCCCGCCTCCAGTGGTGTCGCGACAGGCGTGAATGGAGGGACGAATGGAGACGTGTCGTCTTCAGCGATGAGAGTCGCTTCTGCCTTGGTGCCAATGATGGTCGTATGCGTGTTTGGCGCCGTGCAGGTGAGCGCCACAATCAGGACTGCATACGACCGAGGCACACAGGGCCAACACCCGGCATCATGGTGTGGGGAGCGATCTCCTACACTGGCCGTACACCACTGCTGATCGTCGAGGGGACACTGAATAGTGCACGGTACATCCAAACCGTCATCGAACCCATCGTTCTACCATTCCTAGACCGGAAAGGGAACTTGCTGTTCCAACAGGACAATGCACGTCCGCATGTATCCCGTGCCACCCAACGTGCTCTAGAAGGTGTAAGTCAACTACCCTGGCCAGCAAGATCTCCGGATCTGTCCCCCATTGAGCATTTTTGGGACTGGATGAAGCGTCGTCTCACGCGGTCTGCACGTCCAGCACGAACGCTGGTCCAACTGAGGCGCCAGGTGGAAATGGCATGGCAAGCCGTTCCACAGGACTACATCCAGCATCTCTACGATCGTCTCCATGGGAGAATAGCAGCCTGCATTGCTGCGAAAGGTGGATATACACTGTACTAGTGCCGTCATTGTGCATGCTCTGTTGCCTGTGTCTATGTGCCTGTGGTTCTGTCAGTGTGATCATGTGATGTATCTGACCCCAGGAATGTGTCAATAAAGTTTCCCCTTCCTGGGACAATGAATTCACGGTGTTCTTATTTCAATTTCCAGGAGTGTAGTTATCTGGTGTGGTGACTATACTAGAGTCCGTAAATTTAAAACACCGGTGGTGTATCATGCTGGTAACAGAGCGAAATTACTGAGCGTAAGACCGTAACTTCGATAGCTAAAAATATTTATATAAAAAGTATTAATTAAACACGTTTTGAATCATATTACAAAGCATAAAATAATTTCTCCAAGTCCCTTACAGGTAACTGCCTCGCCGCAGTGGTAACACCGGTTCCCGTCAGATCACAAAAATAAGCGCTGTCGGGCTGGTCTAGCACTTGGATGGGTCACCATCTGCTCTGCCGAGCGCTGTTGGCAAGCGGGGTTCTCTCAGCCCTTGTGAGGCAAACTGAGGAGCCTCTTGATTGAGACGTAGCGGCTCCGGTCTCGGAAACTGACATATGGCCCGGAGACCGGTGTGCTAACCCCATTCCCTTCCATATCCGCATACAGTGATGCCTATGATCTGAGGTTGACACAGCGGCCGGTCAGTACCGTTATGCCTTCATGGTCAGTTCTGGAGGAGTTCGGTCCATTCAGGTAACTAGTCACAAACAGACAGCTTTGAAAATTGGTGATTTTGAATTTTTAATAGCTGGAAAATAATTGTAAGACCTACAAAGGAAAATGTTGGGCGCATGCAACTGATAAAATTTAGGAGGTGAAATAAGCATGCATCAAAAAATTCTATTGCCACTCACCTACATAGGGAGAAATGATCATCACGATAAAATAACAGAAATCAGGGGTCGCACAGAAAAATTTAAGTGCTCGTTTTCCCCGCGTGCCGTTTGAGAGTGGAACGGTAGAGAGACAGTTTGAAGGTGGTTCACTGAACCCTCTGCCAGGCACTTTATCGTGAATAGCAGAGTAATCACGTAGATGTAGGTGTAGATGTACCGCATGTACCACACGTTTTTCGTTGTAAGTTTTTCAAGTACTTCCATAGGTATTAAAAACTAACAATCACAAACGCTCAGAACTATCTGTAAGGGATTAGGAATCTCTGTGAGCTTAGAAGAAATTATTTCACTTTTCGCCAGATTTAAAAACGGGTTATATTAAAAATTTATTTTTCTTTAGATGAATATCTTCCGCCTTTCAGTCTCGTGCGCATGTGAAATTTCTCAATGGACTTTAACACTTTTGATTAGTTTATAAGAGATACAGGTGTCAGTTTCGGAATACTTTCGCCTTCTCACATGTGAAATAGAATAGTGTTATCTGCACCTCTTAATAATATATCAATCTGTGTAACAGTTTTTTCTGAAAACTTCATTTGTCGTAAAACATTTTTGGTGCAAACCGTTGTGACTGAAATCTGACAAGAACTGTGAATGTCCCAAAGAACCAGCAGAGTGACCAATCAGCTAGAAACCGTCAACAGCAGTTACACAGCTGTAAACAAGAGGACAACAACAGGAAAACAGACAGTGGAGACGCCATGGCAGAATAACAAAGTGCGAACGGTGATTCAGAAGTGAAAACCTAAGGCACAGCGAAACCAGCGCCGAAACCAATTTTGTATAATGACAATGCTACGAGAATGCAGAGGACACACAACTGAAGACAGAATCGTGGTGCGGCTGACTTTATAGTGGGGCCACGAGCACTAATTCCCCGGCAAGACGAGTGTGGCTCTGCGTCATCACGAGGCCAGTAGTTCAGAGGCGAGATAATGCTGTCTAATGGCCATTATAGAATTCTACACATATTGCCTGGAAAGCATACCGTTACTACGCGTACAGCATGCCGGTCCTGCGGGGCAGCCGAGATGTAAAGCGTTACTAAATCCACCAACCCCCCAAGCCTACTGGAGTCAGGTGGATCACATTTCGACGTAATATTGTATGACTACGATGTCTTTCGCGACCGAGTCCTTGCATAAAAAGTTCTCGGTTTACCAGCCGCGTCAAATTTGGATAAAATCCCAAGCTTTCGGTGACTACCTTCGTCATCTTCGTCAGGGGTAAAACTGACCGTCGTGGACCGGTGAGGCTTCCGCTTGGCTGGATGATGTCACGGTGAAAACAGCGCGCACTGAGGTGGCGGCCTCTATGTCCATAGATTTTGTTTGCACGCTTTATCCAGTGTTGCTCGCAGCGCCATCCATCGCAACAGGCGGAGAACTGCAAGGAATGTAAGAAGTCTCGCTCTGCGCTATTTCTTTAAAAATTGCGCACTTCCATGCATTGTTGAGTGCATAACCGGAGTCTCTGTTGAAATTATTTTCGCAGAGTCTAATTTCAACTGCTTCCATGATGACAAAGTCCCAATAGTTTGCAGCATGAGCAAGTAGTCTTGTTTCATCGAATAAAATCTTATGTTTATTTAACAAACTGTGCTCAGCCACCGCTTGGGATTTTATCGAAATTTGACGCGGCGAGTAAATCGAGAACTTTTTATGTAATATTGTAGTCAACCAGCTCAGAGCTATATTTAAAATTTCAAGCTTCCAGCTCATCGAGAAGTTAGTTTAAATCAGTTGCAAAATTTGTGCAGAGCAGACAAAGCGTCATACCGAAAACTCGATTATATACTGTTCAATGGGGAAGAAATAAGAAAAGAGTAGTCCTTATTCCAAAAACCTGTCTAGATTGTGGTTCTTGCGGTTTATTAGCAGCGAAACTGGAGGCACCTACGTGTAAGAGCCGGAAATCCACATTCGCAACATAAAAACCTCCGCCTGAAATGGAACGAGCGCGGCTGAGCCGTTTCGCGGACGAGTGTAACCGGGCGGTGCCCGCGAGAGGCAAATATAGCCACTCTGCGGAACAGCGCCGGGCGCTGCTGCTGCTGCTGCTGCAGTTCCGCTTAATGGAATACCGGCGCCCGCAGGCCGCAGCGGCTCGGCGTCACTTTGAAGCGCGCGCCAGGTGGCGTGACCGTACGCCCGCTGCCCGCTCCTGCCGGCTTTAAAACCAGTTAGCGGGGCGTCGGCGGCGGCGTTCTTTATTTGGCCGAGTGCGTGACTTGGCAGCCGGAATTCAATTAGCGGCGCCCGCCTCTGCGTGCCGACCGCCTCCCGCTGATTAGAGGGACTCCCGAGCCGACGCCACCGCCGACGCCGACGCCGACGCCGACGCCTCCCTCGGCACCGACGCCGCGCCTGAAGCCGCACCCGACGCCGGCGCAGCCGCTCTGAACGCCGAAGCCACCTCCGGCGCTGACTCTGGCCCGTGGTGAGTGCGTAGCAACCAGTCCAGTTGCCAACACTTGGACACATCGGGCTCCGGTAGCCTCAGCCCACATAATTTACGTAACGAGCGATTCTACAGTGTACAGTTGACACACACACAGACGTATCATATGAGATTCCAATCGCTCTCACGCTCCCCACCCATCAGGTCCACACATTCGAAGGGTAAAGCCAATGGCTGGCTTAGATTCATTTGTACGATAAAGCAGTTTGGCTACTAAGTCTGCCGACACAGTGTAACGTATCCCATACACTAAAAAACAAAAAGAGAAACGTAACTGGCTTTGAATACTAATGCTGCATTCTTCCAAAAGCTAATTGTTCGGAAGTGGGGTACATCACAGTAACAACTGCAGGAGCAGAACATGGAAAGACATAGTGCAACCAGTTCAGTTCTTAATCTCCCTACTGCTGGTCAACTGAAATTTTTTCGTACCTGATTTTGTAGTTGTAAGGTTCAGATTCGTTTGTGGCGGCGGACCGTGATAATATGAAGTATAACGCAATATAACATATTATATTCAAAACATCAACCTGCAACTTTATAGAGTGCAATCCACCTGTTTAGCTGAGTGGTAACGAGCTTGCGTACTAAGAAGCGGGGCCGGGCTCGATTCCAGGCCAGGTTGGGGATTTTTCCCGCCCGTTGACTAGGTGTTGTGTTATTATCATCTCGTTATCACCGATGCGCAAGTCGCCCAATGTGGCGTCACCCGAAACACGACTTGCACACGGCGGCCGCACTTCCCCGGACTGGGCCTCACTGCCAACTACGCCACACTGACATATATAGGGTGAGTCACTAACTGTTGCCACCTAGAATAATTCCGAAAGTATGATAGCAGCTGAAAAGGATGTGGGACAAATGCTGCTTGGGGCAACGGGGGCCATAATTTGACGTTGGTTTCTGTTGCTAGGTAGAGTCGCGTAAGAGATATGGAGGTCAACTTTTTTTTTTTTTTTGATGGGATGCTGTAGTCTGGTACTTATTTTCTGATAGCGGCTATCGAGATTAATCCAATACAGAAGGTGTTCGAAGTGATGACCATTGGTATCAATGCAGTGCTGCAATCTTCAAAAAAAAAAAAAAGGTTCAAATGGCTCTGAGCACTATGGGACTTAACATCTGAGGTCATCAGTCCCCTAGAACTTAGAACTACTTAAACCTAACTAACCTAAGGACATCACACACATCCATGCCCGGGTCAGGATTCGAACCTGCGGCCGTAGCGGTTCCAGACTGAAGAGCCTAGAACCGCTCGGTCACACCGGCCGGCTGCAATCTTCTTATCGTGGATTGAGTGGTATTCCTTATTACTTCGGCACTTATCGAAGCACATGCTCAGACAGTTTGTAGAGGAACGTCACATAAATTGACATTCCGAGAAAAATTAAAAGGGTTTTTTGTGTGTTAAAAATTAGTGACGCGTGAACTATAAATTACTGAAAGATTGAGTCCTTGTGCGCGATGAATATCAAATATTAAAAGCTCACAAACAGTGATGCGTTTAACAAACAGTCTTTTGTTTATAGAAACTGTGTAATGTAGATGAAGAAGAACAGAGATAATTTTTTTGGGTTACATTTTTTTGTTCTTACTTGTTTCGTCTAGCGGAAGGCCGTCATTGTATCACAGTCCGATATGTAATGTAAGTCTGTCTGTAAGTTACTAGAATAAATGTCCAATTGTTATTAGAAAGTGTTGATTACAGAAGTTGTGAGCACCTCCCATAATAGCCATCAATGATTGTAATTAATAACTCTATTTCAGAATTTCGTGTTGCGGGGAGCTCTTTTTCCCTAGCAGCATCTGCTCGCTCAATACGGTGACGATATTTGTTAGTTAGAAATTCAGTCTGTAATATTAAGTGTAAATGCAGGAGACTTCTCTATTTTGATCTTTAATAGTTTCAAAGCTAGTAAAGTAAAGACAAATTCAATTCATTAATGTTTGCGCACTGAATGAGTTCAGTATGTTTAAGATTGGCCGCTTAACGGCAGATGAGGTTCTCCTCAGTTTTTGCCTTGCAGATAATGAATAGTAAATACAGAAAAATATTCCGTTTAACAAGCATAAAAATATCGGTTTCTTTGTGAAAGTTGGTACATACATGACCAGTAGCTCCTAAAAACCAAATTAATCACTGCAATTTGCGTAAAAACACGATGTTTTCTCTACATAATAGCAGCGCTCACGTGAATATCTGTTAGAAGGCCGTGAGTAGTGCACTGTGTATAAAATATTATTTCGTGCGTACTTCGGAACAGCCAATGTCAGTACGTATGTTATATCGTATGCTATATCGTGGTAATTCAGATTCTCATGCTAGCCCACAACATTTAACAGAGTAAATAATATTGCAGTTTTCAGTATTTATTTTTTTATTAATCATTATATCTATATAATTTAACAAAACTGTCAATTTCGAATATCGCGATAAATTCTCTCTCGTATATCGAGCAAATAGTAAATATTTACCGAATACGGCGTATCCATCTAACGTGCCATTGACATATAAACACCATTCGACGGTTTCGCAATACAACACTAATAGGAACGGTAAAACTAGTGTCGTCGAATCAAGCGAGTCTGAATGATGTATTCCTTCGAAGAACAAGTCGATATGCTTCTTATTTACGGAGAACGCCAACGAAATTCAGTCAGAGCTAGGGGCTTATACGCTGAAAGACATCCTCAACGTACTCACCCTACACATCGTACAATTGAATATGTGTATGATAAATTGAGAACAACTGGATAATTAACGCACCGGAAACATATCCGGCAAAGGAAAGTTACTAACGAGGAAATGGGAATTGGTACTCTTGCCACTGTGATTCGAGATCCTTGTCTTAGTTCGCATCAGATCGCAACGGAATCTGGCAGGAGCCAGAGTAGTATTGGTCGTGTTCTGCATCGCCATAAATATCATCATTACCATATCAGTCTCCACCAAGAATTAACTGGTAGGGATTGTATGCATCGCACTGAATTCTGCCGCTGGGCTCAACTTCAGATTCATAGGGAAGACACATTTATTAATTTGTTTATATTTACTGACGAGGCTACATTCATGAACCATGGAAATGTTACTTTGCAAACATGCATTACTGGGCAACTGAAAATCCATGTTGGCTGCGGAAAGTTGCCACCAAACACCGTAGTCGGCGAATGTATGGTGCGGGATTCTGGAGGAGAGAATTATAGGCCCCTATTTCATCGAAGGAAATATTAATGGTTGGAAGTAAACCACACTCTTGCAAGAAGCATTAGTTCTGTTATTGGAAGAAATACCTTTAGGAACAAGGAACAGACTGTGATACGAACACGATGGGTGTCCGGCAAATTTTTGCTGATGGCTAGAAATGAGTTTCAGAGACAATTCCCAAACTGTTGGATTGGACGCGGAGGAGATGTGTCGTAGCCGGCTCGTTCGCCAGACTTGATGCCTCTCGATTTTTTCTTATGGGGATTCGTAAAAGACATTGTTAATAAAGCCGTTCCAACTACACCTGAAGATATACGAGAGAGAACTGTCAGAGAATGTGCTTCTATAACTGCCGTTGTGATAAAGAATACCACTCAATCTATTACAAGAAGATTGCAGCACTACACTGATACCAATGGTGATCACTTCGAATACCTTCTGTAAATGTACGTTCATGCCACCTTTGCGACCTTTGTTGCCCTTCAAAGACCATACTGTTACACGTCATTAGATTCGTCTCGACAGCCACTATCAGAATATAGGTACCAAACTATAGCACCCCATTTAAAAACACAAAGTTTATCTTCATATCTCTGAAGTGACACCAACTAGCAACAAAAAAAAGTCATATTATTGCCCCCGTTGTCCCATACAACTTCTGCCCCACAAACGTTTCAGCTCCTATCATAAAAATGGCTCTGAGCACTATGGGACTTAACATCTGCCGGCCGGTGTGGCCGTGTGGTTAAAGGCGCTTCAGTCTGGAACCGCGTGACACATCCATGCCTCGGGCATGGATGTGTGTGATGTCCTTAGGTTAGTTAGGTTTAATTAGTTCTAAGTTCTAGGCGACCGATGACCTCAGAAGTTAAGTCGCAAAGTGATCAGAGCCATTTGAACCATTTGAACTTAACATCTGAGGTCATCAGTCCCCTATAACTTAGAACTACTTAAACCTAACTAACCTAAGGACATCACACACACCCATGCCCAAGGCAGGATTCGAACCTGCGACCGTAGCAGTCACGCGGTTCCCGACTGTAGCGCCTACAACCGCACGGCCACCGCGGCCGGCGCTCCTATCATACTTTCGGAGTTACTCTTGAGGGAAATAGTAACTAACCATATATATATATATATATATATATATATATATATATATATATATATATATATATATATAGAGAGAGAGAGAGAGAGAGAGAGAGAGAGAGAGAGAGAGAGAGCGCAAATCTGTCGATAATGGCGCGAAAAGCGACACGTCATCCTACCAGTCACTTTCCACCATGATTAAAAGTTGAAAAATTAAGAGAAACTATTCATATCATTAGTAAAGGACAGTGGTATCATTTCCCAGAAATGAAACAAATGTCAAGTCAGAAACTATTATTATTTTTATTGTTATTATTACTGCAAATTTAAAAGAGAGGAACAGAATGGCCGTGCTTACATTATGCAAGATGAGAGATGATACATAAAAGCCAGGAGGTGATACGTGCCTCAATTGCATTTTAGAATTGACGATCGAAAATGCATCATAGATGTTAAATGGTGACAAAGATACTTGAAAAATTTACATCTTCGGGTTAAGAATATCGAATTAATTTATTATAGTAGTACTTTCAGGGTTTCTTGTAGAATGCTCACTGGGACTGACGCACTTAACTTTCGTCAAGTAATGTAAATTTTCTCTCTTTGCGGCAAGTGGCTTTCTCAGCACGGGAAGAAGCCCACAGAATTCGAATAGGTCACCGTGACGTTATTCGAACTTTCAGTCACTATCGTGAGACACAAACCAAGGACCTGCCTCGTGTTAGCAGGAGGTGGCAGTGTCGTCTGCGAATTTTATCATTAGATTCCTTTCATTCTGAATTTTATACGCACTTCTGAACCTTTCTTTAAGTTCAGTCAGTGCTTCTTCGGTATACTGATCGAGTGATGAAGAAGAAGGCCTGCATCCCTACTTTAAGCCCAGTTTATTCTGTGTTTAATTAGTGTGATTTCCTGTCGTAAAGGTCACATTCTGTGGTAACATCCACTAAAACCTAAATTATTATTAGGGTTACCCAAGAAAGTATAATAGGTATTCTGCTGTTCTTAATTTATAGAAACGAATTAACAGACATTCTGAGCAGTCCTTTTAGTTTTCTAACACTTGATTCTGTCGTTTAAGCGTCTACTACAGTAGTCAGAAGATTGAAATGCATGAAAGATGATTTAGACAAGATGTATTCATGGTGCGAAAATTGGCAGTTGATACCGAACAATAAAACGGCTTATTCCTTTTACACGAGTACTAAAAACAAATACAGTCAACTTTCGGTCTGTATGTCATACAAACTTAAAGCAGCCGACTCGGCTAAATACCTATTGATTCGAGGAACTGTTTATTTCAGGTTGAATTCTAAGACATCACCTTCACATTAGCTGCGCTCAGGAAAACTGTTACATTGTGACAAAGTATGAGTTGTGGTTCAAGTGGTTCAAATGGCTCTGAGCACTATGGGACTTAACATCTTAGGTCATCAGTCCCCTAGAACTTAGAACTATTTAAACCTAACTAACCTAAGGACATTACCTATCCATGCCTGAGGCGGGATTCGAACCTGCGACCGTAGCAGTCCCGCGGTTCCGGACTGCAGAGCCTAGAACCGCACGGCCACCGCGGCCGGCTATGAGTTGTGCATCCCAAAGATAGCAAGGGCAGATGAATGCAAGAACCACTGCATAGCTTAGCAACCCATTCATCCAGACTGCTGACAAGAATAATTTACACAAGAATGGAGAAGACAATTGAGGACCCGTTAGATAACAATCGATTTCCCTGTAAGAAAGTAAACAAACCAGAGAGGTTGTTCTCACTTGACGCTTAAGAATGAAAGCAAGGCTTAAGAAGAATCAAGAAACATTCATTGTATTTGTCGACGAAGAAGAAGCGTTCTATAACGTGGTGCAAGTTGTTTGAAATTCTGAGTAAAATAGAACTAAACCTATAGGAAAAGAAAGGTACGTACAATATGTAGTTGGCCGAAGAGGGAACATCAGCAATGGAAGACCAAAAACGAAGTGCTCCAATAAAAAAGGGTATAAGATTGGGTTGCAGTCTTTAGCCCTAACTGTTCAATCTATACAAGGAAGATCTATCCTCAGTGGAATCGAGGAGAATTGCAGGACCTGTTGAATGGAAATAACCGTCTACTGCGGACAGAATACGGATTGAAGCTGTAGATAGACTAAGGAAATGGGGTGTATTAGATATGAGATCAGTGATAAACCTAACATCAAAATTGGGTTCCAAGGAGCTTATATCGTACTCTGCGTAGGGATAATGCAGTTTAAGGCAACTCGCACTTGGGGTAACTTAAAGGCCATCCGCACCAGAAAGGCTGTTTCGGAGGTGAGGCACAGCGGACATGACCGTGTGAACAAATAACCCAACACAACTCCAGAGCGTAGCCAACTAGTCTTATGCATATGCAACAATCCAGACGAAATTCAGATTACAAACGTTGCTCTGGCAAGGACAAAACTCTACTATTTAGTGGCGCATATAAGATTTCAGTGACTAGCGAGAGCCTGGCCGCCACGGCCGGGCTGAGGTATATAGTGGTTGTCTGTCCTTCACGACATCGGCGTAACGCCACGAGTAATGAGAACAATGGGCAGGGGCACGACGTCAGTAGTGTGTGGATAAGTTGAGGATTTGGATGTGTCGGAAGGCGTGCTAGGATAGTCCGTGCAATGGCGATGGCAACTGTGGCCCGGATGACTTGATAATTGAAGCATCTACCTATTGAGCAGAATACCCGCCTTCGTCAGAGGGGGCTGTCACCCCACGTGCTCGCCGCGGTGGCTGCCTGGCGCGGGAGTGAGACATGGCGGTACTCAAACTTGGTCCCAATTCCAATCACCGTCGGATACGAGCAGGGAATCGATTAACTGAAGGAATTATATTACCCTGGAAGCGAAGTAGCACATGACGAAAGAAGCGAGGAGGACATAAAGAGGAGGCAATCACAGGCAAAGACGGCAATTCGGGGCCAAACGAGTTACCAGTATTAAACGTCGGCCATAATGTGAGAAAGATATTCCTGAGAATGTAAGTTTGGAGCACAGAATACTGTGGTATTGAATCACAGATTACATGATGATAGGAACAGAAAAGAATAGAAACATTTGAGACGCAGAGGTAGTCAAAGATATTTAAAGTTAGGTGGTCTTCTAAGATAATGAATGAGGAGGTACTCCTCACAACTGACGAAAACAGGAACAGATGGAAAACACGGACAAGAAGAAGGGGCAGGATTATAAGATATGTGTTAAGAGGTTACTCAATAACTTCTATCCTACTAGAGGGAGTTGTAGAGGGCAAAAACTGCAGGGGTGGACGGAGATTGGAATGCATCCAACTAATAATTAAGGACGTAAGATGCAAGTGCTACTCTGGGCTGCAACAATCCGGTCAGAAGACTGGTGACTCAAAAAATAAAAATTGAAAAAAAAACCTTTGATGACTTTTCTTCTTTTTCGAAAACTCCTCGCTGATTAGTCCTCTTTGAAAATCATTAACAATAAGGGAAACGAAATACAGCAGAATCAGTATGCGTGTGGTAACTCAGATTAGCACAAGTGCTACTAATATTGGCAGGAGTACTACCCATACGTTTGTAAGCCAGAGCAGGTTATCACACTGCCCATTAGTAGTGAGAAAAGTCCTCATTACTGATTCCACATCCACTAAAATGCGGCAGAGAACTTACAACCTAAATACGTTTGCTCACCGCACCTCACAGGAAACAAGGATTAGCAGGGGTACAAGAATGCCTCTTTTGAAGTCTCGAAGCACGGGAGAATGTCTGCCGGATAGGAGTCACCACACTCGTTAGTAAAAGCCACTATCAAGTATCGAATATGTCGAAAACCTAGCAGTAGGGTGCATCCAGATTGTCTATAGGACGTCATTCAGACATGTATTCTTGTATGATGCATTATCACGTGGAATAAAATGGAGCATATTATACATTTTGCGTCGTCTATCACCCGTGGACATCGCAAGAACTTGTGCGGTCATTTGTTTTACCACAGCACCCTGCAGGCGATCCGCACCATCTCATCTCACCCGCACTGCGCCAGAGAGGAATCCTCGGAGGACAGCATAGTGCTTCCGAGATCCCCAGGTCGCTTGACCACAATCCTGTAGAGAACATCCTAGAAGCCAGCGGGCAGGATGTTGGCGTCTGGGACGTAGCTCCAACCAGTCTTGGGAGTTAGAGGCGATAATGGATGGAGATTAACAGCTGAAGCATCTACAGGTCGGTTTGGCTTTAGGAAAGACATAGATATCAGTTCGTACATTGCGCTTGACAATGGCGATAACATCGACGAAAATTCAACACTTTCATCGGATATGTCTTCCTCAGTAAGCTTTTGACGACGTAAAATAGTGAAAAATATTTGCAGATCACAGAAAAATAGATATACCCACAAAGAAAAGCGGGTAAATGTAAGACTGGGACACCGAGAGACAGATGTTTGGAATAAAAAGGGCTTAATGAAGGAATGTAGTCAACCTCGCTTACTGTTTAATCTGTGCATCGAACAAGTGGTGACGGAAATGAAAGGTACCCGAGTCGGATTAAAATTCAGTGAGATATGATATAATTTATATAATTCTTAAGGAGATTTGTGTCCTTTTTGCAGGTTTGCACGTTATTAAGAGTACAGCGAGCGCATAAAATGGACAGAAAATAAACGAAAGAAAGAATGTTGTGAAGAGTAGCATGATAGTAATTTAGTGATAAACGTAACATCAAAATTTCGGTTTACGTATTTGATGAATTGACGGCATTCCGCTTCTTGAAAATAAAATACCGTATGAAGAATGAAGCAAAAAGAAAGTGCATCTGGAGTACACTGATTTGAGCAAGCGAATAACAAAATGTGGGAATCGAAAAGATAAATTTATTAGATAAGGATGATAAGTAAATGAACCAATATTATAAGGAATGTAAAGATCATCTGCATTATTAACAAGGAACAGAATATGAGAAAAACTGACTAGGAGGAGACACAAAATGACAGGATTTGTGTAAGACATTGGGAGATAACTTCCATGGTACCGGGAAGAATAGGAAGATTGTAAAACTGTAGGGGAAAGGAGAGATTGGAATATATAGAACAAATTATGTGGTTCAAACATAAAAGGTAGTCTTGGAAAGATGCAGATGACTGATGACAAAAAAGGAAAGAAAAACATTATATGAATATTTCTTGCCGAATAGTGTACGCCACGTGCTGTTTTTGAATAATAAGAGAATTGTTGAGGTACTCGGAAGAAGCTAGAAAAGTAACAAAGGGCAATCGGAAGTGAGTAGACAGTCCTACCAAAACCTCCCGCTTTTTCCTTTGTTTCCTTAAGTTGATCTGCAAATGTTCTGCAGAAATAATGCAGAGATTCAGAGGAAGCATCCGACGCTATGCTCATGAGATCCAGTAACCTTTGTTACGTCAGACGACAGAGACTATGATTATTTTAGTTCTTGGTCGCTGATGAACTGGTTCTTGTATGATGAAGCACATGAACTTCATACTACTGCTAGTAGATATCACTATCTGGGAATAAGGTGTAAAGCTGCCTCAGCTGGAAAGGTCGTTTTAAAATCTCAGTGCTCTACAGATAATTATGCTTGAAGAATCATGTCCTTGTCTTTCTCTAACTTTCGAACTGACTTGCCAGCCAGGTGTGAAGGACCAATAGCTTAAAAACGGTTCCGAGGGAGCATGGAGCATGGTATTTTTCACAATGACACATCGTAGTCAAAAAATGTGTCTGAATTCCTAAGGGACCAAACTGCTGAGGTCATCGGTCCCTAGATTTACAGACTACATAAACTAATTTACGCTAAGAACAACACACACACATACACCCAAGCCTGAGAGAGGACTCGAGCTCCGGCAGGAGGGGCTGCGCAATCCGTGACATTCCGCCATAGACCGCGCGCCCACTCCGCGCAGCTATCGAAGTCAGAAGTGAAAGAAGCAACAAGGTACAGAAAAAAATCTTGAATCTACGTGCGTCTTCTATGAAAGCCGATTGAGGATATAAAGAACACTAAGAAGAGCCACTGAAAGGAATGGAAAACATATTTAGCAAGGAATATGGCGGAGAAAAGGCGAAAGAGGTGGAGAATGGTGGAAAGGAGAATAAAGACTTGCCTCCAATGGTGCCAGACAAACATAATTGGACGTAATACTCATAGACAAGGGGCTAAAACAAGTAAGAAGTCAAAAGTCAGTTGGCAGAAGCGAATTCTTCAGTGAAGTAGCCCTATTGGTATGAAATATCGATATGGAAATGATAAATTACATTACATCTGAAATCCAGCTTTATGAAAGTGATACGAGGAATAACAAAAATTAAGTAAGTGGATAAATTACGAAACGAATAAATGAGTAGAAAGGACTGGATGGTAACATATCTGCTGCGATATTCAGAAATGTTTAATCCGCAGCATGGAGGAGCTGTGGAGAAGAATATATTGGGGCAGACGGATACCATCGCATGAAAATAAATTATAGAGGCTGGTCAGAAACAGTCTGATAATGCAGGAGAGGTTGCGCTGGGAAATAATTCTATAGAAAGATATCGGTACGTTGCCCCGTTTCTGAGTTGTTTAGCTTTAAAGTTGTCCAATCACATCGTCGTGCGCGCAGATTCAAACTGGTTCCAGAGGCAGTGTCGCCAAACGTGTTCATCGTTCGGTTTCTTCAAACCGAAAAGGCGTATCTTTAATTTACCTTGTTTAAAAGCATCACTTCAGAAAAAGGCGCATATTAACTGGTAACTTGCGGACGCACAGATGTATGCGCAATTCCGCATTTTAGAGCGTGAAACTTCTTGAACATGTGGGCACAACGACCTTCAGTTCTAAATAACTTGGAAACGGTGCAATGTATCGAATTCTTCCCTTCACAATTATTTCTCAGCACGGCCTACCCTGCAACGCTCTTACAAGCTTTTCACATTTTCTCTAGGCACTCCGTAGATGTCTGAGAGGTCAGCATTAGGTACGATAGTCTCAAAACCGGTAGAACGACTGACGACTTACAAAAATATCTGTTTGAAGAATATATATATATATATATATATATATATATATATATATATATATATTTGAAGAATATATATATATATATATATATATATATATATATATATATATATATATATATTTGAAGAATATATATATATATATATATATATATATTCTTCAAACAGATATTTTTGTAAGTCGTCAGTCGTATTATTGTTGATCAATAGGAAATAGGTTATAGAAAGTGCAAGTGATGTAAATACTCTTCGAGATTCCATGAGTGACCACTGCAAGACAGTACCACAGGTTACCGTATTCTCGTACACGCAAGTCATTCCTGGCTTATTAAGGGGACCACACCCTGCCTATCTAACCCATGTTAATTTAGGCAAGCATTTGACCCACTTCTGAAAAAAAAACTGTTTTATGCAAGACCTTAATATTTTTACTGTATGTTAAATGATGCTAATAGATTCAACTGTACTAAAATCTACTTAATCCATTTTGTAGTTTTTATGAAATACTTATTTAAACTCATTAACGAAATATTAAGTGTTTTCTGCCGATAATATTTTGTTTTGAACTTCCTAATGGGGGAATATTAATGAATGGAGAACCAGAGGTGGCTTTTTATATTATGCTGAGTCTTTGAAAATTTCATTCATTTATCTATGATAGTTTAAAATATAATGGGGCATATGTACTGAAAATTTTAGTTTGCAGGAAATTGACTTTAAAGAAAAAACTTTTGAAATTTGTTACTTACAGTTTATAAAAACTGTCCTGCTGCTTTGGCCTCTAGCAGGTCTTTCAGCTTCTTTCTCGCCTTCCTGGATGTTTATCTTCCTTTCTCCGCCATATTAGATGCAGACCAGCCTGCATCGGCTGTCCCCATTTTATCGCAATGTTGCAGCCCAGTGATCATATTTTCACCAGGATTAATTCCCAGCTTTTACAGCACCCAACACTTTCCAATATTACCAAAACTGAATGTAATAACCGCATGATGAACTCCTAGTTTCACTTTATGCATGCCTACAAATACAGTTTTAGGAAGGCTGTTCCTAATTATGCTGTTGAAACATTCATTTGGGCTGGCTCTGAGCACTATGAGACTTAAAGTCTGAGGTCATCAGTCGCCTAGAACTTAGAACTAATTAAACCTAACTAACGTAAGGACATCACACACATCCATGCCCGAGGCAGGTTTCGAACCTGCTCGGCTCCAGACTGTAGCGCCTAGAACCGCACGGGCACTCCGGCCGGACATTCTTTTGGGTTCTGTGTCTGCCGTTGCAGACATTTCCAGAGAAGGTCAGGATGAGCCAAGTCTCTGAAAATTGGTTTAACTGCTGTAATATCAGCAGCAGGAAGAGAATGCTGGTGAGAATAAGATTCTTCAGTTGCCGGAGCCCTATTGTATTTCCAACACGAATTTTCTCCTGATGGACACAATCCATGACATGTCTTATCATCAGTAGATGACTTATGGAAGAATATGGCCCAAACATCTCTCTTAATTGCCTCCAGATTTTCTTCTCGTAATTGCCTGCCCATAGTATGCCTGCAAGTTTTCAGTCCCACTTGAACAAAACTAACCGCGTGTTTTGTAGCGTGTTGTTTACAAACAGCAGAATACCGACCGTTGCATTCCAAGGATAGCCAACACACTCGAGAGTAAAAAAAAAAAAAATCCATGACATGCAATGTAGTGGATATAAAGATCTAAAGTATATGCAGAAAAGTGGGTGACAGAAAAGTGAGCGTGGTACATAAACGCGCGTGGTAGGAAAATGCTCTTTAAATGCTCGAAAAAAATTTTTTCAGCCAAATCCTTTTCATATCACTTAAATAAAACCTTAATCTATCGAAATATGATGACAACCGAAAATCGATTTTTTTCGACGTGGACCATAGTGTGGTCCCCTTAACTGACATAAATCCACCTGATGATGTAATCCTCCGAAGTGCATAGAGTGAAGAATAATATGTGTAAGTGGTTACAATAATTTGTACAGGGTGTTTCAAAAATGACCGGTATATTTGAAACGGCAATACAAACTAAACGAGCAGCGATAGAAATACACCGTTTGTTGCAATATGCTTGGGACAACAGTACATTTTCAGACAGACAAGATTTTCGAAATTACAGTAGTTACAATTGTCAACAACAGATGGCGCTGCGGTCTGGGAAACACTATAGTACGATATTTTCCACATATCCACCATGCGTAGCAATAATATGGCGTAGTCTCTGAATGAAATTACCCGAAACCTTTGACAACGTGTCTGGCGGAATGGCTTCACATGCAGATGAGATGTACTGCTTCAGCTGTTCAATTGTTTCTGGATTCTGGCGGTACACGTGGTCTTTCAAGTGTCCCCACAGAAAGAAGTCACAGGGGTTCATGTCTGGCGAATAGGGAGGCCAATCCACGCCGCCTCCTGTATGTTTCGGATAGCCCAAAGCAATCACACGATCATCGAAATATTCATTCAGGAAATTAAAGACGTCGGCCGTGCGATGTGGCCGGGCACCATCTTGCATAAACCACAAGGTGTTCGCAGTGTCGTCTAAGGCGGTTTGTACCGCCACAAATTCACGAAGAATGTCCAGATAGCGTGATGCAGTAATCGTTTCGGATCTGAAAAATGGGCCAATGATTCCTTTGGAAGAAATGGCGGCCCAGACCAGTACTTTTTGAGGATGCAGCGACGATGGGACTGCAACATGGGGCTTTTCGGTTCCCCATATGCGCCAGTTCTGTTTATTGACAAAGCCGTCCAGGTAAAAATAAGCTTCGTCAGTAAACCAAATGCTGCCCACATGCATATCGCCGCCATCAATCCTGTGCACTATATTGTTAGCGAATGTCTCTCGTGCAGCAATGGTAGCGGCGCTGAGGGGTTGCCGCGTTTGTATTTTGTATGGATAGAGGTGTAAACTCTGGCGCATGAGACGATACGTGGACGTTGGCGTCATTTGGATCGCAGCTGCAACACGGCGAACGGAAACCCGAGGCCGCTGTTGGATCACCTGCTGCACTAGCTGCGCGTTGCCCTCTGTGGTTGCCGTACACGGTCGCCCTACCTTTCCAGCACGTTCATCCGTCACGTTCACAGTCCGTTGAAATTTTTCAAACAGATCCTTTATTATATCGCTTTTCGGTCCTTTGGTTACATTAAACCTCCGTTGAAAACTTCGTCTTGTTGCAACAACACTGTGTTCTAGGCGGTGGAATTCCAACACCAGAAAAATCCCCTGTTCTAAGGAATAAACCATGTTGTCCACAGCACACTTGCACGTTGTGAACAGCACACGCTTACAGCAGAAAGACGACGTACACCCACAGACTGCGTTGTCTTCTATATCTTTTACATCACTTGCAGCGCCATCTGTTGTTGAAAATTGTAACTACTGCAATTTCGAAAGTTTGTCCGCCTGAAAATGTACTGTTGTCCCAAGCATATTGCAACAAACGGTGTATTTCTATCGCTGCTCGTTTAGTTTTTATTGCCGTTTCAAATATACCGGTCATTTTTGAAACACCCTGTATTTTCAAATGATAATCGAATCAGTCGCCGTGAAGCATAGACAGTTTCGCAATTGTATCTTTGTTTCAGTCTAGATTAAATGCTAGTATTAGGAGATGTTCGTCGGCTGAGTCAATTTATTTCAAAACTGTATGTATGCAGATTTATGGCCTGCACTCGCCCCATCTGTAAACACTAGCTGCGTTCGGCTACGGCGTACCCCCTGCGAGATAGGCAACCCTGCGCGTCCAGGGGCCAGTAGCTGGCACGGGCGCTGCACAGTGGGAAGCCCGGCGCTCTGCGCGGTAACAGACGGCTGCTCGTGGCAGCGCTGCTGCTGATAGCGGGCAGGTAGCAGGTAGCAGATGGTAGGTGCAGTAGCCGGCCACTGGCCACTGCAAAGCGCCCGTTCCGTCATCACCAGGCCACCGCAGGTAATTGCTCCCCGCGGCTCGGCAGTCCCAGTGCAGTCAGGGCTCGACACTGGGTATACATATTCAGTCAGAACCACTATCTCAGTGTTAACGGTAGTCCCCTTTACATAGTAACATTCGGCACCACTTACCTCACTGTTTACATTATTCAACGCAGATTAGTAACAGCGTGGAGATAATACAACAATGAAGAGCTTTTTAGCGTTGGAAACCAGCTATAACGACCTGAAAACTGTCAAACGTAAACTTTCACTGCCCGAAACGTATCTCCCATTAAAATAATCCAGGCTGTTATGTTGGGGGTCTGCTGACTGCCTTTGTTCTCTTGATTATTTTCGGGGTATTGATTATTTTACTTTTACCCCGATTACACCCCCCCCCCCCCCCCCCATCTGCTGAGCACGTCCTTAAGAGGTACCGTAGTTTCTATGAAGATCCTCAATCGCTACTCACTCCGGTAATATCTCGTGTCCGCGTTTTCCTGCACAGAAGCGTGACTCACATGTTTTGTATACTCAAGCACTAATGACTGTCGGGTGCTGCTGTCTGCTATTTCTATCACTCTACCATGGAGTACTTCCTCCTTCTTCCCACTAAAATTACTATAGCGTTTAATAATCTCTAACGCGTCCTTTCAGCCTTGATCTGGGTGTTATCGTAGCGAATTGATGATCACCTGACTGCAGGCGCCTTCTACAACAAGTGATCTATTTCCCGCCTTTCTACAATTGTCCTTAAGTTTATCTAGTAATTCTTTCAACGTTATTCCTCTTTTAACCAAATACTCAGATCCACAGCTAATTTTGTTTCCAGTGCTGTTCTTATGACCTACAAGAGCTTTAGTACAAGACTGTCGTATTCCATCTTTAAAGATTTTTCCTACACGTTCAGTAACGTCTTTAACGTGCAGTCGGAAAATCTGAGATTTTGCTGGCAGCCGAATATCACTATGTACTTTACGTGACGTTGTTAATCCCTCCTACAGTGTGTGGTGGAGCGCATTTTTGAGTACCAGTGCCACTTCCCGCATTTTCTGTTCCAGTCGCCTATGGTTCGCCGGACGATCGATTGCTGGTAAACTTTCGTTGGTCTCGAATCTAATTTTAATTTGATGGCCTTTTCCTAAGATATAAGTAGGAGGACGTTGACTCTTCTCGCCGGCCGGCGTGGGCGAGCGGTTCTGGGCGCTATAGTCTGGAACCGCGCGACCGCTACGGTCGCAGGTTCGAATCCTGCCTCGGGCATGGATGTGTGTAATGTCCTTAGGTTAGTTAGGTTTAAGTAGTTCTAAGTCCTAAGGGACTGATGACCTAAGAAGTTAAGTCCCATAGTGCTCAGAGCCATTTGAACCATTTGACTCTTCTCAGAACGTAAGCTGTCGGAACTTCAACAGTAACTACACCGTGATGCAGTATGCTTATCAGCAGCGTCTGCACTGAAGTTGGCTAAGCGTCTCCAGGAGCTTTAGAGCTTACTAAATGAATCTATAACGAAACTTTCTGCTCTTCATTGCATCTTCTGTATTCCCCCTACCAACCCTGTCTGGTACCGATGCCATACTAGCGAGAAATATTTAAGCTTTGGTCGAACAAATGTTTTGTAAGCCGCTTTCTTGATTAGCCACGTTCCTTGAAGACTCTACCAATGAATCTCAGTCTGGTATCTGCCTTTCTGGCCATATATATTATGTGGTCGTTCCTCTTCAAATCACTCCGTACTCATACTCCTAGATATTTTGTAAAAGTAACTTCTTCCAGTGATTGTTTTGCAGTTTTATGATCATACAATAAAGGATCTTTCAATCTATGTATTCCCAGTACGTTTCATTTTCATGTTGAAGGTTAATTGTCACTACCTGCACAAAGCGTCGATTGTCAGCAGGTCTTCAAGCATTTATCGCTTCACGATATCAGTTTATACAACAGCATCAACCGCAAGAAACCTAGTGGATGTTCAGACGCTACACAGGAAGTCATTTACATATATTGCGAAAAATAACAGTCCTGCAACACTCCGCTGAGGCTGGCCTGAAGTTACTTTTACCCCTGAAGTCGTCTCTCCGTTCATAATGACATTCTATATTCAGGTTGCTAGAAATTCTTCAATCCAATCACGTAGTTGCTTTGATGTGCCGTATGCTCGTACTTCTTTCATTAGGCGACTGTGCAGAACTGTATCGAATGCCTTCCACCAGTCAAGGAAGACAGCATCTACCTGGGCTATGCTTTATGAGTCTAGAGGACGAACAGAACGAGCTGGGTTTCACAAGACAGTCGTTTTCAAAACCTATGTTGGCTCGCTGAATACCCATTCTTCAACATCACATTAGCCAGATGTCCCAACTCTGCACAGAATAGCTTTATTCAAAAATTCACCTCGCTCGATCCGTTAGCGTTTTTACGACACTGAGCTCTTATTATGAATTGTGATTTGACGCCTTGTGTAGGTAACAGTCTCTGGGGGTAGTATTACGCTACACCGTCTGGCCCACCCTACCACATTCGTTCTTCAGCAAATTCAGAAATTGTAATCAGTCATCTTCCTTCTCCTCTGTAGTTATCATGGAGTTCTTCAAGAATACGACTTTCTTGCTCTTTGACATGTCCGCACTACACAAACGTTTTGCCAACGCTTTTAGTTTACAGTTTCAAATACCTGCTCTTAGAACCCTCACTTGAAGAAATTCGCTACCACTGAGCTTAAGGGGCTACCTAGGAACAGGCCATCCATTTATTCATATAACTGATAGTTCCCTTTAAAGTAGATGGTCTTGAGACAAGAACCGACATCACGTAACTGCGCTCGAATAGTTCAGCAAGCGCGTCACGTCATGCCTCTGCGTTGGAGCACGCAAAGACGAGTTCTCTTCAGTCAGTACATATCATGGGTGTGGATTGTGCTTTTGAAGCCGTAACCCCCGTTCAAGTGTGTTCTTCGTAGAGGACGTGAAATGATGTGTCTCTACAAGGAAGGAATCGTCGTTACGGTCATAAAAATTGATATCTATTTGTACGCCTCCTGCATGTAACGTTTGTAAAAACAGTATGATACTTTTCCGTACGAAACGTCAGATATTACGCCCATGGCGCCACCATGTAACCCTACCCTCAGGTCTCCAATCTTGTTGCTTTCCCCCTCCGTCTCCTTTTAACAGCTAGTAGTCAGTCAGCGTATGTTACATATACATCTAGTAACACTTGTATCGTGTGAGAACATGTATGTACGTTGGTAGGCTTTCATGTATTGCCATCTGTACTTTGTTAGTGCTTGCTATTTTTTTTTCTTATTCTATGCACAAATCTGTTCTCATCTCATCTTTTAGATGTCTGATGATGGAAACAAATCCGAAACGCGTCAAGTGATCAATTTGAGTAGTAAAGTCATTTTTTGGCGGCTGTATGGCTTTATTTGCAGCGATCTATTCAATTCCAGTACAGTACCACATTGCAAAATAACAATTGCTAGCAATGAAAAAACGAAATCCAGTATGCACTGACGGCGAAAGCAAGACTGGATGAGGGGCTGAACTTGATAAACCCGCCTAATAGTATTAGTAATTTTCATTGAATATGTTTGTGACTTGGAAAGGACAGTGGGTCATGGATTTACGAGTCTTGATTCAATCCTCATTCCTTACATATGTGAATGGCCTTCTACGTAACTTTCAGCAAGCAGAATTGGTACCTTTTGCACTAGTGTTATAATAAATTCCATTAGAGAGAAAGCCACAGAAGATACTGTAAATGTGGTTTTTTCAAAGAATTATTATTAATTGGTTCTCAGATTAGCATATGAGCTGGAGTCATTAAATTTTTGGGTGCACATACTGCTGAAAACTTGAAATGGAAGATGCATAGTACTGACATTCTCAAACAAATAATTTTTGCTACTGCTAATATTGAAAACTAACGAATTAATCTCCTGACATACATAGGGATCCACAAAAATGTAGACACTCCTTGATAGTTGATATATTTGGAGTAAAATGGCATACCGTTGTAATTTTGCGCGGTACTGTAGTATATTGTTTACTCAACAGATATTTCGGAGCGCTTTACAGCAGATGACAGTGCAGTAATGAGTGAAGTAAGATGTCGTTTGAGCCGCGCAAGGCGGTATTGAAGTGGTACTGGAAGTACGAAAACATGGAGGCACACCAGCAATGGCATAATGTCTATGGAACACAGCTGCCAACAGATACAAAAATTTATCGTTTCCTTTCCTTTTTGTTTTATTTTTATTCTTTGAATCGTCAGTCTTCTGACTGGTATGTTGCGGTGTGCCACGAATTGCTCTCCTGTGTCAAACTCTTCATCTCAGAGAAGCACTTGCAAGTTACGTCCTCAATTATTTGCTCGATGTATTCAATTTCTCACTTCCTCAACAGTTTTTGCACTCTACAGCTCCTTCTATTACCATGGAAGTCATTCCCTGATGTACTAACATATGTCCTAATATTCTATCTCTTCTTCTTGTCAGTGATTTCCACATATTCCTTCCTCTCCGATTCTGCGCAGAACCTCGTAATTCCTTACCTAATCAGTCCTCATAAGTTTCGACCGTCATCTGTAGCACCACATCTCAGATACTTGGATTCTCTTCTGTTCCGGTATTTATACTATTCTGGATAAACTTGAGGCCGACGGTGCTGTTCAGGATGTGCACAAGGAGAGGTCTTACCGACCAAAAACATGAACGAATCCAGCTTCCAGCGCTGCTGTGTTGCAACATTTTAATAGGTCACCTCAAGAATAGGTGAAGCAGGCTTCGGGTGAAAGCGGGGTAATCCGATCAATAGTACGACGAATTCTGAGGACTGAAAAGTGGGAAGAATGAACGGTTTGGAGGGATAGTTATCTTGTCTGACGAGACGCAACTTCAACTGAACGGAACTCTAAAGCACCACAACTGCTTGTACCGGGCTCCTGAAAATTCTCACGTTCACGTAAACAAACATGTTAACCTACAGCATGCTGCAAAAATCGACTTTTACCTGCCATCCCAGAGATTTTTACCTACAACAAGAGGCGGTTCGCCTCACTACCACAGAGACGTCAGAGGGTGCCTGGATGAATATCTACGTAGACGGTATATAGGTCGAAGACGAGCTGCTGAGTACTGAACGCGGTCTCCTGACCTTGCACCTCTTGACTTCTGCTATGGGGGACGTTTAAAAATGAATGTTTCAACAGAAGCCAGTTACTCTGACCGGAGCTACAAGAAACCATCGAGGCGTCCTGTGCGGCTATCACACCGGAAACAATGACAGCCGCTGTTCGGTCAACAGTTCAGCGGCATTGACGTTGTTTAGTTGCCAATGGGCGTCATTTTGAACACATAAATTAACATTCGCTCTCCCCCCCCCCCCCCGTGTAGGATTGTAACGATATGTCATTTTGTATCACTAATATTGTCAAACAAAGAGTATCTACAATTTTCTGGACCTCTCTGTATTTTGCCTATCTCCACTAAATATGGAATAATTCTCTGGGTTAAGTCGTCACTTGTAAAGGAGTTATTGATTACACAAAAGCGAGCAGTAAGAATAATATGTGGTATTCATCCGCGGGCTACATATAGTTACGTCTTCAAGGAGTTTGGCATTTTAGCTGCAATGTTTCACATACATACGCTATTGATATTCGTGATAAACAATCAGTCGCAGTTCGAGAATGATGGTCATGTCCACACCCAGAGCACTAGAGTAGAAAACGACCTTTATTGCCCATTTCAAAGCTGTGATTCAAATAGCAGCTTAATATGCAGCCAGAAAAATTTTTGATCAATTGCCCAAAAACATAAAATGTCGAGAGGTTGCAAAGAACAAAGCATGTTTTAAATCTAACATAAAATTATTTTTCCTGTACAACTCCTTCTATTGCATGAATGAATTTCCATTTTAAAAACTGGTAGCCGGTAAAGGAGAAAAAAAGGAAAAATTTGTTTTTAAGTGTACTTGTATGAGTTGGAGTAAAGAAATGTGTTGTTTAATGTTAACAGTAATTATCATGCATTTCTTGTAAACTGACTCGTTCACATCATTTCGACAGAATTGTTCAAATGATGTATGGAACTTGTAGCTAATCAAGGAACTGATACGCGTTTCCGGATAATGAAGCACAGGGAAGTGCCAAAGTCAATCGCAAATAGTAATTTGGGATCAACAAATACAACTGAAGGATACATTGTAGTGTTTATGTGATCGGAGACAGATCGGAGCTACTTTCACGGCGCACATGTTTTGCTCACATGTACCCATGATATGTTCAAAAGAACTAAGGTTGGATGGGTTAAGGGGGCACGTCCGTGAATTCCTATCTCAAATTTTTCCGGTAGAGTTACTGAGCGATGATGACAATATCTACATTTACTTTCTCCGAGAATTGCACAGCAGAGGGTACCTCTCATCGCGCAAAATAGTAGGGTTTCTTCCCTATATAGGAAGAAAAAAGGCTACGTGGAGACCTTTGGTAAGTGCAATAACCACGGCGATGCAGAGAAGTTATTATGGTTATAAGATCATATGTTCAGAGAATGAGCTTCGAAAGTGAAAAGAATTAAAAGCACAAAAATCGTAAGACTTGTTAAATAAGTCTGACTGTCGAGTAATAATTCGGAGACTTATATTACAAAATGGGAACGATGGCAGTCGTAATAATAAAAAGAAGAAGAACAGAGTGGTTTGGGTTATCAAAGGCATACCTAGACTCGAGAAATAAATGGTTGAAGTTGAAAGAGTGCTCTGAAGGTACAAAATATAGGGGATAAAATGTTTAAAACCGGAAAACTTTGAACTGAGCTGTAGCAGTAAGCACGTCTGTCGAACAGCACCTCATCTGATGATGACATATTGCTGATTGCAGTATTTCCTCCAGGCGAAATTAGCCCGTAGAGACAAGATTACGCAGTACGCTAGTCTCATCCGCGCATTATAGTATCTCGTGGTACTCGAATCTGGAAAATACATTTCACGGTAGTATTCCTCGATTCACAACTGGTCTTGGTGTGCGCTCTTTCATACCCTCATCATCATGCACATGTGTTCTGCACAGCATAGGTCATCAGTAACTGCCCTCACTATGACGTGCAGTAGCTGGCACGCAAGGTGTTACATCACCAATAAGTTAGAGATGCTGTCATCAGGATATTTTACGCCATTAATACACACGCCCCTCACTCCTGACCATTTATTTAACTCTAATTGTGACATGTGAAGCACGTATTACACAGTGATGTTTCATAGGACAGTGTGCTGGGCTCGCAAGTCCTTATACGTAAGTAACACGCAAGCTTAAATGCTGCATCAAATTGACACAGGCTGGAAAGGTTGATTGGAACGACACGCCTGTGATTATTTTTACTGCTTAAAAATGGCTAATTTCCCAAGGCTGTCACTAAACAAAATAAAGACGATATTCGGCATCCGAATCGGATCAACATGTTTAGGCAGACACGGAAACCGATTACACAAGTTCGTAAACCATCACCCGCACTGAGATTTCTTTGAACTTTCAACGCAATATTCATAATAATTCATTTGTGTCTCAATTTGTGTCCAAAAAAACTTTTAAAGTTAATTTCTTTGCACTTGGGCAGAGCTTGTCCTCACGATGTGTTCTTTTAGTTTTTGTTCTTTTATTATCACTTATTGAACTGGGAAAGGTTTGTTTACACTGTCTAGTGTTGTTGTTGTTAGTGTTCTTCTTGTTATTATTGCTGTTGTGGTTTCTGTCTGAAGACAGATTTGATGTTGCTCACGTCACAGTCCTGAGCGAGTCTCTTCATCTTTGTAAAATTACTGCAATCTACTTCCCAACCCAAATACTATTGCCCTTACCTTCCTGTGGCCGTTATTGGAAATGCGTGGTGACCTTACATTAAACAAGAACCACATTCATTTTTTCGACTGTTGTGTATGCTGTGGAAGTACTTATGGATTCACGAGCAACTTGGTTAAAGCAGTTGGTTAAAGCAGTAGAGCCTACACTAGTGGGCTTCAAGCGCACAGATAAACGCATGAGCTGATCGAAGCGCCCTCGTTCCCAGGAGCAGTAATAATATTTTGGTCGAATAACATATCAACTGGAACCCATTTATTGTAGACAAGCCCTGTTCCCCTCCAACAATTTTTATCCGCTACACTTCTCCCCATTACTGGAGTCGCTATTCTTTGATGACTCAGGACGTGTCCTAGCCGCCTAATAGCCCATTTAGTCAAGATATGCCACGAACGTCTGTTCTCCACGAACCGATCCAATGCCTCTTCGTTGTGAGGTTACCAATCTTCATAATTGCGCTGTGCGACCATATTTCTAAAGCCACTATTCTCTTTATGTCTACAGTGTTTACAGTCAACTTCACAGCTACCACCTAAGCAAGCACTTTCAGAAAATACTTAAATTTGCTTATAGTGTTAATTTAATTTATGAAAACATGAATGAGCTGTTACGTTTTACACTTTTTGTTTAGAAAAAAATCAAATTTTTTAGTTAATTACCTCAATTTTTACCACAGTTTTTAATAGATTTGGAAAATTCTAGAGTTTTATACACCTGTAAGTATGGTTTGTATTCTGTGCAAAATTCATCAATGAATCTCTCTTACTTGTGAAGAAAAATGTACCTATAGCAACAAATGCAGCCAATAGGAAGCGAAAAAATGATGAAATTTCACATGTAAAAAAATTAAATTTTGTTATGTTTTTGAACTTCCACTGCTATGAGTGTGCATCCCGAATCCTTCCTGGCCATACTGACAAAGTCTTATGAATTTATTTGTAAAAGTATAGACAGTGGAAATTGAAATTTCCTGTGGTGCCTCTCCTGCTCCGATTCGGCCCGTTTGACGTCCTACCCCCCTTAACAAGTTTCTTTTTTCTGGAATGTTTTTCTTGTTATTGTCAATCTCTTTTCCATATCAGTTTGTTTTGCTCCTCAGATATAAAAACTCATCTACAACTTTCAGCGTCTCTTTTTATTCTCTAATTCTCTCAGCATCGTCTCACTTAAATGTTTAGTACACTTCATTATCTTTTGTTTACTTTTGTTGGTGTTCACCTTATAGACCCATTTAGGTAGTATCCAGTCCATTCAATTATTCGTCCAAGCCCATTGCTATCTCTGACAGAATTACAATCTCGTCGGCAAAGTGCAAAGTTTTCTGGTCTAAAATTCTGTTTTCAAGTGCCTCTTTGATTTCCTTTGCAGTTTTCTCGGTGTTCGATGTGAATAACATGAGGAATTATAGCCCTGTATCGCTTACTTCTCAATTACAGACTTCCTTTCATGTCCTACACTGGGTTCTGCAGACGTTTTTGCCAGCGATAACCGTTGTAACTTCAAAATTGCAATCAAAATATTTAAGTCAAACTCTTCTAAATCTACAAATTCTAGGGAGGTAGGCCTTTTTTCAATCTATCTTCTAAGATGAGTGGTAGTGTCTACACTACCTCGGTGTCGCGATACAGCAATGGACAAAATTTCTTTATAATTTCCAAAATTTATTGAAAAGGGGATTGATGCAATACTTTCATCAGAACTGTACTACGCCGTCAGCGAGTAATAAAGTTTATAGTAATATTTATTATTTAGAAGTGCCCTATTAAAGGTTGAAATAGTGTGAAACGAGCTCTATTAGAACGATCTACCTCTCAATAAAAGGCACATTGAGTGTTTAGATTAACGCCGTGCTTCCAGAAAACCACAGTGGAACTAGGGAACTTCAGCGAGGTAGTCCGAGGATAAGTACGTGGTTCCTAATATTCTGTAATGATTTGCCCGTTTATCTTCGACCTGAAATCAGTAACTGTAGATGTTTACCTGGACTTTTCGATGGAAAACGTGGCATTAAAACGACACAGCCTTCCACCAACCACGAATTTCATGCAAGTTTGTGCCCATTTACACTGGAGGCTACATGTACTTAAATTCTTAGACGAAAAATTTCCAGAAGGAGTGACTGAAAGGGCCGACCCAATTCACTGGCCACCTAGATTACTATACATCAATTCCCTCGATTTCTAAGAGGTTATTTTAAAATGTATTGTGCATTGAACAAAAGTACGCGACATCATTGGCCTCAAAGGATGAGGATCTGCTACAGCAAACATGGCAACAATTCGAGTAGCGTATTGAGGCCCTTTGTGCAACACACAGTGCCATTTCAATGGTAAACTGATTGGGACAAATACATTCGAATATATTCAAGTCCCATTTTTCACTTAATTTCACATATTTGAATTTTGATTAACTTGTATTATAAACTTTTGAATTCTTGGAAGGACTTTATGGACACCACGAGTTTCTCCAGAACCCAGACTGGTCTTCGCTGGGATATCTTCCTACCACTTCTCCCAATCTTCCATAAATAATTAGTGTCAGGATTTTACAAATCTAACATGCAGAAGAGTTGATATGGTAATACACCCGTCAGTACTTGTCTTCTTTGGAATTTTTACATTATTTTTTTTTTGTCTAGTGGCATTTTGGTTGTCACAGATATTATACATAATAGGTGGACATGTTATATCCTGGCTGATTCTTTGAAGAATGTAAGTAAATCTCTATGAATGTGCTGTACTTCTGATGCATTGTTTCGCCTTGAGTCTCTCAGTGCCGCATGTTGTCAGTAACACGTGTTATATGATCTGTTGCAGTCAACTATAGACAGATAGTATCAATTAACAGACACAATAAATGTTTTTTTAAAAATGTATATGGGGCCACAGCTGCAGTAAACTTTCTGAAGGTGTAACTAGTAATGAAAGCTTCAGCCTTTTAGAAACTATCAAATCAGCTTCTCTACAATGCATCAGTAACACTGTCAGATGCTTTCGACATGTGGGCGTTAAGAAGAGCCCAAAAATAACTCTTCAACACAGTGTCATTTATAACCTCACATTACTGTTACACTTTAAGCCACTTCCATTCCCATCTATAGGGGAGAACTGGCTTCTAGACTACTACTAACAAGACTAGTGACACCCCCCCCCCAATCACCAGACCAATGAATTCGAAATTACATGATACACATTTGGGTATTACCTTCCATGCATAGCAGCCCTCCGTTCATATTACTATTACAGTTTTTTTCATGTGCGTTATGTTGCGTTACTATACTCCAGCCTTTCCAAAAATATGCTTCCCTGTCAGTTCTACCCACATTATGCTCCCACTAAAATTCTCAGGGATTGAGTTTCTCACTCCATAATTTTTCTTCTGCACTTTAGTCATATAAACTGACACAAAAGCGAAGCAGCCAAAAGGCATAGTCGGATGTCAATATAATCGCCACGTGTATAAATGATAAGAGTGCAGGTAGCATGGTCATCAAGTTGTTTGTGTTTAGTGTTGTTGCCAGGTCCGGTAACACTCGTAAACAGCGTCGTTTATTGAGTGATCACAGTGGAGAAGACGCAGATGTAGCACAATCGTGTGAGACAGCATTGTAAGCATCTAACAGAGTGGACGAATCGTGCACGGTCCAGACTTTTAGCGCATTCGGACGATGGAGTGCATGGGAACGTATGGGCAGGCGAGGTTCCTGTCTGCCACGTCTGACCACCACAAGGAAGGACCGGTATACTATGCACGAAGTAGGTCGTAACCCCTTCACGTCTACGCTTACGATCCGAAAACAAGTAATGGACCCCAGCAGCATTCTGTATCATCTGGCACCATTAGTCAGGGACTAGCAGCAGACGTACTATGGAATTACAGTACCATACGTGGGCTACTATTAACCGTTAATACCACAACAGAAACGGCCGCGTTTGGTGGTGGGACTGGAAAAGATGAACTAAATATGAATGACGTCGCATTGTATTTAGTGACGAATCGTGCTAGTGCACTATCACGGATGTCCAACGAAGAGCGAGTATAGTGATAACTTGGGGAGAGGCCACATTCTTTCAACGTTTAGGAGAGATATAGGGATGCAGCTGTGGCGTCATGGTGTGGGGAGCCATCGCGTGTGACTTCCAGTCATAGTGCTCGAGAAAACTCCGCTGGTATTGCCGTACGTCACATACATACAGCGTTACCTCTCAATTGAAATTATCGTGGTGCCAGTTTTTAACAGAACGATGCTCGTCCACACAAGTCACGTGTCTCTATGAACTGTCTGCGCTATGTCGCTATGTTGAGCTACTCTCGTGGCCAGCAAGCTCCCCTATCGAACTCGGATGTCGACTCTGTCCCAGAGCAGTATCCGGGAAATGAAGGAACAGTTACACCGGTTGTAGGCTACTTCGTCTCATCAGAGTATACAACGGCCTTATGACACCTTTTCCAACCGAATCAGTGCCATAGGGGGTGCACGCCATAGGGGGTGCAACGTCCTACTGAGACGTTCACTCATTCAGCAGGTTTCCTTGCAAATTTCATGCGCTTTTCTAATCGCTGTAATATCATCACATACCCTCTCAAACCCTGTAACACGATACTTAAAAAGATACAGTGTACACATACATTTTATATTTCGTAAGCCACTTTACAGCTGTTGGAGAAATGTGTTCGAACAAATATTAGCCATTTTCTCTTATATTCCATTCGCGTTTAAGCAAGGTTACAATGACTGTGTTCCTCCGTACGCGCAGTAATCTCATCTTTCTCTCACGAGAACGACGTGAGACATTCATTGGCGACAATAGAACTGTCGCACAGCCCCCCACGATTATTACAGGCACTCTCAATATATCTAGCAGCGTTTGCCGAGAACAACATCGTGTTTCTTCCAACAGTTCTCATCTAAATTTTCCGAGCGTCTCTGTTACGCTAATCAGTACGGGCTATACAAGCCTGAAGCAACCCTAGTAGCGTACCTCTGAATTAACCTGTCTGAAAAGGACTACAAAGGCCGTAAAAATAAAATTGGTCACTCTAGCATCCTTTACGCGATTTTCCTTACATATGGTGTACAATTTGCGAGAAGCCTTCCATCAGATCCATCCCTTCCATACTCGACACCTTAAGTCATCGTCCCATTTCATAACACTTGTTTTTATTATATGTAAACACTTACACCTGCAAATGCTCAAAGTGTTCACCCCTAACCTTATAATGAGATACTATGAACTTTGTTACATGCATTATCTTTACCCACATATAAACGTACCTGCGATTCATACTGTCATTCTTACCTGGCTGCACTCCCAGCAGGGAGCCTATTAGTGGTGGTGGTGGTGAGTGTTTAACGTCCCGTCGACAACGAGGTCGTTAGAGACGGAGCGCAAGCTCGGGTTACGGAAGGAATGGGAAGGAAATCGGCCGTGCCCTTTCAAAGGAACCATCCCGGGATTTGCCTGAAACGATTTAGGGAAATCACGGAAAACCTAAATCAGGATGGCCGGAGACGGGATTGAACCGTCGTCCTCCCGAATGCGAGTCCAGTGTGCTAACCACTGCGCCACCTCGCTCGGTGAAGCCTATTAGTAACAGGCATGTAGAACAATATGAAATGACAGTGCTTTGCTTTGAGGAAGTGTTCATTTACGCCTTCTGTGAAACCAAAAAATAATCATCATTAAAACAATCATAATAAAATGGCACGTTTCTTGTATTTTCGCTGTGATAGTGTAGACCAGACCAAGTATGGACATGACGTATGATTTGTTATGCGTCCGTCCAACTCCAACGGCTGGATGAATGGGGAAGGAGTTGTCTGTGAACTGATGACTTGGTGGCAGTTCGAGGTATTGTCGGATTCGAATGGCTCTATTTATTACGTTGTTTAGTAAATTTGCCTGACAAGTCCTACAAACTACTCAAAAGATCGAAACAGCGACATGGGATTGGGAACAGGCACACTGTCACTGTTCCTAGTCTTCCCTGGTTCCGCTACACGTAACTTCTTCACCCGCAGCTTAATGCTTTTTTGATGGCTTCATTAGATTTGTAATCGCTAATTAAACATGCAAAATATAGCCGTAGTATTTCAAAAACGATGACTGAATTGGTAGTACTTGAAAATTCGGAGTACGGACATGGCCGATTTCGTTTTAATCGAGCGCCCATAGGACCTAGACAACATTGTACATGACGGGTCTGAAATTAAACGTCGTAGCACTTTCGTTGGTAAACCTGTCACAAATTTCTATACAGCGAACAGGAAATTATTGTGTTGCTTTTGCTGTCCCGTTTTCCACAGCTAAATGAAAGTTAGCGAAGCGCTCCAATGCGGTCCGATGAAGCGAGACAGAGAGGGAGGGAGGTAGAGAGAGAGGGGGGGGAGTGCAGATATTGGAGGCACAGCGCAGCCCGCCCCCGCTGGCCTGTTTGTCGCGGGCGCCCCTGGGGTGTTGGGCGCACAGTGATGGCTGCGGTTTTGCACGGCCAGCCGCCGTCTCCCAGGCCGGTCATCGGCGGCCGCATCGATCACCCCGCCCGTCCGGCTGTTTGCCCACGATGTGTATCTCATCTCCGCGGCGCGACAAATGTCCCAGCGGCGCTGGTGGGCCAGGACATGAGACTCCACGGCGGGCCGTGGCGACGCAGCGCGCTCGGCGCTCCTCCAGCCCCACCACGTCCACAGCGTAGGAATGGTGGTTCTCACTGGAACAACCGGTTTTCGGTTACACCGGGTTCACTCCACAACAGTTTAACCCGACTACGGAAACCGTTGAAAATAACCGGTACTTGAAATAATAGATGTTCCGGTTTCATTCCCACTATTTCCGGTAGTACACGTAGAAATCGAACAAAGATTGAAACATTTTGACTTTCTCAATTTTAAGGTACATGTAATAAAACTATTCTTTCGTCCAGCCTCGTCGTCAGCCTTTTGTGTCTAGGAATTCTGCATACTCGTTTCGCTAGACAAACAATCAAACAAGTCGTATTAATGAGTTTTATTTCAATAAAATAATTACCACACTTAACGTTGGCAATTACGCACATGTGTCTCAAGCAAAGGGCGACAGACGAAATAATGTCTTTGCAGTGATTGTTGATGTCCGAAAGAACATACACCATATCCATATAAGTATATAGTTCTGGCAATACCGGCCATGACCTTCTTCTTCAGTGCGGATGCACACACATTTCCCGAATTCTTACGGGACTTGGTAAGAATGTCTTCCACGAGTAATGAGTGTGTTGGGGTGGGACACTACGAATGTAGTATGTGGACATACAACCTGAGAATGTGAGTCTCGCTGGAGGTGTGCGCGAGAGAGTCCCTGCAGTCGCTCTGTCCCCTGTGCCCTCGGAGGCTCAGATGGATAGAGCGTCTGCCATGTAAGCTGGAGATCCCGGGTTCGAGTCCCGGTCGGGGTACACATTTTCACCTGTCTCCGTTGATATATATCAACACCCGTGAGCAGCTGACGGTATTAACATAATTCTAATTTCGTTCTAGACGGCTGCAGATCATCAATGGTGTCCGAAAGAACAGACACCATATTCATATAAGTGTATTTTCGTGATTTGTAAAGTGTTATTTTTCAGGTTAATATCATCTTCTTTTTACTCACAGCTTAGTCTGGTTGGCCAATTCTCCTTCTTACTTCATCTCTGCTTATTCTGTTTGTTAGTGATAATGGTTCCGAAACAAACAAACGAGGCACCTCAACAATTGACCTCCGCTAAAACGCGAGTGGAATATAACAGGAAATTGCTAATATTGGTTCGAAACACATTCCTCCATAAACTGTAAAGTGGCTTGCGGAATATGTAAGCCGAAGTTGATGTAGAATGTGTGTTTTCTATATATATGTTACGTGTTGTTCCCGACTTCGGTTTAGAAAGCTGACGTATCACTAAAATAGTTCGATAAAACATTGTTTTCCAACATATTATCATGCCCTCGTCTCTTCACCGTCTTCAGTTACCCATCATCACCTGCTAATGACAGCGAAACGCGAACACGTGTGGTTCAACTGACCAATATGATGTAATAAATACGAATCTTATTTAGTAATCTACTGTAAGCAATATAGCATGAGATTATCTGCGGTTCCGCTAGAATGTTAGGGATGGATCTTGGGAATGCTTCTTAAAGAGTAATTTTTGAGAAGATTTATCGTGAAGAACAGCGGTTTTTCTTAGTACTTTAAACTGAACACAAACAGTCTCAACCGCAAGGAACATTTATTATTATGGTTAAGAGTTTCGGTCAGTTACTGAGCAGACGTCACATCATAATGGCAGGCGGTGGCAGAGAATGGAGCAGGCGTTACGAACTCCAGCAGTTGCCACCGCCTACCACCATGGTATGAGGTATGAAGATGGTCAGTAACTCACCGAAACCGGTAGCCTCAAAAATAAAGATTTCTTGCGATTAAGACTGTTATTTTCAATTTAAACTACTAAAAGAGCTCATGACATCTATCTGTTCTATGCTGCCCCAACTGACCTAGTAGTTCATAACTAATGGCAATGACATTAACGCAACATATATTGTGATGGGGCACAGGGTACCTCTATAAATACCGCTCATCCCTCCAGCACATCACCACACGGATGTACGCCTAATAAGGCTACGTATAATCCCGAAACAGCTTATACGTTGCCGTTAGCTGTGCTGTGTGCTGACGTACTTCAGGGAAGAACGGTGGTTGTAGATGTACTCTGTGCCACACCACAATATATGTTGCGTCAGTGTCAGTGCCATTAGAGATGTAAAGCGTGTCTTCGTAGAACGGAGCCCTCGAACTATTAATTGCAACCTGTTCGTGACCCACAATGCCTCACTTGCTGCATCAGCTGTTTGGAGTTTGAGGAGCATCTCAACGGCGCTCTCTCGCTGACTGTACGAGACGAATTATATTACGAAAGTAGTGTCTCTTATTTTAATCTGAGTAGCCAGAAGACATTTGAAGGTAAAAACCAGCTGAAGTTCCAACATTACGGGTCACTAGAGCTCCTTTTACGCGTAAAGACAAGTACAACACTTCTCATTAACACTACAAGAGCAAATTGCCGATAATGTCGCTCGTGTGAAAGGAATTTAATTTGATCTCGACTATGTTCTAATAGAATAGTATCCAAAATTTTCTGTTCAATTGGGAGCAATAGCTGAACTGTCGAGAATAGAAGCAAGATTCCATTGGTTATGAAGTAAACTGCAATTACTAAAAGGAAATTGGTCGCCAGCTTAAGTAAGCAGAATGATGCCAAATGGTTATACAGACCATCAATAAAATTTAACTATTGTACAGGTACTCCGTGCTAAGCTGTGTTTTATAAATAGGACACGAACAGTAGCATAATGCAATAATTCATAAGACCAACGGCTGTTGGATCTGACTGCACGCCGTGCCGCCGTGATGGTACAGTGGCAACAAGGAAGAGTTCGCTTGCCGGATATTTGTGATACGCAAGGCTGGGAGCAATTTGCTTCAGGGCTATCGGGCTCCTTGTTTCCGAAGCAGAACCCGGAGACTGACTTTTCCACTTTGTGTGTGTGTGTGCGTGTGTGTGTGTGTGTGTAGCAAGACAGCGCTGTTATCTGATGGATGGATGACTGCTCTATGTACTGTGCGTAACTCAGCCTGATTAGCACACTGTATATAACCAATACTCACTGTATGACTTGGGTCTGAGTCTCAGAATTCCTTCTGTATGTTGTTAAATTGGTCACATGCCTGTTTGGCTAGTCATTTACAGTTTGACGTCATCTGAGCTTCATCTGTGGTTCTGTAACCAACACACTCCTTATTAAGGGTGTATTTAGTATTAAGATTTGAAGTAGAATTTTTCTCTGCCTCGTGATGACTGGGTGTTGTGTGATGTCCTTAGGTTAGTTAGGTTTAAGTAGTTCTAAGTTCTAGGGGACTGATGACCATAGATGTTAAGTCCCATAGTGCTCAGAGCCATTTGAACCATTTTTGAAGTAGAATTTGTCACTTTGCCTACTGGTTTTAGTGTTTGATAAAAATTACTGACAATTTGTGAATAATGTAAGTGTTTTAACTGCGAAGCAGGGCTGATGTTTCGTATACGGTATTAACAGCATGCGGTTAGTACACTATTTCTTGGGAATCGCCGGTCGCTATGGTTCCGGAACCACACTACTGCTACGGTCGGAGTTTCGAATCCTGCCTCGGGCATGGATGTGAGTGATGTCCTTAGGTTAGTTGGGCTTAAGTAGTTCTAAGCCTAGGTGACTGATGACCTCAGATGTTAAGTCCCATAGTGCTCAGAGCCATTTGGGCCATTTTTTTGTAGTTTCTATAATTTTTTTCTATTCGCCTGCTACACAGCTGACTCGCTATTTCTTGTTGTACTAGTTCTTCTTCTGCAAGATGAAACTGCCTTAAATGTGCAAAGAATTGTGCTGACCAAATAAAGATTGAGAGCTTGTTTAAAGAAAATGAAACTAATTTTAGCAAGGGACAAGAACTGCTTACAGCTCAACCCAGTTCTACTAGTCTTTCTATTAGTATAGTATTCAGTGCAACAAATATAATAAGCGTTACACAGTATCATCATATGAAGGAGGAACACAACTAATTTGAACATGGAGAGTATTTACACATTAAGTCTGGAAAACGCTAACGTATAAATGAAATTTAAGTGGCGATGTTAACTGATCTGCTTATTGTCTGTTTTCTTTAGTTGCATTACCTTAAGCAAGGCATTTGAGAAACATGGGGTCACTGAATCTGTTATAACCTGAACAGTTGCAACCAGTTAATCTTTAAATAACACAAAAGCTATTGCACGATAGCTGCATCTTTTAAAGCACTTGTACTGAAGTAAGTTTGTAATCCTGGCTCAGCCTCTAGCATGGGGACTCAGAAACTATTCCAGGATCTGACTGAGATCATAACTGAGCAGTTCTTGTAAGGCACAATGAGGAAACACTTCGAAACACAAATACGTCAAAGTAAACACTTTAGCAAACCTGAGAAGCGGGCATTCATTCAGTTGTCCCTTAAAATGCGGTGAACAATAATCACGTATTATGACCACCGGTTTATGCAGTTACTTGCAGTAATGAATACACCGTCTGACAAGAAGTATTTCTATGTAAAGAAAACAGTTCATTTCTTTGAAACTACGCTTTAGTAGAACTTCAGCTCTTCACTTATGAAAATGTATAGTGAGTTTTCAGAAATAAAACTAACTGCACACTTAAGGGATTTACCCCATAAGAAGTTAATATGACCATTAAAGCAGTAATGGTTTTAGAGTACAATTTAATAGGGCGCTCGTATGTATTGCATCACTAGGAAGAGGTTCCTGTCCAGCTAAAATGACTACGGATTAATATAAGTTTCTCAACAGAAATTGAAATTTAAATGGAAATCTGCTGTTATTTGCAAATGAGGCAAGTAAACCTGAGACGAAAGTGGTGGCTGTGACGATCTGTGGCTAAGATAAATGCTGCAAACGTACTCGTGGCTGTTGATGAATAAAACACTATTATAGTTGTGATTCTTCCATATCTCCCGGCGCCGAAAGGCACGAAAGGTCCACGGGTGTACTGCCGGTCCACAGTGGTTCAAATGGTTCAAATGGCTCTGAGCACTATGGGACTTAACAGCTGTGGTCATCAGTCCCCTAGAACTTAGAACTACTTAAACCTAACTAACATAAGGACATCACACAGATCCATGCCCGAGGCAGGATTCGAACCTGCGACCGTAGCCGTCGCACGGTTCCGGACTGCGAGCCTAGAACCGCGAGACCACCGAGGCCGGCGGTCCATATTGTCCAACGGGCGCAATATGTCGGTGATCAGACATGTCGCCATCGTTCAGGTGCGCTGACGAACTGAGCTCCTGAGGGCGGGCGGTCGTCCTAAATCCCCTTCCCCCACGAGGCGTTCCCTCCGTGGCCCGAGCCCGCGGCGGCTTGTCGGCGTCCGCTGAGAGGCTGGCGTCGGCGTCTGTGGTGACGTCGGTGTAACTGCCTCGTCCGCCCTGGTCACTCGTTCGTTTTCTTCACTGAGCCTCTTTTTAATTAGACTCAGTGCTGGTTCCCATGCCTTGCTGAGGTTATAGCAGCAATCTCTGTTGATGAGTCCGTCCCTGGTACGAATTTCGATAGCCTCTCTAACGACTCTGTCCCAGTATTTAGATGTCTATGCCAAGACCATGGTATGTTGGTAGTCCATTTGGTGATTTTCGGACAACAGTGCTCTGCTACTGCCGATTTGTTGGGGTGCGTAAGTCGATTGTGCCTCTGATGTTCTTGGCAACGATCTTCGATGGTGCGCACTGTCTGTCCAATGTAAGTCTTCGCACACTCACAGGGAATCTGGTATATGGCGGCCTTCCGCAAACCGAGATCGTCTTTGACAATTCCCAATAATGCTCGTGTAATGTGTAATGAAAGTTGTCTTCTTGGCGCCGGAATTTTCTGATTCAGAGCCAACCAATAAATGCCATGAATAATTAGCGAAATTTCTTCCACATATGAGCATTATTGTTCAATATAGCAGCTTTCCTTGCCTCATTTTACATGATAACCACCCACTGCCCATGACTCCCAGAAAGACTCCTTGAGGTCCCAGCACGAAATCCACCTTTTCTATTCCCGCGATGCGAGTTTCGTCTCGGAGGGACTTCGCTCCAGGTCTTATATCAGTACAATACTATTTCACTTATGCAAGAACCACTTCTACAGATATCGTTTTTAAAATTTCAGTACTCTTGCGGAATATTACTTTTTAAATTACTTACATACGTCAACTAAAATGATACAAATTGACGTGAAATAAGAACAAAACATTTGCACCAAAGAACATGGTGACACAGGTGTCACATTAAGTAAAGGCAGACGAAGAAATTACTCGAGATATGTAGAGGTTATATCGACTTAAGTATTACAAAGGCTATGTGGTATATTCGTCTCCGTACAATCCTGTTAGAAAAGTGGTCGTGACATCCGGAATTTAGGACAGTGCCGATTTAACTCACTGTCGACGGTCGGTCGCTCCATAAGGCCCCGCGAGGGTGACATGACGTGCAATCGACGAACATTTGTGGTCTACCTGTGCTGTTGTTTCCGCTCCTACAAATATTACCTTTGCGATACTGAAGATCCACCATAGAAAATGTTACCCTCGCAAACCCGAATTCTTCAGTAGTCTCTGATTTGCTATGATCCAAGCGCTTTGCAGCGATATTGCGCTTTCATTTTGACCACAAACCTGTCTCTAACAGACTGCTCACATATCACGCCTACAGTCACGCTACATGACACATTCAGTTGCGGGCTTCGGACGCTGTACATGGCTAATCTTCAAACAGGACAACTCTATCTGTATGACTGCTCTGAAGATTGCAGTCAGATGTTTGGCAAAGGCTTCATAGAACCATACATAATTTGTCGTCCGTTCCACACTCGAATGGCACGTGAAAAAGATTAACACCTAAATCCTATCGTGTGAGCATTGGTTTCTCGTATTACGACGTTGATTTTTGCCACTGCAGATGGGAGTCCAGAAAACTTTTTGATATTCAGGTAAGCTGGAAATTGTAATTTCCTGAAGAGATCTCACGGCAATGGAAAACTCATTTTTTAAAATGATTACCATCCAAACTTGTTTATCATATCCATGACACTCTCCTCTGTTTCGCGACCGTAAAAACTGAGCTGCACTTCTTTGAACTTTGTAGATACCCTTCGTCAACTCAGTCTAATAAGCATTACATACGGCGCGGGAAGACTCCATAAATGGACGGACAAGAGTAGTCCAGACACTCTCTTTAATAGGTTTGTTGCATCTTCTAAGTGTTCTAACATCTAAGTGCAGTCTCTGGTTCACCTTTCCCCGTTAGATTCTCTTTCCAATTCTTTTTCGTAACTGTAATACGTACACAGTTATTTCGTTGAATCTACAACCTTTAAATCTATGTGATTTGTCGTGTGGAGCAACTCCCAACTTTTATTCATTAGCGACAATCTTCACATTTCGCACCATGGCGTTATATTGTATGCACCATTTTCGAAATCGTTCTGATGTTCTGATGACTTTACTGGACGGGGAACGATAGCATCATCTCCTAGCAGTCTATGAAGGCTATGCAGATGTTCCTTGCCGCCAGTTTTGACCGCTCCAATAAAACCACGTACAACGATTGTGGAACGGTACTCTGGTATCGACCAGACTAAAACACATTTCTTTATGACATCTTGGATATTCGGGAATCCAGCCGGATGTTCGCGTCGTTCTCGCACGATATTTCAACAGCGTGCCTCGCCGTCTTCTTCAGGTGCTACCTGAGACTGGCGGGCGCGGTCCACAGATGGGACACTCGACTCGGCGCGGACCGATTAGGGAACGCCCAGCTCCTCCCAGGCATAAATACTGGACTCGATCGACCCAAGGACCAGTCTCAGGTAACACGTGAAGAAGACAGCGAGGCACGCTGTTGAAATATCGTGCGAGAACGAACATCCGGCTGGATTCCCGAATATCCAAGATGTCAACAGATCGCCAGGAACGCATGAATAATTACACATTTCTTTATGATTTTTCCATTGCATCTCAGTGTTTTATCTGGCTTCTCTGGGGTTAATTTTACATCTTTATACCAAATTAAGGCACCCAGGACACAACTTTCAGTTAAGCTACGGTTCTCAATTCATTAATAGACTGCTGTAATCAATCAAGGTCTTTCCTCCCATTTACGCGCAATGAGTTAAATGTGCTATAGTTGATGTCTGATGGTCCTCACACCAAATATCGATCTTTTGCACGTCTTCCTGCAAATTTGTGAGGTGTTACGAGTCTGTTATGTACGACAGCATCATCCATGGATTGGCTGCAAAAGCTTCCTTTTTCGGAATAAGTCGTCTAGACTGGTTAATATATTTTCATTTATTGCGATATAATGGATACTGTATACTCATAAAGCAAAGTTCATTGTTCGTTACTACAAAATCTGTGCTGACTGGGGCATCATCTGGTTGAAGAACTTTTTAAATGATAAGAAGGACTTCCTGTCTCTGTTTGCCCCTTCACCTACGACTATATCGTGTGATAAAGAAAATCTATTACACTACCTTTGGATTCAGCGGAAGCCACTTTAACATCGGACTACTACGCTGAACTGAAAATGTAGTTTGTTTGTCTGATCTGAGATTTTGAACGAGGTCTTTTATTACATATTCAAACATGTCTTGTTGCTGTGCTTGCTTAAATATTGTTATTACGGTGATTTAAAGGTAATCAATACTTACTATATTCTGAGGCGAATTCCCGTGACAAGAAATTACGTTTGACATCCGGAAGCATTTCCTCAAGGAAATTCTGGGCTCCATCGTCCAGAGTTTGCTTGACGGTTGCTTTACGATGTAAGCTTAATTGTATGATGTTCTGCAAATGGCAAATTAAATTGCCGAAAGTAGTCAGGAAGTTAATTAATAAAGATTTATGCAGCTGACGACTGATTATTCTTAAAATTATTGTGACAGAATTACGCCATGAGGCTAGAAAAAAACTTCAACTTTCGTGAATGCTTCAATCTTGTACGACATACGTTATTAGCGAATTACTGTTCAGTAATCTTATTACACTTCACCCGAAAGACAACCGTAAAATTCATTACAATGTTCGACTAGCAAGCAACTGGTTCCTCCGACTACTATTCCTGACTGATCGCATCTGTAGACTAAACCTGCTGGTTTGGCGTGTGTTCCAAACCAGCAACAGCAAAACTCGTAGTGTGGTCCCAAGATGCTTTAATCACACGTCGCCGCAACCCGAAAAGACTTTATCAGTTCTCGAGTCGACCGAGATGCAGCAACGGTGGCTTGACAATACGCATTATGGAGATACTATTGGTTCACTATGTTCACTGCTGACATTCACTTGACAATATTACTGCAGAAAACTACAGTAACAAAAATCAGGAAACCACTGAAAGAGAACGTTTTACAAAATTTAATCTTATTATATTTGTTGAAATTCCGTTTGCGGACGTATGTGGGTACGAGATATAAAAATTACTGAGAAAAGATCATTAAAAATATCCAAGCGACTGCACCTGAATTACTCGTGTTGTGAGAGCAGTTTTGAGACAGCTACGAAATTTTCCTTCATAGTTGTTTTACGAAACGTAGCGTCTTGGCTCATTATACATGAGCGCCCTTTACGAAACTGCAACAGACTCATTACAAACGACAGTTACAGGAAATACTTCGCGGAATTGTACGCCCCAGAGAATTCCCTTAATGAGAGTCAGTCCCCCTGCTGCGGGCTACTCCTGCCGCCGTTGTTTGGAAAGGAAGATTAGTGTTTAACGTCCAGTCGACATCGAAGTTATCACAGACGGAGCATAAGCCCAGATTAGGAAAGGATGGCGGAAGGCGTTCGGTCGGACCCTGTCAAAGGAACCACACAGACACCTGCCATGAGCGGATTAGGGAAATAATGGAAGACCTAAATTTGGATGGCTGAACGGGGACTTGAACCGTCATCCTCCCGAATGCGAGTAAAGTGTGCTAACCACCACGCTGCCTCGCTTGATGCCGTTGTTTAGGATTTTACGGCTATGGAGGCAGTGCTATAAGTGCTTAAGTGGCAGGTGGTGGTGTACAGTATTACCATTTATCGTTCAGAAATAATCTTTTGGATTCTAAAGCGCCGGCCGGAGTGGCCGTGCGGTTCTAGGCGCTGCAGTCTGGAGCCGCGTGACCGGTACTGTCGCATGTTCGAATCCTGCATCGGGCATGGATGTGTGTGATGTCCTTAGGTTAGTTTAAGTAGTTCTAAGTTCTAGGGGACTGATGACCACAGCAGTTAAGTCCAATAGTGCTCAGAGCCATTTGATTCTAAAGCTGAGCGGTAGGGACTGTACAGGGTCGTTATAAACATTCTAGAAAGCTTGTAAGGATGTTTATGGGTAGGTTATGCTGACAAATAATTGATTGATACGTTGCGTCGTTTTCAAATTAATTAGCGTTGAAGTTAGCCAATCAGGTAGTTTCGCGCGCAGATTCAAGCAGTACACTGCATACGATTAGTGTCATACTGTCAGTTGTTCTCATAGTGTAGATAGTGCACGTCAGTGCTCATCTTTGGGCTCGTGTTCGATCCTTACTACCGTCCCATGTCCAGTTTTTATCGCTCTCTTTTTCGATTTTTGGAAACCAAAAGAAGAACAAATTTGTTGACTCCTCTATGGCGGTCAGCTTGAATTTCTATGCGCAACGGCATGACTAGCTAACTTCAGTGCTAATTAACTCTGAACCGGAACAAAGTATCGAATTTTTTTTTTAACAAGTAATTCTCAGCACAACATACCCTGCAACACCGTTAAAGGTTTACAGACCTCTTCTGACCACCCTACAGAATACCCGTTTACAAGTATATCCTTCAGTCCCTTCAGAAACCTGAACACTGAAAACTCTATTTTTTGTTTGATATCTGATTTGTGTGATAACACACTAAGTTTTTTGCTGTATTCAAAGACCTGAAAAGGGTTCATTACAGCACTGAAATCGATAGTAAATATATCAATAATTTTATAAATACAGATGAATCATTCATTTGTACTAGGAAAGAAAATCAGTTGTTTTCAATCACTTTACAACTCACAGACTTCCCACCCTTAATCCGGCCGCTAGTAGTGTCTCACCCACAGCATTTTGTTCAAGAATGCTTGCAGTATCTACAGGTGCTACACAGTTATGCATATTTCTCTTCATTACCAGTTCTACCCTAATCTAATCTCATAAAGTGATATGTATTATGTTATGCACTGAAGCGCCAAGGAAACTGGAACAGGCATGCGTTTTCAAATACAGAAGTATGTAAACAGGAAGAATAAGGCGCTGCGGTCGGCAACTCCTACATAAGGCAACAAGTGTCCGTCGCAGTTAGATCGGTTACTGCCGCTACAGTGGCAGGTATCTAGATTTAAGTGAATTTAAACGTGTGTTGTAGTCGGCGTACGAGTATTGGGAAACAGCATCTGCGAGATAGCGATGAGGTGGGGATTTTCCCGTACGACCATTTCACGAGTGTATCCTGAATATCAGGAAATCGGTAAAACGTCAACTCTCCAACATCAATGTAGCCCCAAAAAGATCCTTCAAGAACGGAACCAACGACGATTGGAAAGAATCGTTCGACGTGACAGAAGTGCACCCTTCCGCAATTTGCTGCAGATTTCAACAAGTGTCAGTGTGTGAACCATTCAACGAAACATCATCGATGTGGGCTTTCGGAGCCTTGCTCTCTTGATGACTGCACGATCAAAGCTTTACGCCTCGCCAAGGCCCATCAGCACAGACATTGGACTGTTGATGATTGGAAAAATGTTGCCTGGTCGAAGGAGTCTCCATTCAGATTGTATCGAACGGATGGACGTGTACAGGTATGGAGACAACCTCCATGGACCCTCCATGTCAGCAGGTGACTGTTCAAGCTGGAGGAGGCTCTGTAATGGTGTGGGGGCTCTGCAGTTGGAGTGATGTGGGATCCCTCATACGTCTGAATACGACTCTGACATAGGACACTTACGTAAGTATCCTGTCTGATCACCAGCGTCTATTGATGTACATTGTGCATTCCGACGGACATGGGCAATTCCAGCTGGACAATGCGACGCCTCACACGTCCAGAATTGCTACAGAGTGTCTTTAGGAACACTCTTCTGAGTTTATTCATTTCTGCTGGCCACCAAACTCCCCAAACATGAACATTATTGAACATATCTGGGATGCTTTGCAACGTGCTGTTCGGAAGAGGTCTGCACCCACTCATATTCTTACGGATTTATGGACAGCCCTGTGGGATTCATGGTGTCAGTTCCCTCCAGCACTACTTCAGACATCAGTCGCATTCATGCCACGTCGTGTTGCGGCACATCTGCGTGCTCACGGGGGCCCTAGACAATAGTAGGCAGGTGTACCAGTTTCTTTGGCACTTCAGTATACGAGTGCCAAATAGGCCTGAAACTGCTCCAAGCTGTTCGGGCGTCCTGCAACCTCATCTGTGGTGGTTCCTCACCTTTCACCTCTTCTTTCTCTGTGATACGGTTGAAATTTGCACTTGGACGTAGGCAACTACACTGAAAGGGCACCTTAACATTTGCACTCATTTCTGTCACACGATGTTGAGACGGCTCATTTACGGGGGATCTTGATCGAAGTGCTTAAGTCACTATCAGTCGTAGGTTGTATTGCATGGAGCTGGGGACTTAGAAACGACGGAGAGCCTTTGCCCCGCCGTAGCCCTCAGTGGCTGACAACCCACAACAGGCTACAGCAGTCCACTCACCCCACTGCGGCCCCACAACGAACCCAGGTCGGCCCCCAGTGGACCCCCGGGAACGTCTCACACCTGACATTTCTAACCCCAATGTTTCTACATCTACATCCATACTCCGCAAGCCACCTGACGGTGTGTGGCGGAGGCTACCCTGAGTACCTCTATCGGTTCTCCGTTCTCTTCCAGTCTCGTAGAGTAATTATGTCTGGTAGAATAATTATGGTGTACGTTTACATGGAGAAAGTGTTTGCGCATCAATCGCCGCCATAGTGTAACTGAAGCGGAATAAGGGGAACCAGCCCGCATTCGCCGAGGCAGATGGAAAACCGCCTTATAAAACAACCCACAGACTGGCGGTCATACCGGACCTCGACACTTCGTGCCAGGTACCGGCTCGCCTTCCCTCCCGGAAAGCAGTGCGTTAGACCGCACGGCTAACCGAGCGGGCATTCTTAGGTTAAATCTCAGTGGGGCAAATCTGCCATGGCCTGCCGTCGAACCTTACCCGCAGCGAGAGTAAAATCTCTCCGGCTAATGGTCGATGGTAAGAGGGGTGTGTACTGTACGCGATCGCGAGACGCAGTAAAGTAGACCCGTTCACAAAATTTCTGTTTCAGTTGTTATAGAACCGTAGTGGCTGTTTGTGTAACACTGGTGGATGCGGGTTCTTTAGAGGTGAGTTCTTTACTGCAAAATGTGGCTTTCCTTTCGTAAATTATTATCTGTATTTTGCGGACGACGGATACGTCGGAAGTTCTTTAATGTCTAGGAGGACCTATAGCGGCAGACAGATATGCACAGGAGCCAAGTCACCAGTGGGAGCTAGGTTTTGTGGATTTTCTTGAGACAACCAGTCAGAAGAGTGAGATGGCACGAAGTGTGTTGGGGTATGGGAGCATTTGCGGAGAACGAGCGGTTTTAGAGTGGTGTGGACCACCACCGGTGTAGCTGATAAGTGCAGACTGCAGCGAAATGTGATTGTGATCAACAGGAAGGAAGGGTCAGGGAACTCTGTCTGGGGGAGCGTAAAGCAGGAAGACATAATATTCTCAAAACAAATTTAAAGTTTCGAAAGGGACTCACTGCGTATTATCTACGGATGGGAGGAACGATTTCTGCTTGGTAGAAGACAAGAGGACATGTACTTTTCTGTTACTGTAATTAGCTTTTAAGGTGGAATTTCTAAGGATGTTGTTGATGTTAAGCTAAACGTTACATTTAAAAGTGTATGGGACGATGGAGACGTTATTACCTGAGGTAAATAAAGGAGCTCCACTTTCAGTTTAAAGGTCTTCAGGTACCATCGCAGTCTCTGTTTTTTGCAGAGTACATCGAAATCTGTCTTTGCGTGGTAGACGTAAGTGACGGGAACAGGGGTTCGTCAATTTAATTTATTATTTTAAATCTTCCTCAGTTGATATCACTGTAGTGTGCCTATCCTGTGAGTAGATACTGGGTCTTCGAGGCAGTCAGAGTGTTTTGATATTTCTATTTAGGAATTTAACTTTTCTCACGGGTCGTAACTTTCATAGTGAGGCTGGTGACCAAATTAATTTCAGTTGGGGGCAGTGATGGTGTAAGGAAACTGAATATCAATATGTATATAGATAAATAAATAAAGTTATGATACTTCACACAGTGGCAAGGATTATAAAACTAAAAGATTCCTTCCAAAAATATAGTTCGAGCCACAACTTGAGAAATATCTCCCATCAACTATGTGACTCGGCAACACTGCAAAACGAGGTCGACAATATAATTATGTCATCTTTCTGCGTTTTAATAGCGATTTTTTATCTAAATATCTTTGCTTCTCTAAGACTACGTTTACTGTTCCTGTATAAGGTATTAATATTTCGTAAAATATTTTTCATGTTTCTCTAATCCATTCTCGTTTAACTTGTTTGCACTTCGTATTAACGTCATCAGTCGCATTATATTTCCTATTGCATCCATTAGGTCGACCTTTCGCTAAGTACTCTATGGCTCTTTCGTCTCAGGTTTCCCTATACCTACAATATCCTATCTGGCCTTAATTATTTCAGTTTTTTATACAATCCACTCTTATTTATTTGAGCTACTCTCGTTACTTAACTAAGGACGTTGGTCATTGCACCATAGAGATTGCACTTCGTCTGATTCTATTCTAAATTTTCAGTAGCCCACTGCAGAGTATTTTCATTTTTCCTTAGACTCTGGAATATCAATCGTCGCTACTGCTTACATCACCATATTCTGCCACATTTAACCTGCTCATCTGTTTCTTTCAGTTCTTTATTTTCCTGTCAATATTCAAACCTCTAACATTCCCCAGTGTGATTCAAGAATATTAGGCTGTTTCTTGTATTCTTTCTGAAAACACCTTTCCGAACAATCGCCTTCGGATATTAATGGAAGGGCATGTGGCGGTACGGTGGTGGTGGTGGGGGGGGGGGTGAAGACTGGTTTACCTCCTAATTTTTCTTCCCGAAGGTAGCAGTCATCATGAGATTAATTTACAGGAATGTATGCTCTGCTGACACACTGTATGTTTAATGCAGTTGTTTCCATTTCCTTCTGTAATTTCATGCTTTACATCATTGCTAATTCTTCCGCCTTTGTGAGACTGTTTCTCACTCCAAAGATACGGTGGTGCACTGAATCTCCTCAGCTTCCTTTTGACAAAGCCTTTGAGAGGTCCAAGTAAACTAATCCAGACAGTGTCACATTCCTGACAAGTTCGATTGCAGTTGCTCTCGATTCCACGGTTATGATTACATGTCTCGCCCATCCTCCTCTACTCCCGTCCTCACACATAATGTTATTAGGGGTTTTCGAGTGCAACAGTATTTTTTCTTATAGGTAGTTGTAGGTGTACAAATATTTGTCGTAATTGTTCCAAGCGTATGTGTACGGACTGAGTAATGTTTTGAGGTGACCATTAGTTTCGTAAAATAAACAAGTAACTTAAAAAAAGTCAAAACTCGAAAACTGTTGCCAGTGTCTTATGTTCTTACAAGGCTAATGTCTTTTTCAATGTACCTACGAGTTTTTTGCAACTGATCGCACCTATTAAAACAGCTCTCCAAACCGATACAGCAGTGGAAGTATTATAGCAGTGCACGGTCCCTCAATATGACTTCTTCGGCTCCGCAGTCACCGTGGACGACTACAAGATGTATCACTACGATCCCGACAAAAAGGAGTAAAGTGAGCAGTGCAAATGTGTAGATTCTTCGCCAGCATATTTAGCCGTCATCGGGTACAGTGATTCTGTATGTCTTTGGGACTGTCATTCTGTAGTGCTAACGGATTATTCACGTAAGGGGCAAACCGTCACAGGAAAAGGTTGTGAGTGGCTGTTAAGAAGAATCATCGCAATAATTTAACCAAGTGCATGTTCTTTCTCCACGACAACATTCTAGTCATTTACACTGGAATACCCTCGTACATGGCACCAAGTGAACTCTTCTACTTTCCTCAGATGAAGAAGCAACTGCGTGGCAGATACTTCCAGTGTCCAGACGCGGTGGTTTTCGAGTTAAAACGTTTCTTGAACAGTTAAAATGAAGGCTTATAAATTTTAACTAACGTCTCCACCAAGTCGTCCGCAGTTAGAAAAATGTGACTCACTGGAGGACGAATACGAAGAGGTCTGGTAATGCAACAGAATTTCATGGTCGCAGCTTGATTTTCTCGAGGTAACAGAACCTTTCGACTACCTATCTAAACAAAAAGTTCTTCCATATAAAAATGTCAAAGTTCTCGTACTATAATTCTAAAATTAGTACCATCCTTCCAGCGAAGTGTTTCAAAACATTTAGTGAACGAAAAACAAAGCAAGAAAAGCAAGACAACCAGAAAAAGTATTGTAAGTACAATGAAAATATGTATAATAACTAGATCGCGGATTTTAGGTAAAAACCTATTTTTTCCTGAGTTCCTATTTGCATAAAAATTTGTACTTATGCGTTTCATGACTATTTACACTTAATAGCGTTAATCCTATAGGACCTAAAAAAGCCTATTTCGACGTTAGTGCCTTTTTTGCCTATTTCGGCTTTGGTATCCTAAAAAGTGCCTATTTCATCATATAAGACAGTGGCTCCAAGTTTTTCCACACTATTCGACAGATGGAAAAAATAATTTCTGCCCAGCGTGCAGCAAGGAGGCTAGTTGATATGCGCTCATGCTTCGTATTTGCCTAACACTTCGGTCTTTTTTAATTTTTGTATATCGCTATCCCTGTTAATACCAAGTACTCTTTATAGGTGTTTTATTATTCATATGTAAAAAATAGCTCACGAATCTTTAAGTTAAAACCTATTTTTTTCCTAAGCTCCAATTTGCATATAAGTTGGTACTTAAGCGTTTCGTGACTAACTAAACTGAATATCGTTAGTTCTATAGGACCTAAAATTGCGTATTTCGACGTTGACGCCTAATTTTGCCTATTTCGGCACCAGAATCCTAAAAAGTACCTATTTCGTTAATCTGACATAGAGTTCTTGTGTTTTCAAAGATTAGAAGAAGGTAGTAAACTTAGGGCTTTACGTCTCGTCGAAGCCGAAGGTCGTTAGAGACTGTTTACAATTCCTTTGCTTGCTTTACTACCAACAGCGCTCGGCACGGTTGAATGGTCATCCATCCAAGTACGCGCCGAGCCCTACAGTGCTTAACTTCGGTGAGCGAATGGGAACCGGTCAAAGATTTGAGTTACACATTAGAATCGAAAGTGAGAGTACTAAATGTTATATTTGAAAATATTTCGTTCGTAGGATTCTGGCCAGCTGTGTATTTTTGCCAAGAAACGGTTTCATAGGCCTTAAGCTGAGCACGGATTAAAAATTACAATGTTAATCGTAGACGCCCTCTATAGCTAAATTACTGCCCTTCATGCATTTTGTCGCTGCTACCTACAGGTAGACCTATCAAACTACTCTGTTTCGTGAAAGGTATTATACGTTAACTTTCCGGTTCCAAAAATAATTTGCCAGTAGTGAAATGTTTTCATCTGAAGCACCGGTATATTCCATTCGTTTCTTCAGAAGGGGCGGCCATTTGTCAGGTGCCATATGTCCAGCAACGAGTACGGTACTTCCCCTCCCGCTTTCATGCAACGCAGTAAAAGGAAAAAAAAAGCAAGTCATCGTCCACTTTTTCGCAGTGAAAACAAATCAGTACATTGTGTAGCGACAGACGTGTTAAGTGTTAATCACGTTCTAAGTGCAAAATAAATTCTAGTTTCTGTGTGAGAATACTACGCCATGCCGAAAAGAGCTAGTTCAAAGTCTATTTATATAAGGCAGTGGTTGCAAGATCTTCCGTATTATACAACAAATGGGAAAATTATTTTCTGCCAAGCATGCAACTAGGAGGTTAGTTGATGTTTTTCTGAAACTTCTTATTTTCCTGTCACTTAGGATTCTTTTTTATCGCTATCCTTTAGTAATACGAAACACTCTTTATATGCGATTCTAAATTGCATTTCCCTTTTCTCTCGTATCAGGTTTCGAGTGTTAAGAAATCTCACTTAACTCAGCATGCAGATGGAATCGCACATAAAGCTAATGTTGAACGAAAGTCAAAATTGAAGCAAACTCTTTTAACCAATAACTCTGGTGAATCCTTTGAAAAAAAAAAAAACAAGTTCTGCAGTGCTTTGTGTCATGCACTTGTGGCAGCAAACATCCCCTTTCGGAAACTAGAAAACCCTATTTTCTGAAGTTTTCTTGAGAAGTACTGCTATCAGTCTATTCCTACAGAGTCAACTTTATGTAAGACTTATGTGGATTCAGCTTACAATGCTGCATTGCACAGAATCCGAGAAGATGTTGGATAATCTTGTATATGGATTTCTGTGGATGAACTACTGACAGTCTTGGCCGTTACATTGAAAACCTGATTATTGGCAAGCTAGATCCAGATGCTCCATCCAGGGCTTATTTGATTACTCAAAACAGCTTGCAAAAACTAACCAACAAACAATAGCACAGTTTGTGAACAATGGGCTTAAGGTGCTATACCCAAACGGAGTGGATGAGAATAAGGTGCTTCTGGCCGTCACTGATGCTGCTGCATATATGATAGAAGCGTTTAAACTATTAAAAGTATTCTACCCATTGATGCTGCACGTAACTTGTGTAGTGCATGGGATCAACCGCATAGCAGAGCAAGTAAGGCTACAATTTCCTAAAGTAAATAAAGTAATATCTATGGTGAAGAACATTTTTATTAAGGCACCATCAAGAACACAGGCATTCAAAGAACAGCTTCCAGATGTCCAATTGCCGCCAGAGCCTGTTGTCACCCGCTGTGGCACGTGGCTGATAGCAGCAGAATACTATAGTATGCATCTCTCAACTGTCCAGAAGGCGGTTGAAAATATACCGGAGGAGCAATGAGGTTACTCAAAGATTCTTCTTTAAAACGGGACTTATCTTACATTAGGGCCCACTACACATTTATGGCAAGAATAATTTCACAATTGGAAGGATCAGAGAGACCTATCTACGACAATATCTCTTTGCATGAAGAAGTCAAAATGAAAATTAATGAAGCGCCAGGTGAAGTAGGGGAAAAAGTACGGGCAAAAATGCAAACGGTTTTTCAGAAGAACACTGGCCTGAAGGAGTTGTGTGCAGCTGCCGACATACTTAGTGGAAAATCCAGCGCTCCTGACTGCAGCATTCCTGTCCAACATGTGCCGAAAATAAAGTACGCCCCTGTCACATCTGTTGATGTAGAACGTTCTTTTTCAGCGTATAAATAGATTCTGACTGTCAAGCACCACAGTTTTTCACTAGAAAACCTAGAAAAGATTTTGGTTATTTATTGTGAAGCCAATTATGGTCAGAATGTGTGAAACAACGAATTTATTAATTAAACCATTGCCATATCTTTTTTACGGAGATATTTATTTTGCATTAACTCAAAAAATTTGGAGTTATGTTCAACATTACTGTTGTAGATTGCTGTTCTCTGTAACAGTGGAAATATTCATTCTCCTTGTTTTAATGACTAAAAAGATGTTCATACTGTGAGCACTGTGTATTTTAATTTATTTTTATTTTCTCTGCATCATTTTTATTAGAGCCTATTTCAGGTTTTATATATCCTAAATGAACTACTGAAAGAGCCTATTTTAGGTGCCTAAAACACCCTTTTTTACGACCTAAAAATCCGTGGTCTAATAATAATCTATGGGTGCATGGCAGAAACTCTGGTTTAGCTGGACAGGCGAAACGTAACAAGTAAGTGACCGATGATACCTTTGGATCCAGTAACTCCATGGAAACGTCTTGGTCGCTAAAATCTTAATGACGCGTTCCGAGTCATTATCATCATCATCATCATCAGATAACTGTTGCGAAATTTCCACAAAAGATGGATTAGGAAAGCTAATACATAATAATTACGAGGCCAAAGTAACATTAGGAAACGGAAGAACATACTAGGTACGAGTACTTACAATATCCTTAGGAAAGCTCAATAAGTGGGCAATCCAAGAACAACTTACAATCTCATACGCAATTACCGTTAGACGATGTTTGCATAAGATGTTATTTGAAGACTTAAATACGCATGACAGACTGAAGATAGCAGACTCGAGGACCGTAGTACATTAACTGGTGCCATGTAGTGTAGATCGAGACAAACAAAGCCATAGCATCTATAATAAACAAAACAAAGTAAATATTCCTACCGTATTACATTTACACATAATTTGGAATGTGAATTTTTAGCTTCTGACGCATCCCTGGTCCCAAAGATTGTAGCATATTTTTTATGTGGACGATATTTCATAATTTTTGATAGGGCTGAGGTTCAACTAGCAAATATCAACGATTCCTTTAGTGCCCTACATCCAAACATTAGTTTCACAACAGAACAGAAAGTGCAATAAATCATAATTTTGATCTTACAACTGCGAGGCAAGATGTCCATCTATTTTTCATCTTTAGGAAACCAACTAGTACCGATTCATGCCATCCACGGGCTTATAAATGGGTTTATTTTCGCTCAATGATCACAGACATTTGAAAATATAAATGAGAATAGCAAAAGGGAACTTCAGACAATTGTTGAGGTAGAAATTGCTAAAGGACATTCAGGGCAGAGTATCCGTAAGATGTTCAAATCTATAAAGCGTAAGAAGCAAGCTAAAGCTTAAGAGGTCAATAGTAAATATGTAACCCTCACGTATAATCGACGCATTGTGAAAGAATAGCTAATATTTAAAAAAGCTAAATACCTAGGTGTCTTCTAAGAACAAGTAAATACACACGACAAATTGAGGCACGATGTCGTATATAAAGGGAAGGAGTTGGTTATAAAATCTGGGGTTTCATAATACACAGTGTGGAGAATGGGATAAATGTTATTTTGGAAAGACGGGAAGGGCCTTCTATACACGATAGAGGGAGCACGGTTATACTAACAATGCTAGTGCGTTGGGGCAGAGTACGCAGAAGAAGGACACAAATGGCGTCAGATCGACGAACGTCTTGAGGTACTGCAGTGAGCTCCAGGTGGTCCATTTTTAGATATTATGGAGAAATTTTAGATCTACACACAACCCCACCATATGTTGAATGAGGAAGAGGTGCTAATAGAAACATGTATTTAAGTTATTTGAGGATACATTGAAAGAGTTTAAGTAGTTCATGGTCTTCAGTTGCGTTGAACGACCTTTTCTCCACAGGCACTTGTCACTTTTAACCTGTTTCGCTTTCCTTCCCACCTCTTCTCTCCCCCTCCCCCTCCCCCTTTAGTCTATGGTTTATTCAATGACATTATTGTGCCTATGATACAGTTTTTAATATATTTCTAAATCTGGTTGTGTAATTTCCAATGCTGGTCCCTTGCTTTATGGGATTTATCAATGATTTTAAGAATACCTGTATTCTATGACTGGTTATCAATTTTAAGTTTGGTCATGCAACTTACACTCCACCCCCGTTCCCAAGACCTCTGTAGTATTTTCTAATTATGTTTTCATGTATTTAAAAAAGTAGTCATGAAGTCCGAGTTTATTATTCCATTTTATAAAAAAAATCTAGTCCTATCTAAAACACGTGTAAATTTCTTTCCTATTAGACATGGATCATACACATAATGTTCCTCTTTAAACAGAGCATATATAGGTTAATGTTATATAGTTCTTGTTGTATTTCATTCTCATGTGTTTCTATATTGCTCAATTAACTTTTCTCCCCTCCTTCCCTTCCCCATCCCCCTCCCAATAAGATGCTCTGACACAGCTATATTTGTAGAACCTTCACTCCAGTTCCGTGGGCCTCCAGCACCTCCTCTTCCTTCTGCCTGTTTCAATAATCCTCTTAACTAATTCAATATCCGACTCATATGCCCCCTTCTCTGCTCTTAGTGCCCTTCCTCATCCCCTACACATATCCATCCTCCGCTATCCCCCCCCCCCCCCCAACACGTTTGCATGTCCTGTCCTTTAGACGTGACCCATATTTGGTCCCAGTAGGTGTTAGGTTTGTAATTCATTTTACATTGTAATTCAAATTAAAAGACGTGTACAATTCTTTCCTGTTATATGTGCGTTATGCAGACAATATTTCCTCTCAAGATATTGTTTATTTCAGTAATGTTACAGAGTGGCCTGTTGTATTTGAATATTGTTATGTTCTCCATATTGCACTTTCCACTCTTTCTTCCTCCTCTTCCACCCCTTCCCACCCTCCTCCCCTTCCTCGCCCAGTAACATGCATTAATGGCTTTGTTAATATTTGAAAACATATTCAAGATGTTTGAGCACAATGATCTACTTTGAAAGATAGATATGTAGTAAAAGAAAGCCATCGTCATTTCTGCTGAAATGTAATTTTAATGTCATTACGTTTGTTTTATAATATTAGTGAAAATATACCGAACCCCCACCCATGCTTCTTATTTTCCTTCATGCTACCCCTCTGTCAGTTACTCAGTTCTCCTCCCCTTCCCAACTACTACCTATTTTCCTACACACCTCCCCCTGCCCTCTCCACCCCCCCTTCCTAGTAATTCAAAATCTGTCCCCAGCTAACCTCCACCCTACGCTTGGTGTCCCCAATCCCTCCACCACCCTTCTTCCTATCCATCCACAGTCCACAGTGACCGAGTTGGAAGAATTGCTATTTTGTGGTAGGTTTGTATTTTTTACATGACCCATCCGTGGTGTCAATAGGTTGAAGGTTGCATGCTTTGTTTGGAAAACTGTAAGTAAAAAAGAACCGCAATGTCTTCCTTTATAATGGCTTCCATTGCGTTGCTTTACCTTTCGACGTGCCTAATTTGTTGTATGATGTTTGTATGTATTCTGTGGCAGGTTTTGAGTCACAGCCTGTTCTGTTTTATTATACGACGCTTAATGTAAAAATTAACAATAAAACAGATGTAATGTGGTAGAAATATTTACGTTGTTTTGTGTATTATAAAAGCTATGATGTGGTTCGTCTCGACCTCTGACATCAACGCCATCTGGCGCCAAGTTAATATAATATCTAATCTAATCTAATCTATGGTGCTCAATTTTGCTATCGTCAATCTGGCATGCGAAATTTCCAAATAACTTCTTTTACAAATATCGCCTAACGGCAATTACATATGAGACTGTACGTGTTTCTTCTATTGTTCACTTATATGAACGTTCCTAAGAATACTGTAAGTATTTGTACCTAGTATATACTTCCGTTCCTAAAGTAAATTTGACCTCATAATTGTTATGTATTGGCTTTTGTAATCTGTGTTTTGTGTAAATTTGTCTGGTAATGGTGACTCGAAACGCGTCATCAAGCTTTAGCGATTAATATTTTCCATGTAGTTACTACATTCCAAGTCTGGATGGTGTCATAACTTACGAATGGGAGACTTCATCAGTCATGGTGATGAGACCTTTAATATAAAGGGTAACAGAGTTGGGAAATTAAATATAATTAAGAAAGCCAGAAAATAACGTTTGAATGAAGAAAACGAACGGTTTTATTTCTGTTTTATTTTAATTGCAAGAAAAGTTTTTACTTATTCCTTTATTTATTTGTCCTACATTAGCAGTATTTTTTCACCATAGTTACTTGACAACGACAATTTTAATATCACAACTGATAATAAAGTGGTATTAATGGAATTACAAGTGATTGGAATGTATCTAATGACAATGAGCATAACAGCACTGACTGAAAACTAATAACGGACGTGCTGAAGAATAAAGCCTCTGAATGCTTTTTAAATAAAACACATTCCACAGCTTAATTCTTCATGTCTACATATTTATTTCTAAACAGTTACCCTGCCGACGAACGCATTTCTCGCAACGAGAGACCAGTTTGTTGATACCGTCACTGTAGAATATTTGACTTTGTCAGTGGAACCACAACTTCACCCCTGCTTGCACCGCTTCATCATTGGCAAAGTGAAGTCCTCGAAGCTGTTCTTTAAGTTCTGGAAGCAGATGAAAATGGTATTGGGCCAACTTGGGACTTCATGGAGGATGTTCGATGACAGTGAACCCAAGGCGTCGGATTGTTACACATGCCGCATCGCTTGTTTGTGGTCCCGCGCTGTCATGCTGAAGTAGAGGGTGATCTATATGTCGACTAACTCTTCCAATTAGAAACTTGACAACAGCACACTGTTTCTCACGCACGACATATTGATGTTACACACAGCCATGTTACACGCTACAATTCAAAGCTCTCTTTAGCTAGAGGGCTGAAAATATGTGGAAATGACGAATAAAGCTATACAATGTTAATAACGTTTTTTTTACATAAAACGTTTTAAGAGTTTTCATGTAAAAAATTCGGAGGCATTACTTTTCAGCGCTCCCCCGTACCGGCAGAAATAAAACAACTGCTGACTGCTGCTACTACTACTACTAATAATAATAATAAATCAACTGATAATCGCTTTGACTTTTGCAGACCATCTTGCCATCTTAGTTGAATCTAAAGGAGAAGCAACAATGCAGACAAATATCCTACAAGGAAGAGCTTCAAAAGCATACCTGTTCGTATCTTCTGGAAAGAAAAAGAGTGTGTGACAGATACAAAGGAGGCACAGAAATACATGGAATATGTTATCGAAGAATAAAAAACACCACAAAATTTATATATGTAAGGGAAGTAATTTAGCTAAATGCTTTGGACTAAGAAATTAACTTATAAGGACAAGGAAAATCAGCCACTGCAACACCAGAATACCTTCGTAAATTCTGTTGGCCCTCACTAGCCATTAGACGTCATGTATCGATCAGTTTTTGGTTTATACTTAATATATATCACGAGGAGGCGCGTTCTCTAAGGTTTAGGTCCGCGGAGTACTCAGCCTATTCCATAAATTCAATAATTTTCCTTTCCAGTTTGTCTGTCATCTCAGCGGTCCTGTGTTGGCGTGCGCTGTCGTCCATAAACAGAAAGTTGGGACGTATCGCACCCATAAACAAACGGACATGACGCAGAATAATCCTCCACAAATACTATTGTGCTATAACGGTACCTCGCGGAAGCGTTGTTCAGCAATTGTGCATAATGCCCGCCCACAGCAGGAACCCTAGGCCATATCGATGACGTTCATGAACTTTCAGTAGCGTGTAACGTGTTCCCTTCTCTCTCCATACTCACGGGTGGCCAGAATCACTTGCCAAAGTGGAGCGGGATCCGTCGGAGGACATCACTATGGCCCATTGCTGCTGACCCCCAACCAACAAGCTCCCTACACCAACGAACTCTTTCTTCAAGTGGGATGTATTTAACATGTTCCTGATTATACAAACCAACCTGATTTAATTAGTGCGAAGGTACTGGCAGAGTCACAGGTACGAGTATCGGTTGCAAGGCATTCAGCGATCTGCCTAGGAGAGAGATCCGTTCCTTTTCGCTACTAGAGCTACGTATCGATCTTCCTGCGTTGTGGTGATATGTTTATGACCACCGGCAGGCTTTCACATTGCATTTCCAACTTCAGTCGACTTTTTTAATTGTGAAGTAACACTTTTGAGGACACCCATTATTGTGGCTACAATAGTGACTCTTTGACCGGCTTCGAGCTGACCAGCTGCTTGTCCTCCATCGTGAGCAGTCAAATGATGTCCTCCAGAGACGTTGCGCTACTTTACGGAATGTCGCACCAATAGGCTGCACAAGAACGTTCGTCGAACACAGTGCTGTATGTGCTGATGAATACGTACACGCTTCACAGTTAACACGTCCCTCCATCCACATTCCGTCCTACTATCATTGGATGGTTGTTCCACAGCAAGTGTCGGTTTTTTCGTAGCTATTGGGGGTTGTTCCTTAGCAAGCGTCAGTTTTTCCTTAGAAATTGTCAAGCAGTGTATGTATCACATGGAAAAAGAAGTCTTGGAAGAGCCAAAAAGGCAGACCCGCGAAGACGTGAAGCCGTATTTGTGTAAGACGTGTATATTTCTATTGTCTATTGTCAAACCACAATTTACGAAAGATGTTTATATTTTATTAATAGGATTAAGTAAGAATAATTGATATTTGTCATGTTGGAAATAATTGTCGTAATAATATTGAGCGTATGGCATTGGTAGCCGGGAGACACCTAGCGGGGCGGTTCGGCCGCCGCTCCACAAGTTCTTTAACGCCACTATGGTGAGTTGCGAGTGAATGACGATGAGATGATGATGAAAGACACACAACACCCAGTCATCTCGAGGCAGAGAAAATCCCTAACCCCGCTGGGAATCGAACCCGGGACCCCGTGCGTGGGTAGCGAGAACGCTACCGCAAAACCACGAGCCGCGGACGTAATTGTGGTAGCAGGGAATGTGTGCACCAAAGTATTGTTGGCAGGAGAGACCGCACATTGATATAATTTTAAAAAGGGCGGGAGAGATTGATACATTTTGTAACGGTAGCAGGGACTGTCTGCACCAGAAAACATTGTTGGCGGGAGAGACCGCACTTTAGCGTTCGTAGGAAGTCAGGAGTAAGCGAGATGTGAAGCGAGTCGGTAACAGGTCTGAAGCGAGAGGTTGAGAGGAGCGGTGTGCCTGCCATCCACCAGCTATGAATTACAAGAGATTATAAACGAATGTACAGAGACATCAGCTAATATTATCATAAGGGGAACTAATATTACTGAATTATTTTTTTGAGAAACTGCAGAGTACAAAAGGTATGTTTGAGCAATGGTAGTTGTAAGATTATTGTAAAAAGCAAGTCCCATTTGAACGTTTGTAAAATCATTTCACTCAGAATGTAATTAATTTTTGCCAGCAATATTGCATTACTGATTATAATCCATCCCAAAAACCATCAACGTAAAACTCTGCAAAATTTTATTGTTGTCAAGAAAAAGTTTAACTACGAATTACGTAACTTCAGTCAAATTAATTAAAGAATAACGCCAGCTTTGCTATTAAAGAATAACGTCAGCTTTGGTAATAAATACAGCCACTTATTATGACAGCCCACCAGCAGCTAATAGAGTATAGTAAACCAGAGTAAGTATATTCATGTCGCAGTTCGATGTAGCAGTCAGATGGCGATCCTGTAACAGTAAAAAAAAGATAAGGAACAGTTTTGGGTTATTGCAGGTAACGACTGAGGGCCACGACGACGACACATTCTACGTTTCGTCGAAATAATCAGAAAACCACTTTTAATAAGCTGCATTTAAATTTGTGTGCGAAGATTGAGAAAGAGAATTAATTTCACAGGGAAGATTTCATTTGTTATTACTAAGCTAGAGATAGAAATCCTAAGGGAAGGTTTCATAGGTTATTGTAGAAGGGAAGGTTGCGTAACGAAAGAGATATAGAGGAGACGGGAAGGTTTCACTTGAAAGTGAAGATGATGATTACGGTATTCCTGAATGAATCTTCAGCTTGGTTAATAAGAAAACGTTTCACATATTCAGAACGAACTTGTCAGTTTGATGTGGCAGAGATATCTATGGTGTCACCGCCAGACACCACACTTGCTAGCTGGTAGCCTTTAAATCGGCCGCGGTCCGTTAGTATACCTCGGACCCGCGTGTCGCCACTATCAGTGATTGCAGACCGAGCGCCGCCACACGGCAGGTCTAGTCTAGAGAGACTCCCTAGCATTCGCCCAGTTGTACAGCCGACTTTGCTAGCGGTGGTTCACTGTCTACTTACGCTCTCATTTGCAGAGACGACAGTTTAGCATAGCCTTCAGCTACCTCATTTGCTACTACCTAGCAAGGGGCCATATTCAGTTACTATTGATATTGATATTGTGAATCATGTACGTTCAAGAGCGACGTTCATCATTAATGGATTAAAGTTAAGTATCAAAGTAATTACGTCCGCTTTCTGAATTCTAATTTCTTGTCATGTTCCAGACCTCACGTCAGTATAGTTCTTCCCTCCTCACGCCAGCCTGCGTGAGCTAAAACGCGTGCACTTCGGCCTCCAGTTGTAACACGGTGTTGGCTCTTCTGCCAACACAACAATATCACGTTATTTGCGAGCAGCAGTGTTGAGGACCGTTGACATCAGAATCGGCGGCGCTCGCAGCCACCCCCTGTGCGTGACCGGCGGTCGCTGCCCGCCCGCCGCCCCTGGGCGCCGCTCCCACAATCTGGGCCGTGTTGCGGCCTGGGACGGCCGGCAGCGGCGGCGGCAATCCTCCGCAAAGCCGCCGCGGCCGCCCCGCCGCTCCCCCACCGCCCCCGCCGCCCCCGAGAAGCCGCAGCCTCCCCAAATTGCTTTCTCGACACGTCCCCTCGCGCCGCCTCTGCAGTGTTCCGCGCGCCGCCACTCCGCCAGATGCGGAACCGGCTTTCCGATATGAGGCGTGACGCGCTACCACACACGAACCGGTCAGCAGTGCCAGTCGGCCATCATGATTAGACTCGGTGTTGAAATTAAAAGAGGGAAATCTGTTTCCACTACACGTACTTAAGTTAAGTGAAGCACTTCCTTCTCATCAGCCTTCTCTCTCGTTTGAAGCAGCCAACAACGACCTCCTTCCAATGCAAACCTCTTCATCTCAGAGTGGCATTTACACCCAAAGTCCTCAAATACTTGTTTAATGTATTCCATGGTGGAAGATATTCTCAGGAAGATAGGTGTAAGCCTCAGGCAATGGCGTACAATATAAAACATGTTCAACAACAAGGAACAACAAGAAATGAAAAGCAAGAACACAGTACTCTGTTAAAATTTTGGAGATGCACCCATGGTCTAGGTGTAACATCTTTGATGAGTAATGAAAGCGTCCTTGGTCCCGAGTTCGAAATCCATAATCGCTGCCGGCCGGAGTGGCCGAGCGGCTCTGGGCGCTACAGTCTGGAACCGCGCAACCGCTACGGTCGCAGGTTCGAATCCTGCCTCGGGAATGGATGTGTGTGACGTCCTTAGGTTGGTTAGGTTTAAGTAGTTCTGAGATCTAGAGGACTGACGACCTCGGAAGTTAAGTCCCATAGTGCTCCGAGCCATTTGAACCTCAATCGCTAAAATTTTGATTAACAATCAGCAATAGCGGCCGAAGACTTCCATCATGAGAAGTCACCGTCGTTCAGCCAAAGGCCTTGTCAAATAGGGTGAAAGAGTAGACAGAAGTTCAGGGCACTCTCTTGTCCTTGGAGTGGAAAAGTGCCCATCAAGGCGGAAGCATTAAAGGCATGATTATGGAGAAAGCAATTGAAACTACTACATTAAAGACATATAACTTGTATCCACAGGACATGTGGGCTGCAAATGGAAAAGTTTCTTGATGACCTCTCCATTGTCAAAATATTCCGGAATAGACGCTAGTCGGATCTCCGAGAGGAGCTGCCACGGGTGAAGTAACCATGAGAAAAAGATTGAATAATCAACGAAAGCATAACGTTCTACGTGACGGGGCGTGGAATGTCAGTAGCTGTAACGTGGTAGGAAAGCCATAAAATTTGAAAAGGGAAATGGGAAGTCTCAGTCTAGATATTGGAGGGGTCAGTGAATTGAAATGGAAAGAATACAAGGATTTCTGGTCGGATGAGTATAGGGTAATATCAACAGCAGCAGAAAATGGTATAACGAGAGTAGGATTCATTATGAATAGGAAGGTAGGGCAGAGAATGTGTTAGTCTCAACAGTTCAATGATAGATTTCGTTTAATCAGAATCGACAGAAAACCAACACTGACAATAACAGTACAGGTATACATGCCGACATCGCAAACTAAAGACGAAGAGATAGAGAAAGAACATGAGGACTGTTGTTGTGGTCCTCAGTCCAAAGACTGGTTTGGTCCAGCTCTCCATGCAGCTCTATGCTGTGCGAGCTTCTTCATCTCCAAGTACCTACTGCAACCTACATCGTTCTTAAACTGCTAAGCGTATTCATCTCTTGGTCTCCCTCTACGATTATTAGTCTCGATGGAGTCCACCAGTACTACATTGGTGATCCCTTGATGCCTCAGAACATGTCCTACCAACCGATCCCTTCTTCTAGTCAAGTTGTGTCACAAATCCTTCTTCTCTCCGATTCTATTCAGTACCTCTTCGTTAGTTATGTGAACAACCTATCTAATCTTCAGCGTTCTTATGTAGCACCGGATTTCCAAAGCTTCTGTCCTCTTCCTGTCTAGATTATTTATTGTCCATGTATCATTTTCATACATGGCTACACTACATACAAATACTCTCTGAAAAGGCTTCCTGACACATCCATACTCGCTGTTAACAAATTTCTCTTCTTCAGAAACGCTTTCCTTGAAATTGCTAGCCTACATTTTATCTGCCCTCTACTTCGACCATCATCAGGTATTTTGCTCTCCAAATAGCAAAACTCATTTATTACTTTAAGTGTCTCACTTCCTAAACTAATTAACTCATCACCTGATTTAATTCGACTACATTCCATTATCCTTGTTTTGCTTTTGTTGATGTTTATCTTATATCTTCCTTTCAAGACAAAGTCCACACCGTTCAGCTGCTCTTCCAGGTCCTTTGCTGTTCCTGACAGAATTACAATGTCAACGGAAAACCTCAGAGTGTTCAATTCTTCTCCAAAGATGTTAATTCCTACTCCAAATTTTCCTTTTGTTTCCTTTACTGCTTGTTGAATATGTAGATTGAATAACTTCAGGGATAGGCTACAACCCTGTCTCACTCACTTCTCAACCACTACATCCCTTCCATGCCCCTCGACTCTTATTACTGCCGTCTGGTTTCTGTACATATTGTAAATAGCCTTTCGTTCGTGGTATTTGACTCCTAAAACCTTCAGAATTTGAAAGTGACTACTCCATTCAAGATTTTCAAAAGCTTTATCTAATTCTACAAATGCTAGAAACGTGGGTTGGCCTTCCCTAATCTATCTTCCAAGATAAGTCGTAGCGTCAGTATTCCCTCATATGTTATAATATTTCTACGAAATCCAAACTGATCTTCTCTGAGGTCGGCTTCTACCAGTTTTTCTATTCGCCTGTAAAGAATTCGTTTTAGTATTTTGCAGGCATGACTTATTTAGCTGATGGTTTGGTGATTTTCGCTTCTGTCAACAACTGCTTGGGATTGGAATTATTATATTCTTCTTGAAGTCTGAGGGTATTTCGCGTGTTTAATACATTTTGCTTACTTGATGGTACAGTTTTGTCATGGCTGGCTCTAGCAGACTATCAGTAGTTCTAATGGAATGTTGCTCTTACAATAAATTTTTCCGCCACAGCTCAGTGCAATGCTGGCCGACCTATCTGTCATTTATGAAAGAAAGCAACTGATTTTTCTTTTGCAATAATCGGGATGATCATGGATGGGAGAAATTAGTAAATTCTTTAAATTGAAATGAATGGTTGTTAAAAGTCACTTTTTATGAGGAAGATTATTATTACGAGAGTTTTAAAACATTTACATGCGACTTGAGATAACATTACTACATATGCGCGAGGCTGCTTTTTTTACCTTATACAATAATACTCAGGCTCCGGCATCGCTGCACCGCGACCGGCCAGCCAACACGATACACCATACCAGACCAGAGCAGACCCCAGACGAGCAACAACTTAATGCTACAGCTACACAGTTCCTACTGCAGTCAACACTGCTCTCTGGTCAGCGATTCTCTTATACCTTGTGTAATGTTGTGTAGCTGGCTCCTTTTCGACTTATATCTTTCAGCCCTCTGTCAAACTCTTTACGCTGTATCATATCTCTGATTTCATCTTCATCTACGTCCTCTTCCATCTCCATAGTATTGTCCTCAAGTACATCGCCCTTGTATGGACCCTCTATATATTCCTTCCACCTTTCCGCCTTTCCTTCTTTGCTTAAAATCTGTTTTCCATTTTAGCTCTTGATATTCACACAAGTGTAACTCTTTTATTCAAAGGTCTCTTCAGTTTTCTTCTAGGCAGTTTCTTATCCCTAGTGATATATGCCTATACATCCTTACATTTGTCTTATAGCCATCCTTGCTTAGCCATTTTGCACTTCCTGTCGATCTCATATTTGAGACGTTTGTATTGCTTTTTGTGTGTTTCATTTACTGCATTTTTATATTTTCTCCTTTCGTCCATTACATTCAATATATCTTCTGTTAGCCAAGGAATTCTACTCCCTCGTTTTCTTACCTATTCTTACCTACATGATCCTCTGCTACCTTCACTATTTCATCTCTCAAATCTACTCATTCTTCTTCTACTGTATTTCTCCCCCCCAGCCCCCCTTACGTTCTCGTCAACCGTCAACCGTTCCCTAATGCTCTCTCTGAAACTCTCTACAATCTCTGGTTATTTCAGTTTATCCAGGTCCCATCTCCTCAAAATTCCCGCCTTTTTGCAGTTTCTTCAGTTTTAATCTACAGTTCATAATTAATAGATTGTGGTCTGAGTCCACATCTGGCCCTGGAAATATCTTACAACTTAAAACATGGTTCCTAAATCTCTGTCTTGCCAATATATAATCCATACGAAACCTTCCAATGTCCCCACGCCACGTCCACGTATACAACCTTCGTTCATGATTCTGAAACCACGTGTTATGATGAAGTTATACTCTGTGCAAAATTCTAACAGGCGGCTTCCTCTTTCGTTCCTTATCCCCATTCCATATTCACCTACTACTTTTCCTTCTCTTCCTTTTCCTACTATAGAATTCCAGTCCCCCATGACTATCAAATTTTTGGATCCCTTCACTATGTGAATAATTTCTTTTAACTCATCAATTTCTTCGTCATCTGCGAAGCTAGTTGGCATATATACCTGTCCTACTGTGGTAGGCGTGGGCTTCATGTCTATCTTGGCTACAGTAGTGCGTTAACTATGCTGTTCGTAGTAGCTTTCCCGCGCTCCTGTTTTTTATTCATTATTAAACCTACTCCTATATTACCCTTATTTGATTTTGTATAGATAACCCTGTATTCGCCTTACTAAAAGTCTTGTTCCTCCTACCACCGAACTTCACTAATTCTCACTATATCTGACTTTAATTTATCTATATGCCCCAGTAAGGGATCTGACATTCCAAGCTCCGATCCACAGAACGCCAGTTTTGTTTCTCCTCGTATATGAGGATTTTGAAAGGATAATACAGTGCGCAAACGGAGAGGAAAATCTAATAGTCATGGAGAACTGGAATGCATTTGTAGGGGAAGGAGTAGAAAATAAGGTTACAAGAGAAGAGTTTTGACAAGTAATGACAGGGGAGAAAGACTAATTGAATAGTGTTTAAGAATAACAAGATGAGGAGGTATACTTGGAAAAGGCAGGGTAATATGGGTAGATTTCAGTTACATTACATTAGGGTCAGGCAGAGATTCCGAAATCGGATACTGGATTGTAAGGCATACAAAGGAGGAGATATAGATTCAGATCACAATCTAGTAGTGGTGAAGAGTTGTTTGAAGTTCAAGAGATTAGCCAGGAAGAATCAATACACAAAAAAGTGGGATACGGAAATACTAAGGCGTGACGAGAGATCCTTGAAGTACTCTAAGGCTGTAGATATAGCAATGAGAAATAGCTCCGTAAGCGGAGTGGTTGAAGAGGAATGGACATCTCTAAAGAGGCCATCACAGGAGTTGAAAAGTAAAACATAAGTAGAAAGAAGGTAACTGCGAAGAAACTATGAGTAACAGAAGAAATACTTCAGCTGATCGATAAAAGAAGAGAACACAAAAATGTTCAGGGAAATTCAGGAATACAGAAATACAACTCGTTGAGGAATGAAATAAACAGGAAGTGCAGTGAAGCTAAGACAAAATGGTTGCATGAAAAAAGTGAAGAAATCGAAAAAAAATGATTGTCCGAAGGACTGACTCAGCACATGTGAAATACAAAACGACCTTCGGTGAAATTAAAAGGAAGAGGGGAACGGGAATTTCACGGTCAAAAGCAGAGGAGACAGCGGATAAGTGGAAAGAATACATTGAAGGTCTCTATGAGGGGAAAGATTTGTCTGATGTGATAGAAGAAACAGAAGTGGATTTAGAAGAGATACGGGATCCAGTATTAGGATCTGAATTTAAGAGGTCTTCGGAGTACTTACAATCAATTAAAACAGAAGGGATACATAACATTCCATCAACATTTCTAAAATCATTGGGGTAAGTGGCAAGAAAACGGCTGTTTACTTTGGGGCGTATAATGTATGAGTTTGGCGACATACCATCTGACTTTCGGAAAACTATTTATCCACACAATCCCGAAGACTGCGAGAGCTCACAAGTGCGATAATTATTGAACAATCAGAAGAATGGAAAAAATTGAGGATGTGGTATATGACGGTCAATTTGGCTTCAGTAGAGGTAAAGGCACCAGAAACAAAATTCTGACTTTGCAATTGATAATGGAAGCCAGATTAACAAAAAATCAAGCACGTACATAGGCCTTCTCGACCTCGAAGAAGCGTTCGACAATGTAAAATGGTGCAAGGTGTTCGAAATCCTGAGAAAAATAGGGGTAAGCTGTAGGGAGAGACGAGTAATATACAATATGTACAAGAGTCAATAGGAATAATGAGAGTGAACGACCAAAGAAGAAATGTTTGGATGTCGTATTTCGCCCCTACTGTTCAATCTGTACATCGAAGAAGCAATGATGGAAATAAAAGAAAGATTCAGGAGTGAAATTAAAAACGACATCAGTGATAAGATTCACTGATGACATTGCTGTCCTGAATGAAAGTGAAGAAGAATTCATGATCTGCACAGTAGAATGAACAGTGTAATGAGTACAGAATATGGTGTGAGAGTAAAAAGAAGAAAGACGAAAATAATGAGAAGTACCAGAGACGAGAAGAGCGGGGAATTTAACATCACAATAGATGTTTACGAAGTAGATGAAATTAAGGAATTCTGCTACGTATGAAGCAAAATAACCAATGACGGACGGAGCAAGGAAGACATCAAAAGCAGACTAGCACTGGTAGAAACGGCATTCCTGGCCAAGAGAAGTCTACTAGTATCTAACATAAGCCTTAATTTGAGGAAGAAATTTCTGAGAATGTACGTTCGGAGCACAGCATTGTATGGTACTGAAACAGACGGCGGAAAAACCGGAGCAGAACAGAATCAACGCATTTGAAATGTGCTGCTACAGACAAAAGTTGAAAATTTGTTGGATTGATAGGGTGAGGAATGAGGAGATCCTGCCCAGAATCGGAGAGGGGAAAAAAAGTGTGGAAAACACTGACAAGGAGAAGGGACAGGTAAATAGGACAGCTGTTAAGACTTAAGGGAATGACTTCCATGGTACTTGAGGAAGATGTAGCGGTCAAAAACTGTAGAGGAACACAGAGATTGAAATACATCGAGCAAATAATTGAGGACGGACGCTGCAAGTCCTACTCTGAAATGAAGAGGTTGCCAGAGGAGACAAATTCGTGGCTGCCGGCATCAAACCTGTCAGAAGACTGATGACTCAAAAAAGTAATGGTATAAGGCAATTACCCAGTGAATTAAAATTACAGAGAAGCCCAAGTCACATGTAACGTTTCTTTACTTCGCCCTGTTTGAGCTGAACAATGTGATCGTTTTCAGAACTGTGGAATTACAATGTGTTACACATTCCTACAAGAAACAAGCTCATAATTTAGTTTACGTCACTTCTTACACTACGCAGATGAGGGCCACACATCACAAATATCGGGCTGTGAAGTATAAATGAGAAATATCAGAAATTACTCCATTTTATGTATGGCGATAGCACTGCACATAGCCAGACATTTGTAACGTGTGGTCCTTCGTTTTGAATGTACAGGATTTGTGGGGTCATTTATTTGTGGTGGTCTAAGACACATTATTTCCACACTTTTTAAGATGTTTGGCTAGTCGAATGAAACATGTGAAAGTAAATAAAAGTTACATGTGACTTTTGGTTACTATGCAATTTCAATTTCTAAAGATCGCTGTTCCCCTGCATGCAATGACTACACTCACCAACTGGCTTGATTCAAATGGCTCTGAGCACTATGGGACTTAACTGCTGCCGGAGCGGTCGCGCGGTTCCAGACTGTAGCACCTAGAACCGCTCGGTCACTCCATCCGGCACTCACCAATTACATAGTCTTTCGCCTCTACTGTTGAATCTATACATCGAAGACGGACTGACAGATATAAGAAGAAGGGTCACAAGTGGGGTTAATATTCAAGCTGACAGGATATCAGTGACAAAATTCGCTGCTGACATTGCTCTCAGCAGCGAGAGTGAGGAAGAATTACAGGACCCGTTGTATTGAGAGCAAACCAAAGAAATAAAAAAGTAACAAGCTGTAGAATAAATAATATTAGCGACGAGAAAGTCGGGGAATTCTGCTACCTTGGAACCAAAATAACGCATGACGTACGAAGGAAGAAGGGCATAAAAATCTGACTATCACAAGGGCAGAGGGCTTTCGTGCCTACAATATGTATACCAACATCAAAAATTGCACTTTACCCGAGGAAGAGGTTTCACAGAATGTATGTCTGGCGCACGCCATTGTATGGTAGTGAATCACAGACTTTGGGGAAACCGAAAAAAAAGTAGAGTCGAAGAATTCGGGATGTGGTGCTAGAGAGGGATGTTGGAAATTAGGTGAATGGGTAAGCTGTGGAATGAGGAGTTCCGCCTCGTAATAGGAAGAGGAGAAGAACGTGTAGAAAAGGGACAACAATTAGGAAATGGATAATGTGTCATGTATATCTACATCAGCAAATAACTTCTGTAGTACAAAAAGGATCTGTAGAAGGTAAAAATTATAGACGGAGACATAGAATGGAATATTGTTGAATGCAAATGGCACTCTGAGATAACCAGATTGACATGGGGAAGGAAACAGTGGCTGGCCACATCGAAGCAGTAGCCTGATGACCAAACAATTTAATCTCTGTCTTCCCCCTTACTTTTAACGCCCTATAGCTCACTCTAGTACCATGGAAGTTATCCCCAGATGCCTTAACAATGTGTCTGATCTGTTTCAAATCGTCTAAGACATTAACTCTCCAAAACTGGATCCAAACAATTTTTTCTAAATATTACATTTTATATTTCGCCAAGAGTATACAATGATGTTCAACTGGTAAAAAGAAACAGGATAAGAGAGCATACTCCCTAAAGGTATTATCTAAATGACAAGGATCAATCACAACGGATTTGGCATGCAATAGTGTTGAGTCAGATATGGCTACTGACACCTTATTGTATAAGTTGCGATGAGGAAGTTTCCGTTCGAAGGCGGTTCAGTCCATACTAGGTATGCCAATCAGGCAAAATCGACGTGAGCATTGAGGCGATCACCCACCAATGGTTCTAGGCGCTACAGTCTGGAACCGCGCGACCGCTACGGACGCAGGCTCGAATCCTGCCTCGGGCATGGATGTATGTGATCTCCTTAGGTTAGTTAGGTTTAAGTAGTTCTCATTTCTAAGGACTAATGGTCTCAGAAGTTAAGTCCCATAGTGCTCAGAGCCATTTTTGAACCCACCAACGCACTGGTAAAAACCCGCGTTCTCCTGCGTGAAGAAGCCTACAACTGCGTACTGCACATCGTGGTCCGACAGGAATCTTCGACCATTTCTCGCCTTTTTTAAGGGACCAAAGGCTCGACAATCACACAGGGAGAGACCAGGACTCTAGGGCGGGTGCCTGCGTGTCACCTACTTGATTTGGCACACTTCCGCGTTACGACATTTGCGGTATGGGGACGTGCATTATCATGAAGCAGCAGCACGAAACTTGGTGCACCATTCCATAACGGTGGTTTTCGATGAACATGCTGTCCCATACAAGTTCTTCGTTCTCCTGGTGTTTGTCCTTCGGCAGCCAAGAAAAGAATAACAACACTTCGCTCCCGTTTGGACGCATCTGGTAATAGCATCACCATAGTTAACGTTTCCGCATTTATAGCATGCACATCGGAAAAACACGAATGTGACACTGATCAGTTGTCTACATATCGGTCCTTATATACCCGCGTCGGAGTCGCGGTATGTTGCCTATGCGCAGCAGCAATGCCCTCAGACGCAAACTTTTGCGAAAAACAAGTAGTAGGTAATCGCGTGCAAGAAGAATGTAATATAGAATTACATTTTCCTGGAGTCATGTTTCGTGTCAAAATTATCTTCGGTGGGGATAGAAGTTGGAATAATGAATTAAAGATTTAGTTCATTACTTCAGCTTCCGTCCTTATCGAAGATGAAGTTCAGACTCAAATTGCCTCCATAAAAATGTAATTCCGCCAGATCAACAGATGACCTAAGCCTGAGGTACAGGCAGGATTTTCCCTTTTGCGTAAAAAGCTGTGATGTTATTACAGTATTGGAGATCCTTGGTAATACTGACGATTTAAGAAGGGGAAAATCGAGATGGAGTGAGGCGTGAATTGGTTTGTTAGTGACGGCGTTGGACTAGCGTAGTCTCGGCAACTGTATCAGCCACAATGGCAGGGTGGGTAGCGTATTGCATATTAATCAGGAGACACTGGTACATGTCCCAGCTTTGACACATATTTTAATTTTTTTTCGGTTTCTACTGTTATCGAAGTACATAACATGATTTCAAAACTAGTGATTTCCTCACCATTGGAGTCTGCGACAGACAACAAGCACAGGACGTATGTTTCACCCAAATACGGTTCTCAGAGTTGAAACACCAACATCGTTGGTCAACGTTCGGGTAACGTCACACCAGACCGTTGCGCGGTTACGTATAAACAGTTCGGTTTGGTGAGTTCGTCTACACTTAAAAATTAACTGTTAGTTTGAGCCTCTAAGGATATCTTTAGCATTAGAAGGTGAAACTTTAGGCGCAGAAACATGCCTCTGTCGACGCTCTAATGCACTTACAGCGAAAGTCACCGAGAATGCTGTTTGAAGAGCTGTCCACATTGGGTCTACAGTGGGCACTCCATTCTATCTTTACTGCACGTTTTTGTGCATAAAACCGCTTTCTTTCTCCAATAGTTTTTCTCAATGGCGTCCACAGCCATGATAAATTTCTTGAATGATATCAGTTTGACACAACTACGTAGTTTCTGCTGTGTAACAATGACAGGCACTGCGGGAAATTGATTTCATCCAAGAAACTACCTGCCTCTATGGTAAATTATAGAATATGTTGCCGTAAGATACTGTCAATGAAAACAAGAAACATAAATAATTGCCAAAATTAAGTATATTCCGTGAGGATCTAATATAATCCGCTACAACATCTAGATGTAATAAACAGGAATTACGCCGCACTCTGGATAGACCTATGTAGTCACAAATTTTAACGGCAACTGAAAGTTTTGCTTCGTTGCTTTTACTTGTACTTTTATTTTAGTGACTGCTGTATTGTGAGGTTTCGGTGCACGCTGAAGAATACTGCATACGTTTCCATTGCCTGCAGCCGGAAAACTGGCTGCAGAAAGCGACACACACACAACATCGCGAGCGAAACAAGCCGATATGAGGTCCAAGGGCACGTGTCGGAGGGGCGGTCTGTGGCCGCTGATCGATGCCGCCGCACGCCGGCCTGTATTATTGAGGCGCCGCCAGCCGCGTGTGCGAAGGCGTGCGTCTGCGAGCGCGTGTGCGTGTGTTCGTGCGTCTGCCTGTGAGCGAACGTGGCCCAAGTTCCGCGGCCTGTGCAGCCGGCCACCGAAACCACCGGGGGCGTGGCAGGTCTAGTTCACGCACAGTGCAAGCATCCAGTGTGGCTGCCTATTGCGTAACCCCCAGAAAGTCTATTGTGTCGGTTTTAAAACACTGGAAATATTGAGCACCTGTACCCAAACTCCTACCGTAGCAAACCGTATGGTAAACGTTAGTACGCAGTCTCACTGGTACGAGATCTCTGCTCTCGGCTGTAAAAACTGTTTACCTTCCCTTATTGGTCAATTTCGACTATTACAAAATCAAATTGTTCAAATGGCTCTGAGCACTATGGGACTTAACATCTGAGGTCACCAGTCCCCTAGAACTTAGAACTACTTAAACCTAACTAACCTAAGAACATCACACATCCATGCCCAAGGCAGGATTGGAACCTGCGACCTTAGCAGTCGCGCGGTTCCGGACTGAAGTGCCTAGAACCGCTCGGCCACAGCGGCCGGGTCTCATTTACAAGTGGCACATGACGTAACAATTAAAGGTGTTTCGTTTATCTCGCTCAACTTAATTAACTGTTGTCCGGAGGCAAAACACGTGCTAGCCAAATGTTTGCATACTAGGGCGATAGAAGCTAGCACGATTCCCTTTCTTGCAACTTTTTTCGTTTAGCAAATAAGAGCAGCAGTACTTTGAATTCTTGTTTTGTTTTTTAGTCGTCAATCTTCTGATTATTTTTCAGGGGCCCGTCATAAATTTCCCCTTTGCGTCAACCACTTCACTTCAGAGTGCACTACCACTCTACGAACTCAGTTATTCGTTTGATATATTCCAGTCTCTATCTTCCCCTAAACTTCTTACCCTGTGCAGCTCCCTCTAGTACCGTGGTGGATATTTCATGATATCTTAACACAAGTCCTATCAATCTATCCCTTCTTACAATCAGTGTTTTTCTTTTGATCCTTTCTTAGCCGATTCTGCGGAGAACTTCCTGATCGTATCCATACGATCACAGTTTTGTGAGGCCCTAGTAGGCATGACGTGTAATCATACGGATGCAATGTTATGGCGACTTGTGTACACAGTACTTTTAACTTTTACTTTTAACGTGCCAACATATTCATGTCATATGTTGTGCATCTGGAGATTTCATGGAAAGCTTTTGTCCGGCCGGAGTGGCCGTGCGATTCTAGGCGCTACAGTCTGGATCCGAGCGACCGCTACGGTCGCAGGTTCGAATCCTGCCTCGGACATGGATGTGTGTGATGTCCTTAGGTTGGTTAGGTTTAATTAGTTCTAAGTTCTAGGCGACTGATGTCCTCAGAAGTTAAGTCGTATAGTGCTCAGAGCCATTTTTTTGAAAGCTTTTGTGTGCATCTGGCACAAAATGTTTATAGTAACCTGCACTAAAATCTGATGGTGGCGACATAGTTCCGCCGAAACCGGTTATCCACAATACAGTGATATAAAGTGCGGAAAGATAACAGACACACACGCGCGCACGCGTACACACACACACACACACACACACACACACACACACACACAGTTGATACTAGCGCTTGTGTCTGTTATCTTTCCACACACGATCTGTCTACTTAGGTTTCAAACTTTCGTAGGCGGGGTTTTCTCTTTGCAGTTGTGCTTAGAAAATTACATTATGTGCACCTGTCGATATCTAGACGGTTCCTCAAAACATTACCCTATGAATTCCCCCAAGGTACATAAATATTTAACAGTCGGGAGAAACTGAAGTTTCAAGGTATAATGTCTGCTTTCGGAATCTCTGTCTGACGGTGATGTAATAGCGTTGGAGTGTTTCCGTGTCTTCTGGTCTTTTCCAAGTAAGCTCCTCCCCTTGAGCTTTCTGGTGTATTCACTATTGTAAGGGGCGATCAGAAAGTCCAGAACCGATATACCAATCAGGCAAAACAGCCGTGAGCATTGAGGTAATGATCCCACCGAAGCACTATGTTGGAAACACCCACTGGATAGAATACCATGTCCTGCTGCGTGGTGAAGTCCGTAACTACCTGCCGCACATCCTCGTCGATCCTTCAAGGCCTCTTTAAAGTACCGAATGGAAAGAAATCAAGGCTATAGGGTGGGTGCTCGAATGTCTCCCACTTGAGATGGATGAGACAGGCCTCTCAGATCTACTGAGTCTTGAGTCGAACCGGGACAAACACGGAACTTGTCACACCATTTCCCAACGGAGGTTTCCGACGGACGTGCTGTCCCATGCATATTCTTCATTCTACGATGGATGTCTGCTGGTGATTGTCCTTCGGCAGCCAAGAAAAGGATAACAGCACGTCCTGTTTGGACCGATCTGGTAGTAATGTAGCTGTACTTCACTTTTCCACATTTACCACCAGCGCATTGGATAGACACGAATGCCACACTAATCCCTTGTCTACCTGTCAGTGGTTACATACTCGCGTTGTAGTCACGCTACGTTGCATTTAGGCTACAGCAACGCACTCAAATAGAAACGCCCGTTACAGCATCTGAAATATATTGCAGAGCGCAATTAGTCTTCCTACTCTCTCATACCTACTGTCAAGCCAATATGCTCAAGTAGCTCTTTCTTCTTTACTTCTAACAGCTCGTTCCAGTGCCCCATTACTAGTACATCATCACCTCCTTCTCTTACTGAATCACCCATATAACATATTCGTATATTTTATCGGCATCATCTTCTGCTTGTGACGTTGGCATGTACATCTGACTAATCGCCGTTGGTTCTGATTAGAACCTCCGTATGCCTGAATCATAATAGCTCACCGTCTTCCTCCCTTCCTATTAATAAAGATTCCTCTTATACCATTTTCTGCTGTTGTTAATATTTCCCTGTGTTCCTCTCTTCAAAATTCCTTATCTTCTTTCCATTTCATGTGAATGACACCTGATACGTCTGGATGTCGGCTTAGCATTTTCTGTTTCAATTTCCTTGGGTCCCTACCTGGTTCCAACTTCTCACATTCCACGCTCCGACTCGTAAAATGTTAAGCTTTCTTCGGTTAAACAGTCTTTCCCTCATTCTCACCTGCGACTTAGCAGCCCCAGCCGGAGATCCAAGTGGGTTCCGGAATCTTTTGCCAATGGAGAGGTAATCAGAAACGTCTCTTAATAATAGTCGACATGCCTGTGGATACAACTTGTGTGTGTCAACTGCAATGTTTTCCATTGCCTTCCGCATCCTCATGCCGTTGTTCTTTGCTGATTATATCTTTTCGGGGATGCCTGATATATGAAGAATTCAGGCGCCTTTGTTGCTGAGTTCTATTGAAAACTTAAACAGTGTCAGGAATTTAACGCGGTCCCCATGTCTTCTGGATTACAAGTCTAATTGCTACTCCTAGACCATTTGTATTTTTAAATAGCACCCTGTATTGCTTATCCGGTAAACCAATTGCTCTCCTCATGAAATGTTCAAAATCATGCTCACGTAAACACATCATTCAAATTATTCATCATAAACCGTTTTTGTCGAGGCACACTTTTCTGTTCCAATTTCAAGTAAACTGCGACTAACTTTTCCATCTCCTCCTTGGACAGCCAACATTTCATTTCCCTTCATGTGTATATTTGTATATTATTTTGCATATTTTTTCCTCTATCATCCTTTGAATGTGTTCACGCTTTTTTTTATGTTATTACGTTTTCTGAAGTACGCCTGTGATGCCCAGCTCATTTCTAATTGCAGTATTAGTTTTTTGATCTATGAGATTGTAACAAGCTACTTGTCTTAGAGGTTGCATCTATGACACTTAAGTCCTCTTCCGTTGACAGAGGATGAGGGTCAAAGTCTCTTACTCACACCGTAGAACTGGTACTGCCATCACATAAAATTTTAGTGGAGAGTCTCTCCTTTTTTGAAGAGAGTGCGATTCATAGTATCTACCAACCTAGTACGATGCAACTACTGAGATCTGACAACCGTCCAGAGAGACCGAAACATATCATGTAATTAAAAATGTGTAGCTAGACTGAATAATAAATGAGAACTGTTTTAAATTAATATGAACAAAAATGAGGATCTTTACAGTCTTTGCAGAGCACAACAAACCAGCTTAGCATACTACACTACGGTTATTACATGTACTCATACCCTAAATAAGACATTATTGCAATTACTGTTTTGTTAACTTACGTTCTCCACAGGTGAGCAGCATTTCTACCATCTCATCGTTGCTGTAAATTGTACTGACACAAATTTCTAACTGAAGACGTTCGACTGAAAGACCTACGCCATTTTCCTTGAGTTTCCATTTGTTTATTGTTAACTTCAGCAACTGGACGAGTTACGTTAGCCTGGGTATCAGCACTGTGTGCGAGTCTACATCTACATCTACATACACTCCTGGAAATGGAAAAAAGAACACATTGACACCGGTGTGTCAGACCCACCATACTTGCTCCGGACACTGCGAGAGGGCTGTACAAGCAATGATCACACGCACGGCACAGCGGACACACCAGGAACCGCGGTGTTGGCCGTCGAATGGCGCTAGCTGCGCAGCATTTGTGCACCGCCGCCGTCAGTGTCAGCCAGTTTGCCGTGGCATACGGAGCTCCATCGCAGTCTTTAACACTGGTAGCATGCCGCGACAGCGTGGACGTGAACCGTATGTGCAGTTGACGGACTTTGAGCGGGGGCGTATAGTGGGCATGCGGGAGGCCGGGTGGACGTACCGCCGAATTGCTCAACACGTGGGGCGTGAGGTCTCCACAGTACATCGATGTTGTCGCCAGTGGCCGGCGGAAGGTGCACGTGCCCGTCGACCTGGGACCGGACCGCAGCGACGCACGGATGCACGCCAAGACCGTAGGATCCTACGCAGTGCCGTAGGGGACCGCACCGCCACTTCCCAGCAAATTAGGGACACTGTTGCTCCTGGGGTATCGGCGAGGACCATTCGCAACCGTCTCCATGAAGCTGGGCTACGGTCCCGCACACCGTTAGGCCGTCTTCCGCTCACGCCCCAACATCGTGCAGCCCGCCTCCAGTGGTGTCGCGACAGGCGTGAATGGAGGGACGAATGGAAACGTGTCGTCTTCAGCGATGAGAGTCGCTTCTGCCTTGGTGCCAATGATGGTCGTATGCGTGTTTGGCGCCGTGCAGGTGAGCGCCACAATCAGGACTGCATACGACCGAGGCACACAGGGCCAACACCCGGCATCATGGTGTGGGGAGCGATCTCCTACACTGGCCGTACACCACTGGTGATCGTCGAGGCGACACTGAATAGTGCACGGTACATCCAAACCGTCATCGAACCCATCGTTCTACCATTCCTAGACCGGCAAGGGAACTTGCTGTTCCAACAGGACAATGCACGTCCGCATGTATCCCGTGCCACCCAACGTGCTCTAGAAGGTGTAAGTCAACTACCCTGGCCAGCAAGATCTCCGGATTTGTCCCCCATTGAGCATGTTTGGGACTGGATGAAGCGTCGTCTCACGCGGTCTGCACGTCCAGCACGAACGCTGGTCCAACTGAGGCGCCAGGTGGAAATGGCATGGCAAGCCGTTCCACAGGACTACATCCAGCATCTCTACGATCGTCTCCATGGGAGAATAGCAGCCTGCATTGCTGCGAAAGGTGGATATACACTGTACTAGTGCCGACATTGTGCATGCTCTGTTGCCTGTGTCTATGTGCCTGTGGTTCTGTCAGTGTGATCATGTGATGTATCTGACCCCAGGAATGTGTCAATAGAGTTTCCCCTTCCTGGGACAATGAATTCACGGTGTTCTTATTTCAATTTCCAGGAGTGTATATACACTCCGCTATCCACCAAGCAGTGTGTGGCGGTGGGCACTATTCGCGCGAAAGTCATATCCCCCCCCCCTCCCCTCTGTGCCACTCCCGGATCGAGCGAGGGAAAAACGAATGAACGCCTCAGTACGAGCTCTAATGTTGATAATTGCGCGACTTGAAAGTTGGTGGTAATAATATATACTCCACATCCTCAGCGAATATCGAATTTTGGAATTTAGTGACCGGCCCCTTCCGTTTAGCGTGTCGTCTATCTGCAAGTGTGTCCCACTGCAAACTTTCTACGACATTTGTAACACTCCCGCGATGGCTGAATGTACCAGTCACGAATCTTGCTGCTCTTCTTTAGACCTTCTCAATCTCTTGAATCAGATCCTACTGGTAAGGGTCCCATACAGACGAACAATACTCTAAGACTGGACGAAGTAACGTATTGTTAGCAATTTCGTTTGTTGAAGGACTGTATCGCTTCAGGATTCTACCAATAAACCGCAATCTAGAGTTCGATTTACCGGTTACTTGTGTAGTATGATCGCTCCATTTGAGATCATTTCGCCGGCCGCTGTGGCCGAACGGTTCTAGGCGTTTCAGTCTGGAACCGCGCTGCTGCTACGGTCGCAGGTTCGAATCATGCCTCGGGCATGGATGTGTATTGTGTCCTTAGTTTAGTTAGGTTTAAGTAGTTCTTAGTCTAGCGGACTGAAGACCTCAGACGTTAAGTCCCATAGTGCTTAGAGCCATTTGAACAAGTTTTAAGATCATTTCTAATAGTCACACCCAGATACGGGACGGATGTTACCGATTTCAAAGACTGGGCACTTATTTTATACTCGGAAATTAATGGGGATTTCCGCTTTGTTATTCGCAGTAGGTTACACTTACTAATATTGAGAGAAAACTGCCAGTCATTACACCACGCATTTATTTTCTGCAAATCCTCATTGATTTGTTCATAAGTTTCGAGTGATACTACTTTCCTGTAGACTACAGAATCATCATCAAACAGTCTAATGCCGCTGTGAACACCATCAACCAGATCGTTTATGTAAATCGTAAAAAGCAGCGGACCTATTACTCTACCTGAACATACGCTTGTTTCTGTTCAAGTCACCCCATTTAGGACGACTTACTGCTCTCTGTCTGCTAGAAAACTTTCTATCCAAGCGCATATGTCATCGGATAGACAGTAAGCGCGCACTTTTTGGAGCATGCTACTGTGCGGAACTGAGTCGAGTGCCTTGCGAAAGTCGAGAAATATGGCATCAACCTGGGAGCCGGTATCTAGAGGTTGTTGTACATCATGCACAAAGAGGGCCAGCTGTGTCTCGCATGACCGCTATTTCCTAAAACCGTACTGGTTTTGCAGATGAGCTTCTCAGAGTCTAGAAAGGTCATTATGTCCGAACACAAAATATGTTCCATGATTCTACAACAAATCGATGTCATCGAAATTGACCGGTAATTATTTACATCCGATTTTCTACCCTTTTTATAAATTGCTATTATCTGGGCCTTCTTCGAATCCCGTGGAACTTTCCGCTGTTCCAATGATCTCTGACAGATGATCGATAAGTATGTTGCTATATTTGTAGCATAGTCAACATAAAATCTTACGGGGATACAGTCTGGGCCAGATGCCTTCTCGGCGTCTAAGGATCTAACTGTTTTACAATCCCAGATACACTAAACACTACGTCAGACAACCTTGCGTTTGTTCGATAATTGGAAGGGGGAATGGTGCTCCAGTCCTCAACCGTAAACGAGTTTTTGAAAGCTAGATTTAGAAGTTCTTTCTTCTGTTTATCATCATTCGTTACATTACCCGTACTGTCAGCAAGAGAAGGTATTGATTTATTTGTAGCGTTCATAGATTTTACTTAGGACCAAAATTTTTTGGGGCTATTTTTAGAATCTGCAGATAAAATACTGCTTTCAGATTCGTTAAAAGAATCTCTCATTGACCTTTTGACAGCTGCTTTCATTTCGATTAATTTCTGTTTGTCAACGGGGCAGTTTAAATCGACTGTGCAAAATCCTCTGCTTTCTCGGCAACTTCCTAATATGTTTGTTGAACCAAGGTGGATCCTATCCCTCCCCTTTATTTTTGCTAGGCACATATTTCTGTAGCACGTGGTGCACAACACCTTTAAATTCCGACGAAAGATTCTTAATATCTTTGTGTCCCGCAGTGAATGCTTGGAGCTGACTGTGAAGATATTCCTCTTAATGACATTTATTTGCTTTCCAAAGCAAGAAAACTCTATGCTGTTTCTTTGGTTCCTTTTGCAACTTCCATTGACATAGAAGCCACTACGACATTATGGTCGCTAATGCCTTCTTCTAGATGAACTTCTTCAAAAAGAACAGCTCTGTTTTTCGACAAGATATCTAATATGTTCCCATCTGGAGTTGGTTTTCTAAGCAATTGCTCAGTGTTGCACGTTGAGAGCGCTCCCAGAATAACTTCACACGAGTCTTTGCTTCTGCACCCTGTGATAAACGTGTAAATTTTTCTAGTCAGCTGACGCCAGATTAAAGTCTCCACCTACAACTAATGGATAATTTGGATATTTATTTCCTTTGTATCCAAGATATTCCCTGAAACGATCTGTGACGTTTGTTGCGCATGCTGGTGGTCTATAAAAACATCATAATACAATGGTCACTCCCTGTTTGATTGACAGCTTTATCCAGACTATTTCACAGTCCGACCCAGTATAGATCTCAGCTGCGTTTAAACAGCTTTTAACTGCAATGAACAAACCACCTCCCATAGCATCAGTCCTATCCTTCCTAAAAATTGTCCAATCCGAGTTCAAAACTGCACTCCTGTTTATGTCTGGTTTCAACCAGCTTCCGGTACCAATACAATATTGGCATTACTACTGTTTATTTCGGAGATTAACTCGGGGATCTTGCTACAGACGCTTTGGCAATATACTAACATGAGATTTAGCATATTTAAAACCTTTGGGATGACCTGTCGAAGCCAGTATTGTGTAATGTTTCTAATAACATCATATTTATGTACGCGGCGGTACATTTCCGAACAGGCCGTAAGGATAGCATCGAACAAAAACAAGTCTGCTGTTTAAAAAAGGGGTTGTGCCTTTCATATGTTCAACAAAGATAGCACAATAAAGTCTATAAGGATGCTTAATGTCCCCCATGTACATAAAACACTAGCTTCATACTTTCTTTTATTTTGCTTTAGGAGCCAAAGCTATTTGTGATTGTGAAGATAAAAGTAGAACCCTGTACACCTCTTTAACAATGGTCAGTTTTATAACAGTTTATTTATCTGCAGTTGTCTCGTACTGGACAGCGTTCTCGTTTCTGCTACTTGTTTCATATTGTTTTCATCCCATTTGCACGCATGAATATTTATCGGAAGTATCATGTTTGTCCACCACATGATTGCGGCTGAACAACTTGGTGTCCTGAAGCTATGCACATCAATCACTGCGCGAAAATGACGTATTATTCGACATTGCTCAATAGTGAAAAATACTCAGTTTATACAGTCGATAGTTGAAATATCGCTTTTCAAGAAGTTTTGTTAAGGTCTTTGGAACTTGCTCGAAGGATACTTTTCCAAGTTCCTATGTAGCCTTGAGTAATTTTAGTAGTCTTAAGAAAATTTTAGTTTGATGATATATGCAGACATTTTATTGTTGTCATATTATAATTTTGGTAAATTTATTGGTGTCAGGCAAGATGAATTGCACTAGATACAATTACGTAACAATAAGGAAATAAACGTGACATTTGTTTGACTTTATTAGAAAATACGATACGTAATGTATTACAGAGCCAAATTGTGTAGAGATACTGATACGTGGTACTTACTGGAATTACGGAAAACGTGGAAGGGAGGACCCACCAATATAACTCCCTTTTCACACAACGTGTTTATTTAACAAAACTGCAAAAAGAAACGGCAATAAGGTGGGATTTTAAGGAGATGGGACCTGGATAAACTGAAAGAACCAGAGGTTGTACAGAGTTTCAGGGAGAGCATAAGGGAACAATTGACAAGAATGGGGGAAAGGAATACTGTAGAAGAAGAATGGGTAGCTTTGAGGGATGAAGTAGTGAAGGCAGCAGAGGATCAAGTAGGTAAAAAGACGAGGGCTAGTAAAAATTCGTGGGTAACATAAGAAATATTGAATTTAATTGATGAAAGGAGAAAATATAAAAATGCAGTAAATGAAGCAGGCAAGAAGGAACACAAAAGTCTCAAAAATGAGATCGACAGGAAGTGAAAAATGGCTAACCAGCGATGGCTAGAGGGCAAATGTAAGGATGTAGAGGCTTATCTCCTAGGAGTAAGATAGATACTGCCTACAGGAAAATTAAAGAGACCTTTTGAGGAAAGAGAACCACTTGCATGAATATCAAGAGCTCAGATGGAAACCCAGTTCTAAGCAAAGAAGAAAAAGCAGAAAGGTGGAAGGAGTATATAGAGGATCTATACAAGGGTGATGTTCTTGAGGACAATATTATGGAAATGGAAGAGGATGTAGATGAAGACGAGATTGGATATATGGTACTGCATGAAGAATTTGACAGAGCACTTAAAAACCTAAGTCGAAACAAGGCCCCGGGAGTAGACAACATTCCATTAGAACTACTGACGGCCTTGGGAGAGCCAGTCATGACAAAACTCTACCATCTGGTGAGCAAGACGTATGAGACAGCTGAAATACCATCAGACTTCAAGAAGAGTATAATAATTCCAATCCGAAAGAAAGAAGGTGTTGATAGATTAGAAAATTACCGAACTATCAGTTTAATGAGTCACAGCTGCAAAATACTAACGCGAATTATTTACAGACGAATGGAAAAACTGATAGAAGCCGATCTAGGGGAAGATCAGTTTGCATTCCGTAGAAATATCGGAACACGTGAGGCAATACTGACCCTACGACTTATCTTAGAAGCTAGATTAAGGAAAGGCAAACCTACATTTCTAGCATCTGTAGACTTAGAGAAAGCTTTTGACAATGTTGACTGGAATACTATCTTTCAAATTCTGAAGGTGGCAGGGGTAAAATACTGGGAGCGAAAAGCTATTTACAATTTGTACAGAAACCAGATGGCAGTTATAAGAGTCGAGGGACATGAAAGGGAACCAGTGGTTGGGAAGGAAGTGAGACAGGGTTGTAGCCTCTCCCCGATGTTATTCAATCTCTATATTGAGAGAGCAGTAAATGAAACAAAAGAAAAATTTGGAGTAGGTATTAAAATCCATGGAGAAGAAATAAAAACTTAGAGGTTCGTCGATGACATTGTAATTCTGTCAGAGACAGCAAAGGACTTACAAGAGCAGTTGAACGGAATGCATAGTGTCTTGAAAGGAAGATATAAGATGAACATCAACAAAAGCAAAACAAGGATAATGGAATGTAGTCGCATTAAGTCGGGCGCTGCTGAGGGAATTAGATTATGAAATGAGACACTTAAAGTAGTAAAGGAGTTTTGCTATTTGGGGAGAAAAATAACTGATGATGGTCGAAGTAGAGATGATATGAAATGTAGACTGCAATGGCAAGGAAAGCATTTCTGAAGAAGAGAAATTTGTTAACATCGAGTATAGGTTTAAGTGTCAGGAAGTCGTTTCTGAAAGTATTTGTATGGAGTGTAGCCATGTATGGAAGTGAAACATGGACGACAAATAGTTTGGACAAGAAGAGAATAGAAGCTTTCGAAATGTGGTGCTACAGAAGAATGATGAAGATTAGATGGGTAGATCACATAACTAATGAGGAGGTATTGAATAGGATTGGGGAGAAGAGAAGTTTGTGCCACAACTTGACTAGAAGAAGGGATCGGTTGCTAGGACATGTTCTGAGGCAACAAGGGATCACCAATTCAGTATTGGAGGGCAGCGTGGAAGGTAAAAATCGTAGAGGGAGGCTAAGAGATGAATATACTAAGCAGATTAAGGAGGATGTAGGTTGCAGTAGGTACTGGGAGATGAAGAAGCTTGCACAGGATAGAGTAACATGGAGAGCTGCATCAAACCAGCCTCTGGACTGAAGACCACAACAACAACATGTCGAAAGTTTCGGTGTTAATGAGCGCACCTGTGATTAAAGGTTAAACAAATTGAGAAACTATATGACAATGATAAGGCCTACTTCAAAGAAACCAACCTCTTCAATTTCAATTGGTAACCAAGGTGCGACTGGACCCCAACCCGTCTTTTCCGACAATTGACTAAAGCCCTAGTGACAGTTGGCTGTTAATATTTTCACGGTTAAACCGATTGTCAGATATTAAGACCGCTCTGAAGGAACGTCTTAAAACATGACTTGTGAACACTTACTACAAATGGTTCAAATGGCTCTGAGCACTATGGGACTTAACATCTGTGGTCATTAATCCCCTATAACCTAGAACTACTTAAACCTAACTAACCTAAGAACATCACACACATCCATGCCCGAGGCAGGATTCGAACCTGCGACCGTAGCAGTCGCGCGGTTCCGGACTGAGCGCCTTAACCGCGAGACCACCGCGGCCGGCTAACACTTATTACAAGAGAACTCATTCGATGGAACCACAAGATCGTGCTAAAATATACCAATGAAGACCAGGTCTTTCAAACACGGAAACGAACAGCTTGGTGCAACAGCTTATTCAGATTATAACTAATGTCTGAGAAATGCAATTACAAAGAACTGAACCAGTTAACAGCAAAATCTAACAATAAGGTCCCTCTTTTGTTTAACGTCAGCCTGTGCCTTAGTAGAATTGTTCTGGCTGTATTTACGACCAAGAGCTGATTAATTAGAACGTTAATGATCGGGCACAAACCAGAAAGGAAAGGCAGTATAATATCGTGACAAACTTTCAAACGACAACTAGTGTCTTAGTACAATACTACTGCCTACATTTAAGACCAAAGAGCCGACCGAGTAAATCTCTGAGGGTCGGGTACAAACCAGAAAATAATAAGGACGGCAGGTAGATAAAGAAACGAATCACCACAAGGATTATAGAATGTTACTCCCCTATATCAGCAAGCGGTTCCGTGGATCCACGGTGTCGATGAAAGCCAGGTAGAAGACCGGTATCTTCTCTCTGTGCAGGCCCTCCTTGCGCAGTTCGTGGCTTCGGCACTCGGACCTCATGACCACCTCGTGTTGCGACGCTACCACCGATCCCCAAACTTAGTGCCTCTCTCTCGGACCAGCAAAGCCCGTATATATAGATGCAAGCAAAGACAGTCTAAGGATACAACCCACAAATACCAACTCTTCCCCATTGATATTGGCAATAGGGCCGCAAGAGGGATTGTCGATACCAGACCTGAGCCAGTGGCGCCAGACAGAACAGCCTACTAACTCAATGGCGTCACGGCTCAGACATAAATAAACAACTGTGTGAGTAATTAGTCTACAACGCACGCTATTCTGACTATACTCTTACAAAAAAAGGCACAAATTTTTAATACGAAGTCCCGCTTCAAGAAAAATAAGGAAAGCACTTCAGAATTTAGAGTTCCCTTGTACAAAGTCGGATGAAATGACAAAGTCAAATGGCAACGAATCTACGCATGTGGTAGCTGCTCTAAGAGAGAAACAACTTTTAAATTTCAAAATATTGTATAGTATAATTTTTCAGGCTGTAAAAATGTTCTTGATACGCGCACATTGGTCTGTTTCCTTGCGAATATGTGAGACTTGTGTCATATGGATAGCCTTAGAACGAAGTGAGCGTAATTACCACTAAAGCGGAGTTGTTAAACACGTTTGTCTGACATTCGTTCACCAAAGAAGACGAAGAAAATATTCGAGAATTCGAGTAGGGAACAATTGCCAACGTAAATAATGTAGAGGTAGATATCCTCGGTGCAGCTTAGCAGCTTAAAGCACTTAATGAAGGCATGTCTTCCGATCCAGATAGTATACCACTAATGTTCTTTTCAGAGTATGCTGACGCAATAGCCCCATTCTTGGCTATAATACATAATAGCTCACTCCGCGAAAGATATTTACCTAAAGACGGGAAGGTTGCACAGGTCACACCAGTACTCGATAGAGACAATCTGGTGAATTACAGACTGAAACGTCCCCTTAGAACAATTGTATACGAGACTGTGCTCAAACTGACACACAATAATTTTAGCGCAACGCAATCTGACTATCAAAAATCCCTACAAAAGAATGGCCCAGATAAACATTAAACTATACGTTTCACAAATCACTTACCTCACCAAAAATCTTCCTTACTCGAACTACTGCAATACAGCGAGCGCCACTACTGCCAGCTAAATAAAAGATTCAAACTACGGAAGGCACTAACTACTGATAGGGATAGTTAGCAAATGAAAGATTTTAATGGAGAACAAACAATGTATTTACCTTAATATCATCACTAGTCATAATATATGTAATTTCAAAACTCCGCCATCTCTCTCCTCACATCCACCACTGGTGGCGGCTCACCTCCAACTGCGCAACGCTACGCGCTGTTAACATCCAGCTGCCGCTGCCCAACACTACAATGGCAGACAACAATGCAAACTAGCCACAGACTGCACACAGCACAGCCAGTGATTTTCATACCGAGCGCTACGTAACGTTGCCGATAAGAAAACATAAACAGCCTACTTACATAAAGAAAACATAAACAGCCGACTTACATAGCCCCCATGCTCCCCACAAAAAATTTTACAAATTGTTTTGGCCAGTGGCCAATAATGATTTGATAAAATTTTTCATTATTACAATAACAAAGATATCAAATGCACACACTTATTAATACAATGGTGGTCAAAAGCTAAAATTTTCTCACAGTCCATAAAGACAGTCCTGATCATTCATCACAGTAAAACTGCCGTTTCTTTTATCGAAGTCTGAGCAGTAAAAGACAATGCACACGTAAGTAGTGGATGTCCATCCAGTCTTGAAGAAGTAGTGTTGTCCTTCCAACGGAAAGACAGTGCTGACTCTTGACATGCTGACAGGTAATGGGCCACAACAGAGCAAACCCACAGCAGAGTCAGTCGAAGTTGATGAATATTGGTAGGTAGGTCATCACAGAGTAGACCCACTGTAGTCCTAGTAGAGATTGTGGTATTGGTGGCCCACCAGAGGTGCAGACCTACTGTAGTCCTTGTAGAAATAATGGTATTGGTGAGTCAGCAAAGGTGTAGACCCACTGTAGTCCTTGTAGAGATAATGGTATTGGTGAGTCATCAAAGATGCAGACCCACTGCAGTCCTTGTAGAGATGGCCAGCAGCCATCTGTTGTGACTGTGCGGGTGCACAATCACCATTGAAGAGTCTTGCAGTTAATATAGCAAGTCCATAATCACCACTTGTGCACTCACAAAGTTTTTGGAATTGTCCTTAGAACCAACAATGCTATTATCCAGTTCCTTGCTGAATTATTAACACACGTGCAAACACTAACAGTCCCAACTTCTCCCATATTGTCCATATACTATGACCAACAGAAAAGTGTGCAGTGAAATGGAACTTACAAGTTAATAATATGATGAAATGGTGTCAATTACAATTTTATAACATAAGAATACAATTACAAAGGTACAAAATACATCATTAAAAACATAACAATACAGATAACATTTGTAGTACAAGCTTTACAAAAGAATAGAAATAACATATACATCAGTGTTACAGGAATTATAACATAAGTTCATACATAAGAGATCAGAACATCAACTTCACACATGAGCATTAAAACAAAACAGAATAAATAATGTCTAAACATCTTTACAAAGAATATAACATATTATCAGAAAAATTGTACAACATAACTCATATCAGTTAAACACATAAAGACAGGAAAAACACAAATATACAAGGGTACACAGACATATAGAGGGATGACACAAAAGGAAGAAATTGTACAACATAACTCATATCAGTTAAACACATAAAGACAGGAAAAACACAAATATACAAGGGTACACAGACATATAAGAGGGATGACACAAAAGGAAAGGACAGGGTTTGTTTTACTGCAGTATTTTGCATGGAGATCTCCCTTTGTTCATCATTATTCCCAAAAGTACTATCTAAGCCTGCTTTCTGTATTCTGTTCACATCCTCTTTCAAAATAGTTTTTCTCCACTGTACACTACCCTTTTTTTTTTTTTGGGCCAAACCAGTTTCTTATATCTTCTCAATGCATTTCTTCCAATTCATCATAGTTAGTTTCTTATATAGTCTACCCCCTCTTAAGCTAACTTAAAACTACTGAGCTCAGACCCATGCTACTTACGTCGATTTGCAGCACGAGTTTGTAACATAGTCTGTGTTCGAGCATTATGAATTACGTCGAAGGTAACGGATTCAGAACATATCATTCGTTTGAAACACAAACAGCTCTTTATTCGCACGAAATAATGTGTGTTATTGACAGGGGATCTCAAATTCATTCCACATTTCTAGGTTTCCGGAATGCTTCTGAAACCGTTCCTCATATGAGACCCGTAATCAGATTGCGTGGAGTATCACTTCAGTTGTGCGACCGCATCCGTGATTTCCTCTAAAAAAGGCCACAGTTGGTAGTGACCGACGGAAAATCATCGACTGAAACAGATGTGATATGTGGCGTTCCCCAAGGAAGTGTTATACGCCCTCTGATGTTCGTAATCTACACGAACGATACTGTCAAGTAATTCATTAGAAGATCGAAACTAACTGCAAAATGACATACACGATACCTGAATGGTGCGAAAATAGGTCTCTCTCAATATGGAAAAGTGTGACGTCATACAAACGGATTCAAAAATGATGTCTTTAAATTTCGGTTACACGATAAGTCACAGAAATTTAAAGTATTTCAATTTGACTAAATAACTGGATACTACAATTACGAACAACTTAAGTTTGAACGATCACATAGATAATATTGTGGGGAAGGCAAACCGAAGACTGCGTTTCATTGCCAGATCGCTTAGGAGATGCAACAAGTGTACTAAAGAGACTACTTTTACTACGCTCGTTCATCGTCTGATAGAATATTAATGTGCTGAACCGGAACCTTACCAGATGGGTTCGACGGATGATGATGACGATGATCTTTGGTTTGGGGGGCGCTCAACTGCGCGGTCATCAGCTCCCCTACAAAGTTCCAAATTTTACATAGTCCAATTTTTACACAATCCAATCTACCCACTGTCTCAAATGATGATGATACTGATGATGAAATGATGAGAACAACAAAAGCACCCAGTCCCCAAACAGAAAAATCCCCAACGCACCCGGGAATCGAACCCGGGATCCCGTGTTCCAGAAACAGTAACGCTGGCTACTAGACCACGAGCTGCGGACAGATTTGACAGAGGTAGTTTAAAAGGATCAAAGAAGGGCAGTTCGTTTTTGTTATTGCGAAATAAGGGAGAGAGTGTCACGGACAAGGGGGTAGGAATGTCAGTCATTAAGACAAAGGTGTTTCCAGTTTCGGTGAGATCTTTTCACGAAATTTCAATTACCCAATTTCTCCTCTGAATGTGAAAGTATTTACTGTCGCCAGCCTACGTAGGGAGAAATGATCATCATAATAAAATAAGAGAAATCAGAGCTTGTACAGAGAGATTTAAGTGTTCACTTTTCCACGCGCTCTTAGACAGTGCATTGGTAGAGATGTCACCTGAAGTGCCAGGCACTTGTAAACTCGAAAGTAGTCACGGAGAGGTAGATGTAGAATGAAAGCGTGTGCAGAATGGTATTATGTTTGTGTCGTATGGTAATGTTGAGATCAGGGAGAGGGTGAAATTCGGTCCCAGCACATAACGTATTCCTCTAGAAACTGTGTATGCAAGACAAGAGGGCCGTCCGAACTTAATGTTCCCATCTGACGAACGGATCACCATCAAGCCATCACTTCATGAGACACGGTATAGAGGTGTTGTGTTGGCAGAAGAGCCAACACTGTGTTGCTAGAGGAGGCCGAAATGCACGCTATAAGCTCACGCGGGATGGCGTGAGGACTGGAACAGTTAAAGGAGTTGAGCCTAGTAAATAAAGTACGTAGTTGCTTGAATACTTAACTTTAATCCATAATTGTAGAACATCGCTCTGATGATACATAATTTGAATCTCAATATAACGGGTAATGGCGCCTTGCTAGGTCGTAGCAAATGACGTAGCTGAAGGCTATGCTAACTATCGTCTCGGCAAATGAGAGCGTATTTGTCAGTGTAGCTTCGCTAGCAAAGTCAGCTGTACAACTGGGGCGAGTGCTAGTACGTCTCTCTAGACCTGCCGTGTGGCGGCGCTCGGTCTGCAATCACTGACAATGGCAACACGCGGGTCCGTCGTATACTAGCGGACCGCGGCCGATTTAAAGGCTACCACCTAGCAAGTGTGGTGTCTGGCGGTGACACCACAAGAGGCTTTAAATTTAACGTGATACATTGGCGCAAAGACTGTTGATCAGAACTTTACACTAACACCTCTCCTCCCGTGGCCAACCAAATACTAGTAGTAAAAATTTCATCCACCACCAGGATTCGAACCATCTTACCTCCGATTCGAGCGCCACCGCAGAGCTTTCGCGACCTCGGCAACGGAAGCGGACGTTACTAGATGACTGTATTTAAAGCATTCTGTTAGTATATATAACATGTCATCGTCAACAATGCACCATTCGCAGCTTGGAGAGAGTATTAATCTTAACAAATGCTTCTTTCAATTATTTGTGACCTGTTCTTACGAGCAACAATTTTCTCGTGAGCGCCAAGTGGATAAACCAAGACTGGCGTGTAATCTGCTGCTGAATTGTCCAGTACGTTCATCCCTGATACTCATGCCAATCTATTGTTCATTACTGCTGACGTGCCGGGCTACAACTGGGGGTGGCTCGGGTCACCCGAGCCATAACCACCCCAGTTTGCACCGCCTTTCTGGAAGTTGCCTGCAGAGTGATTGTCTGGGGAGGTTCTCTTCTGCCTTCATCACTAGACCAAAACGTAATGCTCTTATTGATTGCGTACATGCGCCAGCCACAACTGGCTTGTCATCAGGTAAATGGTGGTTGTCACTTCAACATTTACACGGTTACTGTACAGTTTCGAGAGAAGATTTGCCTTTCCTTTAATTTTTTGTACTACTGATGGTACACATAGAGCAGAATAAACTAGTGGTGGAAGAGAATGATAATGCAAAAACGGGGTTGTAGCGCAACCTCGTAAAGTTGACTTGAAACCGAAAAACGTGCAATAAAAAAAAAAGAAGAAAATAAGATTTAGCATTGTATATATTCCTCCAGGAGATACCAAGATACACTTTGATAATCTGACCTTTGGTATTCTATAGAATTTTTTTTTTTCAAAAATCTTTATGTTCACTGAAACCAAGCGAAATCCCTAGCGTAATAATGTGAACAGATTTACGATGGTACAGTAGGTTTTGTGCGTCACTAAATGCGGCGACGAGCTTCGAATACGCTTACAGCCTCGCCCACAAGGTTCTATGCCCAATGCTGTCCACAAATACTTTGTATACGGCGTTTCGACTGGATGCGGTTTTCAAAGAGACGGCGCGCTGTGTTGACTCACTGTGGAGGGACAATACGGCTGTGATTTTACGAGCCGGCTGGTCCGAAGCAAAAGCTGTCCACGAATACAGATGCGATCCGAGCGATGCACAAAAGCGTTTCATTTCTGGTTACATCGGGACTGTCAGCAGTTTCAGCAGTTTAGGACATGGGGAATAAATACATCTGAACGTGAGAGCTGTAGCGTTTCTGTGGCTATCCTGAGAAACTTTCAACTGTCAGAATACATGAAATAGTAGTTCTATTGATGAGAAGGACGTTAGTTCTTTAAAAAAAAATATTCAATTCTTTTAAAACCAACTTCGCAGCTACAAGAAAAAAGAGTATTTTTGATGAAAAATATGCTTTTTCTTGTAGTTACGAAGACTGATTTAAAATACCACAAATCATTATTAAGCACACTTATGAAGAAGTATGAAAAAAGTATGCCAAGTTCCGTGATATTATTAACTTAAAGTGCACATTACTTATTTTTTCCTATTGTTTTCCTGTCTTCGTTCACGTCTTAAAATTGGTTGACGCATGTTATCTGTACCAGTAATAAATCTGTAAAAGCATCTCATTCATCTGTTTGTCTTCGACACTCTAATCTACAAAACTACTACACGAATTTCCATGGCTTTCGCACGTAGCTTGACCATAGTTTGGGGCACCATATTCGCGATAGTTCATCAAAATCGGATCACGATAAATACGCTAGTCTCCAAAACAAGTAGATGCTTTTTATGGGATTTTCACTGGTAATTCCAGCTTATGTAAAGAAACCGTATAGGCTATATTTCATCTGTGGTGTTACCGCCAGACACCAAATTTGCTAGGTGGTAGCCTTTAAATCGGCCGCGGTCCGTTAGTATACGTCGGACCCGCGTGTCGCCACTATCAGTGATTGCAGGCCGAGCGCCGCCACACGGCAGGTCTAGAGAGACTTCCTAGCACTCGCCTCAGTTGTACAGCCGACTTTGCTAGCGATGGTTCACTGACAAATTACGCTCTCATTTGCCGAGACGATAGTTAGGAGAGCCTTCAGCTACGTCATTTGCTACGACCTAGCAAGGCGCCATTACCAGTTACTATTGATGCTGTAAAACATGTAACGTCAAGAGCTTTGTTCACCAATTATGGATTAAAGTATTCCAGCAGCTACGTACTTTTTTTACTAGTCTCAATTCCTTTAGCTGTTTCAGACCGCACGCCAGCCTGCGTGAGCTTAAACGCGTGTTTTTAGGCTTCCTTCATAGTGGATTGGCTGTCTTGCCAATCCACAACATCATCAATATCGGATCACAAAAAAGAAGGTATGCACACAACACTTTTCCAGTTCATTCTGGTCTCGGTACAGCAACCAGTATGTACTAAACGAAGAGACAAGAAGTATTGGTTGCAAGGGTACAATGTTTTTGGTATTTCTCAATGATACGTTTCGCCCTTAATTAGGAATCTTCGAATTCGTTGATATTTCGTAGCGATGGGTACATGAGATACCGCGCATAAAATATCCCAGAAAGTAAGTGCCCTGGCCAAAGATTTAAAAACATTGCGTAGTGTTCTTCTTACGGCATGTAGTGAAGTTTGTCCGTCGCCAAACTGTGGCATGTAGCCATCTGGTTTGCTTTGGACTGCACCACATGCCACACTGAGGCAGTGTGTCTTTTTAAAGTTTTGACAAGATGCAGTTACCTGTTGGAATGCCTTATGCACAGCATCTCATGCACACATTGCTACCAAATATCAGCCAATCCGAAGATGCCTAAATAAAGTTGAAATCCGTCACTGGGAAACAATAAAAATATTTTGACACTGCAACGAAGAGTGGTTGTCTCTTCATATTCACAGATATTATAAAAATGTATGAATGTATGTTCCACTTCTGCTCCGAAACCACTGAAACGATATCAAGCAACCTTGGTACACAAATCACTTACTGTCAGAATCGCTGCGAAGGTAAGAACCACCTCTATAGAGGTGGAGGGTGGAGGGGGTGGGGGAGAGGTGGGGGAGGAAAAGGAGCGTAGACCACGATGCACGAATACCCAGGTTTTATTCATCCAGTAGTAGAGAATTAGGGCGCTTGGTGACTTGCAACAAACTTTACACATGATTTCAAACCTTTACAAAACTTTTCCTGGCTGACACTCGCAACATAATAACAAAGAGAAGAATGTTTATCGCTTACTACATTTTCGATGTTCGTTTTCGCTTCAGACATGACGTTTTGATTTATTACTTCTCTACTACCTACCCCACTTGCAATACTTTTTGCAGACAGTTTTCAAGTGTAGCACAGAATGTACCTGCAAAATTACATCTATGTACGACACATAGTTCAGAATGTGTGAGATTATAAACACTGAGATGCGTGAAAAAGTGCCTTGTCATGGATGACGTTTGATCGTACTATTCCTAACCCACTGAACCGATGTCAATGAAACTTGATAATAAGGTAACTTGAACACTGAGGAGGAATATCAGCTACTTTCGAAATAGTGTAGTGGCTACTTTCGAAATAGTGTAGTGGCTTGAAGATTATTACGCGAATTACGGAAAAATATTTACTCTTTAGAAAAGATATTTACTCCCTGACGTTTGAACTTCATCATATTTGTGAAAATTCTTTTAGTGGTTGGTATTTGCTACATGACACGATTCAAAAATGATTCAAATGTCTCTGAGCACTATGGGACTTAACATCTGAGGTCATCAGTCCTCTAGAAAGAGCTACTTAAACCTAAGGACATCACACACATCCATGCCCGAGGCAGGATTCAAACCTGCGACCGTAGCGGTCGCGCGGTTCCAGACTGAGGAGCCTAGAACCGCTCGGCCACTCTGACCGGTGACACGATAAAAAATAATGAATATAATGGTTACACAATCTTAAATTTGTTTATTCCATACTCCCACACTATTTGTTTCATAATATACACGTTGCATAATCTATATGTGCTGTGTGCACTACCCAGCACTTGAGAACGAGAGAAGTCAGCGACTTGCAACGAACAATACACTTAATTTCAGATCTTTACGAAACTTTTTCTGGCTAAAATCCAACAAAATAATGAAAGAAAGAAAGTTTGTCCCGTATTACATTTTCGCTCATCATCCAGTAAAACTCTCGCATCAAACAAGACTTCTTCATGACGTTTATATTCATTTCTTGTTTGCTACTGACTTCTCATTTAGCAGACAAGATACACGTATGTTGCCAAATGTGCCTAAAAAATTATGTCACTCTAAAACATGTAGTTGAGGGGACATGGAGGAAGGAGGAGAGAGAGAGAGAGAGAAAGAGAGCGAGAGCGAACAGGAGATGGACAGAGAAAGGCATGAGGACCAGATGGACAGAGAGATGGGGGAAGAGAGTTGGACAGAGAGGGAGGCAGAGATCGACAGGGAGAGGGGAGGGGGGAGAGGATGAGCTGCACTAATAGAACTGGTATACAGGGTGTTACAAAAAGGTACGGCCAAACTTGCAGGAAACATTCCTCACACACAAAGAAAGAAAATATGTTATGTGCACATGTGTCCGGAAACGCTTGCTTTCCAAGTTAGAGCTCATTTTATTACTTCTCTTAAAATCACATTAATCATGGAATGGAAACACACAGCAACAGAACGTACCAGCGTGACTTCAAACACTTTTAGTGGTTGGTATTTGCTACATGACACGATTAAAAAATGATTCAAATGTCTCTGAGCACTATGGTACTTAACATCTGAGGTCATCAGTCCTCTAGAAAGAGCTACCTAAACCTAACTAACCTAAGGACATCACACACATCCAAGCGGTGGCGGGGGGGGGGGGGGGGGGAGGGGGCTCCACGGGGTGACTAATATTTTTTTCTTTGAGCGCCAGTAAACGATATACTCAAAACAGAAATAAAGGAAGAATGATATCAAAAATATTTGTATTACTTCGTTACAGAAACACCTCAATGATTGGAATTTGTTATGCTTCGTTAGCCGTTGAACAGAGCGCTGTGAATCAGTCTCGTTGGTCATAAGGTTACAGCCCATTTCTCATTGCTCATCAGATTAAATTCCCGCACGATTATATAATTTCTTAAAGACATCATTACTGTTCTCAGCTGTTAAAACTATTCGCTTGTTATGATATCGATTGAAATTTCCGTCTTTGTTCGTTTTCAATTGAAATACTGGTAAGGCACGAAATTCTCGTCATGGACATGGAAAAGAACTTATAAATATCGACTATGACAGTTACATCTTTTAATCAATTTATTTTTCACAAAAACACGGACCATTGAGTTCCTTCTTTTCCATCACTCACGATGTTGCGGATGTAGATCTCTATTGAAACTACACTGCCAAGCTCTTGCATTTACTGAGGCTCGTAATACAGTTAGTTTGGTCACATCAACACCATTCTGAGAAACTGTGGAATGTCCGCCGGAAATGCTATATTGTATTCAGCGTCCTATGGCTTTGGTTCATGACAGCATCAAAGACACAGATTACGAAGGTGCGCTGAAAAGTTATGCCTCAGGACCTTTTATGTTAAGACTCTTAAAGAATTTTAAATAAAACAAACGTTATTTTCTACATCTTTATTCGTCTTGTCTATATTTTTATTTCTTAATATAGTCACTCTGGCTACGGACACATTTTTCTCAATGAGATGTTTGTTGACACTGTCACTGTAGAATGTTTTACTGTGTTGATAGAGCCACAATCGATCCCCGATTGCACCGCTTCATCACTATCAAAGTGAAAGTCTCGACAGTGTTCCTTAAGTTCTGGAAACAGATGAATAGATGAATATCAGATCGGGCCAAGTCGGGACTGTATGAAGGATGATTAACAGTGAACCCAAGCCTTCGTAGTGTTGCAGGTGTCGAAGAGCTCGTGTGTGGTATGCAATTGTCATGCCGATGGAGAGGGTGCTCCATGTATGGACGAATTCTTCGAATTCGATACTCGGTTACAGTAAACTGTTTCTCACGCACTGACATAGCTACGTTACACACCACCATGATGTACGCTACAACTCAGAGCCACCTAGCGGCAGAGGGCTGCAAATATATAGATGTGGAAATCTCATCATGTTTGTTTCATTTTAAAATCCTTAACAGTTATCGAATCAAATATTCCGACGCAATACTTTTCAACATGGTCTCGTTTGTATTGAGATCTCTGGAGGACAGTGTAGTGTAATATTCCCAGAAGTAAATTAAGCCTGACGTGCACCTCACTGACGCTTATTAATGAAAGTACTATAATAGTGTGTATCAAACGAAATTTATGATGACTGGAGGATTTATTGGCAGAGAGGATGAAACACGTTATCTTCAATGGCGGGTCGTCGACTCGGGTAGCAGCAGCTTTAGGCATGTCCCAGGGAGATACATGGAACTTATTGTCCTCATATTGCAAATTAATGACTTGAGAGATAAGAGTAATAAAATTCTCAGACTTTTTACGGACGATACACCTATCTAAAATGATGTACTACCTGACAAAGCGTTACTTCCAGACTGATGTTAAGATTCCAAATAGGTGAAAATATTGTCAATCTTTTTTAAATATTCAAATTGCAAATTGCATGATTGTAATACACTGTGACCATATTACCAATGAGTCATAATTGGGACCAGTCAACTAAGTAAATAACTTGGCTGAAACAGCTTTTGGGGATATGAAATTAAATTATCTCATAGGTTGAATCGGCGGTAGGACAGGTGGCAATACTGAATAGGCGCCAGCAGTTTACAAAGGAGATAAATGGGATACTGGCACCATAAAGAAAAGGCAGAACAAATAGTGAAGGATTTGCTTAATTGAAGGAAAGCGTCACGAGAATGAAAAATCTGTACCTACAGATGCCAACTATCTGGCGATAGAGTACTTACGATATTTCACTAACCAGTGTTAAGTGAAGAGACTAGGAATATACTATAGCACTCCTTACAGAGTGCAATAGGTGTAAGTGCAGACATTTTATATGTGGTACTTTGATATGTACACACATCACTGTGGTGCTTCTTTTTGCTCTGCGTCGACCATTCTTCCCGCAAACACATGACAAACGTTATGATCTGATGTTTCCTGACACCATGCACTACACCTGTCAGTGTAGGCTAACAGTTTTTCGTTAAAATAGTTAAAATAGTTAAAATGGCTCCAATCCCAATGGGACTTAACTTCTGAGGTCATTAGTTCCCTAGACTTAATTACTTAAACCTAACTAACTAAGGAAATCACACACATCCACGCCCGAGGCAGGTTTCGAACCTGCTAACGTAGCAGCAGCGCGGTTCCGGACTGAAGCGCCTAGAACCGCTCAGCCACAGCGGCCGGCTACCGTTTCTCGTCCACGCGTCCACGCTTCAGCATCTGATTTGCTGCCAACTAAAAAATTAGCTTTAATGGTTTTCAGTCGTCATATGTAGTTTGAGGTTCCAACCAACATAAAACCATACGACTTCTAATAGCTTAACATATATTGACGATTTAATCACTTGTACATTGTTACGCTTAAGGCTATTAGGAGACATCAAGGGCACTCCTAGACAAGAGAACAGTGATGCAATGCAAAGAGCAGTCCAAAGTGGTAACGTTTACGTAAGCGGAGCTAAATATTAACATAGGAGCCCTGCAAATTGCAGACGCTGTGGGCATCTGACCCTGGGGAAAAGTTTCGCTACAGAGAATTAACTGGCAGCTCCATCCACCACCTAGACGCTGTTGTAAGGCGTCAAAATAGACGTCCATGGAAAGGCACGTCTTAGCAGACGCAGCAAGCTTGATGCTAGCCCCTGAGAACTGCAACGTGTGAGATAACGGGCGAGTTGTGGAGCCCTGAAAATATTCTAAGTTCAGAGTTGGCGGCCACCGCTAGGGGCGTTCGGCTAGCGGGGGCTCGGCAGGCCAGCCCCCGCACGTGGTCCATCGGCCGCGTGGCAGGGAATTCCGCATTCGATAGAAATTAATAGTAGCCAGATGACTCATGATACCTCAAAAAGAAACATGTACATTACCATTATTTGCACGGCCATTCTGATGGTGTAATCAGATTTTCATTATCTTTATTAGTTTAAAGTTCAGTATCTGACGGTAAATTATACAAGTTACACCCAGTAACCAATTTACAAAATTTAAACGCGAAATCCGATTTTGTCGGTCGCCGTGTCTTTAGAAAGCTGTTAGTGTAAACCAAAACTGGTGTGAATTACAGGCATGTAACTTAAATACTACATGAGTTATTGGAGGTCAAAGTGGCCGATTACTATCGATCGCGTCAGGCCATAAGTACTCCACAGTTACACGAAAAACGGTAGCAGCACTCTTATGAATATACTGATTCATCTATGTCTTGGTTAATATCCGATGTATGCTATTCATTACGAAACTGGTCAGTTATTTACTGTGTTTTAGAAAGCACAGAGACATAAGGCTCCTGGCCTACCTTTTGCTTCTTTTCTTTTGGTATATGTTTATTTAATTGCTTATGTATTTAACAATGTGTGTTAGAGCGTGTTTATGGTCCAGCCGTAGGAATATTTATTTAATTTCAGTTATTTAAATGTAACTCCAGTATTTCGGATGTGCTTAAATATGTGCGTGGGTGCGTTGGCGCGGGCGCTCTAGTCAGTCACAGCCCTCCTGAATGTGGAGACTGGGTGGGAGCATCGTTTCGGGACAGGACACATGTAATGCCACTTCCTCGGACGAGAAATAAAAATCAAAAATTAGCTCCCAATACCCCAAAGACTTCCCCCCACGCCCAAATTCCCAGAAAAGTTAATAAGCGAACGAAGTTCCATTTACCAATATTATTAGGACTATAACAAGTGATTAAATCAGGAATCTAAGACTTGACAATTTAGTAATCTACGAAAGAAAGATAAAATTTCAGGAAAATTAAAATCAAAATCATAATAAATCGCAAAATTAGCATCAATTAACATTCGCAAAGTAGAACCAACGATTCTAATGAATACTCCGTGTGAGTACTCTTTGGGAATCGTGAGTAATGACTAAGTATAATTCAATGCATTGTCACTACGTTACGAGAGTTAGCCGAAGCAGGTCATATATTTGAACGCTCGTACATGTAGGCGCGCTTAGATTGTTTTTGAGATTCAATAATTGCGATCTATTATGACGCAGTAATACGATCTTCTGACTTCAAATATCACGGCATTAGAATTCGAACAGAGGACTTTTACCTACTAGAATAAAGTAAACTTTTAACTAGATAATTGAACTAAACATTACTTAGACAGTGATTTAGGCAACGAACACTGATAGACAATTTTCATTCATAATAGCCAGTGGTTTATGGAACTTCAGTGTAATGTCCGAAGCATATAATTTAAATCCCCCCCCCCCCCCCCCCCCCAACACCTGGGAAAGTTTTCTTCTCAAGGCTCGGTTAGGAAGTGACTGACATTGTGCAATGAAACGCTCTCTAGTGCCAAGTCGTGCATTTGTGATTTAAAATTCTATCAAATTATTGACATGAAACTCCCGAGTAATAATTACGCGCAGCGATAGCATTTGACTGTAGCGCTCGGCGCTTGTGTAGAATCTTTGAATCAAATAACAAGCCCACTGTTACGATTTCTAACATATCTGAAATTACGACCGGCTTGTAGGGAATTTGTTGTGGATGTGACTGTATTGGTTTTATCATTAATATTTCATCATTAATCAGTTAAACATCGATTACAAACGATTAATTACCATTCTTGGTGAAGTAAATATCTCACGCACGTCGACATTTCGGTTCAGCACTGTTATTTTGTGTAACGTCGTCTTCGTAACTTGATAACGATCTCAACACTCTACCGACTGTCGCTGAGTTTTAGCCGAGGCCAAGTACAAATCAAACCAAATCATCAAGAAGAAGAGGCGTTATACAACGAAAGGGCTGGACGGCGCGACAGACGCGGGGTCGGGAGAAAGACTTGGAGAGTTGAACGGTTTGCGTGTGATCGCGAGAGATAGAAATACTTTGTAGTGCCGACTTGTGAACTTGTGTGATTTCCGTAGCTTCTACAGTGAAGACGTAGTGTGCGTTTAGAAGTGTATATCTAGCAAGCTGTATTGTTGTTCATAACTAATTACTTGCTATATTTTATTTAATTGCTGGACCATCGACACCAATAAGGGTTTTGCAGAAATATACCGCATTCTCAAAAGTACCTCTACTATCGTACTCATCATTTAAAGTCGTTAAGATAGTACCTGCAAATTTTATTTAATTACAATCTTTCATTTATAAATTTCCATATCAATTCGCAATTGCCAAGTGATAAGAACCTTCGACCATTGTATTCATGTGTGTATTCTTATCGTATACTCTACACTCAGTAGTATTTGACTTGTAATGCGGCAACTACGTATCCCAACCCCTAGACAACGAAAACAGCCAAAACTTTTAATATTGCAACGTTGAGTCGGAGGGTGCGTAATTGATGTGAAAGCCTGCAAACGTCAATGGGTTTACACAGGTTAGAGTGCTGCTACAGTGTCCCCTCGTTCAAAAAACGTCTGAGGGTCGGGCCAAGTGACGTAAAACACTGTTGTTGCTGGCCGTAGTATAAGTAACAGTGACGTTTAACTTTCACTTGAACGCTGTTGATACCTAACATGGAGTTTATAATGTAAAATCCAGATGCATACCTACCAACTAAGTAGGAATAGGGAAGGAATCCAAATGTAGCTGGCCAGAGGTGCCGTGGAGGTGCAGAGCGACTCGCCACATTGGCCAAAACGTGTTAAGAGCCGATGGATTACAGGTAGACTATAAGAAGGGGAATGGAGAAATAGTGCGCAAAAAAAAAACAAAAAGAACATGTTTTTGTATTCAGAGGGAGTAAGCTCCGACACCTGTTTCTCTCACTTGGAGTGCTACTATCACGTTTATACATTATGTGCTGCTAGCGTTCGTTACTTTTACTAGCACCCACCCTCGTGGCTTCAGACACTGCCTCCTTTGATTTCTCTAATATTTAGAATCAGCCTTCAGGATAGTAGTCTGATAATAGCGTTAATCAGACGCCTGAATTCCACGAAACTCTTGCTGTAAGTATCCATTCCAGAATCCACGCCTCTCGTAGATGCCCTGTAACAGTGTTTCACGCAGATCTAAGTCATCGACCTGCCTTCACTGCGAGTCTCTCTTTCTGCATTTGCTCCTTACCGTTCGGAAATAGCAGCTGACATCTAACCCCCCTGTCTGCCCTCGATCCTGCGTCAGGACACGACAAGCTGTAATTATTAGTCTGAAAGATGACGTAAATATGGGTGTAATGCAATTCGGTGCGCCGTCCTGAGTCACCGATAGAAACATCTGCTCTTATGCAAATTGCACCCTGTGTATTGCGCCTGGAAGACGGCTGCGGAAAGATTTGACTGAGACATTTAAGCTAACATTCTTGGACTAGTACATTGTTGTTTGTTGTTGTTGTAGTCTTCAGTCCTGAGACTGGTTTGATGCCGCTCTCCATGCTACTTTATCCTGTGGAAGCTGCTTCATTCGCAGTACGTACTCCAGCCTACATCCTTCTGAATCTGCTTAGTGTCTCCCTCTACAATTTTTACCCTCCACGCTGTCCTCAAATACTAAATTGGAAATCCCTTCATGCCTCAGAACAAGTCCTACCAACCGATCCCTTCTTCTAGTCAATTTGTGCCACAAATTTCTCGCCTCTGCAATTCTGTTCAGTACCTCCTCATTAGTTATGTGATCTACCCATCTAATCTTCAGCATTCTTCTGTAGCACCACATTTCAAAAGCTTCTATTCTCTTCTTGTCTTAACTATTTATCGTCCATGTTATACTTCCATACATGGCTACACTCCATACAAATACTTTCAGAAATGACTTCCTGACACTTAAATCTATAATCGATGTTAACAAATTTCTCTTCTTCAGAAACGCTTCCCTTGCCATTGACAGTCTACATTATAAATCCTCTCTACTTCGGCAATCATCAGTTATTTTGCTGCCCAAATAGCAAAACCCCTTGACTACTTTAAGTCTCTCATTTCCTAATCTAATTCCCTCAGCATTACCCGAGTTAATGCAGCCACATTCCATTATCCTCGTTTTGCTTTTGTTGATGTTCATCTTATATCTTCCTTTCAAGTCACTGCCCATTCCTTTTCAGCTGCTCTTCCAGGCCCTTTGCTGTCTGTGACAAAATTACAATGTCATCGGCGAACCTCAAAGTTTTTATTTCTTCTCCATGGATTTTAGTACATATGCAAGTGGATCGATGGATCGGGAAGAAACTGTAATTCATTTTGAAATGGTAGGTGTCCTACGTCAGGGATTTCTCACCGATTACGGATGCTGACGTAGATTACATGAAATAAAGGATCATACGTTGTAAACAAAACTGAATTTCGTTAAATAATTCTCTTTCGTTAACTGTTACTTTTCAAATCACCCTGTGCGGGAATAAACTAGTTAAAGAAATAAATAAAGCCTTTTATCAGTATCCTTTATTTATGATGTCTCGAGGGTTGTTTAAGATTGCGCTCCCTCCAAAGTTTACGCTGGCTGATTTCAACGAGCACGACGAGCAAAGTTAGATTACCCGCTGTGCCATGCGTGGCCTGCGGGACTTTCCAGCAAGAGGCGTCGCTGAATAAATGAAAGGGAGAAAAAGCGGAGCCAACCGCTCTAAATCTGGCTTTCTTCCCACGAATGGAATGGAGCGCACTTCTTCTATCAGGAAGACATCTGCCCTCAAACGTTCAATGGTTATGGTCGTAATTCCGCCTCTCCTCCTTTCGATTATGAATCCAATCCCCGCGACCGGTGGGCCAGAGCGCGGAAGGAGCGGGGTTGGGGGTAAGGAATGTCTGGAGCCAATGCGCATGCGCCCACGACGCTGCTACGTCTGGCCGCGGCTGGGTCGCCGCGTGTGGAATTTCAAATCAGCTCCCAGGTCGCCGAAAACGCTTGTTCATGTAGGGCCCAGTCTACGCTAGTTCTGTACTACAAATTAGTCCATCATTCCGTCGTTTAATACAACGAAATTGTGTTCCACAACATGAATTTATCTCCAACAGTCCACGGGTGCACTGCCGGTCCATAGTGTCCAAAGGGCATTAATTTATCTTGTTAACCGGTTTTCAGCCCACACGGCTATCTTCAGACTATAACTGACCGCCATTATCAAAGAAGACACACTACTCGTTAGAAAGACTGAAAAATATTGCACTCGAAAGTTGAGGTGCAAAAACGGAGTAAATGTGATCTTCGGCAGTGCATGCTAACGTAATTGAAAATTATTTGACATTTGTTGCACGCAACGTTCATGGTGTTACAATTTTAATGACTGATACGAAATATCAGACTTGGTTCTGGGACTGGAGTGTGGACATCTCAATACATATGACTCATAATGTCTTCTTCTACTTCTACATCTACATTTATACTCCGCAAGCCACCCAACGGTATGTGGCGGAGGGCACTTTACGTGCCACTGTCATTACCTCCCTTTCCTATTCCACTTGCGTATGGTTCGCGGGAAGAACGACTGCCGGAAAGCCTCCGTGCGCTCTCGAATCTCCTCGGGAGGTATAAGTAGGAGGACGTTTGATGAAAAAAAAATATTTATTATGTAAAAATGAATGGATGAAAATGGGAAAGAAATAGCTTTAAATATTTTTGTTATTTACTCTTTCAGTACGAACTTTGTTGTAGAACCCATTTTTCTACGTGTGGTAATAAAAATTCATTTGTACAGAATCGAGCGCATTTAAAATTACGTGAACTTTAGCAACCTTCTTATGTTGATAAATTCAAACTAACTGATTAATAACATTTATGGCTTTGAAAATTATTTAAATTAAATTTTTTACGTATTTCGGCCTTAGCACATATTTTCTAGATCAAGTGGGTTTTTAAATATTTACTGAATTCTTTCCCGGCGTTAGCTATGGAACACAAGACTGTCTCTGTTAGCATAAAATGGTTAAATATTGCCAAGCCAACCTGAACGTTTAATTATCATTGACAAAACACACTTCACTATACGTTTAAGTTATTTGCTTTAGAAATTGAAAGAACCAACAGATTAACAACTTCAACGTTAATTATCCGCCTATGAATGCACAAATGTAAAACCAGTAATAAATTCATTCAGCCTCAGCATCGCTGTAAAAGAAAAATATTTCGTAATTCACTGCTAATTTTACCTGCTCCCGATTTACGGGTTTGGTTAAATTTATAGCGGAACAATTTTTTAAATGTGCCGCCGCTGCAAATCGTTCGGTCGCGGCACAGCCCAGCAACACCAACGATAATCGCTAGAAGTGCTGAAAATTCTTTAAAGAAATATTATAGATGACATGGGAAGGCTAATTTACATTAGTAATACACAATTTTGATAAATTATAATGTATTTAGACCACAACAATAATTAAAATTACACAACTTTATAATCTCTCCTCTAATAGCGGCTAAAGATAGATACAGACAAAAGAAGTCTACTCATTCATATAATGCTACGTCACAGATTCCTCTCTCTATCAGCTCTCGAGGGAGACGACAAAGAATGCACATTATGTAGTGCTATTTATACTATTGCTGATTGTGAGTGTCTCTTTGTAATCTTACAACATTATTTTCCTCTGTGGCTATATTTTACATTTTTCCATCGCAGATATTAACATATTTCGTAATTACATTATGAGTATAGAAATATTACAATCGTAAATACATCGAGAATATTATTACAGAAAATATTACAATAATAACCAACGTCCTTTATACAAAATTAAATAATATTTTTTGCTAAACAATTACAGTATATACGAATTGCTTCATAGCGGCGTACATAGTACAATTAAATGTCATTTTAGTTTATTAATAGTGTGTGTGCTGCCAGGGAACGTTACAGATGCAATATATTCGATACCTCATCCAGAAACTCACTCTCTCGAAACCTGGATAGCAAGCTACACTGCGATGCAGAGCGCATCTCTTGCAGAGTCTACCACTTGAGTTTTCTAAATATCTCTGTAACTCTATCACGCTTACCAAATAACTCTGACGAAACGCGCCGCTCTTCTTTGCATCCTCTCTATCTCCTCTGTCAACCCGACCTGGTACGGATCCCACACTGATGAGCAATACTCAAGTATAGGTCGAACGAGTGTTTTGTAAGCCACCTCTTTTGTTGATGGACTACATTTTCTAAGGACTCTTCCAATGAATCTCAACCCGGCAACCGCCTTACCAACAATCAATTTTATATGATTATTCCATTTCAACTCGTTCCGTACGCATACTCCCAGATATTTTACAGAAGTAACTGCTACCAGTGTTTGTTCTGCTATCATATAATCAAACAATAAAGGATCCTTCTTTCTATCTATTCGCAATACATTACGTTTGTCTATGTTAAGGGTCAGTTGCCACTCCCTGCACCAAGTGCCTATCCGCTGCAGATCTTCCTGCATTTCGCTGCAATTTTCTAATGCTGCAACTTCTCTGTATACTATAGCATCATCCACGAAAATCTGGATGAAACTTCCGACACTATCTACTAAGTCATTGAGATATATTGTGAAAAGAAATGGTCAGATAACATTCCCCAGTGGCACGCCAGAGATTACTTTAACGTCTGTAGACGTCTCTCCATTGAGAACAACATGCTGTGTTCTGTTTGCTAAAAACTCTTCAATCCAGCCACACAGCTGGTCTGATATTCCGTAGGCTCTTACTTTGTTTATCAGGCGACAGTGCGGAACCGGATCGAACGCCCTCCGGAAGTCAAGGAAAATGGCATCTATCTGGAAGCCTGAATCTAATATTATCTAGGTCTCATGAACAAATAAAGCGAGTTGGGTCTCACACGATCGCTGTTCCCTGAATCCATGTTGATTCCTACAGAATAGATTCTGGGTTTCCAAAAACGACATGATACTCGAGCAAAAAACATGTTCTAAAATTCTACAACAGATCGACGTCAGAGATATAGGTCTATAGTTTTGCGCATCTGCCCGACGACCCTTCTTGAAAACTGGAACTACCTGTGCTCTTTTCCAATCCTTTGAAACCCTCCGTTCCTCTAGGGACTTGGCGGTACACGGCTATTAGGAGGGGGGCAAATTCTTTCGCGTACTCTGTGTAGAATCGAATTGGTCTCCCGTCAGGTCCAGTGGACTTTCCTCTGTCGAGTCATTTCAGTTGCTTTCAGTGCATAGACATCTTGAGCAGTACCAAAAAGAAGCGTGACGGGATGGTTACTCTAAATTACTTAAGCAGTGTTGCATCAAGGTAATAGATAAGAAAGCTCAGTTATTTCTCGTTAAAATCACTTACAGACACACATTGGTATGCAGTGATAGATGACCTCTGTGAATGTGTATATTATATTCTGGAAGGTCACCAACGTTTCATTTTCATTTAAACTTGGAGCAAAAACACGTGTAATATTCCAGAAATCCCTCCTAACCCATCCGTTTTATATTGCACAGCTGTTGTCCATCGAAATTTTAACTAAGACTATCGAAATCTGTTTAATTTGGAGGTTTTATGCAGACAAATGCAGAAACGTAAAATGTTGAGAGCTTGTGCCCACGATGCCTCTCACATTTCTTTTCCACCTTAAATATAAGCTTCAGTCATTTAAATCATATTATCAACTGTACCCTACATTCTATAATTCGCTGCCACTAAGTACTGAAATGAAGGAATAAATAGTTCAAGTCCGCAAACACATGAAATTAAGTTTTAAACGAATGTATGTAATGTTCTGTATTACACAGAAGCTGTTGTTAAACTCAGTTATTTGCTTTACTCTTTATCACACCTTCTTTCTTTCATAATACGTTAATCATCCTCTACATTATTCTTGCTTTACGTTCCACTGATCGAACTCCGACTGACTCATAGATGAAAAGTCGCATCGCGGAAACTATAATATCCAAAGAATGTCCTCCTGGATACCAAAGAACTGCTATATGCTTACGCACATCTGTGCATTGCTATTATCCTTTCTTGACATTATTGTGGATTTCCAGTACTTTAGCCCTTATCAAAACGTAACACTGTTCCTGAATGATTCAGGTGATATTTTGAGATTATTTGTTTCAATGGTATACATTCAGTTAGGCGCTAGCTCCTAAAATAGCAGAAATGAGAACGTGGTTAGTATTGCACGTGGTAATGCTGTCTGAGGCTTTCTTTGCTGTGACAAGCTCATAAATGAGCCAGGTCTCTTCCTCCCGGCGAGTAGAGACTTTTACATTCGCCGAAGAACGTAGTATAGAAGCTCTTTTCCAGAATTACTTTGAGCATATACGTTGTTTCCATATGACGAATGTTCCATTAATGTTCCCTTACTATTTCTTTATCGTTAAAGTTAAATTATTACGGAAAATTTAGTTCATAATTTTTCCGAGATTTTCCATCGTCACTGCCTTCTCAGATGCACGGCACTGTGCTCTAGTAAGGCAATATGCTATTACTACTTCAATAATAATGTGGTTTAGTTGATTATAAAAATTCAAAGTTCTCGCATACTGTAGGCACCGACATATGGTATATTTGCAGAAGGTTAATATTTGCCGATAGAAATAACGTACCGAAAGAGGCAGTGCCAGACTAATAACCTCCATCCTTCCATTAAGGAAGAGCGATCTTGGCGTTGAATTGCTGCGCGTCTTGATACTGCCAGTGCTCAGTATTTACCCGCCTGCCGTGGAATGACTGTACGGGTGACATTCAAATTCCACTTCGCTGTGGTTGCGGCCAGCGTTAAATCTGCCCAATGTCCAGCCAGTGGCGGTCATCCCTTTGGAGCATATTCGCAGGTGATCTGATATATAAAACCACGTCACAGCGGTGTATAAATTCATTCCCATAAAATGAATTTTAATATCGGATCACGTAGTGGTTCGCGAAACAGTCAAAAACTTTTCTTATGTCTTGCGTAGAGAGCGCTCGGGGCAGTTTTCAAACTCTTGTGGGCTGCGTCCAGCTACAGCATCGCAGCACCGCGCCCAGCTGTGCTCTGACTGTGGAGTGGGTGAACACTGATGGGAGTAGTTGCTCTGTTCACGATGTACAAGTCTTCGGCGCTTTCTTTTCTTATTGAAAGTGTGACACATATTACATAAATAGTGTAGTAGAAGTTCATTTCATAATTGATGACCCAAAACTTCGCAGACGTACGATTCTCTGCCACTAACGTTATTTTAGGCACATTTACTCCATTTGTAGTTGCACTTTGTTGAAAAATTTTATGAGTTTTATATTATAACGATTTTCATATGCATGGACGATTTTGAATTCGCATTTTAACCCATCAGTTATATTAGTTGTGAACCGCCTCTGGATCTAGCCAGGTCTATTGTATTAGAAGAAAATGTAAATACCCTTTTTGAGAACAGGTTTTTATTGTTCCTCAAAGTATTTGCCTTCAAAATTTCTTCATTTTTTGTATTCATTCGGTCCAATGTGGGAAAAAAGTACTACTCATGTTTCATGGTTTTACAAGAATTCAACACTTTCTTCGGATAATGAACAAGACTATCTATGATTATTTTGTTCAATTTTAGGAAACAGGAAATAGTCCAGTGTGGGCTCATTTGAAATTTCCTGAGAGATTAAAATTGTTTGTAGAAACAGGACTCGAACCTGAGATCTTTGCCCTTCGCGGCCACGTGCTATACTGATTGAGCTACACAAGCATGGCTAACGAGCCACCCTCACCACTTTACTTTCAGCAGTACCTGACCCCAAACTTCACTGGAATTCTGCATACCTTGTACGCCTAACTCCTGGAAGAAAGCAGATATCAGAGAAATGGCTCAGTCAGCCACTGACTTGTGGCTTGTTTCCAAAAATAATTTTCAGTGTACAGCACAGTATGAGCCGGGGTGAAACTTCGTGGCAGGTCGAGACCCTGTACCAGGCGGAGACTAGAACTTGGAACCTTTACCTTTCGCGGCAAAGGGCTCCACCAAGGCTGTAGCCAAGCCACCTCTGCACAATATCCTTTCTTTCAGTGGTGCTATTTCCGTAGGGTATGCAAGAGAGCTTATGTGGAATTAGTAAGGTAGGAGAAGAGATACCGGCAGAAGTAGTGTGTGAGGGCGTGACGTGAGTCGTGTTTCGATAGGTCAGTCGATGGAGCGCTTGTCTGAGAAAGGCAAACGACCCATTTACGAATCCCACTCCGGCCCACATTTTTCATCTGCCAGGAAGTTTCAGAAAGTAGGCTTCACGCTACAGTTAAAGCGAATACGGTCAATGAAACATTAGTTACATCTTTTCCTCCGTCCAATAAGCAACCGTACCACGTGCTCACATTTGTCACGAAGAATGATGCGGCATTAGGGCCTACGGTTGTTTTTCTTCATTTCATCGATGACTTATTGCAGACAAATAGTTGTCTTCCATTCAACGTTAACTGTTTCTCATACCACGAAGGTTATGATCACGACGCTGTCTGCGTAGAGAAAGAAACAGTGGATTATTTTCTAGGAAGTGCTTCGTGAACAAGCCAGTTCTATTGATTTTGGTCGACCAGAAGGCGACCAGATAATTGATTAGTGCGTACTTTCTTACTGGAGATAATACTTGAACGTTTCGTCCTCTCTTACTATATTACATATGGATTTTGCTTTACTGCACCCTTTTTTTTCACTACTTCCTTAATTCATTTGACACTAGCCTGTATTTGAGGTTCCGGCAAATTTTACGGTATCAGTCAGGAATAGAGATTTATCGAAGCTAAATCCTACACAAAATAAAATCTGCTGCAGTCCGCTGTAAGCCTAAGGATGCCCCTGTTTCAGGCTAAGTCTGAAGCCGATCCTCTTCATTCACGTTATACACGGCACAGATGTTCTTTGAAATAGTCGATTCGTTCTACGTTTACAAAATTAATCGCTAATGGAAGCACCGCGACGACGAAATTTGGCAAACAAATTGTAGACAGACTGTTCTGAGGGTGACTGATTACTGTAAGTTGAACAAAGAAATACGAGGGATTGCTAAACTAGGACTTTCGCTTGCCGTGAAGAATCATCTTACGGAAGCTTTCACGTAGAATGACCATATTTTCGAACCGCTGCTTCGTTAAACGCTCACCGTTGAGAGACTACCATACCAGCTTCGGGTACCATCGTATTAACAATAACAGATTACAAATTTTTAATAGCTGAAAACGAGGCGTTCCCAAGACTTATTAAAATATTCCGGGCTGTTATGCCGCGGTCAGGTAAACCTCTTGTTGAAACTTAAATTTTCGTTACTTTCTGTGGAGGATATCTGGAAGTGTGTCACAGTTTTTACAGGGTCCAATGTACACCCTGGCTCGCCACTTACTGAAGTAGAACTCCGTTTCCACGTGCTAGCGCTCAGAGGCTCGGTGTCAAGTGTTCCGAAAAAACACGCACAGTTGGCCGTTATCGACTGTTGTCCGCTTTTTCCACCACTACCCCAGAGCTGAAAAGTGTTACACATATTCTTCAGCGTCAGATCCTCCAGTCACTGCTGCCCGCATAGAAAAGATCTTGAAATCTTGCTGTCGAAAGCTGATGGAGGTGGCGAAGACAGTAGGTTGTGTTTCCATTGGGGCGAATCTAGCGGCGACGAAACGGGGTAGATAATGAGGATCTTCCATGGCAATGTAGGTTAGTAGAAAGCACAAAGAAATCGCTGAACACGAGACAAATATTTGTGTCCTTAAGGTTGAATTAGAAAATGCGAATTTTGAATTATGTAGGATACTGGAGGAAAAAGAGACGGGGTACTGGGGAAAGGTTGGAAGCAAAGGGCGAAAATGGCAAACGGTAGAAAATACTTCAGAAACTCAGTTAGTAAATCAGTTTGGCTTGCTGTCTGACGTAGTGAAGGAAGGGCCTTACCCAGACGTAGCTGAATGTATGTTGAAGCAGACTATTAGCTTAAAGAAGAAAGACAGGTCGGGATCAAATCAATATAGGAAAAGAAGAATTCTGCCTATAGGTAGCAGTCATGGGAGGGGTGTAGGCCAGCAGCCTCAGAAGAAATTAGGTGCAGGGTGCCAGGTCATAAGTTTCGTGAAACCAAGTGCTAGCCTTACCCAGGTGACAGAAACCTTGGGTCAGCTACTCAGGGACTCTGACAAGGAAGATCTGGTAATTATAGTTGAGAGAGCAGGAAACAGCCTGGCTATGAATCCAAGATGTAGGAGCAGAAAATGGGCACACAAATGTGTAGTTTGTGGTGGTCTTTCAGCGCCATGATCAGCCCTCGGTAAACACTGCTGTAAGGCAAGTTAACAATGAGCTTAACAGTGTGTTCAAGACACTGGCAAAGTATCACATAAGTGTTGTTCCAGTTGACGCTATTGGTAGACGGGGATACACTACACATGGCTTGCACCTAAATACGTAGGAAGGGGAAAAATAAGTTAGCTTCTCTATTGGCAGGTACTGTAAGGGGGGCCAAAGTCACACAAGGGATGATTCCTGTGGTTAATGTGACCAGCCAGACAGGTTTTTTAGGTTAAAGCCAAAGTCCAAACAGACAACATTGATGAAAAAGGGAATAAAAGAAGCTTCATGTATATTGAATATTGATAAAGCTATGGGTGGTATCAATTTACTTCATCAAAATATCAGGGGAATAAAAAATAAAGTAGGTGAGCTGTTAGTACGTTTAGATGATCTCAAAAATACGAATGAGAGTGATATTCTTTGTCCGTCTAAAACCCATACATAACTGTGGGGATGGAAAGTGTCAGTATAAATGGGTATAACTTCGCATCTTACACTTGGAGATCTAGCATGGTTAAAGGAGGAGTTGCCATTTACACAAAACAGGGGTGTAAGTACCAAACTGTAGAAGTAAGCAAATTTGGTGTCGATCATCACATTGAAGCTTTTGCAGGTCAACTACAGCTAGATAATGTATTGTTTACGTTATCAACAGTGTACAGGTCCCCATTAGGAGATAGTACAGAAACCGTGAAGTAAAAGTGTAAGGCTGGTCAACATCGTATCTATACAGCACTTCGAAGAAAGATCATGGGAGATGTATATAATGAGCCAAATGTTAATGATACATGAAACATATTTTTTGATACATTTATGACTACTTTTGAGCATTGTTGCCCAAAAAAAATTACTAAATGTAACACCAAATAATTTTCAAAGAAACCTTGGGTTACTAGAGGTATTAAAGGGTCTTCATAAAAGAAAGAAAATTGCATGAGACAGCAAGAATTAATTAAGACCATGAAGTAATTTTACACTATAAAAATTATTGCAACATACTGAGAAAAGCTTCTAGAAAATCAAAAAGCATATATATTCGTGATGAAATTAACAACTTGGGCAATAAAATTAAATGAGTATGGAATGTTGTTAGAAGAGAGACGGGAAAAGTAGTCACTGGGGTCGGCAGCGCTACTATTAAAGAGAATGAGACAATCTTAACCAACAGTACACAATTACCTAATGTATTTATCAACTATTTCTTAAGTGTAAGTGAAAAAAAGTGCGAATAGTTCAGAAGAAAAGGCCAAGCTGTACCTGGAAGAATCAGTTTTGAGAAATCCTTGTTAGATTAATTTTTATCTAACAACCTCTTGTGAAACAAGGAATATCATTTAATATTTGAAAAATAAATGTTATGTTGGAGTATATGACATCTCTAAGAAGATATTAAAACAGTGGGGAGAAGTTACAGCTGATGTCTTGAGAAACATCTGTAATGCATCACTAACTTAAGGTATTTTCCCAGTAGGTTAAAATATGCCTTTGTCAAGCCTCTCTACAACAAATGGGACAACACAGATGTCAATAATTACCGGCCAGTATCCTTGCTTACAGCATTTTCAAAAATCGTCGAGAAATTAATGTACTCAAGAGTGGTCAGCCATCTCAACAGTAATGGGATACTTAGTAAATCACATTTTGGATTTCAAAAATGCTGTTCTATTGAAAGAGCAATATATAATTTCACATCCACATAATATCCTTTTCTGTGACTTACCCAGAGCTTTTTACTGTGTGAACCATGACATTATGCTACAGAAATTAAAATTCTACACAATAAATGGAACAGTATATGAGTGGTTTGAGTCATACCAACAGAACGCCAACCAAAAGATTCCTTATATTGTTTAAGTGATTTAAGGAAGTCTCCCGTTTCATGTAACTGGCGTGAAATTACATTAGGTGTTCCACAGGGTTTGATGGGTCCCCTTCTGTTCTTGATATATGTGAATGACCTCCTTTATTATGTGAAACAAGAAGCTAAACTGACAATGTTCGCTGATGATGCAAGCATCATTATTAATCCAGTAAAGGAAACTCCAACAGAAAATGGTAGAAATAATATCTTTGGAAAAGCTATTGATTGGTTTTCTGCGAATGGTCTTGCTCTGAACTTTGAAAAAAACACAGAAAAATTAATTTTCTACTGCAAGGAATCCATTTCCTTCAATAAATATCACACATGAACAGAAGTCAGTAGCCTGGGTAGAGCATACTAAGTTTTTGCGTGTACACTTAGATGAAAATTTTAATTGGAAATTCAGATTTGGGTCTCCTAAAGCGACTAGGTACAGCAACATTTGGAATCAGAATAACTGCTAATTTTGAGGATGTAGAAATTAGCAATCTAAAGTACTTTGCATACTTTCACTCTCTGATGTCATACAGAATATTATTTTGGGGTTACTCAACCCTTAAGCAAAAAGTATTCACTGCTCAAAAGAAAGTGGTTAGAATAATATGTGGAGCTCATAGGCGCACATCTTGTAGGCATCTATTTAATAGGTTATGAGTTCTTACAACAGCCTCACAGTACATTTACTCTGTAATGAAATTGGTTCTTAACAACATGGACCAGTTTAAAAATAACAGTGACATTCTCGATAATAATACCAGAAGAAAGAAAGACTTACACTATCCTCTATTTAACCTATCTTTGGCTCAGAAAGGGGTAAAATGTGCTGCTGTAAAAACTTTTCGATAAATTACCAGATGATATAAAATGTGTGACAGGTAACAGTAATAGCTCAAAAATAAATTGAAATCATATCTCCTTGACAACACCTTCTATACTATAGATAAATTCGTGAATAGGAATAAATAAATTTGTAGGTACGCATTTTGTCCCATTTAAGGGAATGGGGCAGGTAATAAAAATTTTAGGCTTAAAAAAATTTGATTCATGTGTGCATTTCTTATGCACTTGAGACGTTTCACATCATAGCGGTTACTATGAGATTGATCAATGGCACAATTAACTAACAAACAGACGAACTAACTAACTAATTAACTTGACGAAACCGACTATCGTTGTATTCTGGAACCCCAACCGGAAAGTCCGCAGCTCGTGGTCGTGCGGTAGCGTTCTCGCTTCCCACGCCCGGGGTCCCAGGTTCGATTCCCGGTGGGATCAGGGATTTTCTCTGCCTCGTGATGACTGGGTGTTGTGTGATGTCCTTAGGTTAGTTAGGTTTAAGTAGTTCTAAGTTCTAGGGGACTGATGACCATAGATGTTAAGTCCCATAGTGCTCAGAGCCATTTGAACCATTTGAACCAACCGGAAGATACAAGAGCACCTGCATTCGGCCAAGGATACTCGAATACTCGAAAACCTCCTGGAAAACGAGGAATTTGCGGGATACCGTGTAGTTACCGAAAATCGTACCTGGATACTGCTAAACGAACAGACAAAGAACGGCCAGAGGAACACAAGGAAACTGTAGAAGGGGAGCAATTAAGAGATCAGCTGTTGCTGGACATACCTTGCGGTCAACGAGGGTGTGCATTGAACCTTCGGTAAGGTGATAACGCCCCGTGAAGGAAACGAGACGTTGGGTTTCAACGAGAAATTCTTCCGACTACTGTATAATAGCACGGAATATTTTTAATAAGTAGTGTGACGTTTCCGGCGGGAGGAGTTTACATTTTACGAGCGTCGTAATGTCATCCAGATGTCGTCCTTCTATCATAGCTTTCGAAAAAATGAAACACTGCGTGTCAAATGCACACCGTATGCAGCCAGAACCTCAAAATCCGAGGTTTCTTTTCTTATGGATTGCTGCAGAAACATAGTGTAGCAATTGTGTGTCGTATATGCCACGCTTTTGCATGTAATCCCTCACATGGTACCCATATGTCCCTCACATGATCCAACGTGGTTTTCGTAGACTTTGAAGAACCCTAATTAAATGTCGAGTTTGACGGTATGGTGGTAAAGAGTCTAGTGGTAAAGGGCGTGCCTGGAAACGGACCAAGGGAAATTTCAGTCTGCCTTTAATAGCCTGCCTGTTAATATTCGTCACAAACGACACTTGATTCCGAAGCCCCTGTAGGGTTTTTGGGGTAGGTTAGGGACATAGAAGTCGCCAAAGTACCATCCAATTAAAAGACGTGCATCAGGACGTTGAAAAGGACGGAGTTATTATTATTATTATTATTATTAATATTATAAGTAGTAAGATGAGAAGACAAAATATATGCTTTCTGAACAAATTCGGTCCCCGTCATCGAGAGACTATATATGATATAATATTCGTTATATGCTCAATGAATTGTGCTCTGTCAGCTAAACTACTGGCACTCGTTACACGAATTAGTATACGTAGGGAGTTCGCTATGTGTCGCAACTGCGTAAAAGCGGAGTCCAACATTCTGGAAGGCAATGGTAGTATGTTTCAATGGCCTCAACGGGCAGCAGTGCGTGTCGGCATCATACTGGAGCTGACTGCAGGATTGCACTGCCAGCAGGAGCCACGTTCGAACGAAGTCGTGTTTTCTGATTACAGCCCAACATTTAGCACCACGTTTTATATATACCTGTAGCTAATGAGAGATCACAGGCCACACATTTTCACTTCTAGACCCCGCATAGAACATAAAAAGTTTTAAGTTACTGACAGCTCTAGGATCAAACTTTTCTTTCTTACTGGCGTGTGGGAAAAAGCACTTGCGTTCCTTACACATTATATTCTACACTGATAAGCCAGAACATCATGACCAGTGACCTACAATCGACGTAAAGCCGTCTAGGCGATAGCAGCGTCACATGACGAGGAATGACTGCGAATGACTAAGCTTACTGTCCGTGTGTACGAGGGTAATCCCAAAAGTAGGGTCTCCTATTGTTTTATAAGTTCAGATCTCTGTTTGTGTGGCAGTTGGTCACACTGTTATGAAGACTGCTTCACGCGCTGTGTGTAAACATGCGCACTCTGCGCTGAGGCGCACAGTCTTGGCAGCCGTTGAGAATGGAGGTCCCATTGTTGGATGTTACCGCCAAGTGCGAATTGCGCGCAGTTATTCGGTTTAGAAGGCAAAGGGCATTGCGCCCATTGAAATCCATCGCCAATTGACAGAAGTGTATGGTGACTCGTACATGGATGTCAAAAATGTTCGTAAGTGGCGTAATGAACAAAGTAAGAGCATATGGACTATCAGACCAATTGTGTGATTGGATTGAGGAGTTCCTAGATAACAGGACGCAGCATGTCATTCTCAATGGAGAGAAGTCTTCCGAAGTGAGAGTCATTTCAGGTGTGCCGCAGGGGAGTGTCACAGGACCGTTGCTATTCACAATATACATAAATGACCTTGTGGATGACATCGGAAGTTCACTGTGGCTTTTTGCAGATGATGCTGTGGTGTATCGAGAGGTTGTAACAATGGAAAATTGTACTGAAATGCAGGAGGATCTACAGCGAATTGACGCATGGTGCAGGGAATGGCAATTGAATCTCAATAAAGACAAGTGTAATGTGCTGCGACTACATAGAAAAATCAAATGGCTCTGAGCACTATGGGACTCAACATCTTAGGTCATAAGTCCCCTAGAACTTAGAACTACTTAAACGTAACTAATCTAAGGACATCACACACACCCATGCCCGAGGCAGAATTCGAACCTGCGACCGTAGCAGTCCCGCGGTTCCGGACTGCAGCGCCAGAACCGCTAGACCACCGCGGTCGGCGACTACATAGAAAGATAGATCCCTTATCATTTAGCTACAAAATAGCAGGTCAGCAACTGGAAGCAGTTAATACCATAAATTATCTGGGAGTACGCATTAGGAGTGATTTAAAATGGAATGATCATATAATGTTGATCGTCGGTAAAGCAGATGCCAGACTGAGATTCATTGGAAGAATCCTAAGGAAATGCAATCCGAAAACAAAGGAAGTGGGTTACAGTACGCTTGTTCGCCCACTGCTTGAATACTGCTCAGCAGTGTGGGATCCGTACCAGATAGGGTTGATAGAAGATATAGAGAAGATCCAACGGAGAGCAGCGCGCTTCGTTACAGGATCATTTAGTAATCGCGAAAGCGTTACGGAGATGATAGATAAACTCCAGTGGAAGACTCTGCAGGAGAGACGCTCAGCAGCTCGGTACGGGCTTTAGTTAAAGTTTCGAGAACATACCTTCACCGAAGAGTCAAGCAGTATATTGCTCCCTCCTACGTATATCTCGCGAAGAGACCATGAGAATAAAATCAGAGAGATTAGAGCCCACACAGAGGCATACCGACAATCCTTCTTTCCACGAACAATACGAGACTGGAATAGAAGGGAGAACCGATAGAGGTACTCAAGGTACCCTCCGCCACACACCGTCAGGTCGCTTGCGGAGTATGGATGTAGATGTAGATGTAGAAGAGTTTGCAGCTGGTAGGACCGAAATTCACGACGAACAATGGAGAGGGAGACCGTCAATTTCCGAGGAGACTGTGTTGAAGGTTGAGCAAAGCCACTTTATGCCCACTGGGAGCACAATTAACGCTGACGGGTACAGTGAGACTCTGAAAAAACTCAAACGGGCAATTAGGAACCGGAGAAGAGGAATGCTGATCAAGGGCGCACATATTCTCCATGACAACGCTCGCCCACACATCGCTCGGCAAACCGTTGCTCTCCTGCAACAGTTTCAGTGGAACATAATCACCCACACACCCTATAGTCCTGACTTTGCACCCAGTGACTATAACCTGTTACCTAGGTTAAGAGGACATTTGGCAGGAAAGCGATTCATCTCCGACGACGACGTGAAACAAGAGGTTCATAACTTTCTGAACTGCATGGCGGTGAGCTGTTATGACATGGGAATACAAGAACTGCCACAGCTGCTGCAAAAATTCATCGACAGAGGTGGTGATTATGTCGAAAAATAGCTAAATGTTCAAGCTGTAAACTGATGTAAACCATTGTAGAAATAACCAGATCTATGTACAGGGTTATTACAAATGATTGAAGCGATTTCACAGCTCTACAATAACTTTATTATTTGAGATATTTTCACAATGCTTTGCACACACATACAAAAACTCAAAAAGTTTTTCTAGGCATTCACAAATGTTCGATATGTGCCCCTTTAGTGATTCGGCAGACATCAAGCCGATAATCAAGTTTCTCCCACACTCGGCGCATCATGTCCCCATCAATGAGTTCGAAAGCATCTTTGATGCGAGCTCGCAGTTCTGGCACGTTTCTTGGTAGAGGAGGTTTAACACTGAACCTTTCACATAACCCCACAGAAAGAAATCGCATGGGGTTAAGTCGGGAGAGCGTGGAGGCCATGACATGAATTGCTGATCATGATCTCCACCACGACTGATCCATCGGTTTTCCAATCTCCTGTTTAAGAAATGCCGAACATCATGATGGAACCGCGGTGGAGCACCATCCTGTTGAAAGATGAAGTCGGCGCTGTCGGTCTCCAGTTGCAGCATGAGCGAATTTTCCAGCATGTCCAGACACACGTGCCCTGTAACGTTTTTTTCGCAGAAGAAAAAGGGGCCGTAAACTTTAAACCGTGAGATTGCACAAAACACGTTAACTTTTGGTGAATTGCGAATTTGCTGCACGAATGCGTGAGGATTCTCTACCGCCCAGATTCGCACATTGTGTCTGTTCACTTCACCATTAAGAGAAAATGTTGCTTCATCACTGAAAGCAAGTTTCGCACTGAACGCATCCTCCTCCATGAGCTGTTGCAACCGCGCCGAAAATTCAAAGCGTTTGACTTTGTCATCTGGTGTCAGGGCTTGTAGCAATTGTAGACGGTAAGGCTTCTGCTTTGGCCTTTTCCGTAAGATTTTCCAAACCGTCGGCTGTGGTACGTTTAGCTCCCTGCTTGCTTTATTCGTCGACTTCCGCGGGCTACGCGTGAAACTTGCCCGCACGCGTTCAACCGTTTCTTCGCTCGCTGCAGGCCGGCCCGTTGATTTCCCCTTACAGAGGCATCCAGAAGCTTTAAACTGCGCATACCATCGCCGAATGGAGTTAGTAGTTGATGGATCTTTGTTGAACTTCGTCCTTAAGTGTCGTTGCACTGTTATGACTGACTGTTGTGAGTGCATTTCAAGCACGACGTACGCCTTCTCGGCTCCTGTCGCCATTTTGTCTCACTGCGCTCTCGAGCGCTCTGGCGGCAGAAACCTGAAGTGCGGCTTCAGCCGAACAAAACTTTATGAATTTTTCTACGTATCTGTAGTGTGTCGTGACCATATGTCAATGAATGGAGCTACAGTGAATTTATGAAATCGCTTCAATCATTTGTAATAGCCCTGTACTTATAAAAAATAGGAGACCTTACTTTTGAGATTACCCTCGCAGAATGGGGAAGGCCCGCGATCTGAGTTTGATAGAGGGCAGATTGTGGTGGCCCGGAGGATCGGCACGAGCATTTCGAAACTGCACGACTTGTTCGGTGTTCGAGCGAAGCCAAGGTGACACGACTTCAAGACGTCGCGGTGTAGGGCGGCCACCGCTCATTACAGACATAGGACGTCGTGGGCTGGGCGGACTGGCAAAACACGGCAGGCGATGAACTGTGACGGAACTAATATTAGACTTGAATGCTGTTCAGAGTGTGTCCGAACACACTTTACACCGAACACTTCTAATGACGGGCCTGCGCAACCGAAGATCCAGTGCTTGTGCCAATGTTGATGACATCAGCAACTACAACAATCATGCCGATGTAAGGTAGCGAATCCGTCATCTTCCAGGGGAACAGCTCCCTGACATCTGCACTGCGGGACGGAGGCAAGGTTGCGGCGGCTCTATCATACTCTGGGGAGAATTCATGTCGGCATCAGTGGGTCCAGCAGAGCTCGTGCAAGGTACCATGGTTCAAATTCAAATGGTTGTGAGCACTATGGGACATAACATCTGAGATCATCAGTCCCGTAGAACTTAGAACTAGTTAAACCTAACTAACCTAAGGATATCACACACACCCACACCCAAGGCAGGATTCGAACCTGCGACCGTAGCAGCAGCGCGGTTCCGGACTGAAGCGCTTAGAACCGCTCGGTTACAACTGCCAGCAAGGTACCACGATGGCCAATGATTGTCATACACTGGTTGCAGACCACGTCTACCCCCTCATGACGATCATTTTTACGAATGTCAGTGGCATTTTTCAACAAGATAATGCGCTATGTCTCAAGGCCAACACTGTGATTGAATGGTTCTAGAAAGACAGTGGCAAGTTCCAGCTGATGTGCTACACCGCTTCCACCCCCACCCCAACTCACCATATCTGAAGCCGATGGAACTCATTTGGGGTGTGATTTAAGGTGGCGTCAGAGCTCATCGCCCGCCTCCCCGGAATTTACGGGAATGGGGTGACTTGAGTATGCAGATGTGGTGACAACTGCCTCCAGCGACCCAACAAAGCCTCGTTGCTTCCGCGCTATAACACGTCGCCGCTGTTGTGCGTACCAAAGAATGTCATATCGGGTGTTAGGTAGATGGTCATAATGTTCTGGCTGATCTGTGTGAAACCGTTAACATAGGTAATTTGTGCATTCAGTGGTATAGTATCGAAAAGTTGTCACCTGTTAACGAAAACGACTATACTGCCAGTGCCTGTGCTGTTAAAAAGTACGCTGCGGGGACTACAGCCGTCACAGATATTTATTCACAGTTGCCAGTACGGGAAACACTCAGCTGTACAATGGAAGACGACAGCGAAAATTTGTGCCCGACTGGGAAGTGAACACGAATTTTCCACTTCATGCGAGCGGATGCCTGAACCACGTGCACGATTTAAGGCAGACCCAAACCTCCATATGTCGTCATCCATGCATCACAGCCTGCACTCGTACACATTATCTTATTATGTAATTCCAGAACAGATTGTGGGGGGAGGCATATTTTAGTTGAAAATCGCTGCCTGTTATCGGCGGATTAATTCGATACGGTTAAAGGTCTGTGTTGGTAAGAAGAACGAATCAGAATTCATTCTGGTATGCATGCATATACGAAGGAACAGTCACTACAGCGTCTACAGCCTACACGAAATACACGAAATTTATTCAAAATTCTGAATACGGACAACCAACGGCTGTATTATAGATTGACATCTATGAACATTTGTGCCGTACTGGGACTCGAACCCGGATTTCCTGCTTTACCCGAGCGGAATCCTTAACCGCTTTGGCTTCCAAGCACGATTCAGGGCCAGACACTTCCATATATCGTCGTTCATGGGTCGCGTCCTGCACTCACACAAATTGCGTAATTCCTGAATAATTTAGGGGAGGACATTTTAACTGAAAGTCGCTGCCTGGTATCGGAAGATAAATACAACATTGCAGTGCCTGTTTATGAATGCAGTTTGTCATGCACGAAGAATGATGTATGGAAGACTGTCTCTGGCAGTGAGTCGCGTACTGATAGCCAAAGCGCTTAAAGGCGACCGCTCATGTACGGCGGGAAGTCTGGGTTCGAGTCCCAGTCGCCACAAAATTTCAGAGTTATCAACGACGACATAGGGAAATTTGTGTCTGGTGCTGAGTCCAGCACGAGTAGCCAAAGCGGTTAAGGTGAACGCTCGCTTAAAGCGAGAAATGCAGATTCGAGTACAGATGCGACAAAAGTTTTCGTTGTCGTCATCCCATTATACAGCTGACGGCTATCCATATTCGCAACTGCGAATACATTTCATGTTAACGAAAAGTGAAAGTGAAGTGCACCTTTTAGACGCGTTAAATAAAATGTCTGAAGTAAAGGGACAATAATGCAACATGAAGATAAACTACAAGGCATAGAAGATGATTTATGGCACAAGAGGGCAAGCGAAAGCTCGAATACAATATATATACGAGACGAACAACAGCAACAAGCTCAACCATTTACTCATTTGAGAGAATAAAATAAGAAGAAGTAAGACTCAGTATTGTCCCAAAAATGCCTTCAATGAAAAAGAAAATGATAGTAAACTCAAAAAGTAACAGCCTACGGATCAGGATAAGTTTTCCGAGAGCATGATTTGGACTGTGGCCTTGTGTTGCTGTGAGACCTGGATGCAGAATGAAGAAAGGAAAAGACTGATTTTTTTCAAGTGTTAGAGGCTTGTCCTGAAAATAAAATCTGCAGATAAGAATACAAAAGACTTAGTGCTTAGAATTCAGGGCGGGAAGTAGCGCCTAGTCGCCGGCACGAATCCGCCCGGCGGATTTGTGTCGAGGTCCGGTGAACCGGCCAGTCTGTGGATGGTTTTTAGGCGGTTTTCAATCTGCCTCGGCGAATGCGAGCTGGTTCCCCTTATTCCGCCTCAGTTACACCGGGGGCCGAACCGCACAATAACCCTGGGTTCGATGTGGGGCGGCAAAGGGGTGAAGTGGACTGCGGTAGTCGTAGTGGGGTTGTGGACCACTGCTGCTGCGGCGGTGATGGGGTCTCTCCGTCGTTTCTAGGTCCCCGGTTAACATACAATACAATACAACTGCTTAGAAAAGTGGAAGCGGAGTTCATGGAACGGTATTGTTAAAAGAGGAATACAGAAGGTTAGTTGTATAGTAAAACGTCAGGAACTTCTAAAATCAATGTCAATACATAAAGAGCGAGAGGAAGTACATGGATGAAATTATGGAAGGTATCGGATGTAACTCCTGTACAGCGGAAAGACATGTGGTCTAGAGTCGGTGAGTCAAATTCATTTCGGAGAGAACTGGTGAAAGAAAAATTGTGTTTTACCTCAAGACATAAAGTCTGTTGTACATGTTTCAAACATCACGTCTGATCACGTAAACAAGTCTTGTTCCCTTTATGGAAAGAATTTCCTTTAGATTCGCACTCGCCACTAGTGGGCTGCTTAAGAATCTGCGATCCTCTGCATGAAAAAAGTAGCGGACACAGTGACAGGAATGTGGTTGCGGAAGTTTAGGTCATCAAATGGTTCAAATGGCTCTGAGCACTATGGGACTCAACATCTGAGGTCATCAGTCCCCTAGAACTTAAACTACTTAAACCTAACTAACCTAAGGACATCACACACACCTATGCCCGAGCAGGATTCGGACATGTTACCGCAGCGGGAGTGCGGTTCCAGACCGAAGCTTCTAGAACTGCTTGGCCACACGAGCCTGCTTTCGGCCATCTTCCTGGATTTTAGCGTGAAGTTGGTTTTCCTGCGCGAGTTCCACGCGATAAAGCGCTAGTACGTTATAAAGAGATGAGTCGGCTATGGATGAAATGTTATACATACTCTGCGGGAGGTCACAAACGTTTAGGATCAGTTGTATTGATGATAGGTTAGTAAGCAATGACAGACCTGTTAAAATATACCGCTCTGTTCGAGCTGTGGTCGAATTAATTTATTGGAGGAAGCCAAGCGCAGAGAATGCTCCGATTCTTGAATGAAATTTTCTCTCTGCAGCTATGTGCGCTGATGTGGAACTTACTGGCAGGTTAAAACTGTGTACGGGACCGAGACTCGAATTCGGGACCTTTACCTTTCGCGGGAAAGTTCTCTACCAACTGAGTTCTCCAAGCACGACTCCAGATTCCTCCTCACTTCCTTACTTCCGCCAATACCTCGTCTCCTACCTTCCAACCTCGACAGACGCTCTCCTGCAAACCTTGCAGGACCAGCACTCCTGAGAGAAAGGACATTGCGGAGACATTGCTTAGCGACAGCCTGGAGGTTGTTCCCAGAGTGAAATTTTCACTCTGCAGCGGGAAATGCACTGATACGAAACTCCGAGGCAGCTTGCGTAGATCAATAGGTAGAGAATTCAGCCGCGAAAGGTTCAAATAGTTCAGATGGCTCTGAGCACTATGGGACTTAACATCTGATTCGAAACACGTTAGGAGTCGACGTTACAGTGAGGATCCTACTGGTGATCTGACTGGGGTGAGCCAAAGTGAGTCCTAATACAAATATACGTTGCTGTGGTAGTCATTTAATTTTGAAACTTCTATGAAATAGCAACCGTGTACGGACTCAAACCCAGAACAACAATTTTCGATGGCAAAGCTCTTACTAAGTTGCCAGACCTGTGCTCACACCTTTAACACGGCCACTATCTCTCTCCTGCTTTCAGCAGGTGTGACGACACGTGATGAGTCGTTCCTGGATGGCGTAGTGGATAAGACGATCGTGCGTAATATGCAAAGTTTCCGGGTTCGAGATCCAGTCGAGCACGCTGCCAGGGAACTTCAGAACACGGCATTCTCCTTTGCAGAGTGAAAAAAATATTTCCATTAAAATTTCCTTTATATTTAGTCCAGTTATAATTAAACTTCCGCCTCTTCGACCAGTGTAAACGGAAAACTACACTGGTGTCCAAAATTAAAACGACAAACTGCTGTTTCCCTGTCCTGTGTCTAATTCATGATATAATCATGCAAACTGTCAACAGATTTCGTTACGATCTTGTACAGCACGGAAGATGGCATTCCGATTAACTGACAATTGCACTAACAACAACGTCAGGGCACCTACCAAGCGTGTTAGTCCCACATTCCCACATCCAAAATCGCTGTGTACACAGTCACAGACGATGCGGTATGGCACAGAGAAAACGCCAACACACCCTCTGCTGCGGAGGGCCATAGGAAGAATGGAAGGAGGAGAGTCGGAAACTAATGTTGCCCGATGGCTTAATGTGAATCGTTCTGTTATTTTTCGGATTAGTCGACAGTTTATAGAGACTGAAACTATCCTGGAGACCAGGACAGGGCCGACCATGTTCGATATCAAAACGAGTGGACCGTTATTTTTCTGCAAGAGCACGACGGTACCACCTCACTACTGCACTGCAGTTGGCATCTGAACTTGCACCATCCCCTGGACGTGTTTTATAGAGGGAAACGATGTACAGAACGCTTGAGTAAAGTGGCCTTTATTCTTCCAGAGGTGCTGTCTTTTTACCTCTGGCGTGTCTTCACAGAAGGGACCCTCTTGAGTGGAGTTGTCAAGATGACACCCGGATGGTCGAACAGTGGGCCAATGTTCTCTTCACAGACGAGTCCCGACTTAGTCTGGCGAGTTATTCTCGACGGATTCGCATCTGGAGGGCATGTGGAACACGATTTCTGGACCAAAAATTGTGGAAAGAGACCGATATCGAGGAGGATCTCTAATGGTGTGGGCAGGGATTACGTTGACCAGCAGAACACCTGTTCATGAAATTGTGTGGGTGAACTGGCAAGGCTTAACTTCTGTCAGGTACCTTGAGGAGATCCTGGGATCTCGTGCGCGGTTGTTGAGGTGCTGTGGGCCCAGACCTCGTACTGACGGACGATAATGATCGACATCATAGAATACGGGTGGTTGAGGTTTTTTTGGAAACGCAAGTATTGCAATCATGGCGTGGCCCACTCGCTCTTGCGATTTGAATCCCGTAGAGCGTGTCTGTGTTGCACTAGGGAGATGGGTTGCATCACGTCAGCATACACCAACCAGCCTCCCAGACTTGTGAGGAGCTCTGCAGAAATAATGGACGTCTCAAAATGATGTTGATGACATCATTCACAGGATGTCCCGTCGTTGTCAGACCTGTATTGGTGCCAGACCTCATACTGAACACATTGACCCGTTGCCAGAATGTGTGTGCACATCTGTTAAGTTGGAAAAAGACGAAGAATATTTTTATCTACCGTTATGCATGTTCAGGTTGAGTATGTTCTGTATTCTTTACATCGTTCCTACTTTACTGTCAGCTGTTAATACTGTTTTTTAACAAACTAAAAGATGGTTCAAATGGCTCTAAGCACTGTGTGACTTAAAATCTGAGATCATCACTCCCCTAGAACTTAGAACTATATAAACCTAACTAACCTAAGGACATCACACACATCCATGCCCGAGGCAGGATTCGAACCTGCGACCGTAGCAGTCGCGCGGTTCCGGACTAAAGCGATCAGAACCGCTCGGCCACAGCGGCCGGAAAAACTGAAAGAAAGCTTGCAAAATTTTCCGTTTGTTGCTTTACTTTTGAAAACCATTGTATTTACCATACGAGCACCCTGCTGTATAGGAATGATGTTCACACTGTGCTCGGCAGGATTTGCGCTGCCTCTAGGCGTTGTTACTGGTACGCCGACGTGGCGTTGAAACGCAAGCAAGCGTGTGTGTTGCAGTTGCAGGCAGTCAACGTCGATGTGGACAATGTGAGCAGGGCTTTACTAGTAAAGCTGTTTTATAAAAACTACAACAACAGTGCTGTTGCCCTTCGCGTGTATCCTCTTTCAATACCTGGAATTAAGGAACATGATTCGGAAGTTCGAAGTAACTGGCGATATGAGAATAGCTCCTGGGTTAGGATGACGGCCAATTGCAAAACAAATTGTTGAAGAAGTCACTGTTGCCATGGTTGCGAATGCTGGACGCAATTTGCGATTTTCATGCAATGCACGAGCTGTGTCACGACAACTGAGTATTCCATGGTCCAGTGTACCACCTGACATGTTTCGGGCAGCAGTAGAGTAATGTCTAGTGCAGTTCCAGGCTATCGTGGACACAGATGGTCGTCACACATAGCAATGAATGTAACCTGGAAGTAAACATGGTACCCAATTAACCATCCTCTCATCTGGAAATTAAAATGTGTTTCTTTCAGTGGTTTATTCGTTATTTATCTTGTGCGTGTCCTTGTAAATGGTTCCTATTATTATCCATTTCTCATGTGGGCTCTCTCAAGTAGCGAAAGTTTAATTGTAGCCACCCTGCACAACATAAATATACCAATAGTATACACTTGTCGAGGATTCCTTGATAACGTTTAAAACTGTTTCAAAAAGTATAGCGTCGCTGCAGATGTAGTCGTCCCAACCAGTAGCCAATAATGAATTGACGTAGTTTCAAATATTATCGTCGTATGATTAGGTCACGATGAAGTCATCGATGCACCGATTGATCAAATAGTTAGTATAAATTTGAAAACTTAATAAACCACGGAATAATGTAGAAAGAGAGGTAAACATTGACACATATGCTTAGAATGACATGGTGTTTTATTAGAACAAAAATAAACACCTCATATTGCTAGACGAGTGAAAGATCTCCTGCGCGCGTCGCTTGGTGATGATAGTGTGCTCAGCCGCCACTTTCGTCATGCTTGCCCTCCTAGGTCCCCAGACCTCAGTCCGTGCTATTATTGGCTTTAGGGCTACCTGAAGTCGTAAGTGTATCGTGATCGACAGACATCTCTAGGGATGCCGAAAGACAACATCCGACGCCAATGCCTCATCATAACTCCGGACTTGCTTTACAGTGCTCTTCACAACATTATTCCTCGACTACAGCTATTGTTGAGGAAGGATGGTGGAGACTGAGCATTTCCCGTAAAGAGCAGCATCTTTCCTTTGTCTTACTTTGTTATGCTAATTATTGCTATTCTGATCAGATGAAGCGCCCTCTGTCGGACAGTTTTTGAACGTTTGTATTTTTTTGGTTCTAATAAAACCCCATATCATTCCAAGCACGTGTGTCGAATTGTACCTATCTATTTGCATTATTCCGTGATTTATTCAGTTTTCAAATTTATACTTGGCCCCCATGAACCATGGCCCTTGCCGTTGGTGGGAAGCCTTGCGTGCCTCAACGACACAGATAGCTGTACCGTAGGTGCAACCACAACGGAGGGGTATCTGTTGAGAGGCCAGACAATCGTGTGGTTCCTGAAGAGGGGAAGCAGCCTTTTCAGTAGTTGCAGGGGTAATAGTTTGGATGATTGACTGATCTGGCCTTGTAACATTAACCAAAACGGCCTTGCTGTTGTGGTACTGGCTGAAAGCAAGGTGAAACTACAGCCGTAATTTTTCCCGAGGGCATGCAGCTATACTGCATGATTAAATGATGATGGAATCCTCTTGGGTAAAATATTCCGGAGGTAAAATAGTCCTCCATTCGGATCTCCCGGTGGGGACTACTCAAGAGGACGTCGTTATCAGGAGAAAGAAAACTGGCGTTCTACGGATCGGACCGTGGAATGTCAGATCCCTTTATCGGGCAGGTAGATTATAAAATTTAAAAAAAGAAATGGATAGGTTAAAGTTAGATATAGTGGGAATTAGTGAAGTTCGGTGGCAGGAGGGACAAGACTTTTGGTCAGGTGAATACAGGGTTATAAATACAAAATCAAATAGGGGTAATGCAGGAGTAGCTTTAATAGTGAATAGGAGTGCGGGTAAGCTACTAAAAACAGCATAGTGAACGCATTATTGTGGCCAAGATAGACACGAAGCCCACGCCTACTACAATACTACAAGTTTATATGCCAACTAGCTCTGCAGATGATGAAGAAATTGATGAAATGTATGGTGAGATAAAAGAAATTATTCAGGTAGTGAAGGGAGACGAAAATTTAATAGTCATGGGTGACTGGAGTTCGGCGGTAGGAAAAGGAAGAGAAGGAAACGTAGTAGGCGAATATGTAATGGGGCTAAGAAATGAAAGAGGAAGGCGCCTGGTAGAATTTTGCACAGAGCATAACTTAATCATAGCTAACACTTGGTTCTAGAATCATGAAAGAAGGTTGTATACATGGAAGAACCCTGTAAACACTAGAAGGTTTCTGATAGATTATATAATGTTAAGACAGAGATTTAGGAACTAGGTTTTAAATTGTAAGATATTTCCAGGGGCAGATGTGGACTCTGACCATAATCTATTGGTTATGAACTGTAGATAAAACTGAAGAAACTGCAAAAAGGTGGGAGTTTATGGAGATGGGACCAGTATAAACTGAAAGAACCAGAGGTTGTACAGAGTTTCAGGGAGAGCATAAGGGAACAATTGACAGGAATGGGGGAAAGAAATACAGTAGAAGAAGAATGGGTAGCTCTGAGGGATGAAGTAGTGAAGGCAGCAGAGGATCAAGTAGGTAAAAAGACGAGGGCTGGTAGAAATCCTTGGGTAACAGAAGAAATATTGAATTTAATTGATGAAAGGAGAAAATATAAAAACGCAGTAAATGAGGCAGGCAAAAAGGAATACAAACGCCTCAAAAATGAGATCGACAGGAAGTGCTAAATGGCTAAGCAGGGATGGCTAGAGGACAAATGTAAGGATGTAGAAGCTCATCTCACTAGGGGTAAGATAGATACTGCCAGAGGAAAATTAAAGAGACCTTTGGAGAAAAGAGAACTACTTGCATGAATATCAAGAGCTCAGATGGAAACCCAGTTCTAAGAAAAGAAGGAAAAGCAGAAAGGTGGAAGGAGTATATAGAGGGTCTATACAGGGGCGATGTTCTTGGGGACAATATTATGGAAATGGAAGAGGATGTAGATGAAAATGAAATAGGAGGTATGATACTGCGTCAAGAGTTTGACAGAGCACTGAAAGACCTAAGTCGAAACGAGGCCCAGGGCGTAGACAACATTCCATTAGAACCACTGACAGCCTTGGGAGAGCCAGTCCTGACAAAACTCTATCATTTGGTGAACAAGATGTATGAAACAGGCAAAATTCCCTCAGTCTTCAAGAAGAATATAATAATTATAATCCCAAAGAAAGCAGGTGTTGGGCGGCCTCAGTGGCCGAGCGGTTCTAGGCGTTTCTGTCCGGAACCGCGTGACTGCTACGGTCGCAAGTTCGAATCTTGCCTCGGGCATGGATGTGTGTGATGCCTTAGATTAGTTAGGTATAACTAGTTCTAGGGGACTGATGACCACAGATGTTAAGTCCCATAGTGCTCAGAGCCATTGAGCCAAAGCCGGTGTTGACAGATGTGAAAATTACCGAACTATCAGTTTAATCAGTCACAGCTGCAAAATACTAACGCGAATTCTTTACAGACGAATGGAAAAACTGGTAGAAACCAACCTCGGGGATGATCAGTTTGGTTTCCGTAGAAATGTTGGAACACATGAGGCAATACTGACCCTACGACTTATCATAGAAGAAAGATTAATGAAAGGAAAAACCTACGTTTCTAGCATTTATTAACTTAGAGAAAGTTTTGACTATGTTGACTGGAATGCTCTCTTTCATATTCTGAATCTGGCAGGGGTAAAATAAAGGGAGCGAAAGGCTATTTACAGTTTGTACAGAAACCAGATGGCAGTTATAAGAGTCGGGGGACATGATAGCGAAGCAGTGGTTGGGAAGGGAGTGAGGCAGGGTTGTAGCCTCTCCCCGATGCTATTCAATCTGTATATTGAGCAAGCAGTAAAAGAAACAAATGAAAATTTCGGAGTAGTTATTAAAATCCAGGGAGAAGAAATAAAAACTTTGAGGTTCGCTGATGAAATTGTAATTTTGTCAGAGACAGCAAAGGACTTGGAAGAGCAGTTGAACGGAATGGACAGTGCCCTGAAAGGAGGGTACAAGATGAACATCAGCAAAAGCAAAACAAGGATAATGGAAAGTAGTCGAATTAAGTCAGGTGAAGCTGCGGAAATTAGATTACGAAATGAGACACTTAAAGTAGTAAAGGAGTTTTCCTATTTGGGGAGCAAAATAACTGATGATGGTAGAAGTAGAGAGGATATAAAATGTAGACTGGCAATGACAAGGAAAGTGTTTCTGAAGAGGAGAAATTTGTTAACATCGCGTATTAATTTAAGTGTCAGGAAGTGGTTTCTGAAAGTATTTGTATGGAGTGTAGCCATGTATGGAAGTGAAACATGGGCAACAAAAACACTCCTGGAAATTGAAATAAGAACACCGTGAATTCATTGTCCCAGGAAGGGGAAACTTTATTGACACATTCCTGGAGTCAGATACATCACATGGTCACACTGACAGAACCACAGGCACATAGACACAGGCAACAGAGCATGCACAATGTCGGCACTAGTACAGTGTATATGCACCTTTCGCAGCAATGCAGGCTGCTATTCTCCCATGGAGACGATCGTAGAGATGCTGGATGTAGTCCTGTGGAACGGCTTGCCATGCCATTTCCACCTGGCGCCTCAGTTGGACCAGCGTTCGTGCTGGACGTGCAGACCGCGTGAGACGACGCTTCATCCAGTCCCAAACATGCTCAATGGGGGACAGATCCGGAGATCTTGCTGGCCAGGGTAGTTGACTTACACCTTCTAGAGCACGTTGGGTGGCACGGGATACATGCGGACGTGCATTGTCCTGTTGGAACAGCAAGTTCCCTTGCCGGTCTAGGAATGGTAGAACGATGGGTTCGATGACGGTTTGGATGTACCGTGCGCTATTCAGTGTCCCCTCGTCGATCACCAGTGGTGTACGGCCAGTGTAGGAGATCGCTCCCCACACCATGATGCCGCGTGTTGGCCCTGTGTGCCTCGATCGTATGCAGTCCTGATTGTGGCACTCACCTGCACGGCGCCAAACACGCATACGACCATCATTGGCACCAAGGCAGAAGCGACTCTCATCGCTGAAGACGACACGTCTCCATTCGTCCCTCCATTCACGCATGTCGCGACACCACTGGAGGCGGGCTGCACGATGTTGGGGCGTGAGCGGAAGACGGCCTAACGGTGTGCGGGACCGTAGCCCAGCTTCATGGAGACGGTTGCGAATGGTCCTCGCCGATACCCCAGGAGCAACAGTGTCCCTAATTTGCTGGGAAGTGGCGGTGCGGTCCCCTACGGCACTGCGTAGGATCCTACGGTCTTGGCGTGCATCCGTGCGTCGCTGTGGTCCGGTCCCAAGTCGACGGGCACGTGCACCTTCCGCCGACCACTGGCGACAACATCGATGTACTGTGGAGACCTCACGCCCCACGTGTTGAGAAATTCGGCGGTACGTCCACCTGGCCTCCCGCATGCCCACTATACGCTCTCGCTCAAAGTCCGTCAACTGCACATACGGTTCACGTCCACGCTGTCGCGGCATGCTACCAGTGTTAAAGACTGCGATGGAGCTCCGTATGCCACGGCAAACTGGCTGACACTGACGGCGGCGGTGCACAAATGCTGCGCAGCTAGCGCCATTCGACGGCTAACACCGCGGTTCCTGGTGTGTCCGCTGTGCCGTGCGTGTGATCATTGCTTGTACAGCCCTCTCGCAGTGTCCGGAGCAAGTATGGTGGGTCTGACACACCGGTGTCAATGTGTTCTTTTTTCCATTTCCAGGAGTGTAGTTTCGACAAGAAGAGAATAGAAGCTTTCGAAATGTGGTGCTACAGAAGAATGCTTAAGATTAGATGGGTAGATCTCATAACTAATCAGGAGGTATTGAATAGAATTGGGGAGAAGAGGAGTTTGTGGCACAACTTGACTAGAAGAAGGGATTGGTTGTTAGGACATGTTCTGAGGGATCAAGGGATCACCAACTTAGTACTGGAGGGCAGCGTGGAGGGTAAAAATCGCAGAGGGAGAACAAGAGATGAATACACTAAGCAGAGTCAGAAGGATGTAGGTACTGAGAGATGAAGATGCTTGCGCAGGATAGAGTAGCATGGAGAGCTGCTTAAAACCAGTCTCAGGGCTGAAGACCACAACAACAACAACTGGCTTTTTGATCAACCGTTATTTTGTAAATGTAATTTAGCCATTAAAGAATATACATGAGCATTTCATTAAAATGCACGTAAGTTCTAAAGGTTTGAGAACACCCTGTATGCTATCCAGCAGGTGATGAATTGTTGTGGTGAGAAAAGTGGGACTTTAGCCACGGCAAGAAAATTCACTGTGGCCTTTTAGTTCCCGCTGCGGTCTGTTTATTTAGCATTGTCAAATAGTATATCACAAATTCTAAATTGCTTTTGACTGCTAAAAAGAAAGAAATACTTCTGCTCACGTTAGAGCCGTTTCTCATCTGGAGGAAGTGACGCTCCCACGGGGAAGCACTCGCGACCGGGTCCCACTCTTTTTGCCCGGTCCTGCGGCGAGACGCGGTCCTCTCCAGGAGATCAGCTGCATTTCAATGGGGGCGCGCGGGCGTGGTGGCGGACGTGTCGGGGCGCGGACCGTGACAAACGACCTCTTGACCGCTGGCCGGCCCTCTCAGGGGGCGCTGGAGCACCGGGGGTCGCGACGAGTCGAGGCGCGGAGACGGACGGCCCGCGGAGACCGCCCACCCCGTCCGCAGCGACACGCGGCGGCCGCCGCGCGAAACACTCGCTGTCCCATTGTCGCGTCCCACTGCCGGGGGAGGCGCGGCGCCCGGAAACAACTGCCTGCCGACCCACTTCCTCCAGAGCTCCGCCCCGCAGCACGCCGCTCTTGCTCGGTCAATCTTGTTCTCTCTGTGTGGCTCTAACTTCAGCCAGAGGCGAGGCAGCTCTCTGTAAATCTTCACTCGTACACGCTGCGCACCAGAGTTTCACACTGCTCTTGCTTCTCTGGCAACTTTTCAGCCCCCTTATTTGTACGATACTTCGCACTTTTCTCTCGGATATGCTGTTGTTTTCCACTCTTCCAGATAGCGTTTATCCATTTTTACGGTGTCCGCTGATCTCGTGATTTCATAATTTTGTAGTATCCGGCTCAAAGGGGGAACCAGCTGGGAATCGTGTGTTGTACCATTATCGAAAATTATGTATTTGTGATATTTTCAGAGGCTTACGACATTTGCCTAAACGATAGTGGAAAACCACACAAAGCCAACTCTCATGGTGAACAGTCTACCAGACCAATGACAATTCTCTGTCCGATTCGATCTGGGTCTGAAAGCTAATGTGTTGCGAACGGCTCTTATTCATCCCCAGGCTCAATCACAGTTTTAAAAATATTGTCGGCCCCTCCGGTCCTGTCCAAATGTTGACCAGAGGCCGGCCCTGTGACCGAGAGGTTCTAGGCGCTTCAGTCCGGAACCGCACACCTACTACGGTCGCAGGTTCGAAATCTGACTCGGGCATGGGTGTGTGTGATGTCCTTAGGCTAGTTAGGTTTAAGTAGTTCTAAGCCTAGGGGACTGATGACCTCAGATGTTGTCCCATAGCGTTCAGAGCCATTTGAACCATTTTGTTGACCACAGCAGCGCACAAACAACGAAATAAAAAGAAAAGAAACTGTTTTGGGGAACTGATTCGATATACGGATATTACCCGCAAGACTCGACATGATTCAATGATAAGCCGGCCGCTATGGCCGACCGGTTCTAGGCGCTTCAGTCCGGAACCACGCGACTGCTACGGTCGCAGGTTCGAATCTGCCTCGGGCGTGGATGTGTGTGATGTCCTTACGTTAGTTGGGTTTAAGTAGTTCTAAGTTCTGGGGGACTAATGACCTCAGATGTTAAGTCACATAGTGCTCAGGGCCATTAGAACAATTTTTTTGATTTAATGATAAGTGGTTTGATATGATTATAGTAGATGACGTATTTGACTGTATCACAGTGCGTCAACTCATTTATCGGTGCATGCGTTTGGCGAATTTCAAACTGATACGTTAGATATCGGCCATGTAACCGCTCGAATTCTACTTCTCCTTCTGATATTTCGATCGCATAACTTTTTTTTTTTTTTTTTGGTCATCAGTCTACTGAATGGTTTGACACTGCCCGCCACGAATTCCTTTCCTGTGCTAACCTCTTCATCTAAGAGTAGCACTTGCAACCTACGTCCTCAATTATTTGCTTGACGTATTCCAATCTCTGTCTTCCTCTACAATTTTTGCCCTCTACAGCTCCCTCTAGTACCATGGAAGTCATTCCCTCATGTCTTAGCAGATGTCCTATCATCTTGTCTCTTCTCCTTATCAGTGATTTCCACATATTCCTTTCCTCTCCGATTCTGCGTAGAACCTCCTCATTCCTTACCTTATCAGTGCACCTAATTTTCAACATTCGTCTATAGCACCACATCTCAAACGCTTCGATTCTTTTCTGTTCCGGTTTTCCCACAGTCCATGTTTCACTACCATACAATGCTGTACTCCAGACGTACATCCTCAGAAATTTCTTCCTCAAATTTAGGTCGGTATTTGATATTAGTAGACTTCTCTTGGCCAGAAATGTCTTTTTTGCCATAGCGAGTCTGCTTTTGATGTCCTCCTTGCTCCGACCGTCATTGGTTATTTTACTGCCTAGGTAGCAGAATTCCTTAACTTCATTGACTTCGTGACCATCAATCCTGATGTGAAGTTTCTCGCTGTTCTCATTTCTACTACTTCTCATTACCTTTGTCTTTCTCCGATTTACTCTCACACCATATTGTGTACTCATTAGACTGTTCATTCCGTTCAGCAGATTATTTAATTCTTCTTCACTTTCACTCAGGATAGCAATGTCATCAGGGAATCGTATCATTGATATCCTATCACCTTGTATTTTAATTCCACTCCTCAACCTTTCTTTTATTCCCATCATTGCTTCATCGATGTACAGATTGAAGAGTAGGGGCGAAAGGCTACAGCCTTGTCTTACACCCTTCTTAATACGAGCACATCGTTCTTGATCGTCCAGTCTTATTATTCCCTCTTGGTTGTTGTACATATTGTAAATGACCCGTCTCTCCCTATAGCTTAGACCTATTTTTTTCAGAATCTCGAACAGCTTGCACCATTTTATACTGTCGAACGCTTTTTCCAGGTCGACAAATCCTATGAAAGTGTCTTGATTTTTCTTTAGCCTTGCTTCCATTATTAGCCGTAACGTCAGAATTGCCTCTCTCGTCCCTTTACTTTTCCTAAAGCCAAACTGATCGTCACCTAGCGCATTCTCAATTTTCTTTTCCATTCTTCTGTATATTATTCTTGTAAGCAGCTTCGATGCATGAGCTGTTAAGCTGATTGTGCGATAATTCTCGCACTTATCAGCTCTGGGCGTCTTCGGAATTGTGTGGATGATGCTTCACCGAAAGTCAGATGGTATATCGCCTTCTCAAATATTCTACACACCAACGTGAATAGTAGTTTTGTTGCCATTTCCCCCAATGATTTTAGAAATTCTGATGGAATGTTATCTATCCCTTCTGCCTTATTTGACCGTAAGTCCTCCAAAGCTCTTTTAAATTCCGATTCTAATACTGGATCCCCTATCTCTTCTAAATCGACTCCTGTTTCTTCTTCTATCTCATCAGACAAATCTTCACCCTCATAGAGGCTTTCAATGTATCCTTTCCACCTATCAGCTCTCTCCTCTGCATTTAACAGTGGAATTCCCGTTGCACTCTTAATGTTACCACCGTTGCTTTTAATGTCAAGAAAGGTTGTTTTGACTTTCCTGTATGCTGAGTCTGTCCTTCCGACAATCATATCTTTTTCGAGGTCTTCACATTTTTCCTGCAGCCATTCCGTCTTAGCTTCCCTGCACTTCCTATTTATTTCATTCCTCAGCGACTTGTATTTCTGTATTCCTGATTTTCCTGGAACATGTTTGTACTTCCTCCTTTCATCAATCAACTGAAGTATTTCTTCTTTTACCCATGGTTTCTTCGCAGCTACCTTCTTTGTACCTATGTTTTCCTTCCCAACTTCTGTGGTGGCCCTTTTTAGCGATGTCCACTCCTCTTCAACTGTACTGCCTACTGCGCTATTCCTTATTGCTATATCTATAGCATTCATTCCTTAGTACTTCGTATCCCACTTCTTTGCGTATTGATTCTTCCTGACTAATGTCTTGAACTTCAGCCTACTCTTCATCACTACTATATTGTGATCTGAGTCTATATCTGCTCCTGGGTACGCATTACAATCCAGTATCTGATTTCGGAATCTCTGCCTGACCATGATGTAATCTAATTGAAATCTTCCCGTATCTCCCGGTCTTTTCCAAGTATACCTCCTCCTCTTGTGATTCTTGAACAGGGTATTCGCTATTACTAGCTGAAACTTGTTACAGAACTCAATTAGTCTTTCTCCTCTTTCATTCCTTGTCCCAAGCCCATATTCTCCTGTAAACTTTTCTTCTACTCCTTCCCCTACAACTGCATTCCAGTCGCCCATGACTATTAGATTTTCGTCCCCTTTACATACTGCATTACCCTTTCAATATCCTCATACACTTTCTCTATCTGTTCATCTTCAGCTTGCGACGTCTGCATGTATACCTGAACTATCGTTGTCGGTGTTGGTCTGCTGTCGATTCTGATTAGAACAACCCGGTCACTGAACTGTTCACAGTAACACACCCTCTGCCCTACCTTCCTATTCATAACGAATCCTGCACCTGTTATACCATTTTCTGCTGCTGTTGATATTACCTGACACTCGTCTGACCAGAAATCCTTGTCTTCCTTCCACTTCACTTCACTTAATATATCTGGATTTAGCCTTTGCATTTCCCTTTTCAGATTTTCTAGTTTTCCTACCACGTTCAAGCTTCTGACATTCCACGCCCCGACTCGTAGACCGTTATCCTTTCGTAGATTATTCAATCTTTTTCTCATGGTAACCTCCCCCTTGGCAGTCCCCTCCCGGAGATCCGAATGTGGGACTATTCCGGAATCTTTGCCAATGGAGAGATCATCATGACACTTCTTCAATTACAGGCCACATGTTCTCTGGATACACGTTACGTGTCTTTAATGCAGTGGTTTCCATTGCCTTCTCCATCCTCATGTCGTTGATCATTGCTGATTCTTCCGCCTTTAGGGGCAATTTCCCACCCCTAGGACAAGAGAGTGCCCTGAACCTCTATCCGCTCCTCCGCCCTCTTTGACAAGGCCGTTGGCAGAATGAGGCTGACTTCTTATGCCGGAAGTCTTCGGCCGCCAATGCGGATTATTTATCAAAATTTGGGCAGTGCCGGGGATCGAACCTGGGACCGAAGACGTTTTGATTATGGATCAAAGACACTACCCCTAGACTACTATATTCCTAATAAGACGAAAGTATCAGGACAAGAGAAGGAGTTTCAGCGATTGCACACTCAAAATCTGTTGGATCAATCAATTTGCCGAAAAGACTTGAAAGAATTTAAAACTGCGCCGGTGAATGGTGCAAACAGCCACAAATATAATTAAAAATGTGTTATTTCAGTGTCAGAACCGGTTTAGGGGTTACCATTCCCATCTTCAGATGGTTAATATTTTCAGTTAACGGACGTTTTGACAAACATTGTGTCGTTTCTCCCTTCACTGCATACGAATATTTGGATATTGCAGTCATTTAATATTTTAATTCATTTATAAAAACACCCTAAAATGCTTGAATTTGTTCACAGATGATACGAAATGGTGCTGACCGTATCATCTACGTCACTGAAAATATTACTTGTTGTTGATGGACATGGTTGACTGAAACCGGTTATGGGACTGCAGTATTTACTGCTGGGTGCGTCATTCATCATATCATTAACCGCCACGCAGTTCACAAGATCCAAAATTGATAAAATAACATTGAACTTAAAATTCTCCCACTTTTTACTATACAAATCATGTGTCCTTCGACTTGGTTGATGTTCTCTCGATCTTTTCATTTCTACGTAACTGCTGCATCCGAGATCCGCTATAGTATACTTAGGATATTCTAGTCTTGGTCTGGCCCTATTATTTTGCTCTTCTACTGCTCTTTCCGGTCTCGAGGTCTAGTAGCAGATGGCCCAATAGCCTGAGCCTTCTTCTACTCCATGAAGTTCTTTCCTCACCAGCATACTCAGTTTAACTTTTCTTGTTATTGTATTTTATGGTTCAAATGGCTCTGAGCACTATGGGACTCAACTGCTGAGGTCATTAGTCCCCTAGAACTTAGAACTAGTTAAACCTAACTAACCTAAGGACATCACAAACATCCATGCCCGAGGCAGGATTCGAACCTGCGACCGCAGCGGTCTTGCGGCTCCAGACTGCAGCGCCTTTAACCGCACGACCACTTCGGCCGGCCTATTGTATTTTATCTATTCACGTAGCATCTAACTTTCGTTGTTATCTCCACACTTCAATTGCCTCCCATTTCTTCATTTCTGGATTTCCAGTGATGCAGTTTTCATTTCCATACGGTACTGTCCTCCAGACGCACATTTTCAGGAATTTCATTTTCGTATCAATGAACGCAATTGAACTGCCTCATAAAATTCAGTCAGAGGGCCGTTGCCAAGGAAATTGAAAAATCATTAAAACGTGCAATTCTCACAATAAACAGGCTGCTTTCAGAACCCTGGTTTGATCTGTTCTTGTCCATCGTTCTTTCTTCTGGAACTCACACCATGTTGCATTAATGGCACAGACAGAAAAGTGTCAATGAAGAGCTGCTCGTAATATACTGGCCGGGAGACGCGAAACAGATTTGGGACCCATAGTTGGTTGGCATAAGAGCCACCAGGATCCTTTTGGAACATGAGACACAAAAATACGCCATAGGAAGCGCTTTAGCTTCTATTGTAAGTCTCTATGGGGCCGACGAGAAGTAGACCGCACGTGTGTTGTTGGGCTGCAATGAATGCAGAAATTTTCAGAACAAAAGTTTCCCAAAGGCTGATCAGATAAAAAGACACGTCCAACACGTGTGTGTATCGGAAAGAATGAAACTTTCTGTAACGAAGGAATGCTTTCGAAAATTGACTCTCTTCTCAAACTCGTGTGGCTGTTGACGACCAGAAATGTTATATGGAAATAGCTGTAAAGCAACTTCGTTGGCGAGAAAATTAACCTGGTTTGGCTCTTCTGATGTGTGTGTCTATCGAAAACTTTTTCCAAGTCTATGAAGAGTGTGCCACTATTGCCATAGTGTGACATTTCACTATTGGACTTTCAAGACTTCGATGCCAGCATTCATAAGATACTTTTTGGTACATCTCAGGGGCCGCTGAAGTCTTTGTTAGTGATCGATATGACATTCAGTTTGAGACACAGCCGCTAACACTCAAGGTCTGTAGCAATCCGGCGCGTAAACGAAAAGTGACAGTCTGTTCATCACACACCCAGTGTCTGACACGATATCTGCTGGGACCCGAACCCAGCAAGTCTCGAACCCAGCATGTAGTGCACCCGCCTCTAGCAAAAGATCATAACGATATGTCTAAGTGATCGCGGGGGGCAAGTACTGTACTGGCTGCTAATGTTTGTAACTCTAACTGGATGTATAGAAATTGTCCTGTACATCTGACATATGTAAAATCGTTACCATCCAAAACAATGATCAAAGAATACGTTATCTGCGAAACTAAATCAGTTTATTATATAAAATTCAAGCGAAATTGATTAACAATCATTAAGAATGATAAATGAATGCCTTGCGATCTTGAATGCGTGTCAATGAGCACATATTTGGACAGTCAACTATATTCATTAAGTCGTACTGTGACTGCTGAATGATTAGTGTTAACAGAAAGCATTTTAGAAGGGTAAGCAACTGCTTTTGCGGCTGGAGTCCGGAGCTTATTGAATCTTTAACTGCAAACAATTCTTCAGTAGGAAGACTGAAAATACTAAATCTCGGTAAAAATTACTCCACTTTCCCTACAGTTCGTCTCCCTGCTGCGGCTCGATCTCACCATATTAATCTGCAGGTTGTGGCTAAACTGGCTCCAAAATCATTCGCTGGCTCTGTACCAAAAGTCTGTCTGCAATAGAACTCTTCTAAGACGTTGCAGATTCACCGGCCATTTTTTCTGGCATGCAGGAGAGAGGGTGGGGTAAGGCACTCAGCTGTGTACACCATCTCAATATACAGAGCGTATAGAAAAGAAGCATACGATTTGGCACGTCTATGTTTCTGAAACTAATGAACATATACAATTAGTTTTGTTTTTTGATGAACAGGAAACCCAAAAAAAATTTTTTTCATACCTTTTCATAGGTGTTAGACGTGTCCCCGTTGAGATGCACGGCAGATGTTAATGGAGTATTCAAATTGTTCCCACACTGCAGCGAGAATGTCTTCTGTTACAGCTTTAACAACTGCTGTTATGCGGTGTCTCAGTGCATTCATATTTGTTGGTAAAGGGGGCACATAAACAGAGTCTTTTGTAATCTCCCACAAGAAATAATCACATACAGTCAGGTCCGGTGACCCCCGAGGCCAGGCTAAATCATATAGTCCAGTGCGACCGATCTATCGTTCAGTAATCCTTTGAATTAAAAATTCACGCACTTCCAGATGCCATTGTGACGGTGGCTTACCATGTTGGCAAATGAAGTCGGTTGAATCGGTCTCTAACTGTGGAGAAGAAAAGTTCTCAAGCATATCGAGGTATGTGCTTCCTGTAACAGTGTTCTCGGCAAAGAAAAATGGACCATACACTTTTTCTTGTGAAACTGTACAAAACACATTAATTTGGGAGAGTCCCTCTCATGTTGTACAAATTCATGTGGTTGTTGCGTGCCCCATATTCTCGCATTATGACGGTGCACCTTCCCATTTATTCCCATTTAAATGGAATGTTGCCTCGTCATTAAACATTAAGCGTGGAAGAAAACTGTCATCCTCCATCCTACCAAGAACAAAATTACAGAACTCTACACGTTGTTGTTTGTCACCTTCAGGAAGAACTTGCGTTAGCTGAATTTTGTATGGTTTAATGTGTAAACGTCGCCGCAACACACGCCAGACGGACATTGGAGGCGCGCTGGGATGTCGATCTCCATGTCGAACGGATTTCTGCGGACTCCTTGTGAAGCTATGGCAGATGCGTTCAACGTCTGTGTGAGACACTCGGGGACGGCCCGCCGATTTGCCTTTACACAAACAACCTATTTCTCGGAATTGTTCATGCCATCGTCTAATGCTCTGTGCTACAGGAGGACCTACACCATTCCTTGTACGAAAGTCACATTGAACAGTTGTTATTGATCCGCACTGCACAAAACGTACGACACAAAACGCTTTCTGCTGTCCCGACACAATTTTTACAAGAACTAAAGTGGGCGCACACTGCTGCTACCTAGCGGGAATCGTGTCTCAGTGCATTCATATTTGTTGGTAAGGGGGGCACATAAACAGAGTCTTTTGTAATCTCCCACAAGAAATAATTGGTCTTTACAACAGAACTCTGTTCACACACATATCTCAAATTACATAATAGTTACGATTTTTAAAAAAATCATATGATTCTTTTTGATGCACTCTGTGTATATATTCGCATGTCTAGAGTCCAGTTAATGGGGGACCTAATTCATCCCTCTTCCAAAAGATGGCTAAAATGGCTCTGAGCACTATGGGACTTAACATCTGTGGTCATCAGTCCCCTAGAACTTAGAACTACTTAAACCTAACTAACCTAAGGACATCTCACACATCCATGCCCGAGGCAGGATTCGAACCTGCGACCGGAGCGGTCACGCGGTTTCAGTCTGAAGCGCCTTTAACCGCACGGCCACACCTGCCGGCCTTCCAAAAGATATTTTGCCGCTAAAAGGGCATGTGTTAATGTCCGGACACTAGATAAGAAGAATATTTATTATCTTGCATTTTCTCTGCTAGACAGCGATAGAAATTAGTGTGTTCACCCTGAGTGTATAACCTAATACGAAACCCTTGACATCTGCGGGCGTTACAATTTCCGAGGCATCTCATTCCCATTAAAACATCAGAAATCAGAGAGGAAGAATGCTGACTTCATCACACACCTAGGATGTTGATAAGCCAGAATATGAAGAGCGATGAACACACAGTGGCGAACAAAGAAGTCAGGCATAAAGCAGTTGGATCCCTCTACTTTACAAAATTATCTGGTTAGCGCCCCATATGTGTAGATTGATTTTTATTTATTTGGAAGCAACACCACGTCTACTTCAAAAGTATGTGGCGTCTACTTACCTCCCTGATGTCAAAAAAATTCGGGGCTAGGTGTTTTTGCCATAGATGCCTCAACTCATTTACCACGAGTGATTATCTTGAAAGGCACATCCCTGGTTGCTTGAACCTTGATCCGGTACGTGTGGAAATGCCTACTGAGGATAAAGTTTAAGAATGCCCTCTACTAGGAACGTAACCACTTTGTTGTCTACTGACTTCAAGTGCCTCCTAGCACCTGTGGTGCCTTACGAAGGCAACCCCAATGTCCCGGATACTACCTTCATAGTACCATTAGTGGCATCTTATTGACTTGTATGCAACGAATTCGAATCACACATTGTGGTTAATCATGTGAAATGGTTGCTCACTAAGCTCGGAAAACCTGCGTGGGAAGTAAATGGGATTTATAGCAACGAAGTTCCCATGTTCAAGTCACAGGAGAATGATACCTCGTAAGAGCAGGCACTCGAATGTTGTACTCGTGGGTTGCCATCGGATGGAGAAGAGGGATCTCCGGGCAGAGAGCATTGTCATCTAGGGGGAAGTTCCGCAGCGCAGCTTACAACACGTGCTGCCAGAAGTTCCAACTGCCACGGCACATACCCGTCTTTCTTCACAACGGATAAGATTCCCACTTTATCATTCAGAACTTGGGTGATCTCGATTTGAAAGATGATTTTTATTGTCATTCCTGGTACGATTGAAAAGTACATTTCTTTTTTCGAGAGAATCACTCCAAGAATATTGCTCTGACCCCTGGATTTGCTTCGCTTTAACAAGCATATCTTCAGAAACTTCCAAAGATGCGAAGCTTATTCTTGTGACGAAGAATGGGGTCTTTCCATACGAAATACCTGTATTCGATGGAAGAACTCCACCGAACCACATTGCCCAACACAGCCGCTTTCTGCAGTACACTAACAGGCACTGCCATAACGGATGCAGTGTATGAACACACTGTGAATGTTTGGCGGGAGGCCTGATATAGGAGAACATGTTAAATCATGCGTGAGCACTGATGTACACCTGCTCGCGGAAATATTTGATAAGTTCGGGGAAGTGTGGCTGGGCACATTCTCTGCGGATCCTGTCTTCTATTTCAATGCACAGGCTCTCTTTTTGGGACGCAACGTTAAGGAAAACTCATGCCAGCATCAAACTATTGTCCGATGTTGACGACATTCTGCTCTTCTTCGAACACAGCATTCGTCAGGGACTTCGCCAGTGCCTGCACATGTACGTCAAGGCGAATAACAAATACACTCCAGGAAATTGAAATAAGAACACCGTGAATTCATTGTCCCAGGAAGGGGAAACTTTATTGACACATTCCGGGGGTCAGGTACATCACATGATCACACTGACAGAACAACAGGCACATAGACACAGGCAACAGAGCGTGCACAATGTCGGCACTAGTACAGTGTATATCCACCTTTCGCAGCAATGCAGGCTGCTATTCTCCCAAGGAGACGATCGTAGAGATGCTGGATGTAGTCCTGTGGAACGGCTTGCCATGCCATTTCCACCTGGCGCCTCAGTTGGACCAGCGTTCGTGCTGGACGTGCAGACCGCGTGAGACGAAGCTTCATCCAGTCCCAAACATGCTCAATGGGAGACAGATCCGGGGATCTTGCTGGCCAGGGTAGTTGACTTACACCTTCTAGAGCACGTTGGGTAGCACGGGATACATGCGGACGTGCATTGTCCTGTTGGAACAGCAAGTTCCCTTGCCGGTCTAGGAATGCTAGAACGATGGGTTCGATGACGGTTTGGATGTACCGTGCACTATTCAGTGTCCCCTCGACGATCACCAGTGGTGTACGGCCAGTGTAGGAGATCGCTCCCCACACCATGATGCCGGGTGTTGGCCCTGTGTGCCTCGGTCGTATGCAGTCCTGATTGTGGCGCTCACCTGCACGGCGCCAAACACGCATACGACCATCATTGGCACCAAGGCAGAAGCGACTCTCATCGCTGAAGACGACACGTCTCCATTCGTCCCTCCATTCACGCCTGTCGCGACACCACTGGAGGCGGGCTGCACGATGTTGGGGCGTGAGCGGAAGACGGCCTAACGGTGTGCGGGACCGTAGCCCAGCTTCATGGAGACGGTTGCGAATGGTCTTCGCCGATACCCCAGGAGCAACAGTGTCCCTAATTTGCTGGGAAGTGGCGGTGCGGTCCCCTACGGCACTGCGTAGGATCCTACGGTCTTGGCGTGCATCCGTGCGTCGCTGCGGTCCGGTCCCAGGTCGACGGGCACGTACACCTTCCGCCGACCACTGGCGACAACATCGATGTACTGTGGAGACCTCACGCCCCACGTGTTGAGCAATTCGGCGGTACGTCCACCCGGCCTCCCGCATGCCCACTATACGCCCTCGCTCAAAGTCCGTCAACTGCACATACGGTTCACGTCCACGCTGTCGCGGCATGCTACCAGTGTTAAAGACTGCGATGGAGCTCCGTATGCCACGGCAAACTGGCTAACACTGACGGCGGCGGTGCACAAATGCTGCGCAGCTAGCGCCATTCGACGGCCAACACCGCGGTTCCTGGTGTGTCCGCTGTGCCGTGCGTGTGATCATTGCTTGTACAGCCCTCTCGCAGTGTCCGGAGCAAGTATGGTGGGTCTGATACACCGGTGTCAATGTGTTCTTTTTTCAATTTCCAGGAGTGTAAATTAACAGGGAGGATTACAGATAACCTGACCAAGTTACGGCCTTTACCAGGATGTAAACAACTTCTATGGATACACCATGCAAATAAAATTTACCATTTGGAGAACTGAAGTGGATTCCCAAAGGGTAAACCGCCATACTGAAAGAGAAGATCAGTTATGTGACTGCAGATGCTAGTGTGAGACGTGTTCTGGGGGTAGAATGGACATGTCCCACCCATTTGATGACGAGCATAGCAGCTTGCCGCTATGTCCGGAGCGACGATTTCCAAAAAACGGCTCCATTCTGAAGCTTCTGACAATGCTGGGGAACAAGCATCATTGTGTTCTACACTACAGGAATCTTCAGCAGTGTCTGAGGTTGGGGATGGAACTTATTAGTAGCATTTGTGGCATCTCCTTCAGGCAGTGTTCATGGTTGAAGGAGTACATTGATAACATGGATCAGAAGTTTCTCGCAAGGTGTTATTTTGAAAAATATTTGTAAAAGTTAATGAACAACAAAATTTTCGGAGAAACCATGTAGATGATTAGAGAATACCGCAAAATTGAAGTAATTTAGCGGTGGGATGGGTGCTATAGTGCAAGAGATCACATCATCGGACCAGATTTCAATGTCATCGAGTAGAACAGAAATGATTTCTGGCGTTCCCCAAGGTATAGGCCCATTGCTGTTCCTTATCTATATAAACGATTCGGGAGACAATCTGAGCAGCCGTCTTCGGCTGTTTGCGTATGGCGCTGTCGTTCATCGACTAATGAAGTCATCAGAAGATCAAAACGAATTGCAAAACGATTTAGAAATGATATCTGAATGGTGCGAAAAGTGGCAGTTTACCCTAAATAACGGAAGTGTGAGGCCATCGACATGAGTGCTTAAAGGAACTCGATAAACTTCGGTTACACGATATATCAGTGTAATCTAAAAGCCGTAAATTCAACTAAATACCTAGGTGTGACAATTACGAACAACATAAACTGGAAGGAACACACAGAAAATGTTGTGGGGAATGCTCACCAAAGGCTGCGTTTCATTGGCAGCACACTTAGAAAATGTAACAGACCTACTAAGGAGACTGCCTACACAACGCTTGTCCGTCCTCTTTTAGAATACTGCTGCGCGGTGTGGGATCCTTACCAGATAGGACTGACTGAGTACATAGAAAACGTTGAAAGAAAGGCAGCACGTATTGTTTTATCGCGAAATATGTGAGAGAGTGTCATAGAAATGATACAGGATTTGGGCTGGACATCAATAAAAGAAAGGCGGTTTTCGTTGCGACGGAATCTTCTCTCTAAATTCCAGTCACCAACTTTCTTCTCCGAATGCGAAAATTTTTTGTTGACACCGACCTACATAGGGAGGAACGATCACCACGATAAAATAAGGGAAATCAGAGCTCGTAAGGAAAGATATAGGTGTTCATTCTTTCCGCACGCTATGGTGGTGGTGGTTAGTGTTTAACGTCCCGTCGACAAGGAGGTCATTAGAGACGGAGCGTAAGCTCTGGTTAGGGAAGGATTGGGAAGGAAATCGGCCGTGCCCTTTCAAAGGAACCATCCCGGCATTTGCCTGAAACGATTTAGGGAAATCACGGAAAACCTAAATCAGGATGGCCGGAGACGAGATTGAACGATCGTCCTCCCGAATGCGAGTCCAGTGTGCTAACCACTGCGCCACATCGCTCGGTACCGCGCGCTATACGAGATTGGAATAATAGAGAATTGTGAAGGTGCTTCGATGAACCCTCTGCCAGGCACTTAAATGTCATTTGCAGAGTATCCATGTAGATGTAGATATAAATGTAGAAACTGGTCACCATCATCAACGGGACTAGTCACTGTGGATATTGACGAGGTTCCATTGCAGTGCACGAAGCCTGTTTACATCGGTATGTGTGATCTACATCTGTCGAAATTCCACATGAATCGCTTTCACTGTGACTTTGCGAAGACAAACCGCCAATCCGAAGCTGCTTTATGTGGATACAGGGAGTTTTGGATGAAAGGCTGAGATACATGCCAAGTAATTAGGTACACTTGCGATTCATTTGACAGCTCTCGAAACGCTGGCGATAATCGTTTATGAATAACTCGTCAAAAAGAGGAAGCGAATGGGTCTCAACATGTGGAGTTTGTGGGGGCTCAGATCGAAAATGTAAGCATGGTGCATAGGTGCTGGAGCCAACCAGAGATGGGATAAGGGTCTGCTCCGAGCAGCCTTAAAGACTCTCACGACTGAAGGTTACAAGTGGTGCCAGCTCGAGGGCGTCGATGCTGCTCCACATATGATGCTATCGAGAAGCCATGGTGTAGATACTGCACTGCAGCTGAAAGCAGGGCTGCCCATTCATGACAAGAAATCATTAGTAATAAAGTGTACAGTAAATATCTTTCCCAAACCCTTTCACTTTAGAGTTAGTGTTTATTAAAAGCCTGAACCTCTAACAATGATGCATAGATCAGTGATGCATAGATCTTGGCTGAAGAGGACTACACAATTCAACTACTTTTAAAGGATAATAAGGGGGAGGAAGGAGAGCTTGAATCTTATTGGTCCAGAGTCTCCTGACTTTTCAATGTGCTCTCACTGGTCCAGGTGTCTCGCGCCAATTATAAGCAGTCTGTTTGCCTGAGGTGTGTGGGTAGGACCGCATGACTGATACCGCATTACATCATGACCTTGGACGTAACTCACACAATTTTATAAGGTATATGGGAGTTCCCCTGGAGGTGCTTCATCAATTCCTGGTGTTACCACAGGGAGAGGGGAGTGGGGAGTTCAAATTCTCTGAGCAGTATGGGATTTAACATCTGAGGTCATCAGTCTCCTAGAACTTAGAACTACTTAAACCTAACTAACATAACGACATCACACACATCCATGCCCGAGGCAGGATTCGAACCTGCGACCGTAGCAGTCACGCGGTTCCGGACTGAAGCGCCTAGAACCGCACGGCTACAACGGCCGGCGGAGTGGGGAGTGATCTCGAATATAATTGTGTAGTCTGACACCGGATGTGCAACCCGATATCTCCTTAACTTACGAGTGACCTTGAGATAATACCGTCATCTATCCCCTAAGCGACTTTGATGTTGATGTTGTCTTCAGTCGAAAAACTGGTTTGATGCAGTTCCTCATGCTACTCTATACTGTGTAAGCCTCTTCATCTATGAGTAACTACTGCAATCTACAACCTTACGGTTCAAATGGCTCTAAGCACTATGGGACTTAACATCTGAGGTCATCAGTCCCCTAGACTTACAACTACTTAAAACTAACTAACCTATGGACATCACATACATCTATGCCCGCGGCAGGATTCGAACCTGCGATCGCAGCAGTCGCGCGGTACCAGACTAAAGCGTTTAGAACTGCTCGGCCCCAGCGAATCTACAACTTTCTGAATCTCTTTGCTGTGTGTACGATTTTTAGTCCACCAGCCTCCCTCCAAGCGCTTCACTCCAGTACTAAATTGGCGATCAATTGATGTCTCAGGATGTGTCCTACCAACCAGTCCCTTCTTCTAATCAGGTTGTGGCACAAATTTCTTCTCTCCCCAATTCTATTCACTACCTTCTCATTAGTTAGGTGATCTACCTATCTAATCTTCAGCATTCTTCTTCACTACATTTCCAAAGCATCTATTCTCTTCTGGTTTAACCTTGTTATCATCCATGTTTCACTTCCATACACGAATGGCTATACTCTGTACAAATACTTTCAGAAAACACTTCCTGACACTTAAATCTATATTTAATGTTAACAAATTTCTCTTCTTCACAAACGCTTTTTTTACCATTACCAGTCTATGTTTTATATCACCTCTACGCCCACCAACATCAGTTATTTGACTGCCAAAATAACAAAGTTATCCACTACGTTCAGTCTCCCTTCTCCAAATCTAATTTTCTCAGAATCTCTTGGATTAATTCGATTACATTCCATTATAATCATTTTGCTTTTGTTGATGTTCATCTTATATTTTCTTTTCAAGTCACTGTCCATTCCGTTCAATTGCTCTTAAAAAGTCTTTTGCTGTCTCTGACGAATTACAGTGTCACTTTCAAATCTCAAAGTATTATTTCCTCTCCCTGAACTTTCATTCCTATTTCAAACTTTTAGTCTCTCCTTTAGTGCTTGCTCAATGTACAGAGTGAATAAAATCAATGATAGGCTACAACTCTATCTCGCTCCGTTCTCAACCATTGCTTCCCTTTCAAGCCGCTTGACTCTTATAACTGCCATCTGGTTTCCATACAAGCTGTAAATAGCCTTTGGCTTGCTGTATTTTACCCCTGCTACCCTCAGAATTTCAAAGAGAGTCTACAAACGCTGTGAACGTAGGTTTTCCTTTAATTAACCTATCTTCTATGAGAAGTCGTAGAGTCAGTATTGCCTCGTGTGCTCCTACATTTCTCTGGAACCCAAACTGATCTTTCCCAAGGTCGGCTTCTACCAGCTTCTCCATTCTTTTGTAAAGAATTCGTGTTAGTATTTTACAACCATGACTTATTAAACTGATAGCTCGATAATACTCACACCTGTCAGCACCTGCTTTCCTTGAAATTATTATATTCTCTTTAAAGTCTCAGAATATTTCGTCTGTCTCATACTACTTGCTCACCAGAGGGAATAACTTTCTTATGGTTGGCTCTAACGAAATGTTATCTACTCCCGAGGCCTTGTTTCTCCTTAGGTCTTTCAGTGCTTTGTCAAATTCTTCACTCTGTATCTTCCTTCCCATCTCATCTTCATCTCCCTTCTCAAGGACATCTCCCTTGTACAGACCTTCTATACAGGGTGATTCACCTAACGTTACCGCTGGATATATTTCGTAAACCACATCAAATACTGACGAATCGATTCCACAGACCGAACGTGAGGAGAGGGGCTAGTGTAATTGTTTAATACAAACCATACAAAAATGCACGGAAGTATGTTTTTTAACACAAACCTACGTTTTTTTAATGGAACCCCGTTAGTTTTGTTAGCACATCTGAACATATAAACAAATACGTAATCAGTGCCGTTTGTTGCATTGTAAAATTGTAATTTTTTCTCTTCCTATCTACGTGATTATGTAGCTCTCAATTCGTTCGAGCAATCAATCATTCATGATAGGAAACACAGTCATAGCTCAGTCACTCAAAATGATTCTGAAATTTTACTTTTTAGAATGAAATCAGGCGATGATTCTCTGCAGGCTCGTGCTTTGCGGCAGTCTGCTAATCTGTACAAATAAAATGCCTCGTAATTTTGGGAGCGTTGTATAATCAGTCGGGAAACCTCAGATCAAGCGGATATTTGGCTTTGATGAAGTTTAACCTTCTGAAGAAGTAATGGAGCTCTTGGATTATTAAATGCAGGTTCGTATCCAGTCTTTCGGAAGTCCCTTCTGATTAACAACTACGCAATATATCGATAAATATCATTAATTCCCAAATGTCACATACACACCTTTTTTTTGAAGGAGCAATCTATATATTTTTCCTTTTAATCGTACAGTTCGTATCAGTTATCTTCCGTGATAAATCTCAATAATCAGATTACAGTTCTTCCAAACCAAGCTCAGGCTAATCGGCACGAAGGCAATCTCCGAAGCTCCCCTTCTTTTTTTTCTAACAACCACCAGAGAGAGTACTACAAAGAATACTTATGCGCTCATGGCATAGCTATTGTACGAACTACTTTTCGCATGGATTCTGCGAGTATGAAGATAGAAAATTAGTAAACGTCATTCAAGGGTAGAATTGTATCAGAATAATTCGTCGAATATAAAGAGATATTACAAAATGTTAATTACATCCGAAGATATTGTAACCTTAAGTTGACGCTTGAAACCTCCGACGTTCAGTTATGTGTTGTAACAAACACGGGCCACGGTCGGCGAGCAGCATCTGCAGGGACATGTTTACGATGACGACCTGGTTTACGAGTGTGGCTGTAGTGCACTGTTGTGGTCTGGTCTAGCTGTCGCAGTGTCCGCATGTAGCGCTTGCTGCTATTGTTATTCTGAATTCGTCTCCGCACGCAGACCATCTGTAGTACACCGTGTTACCAGACGTCTGTGATAGTGTAGTGATGTAGGAACTGTGACCATGGTGTATTCGAACTCTGAAAAGGCGGAGATGATACTCATCTATGGCGAGTGTCGACGAAATGCAGCTTAAGCCCGCACGGTGTATGCAGAACGGTACCCGGACAGAGAGCATCCAACGTGCCGCACATTGCATAACATCTACCGCCAACTGTATGCAACAGGTATGGTCGCTGTTGCCATGAACCCACACATGAGTACACGGGACATTGCGAGAGCCGGTGGACTGAGTCAAAGTAGTGTCATGCGCATACTGCATCGTCACCGCTTTCACCCGTTTCATGTTCGCTACATCAGCAATTACATGGTGATGACTTTAATCATCGAGTGCAATTCTGTCAATGAGCATTAACAGAGGATGCGTTGCAGTTCTACCTGTTTACCGATGAAGCGTGTTTCACAAACCACGGGGCAGTGAATCTACGGAACATGCATTACTGGTCCTTGTACAATCCTCGCTGGCTCAGACAGGTAGAGCGACAGCGACCGTGGACTGTAAATGTATGGTGCGGGATCATTGGCGACCACCTCATTGGTCCTCACTTCATTGCAGGGGCCCAAACAGCTGCAACATACATCGCGTTTCTACAGAATGATCTGCCAACGTTGCTCGAAAATGTCCCACTGGAAACGCGTCGACGTATGTGGTATCAGCATGATGGTGAACCTGCACATTCCGCAATTAACACAAGGCTGACCCTTGACAGGATGTTCGACGGGCGTTTCATAGGACGTGGAAGACGCATAAATTGGCCAGCCCGTTCTCCTGATCTTACACGTCTGGACTTCTTTCTGTGGGGCACGTTAAAGGAGAATGTGTACAGTGATGTGCCTACTACCCCAGAGGATATGAGACAACGTATTGTGGCAGCCTGCGGCGACATTACACCAGATGTACTGCGGCGTGTACGAAATTCATTACGCCAGAGATTGCAATTGTGTGCATCAAATAATGGCCACCACAGTGAACATCTATTGGCCTGACATGTCGGGACACACTCTATTCCACTCCGTAATTGAAAACGAAAACCACGTGTGTACGTGTACCTCACCCCTCATACTTATGTACATGTGCGTCAGTGAAAAAGACCAATAAAAAGGTGTTAGCATGTGGACGTAATGTGCTGTTCCAGTCTCTTCTGTACCTAACGTCCATCACCGTTCTCTTTGGATCCCTACGTAATTCGGTGCTCTCCGATACACACCATCGAACAGCGGAGGAGTGGTACTCAAGCGTCAACTTTAGGTTACAATATCTCCGGATGTAATTAACATTTTACAATGCAACAAACGTCACTGATTACGTATTTGTTTATATCTTCAGATGTGATAACAAAACTAACGGGGTTCCATTTAAAAAAACGTAGGTTTGTGTTAAAAAACATACTTCCGTGCATTTTTGTGTGGTTTGTATTAAACAATTACACTAGCCCCTCTCCTCACGTTCGGTCTGAGGCATCGATTCGTCAGTATTTGATGTGGATTACGAAATATATCCAGCGGTAATGTTAGGTGACTCACCCTGTATACTCCTTACGCCTTTCAGCTTTCCTTTCCTTGCTTAGGACTGATTTTCCATCTGAGCTCTTGATATTCATGTAGATGGTTACCTTTTCTCAAAAAGCCCCTTTAATTTTCCTGTATGCGGTATCTGGTTTTACCCTAGTGATATGCGCTATCTGAATAATCTCTTTCAGGTCATCATACGTATCTTCATTTTCCTCATCTGCGGAGCAAGTTGGCATATTAACTTGTACTGCTTATCAGCTTTCCTATTTTCTTATGCATTATTAAACCTATTCCTGAATTACCCCTGTCTGATATTGTACTTATAATCCGGTGTTCACCTGACCATCCGTAGAACGCTAGTTTTGTTTCTCTTGATAACGACATCCTCCTGGGTATTCCCGCCAGGAGATCCGAATGGGGGACTATTTTACCTCCGGAATATTTTATCCAAGAGGGTTCCACAATCATTTAGCCATACATTAGCGCTGCATGTCCTCCGGAAAAATTACGGCTGTAGATTCCTCTTGCTTTCAGCCATTCACAGTACCAGCGAAGCAAGGCCGTTTTGGTTGATGTTATAAGGCCAGATTTTTATAAATTGTGGAACTGCAGCTTGGTGAATGTTTAAAGTAAGTTGCAATCTCTGCACCACATTGGTATATTTTCAGGATATGACTGGAGGTTTATATTACATTTTCTTATAATAGTTTTCCACTGCTGGAAAGTGCGACAATATAACGCATTGGAAACTTTCAATTGGCTCCACAGTAATCTCTTAGTTTCGACTTGTAAGTTGATACCCACCCAAAGTTTCTACCATAACTCACGTAGATTGTACATAGTCTTGTGGGATGAATTCTCTGCACACACCATGTTATTTAACGCTTTTGTTGTTTTTCCTAGTGGATGTTTCCTTTTTTTGTACATATAAATTTTAAATAGTAATAGCCGCTCCAGTTGCTTAATTCGTACTTTATTAAGTCCACATGACCGGTTTCGGACTCTATATAGGCCATTAACCAGTGTATCTGAAATGTTAATGCTTAATATCGGTATGTAGATATTGAACCGTGAATTTACTTTCAAAATCTTTTCTTAAAGAGTTTACTTTATTTACTAGTGATTCATCAAGAACATTAACACATTTAATCACACTAGGTGAGCGTGTAAGTAGTTGCCAGGGAGTAACTGATGAAAATGAATTATCTTTAATAAATGGGAATTTTATTCATAAAAGCCTCTTCCAAAACAGATTTAAAATTTATAAGCAGAAAAGCACCCCCGAAATATGAAGTTTCAATTTTATTTAGAGGCAGAAATAACAATATTGACAGTATGAGCGTCCGGGCTGAGAAGCTTGCCGCTCCCTTTCAACACGGCCGTAGTCACGAGTGCTCACAACAACCTCTGAAAGACTACACAGGTGCATATCTGCAACACGCCAGATTACTTTAAACTAAAAATTTTAACAACTCATACAAACACATTAACTATGCACCCCATAAGAGGGAAATTATTTGCCACTGAAAGTGCAATTTGTTTTTAAAAGGACTCTTACGTTGAAAGGGCGGCAACTTTATAAAAATGACTATTTAAATAAAACCCATGAAATTCAGACGTAAAATGTACAACATGCTCTACATTACACATATACCGCCTCGCAAGATGATAGGCAAGATAAAAACATATTTCAGGAATTCGGCCTTTACTATTTAATTCTATAAATTCGTTAACATCGAACCGACAAACATGACAGAGGCAGCTATTAACGTATGGCAGATTGACAGGGGCTTACTGAAAAACCCGAGCCGCAGATTGCTCTAACCCTCTCCAACTCCACAAGGGAAAAACGGTCCACCCAATTTACAAATAACCACTTTCCCGCGGGTGGGCAAACGGAGAAGAATGGTGGGACGACCCCAAAACAATGCGGCTTGTGACCTCACCAAGAAAACAAGTAGAATTTAACAAGTAAATGAAACAACACATCTCCAATCATGTAACTTCTAATAAATTGCGATTTCTGGCGAAGACCTGGCGCAGCACCCCCAGCGCTCTCCCGAACCGTCAGCTGCCAGCCGCTTCAACGGACGCAGGAAGGCGCGCCGATCTCCCGTCTCACGGCGTCGCAGCTCGCCCCGGCCAGCCCGATGTCGTGATTTGACTCCTGTTGCTCTCGTGTCGGCCGCGAAGCCACTACCCCTCGCTATACGGCGCGGCCCACTGGACTCACGTGGCGACCTCACATGCGCCGACGCTCAAGGCGGACAAGTCATCTCGTGTCTCATTGCGCGACCGACCAACCTACCGATCCAATCGCCAATGACCGTTGCCCGAGCAACTCGAGCAGACTGGCGGCGTAACGCGCAGACTCAGATTCAGGAACGCAGCCCCGACCGGTCGACCACTAGCTGAGTTGTGTTATTGGCAGAATGGCGAGACTCTCCTTTTCTGGCTTAAAGTTTGATCCAAACGACAGACATACTCGCACTCCGACGACAGACAGACACTAACTGCCGCACAAATGCGAACGAGAGACAGACCAGCAACTAGTGACGCGAGACTGACCTAGCCCCACCCCGACTGACCGACTGGCGAGCTGACAGCGCCCCTTAAATGCACGTGAACAGGCAACCTCTCCGCTTTCCCACCAGACGGAGACACCAAAGCTGCGATTGCCACAGCGGCGCCACCGCCGGAAACGAAGGACGACTCCTTCACACAACGCGCTGCGACGCGCTCTTCAAAACAGCAATTTTTTTTTACCACGGCTCAGATATTTTTAATAGGAGATGTGAGACGATGCTTATACATATATACTACAAGCGCAGACAGAATATACCACTTACGTTATCTCGCAGCGAAACAATGAGATAAAAATAGTAGAACTGAAGTGTATTTAAAAAAAATTGTTCCCGATTACGTGATGAGAGAAAATGGTGTGTCGTAACTATAAAAAACTGTACAATCCGACACCCTAAATCTGTAAATATGTTTTAACTTAAAAAGAGTTATCAGATGTGTTTCAAACTTGTATTGTGTTTTTGTTATAAAATGTTAATAGTAAACAATAAACAGAAAAATACAAGTAAATTTTAAAAAGCTTCGCGCCCAATGATAGTATGACAAAAATAGGCGTGTCGTAATTGTAAAAATTGTACAATTCGATACATTAAAACTGATAACATGCTTTAGCTATGACGTGTTCCAGAATCACAATTGCGTCTCTTTAAAATAAAACACTGATAGTAATTATCGGTAATTACTAAAAGTAAAAAAAAAAATTGTTGCAGTCAAAGAGGCAACCAAGTCGAGCGTAAAGGGACGAGCTCTAACGAGTAAAATTTGAACCACCGGGAACTGTCGAGGGCTGTATTAGTCGACCTCAATATTTTTGCACGTGGGACGAGGGCGCTTCAATCGGATTACCGTGAGTTTTTATCGTGATATTTCACGGGGATGGGATGAACCTCTTGATTTTATGCACACAACTGGCCTGGAGGCATTCACAGTGTGATGCGTTTTCCTCAGTCACCACTGTAGGTATACCGTAACGTCACCGCATGTTTCCCACAGAGAAAGGCAAAGTCCAATAATAACGTGGTCGGGTAATACCATAACTTAGACGCATCATTGATCGCCTGCAGAAGTATGTTTACAAACAACCAGCTACGGCTGTGAACTTTCGAATATCTTTAAAGGAAGCTGTCGTTAACTGGGCGACAGATATCCAAGAAATAGGCTCTCTTTAAATGAGCATTGCTTGTTAAGCGTCTTTGGCTTTGCTGTTTTCAAGTGACTATCAGTTTTATAAATGTCTATTAAGTAACATTTCTTCACGGCGTGACAGACTACAAGCTTTTTTTCGATACCATGTACGTTGTGACTATCTTGTGTAAGGTGAGCTGCGAATTTGGAGTTACTTCCTATGTTTTTCATCTTAATTCCGTCTGTTCCTTCCATGACGTTTTAAAATTTTGTTTCGGTTTGCCCGACGTAGCTCGCCTCACAGAACAGTAAATTTTGTATATGTCACAGCCTTATTATATGCCACGTGTTACTTTAAACCGTGTATTAAAGAGGCGTAACAGCGGCAGTAGAGATTTTTATGCGATTTGTACTTTTCTTTTTAGATGGGTTACTTAGACTGTATCAAACCTGGCCATTGAAAGAAAACGAAACAAAGAATTTTTTTGAGTATTTCGTTTTACGTCAACTTATTCTTTTCATACTTCGACAAATTTTAAATTTCATCAGTGACCATTCTACGTGTTTGTGAATTCCTACGAGACCAGATTGCTGAGGTCATCGGTCCCTAGACTTACACACTACTTACACTAACTTTAATTAACTTACGCTGAGGACAGCACACACACCCATGCCCGAGCGAAGACTCGAACCTCTGGCGGGAGGGGCAGCGCAATCCGTGACATGGCGCCTCAAACCGCTCGGTAACTCTGCGCGGTGACCATTCTACTGCAGCCGTTATTCTATGCTACATTCCGCAACCAGACAATTCATTCTCAACTTTATAAGCAGTTTAAGGAGTCTGCTTTTCACTGAACGAGAAAAGGCCTTTCTACGAGGGTTGGAACTGAAATAGTGCCAACTATTTATTCACAACCGATACAAAAAAGTTACTTGTTTGCACCTGTTACTGTCTCTCAAAGTAGCCACCAGCGTTTTGTAAAACCCGTTGCCAGAGACGTGGAAGGCGTAGTATACCGTTAGCAGGGCCAGTTCTGTTGATGGTGCGCATGAAGCAGTCAGATGTTATGGTATTCCTCGTGTACCGCTGTGATGGTGTTATCCCAAATCATTACGTTCCTCCACAGCAGACCGTCAATGCACAGTATTACTGTTAGTTTTTGGAGGATCACCTGCGTCCAGATTTGCGAAAGAAGCCGCGACACTTTCTGCGCAACCCACCCATCATTTTACACGACAATGCGCGGGCGCATACAGCGCAAGCTGTGGCAGCTCTGTCCGGTCGATGGGGCTGGGAAGTACTCTACCATCCACCATACTCCCCGGAGTTAAGTCCTTGTGACTTTGATTTGATGCCGAAGAACTGTTTCAGAGATTCGACAGGCAGTAGACCGCTCCATTCGCACCATTAACAGAACAGGTTCTGCTAACAGTATACTACGCCTTCCCCATCGCTGGCAACGTGTTCTACACAACGCTGGTGACTACTTTGAAGGGCAGTAACATGTGCAAATATGTAACTCATTTGTATCGGTTGTGAATAAATAGTTGCCAATATTTAAGTTCCAACCCTCGTATACTAAGCAAGATGGCATGATACTGCAGGAAACCCGGAACAACGACCTTGGAAGATGTGGAATATGTAGGCTTATGATATATTCCAAAGACATATATACGTTCATTCACGGTGACGGAAATCCACATTCGTAGTTCATCTTATACAAGATATTCACAAGGTACACAGTACAGAGAATAACTTTGTAATTCTCCATACAACAAGAAAGGGTTACTTTATGGACATTTATGAAGGGACAGAAAATCTGAAAAAGCCAAGGAAAAGACGCTTAATGAGCCATGGATATTACGAGGGCAGTTCAATAAGTAATGCAACACATTTTTTTATGAAACAGGGGTTGTTTTATTCAGCATTGAAATACACCAGGTTATTCCCCAATCTTTTAACTACACAACACTATTTTTCAACGTAATTTCCATTCAATGCTACGGCCTTACGCCACCTTGAAATGAGGGCCTGTATGCCTGCACGGTACCATTCCACTGGTCGATGTCGGAGCCAACGTCGTACTGCATCAATAACCACTTCATCATCCGCGTAGTGCCTCCCACGGATTGCGTCCTTCATTTGGCCAAACATATGGAAATCCGACGGTGCGAGATCGGGGCTGTAGGGTGCATGAGGAAGAACAGTTCACTGAAGTTTTGTGAGCTCCTCTCGGGTGCGAAGACTTTTGTGAGGTATTGCGTTGTCATGAAGAAGGAGAAGTTCGTTCAGATTTTTGTGCCTACAAACACGCTGAAGTCGTTTCTTCAATTTCTGAAGAGTAGCACAATACAGTTCAGAGTTGATCGTTTGACCATGGGGAAGGACATCGAACAGAATAACCCCTTCAGCGTCCCAGAAGACTGTAACCGTGACTTTACCGGCTGAGGGTATGGCTTTAAACTTTTTCTTGTTAGGGGAGTGGGTGTGGCGCCACTCCATTGATTGCCGTTTTGTTTCAGGTTCGAAGTGATGAACCCATGTTTCATCACCTGTAACAATCTTTGACAAGAAATTGTCACCGTCAGCCACATGACGAGCAAGCAATTCCGCACAGATGGTTCTCCTTTGCTCTTTATGGTGTTCGGTTAGACAACGAGGGACCCAGCGGGAAGAAACCTTTTAATATCCCAACTGGTGAACAATTGTGACAGCACTACCAACAGAGATGTCAAGTTGAGCACTGAGTTGTTTGATGGTGATCCGTCGATCATCTCGAACGAGTGTGTTCGCAGGCTCCGCCATTGCAAGAGTCACAGCTGTGCACGGCCGGCCCGCACGCGGGAGATCAGACAGTCTTGCTTGACCTTGCGGCGATGATGACACGCGCTTTGCCAACGACTCACCGTGCTTTTGTCCACTGCCAGATCACCGTAGACATTCTGCAAGCGCCTATGAATATCTGAGATGTCCTGGTTTTCCGCCAAAAGAAACTCGATCACTGCCCGTTGTTTGCAACGCATATCCGTTACAGAGGCCATTTTAACAGCTCCGTACAGCGCTGCCACCTTTCGGAAGTAAATGAAACTATACGAGACGAAGCGGGAATGTTTGAAAATATTCCACAAGAAATTTCCGGTTTTTTCAACCAAAATTGGCCGAGAAAAAAAATGTGTTGCATTACTTATTGAACTGCCCTCGTAAGAAGCGTCTATTTCTTGGATATCTGCCACACAGTTAATGACAACTTCCTTTAAAGATATTCCGCAAGTTCACAGCTGTACCAGTTTGTTTGTAAATATACTATTGTAAGCGATCGACGATGCGTCAAAGCTATGGTACTAGTCAGTTACAGTATTATTACAGTCGCGATGGGGGCGCTTCAGTCAGCTTATTGCTAGTTTTTATCGTGTTATCTCATGAGCACTCTCTGAAAGACTCTATGGTAAATGAAGAACTGTCTTGAAAACGTTCAGAGTGCAATGAGTTTTTCTTAGTCTTTATTCTCTTGTTTTGTGGTCGGCTTCCATAGTTAATTTTATTGTCAAATAGTCAATCGTCGTGAGAGAGAGGGGGAGAGAGAGAGAGAGAGAGGTACTTGGCTTTCGAACGTGGTTGGAGGCAGATGTATGTACTGGTTCTGAGGCCTAATTTTGGAACGGTGTTGCTATAATTTAGAACTGATAAAGGAAGACAATGTCCAGCCACGTGCGCTAGCTTTGCAGACAGTGAAACGATGTGTTTAGGTAACAATTTTAGTTTTCGTTTGTAAATTTTAGTGGCTGGGATTATTTGTTTGTTGCGGTACTGTTGTTTCATTATCTCGCAAATGCTTCAACTCGGGAAAGGAATACATCACTCTTTGCCCATTATCATTTTTAAGTACTAAATGTATGTTGTGTTTAGTGTTAATTCAATGAATGTTTGATGTTTGCCTAAAGTATTAATTTGAAGAGCGTTCGGTTTCGTGTTTACACAATAGTAACAGTGTTCAGTAATGTATTATTGTTCGTACCTTTTTTATTTCTCTGTTTGAAACTGAAACCTGAACCGCAATTATTTTTTTTAATTTTCGACATTATCGACATTAGGCCTCCACATGCTACTAAATTAAAAATCTTCTGAAAGAAAAGTATTTTGGACTCGCATTGCATTTCGCGAGATCTGACTATTAATTGCATGTCAAACTGGCGCAAGAACTTGAACTGCACACGGTAAGATTAATTATAATGAGCAGTCAGTGTCGTTTGCTTTACTTTAAATACAGAAGTTTCATATGCAGTACAAGTAATGTTTATATACAGCCAGTATTGAGAACGAGGTTACCTTACGTAGACAGATTAAAATCTCAAAGTTTCACTGTGATACAAAAGTAAAAAAAGAAAACTTTCTTTTGAAAAGTTACACGGACGGGAAGTTAGAAAGTTTATACTGAATATTAGTAACACCAACAAATTTTAACTTAAAAATGCTATAAAGTTACACCAGAGTAACAGCATAAGGCTTTTAGCATTTTAGCTGAAAAACATGCAGTTGAATTCTGAAACACATCATAATATAAATCTTTTAAGCTAAAGTATGTTAACAGTTTCCATCTATCAGACTGTATAATTTTTATAATCACGAGACTCCTGTTTTTCTCATGACGTCATACACACAAAACCGAGGTCATACACACAAAAGCGAGATCCACGAGAAAGACTGTCCGTGGCGCGTAAGTCACGAAGGTAGACCTTAGCACGCTCGCTCAACTCAGCAGACAAAACGCGTTTCCTAAGCTGTTAAATCACAACCAGCTGTGCGCGTACTACCGAGAATTGCATCTTCTACTGGAGTCAGCTATTATGAAGTCTTAGTGATTACTAGTCCTACAACAAAATTTAAAATCAACTCTCAACATAGATGGTATAACGACTTGTTTATAGCATTTAATGTCTTTTGCATATCAGTCCTCATTTCACACAAGACGTGGAGCCTTATGCAACTAATAATCATTTTCGCACGAGTTTCATTTTGTTTTACCGCTGTACTGCCGTAACAAATTATGTAGGCCTTCCTATTATTGTGGGACTAATAACAGTAAGACTCCATAATAGTGGATTCCAGTACCAACACACCCAGTTACGAGTTAACAGGCGTAGAAACACAGTTTTTTTCGAATTGAGAGAGCGAGCGATCTCGCCCTACCGCCGTGACGTACGCACCGCTGTCTGTATCTCACGTAGGTCTCGCACAAAACTTTTTCAAATCTACCTGACTTTTACTGTTTTATCGTTTAGTATTATCGTTTTACCTCAAAAAACATGCCTTGAATTTTGAAACACATCTGACACCTCTTTTTAAGGTAAACTATGTTGACAGTTTTTATAATTACGACATACCCAATTTTATCATGATCTCACTCGGTGCAAAAGTTTTTTAAATCCATTTGACTAAGCATAGAGTCACATCTTTTGCTAAAAATATCTATATGACTATCATGTTATGTATTAACATTGGACAGTTCCAGATACATTTACTAATGACTTAATACAAAGGCCTAAGGAGGTCGTGTGGACTTATTGAAGTTAATTAAGCAACTACAGAGGCTTTTCTTTAATTGAACAACATTTATGGAATCAGCATGACCCAAACATGGAGAATATATATATACTCCTGGAAATGGAAAAAAGAACACATTGACACCGGTGTGTCATACCCACCATACTTGCTCCGGACACTGCGAGAGGGCTGTACAAGCAATGATCACACGCACGGCACAGCGGACACACCAGGAACCGCGGTGTTGGCCGTCGAATGGCGCTAGCTGCGCAGCATTTGTGCACCGCCGCCGTCAGTGTCAGCCAGTTTGCCGTGGCATACGGAGCTCCATCGCAGTCTTTAACACTGGTAGCATGCCGCGACAGCGTGGACGTGAACCGTATGTGCAGTTGACGGACTTTGAGCGAGGGCGTATAGTGGGCATGCGGGAGGCCGGGTGGACGTACCGCCGAATTGCTCAACACGTGGGGCGTGAGGTCTCCACAGTACATCGATGTTGTCGCCAGTGGTCGGCGGAAGGTGCACGTGCCCGTCGACCTGGGACCGGACCGCAGCGACGCACGGATGCACGCCAAGACCGTAGGATCCTACGCAGTGCCGTAGGGGACCGCACCGCCACTTCCCAGCAAATTAGGGACACTGTTGCTCCTGGGGTATCGGCGAGGACCATTCGCAACCGTCTCCATGAAGCTGGGCTACGGTCCCGCACACCGTTAGGCCGCCTTCCGCTCACGCCCCAACATCGTGCAGCCCGCCTCCAGTGGTGTCGCGACAGGCGTGAATGGAGGGACGAATGGAGACGTGTCGTCTTCAGCGATGAGAGTCGCTTCTGCCTTGGTGCCAATGATGGTCGTATGCGTGTTTGGCGCCGTGCAGGTGAGCGCCACATTCAGGACTGCATACGACCGAGGCACACAGGGCCAACACCCGGCATCATGGTGTGGGGAGCGATCTCCTACACTGGCCGTACACCACTGGTGATCGTCGAGGGGACACTGAACAGTGCACGGTACATCCAAACCGTCATCGAACCCATCGTTTTACTATTCCTAGACCGGCAAGGGAACTTGCTGTTCCAACAGGACAATGCACGTCCGCATGTATCCCGTGCCACCCAACGTGCTCTAGAAGGTGTAAGTCAACTACCCTGGCCAGCAAGATCTCCGGACCTGTCCCCCATTGAGTATGTTTGGGACTGGATGAAGCGTCGTCTCACGCGGTCTGCACGTCCAGCACGAACGCTGGTCCATCTGAGGCGCCAGGTGGAAATGGCATGGCAAGCCGTTCCACAGGACTACATCCAGCACCTCTACGATCGTCTCCATGGGAGAATAGCAGCCTGCATTGCTGCGAAAGGTGGATATACACTGTACTAGTGCCGACATTGTGCATGCTCTGTTGCCTGTGTCTATGTGCCTGTGGTTCTGTCAGTGTGATCATGTGATGTATCTGACCCCAGGAATGTGTCAATAAAGTTTCCCCTTCCTGGGACAATGAATTCATGGTGTTCTTATTTCAATTTCCAGGAGTGTGTATATATATATATATATATATATATATATATATATATATATATATATATATATATGTGTGTGTGTGTGTGTGTGTGTGTGTGTGTGTGTGTGTGTGTGTGTGATCACGTGTCCTTTCAGACAGACGAACGTGCAAGAAGAGGGCGGACTTTGTCTACACCAGATTTGGAGCATTGCGTTCTACAGGATACTGAGACGAATCCGAGTACAAGCTCCAGGCAAGTGGCCCTCCAATATGTTGCAAGTCAAAGTAGATTATGTGTATCCTGCATGACAACCACTACTATAACTATCACCCGCAACGAGAGCAATGATTACCAGCAGCTGATTTCCCTCTACGGGAAGGATTCTGTCGATGGGTTTTGCACCAGACCATCACAATTGTGGGATTTCTGTCATCATTCCTCTTTGCTGACGAAGCAACCATTACAAGAACTAGCATCATCAATCTATATAATCGCCATCTATGGGCTACAGAGAATTATCGGCGAATGGCTGAGGGTCTGCCCACACATTCAGCATCAATGTGTGGGCAGAGATTATTGACGACCACGTACTTGGACCGGCTACTATTCCACAACGCATCGACAGAGGTACGTACCTGGACTTCCAGCCTAATAGGCTGCTGGGAAGCTTGAAAATGTATCTTTGGTAATACAACGGGTTATGTGGCTTCTGCATGACGGAGCACCACTCCACTTACGCATTAAAGTTGGCCGACACCTCAGAAACATCTTCCCCGGACGCTGGATAGAACGCGGAGACTCTGTAGCATGGTCTGCCAGATCAACGGCCGTAAGCCACGTGGATTTTTACCTGCAGGGGCATCTGAAAACGTCGTGTGTACTGAACCAGTTACTAATGTGCAGACACTTTAACAGCCTGTTCACGACGCCTGTGATACTATCCGGCAAGAGGCCGGAACGTGAAAAAGAGGACGGCAATCCGTGATGCGATGTGTGAACGCATGCACTGAACATCTGTTGTGACTTTGACGCGATGCATCTCTGTATTGTGTTATGGGGCGATTTTTTGACGTTGCACTCACACCTTATATTTCCAGATACATGTTAATTGGGCGTTTTTCTTTTCCATTTCCATTCAGGAATACATCACTGCAGTTTATCGGTTTTATTTATGTTCACTGATGAGCCAAAACAGTATGAGCACCAACTTAATAGCTTAATTGCCGTCTTTGAAACGAAATACACCACTGATTCTGCGTATTAGGGAGCCAACAGTTTGTCTGTAGGTTTGTGGAGGCATTAGATGTCTACGTACAGGTCATGTAATTCACTTATATAACGGACCACTGATTTGCGTAAGCAGTGATGGCGTCCGATAGCGACCGACATGGTTTCCATAGGATTGACATCAGGCTACTGAATATCCGGTGATGGAATGTTTATACATCCTGACGTCTGATGGTGGACATTGCTCGGTAAAAATACGCTGACAGAAAAAAAAATTGCAACACCAGACGACATTTGCACGTAAACGAAAGTTGACAGGCGGTTTTGGCAAGGTACAGGATTGGTAATCAGGGCACATAGGCTGCTGGAGTGGAATGCTGACCCTACTGGAGGGTACAAAAATTTATTTCCATCACATTAATTAAAACAGAGGGCTGGTAAAAAGACAATGATTAAGTAGCATTTGCAGACTGCGGTGATCTACACCGATCATTCAGTTGTATAAAAGGAATGAGAATAAATCGAAAAATTTTAAAAGCTTGCAGATCTGATCTCACTAGTTGTGAAATTAAGTCAATTATCAGGCCTTGTGAATATGAAGAATAACAATTTGTAAAAGCTATTAGGTTTCAAAAATACTCAAATAAAAAGATCTCATAAATACGTGAATTAACTATTATGGAGAACATTGAGCAATATGATGTTATGAAAGCCTGAAAGATCTACGCAGCAATCAGAACTTTCTCGACGTTTGGCTTTCACATCGGCCGCGCGTCTGAATTCCGTGCTTGAGAGCTCAAGTGACAACAACAGCCAGGAGAGCCTGTGCACACCAATAACGGCTTCTAGAACACACAAACCTGGTATTAATACGCAATTCACTAACATACTAAAACCAACAGCCAAGCACTGGGTACCACCAAATGCAGGAAAATATGTTAAATGTTATAGTGTGACAACCGCAGTTACTATTAAAGCAATAGTTCTTTACACAGTCTCCAATGACGTGAAATTTCACTTGATAAATTTATAAACTACAACTACTTCAAGGTGATAATTACCAGACAATTTGCTAAAACACATTAAATACCAAAGCACCGTTCGATGGAGCAAAACTGCCACTATTATAGTTGCCAACCAGGAAGAAGTTTGCAATTACAATTTAAATTATTGGCTGAAATTTTAAAAGGAGAATAAATAATGATTCATAAAATCGACCACTTAACAAATTAACAATAATAATAAAAAAAGAATCATCGTATATGGGCTCACCTGTAATTCAAGGTAAATATGAAGGAACCAGGGCACAGTGTAGTTACATGGATTTGCAATACCAAGTATCCCGGACATCCAAGTGGTTTAAGGAAAGACTAGCGAAAAAAAAGTGGCTACATGGAGAAACACATCCAAAAGTTCCACCACAAAATGGCTCACCATTTAAAGTTAGTCTAGGAGCTCGTTGTTAACATGCACGCCAGGGAAAAGTCCCATGCTCTGCTCAGGATTCGAGATTGATGCAACTCTTAAACAGAGCCTATGTTGCCCGGTGACTGCAACTGCACTCCAATTTCGCTCGCCGCCAGATTAAGACGCCAGAATGTCAACACCATGCATCCTCGCAGTACGCCAAGCACCGACTGACTACTCGCGATGATCCGTCAGCTGTCTTCCCTACGTCACTGGCACCGACTGGGACTCCGTCTATGCCTCCAACCGAGTCTCCATCACTGCCGTCGACCAAGAATCCCACTGCCGCCGACCGAGACACCATCACTGCCACGACAAAACCTCCGTCATTGCTGCCGACCGAGTCTCCATCACTGCTCCGAGCGAGTCTCCATGACTGCTGCAGATCCGAGTCTCTGTCACTGCCGCTGACTGAGTCACTGTCAATGCCGCCGACCGAGACTCTCACTGCCGCCAACCGAGACGCCATCACTGCCCCCAACAAAGCCTCTGTCATTGCAGTCAACTGAGTCTCCATCACTGCTCCAAGCGAGTCTCCATCACTGCTGCTGACCGAGTCTGTGTCACCGCTGCTGACTGAGTCACTCTGAGTCACTGTCACTGCCGCCGACCAAGACTCCCACTGCCGCTGACCGAGATGCCATCACTGCCCATGACAAACCGTGACAAATCCTATGTCACTGCTGCTGACCGAGTCTCCAGCACTGCCCCTGACAAATCGTGACAAATCCTATGTCACTGCTGCTGACCGAGTCTCCATCACTGCCCCCAACAAAGCCTCTGTCATTGTTGCCAACTGAGTCTCCATCACTGCTCCAAGCGAGTCTCTATCACTGCTGCTAACCGAGTCTCTGTCACCGCTGCTGACTGTGTCACTGTCACTGCCTCCAACTGAGACTCTCCATTCCCTCCGACTGAGACTCCGTCACTGCCTCCGAGCAAGTCCCCGTCACTACCGCCGACTGAGAATCCCACTGCCGCCAGCCAGGACCCCTCACTGCCTCCAACTGAGTCTCCATCAATGCCGCAGACCGAGACTCCCACTGCCGCCGACTGAGATGCCATCACTGCCCCCAACAAAGCCTCTGTCATTGCTGTCAACTCAGTCTCCATCACTGTGCGTGTCTCCATCAATGCTGTTGACCAAGTCTCTGTTACTGCTGCTGACTGAGTCACTGTCACTACCACTGACCGAGACTCCCACTGCCGCCGACCGAGATGCCATCACTGCCCCGACAAAGCCTCTCTCATTCATGTCAACTGAGTCATCATCACTGCTCTGAGCGAGTCCCCATCACTACTGCTGACTGAGTCTCTGTCACTGCCGTTGACTGTGATAGTGTCACTGCCGCCGACTGAGACTCACACTTCCGCCGACCGAGATGCCATCACTGCCCCTCACAAATCCTATGTCACTGCTGCCGACCGAGTCTCCTGCACTGCTCCGAGCAATTCTCCATCACTGCTGCTCACCAAGTCTCTGTCACTGCCGCTGACTGACTCACTGTCACTGCCACCGACTGAGTCTCCGTCACTGCCTCCAACCGAGTTTCCATCACTGCTGCCGACCGAGACTCCCAATGCCACCGATTGAGATGCCATCACTGCCCCCGACCAAGCCTCTGTCATTGCTGCCAAGTGAGTCTCAATCACTGCTCCAAGCGAGTGTCTATCACAGCTGCTAACCGAGTCTCTGTCACTGCCGCTGACTGTATCACTGTCACTGCCTCCGACTGAGACTCTCCATTCCCTCCGACTGAGACTCCGTCACTGCCTCCGAGCGAGTCCCCGTCACTACCGCCGACTGAGAATCCCACTGCCGCCAGCCAAGACCCCTCACTACCTCCAACTGAGTCTCCATCAATGCCGCAGACCGAGGCTCCCACTGCCGCCGACTGAGATGCCATCACTGCCCCCAACAAAGCCTCTGTCATTGCTGTCAACTCAGTCTCCATCACTGTGCGTGTCTCCATCAATGCTGCTGACCGAGTCTCTGTCACTGCTGCTGACTGAGTCACGGTCACTACCACTGACCGAGACTCCCACTGCCGCCGATCGAGATGCCATCACTGCCCCCGACAAAGCCTCTTTCATTGGTGCCAACTGAGTCACCATCACTGCTCGAAGCGTGTCTCCATCACTGCTGCTGACTGAGTCTCTGTCACTGCCGCTGACTGTGATAGTGTCACTGCCACCGACTGAGACTCACACTTCCGCCGACCGAGATGCCATCACTGCCCCTCACAAATCCTATGTCACTGCTGCCGACCGAGTCTCCTGCACTGCTCCGAGCAATTCTCCATCACTGCTGCTCACCAAGTCTCTGTCACTGCCGCTGACTGACTCACTGTCACTGCCACCGACTGAGTCTCCGTCACTGCCTCCAACCGAGTTTCCATCACTGCTGCCGACCGAGACTCCCAATGCCACCGATTGAGATGCCATCACTGCCCCCGACCAAGCCTCTGTCATTGCTGCCAAGTGAGTCTCCATCACTGCTCCAAGCGAGTGTCTATCACTGCTGCTAACCGATTCTCTGTCACCGCCGCTGACTGTGTCACTGTCACTGCCTCCGACTGAGACTCTCCATTCCCTCCGACTGAGACTCCGTCGCTGCCTCCGAGCGAGTCCCCGTCACTACCGCCGACTGAGAATCCCACTGCCGCCAGCCAAGACCCCTCACTACCTCCAACTGAGTCTCCATCAATGCCGCAGACCGAGACTCCCACTGCCGCCGACTGAGATGCCATCACTGCCCCCAACAAAGCCTCTGTCATTGCTGTCAACTCAGTCTCCATCACTGTGTGTGTCTCCATCAATGCTGCTGACCGAGTCTCTGTCACTGCTGCTGACTGAGTCACTGTCACTACCACTGACCGAGACTCCCACTGCCGCCGACCGAGATGCCATCACTGCCCCCGACAAAGCCTCTCTCATTGGTGCCAACTGAGTTACCATCACTGCTCGAAGCGAGTCTCCATCACTGCTGCTGACTGAGTCTCTGTCACTGCCGCTGACTGTGATAGTGTCACTACCGCCGATTGATACTCCCACTGCCGCCGGTCGAGACTCCTCACTGCCCCCGACTGAGTCTCTGTCACTGCTGCCGACCGAGTCTCCATCAATGCCGCCGACCGAGTGTGCGTCACTGCCGCCGACCACGTCCTCCTTCAAGATCCGCAACCGTCCTAAATAGAGGGCACTCACCAACCACGTCACCGCAAAGTGACTAAATTCGCCAGAGAAACTATCATGCGAAGAGCATCGCAGGAAGTCATGGCTTAGTGTTTCTACATTTTAAAGTTTCACACCAGTCCTGTAGGAGTGGCGCTAGTTGCACCGCTGTGAGGATGCAAATTAGGTTTGCCTTAAATACACTCTGTAACTGTCGTGAGCTTAGCTGCCTTTGGGAGGGGACGTCATTACATGATGAAGAACGCCTTTAAGGCTACGAAGATACCAATGTCAATATCCCACTGAGATAGAACGAGTTCCTGTAGTCGGTGTACGAAAAGCTGGATGTTTCCTCCGTGATATGCAGAAAGGCTTGGCTGGAATATAGCCACTGTACGCGCTTTCTGGCAGTGGTGGTCACGAGAAGGTACAGTTAAAATAAGACCGGACTCTGGACTACCACGTCGCATTACAGAGTACATCATGTTCGGCGTATAGTTCTGGCGCATCATACAGCAGCTGCAGCAAGAGTCATGACCAACAGTTGGCAGGACGCCCCGTAGCTTGCATTCCACTGACCCCAAACCACTGCCATTTGCGACTTAAGGGTGCCAATCGAACAGCTCATTGGAGCGCAGGAAGGAGCACAGTTGTGTTTTCTGATGATAAAAGCTGTTACTGCCTCTGTGCTGGTGATGGGAAAGAGTTGGTTAAATTTTGGCTAGGTGGTGGCCTGCAGACAACACTTCTGCATGCTAGACAAACTGGACCTACACCGGGAGTTACGGTCTCAGCTGCGATGTCGTATGTCAGCAGCAGTACTTATATGTCAATCTGACGATTCGACCTGTTGTTGCGCAATTCATGAACAGCACTCCAGGGGGTGTTTTCCAACAATATAACGCTCAACCACTTGCCACTGTTGTAACCCAACGTGCTCTAAAGAGTGTCGCCAAGTTGCTTTGGCTTGCTCGATCACTAGAACTGTCTCCAATTGAGCACATACGAGAAATCTTCGGACGATAACTGAAGAGTTATCCACGGACATCATTAACCGTCTCTGCATTGACCGACCAAGTGCAACAGGCATGGGATTCCACAATTTGCGGTGGCTTACCTAACACTTACATTAGCCTCTGAACTCGCTATGTTAATAGTTACATATGTTACATAGACAAGTGAGTTCCCGAAATTTTATTGCTCAACGTTAATTACTTTATGCTGTTGCGATTTCTTTTCGTCAGTGTACAGGTAACTAGGTGTTTGTTACCAGTAAAGCACTAAATTAAGCTGACAGATTCTGCACCTGCTACACATGCTCGACGTGACTGCTGTGACGTTCCTGTTGCGTGCTGGGTCCGGAGTGAGCTTCCTGTAATTGCCGGAAGCCGCGCAGCAGAGTGCCTGATTCGATCAGTCCGGCAGGCCGCTGACGCAGGCAATCACGCCAGCTTGTTCATAATGCAAGGCGCTGACACTCTTGATTAAGGCGGGGCAGCGGCCGCTGTGATCGGAGCGTAGCGTCGCGCCGTGTCGATGCGAGGACCGCTTGATCGTAGCGTCCATTAGCGCGCTGGTCGATGATTTCTCCAGGGGCAGTTTGTTGGTCGCACTTACGCAGCGTTGTCTGAGCTACCGAAATAGCGGCACGCAGCCAGCGACTCCTGCGTCGGTTGCACGCAGCACTCGGATCAAAAAGGTGCATTTCCCCCTCTCTCTGACATGAGGGCCTTAGAACTACGAAATGGAATGCACGGATACACAACAAAAATTTTAAAAGCGAACAAAACGCAGTAGGTATAATAAGAAAATGTCGGGACGATGTAAACATAAGAAAGAAGGCAAACTAGGTATGGAATTGAAGTCGCTTAATATGAAGACAAGAAAGAGCAAGGTACGAATGGGACTCGCGCACTGAGGGTTCCGTACAAACTTAATTGTGTATACATATAGCGTGTTTTCGTAAGAGCGTGCAAACATGTAACTGGACATAGAGAATGGTCGACTGAACTACACTCCTGGAAATGGAAAAAAGAACACATTGACACCGGTGTGTCAGACCCACCATACTTGCTCCGGACACTGCGAGAGGGCTGTACAAGCAATGATCACACGCACGGCACAGCGGACACACCAGGAACCGCGGTGTTGGCCGTCGAATGGCGCTAGCTGCGCAGCATTTGTGCACCGCCGCCGTCAGTGTCAGACAGTTTGCCGTGGCATACGGAGCTCCATCGCAGTCTTTAACACTGGTAGCATGCCGAGACAGCGTGGACGTGAACCGTATGTGCAGTTGACGGACTTTGAGCGAGGGCGTATAATGGGCATGCGGGAGGCCGGGTGGACGTACCGCCGAATTGCTCAACACGTGGGGCGTGAGGTCTCCACAGTACATCGATGTTGTCGCCAGTGGTCGGCGGAAGGTGCACGTGCCCGTCGACCTGGAACCGGACCGCAGCGACGCACGGATGCACGCCAAGACCGTAGGATCCTACGCAGTGCCGTAGGGGACCGCACCGCCACTTCCCAGCATATTAGGGACACTGTTGCTCCTGGGGTATCGGCGAGGACCATTCGCAACCGTCTCCATGAAGCTGGGCTACGGTCCCGCACACCGTTAGGCCGTCTTCCGCTCACGCCCCAACATCGTGCAGCCCGCCTCCAGTGGTGTCGCGACAGGCGTGAATGGAGGGACGAATGGAGACGTGTCGTCTTCAGCGATGAGAGTCGCTTCTGCCTTGGTGCCAATGATGGTCGTATGCGTGTTTGGCGCCGTGCAGGTGAGCGCCACAATCAGGACTGCATACGACCGAGGCACACAGGGCCAACACCCGGCATCATGGTGTGGGGAGCGATCTCCTACACTGGCCGTACACCACTGGTGATCGTCGAGGGGACACTGAATAGTGCACGGTACATCCAAACCGTCATCGAACCCATCGTTCTACCATTCCTAGACCGGCAAGGGAACTGCTGTTCCAACAGGACAATGCACGTCCGCATGTATCACGTGCCACCCAACGTGCTCTAGAAGGTGTAAGTCAACTACCCTGGCCAGCAAGATCTCCGGATCTGTCCCCCATTGAGCATGTTTGGGACTGGATGAAGCGTCGTCTCACGCGGTCTGCACGTCCAGCACGAACGCTGGTCCAACTGAGGCGCCAGGTGGAAATGGCATGGCAAGCCGTTCCACAGGACTACATCCAGCATCTCTACGATCGTCTCCATGGGAGAATAGCAGCCTGCATTGCTGCGAAAGGTGGATATACACTGTACTAGTGCCGACATTGTGCATGCTCTGTTGCCTGTGTCTATGTGCCTGTGGTTCTGTCAGTGTGATCATGTGATGTATCAGACCCCAGGAATGTGTCAATAAAGTTTCCCCTTCCTGGGACAATGAATTCACGGTGTTCTTATTTCAATTTCCAGGAGTGTATTATCAGCATCGACAGTGGGAAACTGTTGGATGTTGATGTGTTGACCATGTACTGTCAGGGTTGTAGGCAAGCAGGCAAGAGTACTGAAAAGCAAGCTAAGCATGAAATGAACTGTCAGAGAAAGTATGAAGGAACTAGTGGGGCGTGAGCGGAAGACGGCCTAACGGTGTGCGGGACCGTAGCCTAGCTTCATGGAGACGGTTGCGAATGGTCCTCGCCGAAACCCCAGGAGCAACAGTGTCCCTAATTTGCTGGGAAGTGGCGGTGCGGTCCCCTACGGCACTGCGTAGGATCCTACGGTCTTGGCGTGCATCCGTGCGTCGCTGCGGTCCGGTCCCAGGTCGACGGGCACGTGCACCTTCCGCCGACCACTGGCGACAACATCGATGTACTGTGGAGACCTCACGCCCCACGTGTTGAGCAATTCGGCGGTACGTCCACCCGGCCTCCCGCATGCCCACTATACGCCCTCGCTCAAAGTCCGTCAACTGCACATACGGTTCACGTCCACGCTGTCGCGGCATGCTACCAGTGTTAAAGACTGCGATGGAGCTCCGTATGCCACGGCAAACTGGCTGACACTGACGGCGGCGGTGCACAAATGCTGCGCAGCTAGCGCCATTCGACGGCCAACACCGCAGTTCCTGGTGTGTCCGCTGTGCCGTGCGTGTGATCATTGCTTGTACAGCCCTCTCGCAGTGTCCGGAGCAAGTATGGTGGGTCTGACACACCGGTGTCAATGTGTTCTTTTTTCCATTTCCAGGAGTGTAGATGCACATGAATAATAGGTTTACAGAGATCGCCTAAACTTTATTTTTTTTATTGGTCGTGTCCGCAACAAGTAACTTACTTGGTCTTTCTGCTGCCTGTGCTTGATTTGCTGCATTACATTATTTAACAAAACCATAAATAAACCTGTTATTCATGCTGAGTGCAATGCATGTTCTGTACGGTGGCTCCTGCTGTTGATGCGGCTGCTGCTACTTACTACAACTACATATAATTCAAGAGAAAGTGTTTTGTCAAATCTAAACTCGATAAATGAATACCCAAACAAGTATTCCTTTTTTCAAAAACTATATTCTGAGAGCGAATCTTTCTCATTCAATTAACAAAACGCTAGAAACTCTTTGAACAATCGCATCGTATGTAAATCTGCCTCCAGTGGCATTAAAGCAATATTACAAATTAATCAAACTCTTCAGACAGACTGAAATACTTCTCAATTAAATACATAGTGAAACAATTCCGCCGGCCGAAGTGGCCGTGCGGTTAAAGGCGCTGCAGTCTGGAACCGCTAGACCGCTACGGTCGCAGGTTCGAATCCTGCCTCGGGCATGGATGTTTGTGATGTCCTTAGGTTAGTTAGGTTTAACTAGTTCTAAGTTCTAGGGGACTAATGACCTCAGCAGTTGAGTCCCATAGTGCTCAGAGCCATTTGAACCATTTTCTATTCCCCTAACAATGGTTTCCCTGAAGAAGTCAACTCCTATCATTATCAATATTACCGTCTGCTGCTATGCACATACACAAACCCTTTTCTTTAAATTAATAAGCGCGCTGCAAATTATAAAAAATATCAACTCAATACCAAATCCTGTGTCGCTGCTGGCGGACACGGCAGTACGGCAGCTCGGCGACGACCCCTCGCCCAACACACGTGCGCCCCACAGAAGGTGGGCTCCTACACTGGCATCCAAACTGCCACTAAATTAATCCGTGCGCTGCGAAGAGCGACAACAATATCTTAGATTCCAGAGCTAGTGTACGCACGCTGTAGCCAACTTTTAAACCCTAAGAGAGTATTGACAACTCTCAAAGTAAATTAATAACTGTCGAAATTGTTTCCTTTACTTGCACTGTGAAACGCTGCTTCTCGCCAAATTTCGTGATTGTAGGTCAACGGGAAGCACCCAAGCACCATATAAATTTTGATGAAAGTTTTCGAGTATCAAAACATGTAACATAAATAACCTTACATATTGTCTAGATCGATTTAGCTTACAATTGTTACACCACGAAGGGACCTTAGACATTAGTATGTGACATAAATTTGAACTTGATAGGCGAAAATGTTACAGAGAAACAGGTACTTAACAGACGAACAGACATACAGACAAATAGATAAAAATTAAAAAAAACTTATTCGTGTTATATAATAAAAATTAAAAATTTTCAGTTTTTTCCATTAATTTGATCATGAAAACTTGCTTTTTTGTCAAATTTCATCATTCTAGGTCACCGAGCAGCACCATATAGCTTTCGATGAGTAGTTTTCGAGTATAGAAATATGTGACATACGCGAATGTATATTTTTATTGAATAGAGCTGGAAGCTCAAAACTTCTGCACCCGCCAAGATTACGTATAGCCTAATATTTGACATAAATTTGAACGTGATTCGCCCTCTAGTTTCTGAGAAAGAAGGGTTCTTAACAGTCGGACATAGACAGACAGACAGACAGACAACAAAACAATCCTATAAGGGCTCCGTTTTTACAGATTGAAGCACGGAATTACAGACGTATGGATTTAAGTGTGAGTTACGATCAAACTGCGTACAGTTCCCCTCATGTTTATTTATTACTAATTAACTGATTCGACGTACATTGTCCTGTTCTAATTTCAATCAATTTGTTTGTACCCGTTTTGTGACTTTATGACAAGCTATTGCAAATGTGTAAACAAAACAACAATGAGAAAAAAAAGTATTTTTGAGCTATCATAACATATGTGGACGATTTTGGTCGTTGATATTCAATTTGACCAGGAGTGCATTCGGAAGTACCTAATGGGAAATTTTGCAAGCGAGATAAATTCTCGCATATTTGCTGCACCAGATGACATAATTTGATAATTTGGAAGAAACTGTTGTAATTGTGGATTAGTGTTAGGAAATATGTGTAATCTGTTCCTTTTCCAGAAACCAATGAGCACAATGGCTCTGGTGAAGGTACCAGTATCGCCAGTTAGACTTTGCCACTTGTGCAACATAATCCAGCGTTTCCCCTATAATGTGGGCACACAACGCCCATCAGTCTAGCATTCTTACCCGTAATCAGCTTTTGCAACATTTGTTTGTCTTTTTCCATGGCTGTTCAGATTCATTCTCGTGTGATTGGTTTCTACTGATTGAAGATGTTTTATTGGCGCGTATCATCTTCGTTTGCATTTTGTCCTTTTTGTGTGCATGCTTACGATGTTTGTGATAATCTAATCCGTTCAATTTCACTTCTCTCTTCGCGTTGTTCTGCCGTTCGATTAAATATTCGTTTCGTTTGTAGTATTTGGATTTATGCGACATAAATTGGTCCGTGTTATTGGCGGCATTTTTGTGCGATTAAACCGTCTCAATTCAACTAGTGTCAATTGCTACACAATTAGAGATGCGAATAATCACAATTATTGGAATCACTTCGTCGATTTTTCAAAACCCAGTTTCTCTTAGGTGAACTTGTAAATTTGTTTGAGATAAACCGACGACACCTGACTTATTTGATGAAACTATTGCGATGAACTTACAACGTAAGTACAATAAAATTGAAAATAAATAACTTAATCAACTTTTCGTCGCTATGTAACCGATTGGCTTGATTCACAATTTGACAGTCAGCTGTCAAACGACGTATCGGCGCGTCGTAGCAAAATAAATTGGAACTGAAATCGAAATTAGAAACCTACATTTACCTGACAGGTCGTGAATGAAACAACACAAAAATAAACTTATTCTGGAATCCGTACTTCCAGATTTTTCTCTAGATGTTTCAGATTTTTTCCGATTGAAAATATTCAAATAGGTTACATAACGAAATGGGTCACATAACGAAAAAAAAGTAAGAATCAACCAAATGTGTCGTTCCTATGGTCAGTTGTGCTTGAGAGTGCGTACAAAAATGATTTTTTCAGTTTGTCCGAATTTTCCGACCACAATTTGGAACTGCCTCAATTTTTTTCCATATAATATTTCCAGGAACACAATGAACAGAAAAAAGAATTACGCAAATCATCAGTCATAATCTTAAGTTCATATAAAAATCCCATAGACAAAATTTCTGTCAGGATCTCCAGAATTTCCCAGTTTGTCGGGCAACTTTCACAATTTTTCTTTCTCTAAAAACCTTATTTAGATTGCTATGAACATTAAAATTTTAATCAAATTCGTCCAGCCGTTTTCTGTTGATGCGCTTAGCAACGAACAGCTTTGCATGTGTATCTATACAGACTAGTTATCGGATTATAGGCCATCATCAGTTAACAACTGGCTACTGTCCAGGAAAACACTGTAACATGACTGATACAGATTGCTTCTCGATACTGTATCAGTTCAGTTTCTTTCAAGTACAAACGGGGTAGTAATGAGCGTTGGGAAGGGGTTGAAATGTTCTCACGTGACATTGCGGATTCCGGGACATCTACTGAGGAGTTGCAGAAAGGAGGTTCTGCTCAGTTCGGGTGGCAGTTCTCGGGTGGCTCACAGAGCTACCTCCGCGCATTCTGAAGTTGCGGTTTCCGAGAGTTAATCCCTGACGCGTGGCCGCAACGGTACCTCAGAGCCCAAGTGCCCACTTGAGATGTAGCTAGTATCATTTCAGCATGGACGTCAACAAGAATTCTCCCTTTTCGTTCCCATGAAACGTGAGAAATTTAGCACCTAGTCAACAGTACTGTCTGTTCAGCTAGCGCTGCCTATTACCTCCCGGTCTACACAATGCGTATGTTTCGCCAACTAGTACATATTCGGTACCCATCTTAGAAAGTATCTATGCGTACTTGTAGGCCATATCAGCAAAACTTTTGCAGCGTTCTCCGCTTTCTTCATGCTTCAAGTTGCATCTCTGTTCGTCACATTGATTACAAACTTGCTGCCATCCAGCAAAAAGAGTCTAGGCTGAATACAGAGAAGTTCGCATTATTGGCATTCGTTCCTGGGGAGTTATCCCACGCCGACTATCATTCGTTTCCTGGGAATTTTGCACAACATCCCAAGATGATTATTGTATTGTATTGTATAGCTCGCACGTTCACTTCAGAGCTGAAGCAGTTAGTACTGTAGATTACTTTCAAGGCTAGTTCACAAACGCTACAGACTAAACAAAATATTCGTGCCCCTTCTACTCTTTCCCTCTAGCACAATGCTTCAGCTTTCTCGTCTGATCTGTATACACTGATGAGCCAAAACTTTATGACCACCTGCTTAGCAACTTCTTTGTCCGTCTTTGGACGAGATACATCACTGATTCTGCGTATCTGGGATCAGACCGTTTGTTGGTAGGTTTGTGGAGGTATGTGGCATTAGAGGTCTACGCAAAAACGGGACGCTGATTTGCGTACGCGCTGATGGCACCCGATAGCGATCCAGATGTGTTCCATAGGATTTACATCAGCTGAATTTGGTCGCTGAGATGTCAACATGACTTCACTATAATTCTCCTCACTGTAACACGATTCCGGCACCGTGACACGGACAATTACACTGCTGATAAATGACATCGTCGTCGCGAAAGACATCAAGCATGAAGGGATGTAGGCGGTCCGCAGCTGTCAGCGTGTCTTAGATTACTACCGCAGGTCCGGTGCAAACGCAGGAGTTTATCTCCCATAGTATAACATTGCTCCCACCAGCCTGCCTCCGTGACGCGCTGCACATTTCGAGTCGACTTCACCTCGACGACTACATTTGTGGAAATGGCCGTCGATCTAGTGTAGCAAAACTATGATTCACCCGAAGAATCAACGCGCTTCCACTGATCGACGGTCGAATCCCGATGGCCCCGTGTACATTCAAATCGTAATTGATATGTCGTTGTGTCAACAAGTGAAGACGTGGAATGGGGTGGGGGGGGGGGGGGTCTGCTGCGGAGCTCCATGTTCAACAATGTGTAATGAACAGTGTACTCCGAAACACTTTTACATGCACCAACCTTCGGCATAAATGGCCCGAATCACCATCTGTCCTACTTTACCAAGCAGACAACCCTCCGAACACCATGTTCTGTGAAGATTCGTGAACGTCCAATTATTTAGCGCCTAGTGGTAGTTTCACTGTCTTTCTACCTCTATCCGCAGATGCTCACGACAGTAGCACGTGAACAGTCGACCAGCTTCTCCGCTTACAAAATACTCTTTCACAGGCTCTGCGTAATAAAAAGCTGCCCTTCGTCAAAGACCCTTTTCTCAATGTATTTCCCCAATTGTAGCCCATACCTTCGCTAAGGTGACCTCGTCCCTGCCTACTCTGCTTACGTACCTTTGTTACCGCGTCACGTGCTCGCAACGCCACCAGGCGGCATCCAACGTCATGATGGGCAGTGGTTGTAATGTTTTGGCTTATCAGTGTATGAAACCGTGAAATTTAGGGAAAGCAGGAAAGGTGTGGACGGGGCCTAATCAATTATCCTTGGTTGCACAGAAAACACCTACACTTTAAAAAAAAAAACTCTCAACACTGATTTTAAAAAGATTTTACTACACTGGCGGCTGAAAGCCTTATTAGACGAATTGCATGTTATTGTCGGCTGAGGGCCACAAGCAATGATACACACAATCAAAGGCGGAAGGCCAAATTAAGAAGGTTCCAAATTATTGGTCGGCTGAAGGCCAAAAGCAATTTAAAAAATACAGAACGGCTGAAGGCCTGAATTACAAATAAGGTGAACAATTACACTTTAAAAATAATTAAACCCTGTCTAATAATCTTGATAACTTGTAACAAGCTATAGTGATAGCTGAAGGCCTCACTAAAACAGGACTGAAAATTATTTGTCGGCTGAAGGCCACAAGCAATACTAGAAACAATTAATGGCTGAAAGCCTGATTAAGAAATGATTCAGAATTATTGGGGCCACAAGTAATTTTCAGAATACGCAATGGCTGAAGGCGTGAATTACAAGTAAGGAAGGCAGTTGCACGTTAAAATACTAAACACTTTTAAAACAATCTTAACGAACTGTAAGAAGCTATAGTGACGGCCGCAGGCCTTATTATGAGAAAATTGAAAGTAATTTGTCGGCTGAAGGCCACAAGCAGTGTTACAAACAATTAACAGCTGAAGGCCGGAATTACAAGTGGGAAGGCAATAACATGATAAAACATTAGGGTAAATTTTAAACAATTATGACAACTTGCCGGAGTGATCCACAGATAGTGCTCCCTGGATCGACCTGAGGAATGTGACTACAGCTGTGTAAGCGGCGAGACAGGCAGCCAAGAGTTGTAGTTACGTAACAGGATGGCAACTCACACTAGGCGTAGCTTAAGTGCCGACCGACCGACTACCCAATCCGTCTGCTTCCGCCATCTTGACGGACTCCACTTGTTGCGCTTGGTCTCACCGACCGTGGTAGCAGCAACACGCAACCTACAGCGAGATCTCAAACAGTGGAGGTTTCAGTTCTGGACATGGTTCACTCAACTTCAAACGTCCTGGGTTCAGTTATTAGCTGCAGTCCCTCAGTCCGACAGCGCCTGCACGCAGCCAGCGGTCCCGGCCTGCCCTGGCAATGCGGACCTTCTCGCTGCTCCGTCTGAAGCCGAACTGAAGTCCGTTCGCGACTCTCACCAAATCTAGTACGCAGACAGCATTAAAATAACTGCTCATTCAAAACCACAAAATACACACGAATGTGGGACAACAATTCCGCCAATAACTCACAATGCTAAAACCAGTCACTGTGAAACAACACGGACGAATTATAGGTTGGCGCAAAGACAGAAAAGCCAGAAGCGGAAGACCAACTGCATCTCGTCCGCTGCGACGACCGACCGAACGACCAACCAACGGTAGTCCCCACTCAAGTCAGGCACGGGAAAGATCCCAGTGTAAATCGTCGACTGACAACTACTTGCCATGAGGTCACTTCGACGAGCGGACACACACACACACACACACACACACACACACACACAAGTGGAAGTTGCACTACTCGAAAATCATGGTCCATTTAACTAATACTTTCTGAATCCTGTCTTTGACGTGGTCTTGCACTCTCGCGACGACATCCTCCCGTCGGACAGTGCATGTGTGTCGCCAGCGGTTGGCTTAGTACTGGCTCTCCGGACCTCTCTGCTGCTACGTCCCAGCTCCACACACGATGACCCCAAAAATACTGGAGGCAGCTCCACAGATGGTACCACAGTACACGCTATCGATAAGCGCTGCTGCTGCTACCCACGGACGGACAAGGCGAACAAACATAGTGGCGCCAGTGAACACATTAAGAAAACGAGACGCCGCTATCGCTATTAAAAGATGCTAAGCTATGAACGGTATCAACGCAAGCCGCACACGGCTCAGTGTATATGGATTTTTTGTTCATTTAGGAGCAACAGTAGTTGTCTGTGTCAGTGTGCATATTCCGTAGTACACGTACGTTCCTTTTACAGGAACATATGTTACAATGTGATTTATTAAATTCACTACTTTTTATCCATTCAATTGTACCACGTGATAGAAGGAACTCACTGGCTGTAACATATTTGACACATAGCAAGAAAGATGAGCACTCGATACATCAAATCCTTCATAAAGTTATGACGAAAGATTGTGTGTAATTATTAATATCTTTAGTGATTTAGCTGCTTTGGCTCTTACGGATGGTGTCAAGATGATTACAATTCTTCCGACTGTTTTACCACGTCTTTGTATAAAATATAAAATAAATATTCTAGAAACCAGACATTTTTCCGTATTACAATGGTCTTTATCAGGGCTAGACTGGTTATACTGGCACGCACACAAGAAAGAAAATACGCATACCGCAAGCCAAACGCTGATAGGCAAACTGGTGACAATCATTGACAAGCCGGATAGCTCAGGAATAGCCTCTTTCCTACCCTCTATCTCTCGACATGGCTAACCTATTACATTCTAGGACTAATGAAGTTCCATAAACATAAGTACTGAGACGAACAGTTTACAATAAACAGCGAATCCTTTCCCCCAGTATAACCAGTCTTATCGTAAGGAAGGCCTTTGTAATATGGACGAAACGTTGACATTACGGTTATGTATTTTAAGGTATTTTGTACGTGGGCGTTCAGAAAGTAATGCAACGCGTTTTTCCTCAGTCACTTTTATTTGAAAAAACGAGGAATTTTTTGTGGGACATCGTGGAATATTCCTGTTTCAGGTCCTCTAGTTTCGTGAACGTCCGATAGGCAGTGCCGCTATACGTAACCCTCAAACTGCCTTCCAAGCAGAGAGCTGTCAAGAAATTCCTTTCGGTGGAAAACCAGAGCCTCGCAGATATTCATAGGCGCTTGCAGAATGTCTGCGGAGATCTGGTAGAAAGGAAAAGCGCAGTTACCCGACGGTCGTGGCAACTAGGTCGCCCAAACCTGTCCGATCGCCGACGTCCCGGCCGCCCGCATACAGCCATGCTACCCTCAGGAAATTGAAGAAACGACTTCAGTGTGTTCGTAGCAAGAAAAACGCAAACGAAGTTCTTCTCCTTCATGACAACGCAAGACCTCACACAAGTTGTCGTTCCATGGAGGAGCTCACAAAACTTGATTTCAGTGTTTTTCAAAAAATGGTTCAAATGGCTCTGAGCACTATGCGACTTAACTTCTCAGGTCATTAGTCGCCTAGAACTTAGAACTAATTAAACCTAACTAACCTAAGGACATCACACACATCCATGCCCGAGGCAGGATTCGAACCTGCGACCGTAGCGGTCACGCGGTTCCAGACTGAAGCGCCTTTTACCGCACGGCCACACCGGCCGGCTCAGTGTTTTTCCACATCCATCCTACAAGCCTTCCTGCTTCCAACTATTCAGCCCAATGAACGATGCAATCCGCGGGAAGTAGTATGTGGACGTTTGGGAGGTTATTAAAGTAGCAAGAGGTTGACTTCGATGTACGGTAGTGCCACGTAGGCATACAAGCCTTCCCAGGAAGGTGGACCAAGGCTGTTACATTGAACGCAGCTTATGTTGAGAAATAAGGTTTTGTACCCAAAAGAATAATTTGGCATGTTGGAATCCTGAATAAAAGCAACCCGATTTCAGACAAAAATGTGTTGCGACACTTACTGAACACCTCTCGTATTTTACGCAATGACGTAGCACAACACTCATAAGATTTTTAATCAAAATATCTCTTGTGGTTTCTTTCAACGTCTTGTCATTGTGGACGCAAATCAGTTGTTAGCAGATGACCGACTGTAAGGTAGGCAGTAGCAAACAACTATTACTGAACAGAAACGTAGTTACCTATCTGTTTAAAAAGTCTAATAGAACTGACTAGGGAGCGTGGTATACAAGTTATGGTCAAGAATCTTGAATAACAGGATAACCTAGCATAGGCACTTCCCTGACGTCGAAGTGTAGTAACAATATTAAGTCTAGAAAATTTGCTTCCAGCGTTTTGCAATAGACGGCAGTAGCGGCCAGTGAGGTTCAGCTAGTTGGTCATAGGTGTAATACAAGAACTTTAGGCATCTGTAAACATAATGCTATAGAAATATTAGTCGATTTATGATTGCATCACAAGGCTATTCAATCTGCGGCTGTGGCTCTTAAAATACTGGGTAAGACCAATGGTGGGGGAACTATTAGTGGAAGGACGTGCAGAGAATGTTTTCAACGCCTTAGGAACCGTGATTTTGATGTCGAAGACCGGCATGGCGGTGGAAGGCAGAACGTTTTCGTAGCTACAGAAAAGGACGAAGACAGTCACAGGTCATCATTATCGAAAGCAATTGATGCGTTCGAGCCCAGCACTGAAACAAAAACGGCCACCATGCAGCTATAGACCCGTAAGGGTAATTTTGCAGCAGGTCAGTGCTCGACCCCATTTCGCAAAACCCGCCAAAATATATATGGAAACGTTGAAATGAGAAGTTCTATCCCTCCCGCCGTTTTCTCCATACGTTTCTCTCTCTGACTACCACCTTTTTCAATCAGTGGCATACAGTCTGGCTAATCAGTACTTCCGATCATACGAACAAGTGCCAAATTGAATCGATTTAAGGATCCCCACAAAAGTCACTCAGTTCTTCCGCCACGGGATTCGTATGCTATCCGAAAGATAGGAGAATATAGTGGTCAGCGATGGACAATACTACGAATAATAATTTGTTTGTAAGTTTTTCACAATTAAGCCCCGAACTTCGAGAAAAAACGGTGGAAGCAAAGTTGTAGACCAAGAATTTTACAGCGAAGCTTCCGATACCAGAAAAGCGCATTTAACTTCGAAGCACATATTCCTTTCACAGATCTTGAAAACGCTTCCAGTCCAGCTGATAGAAATATGGTGAATAATAATAGTGGGTACCCGTAGACCTGAACATGGTAATGAAAAGCGGACAGCGATAAACAGAAATAGTAATAAATACAGAAGAAAAAAAGGACAGATGACAAAAAAGCCAATCAAGGAGGTAGGATGTTCCCCTTCACATACTCTTTTTAATTTTTATATTGACAATGTCCTTAAAATAGGAAACGATATAATCTCCACGAAATAAATTGGATGATCACATCTAGGAAGTGAAGATGACATGTAATCGGCAACCTATCGGTTAAACAAAATACACTGACGGAAAAGAAATTACACCAAGAAGCACTTGTGTGACATAAGCGAAAGTTGGCAAGTGAGTTCCTACATTTGATTCATGATGGCTCTTCAAGCTTCGCGCCAGTTGCATAAGAGTGGCGGTAGTAAAGCCACTAAGAGGTTGCAAATCTGGTTTACTTTTGATAGTCGTGAGCGTTGGTTACCTTTGACATTGGACGTGGTGAGTTAATGTTAGTAATGAATACCTTTAAGGCCGGCAGGCATGGCGGAGCTGTTCTAGGCGCTACAGTCTGGAACCACGCGACCGCTACGGTCACAGGTTCGAATCCTGCTTCTGGCATGGATGTGTGTGATGCCCTTAGGTTAGTTAGGTTTAAGTAGTTCTAAGTTCTAGGGGACTGATGACCTCAGAAATTAAGTCCCATAGTGCTCAGAGTCATTTGAACCAATACCTTTAAGGCGAACAGACGCCATTGTCAAAAACTTACTGACAAGGGGAGGCCGCCAATTGTGAAATTCAGATTCGATTCATACTGTGCATAATAAAAGCTCATGGCCAGAGGTGTAATGTGGCAAAGCACCAAGATGCACTTCTCAGCCGTTGTCGAGAAAATTGAGATAAAAGAAACCGTTGCGGTGAAATACTCTCTACGCTTATCAGTTTTCTGCAGCGTCGTGGCGCAGCGGTAAGCGCTCGGGTTCGTAATCAGAAGGTCGCCGGATCGAATTTCGCACCATGCAACTTTTTTTATTATTTGTTTTTTGTAATTCAAATGTACACATATATATAATTCACGGCAATCAGTTGCAACGATTATGCATATAATAAGTTGTTGAAAGTCTTTTGTCGTGGAAAAATAAAACTTTGAAATAAAACACACTATCACAAATAATATTCAAGTGGATACAATTTATTGATAAGTTCGGTATACACTCGCACATAATTAACAATTAGTGACCAGAAGTAGCTGGAGTATAGTACGAACCAGAGTGATAGTTATCATAGAAACATGGAAAGCAGAAAACAGCACGGCATCGAGCACATCTGATAAACGATGCGTTTTTACAAGAACAATTATTTTTTAAATTATCTGTTGGGAAACACACCTGATTGACATTCTGAAAAATTGTTCCATCGTTCGTCAGGTTTGATGCATACCACGCGTATCGTATCATATCGGCAAAAATCGGAGAAGACAATTGGTGGTGGACGGTGGATTGGATTTATTTCAAGTATATATATATATATATATATATATATATATGTGTGTGTGTGTGTGTGTGTGTGTGTGTGTGTGTACATTTGAATGACAAAAAAACAAATAATAAACAAAAGTTGCATGGCGCGAGATTCGATCCGGCGACCTTCGTATTACGAACCCGAGCACTTACCCCTGCGCCACGACGCTGTAGAAAACTAATAAGCGTAGAGAGTATTTCACTGCAACGGTTTCTTTTAACTCGATTTTCTCGACAACGGCTGAGAAATGCATTTTGATGCTTTGCCACATTACACCTCTGGCCATGAGCTTTAATTATGCACAGTATGAATCGAATCTGAATTTCACAATTGGCGGCCTCCCCTTGTGAGTTTCAACTAAGTAGTGTAATAGGGCTACGAGAAGCTAAGCGTCCCTTCTGTGATACTGCAGAAAGACTTGGCACCAATGTAGCGGCTGTACATGATTGCTGCCAGCGCTGGTCACGAGATTGTACGGAGGCAAGAAGACCGTGCTGCAGACAGCCAAGTGGAGCTATCATCGCGTCCGGCGTTAAGGTTCAAGCGCAATCTGAGTAGCAGCTGGCACGGCGGTTAGACAACGAACATTAAAAAACTAGCTACCTCAAGCAAAGCTCGGAGCCAGACGCCTTGTAGCGTGTATTCCGGTGACCCCAAACCACGGCCATCGGCTACTTCAGTGGTGTCGAGCGTGAGCTCGTTGGAGGAGGACAGGGTAGAGGTCTGATACTAAAATGTAGACTTTCACGGCCGGAAATATCATGTCCATTATAATTATCCGGGCTGTTATGCCGTGGTCGGTTGATGAATTCTGTGTCGATTCCCAACGTTACGTCTCCGACTGCGGGAGACATCTTCAAGGGGGTCCGTAGCTCAATGGAAGGTCCAACACACCGACTGGCTCGCTACTGACGTTGGGAATCGACACAGAATTCATCAACCGACCACGGCATAACAGCCCGGATAATTATAATGGACAGGGTAGAGGTCTGTTGTGTTTTCTGATGAAAGCTGGTTCTGCCTCGATGCCTGTGAGAAGGAGGCCAGATGAGGACCCGCAGCTAACCTGCCTGCGTGCTAGACACACTGGACCTAAACCTAGGGTTACGGTCTGGGGTGCGATTTCGTGTGACTGCAGAAGAGCCTCGTGGTTATCCCAAGCACCCTGACTGCAAATCTGTATATAGTCGGCTAATCTGCTGACTCCACATGTATTGCTGGCATTCATGAAAACCATTCCAGGGGGTGTTCCCCGACTGGATAACTCTACATCTACATTTCTACATTTATACTCCGCAAGCCACCCAACGGTGTGTGGCGGAGGGCACTTTACGTGCCACTGTCATTACCTCCCTTTCCTGTTCCAGTCGCGTATGGTTCGCGGGAAGAACGACTGTCTGAAAGCCTCTGTGCGCGCTCTAATCTCTCTAATTTTACATTCGTGATCTCCTCGGGAGGTATAAGTAGGGGGAAGCAATATATTCGATACCTCATCCAGAAACACACCCTCTCGAAACCTGGCGAGCAAGCTACACCGCGATGCAGAGCGCCTCTCTTGCAGAGTCTGCCACTTGAGTATGTTAAACATCTCCGTAACGCTATCACGGTTACCAAATAACCCTGTGACGAAACGCGCCGCTCTTCTTTGGATCTTCTCTATCTCCTCTGTCAACCCGATCTGGTACGGATCCCACACTGATGAGCAATACTCAAGTATAGGTCGAACGAGTGTTTTGTAAACCACCTCCTTTGTTGATGGACTACAGGACTCTCCCAATGAATCTCAACCTGGTACCCGCCTTACCAACAATTAATTTTATATGATCATTCCACTTCAAATCGTTCCGCACGCATACTCCCAGATATTTTACAGAAGTAACTGCTACCAGTGTTTGTTCCGCTATCATATAATCATACAATAAGGGATCCTTCTTTCTATGTATTCGCAATACATTACATTTGTCTATGTTAAGGGTCAGTTGCGACTCCCTGCACCAAGTGCCTATCCGCTGCAGATCTTCCTGCATTTCGCTACAATTTTCTAATGCTGCAACTTCTCTGTATACTACAGCATCATCCGCGAAAAGCCGCATGGAACTTCCGACACTATCTACTAGGTCATTTATATATATTGTGAAATCAGGATGGCCGGAGACGGGATTGAACCGTCGTCCTCCCGAATGCGGGTCCAGTGTGCTAACCACTGCGCCACCTCTCTCCCACATACCGCTGTTGTATCTCAACATGCTCTACAGAGTGTCGACATGATGCATTAGCCTGCCTGATCACCATATCTATATTCAATCGAGACCGTGGTACACATTTGTGCGACAACTCCAGCGTCATCCATAACCCGCATTAACCGTCGCTGTCTTGACCAGCCAAGAGCAAAACGCATGGAACTCCATTCCACACACTAACATCCGGTACCTGCACAACACAATACACTCACGTTTGCATGATTCCTTTCAACCTTCTCGCTCTTACACATGTTACTAATGTACCAGCTTTTCACATTTACCATGGCTCATCTCCCGCTTACGTTAACCTGTGATATTTCAATGTTAATCACTCAAAAATGTTACGTATACAACATACACTCCTGGAAATTGAAATAAGAACACCGTGAATTCATTGTCCCAGGAAGGGGAAACTTTATTGACACATTCCTGGGGTCAGATACATCACATGATCACACTGACAGAACCACAGGCACATAGACACAGGCAACAGAGCATACACAATGTCGGCACTAGTACAGTGTATATCCAACTTTCGCAGCAATGCAGGCTGCTATTCTCCCATGGAGACGATCGTAGAACTGTGGAACGGCTTGCCATGCCATTTGCACCTGGCGCCTCAGTTGGACCAGCGTTCGTGCTGGACGTGCAGACCGCGTGAGACGACGCTTCATCCAGTCCCAAACATGCTCAATGGGGAACAGATCCGGAGATCTTGCTGGCCAGGGTAGTTGACTTACACCTTCTAGAGCACGTTTGGTGGCACGGGATACATGCGGACGTGCATTGTCCTGTTGGAACAGCAAGTTCCCTTGCTGGTCTAGGAATGGTAGAACGATGGGTTCGATGACGGTTTGGATGTACCGTGCACTATTCAGTGTCCCCTCGACGATCACCAGTGGTGTACGGCCAGTGTAGGAGATCGCTCCCCACACCATGATGCCGGGTGTTGACCCTGTGTGCCTCGGTCGTATGCAGTCCTGATTGTGGCGCTCACCTGCACGGCGCCAAACACGCATACGACCATCATTGGCACCAAGGCAGAAGCGACTCTCATCGCTGAAGACGACACGTCTCCATTCGTCCCTCCATTCACGCCTGTCGCGACACCACTGGAGGCGGGCTGCACGATGTTGGGGCGTGAGCGGAAGACGGCCTAACGGTGTGTGGGACCGTAGTCCACCTTCATGGAGACGGTTGCGAATGGTCCTCGCCGATACCCCAGGAGCAACAGTGTCCCTAATTTGCTGGGAAGTGGCGGTGCGGTCCCCTACGGCACTGCGTAGGATCCTACGGTCTTGGCGTGCATCCGTGCGTCGCTGCGGTCCGGTCCCAGGTCGACGGGCACGTGCACCTTCCGCCGACCACTGGCGACAACATCGATGTACTGTGGAGACCTCACGCCCCACGTGTTGAGCAATTCGGCGGTACGTCCACCCGGCCTCCCGCATGCCCACTATACGCCCTCGCTCAAAGTCCGTCAACTGCACATACGGTTCACGTCCACGCTGTCGCGGCATGCTACCAGTGTTAAAGACTGCGATGGAGCTCCGTATGCCACGGCAAACTGGCTGACACTGACGGCGGCGGTGCACAAATGCTGTGCAGCTAGCGCCATTCGACGGCCAACACCGCGGTTCCTGGTGTGTCCGCTGTGCCGTGCGTGTGATCATTGCTTGTACAGCCCTCTCGCAGTGTCCGGAGCAAGTATGGTGAGTCTGACGCACCGGTGTCAATGTGTTCTTTTTTCCATTTCCAGGAGTGTATTTTCGAAATGACATTACTCCACGTTAACAATTTTTGGAACTTACGTCTGTGTACAGCATGCAGTTTAGTAAACAAGAAACAGGGGTGTAAGTCAACTAAGGAAATGACGGACAGAAACTTTGTGAAGCTGGTACAGGAAGATGCCTATTCGCTGCATGGAAGGTGACGATAAAGTATCAAAGTAGGAAAATGTTTCTAGAATAGGTTCGACCACATACAGCAAATTATAAATATTAAGGGCGAATATTTTAAACAGCAATAAAAGAATTTCTCAAAAAAAATTTGTGAAAATTCAAGTGTTGGTCCCCTTGGCTGGATCCACCCCGTAACTGGTGGGCTTTGTACTACGTAAGATCACATTTCCATTTCTTATTTGCCTTTCTGTTCTGTCACCTACTGCTCTGAACTATAGTGTGTCTAAAGAGAGAAACAACTACAGAATTTTTTCAGAGCCTGATTCTGGGGCACAGAAAGCTGCTCCAGGAACCGATAGGAGCAGACATCATCCAATTATTTCACCAACATCTCAGCGACACGTTCGCCGAATCGCTCTGCGGGGCACCCACTCTGTCGTCTCCGGAGCACCCCCCTCTCACTCTGCCCGCTGCCTAATGACAATCTCGCCATAAAGGGATTAGCGATAAAGCAATTGATCAGAGCGAAGTTGGCTCGCGTCCTTGGCCAAGATGGCGGCCGCCCGCGTACCGCGAAACGGGCTGGAGGGCAATTTCCGCCCTCTAGCAGCCTCCCTCCCTCTCCACCCTGCCTCTCCTCACTCTCTCTCTCTCTCTCTCTCTCTCTCTCTCTCTCTCTCTCTCTCTCGGACGTGCGCGTGTACGTGCGTGCATCTTCCGGCCAACCGACTCGGCGCGCAGCCGCGATGTCAGGCCGTCTCTCTTGGCCCTCACCTTATTTCCGGTTTGAATGCTACGTCAACTCGACCCGCCCACCGAGGCCGAACGAAATTTACTCGCGCGCGTAACGCACCGCTGTTCACGGTGCACGCTTCGGCAGTGTGTGTGTGTGTGTGTGTGTGTGTGTGTGTGTGTGTGTGGGTGGGTGTGTGAGTGGCGCCTCACCCTGAGTGACGCAGTGCACGAATTCGGCGCTGGCACGAGACGCCAGGAAAAAAAAAACCCATTGAACCAGACAAGAAATTAACAGGAAATGTAACGCGGCGCCACTGATGTGCTCCCCTATGCGTGCGCTGGCACCTCTACTCCTGAAGGCTGTAAGTCTCGTTCTAAAGCCAATACTGCGAAAGAAACATAAAGGCCAGAGGAAACTTTTTTTGGTGACACGCAGTTGCGGAAGGAGAGACTCGAGGTATTTGGAGTATGACGCTATCGCAGAACGTTAATGATATAAAGGGACTGATAAACCACGAAATGATGCACTGGAAAAAATGTAGTGCTCATTACACGAAACTAGGTGGATCAAGATCTCACCTTTCTGGTTTGCGACATAATAATAATCGGAAACGTCAGCAAAAATTACAAACTCCGAATTAGATATCTATCTGTAGTCTATAATTCGATGGGAACTTTACAAAACATTTATTTACTTAAAACCGAAGAAGCCGTAAGCACTACATATCAGGACTGAGAATAATTTATGAACACTGTCAAAGTATGTAGATAATTGCGGTACATACACTATGTGATCAAAAGTATCCGGCCACCTGGCTGAAAATGACTTACAATTTCGTGGCACCCTACATCGGCAATGGTGGAGTTCAATATGGCTTTGGCCCACCATTTGCCTTGATGACACCTTCCACTCTCGCAGGCATCGTTCAACCAGGTTCTGAAAGGATTCTTGGGAAATGGCAACCCCTTCTTCACTGAGTGCTGCACTGAGGAGAGGTATCCATGACGGTGGGTGAGGCATGGCACGAAGTCGGCGTTCCAAAACATCCCAAACGTGTTCTATAGGATTCAGGTCAGGACTCTGTGCAGGTCAGTACATTACAGGGATGTTATTTCGTGTAACCACTCCTCCACAAGCCGTGCATTAAGAACAGGCGCTCGATCGTGCTGGAAGATGCAATCGCAATCCCCGAATCGCTCTTAAACAGTGTGAAGCAAGAAGGTACATCAATGTAGCCCTGTGCTGTGAAAGTGACAAGCAAAACAACACGGGGTGCAAGCCCCCTCCAAAGAAAACACGACCACACCATAACATGACCGCCTCAGAATTTTACTGTTGGCAGTACACACTCTCGCAGATAACGTTCACAGGGCATTTGCCACACCCACGCCCTGCCATTGGATCGCCCCGTTAAGAACCGTGATTTGTCACGCCACACAACGTTTTCCCATTGTTCGATCGTCCAATGTTTGTGCTCCTTACACCAAGCGAGGCGTCGTTTGTCATTTATCGGCGTGATGTGTGGCTTATGAGCAGCCGCTCGAACATGATATCCAAGTTTATCACCTCCCGCATAACTTTCATAGTACTTGCTGTGGACACAGATGCAGTTTGTAATTCCTGTGTGATGGTCTGGACAGATGACTGCCTATTATACATTACGAACCTCTTCAACTGTCCGGGGTCTCTGTCAGTCAACAGACGAGGTCGGCCTGTACGCTTTTGTGCTTTACGTGTACCTTCAAGTTTCCACTTCATTATCACCTAGGAAACAATGGACCTGGGGATGTTTAGGAGTTTGGAAATCTAGCGTACAGACGTGACACCCAGTCCGTGAGTTCTGCAGAGCGCCTCATTCTGCTCTCTCACGATGTCTAATGACTAATCTGGTCGCTGATATGGAGTACCTGGTAGTAGGTGGCAGCACAATGCACCTAATAATGAAAACGCATGTTTTTGGGGGTGTCCGGATATTTTTGATCACATAGTTTATTTGGTCTGCTGAGGTAAGGAATGAGGAGGTTCTGCGCAGAATCGGAGAGGAAAGGAGCATATGGAACATACCGACAAGCAGAAGGTACAGGATGATACGACGTCTTTCATGACATGTGGGAGTGACTTCCATAGTACTAGAGGGTGCTGCAGAGGCCAAAATCTCTGGAGGAATACAGAGATTGGAACACAAACAGAAAATGCGATGGAGGAAAGTGGGGCACAAACTCGACATTTACAATGGTTGCCTGTTACTTTAGTTACGTCACTGTGTTACGTGTACATATATTAATACGTTGACTTATCAAGAGGAGAGTCTCAGAATGATTACACTTACCTCCATAAAGAACGGCAAACATTATTTTGTTAATGAAAATACTTATTTTTTTTCAATGGGTGTATAATATTCGCTTAAACTGTGAATCGGCTGAATGTGATATATCGAATACCACTTAAATTTGTGCATTATATTTGTTTTCATCTCGGCCATTCTGGTTTGGCATTTTAGCGCTCCCTGTCGGTATTGTTTCCCAGTGACATGTTACACCTACATTCGTTACTTCTGCTACGTTCTAGTACCAGTGCACTACTCAAATTGAATCTGATTCGACGACGTTCCTATCCTGCCCTAGGGTATGTATTTATCAGTGGCTCTCTCAGTAAGTGACGAGAATATTTGTGACATCCTTTGATTGTGATTACTAGGCGTACTGGATTGGTCACAATGTCGGACTCAGACACAGCTTGTTACACAATACGGATAATTTAACCAAAATTTGCTACGTTTTCTGCAAAGCATCTTTTTTCTGTTTAGTTCCAAACGCATTATTTGTGTAGAACTTCTAGATATTTCTAAATTTCCTCTTCCAAAATGACTCCATTTTCTGTTAAACGACGATTATTTTAATCACTCAGAGAGTAGCAGAACCGTATCCACACCCACCGGCAGTTTTGTTCTATGTCAAATAAAACCTGACCTCACTAAAGAATACCAGGATGGGCCCTTGGAAAAGTCAAGAACTAGTCATTCCCGCACTCTTACTCATCTTGACTAGAGCGCAATCGGACAAAAACTTCTCTTCAAAAGTTCGTTGATTATGATGCGTTATGAAGCAATATCTAAAATGCAGCCCCACGTGGCAAAAAACATTATCCCTTTCAGCATCAAATGAGTTTCAACAATAGATGAATAAACATGTGAAATTTCGTGTGCTACTCTCCAGACTCTACGGACAGAAGTTTTGTTCTAGCATTACTAATATACTATATGCACTTTCAACACGTCGGTATGTACTATGTCAGCAGTGTACATTGTCGCAATGTAGTACTCGCCATGTGACCGATATAAGAGTTTGATGACGAATGAAATTAATAATACTTAAGCACGAAGGCAATGAATGTAAAATGAAAGAAGAAGCGCATCACGTAAAGTGAGATCTGCATCCTGATGATAAATACTCACAGAAATAAATGAACTGAAGCAGAACGAAAGACCGAAAAGGCTTGACACAAATAGAGTAAAAGGAAGAGGCAAATTGTTACATTTCCTTAGGTAATTGAACTTAAATAGATCTAATAACTTGTGTACTATGGAGATAATATATTACACAGCGCCGTATGATGATACTGAAAATTTACTTAATTTAAGACTTTCTACTTCGATTATAGCACTAGCAATGTCTTACTCCTATGGTTGTAGAATCTTACGAGTTACTTTATTTTTGTAGACGTTCAACAAAAGAGGAAAATATAAAAATGCAGCAAATCACTCAAACAATAAAGAATGGAGACGTCTAAACATGTGATTAACCGGAAGTGTAAAAAAACAAAGAGGGAATGACTAACGAGAATGGCAGGATTGTTCAAACAGTCATAGGTAAAGACAGTTAGCGCCAATAATAAAATCAAAGGGAAAATTAGTGAAAACTATGAACATCGCATAGGTCTGCATTTACATCGACTATCCTGCATTTCACACATAAGTACATGTAAAAGGATTCATAGAAAGACTTTCAGACCATTTCTAAACACTTCCACTCTCGAGTAGCAGTTGCTAAAAATGGACATCTATAACATTCCATGATTTATCTTACTTCATTACGATGGTTGTTTGTACCCATATAAGCGGGAGTCCACAATATGTTTTCGTGTTCGGAGAAGAAAGCTGATGACGGAAATTTGGTGAAAAGATCTCGGCGGAGCGGAAGATGCCTTTATTTTAATTACTGCCACTCCGATCTGTGCATCACATCCATGACACACTCTCCACTATTTCGTGATAATGAAGAACTGTCTGAACTTCTTCGAACTTTTCTGGTGTCCTCCATCAGCTATATCTGCTAAGGATCTCACACCGCGCAGAAATATTCCGGGAGAGGACGGACAAGCGTATTGCAAGCAGTCTCTTTAGTAGATTCATTGCATCTTCTATTCTGCCAATAACACTCAGTTTTAAGTTTTTCGATTGTCCGCCCACAACACTTTTTACTTGAGGGTTTCAATTTACGTTCTTCGTAATCGTAATCGCTAGGCATTTAGTCGGATAAAAATTAAACTGTTTTTGTTCTTATGTAGAGAGCATCACACTTTTCTTATTGACATTCCACTGCCACTTTTCGCTCCATGCAGATATTTTGTGTAAATCATTTTATAAGTCGTATTGATTTCTCAACGAACCTACTAGACGGTAACCTGCATCATCATCTACAAACAGTCCAAAAAGGCTGCTCAGATTGTGCTCTATATAGTTTATACAGATCAAAAACATCAAAGAGCTATAACATTAGCTTTGGGATCCCTAGATAACACTTCGCTTTTACTCAATAACTGTCCTTCAATTACGACGGTCTGTGACGTTCCTGACAGAAAATTATCACTCCTGCCTTTCAAATACGCACGCTGTTTAACTGGAAGGTGTCTGTCAGGAACGATGTGGCAGGCCTTCTAGAAATCTACAACTATGGAATAAATTTGGTTTCCCACTGTCGATAGCACTGATTATTTCCATTGAACAAAGAGCCTGTCGTGTTTCACAAGAACGATATTTTCTAAATACGTGTTGTCTATGTGAAAACAGATCGTTTTATTTGAGGTATTTCATTATGTTTGACCACGGTATATGTTTCAAAGTCGATAGGAAAGATATGTGTCTATAATTAAGTGTCCTATTTCCTTCTTCATTTATTGCGGCAAGCCTGTATTAAGCAAAGAGGGAAATCTGATAGATGGAAAGAATATACGGGCTATACAATGGAAACTAACTCGACGACAGTATTGCAGAAAGTGCAAAAATCGACAGTCCATTACTGTGTTAAGACTGACCGATGTCGTTGACCTTATTAGAAAAGTTCTGCCAGACAGTATGTTCACCGTTTAATAGACTGTCAAATGCTACAATTGGGGAGTGATGAAAGTTTTCTAAGACACTTTTTGCATACGTAAATATACATTGGGCCTTATTTTGCAGTAACACTACGTATCCAATCCATTATAATGTCCTTGACCGCTATACTATTCCCATATTGCTCCATAAGGTACTGCACGCATTTGATCACCGTAATGATTGGTGTAGTCATTAGATAGCATGGATTTTGGTCAATTTACCGTTTTGAAATTTCAGTGTTTGCTAGATGACGTGGTAGTAAGAACTTCATTGTGAAATGTAGTTATCTACTGCTTAATTTAATCTAACGTTGAATACATGACGTTGCGTTAGTTAGTTACTACATAATCTGAATAGGATGATTGTGGAAACTCTCCATCTCTAAGAAATAAAAAACGGATACAATTAAGATTTTCCTGATATTTTATGTTGATCGAAAACCAATCAAGACAGCGAATTTCTACCTTACACCATAACGATCATAAGGTAACTCATACTCCCATGGCTGTGAATCGGATCAGTCAGGTGTAAACCTCTATATAGGCAAAGTGTGGGCGATACTTTGGGCTCATATTGATGCTGTAATACGCTGGATGCGATCATCTATTTATCTGTTTCTACTAAATAACAGCGTTACGCGTTGCTATGGAAGAGCTCCGGCTTCAGAATGAACTTCTCGAATCTTCTGAGAAGTAAATTTAAGCCTTTCCAGTTGCGGAAGTGAGCTCATATACGTTTTTTGTTGTCTTAAGTACTTCAAATCGATCACCTCGAATCCTCAACAACAACAGCAGAAAAAATTAACAAACATGAAGTCAGAAAATAGAGTTTATTAAACAAAAAAATCAAATGTACAGGACAAATACCGGAAATCTGGAGCACTTTTTGTTGACGTATAAAGGAAACAAGCTAAAACAGACCGATTTCTGGTACAGGAAATATGCCTTTGAGGATATCACAAGAGGTCTATATCAACACAGCATAAGTGGAAATGTCATCACACTAAACATTTTTCTCCTGCACCTATCTTTCTGCAGTACTTAGTGACAAAGAGGCAGTGTATTAAATGCTTTGCTTGTAGAAATATAGTTTTCCTTTTGTGAAAGAATTTTCGTTGGAGTATGGGACAAAATATAAATAACTCAGGGACAATAATATGAACAGTATCCTCCATAAACATATTACATCCAAGCGTGAGTCATTCACAAAATCCTTGGATGAAAAAGATCACTGTATCTATATTATGAACTTTCTGCAAAATTATAAGCATAATAATATTATTGACATACATATTGCACTACTGTTTGCTTAGTCTAGAACGATAATATCTGTACAATACTAACTATTAAACAAATCGACGGCACTATTCTCATTAAAGTTGCATGACTTTTATTGTTTTCCTGTCTTCTCTCATTTCTTTGTTTGCTCTGGCTAAAGTATTCCACTATGAGAGCTACACGTACAAGCAGAGAGAAGTGTCCAGATAGCCAAGACTAACAGATCTTTATTATGTCATAGGAGGAAAACAGTAACGTGAGAAACGGAAAGAGTTTTCTAGTGGAAGCAACTGGAAGATCGAGCTGATCTGCAGAAGGAAAGTCATTAATACGATACAGTTTTTGAAGGTGTAACTTAAGCACTCTCTCTGTCACGTTCAAGAAACACTGCCGTAGGCACTGTCAGTATATGCTGCGCTAATGATGTCCAAGGTTCTGAAGTCTTACGCTGAATTCCGAGAAAAATACTGTCGGAACTTAAGAGGTCTAACGTCAATGACGACCGGGACTCGCACTGCGTGGCGAGCTGGTGGCGGTGTCTTGTAAGTGCCGCCCGACGGACGTATACAGGAAAGTTGCCTGGTGTCATGCACTCGTGTACGCAAGGTAGTGCCGGCTGGATCAGGTGGATGTGGCGCCCCCAAATATTGCAGCGGTTGCCGCAGGCAACAAACAGCTGTGCAGGCTTGCACGTATCTGACAGTGCGGCAACCCGCGGTGCTTAGTTGTGTGGCGTGTGGTTGTAAGGTCAGGCATCAGACGTATGTTACATTCCTCTTCTCTTCGGAGGATATGGCGCAACCATTCCACAGCGAGGTGGTGTCTGCAACGGAGAATACAACCGAAAGTACGACACTTCTCTTCCCCACGAAGGATATCGCGAAGCCATCTCGCTTTGTAGGCGTTTGGTGCGGCAGAGACGACAGCTGGCGAGTCTTCAACACTTTAACATTAGCTACGAAACGAATTGAAACTTCAGATGTGTTGGCTTACTTCTCTGTTCCAACCATCTGCAGACGAATAAATACCACTGATGCGTCAAGAAGTTAAGCTCCCATCATTACACGCCAATTTCGATAAGGAATCTCTTGAAGTTAAGAGACTACGACTCCTTAGTATATGGTACAGGCTACTTGATAGAAATTATAAAATGTTAAGAAGATTTAAGTTAGTGCGAAACAATTATACTTGCTGCGTCTCTCACTCCTCTAATATTTCCCTCCATTCTGGCCTCAAAACGTGCAGCCTAAAACATTGCATTGTGTCATTATTCCAGTAAAAGCTTCCCATATGGCCAGAAGTGTCACGTGATGTCAATCAGCCAGTCATCAAATGCGTATGGTCACAGGTGGAGGGGAAATGGATGGCCGCACGTTCCCAGTACAGAGTTTTCGTCAGCAGAGGTCACAGAACCACAAGGCAATTTCGCGTTATTCATATAGCCACAGTACTGTCAGTGATAAGAATTATTTGAATGCTAACAAAAGGACGTAGTATCAATCTGACGTATAACATCGGAAGCTTGGGGCTTAAGTCTTCGGTCCGAGTGGCCTCGTCGATATGAAATTGTTCGTTCATAGTGTGCACGTTTGTGGCATGCTGATTACGAATACCGCTGCCTTCAGATAACTAAGCAATGTGACATAACGGTTGCCGAATGTCTCTCGAGGGTAACTTTCACCTAATGAGGTACATGTGCTGTCGCTCCATCGTGCATGAAAACAGTGGTGATAACTCATTTGCATTCTTGCAAAGATGGAATCACGTGTTGTACGGAGATGTCCTTGGTTATGTGCAGATGTCACTGTACACGTAAAAGACCCGCGAGGTGTGATCTTCTCGAAGAGAAACGGGTCGAGAGTGAAGGTGCTCGTGAAAACACACCACACAGTCACATACGATGAGCGCAGTGGGTGTTCCTGCACAACACGGTACGTTCACGGAGCCATGCAAAGTGAAATGTGCCTCGCCCGTTCAGAGAATATTTCCTAGGCACACGTTATCTATTGTCATATGTACCGAGAAAACAAAGGGCAAAGTCGAGGCGCTGTAGCCTAACCTGTGGCTTCACTTGGTGCACAGTCCGAAACTTATAGGGACACCTGTGTAAAATGCGCCGCAAAATCCTTTTAACTGTTGACAGGGGGATAGACATTTCCCGTGAGACAGTCCGAGCACTGGCTGCAGAATTTGAGGCATGTACTGCACTGTCGGCTGCAGTTACAGCAACTCCATCAACATCTGCCATGGAAATGGGCTGTCTCCCTCTTTCTGCAGCACCACCTACTTCTCTACATCTACATCTACATCTACATCCATACTCTGCAAGCCACCTGACGGTGTGTGGAGGAGGGTACCTTGAGTACCTCTATCGGTTCTCCCTTCTATTCCAGTCTCGTATTGTTCGTGGAAAGAAAGATTGTCGGTATGCCTGTGTGTGGGCTCTAATCTCTTTGATTTTATCCTCGTGGTCTCTTCGTGAGATATACGTAGGAGGGAGCAATATACTGCTTGACTCCTCGGTGAAGGTATGTTCTCGAAACTTCAACAAAAGCCCGTACCGAGGTACTGAGCGTCTCTCCTGCAGAGTCTTCCACTGGAGTTTATCTATCATCTCCGTAACGCTTTCGCGATTACTAAATGATCCTGTAACGAAGCGCGCTGCTCTCCGTTGGATCTTCTGTATCTCTTCTATCAACCCTATCGGGTACGGATCCCAGACTGCTGAGCAGTATTCAAGCAGTGGGCGAACAAGCGTACTGTAACCTACTTCCTTTGTTTTCGGCTTGCATTTCCTTAGGATTCTTCCAGTGAATCTCTGGCATCTGCTTTACCGACGATCAACTTTATATGATCATACCATTTTAAATCACTCCTAATGCGTACTCCCAGATAATTTATGGAATTAACTGCTTCCAGTTGCTGACCTGCTATATTGTAGCTAAATGATAAGGGATCTTTCTCTCTATGTATTCGCAGCTCATTACACTTGTCTACATTGAGATTCAATTGCCATTCCCTGCACCATGCGTCAATTCGCTGCAGAACCTACTGCATTTCAGTACAATTTTCCATTGTTACAACCTCTCGATATACCACAGCATCATCCGCAAAAAGCCTCAGTGAACTTCCGATGTCATCCACAAGGTCATTTATGTATATTGTGAATAGCAACGGTCCTACGACACTCCCCTTCAGGTCTTTCTTCAGATTTCTTGATCATATTCTTTACCCCAATTACCGACAATATCTGTTTCCGTCGACAGTGCAGCGCTGCTATTATTGGCAATCTGATAGAACAACTTTACCACCAAAGCTCGTTCTTTCTTCTCCATAACCATAGCGTTTGTGTGGAAAAATTCAACCCTCTTAAACCTTTAACAAACAGTCACTTTACAAAATAAATCAACACGACTCACCTAGCGACTTACAGCATACTGACGTCAAAAAGGAAACATTTCACTTTCTGACTGCATAGAGTGCCACATTTTAACCTAGCGGCAGAAAGTGGAACTATTATTTTTTCAGCATACTCCATGATTGCACCGATTAAAGAACATACCTAAGATGTTTCAGCGTCCTGCGATGTGTACACTCTACACAGCAGCACACAGAACACAGTTTAATTATAACCGCCCGTCTTTAGTACGCTACCACGACCTGTGCTTGAGTACTGCTCGAATGTTTGGGATCCGTACCAGATCGGATTAAAGAAGGACATCCAAGCAATTCAGAGGTAGGTTGTCAGAATTGTTACTGTTAGGTTTGAACAATAGGCAAGTGTTTCAGAGATGCTTCAAGAACTCAAATGGTAATCCCTGGAGGGAGGTGACGTTGTTTCCGAGGAACACTATTGAGAAAATTTAGACAATTAGCTTTTGAAGCTGACTGCAGAACGATTGTGTTGCCTCCAACGTACTTTGCTCGTAAAAAAGATACGATAAATTAGACTCGTACGGAGGCATATAGACAGTCGTCTTTCCCTCGTCATACTGGCGATTGAAACAAGAGGGGAAGTGACTGGTAGGGGTGCGGGGTACCCTCCGCCACGTGCCATTAGTTGGATTGCAGAGTGTCCATGTAGACGTATGTGCATAAAACTTAACCAACCTATAGATCTCACTTTACAAAACAAGTTACTTAAATGAGTCTGTATCTCTGAGAAATGTTGTTCGTTTTCTTTTCACATATCTTTTATAACTAATGCCACTAGAACATGATTACTTTTAATATTTAATTTACGTTATGCTAAATGAAACTTAACTGTACACCAAATTAAGAACCATAATTATATTGCAAAAGCATTTTCAGTTCTTCAGAACCAATTTATTATGCTGTAATTGCAAAATACGAACAAATCTGGTTATGTGACAAACCTTGAAATTTTATATTGAATTTTATGACTATATCAATTAACTTTTATTACAAATTTTATTCGAGGATTTTTTAAGGATAAAAAGATATCTTTTTTGTTCGATAGCATACCGACTGTAGGACTGGTGCTATTATAAAATATTACCTTTCTAGAAAATACTGGAAAACAAAGAGAAGTTATATTGTTCTACAAAATTTCGGTATATCTGCCGGATGTCTGTAACCCGCTGGTACGATATTTCGGATTCAAATGGTTCAAATGGCACTATGGGACTTAAAATCTGAGGTCATCAGTCCCCTAGAACTTAGAACTACTTAAACCTAACTAACTTAAAGACATCACACACACCCATGCCCGAGGCAGGATTCGAACCTGCGACCGCAGCGGTCGGGTGGCTCCAGACTGAAGCGCCTAGAACCGCTCCGCCACTCCGGCCTGCTGACTGCATTCACCTGAAGATAGCCAGAAGACTCTGCGCCGAAATATCGTACCAGCAAGTTACAGACATACGGTAGTTCTCCCTAAATTTTATAGGTTAATCTGTACGCCTGGTGAGTTTTAATTTCGATGTGATACACTGTGCTGAATGAACCCAAAATAACTCAGCTTCATTTCAGCCGTAGCCAGTCTGGAATCAGGAAGTCTGAGATTCGCATCTTTCTCAGTAAGTATTTGAACAACAATCATAGTACATCTTTTGTACCGAAAAGTGGCACAAAAATCTCTCTTACTGTGCTCAGACTGTGTGTTGCTCTTTCAGGAACCAAGCTTCTTGTAATCAAAATGTGTGATTATGAATGATCGAATTAATAATGTCAAAGTTAAAATTCAACCTTGAGCTTCACTTTTGTATAACTAAAAATCCAGATGATCCTTATTGGTATCAAGAATTACTTGAAACCATCCCTTAGACGGTGACGTCAAATGAAGATAAGTATTGTAACATCTTCTTTTAGGGAAGTAAATGTTAATTTGAATAATAGTGTTACTCACTACAAACGGATGCATTAAGGCCAGATTCGCATTCAAATGAGCAAAATATAGGCAACGTTTGGAAAATCTTTTTAGACAATGAGAAGGCAAAGGATCTGTTTGGAGATTATGATTGATCGTACTTAGAACTTTATTTCAGATTTTCAATAAAAACAAATTGGCGTCCGTAATTATGGTTTGATCAAGGGCCCAGGAGTCTGAAGTATGCAGACTACGTGCAGTGTAGTCCCTCATTAGTTATCTGCAATAAAAAATGGACAACATCAGTCGATACTAAATTACATTTATAGTATTTTGCTACAATTTTTAGAACACAATGTATTTCTGAAACTGAATTGGTCTTTAGCAATCTGTATTTTCACAACTATTATTTGAGGTAGGGACAACAGCCGAGTAAACGGTTGTGATTAATTATACCTAACAACAACCGAGTAAGAACATGATTTCATTTCTAAAACAGTAAAAAAAAGAAGTTGATAAGGATAAATCCATGGTCTACACTCTGCAGTGGAGTGTGCACTGTTTTGAAATTTAATGGCAGATTGTGTGTGAGACCGAGACTTGAAGGCAGTACCTTTCATTTCAGAAGTAATTCTGTTACTTACTCAGCTATCCAATCACGACTCACAACCCTCGCTCTTAGTTTGGCAGGCAGAGAGAGATACACCTCACTCAAAATAACTTGGCCCATTCGCAGAAAGGCATTCTCGTTCCCAGGGGTGGGCGACCCAAAGGGGCTGCCGCCTTAGTGTGTTGTCACCTGCTGAGCTGTGCTTTTCTTTCGATGCAAGCAGTCATCTCAGTAATTTGGGTGTTGATTTTCTTATCCGGTACTGAAATCAGATACCATCGTATTCTATCATTATTAATGATACTGGCATACTCGGTCGGAACGATAGATTTACATACTCGTAGGATGCCCCGGCCAATGGCAATTTGGAAAAATAAAGTTTTAGCCCGCGTAATTATAAATCAGAAAAATAACTATGGTGCTGACATTCGATCCACTCTGCAGCCGTGCTCTTCACGGTGACTAATTTATTCGACGTTCTGCTTGCGAGTAAGATGCTGAGCTGCACCACATCTCCACGGTGGTAGCTTGCAACGGAACCCGCACCACCGCAGCTGTCACCTCCCCTGTCACGTCGTCTGCTCAATAAGTGCCAAGATACAGGAAGGTTATACTTAAGCTTTCGCTACTTGAGAGGGCCTCCGCGAAAAGCAATTCATCGTAAGACAACGAAGCTTTGTGGAAACATTTTTAAGGACATTCGGAAGGGAAATGACGAATAAACCACGGAAAGAAACATACTTTAATTTCCAGCTGAGAGAGTAGTATTGGTTATCTGCTTATCTTGTTTACATTCCAGGTTACAAATGTAGCTTTGTGTGACTACCATCTGCATCCACGACAGCCTGGAATTGCTCTAGAGATACCATTTCACAGTGGTTCGCAGAACTTTTCGAACGGTGGACGACGGAAGGTTCTGCTGTTCGTATTTCTTGAAGATCGCTTATTGCGTCCAGAATTCTCGGACATGGCAACAGCAACGTCTTAAATTCTTTGGCGCAGTTGCCGTCGGCTTCTCCCAGGAAGAATTCCTAAACCACAAGTCATTTCGAAATTCCGAATCATGTTATTCAATCCTAGAGTGGAAAGAGGACCTCTCCGGATTCCTTTAATGCGTGGATTGTGGCGAAGCAACAGCAGTATTGCTGTTGTTTCGATAAAACAGGTTTACCAGTAAAACCCTGCTCACCTAAACCTGGCACATGCTGGCTGTCGGCAACTCTAATTCGCAGCGCCATATCAATTAGGCACCTAACGGCACAAAATCCTGCAACTCAGAGTCGGAACATCATTTTATGAAAGTGGGGACCCTTAGTTTTCCATCTGCGCTGGCGAAAGTTTATTAGAACTACCCTGAATTTTACGACCGCTCTACTGCGAGGACAACTAGCTAGTCGAACTTGTATAGCTCAGTTCGTAAGAACACTGCCCACAAAAGACAAAGTTCTGGTTTCGAATCCAGACAGTAACCGGTGTAATTGAACGGCGGTCATAAAACAAGGGCGTTATTCCGTTAAAACTGAGTACGTATATATGTTTCTGATCTATGTTACGAGACGATGTGGAAACTTTTTGCTTTAACGGCAAAACGCCCTTTTTTTGTGACAATCGCTCAGTTACGGTGGCCAAGAATGATGTACAGTTGTTTATAACTGTGTGAAGTGGCAACGGTGACAACACTAATCGAGAAGATTATACACTAATAACGATTAAAATTGCTACATCACGAAAATGACGTGCTACGGACGCGAAATTTAACCGACAGGAAGAAGATGCTGTAATGTGCAAATGATTAGCTTTTCAGAGCATTCACACAAGGCTGGCGCCGGTGTCGACACCTACAACGTGCTGACGTGAGGAAAGTTTCCAACCGATTTCTCATACACAAACAGCAGTTGACCGGCCTTGCCTGGTGAAACGTTGTTGTGATGCCTCGTGTAATGAGGAGAAATGCGTACCATCACGTCTCCAACTTTGATAAAGGTCGGATTGTAGACTAACGCGATTGCGGTTTATCGTATCGCGACATTGCTGCTCGCGTTGGACGAGATACAATGACTGTTAGCAGAATATGAAATCGGTGAGTTCAGGGGGGTATTACGGAACGCCGTGCTGGGTCCCAACGGCCCCGTATCACTAGCATTCGAGATGACAGGCATCTTATCCGCATGGTTGTAACGGATCGTGCAGCCACGTCTCGATCCCTGAGTCAACACATGGGGACGTTTGCAAGACAACAACAATCTGCACGAACAGTTCGATGACGTTTGCAGCAGCATGGACTATCAGCTTGGAGACCATGGCTGCGGTTACCCTTGACGCTGCATCACAGACAGGGGCGCCTGCGATAATGTACTCAACGACGAACCTGCGCGCACGAATGGCAAAACGTCATTTTTTCGGATGAATCCAGGTTCTGTTTACAGCATCATGACGGTCGCATCCGTGTTTGGCGACATCGTGGTGAACGAACATTGGAAGAGTGTATTCGTCATCGCCATACTGGCGTATCACCCGGCGTGATGGTATGGGGTGCCATTGGTTACACGTCTCGGTCACCTTTTCTTCGCATTGACGGAACTTTGAACAATGGACGTTACATTTCAGATGTGTTACGACCCGTGGATCTACATTCGATCCCTGCGATACCCTACATTTCAGCAGGATAATGCACGACCGGATGTTGCCGGCCCTGTACGGGCCTTTCTGGATACAGGAAATGTTCGAATGCTGCCCTGACCAGCACATTTCCAGATCTCTCACCAACTGGAAACGTCTGGTCAATAGTGGCCGAGCAAGTGGCTCGTCACAATAGGCCAGTCACTACTCGTGATGAACTGTGCTATGGTGTTGAAGCTGCATGAGCAGCTGTACCTGTACACGCCATCCAAGCTCTGTTTGACTCAATGCCCATGAGTATCAAGGCCTTTATTACGGCCAGAGGTAGTTGTTCTGGGTACTGATTTCTCAGGATGTATGCACCCAAATTGCGTGAAAATGAAATCACATGTCAGTTCTAGTATAATATTTTTGTCCAATGAATACCCGTTCATCATCTGCATTTCTTCTTTTTGTTGCAATTTTAATGGACTATAGTGTATGAACTGAATCTAATAACCAATCAAATAAACAAGATTTCATATGCGGTCTGGGCTTTCAGTCCCTAACATAAATAAAAAATTACAACAGGTCGCGTATCTTCTGCTTGACAATGTCGGAATGAGAAAGGATAGAGTATTTGATCTCCCTCTAGCAAATCTACATTACGACTAAAGAGAAACAGGAGTAATAGTGACTTTACTCCTCTTTATTAAAAGATAAAGGAAAAAGTTCAAGTCGTCCCGATTGGTCACACCTGCAGGACCTGCATGCTCATTCCGTGGTCGAAACCATTACGAATCTGACGACAGACTCGAGCAGCTGCCGGCCGGCTGTACGTCCGTCTGTAATTTCGGCCTGCTCTTCCAAAGTGTGTCGGCCCAGCCCCGGCCTGGTGTGGAGAGGGTGGGAGGGAGGGAGGGAGGCGCTATCGACCGCAGGCCGCCATCTGCGCCCTCGGCTTCCGGCGCGGCTGTTTGATCTCTACTCGAAACGTCCGCGCCGCGCCGCGCCGCGCCCAGCCAGTGTCGCTCCTTGTAATATCAGCGCGGGCGGACGGGCGGCCGGCGCCGCACTTTGACGCCGACCACAACACACGCGCCGCTTTCGCCCGGCGCGCATCTGCCTTGCTGCGCCTCAGGCCGGATACGCCACGCCACTCAGCCCCGCGCTGGCCCGCTAAAGCGCGCCAGCGAATGCAACCAGCCCGCGCGGAAATCACCGGAAGCGGTGCCGCTTTGTCCACACGAAACACGCAACAAACGCCGCAAAGTAACGCCGTCCTAATATCCAGACCGCCTTCCACAGGCGGACAAAAGGTTGTGGCGTCGCCAAGCGTTTCTGATGGGCGCCAGCAGAAGCAAAATTACGCCCTGGGGATTACCAGGCGTGCAGTTCAGGCCGAACCGGCAGTGAGCAGAACGAGACTATTGCATGGCATTCTTGTCGGAGCCGGCTATAGTTGCTGTCCTCACACAACACGATCATGTGATCCCAGACTCTTAAATTTCGCGGTTAGACTCTGCAATACAGCGAGTGCCCAATATAATAGTACCATCGTATGCATACTTGACTGGAGAAATTGTAATTATTGCAGCTTCCCACTGTTTTTTTTTTCTTTTCTCCGAAAAAATTTGCAGCTCGTCTTGAAGATAAGGCAAGATACTTTGTGCCTCGACTACTGTTAAATGTATTTTACTCAAGTACAGTGGCGAGTTAGGTGGTTCTATATTTCTTAAGTAGCACCTCACAATGAAATAAGTTCATAGCACAACGTAAAATGCGACCAGGACACGCTTACAATAGAGGACTGCACCTAACGAGTCTTGCGAGAAGACCAAGACTGCACTGAAACGCTACAGAGAATTAAGTGAATTTGTAACCTTAGTAATTATGAACAAGAAGCTAGAGCTCACGCCCGGTTTCCCGGGTTCGATTCCCGGCGGGGTCAGGGATTTTCTCTGCCACGTGATGACTTAGGTTAGTTAGGTTTAAGTAGTTCTAAGTTCTAGGCGACTGATGACCACAGATGTTAAGTCCCGTAGTGCTCGGAGCCATTTGAACCATTTTTTTAGCTAGAGCTCAGAAATAGTTTTCGCTGAGCAGGATGGAGAGGGTCTACGGACAACGGCAACACTGGCGCGAACGTGTGACTGGACAGCCGCATTGGACATAAGGAAGTTGGACCGTAAAGTATACGGCTGGCTAGGTGGCAGGTATAGCCTGCCCGGTTGGCCGTGCGGTCTAACGCACGGCTTTCCGATCGGGAAGGGGCGCCTGGTCCCCGGCACCAATCCGCCCTGCGGATTTGTGCCGAGGTCCGGTGAACCGGCCAGTCTGTGGATAGTTTTTAGTCGGTTTTCCATCTGCCTCAGTGAATGCACGCTGGTTCCCTTTATTCCACCTCATTTACACTACGTCGGCGATTGCTGCGCAAACAAGTTCTTCACGTACACCACCATTACTCTACCACGCAAACATAGGGGTTACACTCAAAAATGGTTCAAATGGCTCTGAGCCCTATGCGACTTAACTTCTGAGGTCATCAGTCGCCTAGAACTTAGAACTAATTAAACCTAACTAACCTAAGGACATCCCACATATCCATGCCCGAGACAGTATTCGAACCTGCGACCGTAGCGGTCACTCGGTTCCAGACTGTAGCGCCTAGAACCGCCGGCCACTCAGGCCGGCGGGGTTACACTCGTCTGGTGTGAGAAGTTTCCTGGGGAGTCCACCGAGGGCCGAACCGCACAATAACCCTGGGTTCGGTGTGGGGCGGCGGAGGGGTGAAGTGGACTGCGGTAGTCGTTGTGGGGTTGTGGCCACTGCGGCTGCGGCGGTGACAGAACCTCTCCGTCGTTTCTAGGTCCTCAGTTAACATACAATACAACACCTCACAATGAAATAAGTTCGTAGCACAACGTAAAAAGTCTAGGGAGAAAATTCTTGACTGTAACGTGGCTCTGAGCACTATGGGACTCAACATCTTAGGCCATAAGTCCCCTAGAACTTAGAACTACTTAAACCTAACTAACCTAAGGACATCACACACACCCATGCCCGAGGCAGGATTCGAACCTGCGACCGTAGCAGTGCCGCGGTTCCGGACTGCAGCGCCAGAACCGCTAGACCACCGCGGCCGGTTGACTGTAACGTTGAGCGGTTGAGGCGTACTGTGCGTTCGGCAAGTGCGACCAGGACGCGCTTACAATAGAAGACTTCACCTAACTAGTCTTGCGAGAAGCCCAAGACTGAACTGAAACATTACAAAGAATTAAGTGAATTTGTAAACTTAGTCAATATGAATAAAAAGCTAGAGCTCGGAAATGGTTGACGCTGAGTAGGTCTGATAGGGTCTAAAGACAACAACAAGACTGGCACGAACGTGTGACTGGACAACCGCAGTGGACAGAAGGCAGTTGGACCGTAAAGTATATGGATGACTAATGGCAGATATAGCATAAACTTAAAATGAAGGTAGGAAAACTGGTACACTAAATACGAGAGCATCAAATGAGTGAATACAGTACAACATAACGTATAAAAAATTTTCATCTGCGATCAAAAACATATTTACAAATAAACCGTTCATGCTGTCACAAATGTTTACGCTTACTCAGAGATAAATAATTTATGACTCACAACAAACTGCATTGGCAGCATAGCATGATAGCCATCCTCGAGACAAATAACGAATATTACATTCTTTAATTAAAACTTCCGGGCTGAATTGCCGTGGACCATATATAAAACTTCTTCTCCTTGCTGACGTTTCGTTGCCTACTGCGGGCAACATCTTCTGAGGTGACATCTCAGGAAGGAGAAGAAGTTTTATATGTGGACCACGGCAATTCAGCCCCAAAGTTTTAATTAATGAAGACGCCAGCCGCCAAAGCTTACATGTTATGAATATTACATTGTTGTCGTTAAATATTCTACAAAATTAAGTTTATTTGTTCAAATGTTCAAATGTGTGTGAAATCTTATGGGACTTAACTGCTAACGTCATCAGTCCCTAAACTTACACACTACTTAGCCTAAATTATCCTACGGACAAACACACACACCCATGCCCGAGGGAGGACTCGAGCCTTCGCCGGGTCCAGTCGCACAGTCCATGTCTCAGCGCCTCAGACCGCTCGGCTGATCCCACGCGGCAATTTTATTTGTCTAAGGGCGTCAAACCGGATGGTCTTCTGCAACTACACTCATAAAATGAAGCAGTATGTAGTTATCAGTGAATCGGGTTATTAATCTATGACCATTTCTGATTACAACATGAACGAAGGTCAGCTAGAGGCTCATATACGTCGATTTTAATAAGACATGTAATTGAAAATGATAAGAATGGATTTCAAAAGACACAACATGACGTACCTTGTCAATCAGAATATTTATTTTAGTTATAGGATAATAAGTGCAGGAATGGTGATCTATTTTTATATATGTCATAGTGTTGTACCAAGTGTGTAACTTGGTGGGGAGTGGCTCGAGCTCTCACTGGCTAAAGAGTCATGACGTTGGTGGGTGTTGGTGGCGGAGGTGACGCTCTTGGGAGCAGGAGGGATGGAGAAGAGAGGGAACGGTTTGAGACGTCGATGTAGAAGGAGAGTCTCTACTTTCCTGCCATCATAAAGTAAGGCAGAGTTGTCTTATTGAATTTATCACTTATCAGATCGAAGTAACGGGCATCTAAGAATGCAGGTGAAGAAACATGTACTGAATACACATCGTGGCTTGATTTGAGTGGGGATTCTGTCATCTTTCGTGTCACACTAGATAATTCAAGGACCAGGATAGTTTTCAATAATTAACTTTATTTACGTGTAGAAATGCTTGTAGGAGTTGGTACCTCAGTGAACAAACCATCTGTCCTTAAAAGTTAAATCTGCAGTGTTGCCTATGTTTATTACAAATGTTTCCCCGTTTGTCTATGTTCATTAATTTATAATTCACATAACTTGTCTATCCTCAATTATTCAACTGCAGGATCACCTTTTAGTAAAATATTTTTCTAATACAGCAAAAGGGTATAAAGCAGATGGTTTATGGATCGTCCCTAGGATATTTAAGAGCTGTGCTTTATTTAGAGCCAAACATGAGCCTCTCTATCATATTAGAAACAAAGCTGAAACGTCACAACAGGCTTCAAAGCCCTTCGTCAATTTGAATAAAATAGTTTAGGCTGTTAGGGAATGTCAGTATCTATATTACTGAACGGCTAACTAGTTTTTGGTTAATGGGTCTTGGTTCACAGTTCCAGTTGCAGCTTGCCCGTTTAACGGCTTCCATGGTCAATGAATATTTGATTTTCAATATTTCATGTAATTATCGACCCAATTTAAAAATTTTGAATTCTGTCTTAATCTAATCTTACGTTGAAGGGTTAACACAGTAAGGCAAGTACCGCAATTAGAAATCATACACAAGGTGATTCAGATGACTCTTCCGACGTAGTTTTAGATAAGCCCCGCTACTTCCATGTAAGGTATTGCAGACAGGCAACAGCCACGTAATCGGTGTATGTAATACATATTTGTGGGGCCAGAGAGCTGCAAAAGGAGTATGTAACATAGGCAGCAATAATTAATAAACAATGACCTTCAGATGAACACCAGACCTCAGAAATTAGTGAACTTCCAGACGAAATGTAAGCGATGGGGCGCAGACGGATTTCGACTAATCAGACCATTGAACTCTTTATCCACGATGGTCAGAAGTAGTCTGAAAAGGTTGTAAGGGTGCTGCAGGATAGATTGTATTTAGAAATAACTGTTAATAAAAGAATTCGGTACGTTTCGCCGTTTCTGAGTTGATTAGCGTTGAAGTTAGCCGCTGCGTGCGAAAATTTAACGGAACGCCTGAAACAGTGTCGACTGATGACCTCAGCATTTTTGTCCCATAGCGCTCAGAACCATTTGAATGTTTTGAAACAGTGTCGCTAAACGTATTCTTCGTAGGGTGTCCTAAAACCGAACAAGAGAGAGACACAAAAATTGGACGTGGGGACGGTGGCAAGGATTGGATCCGAGCCGAAGGCTGAGCAGTCTCGTGCTCGTCACACTTCACTATGAGAACGATTACACTAATTGTATCCGGCGGGCCGTTTGAATTTGCGAGCGCAACGGCCTGACTGGCTCACTTCAATTCTAATAAAGTCGGAAAAGGCGCAACTTAACGAACTTTTTTTTCTCAATAGCTATTTCTCAACACCCTTATAAGTTTTTGAGACCATGTTTGTCCGCCCTGAATAGCATCTATCTAGCTATGTATTTAAAAGTCATGAGAAAGCTTTAAGTGTGATATTGAAAGTCACTTCTCCTCTACTCTTCGACGCCTCAAGTCCACTGTAGCACGTGGAGGAATACATTCCAGGAGGCGTTGGAGTCGTTCTGGAAAGACGAGACTGTCGTCGAGAGCAGAAGCTATCCAGTTCGTACAGTCCTGATGTAAATGAGTTTCTCACACCTCACAGTATAACGGGCGGTGATTTGACTCAGTAGACCGTCTATCGCCCCGTAAGGTTTTGTGGGGGTCAATTAATCTCTATTTGTTAAGTATTTCTGGTTTTTCCGTGCGTCTGTTCACGCTCGTGGAAACTTTATATCAGAGATATACAAGATCCTAATAGAGACTGTTGTCCTCGGAAATACAGCTTCTTGTGCAATATTTGATATGCTATTAATCAAGCTCGTCGCACTGGTTGTCATCCACACTCAGTTTCAGTAAACTCGTATGTGTTGCCATGTTCACTAGATACCTCTTTACAACAGATCGCTCAGATGTTTTGTCTACACTCACTCTAACTAGGCTTCATACACCAAAAATTTTCTTACAGGATAATCCTTCTTGCAACTTGTAGCCACTCAGCTTATACGCCGCTATTACTCGCCAGGGTAGCCGAGAGCGCTAACGCGCTGCTTCCTGGGCTCGGGTAGGCGTGCCGACTCCGGATCTAATCCGGCTGGCGTATTGACGATGAGGGCCGGTGTGCGGGAGAGCCTGGATGTGGTTTTTAGGCGGTTTTCCAGATCCTGCTAGGTGAATGCCGGGCTGGGCCCCACGTTCCGCCTCAGATACACGCCTCGCAGATATCTGAATACATTCACACCGTTCCATGGCTTACACTAGTTGCAGACAGCTGGGGTACACTAATTCCTTCCTGGGGAGTACAGGGCGGTGATAGGAAGGGCATAGGTCACCCCTTAAAATTAACATGCCACATCTGATTACCCAGCAGACCCTGAGAGTAGGGATTAATGTTTGGAAAGAGAGAGCTTATACGCCCCCTATTGTGATCATACCTTAATATATACCCACTTCAGTTTGTTAGTTGTTTTTCCTGTGTATCTAACAGTCTTCACGCAAACACAATTTACTGACTGATGTTTTCTGCAGAGTCGTAACTTTGGTGGGAAGTGGGCTATACCTTTTTGGACAGACATACATTTTGCGTCCACGTGACTACCCTGCAATATGTGATCTGCTGCCCAGTGGAAAATAAACATTAATGGCTGGCTTTTGCCACTAGAACATACTACTCATAATAGCTATAATTATTAGCCTGCAGACGAAGTAAATACTGGTGTAATGTTGTTAAGCACATTGGCGTCAGCCATCAATAGATATCTCTGCATTTATACCCCTAAAGGAGAAAATATAAAAATGCAGTAAATGAAGCAGGCGAAAAGGAATACAAACGTCTCAAAAATGATATCGACAGGAAGTGCAAATTGGCTAAGCAGGGATGGCTAGAGGACAAACGTAAGGATGTAGAGGCTTGTCTCACTAGGGGTAAGATAGATACTGCCTACAGGAAAATTAAAGAGACCTATGGAGAGAAGAGAACCACTTGTATGAATATCAAGAGCTCAGATGGCAACCCAGTTCTAAGCAAAGAAGGGAAGGCAGAAAGGTGGAAGGAGTATATAGAGGGTTTATACAAGGGCGATGCACTTGAGGACAATATTATGGAAATGGAAGAGGATGTAGATGAAGACGAAATGGGAGATAAGATACTGCGTGAAGAGTTTGACAGAGCACTGAAAGACCTGAGTCGAAACAAGGCCCCGGGAGTAGACAACATTCCATTTGAACTACTGATGGCCTCGGGAGAGCCAGTCATGACAAAACTCTACCATCTGGTGAGCACGATGTATGAGACAGGAGAAATACCCTCAGACTTCAAGAAGAATATAATAATTCCAATCCCAAAGAAAGCACGTGTTGACAGATGTGAAAATTACCGAACTATCAGTTTAATAAGTCACAGCTGCAAAATACTAACGCGAATTCTTTACAGACGAATGGAGAAACTGGTAGAAGCCGACCTCGGGGAAGATCAGTTTGTATTCCGTAGAAATGTTGGAACACGTGAGGCAATACTGACTTTACGACTTATCTTAAAAGAAAGATTAAGAAAAGGCAAACCTACGTTTCTAGCATTTGTAGACTTAGAGAAAGCTTTTGACAATGTTGACTGGAATACTCTCTTTCAAATTCTAAAGGTGGCAGGGGTAAAATACAGGGAGCGAAAGGCTGTTTACAATTTGTACAGAAACCAGATGGCAGTTATAAGAGTCGAGGGGCATGAAAGGGAAGCAGTGGTTGGGAAAGGAGTAAGACAGGGTTGTAGCCTCTCCCCGATGTTATTCAATCTGTATATTGAGCAAGCAGTAAAGGAAACAAAAGGAAAATTCGGAGTAGGTATTAAAATTCATGGAGAAGAAGTAAAAACATTGAGGTTCGCCGATGACATTGTAATTCTGTCAGAGACAGCAAAGGACTTGGAAGAGCAGTTGAACCGAATGGACAGTGTCTTGAAAGGAGGATATAAGATGAACATCAACAAAAGCAAAACGAGGATAATGGAATGTAGTCGAATTAAGTCGGGTGATGCTGAGGGAATTAGATTAGGAAATGAGACAAAGTAGTAAAGGAGTTTTGCTATTTAGGGAGTAAAATAACCGATGATGGTCGGAGTAGAGAGGATAAAAAATGTAGACTGGCAATGGCAAGGAAAGCGTTTCTCAAGAAGAGGAATTTGTTAACATCGAGTATAGATTTAAGTGTCAGGAAGTCATTTCTGAAAGTATTTGTATGGAGTGTAGCCATGTATGGAAGTGAAACATGGACGATAACTAATTTGGACAAGAAGAGAATAGAAGCTTTCGAAATGTGGTGCTACAGAAGAATGCTGAAGATAAAGTGGGTAGATCACGTAACTAATGAGGAGGTATTGAATAGGATTGGGGAGAAGAGAAGTTTGTGGCACAACTTGACTAGAAGAAGGGATCGGTTGGTAGGACATGTTTTGAGGCATCAAGGGATCACAAATTTAGCATTGGAGGGCAGTGTGGAGGGTAAAAATCGTAGAGGGAGACCAAGAGATGAATACACTAAGCAGATTCAGAAGGATGTATGTTGCAGTAGATACTGGGAGATGAAGAAGCTTGCACAGGATAGAGTAGCATGGAGAGCTGCATCAAACCAGTCTCAGGACTGAAGACCACAACAACAACAACATACCCCTAACACACTGTATTTCACCATTTGGTACGAAATTCTGGACCAAAGGCTATGGAATAGTCTATGAGAGATATAAGAGTGTCGTGACCTATATCAACATCGTCGACAAAAGCAGTAGTGACTAGGCAGTGAAACGGAGTGTTTAGTCATCAGACCAAATACTGGTTTGTTACAACTGACCAGCTGTTCTTATATCAGTACAACTACTGCAGTTTTCATCCATCTGACCCTGCTACTCTATACAAGGCTTGGTTTCCATTTACAATCTTACTGCAGTTGTGAACTCGAGAAGTTGTTTGTGATATCACATTGCATGCAAATTAGTAATGAGATCGTCCCACGCTGGGGCCAAAATGTGGTTAATTCGAGAAACTGTTTGTGATACCATATAACACGAAAATTACCGAAGAAGTCGCACCTCACCGGAAACCAAAATGTAATGAATTGACAATTATTCGTTGGTCTCTGTCATGAAAGGAAATGTAGATGGCTAATGAGATTGCCTTACGTTGGGAGTCAATAATTTAGTGGCATCAATAAATTGAATGAGATTAATGGGTTGATATATGAATAGCAGAGATTGCTAAGATGATTAAAACGTGAAAGAATAATATTTATTTCGGTAGCGCTTATACAAATCAAAATAAAATCACACATTTGAGGGCCCATCCCATTGGATGTCGATACGACTCAGGTATTGAGTGGAAGAAGGTGCGAGGGGGTACGAATCTTCTGACCATTCGTCGTGTCGTGCTATCGGTGGCAGGTCCTGCGGGAGTATGACGCGTCGCCTCGAAGCTGTGCGTCGTGAGTCGGCTGCTCTCGTCGGCACCTGCAGTTTTACGGTGAGACCCAGGTACGAACTCACCGTTCTTCCCGTTGAGGGTTGCATGGCCACAGCAGCGACATCACGGTGTCCGAAGACTGATGTTTTTGATAGATGGAAGAGGCTCCATGCCTTCTTGCTTCCGCGCTGTCTCACCGACTGTCCTCTTCACTCAAATCTCAGCTCAGCAGTTTCGCGAAACAGTCTCCTCTCGTGGAATTGTCATCGGTAGATTCAGTTTGCAAAGCCACCCAGTGACTGATCGCCGTTTCATGACCACACCTCTCCATGCATGTTGGAAATTTCTTATCTTGCGTGGGCTGGTGTGTAGCTCGGGAACTGGCGTCTTTCTCGTGATTTCACTAGTGTTGGTGGCACATTCTTCCGATGTTTCTCTGCATTCCACTGTTGTGAGAGCAGCCACACAACACTTCTTTCCAACCGCTACGTCTGCGTGGGGTCTGGACAGGCTGACCTCAGAGTTCTGGAGTTCACTACAGTAGTAAAATTGTAGACGGAAACTACCTTCAACTTCTTTGACACACCTCCCTGTGCATATTCTTCGAGCTTTGTGTACGCTCCCACCAGTGCCTGTGGGGTGCTGGAATTGCCGACACATTCTTGCTTTTTAAGTTAGGTGAAACGACTGCTGCCACGCCAGAAATATTCACATGTTTTCACGTGTGGATTCTTAACATTCCGTCCTAATGACTGCAAGGGCCCATCAGTTTTCGGCAGGCTTCACATTGTCCGCCAGGTCCTTCGCAACGTCTCCATTCTTTAGAGAGCTGAGTGCATCCTCTCGCCTAGCCCCGTGTGGTTGTAAAATGGCTCCAGTGTCTGCGTCTGTGTCTGCACGGGGTCCGACCAGCTTTCTCCTGGACCACTGGCTATGTGAGTCAGCGTCGGTGCCTCCCGGCGGAGGTGTCACGATCCTCACGCATCACACTTTGTAACACCTATTTTTGACCTATTTTGTTTCTGTATCGATAATTTCTATGTAAATTTGAAATATTGTTTATCTAGAATATTATATCTGTCATGGAAATTCTTTGACTATGCATACATATTTCCGTTATGTGAGCTTTCAAAAGATGTTTAAATTATGCTTGTGAATTTAAATAACTACTGAAATGACACAAACGTCTCAAAAATGAGATCAACACGAAACGCAAAATGGCCAAGCAGGGATGGCTAGAGGTCAAATGTAAGGATGTAGAGGCACATATCACTAGGGAAAATTAAAGAGACCTTTGGAGAAAAGAGAACCACTCGCATGAATATCAAGAGCTCAGATGGAAACCCAGTTCTAAGCAAAGAAGGGAAAGCAGAAAGGTGGAAGGAGTATACAGAGAATCTATACAAGGGCCATGTTCTTGAGGGCTATACTATGGAAATGGAAGAGAATGTAGATGAAGATGAAATGGGAGACATGATTCTGCGTGAAGGATTTGACAGAGCACTGAAAGACCGAAGTCGAAACATGGCCCCGGGAGTAGACAACATTCCATTGGAACTACTATAGCCTTGGGAGAGCCAGCCCTGACAAAATTCTACCATCTGGTGATCAAGATGTATGAGACAGGCGAAATACCCTCAGACTTCAAGAAGAATATAATAATTCCAATCCCACAGAAAGCTGGGGTTGACAGTTGTGAAAACTACCGAACTATCAGCTTAATAAGCCACGGCTGCAAAACACTAAGGCGAGTTCTTTACAGACGAATGGAAAAACTGGTAGAAGCCAACCTCTGGGAAGATCAGTTTGGATTCCGTGGAAATGTAGGAACACGTGAGGCAATACTGACCCTACGACTTATCTTAGAAGCTAGATTAAGGAAAGGCAAACCTACGTTTCTACAATTTGTAGACTTAGAGAAAGCTTTTGACAATGTTAACTGGAATACTCTCTTTCAAATTCTAAAGGTGGCAGGAGTGAAATACAGGGAGCGAAATGCCATCTGCAATTTGTACAGAAACCAGATGGCAGTTATAAGTGTCGAGGGGCATGAAAGGGAAGCAGTGGTTGGGCAGAGAGCGTAGCTACAGGGTTGTAGCCTATCCCCGATATTATTCAGTCTGTATATTGAGCAAGCAGTAAAGGAAACAAAAGGAAAATTCGGAGTAGGAATTAAAATCCATGGAGAAGAAATAAAAACTTTGAGGTTCGCGGATGACATTGTAATTCTGTCAGAGACAGCAAAGGACTTGGAAGAGCAGTTGAACGGAATGGACAGTGGCTTGAAAGGAGAATATAAGATGAACATCAGCAAAAGCAAAACGAGGATAATGGAATGTAGTCGAATCAAGTCGGGTGATGCTGAGGGAATTAGATTAGGAAATGAGACGATTAAAGTAGTAAAGGTGTTTTGCTATTTGGGGAGCAAAATATCTGATGATGGTCGAAGTAGAGAGGATATAAAAGGTAGACTGGCGATGGCAAGAAAAGCGTTTCTGAAGAAGAGAAATTTGCTAACATCGAGTATAGATTTAAGTGTCAGGAAGTCTGTTCTGAAAGTATTTGTATGGAGTGTAGCCATGTATGGAAGTGAAACGTGGACGATAAATAGTTTAGACAAAAAGAGAATAGAAGCTTTCGAAATGTGGTGCTACAGAAGAATGCTGAAGACAGGATGGGTAGATCACATAACTATTGTGGAGGTAATGAACAGAATTGGGGAGAAGAGAAATTTGTGGCACAACTTGACTAGAGGAAGGGATGGATTGGTAGGACATATTCTGAGGCATCAAGGGATCACCAATTTAATTCTGGAGTGCAGCGCGGAGTGTAAAAATTGTAGAGGGAGACCAAGAGATGAGTACACTAAACAGATTCAGAAGGATGTAGGCTGCAGTATTTACTGGGCGATGAAGAAGCTTGCACAGGATATAGTCGCATGGAGAGCTGCATCAAACCAGTCTCTGGACTGAAGACCACAACAACAAAAACTGAAATGATTGTTTTATATTGTACTGTAAAGGACTTGGTCCATAGTTAGGGAAAGTGTTAAATGTAAAGAATGTGGGGAAGCCCCGCAGCTGCGGAAGTAGCTTGGTGGAATGGAAAAGGTGTGGCTGGCGCTAAAGTGACAACTCGTCCTTTGTGACGAACAAGGCGTCTGGATTGAGGAATACTGTAGTTAACGCCTCGCTAGCAGTAGCGGACCATTGTGGCTCATATTCCTTGAGTTTTGAGGCCAGAAGAGATTTGATAATAATCGTGGTGTTGCTAAAACTCTTTCACCCGTGATTACCCCAAATGAAAAACCTGGACAGGAGTCCTATCCTAGTGAGTTTAATTCCGAATGGTCTACTTTATTACGAGAAAGTGGTTGAACTTGAATTTAATGTTGTGTTGTCATTTGTACAGCCCATTATATTTTTGAGTAGGTCGGAAGACTGCTTATGGAAGACATTTATTATTTAAAGAGTTGTAGTTTGTTGTGCTTTACTTAATTAATATTTAATAATAAGAATACTTACCATTTCTCATACATACTGGTGTACTTTTGTTAAGGGGATGATTCTTCAAACCATGAAAGTCGAAGGGTCCTCATGTACTAGACCAGTTAGTTTATGAAGCAATGCAAAGGGTCCTTCAGAGCCAGTGTAGCTAGATTTGCATTCTGTTTAGTTGCGTCAAGCCGAGTTTAAGAAATAAGTATTTACTGTGCTATGTATTCTAAAGCAAGGTGGTTAATTCACTGGCATATAGTCCCTGCTGTACTAAGCAATGAGGTTATAGATTATGATCATTAGCAGACCCCCTGATTTAAATTAAGAATCATTTCAAGCTTTACCCTGTTCAGTATTGCTACTACTTTAATGTGTGACGGTAACTGATTTTATAAACTGTTACACCTAGTTCATTTAAGGTGAGTGTTGTTGAGAGGCATACGCTACTGTTTACTATCTCATTGGCCATTTGTTCGTTGGTAGTATATTCGTATGCAAGGTTAGGTTAGTGTGTTATAGTAGGAACAGATCTGAGGAAAGCGTTTAGTGTGTGTATCAAGGAAGGTTAGGTTACGCTTAACACTGCCTTCTGCTTTATCATTTTGCTTGACACAAAAATGCCTGATTAGGCTGGCGACCAGTTTTAGAACGTAATGTTAGAACTTACATTTGTGCTGGGAGAACATCTGTTCCTGACCCACCTGTTTACTGTTGTTTATGCTCTGCTGGAGTGTTTTGGAAACGAATCCCAGTTTGATTGATCTGTTTCCATTAGGTTATCTCACGCTCACAACTTTAAAAAATTCCTCGCACAGATATAACGTTAACATCGATTGCCGTTTTAAGGTGGTCGGTAGCACCGTTACAACTTCCTTCCGTTACCAAACTGACGGTTCAGTGATGCCTGAGGACATATCCTATCAAGCTATCCCTCAAGCGGTCCCTACTTTTGGTCGAGTTGTACCAGAACATTTATCCTCCAAGTCGATTCAGTGTCTCATCTTTAGTTACTCTTCAGCATTCTTCTGTAGCACCACATTTCAAAAGCTTCTATTCTCTTCATGCCTGAACTACTTACTGCCCACGTATGACTTCCATACACTCAAGACGAATACCGTCAGAAAAGACTTACTAACATTTTTTTATTTATATTTGGTGTTGAAAAATACCTCATTTTAAGGAATATTTTCGTTGCTATTGCTAGAGTGCATTTTACATCCCTTCTGCTTCGGACATCATCAGTTACTTTTGCTGTCGAGATATCAACATTCGTCTATCACTTTTAGTGCCTCACTATCTAATCCAGCCTGATTTTATACGTCTTGACAACATTACTCTTCTTTTACTTTTATTGTTCATCTTAAAATCTCTTTCAAGGCACTGTCCATTTCCCAGTCAAATGCTCTTCGAAGTTCTTTACCATCTCTGAGAGAGTTACAATGCCAGCAACAAATGCCTACGTTTTTGTTGCTTCACACTGATCATTTATTTCCTTCCCATATTTGAATTTGAAAAAAAAAGTGTTATTTGTTATCACCGAATGTACAGTCTTCAAGATGTTTCATACGTACAACCACAAAACGTGTGCCTGTGTCTCGGAATGTTTTCTTCCTAGGCTGGCCGCCTCGCTTCCCTCCTTCCCTTCGTGGGAACGTAGCACCTTCCCCCTTCAGACGGCTATTAGGGTAGCAAGACGACGCTCCTGCTCCTGATGAAGAGGCGCTGGCCTTGTCGAGCTTTATGGGCCGTTAAGGCGGATGCGTGTGATCGCGTTTTACTGCTCTCCCTCTCTCCAGAAAGCCGTGATAACGACACCAGGCGCCTACATGCCATCCGCTTTATTAGCGATCCGCTCCACCGAGACATTGGAGACTGGTCTAACTGAAAACGCTGTTGGCTGAGAATTAACTATCGCCAAGTCCCTGTTGCGCAGGCGCAGCAGTGTCTTGGGACCCTACCAGTTAGGAGTGATAGAAAAGATGGAGATGACCGAACGAAAAGTGGAGCTTTAAGTCACGGGAACGCTTAGCCGGTTCTGGAGCATTACAGAGATGCTCAACAAACTCCACGGCAGAGGTTTACTATCCAAATTCTGACAGAGCACTTTCCGGGAACAGTCGGACAACATATTACTTCCTCTCACATACATCTCGCGATATGATAAAGACGAGAAATTTCTGGAAATTGAAGGTAATACAGAGGGTTACCGACAATACCAGTCACGCAACGTTCGCGAGTGGAACAGGGAAGGGGGGTTGGGGTGGGGGGGCAGTTAGTAGTACCAGAAACACACTCTTCGTCATACAATTAGGTTCAAATGGTTCAAATGGCTCTGAGCACTATGGGACTTAACTTCTGAGGTCATCAGTCCCCTAGAACTTAGAACTACTTCTAACTAACCTAAAGACAACACACACATCCATGCCCGAGGCAGGATTCGAACATGCGACCGTAGCGGTCGCGCGGTTTCAGACTGTAGCGCCTAGAACCGCACGGCCACCCCGGCCGGCATATGCCGTTAGGTGACCAGCGGAAAAGTAGATGGACCAAACGGAAAACCTGTAAAATAGTTAACGTCGATCGCTAACTCCACAGATCGCTTGCTTTTGGTGCAAAGTGCCCAAGGAAGTAGCCGTCCCATAGAGCGTTGACTTGGATCACTGTCGATCGGTACTGTTCTCTATATTTTTACCTCAAATAAGCCACTGTATTTCTCGACCTGAATACGCCAAGAACGTCCAAAACGCAATTTGCTAGTGAAAGATTTTCGCACGTTACAAGCGATCTCAAGAAATACAGTCATGAATTATTCATTTGATTGGGAAAATAATTACGTGTCGTGTCCGGCGTGGTTCCCAGCAGATTGCTCAATTTTCTTTGCGTATAATAATTGTTTGCCTAAATTAACTATTTTCAGATGGTTAGTTCGTTTTCTTTCCACATTACGATTATCATAACTCATTCATTCATTTGTTACAGTAATTTATTGAATCCGTTGCCATGTTATATACAATAGGCTGATTTTTCTACACAGTATCTTTTAGAAATTTGCGTCGTACTAGTTGTTCCGTTATTTTAAACAGTTTATTGCGAGCAGTGCCCACAAAAGGAAGGGGTGACAGGGTCTACTCCAATGCGCTGAGTCTGCCGCTCGCAGTGCATCACAGATACCATAGTCACCCGTATCACTTACACTTTCACATGATTCAAGTATAGCAGTGAACAGATGGCCAAATAAACTTTTACAAATGGCTTCTAATGCAATTTCGGTGAGCGTTCAAACTGTCTGCAGGTATATTTAGGACTTATTAGAAACTGTTTAGAAAACTTAATGTATTTACATTGAACACACGCATAAAATATCTGACGAAAAGGTAGACAGAGCTGTATCCTTGATTGTAAATGCGGCCAGAAGGAGTGTATCATAGCCGGCTGCTGTGCCGAGAGGTTCTATACGCTTCAGTCCGAAACCGCGCTGCTGCTACGGTCGCAGGTTCTAATCCTGCCTCGGGCATGGATGTGTGTGATGTCCTTAGGTTAGTTAGGCTTAAGTAGTTCTAGGCGACTAATGACCTCAGAATTTAAGTCCCATAGTGCTCAGAGCCATTTGAACCACTTTTAGCCATCCAGATTTATATGAAGATGGTATCTTTTCTTTCGGACATGTCCGAAAGAACAGATAGCATCTTCATATAGCTAAGGCTAACCGGCCACTGACCTTCTTCTTCTGTGCGGATGCACACGCATTTCCCGAACTTTGTCTGCCGCAAGTAATGAGTGTAATGGGCAGGGGTACTACGAACGTAGTTCGTGGACATTAAGTGGGGATTGTGGGTCTCACGGGGAGCGCGCAAGGGATAAATATCTGCAGTCGCACCATCCTCCGTGCCCTCGGTGGCTCAGATGGATAGAGCGTCTGCCATGTAGGCAGGAGATCCTGGGTTTGACTCCCGGTTGGCACACACATTTTCAACTGTCCCCGTTGATGTATATCAATGCATGTCGGCAGCATATAGGGTCTTGATTTAATTATCATTTGATCCAGATTTATGCTTTCCATGATTTACTTAAATCGCTTCAGGTGAAATCCGGGACGTTTCCTTTGAAAGGGTATGGTCGACTTCCTTCCTAATCATTCCCTAATCCGATAGGACCGATGAGCCCGCTGTTTGGTCCCCTTCCCAAAATCAACTAAGCAACCCACAACGCTTAGGAGAAACGATATAGAAGAAGAAGAGTTCTTTGTAAGTTTATTCTGAAGACTTAAGCTTTAGCTCAACATTGTGAAATGATTTATATTTCACAACTGTACAGCAATGATAAAACAGACATTGAAATTTACACTGTGTTTTAAATGTGACTCTTTTTTTTACTATTGTTCTGTATATTGTTTTTAACCTGCTTGCTTCTGAGTGTTGTGTCTGTTCTTTTCGTAGCTTACATAACATCTCATAATGTCCCATGAGTATAATAAATTTTTATCTTGTTGCGTACTTACCACAGAATGTTATGATTTTTCATTTTTACACTGAGACAATTAGCTTGTAATTGTTACGTGTTGTTCGTCGTACGCTGTGCTCTGTTTTCTACAGGCTAAAAGACCTTTAGACATAAAATAACGCCTGATACCACAACCTGAAAAAAGAAAAGTCACCAACTAACTAAGCAGCGGCTATTAAAGAACTGCAACAAATGAACGTGAACACGACAGTAACACAATTTCTGATAATTCTTCTTCTGCCCAAGTGATGTTGCCTAGACTCTCTGGAAGGAGAGGTCTTAGAGAAGCCACTCATACCGTCCGAGAATTAATGTGATGCCAGCCCGATCTGGTTGTGGACGGATTCCGCAACTCTTTTGTGTTATAGTCTTGGCACTATTCACGCACTCTTGTTAAGTTTTTCCTTCTCGATTCTGATTCAGAGTAATGCAGGTGATATGCTCTGTTGTGGACTTGCATTGAGCATGTGTTTGACCTTTATTTTCAGTTTCTCAATACTTTCATTGTGGCAGAATTGTGTTTCAGGCCTTAGCCGCAAACGAGCATCGAAAATCTGTGCCGGACCGGGACTCGAACCCAGATTTCCGCTTTAAGCGAGTGGTCGCCTTAATCACTTCTCCTATCCGAGCCCGCTTCCCTTCCAACCCAACTTCCCAACTTATAGCACACTGCAGACGAAGTTTCCCTGGTCATTACCCTCACTACTCGCAACCTCACGCTGATTCCCACAAGAGTTTGGACGAAAACTGGGGCTGTGTGAGGTGGCGCAGTTGTTAGCACACTGGACTCGCATTCGGGAGGACGACGGTTCAAACCCGAATCCGGCCATCCTGATTTAGGTTTTCCATGATTTCCACAAATAGTTTCAGACAAATATCGGGGTAATTCCTTAGAAAGGGTACGACCGACTTCCTTCTTCATCCCTCCTTAACCCGATGGAACCGAAGACCTCGCTGTTTGGTCCCGTCCCCCAGACCTACCAACCAACCAAAGGTGGATATGTCATTAAATGATCAATAAGTGCTGTAACTGCTTATATATTTATGTGTGTGGTCTCTGTTCTTTCGGGCATATCCGAAAGAACGAACATCACACATATAAAGGTGGTAATGCTACGAAAGAAAACAATAACACATCATTGTGAAAATACCATGCCTGACAGAAAAGAACCAATAAGAATGATCACTGTAACTTCGTGTACGTACAGACTATCGGCAGATATTTTAATGAGTGATCGCGGTAAACTATTAATTCCAGTTCTCTGTGACAACTAGAACGACCACCAGAGTGCGTTACTGTTGTTCGTATTTAGTGTTGTTACCAGGCCTTGCAGGATATATGGTACACGGGGCATGAACAGAGCAAGATGTTGAGCGATCACTGTGAAGGACACAGATATGTCGCGCTCTGGTCATACAGCGCTATGAGTTGTTGGCATTATTTGAAATGGATCCAACCGTGGGTCTCCGTTTAGTCAGTTGCTAGAGTCATGCGGTGCCCACATTTATGGGGCATTAGGTTGTGACAGGGATCCGATGTTGGACTACATGGCAGCATGAGGGCTGGCTTATGCCGTCAAGGATCCGATCAGTCACATCTGACCATCGCCAGATAGGACCGTCATATTGTGCACCAAATACATTGTAACCCCTTGATAAGTAACGGCCTCGATGCAACATTCTGGGCTGTCCCACACCATTTGTCGGAGACTAGCAGCAGCCATAGGAAGGAATTACAGTCCGAAGCGTTGCTGCCCTTAACATCATAACACAAAGGGCTGCGTTTGGAGTGTTTCTGTGACCAGGTAATGCAAAATGCTGATGAAAGGCGTTGCACTGTGTTCGGCGATCAATGGTGGTTCTGCACTACACCGGATGATGATCGTCGACGACCTCGAGGTCTCATTCTTCCCATGTTTTGAAAAGGTACAGTGGTGTTACTCCTGTTGTTATGGTGTGACGAGCCATCGGGTGTGATGTCAGCTCATGCCTGGTGGTGACTGAGGGAAATCTGATAGCACAACAATACGTCACGGATATCCTGCATCCTCATGTGTAAGCAACCTCTTCATTTTATTTGCTTTTTATAAATGACTGATAGTGGTTCTCTGGTTGTCTATAACCATTAGCCATCGGACGTTGTTAAGTAACCATACTGCTGTAGGGTGAAGTTACTCCCAAAGTAAATGATATGATAACTAAAGTTCTGACCATGAGCCAACGACGCATACCCTATTTGTTCGCCTGGACACTAAACGATTCGGTTCCTTTCAAAATTTTCAATTACTTATGTAGGGGTTTTAATATGTAAACCCTTCTGTACGATGCAGTTGTTTTATTCCACTTTCAATTCAAGTAACATCTCCCTACAGATTCAAATTGCATTCACACTACGGTTACAGTCATTCTTCAATCACTAACTCATATGCGTTTACTATTGCTGGCTCATTACTGTACGATTTCCTTATCGTTACGTAAAAGCACTCCGTCTTCAGGCCACAAGTGGCCCATCCGTACCATCCGACCACCGTGTCATCCTCAGTTGAGGATGCGTTTAGGAGGGGCGTGTGGTCAGCACACCGCTCTCCCGGTCGTTATGATGGTTTTCTTTGACCGGAGCCGCTACTATTCGGTCGAGTAACTCCTCAATTGCCATCACGAGGCTGAGTGCACCCCGGAAAATGGCAACAGCGCGTGGCGGCTGGATGGTCACCCATTCATGTGCCGGCCACGCTTGACAGCGCTTAACTTTGGTGATCTCGCGGGAACCAGTGTATCCACTGCGGCAAGGCCGTTGCCATCATTACGTAAGAATTCTATATATTTGAAATTTAAATCTGATTTCAACATTATCACTTTTATACATTCAGGATCTGCTCTGTCCGCAGCTCTTAGTCTAAACGAACAGAAGAAAATTAAAAGTCACTTGGTTTCTTATTATTATTTACTATTAACTTGCTTCCGGAACTACTGTTACAAGAAATTTTTTTTCAGAACATTTTGTTCAGAATTACTCGTGTTCGACTTCCAAAGTATTTGTGTGATTCAAGAAGAATTGTTAAGTTTCTATCAGTGTTCAGTTTCTACTCAGAGAAGAGGTTTCTTTGTCTTTCTTACATCGGAGAAACAAAATAAAGGAAAAAAAAGCGGTTCTAGGTGCTAAAAGAAAAAAAATGGTTAGCGTGAGCAGCTGCGGAACGAGAGGTCCTTGGTTCAAGACTTCCCTCGAGCGGAAAGTTTACTTGCTTTATTTTCGCAAAGTTATGATCTGTCCATTCGTTCATTGACGTTTGTTCACTGTAATAAGTTTAGTGTCTTTGTTTTGCGACCGCACCGCAAAACCGTGCGATTAGTAGACGGAAGGACGTGCCTCTCCAATGGGAACCGAAAACATTTGATCGCAAGGTCGTAGGTCAAACGATTGCTCCACAGGAAAACACGTCTCATCTATTCTATACGACACTGGTGACGACATGTGCGTCACATGACAGGAATATGTTGTCGACCCACCTAACTTGTAGACTTGGCGAATGGGTAAAAAGATTCTTGTATCTTGCCCGATTTAGGGTTTCTTGTGGATGTGATAATCACTCCCAAAAACTGTGTTTCGATGTTTGTTTAGGTGTAGCGTCCGCAAAAAAAAAAAAAAAAAAAGTGGCTAGCGTAGCTTTCTCTGGATCACGGGGTCCCGTGTTCGATCCCCAGGCGGGTCAGGGATTTTTCTGCCCGGGGACTGGGTGTTTGTGTTGTCCTCATCATTTCATCATCATCCTCATCATTCGTAACAGTGGCTGGTTTGGGTTGTGGAAAAAACTGGACTATGCAAAAACTGGGACTTCGTACGGTCACCGATAATCGTGCCGATAAGCGCCTCCCAAACAAAACATTATCATCAGGATCTGCTCTACAATCATGCTCCGGCTCTACTGACAATATTTCGCAGTATCACAAAAGTAATTCATTTTTTATGCACGATGCGGGCAGCAGGAGCTCCTGGAAACTACCCTGCAGGGTTATTCAGACTAGACTACTTCTTCGCGCCGAAAGACCTCCAGGCGCCAGTCTCTCGCTTCTAGAACGACGCGGCATTCCCGTCAGCGATGCTGCTGCGCTTTAGCTAAATAGCGTAAGGGTTGATTCGATCCTTCCAGTATGGGATCGATATTTGTACCCTTAAATATAAGACATTAGGTGTTACCATTTGTCAATAGGACATACATGTTACATGTCCCTATGACCTGTCTGTGTGACATTGCAATACTCTAACTGCCAGTAAGGTTCCCAGATCTGCCCCCCATGGAACACGTATGGGACCAGAACGGACATCCCAGTGCCAGTACGAAAGGACCAGTTGCTGCAGTTGTGGGCCATCGTGCCTCGGGAGAAGTTACAAGGTCATCTGTCCCAACCAAATCAGTGCATGTATCCAGTTCAGAGGGGGTTGAGAGTCATTTCCATAAGTGGTCTCATACTGCCAAGTTCTTAGTAAATCTGGCCATTGTTTGTAATTTCTGAATTAACATAATATATCCTCTCGACCAGTGAAGTTTCATTTCGTTTCCACCTCCACCATCTTTCTGCTTAATTTTTTTTTTCTCAGGCAGTGTATAAACTGAATGTGATTTTGTCATGATGGGTAATAAATGATAGCACTTCATCAAGGAAACAGTAATTAGGACTCAGGTGTTATCTAGACAGTGTATATGAAAATTGTTGCACTGATGTCGATATAATATTTATTTTATTTAGTTATTTATTCAGTCAGGGACTACCTTGTAATGTTGCCATCCTTACAAAATGAATATAAATACCTCAAATATATACACAGAAGATCTAGGCAATCATTTGAGAGGAAAAGAAGATTGTTTACCAGAAATGGTTAAGCTCTGAAAGGCAATTAAAAATAGAGAAAACTATAACACAGTTTATAAAGAAGTAAAAAGGATGGTTATCCTAGTTAAAAACGAATCGTGAGAGAAGAAATGTGTCGACACCGAACATTTAGTTGGATACAACACAGCGTCAAAAGCCTGGAAATTTATGCGTCAAGTGAGAGCTCCTGCTAAAATTAGAAGAGGGGCTAGAATGATTGCCATTTATGAATGGATGACACATGTGAAGATCTTCTTGTAGAGGGTAGGGAAGGGTTTCTAGAGAGGTAAACGGAGATTTGTCCTGTGGCAGGCGTAGCTGACAACGAAGATTACCACACCCTTCTGAAAACAAGAAATGAAAAGGGAGCCTGTCCTGGAGTTGTAGTAATGGAATTATTGGAGTACGGAGGAATTAAGTAGTAGTAGCACTACTAATTATTTTCAATAAGATGATTCAAGGTGATAAAATACCCAGATAAGAAAGATATCGTAATGCCATGTTAGGGGTCGGCACATATCCATATGAATAAAAAATGTAGTGCTACGTGCTGCCGCTGGAAATATCCGGACATATGGCTCAGAGCGTTGGACATTGTAATAGAAATAAATTGGAAAAAGTGAGGCTCCCCTAATGGACTTGTTACGGCGGGGCATAAAAGTGACCCATAAAAGTGACCCACTTGGATCGACTGTGGAATGTATAAGAACGGAAATGGATGCGGAGGATTCAGCCACAGACCGAACTGAGATGATGGAGGAACAACGTTGGCGACAATGTCTGCTCAGCTGGTCACCATCAGGGACAAGGAGCCGAGGGAGCCCGATGGCAACGTGAAGGGGTACTGCAGCGAAAGCCATGGCAAGAAGAGGTCTATCGAAAGAAGACTGGCATTACAGAAACGTCTGACATGTGGGAACAGGCAACTGCTGGGAAGTCGAAACACCTGCTAAAGTAAGTGAGAGCCGGCCGCGGTGGTCGTGCGGTTCTAGGCGCTCCAGTCCGGAGCCGCGCTGCTGCTACGGTCGCAGGTTCGAATCCTGCCTCGGGCATGGACGTGTGCGATGTCCTTAGGTTAGTTAGGTTTAATTAGTTCTAAGTTCTAGGGGACTGATGACGACAGCAGTTGAGTCCCATAGTGCTCAGAGCCATTTGAACCATTTGAAAAGTAAGTGAGAGGAACCTGTGTGTCTTAATAACGAATTGTGGTCATACTCTACCCATCACCCTTAATATTCGTCATGCGTTCTACGTACTAGAAATTTTCACAACTGTAACTGTATCTGCAATAACACAAGAGAAATTTCTATAAATCCTTCTGGTTACCGTAACCTAAAATAATGAACCAACGCTTCCACCACTACAATAAGGGACCTTCAACGGGTATGTTCTTCCTCTGGCCACGAAAGACGAAGAAGGATGGAGAGGAGATTTCAGCTCCACTCCCGTTGATGACAGGTTTGTAGAAGCATAGAGAAGCAAATCAGCCATATCATTTTCGAATGAACCAAACTGGACATTTCCTTAAACGATTTACGACAACCAAGGAAAAACAGAAACTGATTAGCTGACTGGGAATTTGACGCCTAAATCCGAGTCCAGTGCTTTACAACCGTTCCTCCATGACTGTTGATACGCTACGAAGATACAGGATAAAATCCGTTAGGTATTTTTCATAGCTGAGAATAGATCACATAGCAGTAGTTTTAAAGACCTGTGGTTGTATTCAGGGCAATTTAGGACCTTGAAACAGAGTGGGTATTGTAAGACAGCAGGTTTATCAAGAGGAAGTTGTGTTTTCAAACCTGTCTTCTAGCTCTGTTCAAGTGTCGTTGACGGGTAACAAAAATGTATTCAACAAAGCTGGATGTTGATTCTGTGATATGAGTTTCTGGGATGCTACGCTGGATGATGAATATTATAAACTCATTTACGGTAACTTACCTGTGAATCCGTTAAAAAATCTATTTCTTGTTTTTCATCTTAAATCGATGTTTAGAATTTTTTTGAACAACTTGGTGGTTAAAATGACTGAATTGGACATTAGAAGATTGTTTAAAAATCAGTTTGAAGATCTCTCGGAGTACGTGCACACTGTTTTTTCTGCTGCTTTCACATCTAAGTGTTATCATTCAAGTTCACAGCACTATTAAAGATACGCTTTGCGATGCTCTTATGTTTCCCTTTTATATATTTAGTTTTCTAGAATTGTTTTTCTTATGAACTTCTCTATAGTTTTAGTTGCTGCTATTTTGTCATTCTCGAAAGTTAATATGTCTGTAACTCGTTGTAATGAGGGGCATTTGGGAGATGTGAAGTTCTAGAGTTGCTATAAATATATTCTGGGTTTAATATAAGACAGTCGGAGTTGGCAATTGATTCCATGAGTGGCCAAAGCCGAGGTCTCTGAGGCAAATGAAGATGCCAGAACAACAAGAACAAGCAAGAAAAGGCACAGAAAATATCGGGAAAACCTAAGGCGAGAAGGTTATGAAACTGGAGTGTATTAGGAGAAACAGAGGTCAGCTGTAGATTAAATACACTTTCGAGCTGTATTTCCCGAGAATGAAATTTTGTAGCACGTTTATTTGAAGCAGAAAAAATCTATTTGGTGTAGAGATGAGAAAGTTTCTGGGACGTTGCAGAGTACTGTTTGGAGGGAAGTATAGTACAGACAGTAACGTACTACCAATAGGAAGCAAAATACTACTGATTAATTATAGAAAACCTACCATAATTCGGATTATCAGATGTAAATACTACAAGAATAAAACCTTGTGGCTAAAATGACATGATTGTAGTCTACTTTTTATATTGATATGTTGTTAATGTCTACTTAAGTTTAAACATCTAAGCAAGGTCGGTAGTCAGTGCATATATTCCAAATAATGGACTGATACATAAACATGTAATTAACTGATCTTCACAAAAAGATTGTGATAATGTCAACGTGAAAATTAATGTGATTAATTGTTTATAAAATTGTTAGCAAGAAGCACTCATGTTTTCCTACAATTTTCATCCTGCTAAGAATTCACGTTTTATAGTCACAGCCGTGTAAACTTTACGGAAATTATTAATATTTCTCCAGCTGCCCGCAGGCAGGTTACGTTGAAAATGGATTAACAGTTTCCTGACTGGCCGACAAAGAAAGGAAGTGAGATTTTAGTGTCCTGTCAACGACAAGACATGGAGCACTGGGCTAGTGTGGGGAAGAAAATCAGTTAAGCCATATCCAGAGAAACCAATCGTGCAAACGATTTGTTTAGGGAAAACACGGAAATTTAAGATTTGGAAGGTGGAAGGATTTGAACCCTGCTCTTTCGAATGCTGGTACAGTGCATTAATCATGGCGTCAGCTCTCTCCGCAACTGACTAACGACCATTTTGCGGCGGCGCGGTTCCCTCCGTCCCTTTACGACGGACCTGCACTTACCTGTGAACATTGACCCATCATATCATCAGTAGGGGAGCCGAGCGAAACCTACTGTACTTCGACGTGAACCAGGCTGCAATTAAAGTCACTAATTTACGTTTCGGGAGAAAGTTTTCACACGAAATGAAAGGTTGGAAATTTTGTCCTTAATTAATATATTCTGAAACTTAGGTGAACAAGAATCACTGCCAATCCCGTGCTAGTCTTAACACAGTCACTCACAATCCCTTTCATTCACGTTAGCAAGTTTATGGTGTTGCATTTCCAGAAAACGTAATAGCTACAAAAATACCCATTGTTTTTGGTTGAGAATGCTCGCCTAATATGAATCCTGTCGATACCTAATGCAGTCACAGTTTTGAGCCACCGACCTGCTCAATACGCCACGCGGAATTTATGTTTTTTCTCGTCACAAAATTCACTTAAAAATTCCGAAACTTCTACACACCCATCGGAATAAATAATCCGTCACTAAATACACTTTTGATGTATGAAACATTGCTAGATCCGGAAACTTATCATTTCCATTGGAACTACTACTACACACGTCCGAACTCTTTCATGGCTAGGCTCCGACTCCTCTTTAGAATGCTCTAAGTCTTCTCTACCAGCAGAGAAAGGCGCGCGAAGAATATTGCTTTATCATTGGTCAGTTTACTCAACAGGCAATAGCAAAACAACTCTCTCCTGCGTCAGTCCGCGTTTTTCATCAGTAACCAATCGCAAAATAGTAAACCTAACGACTGCACTTTTTACCGACGTAATTATCTAATATGCTGAAGTTTTGTTTATGCATAAAGTTATTTACTATTGTTATTTGTACCTGAATTAACTTTCCCTTTACCATAAACTTGCTTTACAAATCTATTCTACAAAAATCCCCTATGTCCACATCCATACTTCTTCGAAATGTTCCCACACTAAATCCCACTACATAACTAGTTAAACAATTATCTTCATACTAACCTTAAACCACACTCACACATCATTCATACTGCTAACACATTTTACCTACATAAAAAGACATAATAACACTTTATGAAAATACTAGAAGTTTATTAAAAACATTCTATTACTTTAGTGCACTCTAGTGGGCACAATAGAAACTAAATCAATCCCCTATCCAATACTGTCCTCTAACGGCTGATACATAAACTACGTGCGCGTCCAGTCTCGCGTCACCATCTGTCACTATCCAGCTCTGAGACACATCTCCCACTTAACCGCCTCCAACGCAGGATCGGTATACGGCGCTACGCCTCAGTTTGAAGCTGTATGACCGTAGCTAATCACGTTTTGGCGTTAATTACAAATTCGTACCCAGCCAGTGAGAAAACGAATCCGGTAGACCAGACAAACTAAATCCACAGAAAATTTGTGGGAGCTGCGGGTGTGTGCCGATAGCAATCGCACAGCAATAGGGCGGAATTCTACCACCAAAGAGACCGAGGCCGGCGGCAGTGAGAGGCAGCAACAGTTGCACGTTCCGAGGCCGTCTACTGACAGACAAATTAGTCCGCCGAAACGTAATTACGCCAGAAACACCGCATCCGCGCAAATGTAGAACGTGCCTGCGCGGACCGGCTGCTAGCTACCTACCCCTCGCTCCCCCTCGCCACCTCTCCGAGAACTTAATCATCGTGTCATTGTTTGCCATGTGAGCAGTCACTCTGGACAGAAGTGCGTAGGGGAGAAGCCCACGAGCTGCGCTGAGCTAACGGCACATTATCTCTCCGCCTTGTGAGCAGGTCCGATTTGACGGGTCAACAAGGAAATTCTTGAATGAGATTTTCACACCGCAGCGGAGTGCCTGCATTCTGGAAACATCCCCCAGGCTGTGGCTAAGCCATGTCTCCGCAATATCCTTTCTTTCAGGAGTGCTAGTTCTGCAAGGTTCGCAGGAGAGCTTCTGTAAAGTTTGGAAGGTAGGAGACGAGGTACTGGCAGAAGTAAAGCTGTGAGTACCGGGCGTGAGTCGTGCTTCGGTAGCTCTGATGGTAGAGCACTTGCCCGCGAAAGGCAAAGGTCCCGAGTTCGAGTCTCGGTCGGGCACACAGTTTTAATCTGCCAGGAAGTTTCAAGGAAATTCTTGTTGTTGTTTACTGTATTGGCGTGTTTTTGTTTCAGCCGTTCAAGCTTGTGGCTGATGCTTCAAAAACAGAAAGGAAATCTCTTCCTTTCCCCACAGGAACTAATGATCCGAATTATTTCATCCTCTTTACCTTCGTCGATAGATGACGAATAACATTTTCAACAGTTTCTCTTAGGTTAGTATCAAATTCCAGAATATACTTAGGTTTCACTACAAATGTACACTGAGGGTATGCCGGCCGCTGTAGCCGAGCGGTTCTAGGCGCTTCAGTCTGGAACCGCGCGTCCGCTACGGTCGCAGCTTCGAATCCTGCCTCGGGCATGGATGTGTGTGATATCCTTAGGTTAGTTAGGTTTAAGTAGTACTAAGTTCTAGAGGACTGATGACCTCAGATGTTAAGTCCCATAGTGCTCAGAGCCATTTGAAGCATTTGAACTGAGGTTACAAAATCCATGCGATAGCGATATACATATATACAGGTGGCGATAGTATCGAATGCAGAAGATATAAAAGGGCAGTGCATTGGCGAAGCTCTCATTTTTACTCCAGTGATTCGTGTGAAAGAATTTCCACCGTGATCACGTCCACACGATGGGAATTAACAGACCTCGATCGCGAAATTGTACTTGAAGCCAGACACATGCGACATTTCATTTCGCAAATCGTTAGCGAATTCAATATTCTGAGATCCATTGTGTCAAGAGTGTACCAAGAATACCAAACTACAGGCATTACCTCTCAACACGTACAACTCAGTAGGCGACAACCTTCACTTTATGACTGAGATCAGCAACTTTTGTATAAAGGTGACGGTGCTAACAAACAATCAACACTGCGTCAAGTAATCGCAGATATCAATGTGGGACGTACGTCGCACGCATCCGTTAGGGCAGTGCGGCAAAATCTGGTGCTAATGGGCTATGACACCAGACGACCGCCGCCACTGCCTTAGATAACAGCATTACATCGTCTGCAGCGCCTTTCCTGGGTTCGTGACTATATCGGGTGGATCCCAGACGATTGTAAAACTGTGGCCGCGTCAGATGAGTCCTGATTTCATGGGGTAAGAGCTGATGGTAGGGTTCGAATGCGGTGCAAATCCCATGAATCCATATACCGTAGTTGTCGACAAGGCACTATACAAGTTAGAGGTAGCTCCATAATGGTGTGAGCTGTGCTTTCGTACAATGCTCTTGGTTCTCTGGTCCAATGAATCGATCATTGATTGGAAATTGTTATGTTCGCCTGCTTGGAGATCATTTTCAATCATTCATACACTACTGGCCATTAAAATTGCTACACTACGAAGAAATGCAAATGATAAACGGGTATTCATTGGAGAAATATATTATACTAGCACTGACATGTGATTACATTTTCACGCAATTTTGGTGCATAGATCCTGAGAAATCAGTACCCAGAACAGCCACCTCTGGCCGTAATAACGGCCTTGATACGCCTGGGAATTGAGTCAAACAGAGCTTGGATGGCGTGTACATGTGCAGCTGCCCATGCAGCTTCAACACGACACCACAGTTCATCAAGAGTAGTGACTGCCGTATTGTGACGAGCCATTTGCTCGGGCACCATTGACCAGACGTTTTCAATTGGTGAGAGATCTAGAGAATGTGCTGGCCAGGGAAGCAGTCGATCATTTTCTGTATCCAGAAAGGCCCGTACAGGACCTGCAACATGCGGTCGTGCATTATCCTGCTGAAACATAGGGTTTCGCAGGGATCGAAAGAAGGGTAGAGCAACGGGTCGTAACACATCTGAAATGTGACGTCCACTGTTCAAAGTGCAGTCAATGCGAAGAAGAGGTGACCGAGACATGTAACCAATGGCACCCCATACCATCACGCCGGGTGATACGCCAGTATGGCGATGACGAATACACTCTTCCAATGTTCGTTCACCACGATGTCGCCAAACACGGATGCGACCATCATGATGCTGTAAACAGAACCTGGATTCATCCGAAAAAATGACGTTTTGCCATTCGTGCGCGCAGGTTCGTCGTTGAGTACATTATCGCAGGCGCTCCTGTCTGTGATGCAGCGTCAAGGGTAACCGCAGCCATGGTCTCCAAGCTGATAGTCCATGCTGCTGCAAACGTCATCGAACTGTTCGTGCAGATTGTTGTTGTCTTGCAAACGTCGCCATGTGTTGACTCAGGGATCGAGACGTGGCTGCACGATCCGTTACAGCCATGCGGGTAAGATGCATGTCATCTCGACTGCTAGTGACACGAGGCCGTTGGGATCCAGCACGGTTTTCCGTATTAGCCTCCTGAACCCACTGATTCCATATTCTGCTAACAGTCATTGGATCTCGACCAATGCGAGTAGCAATGTCGTGATACGATAAACCGCAATCGCGATAGGCTACAATCCGACCTTTATCAAAGTCGGAAACGTGATGGTACGCATTTCTCCTGCGTATACGTGGCATCACAACAACGTTTCACCAGCAACGCCGGTCAACTGTTGTTTGTGTATGGGAAATAGGATGGAAACCTTCCTCATGTCAGCACTTTGTAGGTGTCTCCACCGGCGCCAATCTTGTGTGAATGCTCTGAAAAGCTTATCATTTGCATATCACAGCATTTTCTTCCTGTTGGCTACATTTAGAGTCTGTAGCACGTCATCTTCGTGGTGTAGCAATTTAAATGGCCAGTAGTGTAGATAGAATTTTTACGGATGACAATGAGCCGTGTCGCCTGGCCACAATTGTTCGCTATCGGTTTGATGAACATTGTGGACACTTGTAACGAATGATATGGTCAACCAGATCGACCGACATGAATCGAGAGCTCAGTTCGTGCACAATATCCTGCAGCAGCAACGCTTTCGCAATTGTGGTCCCCTACAGAGGCAGCTGCATGGGACTTGGAGCGACTTACTGGGTCGACGCAACACCAGGCTGCTGCACTGTGCCGGGCAAAAGAAGGTCTGATACGACATTACGAGGCGTCCTATGACATTTGTCACGTCACTGTAAATTTCTTCAGTACTAAGTTTTGATGTGGTCTGGCAGAAGACGATCAATTATGTGTTTCCGTGCACTACCGGGGTGTTGACAAAGGAAATACGAGAGTACTATTTGCTAAATCCATATCCTCAGCCAAGAACACGATAAAATTAATGTTGTTCGATTTAGAGATACTTTAAATTCACCTTCATGCCACTGTATATATAAATTTATCCATTAAGCGTCCATTCTCCTCAACATGGCCAATGAAACAGATGATTTTTGCGATTTTTTTGGAAAAGTAGTGAAGCAATCAATGTAAACATTTTGCAATTATTTATCTATCCTTGGAAAATATTTTCTGATTTTCTTGACAAGTTCAGTCATCATTTAGCCCCCCCCCCCCACCCCCGCAACCGAGGTGTTAATTGCTTTGTCCAAAATGAGATGTGTGAATGACGGGAGTCCTAAAATTTTATCTTAAAAACAAAAACCATTTTCTTAAACTGTAGTATATTTCGCACGGGATAGTAGCACAGTTTTCTTTTTAAATTTGAAAAAAAAAATAATGGAATGGCGGACGTTCGAAAGAAAGGTGTAGCTTTTCATTATTTTTTGGAGTAACTTATGAATAAATTAAATTAAAAAAGACGTGCTACTCCTTGGTGACATTTCCGAGGAGTAATTCATCCTATTTTCAGAAATATATCATTATTAGTTTATTGAAAATGAAAACAGAGTTCAAGTAGGCGGTATTCTTTTTATTATCTGAGCGATCGGCCAGTTACAACCCTGAGTCATTTTCAAGCACATACCTTAAGCTTCCACCTTCTTTTTATTATCTAATACATAGCTGGTGCATGTGGACAGGAATATACTTACTTTTGTGCGTATTTCCGTCTTCGTATACCAGCGATTTACTAAAGTGTAAACTGAAGCCGGAAGCTTAAGATATGTGCCTGAAAATGAGCCGAGATTGAAACGGCTCTATCGCACAGATAATAGAAATTGAATATAGCCTACTTGGACCATGTTTGCACCACACGTTGAGGCTGTGAACCCCTGCAAACCATTCCATCAGCGTGAGATACAGCGTTTATCAAGGTGATACATGGGCTTGTCGTCAAGGCGTAATACGCTTTTTTCTTTTAATTTATCTATCAGTTTTTTCAAAAAACATGAGTGAAAACACACGAAGAAACTACGCCTGGGTTCAAACATCCGCCGATTTATTATTTTTTTCAGAGTTCAAAAAACTGTGCTATTACTCTGTGTGAAATATACTACAGCTTAAGAAAAGGGTTTGTGTTTTGATTTCAGATAAGATTTACAGACTGCAGGTCATGAACGCATCTCATTTTGGAAAAGCAATTTTAATTCCTCAGATGGGAGCTTAATGACGACTGTATTTCTTAAAAAATCAGGAAATGTTGTCCAAGAATAAACAAATAATGTGCAAAATCATTAGTGTCATCGCTTCGTTAGTTATCCAAAGTAAAGCGGTAAATATCCTTTTTTAAATGCTGACTACCGGAAATGGACTCTTCAATAAATTCCTCATAAATACTCCATCACCATTTGACAAGAATAGTAATGACCACACGTACATCACCAGAAAAAAAGATGGTTGTTATCCATCATTAAGGCTTTCAGTGATCAGCAATGAGTTTAAAAGTGTACCTCCTTTCATATCAGATTAATTCTTCTACGGAAGAATAACCACATTAAACATAACTACCATAAGCAGATCTTTCAGCAACTCAAACTAAAGTGTTAACAATGTAGAAAGCAAGTGTCTGAAGCGTCAGTGTAATTCAGCAGTACTATCACTATCGAATATTCCACAGTCTCTTCTTCAGTGCTGTAATTCCTTCAAATTTAAACTATATGTTACCTTCCAGCACATTTCACTGCAGTAACAGCTTCACTGTAAATACTGTTGCACAGTACCTGTTTAAGCTAGATACCCGTTTCTCACACTGTCTCTCTTTGACTTTCATTCTTTCCCACATTTCCCGATTTATTGATAAACAGACTTTTGTATCTTCAAACGTCATATATGTCAATTGGTAAGTATACTGAAAATTATCTACTTTAGTTTGTGACAACAAAAGAATATGAAGTCTGACTTCAAGGATTAGCGTAAAATACTGCTAAGTCGTATTTATCAAATAACATTCACTATCATTTCAGGTTAATCTGCTATTTATCCATCAGTATCGCTGTATCAATAGAACAATCTTTCACGTCATACATCCATTATAAACACCACTTCACCTCCGTGCCAAACGTCCAACGTATCTGTTTCGATATACGTTGTAGCAATCTCCAATAATGAAAATATGTTCCATACACATTTGTCTCAACATTTTTTTTATAAACTCAGGGCACATTGTTTCTTTTTTACATAGAAAAATAGTTTACCATCTCAATATTAACATCCAGAGACTAACAACACCAATACATTCTTACAAAAATACTGTCATCCGTGAGTATCATTTAGATAACTTAATGTTACAGTTTACAAGTAAGATTGTTCCATCTAGCGGACTTTTGCGACAGCTGTTGTATTACTCTGAACTCTACGTAGCTGTCTCTGCATTTGCCTACAGTAGTGCGAAGTGATAGTGTACCAAACAGATTGCATGTGTCTCTTGTATACCCTGTCAGCTGCTAAAACTCTCATCCTAGCGTCTGATATCCCGTTACGTCACGTATGTTTCACCTCGCCTTGAAAAAGCACACTTTATTCATCTTTAAAGTTTGCATCCCCAGTCACGGTTCATGTCACACGTTGAGTAAAACAACTAAAACACCCAGAATGAGTGCAAAGTATTCAAACAGCTGACGTGGCCTTAGAAAATAGTTTCGTTCGGTTGTTTCATTCGACTTAAAACACCATCTGAACGGAAAACGATAGCCAGGCCATTCGGTTGTTAAACCAGTCTATTATTCCATCATTAGCTTCAGTTACTGATCTCTCTTTTCTCCCTAGTTATTTTACGGTTATCCTACAACTGGTACTATTTCTCTGTTTCGCTCTCATCCTTCTATGCAGACAACTTACTGTTGAGAATGCAAACCCTACATACTAAATCCCGGAGGAAAAGAACATTATTAATATCAAATTCGTGGATGAAGATCCATATTAACTCCTGTACACTGATTTCAATTAAAGTTTTAGGTACAGTCATGCTACCTGACTGGAAAGTAAGCAAAGCTGTTGATTCAATTATGTGGAGTATAGTTAATTAATGTACACTCCTGAAAGTTCGTTAGATGTGCGATATTTGTTACAAGTTCTGAAGAATTGTCTTTTCGCAGTATTTGTTCATTCAAGCTAAAATAAAATTAAATCAATAATTTTGCAATATAGCTAGATGAATCTCTGAAACGGGATTCTAATTTACTTACACAGAAATACATTCAATTCAGTCAGAGGTTACAAGGACATGGAATCTAATTTGTTTAGTATTTGCTTCACTAAATCATTTAAAGTCCAACTAGTGCAGCAATATAATTGAGGAGAAAGCTTAAGGACGAACATAAAGAGGAAAACCCCGGAACAATTTATGAATGCAGTAAAGGAAAGGTGGCTGTACCATACCATCTAGATACTGCTTTGCAGAGGAATTGTCCGAGTGCCAAAACCCTTAGGATTAAGGAGAAGAAGAAATCATTTATCTACAGAGAGAATTATTACCAGTTTCCTTTCTGCTTCTAGCAGACACGTACAGGTAACGGTCACCGTAATGTGGAGTTACAGTTCACCGTATTCTCGAATGTTTAATAGTGCAACAAAGACAATAAACTGTGTTCATTCATTTTAATTCACTACGTGTAATCTAATAACGATCCATCATAATTTAACACTACGAGCGTAGAACATTTTAATGATATTAGTGACGCCATTTCCGTAATTTTCTCTGGAAGGTATGGGACTCTACTGTTATTTGTTTTTGTGTTGCTACAAATCGTTCAGCGACTAACTTGTTGTTGATACCTACAGAATGTCTAACTAAAACTGATAATGCTAGCGCTAAGAGAAAATGACACACCGCAGAATATATATATATAGGGTGTCCCAGCTATCTTGTCCACCCAAAATATCTCTGGAACAATAACAGCTATTTGAAAACGACTTTCACCGGTATCAATGTAGGGCTGGGGCCCATGAATGTACATATTTGGAAACATTCTAAAACGAAAGCATATGTGTTTTTTAACACAAACTTATGTTTTTTTTAAATGGACCTCCTATATTTTTTCTTCAGAAATCCATAGCATGACAAAGCACATACACAATGGCGTTGATTGCATCGCAATATTCCCATTACATCCCGAGATATTAAGACGCGAAGTTGACGCTTGAAACACCCGACATGCGCTGCTAGCGCACGTCCTGAGGCTCAGGCGTGAAACCCATGCTTCCCGTAATCGCTATGTGATTGACACGCGTAATCACACTTCCATACTTATCAAGAGGTCCGAAACGAATAATACGGTCTGCTGCCATCCTGCATTAACGTCGTACATTCCAGCAGGTATTTATCCCATAGGCTAGGGGTGATGCGGTTCTCTAACATATCTGTGTACCGCAACGTTAGTCACAAAGTTAACTTCGCTTATCGTTAATCCGTTACTAAAAAGGTAATGTCGTTCAACGTTAAAACTTTACTTTACTGTAGATCTAGCGCAAGTGACAGTTAATCATTCACTCGTAATTGTAAATTTCATGTTGATGGTTTTAGTGGAACGAGCAAGTGGACTAAAAGTTTTACCGTTGTTTAGGTAAAAATGTTTTGATTTGGGAAGTTCAGGTTGGACATAGAAGATGAATGTAAACATGTTTAACCAATTAGTTTTATTATCACATAATTATCAATCTTACGTTTATCTAATGCGTTAAATGACAAATTGTTGCAAACAAATGTTTCTTAATTTCACTGGGTAAAATGGCCCTTTATAGAAACTTCCACTGTGATACCAGTACTACATACTAAACATAGCGTTCACATCTCATGCTCAAAGTGATGCCCATTGGCTTGCATACATAGGGTCACTCTGCAGATGAAGGATGCCCTACTTCGTGCTACTGTTTCCTCTTTGATGGCTGTACAAGCATCAATAATGCGTTGCTTCATGTCCTCTGGTGTTGTTGGTTCACGTTGGTAAACAGCATCCTTCACTGCTCCTCAAAGACAATAATCCAGCGGTGTAAGGTCCGGAGATCGGGCAGGCCACCTAACTGGGCCACCTCGTCCAATCCACCTACCAGGGCACTTACGGTTCAGAAGTCGTCGTGCTCGTAAGGCGTTATGTGCAGGGCATCCGTCATGTGATACCACATGACCATTCTCCGGTTCAGAGGTACGGTGTCCAAGAGAACAGAAAGATTGTGTCGTATAAATCTGGAGTATTGTCTGCCATTTTGGATGCCATTTATAAAGAAAGGTCCGATAATGGTATCTCCAACAATCCCACACCAAACATTAACTTTCCACGGACGTTGATGCTCTACCTGATGGAGCCATTTTGGATTGTCTGTGGACCAATAATGCATATTCCTCATATTGACAATTCCTTTGTTGGAGAATGATGCCTCGTCGGTAAAGAGAACATCTTCAAAAAAATTTGGATTAGTCAGATGTTTTTGATGAGCCCACCGACAAAATGTTACCCTATTGCGGAAGTCATTTCCATGAAGATCCTGGTGTAAATGAACATGGTAAGGATGACATTTATGACGTTTAAGAATACGCTGTGCACTTGATTTCGACACACCAACTTCACGTTTAATTTGACGTGTGCTGATTTGAGGATTTACAGCTATGGTAGCGAGCACAGCAACTTCAGCACGTCCATCTGTGCGTGTTCTAGGACGATGTCGAGGTCTTGGATTTAAGCTTCCCGTTTCACGTAGACGAGATGTGAGACGACCAAACATCCGGCGCGAAGGCGATGGCTTGTCAGGCATGGGGTTCACGCCTGAGCCTCAGGACGTGCGCTAGCAGCGCATGTCGGGTGTTTCAAGCGTCAACTTCGCGTCTCGATATCTCGGGATGTAACGGGAATATTGCGATGCAATCAACGCCATTGTGTATGTGCTTTGTCATGCTATGTATTGCTGAAGAAAAAATATAGGAGGTCCATTTAAAAAAGACAAAAGTTTGTGTTAAAAACACATATGCTTTCGTTTTAGAATGTTTCAAAATATGTACATTCATGGACCCCAGTCCTCTAAAATAGTAGAGTCCGGCCACTGTGCCTGCTGAATGCTGTCTACGTAGAGTCCAGAGCTGGCCTACGATGCCAACGGAGCCTAATTTTCGGAGAGGACAGACGAACACCGCAACTTGTGCACTCGGTGGTAACTGGAGACTGTACACGACTCGGCGTACTGAACAAAACTGTCCGTCCTAGCTCAGTACTCCGATATTTATTGAGGTGTCGACCAATCACAATCCACACACGTGACTTCCAAGGGGTCGCAGCTGCGGCCCCTGTCGCAGCTCGGTATGGTTCGTACTGCTAACCCACACAGCTACTGCGCTACGAACATATCGAGCGAGGCTTGTCGATATGCTGCGGTATTCTCTGGACTCGTGAGTACCGTCATCACACAAATATTTCAGCGAAATCCAAACTGAGCTTCGCCGAGATGTCCTTCTACCCGCTTCTCCATTCTTCTGGAAACATCCCGTCATAGTATTTTGCCACCAAAAATTTTAAACTGACATTTCTGTTAAACCCACACCTGGCAGTAACTGCTTTCATTGTATTCGGTGTTATTACGGTGTTTCATGTGTATTAAATACCAATTCAAAAATATTTGTCATAGGCGGCTCTCCTAATGATATCAATAATTCTGGCTGAAGTATTCGGTCAGTGGTAACTAGATATCATCGAAGCTCAAGTATCACCCGGGGTCGAGTTTTATTTGTGGGCTGTAGTGCTCATACTTCGGATGGGCGGGTAATTCTGGGTAGCCGAGTATCTCCCTTGCTTGGGGCTACACTCTGTAGCTCGCTCCGACAACCAGTAGCGAAGGTCATTCTCGAACTCCACAGTGAGTCAACATTCCTTTCTCCTCAGCTATTTTTGCATTCAAGTTAAAATAAAAATTTCCTCTACAGAGATCAGTTGCAAGTCTTTCCTCACGTCAGGTAAGATGAACATTTAAAGTATTTCATATGAGAGAGTGGACTGAAGCATGGTCTTTCTTACACTACTGGCCTTTAAAATTGCTACGCCACGATGATGACGTGCTACAGACGCGAAATTTAACCGACAGGAAGAAGATACTGTGATATGCAAATGATTAGCTTTTCAGAGCGTTCACACAAGGTTGGCGCCGGTGGCGACACTTACAACGTGCTGACATGAGGAAAGTTTCCAACCGATTTCTCATACACAAACAACAGTTGACCGGCGTTGCCTGGTGAAACGTTGTTGTGACGCCTCGTGTAAGGAGGAGAAATACGTACCATCACGTTTCCGACTTTGATAAAGGTCGGATTGTAGCCTATCGCGATTGCGGTTTATCGTATCGCGACATTGCTGCTCGCGTTGGTCGAGATCCAACGACTATTAGCAGAATATCGAATCGGTTGGATCAGGAGGGAAATACGAAACGCCGTGCTGGATCCCAACGGCCTCGTTATCACTAGCAGTCGAGATGACAGGCATCTTATCCGCATGGCTGTAACGGATCTTGCAGTAACGTCTCAATCCCTGAGTCAACAGATGGGGACGTTCGCAAGACAACAACCACCTGCACGAACAGTTTGTCGTCGTTTGCAGCAGCATAGACTATCAGCTCGGAGACCATGGCTGCGGTTACCCTTGACGCTACATCACTTACCGGAGCGCCTGTGATAGTGTACTCAACGACGAATCTGGGTGCATGAATGGCAAAAGGTCATTTTTTCGGATGAATCCAGGTTCTGTTTACAGCATCATGATGGTCACAACCGTGTTTGGCGTCATCGCGGTGAACGCACATTGGAAGCCTGTATTCGTCATCGCTATACTGGCGTATCATCCGGCGCTGGTATGGGGTGCCATTGGTTACACGTCTTGGTCACCTCTTGTTCGCATTGACGGCACTTTGAGCAGTGGACTTACATTTCAGACGTGTTACGACCCGTGGCTCTACCCTTCACTTGATCCCTGCGAAACCCTACATTTCAGCAGGATAATGCACGACCGCATGTTTCAGGTCCTGTGCGGGCCTTTCTAGATACGGAAAATGTTCGACTGCTGCCCTGGCCAGCACTTTCTCCAGATCTCTCACCAATTGAAAACGTCTGGTCAATGGTGGCCGAGCAACTGGCTCGTCATAATACCCCTGTCACTACTCTTGATGAATAGGGTATCGTGTTGAAGCTGCATGGGTAACTGTACCTGTACACGCCATCCAAGCTCTATTTGACTCAATGCCCAGGCGTATCAAGGCCGTTATTACGGCTATAGGTGGTTGTTCTGGGTACTGATTTCTGAGGACCTACACACCCACATTGCGTGAAAATGTAATCACATGTCAGTTGTAGTATAACGTATGGGCCCAATGAATACGGGTTTATCATCTGCATTTCTTCTTGGTGTAGCAATGTTAATGGTCAGTAGTGTATCTAATTGATAACAGTTTGGTTCACCGCTTACTTTAAGGTAAGGTTTTGTCTAAATAGAAGTAAGGGATGGTCCTTAACAGCGGGAAGTAACAGGTTCCAGCATTTCGAGTACCCTAAGTTTAGTGTTGGCTAATTTTTCTTTTAAAGAAGTAAAAAGGGAGGGAAAGAATTACTCTGAATTTCATTCTATATGCCACCTTTTCAGTGGTTGAGGGATGTTGCGACATTGATGGATTGGGATTATTACAGAATCGCAAGGGAAGTGACTGCAAACGGTTTCCAAATATAAGGGATCCATCCTTGTGACCCACTGATTTTTTCATCTTCTCAGATCTGCAGCATATGCTGATAAGATCTGGGAAGCTGCTGCATGGTCATATTCAATTGCAATTAGTTGAATGGAAGAAACAGCGGTTTCTACCTCTGAAATCAACTCACCTCTTCTTGACCCTCAAACCCAACATCAAGAGCAAGTAAAGCAGCAGTAATGATGCCATCCCGTTTTGAAAAGGCTTTGGACTAGTCTCCGGATAAATTGAAAAACCAAGTAGGTACCAAGACTACAGGAAAGACATCACGTTCAACAAAAGCTACTCCAGGAGCTTCGTGTCTTGCATCTGATAGACAGTCAACATCTGGTGCTGCCAAAAATAAGCTCTGCGTATGACAGAACGAGAGTCACGAAGCAGGAGGATCATGGTGTGGGGAGACTCCGATTCAAGCCTTGATAAAACCACGTTGAAAGATTCATCATCTAAATATGAAGAGGACGGCGACTGCACTTACTACGACTGATTGTGGTCAAATGATACTTCTACAGAGACGTGAATTAAGGACATCGGCGTATTCGCTAGTCTTACGAGCTTCGTACAGGTGTCAACGATGACGATAAAACCCGAAATGAGGAACCATATTTTATTGAGGTAAAAATTACGCGTTTATATTCTTTGTCCAGCTATTATTATAGAAGGAGAAAATATTTGGAAGACTTTTTTCAAGAGTTTTATTTAAATATTCTCTAGTATTAGCATAGCACTTTTTCCATCACTTAAAGACTACTAATTTACTGATAACCTTCAATTTAAGACTGGTACCCAATGACAGGGTACTTTCCCCTACTCCTTTGTCAGGTCAGCAGTATAGAAAAGTGCGTCAGCACTTACCATTCTGTTCATCACCGGCCTATTGGCTGTTTAAAGGACATTCGAAGGCGCTGCCTTGTCATTTTGTTGTTGTGTCATTCTATTGCTTATTTTTGTTCGTTTATCTGGAAGTTGCTTACACAAGTCAGCTTAAGTTGGAACCCGTGTCAGTATAAGTACCTAAGCCGTCTCTGACGGCATTAGCTCCACAGTAAACTCGATTCCGCATTAAATTCTGTAGCTATCATCGTGGGAGATGTGGTAGTGGACAATTCCAGAACGGAAAGTCTACTCCGACCGATGGGCAGGTAATCACTTTAACTGCACGTCTCGCCTTTACTACATCGACTCTTATTCGTTCTCGTTTGATTTAGTGCTTATCTTTACAAATATCTTTGTATTAGGGGACACTCTAACCTAAGAAATGCTCTAGCCCAAGGCGCACATGACAGTGTGTAACCATGATATTTCTCTTCTGTTCAGATTAAGTAATTTTTCAGATATGGAAGATGTACATTACTGTCGTGCTTCCTCCATAATTTTGTCATTTTCCGATTTTCACTGTTCTATGTCAAAATTTTTTGTCACGTTCACATTTCTTCCATCTGCAAATGCTTGGAGCAGGAATTCTGTAGAATATTTGATTTAATTTTATTTTTGTGTGTGGTCATTTGTAATCAGCAGCGTCTTGCCTTTCCATTATACTAATTCATGGGGTAGCAACGTGCATAAAATGATAATACTACGGCTTTACTGTAAGTCAATGGAATCTTCCTTTTTTTTCTTTCTTTCTCTGGGAGGCTACAGAGAATTCGTTTTGCTTTCTTTTCAAACTTAGTTGGCGGGGTCAAGTCTGGACGGAGTAGTCGAACTTCCCCGCCGTCTTTAAAACCTTGTCGGCCGATTGGTTCTATAGTTCGCCGCGTAAAATGTTCGAGAACATCCTCAAAGCGTCCCTGTTCTGAAAGTACTGAGGTCAACGAACGTCTGCGCTCTTGTAGCCGCTCTTAATGGCTTAGCGCCACCACACTTTCGGTGGGGATTGGGGGCTTGGTCAGTGAGGCCGGTCCCTTCATACAGAACCGACCTGGGATTGCATCAGTGGGGGGGGGGGGAGGTATCAAATGATTAAGCAGGCACTCTCATTTGGAGATCTGGTGGGCATGGACGCTCCACTGAAACGTGGGATGTGAGCTTTATGTCGGATTATGTCTTTTGCGTTAAGAGGAATTTAAACGTGTTGGTATCAGCACCTTCAGGTGTAGAGAGTGACTACATTTACATGTAAATGGCTTTATTCTGGTCAGATTTTATATTTCAAGTAAATTTAGTGTCACGAATTCAGTACGTCTTGTCTCGATGTTCCTCGTGGTTAAATGTGAAACGATCCGGCCCTAAAAGTCGTTAAATTCTGCTAAATATGTGGAGCAACGGTTGAGTTTCATCACAGTCCCCCGTATCTGAGCATGTCCCTCAGTTCTCACTACGGTACGTAATGGCCCGTGGTCAGCGACCAGTGCTGTTTCGTTAGCGGGAACTTCAGATGGAGGGACATCGAACCCACCGATCTAACGAGTTCCTTCATTTAATATTAAAGGAATCCTTGTACGGTTGATTTAAGTCAGAGTTTTTCTGTCTTGCATTTCGCTGTTCAGTAAACTATTCACGAATGCTACAGTCTTTGTCAGTCAAGACAGTTGAGAATCCCATTACTTTTGTAGAGAAAACATGCTGAATAAGTGGCTTCCTCAGAATGCATGCTGAACTAAAGCAAATGAGTTCGCCATTACACACTCGTCCTGCATTTTAGCATTTGTGCTGCTTTTACTGTATTTGGTCACATCTATCAGAGCTGAAAGTCTTAAATCTTTCATAATCTAATGAGAACCCTGTTTGACGAGCAGCGAACAAATAACTGATACAGTGACGAAAACCCAGCATTCCTAGGGTTTTCATTTAGTTATAGTATAGTTAAGATAAAATTGAACATCTCGGTCAACATTTTATTGCATACTTTGGTATCGTTACCTGATGACACGTTCTGGTACCGTTAATATGCACGATTGAGCTGAGTGTCCCAAACAGGATTGAGATAACAGAACGAAGGCTTCCGTTCCCAGTGTTTACTTCTGTGAACAATTCAGGCCTGAGAGACCGTTGTCGATATATAAAAAGTCTTTAAAGATGTTTTGTCCCCTACTTTCGGCAGCCATATTCAGAGATAAATCTTGCAAGTGACGTAACTGTGCAAATAAATAAATTGATAGAGATACCTGAAACACGAATCCTTGCACTGAAACGTCCCCAACGAATAAAAAGGAAAACTTATTACCTGTACATTGCCGCGTGGGATTAGCCGAGCGGTCTAAGGCGCTGTAGTCATGAACTGTGCGGCTGGTCTCGGCGGATGTTTGAATCCTCTCTCGGGCATGAGTGTGTGTGTTTGTCATTAGGATAATTTAGGTTAAGTAGTGTGTAAGCTTAGGGACTGATGACCTTAGCAGTTAAGTCCCATAAGATTTCACACACATTTACCTGTACATTACTGCACGCATCTCTCATATGCACCTAAGTCGGTCTCTAATCAAGCAGGCCGGTCTGGCCGAGCGGTTCCAGGCGCTTCAGTCTGAAACCACGCGACCGCTACAGTCGCAGGTTAGAATCCTGCCTCGGGCATGGGTGCGTGTGATGTTCTTAGGTTAGTTAGCTTTAAGTAGTTCTAAGTTCTAGGGGACTGATGACCTCAGATGTTAAGTCCCGTAGTGCTCAGAGCCATTTGACCCATTTCTCTAACCAACGCTGATTCCAGTCACAGTGCCATATTTTCTAATCTCTTCGATCATTATGCAGCTTAAAGAAGTAAGATATTACGACTGCTAAAATATGTTGGAGAATAAGTAAATTACCCCACAATCATCATATACATCACTAAAACGCTTGTCGTATGCTCACTACGCTGACATTCAGGTCAATTACAGATGAAAGAAATAGGAACTGCAGGGAAGCTAAGGCGAGATGTCTGCAGGAAAAACGTAATAAATGACTGTCTGATGTCTTAGCAAACATAAAAGTCAAAGTAACCTCCGAAGAAATTAAAAGCAAGGGGACGGGGGTTGACATTAAGAGCTCAACGGGAGCTCCACAGCTAAACATAGAGCTAATAGTTTGGAAGAATGTCGTGGAAGACCTCTGTGAGCTGCAAGACTTGTCTGATGACGCGATAGAAGAAGAAACAGGACTCGACAAAGAAGACGTAAGAGATCCAGTATTAGAATCAGAACTAAAAGAGTTTCGGAATACTTACAATCAAATAAGAGAGAAACGATGGATAACATTCCACTGGAATTTCTAAAACCATTGGAGGATGTGGCAACAAACGTTGTAGAAAGTGTGAAACTGTCAGATTACCATCAGACTTTCGGAGAAACATAATCCACACGATTCCGGAGATTCCAAGAGCCAACAAGTGCGAGAATTATTGCACAGACAACTTAACAGTTCACACATCCAAGTTTCTGACAAGATTAACATACAGAAGAATGGAAAAGAAAAGTGAAGATCTGTTAGATGACGATCAGCTTGGCCTTAGGAAAGATAAAGTTAGCAGACCGGCAATTCTCAAATTTCACGTGATAATAGAAACAAGACTGAAGAAAAATCAAGACACGTTCACAGAATTTCTCACCCTGTAAAAAGCATTCGACGATGTCACATGGTGCAAGATTTTCGAAATTCTGAGAAAAAAGTAGGGGTAAGCTACAAGAAAAAACGGGTTATATATAACATGTTCAGGAACCAGGAGGAAACAGTAAGAGTGGAACACCAAGAACGAAGTGCTCAGATTAAAAAGTGTGTAAGTCAGGGATGTTATCTTTCACCCTTACTGCCGGCCGGTGTGGTAGTGCGGTTAAAGGCGCTTCAGTCTGGAACCGCGTGACCGCTACGGTCGCAGGTTCGAATACTGCCTCGGGCATGGATGTGTGTGATGTCCTTAGGTTAGTTAGGTTTAATTAGTTCTAAGTTCTAGGCGACTGATGACCTCAGAAATTAAGTCGCATAGTGCTCAGAGCTATTTGAACCATTTTTTTCACCCTTACTGTTCAATATATACATAGTAGTAGCAATGATGGGAATAAAAGAAACGTTCAAGAGTGGGATTAAATTCAAAATGAAAGGATATCAATGATAAGATACGCTGATGACATTGCTTTCCTTAGTGAAAGTGAAGGAGAATTATGATCTATTGATTTGAGTGAGTACAGAGTATGGAATGAGAGTAAATCGAAGAAAAAAGATAGTAATGAGAAGTATCAGAAATGAGAATACCGAGAAAATTGACGTCAGAATATGCGAAACAAAATAGATGAAGTGAAGGAATTCTACTATACACGCAGCAAAATAATCTGCAACGGACGGAGCAAGGAGGACTCCAGTAGTGGACCAGCACTGGCAAAAACGGCATTCCTGGCCTAGTTTCAATCATAGGCCTCAATTTGAGGAAGCAATTTCTCAGTGTGTACATTTGCAGCACAGCACTGTATGGTTGTAGAACATGGACAGTGGGAAAAACTAAACAGAAGAGAATGGAAGTATTTGAGATGTGGTGCCAGAGAAGAATGTTGAAAATCAGGTGCACTGGGTAAGGAGTGAGGAGGTTCTCTGTAGAATCAGCAACGGAAGAAATATATGGAAACACTGGCAAGAAGAATGACAGGATGATAGGACATCGGTTAAGACATCGCGGAATAACTTCCATGGTACTAGAGAGACGTGGAGAGTAAAAACTGTAGGGGAAAACAGGAACAGGAATATATCCAGCAGATAACTGAAGGCGTAGGTTGCTGGTGCTACTCTGAAATGAAAAGGTTGGCACATGCGAGAAATTCATGGTGGATCGCTTCAAACCAATCAGAAGACAAATGAAAAGAAAATCTTATTTACCTGAATGCACTGGATAGAATTCCAAGTACAGACAGAAAGATATTACGCAGGTTTTCAACCAGTTACTCCAGCAGAAACCACTTCTACAGCTTCATTAAGATAATTATCTCGTTACTGAATCGTAGCTCGTCAGATGAGACTTAGCTAGCGGCTTCTTGAAAGTATAGTCGTGGGTTTCCCGAACCATAGCGTTTCAAGTTCTAGAAGTAGTCTGGACTATTTATTTATAGGACGTACGAAATTGAAAAAATAAAAAAGTAAAAACGTTCAGCTGATAATAAAAAAGTATAATAGTTTCCTAACCGTGAACCAGCTTCTTTATTAGATGAAATGATTATGGGAAACTTGCTGAATAAGAATTATTCTTAGATACAAATGCCATATTACACCAGACAGGGAGCGTATTGACGGCTCTACTTCACAACGAAATCTGTATAATGAAAGTGTCATGGAGTCTAGCTTTACAGTCTTTCTTTTATTTACCTTGCTGACTAAGACATTTACAAAAGCATATATAGCCGGAAGTCTTTCTTACTCAAGGACTTTACATGCTCGAGCTTGTATAACTGGTAATAGGATATAAAGGATCGAATAAAATGGGAAATGTACTTAACAATTTATTTACACAGCCTCAAGAAAGATATGTAGGCCTCTGGAGAATTTTAATGTCAAAATACGACGGTCAAATTACACTCTGGCACAACTTTGAAACACAGAGAGGTCTCGATCGCACAGTTCTTTATTAAGCGTTACGCGTTTCAAAATTTCGTCATCAGATTGAAGATAAAAATCGAACATCAGCACAAAGCTCACGAAAGCGATCACGTAATCTGAATACAATAGAAATCTCATCTCATTCAGGTATATTTGACAGTGGGCGTGACAAGTGACAGTGACAGTGCTCTGGTTCTGTTCGATAGACGACGGCATTGTCAAATATGCCTACATGAGATGAGATTTGTACGAGTAATGCATTCAGTTTAAATGCTCACGTTCGTGAGCTTTTTGCTAAAGTTCGATTTTTGTCTTCAGACTTATGATGAAATTTTGAAACGCGTAACGCTTAATAAAGAATTGTGCGATCAAGACCTTTCTATTTTTCACAGTTGTACCAAGTCTGAATGGACACCTGCTTTACTACGGAAGTATTTTCACATCAAGTAATGAAAACTACATTCTCTCTATCTCCTTTCAATAAACAAAACCGTATTTTACGTTAGTCTATCAGACTTCTCGAATTTTTAAGGTCTCTCTAGAAAGGGGAATCTTTACTACAGTGTTTCCCACCGCAGGCATAACGCTATTGCACTACAGAGGTAAGCGACGACTGAAGATGCGTCTTTCAGAGGTCATAAAACCGCCAGTTATTGTCAAATCAGACTCTTTGTAACAGGTGTCTAAGTGATGAAGTGATGTGTTAGTAAGACGCTGGATACGTACTGCATACTGTGGAGATAACATTTTGCGGCGAACCAATATTTTGTTTGTGTCTGTTTCACACTAAGTTCACTATCTGTTCTCTTCCAGTGCAACTGCGGTGCACGCCACACGGGGAGACTCGTTTATAGTAATACACATAAAAAAAAGCCGTCAGCTGTAAGTTCACCTCCATTTTACAGGCTACCGGTTTCGGCGATATAATACATCAGGGCCTCTGTCCTAGACAGTGACTAAATTTAACACTGAAAAAATGTGTGTACGTCATGTATTAAAAATAAAATTAAAAAAAGAATTCTTCGCAGTAGTTTATGTGCACACGACTTCAATACACGTCAACATATAGAACACATGTTGTTGAAATTGTGTTCTAGCTGTTGACGTGTTTTCAAGTCGTGCATACATAAGCTTTTGCGAAGACTTATTTTTCGTATATGCCGTAAGTACTCTTTGCCGTTGTTAAGTTCAGGCTTTCTCTAGAACAGAGAGCCTATAATGGCGTATTATTTCGTTAAAACCTGTAGCCTATAACAGAAACTGGAGATCAACGTAGACCTGACGGCTTTTTTATGTATATTACGTACATACCGCCTGCTGTCCCGCCATCCAACATAGTTTGTCCTGACTCCCACCAAATATTTGTATGTTCGTAAAATAGCCGCACCGTTTGTTAACATAATTAGTGTTGTGTTAGCTTGATGTCACGAATAAAAATCATTATAACGTCCAGATAGCCTGACCATGCCTGTCCAAAGCATGCAAATTAACGGTAAATATATTACAGGCAATCTCAAGTACACAATACTGGCACATTCGGCGTAATTGCTTCCCTTTTACTAGCACATTGCTATATACTGCATGTGACAACCGACTTTTCCAACGCACCTGCGCTTAGATAATAAAGTGAAATCCGGAGCAAGTTTGTATTCCAATTATCAGTTACTAAGCTTCTTCTTGCCTTCGCGACATACACCGCCTGGCAAAAAGCGAAGTACCCAGGAACGGACGAGGAAACGAAATTAAACAGTAGCCTGAGAGCAAATGTGATGTTACTTCATTGGTTACAAAATCTAGTCTACACGTTGCACTCTCTCTGGCATAGATGCGTACATTGATATGCTTCGGTATCATATACAGTGAGGCGACAAATGTCTTGAGATACCTCCTAATATCGTGTGGGTTCTCCTTCTGCCCAGCCTACTGCAGCAACTCGATAGATTTGACAAGTCATCGGAAGCCCGTGCAGAAATAGTGAACCATGGTGCCCCTATATCCGTCCATAATTGCTGAAGTGTTGCCAGTGCAGGATTTTGTGTACGAACTGACCTCTAAATTATGTTCCACAAATGATTGGTGAGATTCGTGTCGAACAATCTGGGTGGCTAAAATATTCGATCTAACTCCTGGAAATGGAAAAAAGAACACATTGACACCGGTGTGTCAGACCCACCATACTTGCTCCGGACACTGCGAGAGGGCTGTACAAGCAATGATCACACGCACGGCACAGCGGACACACCAGGAACCGCGGTGTTGGCCGTCGAATGGCGCTAGCTGCGCAGCATTTGTGCACCGCCGCCGTCAGTGTCAGCCAGTTTGCCGTGGCATACGGAACTCCATCGCAGTCTTTAACACTGGTAGCATGCCGCGACAGCGTGGATGTGAACCGTATGTGCAGTTGACGGACTTTGAGCGAGGGCGTATAGTGGGCATGCGGGAGGCCGGGTGGACGTACCGCCGAATTGCTCAACATGTGGGGCGTGCGGTCTCCACAGTATATCGATGTTGTCGCCAGTGGTCGGCGGAAGGTGCCCGTCGACCTGGGACCGGACCGCAGCGACGCACGGATGCACGGCAAGACCGTAGGATCCTACGCAGTGCCGTAGGGGACCGCACCGCCACTTCACAGCAAATTAGGGACACTGTTGCTCCTGGGGTATCGGCGAGGACCATTCGCAACCGTCTCCATGAAGCTGGGCTACGGTCCCGCACACCGTTAGGCCGTCTTCCGCTCACGCCCCAACATCGTGCAGCCCGCCTCCAGTGGTGTCGCGACAGGCGTGAGTGGAGGGACGAATGGAGACGTGTCGTCTTCAGCGATGAGAGTCGCTTCTGCCTTGGTGACAATGATGGTCGTATGCGTGTTTGGCGCCGTGCAGGTGAGCGCCACAATCAGGACTGCATACGACCGAGGCACACAGGGCCAACACCCGCTATCATGGTGTGGGGAGCGATCTCCTACACTGGCCGTACACCACTGGTGATCGTCGAGGGGACACTGAATAGTGCACGGTACATCCAAACCGTCATCGAACCCATCGTTCTACCATTCCTAGACCGGCAAGGGAACTTGCTGTTCCAACAGGACAATGCACGTCCGCATGTATCCCGTGCCACCCAACGTGCTCTAGAAGGTGTAAGTCAACTACCCTGGCCAGCAAGATCTCCGGATCTGTCCCCCATTGAGCATGTTTGGGACTGGATGAAGCGTCGTCTCACGCGGTCTGCACGTCCAGCACGAACGCTGGTCCAACTGAGGCGCCAGGTGGAAATGGCATGGCAAGCCGTTCCACAGGACTACATCCAGCATCTCTACGATCGTCTCCATGGGAGAATAGCAGCCTGCATTGCTGCGAAAGGTGGATATACACTGTACTAGTGCCGACATTGTGCATGCTCTGTTGCCTGTGTCTATGTGCCTGTGGTTCTGTCAGTGTGATCATGTGATGTATCTGACCCCAGGAATGTGTCAATAAAGTTTCCCCTTCCTGGGACAATGAATTCACGGTGTTCTTATTGCAATATCCAGCAGTGTAATTGTCCAGAATGTTCTTCAAACCAAACTCGAACAATTGTGGCCTCGGTACATGGCGCGTTGTCATCCACAATACTTCGTTGTTTGGGAACATGCAGTCCATGAATGGCTGCAACAGATGTCCAAGTAGGCGAACATAATCTTATCCAGTCAATGATTGTTTCAGTTGGACCACAGTACTCGTCAATTCCATGCAAAACAGCCCACTCCATTATGGAACTACTACCAGCTTGCAGTACCTTGGGACTTGGCTTCGTGGAGTCTGTGCCACGCTAGAACCCTACCATCAACTCTTACCAACTGAAATCGGGACTCATCAGACCAGGGCAGGATTTTCCAGTCATCTAGGGTCCAACCGATATGGTCATAAGCCCAGGAGAGGCGCTGCAGGCGACGTCGTCATGTTAGCAAAAGGCACTCGCGTCGGTCATCTGTTGCCATAGCGCCGGCCGGAGTGGCCGTGCGGTTCTAGGCGCCACAGTCTGGAGCCGAGCGACCGCTACGGTCGCAGGTTCGAATCCTGCCTCAGGCATGGATGTGTGTGATGTCCTTAGGTTAGTTAGGTTTAATTAGTTCTAAGTTCTAGGCGACTGATGACCTCCGAAGTTAAGTCGCATAGTGCTCAGAGCCATTATCTTGTTGCAATAGCCCATTAACGTCTCATTTCGCTGCAATGTTCCAGCGGATATGTTCGTCGTGCGTTCCACACTGGTTTCTGTGGTTATTCCACACAGTATTGTCTGCTTGTCTGTTAGCACTGACAGCTCTACGCAGCTGGCCGCTGTGGTCGATCGGTTCTAGGCGCTTCAGTCCGGAACCGCGCTGCTCCTACGGTTACAGTTTCGAATCCTGCCTCGGGCATGGGTATGTGTGTTGTCCTTAGGCTAGTTAGGTTTAAGTAGTTCTAAGTCTAGGGGGCTGATGACCTCAGATGTTATGTCCCATAGTGCTTGGAGCCATATGAACCATTTTGAAGCTCTACGCAAATGCTGCTGCTCTCGGTCGTTAAGTGAACACTGTCGGCCACTGCGTTGTTAGTAGTGAAATTTGGTATTCTTGGCACATTCGTGACGCTGTGGATCTCAGAATACTGAATTCCCTTTTTCCAATTATTGAAATGCGTTATCTCGCGTGTCTATATCGAAGCACTCAGCTTTCAGAGTCTGTTAAATCCTGTCGTGTGGCCATTATCACTTCGGTAAACTTTTCACATGATTCACCTAAAGACAAATGACAGGTGCACCAATGCACTGCCCATTTAGCCCTTGTGTTCGTGGTACTACCGCCATCTGTATCTGTGCATATCGGTATCCCCTGACTTTTGTGACCTGAGTGTAAATGCCCTGCTGAAGCAAGCAGACCTACAACTGTTGTAACTGGTCCTTCGTATCCCTGATACGTATTGCCACGAAGTTGACGTCACAGCTGGTCCCACACATGTTCTAACAGTAACACGTCTGGGGATCTTGTTGGCCGTAGAAATACGCCAGCAACAGGCAGAGACATGTGCCATGTGTGAGCGAGCACAGTCCTGTTGAAAAATGGAACCAAGATACTGTCAGATGAGAAGTAACACATGAGGACTCAGGATGTCTTGGCTTTACATTTCTGCCGTCAAAGTTGCCTCAGTCGACTAGCCGTGTCTGAAGTCATGCCTGATGGTTCTTCTCATCATGTCACAAGAAATAAAATCTCTGTGCCTGTAAAAAATATGGGAATAATGGGTCCTCTCTCCCGGTCGCCACCCGCCACCCTACTGCCCGATGATGGTCACTTGAGGTAGTGCAGAACCGCGGTTCGTAACTTAACACAACTCGCCACTCTAAACAGCAAAAAAAAAAAAAAAAAAAAAAAAAAAAAGTGGCTCTGAGCACTATGGGACTCAGTCCCCAAGAACTTATAAAGCTAATTAAACCTAACTAACCTAAGGACATCACACACATTCATGCCCGAGACATAAATGTTTATGGAGGACTTTGAGGAACGTGCATCGGAGTCAACTACCTTGAAACCTACGTGATTTTTCAGATATGTGGCCGATACTTTTGTTGTTTGGCCTCATGGTGGTTAGAATTTAAACCGGTTTTTGGAACATCTGAATTCAATCCACCCGAATATTCAGTTCACTATGGAGGTGGAGAAGAATGGATGCTTTCCCTTCCTTGATGTGTTGGTCAAAAGGAAGACTGATGGTACTTTGGGACATTCTGTTTATAGGAAGCCTACCCACACTGTGTCCGCTTCGGTAAAATATTCCGGAGGTAAAGCAGTCCCCCATTCGGATCTCCGGGAGGGGACTACACAAGAGGACGTCGTTATCAGGAGAAAGAAAACTGGCGTTCTGCGGATCGGAGCGTGGAATGACAGATCTCTTAATCGGGCAGGTAGGTTAGAAAAATTAAAAATGGAAATGGATAGGTTAAAGATAGATATGGTGGGAATTAGTGAAGTTTGGTGGCAGGAGGAACAAGACTTTCGGTCAGGTGAATACAGGGTTAAAAATACAAAATCAAATAGGGGTAATGCAGGTAAGCTACTACAAACAGCACAGCGAACGCATTGTTGTGGCAAGATAGACACGAAGCCCACGCCTACGACAGTAGTACAAGTCTATATGCCAACTAGCTCTGCAGATGACTGGAATTCGGTAGTAGGAAAAGAGAGAGAAGGAAACATAGTAGGTGAATATGGATTGGGGGTAAGTAATGAAAGAGGAAGCCGTCTGGTGGAATTTTGCACAGAGCACAAGTTAATCATAGCTAACACTTGGTTCAAGAATCGTGAAAGAAGATTTTACACATGAAAGAAGCCTGGAGATACTAAAAGGTATAAGATAGATTATATAATGGTAAGACAGAGATTTAGGAACCAGGTTTTAAATTGTAAGACATTTCCAGGGGCAGATGTTGACTCTGACCAAAATCTATTGGTTATGAACTGTAGATTAAAACTGAAGAAACCTCAAAAAGGTGGGAATTTAAGGAGATGGGACCTGGATAAACTGACTAAACCAGGGGTTGTACAAAGTTTCAGGGAGAGCATAAGGGAACAATTGACAAGAATGGGGGGAAGAAATACAGTAGAAGAAGAATGGGTAGCTTTGAGGGATGATGTAGTGAAGGCAGCAGAGGATCAAGTAGGTAAAAAGACGAGGGCTAGTAGAAATCCTTGGGTGACAGAAGAAATAATGAACTTAATTGACGAAAGGAGAAAACATAAAAATGCAGTAAACGAAACAGGCAAAAAGGAAAACAAACGTCTCAAAAATAAGATCAACAGGAAGTGCAAAATGGCTAAGCAGGGATGGCTAGAGGACAAATGTAAGGACGTAGAGGCTTATCTCACTAGGTGTAAGATAGATACTGCCTACAGGAAAATTAAAGAGACCTTCGGAGAAAGGAGAACCACTTGTATGAATATCAAGAGCTCAGATGGAAACCCAGTTCTAAGCAAAGAAGGGAAAGCAGAAAGTTGGAAGGAGTATATAGAGGGTCTATATAGGGGCGACGTACTTGAGGACAATATTTTGGAAATGGAAGAGAATGTAGACGAAGACGAAATGGGAGATACAATGCTGCGTGAAGAGTTTGACAGAGCACTGAAAGACCTGAGTCGAAACAAGGCTCCAGGAGTGGACAACATTTCATTAGAACTACTGACGGCCTTGGAGGAGCCAGTCCTGACGAAACTTTACCATCTGGTGAGCAAGATGTATGAGACAGGCGATACACCCTCAGACTTCAAGAAGAATATAATAATTCCAATACCAAAGAAAGCAGGTGTTGACAGATGTGAAAATTACCGAACTATTAGTTTAATCAGTCACAGCTGCAAAATACTAACACGAATTCTTTACAGACGAATTGAAAAACTGGTAGAAGCCGACCTCGGGGAAGATCAGTTTGGATTCCGTAGAAATATTGGAACACGTGAGACAATTCTGACCTTACGACTTATCTTAGAAGAAAGATTAAGGAAAGGCAAACCTACGTTTCTAGCATTTGTAGACTTAGAGAAAACTTTTGACGATGTTGACTGGAATACTCTCTTTCAAATTTTAAAGATGGCAGGGGTAAAATACAGGAAGCGAAAGATATTTACAATTTGTAAAGAAAAGAGATGGCAGTTATAAGAGTTTAGGGACATGAAAGGAAAGCAGCGGTTGGGAAGGGATTGAGACAGGGTAGTAGCCTCTGCCCGATGTTATTCAATCCGTATATTGAGCAAGCAGTAAAGGAAACAAAAGGAAAATTCGGAGTAGGTATTAAAATCCATGGAGAAGTAATAAAAACTTTGAGGTTCGCCGATGACATTGTAATTCTGTCAGAGACAGCAAAGAACTTGGAAGCGCAGTTGAACGGAATGTACAGTGTCTTGAAAGGAGGATATAAGATAAACATCAGCAAAAGCAAAACGGGGATAATGGAATGTTTTCGAATCAAGTCGGGTGGTGCTGAGGGAATTAGATTAGGAAATGAGACGATTAAAGTAGGAAAGGTATTTTGCTATTTGGGGAGCAAAATAACTGATGATGGTCGAAGTAGAGAGGATATAAAATGTAGACTGGCAATGGCAAGGAAAGCGTTTCTGAAGAAAAGACATTTGTTAACACCGAATATAGATTTAAGTCTCAGGAAATCGTTTCTGAAATGTATTTGTATGGAGTGTAGCCATGTATGGAAGTGAAACATGGACGATAAATAGTTTGGGCAATAAGAGAATAGAAGCTTTCGAAATGTGGTGCTACAGAAGAATGCTGAAGATTAGATGGGTAGATCACATAACTAATTAAGAGGTATTGAATAGAATTGGGGAGAAGAGGGGTTTGTGGCACACCTCGACAAGAGGAAGGGAGCGGTTGGTAGGACATGTTCTGAGGCATCAAGGGATCACAAATTTAGCATTGGAGGGCGGCGTGGAGGGTAAAAATCGTAGAGGGAGACCAAGAGATGGATACACTAAGCAGATTCAGAAGGATGTAGATTGTAGTACTGGGAGATGAAGAAGCTTGCACAGGATAGAGTAGCATGGAGAGCTGCATCAAACCAGTCTGAGGACTGAAGACCACAACAACAACAACCCACACTGACTTGTATCTTCAAGCTGATAGTTGTTAACATCTAGCTCAGTCGGAAGGAGTACTTTGCACCTTGGTTCACAGGGCCCACGTTATCTCAGACGCTGAAAGTTTGGCATCTGAGCTACCACATATCGAAGTCACCTTTCGTCAGAATGGTTATAGTGAGAGGCAGATCAAACGTGCGTTGCACCATCAGCCTTCTGTGCAACGGGTGAGTGACGATAGCAAGGAAGTGGCACCTAAGTCTACGGCCTTTTTTCCTTACGCAGGAAGCATTTCCAACAGGATTGGCCGTATTTTGCAGAAATATGAAGTGAAATGTGTTTTTCGACCACCTTCTATGATTAAGGCCCTGTTGGCGTCCGTAAAAGATGATCTTGGTTTGCGTAAGGCTGGGGTCTATCGTATTCCTTGCAGTTGTGGCATGTCATATATTGGTCAGACAATCAGGACTGTGGAAGACCGGTGTATTGAACATAAGCGTCACACACGCTTACAACAGCCAAGCAAATCAGCTATTGCAGAACATTGCCTTGAAACCGGTCATCCTATGGAATACAACAACACGGAGATTCTGGCTTGCACGTCCAGCTATTGGGATAGTTTTATTAAGGAAGCTGTTGAAATCAAACTATCAAGCAACCTTATTAATAGAGATGGTGGATTTTTTTTAATGCTGCTTGGAATCTGGCTCTGTCTCTCATCAAAAAAGAGAGGGACAGAATTAGTGCTACCTCACCTGTTGATTAATAGTAACTATCGATATTTCTGATGTTGGTTATCTTTGTTTGTGTTGACACTTGTTCTGTGAGTAGTGTCTTCCTTGTTTCTCCTCTGTGAACCGAGGTATTAAATTTCCTTGCACATTTCTTCTTCCTTGCATTTGTGCCTTGAGAATGACAGGGTGTGCTCCTGTCGAAATATCGGTGGTGTTGGACGACGTCACCCGGCAGCAAACCCGTAAGTTATTTGAACATTCAGTTTGCCGGGAAAAGTTAAGGTCTCACAAGGCCCATAGTGCTCAGATCCATTTGAACCAGCCTCCCTTGCCGAAGCCGACCGGAACGGTGACATCAGGTACGCCTGCCTTCATGTTCCTATGCAGCCCAACATCAGGCCACTGTTATATCTCACTGGCTGCCCCACAAATCTGAATAATCGGGAAACTGCACGACACGATCAGTTGGCCATATGGGGATCCACAATGAGATCACTTTAAAACTCTGTCAGATGCAGATGACACAGTCCTACACGAGTACGCTTCATCTCCGTGTCCTTCACAGCGACAAATCATCTGACGCTGTACATGCCTCTTTTGTAGCCTTTCAGCCTGGTTACAACTCGAAAGCTCTTTTTGTGGCTGTTCTACCTATCACAAAAAAGTTACAACTCTTAATAATTTTCATAACTGACGATGGTGTGTACTGTACCAACTTACAATGACATCTGACCATGACATACGTTTGTTTACTTTTTTGTGTGTTATTTTATAAATACATAAACAATAGAACTCATCATTCTCTTACTCAACGCAATGCGTTTCACACAGTTTGTTACCTAATATACCATTGAGTCATGATATACAACATTTCCCTCAACCGTGTGTTGACGGTCATAAAATCTTCACCAGTTATTGCGACATGTGCCTCTATTTACCAGCTTTCAACAATATCCCTTGTCAGTACAGAATAATGGACTGCGGACAAACGTTCCACACTGTACAATAATGGAACAGTGAATGTCGGAGGTGTCATTATCTCGGCTAACCGGATAAAATTAACATTTGCAATAACACATTCTAAAATACGGCCATGAAAATGTCTTTCAGTAAGTAGTCTCTTTGGATCGAACTGTTGCTTTCTGCTGTGGGCTATCATATTCAAAAAAGTGGCAACATATTGTATAAGGGCAATGTTTTGCAGACGCACAAAGCGGCAGTCACGCTGAAAGCTTCTACACTCCTGGAAATTGAAATAAGAACACCGTGAATTCATTGTCCCAGGAAGGGGAAACTTTATTGACACATTCCTGGGGTCAGATATATCACATGATCACACTGACAGAACCACAGGCACATAGACACAGGCAACAGAGCATGCACAATGTCGGCACTAGTACAGTGTATATCCACCTTTCGCAGCAATGCAGGCTGCTATTCTCCCATGGAGACGATCGTAGAGATGCTGGATGTAGTCCTGTGGAACGGCTTGCCATGCCATTTCCACCTGGCGTCTCAGTTGGACCAGCGTTCGTGCTGGACGTGCAGACCGCGTGAGACGACGCTTCATCCAGTCCCAAACATGCTCAATGGGGGACAGATCCGGAGATCTTGCTGGCCAGGGTAGTTGACTTACACCTTCTAGAGCACGTTGGGTGGCACGGGATACATGCGGACGTGCATTGTCCTGTTGGAACAGCAAGTTCCCTTGCCGGTCTAGGAATGGTAGAACGATGGGTTCGATGACGGTTTGGATGTACCGTGCACTATTCAGTGTCCCCTCGACGATCACCAGTGGTGTACGGCCAGTGTAGGAGATCGCTCCCCACACCATGATGCCGGGTGTTGGCCCTGTGTGCCTCGGTCGTATGCAGTCCTGATTGTGGCGCTCACCTGCACGGCGCCAAACACGCATACGGCCATCATTGGCACCAAGGCAGAAGCGACTCTCATCGCTGAAGACGACACGTCTCCATTCGTCCCTCCATTCACGCCTGTCGCGACACCACTGGAGGCGGGCTGCACGATGTTGGGGCGTGAGCGGAAGACGGCCTAACGGTGTGCGGGACCGTAGCCCAGCTTCATGGAGACGGTTGCGAATGGTCCTCGCCGATACCCCAGGAGCAACAGTGTCCCTAATTTGCTGGGAAGTGGCGGTGCGGTCCTCTACGGCACTGCGTAGGATCCTACGGTCTTGGCGTGCATCCGTGCGTCGCTGCGGTCCGGTCCCAGGTCGACGGGCACGTGCACCTTCCGCCGACCACTGGCGACAACATCGATGTACTGTGGAGACTAGAGATGGGCAAAACTGTTCTTTTCAGAGATTGGATCAGAACTGTTCACTCCCTGAAATGAATTAGCTCTTTTTCATGACTCACCACTCATTTACAATATAAAATAAATGGAAGGCACATTGCCCTTTAAACTTGGTTTATTCCAGTACTATACCTGTATTTTGATCTTATTTGATCCTATTTTGAAGTAACACAGATAATGAGTAAGAATTTTGTATTGTTTATTGAAATTTCCACGATATGACAAAGTTTTTGATTATTGATTTATTTTGCACTATCGTGGTTTTTTGGGTGATCGGAAAATGTTGTAACTTGAGATTTACATTAACAATATATTTGGCTATAACGTATTAAAATTTCATTAACCTCATACAAATACATCGCAAGCCATATATTTTTAAAGTGAACGTTTCCTTTCGAAGACGCCTAAAATCGCAAAATCCGTACCAGAATAAGAAAAAAAAATATAAATTTGACTGTAAAACGAAAGTGCTGCATATAGCCTTACGCAGAATAAAACAAGGAAAATATTGGTGTATCACATTTTGCGATACGTTTATCGGTTCGCTCGTAATTAAAGCGTAAATTCGAGTGTCTATAATAAAAATCCTATAGTAAGAGGAGTCATCAGGAACCTAATCTAATCAGTTTAAACAAATAAAAATAAAATGAAAACAATTGATGTATACATAACATAATATTGTAATATACATAGCGGCATTACTACGAAGAACAATATCCAGTGGGAACGAACTCCGATGCAGAGGCGGTGAGTCGAGCAGGTCGAGCCGCGAGCTGTATTACTGCGTGAGCTGAGACCGCATTGACCACAGTGACACCTGAGTCGCTTTGCTCGACGCTCTGGCTAGAGTCGAGATGGTGGGGCGAGCGTTGAGCGGGCGAGTTCCGAGGGAGGGGGTAGCGGCGAACTTACCCGCTCCGAGACAAATAGTTCGTTCCCTTGCGAGCGGGTTTTTGCAAGTAGTTCCTATGTTATACGCTAGGTGGCTCTCTGTCCTGTTGCTCGCATCAACTGCCCAGAGGGCAGGACGTGCGACAGAGTGCGATGCGAAGTTACGCTGCGCCAGACACTGCGCGGCAGACGACGCACAGAGACGCCACGGCATATGTGAAAAACAAAATCCAATGGGGCACTGCACAATGCAGGCAGCCAAGGTAGAAGCAGGGCAGAGGCCGGCGCTGGCTGTGTTGTGTGGCGTGCACTGTGCTGTGACCAGCAGAGGCGCTGCTGATATGCTCCGTCTCTCTCTCTCTCTCTCTCTCTCTCTCTCTGCCGTGGGAACGTTTGGAGCTACCGTTCTTTTTTTCTGAATCACTGATTGTTCACTCCTTTGAAAGATTGAACTCTATGAATTAGTTCAAGAGCGGATCCCCCATCTCTAGTGGAGACCGCACGCCCCACATGTTGAGCAATTCGGCGGTACGTCCACCCGGCCTCCCGCATGCCCACTATACGCCCTCGCTCAAAGTCCGTCAACTGCACATACGGTTCACGTCCACGCTGTCGCGGCATGCTACCAGTGTTAAAGACTGCGATGGAGCTCCGTATGCCACGGCAAACTGGCTGACACTGACGGCGGCGGTGCACAAATGCTGCGCAGCTAGCGCCATTCGACGGCCAACACCGCGGTTCCTGGTGTGTCCGCTGTGCCGTGCGTGTGATCATTGCTTGTACAGCCCTCTCGCAGTGTCCGGAGCAAGTATGGTGGGTCTGACACACCGGTGTCAATGTGTTCTTTTTTTCATTTCCAGGAGTGTATTACAGTGATCTTTAGGCACAATGGAATCCGTCTGTGGATTTTAGCACCAATGCTGCTTATTCTGCTGTTGTAAGTAAATAAGTTCCACTTTTGACACAATTTGCAGGGAAGCTACCGCACAAAAGTCTTCTGTATGTGTTTTCCTATATTTTGTCACAATAAGGTATATTCACGATCTATTATGGTGTTCTACGAATAACTACGTCAACATCTGGTGCATCATCATCTCTCTTTTCCAAACTTTTCTTTCGTCTCCTAGCTCTAAGTACATATTGAATAACATGAAGGATAGACTACTACACCTTCTCACTCGTTTCTCGGCTACTCCCATTCATGTTCTTATAACTGTTGTTTTGTTTCTTTACAAGCCGTAGATAATCTTTCGGTTTCTGCATTTTAAAGAAGCTATCCTGGAAATTTCCTCGTTACCAAGACATGAAAGTTGCATTGTCCAGTTGCTAGCCTTTTCTTCAGGCCACGCTTATCCTTACATATTCCCGTAGTTGGTCCAGAAGATTTACGTAGCCAAGGTCGGCAACGCCCGAACCCGCCAGGATAGCCGAGACCGCTAACGTGCTGTTTCCAGACTGAATCCACCCGGCGGATTAACGACGACAGTCGGTGTGCCGGCCAGCCTGGATCTTGTATTTAGGCGGTTTTCCACATCCTACTAGATGAATACCGGGCTGGTCCCCACGTCCCGCCTCAGTTACACGACTCGCAGACATTTGTAACACATTCACACTATTTCACGATTTACACTAGACACAGACAGCTGGGGTACACTAATTCCTTTCTGAGGGGGGGGGGAGTAGGGGGTGGCGGCAGGAAGGTTATCTGGCCACCCCTAAAACTTACCCATGCCAATTCCGTACTTAACCCTGCCGACCCTGCGCACAATGCGGGATAAAAGCGGTAGCGAAAGAAGAATCGAAAGAAAGGTCGGTAACGCCCGCTTGGGCTCTTGCGCTCAACTGGGAGATAAGCTGGTTCGAATTTCTGCCCTATTTGACCGGCAAAGGGAGGAGAGGCGCTGTCGTAAAGTTTCTTACACTCAGCCTTTGCGCCATTGTCACGACTTAAATTCCAAACCACTTTGATGTGTCTCATGCAATGAGGGAATGTGACACTGGAGACTGGGATAGAGACATTGAGCTTGGTCGCCGCCATGGTGCCATTCAAGAGGAGTAGGCTATGTCCTAGTGCCGAGTTTTGCCCTCTCCTTTACCTTTAACGAAAACAATACAGACCCAGCATTTCACTGTTAAACCTGTAATCGTGGTCATCCACACCTCTCAAACACACACTTAACGCGTGATAAAAGGTCGGAGGCAGGAAACGGCAAACCACCTCCACTACGACCTTGCTTACAACTGCGATGCAGTGTTGCTGCATCTGCTCCCCTTTTGCTCATTCAATGAGCTTCGGATTGCTTTGGTATCTTCCAAAGTGACACCTATTAAATCTGTCGTTTTAGCCTACGTATACGCCTTCAGTGTACTTCATTCACGTATATGGTCTCTTTTCGGTGTCCAGTGTTCCGCTGAGTTCATTTTACACTCTTAATTTTGGCGATCTACCTTTTAATTACATCGAATGTTATAATGACTTTTCCGTACATACAGTCTGTCCTTCCTGTAGTCATTTTGTTTTCGTTGCATTTATATTTTAACAGCGGCCATCTGACGTTAGCTACCCCGCACTTCTCACAGATTTCATTCCAAAGTGACGTGAATACCTGCTGTGTTTCTCTTTCTCCTGAAAATATCTGTAGTTTTTTCATTCATCATCACCTACTGTGTTTGTCTTGTCATCCGAAGTTTCTCAGCATTTGCTTTCCTTGTACCTGTATTTGTCCAACACCCATACCTATTTTTTCCAACTCCTGTACTTCTCTTTTTTTTAGGGACGTCTATTCCTCTTCAGCTGAAAGTACTGTATTCCGTTAGTTACATGTGGCGCTTATTTGGAGGGCGCGTATTTGTTCGATGTAGACGCAGCTAATTGCCCGGGTGACGTGCGACAATGCGGTGCACTGGAAGCGGGCAGAAGTGCTGATGGCCCGTCAAAGAGCAGGGTGGGAGTGGGGGCTGGGCCCAGCTGGCAGGTCATCAGGCACGCTGAATGCCCGTCAGTATCGACCGCTAGCCAGCACGCGCTGCCGGCTGTTCGGGTTCGAGTAATTGCGCTCCCTCTGCGAACGACGCGCAGTCTCTCTAAAGAGGCACTCTGCGCAAAAAACGTAATTCGTTCGCTACCGGGGACATGGTGCCCCACTATTATGTGTATGCCTGGTGTCCCTCCTAAGAGTCGTCTGCAGCATGTTCTCTAACAATTCGGCAGACACTTGCAGTTTCATTTCTAGCTGAAGTCAGCCCAAGAAACACTGTTTATCACGTCTTTCATTCGACGCCCATGTCGATGGAAAGCATCAGTTTGTTTCCCATTAAGAACAAAATTACTTTTGCAGCGCAATTTCACGGCCGATATGAAAGAGCGGTTCGAAATTAGTGCAGCGCGATGTTTGTTTCAGCGATATGTATTACCAGGAAGGGTAAAAACATGAGGAATAACCAAGTCTGTCGCAGCGGCTAAGTTGCTCTCCAGCATGGCAGTAGCTGTAAATGCGGACCAGAGTGAGGCATCATGCACCCGGACATATCAACACCTGTGATCAGCTGGGCAGCGATGACTATTTGTCAGTACATCAGTGAACTGCTGTTTACTGTGGACTGGGCAGTCCCTAATCAACCTCCGTAGAGCAATGTGCAGTTCTTTGTACAGGGGAGTAATAAAAATGAATGTATCCGATTTTTTTACGAGAAAACGCATAAAGGTTTTGAATCAAACAAACGCTATTAACAAAAAAAATTGTTCAAATGGCTCTGAGCACTATGGGACTTAACATCTGTGGTCATCAGTCGCCTAGAACTTAGAATTACTTCAACCTAACTAACCTAAGGACATCACACATCCATGCCCGAGGCAGGATTCGAACCTGCGACCATAGCAGTCACGCGGTTCCGGACAGAGTGCCTAGAACCGCTCGGCCGCCACGGCCGGCCCGCTATTAACATTCTGCATCTTTATTCTCAGTGTATATTTCATTGTAGGCCTCTGCCGCTAGACGACTCCGAATTGTAGCATGGAATATGGCGATATGTGACGTAACTATGTTGGTGCGTCAGAAACAGTGTGCTGTAAACGAGTTCCGAATTTGAAGAGTTCGTCTACATATGGAGCACCTCTCCTTTAGCACAACAGTATAAGACCACAAAGGAACACTACGACAACTGCAATAATCCGACGCCTTGCTTCCATTGACCATCCCACATACAGACCCGTCTTGGCCCCATACGATTTTCATCTGTTTCCAAAACTAAAATAAGCGTTCGAAGACTTCCGTCAACGAAGTCAAACCTTTTACTGTGACCGTATCAACAAACTGGTCTGTTGTTGGGAGAAATGAGTTCGTATCCAAGATGACTATGCTGCCAATTAATATGTAGACATGACGAATAAAGTTGTAGAATGTTAAAAACGGTTGTTTTATTTAGAAATCTGTAGGAGTTTTCACTTTAAAAAATCGGAGAAAATACTTTTCAGCACGTCCTCGTACTACGGATTTCTACGAGGGGCGTTCAATAAGTAATGCAACACTTTTTTCCACGGCCAGTTTTAGTCGGAAAAAATGCGGAATTTGTTGAGTGACGTCGTGGAATACTCCCACTGCAGGCCTTATAGTATCGTGAAGTTCCAGCTGGTAGCGGAACTATATGAAGCCTTCAAAACATCATCTGTAACGGAGGTACGTTACAAGCAGGGAGCTGTCAGGCAGCATACAAAAGATCCAGCTTAAATGCATCTGTCAAGCACGAATAAAGAGGCAGCGTTAAGCGCTGTTGGGCGTTGCCGGCACTTGGATGGGTGAACATCCGGACCGCCATGCGCTGTTGCCATTTTTCGGGGTGCACTCAGCCTCGTGATGCCACTTGAGGAGCTACTCGACTAAATAGTAGCGGCTCCGGTCCCAGGAAACCATCATAAGGACTGGGAGAGCGGTGTGTAACCACACGCCCCTCCTATCTGCATCCACATCTGAGGATGATACGGCGGTCGGATGGTCCCGATGGGCCACTTGTGGCCTGAAGACGGTGTGTATTACCGAAACAATTGTCATAGTATAAGAAATATAACAAAACTAATCACATATTACATTCAAAGGAAGACCTTCTGCGACGGTACCTAACGGTTACTGCTGAGTAGTTGCTCTTCCAAACAGCAGTCCATACTAGCAAAGCAGTAACGACTTTGCCTGATATTGCTCGTACCTAAGGTAGTTGGGCTATGCACGGCACTGTTTAAAAAGAATATCTCGATGTAGTCCTAGAGTCCAGTCATTGACATCTGCTTTCATGCCCTGTGGCTATCTCGCTTCAATTAATATGTAAGAGTGACCCCAAAGTCAAATAGTCAGCGCATTGGCTACGGTTGCGATTTAGTAAAATACACAGAAATACAAATTAAAAGTAAATACAGTGTGTTTATAAATGAATATCGGGACTGTAACGATTTATAATATTTTTTAAATTAAACTTACAATTATAAATATGTCAACTGATAGAGGAGCTCACAGTTGTGTTTGGCACCAGTGCGCATGCGCAGCGCGCAATATTTCCGCCGCAATCCGCTAGGCAGCTAGAACTTCACTGGACCCAAGCGCTGGATAGGCCACAAGTGGCCCAATGACAGGGCTTGCTTAAACATGGCCTCCACGTTCACCCGACCTAACGCCATGCGATTTTTTCCTTTGGGGCTTCATCAAGGATCGTGTGTACGTGCCTCCGCTACCAGCAGACCTCCCTGAATTAAGAAACCAGATTCAGGCAGTTGTTGCTACAATCACCGTAGACACACTTATCAACGTTTAGGAAGAACTCGGCTATAGACTTGTTGTGTGCCGTGTGACAAATGGTGCTCACATTGAACATTTATAAGGTTCTTGGTAAAACTGTTTGAGTTGCTGTTTCATTTGACGTATTACTTATAACTTTACGTTTAATATAATAAATATTATAAAGCAGTAAATCCACGATATTCATTTATAAACACCCTGTAATTTAATAACAACGGTTCTGTTCGAATATTTGTAGTTGGTGTAGACGAGAGAACATTATGCTTTATAATGTTTATTCGGGAAAGGATATCTCAAATAAAGAGTTCCTATCATAATCATGTAGGATGAGGAGAGAAATGCTCTTCTAAAATATAGTAAAGTTATGTTGAGAGCATTACAGGAATGGTAGCAAAATCCGCAAACTAAAACAAAGATATGCGAAATGTAAGTCCCTTTCGTCATCACAATACACGAGATATTCACAGCGCAGGACAGTTCAGAGTTCAACACGATGGGTCATAAATTAACACAAGTAATACAAAGAATATTGACTGATGCTCTGTGCATCCACAGTTCCATAGTACACGCTGAAAGTGTTCTACTCTTGAGCATATTCGGACCTCTCGAAGTTAAAGTGCTGCAAAGGCTGTCCACCACCCATAATATACGATCGAACATCACACGTTATCACAAGTAGATCTGCCGCCTTCAGCCACAAACGTAAAAGTTAAAGTCTAGTAACGGCCTTTCAGGTCCCAAAACTGATCAGCCAATCAACCAAATAGAGCTTATATGACAGACATATCTGTCTTCTACAAGAGCTTGACATAAAGTGTTCCCAAAAGATAATGTTTAATAGCGGCTGTTCACCATCCAGAATCTACTAGGCCGCAGCTCTTGGTCTAGTGGCTATCGTTGCTGCCTCTGGATCACAGTGTCCCAGGTTCGATTCCCGGCAGGGTTGGGGATTTTCTCCGCCCGGGGACTGGGTGTTTGTAATGTGAACCTCATTTCATCACCACCATCATCATTCGTGACAGTGGTTACTTGGACTGTGTAAAAATTGGACTGTGTCAAAATTGGGACTTTTTACGGGCGCTGATGACCGCAACGCCCAGCTGAGCGCCCCACAAACCAAACATCATCAGAATCTACTAGCCACCTACCCAAGTAAAGCACTGTATCACAGGCAGATATGCATTCTTCAAGAATGAGCGCTGAAGTGCAGTCACTCTCTTGAGCTCTTTAATCGAGAACTACCAACTCCGCTTCACTCCCCCAGGGTTCCGCTGCTGTCTGTTTTCCCATTGAAGGCCGTCCCCACCAAACAAACGTCGTTCTTAAACTCTACAGTCATGATTTGACTCAAAATGACCACTTTCCAGACTGAACTACTATATTAAAACATTATTTAAATAAAGAAATGTCACAAAATGTCGGTTCACTCAGATCATTTACAATAAAAATAAGCAATAGTTGGTTCATAAATAAATAAGCCAGTGTTGTAGTACTATTGCTCACGATAAATGATAACAGATTGTCATTAATTTTGGTTGAACAATTACTTAGCCCACCTGTCATTTACAAAAGTGGTGTCAGCTAACATATACGATTGACCACATCTTAAATTACCGTTATTTTGTTAAATCAATTGTAGTTAATATTTAAATACAGTTAATGGCAAAATAGTAAACTGTCCACTAAAATAAATACACAAGTATGATAAAATGTGAGGTATTCAAGCAGTATTCATTTGCTGTAGAATTGTGAAGGATATGTTGCTCTGACTAACATTACATAATGTAACAGATGTAAAAGATGTCACACGTCAATAGATAAAACAGATGCATATACATAGCTTTCAGGAATGATAGCTGTTGTGCATTGCTATCATCTGAGATATCATTTGTAGAAATCACATGAACCGATTTAGAGCTTCTGGGTGTAAATGTTTATTCACAGTGAAATATTACCTTCTCTAGCTTTAAAGATATGGAAAATTTTGTTTTGTCCTTCAGATTTAATTTAATATGCTACTGGCCATTAAAATTGCTACACTACGAAAAACTGCAGATGATACACAGTTATTAAAGGGGCAAATATATTATACTAGAACTGACATCTGATACATTTTCACGCAATTTGGGTGCATAGATCCTGAGAAATCAGTATCCAGAACAACCACGCCTGGGCATTGAACCAAACAGAGTTTGGATGGCGTGTGCAGGTACAGCTGCCCATGCAGCTTCAACACGATACCACAGTTCATCAAGAGTAGTGACTGGCGTATTGTGACGACCCAGTTGCTCGGCCACCATTGACTAGACGTTTTCAGTTAGTGAGAGATCAGGTGAATGTGCTGGCCAGGGCAGCAGTCGAACATTTTCTGTATCCATAAAGGCCCGTACAGGACCTTCAACATGCCTTCGTGCATTATCCTGCTGAAATGTAAGGTTTCGCAGGGATCGAATGAAGGGTAGAGCCACGGGTCGTAACACATCTGAAATGTAAGGTCCACTGTTCAAAGTGCCGTCAATGCGAACAAGAGGTGATCGAGACGTGTAACCAATGGCATCCCATAGCATCACGCTGGGTGGTACGCCAGTATGGCGATGACGAATACACGCTTCCAATGTGCGTTCACCGCGATGTCGCCAAACACTGATGCGACCATCACGAGGATGTAAACAGAACCTGGATTCATACGAAAAATGACGTTTTGCCATTCGTGCACCCGGGTTCGTCGTGGAATACACCATCGCAGGCGCTCCTGTCTGTGATGCAGCGTCAAGGTAACCACAGCCATGGTCTCCGAACTGATAGTCCATGCTGCTGCAAATGTCTTCGAACTGTTCGTGCAGATGGTTGTTGTTTTGCAAACGTCCCCATCTATTGACTCGAGACGTGGCTGCACGATCCGTTACAGCCATGCGGACAAGATGGCTGTCATCTCGACTGCTAGTGATACGAGGCCGTTGGGATCCAGCACGGCGTTCCGTATTACCCTCCTGAACCCACCGAATCCATATTCTGCTAACAGTCATTGGATCTCGACCAACGCGAGCAGCAATGTCGCGATACGATAAACCGTAATCGCGATAAGCTACAATCAGACCTTTATCAAAGTGGGAAACGTGATGGTACGCATTTCTCCTCCTTAGACGAGGCATCAAAACAACGTTTCACCAGGCAACGCCGGTCAACTGCTGTTTGTGTATGAGAAATCGGTTGGAAACTTTCCTCATGTCAGCACGTTGTAGGTGTCGCCACCGGCGCCAAACTTGTCTGAATGCTCTGAAAAGCTAATCATGCGCATATCACAGCATCTTCTTCCTGTCTTCGCGTCTGTAGCACGACATCTTCGTGGTGTAATAATTTTAATGGCCAAGGGTGTACTTGCCTGTCCATTATTATACTTTGTCAAAGAGCTGTGAGAAGCCATCTTTCAGCTTGTCTGATATTTCACCATTTTTCGTGCATCTCCTGCGCAAAGCCATGCGAGCATCAGCCGTCGAAATTCTTCGCTTTAGGATGTACCCATTTCCGGCTGGTCGCCTGAGCCGGCTTTAAGCGGCCATGTGACGTCCCGCCGACTCGCATACAGCCCAGCAATCGAAGTCAGCTCTACTCAGTACCATCCCTACGTGGGAGAATAACTCGCCTAGATACTCCTAACATTACAAGTTTCAGAAACCATAACGACACCTTCTCTCCAGTCGCTAATAACTGCCTTCACTTTCCTTTATCGTTTGTGCTTGTTTTCGAGGAGAATTAAATACATCATTTAACTAGCTTTCTTGAATATGTCAAACGCAAATTATTTGCATAGAAGTTTGTAAGTATACGTGATGTCCAGTTGTAAATGTAAAAGAATACAGAGGTCTAAGCGACCACTTCGTTACGCACCACGTGTTGGCGCCCGTTCCAGGGTCTTCGGGAGACGGCCGTTAAGCGATTTTTTTTAAATTTTTTTGACAACTCTTACTTGTGGCATTGTCAGAGGTTCACTGACCTGGGCTGGTGGCATGCTTGAAACCGATCAATGTCCGAAGGGTACATGTACATTCTGTGCCAACATCTTTACCGCTGTAGTACTGCCCTTGTTAGCTGTAACAGTCGTTCACAGCAGTAGGGGAACCCAGGGTCTGTTTATCTTCAGACTTGAAACTACAATGGTTATAACTGAATAATTATACTGTAATAATTTGTTTCGATAGCTTCCTATATTTGTTTATCTGTGCACTGCACCCTCACACCGTTACAGTGCTGTGTAGCAATCTACTGCACTGCTGGTTGACACAGCCAGTCAAGTGGCGTCAGATAAAACGTGGAATAAATGATGATAACAGTTGACACTTACACCAGTAGCAATTGACAGTTATATACACACAACAACAAAAGTTTTGCACCACCCCGTTTCCCAGAACTCCTGAAGATAGCTGTTGACTGTGGATATAGTAGCACAGACACAGTCCATTTTACTCTTCAGAGATGTCACTAAACCCGTCTAAAGATGTAAACAAGCATGCATGAGCAGCGCCTATTAAACGGAGGGGGTCGGCCGGCCGCGGTGGTCCAGCGGTTCTAGGAGCTTCAGTCCGCAACCGCGCGACTGCTACGGTCGCAGGTTCGAATCCTGCCTCGAGGATGAATGTGTGTGATGTCCTTAGGTTAGTTAGTTTTAAGTAGTTCTAAGTTCTAGGGGACCCCAGATGTTAAGTCCCATGGTAATCAGAGCCATTTGAACCATTTTTGGAGGGGGTCCGACAGCCGATCAATTACAGTCATTCCACCAGGGAAGAGGTACCCGGCTCGTGCTGTCTGTAATTCAACCATGCCTAGACGGTCAATATCGCAGTTCGATCACATCCGCATTGCCAGGAACCACTCTCAACAAGGGAAGTGTCCAGGGTTCTCGGAGTGAACCAAACCGATGTTGTTTGGACATGGAGGAGATACAGAGAGACAATAACTACATCTACATCTACATCTACATCCATACTCCGCAAGCCACCTGACGGTGTGTGGCGGAGGGTACCTTCAGTACCTCTATCGGTTCTCCCTTCTATTCCAGTCTCGTATTGTTCGTGGAAAGAAGGATTGTCGGTATGCCTCTGTGTGGGCTCTAATCTCTCTGATTTTATCCTCATGGTCTCTTCGCGAGATATACGTAGGAGGGAGCAATATACTGCTTGACTCTTCGGTGAAGGTATGTTCTCGAAACTTTGACAAAAGCCCGTACCGAGCTACTGAGCGTCTCTCCTGCAGAGTCTTCCACTGGAGTTTATCTATCATCTCCGTAACGCTTTCGCGATTACTAAATGATCCTGTAACGAAGCGCGCTGCTCTCCGTTGGATCTTCTCTATGTCTTGTATCAAACCTATCTGGTACGGATCCCACACTGCTGAGCAGTATTCAAGCAGTGGGCGAACAAGCGTACTGTAACCTACTTCCTTTGTTTTCGGATTGCATTTCCTTAGGATTCTTCCAATGAATCTCAGTCTGGCATCTGCTTTACCGACAATCAACATTATATGATCATTCCATTTTAAATCACTCCTAATGCGTACTCCCAGATAATTTATGGTATTAACTGCTTCCAGTTGCTGACCTGCTATTTTGTAGCTAAATGATAAAGGATCTATCTTTCTGTGTATTCGCAGCACATTACACTTGTCTACATTGAGATTCAGTTGCCATTCCCTGCACCATGCGTCAATTCGCTGCAGATCCTCCTGCATTTCAGTACAATTTTCCATTGTTACAACCTCTCGATACACCACAGCATCATCTGCAAAAAGCCTCAGTGAACTTCCGATGTCATCCACCAGGTCATTTATGTATATTGTGAATAGCAACGGTCCTATGACACTCCCCTGCGGCACACCTGAAATTACTCTTACTTCGGAAGACTTCTCTCCATTGAGAATAACATGCTGCGTCCTGTTATCTAGGAACTCCTCAATCCAATCACACAATTGGTCTGATAGTCCATATGCTCTTACTTTGTTCAATAAACGACTGTGGGGAACTGTATCGAACGCCTTGCGGAAGTCAAGAAACACGGCATCTACCTGGGAACCCGTGTCTATGGCCCTCTGAGTCTCGTGGACGAATAGCTCGAGCTGGGTTTCACATGACCGTCTTTTTCGAAACCCATGCTGATTCCTACAGAGTAGATTTCTAGTCTCCAGAAAAGTCATTATACTCGAACACAATACGTGTTCCAAAATTCTACAACTGATCGACGTTAGAGATATAGGTCTATAGTTCTGCACATCTGTTCGACGTCCCTTCTTGAAAACGGGGATGACCTGTGCCCTTTTCCAATCCTTTGGAACGCTACGCTCTTCTAGAGACCTACGGTACACCGCTGCAAGAAGGGGGGCAAGTTCCTTCGCGTACTCTGTGTAAAATTGAACTGGTATCCCATCAGGTCCAGAGGCCTTTCCTCTTTTGAGCGATTTTAATTGTTTCTCTATCCCTCTGTCGTCTATTTCGATATCTACCATTTTGTCATCCGTCCGACAGTCTAGAGAAGGAACTACAGTGCAATCTTCCTCTGTGAAACAACTTTGGAAAAAGACATTTAGTATTTCGGCCTTTAGTCTGTCATCCTCTGTTTCAGTACCATTTTGGTCACAGAGTGTCTGGACATTTTGTTTTGATCCACCTACCGCTTTGACATAAGACCAAAATTTCTTAGGATTTTCTGCCAAGTCAGTACATAGAACTTTACTTTCGAATTCATTGAACGCCTCTCGCATAGCTCTCTTCACACTACATTTCGCTTCGCGTAATTTTTGTTTGTCTGCAAGGCTTTGGCTATGTTTATGTTTGCTGTGAAGTTCCCTTTGCTTCCGCAGCAGTTTTCTAACTCGGTTGTTGAACCACGGTGGCTCTTTTCCATCCCTTACGATCTTGCTTGGCACATACTCATCTAACGCATATTGTACGATGGTTTTGAACTTTGTCCACTGATCCTCAACACTATCAGTACTTGAGACAAAACTTTTGTGTTGAGCCAACAGGTACTCTGAAATCTGCTTTTTGTCACTTTTTCTAAACAGAAAAATCTTCCTACCCTTTTTAATATTCCTATTTACGGCTGAAATCATCGATGCCGTAACCGTTTTATGATCACTGATTCCCTGTTCTGCGTTAACTTTTTCAAATAGTTCGGCTCTGTTTGTCACCAGAAGGTCTAATATGTTATCGCCACGAGTCGGTTCTCTGTTTAACTGCTCAAGGTAGTTTTCAGATAAAGCACTTAAAAAAATTTCACTGGATTCTTTGTCCCTGCCACCCGTTATGAACGTCTGAGTCTCCCAGTCTATATCCGGCAAATTAAAATCTCCACCCAGAACTATAACATGGTGGGGAAATCTACTCGAAATATTTTCCAAATTATCCTTCAGGTGCTCAGCCACAACAGCTGCTGAGCCAGGGGGCCTATAGAGACATCCAATTACCATGTCTGAGCCTGCTTTAACCGCGACCTTCACCCAAATCATTTCACATTTCGGATCTCCGTCAATTTCCTTCGATACTATTGCACTTCTTACCGCTATAAACACGCCTCCCCCTTCACTGTTCAGCCTGTCTCTGCGGTATACATTCCAATCTGAGTTTAGGATTTCGTTACTGTTTACGTCTGGTTTCAGCCAACTTTCTGTCCCTAGTACTATATGGGCGTTGTGATCGTTTATTAATGAGAGCAGTTCTGGGACCTTTCTATAGACGCTCCTGCAGTTTACTATTAGCACATTAATATTGTTATTCCCTGTTGCATTTTGCCTACTCCTATCTTGCCGCGTCTCAGGAGGCGTCTTGTCGGGCCTAGGGAGGGAATTCTCTAACCTAAAAAACCCCCATGTGCACTCCACACGTACTCCGCTACCCTTGTAGCCGCTTCCGGCGTGTAGTGCACGCCTGACCTATTCAGGGGGACCCTACATTTCTCCACCCGATAGCGGAGGTCGAGAAATTTGCACCCCAGATCTCCGCAGAATCGTCTGAGCCTCTGGTTTAAGCCTTCCACTCGGCTCCAAACCAGAGGACCGCGATCGGTTCTGGGAACGATACTACAAATAGTTAGCTCTGATTCCACCCCGCGAGCGAGGCTTTCCGCCTTCACCAATTCCGCCAACCGCCTGTACGAACTGAGGATGACCTCTGAACCCAGACGGCAGGAGTCATTGGTGCCGACATGAGCAACAATTTGCAGTCGGGTGCACCCAGTGCTCTCTATCGCCGCCGGTAGGGCCTCCTCCACATCTCGGATGAGACCCCCCGGCAAGCAGACAGAGTGAACACTAGCCTTCTTCCCCGACCTTCTCGCTATTTCCCTAAGGGGCTCCATCACCCGCCTAACGTTGGAGCTCCCAATAACTAATAAACCCCTCCCCCCGTGTGCCTGCTCGGACCTTGCTGAAGGAGCAGCCACATGTCCCCTCACAGGCAGAGCGGGCGATGCCACACGGCCAGCCTCCACATTGACCTTCCGCCTCGTGCGCCGCGAACGCCGCTGAACCCGCCACTCCCCTTGGGGAGAGGGTGGCCCAACCGCGCCCGGTACCCGCGAAAATGTCTCGACAGCAGGGACAGTGGGTGAAGCATGTAACACCTGGGGTGTACCTTGCGACGCACCAGACTCCCCACTGCCGCTACACTCCGAGGCAGCAGCCTGAAGACGGCTGACCGCGGCCATCAACACGCTCAGCTGTTCGCGAACATTGGCCAGCTCCTCCTGCGTCCGTACACAGCAGTCACACATCCTATCCATCCTAAGGAAACAATTTACTGAAGAGAGTTAATCAACCTTTAACAAGACTGCTAATTCACTAACGGCGGCTGCTTATTCACTAAACTGTGGTTGCTAGCCACTTCTTGTAGAAAACAATGAAAATAGCACTACCTGTCTCTGGACTGTATTGAAAACAAACTCTAGCACTACTGGCACTATGGTTGACTACAGGGACTCTCTCTTACTGTATTCAAAACAAACACGAAATCTATGGAACACTATTAAGAGCACTCGAAAAATAAAGCTTCCTAAAAGCAAATACACACGGAAGAAGAAGTGACAAGTAAGAAAAATACAGTTAATACTTAAATTAAGGTAGCTCGCTGCACAGGCCGCCCAAGAGCTACTACTGCAGTGGATGACCGTTACCTACGGATTATGGCTCGGAGAAACCCTGACAGCAACGCCATCATGTTGAAAAATGCTTTTCGTGCAGCCACAGGACGTCGTGTTACGACTCAAACTGTGCGAAATAGGCTGCTTGATGCGCAACTTCACTCCCGACGTCAGTGGCGATGTCCACCGTTGCAACCACGACACCATGCAGTGCGGTACAGATGGGCTCAACAACATGCCGAATGGACCGCTCAGGATTGGGCATCACGTTCTCTCCAACGATGAGTGTCGCATATGCCTTCAACCAGACAATCGTCGGAGACGTGTTTGGGAGCAACCCGGTCAGGTTCAACGCCTTAGACACACTGTTCAGCAAGTGCAGCTAGGCGGAGGTTCCCTGCTGTTTTAGAGTGGCATTATTTGGGGCCGACGTACGATGCTGGTGATCATGGACGCCGCCGTAACGGCTGTACGATACGTGAATGCCATCCTCCGACGGATAGTGCAACCTTATCGGCAGCATGCTGGCGAGACATTCGTGTTCATGGACGACAATTCGCGCCCAAATCGTGCACATCTTGTGAATGACTTCCTTCAGGATAACAACATCGCTCGACTAGAGTGTCCAGCATGTTCTCCAGATATGAACGCTATCAAACATGCCTGGGATAGATTGAAAAGAGCTGTTTATGTACGACATGATCCACTAACCACTTGTAACCTTCCCCTCACTTAGCGACCTTAATGACAGTGAAAAATTAAACCGCGTGTACCTAATGGAAATTTGGGAAAAGCAATCGTCACCGAAGTTAATCTGTCGCTAAAGAGGGAGGAAAGGGTTACATCTAAATGAAAGGAAAAATACTAATGAAACTGGTGGAAATTAATTTTGAGAAAAGGGTAAAATTAATAAAGAAAGTAAATGTGTGGTCGTCACATTAACAATTAATTGTCGTTAATTAGATATTTGAGATTTGGGGGAAATTACGGTCGCCAGTCCTAAGGACAACTACTATAGTAACTGAAAAAGAAAGGTTTTACACATATAATTAGCACTAGAAGCGTGGCAACTGAAGGTTGACACGTGTAGTGTGAAAACTGAAAGTTTGTCAGAAGTAATAAATTTCGCTACACTCTGACTTAATTTAGCAAAAGAATTAATAAAACCGGAAAATCGAAAGTTAATTTAGTGACTGAAGTTAATAGTGAGCTTTCTTTCTCAAGCACATCGAAATTCAGTAAAATATGGTTAGTCTTGGACTACCTCAACAATCATTTCAAAAGCTACTTGAATCTACGCAATTTAGAAATAAGAGATTTAACTTTGAACTTGAATTAAATGATTCTGAACAATTAACAATAGTAAAATTTAGTACGTACCAAGCTGAGCTGCAGTCACAGGTAAGCTAAAATACGGTAACAAAACTCGCACTCTTAATTTGTGCTTGTGAAATCTAAATATTGTAGCCAGCTATGAATACTTTAACTGAACTTTGAAATTAAAGCAGCGAAATTGAATCATATTACTTTAATGCTGGCGTTTGAATTTCAACGACACTTGGGTTCATTTCGGAAAAGGAAGGGACCCTGCTTGGCAATGCAATTGGGACAATGAGCAACAAAGTTTCATGCTAAGTTGCTGTAATTTTGTGATGCAACAATTTTAAAAGTTTGAAAAGCTGAGGTCTGCCATACAGTTCTAAAACTTTACGTGCTTCCAGTCTTCCTTGTTGGTTGATTGAAGATTTGAAGCCGTCGATCGAGGAGGTGGCGACAGTCACTCATTGTCGGCCGTCGCTGTTGCAGAAGCTGGATGTTGGCGCGCCTTCTTCTCGACACGGTCACCAGACGAAACGGGCTCTTGATGTGTGCCAGCTAACGCTCCCGTCCGCGACACCATGTCAGAGGCTAACATAGCAAGTCGAGCGCAATTACATGCTGCCAAACCCCGAAAGCGCGGCAACTCGCGGGAGCTTAACACAACACACCTGCTCCACTGCACCACCCCAGCCAGACTCCCTCTGCTCTGCCCGCGCTCCACGCGACAGAGTTAACACTACCAAAGATCCTAAACACTCTGGTTCTCTACACGACGTATCGACATATTCGTTCGATAGCATTGTTTTCCCTAGGCAAGACCCAGCGTAAAAATACAAATAATATCTACAAAACAACCAATTATACATCGACATAAATGCATAAATATATATATATATATATATATATATATATATATATATATATATATACAGTAAAACAATTACAATATATAAAGAGACAGATATGTCATATCTTGAGGTAACAACACAAGGAAAAAAATTATAGTACAATGGATGGAAATAGGAGGATATGCATTTCCAGCGTTACACACTCCGAGGTATCTACGCCGAATCGCCGTTGAGGAGTCGGACAATCTGGACCAACAGTGTCTGGATGAACTTGTGGATAGTATGCCACGACGAATACAGGCATGCATCAATGCAAGAGGACGTGCTTCTGGGTGTTACACGTACCGGTGTGTACAGCAATCTGAACCACCACCTCTGGGAGTGTCGCTGTATGGTGGTACAACATGTAATGTGTGGCTTCCATGAGCAATAAAAAGGGCGGAAATTGTGTATATGTAGATCTCTATTCCAATTTTCTGTACATGTACCGGAACTCTTGGAATTGAGGTGGTGCGAAATTATTATTTTTTTTATGTGTCTAGTTTCTCGCTAATCAACCACAAGCCGAAATTTTTGCGTAGGACCCAACGGTATTCAGGGATCATAGGCTAAACGCAATTGGCGATGGCGTGTTTGTTCCTCTTAACAGTAGTTTATCTTGAAGGGAAATTTAAGTATACAGTTCCTGTGAGTTAATACGGGCGAGGTGATTCTTGGCAACGGGAATAAATTGATAACTGGAATGTTTAACCGACCTCCCAACTCAGCTGATACAACTGATGAGAGATTCAAAGAAAACTTGACTCCAATATATATATATATATATATATATATATATATATATATATATGACTTTTGAACACTATTGAGGTAAATAAATTGTTTGTTCTCTATCTAAATCTTTCATTTGCTAACTATGCCTATCAGTAATTAGTGCCTTCAGTAGTTAGAATCTATTATTTAGCCAGCAGTATTGGCGCTCGCGGTATTGCAGTAGTTCGAGTAACGAAGATTTTTGTGAGGTAAGTGATTCATGTAAGGTATAGGTTATTGTTAGTCAGGGTCATTCTTTTGTTGGGATTATTGTAAGTCAGATTGCGTTGCGCTACAAATATTGTGTCAGTTAAGTGTTGATCAGAATAAGTAAAGACAGAAATGTCTGAGTACGTTCAGTTTTGCTCAGCTGTTGAAAATCAAGTAACGTAGAGGTTTTCCAGCACTGTCATTTATACATTTTTCTAAGGGGATGCTTCATCTTCAATGCGAGATGCCATAATATTTTCCACAACGAAACTTTGTCTCGAAACCTGGCACAAACATCCGATGACGTCGCTGTGTCGCAGTTTGGTGCCACCCCCGCTCACAACCAACCAACCAACATGGTGATTCTGGACGTATGTAAAGTACGCTAGCGGCAAGTTGCAAGCAATGCGTTCTCTGGGCTAATATGCCAGCATTGCTCTCTCTCTCTCTTCCTAAGGATTAATCCCGACTATCCGGGGTCTGCTATTAGGGTTAATCGAACGGGGAACGTTAATTTCGTAACGGGAGGCCGGATGCCCTTCCTGTCACCACCCCATACCCCCCAGGACGGAATTTGTGTAACCCAAATGTCTGCATCGAGAGTAATCCATGGAACAGTGTGAATGTGTTCAGATGTCTGCGAGCCGTGTAACTGAGGCGGGACGTGGGGACCAGCCCAGCATTCACTTAGCGCGACGTGGAAAACCGCCTAAAAACCACATCCAGGCTGGCCAGCACACCAACCCCGTCGTTAGCCCGACAGACGGATTCGATCCATGGGCAGCGCGCCTACCTGAGTCAAGGAAGCGCCGCGTTTGCGCTCTCGGCTACCCTGGCGGGTCGTCAGTGCTGCTCAACCAGAGTTACTAAATACACTCTTCCGAAATTCGTTCACCAAAGAGGAAGTAAATATTCCACAATCTTAATCAAGATCAGCTGCCAAAAGGAGTAACTTAGATATCCCTGGAGCAGTGAAGCAACTTAAATCACTTAATAAAAGCAAGTCTTCCGATACAGCCTGTATTCAGATTAGGTTCCTTTCAGAATACGGTGATCGAAAAGCTCCATACTTAACAATAACTCGCAACCACTTCCTCGGTGAATGATTCGTACCAAAAGACTAGGAAGTTGCACAGGTCCCACAAATAAATGTAAATGTTACTATGAGACGTTTTCAGCAGATACGAAGTCGTGGTGAGCATCGTCAAACCTCTGAGCATACCGTTACTTCACAGCTTTGTTTGGGCGTTAACAACAGTTAACTTGCTTTCTATCGTTTACGCCAAAGCTCATCAGCAGGACATCATCTACATCTACATCTACATCTACATGGGTACTCTGCAAATCACATTTAAGTGCCTGGCAGAAGGTTCATCGAACTACCTTCACAATTCTCTATTATTACAATCTCGTATAATGCGTGGAAAGAACGAACACCTATACCTTTCCGTACGTGCTCTGATTTCTCTTATTTTATCGTGGTGACAGTTCCTCCCTATGTAGGTCGGTGACAACAAAATTTTTTCGCAGTTGGAGGAGGAAGTTAGTGATTGTGGAATTTCGTGAGAAAATTCCGTCGCAACGAAAAACGCCTTTGTTTTAATGATGTCCAGCCCAAATCCTTTATCGTTTCTGTGACACTCTCTCCCATATTTCGCGATAATACAAAACTTTCTCGATGTACTACGTCAATTCTATCCGGTAAGGATGCCACAGCGTGCAGCAGTATTCTAAAAGAGGACGGACAAGCATAGTATAGGCAGTCTCCTTACAAGATCTGTTACATTTTCTAAGTGTCTTGGAAATAAAATGCAGTCTTTGGTTAGCCTTCCCCACAACATATTTTATGTGTTCGTTCCAATTTAGCCGGCCGTTGTGGCCGAGTGGTTCTAGGCGCTTCAGTCCGGAACCGCGTAGCTGCTACGGTAGCAGGTTCGAATCCTGCCTCGGACATGGATGTGTGTGATGTCCTTAGGTTAGTTAGGTTTAAGTAGTTCTAAGTTCTGTCCGCAGCTCGTGGTCGTGCGGTAGCGTTCTCGCTTCCCGCGCCCGGGTTCCCGGGTTAGATTCCCGGCGGGGTCAGGGATTTTCTCTGCCTCGTGATGATTGGGTGTTGTGTGATGTCCTTAGGTTAGTTAGGTTTAAGTAGTTCTAAGTTCTAGGGGACTGATGATCATAGATGTTAAGTCCCATAGTGCTCAGAGCCATTTGAACCATTTTTTGAAGTTCTAAGTTCTAGGGAACCGATGACCTCATATGTTATGTTCCATAGTGCTCAGAACCATCTGAACCATTTGAACTTTCCAATTTAAGTTTTTCGTAATTGTAATTCCTAGGTATTTAGTTGAAGGTACGGCGCTTAGATTTGACTGATTTATTGTGTAACTTAAGTTTAACGGATCCCGTTAAGCACTCATGTGGTTGACCTCACACTTTTCGTTATTTAGGGGCAGCTGCCAATTTTCTAGATCGTTTTGCAATTTGTTTTGATCTTCTGATGACTTTATCACTCAATAAACGACAGCGTCATCTGCAAACATCCTCAGAGGGCTGCTCAGATTGTCTCCCAAACCGTTTATATAAATAAGGAACAGCAAAGGGCCTAATACACTACCTTGGGGACCGCCAGAAATTACTTCTGTTTTACTCGATGACTTTCCATCAATTACTACGAACTGTGACCTCTCTGACAGGAAATCACAAATCCAGTCACATAACTGAGACGATATTCCATAAGCACGCAGTTTCACTACAAGCTGCCTGTGTGGTGCAGTGTCAAAAGCCTTCCGGAAATCCAAAAATACAGAACAAATCTGAAATCCCTTGTCAATAGCGCTCAACAGGTCATGCGAATAAAGAGCTAGTTGTGTTTCACAAGAACGATGTTTTCTAGACCCATGTTGACTGTGTGTCAATAGACCGTTTTCTTTGGGGTTATTAATAAAGTTAAAACACAATACATGTTTCAAAACCCTGCTGCAATCGACGTTAATGATATGGGCCTGTAATTTTGTGGATTACTCGTACTGCCTTTCTTGAATATTGGTATGACCCGTGCAACTTTACAGTCTTTGGGTATGGATCCTTCGTCGAGCGAACGAATGTATATGATTATTAAGTATGGAGCTAATGTTTCAGCATACTCTGAAAGGAACCTAATTGGTGTACAGTCTGGACCAGTCGACTTGCTTTTGTTAACTGATTTAAATTGCTTCACTACTCCGAGGATGTTTACCTCTACGTTAGTCATGCTGGAAGCTGTTCTTGATTCGAAGACCTTAACACTGGGTACTGAGTCACATGAGTTGAATCTCAACGTTTGTGCTAAATTGAACTCATTCAGTAGACCAAGTAAGATGATGGAAAAAGATGCGTAATGGTCGCAAACCTCTTGCACGACCTGCTGCCGTCAAACCAAGCGTAAGGCTCAAATATAATAGTTATTAATGGATCCTTTGAGAAATGATCCTATATTCAATGAGGAAGACGACATGGGAGTTGTAACCACAGGTGATATCGTTCATTGCAGACAGACCCAGAGGGGGTTTAGATGGCTGGGATTCTCCACCTAGTAGTCGTAGGGAGACACCGCTGTGTACGTAGCTCCACCACTCTTAGCAATCCCGTCATTCTCCAAGTGTCGTAAATCCTCCGCCGCCTGCAGACGTTGCTTCAGTGCCCCTACGTTCTCCACGTTGACGACATCGCTTCTAATTAGACAATTATGTCAGCAGAGACGTCACACCGTGGGGAACAGTTATGGCGTTCCACGAGGCAGCTTCTGCGGAAGTAATCTGTGCGTGTGTGTTTGTGTGTGTGCGTGCGTGCGAGGCGAGGCAGCTAATTTAATACCGCGGGCTTCACGTTCTGACACCGCTCGCCAGCCATACGCTTCTAATATCAGCACTCACCTTTTGTTATGAACACTAGGGTCGCTGCCATTCTCGAAACTATTTCATGAATATGGGACTTAAAGAGGAAATCATCCCCAGCAGTTCTCTTCATCCCCTGAATCTGTTTGCTGTTCATTGTTTTTTTTCCTCTGTGGAACTGGTAAGCGTGTTTCTACACAGTTCTTTTATTTTCACTTTACAACCGGTTTCATTCTATGAGATCATCATCAGATGCATCTCTCGCCATAAACAAGGAAACAAAATATAAAAAAAAACTTTTAGCCACGGTAGTTATTGTCAGAATTTATAAGATCTGTCCGTATGTACGCAATGACCGTACATTACGGGTCAATTGTGTTTTATGACAGTGCCATTAAGTGTTTACACTACAAGATATTTTATGTTTCGATTATTAGTTTAGGAAGACTGACGCATCAGATGATGATCTCATAGATCGGAACCGGTCATGATATAAAGAAAAAAATTGCGTTTAGAGACTGTTTTCTAGTTTACAGATTTGGAACACTGGGTCGGCGTATACCTCATCTACATCTACATCTACATTTATACCCCGCAAGCCACCCAACGGTGTGTGGCGGAGGGCACTTTACGTGCCACTGTCATTACCTCCCTTTTCTGTTCCAGTCGCGTATGGTTCGCGGGAAGAACGACTGCCGGAAAGCCTCCGTGCGCGCTCGAATCTCTCTAATTTTACATTCGTGATCTCCTCGGGAGGTATAAGTAGGGGAAGCAATATATTCGATACCTCATCCAGAAACGCACCCTCTCGATACCTGGACAGCAAGCTACACCGCGATGCAGAGCGCCTCTCTTGCAGAGTCTGCCACTTGAGTTTGCTAAACATCTCCGTAACGCTATCGCGGTTACCAAATAACCGTGTGACGAAACGCGCCGCTCTTCTTTGCATCTTCTCTATCTCCTCCGTCAACCTGATCTGGTGCGGATCCCACACTGATGAGCAATACTCAAGTATAGGTCGAACGAGTGATTTGTAAGCCACCTCCTTTGTTGATGGACTACATTTTCTAAGGACTCGCCCAATGAATCTCAACATTAAAAATTAATTTTATATGATCATTACACTTCAAATCATTCCGCACGCATACTCCCAGATATTTTACAGAAGTAACTGCTACCAGTGTTTGTTCCGCTATCATATAATCATACAATAAAGGATCCTTCTTTCTATGTATTCGCAATACATTACATTTGTCTACGTTAAGGGTCAGTTGCCACTCCCTGCACCAAGTGCCTATCCGCTGCAGATCTTCCAGCATTTCGCTACAATTTTCTAATGCCGCAACTTCTCTGTATACTACAGCATCATCCGCGAAAAGCCGCATGGAACTTCCGACACTATCTTCTAGGTCATTTATATATATTGTGAAAAGCAATGGTCCCATAACACTCCCCTGTGTGGACTTTGAAACGTCCCCTCAGAAAAATTTATGAATGATTGTGCTGATAAACCCCTTACGTTATTTGATTTTCAAACGGCTGAGGAAAACTGAACGTACTCAGACATTTCTCTCTTTACTTATCCTTATCATCACTAAACTGACAAACAATATTTTTAGCGCAACGCAATCTGACTTTCAATAACGCCTACAAAAGAATGGCCCTGACTAACAATAACCTATACCTTTCATGAATCACTTACCTCACAAAAATCTTCGTTACTCGAACTAACGCAATACAGCGAGCGCCAATACTGCCAGCTAAATAAAAGATTCTGACTACTAAAGGAACTAACTACTGATAGGCATAGTTAGCAAATGACAGATTTTGATAGAGAACAAACAATGTATTTACCTTAATAGCGCTCAAAAGTCAGTTCATGACATCCAGACTTACAAATTTACTGTCTCTGATGGACACATGTCCAGATCATCCGCTCTCAAAACTCTGCCATCTCTCTCCTCTCATCCACCACTGCTGGCGGCTCACCTCCAACTGCGCAACGCTACGCGCTGTTCACATCCAACTACCCAACACTACAATAGCGAATATTACAACAATGCCAACGAGCCACAGACTGCACACAGCACAGCCTACTTACAACTTCATCAATGCTACGCACATTTTTAAACTTGGTATAATGAATTTTCATAAACTGAGGGAAAACTGGAGAAGATTGTGCACAAATTTCCTGATCATGTTATAGCATTATGTGGAGATTCATCTAACCACCTTTTGCAGGGAGACTCAATTGATTAAAGCAGTTAAAGTGAAAAGGGAATCATGTGAACATTAATCTGAGAATCAACTCATTAAAGGAACATATTAAATCAGCTACAGGGCAAACTTCTTGATTCAGTTAGCGTAGAATGGGGAATAAGGTCGTTACAGCATTTCGGGATACAGGTGTAAACAGGAATGTAATGAAAAGTGGGGAGACATGTAAGCTTATCAAGTAAGAAAGACATGAAATATTTACCTCTAACACTGGAAATGTTGAACATCAGTGGATGAAATTAAGGAATATTGGCCAACGGCCTTGCCGCAGTGGTAACACTGGTTTCCGTCAGATCGCCGGAGTTAAGTGTTTTGTATGTACATCCTTTTGGCAAGAGAACTCTGGGACGACGGCCGTTGACTATCGTGATAAGTAAATAAAAACACCTACAGGCGTCCTTATGATTTTATTTTATTTTGTCGCTACCAGTTTCAACGCTTCATTGCGTCATCTTCAGTCTGCTTTTGGTCCGATATAGTTTGATATGATCCCCATGCATACCACATCTGTTGTCAACATTACTGGATTCGCAGATAATGTGTCAGCACTCCAACCATCAACTGCCAACCGGAGTTGCACCCCACTGGTGTGCACGCAGCCCTTGTGAAGCGAATTGAGGAGCCATTTGATTGAGAAGTAGCGGCGACTGTCTCTAAATCTGACAACGGCCTGGAAAGCGGTGTGCTGACCATATAACCGTTCGTAGCCGCGTCTAGTGCCGCTGAGGATGACACGGTGGCTGGTCGGTACCGTTGGACCTTCAAGGCCTGTTTGGATGTTTTGTGTGTGTGTGTGTGTGTGTGTGTGTGTGTGTGTGTGTGTGTGTGTACAATGTGCCTATGCAAGGCATGTGCCTCGCAAACTTATTAACAATGAGAAAGATCCGCCGTGGTTCGAGAGCTGTATTGAAAGATTGCTGCGAAGGCAACGAGGGTTTACATACTCGCTGGCTATCAAAAGCTGTGATGTACCAAAATTAGCGTAAGGAGAGACATACGTGATGCTTGCAAGGTATTTGAAAGTAAAATTCTTTCTATCGACGTGTCAGACAGTAGTAAGAAGTTTTGTCTCTTATGTATAATCAGTAAACGGATCTAAAGGAGTTGACAAGGGGGAGGGGGGCGAGATAAACAGAGAGAGGGATAAGAGGAGTCGGACAGAGAGAGAGAGAGAGAGATAGAGAGATGAGGGTGGAAGAGATGGACTAATAGGAGACTGGAATAAATAAATTTCGAGTGTGGCGTTCGCTATTTTATTCAGTGGTTTGGTATTTAACTAATTTGTAAATGAAATTGATAATCTTATTTTATTACATTGAGTAATTACTAAATAAATTTTCTCCCGGCTAAAGAATTGGTCAAGTTGCTAAAGAGCTCCAAGTTAACGTCGTGTTAATGTGTTATCTGTAAGTCGTGTGTCACTAAATCACAGTTCATACAACAGATTCTATACAACTATGGATTATGAAGGAAACATTATCTTCAGCAAAATGACCATTGAAACCACCGAATATCAGCCGCGCACAACACTCACGTATGTTACCTGAAACAATATTCTTCGCAACTCGTGTGTAATTAATTTCGGCTCCGTACATCAGCTAGAAAAGTTTGTTATAACGATCTTGCTATGAGCACTGTTTTTAAAGAACCAATCTGATTCGAATTATTTTCATTAAAATGAGTTCGGAACCACCGGTGCACATTTATTTTTACACATTTGTATTACGTTCGGCATTTATGTCTGCAGAATGCGTAATTTGAATTTGCCGCTGAGATAATTGTTAAGATGGCGGCAACAATTGATAGAGGCTTTCTATTATTAGAGCAAATAAGTAAGTATTTGAAATCCTTATTAAACTCTACTTTCGTATTGTGCACTATTTAGACTTCATCAAGCAAACGTTTGATTTGTTTCTAAGGAAAACACAGAAAAGAACGCGATACAAATCGCTATCATCAATGGCTGCGCTCCTTGCAGCGGAAAGAAATAATTAACACTGAGAGAGGAATTAAAGTTACAAATAATTATTCACTCATATTTATAATAATAATGAACTGTATTCTCAAGTAATAATTAACAAATAATTACAATTCCTTAGCAGACATCTGTTTGATATGCGTCCGAAACCTACAGAAGCCAACCAACAAAAGGTAAAAACACCCGAAGACAAACGCAGATCATAAAAGGAATTTACAATTATCATTGTCTTTGTATGATACACATCGATATGTCCAATTACATCATAGAATATTACATAAATAATTAATGTTTATCGTCGTTTTCACTGTTTTTCATACGTCGAACAGATAATGTTTAAAACTGTTAGAGACATAATTTCCTCTCGTCGCACTGTAGCTAAAATTTATCTCGTGGATGTTACACGAGGCAACACCACCAGTAACGCTGTAATTGCTGCATCCCCCTCATGAACCATGGACCTTGCCGTTGGTGGGGAGGCTTGCGCGCCTCAGCGATACAGATAGCCGTACCGTAGGTACAACCACAACGGAGGGGTACCTGTTGAGAGGCCAGCAAACGTGTGGTTCCTGAGGAGGGGTAGCAGCCTTTTCAGTTGTTGCAAGGGCAACAGTCTGGATGATTGACTGATCTGGCCTGTAACGATAACCAAAACGGTCTTGCTGTGCTGGTACTGCGAACGGCTGAAAGCAAAGGGAAACTACGGCCGTAATTTTTCCCGAGGGCATGCAGATTCACTGTATGATTAAATGATGATGGCGACCTCTTGGGTAAAATATTCCGGAGGTAAGATAGTCCCCCATTCGGATCTCCGGGCGGGGACTACTCAAGAGGATGTCGCTATCAGGAGAAAGAAAACTGGCTTCTACAGATCGGAGCGTGGAATGTCAGATCCCTTAATCGGGCAGGTAGGTTAGAAAATTTAAAAAGGGAAATGGATAAATTAAAGTTAGATATAGTGGGAATTAGTGAAGTTCGGTGGCAGGAGGAACAAGACTTCTGGTCAGCTGACTACAGGCTTATAAGCACAAAGTCAAATAGGGGAAATGCAGGAGTAGGTTTAATAATGAATAGGAAAATAGGAATGCTGGTAAGCTACTACAAACAGCATAGTGAACGCATTATTGTGGCCAAGATAGACACGAAGCCCACGCCTACTACAGTAGTACAAGTTTATATGCCAACTAGCTCTTCAGATGACGAAGAAATTGAAGAAATGTATGATGAAATAAAAGAAATTACTTAGATAGTTGAGGGAGACGAAAATTTAATAGTCATGGGTGACTGGAATTCGAGTGTAGGAAAATGGAGGGAAGGAAACGTAGTAGGTGAATATGGATTGGGGCTAAGAAATAAAAGAGGAAGCCGCCTGGTAGAATTTTGCACCGAGCACAACTTAATCATAGCTAACACTTGGTTTAAGATTCATCAAAGAAGGTTGTATACATGGAAGAACCCTGGAGATACTACATGGTTTCAGAGAGATTATACACTCCTGGAAATTGAAATAAGAACACCGTGAATTCATTGTCCCAGGAAGGGGAAACTTTATTGACACATTCCTGGGGTCAGATACATCACATGATCACACTGACAGAACCACAGGCACATAGACACAGGCAACAGAGCATGCACAATGTCGGCACTAGTACAGTGTATATCCACCTTTCGCAGCAATGCAGGCTGCTATTCTCCCATGGAGACGATCGTAGAGATGCTGGATGTAGTCCTGTGGAACGGCTTGCCATGCCATTTCCACTTGGCGCCTCAGTTGGACCAGCGTTCGTGCTGGACGTGCAGACCGCGAGAGACGACGCTTCATCCAGTCCCAAACATGCTCAATGGGGGACAGATCCGGAGATCTTGCTGGCCAGGGTAGTTGACTTACACCTTCTAGAGCACGTTGGGTGGCACGGGATACATGCGGACGTGCATTGTCCTGTTGGAACAGCAAGTTCCCTTGCCGGTCTAGGAAAGGTAGAACGATGGGTTCGATGACGGTTTGGATGTACCGTGCACTATTCAGTGTCCCCTCGACGATCACCAGTGGTGTACGGCCAGTGTAGGAGATCGCTCCCCACACCATGATGCCGAGTGTTGGCCCTGTGTGCCTCGGTCGTATGCAGTCCTGATTGTGGCGCTCACCTGCACGGCGCCAAACACGCATACGACCATCATTGGCACCAAGGCAGAAGCGACTCTCATCGCTGAAGACGACACGTCTCCATTCGTCCCTCCATTCACGCCTGTCGCGATACCACTGGAGGCGGGCTGCACGATGTTGGGGCGTGAGCGGAAGACGGCCTAACGGTGTGCGGGTCCGTAGCCCAGCTTCATGGAGACGGTTGCGAATGGTCCTCGCCGATACCCCAGGAGCAACAGTGTCCCTAATTTGCTGGGAAGTGGCGGTGCGGTCCCCTACGGCACTGCGTAAGATCCTACGGTCTTGGCGTGCATCCGTGCGTCGCTGCGGTCCGGTCCCAGGTCGACGGGCACGTGCACCTTCCGCCGACCACTGGCGACAACATCGATGTACTGTGGAGACCTCACGCCCCACGTGTTGAGCAATTCGGCGGTACGTCCACCCGGCCTCCCGCATGCCCACTATACGCCCTCGCTCAAAGTCCGTCAACTGCACATACGGTTCACGTCCACGCTGTCGCGGCATGCTACCAGTGTTAAAGACTGCGATGGAGCTCCGTATGCCACGGCAAACTGGCTGACACTGACGGCGGCGGTGCACAAATGCTGCGCAGCTAGCGCCATTCGACGGCCAACGCCGCGGTTCCTGGTGTGTCCGCTGTGCCGTACGTGTGATAATTGCTTGCACAGCCCTCTCGCAGTGTCCGGAGCAAGTATGGTGGGTCGGACACACCGGTGTCAATGTGTTCTTTTTTCCATTTCCAGGAGTGTATAATGGTAAGACAGAGATTTAGGAACCAGATTTTAAATTGTAAGACATTTCCAGAGGTGTTGGACTCTGACCACAATCTATTGGTTATGACCTGTAGATTAAAACTGAAGAAACTGCAAAAAGGTGGGAATTTAAGGTGATGGGACCTGGATAAACTGATAGAACCAGAGGTTGTACAGAGTTTCAGCGAGAGCATAAGGGAACAATTGAGAGGAATGCGGGAAAGAAATACAGTAGAAGAAGAATCGGTAGCCTTAAGGGATGAAATAGTGAAGGCAGCAGAGGATCAAGTACGTATAAAGACGAGGGCTAGTAGAAATCCTTGGGTAACAGAAGAAATATTAAATTTAATTGATGGAAGGAGAAAATATAAAAATGCAGTAAATGAAGCAGGCAAAAAGGAATACAAACGCTTAAAAAGTGATATCGACAGGAAGTGCAAAATGGCTAAGCAGAGATAGCTAGAGGACAAATGTAAGGATGTAGAGGCATATCTCACTAGGGGTAAGATAGATACTGCCAACAGGAAAATTAAAGAAACCTTTGGAGATAAGAGAAACACTTGTATGAACATGAAGAGGTCGGATGGAAACACAGTTCTAAGCAAAGAAGGGAAAGCAGAAAGGTGGAAGGAGTATATAGAGGGTCTACACAAGGGCGACGTACTTGAGGACAAACTTATGGAAATGGAAGAGGATTTAGATGAAGATGAAATGGAAGATACGATACTGCGTGAAGAGTTTGACAGAGCACTGAAAGACCTGAGTCGAAACAAGGGCCCCGGAGTAGACAACATTCCATTGGAACTACTGACGGCCTTGGGAGAGCCAGTCAAGACAAAACTCTACCATCTGGTGAGCAAGATGTATGACACGGGCGAAATACCCTCAGACTTCAAGAAGAATATAATAATTCCAATCCCAAAGAAAGCAGGTGTTGACAACTATGAAAATTATCGAACAATCAGTTTAATAAGCCACAGCTGCGAAATACTAACACGAATTCTTTACAGACGAATGGAAAAACTAGTAGAAGTCAGCCTCGGGGAAGATCAGTTTGGATTCCGTAGAAATACTGAAACTCGTGAGACAATACTGACCCTACGACTTATCGTGGAAGAAAGATTAAGGAAATGCAAACCTACGTTTCTAGCATTTGTAGACTTAGAGAAAGCTTTTCACAATGTTGACTGGAATACTCTCTTTCAAATTCTAAAGGTGGCAGAGGTAAAATACAGGGAGCGAAAGGCTATTTACAATTTGTACAAAAAAGAGATGGCAGTTATAAGAATCGAGGGACATGAGAGGGAAGCAGTGGTTGGGAAGGGTGTAGGACAGGGTTGTAGCTTCTCCCCGATGTTATTCAATCTGCATATTGAGCAAGCAGTAAAGGAAACAAAAGAAAATCTTGGAGTAGGTATTAAAATCCAGGGAGTAGAAATAAAAACTTTGAGGTTCGCCGATGACATTGTAATTCTGTCAGAGACAGCAAAGAACTTGGAAGAGCAGTTGAATGGAATGGACAGTGTCTTGAAAGGAGGATATAAGATGAACACCAACAAAAGCAAAACAAGGATAATGGAATGTAGTCGAATTAAGTCGGGTGACGCTGAGGGAATTAGATTAGGAAATGAGACACTTAAAGTACTAAAGGAGTTTTTGCTATTTGGGGAGCAAAATAACTGATGATGGTCGAAGTAGAGAGGATATGAAATGTAGACTGGCAATGGCAAGGAAAGCGTTTCTGAAGAAGAGAAATTTGTTAACATCGAGTATAGATTTAAGTGTCAGGAAGTCATTTCTGAAAGTATTTGTATGGAGTGTAGCCATGTATGGAAGTGAAACATGGACGATAAATAGTTTATACAAGAAGAGAATAGAAGCTTTCGAAATGTGGTGCTACAGAAGAATGCTGAAGATTAGATGGGTAGATCACATAACTAATAAGGAAGTATTGAATAGGATTGGGGAGAAGAGAAGTTTGTGGCACAACTTGACTTGAAGAAGGGATCGGTTGGTGAGACGTGTTCTGAGGCATCAAGGGATCACCAATTCAGTATAGGAGGGCAGCGTGGAGGGTAAAAATCGTAGAGGGAGACCAAGAGATGAATACACTAAGCAGATTCAGAAGGATGTAGGTTTCAGTAGGTACTGGGAGATGAAGAAGCTTGCACAGGCTAGAGTAGCATGGAGAGCTGCATCAAACCTGTCTCAGGACTGAAGACCACAACAACAACAACATCATTTCCTACATTACAACAATCGAACAATATATTCTGCACAGCTCCCTGTTTTTTACGCTCCAATACTCACTATCTTAATGGCAATGGCTCTCGTACACATCCGAATGCTGGCTCAAAACTTCAGTAATTCTGCGCGCAGGAATGTGAATGTGTCTTCCGGAGTTGGCAAATGGTTCAAATGGCTCTGAGCACTATGGGACTTAACTTCTGTGGTCATCAGTCCCCTAGAACTTAGAACTACTTAAACCTAACTAACCTAAGGACATCACACACATCCATGCCCGAGGCAGGATTCGAACCTGCGACCGTAGCGGTCACGCGGTTCCAGACTGAAGCGCCTACAACCGCACGGCCACACCGGCCGTCTGTCTTCGGGAGTGTTTTAGACATTGCAAATCTCCTAACCACTGAAGTAAAAAAAAATCCACCAGTGATCAATTCACACTTTTTCCACAATACTCTTGAATTAGGTAGCTAAGGCGAAAGATTTTGAATGCTTTAATTGTCATAAATAAAACTTATAAACATCACACTTTACGCAGTGTCGTTCTTAGGGATTCACTGGCAAACACAGGAAAATCGTAGTCTCACTCCACAAAAATCATTACTAAAGCACTGATACCGTACATTGTTTTGAAGGAATTACAACAGCTGATTTACAACTGCTATTTGTATAAAACATCTGACGCTCAAAAAAACCTATGTTTAATCGGTCTAAGTAAATCGTTCAGGCTTAATACGCAACTACCATAATGAAAAACGGTTTCCGGAATTCACTTTTTCTTCCGGCCATAGTGCAGCCAGTAAACATAATGAGAGTGTTTTGTTGTTAACTTACTATTACCGAAGTCACTTGTGCAGATCTTTTTTCCACTCCAATAAGTAGGGTGTTCCAATAAAACTGCACAGTTTAAATTCCGCAACATTATCGCTACAATTCGATGGTGATGCTTGCGGTTGCTAGCGTCGGACTACACACATTGCGATTAGGAAAATGGGGTTTACGATAGAACAAAACGTTGTCGTCGATAAAACACACCACAAATACGGGGAACGTTATTTAGAGACACTGCGCAAATTGTATAGAACTTTGGTGGACGAAAACTACCCTATTCATCGTAGTTCGACAGTTGATTGAAAACACTGAGGAAAGTGCTTCAATTGCTGATGCTTGAATTCCAAAGCGACTTAGTATCGGTTGGCCTGCCGAAATTAAGGTTCAGTTGATGAAACAACCACTACAAATCTACATCTGCGATAATGGGAAATCGGTGTTAAGCAAAATGTGAGCAATTTTGTGAAGAAAATCATTGATAAGCGATGAAGTGCATTTCCATCTGAACATCAGAAAGCTTAACTCTGGGCTTTGGGGCAATAAAAATCCTCGCATAACTCTTCAGTAGCCGATACTAGCACAATGAGCCAATTTTGCTGCGCATTTTCATTGAAATTGTGATCCGGGCATACTTTTTCCAGAATGCCCAAGGTAATGCAGAGATGGTGAAAAACCTACGGTATCCCAAGATAATAACTGAGCTGCTTTGGCCTCAAGTGGATGGACAGACGTCGAAAATGTTTCTAGAAAGATGGCGCCACCTTTCGTACTACCTGTGAATCACGCGCGTTGTATGAGGGGGAAATTCCGGATAGTGTCATCTTACGCCCCCAGCAGAAGCAGCCATCAAGATCTCGTGACATGGTGTTGTGTGACTACCTCCTCTGAGGTTACTTGAAGTCACATGTTGAAGTGAAAGAAATTTCGAACGACTACTGAGTTAAGAGACCAGACGACAGAAATATCGGGAATCTCTTCCACCTTATAACCAGAAATGGGACATATATAAACTTCTCTTCCTCATTAAAGAGTCTTGAAATAACAATAGATGAAAATCTAAATTGCACTGAGCACGTAACTTCTATGTGCAAGAAGGCATCGCGATCCTTAATTTACTTATTATAGCGATGTTATCCTGTAAGATCTTTCAAGGTCACGGTGCCTGGAATGGTTGTGAATGCTTGCATTCCGTTATATCTGTGATTTTTGACTGTTTGATCACATTTCATCATCATATGCACAGTTATACTGGCTGTGTGCAGACAAGCGCAGAGATTTCCATACCCTCTGTTTTCGCTACTGTCTTATCAACGTACATTGTCCCTCATATCTCTCCTCGACGTTAACGGTCTTGTCTGAAAAAGTCGGCAGAAATACCTGTTCCGGTCAGAGCAATATCCTTTCATTCCACTTCATCGCTCACGCACTGTCTCAAACTCCTTACCAGTAGCAGGAACCCGACTCTGAAATAACATCCCATAGATTTGAATAACAACTCCAGTTTAATATGACGTTAATGACATTTTTCTGCTACAGCAACAGTCAGTGGCGGATACATGCATGCAAGGATAGGAACTGCAACTGCTGTGTTCGGATGCAGGCTGAGTTGGCATCCCTTCGCTCCCAGCTTCAGGCAGTGTTGGCTTCGGTCACACGGCTTGAGGCTGTTGCCAATGGGCATCAATGTGGGGGTCCGGATGCGGGTTTGTCGGGGACGGCCAGCTCGTCCCACGCATCCCCCGATCGGACTACGACTGTGGTTGCCAGGGATACTGCCCGCATTGAGGCTGATCCCTCACCTGTGGTCGAGTGGGAGGTCGTCTCAAGGTGTGGCAGGGGGCGAAAGACATTCCGGAGGGCTGAACGGAAGGCCTCTCCAGTTTGTCTGACGAACCGGTTTCAGGCTCTGTCTCAGGCTGATACTGATCTTCGGCCTGACATAGCTGCTTGTCCTGTTCCAGAGGTTGCCCCTCAGTCTGCAAGATCCGGGCAGTCGCAGAGGGTGGGCTTACTGGTAGTTGGGAGCTCCAACGTCAGGCGCGTAATGGGGCCCCTTAGGGATATGGCAGCAAGGGAGGGGAAGAAAACCAAAGTGCACTCCGTGTGCATACCGGGGGGAGTCATTCCAGATGTGGAAAGGGTCCTTCCGGATGCCATGAAGGGTACAGGGTGCACCCATCTGCAGGTGGTCGCTCATGTCGGCACCAATGATGTGTGTCGCTATGGATCGGAGGAAATCCTCTCTGGCTTCCGGCGGCTATCTGATTTGGTGAAGACTGCCAGTCTCGCTAGCGGGATGAAAGCAGAGCTCACCATCTGCAGCATCGTCGACAGGACTGACTGCGGACCTTTGGTACAGAGCCGAGTGGAGGGTCTGAATCAGAGGCTGAGACGGTTCTGCGACCGTGTGGGCTGCAGATTCCTCGACTTGCGCCATAGGGTGGTGGGGTTTCGGGTTCCGCTGGATAGGTCAGGAGTCCACTACACGCAACAAGCGGCTACACGGGTAGCAGGGGTTGTGTGGCGTGGGCTGGGCAGTTTTTTAGGTTAGATGGCCTCGGGCAAGTGCAGAAAGGGCAACAGCCTCAACGGGTGCGGGGCAAAGTCAGGACATGCGGGGACCAAGCAGCAATCTGTATTGTAATTGTAAACTGTCGAAGCTGCGTTGGTAAAGTACCGGATCTTCAAGCGCTGATAGAAAGCACCGAAGCTGAAATCGTTATAGGTACAGAAAGCTGGCTGAAGCCAGAGATAAATTCTGCCGAAATTTTTACAAAGGCACAGACGGTGTTTAGAAAGGATAGATTGCATGCAACCGGTGGTGGAGTGTTCGTCGCTGTTAGTAGTAGTTTATCCTGTAGTGAAGTAGAAGTGGATAGTTCCTGTGAATTATTATGGGTGGAGGTTACACTCAACAACCGAACTAGGTTAATAATTGGCTCCTTCTACCGACCCCCCGACTCAGCAGCATTAGTGGCAGAACAACTGAGAGAAAATTTGGAATACATTTCACATAAATTTTCTCAGCATGTTATGGTCTTAGGTGGAGATTTCAATTTACCAGATATAGACTGGGACACTCAGATGTTTAGGACGGGTGGTAGGGACAGAGCATCGAGTGACATTATACTGAGTGCACTATCCGAAAATTACCTCGAGCAATTAAACAGAGAACCGACTCGTGGAGATAACATCTTGGACCTACTGATAGCAAACAGACCCGAACTTTTCGACTCTGTAAGTGCAGAACAGGGAATCAGTGATCATAAGGCCGTTGCAGCATCCCTGAATATGGAAGTTAATAGGAATATAAAAAAAGGGAGGAAGGTTTATCTGTTTAGCAAGAGTAATAGAAGGCAGATTTCAGACTACCTAACAGATCAAAACGAAAATTTCTGTTCCGACACTGACAATGTTGAGTGTTTATGGAAAAAGTTCAAGGCAATCGTAAAATGCGTTTTAGACAGGTACGTGCCGAGTAAAACTGTGAGGGACGGGAAAAACCCACCGTGGTACAACAACAAAGTTAGGAAACTACTGCGAAAGCAAAGAGAGCTTCACTCCAAGTTTAAACGCAGCCAAAACCTCTCAGACAAACAGAAGCTAAACGATGTCAAAGTTAGCGTAAGGAGGGCTATGCGTGAAGCGTTCAGTGAATTCGAAAGTAAAATACTAGGTACCGACTTGACAGAAAATACTAGGAAGTTCTGGTCTTACGTTAAATCAGTAAGTGGCTCGAAACATCATGTCCAGACACTCCGGGATGATGATGGCATTGAAACAGAGGATGACAAGCGTAAAGCTGAAATACTAAACACCTTTTTCCAAAGCTGTTTCACAGAGGAAGACCGCACTGCAGTTCCTTCTCTAAATCCTCGCACCAACGAAAAAATGGCTGACATCGAAATAAGTGTCCAAGGAATAGAAAAGCAACTGGAATCACTCAACAGAGGAAAGTCCACTGGACCTGAGGGGTACCAATTCGAGTCTACACAGAGTACGCGAGAGAACTTGCCCCCCTTCTAACAACCGTGTACCGCAAGTCTCTAGAGGAACAGAAGGTTCCAAATGATTGGAAAAGAGCACAGGTAGTCCCAGTCTTCAAGAAGGGTCGTCGAGCAGATGCGCAAAACTATAGACCTATATCTCTGACGTCGATCTGTTGTAGAATTTTAGAACATGTGTTTTGCTCGAGTATCATGTCGTTTTTGGAAACTCAGAATCTACTATGTAGGAATCAACATGGATTCCGGAAACAGCGATCGTGTGAAACCCAACTCGCTTTATTTGTTCATGAGACCCAGAAAATATTAGATACAGGCTCCCAGGTAGATGCTATTTTTCTTGACTTCCGGAAGGCGTTCGATACAGTTCCGCACTGTCGCCTGATAAACAAAGTAAGAGCCTACGGAATATCAGACCAGCTGTGTGGCTGGATTGAAGAGTTTTTAGCAAACAGAACACAGCATGTTGTTATCAACGGAGAGACGTCTACAGACATTAAAGTAACCTCTGGCGTGCCACAAGGGAGTGTTATGGGACCATTGCTTTTCACAATATATATAAATGACCTAGTAGATAGTGTCGGAAGTTCCATGCGGCTTTTCGCGGATGATGCTGTAGTATACAGAGAAGTTGCAGCATTAGAAAATTGTAGCGAAATGCTGGAAGATCTGCAGCGGATAGGCACTTGGTGCAGGGAGTGGCAACTGACCCTTAACATAGACAAATGTAATGTATTGCGAATACATAGAAAGAAGGATCCTTTATTGTATGATTATATGATAGCGGAACAAACACTGGTAGCAGTTACTTCTGTAAAATATCTGGGAGTATGCGTGCGGAACGATTTGAAGTGGAATGATCATATAAAATTAATTGTTGGTAAGGCGGGTACCAGGTTGAGATTCATTGGGAGAGTCCTTAGAAAATGTAGTCCATCAACAAAGGAGGTGGCTTACAAAAAACTCGTTCGACCTATACTTGAGTATTGCTCATCAGTGTGGGATCCGTACCAGATCGGGTTGACGGAGGAGATAGAGAAGATCCAAAGGAGAGCGGCGCGTTTCGCCACAGGGTTATTTGGTAACCGTGATAGCGTTACGGAGATGTTTAACAAACTCAAGTGGCAGACTCTGCAAGAGAGGCGCTCTGCATCGCGGTGTAGCTTGCTCGCCAGGTTTCGAGAGGGTGCGTTTCTGGATGAGGTATCGAATATATTGCTTCCCCCTACTTATACCTCCCGAGGAGATCACGAATGTAAAATTAGAGAGATTAGAGCGCGCACAGAGGCTTTCAGACAGTCGTTCTTCCCGCGAACCATACGCGACTGGAACAGGAAAGGGAGATAATGACAGTGGCACGTAAAGTGCCCTCCGCCACACACCGTTGGGTGGCTTGCGGAGTATAAATGTAGATGTAGATGTAGACATATGGAGGGCGCGCGGGGGGCACCACCCCCCTCCCCATCACCCCCCACCGTCACCCTTGCGGCGCCGCCCGCATTGCCATCCACGCTGTCCACCGCCAGTCAGCCCGCACGCTATTCGTTCGTTTCTTTCTTCAATCGACTCGACTGAATCGAGTTATCGAGTAGTTGTACTTTCCCGTGTAGCATGCGTGTCCGCCTCATCGTATTTTATACGTTTCTGTCTGGCACATAGATAGCTAACACATACCTAGGAAAAAAGTCGCGACCGTTCTAATGATCTCGATACGTTATTCTATCTGGCATTTGTTCGAGAAAAGTCGCGAATATTCTACTGTTTTGTGGTTAAGAAGAGACTAATGTGGAAGATTCTTCAATACAAGCAAACGAGCATAAACGCCCTCAATGATCGTGATTCTGTTATGCAAACATTGTCTGTTTGTCCTAGATCTCACTCTCCTACTTTTCACACGCTATACAAAATATTTGCCTGTCTACCTGCGTCTGTTCCTACAGTAGAAAGAAGTTGTTCAACGTTGCAGCGTACAAAGACATGGCTGAGTTTGACAATGAAGGAAGATCGATTTAATGGCTTAGCCCTATTGAACACTATCCCTGACATTGATTGTCCTACTGACGATGTAATTAACCAATTTTCCAGGAAGAATAGTGGCATAGAACTCATCATTTAAGGAAGAGAACCACAATTACAACTTTGTTAATCATTAGATGGCATTATCTTGTATTTGTGTATAATCAGTTTCAATAAAACTTTCTTGAACTTTGAATGTGACTTGATTTTTTTATTACAGCAGAAGTGAAAATAGCTGAATATACCTTTAGCGCCCCATCCTTGAGGTTTTTCTGTATCCGCCACTGGCAACAATAGTGATTACCATTGTCCCTGTATGCACTCATTACCCCTGAACATTCTTCTTTCCAATCAGATCTTCCTTATTTCCGAGTACCCTCAGATGGTGCAATCTCCTTTAAATTTCCTTTCCCCAAAACTCTCTCTATCCAAAACACATAATTTCAATGCCTGTAATTCTTTTTACATCCGTTCCTGTCATTGTTGTTTTTATTGCCTTTATTATTATTATGATTATTTTATTATCGTTATTAATGGCAGCAGAAGGAGTAGTAAAAGCACTACCAGTATTAAATTTATTCCTTCACAGTCAGTACTATTTACTCACGTTTTCACTATGGGCACACAAATCATTTTAATACTGTTTCACATATTAATATTGTTATTTCATTGCTAACTGTAATGTAAAGAAGCAACTGAACGTGTGAAACCCTGGTCTGATGCAGGACAGGGCCTGATGGCCCTAATCAGACCACGTCAAATAAATAAACATAACGAGCACGACATTCCAAAAATCGGTCCAGAAAAAAAAACAAAATGTCATACATTTTTTTGAAGCGAATGGTTGTCAACAGACTTTTAATGGACGTTTATCCAATTCCGTTTTCCACACACAACTGCATCGTATACTGATTGAGCGTAAATTAAAAATATTTACACTTTTGAAGTAACTAATATGTATTATTCAAACATTTAACTGTACATCCCAGTCGTGACAAACTATATAAACACCACGCAAGATATTTGTCGGCTCGGTTTTCTGCTCAAAATTTGGCTTCACATAGTGTTGTGATATAGTCGTGCCAAGGAAGCTGGCCCCAAGAGCAGCCTCTGGCTGTCTCGACACCGTCCCTCTTTACTGCCGGCGGTTCTCTGTCCCCTTGCAAGTTTGCGAAATTTTTCCTAAGTCGTTAGGCGGAAGCGAGCCGGCGGGCGCCAGGTTCGGCTTAGAGCAGCCCGCGTGTGTAAGGTGGCGTCGCCTTGTTCGAAACGGCAAGAAATGAAATTTAGGCGCAGACAGCGCCCACGGCGTCACGCCGGGAAAGTCCCGCGCGCCCACCGGGGAAGTCCCGAACGGAGCTGGGAAGTCCTTCCTTCTTTGTGCGCGGCCAGCGGAGCGTTAATTTCGGCTGCTGGTGTCTGGCCGGGGAAACCAGCGCCAGCTCAGAGGACGCCGTCGCTTGTGCTCTCCCTTCTCTCTCTCTCTCTCTCTCTCGCTGCCCCTCACTCTGTTTATGTGTGTTTGTGTGTGTGTGTGTGTGTGTGTGCCAGCCTGTGCCCTGGCAAGCCACAATTCCCGAGGATAAATATGCAAAATACTGTGCGGCAGGAAAAACAACAGGTGACCCCGCCCACGCTTTATTGCTGGTCGCTATATTTCTTTAATAAAGCGGAACTGGAAATAAAGAGATAAAAATTTAATTTCTGCGCATTTTTTCCTCTTGAATTACTCATATTTTCATCTTCCTAGGTTATTTATTCACATAAGACTCGAGGCTACACAAAAGACGAATTACTTCGTTATTTTCGTCCGCTTGACTCGCACAACCTTCTCATCCCGTGTCGGCTTCTCGCAAAACAAAATCCTTTTCACTAGCTCATTTACTCAGCGCCTTACTTACTGAAGTCGATGTCTTTGGGACCAAGCAAGCTTCGCTTGTTTCGCAGCACAAAGTTGCCAGTAACGGAGAAGAAAACTGCTTTCATTACCTCAGACATTTTGTGATATGCAAATTGCAGTTTACGCTGTGCAGACACGGCTTGGGCACGGTAAGTTTTACATTTTTCAGTTTAAATTGTGTCAGAAAATTTCTGAAAGTAAATGCTGCTCCATAGGAGTTTTGTGCTTACCAAAATTAATGAGTGATAACAGTATGGGAGGTTTGTGGTTGTAACTGAGGTGTTCTGCATGTACTCATTATAAATACGCAATTGTAGGTTTTGGTTGGTTGGTTGAATTGGGGGAGTGGATTAAACTTCGAGGTCATCGGTGGATTTCTATTTAAATACACAAAGATGAGCAAATGATGACATTATTGACTATATCGCTATACGTTTTAGAGAATAACACACCGTCACACGATTTTACTGTAGAATTGACATGAGATACATCTGTACTTTCGTGTGTATGATTTTCGAGGGAATCTGTGGGAACATGACGGAGCCACAGAGAAAATAAAGAGTGTTTTAAATTAGTATGCTCCAGTATAGAAAGAGTGAAGAACTGGAGCTGCTGATGATTTCACTGTATAAAGAATTTGCCCTAGAACTGCTTGCTTTATTATTGTATTCAGTTCACAGTGCTGTCGATTTCGCAGTGCACGCGTCCAGAGGGGGTGTAACATCATACAGATCGATAGACTAATACTGCCAATCTCTTTGCAAATCAGACTCTATTTTGTAATCAGTGCAGTATCATCACATATCCTCTCAATTCATTAATTTTCATTTCGTTTACTCTTCCTATTCTAGGTGCTTCACTTTCTTGTCAGGTAGTATTATTCATTCGCAGGATTTTCGGCTTTATTGGTGTACTTTGTTTGTGATCAAGAATAAAATTGTTGTTCGAAGCGTTAGACATTTTTCCATGTTCAGGGATCAACATCGAACTTTAATATATTCTTCCGTGAATTTAGACATGGCATACCGTACTACCCAATTAGTTATTACTATTATTATTATTATTATTATTATTGGGATTATAAATTATATGGCGTTGGTTTTCTATTGTTTTCGGTTCCTTGCGGTCTTGCAAATAATGTTACTAAATTTTTCTGTTCGTTGATGAACTTACACCCATCAAAAAAAGTTTTCTATCACCTCGGTTCCGAGAGTTCCAGAACCTTTACAGAAAATTGGAATAGAGATCTACATTGTGTGTGTGTGTGTGTGTGTGTGTGTGTGTGTGGTTTGAGGTTTTCGGGCGCTAAACAGCGTGGTCATCAGCACCCAAACATGTAGAAACAGGAACACATGCTGTGAAGGGACGAAGGCGGATAGCGAACAAGGAGAACGGCTAAAAGACACAGACCTGACGCAGTTTCAAATCCTCACATACAGAGGCAAAACAAGAGGAGAAGAAACGCAATAAAAAAGGAAAGGAAACACAAGGAAAAGAGAACAGAAATCGAAGTGAAACAAGTAGGTAATCGTGACTGGCGGACATCTTATCTAAAACCTGGGTGAGCCAGTCACCCAGCAGCGCATTAAAATGCTCTCCCTAAAATCCGAGGCAACAAACTGGACAGGACACAAAACCGTAAGACGTTAACCACAGTCGTTGCGTCGTCTTGCAAAACAGATGGAAAATCCGGTGGCAAGGAAACCACCGCCCTCTGGTCAGAGAATAAAGAACAGTCAAGTAAAATGTGGCGTACAGTAATCTGGAAGCCACAAGCACTGCAGATTGGGGGGTCCTCCCGCTGGAGTAAAAACCCACGCGTTAAGGGACTGTGCCCGATACGGAGGCGAGTGAGGAGAACCTCATCCCGCCTGCATGACTGGTAGGACGTACGCCATGGCCGCGTGGTGGCCTTGACCAAACGCAGCTTATTTTCACCGACTGCCAGCCACTCCTCTTCCCATTGACACATAACACGAAATCGCAAAAGGGAGGTAACAGCATGGAGGGGACGGCACATTCAACAACGTGAGGGAGGGAACATGCATCTTTGGCAGCCACATCCGCCAGTTCGTTTCCCCTGAGACCCACGTGCACCGGCACCCAGCAGAAAGAAACCTCCCTCCCCTGCCGTTGCAGGTGGAGTACGGCATCATGGATGTTCTGGGCGACCGTATCCGCTGGGTACAAGTGTTGCATGGTCTGAAGGGCACTCAGGGAGTCAGAACGGATGAGAAACTTAAGACTGGGGACAAATCTCATCTGCTCCAATGCCCGCAAGATCGTAAACAATTCGGCATCAAAGATGGTAAACGCCGCAGGAAGCCGTAACTTGACGACTCGATCAGGGAAAACAACAGCACAACCAACAGAGTCCCCCTGTTTAGAGTCATCCGTAAATACTGATACATGGTCGGGATGTTGGTTTCAAATATCGTAAAATAAGGAGGTAGAAACAAACGCAGGAGTGCAGCTCCTCTGGTACTCTGACAAGTCTAAAAGGACGCTGGGCCTCTGGAGCAACCAGGGAGGCAGGCGGGTAAAACCCTGGAGTTGGGGTCCCACACGCTCCACACCAAGGGACTCAAGCAAATGCTTGGCACGAATCCCAAATGGTCTCGTTGCCCTGGGACGACTGGAAAAGAGACGTTCCATAGGCGGTCGGGCAACAGTAGGGTACGCATGGGAGGTAGGACAGGCAAGGAATTGACACACCCGTCGCACCATGAGGAGTTTCCGCCGGATGGCGAGCGGCGGTTCCTCTGCCTCAGCACACAGCCTGGGGATGGGACTGGTACAGAAGGCACCAGTGGCCAGCCTGATACCCTCATGGTGTACTGCGTCAAGAATCTTCAGATACGAAGCCCTCCCTGACCCATACACGGTGCATCCATGGTCAAGACGCTCCGGACGAAAGCCCTATGAAACTGCAGCAGACGCGCCCGATCTGCTCCCCAGGACCGATGGTTCAGACACTTCAAAATATTCAGTGCCTTCAGGGCCTTAAGGTGCGGCAACAGCGACAACTTGGAATCAAAAGTGAGGCCCAGGAACCTCACAGTGTCTCTAAAAGGAAGAATGGTATTCCTGCCCATTTTATTGCTCATGAAAACCACACATTGCATGTTGTACCACCATACGGTGTGACCTTCAGAGGTGGTGGTCCAGATTGCTGTACACACCAGTACCCCTAATACCCAGTAGCTCGTCCTCCTGCATTGATGGATGCCTGTATTCGTAGTGGCATACTGTTCAAAACTTCATCAAGGCATTGTTGGTCCAGATTGTTCCACTCCTCAACGGCGATTCGGCGTAGACCCCTCAGAGTGGTTGGCGGGTGACGTCGTCCATAAACAGACCTTTTCAATCTATCCCAGGCATGTTCGATAGGGCTCATGTTTGGAGAATATGCTGGCCACCCTAGTCCAGCTATGTCGTTATTCTGAAGGAACTCATTCATACTATGTGCACGATAGGGACGCGAATTGTCCATGTAGACGAATGCCTCGCCAATATGCTGCCTGTATGGTTGCACTGTTGGTCGAAGGATGGCATTCCCGTATCGTACAGCCGTTAAGACGCCTTCCACGACCACCAGCTGCTTACGTCGGCCCCATATAATGCCAACCCAAAACAGCAGGGAACTTCCATCTTGCTGCACTCGCTGGACGGTGGGTCTAAGGCGTTCACCCCGACCAGGTAGCCACCAAACAACTCCCAGACCATTGAAGGCATATGCGACACTCATCGGTGAAGAGAACGTGATGAGCGGTCCATTCGGCATGTTGTTGGGCCCATCCGTACCGCGCTGCATGGTGTCGTGGTTACAAAGGTGGACATCACCATGGACGTCGGGAGTGAACTTGCACATCATGCAGCCTATTGCACACAGTTTGAGTCGTATCAAGACGTCCTGTGGCTCCACGAAAAGTAATAGCCCTTGGGCGGCTTGGGCGATGCGTGTCATCGACAGTTCGTGTCTCTCTGTATCTCCTCCATGTCCGAACAATATCGCTTTGGTTCAGTCCGAGGCGCCTGGGCACTTCCCTTGTTGAGAGCCGTTCCTGGCCCAAAGTAACAATGCGGACGTGATGGAACCACGATATTGACGGTCTAGATTGGTTGAACTACAGACAACACGAGTAATGTACCTCCTTCCTGGTGGATTGACTGGAACTGATCTTCTTTCGGTCCCTCACCGTCTAATAGGCGCTGCTTATGCATGGTTGTTTACATCTTTGGGCGGGTTTAGTGACATCTCTGACCAGTCAAAGGGACTGTGTCTGTGACAGAATATCCACAGTCAACGTCTATCTTCAGAAGTTCTGGAAACCGGAGTGATGCAAAACTTCTTTTGGTCTGTGAGTGTTAAATTCTTAAATTCTCTTTACTTATTTTTCATCACGAAGAAATTTATTATTTATTGGGCTATTCCCGGGTTTTCCCCATGTGTTCACCAATTCTTATCTAAAACGACAGCTGGTGCGAACACACGATTTACCAAATACATCCTACAGTCAGCGGAACTGTTATTCAGACAAGCAGCCACCGACATGAATAGTTTTGATTCCTTTTCATGCGTTTCCCAGCAAGTATACAGTTGGTTTATTCTGCAGAGGACTTGAAAAATTCTTGATGATTCTTAATATGTTCTGAATGACTCCTGTGATTCATGTTTATTCCGATTACGTATTTGGCTAGACAACGTGGAATATCGCCACGTACGCATTCTCCATATAAAAGGGAACCATATACATTTTTAGATCGTGCTAGGAGGTTCGACTGTCTTCATAAGGCGACTCAGCGAATACACTGGTCTTCCCGTTCCCCTGACATAAATCCCATCGAGAGCGTGTTGGATGATCTGGGGAGATGTACTGCAGCACTTCTACTCTGCGCTGGGGGAGTACTGGAACGCCTACCTCAAGTAGTCCTTACCAACCTTGTGATGAGCGTGTGAGCACTTTGCAGAGCATCCACTGCTGTCCGTGATGATCACACACCCTGCTGGGAACTCTGGTGTGGCTTCTCCATTGTCCAGGGGACAACCATATATAGCGGTGACTTCACTGAGTCTATTGTCTTTGTGTCATTTCTCTGCATCAAGCTGCGTATTTCTTTCAGTTACTGCATTGTTAGGCCAAGGTTCATCGAGCTATTCCACTTAGCAGTGACACATCATGCAAAAGCTACTTTCGTCCGTACGTTTCAGCGTCATTCCGCATTCTCTCACGTCCGAGATCCTCTTCTTGTTGCGCTATTAATGTTCTTCCAACTTTTGAATGTATCATCAGTTGAAGCGAGACTACGTTATTAATCAGTCATGCGTCAAAGGTCTGTATAGAAAGAGAAATGTTTTTAGGGCATTTACACTGTAGTCATAGTAGTTACGTACCCACTTCAAGCTCAAGAAGGAGTAAAGTTCGAGTCAGCGTTTGTGCACAACACTGTAAAGCAAATGCTTCTGACATACTCATCTGTTATGTTCAGTGGTGCGATGTTTTGCTAATTATTTCCAATGCCACTTGTCAGTTCTAGTTTTTCAGATTCGTTGCGGAATGATACAGCAGTCAGTGATAAATGTTTTGAACAGAAAAACATTCTGGGGTGCAAAACAGGATTTTTTATTTACATTTTGCAAAGAATTCATTTCGCCTTTTTTAAGGAATTTTTAGACTAGCTTACAAAGAGAATAGAAACTATTTTAAAAATGGCATGACCCTTATTTAGTAAAACCTTGGACCACCAAGGAAAATATTAAAACCAACTTACTGACGGAATAGGTATTAAACACATAGGCTGACGTCCATGCAGATGATCTAGCGGGCAAACTCCATTCTCAATGTTACAAGAACATTGCGCGGTGCTCTTTCAGAATAAAAACGAAATGGGTATATCAGTCAGTAACTGGTTTTGTTGATCAGAGGCAACAATAAACACAAAAGAAAAAATGTCTTAAAACAACCTACTGCTGTAAAATAGTGCTGAGCGTACCTCAGTAGGTAATTACCCTTGTCCAGTTATAAGAGACTTAGCGCAGTGCGCTATGAAAATAAAATGATAACCGGGACACCATTTAAAGCAAGTAATCTGCTTTGTATCTAACATCCGTACTGCGAAATAAGGAGGCAGAAATTTCCTGCAGATTAAAACTGTGTGCCGGACCGAGACTCGAACTCGGGATCTTTGCTGTGTGGTTCGAAGGAGAGCTTCTGTAAAACTGGAAGGTAGGAGACGAGGTACTGGCAGATGTAAGGCTGTGAGGAGGGGGCGTGAGTCGTGCTTGGGTGGCTCAGGTATTAGAGCACTTGCCCGCGAAAGGCAAAGGTCCCGAGTTCGAGTCTCGGTCTGGCACACAGTTTTAATCTGCCAGGAAGTTTCATACTATCGAACACTCCGTTGCAGAGTGAAAATCTCATTAAGGAGGCAGAAGATTACAATATACAGTGCAGCCCAGAAGACACCACAAACGGAATCAGTCCTGTGCGAAGTTTCTGTAACTACCTATTGAAGTCTTTCCCATGTACTAAACAGTATTTTACATCAATAACTTGTTTTAAAACATTTTTTTCTTTTGTGTGTACTGTTGCCTTTGATGGACAGGATCAGTTACTGGCTTCGGTATACTTTCGGATATTATATCCCTTTTATTTCCATTTTTAAGAGTGGACTTCGCAATATTGACAATGGAGTTAATTGTTAAGATATGTGCGTTGACGGCAGGCTGTGTGATTACCATTTCTTGCGCCTGTAATTTGGTTTTCATATTTTCCTTGGTAGTCATGACATTTTAAGCAAAGTTTGTAATTTCTTTGTAAGCCAATCTGAAGATGTGATAAACAAAGCGAAACGCGTTACTGGCAAAATGTAAATAACAAAACCTGTTTTTCAGCCAAAACTACCTCAACTTGTCGGTTCGGTTCTGTCAGAGTTCGAGGAATGTGTGTGAGCATATTCTGACATCAGCTTCTACAAAATCATATGACCTGAATATTAATAGTTATTTATTGTTAAGGACAATAAGGAACATGGAAAATTTTGAAACTGCGAAAAACCGTTTTGATTAGCGGAACCTAACTACAACATGTGGGTGGTGGGGAACCTGTCGTTTCAGATGAAGTATGCAGTGACTGATGCGATTTCAGTATTTGTGACGGTTCATGGACTACACGAATGGCACAGGAACTGAATGCTGCTGTGAACACCGTGATACTCCAGAGTCATCAAAACATGCTACTTAGCTTTCATATCTTATCGTAGTAGATTAGAAACGACTTACTGTGGATTTCTGGCGCAGTGCTACTCCCATATTTGTAGGAGAGGTGGACAACTGCCTGTCGCTCTATGAGTTGTCACACGGATCATGCATGACAGCTTACCTGAAACAAAGATGTAACCAAATTAAGATATAGATATGGGAAAATAATATTGCATCTAGCTATAAACCACATTTTCCAAGATACTACACTTACGCAGTTAATGTGGGTCGAGGTTAATTGTGTTGCTATTGTTCGCATGACCTGTGGTTTCGTAATAGTCTTTCTACTGGCCCTGTCTACTCTTGCTAAAATGACAACTAGCTTTACAGCTTTCCGTCGTGACTTTGATGCAGACATCTGCCTAGGGCTAATTTCGGGTGGAACTCACAGGAGCAAGTCGGCCTAGGAGATCTAATAAAGTGCACGTGTATTAAATCGAAACTTGGCTATAATTTGCCTTACAGCGTTGTGCTCGTTACAAATCTGTAGCCTACGTGTCGACCTCTTTTTTTGCGGCTGCTAGCAACCTCCGATACGTGCGGTATAATCAAGACGAGTTGAGGTTCGTTCCGAAGTTGTGATCGGTACACACTGAGGTGTCAAAGTCATGGGATAGCAATATGCACGTATACAAACGGCGATAGTATCGCTTACACAAGGCATTATAGGATAGCATATTGGTGGAACTGTGATCTGTACTCCGGTGGTCCATGTGAAGAGGTTTCCGGGGTGTTTATGGCCGCACGTCGGAAATAGACTGACGTTGGACGCGGAATGGTAGTTGGAGCTAGACGCGTGGGACATTCCATTTCGGAAATCTTTATGGGATTCAATATTCCGAGGTCCACAATGTCGAAGAGTGCCGAGAATACCAAATTTCAGGCATTACCTTTCACCACGGACAACGCAGTGGTCGACGGCGTTCTCTTAAAGACCAAGAGCGGCAACGTTTATATAGAGTTGTTGGTGCTAACAAACGTACATTTTCATAAATTTCTTCCTCAAATTAGGCCTATGTTTGATACTAGTAGACTTCTCTCGGTCAGGAATGCCCTTTTTGCTGGTGCTAGTCTGCATTTTATGTCTTCCTTGCTCTGTCCGTCATACGTTATTTGGCTACGTAAGTAACAAAATTCCTTAACTTCTACTTCATGATCACTAGTCTTGAAGTTAAGTTTCTCGCTGTTCTCATTTATGATACAACCCATTAATTTCGTCTTTCTTCGATTTACTCTCCAACCCTCTTCTGTACTCATTAGACTGTTCATTCCATTCAGCAGATCCTGTAATTCATCTTCACTACCACTGAGGACAGCGATGTCTTCAGGAAATCTTATCATTGGAATCCTTTCACCATGAATTTAAATTTTTCTTAGCATTTCAGTCGTCTTGCACCACTGGAAATTGTCGAACGCTTTTTTCAGCTGGATAAATAGTGTAAATGTGTATTAGTTTCTCATTACTCGTGCTTCCATTATCAAACCCAACGCCATAATTACCTCTATAGAGCCTTCACCTTTCCTAGACGTAACTGATAGTCATCTAAGACATCCTCAATTTTCGTTTCCATTCTGCAGTATATTATTCTTGCCAGGAACTGCAATGCATGAGCTGTTAACCTGACTGTGCGGTCATTTCCACAGTTTTCTGCTCCTGCAATCTTTGGAATCGTCTGTAAGATGAAGTTTTTCCGAAAATCAGGCCGTATGTCGCCAGAAACATACATTCTACAGAAAAATGTGACGTTTTTGCCATTTTTCCCAATGATTTTAGAAATTCTGATTGAATGTTATCTGTCTTTTCTGCCTTATTCGACCTTAAGTCTTCCAAAGCTCTTTTACATTCTGATTCTAACCCTGGATCTCATCTCTTTTATATGGTCTGCTGTTTCTTCCTTTATCACGTCATCAATGAAATCTTCCCCTTCACAGAAGCCTTCAATATATTTTTTACACAGATCCGCTCTCTTCGCTCCATTTCACAGAGAAAATTACATTGCACTCTTAATGTAACCACTTTTGCTTTTAATTTCATGCAGTCGTTTCTCCTTAACTTCCCTGCACTTCCTCTTTATTTCATTCCTAGGTGACATTTATTTTACTATTCCTGAATTTCCCTGAAAACTTTATCCGTCGATCAAACGAAGTATTTCTTCTGTTACGGTTTCCTCGCAGTTACCTACCTTGTACCTATATTTTTCTTTCCAGCTTGTATTATTGCCCTTTTTAGAAATGTCCGTTCTTCTTCAACTGAACTGCGTATTGAGCCATTCATTATCGCAGTATCCATAGCCTCAGAGAACTTCTAGCGTATCTCTCCATTCTTAATTCCAGTATCCCACTTCTTTGGTCGCTGATTTTTCCTGGCTAGTTCCTTAAGCTTCAGCCTATTCTTCATCGCTACTATATTGTGATATGACTCTATACCTGTTACTGGATACGTCTTACCATCCAATATCTGATTTACGAATTTCTGCCTGACCATGAAGTAATCTAACTGGAATCTTCCCTGTCTCCCTCTCATTTGCAAGTATACATCATGTTTCTAGATTATTTAACGGAGTATTTGTTATTACTAACCGAAATGTACTGCAGAATTCATTTAGTCTGTCTCCTCTTGCATTATTACTGCCAAGCCCACATTCTGCCGTGGCTCATTCTTCTACTTCTTCCCCTACAACCCCATTCCATTTTCCCATGATTGTTAGATTTTCATCCCACTTTACATACTGCATTACCCTTTCAATATCCTAATATATTTTTTCTATCTCTTCATCTTCAGCTTGTGACGTCTGCATGTATACTTGAACTATCGTTGTCTGTGCTGGTTTGCTGTCGATTCTGATAACAACCCTAGTACTGAACTGTTCACAGTAACTCACTGTCTGCCATACCATTCTATCCATAACTAATCGTACTCCGTTACCCCTCTTGCTGCTGTTGTTGATATTACCCTATGCTCATCTGACCAAAAACCCTCGCCTTCTTTTTATTTTTTATTTTTTTATTTATTTTTTCGTTTATTTGGCCTTTGAATGTGTACTCAATTTAGCCATCGGCAACACATAGTGACAATGTACACATAATTGAATAAACAAATACAGAAATGCATATTTACAAGAATAAAAAGCTTAACTGTTACAGTTTTGAACATAATGTTTTAAAAATTGAATTGAATTAAATTAGAAAATAATTAAAAGTGTCTTGGCTTACAATTCACACCAATTCTGAAATGTCTTCATCAGCAAGACATATTTATAATTTACGAACACCATTAAAACCTACCGACTGTAACCAGTACTCTTGATGAAGTTAACTATCACTTTTTTATAGACGAACGTCTTTAGTACACAAAAGAGAAGAAGCTGATTGAGGAAGATGGTAGCCCATACTCAGCAATGTCTTCACAAAGACCAACCGTTCACGGTCAAATTTTGGGCCCATAAATAAGATGTGGTTGACATCAGCTTCTGACTCAGGATCACACTCACATGCTGGTGAACTGTAAACGTTGATCCGATGTAGATGTTGTGGGAAAGAGGCATGATTGAAGCGGAGTCTCATGATGGTAGAAATCGTGGATCGGTCCAGATGTGTTCAAATGGTTCAAATGGCTCTGAGCACTATGGGACTTAACTACTGAGGTCATCAGTCCCCTAGAACTTAGAACTACTTAAACCTAACTAACCTAAGGACATCACACACATCCATGCCCGAGGCAGGATTCGAACCTGCGACCGTAGCGGTCACGCGGTTCCAAACTGACGCGCTTAGAACCGCACGGCCACACCGGCCGGCGGTCCAGATGTGTCCTCATGAACCACGGCTGTGAAGGAATCCGAGGTTGTGGCACTGTGTAATAACCGCCTTTTGTCTGTTGAGAAACTTCCACATTTCCTGCCATTGTTGTCTTGCGTGATTCTTGACTTCACGTAAGTAGTCTGTGTAAGGAAGGTGCGGATCCAGGACGGTGCCTGAGGTTGCCGCTTGTTTGGCTAATGCATCAACATTATAGAGGATCCCAGAGTGGGAAGGTACCCACAACAAATGGATCTCCGGCCCGTGCGTGTGCTGCGAATACATTCAGATATCACATCCAAGATATAACTGTTGGTTGTTTTGTTCCATCGACTGTACTGAATGTTTTTAAGAACGCTTTGCGAGTCAGATACTATCAATATCTTGGAGAAGGAAGTGCTAGAGACAGACTTAAGTGCTTCCAAAACTGCCACTGTCTCCGCCGTAAAAATAGAAGTGCTCGTAGGCAGTTAGAAGGTTTTGCGGATCTGGATCTGAGAGCAGAAAAAAGCGCATCCTGTACAGTCTTCTTGCGGAATTTTGGAGCCATCGGTATACACACAGAGAAAACCCGGCAATTGTGCTTGAACGAGACGATTGAAGCCAACGTTGACATTAGTACTGTCCAGCCAGGTCGTACTTAAATAATGGACTGGGATCTGGGAGCAGAGCGTTTGAAGATCATATTCAAAAACAGGTAGATGCGCTGAACGCCGTATAGAACGTATGACAGGTGACCAAGTGTCAAAGCTGGCACAAACGGCTGGCACTTTATTCCTTCTGTGAGATGCAATCCACAGTCGATAAATGCAGTCTCTACTTTGATGGACGGAACTGTCCATTATGGCGATGCCTTGAATGTAGAATTTGTCCGATAACATTTGGCGCCTAATGCTCAAGGGCATCTCCCCTGGTTCTATTAAAAGGGCGTTGGTGGGCGTCGATCACATGGCTCCAAGACAGGTACGAATGGCTCTATATTGAAGAGTATCTAATTTGGAGAGATGAATCTTTGACGCAGTGTGGTAGAATTGACAGCCATAGTCTAATCGAGATCGAATTATCCCTCGGTACATGGTGAGTAAAACACTCTGGTGCGCTCCCCACCAGACGCGAGTGAGTGATCTGATTACATTTAAACCTTCTTCACACTTGGTAACGGTGGATCGAGACCGAGAGTCAAAAATCATCCCCAGAAATTGCACGTGAGATTTTATTTGGAAAGTGTACTTGTCAGGTAATGTGATCTTCAGTGCGTGCTGTCATCGACTTGGAGAAGGGAACGACTGCTGATTTCTCAGCCGAGATCTCCAGCCCATTGATACATTTCACTGACTTTCACTATATATTGATTGAGCCTTAGCATTTCCTCTTTCAGATATTTTAGCTTCCCTACCACGTACACGCCCCAACTCGTAGAATGTTATCGTTTCGTCGATTATTCAGTCTTTTCTTCATGATCACCTCCCCTTGGCAATCCCATCCCGTAGATCCGAATGGGGGACTAATCCGGAATCCTTTGCCAATGGAGAGATCATCATTACACTTTTCCAATTACATATCACATATCCTATGGATACACATTATGTGTCTTTGATGCGATGGTTCTCATTACTTTCTGTATCCTCGTGTTGTTGATCAAATGGTTCAAATGGCTCTGAGCACTATGGGACCCAACATCGGATGTCATCAGTCCCCTAGAACTTAGAACTACTTAAACCTAACTAACCTAAGGGCATCACACACATCCACGCCCGAGGCAGGACTCGAACCTGCGACCTTAGCGGTTGCGCGGTTCCAGACTGAAGCACCTAGAACCGCTCGACCACTGCGGCCGGCTGCTGTTGATCATTGCTGATTCTTTAACCTCTGGGGTAGTTACCCACCCGAAGGCAAGAAAGTGCGTTGAAACTGTGTCCGCTCCTCCGCACTCTTTGACAAGGCCGTTGGGTTTTATTTATTTATTCGTATGTCTATGGCCCCCCGTCAGGCAGACCGTTCGCCGGGTGCCGGTCTTTCAATTTGACGCCACTTCGGCGACCTGCTGTCGATGAGGATGATGATGAGGACTGCACAACACTCAGTCCCTGGGCGGAGAAAATTCCCCGACCCAGTCTGGAATCGAACCCGGACCCAGAGAATTGATAATACGTCACGATGACCACTCAGCTACCAGGGGCGGACAAGGGCGTTGTTTGGTTGGTTGTTTCGGGGAAGGAGACGAGACAGCGAGGTCATCGGTCTATCGGATTAGGGAAGGACGGGGAAGGAAGTCGGCCGTGTCCTTTGAAAGGAACCATCCCGGCATTTGCCTGGAGCGATTTTTAGGGAAATCACGGAAAACCTAAATCCGGATGGCCGGACGCGGGATTGAACCGTCGTCCTCCCGAATGCGAGTCCAGTGTCTAACCACTGCGCCACCTCGCTTGGTGACAAGGGCGTTGAGTGAATGAGGGTGATTTCTTGTCCCTGAAGTCTTCGGCCGCCATTGGTGATGATTTTTATTCAAAATTTAAACGGTGGCGTGGTTTAAACCCGGGACCAAGGGCGTTTTGATAACAAAGACGCTAAGACTAGACCACTACATAACAATAACTTGAAACGTGTGCTCACTACAATGCCAATATCCTGGGGCACCAAACCACCACATATGCTGAGTTGTGTGAAAAAAAATCACTTTATTGACAGGATAGTGATAAACAACATTCGGTGTAACAAAGACACTACTACAGAACGCATTAACTACTTGATTTTATCAAATCAGGATTTTATTATATGTTATTATTTTAGTAAAAAATGCTTTATTTTGCTGCCATTGAGCGCATTCGAAGTGTAATGTCCGTCCTGAGATGGCTTCACATATTTTACTACAGAATCTAAAACTGTAATAAACAACTGTAACAGTCTCAAGAATCCCATTATGTTGCGTATACCCGGGAGGCGGTGAAATAAAGCCGTATTTAGTGCCGTACAAATTTTATGAATCATGTTCGAGTCCACGAGAGTACTGTACCCCACAACCGTGATGTAATCAAGGACAGAAGGAATGTCACCATCGGTCGTAATCTCATTTGTCATTTTTACTGCAGCGCAGATCTGAATTTCAACTGACGGTGCAGCTATCATCAGTGTGTTATTATTTGTCATGTAGACTGAACTAATTATAGCGATACATAAATTGGAATATGTATCGTTACATGTTCAGTCTATATGACTACCTATAACGCACTAGTGATAGCTGCACTATCCGTTAAAATCTAGATCCGCAATGCAGTAAATACAGACAGATGACATATCGACCGATGCTGACCTCTCTTCTGTCCTGAATTTTTATGAATGCTGTGAACTGCGTCACACAATATGCGTCTGTAGTAGAAGTTTTGTTTTTAACTATCGATTTCTGCCGGCCGGTGTAGTCATGCGGTTCTAGGCGCTACAGTCTGGAACCGCGCGGCCGCTACGGTCGCAGGTTCGAATCCTGCCTCGGGCATGAATGTGTGTGATGTCCTTAGGTTACTTAGGTTTAAGTAGTTCTAAGTTCTAGGGGGCTGATGACCTAAGATGTTGAGTCCCATAGTGCTCAGAGCCATTTGAACCATTTTTTATCGATTTCTAGACGACGCAAGGGAAGGCAAATGGTCGACTTATTGGGAGAATTTTAGGGAACTGTAGTTCATCTTTAAAGGAGACCACGTATCGGACCGTAGTGCGACCTTGAATACTGCTAGAGTGTTAGAGATCCGCAACAGGACGGATTAAAGGACGATATCGAAGCAATTCAGAGGCGGGCTATTAGATTTGTTAACTGTAGGTTCCGACAAAACGCCAGTACATATAACTGAGAGACTTCTCGAACTCGAATCGGCATATATGGAGGGAAGGCGACGTTATTTTCGTGGAACACTACTGAAAAAATTGAGAGAACCCATATTTGAAACTGACTGCAGAACGATTCTATTGCAGTGACGTACATTTCACACGATGAAAGAAATTATTGCTCATACGGAGGCATATAGATAATAGTTTTTGACTCGTAGTGTTTGCGAGTGGAACAGAAAACAAAATGACTAGCAGGGGTACAGGGTTCCCTCTGTCAGGTACCGCATGGGGGCTCGCGGAGTATGTATGTAGACGTAGATGGGTTATTATACCCAGTGACCTGCGTATTCCACAACTGCAGTGCTTACTCATTCTGAAATGTTATGTTATGGCGTAACAGGCCTCATACCAAACACGTGCTCTAGTTTGCAGTCCAAAGTTTGGAAGCCGCCCGCACCATTTTCCAGGTCAGTTTTAACCAGATTCATCTACCATGATATCAGCCCAAATTACCAACTTCACTTACTCTTCTCACCCCTTCCTACGACGCAGCTCCAACCGTCCTCCTGTTTAAGTAGCCCACTAAAAAAAAAAAAATGAAAACCTCTTTTTCTCACCTACGTCCTAAATTATTCAAATCAAGAGAATTCACATTATTATGTTATGTAGTTATCGACATTTCATGAAATCAAAATCTGAATTGTATTATTTTCAAGATTGTAAACCATGGACTGAGTAGTGGCAATCCCGCCGATGAGCGCCTGTGCGGAGAAGTAAATTAACGGTCTAATACGCAGAAAACTACTGTTTCTACTGATAATGTGCCCAGCTCAAGACGAACATGTTAAGTGTAACCTGTACTTTCACCGTTCTTCTGTCGCGTATTTTGACGTAACAGTAAGACAAAAATGAAGCGTAACCGACTTACCGAAGAGGACAATTCTGACGTAACAATAAGACACAAATGAATCATAACCGACGTATCATAAAGGATATATTACAAATTAAGTGTGAAGCTGTAGAACCAGATGGTCAATCAATTTTTGTTTTTGTTTTTATTCGCTTATGGCAGCTGAGGAAAACGACTGGACGAACTGCAGAAGAAAGAGAGTAACAAATCGACATGGAGGGCAGTTGCTAAACTAAACAGATTTTTAAAAACTTATTCGGATTTATCAGAAAAGGGAACTTTAGCTACAGTGTGTGTTACCAGTTGTGATTTGCGGCAGTAAGATATTGACCTTTACTGTAAAAAAAATACTGCGAGGTATTCACTAAGGAACGCAGAGATGAGTATTAGTAATTACTAGGAATGTCAGAAAAGCGAAGAAAAGGATCATGGAATAGCCGGCAGGACATGATTAGAACTGCGTAGGAATGGAGATGGTTGGGGTACGTTGATATGTAATGAAACGTTAACGTTACTTCCCTGCTGGGTGGTGGATCGATTAGCCATGACATAACAAGGAATGAAGGAGCAACTGGAACGATTGTCACTGAAGCTCTTTGCTCATGGACAGGTCTGTCGGGGCTTGTATCAAGACAGGAATGTCGTCTCTCGCCTCTATTGTCCAGTCAATGCATCGAAGAAGGAATATCAAAGAAAATTTCAACACTGCAATTAAAATTCAGTGTGAAAGCATGTGAACCATAAGATTTCTACTCTCACTGAAAGTGAAGGAGAATTACAGGAATTGCTGAATGGAATGAACAGTCTAATGAGGGCAGAATATGGATTGAGAATAAATCGAAGAAATACGACAGTAATGACAAGTATCAGGAATGAGAACAGCTACAAATTTAATATCAAGATTAGTGATCACAAAGTAGGTGAAGGAATTCTGCTATCTAGGCAGCAAAGTAACCCATGACGGACGGAACAAGGAGGACATAATAAGCGACTAGCACTGGTAAATAGTGCATAACTGGCCAAGAGAAGTCTACTAGTATCAAACATAGGCCTTAATTTGAGGTACGAATTTCTGAGAATGTAGGTCTGGAGCACAGCACTGTGAGGTAGTGAAACATAGATTGGAAACCGGGAATGGAAGAGAATCGAAGCATTTGAGATGTTGTGCTATAGAAGAATGTCGAAAATTAGCTGGATGATATGGTAAGGGATGAGGAGGAGTTCGAGAGAATCAGTGAGAAGAGGAATGTGTGGAAAACACGTAGAGGAAGAAGCGACAGTATGGTAGGATAGCTGTTAAGACATCACATAATAATTTCCATGAACTAGAGAGAGCTGGAGAAGGTAAAAACTGTCGAGGAAATTAGAGATTGGAATACATCGAGCGAATAACTGAGGTCGTAGTTTGCAAGTGCTACTCTGAGATGAAGAGGTTGGCACAGGAGTGGAAGTCGTTGAGGGTAGATCAAGAGGAAAAAAAGAAAATCTACCAGGTTAAGTCAAATATATGCCGCTGATGATGGTGATGACAGACGTTTACCATTGGTGGTATTTGAATAATTTACAAGTTTCAAGATGTTTCTGATGACATGTAGAGTGATAGTTAACGTCATATAAATGTCTCTATAGGAGCTCTTGGTGGTACAACACGATTTTCATTAAAGACCTCCACGCAGTGGGTCAACAGCTGCTGAAAGTGTCTTTTCAGTAACTTTATTCAGCCAAGTTAATACGGCATTACGATTTCTTATCTTTCGTAGTTGTCCACGTGCGGACCACTGTGTCCTGTAGCCGCTCCCACACGTCGCTTCCAGCGGCCTCGCCTCCACTATCAATCAGCGACGCACTTGAGATCGACAGGAGAGGCGGTGGCGTGGGGGTCTGTGCCGAGAGAAGGGAGTGGGCGATCTATTTAGAGCAGGCCGCAAGCTGATGGCCTCGAAATGGATTTTCCTGCCGAATCCTCCCTTCCCACGGCTATCACCCCACCTCTCCACGCGCCCCTCCTCCAGATCAGCCCTGCAGGCAGCCGGCTAGTTGGATACACAGCACCCCAGCGGGCAGCACAGAGCGAGCTCCGCTTGCGTCAACGGCGGAGGCCGCGCCTAAGGCAGCCCTGTGCCACCCCCTTCGTCCAGAGACTGGTCGATGGTCCGTCACCACTCTGTTCCCATTCCCATTCCTGGAAGGCGAGCACACACACACACACACACACACACACACACACACACACACACACACAGTCACATACAGTGGCGACGGCGGCGGAGGCACTTTCTACCTCTGTCTACACTGGCGCCTCTGAAAGCGCCGCCAGAGTGCGGACTGAAAGCGGCGAGTGAAACCCCGGCAGGTGGACGTGAGCGCGGGGGCGCTCTCTCGTGTAATTGACAAGAGGCAGCTCGGCGGCCACTCACGTTGATTGACTGCGGACGCCAATGGAGGAGCCGCGAGTTCGCCGGGACACTCCGAGTGTCCTGCCGGGCACTTGAGTCTCGCGTCATCTGCGAGCCGCGGCGCCTGATGCAGTATTTACACGGTGTCCCTACCAGGACAGCGACTGTCAGCGACGCTCGTCACTAGCCGGGCCGCAGACCACAGACCTCGCCCTCCGCACAACTGACAGCCGCGGCGGTTCAGCCTCATACACGCGATATGCACAGCTGCCTCCCGCATCTGAACGTCTGATGCATCGGCGACGAATTAACAAGGAGAACCCGGCAAGTGCCATAACCCAAATTCACAGAAACCTCGGCCAGTGGAAGAAGAGTATAAATAAGAGTACATGTGTCTCGGCTTACCCGTGGACACTCGATTGTTACTGAGAAAACTACTGTGACATTTTTCCTGGTCTTTTAGTGAGCAGTTAGTTTAAACAAAGTGCTTTCATTGGTTCCTGGGCGGAAGGAACGGGTCATGGTGGACACGTCTCGAATTGCGACCCCCGGCCACTTTGCCCCCACCCCTATCTTTGGACGCCAGAAAGGTTCCTTCAAAAAAAAAAAAAAAAAAAAAAAAAAAAGCACAATGTCTAGCGTTGGGACTTCACAGATTTTGCTCACCGTCTTTCGAAACAGACTGTTATTTTTTTTATTTTTGTTTCTCATATACTTAATCATGTTCGTAGAAGATTGCTAACAAATGTTTCCAATCTATATTGAAGTAACGCAGTCCTTATTCGTCTGCCAGTTGTATGTATGTTGAATGACTTAAAAATAAATAATAAATAAATTGGAAAATTATTTGAAATTATTTTCGGCAAAATTCCTACTGTGTATCTCGATTCACAATCAGTTGAAAACGGCATTTTTCGGTAAAGTAATCCGTAGTGCCTCGTTTTCCGCGAAATTAATGCCAACTTATGAAATCATCTTTCCCGAGAGCAATTTATACGAACAAATGTCACTATGCAAACCAGCCTTCTCGCGTTGCTCATGGTGTTCGGAATTTATATGTTTCATACTTTTCTGCGATAGGTATCATCCAAGAAAACGCACCGAGTCTTTTGAAGAATAAACATAAAAACAAAAAAATAAGAATTAACATAAGTATTGAATCAGGGGAAAAATATGAGAAAAGATTGCAACCCATGAAAATATCGCAATGGAATGGTTGTGTTTGAAGATCAACAACGCAGGTAAGGAACGTGTCGCGCTGGACTAGGCATCAGTGCAGATTGTAGTGCACACTTTTTATTTGCATTCAGAGACCGAGGTCGATCTGCGATGAAAGACTTAACGGAGTTCCAAAGAGGACAGATTGTGAGCGCCCGATTAGCTGGAGCAAGCAGCCATCTTATTGAATGTTTCAAGGGCAACTGTTTCAACAATCATGACAGCGAACGCAAAATGTGGAAGGACATAATCGTGTAAACGTAATAATGGGCACAAAATAAAAACTTAATGACTCAATTGTGTCGAAACAACACAAAACTATGGCGGCTAAACTCACTGCAGAGCTCAATAGCCATCTTCGAGAACCCGTATCTATCTACACTGTCCGCTGAGAATTCCATAAAGAGAATATTCATGGACGAGCTGCTCTACTGAAACCAATATTGATGACAACCAACGCAAATAAGTGTAAAACATGGTGTCCGAATCATAAATCGTGGACGGCTGGTCAGTGGAAACACGTCATATGGCCTTGCGAGTCAACGTTTTCGTTATTTCCAACATCTGGAGAACGCCAAAAGAAGTCTACAATCCCGATTGCTTGATTCCAACAGTTAACAATGTAGGTGGTAGTGTTATGGTGTGGGGAGCCATATCATGGTAGTCTGCTGGTCCCATCACTTCTCTCAAAGGCAGCTTTACAGCCCTAAGATTATGTGAACATTTTAGGCGATAAGGTGCACCCCATGACTTAAATGTTGTTCCCCAACAATGATGCCATATTTCTGGACGATAATACACCCATTCACACAGACAGGACAGTACAGTGGTGATATGAGGAGCATGCAACTGAAATGCAGCGTTTTCCCTGGACAGCATGGTCCCCAGACTTGACATTATCGAACCCTTGTGGACGGTATTGGAGCGCAGACTCCGGAGCACATTTCCGCCTCCCTCGTCACTACAGGAATTAGAAGAGATTCTGATCGAAGAGTAGCACAACATTTCACTGGAGACCACACAATCATTATTTCTGGGTGGCAAGGCATGCCGGTCCCCAGCACGGATCCGCCCGGCGGATTAGTGTCGAGGTCCAGTGTGCCGGCCAGTTCTGGATGGTTTTTAAGGCGATTTTCCATCTACCTCGGCGAATGAGAGCTGGTTCCCCTTATTCCGCCTCAGTTACATTGTCGTGGCGATTGCTGCGCAAACACTGTCTCCATGTACACGTACACCATAATTACTCTATCACGCAAACATTTGGGGTTACACTAGTCTGGTATGAAACGTTCCCGGAAGGGGGGGGGACGAGGGGTGAACAGCACAATAACGCTGAGTACGGTGTGGGGCGGAGGTGTGGTGGGTGTACTGCTGTTGCGTGTTGTCAAGTTGTTGTGAACCACTGAGAACAACGGCGGGACGAAGCCTCTCCGTCGCTTCTAGGTCCTCGGTTTAATACACAATACAGTTACACACACACATTCATTATATACCCGAATTCCAAGCAGAATCGCAGTTGTGCTGCGGGCAAATGGGGGTCCAACCCCTTATTAATAAACCATTCCAAGCAAGTTGAAGTGCTCACATTATTTTACCCATTCCCTGTATGTAATAAATATATGACGCTTATTGTGGTTGGTGGTGAGGCGCTCAACATCGTGGTCATCAGCGCCCGTACAAGTTCCAATCTTTCCATTTCCAGTCTCGACACTACCCGAATGATGACGAGATGAGGATGAGATGATGTGGACAACACAAACACCCAGTCTCCGGGCGGAGAAAATCCCCTACCCGGCCGGAAATCGAACCCGGGTCCCCGTGATTGAGAGACGACAACGCTAACAACTAGATCACGAGCTGCGGACGACGCTTACTGTGAAACCCAGTTCAAATTTTACAATTAATATAACGCCCTTGCATCCAGCAAGTTAATAAACATTCGTGTAATAACCTTCTACGAACATAGGTAGATAAATGAAATAAAAACAAATAAATAAAATATAGTAAAAGCAATAATCTTAGTTTCGAACAAGGGGCACAAAAGTGAGAAACCGCACATTAGCCACTTTTCCCGCTCTGAAATGCACTTAAAGTTCCTCGAAAACCTTGACTGTCGTTTTCTCAGTAACGGCCGAGTATCTACGGATAAAGCGAGACACGTGGTTGCTTATTTTTACTCCCCTTCCACTAAGCGAAGTTTCTGGCAAATCGGGATATTGCACTTGCCATGTTCTCTTCTTATGCCTACAACCTATAGAGAACGCAGTGACCATGTGGTAATGAAATTCTCTCATAGAATATTTCAGCCTCAAGGTGAAAAGCTTGGACCTTGCTAAGAAAATATGTTGCTCCCAACCCATGAGACCGCACGAAGGAGGCTGCTACTCCCAAGGAAGTAGCAAACAACATTGTGACCCTCTCCAGAACTCCCTAGATTTAGTGACATACAATTAAGTTCCAAACCGATTTGAAGACTCTCATAAACAGTCTCTACCGCAAGAAACCGTTATTTTTGTGGTTACCGGTTTCAGTTAGGCACAGTGACCACAGCAATAAAGGTTTCTTGCGGTCGAGACCATTTTCGTTCGTTTGACGTACTAAGATAAACCGCTGTTCTCCACGATAAATGTTATCAAATTACTTACTTCTTATTTTGTAGCTGGGTTGGCCGGCTGGTGTGGCCGAGCGGTTCTAGACGCTTCCGTCTGGAACCGCGCGACCGCTACGGTCGCAGGTTCGAATCCTGTCTCGGGCATGGATGTGTGTGACGTCCTTATGTTAGTTAGGTTTAAGTAGTTCTAAGTTCTAGGGGACTGATGACGTTATATGTTAAGTCCCATAGTGCTCAGAGCCATTTGTACCATTTTTGTAGCTGGGTTGCGTTCGAAATGGCACTCAGGAAAGTCAGGGTTTAAAACGTTGCGTTCCTTTTGTAGTCCGTGTGTTTATGCATTTCTTTTGTTGTGCGTTTTGCAGCGTTTGTTTTCGTATCAACATAGTAATTTTGATTGAAGAAGTTCAGTTCATTTTGCCTTCTTTACTTCATTGTTAGTCAGTAAATACCGTACTGCCGTTTTAAGTAAAGACGTTAAACGTTCTGTTCTGAAGAAGCACTCGATAAAATCGTTATCGATTCGAAATTACTCTTAAGTTGCCCTCCATACACATGGCTGACTCTGTATTTATATATCTGCCTCTTATAAGTTTTAATCTCATTTCGTGCAGAGAAAAAGCTAATTATTTCTTACCTGAAAATGTTATTTAGAGTTTTGACGAACTTGTAACTCCCACTTAAACTTTAACTCAGTTGACGTCATTAAAAATGAATGGCACTTAGAATGCTTTGAAGTACCCCATTTTCGTCAGACACTTTCTGCAGTTGTCAGTTTTTATTCCGCTCTGTTCAACTTTGCCCCTATGTTTCCAGTTCTTTATAAGATGTAGGAATCAGAGAAGTGGGACAATGATAGTCACTAACAGCTATTTTTTTCCATCTTATATTTTTTATCTAAATATAGCTATGATACTTTTCCTTATAATGCCCTGGATGGTACTCTATCAGATGTCAGTTACTGTTTCCTTTTATGATTAATTTTTAAAACGGCATTATGCCCAAATTAAAGGGCACTGTATTTCAGCTGGATGCTGTCACACATGTTACTTTCTTCATCAATCTGAATGACAGAGAAGTTATAGTTAAGACAGCAGGTCACTTTTTGTGCAATACACTCTTGAAGTTAAAAATGATATAGTAAATATTTCAATCAATTAATTCGTTGAAAATGTCAAATATAGTCATACACTGAAAACATCAGCGCGGTTTCTGTTGACCCCAATGACAATCTTATTTCACTGAGGACAGTAATTTTTGTGTTTCTTTTTTTCATTTCCTCCGAGTAGAATTCATGATGAAATAACTCATGTCTGAAGGTGCAGATGTCAGTCTCCAATGGGCACAATATTTCAGCAAGCAATCACGTTGCCATCTTCAGGGGCACTCTTGTACTGGCTACCTAGGAGATAGTGTGTGAATTTGGAGGAGACGAGATAAACGCCCATTGATAGCTCATAATCAGTTCATTGGTACATATGTAACTATGGTGATTCTGCTCATTTTCTTTACATTTGTGACGTCAAATGACAAAGGTCACTCACCTGGTGACGACATCACAAAATCCGGCCTCCTTATCAGTGATGTCATTAGTCTTATCAGTGACATATTAGTCTTATCAGTGATGTCATCGTCCTTACCAATTAGTAAAGGGTAGGGCAATCAGTAGAGAGTGATATTTGTTGCATACTGAATGTGAACTCAACCTCTGACATGAATAGTCAAGTTGGGACTACGTGCAGATATAAGAAATTTTACTGTTTTTAGGTACATTTACTCCAGTTGAAACTATCCCTTGAACTATATTTCTTATTACAGACTGATCTACCGAACTTTCCCCGAAAAAGACAACTCAAACTTCACCTTTCCATGTCTTACTCATAATACGCAAGCCCAACGCAATCTGACTGCTGTACACAGAAAAATGACTTCCAATAATTAACACAGAAGAATAGCCCTGAATTGCAAGAAATCCTAATAATAATACAAATCCAACAAATATGAAATTAAAGAAATATGAAACAACCTCCAACACTGTTAACTGCCTAAACTCATTTCAATTACAAATCTAGATACTGCAAACCCCATTCTTTTTCAAAGTCATTTACCTCACAGAAAATCTTCTTAACACGAACTACAGAAATTACAGCAAGTAGCAACAACAAGAGTCTAACTACAACAGGCTCTGACTACTAGGAGGCGTATGGTAAGCAAAAGAAAGATTTTGTTGAAGAGCAAACAATGTGTTTAGGAAATTTTGCCTTATCCATGTGACATCCAGTTCCAAAATTATACAGTTGTCGGTAATTCCACTACCCAAACATTGTCAACAACATACATTCTCATACATTTCCTTGCATATTTTCTTATAAACAAATCATTTCATCTCACTTTACATTGCATGCCCTACCAACACAGATTCTCTACTAAGAAAATCATGCCCATGTACTTCCCTGGCCACTCGCTAGCTGCTGGTCCGTCCAACCACAGAATCTCTTGCCGAGGGCGCAGAGCGCTGTCACCGATATTAACACAATCTATAGCGCTGCCAACATACAAACAGGCTAGTTACACAGTGAAGACAGCCACGCAGTGACCGAAATCTGGATATGCAATGAACCTCATTTGTGAGTGATTTCTGTACACTTCACTACTTGAAACAAATACAGTCGCTGTGCACAATTTCTTCCAAATGGAATCAAACCTCATCCATATCAACGATGTCATCGATCCTTGCCTCATTCTCTCTTTTCCTCTCCTCTCTGGGCAATCAAAATCCAAAATGGTGTAACTAGTCCAGTTTCACTTTATATCCCATGCCCCCTTACCCTCCCCTCCCCTTGTAAAAGATATGCATTATTTCCTTAAATGTCAAAGCTACTTGCTTACTCATATGTACCTCTGTAATTAATCAGCGTAATATGACAGTGATGCATAAAAGAGGAGCCAAGATTAAAGATATGCATTATTTACTTGAAAGGCAAAGATATTTGCATACACATTTATACGCCTGTGTTAGTCATAATAGCATTAAAATGATACATAAAAGTAGCGTTCAGTTGTATTACGTCCATGAGATTTAAATACAAATACATACCTCTGTATTTAACCAGCATAATGTTGAAATTACGTAGTCAATCTTTTGATGAAACAGTACACTCACTTTTGCTTCAGAATTGTGTACAAATGCACACTTGCATGCACCAGCATGCACCAGCACACACACACACACACACACACACACACACACACACACACACATACATGCACTATTGGGTTAGAGCAGTGATGGTTAATTGAGTGGATACTATTTAGCGGTCAGTGGCCAGTGATCGTCAGCGCTCAATGAGAGTCACTTTTAAAGGTCTCTTGGCTGAACAAAAAGTAGAATACATCACCAAATGAGAAACGCATACAACGCAGCTGAAATAAATGCAATGAATTACCATTTAAGAAAATGGAGTGGGTCACCAAAAGGGCCCTCCATTTGACAGTAAAACTGTAACATACTACCGATCCAAAATGCAACAATTTGCACCCCTACTGTAACTAATTGCATCAGAACTGCAACAAATTTTCCCAATACTGTAACTGTCCCAAAACTATAACACATTGCCCCAAATCAGTAACAAATTTCCCTCAAAACTGTAGCAATTTCCCTAATAGTGCAACAAATTATCTCAAACCTGTAGAAAAGTACCACACAACTGCCACAAATTCCCCCCAACAGTAACAAATATCCCAAGTATTGTAACAAAGTACCCCCAAACTATAACAACTGTCTCCAGAACTATATCATATTCTCCAGTATTGTAACAACTTACCCAAAACTGTGACAGTTTGCCCCTAAACTGTGACAGTTTGTCCCAAAACTGGAACAGTTTGCCCAAAAACTGCAAAAGCTTCTAAATGTTACAGTAGGGAAGAAACAAATTACTCACAACTATAACAAATTACTCCGAAAAGGAAATAAACTTCCCCAACTATAACACATTACTCACAAACTCTAACAAATTATCCTAAAACTGTAACAGTTTTCTCTAAAACTGCAACAACTTTCCCCAATACTGTAACAATTTTCCCTAAAACTGCAACAACTTTCCCCAATACTGTAACAATTTTCCCAAATACTGTAACAGTTTTTCCCAATACTGTAACAAACAGACTTAAAACTGTAACAAATTTCCCTAAAACTGTAACAAGTAACCCCAAAACTGTAACACGTTGTCCAGAGATATTGTAAAAAATTGCTCTCTGCAATGTTTAGTTATCCAAATTTCATATTTTTACTCTACTGCTGCTTCTTCATTAAATCTTGTCTCACATAGGTGTGCACATATTTTTATGGGCAAAATGTTTCTATCATTTATATAACACAGCAAATATCATATCTCTCCACCTCTGTCTCACCATTAAAGGCAATCTCTCACATATGTGTAGCCACACAACATTAGAAAAAACTGGCAGAGTGTGAGTAGGATTCTTGCTCTGAGAGTTCTGTTCATACTTAAATATATGTGTATAGTTAGTTCATCCTTCCAACAAATCGAGAACCTCTGAGATTGTTTCCTGTTATCGATATCGAAACTTACAAGATATCTGTTCTTGGAACTCCAAGACATCTGACAATATATTAAGTTTAAGTAGACTTTTGGGAATCTGGGAAATTGAAGTTTTAAGTTCTTATTTCTGTGTAAGCTCTATTTTGTTATTGTAATTTTCACTTAAGTTATTAACTTTGAGTTATATGAACAAGATATGCTACTTAGAAACAGCCACTGTTTAATTTTTTTATATTTGTTACTGAATAACTCTCGAGTTAGCTGAAGCAATGTTTACAATCTTTAAAGATCAGTGAGCATATTTTTTTTTTGTCTATATGTGCTCAGGCATTGTTAAGATTTTAAACTATAATAATTACATTAATATACGTTATAGGCAAAGACTTTTGACAATAATTGTTTTGTTATTAGAAAAGTGATTTTATTTTGAATGTTCTATCATATACCCTTTCTGTTGATTGTCTGACTGCTTGTTGAAGTAGAGGAGTGGTGATGAGTGTCTGTAACAACACTGACGTTGCTTTGCCTGTGTAGAAATCAGTTCACGTTACTTTAGAGTACACTGTGTGTATCTAGCACTGTGTTTGTACATGCCATCAGGTTCATACCATACTACCTCCTAATGGGATGGAAGCAGGAAACCGGAATAGAAAAACATTGTGTAGCTGTAGCTCTACATCAGCGATTCTGTTCTAGTGTATCAAAACCTGAAAATGCCAAATTACATCATATAGGGAAGATCAGTTCATATGTGTACATAGTAAACGTCCGGAAGAGTACACGTACTGCACCTGAAACTCGCAATGAAGTATGTAGTACATGAGCAGCTCTAAGCTTTCTCTCAACAGTGCAATGTCATCTTTGTGAAAAAGTTTTAAAGGGGTGCATAGTGACCAGGAAGCCTTTATTCGGGGCAATTGTACACGGGGTTATTCACCGATGAATCTACATTTGAAGTATTTGGAAGCCATCGTCGAATGTTGGTTCTCCAACTTCGAGGATAATAAATGAGCAGTGAGCGTCGCCACTGATGAAGCATGGCGGAGGGTTTGGCATGGTGTGAGGACAATTTTTGGGTGATAAAGTCGGTTATCTAGTGAGAACTAATGGAACATTACAGAAGGGAATCACAGGAAAGATGACAGACAGAGAGGCAGGCGGACAACAAAACGGTATTATAAAGGTTCCGTTATTACCGGTTAAGGAATGAAACAGCAAACACAGCTATCGTGAGTGCCTCCACGAGCTTGTAAGTTTATACTTAATTAAGAAAGTGATTCATATGCGAACTATTGAGGCTATTGCGGTACGACAATGGTATCATTTCACAGAATTACGGGTAATCTCCACAAGTATTTTTTCGTGTACTGACGTAACGGATCGCCAAACCCTACTGCAAATTTCATATACAGTTATCGTTTTATATCGTTCCCTATTGGAAGGCACCATTGTTTTTCTCGTATAATTCCTTGTATGTCTGATATGTCAACATGATCCCTTTTCAGCTGAAAAGTGTGAGTTGTATCAAGGATGGTGGCTTCCAAAATGGCTGCCATGTAGGTAAGAGACCATCACATATTTTCCCGTCTCTTCAGTATCATACTACATGACTTTAAATTTCTGTTCATCCATATGTTTTGTGTTGGAACGTTGATCCTACACCCACGGACAAAGTACCACTATTTTCACTATTTCCTTTTAAGTCATCAGTCTTATGACTTGTTGAATGCGGGCCGCCACTAGTTCCTCTCCCGTGTCTAGCTCTTCATCTCAGAGTAGCAGTCGCAGCTTACGTCTTCGATTATTTGTCGGATGTATTCCAATTTCTGATTTTCGCTATAGTTTTTAACCTCTAAAGGCCTCTAGCGCCACTGAAGTTATTCCCTAATGTCTTCAATGATGTCTTATCGTTCTGTCCCTTCTTCTTGTCAATATTTACCAAATATTCCTTTCAAATGGTTCAAATGGCTCTGAGCACAATGCGACTTAACTGCTGACGTCATCAGTCCCCTAGACTTTACTTAAACCTAACTAATCCAAGGACATCACATACATCCATGCCCGAGGCAGGATTCGAACCTGCGACCGTAGCAGCCGCGTGGTTCCGTACTGAGGCGCCTAGAACCGCTCGACCACAGCGGCCGGCCCCAACGAGAGTGTTTCAGTACGTTGCTTCCATACATACAGAACCAGATTTTTATAAAGATTAGCTCCTGTACCCTATGTCCTCAGTTCCTTGCTGAATGCACTCCAGTGTCTGCCTTCCCCTACAGTTTTTATCCCCTACCGTTCACTTTAGTACCATGGAGTTCATTCGCAGATGTCTTACAACATATCCTATCATCTTGTCTCTGCCTCTTGTCAGTGTTTTTTATCTCCGATCCTGCTGAGGACCTCCTCATTTCCTGTCAGTACACCTAATTTTCAGCATTATTCTGTAGCACCACGCTTCAAACGCTTGGATTCCCTTCTTTTCCCATTTTCCCACAGACCATGATTCAGAACGATACAGTGTTGTGCTCTGAACGTACATTCTCTTAAATTTCACAATCAAGTAAAGTCTTATATTTGATACCAGTAGACTTCTCTTGGTTACGAAGCCCTCTTTGCCTGCGCTAGGCAGTTTTTTATGTCTTCCTCCTTTTCTTCTCTCCTTTTTTGCCTCCAAAGTAGCAGAATTCTTAACTTCGCTTACATCATGACCACCAATTATGATTTTAAGTGTCTCGTTAATCTCATTTTTGTTACTTCTCATTACCTTTGCTTTTTTCCCAATATACCCTCAATCCATTCCTGTACTCATTAGACAATCCATTCCAATCAACAGGCCCGGCAGTTTTCTTTATTTTTTTTTCGTTGAGAACAGCAATGTCATCAGCGGATCCTATCACTGGTATTCTTACAACCTGAATTTGAAGCACACTCTTGAAATCTCTTATTTCCATCATCGATTTCTCGATGTATAGAGAGAACGGTAGGGGTGAAAGACCGCATTATTTTCAATCCGAGCACTTCGTTCTTGGTATTCCAGTCTGATTGATCCCTCTTGATTCTTGTACATATAATAAGTCGCCTTCGTAAAGAACATATGAAAGCTTGCTGGAGCAGACTGAAGTTTGAGGCGCGGCCCCAACTTCCTTCGGCTAGCGCTGATTACCTCAGAGCGAGCGCAGCGGGCTCCCGCCCTGGAGAGGAATGCGGGGAATGTTTCGGTGAGATTACGCGGCTCTCCCACTGCGCCTGCCGGCTGCCGCCTCCACAGCTGCAGGTATTTCTGTGCCGCACAGCACAAAGCGGGGCCAGGCCACAGACGAGCCGACACACCGAGAGTTGTGATACCCCATCAACAGGCTTCCTTTTCGGGTAGTGGAAGCCACCCTCAACAGCACTATAATGATTTCAACATTGTGGACATCTTTGTGTCACGTTGGTCTCGTTTGCCACGGAATGGACTATCTGGAATGGTGGGTTGCGTTCTACCAGTCCATGATGAATACGGACCTCCTTACAGTGGTCGTTGACGGCGTCTTGGTGGTGGGTGTGGTCATCCAGGTAGCACTTGCAACTTTAAGGTAACTACCCATTGGTGTGTTCGCTGTGACGCCCCTGTATGCTAAGTAGCAGTGCTCCCTCAACTGCCAGGTTTGTCTGGCGTGACGGTTGAGCTATCATGGAGGCCACCTACACAGGCTGACCAGTCCACTGAGCCACTCGCTGAGTATGTCAGCCCCAACCCAATTGCCTGTGTGTGGTCGATGCGCTCAGGATTGGGTCGTGGTTCGGGTACGTCGTCGTCGGCTACACAGGTAAGCCGCTACCTGCTTACCTTGACCACTACTTGATAGTCAAAGCTCCATCAGTACAGGCAAGTAAGGCCCACCAAGCACCTACTGTTGTCAAGACACATTCCACTGTGTGAGGGCATTTATGAGCGCTTGTCAGAGTGCTGACTGTACTGATGAAATTTTGACTTGTACAGCATGTGATCAAAAGAATGCGGACAATCTCAAAAACATACGTTTTTAGTATTAGGTGCATTGTGCTGCCACCTACTGCCACCTACTGCCAGAGTAGTCATCAGAATGGGACACTCCCCGGAACTCACGGACTTCGAACGTAGTCAGGTGATTGTGTGTCACCTGTTTCATAAGTCTGTACACCAGGTTTCCACACTCCTAAACATCCCTAGGTCCCTTGTTTCCGATGTGACAGTGGAGTGGAAACGTGAAGGCGTACAGGCCGACCTTGTCTGTCGACTGACAGAGACTACCGACAGTTGAAGAGGGTCTTAACGTGTAATAGGTAGACATCTATCCAGACCATCACACAGGAATTTCAAACTGCATCAGTATCCAATGCAAGTGCTATGACAGTTAGGTGGGAGGTGAGGAAACTTGGATTTCATGGTCTTTCGGCTGCTTATAAACACATAACGCCAGTAAATGCCAAACGACGGCTCGTTGGTGTAAGGAGCGTAATCATTGGAAAATTGAACAGTGGAAAAACGTTGTGTGGAGTGACAAATCACGGTACACAATGTGGAGATCGGATGGCAGGGTGCGGGTGTGGCGAATTCCCGGTGAACTCATCTACCAGTGTGTGTATTGCCAACAGTAAAATTCGGAGGTGGTGGTGTTATGGTGTGGTAGTTTTTCATGGAGGAGGCTTGCATCCCTTGTTGTTTTGTGTGGCACTATGACAGTACAGTCCTACTTTGATGTTTTAAGCACTTTCTTGCTTCCCACGGTTGAAGAACAATTCGGCTATGGCGATTGCATCTTTCAGCACGATAGAGCACCTCTACATAATGCACGGCCCGTGGCGGAGTGGTTGCACGACAATCCCATCCCTGTAATGGACTGGCCTGCACAGAGTCCTGACCTCCAACCTATAGAACACCTTTGGAATGGTTTGGGACACCGATTTCGTGCGAGACCTCACCGACCGACGTTGATACCTCTCATTGCAGCACTCGGTGAAGAATGGGCTGCCATTCCCGAAGAATCCATCCTCCACCTGATTGACCCTATGCATCCAAGAGTGGAAGCTGTCATCAAGGCTAATGGTGGGCCAACACCATATTGAATTCCAGGGTTACCAATGGAGGATGCCACGAACTTTTAAATCATTTTCACTTTTGATCACATAATGTAGGTAGTGGTTGGGGCAAGGATGTAGCGGCTAACTGGTGTATCTGACTGTGAGCACATGGACCACACGCAGGCGAAATTATTGGGGTTGACTTGCTGTGTGAGCCACTCAGCGGATCTGTCACCTTGTGTATGAGGGTTTTTAAGAAGGTCGTCTTTGGCAACCATCGAGCTTACACTGGCAATGGTCGTGAGAAGTAGTTATGACACACAGATACTCACCACTGAACAGTGAACACTATGTGGCACGAGTCCGCCTGTTGTCACAATGGCGATCACAGCATGCGAAAATGTGCCCCATTATTGCAGCAGGCTCGGAGTATCGCAGGCTGCTGTACCAGCAGTATTTTGGCACCCAGCAGCAGCATTATGTAGGCAGCTCGCTTGTACGCCTCTCACTGGGAAGCGACGTCTGAACAGCGGTTCTTGCCGAAACAGTAATATGTTGCTAAGAGAATATAAGTTGTATAAATGTTGTGAAGGTAACACTGGCAGACTTACAGAGCGAGGTGGCGCAGTGGCTAGCACACTGGACTCGCATTCAGGATGACGATGTTTCATTCCCATGTCTGGCCAAAAACTGCATAAAAAGCATCAATCACAATGGTTTTTAATTGTCCTGAGGCCAAAAACCGCATAAAAGGCAACAACAAAAATCAAATCTGATTATTAACTACCGTGTTACTGGCGCAAATCACGTTCAATACGCTGTCCACCGTTTTCTGCCACAAGTTGAAATCGGGAAGCAGCATGTTCCACAACTGATCGAAGTGTTTCCGGGGTCACGTTCAGAATGTATTGCGTAATGCGTGCCTTGAATGATTTTAAGTTTGCAACCGTAACACTGAACACATCTTTCAGGCAGCCCCACAGCCAGAAGTCACATGGATTAGGATCAGGTGATCGGGACGGCCAGGCTGTAGGGAGATGCTGGCAGATAATTGCACTGTTTCCGAAATGGCGCTTCAGCAACTGCTTTACTGGATTTGCAATATGCAGAGGTGCGCCATTTTTCATAAAAATGATCCCATCCACACATCCACGCTGTTGGAGAGCTGGAATGAAGTCCTTGCGCAAAAGACACTCATAGCCCTTGTAAGTAGGCTGTTTAGGTTTTTATGTTGGTAACGCCACGTAGCGCTCTATATGAAAATCACTGACTGTGCTGTGTGAAGTCTGTGGCTGGTTGTCATTGTTGGAATAGTCGCTATTGTAGTGTTGGGCAGTAGGATGTGAACAGCGCATAGCGTTGCGCAGTTGGAGGTGAGCCGCCAGCAGTGGTGGAAGTGGGGAGAGAGATGGCGGAGTTTTGAGAGCGGATGATCTGGACGTGTGTCCAGTGGAAAGAGTAAATTTGCATTATTGGATATCATGAACTGATACATAAATATGATGACTTTTGAACATTATTAAGGTAAATACATTGTTTGTTCTTTATCAAAATCTTTCATTTGCTAACTATGCCTATAGTTAGTGCCTTCAGTAGTTAGAATCGTTTATTTAGCTGGCAGTAGTGGCGCTCGCTGTATTGCAGTAGTTCGAGTAACGAAGATGTTTGTGAGGTACGTGATTCATGAAAGGTATAGAAGAGAGAAATGTCTGAGTACGTTCAGTTTTGCTCCGCTGTTTGAAAATCAAATAACGTAAGAGGTTTATCACCACAGTAATTCACTAATTTTTCTAAGGGGATGTTTCACCCTTACCAGTGACGGTACAAGTAGCACCACCGGAAGCAGGAGTCTCTTCGAAAAAATATGGCCCTATGATAAATGATACCGTAAACCCGCGCCACACAATGACCTTTTCAGGATGAAGTGATACTGGTTGATTTGCGTCTGGATTTTCCGTTGCCCATATTCGACAATTCTGCGTATTGACATACCGTGTCAAATGGAAGTGGGCTTCGTCTGCCGACAAAATCTTCCATGGCCAATCTTCGTCCACTTCAGTGCGAGCAAGAAATTCTAAAGTAAAGGTCTCTCTTGCTGGCAGGTCAGCAGGAAGTAACTTGTGCACATGGGCAATTTTGAATGGATAGTAAAGGAGGATGTTTCGTAGGATTTTACGCACCTTGCTCACGGGTATGTCCAATGTTCGGGCAATTCTCCGTACACTACACGTTTGCACACCACCACTCGTCTCCTCCTGCATTACTTTGGCCACTTTTTCCATTGACGTCGAATAAATTCATTTCCTCCCTCTACCAGATTGCACACCAAACAAAACCCATGTTTTCGAACTTCCTAATCATTTTCTCCAGATCCACGGCATTCATCGGACGATCATCTGCTTTCGAACCCTTCAGTGTCCGGAACTTCTGCAGAGCGACGTGTGCACAGTCATAATTTTAGTAAAAGAGCTTTACAATCAGAGCTCGATCCTGCATTGAGACAGTCATAGCGAACGTCTCAGACGCGAAAGGTGGAAAAGCCGTGTACCCGGCGTGTTGAAACCAACTTTAATCGATCGTGCACATAACAATTGTTTTCATTTACGTATCCTGACACATGCAGCACCATCTATTGATCAGTTTTCACACTATTTTTTCTGCCATACGTTTTTCCCCTTCTCCGATAATATTCCGTTGAAATTTGACATCATTCTGACCAATGGTGTTCTTTCTACAGCGTTTCGAAAGTTTAATTATGATCACCTTGTATATCTACGCTAGATAGAATTACGATATTTCAATGCGGATACACAACAGACGAACCTTTGCGGGAATACAGCTAGGCTGGGAGCAAGTAGAGTAATGGATAGGGGATAGTACCCTTTAGCGTACGGTTTAAGGAGATTTGTGTCGGACGGGGACATGCTCGGCTATCCGGTGACCGCTCGCGTAAATCATCGGGTTCAACTTCTGGTCCATCACAGACTTTTATCTGTCGCGTTGGGTTCGCTCAGTGCCCCACTGCAGCTAAATGGCGGATATATCTTTCGAAAGAAATGGTTGTAGCTTTATCGTAAGTTGCATTGAGAAATATGGTGTTTTATTTCTTGATGGTGACTACTTTCGGACACATGCGTCCAGTTTCAAATCACGCGTTTGTAAGTGTGCCAATACAGGCGATAGCCTACTACGAAAACTGATCCTGTAGTCAGAATGAGATTTTCACTCTGCAGCGGAGTGTGCGCTGATATGAAACTTCCTGGCAGATTAAAACTGTGTGCCCGCCCGAGACTCGAACTCGGGACCTTTGCCTTTCGCGGGCAAGTGATCCTGTAGTGATGATCAAAGTGGCTCTATGACCGACTCAATAACAGTAAATAAACCACATAGGAACTACTTTAGAAGTCTATTTACTGTTGATGAGTCGACCAGAATGCCGCTTTAACCATTAATGCACGGGCAGTTTTTATACATACGCTATCACCTGTAATGTCACACTTACGATACGGATGGACGTATGTATCTGAAATTAGTCACCGTTAAGAAATGGGAAAAGATGGTTCTCAGTGGAACTTACGACGGAGCTACAACCATTTATGTCAATTATAAACAGGTTCAGGTCTTATTTCTCACCTGCAGCATATTGCAAGTTAGTAGACGTTTCTTTCGTCAAGTCCGTGGAACTGACTATGACGACTCTTGTTTCAATCACGTCTTACACCATGAAAATCTTGGATAATGAAGGGAAGATAAAAAAGACATCAGATGTAATTCAAAAATAAGTATTAGGACCACTGCTTTCCCAATACATTAACAAGATATCACCCTTACTCTCACACTGCAACTGCCAGAAGTATGCGAAATGTATGTGATTGTTCCTGAGAAACACTGTATACAACTCATGAACGCTTATAAACGTCATTAACCCAGATCCCCTGACAAAATAGGATTCAGCTGAACCATACGAATTCGTAAGGAGTTCTCATGCTGCACCAACTACCCATCAGTTTACATCAATTGCCGCTCTGAGGAAACAAGAAAAAAATCTCAGAGATATAAATTTAACTTCCCCAGGAATGAATCTCGAAGTTATATTAAACGAAGATCTTAAACAGGTTGAATAAACTACTAAAATCAGAAGGAAAGGAAAGTCGATTCTCTCGAAGCACTACAAAAGTAAAATGAGCACGTTCATGTGTATTCGAGAACAATATATTCATTCAAACGGTTATATCGTCAGCTACAGCTTATTCACGTGTTCTAACACATCTTCATTGGGAAAACTCGGGGCGTTTGGGGTTAGTGAGTGACGCGTTCTTGACAGATGGGTCGATATTTGAATCATAATTATCCATCTCGTACAAAATTATCGCAGTTACATGGTGAAAAGCGCATAGAATCTCATATACTATTTTTACCGTCTGATGAACATTTGATTCGATTTGTGTACTACAACAGCTGTTTAAACGGGGTCCACCCAGGCTCTCGAGGCCAAATATGGAGCTGCTTGAACTAAAAAGCAGAGGCGTCATATGGATTCGTATACTGGCAATAACAGATGGACGGAATGCCGAAGTGCTCGAGTTCGGAACCAACGATGTTGCGGTATTTACGTTGTTATCTCAAAGTTTGGGATCGACCGTGTGTTTGTTTACGCGTGCGCAGCTACTTACTTTTCCCCCTACGTGCACTGTGCTGTACAGGCCTCACAATCATTTACGAACGTGAAGGCACCATGAATAGAGGTTCCACCAATGTAGAGTACCACGACATGCATTTCATGCATGGCAAAGCGAATGGCAGCGCCCTCGAGGCTAAACAATCTTGTGAAGAAGCTTTTCCTCTTCGCAGCAGCCCGTCAGGCATAGATTAAGCCGATTACCTCAGCGTCTTAGAGAAACCGGGACTTCCGCACACCATTTAAGAGAAGGTCGACCCATATCCATAACACCTGATGCTGAGAAAACGGTGTTGCGCACTGTACACGAAAATGTCCAAATGTGTGTGAATTCCTAAGGGACCAAATTGCCACGGTCATCGGTCCCTAGACACTATTTAAACTAACTTATTCTAAGAACAACACACACACCAATGCCCGAGGGAGGACTCGAACCTCCGGTGGGAGGGGCCGCGCAATCCGTGATATGGCGCCTCAATCCGCGCGGCCATTCGGAGCGGCTGTACACGGAAGTCCGAGTGCTTCAACAAGGAGAATTTCTCCCAGACCGTGCCCTGAGTCATAGCAGTGTGTGGCGGATTTCATATCGGCAGGTTCTCTATCCATATCATTTCCAGCGAGTGCAAGTCCTCAACAATGCAGACTTCTCTCCGAGAGAGAATTTCTGCTGATGGTTACAACAACTGTGTACCCTGAATCCCCTGTTAGTAAACAGTATTCTGTTCACGGATGAGGCTGGATTTACCCGTGACGGTATTTTTAACCACCATAACTGTCACATTTGGGCCGATGTCAATACTAATGCAACCACATACATCACAAAATCGACAGCGTTATTCGTTGAAGGGCTAGGCAGGAATGCTTTGAAACCACATAATTGGACCACATTTCCTTCCACAGAGACTAACAGGACAGCAGTACATGCGGACTGTACTTCCAGAGGTACACGATGATGTCCCACGGCTGAACAAGTGGTTTATGCGTGACGGTGCTCCAGCACGTTTTCCTTTACGAGTGTACCAGCTTCTATCTCGGACATATGGTCAACATTGGGAAGGTAGAGGAGAGCCTCTGCCATGACCACCAAGGTTTCCGGAATTAAATCTCATGGATTCGTATGTGTGGAGTCATGTCAAAAGTGTGGTCTGCGTTACCGAGTCAACCCTCTTGAGGAATTACGCTTGCGGATTGAAGCAGCCATCCAACATTTATAGAAATCCCCGAGATTGCCTGAGAGGATTGCAACTATTTTCATTTGTATTCAGACACATTGACAACATTTAGAACACATAATTTAACGTTTAGAGATGCCATGTGTTCCTAGACACTAATGAACCGCAACAGAAAATGTGTTGTATCGCGACCACAGTTGATTTGTGGACGGATGTTTATTTGAGCTTTTTAGCTACCTTTGGCCTGTACTTTCCATGTATGGATTATTGACCGTCGCTTCTGAAACATACTGTACACCTGGATGACGCGCTACATACGTAATGTCAGGTAAAGAAATAAGTATAAGAAGAATGCGTTTTCATTTGACATTTTCGAATTATATACACCAACACACACACAAACACACACAAACTCTTCGTGTCTCTTGTGTATCTTCCTCACTTATTCTCTCTCGCTTGAGTAGATTTGAGTTACATGAAATCCGAGGAAAGAAACAAACAAATAAGTCTGACAGACACAAATTTACCTTCTTCAGGAATTAATCTGGAACTAACGAAAAGCTCAATTTGTCTGAAGATATTATTAAAACCTGTAAAAAAACAAAATCTCGAAACTGTGTGAAACTAAAATGACCACTTTCAGTAGTATCTCAAAAAGACATAAACGCAGAAACGTTTATTTTGCCAACCACAGCCATGTTACTTATCCTAAAAGGTATTTCTCGGGAAACTCAAGGCGCCAGGGTCTCTGAGTTACATGTTCTTGTTGTTTACGTGTGACTTCCACCATTTCGATCATATTCAGTCATCCCACACACATTTACTTTGGTTACATATGGAGAAACGCAGAAGATCACACATACTGTTTTTTCTTTTTTTTTCCCTCCTGATGGATGCAAACAGTCCAGTCTGTGTATCCTCAAAATTATACATGCAACAAAAGGGCGCAACAGAAACCCTTATTAGTTTCGTATGCTATACGATCTATAGTAAACATAGTTGGTTGGCATGGTACATATGAAATGCCATGGAAAGTATACAGCAACACAATGAACAGAAAATTTCGTTTACATCAACGTCATCTCTGTGGCAGCCAAAGGATTTTTCTCAGTGTCCTCCCAGTGTTTGAAACTTTGTTTAAGAAGGTCGGATAGCTGTTTTGGTTCCCATTTTCCTGATGTCATGATTCCCTTTCCTCCGCTCCACTTTTCCCTCCCTGGCTCACAATCACTCTTTCTCTCTCTCTGTTTTTATTCTCTCCTTCTCTCCCTCCCTCCCTCCCTCTCTCTCACACTCTCTCTCTGTCTCTCTATCTATCTATCTATCTGCCTTTGTGTGTGTGTGTGTGGCGGGGGGGGGGGGGGTTGTGTGGGTTTGTGTGCGTGCTCTCTACAGCAGCCGTCACTCGCTTTCTTCTCGTAATCTATCACGAGAGAACGACAGATTTGAGTTTCCGCAATCATTGGGAACAACAAACGAGTATCAGGACAGATATTTGGCGGAGAGGTTAAGGATTGGCTGTCGGTTCGGGGCGCCTACCTGGTGCCGCAGTGCCGCCTTTAACCTCGGCGCAGCGCTGTGTTATTCGCTACTGGCTGCCGGCAGCCATACACTATTCATGAGACGGCCTATCAAACCGTGCGCGGCGCGACACGTAACAGTGTATACGCTCCCATCCGTTCGGGAAACACCGCGCGCGATTCACTGAATCGGAAACGCGTAGGCGGGGGTGGGATCGTCGGGGTGGGGAGTGGGGACAGTAGGGTGTAAGGGGGTGGGGGGAGGTTTCGGTAAATATTGTCGTTAGGGGCGCGCCGGAACCGCCATCGCCTGTCACAGGGTAGCGGGCTCCGTGTAGCCGCCGCCCACAAAGTGCGTTATAGTGCGGGGGATGTCGCCCGACAGCTGTGCGGGCTTATCCCACGCTGACAGACGGCCGCACTGTCCAATTCGCTTGAGCTGCACGCAAGTCCTGTTTCCAGTGGCGACCAACGTGAATGATGTACGGTTAACAAGAGGATGCTGGGCTAGAATACGGCCCCTATTCGCTGCCTGGCGTCGGCGGTCATGTTACACTTTTACATTTTGATGGCTCGTCCACGTATTCCAGACACGCTCCGCGGTTTGGACCGCATTATAGGCTTTCTGTCAGTCTGTAGACGCTAAAGGGAAAATGCTGTAACAGTGTCTAAGTAAGTACTTGCTCCACAAACACACAGTGCGCCCGGAACATGAGATACAACTTCAAGTGTGGAGGAGATCGTGCATCACTTCACCAGATATCAGATAAAATTAGCCACATCTGTTTCTATGCCTTGTAAATCACTGTGAAGCATATGGGAGAGGGTTCATTCTCATTCTACCACGTGTTACGGTCTTGTCACATTCCATTCGCATAATGAGTATGGGAATAATATCTTGTACGTCTCTGTGCGAACAACTGTGGGCCTAATTTTATCTGCGTAGTCTGTAATGTATGTACATGTTTGGGACTGAAAAGGTATTCGAAGGTGTCCTGAAAGGCTGTTTTTGATGGCTTCGAAGAAAATTCTCCCAAGTTCATGGACGACAGATAAACACACTATTTCATAATTTCAAGAAGACTCGTGAAAGTGTACCATGTAAAAAGTTTACTGAATCAGTGAAAGGAAGAAAAGAGTTCATAAATTTGATTCAATGTAGTATAACAGCTTCATGAAATTAATAGATGAAGTGTCAAAATAGGTAACAGGCTGTCTTAAATTGTTTAAATACATACAGATAAGACCTGATGCATTTTGAGATGTACTCGTATAAATGGTAATGCAATACCTTCGAATGTGTAGGAGTGAAGTTCCACAGGAAGGACGAAGGGTGATAGACCTGGGACATAGGAATTGTGTAGGTCAGGGGGAAAACCGATGATAGAAGATACCTATACAGATAGAGGCCGGAAGATTAGGACAGGATACATTTTCGGGGACGGTGTAAAGCAACTATTGTAGTATTTGTGTACACGGGGGTGTAACCACACAGCTCCGTCATACTTCGAGGGATTAAAGAAGCCCTGAGGAACGAATTGAGGATAGGAACCAATGTTCTTAAAAGTCATCCAGTGCCGCCACAGGGCGTCAAAGGTACAGGCAAAGAACAACTGCCACCAGACATGTCCTTCGACGGCAATAGTGAGTTTGTACGCTCTGCAGATGTGGACGTGTCGACTCCATCTACCCCGGTTAGTCCTAAGGTTTTGATCTGTCACTTTTCTCGTATTTCTCCTTTGGAAATATTTGTCAGTATGAAAAATGTCCAGCTCCACTGTGGTTCGGAGTTTACGTTTCACTGTAGATTCCGCAATAACTGGGAGGGTAAATCAGTTCAAAAGTCGGAGGCATTGAAGGACATACTATGTCCAAGAGGACTATGCCTAGTGAAACACAGTGGCCTTCAACTGTCGGACAGCTTTATCTTTATGCACACTACAAAACTACAAATAGGATTAAAAAAAGCTTTTAATAAAAGTTATTAGTCTCAAAAAGCGGCATCCAATGACACCAAACTCGCCTCTGTTGTCCCACCTCCCGGTTGTCAGATCCATATTGAAATCTTAAACAGAAACAGCATTTTTATGGCAGATTGAGATTCTTCGGGAGACAGTACATAATTTTGGTATCTTTTTTGTATTGTGATACACTTTAATTGAAAAAAATCAAAATAGGTTAAAACCGTTGAAAATTGTTGGGTCCTAGCGAGAATAGGATGCCTAAGGATCCTGCGTTCTCGGAATGCTATACGACAGTTCAAGCGAATAACATTAGTATTTTTATTTCAATAAAGCAGGTTGACAATACTTTTCATTGGATTTAGAACAAGTGTCGCAAGCGTTGGGTGACAGGCAATGTAAATCAGAGTCCTGTGATGTATGCAATGTTCCTACAAGTTTGACACATAGTCGTGGCTAACTGATAACTGTTCTCATAGCACTGTCTGCTATGCTGCACTAATACTCTGCGAATCCTGTCCATTAATGACAGCCGAGGCTGGCAGGAGAGACGCTTACATTCATTTCTTGCAGAGGTCGGTCCTGGCGCGGCGCGGTTCTTGTCAACGGGCTTTTGGCTGACGTTTCCTCACCGCCTTGCCGGCCGGTGTGGCCGTGCGGTTAAAGGCGCTTCAGTCTGGAACCGCGTGACCGCTCGGATCGCAGGTTCAAATCCTGCCTCGGGCATGGATGTGTGTGATGTCCTTAGGTTAGTTAGGTTTAAGTAGCTCTAAGTTCTGGGTGAGTGATGATCACAGATGTTAAGTCCCATAGTGCTCAGACCCATTTGAACCTCACCGCCTTTTCTGGACCTGCGTTCTTCCTCTTCGTCCGGCGCTTGTGGTTACGCCAGAACAATTGTAATTACTCAAGAAATAAACATCAGTTAGGATCCCAGGATGCTAGAAAGGCAGTTATTGTAAAATCTCAAACGAGGAGCCGATTTCTTACTGAAAAAGTACACTAGTTCGCGGCAAATCATACGAGTTTCAGGAATTTCGCGAAAAAAGTTTCGTGCATATGGCATAAACTCAAATCCCACACACATCTCTTGTCGTAGTATCAATAAATACATGGGGACGGACTTCGAAAACGCTGGCACTTTTGCAACTGGATACCACGAAGATTTCATTTTACAGCCACTTTTCTTTGATGATCAACTTTTACGAATCGTGGTGCACTGATGAGGTACAATGTGCATTATTAGTCAGTGGAGAATGCGCATTGGTTTAGGTGAATAATCTGGGAAACATGCTACGCCAATAATGTGGAGAAAATAAAGTATTATGTTATGAAAAATATAGTTTATTGCGAGAAAAAAGAAAAACACTTTCTCATTAAGGATTTTAGAATAACTGCCTTTCTAACCTATCCTCCTGGTATCCTAACATAATGTGTATTTCTTTTGGTACTACCACTTTTCAACGGTTTTTTGCGCGTCTTGACTTGTCTATTATAACACCATCTAACGGACAGTGAAAAAATGTTAGATACAAAAGTTACTACTTCTTTCCCGTAGAATCCGACTCCGCAAAAAAATGGGCGTTCTTACTTGGGTTTTCTAAGTTGACTCCCCTCCTGCTCCCTACCAAGTGTGTGGCAGGGGTCCGAGTTTGGTGTAACTGAATGGCCGTCTTCGGGAGGAACCACTTTCATTACAGCCTTTTTCAATCCGATTTGCAGTTTTCCAGACATTCCCGAAAACAGTTTGAATGCCTCACCCTGTGTGTGTGTGTGTGTGTGTGTGTGTGTGTGTGTATGTATGATGTGTGTGTGTGTGTGTGTGTGTCTGTGTGTGTGTATGTGTGTGTGTGTGTGTGAGAGAGAGAGACAGAGAGAGAGAGAGAGAGAGAGAGAGAGAGAGAGAGAGAGAGATACTATTTTATGAATTTACAAAGACTTTCAGAAAATACTTCCTGACAGAAGATACTTCCTAACATTTAGACTTACGTAGGAAGGAATTTCTCCTTCTAGTAAATGCTTTTGGTACTTTCATCCGTCATTATCTGATAAGACTTCTATTTCGTGCATCATCAGTTATTTACCTGTCCAAATATCAAAACACGTGTGTTAAGCCCTACAGAACAAAACTTATCTAAACCGTTAAAGTAAACTTTTTCCTATATATTATAATACATGTATTTTGCTATTTTGACAGCAAAAAAAACTGATGATGCCCGAATTATTAAGGACATAAAACACAGAATGGAAATAACAATAAAATAATTTCTAAATAACAGAACTTCGTTCCAGTATACGTTTAAACGTTAGGAAGTTTTCCTGAATGTATTTGTCTTAAATGTATCCTTCCAAGGAAGTGAAGTATGGTCAATAAACAGTTCAGATAAGAAGGAAATCGAAGCTTTTGAAAAGTGGTATTAAGAATAATGCTGAAGATTAGACCGGTGTATCGAATACCTGCTGAGGAGGTACTAAATCGAACTGAGGAGAAAACAGTTTTGGCACTAGTGGAATGGATCGGTTGATAAGAAACGTCCTGAGTCGTCAAGGAATTGTCAGTTTAGTAACGGAGAAAAGTGTGAGGGATAAAATTTGTGGAAGCAGATCAAAGCTCTAATACAGTAATTAGTTTCAAATGGATGAAGCTCCTTAGCTTTTACTACCTCGTATGGTGATTGCAGCGACTCTTCGTACTTTTTCTTTATTTACTCCACGTAAGAGGACCTGCTGAAAACAAATGACTCCAAAATTTTTATGTGATAACACTTGAATCTTTTTAAATAAAACAAACGTTATTAACGTTCTACTGCTCAGTGTCTAACTATTTGCAGCCCTCAGCTGCCACAGGGCTCGCAATTGTAGCGCGTAACATGGCAGTGCGTAACGTAACTACATCGGTGCGTGAGAAACGGTGTGCCGTAATCGAGTTTCGAATTCTAAGAGTTCGTCCACACATGCAGCGTCCACTGCTTCAGCATGACTATATCGGAACACACACGAGTGCTGCAATTTCTGCAACAGTACGATGCCTTGGGTTCACTGTCATCGATCATCCTCCATGCAGTCCCCAGTCGGTCACATCCAATTTTCCTAATTCCAAGGCTTAAAGAAAAACTTGGAGGACATCATTTTCATAGTGGTGAAGCGCTGCAAGCAGAGGTGAAGCTGCAACCCCGTCAGCATAGTCCAGCATTCAACTATGAAAGTAAAAAGTAACGGTTCGTCGCCATGGTGTAGATATGAAGATGCAGTATGTTAATAATGTTTGTTTTATGTAAAAAGCTTTAAGATGTTACTCAAAATCCGTCTTGATTGCAAAAAATTCTTTTATTATTCATATGACCGGTTTCGGTTCATTCAGAACCATCTTCAGATCTGATATAACTGAAATATCAGATCTGAAGATGGTTCTGAATGAACCGAAACCGGTCATATGAATAATAAAAAAAATTTTTGCAATCAAGACGGATTTTAAGTAACATTATAAAATCACTGATTGCTGTTATCCCATAAGACATTATGTCTGTTTTCGAAAAGCTTTAAGAGTTTTTACATAAACAATTCTGGGGTATTGCTTGTCAGCGCGTCCTCGTAGTTGAGCAGGGTGTTTGAGATTGAACCCAATCGTGATTCATTTCAGCAAGTCACCAGACGAGTTGGTAGTGGCCTAGAAGCGTTTACAAACGAGAGTAACGTATTGGTGTTAAGAATGTCGGCACTTGCTGAACAGCCCTTTACCGCAGAGACCGCGCGGGGTAGCCGAGCGGTCTAGGGCGCCTTGTCACGGTCCGCGCGCCTCTCCCCGTCGGAGGTTCGAGTCCTCCCTCGGGCGTGGGTGTGTGTCTTGTCCTTAGTGTGAGTTAGTTTAAGTTAGTTTAAGTAGTGCGTAAGCTTAGGGACCGATGACCTCAGCAGTTTGGTCCCATAAGACCTTACGACAAATTTCCAACAATTTCCTTTACCGCAGACGGAAATAAACGTATGTGTATGTGTGTGTTAGACAGGAGAGAGGGCACGGCTTCACAAGTTCTGTAATTAATAAAGCGTGGCTGAACATATTCAGCGGAAAATTTGACTGATAATGCAACAAGTTTGTAGTCATGAGCCGTACACTGCAAGTGTTCCTGTAGCTGCTTAGTAGCATGACAGAAGGCATTTCGCCGACTAGGTTTCCGTTACTATGTCTGACCACTGCCATGTCTGCCGTATTGCGCACCAAGGACATCGTAAGCGCTTCACGTCTGCGTCCGTCATCCGAGCATAAGTAATGGAGATGCTGAAACATTGTGCGTCGTCCCGCCCAATTCTTCTAAGCCTAGTAACAGTCTAGGGAATGCGTAGGCTACCATTAACACCACCACACCAACGGATACGTTCGGAGTAGTGCCATGACGAGAAAGCATGGGCTGCTTACGAACGACGTTGTATTACTCTCATTGACGATTCGCGTTTCTGCACTAACCCGGATGCCCATCGTTAGGTAGTATGGTGGCGACAAGCGGTTGTTTTGAAGAGAACAGCGACGTTACTCCTTGCGTGTGGGCACCACTGGCAACAGCTTCACATCACGGTTGGTAGAGACTGAGGGAACTCTGATGGACAACGGCTAGTTATGGACATCTTGTGTCCTCACGTATTATCTCTCATGCAACAGTAACGTGCCATTTTTCAATAGGACTATGTTCGTCCACTAATGCAACGTGTCTTACCGACTGTCTGCGTGATACTGAGGTACTCCCGTAGCCAGCAAGATCACTAGATCTGTGTCTTGGAGGCCTACTTCATTCCAGTGGCAGTATACAGGATACCAAGAATCGGTTACAACAGTGAAGGGGCCAACTTTCATCAATAGATAGTATCTGCATGACATCCTTCCCAACGAGACGTGTTTATGCATCTAGGCCAGAGAGACAGCAACATCATTCGAATTAGTGAGCTCTTACTACCTAGCTTTCAATAACTGTTACTCAATTTTGTAGTTGTTGTTGTGGTCTTCAGTCCAGAGACTGGTTTGATGCAGCTCTCCATGATACTCTATTCTGTGCAAGCTTCTTCATCTCCCAGTACCTACTGCGACCTACGTCCATCTGAATCTGCTTAGTGTATTCACCTCTTGGTTTCCTTCTACGATTTTTACCCACCACGCAGCCCTCCAATACCAAATTCGTGATCCCTTGATGCCTCAGAATATGTCCTACCAAGCGATCCCTTCTTCTAATCAAGTTGTGCCACAAATTTCTCGTCTCTCCAATTCTAATCAATACGTCCTCATTAGTTACGTGATCTACCCATCTAATCTTCAGCATTCTTCTGTAGCACCACATTTCTAAAGCTTCTATTCTCTTCTTGTCTAAACTATTTATCGTCCACGTTTCACTTCCACACATGGCTACACTCCATACAAATACTTTCATAAACGACGTCCTGATACTTGAAGCTGTACTAGATGCTAGCAAATTTCTCTTCTTCTGAAACGCTCTCCTTGCCATTGCCAGTCTACATTTTATATCCTCTCTACTTCGACCATCTTCAGTTATTTTGCTCCCCAAACAGCAAACGTCCTTTACTACTTTAAGTGTCTCATTTCCTAATCTAATTCCCTCAGCATCACCCGATTTAATTCGACTACATTCCATTATCCTCGTTTCGCTTTTGTTGATGTGCATCTTATAACCACCGAGCGAGGTGGCGCAGTGGTTAGCACACTGGACTCGCATTCGGAAGGACCACGGTTCAATCCCGTCTCCAGCCATCCTGATTTAGGTTTTCCGTGATTTCCCTAAATCGTTTCAGGCAAATGCCGGGATGGTTCCCTTGAAAGGGCACGGCCGATTTCCTTCCCAATCGTTCCCTAACCCGAGCTTGCGCTCCGTCTCTAATGACCTCGTTGTCGACGAGACGTTAAACACTAACCACCACCACCACCATCTTATAACCTCCATTCCGTTCAACTGCTCTTCCAGGTCCTTTGCTGACAGAATTACAATGTCATCGGCGAATCTCAAAATTTTTATTTCTTCTCCACGGATTTTAATTCCTACTCAGAATTTTTATTTTGTTTCCTTTACTGCTCGCTCAATATACAGATTGAATAACATCAGGGATAGGCTGCAACCCTGTCTCACACCGTCCCCAAACACTGCTTCCCTTTCATGCCCCTCGACTCTTATAACTATCATCTGGTTTCTGTACGACTTGTAAATAGCCTTTCGCTCCCTGTATTTTCCCCCGCACCTTCAGAATTTGAAGTAACTAAAGTAAAATCATGAACCCTCTCAAATACACCAAAAAAATATCGTTTCTCGTCCTCTTATACATGGTTTTACAAAAAGGTACGGCCAAACTTTCAGGAAACATTCCTCACACACAAAGAACGAAAATATGTTATGTGGACAAGTGTCCGGAAACGCTTACTTTCCATGTTAGAGCTCATTTTATTACTTCTCTTCAAATCACATTAATCATGGAATGGAAAGACACAGCAACAGACCGTACCAGCGTGACTTCAAACACTTTCTTACAGGAAATGTTCAAAACGTCCTCCGTTAGCGAGGATACATGCATCCACCCATTGTCGCATGGAATCCCTGATGCGCTGATGCAGACCTGGAGAATGGCGTATTGTATCACAGCCGTCCACAATACGAGCACGAAGAGTCTCTACATTTGGTACCGCGGTTGCGTAGACAAGGGCTTTCAAATGCCCCTATAAATGAAAGTGAAGAGGGTTGAGGTCAGGAGAGCGTGGAGGCCATGGATTTGGTCCGCCTCTACCAATCCATCGGTCACCGAATCTGTTGTTGAGAAGCGTACCAACACTTCGACTGAAATGTGCAGGAGCTCCATCGTGCATGAACCACATGTCGTGTCGCACTTGTAAAGGCACATGTTCTAGCAGCACAGGTAGAGTATGCCGTATGAAATCATGGCGGTGAATCGAGGAAGTACAGTACATACTGACGATACTGAAATGAGCTCTAACACGGAAATTAAGCGTTTCCGGACACATAACATCTTTTCTTTATTTGTGTGTGAGGAATGTTTCCTGAAAGTTTGGCCGTACCTTTTTGTAATACCCTGTATGTACCTCAGTTTTTTGTCAGATGGTGTAGTTTCCTGGCTGTACCTGTGTACTACTCTTGTTCCCTATCGTCGTCACAAGGGCCAGGGTCTATTTGTAGGGTGCCTTTCTTTAGTCATCTCAAGTGGGTGGTGGTCTAAGCCAAGTAGATTGGCTTCGAGGGCTCATAATTTTTGCCATGGTGACCATTGTTTTCCGACACCTGATGCTAAGGAACTTATGAACGTCCTGGTACGGGCCAGTAATTTACGGAAGTGCTATAAGTGGGAGTTGGCGACCAGTCCCTGTGGAGGTGCGGTGGCAAGTCATTGGCCCTGTAGGGCAGAATTGTGATTTTAAGTGTCTAGCTGAACACAGAAGACTGTGTGACCTCGTGATCAACAAAGTTAGTTTTCATATACAGGAAGACTATAAGAATCTCAAGTGTACTCAATTACTTGACAGCTTGTTCCCAAATTTTGATGCCAGTATTTCATAAAGATATATGCACATCCTAATGGTCAATGCAGTCGACCTTTCTACGTTGCATCCTAACTGCGGACAATATTCAGCATTAGCTGTGACTACCCAGCTAATTGCTTCTTCTCTTTCCTTCTTTTTATCATGGTGAGGGACCTGTTATTTTGTGGAGCCTTGAAAGATTCATAGCTGGCTTATTTAATTTAAGAGATAATAAGCTGAGAGCTGCCCATCGCCGGCCGAAGTGGCCGTGCGGTTAAAGGCGCTGCAGTCTGGAACCGCAAGACCGCTACGGTCGCAGGTTCGAATCCTGCCTCGGGCTTGGATGTTTGTGATGTCCTTAGGTTAGTTAGGTTTAACTAGTTCTAAGTTCTAGGGGACTAATGACCTCAGAAGTTGAGTCCCATAGTGCTCAGAGCCATTTGAACCATTTTTGAGCTGCCCATCAGAGCTGATAGAAAACACAGAATTCGTTTGGCCCATGTCTGCACTCCGGCAGCCCAAGGGCCAGCCTATCTGCCGTAAAATTAATGTTTATGATGCCCAAAGAAATCATTTTGGAAGGGTAACCTTTGTAACCAGATGGGTACACTAGAACGGTGGTATCAGCATGAAAGAATGTTAGCCTGAATTCCTTGCAAGGGGTTCTCCTATTGCTCCATACGAATTATTTCTGGAGAATGTTTGCTTTCTCGTGTGTACTTATGTGTTTGCCATTTGATAGGTCAGGATTAGAACCCCATCTCGGAGACATTTTTTGCCTGGTTATCATGACAAAGTTCACGGGTGTAGGAGTTTGTTTAAACTATTTACAAATTTATCGTTGGTCAGAACTCACAAGGTCTGCTGCAGCTGGTAAACGAGATTTCTACGCTGGCAAACACAGCCAAGTTCATATGAAACTTTCTGGCAGATTAAAACTGTGTGCCGGACCGAGACTCGAACTCGGGACCTTTGCCTTTCGCGGGCAAGTGCTCTACTAACTGAGCTACCCAAGCAGTGCAACCTCCGCTGCAGAGTGAAAATCTCATTCTGGAAACATCCTCCAGGCTGTGGCTAAGCCATGTCTCCGCAGTATCCTTTCTTTCAGGAGTGCTAGTTCTGCAAGGTTCGCAGGAGAACTTCTGTAAAGTTTGGAAGGTACGAGACGAGGTACTGGCAGAAGTAAAACTGTGAGGACGGGGCGTGAGTCGTGCTTGGGTAGCTCAGTTGGTAGAGCACTTGCCCGCGAAAGGCAAAGGTTTCTAGTTTGAGTCTCGGTCCGGCACACATTTTTCGTGCTTGGGTAGCTCAGTTGGTAGAGCACTTGCCCGCGAAAAGCAAAGCTCCCGAGTTCGAGTCTCGGCCCGGCACACAGTTTTAATCTGCCAGAAAGTTTCATATCAGCGCACACTCCGCTGCAGAGTGAAAATCTCATTCTGGAAACAGCCAAGTTAAGTCAGAGGACACTTGTGGACAGACGATTTGAAATAGAACACTTGCTACCATACAAGAAATAAGACGAGACTTGCCATCGTTTTAGTACTGAGTACAGAGTGCAAGCTGGACTTAGATTTACGAGCCGTTACTGCTGCCGTCTTCCACATTCACGCATTATAGGACTCATAACAACGAGCCGGCGATGTAGTCATCGAATTGAAGTGTCGGTGAGGCTAGTAAACTTTCATCAGGGTTTAATTGCACAGTTTTAACGTTCACAGTCACGTAGATGTTTCCATCATGCACTTTGGCGAGTCTACTGGTTTTCGTACTTATTTTCTGGGTTCATTTTTTAAACTACTAACTATTCTTGCAGTCATTGGCCATACCTGCGATTTAGTTTCATCAGTGTGTAATTCGTATGTTAATACTACGTTGTAGTAAACCAAATTGTGACAGTGTGTTTGTTATAGATGGATGACACCCTTCATTACTATATCCATGTGTTGTGTGGTACCAGTATTATGGTATTATATTGTGCCACCCCTTTTAGATCTCGTTCAATAAGACGTTTCGATTGCGTGACATTGTATTTTTCTTAAATCTGCGTGACCGTAAGGGGAGCTTCCCTTCTCAGTAGGTCACCAGGGATGGGACTCATAGCATCCGAAGGGTGTGCTAAACCGTTCAACCGGCACCTCAAAGCTCACGTGCACTGGTGTGGAATTCTATTTAGTTCTCTTAGATCAGGACGCAGATAGCTACAGGTAGTGTTTCACTGAACGAAGTGGACTCAGTGACATTATATTTGTTACACTGAAGTCTGAGTCTAGTGTTTTCGTGACTTTTTTCATTATCGAAGCCAGAGAAGCTTTACATTTTGTTGTAGTGGGGATTATCACCGGAAGTTGTTATCAGCTAGTTGGAGGTTATGTAAGAGCTGTCAGCAGTGCACATATTCTAATCCAGTGGGCAGATCTCACGATTTGAAAGTGCTAGGATTACAACAAGGCTTTTCATTAACGACAGACGAATAGTAAGAATCATAAACGGCGATCAAAAACTGATTTTACATATGTAGCAGGACACATTGGCCGCCGAAGACTTCCGGGGTAAGACGTCACCCTCAATTCCGGAGTAAGAAGTCACCCAAAATCTGCCAACGGCCTCGTCAAAGAGGGCGGAGGAACGGACAGAGACTCAGGGCACTCTGTTGCCACTGAGGTGGGAAACTATCGCAAAACGTGGAAGAATCAGCAGTGATCAACGGTATTAGTTAGCAGAAAGCAATGGCAACCAATGCTTTAAAGACACAGAATGTGTACCCACAGGACATGCGGCCTGTAATTGAAAATGATGTCATGATCTTCACTCCGTTGGCAAAAGAAACTGGAATAATGCAATACTAGGAGCTACAGGTGGAGACTGCCAACGGGGAGGTGACCATGAAAAAAGACTGAACAACCGTTGCATACATAACGTTCTACGAGTCGGCGTGTGGAATGTCAGAAACTTGAACTTGGTAGGGAAGCTAGAAAATCTGGAAAGGGAAATGCTAAGGCTCAATCTACATACAGTGGGGGTCACTGAACTGAAATGGAAAGAAGGCAAGGATTTCTGGTTAGATATGTATAATATAATATCAGCAGTGGCAGAAAATGGTATAACAGGAGTAGGATTCGTTATGAATAGCTAATTCACAGAATAAATTAAAACCATATCGTCAGTTGTGAAGGAAATGTCTGGTCAGCAGCACAAGGTCGACGATATAAAGTCACTTCGTAGTAAAAGTATTTCTATTGTTGATGAATCAGATATATGTACAATATTAAACAATTATTTTCTGAGCATTGCTGGTGAATTAAATAAAATTTTAATTTCTCCAGGGAATCATATAACTTTCTTGGCAAAAGCCCTTCCGAGACTGATGTCTGAAATACTCCTCTGTGATACTGACAAGGTGGAGATTGAGTCAATAATTAAATCACTGAAGACTGAGAACTCTCATGGATATGATGGAGTGCCTAGCAGAATATTAAAGTACTGCACTGCGCATGTTAGTCCTGTATTTAGCCATATTTTTAATTTTTCGTTTAAAGCCGCTTTATAAAAAGGGAGAAAACGATAATGTGGACAATTTTGGACCTATTTCTATGTCATCAGTATTTGCTAAAGTTATTGAAAAGGCTGTGTATGTAAGGATAACTCATCATTTTATATCATACGATTTGCTATCATTCGGCTTTAGAAGTCGTTTAACAACTGAAAATGCTATATTCTCTTTCCTCTGTGAGGTACTGGACGGGGTAAACCAAAAGGTTTCGAACACTAGGCATATTTTTTGTTTTAACTAAGGCGTTTGATTGTGTTGATCACAAAATATTGCTCCATAAGTTGGATCATTACAGAATATGAGGAGTAGCTCACAACTGTTTCACCTCTTACTTTAGCAACAGACAGCAAAAGGTCATTATTCACAATGTTGAGAATGGCTGTGATGTGGGGTCTGAGTGGGGTACAGTCAAGTGAGGGGTGCCCCAGAGATCAATGTTTGGGCCACTCCTGTTTCTGATTTATATAAATGATATGCCCTCTAGCATTACGGGTAACGCTAAAATATTTCTGTTTGCTGATGACACTAGCTTGATAGTAAAGGATGTTGTGTGAAACATTGGCCCGGTTTCAAATAGCGCAGTTCATGACCTAAGTTCATGGCTTGTAGAAAATAAACTAACGCTAAATCACAGTAAGACTCAGGTTTTACAGTTTCTAACAGACAATTCAACAAAACCTGACATGTTAATTTCACAGAATGGGCATATGGTTAGGGAAACTCAACAGTTAAAACTTCTACGTGTTCAGATAGATTGTAAATTGTCGTGGAAAGCCCACGTTCAGGATCCTGTTCAAAGACTTAATGCTGCATTTTTACTATTCGAACGGTACCTGTAGTGAGTGATCGTTCGACACGAAAATTAGACTACTTTGCTTATTTTCATTCGCTTATGTCGTGTGGTATTATATTTGGGAGTAACTCTTCTCATTCTAAAAGGATATTTTTGGCTCAGAAACGGGCGGTCCGGGCAATAAGTGGTATAAGTTCACGTTGACGACCCCTGTTCACGAGTCTGGGTATTTTGACTATATGTATGTATATACTTTACTGTCATTACTTGTGACAATATTAGCTTATTCCCAAGAACAAGCAGCCTCCACTCAGTTAATACTCGGCAGAAATTAAACGTGCATTTGAAGTGGACTTCCTTAACTCTTGTGCAGAAAGGTGTGCAGTATACTACTGCATCCATTTTCAATAAACTACAGCTTGAATTCAAAAATCTTATCAGTAATCCATGCGCTTTCAAATCGAAACTGAAGAGTTTCCTCATGGGTCACTCATTCTATTCTGTCGAGGAGTTCGTTGAAAGGTTAAGCTCATTCTTGTTGCATTGTTGACTGCGTTTACTTAAACTTATGGATAGACTTTTTTAGTGTTCATAAGCACTTTGTTTCCATCTGTCATTACTTTTATGTTGTAATTACATCTACTGATATGTTTCATGACCTTGGAGATTTGCTCCTCAATTTGGCCCTACGGAACTTGACATGTAAACAAATAAATAAATAAATAAATAAAGAGAGAGGATAATATTCAACATGTGCAAGAGAATAATACGACTAGAAGGACAAGAACAAAGTGCTCGGATTAACAAGGGTAGAAGAGAGGTATGTAGCCATTCACTCCTACTCTCCAATCTAAACATAGAAGAAGCAATGATGGAATTAAAGAAAGGTAAGGAGTGGAATTAAAATTCTATTTGAAAGGGTATCACTGATTAGAATCGCTGATAACATTGCTATCCTCAGTGTATGTAAAGAACCTGTTAAATGGAATTAACAGTCCAATGAGTGCAGAATATGGATTGATTGTAAATAGATTAAGGGCGAAAGTGATGAGAAATAACAGAAATGAGAAAAGCGAGTAACTTAACATCGGGATTGATTGCCGCGAAGTAGTTGAAGTTAAGGAATTATGCTACTTAAGCAGGAAAATAACCTATGACGGACAGAGCGAGGAGAACATCAAAAGTAGACTAGCACTAGCAAAGATGTCATTCCTGACCAAGAGAAGCCGTCTAGTATCAAACATAGGTGTTAATTTGAGGAAGAAGTTTCTGACAAGGTATGTTTTGAGCACAGCATTGTGTGGTAGTGAACCACGGGCTATGGGAAAACCAGAACAGAAGAAAATCGAGGCACTTGAGATGTTGTGCTACAGACGAATGTAGAAAATTAGGTGTATTGATAAGATAAGGAAAGAGGAGAATCTACGCAGAATCGGAGAGGAAAGGAATACGCTGAGTGGGTAGGATAAGATTTCATCTGTTAAGATACCAGGGAATAATCTTCACGGTATTAGAGGGACCTGTAGAGGCTAAACTGTTCAGGAGGACAGAGATTGGAATACATCCAGCACATCAGTATGAGGAGTGACCTCCCCATGGGTATACGTTCCCCCTCGCATTCGTTTAGGAATGGAAGAAAATAGCTTGTCAATGTCATATTGAGGAATTTCTGCCCACGAAGAATATAGGAAGGTTGCTGACCGGGTGCAGGTGAGAAACTGTACGTCTTTCTGTCACATCCAAGGTGTGAGGTATGAGTGGGAAGTTAGGAAACTGGGTAGATCATTCAAGGATCTGATGCGGCGTTTGTAGTGTGAACTGTAGTGCGAGGATCTTTCATTATCCTGCTGAAAAATACCAGTTCGTATCAAATGACAACCTAGTCATGAATTTTACGACAACAGTGATCTCCATTATTGACACACGCTGTCGAGATTTCAGAATCATTTAAGGGGCTCCGGAAAGGTTCAAAATCATGAAAAGTACAATTTTTACTTTTTTGCGTTTTCTGAATCTGTAGACTATTACCTTTTAATAGATATATAATTTATTCAATTCCGAAGACTACAACTATTTTTAATTTTTTTTTGAAATGTGTTCTACATGGGCGTGACCCACTGTGGCGCTGTTAAACTGCTGTCAAATGGTGTTATTATTAACGTCCGTGTTCATCAGGTACGTTTTAGTGATGTGAGATAAAGTATGTGTTGTGGCTAACCTGTGATGGTTCAATATATATCGCTGGTGTGATTGTCGATTGTTTCATGTTTATTTACTCTGTCGTTATCTCGAAAATATTCGTAATTAATTCTGTTTCTTGAGTCTCTGTTTTGTTGAAGTATAATAATGAGTAAAAGTAAAGATATTAGAAATCCTCTGAAGGCTTTTAAGAAAAGGAGAAATGTTGGAAAGCCAAAGGTATGTGTTATTACTGTAAATAATAACATTCTAACATGGTACGAGCGATGCTTGCTTTAGACAAGGAACGCCTTCGGGCTGCAGACAGGGCTGTAAAGAGTCTAGAAATACAAGCAAGAGTAAACAGGAGGAGGAACAAGAGGAAGCTGGAAGAGGAGTTTGCAGAGAATGAAGATAATCCATCCTATGGACCTGGAATGCACTAAAAAGTTAATCCAATCTTTGTCGCTCGATTCCCAAAACTTTTATTTTCTCATACTAATTACATGTATTCTAAGGATCTTCCAAACATATTTGTTTCAAACTTTCAGTAAATGTTACACAGTATCTTCTGCATAATTTAACACAGACTTTTTCCAAAAAACTGTATATTTTTGAATATATAAATAAAAAATTGCAAAAAAATGTTGTGAATTTTCATTACAATTGAAAAAAAATCATCTTTAATAACTGAACTAAAATTTTGTAAAATCCCTGTGTTAAGTTGTAGCCCATATTCCAATAAATAATCTGTAAAAAGTTCAACTTCCTACCTCAAATACTTTGTGAGGAAAGATGTAATTTATAAGCGTTATTTTAACATTGCAAGTATAGGGCGTTCCGGAGCCCCTTAAACAACTGCCAAACCAGTAGTGTTAAAATATCCAATATCTCGGGCTGTAGTATGGTGTCAGCAGGAAGAGCTGTCAACCCAGCTTCACCTAATCCATTCCCGACTGTTCGTAATGACACCACCTGTAACCTCCATCCTAATTTCAACTGTCTGTCATCACTCTATTCGTCAGAGACAAACGAATAATATTACGATTGGTTGAGGCAGATGACAATGTGAGTTGCCGAGGCGCGTACCGAGATAGCGCACGGAGTTCCGATAAACAATTTGTCCGGGTGGTGCAACGGTTAAAGCAACTGTCTACTAAGCGAGAGGTCCCGGATTCGGATCCCGGTCCGGAACACACTTTCACTCGTCACTGCTGACTCAGGGTAAAGTCCCCGTACGGCTGACGTCATGAATTCCTTCCTGTCGTGACGTCTAGTCATCAACGGTGTGTCCGGATACTTTTAATCATATAGAGTATATGGAGGAGACTTAGGCACCTTTGGGTCTTGCTATCCCTTGCGCATACGTCAGTGTGTGATAGCACACCTGCATTATACTACAAACTTGTTACATCGTCAAAGCCGACTGCTGTGGCCGAGCGGTTCTAGGCGCTTGAGTCTGGAACGGTGTTGCTGCTACGGCCGCAGGTTCGAATCCTGCCTCGGGCGTGGGTGTGTGTGATGTCCTTAGGTTAGTTACGTTTAAGTAGTTCTAGGTCTAGGGGACTGATGATCTCAGATCTTAAGTCCCACAGTGCATAGAGCCATTTGAACTGTTTGAACATCGTCAAAAGAAACATAGAAATATCTGAGTCTGTCCAATTTCAGCTGTACATCCTCTGACTTGGGAAATTTAAAACTGCAGCTTAAATATTTAGTCTCTCATATTTTTTCAACTGCTTAACCATTTTTAGCAGTTTTGCCTCTTACGAATTCCAATCATTCAAATTCCACCTCTTTTCTTTTATATATCGACATTCCCATTTCGTATTTAGCGGCAGTTTCACTCAACTTGCGGGATTTCAAATAAAAAATGAATGAAATTAAAAGGTGTTGGTGGCCCTCAACTACGTACCCTCCGACTCAGAGTTGCAATATTAAAAGTTTTGGCTGGTTTCGTTGTCTAGGGGCTGGGATACATAGTTGCCGCATTACAGGCCAAATACTGCTGAGTCTACAGTATACGATAGGAATACACGCATGAATCTAATGGCCGAAGGTTTCTATCAGTCGGAAATTGCGAATTATGAATGTAACATATAAATTATAAAAGAAAGATTGCAATTAAATAAAATCTGCAGGTACTATCTTAACGACTTTAAATGATGAGTACGATACTAGAAGTACTTTTGAGAATGCGGTATATTTCTGCAAAACACTTATTGGTGTCGATGGTCCAGTAATTAAATAAAATATAAGTTGAATAACAGGGAACAATAGATTCCTACAGCACGTAATTAGTTATGAACAACAACATAGCTCGCGATATCTTCACTTCTAAACGCACACTACGTCTTCACTGTAGAAGCCACGGAAATCTCACAAGTACACAAGTCGGCACTCCAAAGTATTTCTATTTGCCGCGACCATGCGCAAACCACTTCACTCTCTTCAAATCTCTCCCGCGACCGTGCGGCCGCCGCGTCCAGCACTTTCCGTGTCGTCTGCCGTACTGTCCAGAACTGCCGCCCTGCTCAGAACTACCCCGTGTCCTCTCCGGAAACGATGCTCCCTTCCAGTCACCCCATTCACGAGCGCTGTGATTGGCTAGAGCGCTCGCGCCATGTCTTCAAACCTGTGCACTCACACACGTACACTCCTGGAAATTGAAATAAGAACACCGTGAATTCATTGTCCCAGGAAGTGGAAACTTTATTGACACATTCCTGGGGTCAGATACATCACATGATCACACTGACAGAACCACAGGCACATAGACACAGGCAACAGAGCATGCACAATGTCGGCACTAGTACAGTGTATATCCACCTTTCGCAGCAATGCAGGCTGCTATTCTCCCATGGAGACGATCGTAGAGATGCTGGATGTAGTCCTGTGGAACGGCTTGCCATGCCATTTCCACCTGGCGCCTCAGTTGGACCAGCGTTCGTGCTGGACGTGCAGACCGCGTGAGACGACGCTTCATCCAGTCCCAAACATGCTCAATGGGGGACAGATCCGGAGATGTTGCTGGCCAGGGTAGTTGACTTACACTTTCTAGAGCACGTTGGGTGGCACGGGATACATGCGGACGTGCATTGTCCTGTTGGAACAGCAAGTTCCCTTGCCGGTCTAGGAATGGTAGAACGATGGGTTCGATGACGGTTTGGATGTACCGTGCACTATTCAGTGTCCCCTCGACGATCACCAGTGGTGTACGGCCAGTGTAGGAGATCGCTCCCCACACCATGATGCCGGGTGTTGGCCCTGTGTGCCTCGGTCGTATGCAGTCCTGATTGTGGCGCTCACCTGCACGGCGCCAAACACGCATACGACCATCATTGGCACCAAGGCAGAAGCGACTCTCATCGCTGAAGACGACACGTCTCCATTCGTCCCTCCATTCACGCCTGTCGCGACACCACTGGAGGCGGGCTGCACGATGTTGGGGCGTGAGCGGAAGACGGCCTAACGGTGTGCGGGACCGTAGCCCAGCTTCATGGAGACGGTTGCGAATGGTCCTAGCCGATACCCCAGGAGCAACAGTGTCCCTAATTTGCTGGGAAGTGGCGGTGCGGTCCCCTACGGCACTGCGTAGGATCCTACGGTCTTGGCGTGCATCCGTGCGTCGCTGCGGTCCGGTCCCAGGTCGACGGGCACGTGCACCTTCCGCCGACCACTGGCGACAACATCGATGTACTGTGGAGACCTCACGCCCCACGTGTTGAGCAATTCGGCGGTACGTCCACCCGGCCTCTCGCATGCCCACTATACGCCCTCGCTCAAAGTCCGTCAACTGCACATACGGTTCACGTCCACGCTGTCGCGGCATGCTACCAGTGTTAAAGACTGCGATGGAGCTCCGTATGCCACGGCAAACTGGCTGACACTGACGGCGGCGGTGCACAAATGCTGCGCAGCTAGCGCCATTTGACGGCCAACACCGCGGTTCCTGGTGTGTCCGCTGTGCCGTGCGTGTGATCATTGCTTGTACAGCCCTCTCGCAGTGTCCGGAGCAAGTATGGTGGGTCTGACACACCGGTGTCAATGTGTTCTTTTTTCCATTTCCAGGAGTGTATTTAAGGACATACAAAATACTGGATTTACATTTAAATACTTGAAATTAAATAAATATCCTATGGCTGTACCATAAACACGTTCTAACACACATTATTAAATACATAAAACGTATTTAAGGACATACAAAATACTGGATTTCCATTTAAATAATTGAAATTAAATAAATATTCCTATGGCTGGACCATAAACACGCTCTAACACACATTATTAAACACAGAAACAATTAAATAAACATATATCAAAAGAAAAGAAGCAAAAGGTAGGCCAGGAGCCTGATGTCTCTGTGCTTTTTAACATGCAGTAAATATTTAACCAATTCCTTAATGAATAGTATATATCGGATATAAAGAAAGACATATATGAATAAATATATTTATAAGCATGCTGCTACCGTTTTCTCGTGTAACTGTGGAGCACCTATGGCCTGACGCGATCGATAGTAATCGGCCAAATTTGACCTCCAATAACTCAAGTACTATTTAAGTTATATGCCTGTAATTCATACCAATTTAGGATTACACTAATAGCTTTCTATAGACACGTAGATCGACGAAATCGGAAGAAGCGTTTAGTTTTAGGAAAATCGTTGCTGGGTGTTACTTGTATAATTTACCATCAGATACTAAACTTTAGTCGGCCGCGGTGGCCGTGCGGTTTTAGGTGCTGCAGTGCGGGACTGCCACGGTCGCAGGTTCGAATCCTGCCTCAGTCATGGATGTGTGTGATGTTCTTAGGTTAGTTAGGTTTAAGTAGTTCTAAGTTCTAGGGGGCTGATGACCTAAGATTTTTAGTCCCATAGTGCTCAGAGCCATTTGAACCAGCCAACTAAACTTTAAACTAATAAATGTATTGAAAATCTGATTACACAATCAGAATCGTCGTGCAAATAAAAGTAATGTACATATTTCTTTTTGAGGTATCATGATTCATCTGGCTACTATTAATTTCTATACGACCTATGAAATGTTTGCCATTGAGGTTTCACAAAGTCCGACATCTTTGGCACTTCCGGCGTAGACATCTCCTTCATCAACACAAAGCAGCGTCCTCGTCACAGGGGAATTCCCTGCCACGCGTCTGGACCATGCGCTGGGGCTACCCCTCTCGTCCGGCTAACGTTCGCCATACGTGTTTGCTGCCGGTCAATGACTGGCCGACTGGCCCGTACGGCCACTCCAACTTAGAATATTTGCAGGGCGCCACAATTCGCCCGTTCCCTCACAAACTTATGTACTGCAGCTTGGATGTTCTCCAGATTCTCCTGTTAAATGCTGATCATCAGCTAGAAGCATCATATTTCAATTAAAATTATCACTTCTCAGTGTGTAATTTAGAAGAATCATTCTTATATCAACAATATCGACAGCATGAACATTGCAATCCGTGTGTGTGTGTGTGAGTGTGTGTGCGGTGGGGGGGGGGGGGGGCAGTAAGAATCCTTATTTTATTATTTTGGTATAATGACTGACTTTCCATTATTCCATTACCAGGTATTGTGGAACTTGGATTCCTTCGGTGGTTCACATGGTATTTTCCGTTTTACCTTGTAAAACGCCGTTTCATACTGAAACGTCCCCTTAGAAAAATTTATGGATGATTTTCGAACAGCTGAGCAAAACTGAACGTGCACAGACATTCCTCTCTTTACTTGTTCAGTTGTTGTTATTGTTGTGGTCTTCAGTCATGAGACTGGTTTGATGCAGCTCTCCATGATAATCTATCCTGTGCAAGCTCCTTCATCTCCCAGTACCTACTGCATCCTACATCCTTCCGAATCTGCTTAGTGTATTCATCTCTTGGTCTCCCTCTTCGATTTTTACCCTCCACGCTGCCCTCCAATGCTAAATTCGTGATCCCTTGATGCCTCAGGACAAGTCCTACCAACCGATCCCTTCTTCTAGTCAAGTTGTGCCACAAACTTCTCTTCTCCCCAATTCTATTCAATACCTCCTCATTAGTTACGTGATCTACCCACCTAATCTTCAACATTCTTCTGTAGCACCACTTTTTGAAAGCTTCTATTCTCTTCTTGTCCAAATTATTTATTGTCCATGTTTCACTTCCATACATGGCTACACTCCATACAAATACTTGAATGTATACTCTATGTTAACAAATTTCTCCTCTTCATAAACGCTTTCCTTGCCATTGCCAGTCTACATTTCATATCCTCTCTACTTCGACCACCATCAGTTATTTAGCTCCCCAAATAGCAAAAACTCCTTTACTACTTTAAGTGTCTCATTTCCTAATCTAATTCCCTCAGCATCACCCGACTTAATTCGACTACATTCCATTATCCTTGTTTTGCTTTTGTTGATGTTCATCTTATATCCTCCTTTCAAGACACTGTCCATTCCATTCAACTGCTCTTCCAAGTTCTTTGCTGTCTCTGACAGAATTACAATGTCATCGGCGAACCTCAAAGTTTTTATTTCTACTTCCTGGATTTTAATACCTACTCCAAGATTTTCTTTTGTTTCCTTTACTGCTTGCTCAATATACAGATTGAATAACATCGAGGAGAGGCTACAACCCTGTCTCACTCCCTTTCCAACCACTGCTTTCTTTTCATGCCCCTCGACTCTTATAACTGCCATCTGGTTTCTGTACAAATTGTAAATAGCCTTTCGCTCCCTGTATTTTACCCCTGCCACCTTTAGAATTTGGAAGAGAGTGTTCCAGGCAACATTGTCAACAGCTTTCTCTAAGTCTACATATGCTAGAAGCGTAGGTTTGCTTTTCCTTAATCTTTCTTCTAAGATAAGTCGTAAGGTCAGTATTGCCTCACGTGTTCCAACATTTCTACAGAATCCAAACTGATCATCTCCGAGGTCGGCTTCTACCAGTTTTTCCATTCGAATGTAAATAATTCGTGTTAGTATTTTGCAGCTTTGACTTATTAAATTGATAGTTCGGTAATTTTCACATCTGTCAACATCTGCTTTCTTTGGGATTGGCATTATTATATTCTTCTTGAAGTCTGAGGGTATTTCGCCTGTCTCGTACATCTTGCTCACCAGATGGTAGAGTTTTGTCAGGACTGGCTCTCCCAAGGCCGTCAGTAGTTCTAATGGAATGTTGTCTACTCCCGGGGCCTTGTTTCCACTCAGGTCTCTCAGTGCTCTGTCGAACTCTTCACGCAGTATCGTATCTCCCATTTCATCTTCATCTACATCCTCTTCCATTTCGATAAAATTGTCCTCAAGTACATCGCTCTTGTATAGACCCTCTATATTCTCCTTCCACCTTTCTGCTTTCCCCTCTTTGCTTAGAACTGGGTTTCCATATGAGCTCTTGATATTCATAGAAGTGGCTCTCTTTTCTCCAAATATCTCTTTAATTTTCCTGTAGGGTGTATCTATCATACCCCTAGTGAGATAAGCCTCCATATCCTTACATTTGACCTCTACTCATGCCTGCTTAACCATTTTGCACTTCCTGTCGGTCTCATTTTTGAGACGTTTGTATTACTTTTTGCCTGCTTCATTTACTGCATTTTTATATTTTCTCCTTTCGTCAAATAAATTCAATATTTCTTCTGTCACCCAAGGTTTTTTATTAGCTCTCGTCTTTTTACCTACTTGATCCTCTGCTGCCTTCACTACTTCATCCCTCAAAGCTACCCATTCATTACAAATTTACTGTCTCTGATATACACACGTCCAGATTATCCACTCTCAAAACTCCGCCCCCTCTCTCCCCACATCCACCACTGCTGGTGGCTCTCCTCGAACTGCGCAACGCTACGCGCTGTTCACATCCAACTGCCCAAAACTACAATAGCGAATATGAAAACAATGCCAACCAGCCATAGACTGCACACAGCACAGCCAGTGATTTTCATATAGAGCGCTACGTGGCGTTACCAATATAAAAACCTAAACAGCCTACTTACAATACTCGATAGAAACGTAATTAGTCGTTAACCTAAATTCTCTTCTTTTCTCAGTTATTTGTGCCGGAATGAAAAGAAATGACCACAGGAGCTGCTTTTCCGCTATTAGTATTTTTTGGCAGTCTGCTCACTGCGATTTCTCGCCTTTCCTGTAAATAGGGCGTACCACAGTTCCACTCCATTCGTCTTTCACATGTCAGCTTGGCCAGCAAACTTTGGTAAAATTTGTAAATCTACGTTTTAGTTGATCAGATGCAGATTTAATTCGCTCCATGTTTATATTATCACAGCACAGAGACGTCTTGCTTTTTTTCTCGCCTTTCCTGTAAATAGGGCGTACCAGGGCTCCACTCCATTCGTATTTCACATGACCGTTTGGCCAGCAAACTTTCGTAAAATTTGTAAGTCTACGTTTTAGTTGGTCAGATGCAGATTTAATTCGCTCCATGTTTATATTACTACTGCACAGCGACGTTTTGCTTTTCGTTTCTTGTATCACATTTTGCGAGACTCAAGGCTGTGAATTCTTTAAAAATATTTCTTGACGATTCAGTGAAATTCCTCGGTTAAATCCGGCTTCCTTTACAAGGCGCAACGGCAGAACTGCTGCCCTGGCGCACTTACCCACACTGTAGTACCGAGTCCTCCCCGCCGTCCCTACCGCCGTGTTGTTCGTGTCGTGCAGGGGGTGGAGGGCCGTGTCGGAACCCGAAACTCGCGGAGCGGCGGGGCGGCGCTTTGCAGCGCAGGTGGTCCTGCTGTCCGAGCGAGCCGAGGCACGCGCCAGATTGGCCGGCGCCGCAGAGCCATCGGCAAGAAACGTGACGTCGTTGGCTGGAAATTGGGGCATTTTGCGTGGGCGGTCAGTAAGCCGCGGCTTAGGCTGCGTAATGCCGGCGCCGGCTCTCCGCTCCCAGCCCCCCCCCCCCCTTCTCGTCCGCGTCCACTTTGCCACGTCCGGCGCTGGCGTCCCCTCCGGGCGCACGTTCACCTGTCCGCCTCTTCCCGGAGATGTCCGCGAAACACACACACACACACACACACACACACACACATACATAAGGCCGGACGGTGGTTCTCCCAGGCAGCGAGGCAGCAGCGGTAATGCGTGTGTTTCAGTCCAACTGTGCCCTACCTGACACGTCGCAACACAGCGGCGGGATTTCCAGCCCTTATTCCACCAGAGAGAGCGACTTCGTCAGTGAACTGCTGGGAATCTTCTGTCGTTTGCTCCTACGGTCGCCGCTATCCCCAAAACGATAATGCAGTGCAGCTATAACACGAGAATGCTTAGCGAGGTATCATGCATCTGCAACTACATCTGTACCGCGCAAGCCAATTATGGTGTGAGATGGAGGGTACTTTGTGTACGGTTGCCCCTTCCTCAGTTTCCTCTTCCAGTCGTGAACGTGGAGCAGGAACATCGATTCTTCGTAAGTCTCTATGTAAGCTATAACTTTATCTCAATGGCTTTTTCTCAGATATACACAGCCTAGAACTATGCAACACAGTGTCCATCAAGTCTCGCTATCATTTCAAAAAATCAGGACTCAGAAATAGGTGGAGATAAAGCGTTGTGTAAATCATTTAACAAGTCTCAAAGTATATATATATATATATATTGAGACTTGTTAAATGATATATATATATATATATATATATATATATACTTTGAGACTTGATATATATATATATATATATATATATATATATATATATATATATATATATATATATATAATTTCATTCTAGAAACATCCCCTACGCTGTGGCTAAGCCATGTCTCCGCAATATCCTTTCTTTCAGGAGTGCTGGTTCTGCAAGGTTCGCAGGAGAGCTTCTGTAAAGTTTGGAAGGTAGGAAGGTAGAAGGTACTGACAGAAGTAAAGCTGTGAGGACGGGGCGTGAGCAGTGCTTGTGTACCTCAGTTGGTACAGCATTTTCCCGCGAAAGGCAAAGGTCCCGAGTTCGAATCTCGGTGTGGTACACAGTTTTAATCCGTCAGGAAGTTTGATATCACCGCACACTCAGCTGCAGAGTGGTGTGAACTGTCCACTCACTTACGTTACGGGTACACGTCAGCTACTGCCGGTACTTCAACTTTGGGTTGTGTTTGATTGGCGAGTACGTATGTAGCAACGGTGAGTCGAAAACTCCAGAACACAGGGTTACAGTGTGCTACCACATATGCCTGCAGGTGCACTGTCTATGTAACTCCTTTCATGGGCGTTTTGCAGATGCATCTAAAGATGGGACACAGCTCACGTAACCAGGCTGTGCTTTCCTTTTTAGAAATAAAGGATTTATACAACCTTACCAGATTTTATTATTGCTATGGAACAACAGTTGTAAATTTCCCGTCAAGACAAACATATGAACCAATTTACAATCAGCGTAACGGTAACATTGTAATCGATCATAAACTCCTGCGTGGCCTACACGGTATATTATTAGTGACAGCGGTCAGGCACAAAGTAATAGCAGTCTGCAGTCTTCTGGTTCAGAAGTAAGGAGTCCAGTGATCAAGTGATAAACCAACAGTAAGTATAGTGCACGAATTAAATTGGTTTCAGGGAGAGGAGTGGTGCAGAGAAGCATTCTTTGAAAGAAATGCCTATCCTCAGCATGGCCCTTTAGCTTTCTTTTCTGAGAAGCGATATGCGTAGCTCCCCCGATGCACTGAGAACTGCTTCATCATTCTATTGAAATAGTTGTTATAAATAAGAAATGTCAGTTGTGCCATTGATTCATTAGCTCCTGGTTTAATAAAGCGTCTACAAAAACTAAATATCATTTAACTTTCGACATTTTAAAAAATGTTTTGAAAGGAAATTCCTTTCTTGTCTGAATTTTAGTTACGTGATGGTGTGGGAATGGGTGGGGAGGCGGGGAGGGAGGAGGACTGGGGTATTGGCTGCTATCTGGCTGCACTCTGGGGTAATTTTTTGGAAAGGTTGGGATCCATGGCCTAGAGAATCTTAATTTCCCAACTGTTTCATCCAATCAGGTTTTCATCTCGCAGTGACGTTCGTTGTCACATCGCTTACCGCAAATAGAAAAACAGCATTTCAGAGAATTTTCGTAACGAACAAAACCACAGACAAATCTTTTTTACCTATTAAATCCCTGGATATGGGATGTAATAGATATCTACAATGTTGACCCAAATGCAAAGTGGTCTACCACGATACCGAGTCGTGTTATTCAAGCGGCCACTGATCACTTGCAGATATGGTGATATTGCTCTAAGATCTGTAAAGGCAAACGCTGGAACGGGTCATTAGACAAGTAAATAACTCGTCGTCAACGGAAATTGCAATCCACCTTCCTCTCAGCATTTTGTTCTAGAGCATCTCCACGAGAACTATGGTAGCCAACAGCTCGTGGTTTGGTGGTTAGCGTTGCTCCCTCTGGATCACTGGGTCCCTGTTCGATTCCTGGCAGGGTCGGGATTTTACTCCGGTCAAGGCACCCGACTTAAATATAAATAACGTACTCGTACTGGCCAGCGTGAAAATTCTCGGGAGTCAACAGACCCTAATGACGATGACGATAATACTTCGGTGTGGGCACCAGACAGAATTAGCGCTAGTACTAATTATTTATGAGTGTGGATAAGAGACACTAAGTGATTAAAAACCATAAATACAAAGAAAACATAACACCCTAAAAAGCTGCTCGAATGCACGCACGAAAACACACACGCACACACACACGCACACGCACACACACACACACACACACACACACACACACACACACAAACACAATTATGAAAATCACGAATGCTGTCGGATTGAGAACCTGTGGAGAAACAGAAAAAACAGGGGGAGAGAATTAAAATAAAACTGCAGACAGCCGTAGTTCGCTGATCTCTGGAACAAAAAAGAGAGCCAGCCATTCTGTAACACACTAAAAGTCTTCACCTGAAAAGCTGAAGTAGGAGTCCAGGCACGTCACAAAAGTTCAGGACCTTTACAGACTGAGAACCGCGAGTCAGAAAGATATTACTGCCGAAAAGCGTGACGGTAGTGCCGCATAAGGAGCACAGCGTAACATACACTGATGGCGTGTGACAAATTTACAGTATGGATTTCAGAACTGGACTTGTTTGCAGCTTCGTTAATAGTGAATGTTAACAGGAAGAAGATGTAGTTTTCTTGTAAGAATATCAGACGCTATGGCGTTAGGCCATAAACTCCGTTCTGTTACTACCGCGTTAGTGAAACATGAAGTGTGGCACGCGCTCCAAATCACGGATGAATATCTTAGTTTTTGTAACGTATCTGCTGTGTTTTTACATCGTCATGCATGTTACAGACGGACATAAACTTGTATCGAAGGTTTACGTAAAGTTTTTCGGACTGAACTTTTAGACAGAAAGTGGAAGACCACGAATTTTTTGAGTGTTTTTGTTGCACATGTAGGGGGGGGGGGGGGGTCCTATCAGGGGTAGCAGCAGTATTTCAATCCAGACCTGAACCTGTCAGCAGCGTTGCCTGCACATCACTGTACTTGCGCTATTTTCTTCTATTTTGTTTCATAGATTCGTAGGCTACGTGGCGGCGCAGGGTGAATACCTCAATTCCCTATAAGCGCAGAAGGGTGTTATCAAAAGTGAAGCAACTGAGAGTGCCGTTAGGAAGCTGCACTGTTTACAAATATGTTATAGGCAGCTATTGGTGAACTTTCGCAAAGTGAGAAGTCTTACGTGCACCAATATGCAGTCTAAGAAGACTTTTCTTGAAAGTGGTAGGTGTCGCATCATCCTCGAATTCACACACATCAGATATTTATACCAGGATTTGAGACAGACTGTAGGTAGAAGGAAGAATGCAGGGAACATCTGATTCAGCGTTGTGTTACAGGGACCCCAAGAACTGAAAAATGATGGCATTTCGCAGTTTTCTCGAAGCTGCGAGTGTGCAGGGCTCTGGCACTGCTTCTGGGAGGTCTTCATATATTGGACACGTTATGGGCAGGATTATGGCGGGGTGTGCGTATGGGGTAAGGCAGGCAGGGTTTCCACTCGGAGCGAAGCCAGCAGGAGTAGAAATCTTACTGCACATTGTCTTTCGCTCCTCTCTTTGTAAAAGGAGGATTCGCAGATAGTTCACACGAGAACGATATGATGCTGATAAATATTTCGCCGCTGTTATAAAAGGTAACTTTTAATTTTTAGAAATAGTTTAGAGATTGTCGTATTTAATAGTGTCAGATATTTAGAATGATTTTGTACATGTTCATCGAAATGATATATTTTCAGTATGTCGTCTCTTCCAACTGATGGCTCTGTCTTCATAAATACAAAAAGCACTTACATGTATCCCAATTACAAATCTTATTCGGTAACTTCGTACGCAGATTTCCTCAATTTGCTTATTAACTATGGAAGTACTTTTCTGTACCTTCTTCCAACATTATTTTGCTTGTAGCTTTCTTTATCTCTCGAAAAAGCAGGCCACTCTACACAGTTTTGGAATGCTATTGTGGGAGTCTACGTACATGATATAATTTCAGTCTTAGGAAGAAATTATTATTGTTATAAATGTTTCATATTGCAGTATATTCACAACGCGTTACGGCTCACAACGAGCCTAATACGACTGAGAGGTATTTTATGAAATCTCTTCATTTTGTGAATACCTGTTCTAAACAAAGAACTCTAGAAATCCTTAAAATGGGTTCTATCAAGAAATTATGAAGAGGTAACCGGTATTACACGGAATGCTTTTCCCTCCGTCATAGAGTTTTGCATGCATATTTGCAGACCCCGCTGTGGTAACTGAATAAAATGCATAAAAATAATTTCTTGTGTTTTCTTTATCGTGGCTGATTAATGGTGGGCTTTCGCTGCGTTCTTGGTTTCATTTTTTAGCACGATATTTCGACGACAAGTCCAGTTGTCTTCTTAGAGTTCTGGAAGTTGTATTACTACGTGGACTGGCTCTCTGGATTCCATCGAGACTGTGAAATAAAACTGAGTCAGCAAATCGGCTGAGCCCCTGAAAGCACACCATTAATGGAGAAACAACTATTCAGCGTAAAATGATAACTACGTCGTCTTTTCTTTAGATGGGAAATGGTTCGGAGTATTGCAAACGTTGAAAATATATCAGACTTGAAAGCAACAAAAAATACAACCTCTTTAACAACGTGTGATCGTAAGCCTCTGCGGTAATTTTCATCTTCTGTAAAACTTTTTCTGGTATTTTGCTGCGTCGTCATGTTGTTACGAAAAGCAACATTTCGGCCGCTGGTGCGAGTGGCTTTCACCAGGACTATGTATTCGTTATTGGGCCATTTCCTCGCCCAGATTTCATGTAGTACTACTTAAGTTTTCGCCTGACGTCAGAACGTTGTTGAACTCGATTTTTATAGTATGACAGGAATACGAAAGTATAATTGCCCTAAATTATAGATAATATTGCATAATCTCGTATTAACTGTTCTGACCATGCAGTTACGTAGTATGTTTGACGTAGCAGAAATATTCGTAGCGAGTGACTTTAGCAGCTGCGTTTATATACAACGGTTGAAATGGATATAAGTGCAGATAGAAGATATTTTTATATGGGCTGCCTTACGTATGTTTTTGGATAGGGTCCTCCTTTAGCAAAAACAATTTTGTTTTTTAACCCAAACATGTTTCACTGCAGTTGGAGCATCTTCAGTGGGTCTTTATTTTTTATCTGTTAAAGATAAGGAATGTTCTTTACTGTTTGTATACATGTAACTGTTAGTTTTTAAATCTTATTTACAGATATTTGGAAAAACACATAAACTGTGAATTCATACCTTTCTACCGTATGGTGTGGTTTTTCTGACATGTTGGCTTCTACAGTGATGGTTTTGTTCGACAGTTTGTCATCTGCAACCACTTATACCTTAAAGTAGATAAATTGTTTAAGCCAAAATTATGATTTGAAAATTGTTATTTCTATGCCTGAAAGTAATTAATTGTGTGCGTGTGTGTGTGTGTGTGTGTGTGTGTGTGTATGTATGTATGTATGTATGTGTGTGTCTGTGTGTATTTACATAATGTTTCATTTATGTTTTCTTTTCCCTCAACTTCATCACTGTCAGACATTGTATATTGAGTTCCCCCTGTCACTGTCCCTGTCACTGTTTCACTGTTTACCAGCTGTAAAAACAAACATGGCTGACAGTGGAACAGTTGAAGGTGTTCCTGGCCGTTCTTCTTAATCTTTCAGAGGTGTCTGTGGATTTTTTATTTTTTATTTATTGTGTGTGTGTGTGTGTGTGTGTGTGTGTGTGTGTGAAAAGTGAGACAGAGAGAGAGTGAGTGAGTGTGACAGTAAGTTTTAGGATTTTTTATGTGTATGTGTGTGTAGGTGGGTGGCGTGTGGGTGTGTAGTGTATGTGTGGGGGTGTGTGGTGTGCGGAAAGGGAGAGAGAGAGAGAGAAAGAGAGAGAGAGAGAGAGGGAGACAGAGAATGTGACAGTAGGTTTTAGGAAAACAAGTGATAAATGAATACACAACTCTCTGCAATGGACTCTGTTCCCTGCCCTCAAAGAACTATTAGACAAGACCAGCCTATAAAGGCTCTCACCATCCCCCCCCCCCACTACCATCCCAGCCCCACACTCCACAAACACACACGCACACGCACACGCACACGCACACACACACACACACACACACACACACACATACACACACATATAATTAATTAATTTCAGGCATAAAAATAACAATTTTCAAATCGTAATTTTGCCTTTGGAAAAAAACAGTCATTGTAGAAACACAACACGTCAGAAAAACCAAACCCTGTATCAACTCATAATTTATGTGTTTCTTTTTTCAAATGTCTGTAATTTCGATTTAAAAACCAATAGTTACATGTATACAAACAGTAAAGAGCATTATTTATCTTTAACAGATGAAAAATAAAATCCCACTGAAGATGCTGCAACTGCAGTGAAACATGTTTGGGTCAAAAAACAAAATTGTGTTTTGCTAAAGGCGAACCCTATCCAAAAACATAGGTATTCTTAAAGCAAACACGAAAAAAAGAGCTTCAACCAAAGATGGGCTACCTTAATTTTTATATGTGTTACTTCAATTCTTTTATGTGGTACTTCAATTCTTTCTTCCAGCAAATATGTTGAAAACGTTACGACATGATGTTTTCTACATGCCACTATAGGCTAACCATTTTGCGTCCACGTATTCACACTTCATCACCTGACCTCCTGTCCAGAGGACAATAAGCGCTAGTGGCTTGCTCTTGCCTCAAGTGCTTGGAGCTACTAACCAACCTGAAAACACCCTACGTGAATGGTTATAATTATTAGTCTGTATATCACGTAAACAATGATATAATGTCGCTCAGTACACCGTTCTCACTGAAATAAATATATGCACTTACACCCTGTAAAACGTTAACTTGCAGTTTCAGTTCCATTTACTTTTACGGCATGACTGGTTTAGAATTCCCTGGATCATGTTTACATCTGTGCACAGTATTCTGATGCGTAGTTTTGATAAAAACACGACGAGTTGCTGACGCAGATACGTAGATCTGAAGATGATCCTGGGAGATGAAACTAGCCATACCGTAAAATAGACAATTGAACCAGTAAATAGCCGATAAATAAAATTTTGTAAATAGCAATTTTCTCTCGGAGATACCCAGCGTGGCCGAGGCAACTCAGTATGTGCCTTACGATATTGGGCTGCCTTAGCTTCGTGAGCGCTCGTGGCGCATATGGATACTACTACTGGGAGAGCCGGGAGATGGGAGGTCTGTATGTGGCTCCTACTACGATTCATTTTAAAGGGCTGATTCACTGTCTGAATCGCCTTCCGTATTGCTCTCTGAGGTAAATGGCTTCATTGTTAGTAACCAGGATTCCTAAAATGACGAGGAACCCTTTGAGTGCAGGGTCGCTAAATGTCAATGATGTTTACGGCATTCGACGCCCCAGATACGCCTCGTATTGTCTACCATGCAGTCACAACATTGGCTGCAATTGGCAAAAGGGAGTGGGGCTGGAGGTATCCAATGGTGAGCGCAGCACGAAGCTACGGAACGAAGCTGAAATGCTTTTAGTCAACGAGTAACTCACAATATATATATATATATATATATATATATATATATATATATATATATATATATATATATATATATATATATATATATATATATATATATATAGGGACTTTTAGGTTTCGCGGGCAAGTGCTCTACCAGCTGAGGTTCCCTCGCAGGGCTCATTACCCTTCCTCACAGCTTTAACTCTGCCAGTTCAAGTCTCGGTCTGGCACACAGCTTTAATTTGCCAGAAAGTTTCATATCAGCACACACTCCGCTACAGAGTGAAAATTTCATTCTAGAAACATCCTCCTGGTTGTGGCTAAGTCATGCCTCCGCAATACTCTTGATTCCAAGAGTGCTAGTTCTGCAAAGTTCGCAGGAGAGCTTCTGTGAAACTAGGAAGGAGGGGGACGAGATACTGGCAGAACTAAAGCTGTGAGGACTGGTTGTGAGTCGTGCTTGGGTAGCATCATTCACCAGCGCTGCCTAGCTATGGATGACCGGGCACTGTGATATCACATAGTCAACAGGAAATTTCCCACAAAATAGCGACTCCATAACATTGGTTTGTCACATGGCCATCTTTGTCTCCTTTGCCAGCAACTCGACACTGATGAACACCGTCCGACATGCTCCAAGATGTCAGGCGCTTCGTGTAGCAAATCACTGCCTGCTATCTCCGAGTTCCTCCACACACGATCAAACCGCTAATGTTTCTATACGCGGAGTACAAAAATTTTCCCGCCGCCAAATATCATTCCATTACGTTGGTCAAGGGATAGGCGGTCGATTACCCCTTCCATGGCCGGCCTAAGTGGCCGCGCGGTTCTGGCGCTGCAGTCTGGAACCGCGAGACCGCTACGGTCGCAGGTTCGAATCCTGCCTCGGGCATGGATGTGTGTGATGTATTTAGGTTAGTTAGGTTTAACTAATTCTAAGTTCTAAGGGACTAATGACCTCAGTAGTTGAGTCCCATAGTGCTCAGAGCCATTTAGCCAACCCCTTCCATGAGCGACCTAATTTCCGCCTCAACTTCTGGACCTATTTACGAATAGCCCATGCAGCGCTCAAAAAACACGCCACGAAACCGAACATTATTTGCCAATTTTTTTCCGAGGGGTCTTTGTAAGACCTCCACAAAGTTGGAGGAGAGGGTGTGGCTGGAGGTGAGAGCACCTATCCCTCCCCAGCCCCTCTTCGCTCCCGGCTGTGTCTAAGGCTTGTATCATCGATTCTACCTCCGACCTCCATGGATGGGAGAGCGCGCCATAGATGCGCGGATTTTATTTCTTTGTCTTTATCCATTATTTTTTTCTATGTCGATGACGTACGTTCCACATAATTTCATAATGATAGCGAAAATTACACAAAAAATGAAAATAAGTAAACAACAACAAAGCCTTCCACTTCTGTTGATTCCTGTGTCTTCCAATTTCCTGTACTCCACAGGCTCGATGGCGATGGCGGTGATGGGGACGCTGTGGTTAAGACTCGGGTTTCGACCCCTGCTCACTCTAAACTCTGAGGACCCCACCGGTCCGATCTTAGTTAAAAAATAAAAAAAATAATAATGAAAAAGTTGGTTGAACACTTGGCCGCTGAAGGCGTAGGTCCCGAGTTCGGGTCTCGGTCCGGCACACAGTTTTAATCTTCCAGGAAGTTTCATTGTGATGATTTACTGAAAGTCATTTATGACCAGCTCGGGGCTACGTTTTCGACAGTTTCACATTTTAAGGCGAAATATCTTATTTTCTACAGTAGCTCCGCTATATGTAATATTCGTAAGTGCAGCTGGGATGACACAGTTTTGAATTACTGCACATGCTTAGGTTTACTACGTTTGTGATGAAATACACTCCTGGAAATTGAAATAAGAACACCGTGAATTCATTGTCCCAGGAAGGGGAAACTTTATTGACACATTCCTGGGGTCAGATACATCACATGATCACACTGACAGAACCACAGGCACATAGACACAGGCAACAGAGCATGCACAATGTCGGCACTAGTACCGTGTATATCCACCTTTCGCAGCAATGCAGGCTGCTATTCTCCCATGGAGACGATCGTAGAGATGCTGGATGTAGTCCTGTGGAACGGCTTGCCATGCCATTTCCACCTGGCGCCTCAGTTGGACCACCGTTCGTGCTGGACGTGCAGACCGCGTGAGACGACGCTTCATCCAGTCCAAAACATGCTCAATGGGGGACAGATCCGGAGATCTTGCTGGCCAGGGTAGTTGACGTACACCTTCTAGAGCACGTTGGGTGGCACGGGATACATGCGGACGTGCATTGTCCTGTTGGAACAGCAAGTTCCCTTGCCGGTCTAGGAATGGTAGAACGATGGGTTCGATGACGGTTTGGATGTACCGTGCACTATTCAGTGTCCCCTCGACGATCACCAGTGGTGTACGGCCAGTGTAGGAGATCGCTCCCCACACCATGATGCCGGGTGTCGGCCCTGTGTGCCTCGGTCGTATGCAGTCCTGATTGTGGCGCTCACCTGCACGGCGCCAAACACGCATACGACCATCATTGGCACCAAGGCAGAAGCGACTCTCATCGCTGAAGACGACACGTCTCCATTCGTCCCTCCATTCACGCCTGTCGCGACACCACTGGAGGCGGGCTGCACGATGTTGGGGCGTGAGCGGAAGACGGCCTAACGGTGTGCGGGACCGTAGCCCAGCTTCATGGAGACGGTTGCGAATGGTCCTCGCTGATACCCCAGGAGCAACAGTGTCCCTAATTTGCTGGGAAGTGGCGGTGCGGTCCCCTACGGCACTGCGTAGGATCCTACGGTCTTGGCGTGCATCCGTGCGTCGCTGCGGTCCGGTTCCAGGTCGACGGGCACGTGCACCTTCCGCCGACCACTGGCGACAACATCGATGTACTGTGGAGACCTCACGCCCCACGTGTTGAGCAATTCGGCGGTACGTCCACCCGGCCTCCCGCATGCGCACTATACGCCCTCGCTCAAAGTCCGTCAACTGCAGATACGGTTCACGTCCACGCTGTCGCGGCATGCTACCAGTGTTAAAGACTGCGATGCGCTGTCGCGGCATGCTACCAGTGTTAAAGACTGCGATGGAGCTCCGTATGCCACGGCAAACTGGCTGACACTGACGGCGGCGGTGCACAAATGCTGCGCAGCTAGTGCCATTCGACGGCCAACACCGCGGTTCCTGGTGTGTCCGCTGTGCCGTGCGTGTGATCATTGCTTGTACAGCCCTCTCGCAGTGTCCGGAGCAAGTATGGTGGGTCTGACACACCGGTGTCAATGTGTTGTTTTTTCCATTTCCAGGAGTGTATTTTGTTTCTGTAGAAATGCAAGCTATTATACACCACTATCTTGCTGCGATCGTGGGCATTTGTTCTCTAGAGTTCCTAGGAAGCTCATCTGATCCATGGCATGTTAAGGTAAGATGTAATAAGTGTGTACAATCAGCCACAACGATTGGATTCTTTTGTTGTTATTTTACCTTCTTGCATCAACATTTGTTCAGCAGCGGATCACAGGGCCTAATTGACCGTCTAGCGGACTGACCGAAGTGAAACTTCATCTCGCTCTAGCCAAGAACTATTTTTATTACCAATCGTGATGTGATTATGATTTAATTACGTTGCATCAAAAACTACTGTGTCTCATATGGTTTGGACCAAAACTACTGTAATTTGCTGTAATCAGAGTGCAAGAGTACTCAGATGAAGACATTTTAATTGTAGTCCCAAAACTGGTAATTCCTTTTAAAGCAGGTGCCACTGGAATCTAAACGAAGGAAACGACTCATATTCAACAATACACCGCTTTTATGTTACACTGGAGCTCATTGTGGAAATGAAACAGAACAGTAAAAAAGATAACAATATGCTGCAGTCCCAAGACGTAGGGCGATGGAAAAAGTAGCTATCGATAGGTAAAAAAATGAGTGTAATGCATTGTAGTGCCAATAACAGAAAAATCTAAATAATTCATAAAAATTTCAGGAATACACAACATAGCTTTGAAATATAATTATCGTATATTATTCTTGCATGGCGCTTCTTTGCTTAAAATACCAGTTCAGATCAAGCAATTTTCAGATAAGACTAACGACATTCACCAAAACTGTTGTTTTAGCAAGTAAGAAGTGATACAAAAGCTACTTTGCCACTACATTTTTTTTAAATTAAAAACTGTGAATTATTGCCTCCTTAAAATAGTGAAGACCGTAATCGTTAACTGAAACTTAAATTGCTTGACAGGTTTTTCCCGAAGTGTGAGGAAGATAACGGCAAGAAGCAAACTGAAATGAATCCGTTAATTCTTACATCTCGCATGCACGTTCTGTTGGACTATTCCGGTGATTGCGCTGGAATCCTGTCCATCACATTGGGCAGGGGGTACTTTAACGGAAGGATGTTCGCTTTGCAAGGCACCCTTTGCGTGTCAGAAGCCACTAACTTAGTATGCGCTTTGTGGCACTTGAGTGTGTGTGGAAAGCGCAACTCTTCACAGCCTATCCCTTTCACGCGCGTAAATCGTGAGAGGGCCTTGTCACGAACTTTCGACGGTGAGAGAATTTCATTTGTAGGTTGAGAGTGCCTCTGTTATACAGTCGTTGAATGTGCCGTTCTTATGTAGTTGTTCAATAGAAGTAAGTTAACAAAAATAAGATTATCACTTAATATTTCAAGTGTACCATTTGTAACGACACATATAGTCCCGTTTTTTAAGAACACCAATTAAGGTAATTTTTCTTGCTTTGGTTACGGCACCGGATGCAGTGTTGTGGGTAAACTAACCAACACATTTGGGGGAGCGCGTTTCAAATACGGTACAATTCCTTCAAGCTTTTTATGAATTATTTTAAGAATGATTGCCTTCGAAAGTGTAATCTTCAGAACGAAGCGCTGTGTCAGCTGTCCACCGATAAAGAAGTGACAATTTTGCTTCATTACTGCGGGTTAATAGTCTTCAACGGTGAGGTGCTGAAGAGGGAGGTAACGTGAACGCTACGATCGATATGAGCCTTATCAGTTAGCAGTTACTTGCAGCGTTTTACGATAAATGTGAAACACGTTTGCCAGGGTATCTGTGATACTGTAACGGACATTTTATCGTAACGAAACTAGAAACACACCTTAGACACTTGCGTCTTTGCTGACGAGTCGCCTCATAATTACAAGTTTTTTCATGTTTTCATCCAATAATGTCTTATGGAATAATGTTTTCGGGCAGGTCAGGTTTCAGGTCAGAAATGTTCATCGGTCAACAACGTGATGTAAGAATAATATGTGGTGCAAACCCATCATCATTTTGTAGACATCTGTTTAAGGAATTACGATTTATAACTGAAGGTTCGCAGCATTGTTTACTCCATGATGAAGCTTGTCGTAAATATCATTAATATTTGCAGTCTCCGTCTTCATCTGTAACTTCAATAATGATTTATCATGAACTTTAATTTTGTTTATGTTCTTTCGTTGAGGCATAATGGTGCCATATCTGTTTCTATACCAGTGTGGTGGTGACTTACTTTTATTAGATGTTTTCCACATGTGTAGGGCACACATTCACTCTTTAGTGTCCTTATATCCTCTTCTACATGATATTAAAATTTCTTGCAGTCGCCCCAGTGTATTTAGAGTTGCAGTTGTTAATTGTTAATTTTTATGCTACTGAAATGTATTTGTCTTTTTCTTCTGTAACAGTTTCTGGTTTTTCTTGTATTGCAATATTAATCTTGAAGGATACATTGATTTTGTGTTTTCTGAAGATGTTACTAATACTGAACGTGAGTTGGTTATGGTATGTCATTGTGTATCATTCTCTGTTCGTGTTGAGGATAAGTATCCTGGTATGAGTGTGTATTGTGTGTTACATGTGTTGGTATGTCTGGATTGTTTGTAATTTTGATGTATTCTGTTTGTATTTTCCTTTTAGCAGTGTTCTGGAATTTATGTACCGTCTTGCTGATGTGTCCATCGTTTTCTTCTGTGCTGATGGCCATGTTTAGTTCTTTTTGATAGCTCTTTTTTGTTAGCGGTGCAAGATGATGTGATCTCATTCGTGGCACCCGAACAGGACAACTGGATCGTAAGCTGCTTTTTCTTAAGCTGTTCCTCAAAGTCTGACTGGACACTGCTACCTCTGCGGCCCATCTTTTCCAGTGCTCTGGTCGTAGCTGTATGACGCCGAAACAATGAGATAGCCAGTATTGGCCTTAGCGTGGGGTTGTAATGCCTCGGAATTCTTGTCCAACTCGCCTTGTATACTGGCCATTCTCCATGTAGCGTATCCATAACCTATGGATGAGACCTAGAGAGGCATCGGCATGTACAGCAGCACGACGGAAAGTCCATCATTCTCGGATCAAACTGCCTGCCCTTGCAACGTACACTGCATTAAAATGTCGCAAAGCATACGCCTGGTCGAATACACTGTCCACAAATGAAACTGTGGTCTGTGTACTGCACCAGAGAACACTGGTCATGTGAGACTGCGATGCATAACGCTGCCGACAGTTGACGAATGACTTCAGTTGTTGCATACACTGTAAACGAAGATATCGGGCAATGTAGTAAGATCACCAGTATCGCCTGTATCGAAACAGATTTAACACTCCGAACACTGAAACACGTATTTCAATAACTACGAGGGCTGTTCGGAAAGTACGGTCTGATCGATCGCAAAATGGAAGCCACAGCGAAAACAAAAAAATTTTATTCGCAATAGTGAGTCACACCTTCCAGCAATCCCTCTAAATAATCGTCTCTCCTACTCTGACATATGTCGTAGCATCGTACAAACTTTCCAGTATCCTCGTCACAGAAATCAGCCGCCTGTGCTTCCCGCCAATTCTGTACGTTGGTCTGCCATTCGTTGTTTGTGCCAAAATGTCTTCGTAGCCAGCGGGTCATGTGAGCAGAGATGGTCCTGGAAGGCAGACAATTAAGGGCTGTATTGTGGGTGATCGAACACTTTCCATCGAAAACGCTGCAGGACCGTATTCTTTGCCCCTGCATAATGCGGCTGAGAATTGTCCTGAAGAAGGAAACGCATGAAATTTATGTTTTGTGGGCTGCATAGCTTCAGGCGAAGACTGACACCACATCGACATACTTGGCTGGAGACGCTGTTGTTTTAAGGATTTCTACCGCATCAATTTGCGCTCTGAACTGAAAAGCGCGATCGACAGGCACTTTAAGGATACTTCCCAACACATCTGTGCAAAATTCCATTGGATTTTCACAATGGTTTCGATTTCATGCCAAATCGGACCTTACTTTCTGAATAAGCCTCGTATTTTGAGGAGTGTATTTGACTAAACGATAAAATTTAGTGGCCGGAGAGGACGAGCGGTTCTAGGCGCTACAGTGTGGAACCGCGCGACCGCTACGGTCGCAGGTTCGAATCCTGCCTCGGGCATGGATGTGTGTGCTGTCCTTTGGTTAGTTAGGTTTAAGTCGTTCCAAGTTCTAGGGGACTGATGACCTCAGAAGTTAAGTCCTATAGTGCTCAGAGCCATTTTTTGACAAAATTAAATTTATTACAGCTGATAGTTCGGAAACTGATTATGCCACAATACAATGAAACTGATGGTCATTTCTTGAAATCAGAGGCAAATTTATTCCTAATATCAGCATATCATACGAGTACCGTTACGCATTCCATCGAAATGAAAAGCTTAAACGTTAAAATTATCGTAAATACTACAGATCGCTGCTTCTCCCTAACCTGACGTCAGGTCTTACAAATAATTAGACAGTACTGACGGACTGAGCCGGAAGAGGGTGCTCTGAACCAGTATGTAGCGAGCCGTGACAAGAGCACACTCGGGGGCCGTGACGCGCTGAGGGATGGGATTGCAGATAAGGGGGCGTCATCAAATTAGACGCGCACCCCGCTCCCCGCGGGCACGCCCGCCGCCCATCGGGGGTGCTGACTGCTGTCCAGCCCCGCGTGCTGGATGGCCAGCGCCTCGTCCATTGTCTGCGTCGCCATTGGCGGACCGCGCGCCTGCCGGCCTCCTCTCTGTCCCCTCCGCGCCGTAATGCGCGACAATTGAGTGCGAGGTCACTTTGTCCGCACTCGCCCGTATAAAGCCCCGGACCACCCGGAAAGAAACAGCAATTTCCGAGCCGACCCGTTATAATAAAGTTCGTGGCGTTTTAATTAAAAATCGAACGAGGCGTCCTTTCTGCTTCGCAGCCGTCAGAAAACAACAATTGTGCTCCGGATGAACGTTTTTCCCAATCTCTAGCATGGCCCGAAGAATGTAATTACTGCCCCATAAAGAACTACGCGAGCCCAAATTTGCTTCCGAAAGGTCGCGGCGGTACACTGACAGAGAACCAATTACTTCTCTCGAACTGGCCCTTTTTTTCTCTTGTGCCTTCGTGTTTTCGTCTCAGACAACCGCTGTGTACGCTCACAGGTCCGGCGACCGTTCACCTCTTGACACAGGCGCCCCTTTACGTCATTAACGTGCACCGAATAGCCTTTGTAATATTTAACAACTTCCGCAGACCGGCAGGTCCTTTGTAAAACATGCGAGGTCTACTCAAAGCCTTCATACAGTAACTAAATACCAAGTAAACAACATTTATCAAGTTCTCTGACAGTAATCGCCAAATGTAATGTAGCTGTTTAGGTTATTGGTGTAAGCAACTCTAACAAACGTCAAAAACAGCGGTGCCTTTTACATCTCACTGCGTACAGTAGAAACTCTATCCAGTGTCGAGCAATGCGCTCGTCCTATCTGAATCGTTTAAATCTCTCTATAAATAATATGCAAATTCGAAAGGGTCCAAATAAAGTAGGATTTGTAGGAATTCCACAACCTTTTAGTGATGCTATTAAGTTAATTTGTAAGGAGCAGCCAATTCCTATTATATCTAATTATTTACTTTATTATTTTTCTCCTGTTTTTAATTTCATAACTTCCTTGGCTGTTTGGGTAATTTTCCCTTATTTAACTTATATATGTTCTTTTTCTTATGGATTTTTGTTTTTTTTTTATGTTGCAGATGCATGAAATCTAGACCGAAACTGTTACAAATTTGTTACACTGTTTGGGCAACGAGTTCTAGCCTCTAAATTTCTGTTATTTGTCGCAGTGATCAAGGGTTTTTAAATTAATTTCGTGACCTTCTTAGAAACTGATACTTCTTCTTCTTCCGCTTCCTCTTTTTTTTTCTTCCTACTCTAGAGCCCATTTCCTTCTCAGTCTACCCTAAGTTGTCACTCCCTCTTTTCCTTGGACGGCCAATATTTCTTTTACCAGCTGGTGATTTATTTCTTACCATTTTCACAGTCTTCTGTCCATCCATTCTGTCTATGTGTTTCTTCAATTCATGTATTCTCGTATGTACTCACTCGTTGATACAGTACACTTTACATACTTTACTAAAGCTTTCACTTCTCTCTCAATCTCTCAGTGTTTTCCCTGCAATCCTTCGCAGAATTCCCATTTCCGTGGTTTAAAAACCTTTTTTGTTTTTTGATGGTTTCAGTCTTGTGTCAGCTGTATACGTCAAAACTGGTCTCACTGTTGTTTTGTGTATTCTTGCATTTCCATCTTTTCCTATATGCTGTTTTTTTTCAGATAGTGTCATTTAAAAACTCTGTCATTTGCTTTGCTTTTGCTACTCGTTCTCTAACTTCCTTTTCGACATTTCCACTGCTGCACACTTAAGTACAAAGATATTTAATTGTCTTTACCTGTTGAATAATTTTTGCATCCACCTCCATTTTGCGTCTAACTGGTTCCATGGATGTGGTCTTAAATTTGGTATTTTGTGTGGATATGACCATATTTAAGTTTATGGCTGCCATGTTAAATATATATATGAAAGTTTCTGAAGATTATCTTCACTGTTTATAGGTTGACCAATGATTTTTATTTCTTCGTCCCGCATTCTATGCCTGTACCAGCCAATACCTATTTTATCACCTCGTCCATGAATATATCAAAAAGAAGCGGGCTCAGAGAGTCACTTTGAATAATAGCACTATTAACTGTTATGAAGCTATTTAACCCCGAACCAATAAAGATAGGCTGGTCGGTTGTATTCAGCGGATTCTCTACAACCTGTCAAAGAATGAATACTGCATCTGTACACGAACTACCGGAATTAAAACCGTACTGCTCCTCTGTAAGAGGCGTAATGCTTTTTATTATACTTGCTATTATTTTTGTTGATAGTTTAATAACTGAACTCAGCAGATTTATCGCTCTATAATCAAATAGCTCTTTCTAATCTTCTTTTGTCTACATTAGAATTATGACACCACGTCTCCGTTAATTCGAATTTTATTACCAGTTATAACGTGGTTAACCAACTTGGTTAATTGTTCAGTTAATGGATACCCTCCACACTTCTGTAATTGATTGCTAATCTTATCTTTCACTGGACGATTCCTGTTTTTTAACTGACTTACAGCTCCTCCTACTTCTGCATTTGAAACAGTTACCACATCATATACTTGTATATTGATCTCTGATATCTCTTGATTTCCTGGTGGTTTTTACCCTTTACATAACTCTGATACTGAATGGAAAAAGTTTTTCCCCAAAAGCCTGCTGAGTGATTAAAACTGTGTGCCGGACCGGGACCCGAACTTGAGATCTTCTCCTTTCGCAGGCAAGTGCCCTGCCGGCTGAGTTATGGAAGTACTACTCGTAGCTCGCCATCACAGATCTGCTAACGACGTATCTTCTACCTTGCTAGAATTTTCCCGCAAAAGACAAAGATCCCATGTTCGAGTCCCAGTCTGGATAACAGCTTCATTGTGTCAGGAAGTTTCAAATCAACGCTCACTCAGCTGCAGACTGAAAATCTGGAAATTTCTCCCAATCTCACAGTTAGCCTATCCCTCTCCCCAACTAAAAATCTATAAATTTTCTCCTGCACTTCCATAAAATAAGCTTAATCATACTGTACTGAGACAACAATGTTCGCTGCAACAACTACACTCCTGGAAATTGAAATAACAACACCGTGAATTCATTGTCCCCGGAAGGGGAAACTTTATTGACACATTCCTGGGGTCAGATACATCACATGATCACAATGACAGAACCACAGGCACATAGACACAGGCAACAGAGCATGCACAATGTCGGCACTAGTACCGTGTATATCCACCTTTCGCAGCAATGCAGGCTGCTATTCTCCCATGGAGACGATCGTAGAGATGCTGGATGTAGTCCTGTGGAACGGCTTGCCATGCCATTTCCACCTGGCGCCTCAGTTGGACCAGCGTTCGTGCTGGACGTGCAGACCGCGTGAGACGACGCTTCATCCAGTCCCAAACATGCTCAATGGGGGACAGATCCGGAGATCTTGCTGGCCAGGGTAGTTGACTTACACCTTCTAGAGCACGTTGGGTGGCACGGGATACATGCGGACGTGCATTGTCCTGTTGGAACAGCAAGTTCCCTTGCCAGTCTAGGAATGGTAGAACGATGGGTTCGATGACGGTTTGGATGTACCGTGCACTATTCAGTGTCCCCTCGACGATCACCAGTGCTGTACGACCAGTGTAGGAGATCGCTCCCCACACCACGATGCCGGGTGTTGGCCCTGTGTGCCTCGGTCGTATGCAGTCCTGATTGTGGCGCTCACCTGCACGGTGCCAAACACGCATACGACCATCATTGTCACCAAGGCAGAAGCGAGTCTCATCGCTGAAGACGACACGTCTCCATTCGTCCCTCCATTCACGCCTGTCGCGACACCACTGGAGGCGGGCTGCACGATGTTGGGGCGTGAGCGGAAGACGGCCTAACGGTGTGCGGGACCGTAGCCCAGCTTCATGGAGACGGTTGCGAATGGTCCTCACCGATACCCCAGGACTAACAGTGTCCCTAATTTGTTGGGAAGTGGCGGTGCGGTCCCCTACGGCACTACGTAGGATCCTACGGTCTTGGCGTGCATCCGTGGGTTGCTGCGGTCCGGTCCCAGGTCGACGGGCACGTGCACCTTCCGCCGACCACTGGCGACAACATCGATGTACTGTGGAGACCTCACGCCCCACGTGTTGAGCAATTCGGCGGTACGTCCACCCGGCCTCCCGCATGCCCACTATACGCCCTCGCTCAAAGTCCGTCAACTGCACATACGGTTCACGTCCACGCTGTCGGGGCATGCTACCAGTGTTAAAGACTGCGATGGAGCTCCGTATGCCACGGCAAACTGGCTGACACTGACGGCGGCGGTGCACAAATGCTGCGCAGCTAGCGCCATTCGACGGCTAACACCGCCGTTCCTGGTGTGTCCGCTGTGCCGTGCGTGTGATCATTGCTTGTACAGCCCTCTCGCAGTGTCCGGAGCAAGTATGGTGGGTCTGACACACCGGTGTCAATGTGTTCTTTTTTCCATTTCCAGGAGTGTAGTTTGAACAGAGCACAGAAAAAATAAAAACTCCCAGACCGAGGAACATTACTCAAATATTTGCCAAAAGAGGGTTTCGTTAGCGACCTTCTTTATGCGTGAATTACTCCTACTTGGGGTACATGCAGGTAGATCTGACTTGTTTTCCACACAACTATATTTACATGGCCGTCCACCTTAAATCACTGCGGAAGAAAGCAGCTAGATACTGGAGTGTTGTTAACGATTTCTATGAAAGATCACTGATCACTTAGTCAGACGATATCGAGTCTTTTCTTTTTAATCATGCCGATCACAATATTTTAGTTCATATCGGGAGTCAGCTACCAATCTTTGCATTACGTGCTTTTCATCTACAATTGTCGCTGAATTTTCTAAATGATTATCTGGTGCCTCGAACGACATTGTCATCATCTCTTTGTGCACTGTCATATACACATGGGAGCTCCCAAGTCGTTAGTGTAAGGGTAATCCCATTCACAATTTTGCATTGCCCACTTCAGGCCATCAGCACGTCATTCCTGCCTGTAGAAGTTACTTTTAGTCTCTGTTCCATATTAATCAGCCTTGCCTTCCGTTATTTAATCGCACAGCAGTAAAAACACTTGAATCACATGTAGTTAGAGCTTGCCGGTGATTTGCATGTGGGTGCACGTGTTCCACAATAGAATTACTTCCTTGTGGTTATAACACTAATTGCTGAACAACTAAGTAGATGGTAGCTACAGTGGATGAAACGACTTTCAGCATACTGAAGAATACAGTCTATACTGCCGGCCAGGGTGGCCGAGCGGTTCTAGGCGCTACAGTCTGGAACCGCGCGACCGCTACGGTCGCAGGTTAGAATCCTGCCTCGGGCATGGATGTGTGTGACGTCCTTAGGTTAGTTAGGTTTAAGTAGTTATAAGTTCTATGGGACTAATGACCATAGAAGTTAAGTCCCATAGTGCTCAGAGCCATTTGAACCAATACAGTCTATAGTGCAGACTGACGAATCAACAGCTGAAGACAAGGAAATATTGCTGCAAGCTTGGATTATCTTCAACAAAAGCAGAAGCTTGCGCAACACTTGTTTTCCTTTTTAGGTCTGAAGATCAGCGATACCAACTGACCCTAGCAATTTCTGTGAAATGCTTTTCCGCTATATGAATTGGTAAATAGTTAAAATATTTCTGTCTCAATCAAGGTTATGTCTCGACTATAAAGGAAAAGCTATATTTTTCACGTTCTTAGTACGCGAAGCGTTTAAGCTGCGATCTTACAGAAGGAAACCAAAAATTAAGTGTAGGCGTAAATGAAGAAATGAAGATGTTCACTACGAAATCGACAGAGAAAAAATATATTCGTAACAATGACTAGAAGAAAGGACAGTACGAGAAGTAATGTGTCAAGACATCTGATAGATGGCAAAGTCGTCACTAGGTGTTATTTTAGTGACGCCTTTCGAGCGTGGCCCATCATCAAATGACCACACTAAAATATGAGTACAACGCTGTGACAAAGCAGTCTTTCGACATGAAATTACTATATTCACACAAGGATGCTGATGCGACATATGGACAGCTAGCAGACGAATTGTCAGAACACTGTGCTCATATTGCATTGTGGTCATCTGATAACGAGCCATGCCCGAGAGGAATGGTGAAACGAAAGGAGTTCCATTAACATCCCGTGACAACTTTTCGCAACCTGTCAGCTTTTTTAGAAACATAATAATCATTTAAAATGGCCGCACGCTTCACTGACGACTTTCAGTCGTACTTACAACTTCAAGGAGTAACTTACACGATACTAGAGGGAGCTGTTGTAAGGAAAAAATAACTATACTGGAACACTTAACGTTGCGGTACCTTATAAATACGTAATAATTGTGGACATCGATGTAAGTCCTTCTCTGAGAAGTATATGTGGCAAAGATTTAATCGTTGGTTTCTTCTCATGTACCTAGACTGTGACAAAGTTAATCTGAATCCAGTACATCCTTCCATACATACATACATCACAAAGAGCATATTATGTTCTTCGGTGATGTGAAGGATAATCACCTGCAATTTTCGAGTGGGACTGCAAAAATTACGGATTGTATTTTCTTACGCCAGAAACGTGAACCACTTTCAATATTATGCTAAAACACGTTGTTACCGTTAATTGACTTGATGCAAAGCAGATTGTACGACATATTTTTGCTTCATATTACCTCTTGCATACCTGAAATGATTACTCCCAAAGCGGATAATCATCTAATAACTATCAGTCTCCAATGAGCGTGACCACGCCGTTAAAAATAAGGCCCTAATGAACTTACTCTTTCGAGTAGAATCATTGCGGTATTTGCGGCTAGGTATCCATTAAACAAATTCCTTCGCTTCCAGAGGGCATTCGATACGGCTACACACTATCGTTTAGCGAACAAAATGCGAACTTATCGGATAAGGTTTGTGATTTGGTTCTGGACTACGGTGCCGACAGCACTCAACAAACCACTCTTAGCGGAACATACATTGATGATTGTCACTGCCAACAGCTAGATTGAATGCGACTGGTAGCGTTGCAGTGTTTTATCCAAGGCCGTTCTCTGCACGTATGATTCGCTAATTTAACACTGAAAGGGCAAAAGGATAGTAGTACAAGGAATACCCTCTGCCAGAATCCGAAATGTGGTTTGTGGGATCTTGTAGATGTAGGTGTCGAGAAAGCTCGTCTCGAATGATGAGTCACTGTACAAAATGATAATTCGTAGCAAGTGGCATGAGGCAATGCACCAGACTTTTTTTGCCAGCAGGACTATGTTAGGCAGCTGGTGGAGACGTTGATCTTTGGTGAATGACACTGGAATGTACACTCCGGCATACCGAAGCGGTGCAGTTGTTGAAATACTGGACTTACATTCGGAAGGTTCTAGTTCACATCACTATCTGATTATCTGGATTCTAGCGTGTCATTGAAACCTATTTTTCATATCTGTCTGATCATGTGTACCCACTTGTCAACCTGAAGTACGTTAAAGGGAATCTGTACCGTCAGCGTAACAGTGCACTATTTCATGACCGCCTTCCCTTGGAGTGTTAACGGCATTGAGGGTATCTCGCACGACAATGAGAGTGTTGCCAAACCTTTACCCCTCTTCGCTTGTGGGCGGCGGTTGATAATTCATTGATAAGGAATGCATCCAAATGCTTTCGGTGTCTTGTGAAGTACATTCCGTCATGCTCCGGAGACGTAATCAATGTGAAAGTTAGCACCAGTAAGGTCTCCATAAAGTCCCGCTCAAAAAATCGTAGTTTGGAGACTACTTGAAATATAGAAACGTTGTTGTGTATCTGCAATCAGATCTCAAAATTTTTCCCTTTTTTACAGACTTCACTTGGTGTGCATTAAAATGTCGATAACCAGGAGATTGTGCAATTGGATGGCATGAGCGGCAAAAACTAGCACAGTGACGTGGTTCAGACACTTGAAAGAGACAGGCAGTGTCGAAGACCTTCCTCGACGTGAACACTCCCAGTGTTACAAGCACAAGTACCGTGCTGACCTCGGCAGAAACTTTGAAAAAGTACCTGATTTGACATGAAGCAACGTTCCACGTTTCCGGACATGTGAATTGCCACGTCAAGATTTCTGGCTCCAAAAACCCACACGCCACCCGTGAAAACGTCGGTGATATCCCACAGCTTAATATTTCGTGTGGACCAATACACGATAGGATGATAAGCCTATTTTTCAAAGAAATAGTATCAACACCACTCAAGGTATTTGGTACACAAAACACGACAGAAAACTGTTGCAGGAGAACCGCAAAAGGCACGTATAATTTAGCCGAACGCAAAATTTCTAAGGTTGGTGAAGTTTTACTGAGGCTCGAAATTTGGTGCGAATTTCAATGCGAGATGCATTTAATAGTTTCCACAACGAAACTCGCTCTAGAAGTGTGGTGGAAAATCTAAAGAGATACTGGTTCCATGTTAAGTAAACCAGCGGAATGGCTCAGTAAGTACCTCTACTGCGCGACAGCGACGGTAATGTTACTGATGACAGTGCCACTAAAGTGGAGTTAGTAAATGCATTTTTCGAAATTCCTTTACCAAAGAAGATGAAGTAAATATTCCAGAATTCGAAATGAGAACAGGTGCAAACATAATTTAGAAGTAGATATCCCTGGTGTTTCAAATCAACTGAAATTACACTGTCAGGGACAGAGGAAGTGATCAAATATCTTTTCAAAAAGTCTCTAATGTATAAGAAAAGTAGGTCTAATACATTTGATTCTGGTGTTCTTTACTAACAATTAATTTTCAGTAGTAAGCTCCTTGCTTTGACTGACCTGTTTAAAGCTAATCAACAATTTAGCAAGAAATTTTAATTTTTAAAGGACTATATCTAAATGTACTTAAGTAGATTTACATCTACTATAAATTTTTGCAGCTATACGTAAATAAAAAATATTTGAGGTGCCAAAATTATCAACCATAGCATCAGATCAGTTTTGGGATGTCAATTTTAGGTGCAATTCATAGGTTCAGGTCCCATTTTCTTTTACAAAAGCGTATACTATCAGTTTAACAAACCATGATATTTTAGTGATAGTTGCGATTCTGAAGCTTCAGAAAATTATTTTAGAACTCACAATTATTTAACAGTATGGTCATAATATTGGAAGGTAGAAAAAAGTTATCTTAACGTGACAACTATAAGGGTACTTCTGTGAGGCTTGAAACACTTTTTAATTTTTGCATTAAGGACTGATTCGCATCACACTTTGCACAGGCTTTGGACCGTCAAAATGATAAATGACCATTTACCATTCTTGCGTGTGTAAAATCAGCCTAAACACGCTGAACTAATGTAAATTCTATTTACAGTTACAACTTAATATTAGCTCCGATAATGCTGCTTCAATGTTTTGATAATTTTATCTCAGTAATCTGCGAGGACTCAGTGGTCTTCATAATTTTTAATACATTATTTTTAACGTATTTTAGTCCAGTTTCTGAATATGGACAATGGCTTTCAAGCAAATCCTAATGTTGCCTGTCTCTTCATAATTCTTTACGATTCTCTCTATCCTGTCGTCCAGCTTCACGTACTTCTTCTTCCTCTTCTTACCTTCAAGATTCATTTCCATTTTCATGTGCATGCAGTCTGTGAGCTCTACTTCCTTTTTCAAGCACTCCACCAAATAGTTGATTCTAGGGTTAGGGTTTCCCATAATACTATTTATTTTGTTGTGCCACCCTTCAACAGATTTCGTCGTTCGGTGCCTTTTTCCGTAACAGTCCCACGTTTCTATTGCGATATCCGCGGGACTGCTACGGTCGCAGGTTCGAATCCTGCCTCGGGCATGGATGTGTGTGATTTCCTTAGATTAGTTAGGTTTAAGTAGTTCTAAGTTCTAGGGGACTGATGACCTAAGATGTTAAGTCCCATATTGCGATATCCTCATTCTCTACACAAAGTGGTCAAAAAATTGAGAGAACCTTCCGTTACCAGGAGTTTCTGCATAAATCTCAATCCATCCATTGCTTACGTGCACCGGTTTTACAACTGCCAGCGCTGCACACATGCTGACGTGAAGTCTTAAATCCTCGTTCTAGCGGTACTCCTCAGTTAGACCGAGAATTCGAATTCTTCTCCATAAACTCTTCTTCATATGGAAATAGAATCCATTTATTCCAGTTGTAGGAAAAACTTGACGAATGGCCGATATCGCAGCTGCCTCAAAGTCCACCTTTACTTGTTTAGGACACCGCTCAGAGACTGCCTTTTTTATCAAACAAAACAGACGAACATATGTGTCTTTCATCTTATTAGGGAGCAGTGCAAATACAGTAGGAAGAATGTTTGTTTCTTTAATCGGGCCTCCTAAGTCTATGTGTATGGTGTAGATTTGTGCAAACTGCTTGATGCATCTCTTAAATGTTCCATTCTTAAAAAAAATGGGAACGTGTTTTTAAACTTTCTTTTCCTTTGCTTCCACTAAAAATCATTAATCTCACCTCTAATATATCGTCTTCCAGAAGATAACTACTGCCATCTCCCATTTTTAATAGATCTTCATGAAGATCAATTTCACAAGAGTTCTTAGGCTCCTGTTGGTTCCCCCGCTCTTGACTCTATCGACGACGCATGGTTCTCTTCATAGATTCTGAATTAGGCATCACTGTAACAAAGTCATAAACTTTATTATGTAGATTTCCCATTTCATCCACGTATATCTCCGATAACTGTGTAGTTTCTTCTCGGGACCTTCTCTTCGCCCTTTCCACTTGCTTTCTCACTTTCAGAGCCACATCGTCAGGTGGTCTACAGAGATGTTGTAATACGTTCAACACTTCTCCGTTCCTCGAATGCAGCTTTCCCTTGAAATGATCTGCTTTTCGGCGTACGCACATCCATGTAACAACACCTTCTTTAGATTCCCTTTGTTTAAGATACGCGTAACCTTTGCAATGAGCAGGAGGCCTGCCCTTGTTCGTTGTAACAACTTCCATACTGATGGTCACGTTAGGAACTTCGAAAGCAAACTAATGGCTCTGAGCACTATGGGACTTAACTTCTGACGTCATCAGTCCCCTAGCACTTAGAACTACTTAAACCTAACTAAAGGACATCACACACAACCATGCCCGAGGCAGGATTCGAACCTGCGACCGTAGCGATCGCGCGGTTCCAGACTGAAGCGCCTAGAACCGCTCGGCCACTCTGGCCGGCCGAAAGCAAACTGGGCGGGCGGGTGAGGTGGTTGGAAGAAGAGGAAGAGGAGGAGGGGGAGGGGGGGAGGCAAGGGATCCGGCCCTTCGGAGCAGGTAAAATCGTGGCAAATGTCCGGCGTGGCAAATGTCCGGACACCGCGACCGTTGCGGTAGCGCGGTTCCAGACTGAAGCACCTAGAACCGCTCGGCCACAACGGCCGGCTAGGAACTACTGTTTTAAGGATTCACCTCACTGTGGAAAGCATTATACGCTTCTAGATGATGGTAGCTCGGATCTGGTCTGCAAAAGTTAGGATAATCAGTTGAATCGTTCTCTCGTTGAAGCCTTTGTTAAACAACGGGGCGGCGATTTTAATTGTAATCTTAAATTTAAGGAACAAGGAACATATAACAAGAACAATACAGAGAATCGAGGGCAAATGGGCGTAAAATATCGTTAGCGAGAAGGGAACGACATGAGTTGAACACTCATCTTAGACCATGAACTATGCGTTTCGTTTACTCATATAGGTCGCGTCTTTTGCTGTGATCCAAGGAATCTGCTCTTGGGACTCCACTTGACAGTGTCACTTCTACTGCTCCGTTGGAGCAGTTGACTAAGACGTGACCTAGGAAATCTCCAATCACAAAATAGCGTCTTTTTTTTGTTAAAATCAAAGTACGTTCCAGTTCGCATTATCAGGAAGTCTTCACTCGTTCTTCGACTTCTCCAGGATGGGACACAGAAAAATAGGCCAAAAGAGCTCTGGGATAACACACTAACGTCACACGATTCAATTTTTTATTTGTCATACGTTTCCTATACTACCTGTAGCAACACCACCCAAAAATTTGGCCAACAGTGAGTAGGACTCGAGCTCTGAGGGTTCTGTACAGATTTGATTATGCCCATCCATTCCGGGAATAGAGAATCTCGATGATTTTTGCCTGTGATCGATACTGATACTTCTGCAGACAGATTCACCCCGTGGCAGTCGGATGGAGCGATTTGCTTTTGGCGACAGTCAGACGAACTGTCGGGTAACAAAGGACAGAAATATTTTTTCGTTTGATGTATTAACAAATTAACAATTCTCGCATTTTTTCCTTTACTTACACTGCAAAGTTTTACTGCTTGCCAAATTTTATGATTCTAGGTAATCACTCATTACAACTGCGAGTTTTAATGAATGAGATTGCGAGCATCAAAATATGTGACATAAATAGCAGTATCTCTTGGCTGCATTGGCTTAGAGGCTTACACGTTCTACGCGGTCGAGGTACAATAGACTATAGTATGTGACATAAATTTCAACTTGATACCTACCCGGAGGGCCGGTGTGGCCGAGCGGTTCTGGGCGCTTTAGTCTGGAACCGCGCGGCCGCTACGGTCGCAGGTTCGAATCGTGCCTCGGACATGGATGTGTGTGATGCCCCTAGGTTAGTTAGGTTTAAGTAGTTCTAAGTTCTAGGGGCTGATGACCTCAGATGTTAAGTCCCATAGTGCTCAGAGCCATTTGAACCTACCCGTTCCTGAGAAAGAGGGATCTTAACAGTCGGAGAGACAGGCAGGCAGGCAGAAGGACTTACAACAACGTGAACCCGTAAGAGTTTCCTTTTTACCGACTAAGGTATAATATCACAAAAAAATGAAATAAAAATTCTCGTTCACGTTCACGGTAATCCAATAAGTGGGCCCAAGTCATGGCACGAAAACAGCCCTAAAACATCACAGAACCACCTCCGCCATGAACTAAAACTTCCACACATTGTGGGCAAAACGCATCATTGCGCCTTCACTGTACTCGACTTGTAGCGTCATTTGAAAGAAGCAAAAATGTTGCTTTTCGGATCACGCAAAAACCCCCGGCCGGCTCTGTGTGCTCCCTAGACTCCCTCTTCATGTTCCTGAGACTAAATCCTCTTTCAATAATATTCTGGTAAAGTTTAGTTTTAAGTGTTCGTAGTGTTTTCAGCATTCCGGATCAGTCAAAATGGCTCGGAGCACTATGGGACTTAACATCCGTGGTCATCAGTCCCCTAGAACTTACAACTACTTAAACCTAACTAACTTAAGGACATCACACACATCCATGCCCGAGGTAGAATTCGAACCTGCGACGTAGCGGTCACGCGATTCCAAACTGAAGCGCTTAGAACCGCACGGCCACACCGGCCGGCTCCGGATCAGTCATTGTTATACAAGTAGCTTACCGACACACCGTGAAGATATTTTGCTATCATAAGTTACCGAAATGTAATTTTTACTTTAACCTACATCCACATCTTCATGGATACACAGCAAATCACATATAAGTGCCTGGCAGAGGGTTAATCGAAACACCTTTACAATTCTCTATTATTCCAATTTCGTATAGCGCGCGGAAAGAGCGAACACCCATATCTTTACGTGCGAGGTCTGATTTCCCCTATTTTATCATGGTAATAGTTTCTCCGTATGTAGGTCGGTGTCAAAAAAATATTTTCGCATTCGCAGGAGAATTTCGTCAGAAGATCTCTCCGCAACGACAAACGCCTTTGTTTTAATGATGTCCATCCCAAATCCTGTATCATTTCAGTTACACTCTCTCCCTTGCTATCCGGTAATACAAAACCGGCTGGCCTTCTTTGGACTTTTTAGATGTATTCCGTCAATCGTATCCTATCTCATACCGCACAGCAGTATTCTAAAAGAGGACGGACAAACGTAGTGTAGGCAGTCTCTTAAGAATGTCTGTTACAATTTCTAAGTGTCCTGCTAATAAAACGCAGTCTTTGGTTTGCCTTCCCCAGAACATTTTATATGTGTTTCTTAACTTATTCGTAATTGTAATTCCTAGCTACTCAGTTGAATTTACGGCCTTTAGATTTGACTGATTTATCGTGTAACCGAAGTTTATTGGATTCCTTTTAGCACTCATGCGGATGACCCAGCACTTTTCGTTATTTAGGGTCAATTGACAATTTTCGCGCCAAACAGATAACTTTTCTAAATCGTTTTACAATTTGTTTTGATTTTCTGATGACATTGCTAGTCGATAAACGATAGCGTTATCTGCAAACATCCTAAGACGGCTGCTCAGATTGGCTCCCAAATTGTTTACATAAATAAGGAAAAGAAAAAGGCGTATGACACTACCTTAGGGAACGCCGGAAATAACTTCTGTTTCACTCGATGACTTTCCGTCAATTACTACGAACTGTGACCTCTGTGACAGGAAATCACATAACTGATATGATATTCCATAAGCACACAATTTCACTACAAGCCGCTTGTGTGGTACAGTGTCAACCTGAAGAAGCAGTATTTACTGACATAAGAGTTACTTTTACATTATGATATAAAGCTTCCCTGACGCACAAACAGTGTTGCCACGAGCTACAGTTATAAAAGAAGTGGCCTCAGATGAATTTATGACCTGTATGTTTACATGATGTGTGTGAGGCGTGTGTTTATTATTCAAACACCCTTACTGGTAATGTCCGTTTCTGTTTGTACCTGGTAAATAAACATGCGGCGTGGAGCAATGAATTTTATTTCGGTAGATGTATAAGAAAACAAGCCACGAATCAGAAAATAATATTGTGACAGATCTCTCCATAGGAGACAACGAATCAGGATACCAAAAGCTAAATATTTCATCCACGAACCGACAACCCACATAGTAATATATTGGAGCTCTTGGAACTTCGTAAATAACTGCTAAGTAATGATAGCAACCAATTAGTTTATAACCAATACATATCATAAAGACGAATGTACATATTAATGTATGCATATATGTGTGTATGTTGCGTATCTCCCCATTAATCACTGAACTGGTTTCAAGCAAACTTGGTACACACACATAACTTACTGTCAGGAAAGAATTGCTGTGGGGACCATATCCATATATGCATATATGCATATATGTGTGTATGTTGCGTATCTCCCCATTAATCACTGAACTGGTTTCAAGCAAACTTGGTACACACACATAACTTACTGTCAGGAAAGAATTGCTGTGGGGACCATATCCACCTAGTTAACAAATTGGTGGAGGTGGAGGTGAAAAGACAGTGTACACAATGACGCGTGAATAACAATACTTTATTCTTCCAGGATTTGACAATGAGAACACTTTGTGACTTGTAAAAAACTTTGTAGATAATTGCAAATCTTTACGAAACTTTCTCTCGTTGACAACAAACAGAAAGTTATGAAAGAAATAAAGTTTGGCGTTTACTATATTGTCGCTGTTCGTGCATTGAAACTGCTGCACAAAACGTGAATTTCAATTTATTAATTCTTTACTACCAACTGTAAAGGTGACATGTTTTGCATATTGCGTTCATAAGAATCAATGAATGTGCCAGCAAAATTGTATGAATGTGCCACACGTAGTTCAGGAGATCTGTGTCGTAAACACTGAGTTGCATGAAAAACTGATGCAACATGCATGACGTTTTAATTCATTACTGCTTTACTACTATCCGCAGCTCTTGGTTAATTTTGCTATCTCTGGATCACGGGGTCCTGGGCTCGATTCCCGGCCGGGTCGGGGATTTTCTCCGATTGGAGACTGGGTGTTTGTGTTGTTCTCATAATTTCATCATCATTCGGAAAAATGGCAAGACTGGACAGTGTAAACACTGAGAATTTGTACGGGTCTTTGAGCGCCTCACAAACCAGACATCATCATCATCATCATCATTATTTACTACTAACTCTATTCTAACACATATCGCAGACAATACCCAAATATGCCGATGAATGTATCTATAAAAATGTATGACAGAACGATAACATAGGTCAGGAGATATGACGTCATAAGTAGAACGAGTGTGAAAACTGTCACATCATGCACGGCGCTTTATTTTTTATACTTCATTACTGCTAGCTCTATTTAGAACACAAATACGCAGACAGTAGTCACATACACAATGTGATCAAAAGTATCCGGACACCTGGCTGAAAATGACTTACAAGTTCGTGGCTCCCTCCATCGGTATTGCTGGAATTCAATATGGTGTTGGCCCACCCTTAGCCTTGATGACAGCTTCCACTCTCGCAGGCCGCAGGCATACGTTCAGTCAGATGCTGGAAGGTTTCTTGGGGAATGGCAGTCCAGCCTTCACGGAGTGCTGCACTACGGAAAGATATCTATGTCGGTCGGTGAGGCCTGACACGAAGTCGGTGTTCCAAAACATCCCAAAGGTGTTCTATAGGATTCAAGTCAGGACTTTGTGCAGGCCAGTCCATTACAGGGATATTATTGTGGTGTAACTACTCTAATACAGACCGTGCATTATGAACAGGTGCTAGATAGTCTTGAAAGATGCAACTGCCTTCCCCGAATTGTTCTTCAACAGTGGGAAGCAAGAAGGTCCTTAAAACATCAAAGTAAGCCTGTGCTGTGATAGTGCGACGCTAAACAACAAGGGGTGGAAGCCCTCTCCATGAAGAACACGACCACACCATAACTCCACCGACTCCGAATTTTATTGTTGGCACTGCGCTCTCTGGCAGATGACATTCATTGGGCATTTGCCATACCCTCACCCTGCCACCGGTTCGCCACATTATGTACCGTGAATCATCACACCATACAACGTTTTTCCACTGATCAATCATCCAATGTTTACGCTCCATACTTCATGCGAGGCGTCGTTTGTCATTTACCGGCATGATGTGTGGCTTATGATCAGCCGCTCGACCATGAAATTCAAGTTTTTTCACTTCCCTCTTATCATAGTACTTGCAGTCGATCATCATGCAGTTAGGAATTCCTGTGTGATGATGTGGATAGATGTCTGCCTATTACACGTTACGACCCTCTTGAACTGCCGGCCGCACTGGTCTAGCGGTTCTAGGCGCTCAGTCCGGAACCGCGCGACTGCTACGGTCGCAGGTTCGAATCCTGCCTCGGCATGGATGTGTGTGATGTTAGTTAGGTTTAAGTAGTACTAAGTTCTAGGGGACTGATGGCCACAGATGTTAAGTCCCATAGTGCACGGAGCCATTTGAACCATTTGAACCTCTTGAACTGTCGAACGTCTCTGTCAGTCAACAGACGATGTCGGCCTGTACGCTTTTGTGCTGCACGTATCCCTTCACGTTTCCACTTCACTATCGCATCGGAAACAATGGATCTAGGGATGTTTAATAGTGTGGAAATCTCGCATACAGACGTGCTACACAAGTGACAATCAACTGACCGCGTTGGAAGTTAGTGAGTTCCGCAGAGTGCCTCATTCTGGCCTCTGACGATGTCTAATGACTACTGAGGTCGCTGATATGGAGTACCTGGCAGTATGTGGCAGCACAATGCACCTAATATGAAAAACGTATGTTTTTGGGAATGTTCGGATACTTTTGATCACGTGTATGTATCACTGGAAATATCTTCAAAATTATATCACTGTTCAACTTGTAGTTTAGGAGATACGGTGTCATGAACATCGAGCTGCGTGAAAATGAAAATACAGTCAAAATTCCCTAGACATATTGGTGAAGAGTGTGTGTACAAATCCGTATTACATATATATAATACATATCTTGCCTACACGTAGGCGGGGAATGCCGCTGGTGAAAAGCTGATTCCAAACCACTAGAATGAATTCATCCAAACTTGGTAAACATATTATTTACGATAAGAACCACCAAATGGTTCAAATGGCTATGAGCACTATGGGACTAAACTGCTGAGGTCACCAGTCCCCTAGAACTTAGAACTACTTAAACCTAACTAACCTAAGGACAACACACACATCAGAGGAAAGGAGGAGATGGACAGACAGAGGGGGAGAAGGATGTGATGAAGAAAGACTGCGGAAAGGGAGAAGTGCATAGGGAGAGAGGGGAAAGGAGGTTACAGACAGGGAGAGGTAAGAGGAGGAAATGGCCAGAGATAGGGTAGAGAAAGAGTTAGACAGAGAAGGGAAAAGGAAATAGAGGAGGGAGGAGAAGAAGAAAAGCGGGAGAGGGGAGGAGGAGGACATAGGCGCAGAGAGAGGGGAGGAGGGTGTTGACAAAGAGAGGGCAGAGGAGGAGATGCGCGGTAAGGGGGGGGGGCGAGGAGATGTACAAAGAGAGGGAAAGGACAGCAGGGAAAGGAGCAGGTAGTGGGAAGGAGCAATCGAACGAGGGGGCGAGGAACACATGGACAGAGAAACGGGGAAGGAGCAGATAAACACATGGGTAGGGGGAGTTGGACAGTGAGAGGGGCAGGAGGAGATGGACTAATAGAAGACTGGAAGAAATAATTACCAGGACAATGCCTGGTAGTAAGTAACAGCGTTCTATAGAAACGTTAACTGAAGAATGACATTGCGGTCGTATTCAGTTATGATTGCTATATTTGCTATGTGTTTTTCCCTTTAATACGTCATATAATCACGTTCATACAAGATGTCGCAAACAATTAGGTTCAAAATTATACAGGCAATTGAGGATCCTATTCTGAATGTTTAGAGATAGAAACAAACCTTCCACGTCCGTATGAGATTTGGAATAAGCTCAAATTTTTGCATGCACATTTTGTTTCATAACAACTGCCTGCTGGATGGACGTCACATTGAGAAACAACACACAAGCGTTAGCGTTGTGTCCACGCTGGAGTTTGAGAGTGTTTATGTTTACATTTCCTGTTGGTGGTAGATAGAGCATTACTCTTTACACAAACTAGCAGACATGTATTTAATGTGTGATACAGCACGCAGCATCCTCAAATCCGAACGAATGTACAGAGAAAATTTAACCATTGTGATCGATTATCTTTGAATCAAAGCATACGAAAAACTGTGTTCTTTAAACCACAGAGAGCTTATCAAGGTTCTTGAAAAGGAATTGTTCCCTCAGTAAACTGAGGCATAATTTATTATCAAGGGCATCTACATCTACATCTACATCCATACTCCGCAATTCAGTGTACGGTGCGTAGACGAGGGTACCTCGTACCACAACTAGCATATTCTCTCCCTGCCCCACTCCCAAACAGAACTAGGGGAAAATGACTGCCTATATGCCTCTGTACGAGCTCTAAACTATTTTATCTTATCTTTGTGGCCTTTCCGCGAAATGTAAGTTGGCGGCAGCAAAATTGTTCTGCAGTCAGACGCAAATGCTGGTTCTCTAAATTTCCTCAGTAGCGATTCAGGAAAACAACGCCTCCTTTCCTCTAGAGACTCCCACCCGAGTTCCTGAAGAATTTCCGTAACAATCGCGTGGTGATCAAACCTACCAGTAACAAATCTATCAGCATGCCTCTGAATTGCTTCTATGTCCTCCCTCAATCCGACCTGATAGGGATCCCAAACGCTCGAGCAGTACTCAAGAATAAGTTGTATTAGTGTTTTATAAGCGGTCTTCTTTACAGATGAACCACATATTCCCAATATTCTACCAATGAACCGAATACGACTATCCGCCTTCCCCACCACTGTCATTACATGCTTGTCCCACTTCATATCGCTCTCCATTGTTACGCCCAAATATTAAGTCGACGTGACTGTGTCAAGCGCTACACTACTAATGTAGTATTCAAACATTACAGGATTCTTTTTCCTATTCATCTCCATTAATTTACATTTATCTATATTTAGAGTTAGCTGCCATTCTTTACACCAATCACAAATCCTGTCCAAGTCATCTTGTATCCTCCTACAGTCACTCAACGGCTTCCCGTACACCACAGCATCATCAGCAAACAGCCGCACATTGCTATCCACCCTATCCAAAAGATTATTTATGGAGATAGAAAACAACAGCGGACCTACGACACTTCCCTGGGGCACTCCAGATGATACCCTCACCTCCGATGAACACTCACCATCGAGGACAACGTACTGGGTTCTATTCCTTAAGAAGACTTCGAGCCACTCTCATACTTGGGAACCAACCCCATATGCTCATACCTTAGTTAGGAGTCTGCAGTGGGGCACCGAGTCAAACGCTTTCCGGAATTCAAAGAATATGGCACCCATCTGATACCCTTCATCCATGGTTCGCAAGATATGTGGAAAAAGGGTGAGTTGCGTTTCGCAGGAGCGATACTTTCTAAATAACAACAATAACAACAACAAATCCAAATTCAAACCATAAAATTCACATGTGCAACTTCTTTGCTATACAAACATTAAACGGGCTACACACAAATGCCGGGAGACTCAAATCCAGTCAGTGCAGAAGGCCCACTTGTGCATGTTGCGCCCGCATCTCGTGGTCGTGCGGTAGCGTTCTCGCTTCCCACGCCCGGGTTCCCGGGTTCGATTCCCGGCGGGGTCAGGGATTTTCTCTGCCTCGTGATGGCTGGGTGTTGTGTGCTGTCCTTAGGTTAGTTAGGTTTAAGTAGTTCTAAGTTCTAGGGGACTGATGACCATAGATGTTAAGTCCCATAGTGCTCAGAGCCATTTGAACCATTTGTGCATGTTGCATTTGTACTTCCCTTCTCCAGGCATATCTGTTAAGATATACCTATAATTTCCTATGATGATGAAGAGAGTTGGGCTGACGATAAGTTCTCGTAGTTCCATGTTTTCAAGGCTTGGCACTCACATTTCTATTCAGCATCCTGATTGAATCCAGTAGAGTGTATTTGGACACCTTCTCCATATGCTGGTCTTCTGGATTTGAGATATTTCCTAGGCAACGAGTATAAATCTTCGTGGAGAGGGATTGATTTATTATGAGATTCTTACAGGAAACTGTTGCAGAAAGCTGCCTTTCGTTGAAGATGGGCTGGGCAGATGTTCGAAAGTATTGGCATTCATCTTGAAGGTGCGGACCTCTCTGTGGTACTAATAGTCTTCATATCTGCATTAAAATGAAGTCAACTTTCTTCAAATGTCTGCGGAGCCAAACTGGCGCGCATAATTCTACTGCAGAGCATACCAACACAAAGAATTATTCACGGAGAAATGATATATTTTCTTACCCTATACTACCTGCCAACTTCCTAACCTAGTTCACTCGCGTCTGTTGTACCTTCTTAGCTGTGTTGGAAAGGTGTCAGTGTTCTGGAACAGGGCATTTTCCCTGATAGACTGAAATATGCTATTGTTATACCTTTGCATGAAAAGGGGGATAGATCTGATGTCAACAATTACCGCCCAATCTCCCTTCTAACAGCTTTATCCAAACTTTTTGAGAAAGTAATGTATTCAAGAGTAGCTTCACATATCTGTAAAAATGAAGTACTAACAAAATGTCAGTTTGGTTTTCAGAAAGGTTTTTCAACAGAAAATGCCACATATGCTTTCACCAGTCAAATTTTGAATGATCTGAATAACCGAAAACCACCCATTGGGATTTTTTGTGATCTCTCAAAGGCTTTTGATTGTGTAAATCATGAAATTCTGCTAGACAAGCTCAAGTATTGTGGCATGAGTGGGACAGTGCACAAATGGTTTAATTCGTACCTAACTGGAAGAGTGCAGAAAGTTGAAATAAGTAGTTCTCGTAACATGCAAAGATCAGCACATTCCTCAAACTGGGGAACTATCAAGAATGGGGTTCCACAAGGGTCAGTCTTGGGTCCTTTGTTGTTCTTATTATATATTAATGACTTGCCATTCTATATTCATGAAGAGGCAAAGTTAGTTCTCTTTGCTGATGATACAAGTATAGTAATCACACCTGAGAAACAAGAATTATCTGATGAAATTGTCAATACTGTCTTTCAGAAAATTACTAAGTGGTTCCTTGTAAACGGACTTTCACTGAATTTTGATAAGACACAGTACATACAGTTCCGTACAGTGAATGGTATGACGCCACTAATAAATATAGACCTTAATCAGAAGCATATAGCTAAGGTAGAATATTCCAAATTTTTAGGTATGTCCATTGATGAGAGATTAAATTGGAAGAAACACATTGATGATCTGCTGAAACGTTTGAGTTCAGCTACTTATGCAATAAGGGTCATTGCTAATTTTGGTGATAAACATCTTAGTAAATTAGCTTACTACGCCTATTTTCACTCATTGCTTTCATATGGCATCATATTTTGGGGTAATTCATCACTGAGGAATAAAGTATTTATTGCACAAAAGCGTGTAATCAGAATAATAGCTGGAGTCCACCCAAGATCATCCTGCAGACATTTATTTAAGGATCTAGGGATATTCACAGTAGCTTCTCAGTATATATACTCTCTTATGAAATTTGTTATCAACAACCAAACCCAATTCAAAAGTAATAGCAGTGTGCATAACTACAATACTAGGAGAAAGGACGATCTTCACTATTCAAGATTAAATCTAACTTTGGCACAGAAAGGGGTGAATTATACTGGCACTAAAGTCTTTGGTCACTTACCAAATAGTATCAAAAGTCTGACAGATAACCAACAAGTATTTAAGAAAAAATTAAAAGAATTTCTGAATGACAACTCCTTCTACTCCATAGAGGAATTTTTAGACATAAATTAAGAAAAAAAATTATTAAAAAAAATAAAAAAAATAAATAAATAAAAATAAAAAACACAAAAAAAATAAAGTTGTTATATTAACTTAAGTATGTTGTTAAATTAACCTAATTATGTCATGTATTGGAAAATTCGACTCGTTCCACATCATTACGAAATATCGTATTCATGCTCCATGGAACTAGTATTAATCTAATCTAATCTAATCTAATCTAATCTGCCTAATGCGACATCAAGGTATTTTGCATTATCGTTGTATTTCACTGTGCCAATAGCGCCAAACCGTCTTTTGTTCATTGGTGACGTTATACGATTAGAGAGGAGGAAGATTCCTACTTCTGTTTTACAAATACTAGGTCTAAGACCTCATATCTTAAAACATTCATACAGGGAGTCTGTTACGTGTTGTTCACGCTTAGAAAGATCTTCACTCTGACATGAGACTGCAAGGTCTCCTGCTAATTGGAGTTTCTGGCATGTTAATTTGGCCAGTCGTCTGTGTAAAGACTGAATAACATCGGGGCAAGAACAGAGCCTGAAGGCAACCCCTCGTTCAGTACATGCCATCTGCTCTTCTTTTCACCGACAATTGTTCAACACGTTCTTTAAAAGGTTACCTAGAGTTATACAATGGACTGTTTTCAGAAATCTCACTATTATGGCCTAATCGTGTTATAAGCTGGGGACGGGTAAATGAAAACTGCCTCAGTCTTTTCTTCTGGTAGCCAGTTTCTGTGTGAGTACTCAAGGAGAGCATTTGCTCACAGCAGCTTCTTCGAGGACTTTTTCAGGCGGTAGCACAGAATTAATTTTGACTTGTATTCGGTTTCGAATTCTGCTTTCGAAGAGTTTGCAAGCACAGGTATTGGTTAGAAGTGTTCTGCAGCTGTTCTTTATTTTTCAGGATATTTGTTGCGGTCTTTAGCAAGAGACTGTTTTGCTGCAGCTCTCCATGCTACTCTATCCTGTGCAAGCCTCTTCATCTCCAAATAACTATTACAACATACATCCTTCTGAATCTGGTTACTTTATTCATGTCTTCGACTCTCTCAACGATTCTTACTCTCCACAATTCCTTCCAGTACTAAATTGGTGATCTCTTGATCTCTCAGAATGTGTCCTATCAACCCGTCCCTTCTCCTAGTCAGTTTTTGTCACAAACTTCTTTTCTCTCCGATTCTATTCAAAACCTCCTCATTAGTAACGTAATCTACCCATCTAATCCCATACATATACTTTCAGAAAAGTCTTTCGTTAGATGTTAACAAATTTCTCTTCTTCAAAAACACTTTTCTTGCCGTTGCCAGTCTATTCATATATCCTCTCTACTTCGGCCATCATTCGTCATTTTACTGCCCAAGTAGCAAAACTCATGCACTACGTCACGCGTCTCGTTCCTTAATATAATTCCTTCAGCTTCATCTGATTTTACTCGACTACATTCCAGTATCCTCGTTTTGCTTTTGCTGATGTTCATCTTAAATCCACCTTTCAATACACTGTCCATTCCGTTCAGCTGCTCTTCCTTGTCCTTTGCTGTCTCAGACAGAATTACAATATTATCTTCAAACATCAAATCCTTTCTTTCTTCTCTCTGAGCTTTTTAATTTTTCTTTGGTTCCCTTCCCTACTTGCTCAGTGTGCTGACTGAATAACATCGGCCATAGGCTACAACCCTTTCCCACTCCTTCTCAAACACTGCATCCCTTTCATGCTCTTCGACTGTTATAACTAGCGTCTGGTTTCTGTACAAGTTGTAAATATCCTTTAGATCTTTGTATTTTACGCTTACTACCTCCAAAATTTCAAAGAGAGTATTCCAGTCAACACTGTCAAATGCTTTCTGTAAGTCTACCAAAGCTATAAATGTAGGTTTGCCTGTCGTTAACCCATATCCCAAGATAAGCCGTAGTGTCAGTATCGCCTCGCGTGTGCCCACGTTTCTCCAAAATTCAAACTGACCTTCCCCGAGGTCGGCTTCTACCAGTTTTTTTTTTCATTTTCTATAATAGTATCTCTCTTAAACTTTGTTGGTAATGTTTCTGTGTGGAGAATTTCGTTAGAAAGGCGAACTAGCCGTTTTCGCGTTGTAGGTTCCTCATGCGCCAAAATTTCACGGTTGAGCCGGTCTGTACCTGCAGCTTTCCTACATTTCATTTAAGTAAGTGGTGTTGAATAGTATGGATCAAAATTTATCAGCTAGTCCTCGTCAGCTATCCCATGAAATGGACACTCGGTCTAAGGCGTCTTGCCACGGTTCTTGCGGCTGCCCCCCGTCGGAGGTTCGGATCCTCCCTCGGGCATGAGTGTTGTGTTGTCCTCAGCGTAATTTAGTCCAAGTTAGGTTAAGTAGTGTGTAAGACTAGGGACCGACGGCCTTGGCAGTTTGGTCCCTTAGCAATTCACACACATTTTTGAAATGGACACTGTGAAGAATAAAATGTGGACGACAGACCCAGAGGCGAATCAGCATTTACGCTTCAGTTTTTTGAGGGTCTGGTTCTCAAAGAACGATTGAGGTAAGTTACACATCGCCATGTCATACGAGACAATCCGGAGCGTCTAGCGGCAGAGGGATACAATTTGCTTCAGTGAGGCGGGAAGGTCGATCGATTAATATTCATGACGTGATGCCTCAGCCGATATTAAGAACAGAATAACAAATTTTGAGGCATTGCTTTTAAGCATGTCATCGTAAAATTATCAGGAGTTTTGTAAGGTATATGGAAACGACGTAATGAAAGAAATCGGCAAGGAATAACGGTGCTGTACAGGGTGGCCCGTCAGTCAAGGGATATTTAGGGCATTTTGCGAAATTTTATTCCAAATTTAGTTTTTTATTGAGTCTTTCAAGCACTCTCCTAGTACAACTTCATCAACACCTACGTCCCAAGCCAACCTGTGTTTTAGATCAGAGGCAGTTTTAACCATTATAGAACGTGGACGGCATGTCACGTGTATAGTCGCTGGAGGGTCTTATGTGGAGCAGTGGCGGGGCTTTGTATTGTTGCGTAACTCCCAAATATCAAATGTCCGTTTCTCTAACAGTTATTGTATATCTAAGGTACCTTATTTGTACCGTGAAATGTTACCTTTTGTCGTCCAACGTCCTATTGCCAGCTAACGGACCCAAGAAACGCTACCGGTCTCGGAGCAAACTCGGAGCTTTGGAGGTTTTGTGCACCTACTGCAACTTCTTGACGGACAGGGTTGCCCGTGAAACATCGAACAAGCACGAGTCGAGGGCTGTCCGTAGCAGTAGGTAGCACGCTCGCAAAAGGCGTCACAGGAGGTTGGAGTCGCCGTGAGACATCCCTGTGTTTACGGGGGACGCGTCTCCCAGCTTTCTTTCCTCCCGCAACGTTCATTTGCTATCCAAGCCTCTACGGTACGACGTCCCGCCACCAAAACAGTATTACCAATATTGCTATTTCAACAGCAATCACAATAACTTTGTTTCATTCACCTAGTTGTATCGAGGGTGGAAATTCGGAGCAAATGTTTTCTCATCAGCATCACCGCATTTTATATTTTTGCCAGTCGTAAACAGAGTCGTGTGTTTAATGGTAACTTGTGACATTTGGGAAAGCGGCTACAATATTGAGATTTTTGGTGGTACTGAAGCCGTAATGTTTGCATTTATCGCGAGTATGAATATCATTTCTAGGAACCTTGTGAGCAGATGTTGAGCTGTTTCGAGGTGACTGAGTGTTTTGGTTGTTGATACGGCAGCTTTACATGCGTTGCTGTATCTGACACGTTCTGGACAGTGAGAACTATCTCTTCGCATAGTTTCTAGGTTGTGGGGTGCGAGTGCGAGCGAAAATTAATGGTGGAAGTAATTTACAAAGTACAGCGTTTTCCGACCTTTGTAATGAGGACAGACTTGCAAATATTGTGCAAAATATTAGTACTGGAAATCGACAAGTTAAGACAACATTTAACGTTGATGTCTTTAAAACCACTTACTGGTTGTGTGAAAACACATTATTCCAATTCCCAGGTCTGATGTTTGGTCTGGAACCCCCGTGGACGAAATCATGTGAGTATCAAAGCGAAGAAACATGACCCTTCAGCATTTCACATAAAAATTATTAAAGTCTGGCACTTTTTGGGACTGTCATTGTAGATGAACAATGCGGAATGCGCTGGAAGTAGGCGTAGTAGGTGTTTGTTAAATACTTTCATAAATTGTGTTCGTTTCTATGGTCTCTCTGAATTGGCCTTGAGGAGTCAAAATGAAAGTGAATGGTTATCAAATACTGGTGTTTTCAGAGGAGTTATTAATTTTAGTCCTGAATAGGATGTAACACTAAAAGATCATTTGTTTTCAAAGGAACATCCAAAAGAAACCAAAATCCGTTTCAGTTCTCCTACAAATGTGGCTGATTACGTAACAATAACAGTTTTTCTAGACAGTAGATAAATCTTAGCATGTTCTTTGCCACAGATATTTTTCTATCGTAGATGTGTTTCTAATTTTTTCGCAGGATAGTAAACTGCATTTTACAAACTGAATTTCGTGTCTTTCATTTACCTTCAATTCTTGGAGTGCTTACATCATAACGAACGAAGGGAAGCCGAGCCAGGAGATAAAGAATTTTGTTCCATCTCAGCGCCTCACTTAAAGTTTCTGTGGAACACCCAACTGCAAATACCTCCGGCAGTTACTGGTGCAGAGCACAGTGTCTTCGCTCTTCATTTGCGATCCCTATTCCATTATTATTTTTGATCGAACTCCTAGACTGGCAGCCAACCTTTACCTCCAGCACCAGTGCAGCTGATTGTTTTATTTGCCGCCCCGCCACCCACACTTAACCGTGCCGCTCGACATTCTATACGGTGCATCATATTTAACAATGGCCACTCTAATGTTCACGAGAAAGCGGTAAGTGGCCAGCAGAGCACTGTCAGCTGTGAACTGGTGGAGTAAATCAATAAAAATATGTGAAAATACCATTTCCCAGTTTCGGAGCTCTTATTGCAATTTCTTCCAATTTCACGTGTTTTGTTGCTTCGTGTTGTGACGCAAGATCGAAGCTATCATAGGAGACGGGACTTGTGTATCTATAACTACATACATTCTCTGCAAGGCACCGTACGATGCATGGCGGAGGGTATTCTGTACCACTACTAGTCATATCCTTTCCTGTTCCAATCGCAAACAGAGAAAGGAAAAAAAAAAAACGACTATCTATATGTCTCCGTATGATCCCTGATTTTTCGTATCTTATCTTCGTGTTCCTTACGTGACATGTATGTTGACGGCAGTAGAATCGCTCTGCAATTAGCTGCAAATGCTGGTTCTCTAAATTATGTCAGTAGTGTTCCTTCTCTACAGGAATTCCCTCTTGAGTTTCCGAAGCATCTATTGCAGTAAGAAATGTAGCAGAACTCCTCTGTATTGCTTCGATGTCTTCCTTTAATCAGACCTGACGCGAGTTCCAAACAGCCGAGCATTACTATAGGTTAGGTCGCTCTAGACTCCTGTATGTGGTCTGTTTCACAGGTGAACCACAATGTCCTAAAGTTCTGCAAATAAAACCGATCGACTATTCGTTTTCCCTTCCACAATCTTCGCATACTCGTTCGACTTAATATCGCTTTGTAGCGAAACGCGTAGGTGTTTAAACGCCGTAACTGTGTCAAGCAGGACACTACTAATGCTGAACCTGAACATTACGTGTTTGCTTTTCCCAGTCGTCCGCATTAACATGCATTTTTTCACGTTTAGAGCTATCTACTCCCCCCCCCCCCCCCCCGTGAACCATGGACCTTGCCGTTGGTGGGGAGGCTTGCGTGCCTCAACGATACAGATAGCCGTACCGTAGGTGCAACCACAACGGAGGGGTATCTGTTGAGAGGCAGCAGCCTTCTCAGTAGTTGCAGGGGCAACAGTCTGGATGATTGACTGACCTGGCCTTGTAACAATAACCAAAACGGCCTTGCTGTTGTGGTACTGCGAACGGCTAGAAGCAAGGGGAAACTACAGCCGTCATTTTTCCCGAGGGCATGCAACTTTACTGTATGATTAAATGATGATGGCATCCTCTTCGGTAAAATATTCCGGAGGTAAAATAGTCCCCCATACGGATCTCCGGGAGGCGACTACTCAAGAAGACGTCGTTATCAGGAGAAAGAAAACTGGCGTTCTACGGATCGGAGCGTGGAATGTCAGATCCCTTAATCGGGCAGGTAGGTTAGAAAATTTAAAAAGGGAAATGAATAGGTTAAAGTTAGATATAGTGGGGATTAGTGAATTACGGTGGCAGGAGGAACAAGACTTTTGGTCGGGTGAATACGGGGTTATTAACACAAAATTAAATAGGGGTAATGCAGGAGTAGGTATAATAATGAATAAAAAAATAGGAATGTGGGTAAGCTACTACAAACAGCATAGTGAACGCATTATTGTGGCCACGATACACACGAAGCCCACGCCTACTACAGTAGTACAATTTTACATGCCTACTAGCTCTGCAGATGATGAAGAAATTGATGAAATGTATGATGAGATAAAAGAAACTATACAGGTAGTGAAGGGAGACGAAAATTTGATAGTCGTGGGTGACTGGAATTCAATGGTAGGAAAAGGAAGAGAAGGAAACTTAGTTGGAGAACATAGATTAGGGCAAAGAAATGAAAGAGGAAGCCGCCTGGTAGAATTTTGCACAGAGCATAACTTAATCATAGCTGACGCTTGGGTCAAGAATCATGAAAGAAGGTTGTATACATGGAAGAAACCTGGAGATACTAGAAGGTTTGAGATAGATTATATAATGGTGAGACAGAGATTTAGGAACCAGGTTTTAAATTGTAAGACATTTCCAAGGGCAGATGTGGACTCTGACCACAATCTATTGGTTATGAGCTGTAGATTAAAACTGAAGAAACTGCAAAAAGGTGGGAATTTAAGGAGATGGGACTTGGATAAACTGAAAGAACCAGAGGTTGTACAGAGTTTCAGGGAGAGCATAAGGGAAAAATTGATAGGAATGGGGGAAAGAAATACAGTAGAAGAAGAATGGGTAGCTCTGAGGGATGAAATAGTGAAGGCAGCAGAGAATCAAGTAGGTAAAGAGACGAGGGCTAGTAGAAATCCTTGGGTAACAGAAGAGATACTGAATTTAACTAACGAAAGGAGGAAATACAAAAATGCAGAAAATGAAGCAGTCAAAAAGGAATACGAACGTCTCAAAAATGAGATCGACAGGAAGTGCAAAAAGGTAAGATAGATACTGCCTACAGGTAAATTAAAGAGACCTTTGGAGAAAAGAGAACCACTTGCATGAATATCAAGAGCTCAGATGGAAACCCAGTTCTAAGCAAAGAAGGAAAAGCAGAAAGGTGGAAGGAGTATATAGAGAGTCTATACAAGTGCGATGTTCTTGAGGACAATATTATGGAAATGGAAGAGGATGTAGATGAAGGGTTTGACAGAATACTGAATTACTTAAGTCGAAACAAGGCCCCAGAAGTAGACAACATTCCATTAGAACTATTGACAGCCCTGGGAGATCCAGTTCTGACTAAACTCTACCATCTGGTGAGCAAGATGTATGAGAGGCGAAATTCCCTCAGACTTCAAGAAGAATATAATAATACTAATCGCAAAGAAAGCAGGTGTTGACAGATCTGAAAATTACCGAACTATCAGTTTAATAAGTCACAGCTGCAAAATACTGACGCGAATTCTGGTAGAAGCCGACCTCGGGAAGATCTTTGGATTCCGTAGAAATGCTGGAACACAAGAGGCAATACTGACCTTACGACTTATCTTAGAAGAAAGATTAAGGAAATGCAAACCTACGTTTCTAGCATTTGTAGACTTAGAGAAAGATTTTCACAATGGTGACTGGAATACGCTCTTTCAAATTCTGAAGGTGGCAGGGGTAAAATACAGGGTGCGAAAGGCTATTTGCAATTTGTACAGAAACCAGATGGCAGTTATAAGAGTCGAGGGGGATGAAAGGAAAGCAGTGGTTGGAAACGGAGTGAGACAGGGTTGTGGCCTCTCTCCGATGCTATTCAATCTGTATATTGAGCAAGCACTAAAGGAAACAAAAGAAAAGTTCCGAGTAGGCATAAAATCCATGGAGAAGATCTAAAAACTTTGAGGTTCGCCGATGACATTGTAATTCTGTCAGAGACATCAAATGACTTGCAAGAGCAGTTGAACGGAATTGACAGTGTCTTGAGAAGAGGGTATAGGATGAGCATCAACAAAAGCAAAACGAGGATAATGGAATGTAGTCGAATTAAGTCGGGTGATGCTGAGGGAATTGGATTAGGAAATGAGACTCTTAAAGTAGTAAAGGAGTTTTGCTATTTGGGGAGCAAAATAACTGATGATGGTTGAAGTAGAGAGGATATAAAATGTAGACTGGCAATGGCAAGGAAAGCGTTTATGAAGAAGAGAAATTTGTTAACACCGAGTATTGATTTAAGTGTCAGGATGTCGTTTCTGTAAGTATTTGTATGGAGTGTAGCCATGTATGGAAGTGAAACGTGGACGATAAATAGTTTAGAGAAGAATAGAAGCTTTCGAAATGTGGTGCTACACAGGAATGCTGAAGAGTAGATGGGTAGATCACATAACTAATGAGGAAGTATTGAATAGAATTGTGGAGAAGAGGATTTTGTGGCACAACGTGATTAGAAGAAGGTATCGGTTGGTAGGACATGTTCTGAGGCATCAAGGGATCACCAATGTAGTACTGGAGTGCAGCGTGGAAGGTAAAAATCGTAGAGGGAGGCCAAGAGATTAATACACTAAGCAGAGTCAGAAGGATGTAGGTTGCAGTAGGTACTGGGAGATGAAGAACCTTGCACAGGATAGAGAAGCATGGAGAGCTGCAACAAACCAGTCTCACGACTGAAGACCACAACAACAACATAAATGCAGTATTATCACAACGCGTTAATAGCTCACAACGAGCCTAGAACGACCGACAGGCATTTTACGAAATTTCTTCATTTTGTGAAAACGACATCACAACTAGAAATTTCGTCTAAGTCATCCTGTATCCTCCTACGGTCAAACCAATTCGACAGCTACCTTACAGGATAGCGTCATCAGCAAACAACCGCTGATTGCTGCCCTCCCTGTCCACCAGATAATTTAGGCGTTTAGAAAATAACAGCAGTCCTGTCACACTTCCCTGGGGCATTCGTCACGATTCCCTTGTATGTCATAAACACTGGATTCTATTACTTAACAAGGTTTCGAGCCATTCATGTACCTCGGAACCAATTAAATAGCCTCGTGCCTTCGTCAGCAGTCTGCAATGGGGTACCGTGTCAAACGCTTTTCGTAAATGTAGAAATATGGATTTGCCCTACATCCAAAGTTTGCAGTATATCATGTGAGAAAAGGACAAGCTGAATTTCACGCGACCGATACTTTCTGAAAAGGAACTGATTCGTGGACGTTAGGTTTTTGATCTCTAGGAAATTTATTATATTCGAGCTCAGAATATGTTCTAGGCTTCTGCAACAAACCGATGTTAAGGATTTAGGTCTGCATATTCTTAAGTAAAGGAGGCTCCTGCGGTATTTTCCAATCGCTTGTGGCTTTGCGCTGGGCGAGCTTTGTGAAACAAGACACCACTCTATTGTCAAGAGTTACAAGAATTCTCCCAGGAAAACTTCATCATGGCAGATCATGGTTATTGTCTTTTTGTTGGCACAGAGAAGGTATGCTTCTGGTGTATGTCCTCGATTGTGATGACCCAGTATAAAGTGAGATATAATGCGAAACTTCAATGAAATTAAGAGGAGCGATACAACACAATCATTGAGAAAACTTGCGATCCAAGGTTATTTTCATTGAACACAACGCATGATTCAGCACACAGCCATTCGAACTCAACAGATTTTGGAGGAGGGGGGGGGGGAGGGGGGTTCGGATAGGAGGTTGTGGACATCCTTCATTCAGTCTGGACCTTGCTCCCAACAATTTCCACTTAAAATAGTAAAAAATGTAGCAACCAGTAGCGGAAACATAATTTCTTTATCTTGTTGCAAATCGATTTCGACTTACATCAGTCATCATCGGTGCATTTTTGTAACCGATACATGCCATAAGTAGAAGTACTGTCATTAGCAGCCGGCCGGAGTGGCCGTGCGGTTTTAGGCGCTACAGTCTGGAACCAAGCGACGCTCCTTAGGTTAGTTAGGTTTAATTAGTTCTACGTTCTAGGCGACTGATGACCTCAGAAGTTAAGGCGCATAGTGCTTAGAGCCACTTGAACCATTTTTTGTCATTAGCAGATTTGTATCATAATAGAAATCTGCCTAGGACAGTACTTCTACTTACGGCATGTACCGGTTAGAAAAATGCACTGATGATGACATATAAGTCGAAATCGATCTGCAACAAGATAAAGAAATTATGTTTCCGCGTCTGGTTGCTACATTCTTTACTATTTTATATTCCACGGTCGCTGCACAGAAAGGGAACCTTATGGAGCCCAACATTCAAAAACTTCCACTTATTTCTACATATGAAAACTGACTTGCACGATGAGAAGGAACTACGTGAAGTCGTCGATGCACGGTTGAAGTATCAGGCCGCAACACTCTGTGACAGTGGGACTAACAAACTGTACCGCCATTGTATCATGTTTACGAGTGCGCACTTTGCAGTGTGCGTTGATCTCTGCTCGGAGCTGACCAATTCTGAGTATCTACGCGGCAATGTTAATTTAGGCCTCCTTGCTATTACCAACTCCATTTATTTATTATCGTGAAGTAATAAAATACATCGTCACTTATGGCTATCACTTACTCTGCCGTTGGTCTCTGATGTATGCTGATCTGACTTAGAAAAAGGTACGCTGGATTAGTTATCTTGTAAAGTACAGTGTTCGCAAGGAGTATTCGTCGTGTTCCCTACTACTGATCCATGAAATACTTACCAGTGACCTGAAATAAAAGTTAAAATGTATTGTAAGTTGAGTGTTAGTACACTATCTGGTATGAGCTACCTTTCATGATCCTTAATTATTGTTTCGTTTAGTGACAATTGTACCTGCACTTTGGATACGAGTCCGATTCAAAGATTAACTTGATTTGCATTAAAATTCAGATTTATCACAATCTAGTTACTCCAGATCACACAACAGCATATACCACTACATACTGCCTGTAAATGAAGTAGATGGTACATAGCACCGTTATGATAAGTGGAATTATTCAGAGGATATTGTGAAAAAGGCTGGAAAAATTGTCTTGCAATCGTAAATAACAAAAAGTGATCCAATTTTTCAGTTTTATTTTCATTCTAGACTATGAGAATAGCCCTTATATAGCATGCAATTTTTGTTACACACGATGACGAAGTATTCACATCCATCTTCTGCTCTTTAAAATGAGCGCAAGTTCAAAACCGGCCTACAGTGCTTAACTAAAGTCTCATGTAAATTATTTTCCTTAAATTTGTGGAGTATTGTAAACTTATCAAATGGTTCAAACAGCTCTGAGCACTATGGGACTTAACATCTGTGCTCATCAGTTCTCTAGAACTTAGAACTACTTAAACCTAACTAACCTAAGGACATCACACACATCCACGCGCGAGGCAGGATTCGAACCTGCGACCGTAGCGGTCACGCGGTTCCAGACTGAAGCGCCGGAACCGCACGGCCTCACCGGCCTTATCCCAGTACAAATTTAACAACATTAAATTTCCTACAAAAGCGCCCTGTTCATTTATTCTATTTCACTAATAGTTTTCACTAAGCATGCGAGAGAATATGAAAATCTTGCGCGCTATATTTGAAGGTGTTGCGCTTCACATAAAACCACAGATAGGAGCAGCTAAATTACCCTGTACATTATCTATAACTGTCTTACTGAGATACTGAGATAATGCTAATACACGTAAGCCCCAGTAAACCTAAACAGCATTGTAGAGAAATCAGGAAGAATGAAGAGCGGACAAACGGTCCAGCTGAGCAGTCCGGCCAGAGAGACGCGGGGCACCCCTTGCGGGGCAGCGTTGACGATTTCACGTCGCCGCACGCGCCGTTGCGCCTGTAAGCTCGCCAAACGAAGTTAGCGCCAGCGGGAGGGTTCACGAGCGCAACGGGGAGCAATTGCAGCAAACAACCAAAAAAAAAAAAAAAGCATCGCGGACACAGAGTGGTTACTTATGTACATGACGGCGGAGCGCGCGGGCAACGCAAACAGAATTTTCGCAGCCAATTTCGCTGGAGCCGCAGTGCGGGTCGTAGCTCTTCCTTTTTCCAGTGGAGGGGGACGGGTGGCGTTGTTTTCCAGCGTTCTAGTCTCTCACCCCCCCCCCCCCCTCCACTCTCCCCCCTTCCCTTATTCCAGGCTGGTGTACTGCCCGCCGCAACACAGGCCAGTCGGGCCACCATTTAATTTTTGCCGTCGGTTAATAATCCGATATCCGCTTTTAGCAGAGCGAATAAAAAATTCATTTTGATGGGCGCCACTGCCCGCGAAGAGGGTTTTTGTACCTGACCGGGGGAGCGGCCGTCCGAATTTGATGTTCCCTGCGCCGGACAGGGCGCTGCTTCATGTCGGCCGATGGGAGCCGGCGCTCACCAACCCATTACGCATGCCAATCCTCACACCTGTCCCTCTCCCTCCGAACTCCCTCCCTCTCTCTCTCTCTCTTCGCCATTACCATCAAGGGGTGCGAAAGTTTTTATGCTGCCTCGTACATAAATTCAAAATTTCATTTATAATTTTTTTCATCGCTCCTAGCGATAAACAGTGTGATTCGAAAATGTACCTGCAGCAGTAATACTATCCCCTAGAAGCTTCCTCTCTGCATTTTTTGGTGCACGCCGCAGCCACGTGTTGTATTTCTGTACGCTAGCAGGGAGCGACATTTAGTAACAATTTATCAGAAGGTATTCTGAATGCCTACATGGATCCAAAACTGGCGGAGTTTGTCTCCTTTATCTGTGTTACTGCAGTTCCGACAGATGGCGCTTCATCTGATCAGAGTAGTAATAATTGGCATAACAATGTAAGACAAAGCAAGATGTACTTTACAGGAAATGTTGAATATGTCCACCATCATTCCTCAACAATAGCTGTAGTCGAGGAATAATGTTGTGAACAGCACTGTAAAGCATGTCCGGAGCTACGGTGAATCATTTGAAATTGTACATCAGACTAACACTACACTTACGAGTGATGTACCGGGTGATCAAAAAGTCAGTATAAATTTGAAAACTTAACAAACCACGGAATAATGTAGATAGAGAGGTAAAAATTTACACACATTATTGGAATGACATGGGGTTTTATTAGAACCGAAAACAACAAAGTTCACAAAATGTCCGACATAGCGCTGGACATCAAAACTGCTACCGCGACGGGTGAGAGGTACACCGATATGTTACAGAATCTCATCATCCCCAGCCTGGCTGATAAACACCTGCTGGAACATACGATGTTTATGCAGTATGGCGCTCCACCTCATATTGCTAGAAGCGTCAAAGATCTCTTGCGCGCGTCGTTTGGTGATGATCGTGTGCTCAGCCGCCACTTTCGTCATGCTTGGCCTCCCAGACCTCAGTCCGTGCGATTATTGGCTTTGGGGTTACCTGAAGTCGCAAGTGTAACGTGATCGACCGACATCTCTAGGGATGCTGAAAGACAACATCCGACGCCAATGCCTCACCGTAGCTCCGGACATGCTTTACAGTGCTGTTCACAACATTATTCCTCGACTACAGCTATTGTTGAGGAATGATGGTGGACATATTCAACATTTCCTGTAAAGTACATCTTGCTTTGTCTTACATTGTTATGCCAATTATTACTACTCTGATCAGATGAAGCGCCATCTGTCGGACATTTTTTGAACGTTTGTATTTTTTTGGACCTAATAACACCCCATGTCATTCCAAGCATGTGTGTCAATTTGTACCTCTCCATCTACATTATTTCGTGATTTATTCAATTTTAAAATTTATACTGACTTTTTGATCACCCTCTACATCGTCCTCGTATGTGGTATACCAGTCTATTAAGCAATCGACAATGAGTAAAGCTAGAAACCAGCTAGTAGCGCTTAGTAAAGCACTATTTAAGAACAACATCATGTTAACGATGTCATACTTGTAATTTATCAGTGCCCACGCAGTAGAAATCAATTCACTGCTTTTATTTAGTATCTGACATACAACTCTCCGGGGTACAGTTGAAAGAGGAGAAAAGATTAAGGTGGGACAGTTGTCACAGGTGTGGGTCTTCCTACGAGACACTGACCGACAGAATTAAACGCAAGGACAATAAACAAAACCAAAAAGAAAACTCGTAGAGCTTTACGGGAAAAATATATTCAGGCAAAATCCACAAAATGACAAATGAATAAGAGACATGGCGTTGTTAAGAATACACAAGCGTAAGGGGGACTACAGCCTGAAATTCTGAGGATTACAGGGACAAAATAAAGATAGCGGATGCTTTTTTACAAATTGTACAGAAGTCAGGCTGTAGTTGTAAAGCTGCACAAGAAGAAGGGAGTGATACTATCCCTGAAGTTAGCCAATTCGTACACTGAGGAAGCAAAAAAGCAACACGACAAGGAATTTCCAAAGGGCATTAATGTTCAGTGAGAATAAATATAAACTTTGAGGTCCGATGACGTTTTAATGTAGTCAGAGACAGCAGAGGACTTGGAGGAACCATTGATTGAAATCAATAGTGTCTTGGAAAGATCAATAATAAAACAAGGGTAATGGAATGTAGTCAGGTTAAATTAGGCGAAGATGAGGGAATTTGACTGGGAAATTAAGTACTAAAAGCGGTCGATTAGTTTTGGAATTTGAGCAGCAAAGTAAGTCATGATGATCGAAGCAAAGACCATGTAAGGTTCAGACAACCAATAGCAAGAAAAGCGTTTATCGAAAAGAGCTATTTGATTACTTCTAATATAAATGTAAGCCCATGGCAAGTCTTTTATGAAAGTGGTTGACTACAGTGTAACATTCTATGGAAGTGAAACATGGATATTAAGCTGTGCGGACAAGAAGATAATAGAAACTTTTGAATATGGTACTGCAGAATAATGCTGAAGATTAGATGGGTGGGTTGAATAACGAAAGAGGAGATACTGAATCCAGTTGGAGAAGGAAGAAATTAGCGGCACTGCTCGACTTAAAGAAGGAATCGGTTGCAAGGACACATCCTGTGGCGTTAAGGAGAAGCCACTTTGGCATTTGTTGGAAGTCTGGGGGATGTGGGTGAGGGAAGGGGAGTGAGGATAAAGATCGTGGAAAGAGATGTTGGTAGGAATACAGTAAGCAGGCTCAGATGGATGTAAGTTGCAAATCTTATGCTGATTGTGAGATACTTGCACAGGATAGGATAGCATGGAGAGCTGTATTGTACCAGTCTTCCGACAGAATACCACATGGTAAAGCGAACCTTGAAATATGCAAAAGGGGGATTCTTTAGAAGAATTAGCAGGTTACTTTCCAATCACAACAGCAAACCATACCGCTAATGAACCGTGAAATTAGCTCAAAAGACGGTCCTCTTCCTTCTATTTTGCTACATCGTGGTTTTCCCGCAGATGAGAGATAGAACGATATTCCGAAAGAAAGAAAAGAGTGTTATCTGCTTCTGTGTTTTGTCTGCATCCGAGCCTTTATAATCTCTCTATACGATGCTTCCATAACGTCCCTAGTTGTCTCCGTGGAGTGTTGAGTGTCATTTTCGTTACTCGCTGTTTGAATTCCAACAAAACAGTAAGGGGCTACGCTGCACACCGCCGTCACGATTGTCTCCCAGCGGTGTTTAACAACAATATAAATCCAAATCGTCAGGAAGGCTAAAACAAAATATAAGTAAGTTCAAGTATGAAAAATGTCACAAAACAGCACTTATCACAAGATTCTTAACACGAGTTTATCAATGAACGGAGAGAACGCAGTGATATTTCCCGACGCGAGTTTAATAACCTTGAATCACGCGCTTTACTTGAGGTAATGCTTCTGTCCATGTCATCTGTTGTCTTAATCTCGACTGCCTCCTTTTTTACAATGTCCCAAAGGACCGTTGCTTCCATTACGACGCTTTTATATTATTATTTCATTTTATGTTCACATACGAGGCAGTGCTCGGTGACAATTGATTTAGTTGGCTGCTTAAATCTCGTGTAACGCTTGTATTATTTACATATCTGTCCTACAGTTATCTATTTAGCGCATCACGTGACATATTCGCAAGAAATGTGATTTGTATTCGGTTTTCGAAATCCTAGATTATCTTTCATAAAACGTAGGCGACTTTTTTAAACTCTGTAGAGGAGGCGGTATCGACTGGGAATCGAATGTTCAAAGCATTCTACCAATCGTCCCGGAAACGATGCCAGCGCATACAAGGCACGCCATTCCTACTGCTTCTTCGATGATGAAACCAGTTGGATCAAGAGTATTTTTGTTTTAAAACGCAATACCACATTGCATGGCAAAGAGCCTATGACGTGAAGTAGGATGGCAACAGAAACTAAAGCTTCAGCTTTCTGTGAACTGTAAGGATGTTGTTGCTGTTGCCGCATCGCTCTCCAAACGGTAAGTACGTTGATTTCACATGCAACTGGTCGAGGACTAACTGTTGATTGCTTAACATATATCAAAAGCACTGGTGTGACTGAGCCGGAGGACTGCACCGGTTAGTGTATTGGCACTCTTGCTGTATGACATCCACACAAACGACCAACCAAGCAATCCAGGATCAAGAACGTATATTTTGGCAGGTGGCACAGAAACTGCAGCTCACGGTAATAACTTTGAGGAAGTGGAGATGTATTTCACAGCAGCACTTGAAGTACTTGGCAAGTGCTATGTTGATAAATACCTAAAGCCCTATTCCTCAAATATGCAAGTCTGTGCATTTCATCTGAGAAACGGGGTAGCCAGGAGGGAGTTAAAAATTATCTGAAGAGAGCAATAACCATCCCACAACGATATTCCAAAATACCTGGAAGTAAAGTTGCATCGTAGTCTCACATTCAAATATCGTTACTAAGAAACAAAGATAAAAGTTTGCTAAAGTTTATTTCGGACTGAAATGCCTTTGAGTTTTACTTTTGTCATTGTTAGTAATCTGGATATACAACTTACATTAAATTTCCTTACGGCGGCTCCGCCACTCGGCACCGTGTTAGCCCAGTTCCTCTACAGTCACTCTACAAAGCCCGCGTTAACTGCAGCTCTGGCTCTTGTCCATTTGGTTCCTGTCTGTGCGAGTGGAAAGTTATTACACCTGATATACCGTAAGCATTTCTTGATGTAGGTATTTAAAACTGCCTCTTGAGCTTATTTAATTGCATATTGTATGCACATTATCGGCTGTGTTCACTTTTTCGACTTTTTATAATTTTTGTACGTTTGTGAACCTTGCAGTTGTGTATAGTAACATTTGTATTATGAGAAGCGCTTGTAATCCCTAATATTAATTGCTAACAGGTCACCAGACGATGGGCTGAGCCCTGAACATGTGAATGGAAAAAAAAATTCAAAAACTGCTACGAGATTTTTTCAGCAACCAACAAGCATTTTTAGAGTCATTTTTATTAAACATAAATATCATTCGAAAACTTACTAGCACCCCCTAGGACTCGCAGCCAAACGACGACATCAATTAGGAGCAATTCCACACATGTCAAACAGTTGGATACGCCGTTCAGTGAAATTGGATGCTTTGTGGATGGCTGCCTACGATCAACTCCTATAATCAAAATCAATCAAATTACGGGTATAATGCCGCCTGAAAGCCTTAGACGAACAGTCGCAGAATGGAGAACAAGAAGCTGAAAATCGTTCCCAGACACCCCCTGTTTGAAAACTAACGAAAAACTCATATAAGGAGAGATCAAAAAGTTTCCGTTTCAGGGCTTAGGAGCAGCGTATATGCGACTTGGCGAGATGCGGATCTATAAGTACCGGCATGTAAGCGAGTGATTTGTGTCTTTTTGTCATGCGTGCGGTAAATGCAGAAACGTGAATCATGTTTGCTCTCCCCACTATTTATTACGTATGCCTATTTGTCGGTCACATTCGCTTACCCTACCTAGTCGGCAACTAAGTACACAAAAAACAGGTTAATCACATCCTATCAACAATGATTTGTCGGTAGACGTATTCCACTCTCAGAGTTAGCCGACTACGTTTGTCTCCTTACTTTCAACTCAGTCGTTTTCGGAATTATTTGATTTCATTTTTCGTCACCCCTGGAAAGCTGTCTCAACATCAAGAGAATTCCCAATTTATTTTCAACAGTTATGCTGTTCCTTTCAGCATTTCACTCTGGATTGCAGACTAGCACGGCTGCTATTTGCTGTTTTAGCCTGAACATGCGATTATTTCCATCCCTTATGTTTTTAACTACAGTTATCTGTACTAAAGTATCGTATGACCATATTTGCCCGCAATCAGAAATGGTTCAAATGCCTCTGAGCTCTATGGGACTTAACATCTGAGGTCATCAGTCACCTGGAACTTTGAATTACTTAAACCTAACTAACCTAAGGACATCACACACATCCATGCCCGAGGCAGGATTCGAACCTGCGACCGTATCAGCCGCGTGGTTCCGGACTGAAGCGCCTAGAACCACTCGGCCATAGCGGCCGGCTGTCCGCAATCCCAAATTGATTTAATATCTATCACTCTCAGGAAAATTGTATTGTTTCATATGATTTCTGGCGCGAAATGCCGTCTGTCATGCGTACACAATGACTATTTTACATGCAGCGTACAGTGTGGCGTGTGTCTAGTAGCGATACTCCTCTGGTATATTGGCTTGCTTACCACGTTGATGGGAGACAGTTTTGGATGTATGGTTTTTTTACTCGTTTCTTATAGCTCTACTGGCGATGACATTTAGCATCTTGATTGGATCACTTTTCATTCTCTTCACTATTATTTTCGAAGGGGAATTCTATGGGATTCTGTCCTTGGAAAGTATTTTTTAAACTGATGTTCCACAGCTACGCTTTCTTTTTAATTTACTGCAATTTAATTTTTTACTATTAGTTTCCGCATCATAGTTCCATTCTCTAGTGCGACAACTTGGCTCTATAATTGAAGGAGTGCGTGAAAAACTTTACAGAAGGTAGGAGACGAGGTACTGGCAGAAGTAAAGCTGTGAGGACGGGGCGTAATTCGTGCTTGGGTAGCTCAGTGGTAGAGCACTTGCCCGCGAAAGGCAAAGGTCCCGAGTTCGAGTCTCAGTCCGGCACACAGTTTTAATCTGCCAGGAAGTTTCATATAAGCGCACACTCCGCTGCAGAGTGAAAATATCATTCTGGAAACGAAACATGTTTGTATTCTTTGCAGCACTAAGTGCGTTGGGGGTCACGAAAGACAAACGATATTGGAGAACGTGACGAGCCCATTCAAACATTGCTTCTCTGCGTCTCCTGTGTCTGGTTTCGATGATCTACTCGTTATCGAATTCTCTAGGATGTGTAGTCTCTTTAGTCCTAAGAAGATGTCCCAACCACAGTGGACCAGTACTATTGTAATGTCTGGAAAAAATACAGCAGATGCAGGCACTGGAAACACAAACGTTTGGGTCATTGAATAGAAAAAACTACCCACAATAATTAGTTATAATGTAATGGTAATCTGAGCAATCAGCGTGCTGAAATAATCTGTTCTGTGCCTCTTGATAAACCTGCAATATCTGTTACTACTCGACAAGTAATATTTGATTTTCTGTAAGCTGTTTTTTGCTTGTAGTGCTTCAGGTAACTATGATGATTCAGCTGCCACTGCTCATGGGTCTTATGAAGCCTGCAACGTCTTAAAATATCACAGGCAAAATTTTCATATTCTCTCGCTCTCTACGCCGGAACTTTTAGTCGTACAGAAATTACAAACAGAACCTCTTTGTAGGATATTTAATTTAGTTACATTTTGATACTGGGACAGGTTTTCGCTGCAGACCGTAGATTCCGAATTATTGTTGTAGGAAACCCTACAAAAGTTACCATCAAAACCGTGACCTCCAGTGAAAACGTATCCAGTACAAAATTTAACTAAATCAGATTTTCTACAACAAATTCCTGTTCATTTTGTTCTGTAGGACTAACAGTTTGCGCCTAGTGAGCGAGAAAATATGTAAAACTCGTGCGTGGTTTCTGAGTGCGTTGCGGGTTGCATACAACCTATTGATAGGGGCAACTGAATCACCCTGTTTCACTATCGAAATATTAAGCCTCCTTCCCAAGAGCAGCTTTGTTTGGCTTCGAATTGAAACAACACTCCTGTACATCGATCCCCTTGGCTGACAATGAAGCATCGCATAGCGTGCCAGGCAGCTCCTTCGACAGCAGCGGCAAGGAGAAGGCGAAGTAGAAGAAGAAGCAGTGTGTGTGTGTGTGTGTGTGTGTGTGTGTGTGCGTGTGAGTGCGCAAAGCAGGGGCTGGGGCGGCCGATCTGAGGCCGGCGGCTCGCTTGTCGAATATTTATGGAAGCTGAGAGGCGGCGGCTGGCGGTTCTGATTTGACGGCCGGGCTCGGCAGCGCGGCTGGCTACATCCATCACGCAGCCCCCTTGCGGCGCAATCTGCCGGCTGCTGCCCTACCACAGAATTATGCGCCCTGCCCGTGGCGGGAACCGGGTCCTGTTCATGAGAGCGTTTCTCGATGTCAGAACACAAGTTGAAGGGTTAGTGTATAAACATCTGACAGCCTTTGGGACTGTAATCTTCTTCCTATTAGTTTTTTGCTGCTTTTTATTAGGTCGCTTTCTTGTTTGCCTGTCTGTTGAGTACAAATTTTGTAGTTCCTTTTAGAGTAACTTCCTGATGAGCTATAGACTTGAAATTTTAAATGTACCTCTAAACTGGATGACAGTGCATTAACAATTCGATGTCTTGTAGGTCTGTTCAACAGCATTGAGGGTGAAGGTGAGGACTGTAACACCTGACATCTAGGCCACCCTGCAGGATCGGTGTGTTGTGCAGGTAGTACCAGAATATTTTCCAAGCATGATGTGAGTGGACAGGCACAGCTTGACATAGGACTGGGGGAAGAGGACGTGAATATCATTTTAATGTCTGTCTGTCTAACTGTCTGGTACAATTTCTTACTAGGTTTTAAACTAACTTCCTGATGAGTTAGAGAGCTGAAATTTTAAACATGCAATAGTAATTCTCTTTTCTGTCAGTCTCTTTGGTAGGGGTTGCTGTGCGTGTGAGAATGGTATCACCTGACATCTCGGCTACCCTACAGGACCAGCATGTGCGGCTGGTATCAGAATGCGTTCCAGGTGGTATGTGAGTGGATGGGTGAGGCTCAGCAGAGAGAGAGGTTGGAAGAGCAGGTGGATTTAATTTTCTAGTCTGTCTGTCTATTTGGTACAAACTTTACAGTTTATTTTAAACTAATTTCTGAATGAGCTAGAGACTTGAAATTCTAAACATAGCTCAGAACAAGAAGAGCATGCAAAATTAACTCGCTTTCTTGTCTGATGTGTGGTACCAGTCGCGAATGGTTTATGATCAGAACGACTGCTGGTAAACCTGAGCTCGATTCTCTCTACTTTTTACCTTCACTTTTTACCTCGCTTTTCGCAAGAAATATTTAGGAGGAACCTATACAATGATTGATTCCAGTGAAGAGAAACTGAAATAAACATGAAATTTACATTTCTCTGCTGTAATTGAAACTGACTGCAAATTTTCACACACATCAAGATTAAAAAGTATAAAACAGATATTTAAATAAAAATGAGTTACAAATTCCACAAAACCACTATGAGGCAAAGCACCCTTTGCATGCCAAACACTTAAGAGCTAAACACTTGATAAAAACAAGTGGTTAATGTCACTACTATGAATCAATAGAAACTTGTCCATATGCATAAATAGTGTCTAGTCAATAGTCCTTAACAACAGGAAGTGCAGTTCATAACGGATGCATCAATATTTCACCTTGTTACTATTACTTTACTTAATAACTGATGCAGGAACATTTCATCTCCTTATTTTTACCTGTTGCATGCGCCCACTTTTCTAGTTTGAGTTAGTGCATGTACATTCATAGCTATAAAAAATTCACAATAAAAGGTTTTCAGGGCTACCCGTATGGAATTAGGAAACTACATGGAGCTAGGATAAATTATGTTATACCTTCTAGTACGATTTAAAAATGTGTTATATGAAAAATTCATTTTTATTTAAATAATTATGTTAAGATGCAACAGTTTTTAATATTCTGTTTCTACAAATTGTTGGAAGAAATACTTCCAACGACATTCTAACAAAGGAACTCTCTGCAAGGATGGTAGTTGGAGCGATAGGATGTGCGACGATAGTCGGCTACCGAGTTCTGGCATAATAAGCTTTGTTTTTATGCATATTAAGTTAGTAACGTGTCAGCAAGTAAAGTCGCGTAGAAGTGATTTTTGTTTTGTTACAATTTCTGCACTCTCCGACGGTGTCAGAGAATACTCAAAGCTTATGTGCCAGGCGCGGCACCACCGCTACAGTTCATGTAGCTAAGTTGGACGCTTCCGCTTTTCCGGTGTATACTGATTCATTTTTGTGATTTCATCATCGCTGATGAACATTTGCATGTGACAGGGATGTTGCTGTATAATTTTGGTTCTTGAAGAGTGTCGGATTGTTAAACGCTATCAGTTCCTAAACCATCCCTGCAGTGTGATAGAAATTTCCATGCGACGGGTACCAACAGCCATATGCTGCAAAACAGAGTGGTGGCAGCTTAGCAGTGTAAATTTGTGCGCGAGTAACTTTTCTTTGAGTATAGGTACTGACGCATCGAGAGTAAGAAAGTACGGAAGCATGAGTTTCGCGAATTCCGATCAAAACCTCTGTAGCTTTTGCAATTGCTGTAACGAATGTACACCTACAGAACTGGAGGACACTGGGGCTTGACAAGATATTAAGCTGCTATCAGATTTGTCTGCTATTCATTTAAGGGAAACTGTTGTTGCCATAGCGTAATTCGTTATCAGAGTCCATACGATGGAACGCACTGGCAGCTGCAATGCATGTAATTTCTACTGTCTAAGTAAGGTTAGTTGGTTTTTTTTTCATATTTTTGCTATCACAATACTATATTTTATGTTATATATTCTCGTCCCAATTTCTGTTTATCCTCCACTTACGTTTAGTTCATTTATCTTTCCCTTTCATTAAATCACATTTTACTTTCCGCCACTCCCTCTCTTCTTCAGATCCCATTTACCTCTCTTACATTCTTTAGCCAACACTTGGTTCAAGAATCATAAAAGAAGGTTGTATACCTGGAAGAATCCTGGAGATACTAAAAGGTATCAGATAGATTATATAATGGTAAGACAGAGATTTAGGAACCAGGTTTTAAATTGTAAGACATTTCCTGGGGCAGATGTGGATTCTGACCACAATCTATTGGTTATGAACTGCAGATTGAAACTGAAGAAACTGCAAAAAGGTGGGTGTTTAAGGAGATGGGACCTGGATAAACTGAAAGAACCAGAGGTTGTACAGAGTTTCAGGGAGAGCATAAGGGAACAATTGACAGGAATGGGGGAAAGAAATACAGTAGAAGAAGAATGGGTAGCTCTGAGGGATGAAGTAGTGAAGGCAGCAGAGGATCAAGTACGTAAAAAGACGAGGGCTAATAGAAATCCTTGGGTAACAGAAGAAATATTGAATTTAATTGATGAAAGGAGAAAATATAAAAATGCAGTAAATGAAGCAGGCAAAAAGGAATACAAACGTCTCAAAAATGATATCGACAGGAAGTGCAAAATGGCTAAGCACGGATGGCTAGAGGACAAATGTAAGGATGTAGAGGCTTGTCTCACTAGGAGTAAGATAGATACTGCCTACAGGAAAATTAAAGAGACCTTTGGAGAGAAGAGAACCACTTGTATGAATATCAAGAGCTCAGATGGCAACCCAGTTCTAAGCAAAGAAGGGAAGGCAGAAAGGTGGAAGGAGTATATAGAGGGCCCATACAAGGGCGATGTACTTGAGGACAATATTATGGAAATGGAAGAGGATGTACATGAAGACGAAATGGGAGATAAGATACTGCGTGAAGAGTTTGACAGAGCACTGAAAGACCTGAGTCGAAACAAGGCCCCGGGAGTAGACAACATTCCATTTGAACTACTGATGGCCTCGGGAGAGCCAGTCCTGACAAAACTCTACCATCTGGTGAGCACGATGTATGAGACAGGCGAAATACCCTCAGACTTCAAGAAGAATATAATAATTCCAATCCCAAAGAAAGCAGGTGTTGACAGATGTGAAAATTACCGAACTATCAGTTTAATAAGTCACAGCTGCAAAATACTAACGCGAATTCTTTACAGACGAATGGAAAAACTGGTAGAAGCCGACCTTGGGGAAGATCAGTTTGGATTCCGTAGAAATGTTCGAACACGTGAGGCAATACTGACCTTACGACTTATCTTAGAAGAAAGATTAAGAAAAGGCAAACCTACGTTTCTAGCATTTGTAGACTTAGAGAAAGCATTTGACAATGTTAACTGGAATACTCTCTTTCAAATTCTGAAGGCGGCAGGGGTAAAATACAGGGAGCGAAAGGCTATTTACAGTTTTTACAGAAACCAGATGGCAGTTATAAGAGTCGAGGGGCATGAAACGGAAGCAGTGGTTGGGAAAGGAGTAAGACAGGGTTGTAGTCTCTCCCCGATGTTATTCAATCTGTATATTGAGCAAGCAGTAAAGGAAGCAAAAGAAAAATTCGGAATAGGTATTAAAATTCATGGAGAAGAAATAAAAACTTTGAGGTTCGCCGATGATATTGTAATTCTGCCAGAGACAGCAAAGGACTTGGAAGAGCAGTTGAACGGAATGGGCAGTGTCTTGAAGGGAGGATATAAGATGAACATCAACAAAAGCAAAACGAGGATAATGGAATGTAGTCAAATTAAGTCGGGTGATGCTGAGGGAATTAGATTAGGAAATGAGACACTTAAAGTAGTAAAGGAGTTTTGCTATTTAGGGAGTAAAATAACCGATGATGGTCGAAGTAGAGAGGATATAAAATGTAGACTGGCAATGGCAAGGAAAGCCTTTCTGAAGAAGAGACATTTGTTAACATCGATCATAGATTTAAGTGTCAGGAAGTCGTTTCTGAAAGTATTTGTATGGAGTGTAGCCATGTATGGAAGTGAAACATGGACGATAAATAGTTTGGACAATAAGAGAATAGAAGCTTTCGAAATGTGGTGCTACAGAAGAATGCTGAAGATAAGGTGGGTAGATCAAGTAACTAATGAGGAGGTATTGAATAGGATTGGGGAGAAGAGAAGTTTGTGGCACAACTTGACTAGAAGAAGGGATCGGTTGGTAGGACATGTTTTGAGGCATCAAGGGATCACAAATTTAGCATTGGAGGGCAGTGTGGAGGGTAAAAATCGTAGAGGGAGACCAAGAGATGAATACACTAAGCAGATTCAGAGGGATGTAGGTTGCAGTAGATACTGGGAGATGAAGAAGCTTGCACTGGATAGGGTAGCATGGAGAGCTGCATCAAACCAGTCTCAGGACTGAAGACCACAACAACAACACATTCTTTAACTAAAAGTTTTTATCATTATCCTACGCCTATGATTATTGGCTGTATTTAATATCTTTTAAAACCTATCAGGATTATTTCATGCTTCATGTTTGTTTATATTTTACCATAAGCCGGCCGTAGTGGCCGAGAAGTTCTAGGCGCTTCAGTCCGGAACCACGCGACTGCTACACTCGCAGGTTCGAATCGTGCCTCATCTAGTCCATGTGCGGTGGCCTCTGTGGTCGACTGCTTGCCCCCAAGAGCTCGGTGTCCCACTGGTTCTCATCTGTGTTTGTTCCTGTTGAGTTCAAATGGTGCAAATGGTTCTGAGCACTGTGTGACTTAACATCTTAGGTCATAAGTCCCCTAAAACTTAGAACTACTTAAACCTAACTAACCTAAGGACATCACACACGTTCATGCCCGAGGAAGGATTCGAACCTGCGACCGTAGAGGTCGCGCGGTTCCAGACTGAAGCGCCTATAACCGCTCGGGCACATCGGCCGGCCCCCTGCTGAGTGCCCACTGAGTTTCACTTTCTGGTAAATTTCTTAATATCGTCCTTCTCCCTTTTTTGTGCGTCCTTTGGTTTGTCGGTTTGTTGTATGTACTTCCCCCAACCTGACTTCATTGGCTATTAATGCTCTATTTTTATTTCGGGTTTTCTGTTTTATTGTGGTTTTTGCCTGATCTGTTTCCCCACCTGCATACCACCGTCAGCTACTACCACTCGAGTCTATCCAGCATAATGTTGCTCTGCCAACGGTGAGTTTATTAATTACTTTCATTTTAGGTCCAAGTTTTCGAACTTTGAATCAGACTCTTTCAGTTCTCTTGACCATCTTGTAGTAGCTGAACCTGTCACTGAGTCAGATGCTGTCGCCTGTCCTGTTTCAGAAGAAACCACTCAGCCTGCAAGATCCGGGCAATCACAGAGGGTGGGATTATTTGTAGCTGAGAGCTCCAACGTCAGGAGCGTTATGGGGCCCCTTAGGGCTGACAAGAAGGGAAAGAAAACCAGTGTGCACTCCGTGTGCATACCTGGTGGAGTCATTCCAGATGTGGAGAGGGTCCTCCCGGATGCCCTGAAGAGCACAGGGGGCAGCCAACTGCAGTTGGTTGCTAACGTCGGTACTAATGATGTGCGTCACTTTGGATCAGAGGAGATTCTCTCTGGTTTCGAGCAGCTAACAGAAGTGGCAAAGGCTGCCAATCTTGCTTCCAAGATGAAAGTAGAGCTGACCATTTGCAGCCTAGTCAACAGGACTGATTGCGGACCTCTGGTACAGAGTCGAGTGTAGGGTCCGAATCAGAAGGTCAGACGGGTCTGCAACCATGTAGGCTGCAGATTCCTCGAATTGCGCCAAAGGGTGGTTGGGTTTCGGGCTCTGCTGAAAATGTCAGGTGTCCACTATACGCACACGGGTGCAGGGGCTGTGTGGCGTGGACTGGGTGCTTTTTTAGATTAGAGGCTCACGGGAAAACACAAGATGATCTTCAGTCACAAAGGGTGTAGTCTGAACACAGGAAGAACGTAAATACAGGAACCATTGCTATACCAGTTGTAAATTGTCGTAGCTGTTTTGGGAAAGTACCAGAGCTCCAAGCGCTAATAGAAAGCACTGATGCTCAAATCGTTATAGGCTCTGAAAGCTGGCTAAAGCCGGATATAAGCTCAGCCGAAATTTTTGCGAAGAACCTAACGGTGCTCCGAAAAGATAGGCTAAAAACGGTTGGCGGTGGCGTGTTTGTTGCTGTTAGAAGTAGTTTCACTTGTCGCGAATTTGAAGTAGACACTTCCTGTGAGTTAGTATGGTCAGAGGTCGTTGTTGGCAACCGGAATATAATAATAATAGAATTATTTTACTGATCTCCCAATTCAGAAAATATAGTTGCTGAAAGGTTCAAAGAAAACTTGAGTTTGATTTCAAACACGTACCCGACACATACGATAATAGTTGGTGGTGACTTTAATTTACCCTAGATATGTTGGCGAAAATACGTGTTTAATTCCGGAGGTACCCATAAAATATCATCCGTAATTGTCCTAAACGCATTCTCTGAAAATTATTTCAAGCAGTTAGTTCATGAGCCCACGCGAATAGCAAACGGTTGTAAATACGCATTTGATCTCTTAGCAACAAATAACAAATAATCTTGAGTTAATAATGAGCATCAAAACCGATACAGGGATTACTGAACACAGGGTTATCGTAGCGAGACTGAATAATGTAATCCCCAAATCCTGTAGAAATTAGCGAAAAATGTACCTATTCAAAAAAGCAGATAAAAATTCACTTGATGCCTTCCTGAGAGACGATCTCTACTCATTCCAAATTAATAATATAAGTGTAGACCAGATGTGGCTTTGATTCAAAGGAATAGTATCGGCAGCAATTGAGAGATTTGTACCAAATAAATTAACAAACGACATAGCTGATCCTCCTTGGTACACAAACCGCTGTTGCAGAAACAACGAAACAAACATGCCAAATTTAAACAGACGCAAAATCCCCAAGATTGGCGATATTTTACAGAAGCTCGAAACTAGCGCGGACTTCAGTGTTAGATACTTACAACAGTTTCCATAACGAAACTGTGTCTCGAAACCTGGCAGAAAATCCAAAGAGATTCTGGTCGTATGTGAAGAATGTTAGCGGCTAGAAACAATCAATGCTTTCTCTGAACGATAGCCATGGATATACTATCAAAGACAGTGCTGCCAAAGCAGTGTTACAGAACACAGACTTCCGAAATGCCTTTACAAAAGAAGACGAAGTAAATATTCCAGAATTCGAATCGAGAACAGCTGCCAACGTGAGTAACATAGAAGTAAATATCTTCGGAGTAGTGAAGCACCTTAATTAACTTAATAAAAGCAAGACTGTATAGCAATTAGGATACTTCTGATTATGCTGATGCATTAGCTCCATACTTAATAATCATATACAACCGTTCGCTCGACGAAAAAACCGTACCCAGAGACTGGAAAGTTGCACAGGTCACACCAATATTCAAGAAAGGTAGTAGTAGTAATCCACTAAATTAGAGGACCATATCGTTATCGTCAATATGCAGCAAGATTTTGGAAAATATATTGTGTTCAAACATTATGAATTACCTCGAATAGAATTGTCTATTGACACACAGTCAACATGGGTTTAGAAAACATCGTTCCTGTGAAACACATCTAGCTCTTTATTCACATGAAATGTTGTGCTATTGACAAAGGATTTCAGATAGATTCCGTATTGTTGGATTTCCGGAAGGCTTTTGACTCTGTACCACCCAAGAAGCTTGTAGTCAAATTACGTGCTTTTGAAATGTCGTCAAAGTTATGTGACTGTATTTGTGATTTCCTGTCAGAGAGGTCACAGTTCGTAGTAACTGACGGAAAGTCATCGAGTAAAACAGTAGTGATTTCTGGAGTTCCCGAAGGTAGTGTTATAGGCCGTTTTGTATTCCTTATTTATGTAAACGATTTGGGAGACAATCTGAGCAGCCGTCTTAGGACGTTTGCAGATAACGCTGTCGTTTATCGACTAATAAAGCCATCAGAAGATCAAAACAATTTGCAAAACGGTTTAGAAAATATATCTGAATAGTGCGAAAAGTGGCAGTTGACCCTAAATAACGAATAGTGTGAGGTCATCCACATGAGTGCTAAAAGGAATTCTTTAAACTTCGGTTAGACGATAAATCAGACTAATCTAAAAGCCGTAAATTCAACTAAATAACTAGGAATAACAATTACGAGTAACTTAAATTGGAAGGAACTCATAGAAAATGTTGTGGTAACGGCTAACCAAAGACTGCGTTTTATATGCAGGTCACTTAGAAAATGTAACATATCTAATACGGAGACTGCCTACACTACGCTTGTCCGTCCTCTTTTAAAATACTGATGCGCGGTGTGGGATCCTTACCAGATAGGACTGATGGAGTACGTTGAAAAAGTTCAAAGATGGGAGACAGTGTCACAGAAATGATACAGGATTTGGGCTGGACATCATTAAAAGAAAGGCGTTCTTCGTTGAGACGGAATCTTCTCACGAAATTGTAATCACCAACTTTCTCCTCCGAATGTGAAATATTTCGTTGACACCGACCTACGTAGGCAGACACAATCATCACGATAATATAAGGGAAATCAGATCTCGTACAGGAAGATGCAGGTGTTCGTTGTTTCCGCGCGCAATACGAGATTGGAATAATAGTGAATTGTGAAGGTGGTTCGGTGAACCCTCTGCCAGGCACTTAAATGTGATTTGCAGAGTATCAGTATAGATGTAGATGTAGTAGGATCCCTTGCTATATGGGATGGTCGACTCCATCGTTCTGTCGATTTTATTACCTGACTACCGTTCCTTCGTCGGAACTTTTATTTTGATTTGCCTGAGAATGTTGGGTCGTCCAATTAACCATGGTGTGGATTTCATATGAAATGATTGTGACTACTTTTATCCATTATTTACTACACCTTTTTTATTTTTCATTTTATTTTTCCATCTTTCTATTCCGGTGTATGTCTGGCGATGCAGTTGCGAAAACGGTCGTTTCAGTAAGGTCTCATTTAACACCTGTTGCGGTTATTTATTTTTCAAGATGTATTTCGCAGCTGTGGCTGCCCTGGGGAATAAACTATTTTTAAGATCAAATGAGTTTAACAGATCGAGGATGTGCTGTTGGACTTAGAAAGGAAGGTCTGATATTCACTGAATCCACGCGCCGCTGTTATATTTCCACTCGCTGGCATAGGCGATGTTTTTATGGTAGATTGTGTGCTGATGTTTGCACATCAGTTATTCTCTGCGGTTTTTTTTTTTCGTTTGACGCTAAAATATCTAAGTCGAACAAACGTAAACTACGAGACGAAATAGAGGAAAATCTTTTGCTGTGTATAGTGGAGGATGTAAGCAGTGCGTATTGAGTGTAACAATTTTCCCAGTCATATTCCACATGGATGGTCTCCGTTTACAGTGTTGTGTGTTGTGGTTTAATGTGTTTGCCTGAAAGCTGGACTTTCGTTTGCTGTCTCGAAACGGGGCCTCTGTAAATCCCGTTTTTAATCGTTACTCTGTGAGCATACTGAGATTGTATGTACAGGGTAAAACACGGTGAAACTTGCACAGTAAACATTCCGGAAATGGAAAGTGCTATTGATGTACGGTTTTCGCAGACTGGATTGGTAGACAGGTGCTCGTATTGCTAGTCAGTCAACAGGGTGTAATAATATTCGTAATATGTATTTTTGTGCAAACGTATGCTTTTTTAAAAGGAACAATGACTATTGACATTAACAGACTGAAAGTAGAGTAAATTAGAATGTCAGTGGTGTTCCTTGCTGGATTCTAGTGCGAGTCGTTTACGAGATACCGTCTTTTGAAAAGTTCCCACACTGACAATTGTACAATACCTGCTGTAAAACACAATAAAGAACAACACAAGGGCACACACAAGTTATGTGGATTCTGACCAGTAACGAGACAGCTGACCAACACTCTTTGTTTTCAAATGACCGATAGCGGTCGGGAATAGAAAGACTGATGCACACGTGCTGGCATTTCAGCGGAGATATCCTAGCAGACTGTCGTTGCATATCATGAGTAATAATATGTCTTTGTAAATAGCATCTTTCAGCTTTTGCCTCAGAAAAATGTTTATAGACGTCAAATCCGGGGAACGGGCCGGCCGAGTTACAGGGTATCTGCGTTCAGTCCAACGATTTGGAAACAATTAGTGAAGACATGCTGTTGTACTTCTTTCATTATGGGCGGGACAGCTATCATGTTGCTACCACAGGTTCCTTCTGGTCTTCAGAGGAAAGTCTTCTAGAGTCCGTAGAACATAGTCTGTTAGGGGGCTGCGATACTTGTGCGCGTTCAGTGTTTCGTTTGTGAAAAACGGCCTATGACTGATGGCCCACTATCCCACACCACACTTTTACACCCCATGGACGCTGAAGTTCCATCTGACAAAGCCAATCGTTCATGTTTTTACGATTTCCCTGGCCATGATTGGCAAATGTGACTTCGTCACTAAACAAGACACATGATACAGCCTGTCTTAATGCCCATGTACAGATGTTAACACGATTTTCATAATCGTTTCCATACAGCTCTTGATGGAGAGAGATGTGACAGGGATGGAACCCATGTCGATGGGGATTGCATAGGACACTTGCCTGAATCACGCCAATTCCTTGTGCGATTCCGCTGGAGCTAACCTGCGGATCAAATGTAGCAGCAGCAATAACATTAATTTTCCCTTTCCTGTCGTCACTTCCTCCCAACTGTTACGTTGTCTAGTTGTTACACTACCATTTTAACAGGTTGAAGAGATTGATAAATAATTGCCGAGATGGTTGACGTCAGTTGGGATCTCTTGCTGCATACACCGTACAAGAATAAAATGTTTCCTTCCTGTACTCTTTACACAACACACTGGACGCGCATTCGGGAGGACAACGGTTCAATTCCACGTCCGGCCATCCTAGTTTAGGTTTCCGTGATTTCCCTAAATCGCTACAGGCGAATGCCGGGATGGTTCCTTTGAAAGGGCACGGCCGACTTCCTTCCTCGTCCTTCCCTAATCCGATGAGACCGATGACCTTGCTGTCTGGTCTCCTTCTCCAAAACAACCCAACCCGACTCTCCACACATGAGCATCGTCCATTCACGACCTACTGCTGGGACTGCCGTCGCACTCAACGAACACACAAGCACAGTGTAAGCAAACACAACAACATCGCACCTAGCAACAACGCAGGTTGAATGGCACAAACAAGTGTAGGTGTGGAAATTTTTCAAAGTACGATACCTCGTAAACGACTCGCACTAAAATCCTGCAACGAGGACGGCTGACATTCTAATTCACCCTACTTTTAGTTTGTTAATACCAGTATACATTGCCCCATTTAGAAATGTATGTTTACTCAAAACATAGACATTATCAGTGTTATTAAAAACTTTTTACTGGCTAGCAATGTGAGCCACTGACTACCAATCCATTCTGTGAAAACCGCACATCAATAGCACTTTCCATTTCTACAGTATTTGCCGTACAAATTTTAGGTGATTAACCCAGCACATTTGTACAGAAAATTGTAACTCCTGATCTTGCGTAGGTAGTATTTCGGCTGGTTGGCAGTTGTGTTGCTAGTATTGAATATCTGTTAGAGGAGTTCTTAGTGGACTTTTTAGGGAAGTATTTTGGGGACCTAGTATTTAGTTCTGCTGTAGACGTATAAACGTCCAATTATACAGTCTGGGGGTTGGTAATGTAATTTAATTATCTGTATTTAGTTGGTTCTAATTGAAGACTGTTCTTCATTTTTGCTTATTGTATTTTTGAGCTGAATATTACAAAATGTTTGTGTTCTTGTTGTTGCCCCAGTCTTAGTTTTTATTATCTGTCGAAGATATTTTAATTCATTTATTGTGTTCTTCCAATACGCTACGATTTAGGAACATTATCCACTATATGTATAACTGTGTGTGCAATTCGGGAATATGAAGACCAGCAAAAAAAATCATGCTAAATCGCATCAGACAAAGCTTAAGATTGATGACCCGTTACCAGTCGCCTTCGCCTCAGTAGGAAAGAGACGTATCATCACGCACTGAGATTGTAGGTGTGGTCCTGAAGCAGTCTGTAGTCTCTATGCCATAGCCTTTTCTTTAAATTGTTCTTACACAACCAAAATTAATTTATTTAATACGAAATTTCTGTAACTACCTTCACCTTTCACGGTTCAGAATCCCTAAACATCAGACGCTATAACCTGTTAGTATCGTATACAGAATTTTAGTTCCCTTACTAACTAGGTTGTTTAAGAAACAATCGTCGATTATTTCATGACTCTAAATACAAGCACTGTCCCCGTTCAAATCCAGCTTGGAAGCAGCATAAATCGTTTCAGTTTCGCATCATAGTCCAAAATAATTCCATTGAGCTAAATTTTGTAGCGTACTGTTTCACTGTATTTTGGGAAATATTTTTGTGTCACGTTAGCACTCTCCATACTTCTCTTAGTAAGGTCACTGGACCGAACATTAGTCAGCCGGTAAAAGAGCACACCGATCGCTTGGGAGGACGGTATATAACTTGTACCAGGTAATCATGTCGCGCTCCACGGCTGACGTAAGTGATGACTGTGAATTAGTGTTCTTGTACCAGTCTGTCCTATAGGTCAGTGCAATAAGATGAATCGATGTGGAGACGTGACGGAATGGCACAAAGAAGATACTGCCTTTTGAAGTGCCCATGATTAAAATACCGCTATTTCATTGTGTATCAGCGAAGAGTACGGAGTACCACCCGTAGTCTTGTTCCACGGCGTAAGCACATTTGTCGTAAAAAGATACTAACCGATAAAGACAGGAGTCGAGTGTCGTGTAACGGCATTGGTAATCGGTTTCAAAGCCGACACGAACTGCTGCTATCAATGAATGCAGGTCCATCTCAAACAGTTTCGGAGCGAACACTGAATAGGAACTGCACCTAATGGGCATTTGTGAAGCGGATGCCTCGGTAATGGCCCTGCACTTCTCGGCAAGTGGACGATTGCAGTGGGAAAAATAACAGAGACACTGTACAGTAGCAGACCCAAGGCGAATATCGAGTTTGCCTATTTCAAGATCAAGCAATGCCTCGAGTGCACCGACAGCCCGATGAGGCGTTTAAACTGGAGTGTGTGGAGCGTGTCCTTCAAACCTGAGCTAGTTCTGCGATCTTTTGGTGTTCTCTTTCGCACAGTGACTGGGACCTCCTCATTCAGGCTGCCGTGGACATAAACGTGGATGTCTATATAAAGGCTCTTTTCAAAGGTTCAAATGGCTCTGAGCCCTATGGGACTTAACTTCTGAGGTCATCAGTCCCCTAGAAGTTAGAACTACTTAAACCTAACTAATCTAAGGACATCACACACATCCTTGCCCGAGGCAGGATTTCAACCTGCGACCGTAACGGTTGCGCAGTTCCAGATTGTAGCGCCTAGAGCCTCTCGTCCACTACGGCCGGCTAAAGGCTATTGTTGACGTACCTAGTGTTGCTATGAGGAATATTCTGTGGAAACCTATGTCTTCGAAGATGACGACCCCAGTGTTTCCGGGGATGCACTTACATGTTACTTGTTTCACGTACAGTCCGGCACCCTGTAGCAAGTTGACTGGCGCGCTAAACGACTCGATCTTATTTACAATCAAAATTTAAATGACTGTTTAGAAAAACGGATAAAACGTTGCACGGTTTGATGTCGGTGGGATAGAATGGAACTCTGGTACACTAATTACAGGCATTCTGCTATTCTGTGCTGTGGCCGAGCATTTCTAGGCACTTCAGTCTGAAACCGCGCTGCTGCTGCGGTCGCAGTTTCGAATCCTGCCTCGGGCATGGATGTGTGTGATGTCCTTCGGTTAGTTAGGGTTAAGTAGTACTAAGTTCTAGGGGACTGATGATCTCAGATGTTAAGTCCCATAGTGTTTGGAGCCATTTGAATTTTGCTATTCTGTGAACTTCACTCTGTAGTCATGCACATGTAGCCTGTAGTTATGTCTGTATACTCTCTGGTAATTCCTATACCTCTGACTGTGTCCTAAGGTACTTGGTACAGTAAATTTAATTAATAAAAACGATCGATTTTTATCCTATATTTACTGGCTCTACAAGCAACCTAAAATCTAATCAGTTCAACAGATAACAGATTAGCTCAACCAACAAATTCAGTACAGAGGACGGTAACCGTATGTTTTATGTTGACTATGTTTACGCCGTCACTTGCTGTTGTGCCTTTAAAGCCTTAATCATTCATCCTGCAATCTTTTGCTTCATATTTCAAATCATTCTTTACAATGGGGTTTAGCACAATCTGTGTTTAGCACGGAAAGGTAGTGGTTAACTGGTTTTATGGATCTCAACAGTTGTTCCTTTATAATAAATTACAGTCATAGTTCTAAGACTCTGCCTTCAGCAGAGACATTCCAACCTGCACCGTCGGAAAGGAAAGAGAAATCGAGATTTTTCAGGGGTCTTTGTCTAACTGCACATTGACGAATACACAAACTAACTTGTGCACTATCCGGATGGCTACAAATAAAACGCAAAGTTAAAAAAAATTGATAGAAATCAATGAATTTAACCCTGATGGGCAAGTTTTCCTCACCAAGTGGTTGAACAAACGACTTAGACGAGTATGGGATAACGAACACACAGTGGTGGGAACATGAGGAGTCCGTTTGTATTCACAGACAGTAACTAACCAAAAATTATTAAATTAGGAAGTAAAACTTAGCTGAGAACCACCAAGATCATTATATTGTACTGCTAGAAATTAAACAATATCTCAATCACTCTTGACTATGTGGACTACAGCTACATTCATGGCCAGACCTCACTTACAGAGAAGCAATTGAAATTCGGTCAAGAATTCTCACAAAAAGGAATATCAGATTTCGTAGAACCATTTTAGAAAAACATTAGGAGACTTTGCACACAGTGACACCTTAAGTGGGCTCGCTACAGATTCCACCTATTCATGTGGCGTGCACTATAGCTACTGTTATAAGTCAAAATAAGAACTAAAAACTCTGTCCGAACAGGTCATGAGGGCCCAACGGTACCGACCGACCGCCGTGTCATCCTCATGCTACAGGCATCACTGGATGCGGATATGGAGGGTCATGTGGTCAGCAAACCGCTCTCCCGGCCGTATGTCAGTTTACGAGACCGGAGCCGCTACTTCTCATTCAAGTAGCTCCTCAGTTTGCCCACAAGGGCTGAGTGCACCCCGCTTGCCAACAGCGCTCGGCAGACTGGATGGTCACCCATCCCGTGCTAGCCCAACCCGACAGCGCTTAACTTCAGTGATCTGTGGGGAACACAATAGGAACTGCCTAAACCTTATAAAATAACGGAACGAAAATACTCTGACCCAGCTTCCATTTTCCATATCAAACATTTAAGATAATTAAACACTCAAAAATGTTTAAATTTCTTTTTGTTGTTAGTCTGCATTCACTGAACTGGCGCGAAGATGTGCTCATGATCAGATTACAAAGAAACTTTTATAACATTCAACTCTGACACGCAGAAATTTAGTAATTATGCTACAACTCGACACTTTCTCCCAAATGAAAAAAAATTTTTCCCGCAGTATCCCGCAAAAGGAATGCATATTGGTGGAAAACACTCATACTCAACGGCTAAGAACAAAATTTACCAGTCACCTTTTTCCATCAAAATTGTCAAGATTAAACAGTTCTCTGACTAAATTAACTCTAAACGATACGACGACACCTTTCGAGTATTATCCACAATGATGCAATTCATTTTTATACCTTTTATTTACCATATCAGCAAGAGCACCATAATAACGTCCTTACATCAGGCCAGCTCGTTAACAGTACCCAAGCGTGGGCGGACTTCTGGGGACAACGTCTTCTTGTTCGAACTGCCCGGAGGGGAACCTCTTCTATTGGCTGTAGCCATCTGTCATCCTCTGCTCTTGACTCTGCCGACCTTTTGCGAAGTCTACAAGGGATTTCTTAGCTTTCTCACAGGTTATAATTTGACAAAACCCACTACACTATATTGGGCTAGTCCCTCGCTTCTCTATATCCCATCACATCCAAACTATATGTAATCATAGACGCATGGAAGGGTATTGACGAGAAATGGTAAGCATGACACACAAAAATAAAACACAGATTGGTTCATTCTCATATTCAAAGACCATATTTATTGATTACAAAAAGAGAAAAACGCTTCTTATGTCACAGAGTACCACGACAGTCAGTCTGGGAACTCTCAACTGTCAATGGCATGCAAATAGTGTAAATAGTGGGTACTAACAGTACCGCTTCAATGACACAATCAAGATACCTGCAGTTTCGTAGCTCTGCGGGATGTAATTACATATGAGTGACTTCAACAGGAAATGGGGTTCCTGAAAAAACGTAGACACACTGCCTCGCCAAAGTTTCGCCGTTATTATGCGCATAGGCGTTGTTAGAGGGTTTTCGAGAGTTGTCTCTCCGGGGTTTATGATATTTATCTGGCGTCCTAGTTACTTCCACGCTTATTCCACCACCCAGTGCAACACCGAAAATTTCGTCTTAGAAATTGCATATTACAGATCGAAGTGCATTAGTAAGTACTATAAGTGTAGATCAGTTGTATTTTCGTAACTTCAACTTCATTTTTCTGGTTTTAATATGTAATTTGATGCTGGAGTTTCGAATAAAAAACAATTACAGAGATTATTTGAGTGTACAACGCACTGCTTTGTCTGTATTTTACTCGTAAGTCCCCTATTATCTGAAGCATATACTTTCTACAGCATTTGTTTATTTTCGGTTAGAGCCTCATCTGCTTGTTTCTCAGTGTATCCATATCTGATACAGTAAAATATATTTATTTAGGCAAGTGACAGATCCGCACACGTGTTCAAAAACTTTCGGAAGTAGTTAATTAGGTATTACTTCTGAGGAACTTGTTGTACAGGACATGAAGATCATTTCTCATGATATCGACATGTCCACACAGCGGAGCGATCGCACGTTCCTAACTGGCAGCAATAACATTATATGCCATATTGCGTTTAGTGACGCTCCGTCAACGGCCGTGGGGGCTATCAGGCGTGAACGGCCCAATTTGGCATGCTGTTCCTGGCATTAGCAGATACGACCCACGCCTGACCTACACGATGCTCTATCATTTCCATGTATTGTTTGCGCCGTCGCCAATTATACATGCGCGGAAAATTTTACTAACTCCGTTTCCAGTAACACTTAGAAATTAAAATGTACATGACGTGATCAGCGTCTTAAATTCAAGTCGTAAATTTCATTTTAAGACGCTGACCGCGCCACGTGTATTTTCATTTTCATTCTTACAATAACGTATTTTAATGTGCTGTGTGTTGATACAAAACCCGCATAACTGTCGCACATCGGGTTTTACATATGGATTTCACTTCCAAGATAATTGCGCCATTACCTCCTATGGTCATATGTCACATCCACCAAACAAATGTATGGGACATATAATGATATAAATTTGCAATTTGTTACCGTGGTACAAGTAACATAGGTCGCTTGATAAAGCTCAAGGAGGCGAAATTAGCTAACCGCTAAATAATGAAATGATGTCCTTACTTTAAGATAAATTAGCCACAATAGGAAAGTGACTTTCCATACAAAATTCACAGCAGCTGTAGATGAGTATATAAAAAAGGTTAACCAACGTTTTGACTATCTTATAGCAGCGTTCCTCAGGGTGCAGACTACTTTTGATAGATGAGAGGGAGGGCGCGTTTGGCTTTTTAATACTGCGATTCCAACAGTTTCATAGGACACAATACTGGGCATAGGAACTAATAAAATCTACGAACTTTGACGTCGGTGATCTTGTGGCTGTTAGAAACGTAAAATATTGGAACAACCACCATCTCTTGCGTCCTGAAGAAGTCCACTGCAACACATCTGAAACGTTAAGCATTGTAAGTATTTTATGACACGATGTGCCAGCACAACGAGAATGACTGCAGTGAGGCTAACACCGGCCTTCAAAGTCTATGCGTTCTACAGAGGCACTTTCTTCAGTGCGACAAAAGCTTTGCTGTTTCTCCATACGATTTTCTCCTTTTCTTAAGACCACTAACTATTGGATTTTTTTTCTCTTGCACCACAAAAACCTTCATCTGTTTTTGCATGACCAATCCTCTTAGTTGGGTCAGAATCGCCATTTTCTTTTCTCCGTTCTGGAACTGCCTCATTGAGGTGTTACTTCTGTTGGCTCATTCAGGCGTCACCTCGCGAGTCGAATGACTCCACCTCACTGACAATTACATTCGCAAATGAGGGTCTTCGCTCCTCAGCATGAGCATCACAGCCCCTGATAGAGCTGTTGCTTCTACGGTTCTCTTGACGTCAGTTGCAGAAAATGTAAATTGCACATCTTCCTACTTGACGCATTTGTTAAAGATGAATTTCTTTTATTTGCGACCCGCCAAGGAATACTTTTCGCCACTATTTAAAACGGTCTATTGCCTGTCACACAAATCTGCCCTTTGCGTTCTCTAGACCAAACTTCAATTCCTTCCTGGGGTGAACTGTTGGACCGTTCACTTCGCCGTGAGAACAAGCCGCTTAGTGGGCTGAGCTACGTCTCTGATTTCCGAAGACTTGGCTCGGTCGGGAGGAGGTTATCGATACCAGAGAGGCGAACTGGAGCTCACCTCATAAAGCGCCTCAGGTTTCCGATAGGTCGGGATTCAGGACGAGCCCCTCAGTTTTATTAAAACGGTCTTTGACGAGCGTTCAGCAGTCAGATAACACAAGTTATTGTGATCGCTTCCCAGTTTTGGTTACCGATAACTTGATACCAGTGTCTACGAGTTTAATTTGTACACCACATCACTGAAGATGATCACTATGTGATTGAAAATCGATTTTGCTATCAATAAACCATCAATATTACGGCCAACGCTGACCTTCCTTTTAATTTAACTTATATGGTCGTTGTGCACACAGCACTCCATGGTGTCGCCAATCCATAGTTGACTCTGTTACATGGGACGTGTTTAAAATCTGTGTTCCGCAACAAAGCTCTTTCGGCCGTGGACTGTGAAACACCGTCTCCGCAGAAGGTTTCAACAACCGGGATTTTTGCTATGATTAAATGAGGCATTCTGGATGAAAGAAGAGGGCACGAATTTTCCTTAAGTAGGCTGTTGGTCTCGTTTCAGTATGTACCGCCTCATAAACCTTGTAAGGTGGTCGACAGCAGATCTTAGTGGCCATTTTATCGATTGCTCTACGTCGCCCCCCTCTCTGGTGACGTTGCGTGTGCTCTGTACTAAGGACCAGCACTCACATCTTCCGTCGCTCACGCAGTGTGCTATTCGAAGCGTATATAATAGCCGTGACTCTCGGTTCTTCGCTGTTGAACTTCTCATCTGAAGACGGAGAGGTTGGAACCGTACTATGTAAAGTGAATTTCAGGATCCTGCAGGAAACCTGACAAACAGATGACGAATTACAACGCTGGGAAAGTCTACACTGTTACAAGACTATTAGATTAAAGTACTGCCGACGACAAAGCCGTAGGTTTTTCGTTGGGTATATAAAGTTAGATGAGTAGGAAAACAAACCCATAATGTTCGAGTACAGCATTAATAGTGTGATCCTTGACACAGTCACGTCGATTAGAGATCTGGGCGTGACGCTGCAAAGGAATATGAAATGGAAAGCGAATGTAACGACCGCTGTGGCGAAAGTGAATGCCCGGGTTCAGTTTATTGGGACAATTTTAGGAAAGTTCGTTGACGTATAATAGAGACCGCATATAAGACATTAGTGCGAGCCATAGTTGAGTACTGTTCTAGTATTTGGGATTCTTACCTGATAGGATTAAAGGAAAACATATAAGCATTTTAGAGGCGGACTGCTGGACTCGTTCAAATGGTTCAAATGGCTCTGAGCACTATGGGACTTAACTTCTGAGGTCATCAGTCCCCTAGAACTTAGAACTACTTAAACCTAACTAACCTAAGGATATCACACACATCCATGCCCGAGGCAGGATTCAAACCTGCGACCGTAGCGGTCGCGCGGCTCCAGACTGTAGCGCCTAGAAACGCTCGGCCACATCGGCCGGCGCTGGACTCGTTACCGATATGTTCGAATACCACGCAAGTATTGCTGTGCTGATGAGGTCATCGGTCCCTAGACTTACACACTACTTAAACCAAGGTATGCTAAGAATAACACACACACATACACACACACACACGCACGCACACAGACACATGCCCGAGAGATGACTCGAACCTCCGGCGCGAGGGGCAACCCAATCTGTGACATGGCGCCTCTAACCGCTCAACCACTCCACGCGACACACGCAAGTATTAGGGAGATCCTCGGGGAATTCAAATGGGAATCACTGGAGGGAAGACGACATTCTTTTCGAGAAGCATTATTGAGAAAAATTAGAGAATCGGCATTTGGGCCTGAGTGCAGAGCGATTATGCTGCTACCGACGTACATTTCGCGAAAGGACCATAAGGATAAGATAAATTAGGTCCCGTACGGAGGCATACAGACAGTTGTTTATCCATCGCTCTATTTGCAAATGGAACAGAATATAAAGTGACTACCGCTGGTCCAAGGTACCCTCCGCCAGGCACAGTATATTTGTAGAGTTAGATGTAGAAACGACCAAGCATCCAATTCAGTTAGTGCTAGGGACGACCTGAGACTCTAGCATCATTGACCTGGGGAACCCTCAACTGGAGGAGACAATGACGGTGAGTATGTTGGTAATGATAGGAGTAAGGCTATGGATAGCATGGTTTTTAGTAAATTAAAATACATGAAGATGAAACTGGGTGGTCACAGTAAAATCTTAACATTTTCCTCAAAAAATTTGTAAAGCACACCTGTGATAAAGTTATTTGCCAAATTAGTTATAATATTTCACAATAAAATGAGAACAACAGGCGATGAAGACAGATTAAAAGCGTGGCTGAGAAATCACCTGGTACTACATAAATATAGCAGTGTTAAGTATAAGAGTGTGAAATCCACTACTGTGACATAGAATACGAGCCATATTTATTCAGCTGTAAGCTTCCTGTGGGTTGGATGAATAAACATGGAGTTGTTCAGTAGGAATTCCTCTACCAGCCAGCACAAGGAATCGGGCAAGTTCGTGGTCTTATTTCGTTAAACATGGCTCGTACTGTAAGTCTGAAGGACTGCCGAGTGAAGATTGCTTCAAAGTGTCATGTGTGTTACTTACTAATTAGTGTTTGTATAGTAGAGCTTCCTGTTTCTGTTAGTATAAAAGAAGAGGGAATAAAAAGGATGGTGCTGATGGGTTCACACAGCTTACGCCTCTCGAATAACATAAAAGAGGTCATCAATCCCAGTGTCCCCAGCCAACGGACGAATCATCGTCTAGAGAGACAGCCTCAAGGCACTGGGAATAGATCTGGGATTTAAACCTGGACATCGGTGAAAGGTCTTGTGATGACGATGAGTCCCATCCTCTCGTACCCGCAAAAGCTGAGCTCGAGAGAAGGGCTGTTCAAAACCCCGTCCGGCGAAATCGGGGATGGTTCCTTAGATAGGACACTGCCGATATCCTTTGCTGTAACCGCGATCGGTATGGCCGCGGGGTTGCCGTTAAGGAAAGCGCAGCGGGACACACGGAGCGGCCCGCGAACAGCAACACAAACGGGAGAGGACGGACACAACAACGAAGGACAACCGAGCGATATCTTACGAACCACAACAAGCAAGAAACAACCGTCACAAGAAGACCTCGCGAATGAACCTCGTCAACTCGTACACAGAATAAAGTAACGTAAAAACGCTCTCTGAGGCAAGATGTCAATAAATGCACGCAAAGATTAGACTGACTGGCTGAGCTTTTTTTTCTTTATTAATATTTTAACACCTTACAGAAAAGGTGGGCCGGCTAAGGGTGGGCTGGCCTGGCTCAGCTTTTTCTTTTTTTTTCTTTATTGATTTTCAATTCCCCCCGAAGGGGCTGCTCTACAGCCTACAGACTTTTTGTTAAAAAACGGAAGAAGAAAAGAAACAAGAAAAACAGGCGATAAAACGGTGACTTAAAGCTTTTTTTTTTTTTTTGTCATCAGTCTACTGACTGGTTTGATGCGGCCCGCCACGAATTCCTTTCCTGTGCTAACCTCTTCATCTCAAATTAGCACTTGCAACCTACGTCCTCAATTATTTGTTTGACGTATTTCAATCTCTGTCTTCCTCTACAGTTTTTGCCCCCTACAGCTCCCTCTAGTACCATGGAAGTCATTCCCTCACGTCTTAGCAGATGTCCTATCATCCTGTCCCTTCTCCTTATCAGTGTTTTCCACATATTCCGTTCCTCTCCGATTCTGCGTAGAACCTCCTCATTCCTTACCTGTTCAGTCCACATAATTTACAACATTCGTCTATAGCACCACATCTCAAATGCTTCGATTCTCTTCTGTTCCGGTTTTCCCACAGTCCATGTTTCACTACCATACAATGCTGTACTCCAGACGTACATCCTCAGAAATTTCTTCCTCAAATTAAGGCCAGTATTTGATATTAGTAGATCTCTCTTGGCCAGAAATGCCTATTTTGCCACAGCGAGTCTGCTTTTGATGTCCTCCTTGCTCCGTCCGTCATTGGTAATTTTACTGCCTAGGTAGCAGAATTCCTTAACTTCATTGACTTGGTGAGCATCAATCCTGATGTTAAGTTTCTCGCTGTTCTCGTTTCTACTACTTCTCATTACCTTCGTCTTTCTCCGATTTAGTAAATCGCGGAAAAATGCGGAAAGTTAAAACAGAAAGCAAAAGGGGTTGGCAACGTTAATAAAAGTCACAGGAATCAGACAAGTAACGTATAAACACACAATTAAAAAACATAGCGACAGTCTGGTTTCTGTTCGCAAGAGATAAAAAGCACACCCAGCGACAGTATGATGGCCGTTCGCAACACTTCCCAAAAAAACACAACACGGACACGCACTGTAAAACATTGGACGAAAATTGCGGCACAAAGATGACACTCCCGAGCCAAAGGCACATGGGGGGGGGGGGGACCTGGTGGAGGGGGAAGAACAAGGAGGGAGGAAGGAAAAAACGAAAAGGGGGGGGACAAGGAGGGAGAGGACTCATAAAGGAGGAGAGGGGCAGGGCAGACGTGAGAGGGAATGAGAAGAGGCAGAGGAGGGAAATGCAAAATGACTCGGGGGAGAGAAGGGGGCAGAGAGAGGGGTGGTGGGGAAAAAAAGAGGATGGAAGGGGGCTGGCTGAGCGAGAGGCAGGCGCTTAAATACATGATCGGGGACGCCGCTATTGGTCGCTGGGACGACGTGTTCCACTGTGGCGCTCTCACATTAAACGTGGGGCAGGAGGTTCGCGCCGCCCCGGCTTACGGCGTGATGCTGCAGAGACCTCTAGGGGCCTTCGACGTCCATGCCGTCTGGCGCGGATTCAAAATCCGCAGCGCGCGGTACCAGACCCTTAACCATCCCTCCACTTGCTGAACTTGTGCCCCACCTCTACCACATTGCCACCGAAGGGGCGTTAAACTCAAACCTTCCTTTTCCGTCATTACCTAGGGATGCCCCCCCCCCTGCCAATAGCTGAGCGGTCAGCGCGACAGAATGTCAATCCTAAGGGCCCAGCTGGGTCGGAGATTTTATCCGCTCAGGGACTGGGTGTTGTGTTGTCCTGATCATCATCATTTCATCCCCATCGACGCGCAAGTCGCCGAAGTGGAGTCTAATCGAAAGACTTGCAGCAAGAGAACGGTCTACCCGACGGGAGGCCCTAGTGACACGACATTTACATTTATTGCCTAGCGATTACTAAAGACGGAAATTGCTTCCATCAGCAGGCTGCCAAGTAGCAACAATCAGCTGACTGGAGATTCAAAGTGATAGTGTGTGTTTAGCAGCGTCTTGTATGGAGACGAGTAGAAATGGTGGATTTAGAATTCTGGGGACTCTAGGCGTGTCAAGTGATTAAAATGCGACGACCTTTCGACCAAGCACTTCCTGGCCTTTGTCAAATGTTATGACTGCTGATCTGTTGCTGGTATGCCCTTATATACACTAGCTGCCAGCTATGAGGTCGCTGGTATCCGCGGGTATCGCCATGCACGGGCAGACATTGAGTCTGATGCGCCAGCTTCAAGCTCGCGATCGCTGGATACGCGCCATGATGAGCTGCTGGTCGCCATCTTTATTGAGAGTGCTGTCAGTGCTTTTTATTTCAGTGTCATCTTCAATTACTCTGTCCCAGAAGCCGTTAACGAGACAAATTTAATGTAGATCCCGCTCATCTGAAGCACACTTTCGATATAGCGAAGGCAGTAGAAATTCTTATGATCCTCCATCCGTTCTTTTACAGTGTGTCCTGTTTATCCGATATAAGATTTAGCGCACTCGCACTCCCAACGTATTTTGTGAACCTCAGATGTTCTTAGACCTACCGCTCCTTTAACAGTGTAATTGATGAATTTTCGACAGTGGCCTGAAGATCGATTTCATTTTATGTCTCTACGGTAGCCAGCTCATCTTACCCGACACTGGAGCACAGAAAGACAGAAACGCAAACTTCTTTCTCTGCTCCTCGGCGGTTGTCTTTTGCGGTTGTCACCTGAGATCACTTTATTTATTTGGTGATAGTTGTAGCCATTGTTCCTGGAAATGTCGCTTAAGTGGCTCAGCTCACAGGGCATGATATCAGTGTCTGATGTTGTTCTTAGAGATCTGCTAAAGATTGCTTCACAGTGCGGTTCTGTGCCGAATCATGATGGATGATGGCGTACAAATACAGATCTGTGTGCGCAGATTTTTCCGTAGGTGCTGTGCCAAAATTATTCATTTCGTTTGCGGTGGACAAGGACCTGAAAGGAAAGCATCGCATCATATTTTTCTGCTTCCATAGTAAGGTGAATGTTACTATGAATGCTACTCAGATGTTTTTCACACCTATGGGGCCAAATGACGTACTTGTCAAGGTATCTAAAGATAAACTTGTTGCGACCACAGTAAATTTTAATACGCTGAATTACGTGTCAGATCGTAACGAAAAGAGTGCGCAAGGTTCCACCGTCAAGCTCACCCGCTTACGCGACAGATGGAAGACAAACGGGATGTCTGGAAAATATAACGCTTCCTGAAGCAGATGAAAATTGTTTCTAAAATCTGGTCAAATAAGCCCATAAGCATTACACTTGACACCTCACCAAAGGCGTCGAGGGTCGAGATCGTCAGAATAAGAGGAAATGTTCCGATGCGCGTGATAAAAGAACCCCGATGAAATTTAGAACGATTATCACTATAAGATGATCACACGCCGCGAGGGAAGGTTCCAAGGCAATGTTCCACGCAAATACTAAAGAGGACCCTGTGCACCCAGAAACAGTTAAGATTGGAATAAAGAGTCAACGAGCAGCAGATTAGAGAGCATCCGTAGGGCAGTAACGCTCCGTAACAGTAACTGCTGGATCAATAGACACTTCAACTACAAGAAGATGATGACTGGTGGACACACAGAAACTGTAAGCTATGCTAGTGCTAGAGAGAGACTGGCTGTTTCTGTCTCAGAGAGTTCGAATAGAGGAATTTCAGTGAGTAGCAGGAGCAAGTCATTATTTCGATCTTGTTTCTTGTACCGTACACCAGTTGGCTGTTGAGTACAAGCGGATTAGTTCCAAGTGCTGATGATTGATTCTTTAGGCTAATTGGCCAGTACTTAGCAGACCTAGATCCAGTCCAAGGACTCGCCGCTAATAGAGATCGTATCTCGTAATCATTGAGAGCATCTGACATTCTTGTAAGGTGTTTCGATCAGATATCTCACTAGTCAAATGTGTTTGTTAGAACAATAAATTGATCAAACATATAGTAATAATTTATTACTTCCACAAACGATTCCACCCAACTCAACGAGCTAATATTACCACCCTTCTGTAACCTAAGCCCCTCCAGCTAAGGAGGTATGCCCCTCCTCCCCCTTATCACAGCTATAAGGGGTTGACAAATGAAAAAAATCAGACTAAACCCACATAGTCGGTAATGTCCTGACTGCGCCACGCAGGTCACATCGAATTCAGTTTGGTGTAGTGAATATGTGTCGGCCGGCCGTAGTGACCGAGCGGTTCTAGGCGCTTCAGTCCGGAACCGCGCGACTGCTACAGTCGCAGGTTCGAATCCTGCTTCTGGCACGGATGTGTGTGATGTCCATAGGATAGTTAGGTTTAAGTAGTTCTAAGTTCTAGGGGGCTGATGACCTCTGATGTTAAGTCCCATAGTGCTTAGATCCATTTGAACATGTGTCGCAGTGCAACAAAGTAGCCTTTAATGGGTCAGTGTCTAAGGCAATAGACTGTATGAGCTAAAGAGATACCCATTGCATCGCCTTCCGTTTTATTGTAAAACTGGCCGCTGTTTCTCTAAAAAAGAAAAGACGATATGCAGCGTCAGTGCGCTGCAGATAGATCGCAATAAAAATGTAAGAGATGTGTATGCCAAAGTTGTATTGTGCTACCTAAGTTGTGTACCTTAACTGTACGACACGAAAGAAGCAGATAGTGCTGGTGACACAAGTGTTTGCCTGTGGCTAGTTGACGCGTAGCAGGGAAGCCGTGGCAAATGCAGGCCGTGACGCTATCTCTAAGACTGGAGGGTGCTGGAGGACAAGGTGCAGAGGTAGGTGGAGGGGGGATAAGGACTTGAGTAGGGGGATGGGCTGGTCGGTTGAGGAGTGGGGCGTGGGAAGGAGGGGGTGGGGGGGGCGGTGCCTACCGTAGCGAGGCGAGGCGAGGCGCCTAATGAGACTGGCGCCAGCTAACGGCCGGCAGCAGCTGCATCAACAGGTTCTCCCCGCCAGTACACCGGCTTACTGGCGCTCCAGATCCTCAGCGCGGCGACGAGCAGCCGGCTCCGCAACGGGGACTAATAAGGCTGGCGTAAGAGCTGATCCTGCCACATTAACGCGCTCCTGTATGTCCTCTGAATGCTAGACTTGTACGACGGCATGAGGTCGCCACGGCACAAACAACCCAGTCGCGCTGCAAAGACCACCGGGGCCGGATGCGAATTATGACGACAAGTTTAATGAAACACGTATTTCCGACACTACTCTATATTTACCAATCTAAACTTCGATACGATGGGCGTTTAATCGGGCAGTATGCCGATTCAGAATCATTCGCGTAACACAGCGAGATGCCACTATCACTACAGATTAATCGCACATTTTGCTGCACGAGGGGCGATCAACAAATAATACAACTTTTGTCCTCGGCCAATTTCATTGAAAAAAATGCAGAATTTGTTGTGGAACATAGTGAAGCATTCCCGCTTTAGCCCCTATAGTTTCATGAAGTTCCTACAGGTGGCGGTTTCGAAAAAGACGATCGTGTGAAACCCAGCTCGCGCTATTCGTCCAAGAGACTCAGAGGGCCATAGAGACGGGTTCCCAGGTGGATGCCGTGTTTCTTGACTTTCGCAAGGCTTTTAATACAGGTCCCTGCAGTCGTTTAATGAACAAAGTAATAGTATATGGACTATCAGACCAACTGTGTGATTGGATTGAAGAGTTCCTAGATAACAGAACACAGCATGTCATTCTCAATGGAGATTAGTCTTCCGAAGTAAGAGTGATTTCAGGTGTGCCGCAAAGGAGTGTCGTAGGACCGCTGCTATCCACAACAAACATAAATGACCTGGTGGATGACATCGGATGTTAACTGAGGCTTTGTGCGGATGATGCTGAAGTATATCGTGAGGTTGTAACAATGGAAAATTGTACTGAAATGCAGGAGGATCTTCAACGAATTGACGCATGGTGCAAGGAATGGCAATTGAATCTCAATGCAGACAAATTTAATGTGGTGAGAATACACAGAAAGTAAGATCCTTTATCGTTTAGCTACAATATAGCAGGTCAGCAACTGGAAGCAGTTAATTCCATAAATTATCTGGGAGTACGTATTAGGAGTGATTTAAAATGGAATGACCATATACAATTAATCGTCGGTAAAACAGATGCCAGACTGAGGTTGATTGGAAGAATCCTAAGGAAATGCATTCCGAAAACAAAGGAGGTAGGTTACAGTACACTTGATCGCCCACTGCTTGAATACTGCTCACCCGTGTGGGATCCGTACCAGATAGGGTTGATAGAAGTGATAGAGAAGATCCAACGGAGAGCAGTGCGCTTCGTCACAGGGTCATTTAGTAAATGCGAAAGCGCTACGGAGATGATAGATAAACTCCAGTGGAAGGCTCTGCAAGAGAGACGCTCAGTAGCTCGGTACGGGCTTTTGTTGAAGTTTCGAGAACATACATTCACCGAGGAGTCGATCTGTATATTGCTCCCTCCTATGTGTATCTCTTGAAGAGACCATGAGGATAAAATCGGAGAGATTAGAGCCCACGCAGAGGCCTACCGACCATCTTTCTTTCCACGAACAATACGAGACTGGAATAGAAGAGAGAACCGAGGGAAGTACTCAAGGTACCCTACACCACTCACCGTCAGGTGGCTTGCCGAGTATGGATGTAGATGTAGGTACGTAGCTTTCAAAAGAGCGTTTCTAATGTAGGCGTGTTCCAAGTAGAGAGGGTTAACTGAATTTCTTTTGGCGGAAAACCGAACGTAGCAAATATTCAAAGCCGCTTACAGAATGACTACGAGGCAATACAAACTTGTCCGATCTCCCGCATGACGGCCGTCCGCACACAGCTGTGACTCCTGCAATGTTGGAACGAGCGGAAACACTCATTAGTGGTGATCGACGAATTACAATCAAACACTTCACCGCAAAACTAGGCTGGCACTCTGTAGGGTTTATAATAATTATTAAATTATATTATTATAATTAAAATAACTGATTACATTAATATTAAATACTATACTAAATAAAATAATTATATACAGGGTGTACATAAAGTCCGGGAACACTTGCAGTTATTTTTTGGACTAGAACCAGACGTTGTACAGATATCATACATATGTCATTTCAAAGAAAACCCCTGAAAGTATTTTTTTTTCGTGTATACCGCCACAGCGTAATTTGGCAATTTGCCGTTATTCAGCGCTAGTCGCAAACATGGCGAGCTCAGGTGCGGAGCGAGCTCTCTGTGTGTTGGAGTTCATGAAATGGCTTCTCCGATAACAAGACCTCACTCCGTGTGACTTTTCTTTGGGGACACATTAACGATCTGGTGCATGCACCGCCTCTACCACGGGATGCAGCGGAGTTCCAAGAGAGAATACAGGAAGCGACTGCCGCAGTCGACCATGCCATGCTAGGACGGGTAAGGCAATAATCTAACTACCGTATTGCCCACTGCCGGGTCACTCATGGTTCGCATATCGAATGTTTGTAAACAGAAAACTTCCAGAGTTTCTCTTCAAAATGCAATACGTACGTGGTGCGACTGATGTGAAAAAAAATTTGCTTACTGTTTTAGTCAAGTTTAGTGTTGTCTCCTTCAAAGTAGTTCCCTTCTGATTGCACATACATTTTCCAGCCCTTCTGCCATTGATGGTAACATTTCTCGAACTCATCTTCAGTAATATCCTCCAAGACCCCAGTCACAGCTTTTTGGACATCTTGTTTTGTTTGAAAATGGTGTCCCTTGACCACCATTTTGACTCTTGGCAACAGAAAAAAGCCGCACAGAGTGATATCTGGTGAATAAGGTGGCTGTGGTGATACTAAAATTTGTTTTGAGGTTAAAAATTGCTGTACTGGCAGAGCAGTATGGTGGTGCATTATCGTGATGCAGAATCCTATTATCAGCAATGTTTGCACCGACACGAATAACTCTTTTACGAAGTCTTTCTAAAATTTCTTTTTAGTAATATTGGTTAACTGTATGTCCAGGAGGCACCCACTCTTTATGAACAATTCCCTTGGGATCAAAGAAGCACACAAGCATACTTTTGACTTTGACATTTTCTGGGTCTGAGTGATCCCTTTGATCACCATGGCTAACTTTGGCGTATTGTCTCTGGATCGTACTGAAAAAACCAACTTTCATCACCAGAGATGACATGGCTCAACAATTCCGGATTGATTTTCGTTTGCTCTAACAGATCGGCTGCCACATTTTACAGTGTTTCTTGCTGTTGTGGTGTGATATTTTTGGGGACCATTTTTGCATAAATCTTTCTCATACCGAGATCTTCAGATATTTTTAGACGAACCGTATCTCAATTGATGTTCAGTTCTTCTGCCATCATTTTCAAGGATAATCTTCTATCAGATCGTATGCCAAGTTGACATCCGTCCTTGAGGTTGATGCTCGTACACTGCGGTCTTCATCTTCAACCTTCGTTCTGTATACACTAAACATTTTATGCCAACGATAAACTTGAGCTCTTGACATAACCTCCTCTCCAAAAGCCTTCTGAAGCTTACCGTGAGTTGTCGTCGCTTTTTCACGCAATATAACGCAAAAAGAAGTGGGATATCGTTGCGTTGCGTTGCGGTTCCGTTTCCATGACGTTAGACGCAAACACGTGTTAACTTATTACAGCATAACTCACGACTGAGCAGTTGCATCGATGTGCCGCTTGGTCTAGACGCAGCTTTTAGACCAAGGTCATAGACATTGTGCCTACGCAAGCCTTCAGGGTTGAAAGATCTTGCAAAGAAAATCAGTCTCATTACTTTATTGTCGTACCTCGTGTGACATCTGTACAATGTTTAGTTCTTGTGCAGTAAATAATTGAAAGTGTTCCCAGACTTTATGTACACCTTGTATTTTGTATCCAATTATACTAATATAAAATATTTAATTACATATGATTATATATTTTATTATACCATAACCTATTCTAAACCAAAAACTTAAGTAGCTATAATCCTCAGTAAATATATGAATTAAAATAAGCATTTGATGTTAATAAGGTAAATCTGTAATTATGCTTGATGTCCTCTCTCATCATACAACGATTAGCTCTGAAGTGTATTGTGCCTTCCTTAGGAACCTGGGGAAGCGACTTCAGCGTGTTCGTCGCTACAGAAACGCAAACGAACCTTTCCTTCTCCATGACAAAGCCTCACACGATTCTGCTCAGCCGGCCGCGGTGGTCTCGCGGTTCTAGGCGCGCAGTCCGGAACAGTGCGACTGCTACGGTCGCAGGTTCGAATCCTGCCTCGGGCATGGATGTGTGTGATGTCCTTAGGTTAGTTAGGTTTAAGTAGTTCTAAGTTCTAGGGGACTGATGGCCACAGCTGTTAAGTCCCATAGTGCTCAGAGCCATTTGAACCATTTGAATTCTGCTCAACCGAGAATCTCACAAAACTACACTGGACTGTCCCTCATCCTCCCTACAGCCCGGATCTCGCACATTCCGACTTGCATCTGTTTGACCCAATAACGATGCACTCTATGGGGAGCAGTACGTCAATGATGGGGAGGCTACTGATGCAGCAAGACGGCGGTTCCGGCATCGCCCAGTACGGTGGTACAATACAAGCACACAGGCCCTGCCAGTAAGATGGCGTGAAGCCGGAGCGTTGAACGGATAGCTAAGAGATTGGGGAGTAATATTGTGTGCTGGAATCCTGAATGAAACCAACCTGCTTTCCGAAACAAATGTGTTGCATTACTTGTTAAAAGCCCGTTGTATTAACCTGCACATTCTGGAAACGTCCCCCAGGCTGTGGCTCAACCATGTCTCCGCTATATCCTTTCTTTCAGGAGTGCTAGTTCTGCAAGGTTCGCAGGAGAGGTTCTGTAAAGTTTGGAAGGTAGGAGACGAGCTGTGCGCACCGAGCGTGAGTCGTGCTTCGGTAGCTCAGATGGTAGAGCACTTGCCCGCGAAAGGCAAAGGTCCCGAGTTCGAGTCTCGGTCGGGCACACAGTTTTAATCTGCCAGGAAGTTTCACTTGACATATTTTCTGATATCAAATCACAGCTGATACCGATTAAAGTCATGTGTAGGCTGACCCGATCATCATTTTTTGCTAAGATCATGACATTACGACAGCGATCGTGTATGTCAAGCTATCTTTACTAATTGCTTTCCTATCGGGGAGTTTGGTATTGGTGAATATCAGTAGATTATTCCCTTGTAGCCTTGAACAGACAGTGCTGACAGAAAATCGAAAACTCCGCCCCGTGCAGGGTCTAACAACCCTATCACAACAAAGGTCAAAATTTAATAATGATTGTGGTGTTGCTCACGCTGCTAAATACTGCATTTTCGGGCAACAACAAAGTTATTATGTGGCAGGTGTCATTAGAGCACAGTTAATAAAGTCATTTCATGTAATAATAAATAAACTAGGCACTCATCTTTTCGTGTTTCCCACGGTGGTCTCGTTGCAAAATCATGGCTCAATCGTAGAAAATCTAGGTGGTGATGATTCCAAGCTCGGATGTAAAGAGGCCTAGGTTTTATTCTGCTATATTCAAAAGTATTGTAGGTGCGCTTCACAAACCATTCTTGAAGATTAAACCTTTCAAAGTTAGCACAATAGTGATGTAAAGAAAATAATCAGCACTTCAAATTTAAGTTACACTTCCTTTTAATTGCTTTTATTGCAATATCACGTAACACACAAAACATCACTACACAATACAAAACATACTTGAAAACATCTTCCTCACTGTTAAAGTTCACATTTTATAAGCCGACTACAATAATTGTCTTTCCAACATGACGTCCAAGACTTGACTTTCTCAAGGTCCGACTCTAACTCCTAACTAATAATCGCTTACGCGCCCAAAAATCAGAATAACAAGTACGTCAAAGATAATAGTGACGAAAGAAAGAATACACATAAGAATAATATCATTGCAATATAAACATATCGATGTATCACAAATGAAATCAAATCTGAATGTTGTCTCAGAAATATGTTAAGTAGTTAACAGAAAGACAGTAGAATATTGCTGTTATCGAGAGGTTGAGTTGAGGTGCCGTAATGGTTACGTAATTCAAGTACCATTACAAGGGGGACCCTAGATGACAGCTTAACCGGCCTTACACCAGCTGAAGGCCGAAACGCTCCTGCCCCCTAGCAAGACAGGCACGCTGGAAATGTATTGTCGTGCCGGCTCTGCTTTGGCGGACGCAGCAGTCTTCTGGCGAGAAATTTGGAAAGCGGCGAGCAACACGTGGACCCGGCGAATCCGCTAACACGGTAGGCTGTGGTAACTCGCCTCTTGCTTGATGGACGTTTTACAATCCCTCCCTTCCGGCAATGCCCTCTTTTGCACAGGGTGCTGTGCGTTGGCCGGCGATTTCGTAGAATGCAGGTGGAGTGAGAGAAAACTTCTCCATCGCACGGTCGTCAAAGCTACAACTTGCGTGTTCTGAAAATAGAGCTAAGAAATAAAAGTTACTGACAAAAATTTTTTGAGAGCAGACGTTGGACTGGCAGTTAAATACACAAGGCTTTGACGTAGGCCTGCTCTCCCGCGGCTCTCGGAACGTTGTGAGTGGGAGACGGACGACTGGATGACGAGTTGTAGACATTCTATAGCAGAAAAAAGCACATGATTGGCTAGCCCCAAGCGAACATTTTGCTCTTCGCTGGGTAATGTTTTTCTGAAGGAGTCTCTGAGCAAAGCAGTAGTAGCCTTAACCGCGAAAGAACTGGTTCAAGTAGCAGCTATTCTCTTTGGCAGTAGACTTCAGTTTAGTAGCAGATGGCTCCTGGTCCGCAGAAGCAGAGAGAAGGGGTTATTTGTGGAGCAGACTGGGGCGAGACGTCCTTCCGCATCACTGAATTTAATCATCCACTCACACGTAATGGTGAGAATGTCTAGCAGTATCGGCTGCGTTAGGGTGGAAAGGATTTAAGTATTTTCTAATGTTTCAGGAAATTCTCGCTGGCTTTTCATGACTAGGTGGATACGCAAGTTCATGTAATCTCTTGTTCTCTTTCCAAACGGCCACACAGTCACTGGTTTCATTTGGCGGTGATGTTGTCATGTATTAATACGTCAGGAAGAACTTCAAGAAGTTCGTAACTGGAATTTCCGAATACCCTGTATATCAACAATTATTTTTTAGGTAATCAAATCTGAATCGTAGAACATATATTTCAATTGTTTTTAAATTATATAGACCGTCAAACACGTATAGTTTGATGCCTTTACAATAGACGAGATTTGTTTTATAGCACTAACTGGCATAGAAACATTCGTAGAGTTTAACAGCCGTAATATACTGACATTCTCTGAGGGTATCTTTAGGTGAAGAGACAACTATTATGTACTAGAAGACTAATCGAGCAACTTATTACGCAGCGCACCATAATTAGCATAAGGGACCTACGCTTTGTTATATTGGTAGACATGTAACAACGCAGTGACGATATACTGAATTGTTTATACACTTACTAATAAAGTATAGCGTCATTGATGGTTTCACTAGTAAGTACTTTCCTGCAGGTGGTGTCGAAAAAAATTATCCAAGTGCGGAAATTTAATGTTCACCCAGCAGTCATGGTAATTAGACGGCTTTGAATGCCGTCCTGCACCATCGATAGTGTGACGCGTTGGAATCCCCTTCCAGTGGCAAAGGAATTTCAAATATCTGAAAAGCATTACAGAAACCATTGGTAATGAATTTTTCCTGGTGAGACGTTCTTCTACGATTTGGGCAGTACACATACACACACACGCGCACACACACACACACGCACACAATCACACACACACACACACACACACACACACACACACACACACACACACACACACCACACAGTGTCAATCAGGGTTGCAGTCTAGCTGTGATCTGATTGCTTGGTTATAATATTTTTGTGATATCGACGGCTATGAAGAGAGGCCTCGTTCCTGTAACAATGCTCTTCACACAAGATGCACTATTATTGACATCTGACTTTCACATTACAGGACGCAGGAAGATTTTATGTTTTCTCCTCTGTTAAGCAATTACATAATTCCTGTAGACATCTTTAAAATGATTTCAACTCTGAATGTAGAGTGGTAAGTGAATATCTTTGCACGATTGTATGATGAAATGTCACACTTGTTGCAGCGCACCATACCTGCCCACCATATCCTCCAGCAAGTGGAGCCCAAGGCAAGAAATAGGTCCCGTCCCGTGTAGCCTCGAGAACAAGGTACTCGCTCCTAATTACAGGAGACATTCAAGCAGTCAGTTCTTGCTGTGATTAATCTTGGTTAATCAGAGAGTGAATCACAACTCACAAAAGAGACAAGAAAGTACTTTGTAACTGAAATACGTTGTGCACTGATGTTTTGCATTTCCTTAAGAAAAAAATGCACTGAAATCAAAGGGAAACTATTACTTTGGCACAGATATGAAAATCTCGATTCCATAAACGTGTAATCTACAATGGATGTTACGAATTGTCTGCGTCACAAAACAATTAAAAATTATTCGACTGGGCCACAAAGAAATAATAAAGAAACCGACAGAAATCTGTGATTGTCGATTCAACACGTAATTGCCTCACCACGTTACCTAGAGGAAAACTGTTACTAGCTTCATTCAATCTTCTCACGAGTAGCACCCACCCCACTGCCACGTTACACTGTGTTCCGATACGAAACCATACACGGGAAGGGACGCCGCTGTGTAGCACTGTGCGCCTGTGAAGCAAATCACTTGCTGCCTCTCAAATGAAGCCCTACTTGCGTCCCTTAATATTAAAACCTTACAACTCAAGTCTAAATATAATATTTGGTGGAATAAAATGATCACAATGCACAATATATTCGGCACACTGTGACGGGAAGCTTCAGAACGTACCCGCGAATTACCTCCCATCAAAGCTATACTTGCACTCAAGGTGTCTTCCTTTATATAAAGTACTTTAGAAATCTTCGTGAAAATGAATGATCATAAATAAAATAAAGTACAGGGTTATTACAAATGATTGAAGCTATTTCACAGCTCTACAATAACTTTATTATTTGAGATATTTTCACAATGCTTTGCAGACACATACAAAAACTCAAAAAGTTTTTTTAGGCATTCACAAATGTTCGATATGTGACTCTTTAGTGATTCGGCAAACATCAAGCCGATAATCAAGTTCCTCCCAGACTCGGCGCAGCATGTCCCCATCAATGAGTTCGAAAGCATCGTTGATGCGAGCTCGCAGTTCTGGCACGTTTCTTGGTAGAGGAGGTTTAAACACTGAATCTTTCACATAACCCCACAGAAAGAAATCGCATGGGGTTAAGTCGGGAGAGCGTGGAGGCCATGACATGAATTGCTGATCATGATCTCCACCACAACCGATCCATCGGTTTTCCAATCGCCTGTTTAAGAAATGCCGAACATCATGATGGAAGTGCGGTGGAGCAACATCCTGTTGAAAGATGAAGTCGGCGCTGTCGGTATCCAGTTGTGGCATGACCCAATTTTCGAGCATGTCCAGATACACGTGTCCTGTAACTTTTTTTTCGCAGAAGAAAAAGGGGCCGTAAACTTTAAACCGTGAAATTGCACAAAACACGTTAACTTTTGGTAAATTGCGAATTTGCTGCACGAATGCGTGAGGATTCTCTACCGCCCAGACTCGCACATTGTGTCTGTTCACTTCACCATTAAGAAAAAATGTTGCTTCATCACTGAAAACAAGTTTCGCACTGAACGCATCCTCTTCCATGAGCTGTTGCAACCGCGCCGAAAATTCAAGGGGTTTGACTTTGTCATCGGGTGTCAGGGCTAGCAGTAATTGTAAATGGTAAGGCTTCTGCTTTAGCCTTTTCCGTAAGATTTTCCAAACCGTCGGCTGTGGTACGTTTAGCTCCCTGCTTGCTTTATTCGTCGACTTCCGCGGGCTACGCGTCAAACTTGCCCGCACGCGTTCAACCGTTTCTTCGCTCACTGCAGGCCGACCCGTTGATTTCTCCTTACAGAGGCATCCACAAGCTTTAAACTGCGCATACCATCGCCGAATGGAGTTAGCAGTTGCTGCATCTTTGTTGAACTTCGTCCTGAAGTGTCATTGCACTGTTATGACTGACTGATGTGAGTGCATTTCAAGCACGACATACGCTTTCTCGGCTCCTGTCGCCATTTTGTCTCACTGCGCTCTCGAGCGCTCTGGCGGCAGAAACCTGAAGTGCGGCTTCAGCTGAACAAAACTTTATGAGTTTTTCTACGTATCTGTAGTGTGTTGTGACCATATGTCAATGAATGGAGCTACAGTGAATCTATGAAATCGCTTCAATCATTTGTAATAGCGCTTTACCTAAATCAAAAGTTATCTCATTAAAAAATATTCCCATACCTAACAAGTAAAGTTATATAAATACCATATCTCTCTCTCTCTCTCTCTCTCTCTCTCTCTCTCTCTCTCTCTCTCTCTTTCTCTCCCTCTCGGGAACACACAGAAAATTATTATTCAAACATATACGCTTATGCACTTACAAAGCATCGTAGCTGAATTGTGCTTCCCTGTTTTTTGCTGTAAAGTTAGAGTGAAATCTCCTTGTCTCTGTCATACTGCACCTACTACAGGGTCGGGAAAATGAAAGTCGCCCGGAGAACAGCGTCCGGGCTACAAATAAACACAGCAGAGGAAAGGAAATACAGTACTAAGCTGACTGTGGCAGATGCTGAAATGTGTCCACCATTCGTCCCTCGGCACTTTTCGGCTATGGTCAGTAAACTGCCGAAGGCGAATCGAAACTGGAATTTCTGCCATCTCTTCCGAATCGTTTTGCTGCAGTTCTTGAAGACTATGAAGATTGACGCGATACACTCTCTACCTGAGGGCTCCCCACGCAAAGTAATCGTACGCTGACGTTATCAGGTGGCCTGGGTGGCCAGGCAGGGCCACGAACTGACTGACTTCTGCTAACAATTCTGTCTGGCGTGAAGATTGTGTATATGTGTTTCAAGATTCGACTGGTTGTATGGGCAGCTGCTCCAAGCTGTTGCTAGTAACTGTAAGTCTTTTCCTCCTTCGCTAAAGCTAACACAAATGGCTTCAAAATGTTTGAAAATGTAACGCGATAAAGTCCGGACCACTTTTATTGGCCGCGCCTGGATCATTCACTAGTAGTATTTACGTTCTAGTAAAGTTCCGGTTAAGATCACATCAAACGGGAACGAGTAATGTAGGTATTGGTTTAAGTGACCGGACACTGACAGGTGTGGGTATCTTCCCATGGACAATCCAAACTCTGAATATTGTGTCACTTGCGTCTCTTCAGTATCTAGTACAGCGGCCAGAACTCGTGTCAGCTGATCTTCTTCCGTTTCTACAGAAGTCTCGTAAATCAAACTTTGCATATGACCCCATGCCATTCTGTGTACCGTATTGCATACCAGGACTAGCAGCTCTGAGGTTTTTCTCCTTCCCTCAGCAGCCATGGGCGCGTTACACATTTTATGTGAAACCATCGTAGAACGGTTTATTTATGAACGTGGTTTCCTTTACTCACTCCCCTCTACAAGTCCTACAAGTCTGTAAAGGGAATTGCCGAACACCCTGTGTATTTATGGAAATCAACATCACACCGTGGTAAGCTATAGTGTGCGAGACCGCAGCGTATCGTCGTTAAGAAACGCTGCTTTTTATGGCATGCAGTCTCAACTAGACATTCATTCTCCTTTTGCAAAATTATCATAAGAACAAGTATCAAGTTGAAATGTTCTTGCCGGTGTGGCCGAGCGGTTCTAGGCGCTACAATCTGGAACCGCGCGACTGCTACGGTCGCAGGTTCGAATCCTGCCTCGTGCATGGATGTGTGTGATGTCCTTAGGTTAGTTAGGTTTAAGTAGTTCTAAGTTCTAGGAGACTGATGACCACAGCAGTTAAGTCCCATAGTGCTCAGAGCCATTTGAACCATTTGAAATATTCTTAGTGCATCTCACTAACCGACACAATTTCCCAAACTGGTTTTCCGTTTCAAATTAATCTAGAATATGATTTAATCATATGCAACAATTACCAATTATACTAGCTCAACATAGAAGTGCGAATTCGTGGCAAACGGCAACGGCAAGACTTGAATGGTCGTCGGACAGTGTATCGAAAATTATTTTACACTGTCTCTTCTTCACAAATATTAATTACAGGCTACAATTAACTGATGGAACAAAATTTCTGTTATCAGAAGAATTGCTGTTGGAATTGTTGTCATCGTTTTCATCCCTCGTCTTATTTTATTTATTTTTATTTTTAAACGTTCGTTTGCGCTCTCTTAGATTTCAGGGATGTCGGTGGGTTCAAACTCCGTGTTCATTGCAATCTCTGATCTGTATCATCTGTTCTCGTGTTGATATTTATGTGCAGGCCAGTAGGCTTAAAATTCCAAACGATCGCAGACCTGGTCAAGGTCAGCCATACGGATGTTAGCATTTTTCATGCAGACAGGTGAGGATGATATCCATATCCACCACAGCTCCTGATCCAGATCAGATATACTGCTGTTAACGTAGTCTGTAGACTTGCGGGGTTAAACTGCATATGGAGGACTGATGACCTTAGCTGTTTAGTCCCCCTTAAACATCCCAACAACCACCACCACCACCACCTTAAACTGCATATTCACCGCAACCCCGATACAGGTCCTTACCAACACAGCCTTCCAATCAGATTGTAAGACAGAGATACAGAAATCGAATCAAACAGTGTAAGACGTACGCTGGTGTTGGTATTTGAGGTGACCACAACCGGCATCAAAGCTAACCTTAAGCTACAGAAAATAACAAAAACCAGCTTGAGAGTAAGTTTCGATGGAACGAAACCAATGAAAGAAAATTCTAAGACAGTGATTCAAAATTATATACAACTAAATTTAAACCAGGAACTAACCAGCACAAGAAACTAAATGTGAAACAACCTGAAAAACGTAATTACAGATACAGAAAAGGAGCGACTAGTTCCCAGTGTTACCGCCACTAAGAAACAATAGATACTTCAATAATTAAGTTAGCTGAGGAAACGAGAAAATTAAAAATTTCCACGAATAGGGAAGGTAAACCTAACTATGTAAGACTAAAAAATATAGTAAGCAGATAATCAAAGGAAACTCAACAGTGGAACAATTGATTAAAATTGAAGATAGTTTGAAGGAAAACATGTTTCCCACACAGATAACTACACTCAGCTTATTCGCATACTGGATAACCACAATGTATTCGACAGTTCACCGAAAGCAAATCGCCAATGTACAACAACACACTTTAAATGAGTGAGATAATATACTAATGAGATTAATAATTGCATTTTTTTTCAACCCTGAAAACAAATGGAAAAGCAGATCGAGTCTGTTTCAGCTGTTCAACCACTGTTTGTAGACTTTATTGATTTGGGAAAATCTTCGAAACGTAGACATTTCTGAAATTACGTAAATTGTAATGCGCATTACATTGGACTCCGAGACAGGAAAGTAATCCAACAGCTTTAACAAATGAGACAGCAGTTGTCAAAATGAAAGATAGTGATGTAAAATTTGCAGAAATTGCAAAACTAAATAAAACATATACACTGAAGGTGCAAAAATCGAATGTGAGGAAACATACGTTCAAACATCTATGCTTGGATAAAACAAAAATACTTACGTTTGTGGTAACCATCTCTGTAAACAGTCTCCACATGATCGCAGGAAACATGAAGAAAATATTTTCCCAAAAATATTATATGAAAGCAAGTAAAAAGAAAACTGAAATTTTTGTAAGTTCCAGTAGCAGCAAATCTACGTCTGGGTCGGCAGAACCTGAAGAATGTCACTGGCTTTAAGTAACAGAGTACGAGAGAACGGTACATCGTGCAAGGAGATTAAACGAAGATTTCACAACCATATAACATTCAACAAGAAGAAGAAGCTGTGTGGGCGCTCATGGACGGTGTTATCAGCAAAGAAGTAGCTACTAACATCGAACTATATTACTTTAACCAGTAGGAGACGTACGTAATAACTTCTGCTTAGAGCGTTACTTTTTATGGCTCGGAGAAATGGAAAAGAATGGAAGCCAGAACGGAAGGGATTACATGCTTTTGGGGCATGGTGATGGCGAAGAATTCTAAATATTTCTTGGACACAGAGAATGACCAATGAAAAAATCTGCCAACGAGCATAAGAGAGAAAACATCATTGAGGACAGCTGTTAAGGAACGGAGGGAACAATGATTTAGACACCTTTACGTAGCCACTTCACTGTGAAGTTAATAGAAAGAAAAATGCCTGGGAAGAATGCGGTACATTAGGTAGATAAAATAAGATCTTAAATTAACAGCTTACCTCAAGTTAAAGAGACTTTGCGGAAACAGTGAAAATGAAGAACTGGCGACCAATTGCACAGAAGAATGAACGGTACATGTGTATTTAAACTCCATATCTATCACAGCCTAATTGTTGTTAGCACTTTTTGAGCAGGCCTGTCTGACTAATTTAGCTATAATTTCTCTAATCGATTTTGTATTCTGTGTTCTGTGGCACGGGATTTCGTTGGGAATGTAAGTGGGGGAGGGGGGGGCGAGGTAGTGGGGTAGAATAGGTTATCTCTGCTCAAGGTCAAGATACTAATCACAGACAAAATACAAATGAGAACCTCTAAAGCTAATATTAAGTCTCCCGATCAACCAAAGGCAACACGAAGTGGACGCAAACCATGCTTCAATATAGACAAGTAGCGGACTTGGCGTGTCAGCCTACCTACCAGGGGCTCGCGGTGAAGGAGCGTTGCACGACTTGAACATTTTAACACAATTAAAGACTCTATGGCACTGGTTCCCAACCTGCGGGTTGTTACTACTTGTGACATAAGGGGGGGGGTGAAAACAATAGGGTTCAGTTGTGTCTCGGTTATGAAACTAAATTATTTTTAAAAGATCATTACTGTTATCACTACTTTGTAAGCCTGTAATACTGATTACATAAGTTACCAATAATCACATTTTTTTCAGATACAAGCAATAATGAGCGACTCAGTGTGATGGAGACGTTAAGCTTGTGAAAGAAATGTATGGACAACATGTTCTTCACGTAGTCAAACCACTTTGTACGTAGTTTGTACCATGTGCTCATAACTTCAAAAAAACATTACATCACGCATGCTTAGATATAGTACACAAATTTTAATTTAGTTGATTTTCAATGGGGTGCAGTGTGTGGGTGAAGCAAGTGTCGCTGGGGAGAGGAGTGGAGCGGATGAATAGTGTCTTTTATCAGGGCCTACCTTCCGTGTGGACAGTTCATTTTCGTTTATGACAAGATGGTGTAGGTAGCACTCACAATGCACAGAGAATTGCGTCATTATTCTAAACAAAATTTTTGGGGAAATTATCATCATCAACTGTCTCATTAACTCATTAGTTCGTGATTTAATAAAACACACACAAAAATGAAGTATCATTTATCTTTCAGCATTTAAAAACGAAAATGTTCAAGAGAACGTCCTTTTCGTGCTGAAGTTTACTTAGGTGGAAACGTTGATGATGGCTGCGGCTGGGGGATTAAGTAGGGTGGAGGGGGGGCGGGGATGCTGTACTAGCTAGTATCTAGTAGTGCCCAGGGTTAATGGTCTCATAAGGGCAAGGAACCACTACTCGATGGCTAATTATCAGCAGTTTAGTGTACGTCAACGATCAGTAACTAGAATGGTTTGGCATACATCACTAACTGTCACGCAATGAAAAGATTTTTTTCGCCATAAAATTGTTCAAATGGCTCTGAGAACTATGGGACATAACTTCTGAGGTCATCAGTCCCCTATAACTTAGAACTACTTAAACCTAACTAACCTAAGGACATCACAAACATCCATGCCCGAGGCAGGATTCGAACCTGCGATCGTAGCGGTCGCACGGTTCCAGACTGTAGCGCCCACAACCGCTCGGCCACCTTGCTGGCTTTACGGCATACTACTGTATATTTAAAATTCGGTACACACACAATATTCAAAGCTAAATTTTCTGTTATCAGTGACATTACTGTGTGTACGTTAAGTAAATAGTGAAGCATAAACAAAAACTTTTATTAGTAAAGTGTTGATACAGTGAAGCCTGAGTCGGTCGCTGAGATGTCTCGCCGAGGTATAGGGGACGTTGCGCCACTTATAAACGGATACATGATGTGGCGATTAAGTATAACATTGCTCTACTGCCAATTATCAACAGTTGTTCGCTGGACGGAAGAAGTGTTACGTTTTCTTTAACGCCTAATGCTGTTCACGGTCGCCATGTTGACAGTTGATCGTGAGGACAACAATAATACGTAGGGAATTACAATTTTGGAAAACTTCCTTCCTCGCGATGATGTCGCTTACAAGACTTTGATGTTCTCTGAGACTGTGTGGTCGTCTTCTGTCTTCCCTAGCATACCTGTTGCTGTTGATGAACCGTTGTGTATTCTTTCAAGACGAACTTGTAAATTAAGTCCTTATGTGTATGTGGATTAAAGGACGTGGAGACATTCGTAAATTTACTCTTATGGATGATGTTGGTATATACATACGTTTGAAGTACAGAGTCCAGCAAAATCAAACACTAGGCTCATCTATTAGATAAATGATTACTAATTTAAGTACGTTTTAGGAATGATGTAGGAGTACAGCCCCAGGGTCTAATTTACTAAAATAGCCCACAACAGTGAACATTCTTACGTCTTGCAGCAGCGCCGCTGTTGGAACTATAGCGAACAGGAAAACACTGTACCCTCAAACTGGTGGCATATTTAATTATAGGTATGTACCAAATGGCTTACCGGTTTTCAGTATATTATAGAATTTGTCTGCCCCTGCTATTCTTCCAGCGATAATTGAATTATTTTTGCCAGCAGATCTCGCTCTAGCTTGTCCCTTTTGCTAGTAAGAGCCTTCCACAGACATCATTCGTCGCCTATGCATTTTAGTACTTCAGTTTGCATTTAGATTTCAATACTTCCGATAACGCAACATTTCCCCGCATTTTTGATGGTCCACATTGCACTTTGATACAATAGTGAGCTCCTGACGCATACTTTCAGAATATCCATTTTCACTTTGATTTCAAACTATCCAGTCAGCTTTAAAGGATTATTTAATTATACTCGTCGTCTTCCTGGCACTCTTCCAAAGTCCATAGTTTTACCTGAAGAGCCAATGATAGAATTTTGCCTATTTATATCTTTAACCAGATTATTCCGCTGCTGCAACGATATCACCTCAGTCCAGGTTAAGCAGTCGATCTTTTTAGTTCCGTGTTATTGTGATCTATTAACTATTTTCGGGAAAATTCAAATGCCTCTGAGCACTATGGGTCTTAACATCTGAGGTAATCAGTCCCCTAGAACGTAGAACTACTTAAACTTAACTAACCTAAGGACATCACACATTTCCATGCACGAGGCCGGATTCGAACCTGCGACTGTAGCGGTCGCGCGGCTCCAGACTGAAGCACCTAGAGCCGCTTGGCCACAGCGGCCGGCTATTTTCGGGAAAAACGTGGTGATATATAAAATCCGTGACCTGGATTAGATCTTATCCTTTCGCTGAAAATTTGTACTCTAAGACGATTTTGACGAACCAGCGTGGAATTGGAATATAAAGGGTGGAAGAAACTACATATTCACATTTTTAGAGTTGTCACAGTAGTTAAAGAGTCGTGGACGTCCAACCATTTAACGTGTAGTGGTAGTTTAGCTGTCCTTCTGCCTCATTCCTAGATGCTCACGACAGCAGCACGTGAACATGCGAACCCGCCTCGCTGTTTTCGTGATACTCGATCACAGGCTCTGAGTAATAATAAGCTGCCCTTTGTCAGGGCCATTTGCAGCCCATATCTTCACTAGAACGATCCCCCGTCAGTGTTTTCTCCGCTTAGATACTTCTGTTACCTCGTCATGTACCCGCAGCGTCACTAGGTGGCATCCTACATCGCGATGGGCATTTGTAATAATGTTTTGGCATGTCAATGTACACAGCACCCCCTACCAATTATTCTCATTGCTCCCAACCTCAAGCTGATTCGCACAAGAGTGCATGTACACTCAAAGATAATTACCTGCCGTCAAGGTACATATACACTCCTGGAAATGGAAAAAGGAACACATTGACACCGGTGTGTCAGACCCACCATATTTGCTCCGGACACTGCGAGAGGGCTGTACAAGCAATGATCACACGCACAGCACAGCGGACACAACAGGAACCGCGGTGTTGGCCGTCGAATGGCGCTAGCTGCGCAGCATTTGTGCACCGCCGCCGTCAGTGTCAGCCAGTTTGCCGTGGCATACGGAGCTCCATCGCAGTCTTTAACACTGGTAGCATGCCGCGACAGCGTGGACGTGAACCGTATGTGCAGTTGACGGACTTTGAGCGAGGGCGTATAGTGGGCATGCGGGAGGCCGGGTGGACGTACCGCCGAATTGCTCAACACGTGGGACCGGACCGCAGCGACGCACGGATGCACGCCAAGACCGTAGGATCCTACGCAGTGCCGTAGGGGACCGCACCGTCACTTCCCAGCAAATTAGGGACACTGTTGCTCCTGGGGTATCGGCGAGGACCATTCGCAACCGTCTCCATGAAGCTGGGCTACGGTCCCGCACACCGTTAGGCCGTCTTCCGCTCACGCCCCAACATTGTGCAGCCCGCCTCCAGTGGTGTCGCGACAGGCGTGAATGGAGGGACGAATGGAGACGTGTCGTCTTCAGCGATGAGAGTCGCTTCTGCCTTGGTGCCAATGATGGTCGTATGCGTGTTTGGCGCCGTGCAGGTGAGCGCCACAATCAGGACTGCATACGACCGAGGCACACAGGGCCAACACCCGGCATCATGGTGTGGGGAGCGATCTCCTACACTGGCCGTACACCACTGGTGATCGTCGAGGGGACACTGAATAGTGCACGGTACATCCAAACCGTCATCGAACCCATCGTTCTACCATTCCTAGACCGGTAAGGGAACTTGCTGTTCCAACAGGACAATGCACGTCCGCATGTATCCCGTGCCACCCAACGTGCTCTAGAAGGTGTAAGTCAACTACCCAGTCCAGCAAGATCTCCGGATCTGTCCCCCATCGAGCATGTTTGGGACTGGATGAAGCGTCGTCTCACGCGGTCTGCACGTCCAGCACGAACGCTGGTCCAACTGAGGCGCCAGGTGGAAATGGCATGGCAAGCCGTTCCACAGGACTACATCCAGCATCTCTGCGATCGTCTCCATGGGAGAATAGCAGCCTGCATTGCTGCGAAAGGTGGATATACACTGTACTAGTGCCGACATTGTGCATGCTCTGTTGCCTGTGTCTATGTGCCTGTGGTTCTGTCAGTGTGATCATGTGATGTATCTGACCCCAGGAATGTGTCAACAAAGTTTCCCCTTCCTGGGACAATTAATTCACGGTGTTCTTATTTCAATTTCCAGTAGTGTATTTATGTTATGAGTGTTATCTGTTCTTTTGGACTTCTTGAATTTAGCGTGTGAAAAGATATGAAGCGTGCTCAGTTGGGCGACTACTCGCGTAAACCAAGAAATATGAGTTCGAGTCCCCGTCCGAAAGACGTTTTCACTTGTCACCACTGAATTAATTTCAATGCTCGACAGTGGCTGATATCAAAATTTCAGTTTCGTCATTGGTGTTAATGCTGCGCTCGCATCTTAGTTTCTACTGATGTTCACCGGTTCTTGATGGCTGACTGTACTCTAACCGAGTAAGCTGAGACGCATCTCGTTTATGGAGAGGCACGATGCAACAGTTCATCCGTTGATGTCAGTGGACATTTAGACATTGTTTTCCCCAATTTTTGGATTGGGAGGGGTGCGACAGTAACATGAAAACCACGTTTTGTGGAGGGAAATGAAGCACTTGGTGTACGAGACAGCGATAGACGCTCGTTAAGATTTGGTTGCCTGTGCGGCTGAACTGCAGTCATTTGTTATGGCTGCTTCTGCCTGTGACTGTATCAGGATGACCAAATATAGCGGGACGATACCAGATATAGTGGATGGATACCAGGAGGGCCGGCCTTAGTGGCCGTGTGGTTCTAGGCGCTACAGTCTGGAGCCGCGACCGCTACGGTCGCAGGTTCGAATCCTGCCTCGGGCATGGATGTGCGTGATGTCCTTAGGTTAGTTAGGTTCTAGGCGACTGATGACCTCAGAAGTTAAGTCGCATAGTGCTCAGAGCCATTTGAACCACTTGATACCAGGAGGTTCCGCATTAAAACTCGGCGTGAACTTTCCAAATGATTTATTTGTTTCCACTACAGTGCTCCGTTCACCTCGGTCTGTATCACAGGGCCCCACAATGCTGAGGAAGTACCCCAGTAGCCTGTGCAACGCAACACTTTGTCGTACCGGCTTTGTATTGCCAGCTGCAGAGTCCTGATTACGTCAGGATGGCTGTACCAGCAGCCACCTCAGCGGCCATTTTCCTCATTGACTTCACGCTGCTACACCGGGAGCCGTAGGCCAGCCCCGCTGCCGCTTCTTCCTCATTGGCTTAGCTGAGAACGTGGCGGGAACGACTGCCCACGATCCGGCGTCCGGATCTGGGGCCCTCGCCTCGGAAATCTCTGGGGTGTGTCGGGAGCCAAGACGACTGCCTGCGGTAGCTAGCCGCTAGTGGCCCACCGCTGGCGGCTGCAGACCCCGCGTCGGCCTCAGAGGGTCGAACCAAGGACCCGCCCTCGACTGGGACGCTGTCGCCCCATCTGTTGCTGCATGTAGCATGGCGGTGTAACACACCCCGCTGCCCAGGAGGGCTGCCACACTTGAATGAATCTCATTAGAAACCGCCACCTATTTATACTCGGCTATGGGCATGTGTTTTTACAAGCATCACGTTTCACATCACGTATGCATAACATTTAGATTGGCCATTGGTGATCATCTTTCTGTGACTTGGGCCATGGAAACTGCTGTATGCTCCCTCTCCGGTAGTTCTATACCCCTGTGGCCACTATTTGCCTTTGCAACTGCTGGTATGCATAACTTACGGCAATCCGGCCCGAACCTGGCTGTAACTCGTGCTCCAAATATCGCAGAAAACTAACTTTTGCTATCCTAAATGGTGGTGACGCTACAGATTATTTGTCAAACAGGTGGTTCTTTTGGGTGTGATAGACAATCATTAACACGCAGATGCTAAGTGTGACTAAGGTAAAATGGATGACATTCTCAGCAACATCTCTAAAACAGTATTCAGCACACAGTATTTGAATACCATCTAGAACATCACAGGCATCAAAACCATCATGGATCCCCAACGACGATGAGGGTGAGGTAGTGATGTATTCGAGACCGTTCCATGTACAGTACATTTATTGATGTTTAAATTGCTTACATATGAATGTTGCTATTTCTAAAATTATTGATGCTCTTCATGGTCAAATTGTGATACGCGGTGGTCGTAATTGATTTTGCCTTGACTGATTCTGAAGTTAAACCTCGTCAAGCATGGCTTGCAGTTGTTAAGGTTCGTGTCGAGTCTCCCTTAGGTTCGTTAGGTACAGGTTTGGAGAACTTCCCGACTCGCGATGTATTGGCGTGTAGGACTTACACATAGTTACATAATCCGAGCTCGCAGCACGAGCTGATACATCTGGTAATTTTTTAAACATAAATCAATGTGTGTACGACTCGTACACAGTATCGTCTAAAGATGATACTGTTTTCGTTTAATAAGAGGTATCAATACGAAATTCGATATTGTAGGCGATGCGATTTTGTGTAATATCACATAATTTAATATTGTTTATAATTAAAGATGAGTGAAACAAAATGAAAAAAGGTGTTATCTTATACCTCATGTAAAAACCAAAACTTTCGAGACGCATATTTTATACACTAAGTGCGTGAGGAACCATCCTGAAACTTCTCGAAGCCTGCCAGGAGTGCAGGACCAATAATCGTTCTCCGTTTACTATATCGCATGCTTCTTCCAGAGGCTGTGAATGAGTTGTGGCACATCATAGTCATGTTCCATACACGGACTGTGCGGATGTAATGTCACCAGATATTACAACAGACCAACTAATAACAACGCACCCGCGAACTTGGAACTTAATCACACTAGCGGACCACGCGTCGTCATAAACAAGGCATCGGCGTACTATGTCGACAACTTTCGCACTTCCAGTTAACGGTTCCCACAGCCGTTAATTAAAGTTTGACCATTTCGCAGGCTCGTTCCGCCACGCTAAGGTTCTCTCTCCTCCGCACGCTACGGTACAGACGGGAAGTGGCCACTGGGCCGTATACTGAGTCTTTGGCAGTGGATGCAACAACCAAATTTCTGTCCTTACAAACACTCGTTTTACTTACAATGGACTGAAACATACAAGGCATGTTCTTGGCAGATAAGAGGAAACTGATTTATGTTAGTAATTCACGGAACTTCAAGTAGTGCTATGAATTTGAAATTTTTCGTTATTGGCCTGCAGGTAAGCAAAGTTCCGCAAATCGCATCTTTTTGTAAATTTGCTTAATTTGTGTATTTTTGTGCAATTTGAGATGTTATTAGTAGTTGTGATGCAAGGGAACACATTTACAGGTTATAAGGACGCGAATTCGGATCCCACCTAGGATACAGATTACATAGATTTATTTCATATTTTCGAACACATTGAGGCAACGTAGCTTTTATTTTACTTCGAGCTCTGCTATTAACTAATTTAAATGCAGACGATAATGCTAACGTGGGAAATTGTGATACCACACACCTGAAAGGTTCAGAGATCAGTTCCATCGTTTCGGAGGTTATAAGATCTTTCACATATAGCAGTAATTTGTTACTGCGGAAAACACCGAGTTCTATCATGCCAAATTTCAGGTCCATGTATAACTGTCCGATTAAGTATGTTCAGATGTTGAAGGGAGGTAAGTGCGTACTATCTCCAGTAGAAACATGCCTCCTATGGCGTTCACCCTAGATTTCGGTTTCTGGGAAGCTTGATCTTACATGATCAAAACGTACAACGTAATTACTGAGAATATTAAAAACATTTTTGGTTTCGTCTAGTACGAGTCGTCGCCTGAAAATGTGTCGAACGAGTTCAAGTGACTAGAATCCAAGAAAGGGATTTACCCGTAAGAAAGGAGTATAAGATCTTCGTTAAAAATGATGTAAGACTATGACGGTAATGACTGATACATCATTGCACAGTGACTTCTTTATACAGGGAATGCGGATCCATAACATATCTGATTTTATCGTTTAACTAAATACGCTATGTGATCAAAACTATCCGGACATGACTTACAAGTTCGTGGCGTCTTCCATCCATGATGTTGGAATTCAATATGGTGTTGGCCTACCCTTAGCTTTGACGATATCTTCCACGCCATCAGGCAGCTGCTGGAAGATTTCTTGGGGAATGGGAGCCCATTCTTCACGGAGTGCTGCACTGAGGAGAGGTATCTATGTCGGTCGTTAGGCCTAGCACGAAGTCGGCGTTCCAAAACATCCCAGATATGTTCTATAGGATTCACGTCAGGACTTTGTGCAGGCCAGTCCATTCCAAGGATGTTATTGTCGTGTAACCACTCCGTACATTATGAACAGGCACTCGATTGTGTTGAAAGATACAATCGCCATAGCCGAACTGGTCTTCAACAGTTGGAAGCAACAAGGTACGTAAAACATCAATGTAGGCCTGTGCGGTGATAGCAACACGCAAAACAACAATGGGTCTAAGCCCCCCCCCCTCCATAAAAAACACGACCACACCATAACACCACTTCCTCCGAATTTTACTGTTGGCACTACACACGCTGACAGACGACGTTCACCTTGCATTCGCCATACCCACACCCTGCCATCGGATCGCCACCTTGTGTACCATGATTCGTCACCCCACACAACGTTTCTCCGCTGCTCAATCGTCCAATGTTTACGCTCCTTACACCAAACGAGGCGTCGTTTGGCATTTGCCGGCGTGATGTGTGGCTTACGATCAGCCGCTCGACCTTGGAATCCAAGTTTTCTCACCTGACGTCTAACTGTCACAGTACCTGCAGTGGATCTTGAAGCAGATTTGAATTCCTTGTGATGGTCTGAATAGATGTCTGCCTACTACACATTACAACCCTTTCCAATTGTCGGATGCCTCCGTCAGTCAAGAGACGAGGTCGGCCTGTACGCTTTTGTGCTGTACGTGTCCTTCACGTTCCCATTTCACTATCACACCGAAACAGTAGGCCTAGGGATGTTTAGGAGTGTGGAAATCTCGCGTACAGATGTATGACACAATTAACACCCAATCATCTTACCACGTTTGAAACCCCTGAGTCCCACAGAGCGCCCCATTCTGCTCTCTCACGATGTCTAATGACTACTGAGGTCGCTGATACGGATTACATGGCAGTAAGTATCAGCAAAATGCACCTAATATTCATATTAGGTATGTTTTTGTGATGTCCTGAAACTTTTTATCACATAATCTACTCTTCAGAGAGAGATGTATGTCCTCGAGTTCTATTTGCCGGAATGGATGGAGTTGTTACTCTTTCATGTGACACAAAGAAGTTTCTTAGAGTTCTATTTACTTCACATCTTCACATTATATTTCTGTCTAGATGCACGTATGATCGCCATGTTTGTAGCTGTATTTAAATTATGAAAAATAATTTTGTTACTCAGTTAAAATTAGTTACTATTTATTCCATGTTGTTATTGTTGTGGTCTTCAGTCCTGAGACTGGTTTGATGCTACTCTATCCTGTGCAAGCTTCTTCATCTCTGAGTAACTACTGCAACCTACATTTATTCCATATGTATCTTAATTATCAGTAATTGTCTAGGCAAGTTTGTTGCATGTTTTAACAGATTAATTCCGCTGGAATCGAAGGTTATGTGATGTGACGATTACGCGCCATCGGCGTGCTACCGTATGCATATCTGCATCCTTTCCCTTAGAACATTCTGTCTAAAAAGTTTGTTCTACAAAGTCGAACTACTCTTACTGTGCACTGCGACATATTTCATAGCATCGTGCTGCTTGTCAGCGCTGCCAACCATCACCTAACTTCTTACTCTCCTAGAGCGATCTCTACGCCTGATTTCATCATAACAGGAAACATAATGATAACATGCCAAATCAACTTCAGCGAGAAGTTTTTCAAATTATTTCTTAAATTCAAACTAGAAATGTTCATTTTCACTCTCGCTGTAGCCTTTGTGATCTACCCCACGTGAGAAAAGTTAGTATTTTGTGTCACAATGAAACTAGCATTCCATCTTTATTTTGATAACATTGACGGGATAAAAAGTCCAAAAAATAAATCTCTAGTAAAGATATTACTAAATATTTTACATGTTGTTGCACATAACTGTATGCAGAATATATTCCTTAGTCACAATGGTTGATGAGTACATCAATGTTTTTATCACGATTTTAAGACACTGAACTGATTTCCTCTTCTAAGTCAATATAAATGTTAGTGCTGAGTGGGAACTGATTTAACGGTTAAATTGTGTGCTTGTGGTGTGTTTTTCCTTTGTAAGTAAATCATTTTCAGAGCAAGTAAATCATTTTCACAGCTATAAATTATATTTTTATTTTGTAGCTCGTTTATATGCCCTTCAAGCGTGCAGTGTCTTCATGTTCCGCTATGCAGTCAAACTTTCCTTTATGAATTACCTGAGAATGGTAATAGAGCACAGATATTGACAAGAATATTAAAGTTCTACCCATACATATTCGCTACCAAGGAAACAACGACAGACCTACTAAAGAAACAAAAATTTATAAACAGAACAAGACATCCAGTTACCTCCCAGATTCCGTCTACATCTATAGAGGATCACATCAGAAGAAAATTTCAATCTCATTAACGAAGTGATTAGTTTGCACAATAAGAACTGTAGCTACAAACAAAATTACTTCTGTATCAGACTGTGAGTAATAAACACATCCGTACAAATTGGTCATAACTGACAAAGATTTATATGGGCTATAGTGTTAAATGAATGTTACATCTCATTGAAATAAAGTTCATGTGTACAAGAACATTCTACTGTATGTTCGTGGATGTTAGACGTACGAAGTGTACTATTATATACAGTGTACAGTGTATTCTGCGAAGAGTGCCATAGCCACACAAGTAGAAAGATAGGAAAACGTACAAGTATTGTGAGGAAATAATAAGACTCCCATTTGTCTTACGTAGGAAATCTATATGAGCCGCTGCGTTATATGGGCATAAAAACGCCCTAAATGATCAACCTGAACAAAGGTGCTAGGAGTCGGTTGCCAGTAATATACCTGTTCTGCTCGCGACCACGAAACTAGGAATTCTCATTGGCCACTTGCGCACACACACCCTACAACTTTTCCCGACTGGAGCAGAGCCCTTCACAACTAATAAAAGGCCATGGAGAGCGATACAAGGACAGTGCTGGTTCACTAGCTGACAGCCGAATGAAAACTTTTTTGTCAGAAGGCTACCGATTTCGCGAACTGCCGACCGGAACCAGAAGAGACAGGTTGTCAAAAGTAACGTTTATCTGACGCTTCGCGCCTTTCCTCCACGTTCCCGGCATGGATCTCCGGGAAGAGTCCTTTTTTGTTCCTTTTTCTTTTTCGCAACAGTGCCCTGCGCCCTTTCGTTAAACGGCACAGAGAATGTTTTGAGGGAATCTGGAATTATGTCTAGCAGCCTTTCCACTGCTGTCTCTTTGGCGTACGCACACATCCGCTCCCGTCATTTTCCCTTCGTTCTCCCTCCCTCTCCCACCCCACCATCCACCAACAGCCACTTGGTCCTTCCTCTTTCTTCTCCGCTCGCTGTAATTCAATTTCCGTCATGCTTCACAGGAATCGCGCCTCCGGCGGAGGTGTAAAAGCTTTTACGTGTCACTGTCCGTCCACTTAGCCGACATTTTGAAATCTAGCGAGCGGCACCGAAGCAAGAAGAGGGGCTGTGGAGGAGGCGGAGGGGAGGGGCAGGGGATTGTCAGGGCGCAGCAAAGCGCGCCGAACGCTCCTCCAGGCGTGGGCCGGCACAAAGGGAGACTTGAAAAGCTACACGGCGGCGGTGGAGAGGGGGTGAGATGGCACGAGAAGTGACGACAGTGATGCGGAGAGAGGCGATTTTGCCGTCACTCCGCGCGGCCAATAATTCTGCAACACACACTGCTTCAACTTTTCTCGATGTCACAGGTATAGATCGACATAATCCAGCGATATTCCCCGACCAAAGCAATACCGCTGCATTCATTCTCAGGTTTGCGATGGCTCATTCCCTAGCTTTCCTTAACATCTGGAGAGGATTGTGGAGAGGGTTGTCTTTATGAAATTGTGCTCATCCACCAACACCGTCATATCCAAAACTTTGATTACTTCCTGGAGTATTTGCATCTTGGTTGTCCTACGGTTTATACTGCATAGTGACTTTGGACAGTGTATATTCAGAACTGTGCTGAAGTACTGCAAACACTCTTCTTCTCCTTTTTGGGCCTTTTCTACATCACACGGAGTCTCTCGCATCCAAGTTTCCATCTGCTTCTATCTAGCCAGTCCTCTTCCTTTATGAATGTGCCGTGCTTCGCACGTGTTACTCCATCCTTCCAATGTAGCCGAGATCTTCCTCTTTTTCTGTGTCGTGGAGGTCTTCAGTGACATATTTTAGGATATCTTCCCTCTGACATTTTTCTAAGATATCCATACCATGTTAGCTTCTTATTTTCAGTAGCATCTACATTATCCTTGGTAACTACTGTTCGTCCTCGTAGTATTTCGTTTCTTATTTTGTCCCTTCTTGTTACTTCACAACTTCGTCTCCAAAACTCCGTTTCCACATCTTTTAATTCCTTTTCATTGGCCGCTGAGACTATCCACAGTTCAGCACCATACCGAGCAATGCTCTCAACTATAGTTTCAATAACACGTCAGGAAAAAAGAACGGAATTTCCAACTCCTCGTTCACGTATTTATTACTTTCATGGTAAAGCAGTGAATAACCTACTACACATCTTAAAAAATTCATTTTGATCACCTATTTCCTTACTTTTCTTTATTTTTGTTTATTTTAGTATTTATTAACACGTGGAAATTGTTGTAATCCTGTGCCCACACCCGTATGGGAAACATATTGCTACAATAGCCTTATGCAGCTTATACAGGGTGAGTCACCTAACGTTACCGCTGGATATATTTCGTAAACCACATCAAATACTGACAAACCGATTCCACAGACCGAACGTGAGGAGAGGGGCTAGTGTAATTGTTTAATACAAACCACACAAAAATGCACGGAAGTATGTTTTTTAGCACAAACCTACGTTTTTTTAAATGGAACCCCGTTAGTTTTGTTATCACATCTGAAGATATAAACAAATACGTAATCAGTGACGTTTGTTGCATTGTAAAATGTTAATTACATCCGGAGATATTGTAACCTAAAGTTGACGCTTCAGTACCACTCCTCCGCTGTTCGATGGTGTGTATCGGAGAGCACCGAATTACGTAGGGATCCAAAGAGAACGGTGATGGACCTTAGGTACAGAAGAGACTGGAACAGCACATTACGTCCACATGCTAACACCTTTTTATTGGTCTTTTTCACTGACGCACATGTACATTAGCATGAGGGGTGAGGTACACGTACACACGTGGTTTCCGTTTTCAATTACGGAGTGGAATAGAGTGTGTCCCGACATGTCAGGCCAATAGATGTTCAATGTGGTGGCCATTATTTGATGCACACAATTGCAATCTCTGGCGTAATGTATGTCGTACACGCCGCAGTACATCTGGTGTAATGTCGCCTCAGGCTGCCACAATACGTTTTTTCATACCCTCTGGGGTTGTAGGCACATCACGGTACACATTCTCCTTTAACGTACCCCACAGAAAGAAGTCCAGAGGTGTAAGATCAGGAGAACGGGCTGGCCAAATGATGCGTCCTCCACGTCCTATGAAACGCCCGTCGAATATCCTGTCAAGGATCAGCCTAGTGTTAATTGCGGAATGTGCAGGTGCACCATCATGCTGATACCACATACGTCGACGTGTTTCCAGTGGGACATTTTCGAGCAACGTTGGCAGATCATTCTGTAGAAACACAATGTATGTTGCAGTGCTCTCCGATACACACGATCGAACAGCGGAGGAGTGGTACTCAAGCGTCAACTTTAGGTTACAATATCTCCGGATGTAATTAACATTTTACAATGCAACAAACGGCACTGATTACGTATTTGTTTATATGTTAAGATGTGCTAGCAAAAGTAACGTAGTTCCATTTAAAAAAACGTAGGTTTGTGTTAAAAAACATACTTCCGTGCATTTTTGTATGGTTTGTATTAAACAATTACACTAGCCCCTCTCCTCGCGTTCGGTTTGTGGAATCGGTTCGCCAGTATTTGATGTGGTTTACGAAATATATCCAGCGGTAACGTTAGGTGACTCACTCTGTATAGCTTTTGGTACTGTTACCAGGTAGGCTTCATGCAACTGTCATGTGACTTATGTTACGTAGAAACTCCCAAACCATTATGACTACAGCCCACCTTCAGACTGAATGCCACCTGTTGGTGTTTCGGGTTCAGCGTGTGTTTCGGGTTCGTGCGCTGAGTGGCGTGCTCTGAAATACTTGTGCCTGCGCCGTAACTGTGCTCTATCATCGTATCGGTCACCAATCACTGTCTGCCCTGCTCTAGAAAGCAGGCAAGCTTTCGACCTCCTCATTCTTCGATGAGACGTGGACCCTTGACACCTTGTCGCCATCTCGCGGTTTCACCGTCCTTTAAACCACTTTCCATAAATTCTTAGTATAGAAACACGCAAATGATCAAACAGTATGCCGTTTCCGAAAAGCTCTTTCACAGAGGCAACGCTGTTGGGCTACTACACTTTTTCTTCACGTCTCTTGCCCACAGTCCGATAGGCGCTTTAAATCTCACTATGGATCGTGGTCGTAATATAACTCATTAATTATGTGAATATTCGCCACGTCTGCGACGTCAGCAGCGGTCTCCATAGCTGTCTGGCCGCTGCCCCGTTGGAAGCTCGCACTTTGATCCGACCTAGATTCTGTTAGCTACCCCTGCTCCGACTGAGCACCACTGCATCATACCGCAAACATCGGATCGTGCCGTTTAGACGTATAACGTCATAACTTATTGAATAATTTAGCTGTCAACATATTCTTCATACCTACAAATGAACTCATATTCCCATTTGCATATATTACGTATTAGAAAACATAATGACTTCACTTACCTTGCACTGCCGAATATCGGTCTTTTGGACTTGGTGCTTTGCACAGGGTTTAAACCACTAAGATTTACCTCTACCTCATCTGTCCACACTTTAACTTTCGCTCGTGATCCTACACTACCAGCAAGCGTCGGACGCAATGCTGTGCCTATGGGATGTGTGCATATTTTCAGATTACTGAACTGAAAAAGTTGTCTTTGAAATTATCGTACTAAGGTTCATGAAGAAGGGTGTAGATAAGTATCCTGAACGAGATTTTCACTCTGCAGCGGAGTGGGCGCTGATATGAAACATCCTGGCAGATTAAAACTGTGTGCCGGACCGAGACTCGAACTGTCAAATGGAAAAGGGTCGGGGATGCATATGGGGAAGCAGAATGATGTAGAAATTAGGTGACATGATTTCAGTGACGCAGGAAGAGTGTGAATTATGCTTCATTTACGATTTGACAGATTTCTTTTAGATGATTATTCGTTGGCAATTCCTGGTAAATTTTTGATCGAATGTTAGTCCAATATATATTATTGTTTTTGTTTGACAGGATCGTTTTTGACTGTTAGCTAGTATTAATGTCTGAACCCTTATGGGGAGAGAAGTACGACGGGAATAAGTAGAAGAGACGGAAAACAGTGAACCTGCCATCGAACTGGAGTAAGTACGACTGTAATGAACATGATGTGGTGCAGGTTGTGAGCTGGAGCACGTAGCCAGGTGAACGGCATGTGAAGTAAATAATGAAGCTCTTTTGTGTATTCCAAGTGACGAGGAATTATTGAGACGACCTAATGGAAAGTCGATAAATAATTAAAACCATGTAGAGAAAGAACTACGACAGATGCTGCAGAAGGCAACAAAGACGTACGCAATGAGATGAACAGTAATGTCACACTTATTCGTAGACAATAATTACACTGAACTCACAGCAATTTTTGATGGTACAAGAGGCTGACCGTGGTTCTTTATGGGGCGTATGATCACCACGGACAACAATGCATGGTCTACATCGTCCTCTTGTGATGGCCACAAGGTTAGTAAGGAGTTCTTGTGGTAGGTTACTGCATACTGCATACCTCGTGGGTGCCGAACGGTCGATGGTGAATGTAGACGTGCTACAATACTTCGCCCCCATGCATCCCAATCGAAGGGATTCAAGATGGGGAACTGGTAGGCCATTGCATTCGTTGAATTGTAGTTCCAAGAGCTCCTCCACGAGGATGAGGTCGCGCGTTGGTATGTATAAAAATATTGTCTCCAAATGCACCCCTGAAAAAATGCACGTGGGGAAGGAGTACAGGCTCACAATAATGTCGACTAGTGAATCTACCGTGTTCAAATATTTGGGGTCAGTGTAACACTTGGGCAACCAAAGCGGTCATGTTCGACGATGTTCCTGTGTACATTATATGTTCCTTTGTGCATTACGTCTTCATAACGTACGAGTACGTCCAAAATCTGGTCCCCAGCACGAATCCTCCCGGCGTATTAGTGTCGAGGTCTGGTCTGTTGGCCAGCCTGTGGATGGTTTTTAAGGCGGTTTCAATCTACCTCGGCGAATTCGGGCTGGTTCCCCTTATTCCGCCTCATTTACGCCGTTTCCACATAGGCGTACACCATAACTATACTACCACGCAAACATTTGGAGTTACACACTCCACTTGTGTGGTATGAGACGTTCCCGGGAGAGGGGTGGGGGGTGAGGGGGATCCACTGGGGGCCGAACTGCACAATAACCCTAGGTTCCGTATGTGCTGGCGGTGGGGTGGGTGGACTGCTGTGGCCTGTTGTCGGGTTGTGAACTACTGAGGGATACGGCGGAACGAAGTCTCTCCGTCATTTCTAGGTCCCAGATTTAATACGCATCAGTCCGGAATCAGTGCTCAGGATGAATCAGTTCACATCCGAGAAGAGCACGCGACCGCACTTTTCCCTGGACGAGGCCCATATGCTCTTGGCAGCAGGAAGATGGTGCCAACGATTAACGTGTATCTACAGAACACAACGCACTGGATCTCGTGCAAACAGACCACCCCGATGCAGGCGTGCCTCGGTCTAGAGTAAGATTTCGTGCCCTGTACTGAGGTTATATGAGGTTTCAATTCCACCCGCTGCTTTACGTGTGTCTCTTCTTGCCTGTTGCACGATATAGAGGTCATGTGCTTCCGTAGTTAACCGTAGTCAACCATCTCATCTCCTACGGGCAGCAGTGCCTGTTGTTAGGAGCGTCTCCAATGCACGTAAACACCTGGGCTACATTCGTCACGTTTAGACATTCTCCCCGTACGAAGTGATCCTAATGTTGTCTATGGGTCACGTTGTAATAAAGAACGTCACCGTAACTTTCTCTTTTTTTTCAACTGCCTCGTGTTTTTTTTTTCAATATTTTGTGGTGCAAAAAGCAGCTGAGGTCATACGCGCCCATGTCACTATATTAGAACAGTAAGACGAAAAAGGAGTTAAAAATGACTACACGTTCGGCCTAATCGACGGAAGGAAAGACCGCTACAGTCAAGGACTTCCTCCTGAAGAGAGGGACAACGGAGGTCTTGAACTAAAGATTAAATGTCTTTCGCCATATTGCCACGACGGTTAAAAATTACAACGCAGTCGAAAGTCCGTGCCACGTTCTATAAAATGGCCGATAACTCAGATGGCATTCGATTAAGGAAAGGGGATTTGGTCAGGAAATGGCGAATTGTCAAAGGTTGATGACAATAAGCAACCTCGTGTTGTGTGGCCATCCTCGTTTGGCGCTACAGTCACGCTCCCGTAACGCCGTGTTCAGTTTTCTGGGCACGACCGGAACATACCTGGCAACATTCTATCGCACTTACACTCCTCTCCCCCACAGTAGTTAACATGTTATGTCACTTTATCCTGAGCAGTGTATATATTTCATCCTCAGCTCACTCAGATGGTTTCAGAGAGCCTCACCGGTATGTGCCGTAATGAAATCGTAAGATAATGACTTGGTAATCAGTCGCTATCATAGTGTTACTTGTACCAACTTGAGGGATTCGAGCAGGCTCGTCGGCTCTAGGTGGAACCCGCTCGGCGAGTTAACGACGAGGGCTGGTGTACCGGCCAGCATCGTTGTGGTTTTTACATAGTTTACCATGTTCACCGCGGTTATATAATTCGCAAACATTGAAAAGAAATCCCCACACTTCCACATCGGTAACACTACACTAGATGCAGGCAGTTGGGAACAAAAGGGGGGGGCGGGTAGAGAGATGGCAACAGGAAGGATATCGGCCACACCTCTAACATTATCAGTACGATAACAACCATACTAGCACCGTGTATGCATGGGCCTAAGATAAAGGGAAAAAAGATTTCTGTGACCTGCGGGTGAAACATGTAGATGAGTGTAAGTGAGGATCACAATACTTGAAAAATTCTAAAAGACGCAATTAACTAAGAATGGGCAAATACCTGATAAGTATTATGCACAGATATGGAAGATTTGGAAGACATCACAAAGAAAGAAAAAAGACGCGACAAGGTAGAAGTTCTAGTGCAGGGAAGCAGTCTTCAGGAGCAAAAAGACAGCTGCCACCAACAAGTAGTTCGGCAGCAGCCTCAGGAGCGGAGGTCGCGGATGGCCAGAGTGGGCCGGCCGAGGCGCTCATTAAGTCTGGGCTGTGGACTGCCGGCTGCGGGCTGCGGCTGCCTCGCAGGCCGCTATCGAGCGCCGCGCATGCGCACCAGCAGTAGCCCCACCCCGGCGCGCAGCACGGCAGCGGCCGACGCCGGGCTGGGACCACCCTTCGGTCCTTTGAGGAGGAGCACGCCTCAGTCGTCGTCTTTGCGGCAGGAGTGAGCGCCGAGCACACAGCGCCGTCTGAATCTCGGTTGGGGACGGTGCGGGAGATTGTGCCGCGGGGGCGGCGGGGGTGGAGGCGCGGGCGGAAGCGGGGGCGGCAGCGGCTGACACGGTGGCGTCCACTCAGACCGCGCTCAATCCGGTGCCGGCCTGCCCGCTCTCCCGGCCACTCGCTGGGTCGTTCTGTCTGTCTGCATACTCCAGCTACTAGCGGGACACAAAGATTGTATTTCGCTGAGAGAGTGCAGAACGGTTTCTTCGACTCTTTCTAAAAGTCAGAACACATGCTAATGTGTTCTGAAATAACTTATCCTGGCCACTTCTTAACACATACCCGATCCCTTTCACGGAGGTTCTTTAATACCTCTATAAAATGCTGCTTTGGATAAAAGAAAACGTCGTGTGGCATCACGGCCTGGTGCAAGTCTTTCAATTGTTGGGAGCCACTTCGGTGACTTGAGTGGCATTAAAACCAACGGCAGCCGGTTTTCCCCTGATACAAGTACTAGCTGGACGCAACGCTCCTTAACTTCGTTGATTGGCGACTCCATTGAGTGCTGTGTGCACAACGACCACATACGTGAAATTGGAAGGCTGTAATTTTGATGGTTTATTGACAGCAAAATCGATTTTCAATCACTTAAGCGATTTTCAATCACAGCACTGAAGATGATCACTATGTGATTGAAAATTGATTTTGCTGTCAATAAACCACCAAAATTACGGCCAACGCTGACCTTCCTTCTAACTCCTTAACTTCGTTGATCAAGAGTGAAACGGTGTTACCAACGTGGCCATTGACAAGGAGCTTTGGAAGTATCCTTCCGTCTATGATGTCCCTGAGCTTGCTCCTTCGCACTCTGTCAATGCTTTTGACGTAGTCTGTAAATACAGTAGGCCTACATGTGGAGTGGTTTCATTCCCTTCTTTTTTTCTTTGACCTTCATCTATCACAGTCTTCAATTCCTCCTAATCAGTATTATCGATGTTGACAATTTCACAAATAAAAACTTCCATATCTTCCTGGTCTGTTTAATCCTGTTCTGCATGCCAGAGTGTTTTGCAGTGCTGCAGCTCATGAGTGTGACAAAAATGAGGTCCCCGGCGCCTTTTTGTCCCTTCTTGAGATGTTTTGTTATTTTGTATAGTAAAGCCTCAATCCCTTGTTCCTGTATGTTGTTTAACACAAGTGCCTGCACACACACTAGATGACTGGACACACTTTAGACGTCACATGGGAGCAGATAGATAGATAGATACGAAGCCCACACCTACTACAGTAGTAAAAGTTTATATGCCAACTAGCTCTGCAGATGACGAAGAAATTGAAGAAATGTATGATGAAATACAAGAAATTATTCAGATAGTGAAGGGAGACGAAAATTTAATAGTCATGGGTGACTGGAATTCGAGTGTAGGAAAAGGGAGAGAAGGAAACGTAGTAGGTGAATATGGATTGGGGCTAAGAAATGAAAGAGGAAGCCGCCTGGTAGAATTTTGCACAGAGCACAACTTAATCATAGGTAACACTTGGTTTAAGAATCACGATAGAAGGTTGTATACATGGAAGAACCCTGAATATACTAAAAGGTATCAGATAGATTATATAATGGTAAGACAGAGATTCAGGAACCAGGTTTTAAATTGTAAGACATTTCCAGGGGCAGATGTGGACTCTGACCGCCATCTATTGGTTATGACCTGTAGATTAAAACTGAAGAAACTGCAAAAAGGTGGGAATTTAAGGAGATGGGGCTTGGATAAACTGAAAGAACCAGACGTTGTACAGAGTTTCAGGGAGAGTATAAGGGAACAATTGACAGGAATGGGGGAAAGAAATACAGTAGAAGAAGAATGGGTAGCTTTGAGGGATGAAGTAGTGAAGGCAGCAGAGGATCAAGTAGGTAAAAAGACGAGGGCTAGTAGAAATCCTTGGGTAACAGAAGAAATATTGAATTTAATTGATGAAAGGAGAAAATATAAAAATGCAGTAAATGAAGCAGGCAAAAAGGAATACAAACGTCTCAAAAATGAGATCGACAGGAAGTGCAAAATGGCTAAGCAGTTATGGCTAGAGGACAAATGTAAGGATGTAGAGGCTTATCTCACTAGTGGTAAGATAGATACTGCCTACAGGAAAATTAAAGAGACCTTTGGAGATAAGAGAACCACTTGCATGAACATCAAGAGCTCAGATGGAAACCCAGTTCTAAGCAAAGAAGGGAAAGCAGAAAGGTGGAAGGAGTTTATAGAGGGTCTATACAAGGGTGATGTACTTGAGGACAATATTATGGAAATGGAAGAGGATGTAGATGAAGATGAAATGGGAGATACGATACTGCGTGAAGAGTTTGACAGAGCACTGAAAGACCTGAGTCGAAACAAGGCCCCCGGAGTAGACAACATTCCATTGGAACTACTGACGGCCTTCGGAGAGCCAGTCCTGACAAAACTCTATCATCTGGTGAGCAAGATGTATGAAACAGGCGAGGTACCCTCAGACTTCAGGAAGAATATAACTATTCCAATCCCAAAGAAAGCGGGTGTTGACAGATGTGAAAATTACCGAACAATCAGTTTAATAAGCCACAGCTGCAAAATACTAACACGAATTCTTTACAGACGAATGGAAAAACTAGTAGAAGCCGACCTCGGGGAAGATCAGTTTGGATTCCGTAGAAATATTGGAACACGTGAGGCAATACTGACCTTACGACTTATCTTAGAAGAAAGATTAAGGAAAGGCAAACCTACGTTTCTAGCATTTGTAGACTTGTAGAAGGCTTTTGACAATGTTGACTGGAATACTCTCTTTCAAATTCTAAAGGTGGCAGGGGTAAAATACAGGGAGCGAAAGGCTATTTACAATTTGTAGAGAAAGCAGATGGCAGTTATAAGAGTCGAGGGACATGAAAGAGAAGCAGTGGTTGGGAAGGGAGTAAGACAGGGTTGTAGCCTCTCCCCGATGTTATTCAATCTGTATATTGAGCAAGCAGTAAAGGAAACAAAAGAAAAATTCGGAGTAGGTATTAAAATCCATGGAGAAGAAATAAAAACTTTGAGGTTCGCCGATGACATTGTAATTCTGTCAGAGACAGCAAAGGACTTGGAAGAGCAGCTGAATGGAATGGATGGTGTCTTGAAAGGAGGATATAAGATGAACATCAACAAAAGCAAAACGAGGATAATGGAATGTAGTCGAATTAAGTCGGGTGATGTTGAGGGTATTAGATTAGGAAATGAGACACTTAAAGTAGTAAAGGAGTTTTGCTATTTGGGGAGCAAAATAACTGATGATGGTCGAAGTAGAGAGGATATAAAATGTAGACTAGCAATGGCAAGGAAAGCGTTTCTGAAGAAGAGAAATTTGTTAACATCGAGTATAGATTTAAGTGTCAGGAAGTCATTTCTGAAAGTATTTGTGTGGAGTGTAGCCATGTATGGAAGTGAAATATGGACGGTAAATAGTTTGGACAAGAAGAGAATAGAAGCTTTCGAAATGTGGTGCTACAGAAGAATGCTGAAGATTAGATGGGTAGATCACATAACTAATGAGGAAGTATTGAGTAGGATTGGGGAGAAGAGAAGTTTGTGGCACAACTTGACCAGAAGAAGGGATCGGTTGGTAGGACATGTTCTGAGGCATCAAGGGATCACCAATTTAGTATTGGAGGGCAGCGTGGAGGGTAAAAATCGTAGGGGGAGACCAAGAGATGAATACATTAAGCAGATTCAGAAGGATGTAGGTTGCAGTAGGTACTGGGAGATGAAGAAACTTGCACAGGATAGAGTAGCATGGAGAGCTGCATCAAACCAGTCTCAGGACTGAAGACCACAACAACAACAACAACATGGGAGCAGTCATTGAGAAAGTGAACGCATTAACATGTAGGTTGCCGAAATTTACCGAATGTTACCAAAACTACGTTGCCTAATGAGCACAGCAATATGCTTGGCGTTTGTTGCCACGCGGTGTCTAATCGGCCGTGCTACCTTGCACGTCGACTACGACGTTGTAGCAAACGCCGTCCTGTGTTCTTACCCCTCGTTCATTGGACAACGAATCTTTCGCCACCCACTCGGCACTTGCTTACCAATATGAAGGTGACTGAGTGAACTGCCTGCCACCTGAGTGAAGCCGAGCTGCATGAATAGCGAGACTTGGAGAACGAGTGCCGTCCACGTGACTGCCACAAGCTTGCCGCGCTCTAGTGTACCTTGCAGGTAGTTCGCCTCCTGCGGCTTGTTTCCAGTGGCCTCTACGCCATGAATTCACCGATTTCTACCTTGTGCATACGCTTGATAGTTACTCTTTAAGTTATCTAAATATGCAAAGTGATCTGGACGAACTGCAAGATCGATTACCAATGGCAGTATGTTTGTAACAGCACCGCAACGAAGAGACACTCTCCCAGGAGCAGATGTGGTAGAGCGGTGGTTGACGATTCACACGAAGCCAACAACAGAATAGATCCATTCCATTTCACCGTACACCAATAACTTGTACAACATACAAGAAAAGGCTGAGGTGCTTAACATATCAAGTACTGATGTGAAGATATCATTTGTCATGAAATCATTAGTGGGGAGACCGTATTTGAGACACGATCCAGTACTGTAATGTGCTCGCTGATGTGACGGGGAGGTCTTCCATAAGAGAACTAGATATTTTCTTTCAGAATTTGCACCACAGGGATCAACGATATACGCATCAGCACAGTACTACCGATGTCTAGTGTCCATGATATGAAGTCAGAGCAACAATTTAAGTGATAAATGAGGAAATAGACTGATGTTCACCTACATGTTTTCATTGTAGGGTACGTTTATCTATACGTATTTTTATACCGGGTGGCTGTAATTGAAGTGCAGCTAGTCACAGTGGTCTACTGTGGGCTGTGATTACCGCATGGAGGCGAAACATAATATATGTTCTAATGCGTTAATGAGGAACCGACTGACGCTGACAAAAAATTAGTCCCAGTTTTGGTTACCAGTGCATATCCAGGGCTGTGAATACGAGAGAGACGTATAGAAATGTTTCCACATGTAAAGGATCAAGCACCAGACGTGGGCAGAAAAGGTCAGATAAGGGAGGCAGATAAGAGTGCCAACTTGTCCCTGGTACACGCGCTCTTTTACATATTCCCACGGATTAAGATCAGGTGATCTTGAAGGCCATGCGTCAGGTAATCCTCTGAAGTTACCACGTTCGTCGGAGGTGACATTAAGTAGATCTTTCACAGGGCGAGCGACATGAAGTGTTGCCCCAACTTTCACGAAACCATTGGTTTACCTGCAGTTGCGCTCTTTCAAAGCGGGAATTACGTACTGTGCGAAGTGGACTCGATAAAGCGCACATGTCACGGTACAGCTGACAGGCCCTCTGGGTGTATTCTCTTCAAAGTAGAGCCGACCGAGAATAAAGTCGCTTGTGAATCCACACCACACAGTCACATGCAACGAGTGCAATGGCTCTTCGTGCACAAGGCGCGGTTCAACAGTACTCCAAATTCGGAAGTTCTTTGTATCCACTGCAGCCTGTAGTGCAAACGTCCCTCGTAACTCTGCAAAATATTTCCTGGCGACATACATCAGCTTCCATCAATGCCAGAAACCGATGAGATGACTCAGGACGTTGCTGCACCGTCTGGATCTTGTATTGGTAGAAATGTAAAACAGACCACAAAACATTCCTTGCTGTTAACCATGGGCTGGACAGCTCTCGTGTCCATGCGCGGGTGTTTACCTGGCACACGTACTATATGGTTAGTTGCAGCAGCAGGAACCTCGTCAATAACTTTCACCGGTGTAAGATGGCTTCCTCTTCCAGGCACCACTCCAAACACATTCGTGTTTTCTATTTTCATTATCATCTTATTTAAATCATTTAATGACATCGACATTTCAGTCGGCAATATTCTCTCAATGCAACACTGTAACACATAAACCAGTTTCACTAACAGTGCTTGGCCTCTCTTTTCGATTGCCGTGCTGTTCACTCACTATACGGCTTGTCAAATGACCGCCTGGATGTCAGAAGGTCAATGTGTACATAGCCAGATTTCCACCTGGTGGAAAAAATTGGAACCATTCTTTTCCAGCGTAAATCGGTCCCTCGTTAACGCATTAACGTATCTACCAAGTTTCGCTGCCACACGATTGTTACAGCGCACACTGAAACTCTGTGAGTAGCAGCACTTTCATTAAAACCACCCGATATATAATGGCAACTGCGTTGTGTTCTTGTTTTTAAGAGGAATATGTTGACAATTGTGTCTTATAAGCTGTAAAATGTGATATAGATGATTACAGAAAATAAATAGTAAAGTTTATTATTGATCTACGAATTCAGGAGCATTCATAATGTGAAATGCGTAAAATACAAGGGTGTAAGTTGGTTGCTGGGTTGTTTGGGGAAGGAGACCAGACAGCGAGGTCATCGGTCTCATCGGATTAGGGAAGGACGGGGAAGGGAGTCGGCCGTGCCCTTTGAAAGGAACCATCCCGGCATTTGCCTGGAGCGATTTAGGAAAATCACGGAAAACTTAAATCAGGATGGCCGGACGCGGGATTGAACCGTCGTCCTCCCGAATGCGAGTCCAGTGTCTAACCACTGTGCCACCTCGCTCGGTACAAGGGCGTAATTTTTCACAGCCGGAGTCCATTTCAATAAAAGCCCTTTGGATGTGTGACCGCATTATATGCAATAGAATGACATCATGACTCCATGACCAGCCTAGATGTGGTCTGTTTGTTTACAAAGGTACATGTGGAAGATACGTTAAAACTGGTGGCTGCTCATTTCTCTCCAGAAATACCGAAGTTATTGTGACACACTTTGACGACCACCTATTTTTTTGTATGGTGGAAAATATTATGAAGTGACTGACGGAACAGCCATGGGTTCACCACTGTCACCAGCAATAGCTAATTTTTCATGGAGGATTTCGAAGAACTTCCTACCTGCTTCTTCAGGTATGTTGACGATATATTTTTAATCTGGCCACATATCAATGAGGCACTGCAGCAGTTTGTTGATCATTTTAATGGTATTCACCTAAACATAAGATTTACAGTGGAGGTGGAGAAGGTTGGGAAGATACCCTTCTTAGATGTTCTGATGGAGCGAAAATCAGATGGACGTCTCGCACATTCTGTGTACAGAAAACCGACGCATACAGATTTATAACTAAATGCACGTAGTTTCCACCACCCATCTCAGAAGAGAGCGAAGATGAATACCTAGGGACACAGAGCAAGGACTATTTCTGACAAGGATCATCTCGGCTCCGAGATTAACCATCTGACGACGGTATTAAGAAAAAAATGAAATTCTGATCGTGATATCAGATCTACTCTGGCAAAGAACCCTAGGAAGGACGCTCGGCCTGGGAATACGGAGAATTTACAGCATTCCTTGCGAGTGTGGCCAATCCATAAGAACTGTCGCCGATCGCTGTGTGGAACATCAGCGTCATCTGAAATACGGGTATCTAGAAAAATCAGGGGTGGCTGAGAACAGTTTGCTAAATAAATATAAGATTTTATTCGATGAAGCAAGAATACTTTCTCACGCTTCAAACTATTGCGACTCTGTCATCACGGAAGCAGTTGAAATTAGACTATGCGAAAATAATTTCAACAGAGACTCCGGATATTCACTTAGCAATGCATGGAAGCGTGGAGTTGATAAAGAAAGAGCGCAGATGGAGACTTCTTACATTTCTCGCAGTTCTTCACCTGTTGTGATGGATGGCGCTGCAAGCAACGCTGGATAAAGCGCGCAAACAAAATCTATGGACATAGAGGCCGCCACCTCCGTACGCTCTGTTTTTACCGTGACGTCAACCAGCCAATGAGAAGCCGTCCACTGCTTATAAAAGCGGAAACCTCACCGGTCCACGATCCTGTTTTCTCCCCACTTAACCTCTCCCTGCCACTCCTCTCCCCCCCCCCCCCCGAGCCCTTTTGTATTCCCCTCCTCTGCCTTTCCCCACTCCCTGTCGCGTCTGCCGAGCAACCGCTCCCTTCTTATGGGTCCTCGTCCTCCATCGGCTCATTTCCCCCCTTCCCCTCCACTTTCATTTTTTCATCTCCTTCCCCCCTTTCCATTTCCGTCATCTGTCCGGGTTCCCCCCAACTGCCCTCGGCTGTGGTGTATCATATTTGTGCCAATTTTTTAGTGCAGTGTCCAAGTCAATGTTCAGTGTTGTTCGTCTTTTCAACGTGTTGCGAACAGAACTCATGCTGTCGCTGGGTGTGAATTTTATATCTCTTGCGAACAGGAACCAGACTGTCGCCGTGTTTTTTAATTGTCTGTCTATGATTTTACCTGTCTGCTTCATATGTATTTTATTAACATCATCAACCCTTTGTTCTATGTTTTAAGTTCCACGATTTTCCGCCATGAGACCATATAATTCTCCGATTTTATCTCCTGCTTTTATTAGATATTATCTTCATCTTTTTAAAATAAATTCAGTAGGCTGAAGAGCGGCATACTAAGCTGCTTCAAGCCCGCCCCCTTCGGGGAGACTCGGAACTCAATGAAGGTAAAAAAAAAAAAACCGGTCCACGACAGTCAGTTTTACCCCTGACGAAGATGACGGAGTTAGTCATAGAAAGGTACGGATTTTATCCAAATTTGACGCGGCAAGTAAACCGAGAACTTTCTATGCATGTAATAGAACTTCCAAACTTTCAGCTGCTGTCGCCGGCAACTTGATGAATCCCTGAACAAGAAAGGTAAGAAATGAGGAAGCTCTCCGCAAATTCGGCGGAGAAAGGAACATACGGAAAACCCTGACGAGAAGAAGTGGCAGGGTAACAGGATATGCGTTAAGGTATCAGGGAATAACTTCCAGGTTACTGGAGGGAGCTGTAGAGAGTAAAAACTGTAGGGGAAGGCAGAGATTGAAATACATGCAGCAAACAATTGAGGAGGTAGGGTGCGAGTGCTGTACTGGAGCGGAGAAGTTGGCGCTGCACAGGGCGATGAAGATTCTCTGCCAATAGACTAGACACCAAGTACCGCATAGAGATAACAAAATCAAAACAGAACATTTACTGATGGCCATGACATTAATGTCCGAATGTAAAAGACAAGAATCGCGGAGCCGGCCGGAGTGGCACAGCGATTCTAGGCGCTACAGTATGGAACCACGCGACCTCTACGGTCGCAGGTTCGAATCCTGCCTCGGGCATGGACGTCTGTGATGTCCTTAGGTTAGTTCGGTTTAAGTCGTTCTAAGTTCTGACGACATCAGAAGTTAAGTCTCATAGTGCTCAGAGCCATTTGAACTATTTGAAACAAGAAAAGCGCAGTGGGTAAGTCTGGTGGCTAGAATTCGAGAGCCTTCTGATTCGAAACACCATTCCATTTTCAGATTTATGTCTTTCCTTATTTTCCTAACTTTCGGTCGATACGGCGAATATTCACTTGAAAAGCAGTCGTTCGTTTTTCGCCATCACTCCTCTCCATTCCGGTAATGTGATTCATGTCTGACGTTCAAAATTGCTCTGACCACTATGTGACTTAACTTCTGGGGTCATCAGTCCCCTAGAACCTAGAACTACTTAAACCTAACTAACCTAAGGATATCACACACATCCATGCCCGAGGCAGGATTCGAAACTGCTACCGACGCGGTCCCGCGGTTCCAGTCTGTAGCGCCTAGAACCGCTCGGCCACCCCGGCCGGCGTGTCTGACGTCATCTTCGTTGTATCGTCACTGTTAAACCCTAATTTTCCTTTTCTTTCTTCTGATCTAATAGTATCTAGAACAGATTACAGAAGCAACAGATGGCGACCTGAATTTGGAAAAGAGAAGCCCACACTATCATAGAATCCTTTAATACACTACTGGCCATTAAAATCGCTACACCAAGAAGAAATGCAGATGATAAACGGGTATTCATTGGACAAATATATTATACTAGAACTGACATGTGATTACATTTTCACGCAATTTGGATGCATAGATCCTGCGAAATTAGTACCCAGAACAACAACCCTTGGCCGTATAGACGGCCTTGATACGCCTGGCCATTGAGTCAAACAGAGCTTGGATGGCATGTACAGGTACCCATGCAGCTTCAACACGATACCACAGTACATCAAGAGTAGTGACTGGCGTATTGTGACGAGCCAGTTGCTCGCCCACCATTGACCAGACGTTTTCAATTGGTGAGAGATCTGGAGAATGTGCTGGCCAGGGCAGCAGTCGAACATTTTCTGTATCCAGAAAGACCCGTACAGGACCTGCAACATGCAGTCGTACATTATCCTGCTGAAATGTAGGGTTTCGTAGGGATCGAATGAAGGGTAGAGCCACGGGTCGTAACACATCTGAAATGTAGCGTCCATTGTTCAAAGTGCCGTCCGTGCGAACAAGAGGTCACCGAGACGTGTAACCAATGGCACCCCGTACCATCACGCCGAGTAATACGCCAGTATGGCGATGACGAATACACGCTTTCAATTTGCGTTCACCACGATGTCGCCAAACACGGATGCGACCATCATGATGCTGTAAACAGAACCTAGATTCATCCGAAAAAATGACGTTTTGCCAATCGTGCACCCAGGTTCGTCGTTGAGTACACCATCGCAGGCGATCGTGTCTGTGATGCAGCGTCAAGGGTAACCGCAGCCTTGGTCTCCGAGCTGATATTCCCTACTGCTGCAAACGTCGTCGAACTGTTCAAGCAGATGGTTGTTGTCTTGCAAACGTCCCCATCTGTTGACTCAGGGATCTAGACGTGGCTGCACGTTCCGTTTCAGCCATGCGGATAAGATGCCTGTCATCTCGACTGCTAGTGATACGAGGCCGTTGGGGTCCAGCACGGCGCTCCGTAATACCCTCCTGAACCCACCGATTCCATGTTCTGCGAACAGTCAATGGATCTCGACTAACGCGAGCAGCAATGCCGCAATACGATAAACCGCAATCGCGATAGGCTACAGTCCGACCTTTATCAAAATCGGAAACGTGATGGTACGCATTTCTTCTCCTTACACGAGGCATCACAACAACATTTCACCAGGCAACGCCGGTCAACTGCAGTTTGTGTATGAAAAATTGGTTGGAAACTTTGCTCATGTCAGCACGTTGTAGGTGTCGCCACCGGCGCCAGCCTTGTGTGAATGCTCTGAAAAGCTAATCATTTGCATATCACAGCATCTTCTTCCTGTCGGTTAAATTTCGCGTCTGTAGCACGTCGTCTCCATGGTGTAGCAATTTTAATGGCCTGTAGTGTACATGGCGAAATTCATCTTAGAATTAAGAGAAAACAACGTTGAAAGATGTTTAAAATCTGTTTCCTTGAAACCCTCAGTATGAAGACATCCTTATTCCACCTTTTCAACCTTAACTATATATCAATTCCCTTCTACGCCTGTAAATCTGTACCACTGCAATTATTGTTGTTGTTGTTGCTGTTGCTGTGGCGCTCAGTCGAATGTCTGCTGTCATTCAGCTCTCGACGCTGGCAGACTGTACAAATATCTTCATCGTTGCACATCTGCTGCAAGCTACGCTTACTTGAATGTGCCAACTGTACTAATGCCTTGATCTCCCCGTCGGATTATTAACCCATATACTTTTATTCATTACTACTCCTTGTCGCTTCAGAATATTTTCTGTAACAATTCCCTTCATACGCTCAAAATGTGTCACAAATTTGTTTTCTGCTGTGGTTAAATTCGTTACTCATTTATTATTTATCCGATACAACCTACTAACTTTCAACGTTCCACCAAAGCAACACATTTCAGAATATTCTGGAGGTGCCGAAGGCGGCACAACGGTGAGGTTAGGAGCAAGAATACAGTGTTCTGTTTTCGTCTGTCTTTATTGTTTGTTTTCACATCTCAGTGCACACATGTGTACAACCTAGACAAATACATTCAGAAAATACTTCCTAATGTTTAAATTTATATAACAAATCAAAAATTCTCTTTTTCAATAAGCTTTTTTTGCTACTGGCCGTCTACATTTTTTATCAACGCTACTTCTATTATCATCATTTATTTTGCTTCCCAAATTTTAAATCTCATCTACTACTTTCAGTGTCTCATGTTCCAATATATTTTACTCTTTCTTGCCGATTTGCATGACTACACTCCGTTTCACTAGTTTCACTACTAGTGAACTTTCAAAGACACATATTCTGTTCAAATGACAATCAAAATCCTTTGCCGTCCTCTGACTTATAGTATCATCGACAAACCATAGGTTTTCTATTACTTTTTTTTAATTTTAGTCCTTTCCATAATTTCTCTTTGATTTTCTTTACTGCCTGCTTAATGTGTCGTAACCCATCTGTACTACCTCACTCACAAAGATGCGTCCCTATGGAGCGTAAGGAAATTTTACGAGGCACCTAGTGATAAACATACAGCACAAAATTTCTGTTCGCTTCCGGAATGTCTTTTAGAGTTTGACATAGTACAATTTCCTTAATGCCCTTCACATTTTCTGCTGGTTTTGGAACACTGCAGATGACACAGTAATCACGGAGTGCATGCAGTTTTGCAGATGCACCTCCCAACGAACGGTAAACTCGTCGGACAACGGATGGCTTGGCTTGTAACATGGCTGTAGGCTACTTTTTTTTTACCAGCCTTTTTCACGCTGTGAGCGGCACAGTTCTCGTTGTACACAAAAAGCTGTCTGTGCGGCACATTAGCTTGCTGTGCGTGCAAGAGATCGATACGAACGATGGTAATTACGTACTGAATCCGGTGGACACATTCCATTACGAGCGGGAAGTTTCGCTAATACGAATGAAAAAAAAAAAAAATCCCGGATGGTAAAGCTGCTCGATGCCGGTTATCTAGACCAGCAACATATTTAAAGCATTTTAGTGCGCTAATAAATGGCAATACTTTTCACTCGTTCAGTAAGCGTTACAAGTTTTTAATAATTTTAAATAGGTTTCGATAACCATATTTTGTAAATTTGTAATCATAAGTACCCTAATGGTACTGCTACAGTAAAAGTCAGTTATTTACAAAGTGTAAATGTAATAAAATGAAGTTGCTAGAATTCAAGTACTGGGTGACTTTGTTCTGGATGTAACACAATTCATGTAATTAACATATGAATTCCCAATCGAGGAAGCGGCTCAAAAGAGGTATGCACAACAATTTCATCACACATCTATATCTACAACCACGCAAGGTTGTGCAGCGGTTAGACACTGGATCCGCTTTCGGGTGGAAGATAGTTCAAATCGCCAACCGGTATTTAGGATTTTGGTTCTTCGTGATTTCCCAAAAAAGCTTAAGTTTTCCACGAAATGAACTCAGCATATTTTCTTCACCTTTGCTTCTGTATCCGGTCCTGTGCTCCGTTACTAATAATTTTGACATGATGCTAGGCCCTATACTTATTTCAGCAAGTATACCCCGTACAGAAATAACATGTCCTTGGAGAGGTTACTTTTTATTGTACCTTTTAATAATGTTACTTATCTTTCAGTTCAAATAGGGGCCGTAGTACTGTTTGTACGCCACTGTGCGATGTTGTTTGCCAAACTTCATGGTTCAAATGGCTCTGAGCACTATGGGCTTAACATCTGAGGTCATCAGTCCCTTAGAACTTAGAACTACTTAAACCTAACTAACCTACGGACATCACACACATCCATGCCCGAGGCAGGATTCGAACCTGCGACCGTAGCGGTCGCGCGGTTCCAGACTTAACGCCTAGAACGGCTCGGCCACACCCTAACTTCATGCCCCCGATTTCTACGTCATGGAACCTAGCTGATACCCAGAAAAAAATTTTCAAAGTTGGTTCCCATGAGACGTACAGCGTCTTTCTTCGAATATACCCAACAAAGATTTTACAAAATTTGTGTTGCACTCTTTTGTCGAACTGACTTGTGGCTTTTGCAACGAGGTCGCTCATTATTGCCACCTGACTTGCGGGTACTCAAGTTCAAATCACATGACTTGGGTGCACTGCCTTTCGTACACCAGCTGCAGTTTTCAAGTGTCTCGAGCATGAAATGTTGCCTGCAGCTTACTTTACTCACAGTTGCCTCTATGTGGTCGTTCGACTGTATATCTCCGTACACTGTTACATACAAATATGTGTATTTCAAGACTGACTCTGTGCCCCACGAATTACCCTCTCATACCCACCACTTCGTCTCAGAGGAGCACTTACAACATATGTCCTCATTCCACTATGTCTTCTTTTACAGCTTTTATGCTCTACAGCTCCTTCTAGTGCCATGTACGTTTCTTCCCTGGTGTCTTAAAAGATGGCCTACCATCCTGTCCCTTCTTCCTGTCAGTGTTTTCCATATATCTCTTTCCTCGCCGATATTCCGAAGAATATGCTCTTTCCTTACGTCATCAGTCCACCTAATTTTCAACATTCTTCTGCAGCTACACATCTTAAATTCTTCGGTTATCTTCTTTTCCTGTTTTCCCACTGCCTCAAGTTTCAGTGCCGTACAATGCCCTACTCTAGACGTGTATCCTCAGCAATTCTTCCTCAATACCAATGTTTGATACTAGCAGACGTCTCTTGGCCAGAAATGCCATTTTTGCCAGTGCTAAACTGCATTTTATGTCCACCTTGCTTCGTCCGCTACGGGTTATTTTGCTACTTAGGTAGCAGCATTCATTAACTTCACCTACTTCGTGATAAGCAACCCTGATGTTAAGTTTCTCGATGTTCCCATTTCTGCTACTTCTCTTTGCTTTCCTCTTTCTTCGATTCACTCTCAATTCATATTCTGTACTCACTAGACTGTTCATTTTATGCATCAGATCCTGTAATTCTTCTTTACTTAATCTGAAGACAGCAATGTCAGCAGCGAATCTTATCATTGATCTCCTTTCACCTTCAATTTCAAATCCACTCTTAACCTTTCTTTGATTTCTGTCATTGCTTCTTTCGTGTACAGATTGAACTATAAGGGCGAAAGACTATATTCCTGTTCTACTCCCTTTTTAATCCGAGCATTTCGTTCTTGGTCTTCCACTCTTATTGTTCCATCTTGGTTGTTGTACATATTTTATGTCACCCTTCTTATCCTATATCTTATCCCTATTTTCATGACAATGTCGAACATCTTGCGCTATTTGACATTGCCGAACGCTCTTCTTATGTCTACAAATCCTATAAACATGTCTTGACTTTTCTTTGCTCTCCCTTCTACTACCAAACGCAACGCCAGAGCTGCCTCTGTCATGTTTTTACCTTTCCTAGAGCCAAACTGACTGTCGTGTAACACATCCTCGGTTTTCTTTTCCATTCTTCTGTATATTATTCATGTCAGCAGCTTGGATGGATAAGCTGTTAAGCTGACTGTGCGATAATTCTCGTACGTGACTACTCTTGCAACATTCGGGATTATTCGGATAACGTTTTTATGAAAGTCATCTGGTATATCGTCAGACTCATACATTCTACACACCATCGTTAATAGTCGATTTGGAGTCACTTTCCCCAATGATTTTAGAAATTCTCATGGAACGTTATCTATCCCTTCTGTCTTATTCAGTCTGAAGTCTTCCATAGTTCCTTTAAATTCTGATTCAATAACTGGATCTCCTATCATTTATATGTACTGTTTCTTCTTCAACCACGTCATCAGATAAGTCTTCCCCTTCATAGAGACCTTTAATGTCCTCTTGACACCTCTGCATTTAACAGTGACATTCTCACTGAATTCTTAATGTTACCTCTCTTGCATTTAGTTTCACCGGACGTTGTTTTGACTTTTCTGTATGCCTAGTCTGTCCTTCCACAGACAATTCTTTTCGATTTCTTCACATTGTTCATGTAACCATTTCATTCCAAACAGATTTACATACCTCTATTCCTAAATTTCCCTGAACGATTTTGTACTTCCTTCTTTCATCGGTCAACTGGTTTCTTGTACTTCCTTCTTTCATCGATCAACTGGTTTCTTCGCATTTACCTTCTTTGTACATATGGTATTCTTTCTGTGATTGTCCTTTTTAGAGATGTCCATGCTGTTTCAACTAAACAGCCTACTGAACTATTCCTTATAGCAGTATCTATAGCCTTAGAGAATTTCAAACTCTGTCTTCATCCGTTAATACTTCCTGACTCGTTGACTCTTCTAGACTAATCTTTTAGAACATTGTACTCACTGTTACTTGCTAAAATTAATTGCAGAACTCAGTCTTTCCCCTCTCTCATTCCTAGTACCAAGTCCATATTCTCCCATAACCCAATCATCTAACCCTTCCCCCATAACCGCATTCCAATCCCCAACGACTATTAAATTTTGATCTCCCTGTATGTACTGTATTACTCTTTCAGTACCGTCATACACTTTCTAGCTTTCTTAGTCTTTGGCTTGCTGCCTCGGCATTTACACCTAACCTATTGTTGGTGGTGTTGGTTTGCTTTTGATTCTGATGAGAACAGCCCTATCACTAAACTGCTCACAGTAACTCACTCTCTGTCCTACTTTCCTGTTCGCAACGAATCCTAATGCTTTTATACCGCTTCGTGCTGCTGTTTGTATTGCCCTTTATTCGTCTGACTATAAATCCTCGTTCTCTTTCCATTTCACTCCACTGACCACGACTATATCTGGATTTAAGCTTAAAATTTTCCTTCTTCAGATGTTCTAGTTGTCATCCTTTCGTTGGTTTCTGTTTTTCATGGTGACGTCTACCTGGGGGGTCCCCTCCCGGAAGTACGAATAGGGAAATATTCCGGAATTTTCGCTAATGAATAAGTCATCATATTACGTTTCCAATTACGGGCCCGATAACCAGTGGATACACATTAAGTGTCTTTAATACAGAGGATTCCATTGCTTTCTGCATCCTCATGTGGCTGATCATTGCTGATTATTCCATCTTTAGGGTCAGTTTCCCACCCCAAGAGCAAGAGAGCGCCGTGAACTTCTGTCCACTCTTCTGTCCTTTTTGACAAATCTGTTGGTTGAACGAGGGTGACTCCTTATGCCAGAAGTCTTCGGCCACCATTTCTAATGATTCTTATTCAAAATTTAAGCTGTAACGGGGTTCGAACTCATAACCAAGGACTTTTTGATAATTAATCATGGACGTTACCCCTAGACCATGGGTGTGAAACTATAGATACCCGGATTTCGTATTCCTAAGGTGCAAAACTATTGTCTTGTTGCTCTTGTGCTTTTCAGTCAGAAGACTGGTTTCATGAAGCTCTCCATGTTAGTCAATCCTGTGCAAGCTTCTTCGTCTCTGAATAACTATTGCAACCTGCATCCATTTGAATCTACTTGTATTCAACCCTTGGCCTCCCTCTGCAATTCTCCCCAACTCCACACATACACACATCCCTACTAAATTAACAATTTTTGATGCCTCAGGATGCGACCTATCAACCGATGACTTCTTTTAGTCAAACTGTGCCATAAATTTATTTTTTCTTCGGTTCCATTTAGGACCGCCTCATTAGCTATTCTGTTTACCCATGTAATTTTCAACAGTCATCTTTTGCATCAAATTCCTACATTTTCTATATTCTTTCAGTGTTATCTGTTTATCTACATATTTCATTTCCACATGAGGATACGCTATAGACAAATATCTGTAGAAAAATGTTCCTAACATGTAAATTTATATCAGATGTTAACAAACTTCTCTTTTTTAAAATCCTTTTCTGGCCACTGCCGGTCTGCAGTTTTTATGCTCCGTAGGACGGCCATCATCAGACATTCTGCTTGCCAGATAACAAAACTCGTGTACTACTTTAAGGCTGCGGGCAAACGAGCGCTCTTTCAAGCATGGATGCCCCTTGTTTCACGCAACACGTGTGGCACTAACTGTGCTGGCTTCACAGGCGCTTTCATAATGCAGCATGTAGCGCGGGGAAGTCTAACCACAAGTGAGTCGGTGCACGCTGCGGCAAACATTTACTGTGCACGGTTACTCTCAGCTATGAACGAAATTTCATTAAATAAGAATGATGTCCTTTATCAATTAAAACACAAAATCCTGGATTCATCCGGTTTCAAGTGATAGATCAACAAAGGGAAAGTATGTGCATCAACATAACAAATTAAAGGCAAATCCAGATAAGTTTTTCGAATGCTACAGGATGTCAATTAATTCAATGGAATTTTTTTAACATTGCCCGAGACAGAATTTCGAAAAGGTACAAAACCATGAGTGTCTGTAGGATAGAAGCAAGGCTCCCTGGAGCTTTAAAAAGACCTGAACAATAGTGGATAACATTTTCATTTCCGTACTTTCAGAGTATACACTTTGTGATCAAAAGTATCCGTACACCGAAGCGAACGTTTTTCATATTAGGTGCATTGTGTTGCCACCTACTGCCACGTACCCCATATCAGAGACCTCAGTAGTTATTAAACATACTGAGAAAGCAGAATGGGGCGCCCCGCGGAACTCACGTCCTTTGAACGTGGTCAGGTGATTCGGTGTTACTTGTGTCATGCGTCTGTAAGGGAGATTTCCTCACTCCTAAACATCCCTAGGTCCACTGTTTCGATGTGATAGTGAAATGGAAACTTGAAGGAACACGTACAGCATAAAACGCGCAGGACAACATCGTCTGTTGACTGACAGAGACCGCCTACAGTTGAACAGGTTCGTAATGTGTAGTAGGCACACATCTATCCAGACAATCACACAGGCATTCCAAACTGCATCAGGATTCACTTAAATTACTATGACATTTAAGCGGGAGGTGAGAAAACTGGGATTTCATGGTCGAGCGGCTGCTCGTAAGTCACCCATCACGCCGGTAAATGCCAACCGACGCCTTGATGATGCAAAGAGCTTAAACACTGCACGACTGAAATGTGTAAATACGTTGTGTGGAGTGACGAATCACGGTGCAGAATGTGGCGATCCGATGGCAGGGTGTGGATTTGGCGAATGCATGGTGAAAGGCATCTGCCAGCGTGTTTAGTGCCAAGAGAAAAATTCAGTCGGTGCTGCTATGATGTGGTCGTGTTTTTCATGGAGGGGGCTTGCACCACCTGTTCTTTTGCGTGGCACTATCATAGGAAAGGACTACGTTGATGTTTTAAGCACCTTCTATCTTCCCACTATTGAAGATCAATTCGGGGCTGGCGATTGCATCTTTCAACACGATCGAGCACCTGTTCATAATGCACGGCCTGTGGTAGAATCGTTAAAGGACAGTAACATCCCTGTAATGGACTGGCCTGCACGGAGTCCCGACATGAATCCTATAGAACACCTTTGGGTTGTTTTGGAAAGCCGACTTCGTGCCAAGCCTCATCGAGCGACGTCGCACCTGTCCTCAGTGCAGCACTCCGTGAAGAAAGGGCTGCCATTCCGCGAGAAACGTTCTAGCACCTGATTGACCATATGCCTGGGAGAGTGGAAGCTGTTATCAAGGCTAATAGTGGGCCAACTCCATATTGAATTCCAGCATTACCGACGGAGGGCTCCACGAACTTGGAAGTCGTTTTCAGCCAGGTGTCCGGACACTTTTGATCACATAGTGTATCAGTCTAAATCAACAACACCTAGAAACGGTACGGTTTCATGTCAACACTGCGTAATTTTTGGGTAAATCGGTATTACAAATTATGATTATTTATTCTGAATTTCGAATGAGCATCTAGTTTTCGGAATATAATGCATATAATATAACTCTATCTGCGATAGGCTTCTCTCTGTACCCACAGAAATATATTATGCCTCACTTCTTGTAGTTTAGGATACATCTGAGGAAATAAGAACACTTCAAGGACTGTCTATAAGCCACTGTATGTACCCTAATTTTTCGTATCTTATCTTCGTAACTCTTACGCGCAATATGTGTTGGAGGTAACAGAATCTTTCTGCAGTCAGTTTCAGTTGCCGTTTCTCTAAATTTTCTCTATAGTGTTCCTCGAAAAGAACGTCGCCTTCCCTGCAGAAATTCCCATTTTAGTTCCTGAAGCATCTCTGTAATACTTACTTGTTGTCCGAACCTACCAGTTATAAATCTAGCAGCCTGTCTCTGGATTGCTTCACCTTCTTCCTTTAATCCGACTTGGTACGGATCCCAAACCCTCGAGCGGTACTCACGATTAGGTCGATTACCGTCGCAAATGCGGTCTCCTTTACAGATGAAGAACACTTCCCTAGAATTCTCCAAATAAACTGAAGTCAACCAATTCACCTTCCATAACCCAATCCTGACATTCTCGTCCCATTTCATAGCGCGTTACAACGTTATTCCCAGATATGTAAACGATGTGACTGTGTCAATCATGATACTGCTAATGCTGTACCCGATCGTTACAGTTTTGTTCTTCCTTCCCATCTGCCTGAACTAATTCCATCAGCCTCAATTTATTTAATTTGGGTACGTTCCATTTCCCTTGTCTTACTTGTGTTAATTTTCACCTTGTAATGTGTTTTCAGGACACTAAAGACTCCATTCAATAGCACTTCGGAATCCATCACTGTCTCCCAAAGAACTATAACGCATCGGAGTACTTAAAAGATTTTACTTTCTCTCCCTGGACTTTAAACCCTTTTCTATGTGTCTACTTGATTTTCTTCACAGATACATCAGTTTACAGAAGGAATGAAATTGGGTACAGGCCCAACCCTACCTCACTCCCTTTTGAGTTCTCGCTTCCCACGCTCGGGTTCCCGGGTTCGATTCCGGGCGGGGTCAGGGATTTTCTCTGCCTCGTGATGGCTGGGTGTTGTGTGCTGTCTTTAGGTTAGTTAGGTTTAAGTAGCTCAAAGTTCTAGGGGACTGATAACCATAGATGATAAGTCCCATAGTGCTCAGAGCCATTTGAACCATTTTGAACTCCCTTTTGAAATAAGGCTTCCCTTTCATGTCTGACTCTTATAAAAAAGACTGGTATCTATACAAGTTGTAAATAACCTTTCGTTCCGTGCATTTTTATCCTTAATAGCTTCAGTATTCCAGTTCTAGTCATCATTGTCAAAACCTTTTCTTAGTCTACAAATTTCATAAATGTAGGTTTCCCTGTCTTCAGTCAGTCTTGTACTGTATGTCGTAGAAATAGAGTTGTCACATGTGTTACATTTCTCCAGAACCCAATATGAGGTCACATTCTATTAGTTTTCCCACTGTTCTGCAAATAATTCGTGTCAATAGTTTGAAACCACGAAATGTTGAACTGATGGTTCGTTAACGATCACAGGTGTAGGCACTGCTGTCTTTAGAATGGGAATCATTTCATTCTACATAAATCTGAGGTTATTTCGCCTGTCTCATATACCTTGCACAGCAGATGGAACAATTTCGTTGTATCTGCCCTCCTAAGGTTCTCATTAAATCTGATGGAATGTCGTCTATTCCAGAGCCTGTCTTCCACTTAGGTCATTCAATCCCCTGTCAAATACTTGCAGTATCTTATCCCTCATCTCAAAGTACTTCCCCTTCTCATTCTATAAGATCGTCTTCCACATTTTCTCTCTTATATAGACCCTCTATATATTCCTTCAATATTTGAGCCTTATTTTCCTTGGTTAGTACTGCCTCGCCACCTGAGATTTATTTATTTAATTACACGTCAAGCTCCTTAGGACCAAATAGAGGTGCAAATCTCCAAAGTCACGGAACGTGTCAGTACATGAAATTACAACGTAAAAGGAATAACAGACAAAAGTAAAATGTTTGTGAACGCAAAAATAGTCGAGCCAAAACTTAATTAAACGCAGTTTACTATACAACATAAGAATCAGCTTAATTTTTCAAAGAAGGATCTTGAGATTCATACCGCTGGTTCATATTTCACCAAAGTTATCTTTAATTATTCTTTCTCATAGATATGCTTCCTTCTACAGCCATAAATTTTTCTTCTAGCCGTTCCTGGTTAGCCATTTTTCGTTTTCTGTCCATCTATACATTTTTGCATTCAGGGTTATTTGCCATCCTCGGCACCATGCTACTGCTCAAACAGTTTCAATATCACACATAATCACTTGATTTCATACAAGGTCCGAAGTGATAGCCAACATGCTTTACCGAAAAAACCCTTGGGACTACAATGCTATGTGGAATGTCAGCGTGATATCCTGTGTAATTGGATTTTTTGTTTATTCACAGATTTCGCAAATACTGAAATGTAATTCGGTAAATCTCAAGTATCTGCCTAACGCAAAGCTTTGAAGCTAATTTGCAAGGTCACTGCAGAAGTCACACAAAGTCACAGCCAGCAGCTGCAAGCAGAAGATATCTGCAACATTTACTGGATGAGGTTCGCATTGCCCTTCTGTAAGTGGTCAGTTTCTCGAATGTACACGTTGTGTTACGTAAGTTCATAGTCTGTTCTCTGCGACAAAGTGGGATGAAGTAGAATATTTTGTTGGTCTGCTATCCACGTTCGGATTCTCTGAGGTGCTGACCTGGGTGATGTTTAGCGTGTTTCACCGTAAGAAGTTTTGTCCTACGTATGTATCAAAGAAATAATTATGTAGGTCGCTAGTATTTATACAGAAAGCAAAAGTTAGCAGAAATAAATAAGAATTTTAATACACAATTCTCTGAATTATCATTGCAGTTGAAGAAAATACCAGACAAGTGAGCTAGAGTTTGTTTCCTACCGGCATATTTTTATGAGGCTTCCAGCAATCTGTAATTGAAGATAGGAGCGTCATGTTTCATGTCATGCTGCGTTAGGATTTTTATTTCTCGGTAAATAACATTTATCATAAGCCCTAAGATGAGAAGAGTTTATGTATCTATACTGATTAGGCCCTCACTTATTCCCGCACTATATTGGATACCAACTATTGCGTTAGCTTGTTTTTGTTTTTCAAAAGAATTCTGTACAAGAAAAATTTAAACTAGTCTAGAAATTATATACATGCACTGCCATATGCCCATTGTAGTTATTGTTTAATAAGTAATTTTATTCTGGACAGAGAGATGTATTGCCGATACACCGAGACGCACCAAAAGCAGTATGGAGGATTATTTTAATAAAGTCAGCTGCCTGACATCCCAAACGACCATGAAGGCACAGAAGAAACGATGTAGAAATTTATCAAATACCGCAGTTACGTATAAGAAATGTTACACGCATAGATAGCCCCTATGTTCTAACTACACACCTCTGAATTTCATAGAGCAGGACGGACTCTTTGAATTAATGATACAGAGCAAGTTAATTTTGTTTTGAGAAAATATGCCGAAACAAGACGGACCATGGTTTTATAGAGATCGGAGAGAGACCGACTTCGTGTTTATTTAGGAATATTGTTCTCAATTATTATATCCCTCTAATTCAGAATAATATTTTTAAATAATCGCGAAGTCTGTCTCTCTACGATCTGTAAAGAGCGTTGTCCACCTTATTCCGGTATATCTTCTCAGAAAAGTATTCACTTCGTCTGTGTGGTCTACGGAATACAATAATTCCAATTCCAAAGAAAGCAGTTGTTTACAAGTATGAATATTAGAGAAATACCAGTTTAATATATCGTAGTTGCAAATTACTAATTCGAATTCTTTACAGAAGATTGGAAAAGCTTATAGAAGCCGACATCACGGAAAATCAGTTTCGATTCCGGAGAAATATAGGAACACGCGAGGAAATACTGCCCCTACGACTTATCTTAGAAGATAGGTTAAGGGAAGGCCAACCAACGTTTACAGCATTTTTACAGTTATAGGAAACTTGTGGTAAAGTTGACTGGAATTCTCTCTTTCAAATTCTGAAGGTGGCAAGCGTAAAATACAGGGACTGAAAGGCTGTTTACAACTTTTACAGAAACCACACGGCAGTTAATCGAGCGGCGTCAAAGTGAAGCATCGGTTGAGAAAGGAGAGACGCAGGGTTGTAGTTTATCTGCGAGGTTATTCAAGCAGTACATTGAGCAAACAGTAAAGGAAACAGAAGAAAAATTTGCAATAAAGAAATAAAGTCCACAGAGCAGTAATAAAATCTTTGAGGTCTGCCAATGACATTGGAATTCTGTCAGAGACAGCAAAAGACTTGTCAGAGCAGCTGCACGGTATGAACTGTGTCTTGAAATGCTACACGATGAACGACAACAGAAGCACAACGAGGATAATGGAATGTAGCCGACCTAAATCAGATGATGATGAAGGAGTTAGATTAGGAAGCGAAGGGAACCCGGAACCAAAAATTAAGAAATTTTGGTTTTTCAGTTTACTGTGAAATAAAATACTGCAGACCTACCTCTTTAAAATGACATATCAATCTTACCTGTAGCCCAACTCCAAGTATTGAAAATATTACTTTCAATAATGTGCTGTAGAGGGCATGTCGTGACATTGAATTTCCATGGATACATCTTCATTGAAAACATCGTTTTTCAAAACTTCCGGTCTTTCCAAAGACTTTATATTATGTTGGCAACACGATTTGATAGGCAATTGTTTTGTCTGCGTATCGTAGCCTTTGGATACTGTTGTTTACATTGAGCATTTGGTGGTTATTGCACGATTTGTGTTGTATTTCCATTGCATAACTGGAACTTATCAAATACGCCTCGATTTAGTAACAGAGTTTACAAGAAGAAGAAGCCTCCTCCGAGGTACACTAGTGGAACTGTGACAATTTCTCCGACCTTGGGAAATGATTCTGAAAATAGTGAGGTTATTCATGAAGTGAAATCTACTCCTATCTCTAGCACGAGCAAGAAGTTGCATGGATCAACTGAAAAATACTGCAGTTTATTGGAGAAGTGTAGCGAGGATAACGTGAAGGCAATAATTAACATTTCACTGCTCTCAAAGGTGATTGAGAGTTCAGTACTGTGTAAGGAATGTTGCAAATTGAGTATGTCAGGACTTGCAGCAGAAATCTGTCTCCATTGTACTAGTTGTCACTACAGTGTCTCATTTTGGAACTCAGAATATGTCGAAATAGGCCACGTTGAAACTGATAGTGAGAAAAGCAAGTACTATGGTGTAAATATTAGATGTCTTTATGCTCTGACGTCAATCGGTAAGGGATAATCTGCTGGTCAAATGTTTTGTGGTGTAATGAATCTACCACAACCACCAACGAAATTCTCAAGATATAACTCGGTTGTTGGATACTGTGTTGAAGATATTGCCCAAGAATCATCCATGAAAGAAGCAGTGGAGGAGGCTGTGGCGGTGAATGAAGAATTTCCAGATGTTCAGAATCCTCGGGACCTGACTGTCGCACTAGATGGTACGTGGCAGAACCGTGGGCACACTTCACATAATGGGCTGGTGACGGCAACAATTGCTGATACTACAAAAGTTATAGATGTTGTAATTAAATCCAAGCACTGTAGGTGTCCTAAAAGAGTGAAGGATGAGCATGCAGAAAACTGTGGAAGGAATTACAGTGGGTCTAGTGGGGCCATGGAAGTTTCCGGTGTGAAAGACATTTTCAGTCGCTCTCTTCTGTGATATAAGGTCAGATAGCTATAGTTCCTGGGTGATGGTGAGTCGAAGTCTTTTGCTGCTGTATCTGAGCTGAAACCTTATGGAAATGATGTTACCATTACTAAACAGGAGTGCATAGGTCACGTTCAGAAACGTATGAGAACAAGGCTGCGTCGACTGGAGACCACAGTGAAAGGCCAAGTACTCAGTGACGGAAAGCCTTTGGATGGGGCTAAAAGATTGACAGACGAGGTAATCAACAGATTGCAGAGAGACTATGGACTGGCAATAAGACAAAATATTCACAGTGTTGATGCAATGGAAAAGGCTGTAATGGCACTTTACTACCACACCTTATCGACTGAACCAGTACATGTACTATGCCCACAGGGACCAAATTCCTGGTGCAAGTACAACAAATATCAGGAATCGGAACGTGTATACAAGCATCATCACAGTCTACCAGAAACTGTCAAGAAGGCTACAAAACCAATTTTCAGAGATCTTTCTGCAACTGAACTTTTGAAGAAATGTCTCCATGAACGTACACAAAATCAAAACGAGAGTGTGAGTAATGTAATTTGGACCAGAATCCCAAAAAAATGTGTTTGTGGAAATTCATACTCTTCATTTTGGAGTGTATGATGCCATTGCTTCGTACAACAAAGGTAACAAGATAAAGTGCAATGTGCTGCAGACATTGGATGTGATGCCCGGAAAGTACATGGTGAGTGCAATGATGTCGATAGACAATGACAGGGAACGGGATGCTGAAAGGAAAGAAAAGGAGTGTGAGAGGCAAGCTAGACAAAGAATGAAAGGTGTGAAAAGAAGGCTAGATGGGGAGATGTCTAGTGACAGTGAAAACCCCTCTTATGGTGCTGGACTCCACCAAAATGTTAGTGAAACTTTGAAACTCGTTTTCCACAAGTTCACTTTTTTCCATATAAGGAACATTTTCTGCAAAACTATTGGAGATAAAGACTTAAAATTTTCAAGGAATGTAAACAGTGCCAACATACACCTTGTATAATAGCCTTTTGTGATACCTACTTGATAACAGATTTTATTTCAAAGATACTATGCCAAAAAATGTGTCAATTATTTTCAGTAACAAAATAATTAATATCTTCCCAAAAAACACCAATAAATTAAAATACATATGTTACATGGTATTAAATATATGTAATATTATACTGTAAAAGTTTCATCATTCTGGTGTTAATAGTTCATAAGAAAATGTTCCTTACATTTATTATTGGAGGTATAGGACGTTCCTGGTCCCCTTTAGGTAGTAGATGAGTTTTTCTATTTGGACAGCAAAATACATAATCATAGCCAAAATAGAGACGACATAAACCGTACACTGGAAATAAAAGACGAGAAATTTGTGAACATGAGTATAGATTTAAGTGACAGTAAGTATTTTCTGAAAGTGTTTGCATCAAGTGTAGTCCATGCATGGAAGAGAAACATGGACGATAACCACTTTAGACAGTATAAGAATAGAGGCTAATGAGATGTTGTGCTACAGAAGAATGCTGAAGGTGAGATGGATAAATCACGTAACTAATGAGGAGATACTGCATAGAACTGGAGAGAAAATGAATTTGCTGCACCGCCTGATTACAAGAAGGACCGGGTGACAGGAGACGTTCTAAGACATCAAGGTGTCGCCAATTTAGTACTGGAGGGACGTGTGCATGGTAAAAACCGCAGCGCAAACCAAGTGATGAATACAGTAAACAGATTCTGAAGAACGTAGGTTGCAGTAGTATCTCGGAGATGAAGAGGCTTGTATAGGATAGAGTAGCATGGGGAGCTGCGTCAAAACAGTCTTTGGACTGAAGACCACAACAACGACATTACTATAAAAATATGGGAGAGAAAGTGAGAAGAATTTTCATAATTGTGTGTGAAATGTATGATAGTGGTAAAGGGCGCCAATCAAAAGTTGAGCAACAAAATTTGTGTCTTATTTTTAGTTACGATAATAAAGTTTCATTTTTTGTGTTTATTTAAATAAATGTTTAATTTTATCGTACTTTCAACAGAACTAAGCTTGGATCTTATACTTTAAAATATTGTCCATCAGTGTGCTTCACTCTGCATTGTTGTAAAAATTTTTAAAGCGTAAGTTACGATAATTATAGGAGAGCACTGTCGAAACCAGTCATCCAATACGAGTAGTATGTGTTTTTTAGCGATTTCGGCTCGTGAAGTTTTCTTTATTTTTCATATATCGTAGATCGCCCCTCCCCAAGACTGACCTTGTCAGGAATATATTTACTTTTCTGCTTCAGTCTTCAGAAAACTGAATTTTTCTCGTTTAGTTTCATGTACAATGTTTTGTGCTCTTGGCACTGGTTTCAAATCGCAGAAATATTACGTCGCAGCCAAAACCAGTATGATGAACTATGCTACCGGAGCAAGAATGACATATCAGTGTGGACTTCACAGAGGCTGAATAATCAGTTCCACTGTCGGCTGTCTACAGAGTACATAGCTACGAGGGGCAGATTGCATAACAGCAACAAGAGGTGGACGCGAACTCATAACGCTGTCACGGTGGTAGGCCCAAGAATAAATAGAATAATTAAAGAAAAGTCTTTAATCATATATCACGCAAGTGATATAATATGTTCTCACACGTAACGCAGTATCCGTGTTTGCCACTGTACTGATTACGTGTTCTACGTGTTATACACGGCCTATCATCGGTAACTGTTTGTAATGTGCAGAGGCTGTCGAAGATACAGTTAAATGCCATTACAAACTAAGTACCGAACGCCACAAGAAGGGCTGCAATAACGTTTCCTTGTATGACGTCCGAATGTTGAGGCTACCTTAAGCCTATGGAGAGAATGTAGCAGTGATATGTGAGCAGTATGTTACAGACAGATGTCTAGTGAACATGGAAGAACGTAGCGCATTAATCGAATTTGAACGTGGTAGACTCAGGGTCGTAGCACAACAAAGATGACACAGGAATTCGGGTTTTCGACGTCAAGAGCGTGTCGGATTGATTTTCACTATAGCAGAGAACTTCTTTGAACACACACAAACCGCGGTAGAGGACAACCACAAGTGTTTGACGAATGGACGACACGTCACTTCCAGGGTGACTGACGTTCTGCTGTTAGTCAGATCGTCGCCGATCTCTAACAGGGCTGTACAGAGAAAATTGTGCTTCACTGATATAGCAGCCGACGACCAACAACGCATGCAGTTTCTCCCTATGACTACCTGTGCTGGACAGACAGCGTTCGTGCTGCAACGGGAAACGAAATAGTTCGGCCTGTCACAAGAGTAGTATGTCACTTTAAATTGACCGGCTGTTGGCGTGAAGGACGAGGGTCTAGAGGCCTTCATCAGATCCTGACAGGGTCATGGATGCCGTGTACATGGGGGACTTCCTCGACGAAGTCGTATAGGCATGAGCTTTATGTGATACATCACAACAAAACACTTTCTTCCTTCCTACGATTGAAGTGATAAAAACACTTTCTTATTTACAAAAATCGTTCTGTGTAGTTCTATTTTTATAACACGCTAGTGTATTTGATTACAGTTTTTCGAGAGCCATAGTTCCGATTGCAGCACTTTCTTCAATGATTTAGTATTTGACTTTGACTGTCTTATTTACAATGATGTTTTATCTCCGTTCCCCTCCTTAACTGGTGATGTCAGTACACAGCTACAGACTGAGCACGCTTTGCGTATTTAGATACTCTTGTAATGTAAACATTACACTTTCTTACGCTTTTGTGGATATTATAATATCATTGCATTTGACAAACATCATAGATAAGGTAAAAAGATTAATTTTAGCATTACTCTGTGGTACAACGTTTTCGACCTGACATCACCTACATCTCCATTATTTGCAATAACTGTCATCGATCATATTTTTCTAGTGATAAATTATTTTCACTCTATCTTCAGTGGTACATACTACACTGTTCACAGTCATGTTTTACAGACATCAATTTGACAGATACATATGTTTGTGGAAAACAACATTGCGATACATGACGTAAACACTCCATTTTTTTACATTTATGATGAATTTTGCAGACATTTTAGAATATTGTGACATTTGACGAGTTCATAGAGATGGAAAATAATAGCTTTAAGTATCTGTTGTGTCCTACACCACATGTGGTCTATAGATCAAACTTTGAATGCTGTCATCTGTTGGTGAAGACAAGCAACAACAGTGTAAAGCAGTAGTTGATTTTATTATGAAAAACTGTGTTTAAAGTATAACTCCTCTTTGACAACTAAATATTACAAATTTATTAATCACATTGAACAATCAGGTGTCGGTTTTTTAATATATATAGCGAGAGTATGTTTGAAACTTGTTCTCATATTAAATTGCAAAGCAAAAGTTGGTTGTTAGCTATTCTTGGAATGTTTTACACTCATTCTCATATTCAGTCAAGAAGTGTACCTGTCTGTTCAGTAGGTCACATGTGTTTAGTATGAAGACAGCCCTGGGGTACTTACTTTGTCAATAAAAATAATTTTGAAACTGAGAATGTTTTCATTCAAATATATTCGTAACTGGTCGCTGTACCAGACGAACCGGTAGTACTTACTTCAGAGTTTTTAATCATTATGTCGACACCAATTTGACGTAAACATTGAACTTTTCTGCGATGCTGATGCATTTTTGCAGACTTGGAAAGAATATTGTAACATTTGAAGAGGATCAGCGATGTGTAAAATAATTAATTCAAGGCTCCGTTGTGTCTTTCACCAAGTAAGGTACATAGATCGAACTTTTCATGTTTTTGCCAGTGACGGCGTCTGTTTGTGACAGTAGTCAGCTGGAGGATAAATCAGCAGTTGATTTTGTTTCACGTTTTTCTGGGTTTGCAGACTAATGTTTGAAGTAGATCTTATGCTTATCAACTATCTATGACTAATTTGTTGATTACACTGAATAAGAAAATGTTGTTTCCCTTAACTGTTGATGGCTGGGTGTTGTGTGATGTCCTTAGGTTAGTTAGGTTTAAGTAGTTCTAAGTTCTAGGGAACTGATGACCATAGATGTTAAGTCCCATAGTGCTCAGAGCCATTTGAACCATTTGAACCTTAACTACTTCTGAAGAGTATGTTATCTACTCGTTCCAATATTCCATAGCGAATGATATATAGTTTCTGATGAAATTTACCAATGCAACTGCTCAGCTAGTCAATAAGCGATATTTGAAGTCAGTAAGGCAAACCTAGTTCACAAACTTTTCGTCGTTTTATACAAATTACGCTTTTATGTGTGTGATATATTATTTATAAGTAATTCACGTCGTTAAGACACTTTTGAGCTTAGCTAGATGGTACTACACTGTAATTGGCTCTTTCATTTACATTGCAGCTAAAATACCAGGCCCTGACTAGAAGAGAGAAAGATGGTATGTTATGCAGTGTGTGTTTATGCAGTTTTATATAAATTTCACAGAAATAATGTAACTTCGTGTTAGTTTTACACTTAATTTTGATATTACATCCTAATTGGCTGGAAAGAGGGATAAGAGAGGGCGTATAAAACACAACTGAGCTAGTTTCCCTGTTTTGGATTTCCAGTTGTCTATTTTATTTCTGATACTTCACTCTGACTTAAGATATAGACGGCAGGGTATTTTAAATTTTCCGCTATTGCCTGTTTTATTTTTAATTTTTCACGGTTATTGGTTGGAGATAGATGAGGGGAGAGAGATTTTTTTTTATTTTCCACTAACACAGTTGGATTAGTTCACCATCTCGATAAAAAGAGTTATTTTTCGTTGATGTTTTCAGTCCTGCCGTCTCCCACTAGCGATTACATGACATCATTCATGAACCAGGCACAAATGCTAATACGATAGAAGCTTAATTGTCATAGCTGTAAAATAGTACAGGGAAGTATAATCATTTTTAGGAAATTGAAGGAAGCAACTTCTGCTGCCTCAGTGCAGGGGTACACTCGAGTAAACTGGCCCTAAGCTCCAGCATGACATATTCGAGTCCTCTTGGTGAACTTTCGCCTACCGTTGTTTTGGTGAGGCTCGCTCTTGTTTTAATGTTAGGATCAGTCTATGTACTATGCTCCCTGTGAATATTCGTAGGAAAGTTGTTTTGCTCTTAAGCAGCTGTGATATGGATATGACAGAAGTAGAAACTGGGGTCTGTATGGAAGAAATAGGGGCTCGAGTATTAGAATCAGCATTTAAAAGAGCTCTGGATGGATTGCTATCAAATAAGGAACAAGGGATAGTAGTTTCCATCTGAATTCCTACGATCATTGGGGAATTGGCAATCAAACGGCTCTTCGAGCTGGTGTGTTGAATATAAGAGATGGGAGGGTACCATCAGACTTGCGGGAAATCATCATCAACACAATTACGAAGACAGTGAGGGCTGCTAAATATGACAACTGTCGCACAATCAGCTTAACAAAAAATGTTCAAATGTGTGTGAAATCTTATGGGATTTAACTGCTAAGGTCATCATTTCATAAGCTTACACACTACTTAAACTAAATTATTCTAAGGACAAACACACACACCCATGCCGAGGGTGACTCGAATCTCTACCGGGACCAGCCGCATGACCTTAATAGCTGATGCATCCAAGTTTCTGACGAGAACAACATACAGAAGAATGGAAAAGAAAATTGAGAAAATGTTTCACGACGATCAGTTTAGCTTTGCGAAGGGTAAAGTCACGGGAGAAGTGGTTCTGACGTTACGTTTGATAATGGACTGAAGAAAAAAGAACAATAGACGTTCATAGAATTTGTCGACCTACATACCAGCGTTCGACAATGTAAAACGGTTCAAGACGTTCGAAATTCTGAGAAAAATAGGACCAAACTAAAGGGAAATACGGGTAGTATATAATTTGTGCAAGAACAAAGATGGAACAATAAAATTGGATGACCAAAAACTATCTGCTCCGATTAGAAAGAGTATAAGACATGTGTGCAGTCTTTCGTACCTACTGTTCAATAAATACATCGAATGAGTACAGAATGTGGACTGAGAACCAGCGCAAGTGAGAGTAACGAATAACTTAACATTAAAATTTGTGATCACAAAGTAAATGATGTTAATCAAATCTGCTACTATGGAAGGAAAATAACCCATGACGGAGAACATAAACAGCAGATTAGCACAGACAAATATGACATTCGTAGTCAAGATAAGCCTACCTGGTGTCAAACATAGGTTGAATTTGAGGAAAAAGTTTCTGAGAATATACGTTTGGAGCACAGCATTTTATGTAATGAAACATGGGCAGTGGTAAAACCGAAACAGACGAAAGTCAAAGCTTCTGATATGTGAAGCTACAGAAGAATGTTTCAAATAAGGGGGACTGATAACGTAAGGAATGAAGAGGCTCTCACAGAATCGCTGATGAAAAGAACTTGTGGAAAACTCTGACAAGAAGAAGGGACAGGATGACAGAATAGGTATTAAGACATCAGGGAATTACCTAAATAGTACTAGAGGGAGCTGTAGAGAGTAAAATCTGGAAGGGAAGGCAGGGATTGGAATACATCCAGGAAATACCTGAGGATAAATTTTTAGGGTGTAAGTGCTACGCTGAGAAGAAGAGGTTGCTACAAGAGAGGCACTTGTGGCGGACTGCATCAAACCAGTCGGAAGGCTGATGACTCAAAGAGGAATTAGTTGATGAAAAATGGCTAATAAATACGACAAATTCAGTTGTATCGCCGTGTTTCTGTTGCTTTTTAACATATGAGCACAAAATTTGTGCTACAAATAATCTTTGTGTGGCAACCTCTAAACATCGTCTTCCTATGTGGGATGATAAGGAGAAGCCACACGTTGCAAGTGAATCTTGTGGCGGATACGACGCTGCTTGGAATTTACGTTGGAAACTTCATCCTCTGACAAGACGATTTATTCTCAGAAAAACTAGGGACAGCAATACATATTTGTTCGGTGTTTGCTTTTTATTAGCTTTGCCATTCGGTGTCTGAGAATTTGTCTGTGGTTTTTGCAATTAATATGGTCTGTCAGTCGTAGTGCAGACCTCGGAAGTAGATATTTGAGCATAAAGAATCGAATTGTAAATATGCGCTTCAGTCACTTAGAGTAAAAAATCGCTTTCTTCAGCTTTGTAGAATTTCTTTCGACAATGTATCATATATATTGCGCTATAAAATCTTCTACAAGAACAGTGAAGTTGCAATACGCACACATTTGGCGAGAAGATATTTACCGCCAACAACGAACGATGGGTAGTTCCTCTATAGAATTCAAGGCGAATGGAAGAGTGGCAATGAATGAAGATACTAGCGGTTTTTCGGTTCGTGAAACTTGTTGAGTTTTGAGCGTTGTCGAACGAAATGTCCGCGAACTTCTGGTATTCGCAAGATGTGCACACCACTTTTCGGTGCGAAGGCGTAGATCACTAATGTTCAAGGACGCCAACATGGCATGTGTAAAAAATGGTTCAAATGGCTCTGAGCACTATGGGACTTAACTGCTGTGGTCATCAGTCCCCTAGGACTTAGGACTACTTAAACCTAACTAACCTAAGGACGTCACACACATCCATGCCCGAGGCAGGATTCGAACCTGCGACCGTAGCGGTCAAGCGGTTCCAGACTGTAGCGCCTAGAACCGCACGGCCACTCCGGACGGCTGGCATGTGTAGATTATCGCCTGCCCATGGGTGTGAAGTCAACCTACGTTCCAATATATTGGTGAGGTTGGCCTTACAGTAGGCGTCATTATTATGTCTTTCGTGGCCTGAACGGAGAATTTTCAACTAGGACTTACTTTAGCGGAGCAGGTGTGAAGAGACTGAATAATCTAAGATGGAATTCCCATGCTTCAGTAAAACGTACACCCTAAAATTTTCCGTTCATTGTGCTGGTGTCCTTACTAGTCATAAAGTACGGCCTGCCAGGGTGGCCGAGCGGTTCTAGGCGTTTCAGTGTGGAACCGCGCGACCCCTACGGTCGCAGGTTGGAATCCTGCCTCGGGCATGGATGTGTGTGATGTCCTTAGGTTAGTTAGGTTTAAGTAGTTCTAGGTTCTAGGGGACCGATGACTTCCGATGTTAAGTCCCACAGTGCTCAGAGACATTTGAACCATAAAGTACGTTCTGTACGACAACATAGTAAGTACTCATTAATGGTTTGCGTATTTCGAAACCTTTCATGAAGTTCAATGACATCTGACTATGTAAGGTGTCAGATCAATTTTATTTATTTTCTGAGTCGCCAGTCTTCTGATCGTTCAATGCGGACTCCCACGAATTCCTCGCTTGTGCCAATCTCCTTATTTCAGACAACCAATTGTACCCTGTCCCTCTTATACTTATTGGAGTTGTTCCAAATCTCTGTCTTCCCTGCAATTTTTTAACATTTGCAGCTCACTCTGGAACCATGGAGGTTATTTCCTGATATCTTAACGCGCTCTTTAGCACATTGTACTATCGTCTTGTCAGTGTTTTCTGTAAGTTCCTTTCATCGTCGATTCTACGGAGAAAATCCTCGATCCTTATCAGTGCACTTAATTTTTTATAGCTAATTCTCTGCTTTCCCGTTTTTTCCACAATGCATCTTTCACTACCGTACGATGCTGTGCTCAGAACTTACATTTTCAGACGATTCTTCTTAGGATTAAGGCCGATGTTTGAGACTGGTAGACTTCTTTTGACCAGGAATACTCTCTTTACCTGTGCTAATCTGCTTTTTAAGTTCTCCTTGCTAATTGCCTCAAGTGTTATTTTTCTTCCAAGGTAGCAGAATACCTTCACGTTGTCTACTTCGTGGTCCTCAGTATTTCATTTCTGCTACTCCTTATTACTTTTATCTTTCCTCGGTTCACTCTCAGTCCATATACTGTACTCGTTTAATTGTTCATTTCATTCAGTACGTCCTGCAATTATTATTCACTTCCGTTGAGGATAGCAATGTCATCAGCAAAACTTATCAATTATATCCTTTCATTGTGAACTTTAAACCTTCTCCTGACCATTTGTTTCATTTCCATCATTCCTTATTTGATGTATAGACTCAACAGTAGTTACGAAAGTCTGAATCCCTCTCTTACACGCTTTTCTTTCAATTCGAACACCTTGTCCGTGATCTCCTATTCTTGTTGTTCCTTCCTGGTACTTTTACATATTGCATGCTATCCATCTTTCGTTATAGGCTCTAGGCTACATATACAACCTCAAGTCACGTAGAGGTGTGTGGCGGGGAATAACTTGTGTACCACGGTCACTTCATACATCCCTGTTCTCATCGCGGATGGTTCGCCGGCAGAACGATCGACGGTAAGCTTCCGTGTGGGCTCGAACCTCTCTAATTTTATCTTCATGATCTTTTCGTGTTATCTCCCTAGGAGAAAGCAGTATATTTGCTGAATCTTCGAGGAACGTACGCTCTCGGTTTGATATTCCGAAGGCTTGTATTTTGTTTATTAAGCGACAGCGCTGAACTATATTGAATGCCTTATGGAAGCCAAGGAAAACAGGAGATGGTATATATTGTTTCTTGGTGTCGTGGATGAAAAGAGCGAGCTGTATTGCACACGATCGTTGTTTTCGGAATCCATTTTTATGCCCACAGAGGATCTCATAGATCGTCAGGAATGTCATAATACGCGATGACAATACATGTTCTAAAAGTCTGCAACAGACCGACGTCACAGATTCAGTCCTATAATTCTGTGCGTCTGTTCGATGACCCTTCTTGAAAAGGGAAGTGCTGTGTGCTTTTTTTCCTCTCATCAGGAATACTTTGCTCCTCCTATGATAGGCTGCTGCAAGAGGAGGGTCAAGCTCTTCCGCATAATCTGTGTAGAGTCATATTGGTGTTCAGTCAGGTTCAGCGGAATTTCCTTTGTGAGCTTTTATTTTTCTCAGAGTTCAACATCATGCACCATTTTACAGTGTCTTTCTAGACCGACAATTGCTATGCATGTGTACTGATTTTTGTTGTCTTAACTTCCATTATCAATCGCAACGTCGAAACTCTCTGGTGCCCCCACTTATCTGAAAGCCAAACTGCTCGCCATCTAATAGACTTTCAATTTTCTTTCCCTCCATTTCCTTTGAAAGCTGCAAACAATATATTAAACTGTCGCATCTTGTTCATGACTTATGTCACATTGAACAGATAATCCAGTGCGGTTTTTTTCTGCTGAAGTCAGACTGGCAATTCTCAGTTTATGACAGTCAGTCTATTTATAAGAAAAATCGATTGGTTTTAATAAGTAACATCAAGTCACCTAATCGGTAGAAAAACATTGGGCAATTCGTAGTGTCGCAAAATCGCTCCGTGGAAACCTAACAACACTTTCATTGTGTTGAATCCAGTATTTCATTGCCACGCTGGGAAGTTTTCACTTTACCATTGTGCAATTGTACTGGAATGTTCAGTTGGTTTCAGCATGTGTCTCACGTCTGAAGCGAGTTCAGCACTACCAATTCCGTTACTCTTCCAGAAAGTGAGCCAGACACATTTCTTATCTGAGTTCTCGCTCTAATGAGTAATTAATATTTTCTAGCTTACAATCTCTGCATTGCACCACCAATAATAATGGATTTAAATTACCATAAATAAAATACGTCCGTTAATTTCAATGACCTTCAAAATTTATTCAAGTTTCTTGTTCCACATATTTCTCTGAATTATGAAAGTTGGGACACAAAACCTACTCTGCGGAGTCTCAACACAGAAGGAACATTTGTACAAAAAGTCTGACACGTAGCACATCGTACGCGTTTTGCCCCTTCTGACTCTGAATATGAGTGCTACACATGGCGCGCTGGCTCCGAGGTCAGTATATTTTCATTGCGATCTCTTTAGGCAGGTTGCCAATAAGTGCTCAAATTTCTGTTAAATATAAAACGTATTTGCTAATTTTCGTATAATACTTCAACTTCTTCATAATGATAAAAACCTACAAAATAATAATTTAGTGTTTCTGTTTTAACAGCCCACGGAATTTGATCTCCACAGCAGTTTTGAGAGTTTTAAAGACGAGAACACACTTTAACGTTTACGTTTTTTTTTCTGAAAATGACTTTCGAGGTTTCGTAAATTGTCTCGGTGCTACTAAAATGCAAATAGGATATTAGTGTCAATTTATTTGAGAATTAAATGTGTTTTAGAATTCTGAACTGGAGAACAACTAAAATGTTTATTACTCAGTTTTTAATTCAAAGCAACTGTTTTGATACGGTTTAAAGGGCATCGTGTATGCTCAATTCTCTGCGCTTTCTAATAAGAATTATCGAAAGGGATACAATTTTTGGAAATGTGTAACTTCTGAACCTAATTGTTTCGTCAGGGAATCTATTAATTTGTATTCTGTCCCACAAAAAAAGTGAAGCAACGAGAGGACATGATCGGATGTCAGTATAACTTCGTACGCGTATGCATCGCTGTATATGTAAATGATTAAGTTGCAAGTTTAACAAGTTTCTTATAATGGCCATTTTCGCTGCAGCTGCATACAAATTACAGTGGTTCAAAAGAAAATGTCTTTGCATGCTACATGCTACGAATTAATCGTTTTTTTTTCTTTTAAAAAAAATCCTCTGCAGTCAGGCGCGTTTCGCCTTGGTTACAAGACGTCTTCCGCGGGCGTCCTCCAATTTTACAAGATTTTTTCGTTTGCACATACAGGTTATCATTTGCACTTATAGGCTATAGATTTAAAATAGTTCGTTGAGATTTTTACAATAAAATGGACATGCCTATAGATCTTCATCTGATTCATTATTCCTAAGCCGAACAGCTTTCTCTCTGGAGGCAAGGTGGTTGAAAGTTTGCGCTTTCCTTTTTGTCACTGTTTGACATACGGTGAAAACGTATATTATATTTCTCAATTTATGAATTTTACGTGCCGACATTTCGAAGTGCATTTGTATACTGATGCACCCAATACACTGCATAATAATGTTATGCTATCAGATGCACTGCCTTATCCAGCATTGTAGTATCCGATACAAGCTGTAAAACGTTGCACCATATAGATCGATTTTTCGTCAAATTTAAATGGTTGAGTGGCAGCACTCCACAACCATTCACTGGACATTGAGATCACAGGTAATCTTCCCATAGCGCTACTGCTAGCGTATGGAGTGGATAAAGAGCAGAAACTACCATCCATTATTTTCCAACGATTAAGTTACACAAACTATTATGCTGGTTACTAGTCTCGGTATAAAAAGGTCATCTATAAATTTAATTAGCTGCCTGTGCAACTTGCTAACTAGAACTGGGAACCGCCCCCTTTGTCATAAAACAGTGATCATTATACCACACTGTGCAACTGAGGCAAGGCTAACTTTCACATCTTCGTTTTAATGCAATTTTGTAGCGTAGGAAGACGATTTGATTTCTGAATTTAATATTCACTAACACTTATCGTGAGAAGCCGTTCCTTAGTGCGATAGTTAAAAAAAAAATCTTACGTTATGTTCCTCGACTGGAACTACCATTAGCAGCGAAGTATTTGTACGAAATTTTTATTTTTCACGATTACAGCTTTTTTATGTTTCTATAAGTACTAAATTCTCTCCCCTTCTACTACCGAAGTAAATCAAGTAATAGCCACTATCAAGTTACGCCTCAAAATGTTATCTTTAGAAATTTACATGTTACAAATATGATTGTAATTACAGTTGGTCAGAAAAGTTTCTTCTTTTATTATTTCTCGGAAATATCTATAGAACATTATAAAACCATAAAAGTATGCTTTTATAAGAAAGTACCATAATATTTATTTCTAAATTTAAGGATTTCATTATGCCGACATTTCAGCTCACAAACTTCTAATGAAGTACCTTATACACGGTAAAATAGTGTTTTAATATCCCATAACCTTCCTGATACCCTATTGTAGTACCTGACACATTGCCTAAAACGTTACACCTTATAGATCGGCTAGCCACAATACTTAACCGCTAGAATAACAGTGCTGTGTAACCTTTCACCGGACAATAATATCACTTATAATCTTCCCATTCCACTATTGCCAGTGCATGCAGCGTATAAAGAGCAGCAACTGCTATCCCTTATTTCCCACCGACTAAGCTGCTCAAACTTTTATGTTGGTTACTAGCTTCGGTATTAAAAGACCATCTAGAAATTTAATTAGCTGCCTAAGCAAGCCGCTAATTAGATCTGAAAACCCTCTCCTCAGTCATAATGCAGTAATCATGGTAATAAATTGTGCAACTGAGACAAGGATAATTTTAACATCTTCATATTTTTGTAGTTCTTTAGAGTATAAACACGATTCTCTTTTCTGAATATAATATCCATTAACACTCATCATGAGTAAGTATTTCCTTGGCGCAACAATTAAAATAGAACCTGGGCCACCTTTAGCAGCGAAGTCTTTATACTGAATTTTTATTTATTTTTTACCACTACCGCTTATTTTCCTATTTTTACAGCTGACATATTCTCTTTCGCTCTGGTAGCAACTGGATCGTTCCTTTTAACAACAAACGATCAGTTTGTAGAGAATCAGCGTTGGAAGATCCTACTTAGAGCATCAGTTATGGAATGAGTCTTTATAAACAGATGGTATATGAAGAGTAACATCAAGTCGTTAATCTACTTAACAGGAAAACACTAGAAAAGTATAGTGAAGTAAAGGTGAAGAAAAGGAAATCAATTGCATTTTAAAGTAATTACTCCGATATTCATTTCACCTCCTTGATTGATTAGCCAAAGTACAAGTTAGACACTTTGAGAACACTGTTTGTATTGAGATCATAAAAAACCTTCTTTTTGTTGCTGTTTCGTAGCTTACAAATAAATGTTTGGTTTCATAAGCATTACCGTCAGTCACATTAATCGCAACCATTTCCTTACCGTGAGGGTTTCGAAACATATCTTTTGTTATGTTCCTCACAGCAGACCAACGCTATCAGCGAAGTTTTTGTACTGCATTTTCGTGTCTGTGCGACCACTACTTTTCTCGTTCTCTCTTTTTTTTTGTGCCGCTACAGAATTTCCCCTCCCTTTGCTTGCGGCTGTGAGCTTCGATCCAACAACAAGGCTCGATAATGCACCAGGTCGGTCTCCCCCGCGCACACCTCTGGCCGCTGTTTTGACGGCCGGCCGCCGCTTTGAGGGTTTATCTTTTGGCCCCCACAGCCGCCGGAAATGGCGGCCTCGGAAAGAAAAATGTATTTGCGCAGAACGCGGCGCGTCGCTTGCGGTTTGGCGCTTCCCGCGGCCCGGCCTGCACAGAGAACCTCCAGCGCGTGGCCCAAACGCTCCGCGCTGGGTATTGGGCAGCTGTGTGTGTATCCAGCTGCGTTTCCCCACTTAATTTCGTTCCAATCCGGGCGTTATTTAACTACGCGTTTATATCATTCCACACAACATGTGAATGGCCCCACTGCAGCGCTCTCTGTGCCCTTCCATTCCTCCCTTTTTTCACATTCCCTGTTTTTCGAACCACGCGAATATTCAATGTGAATTTTCCATTAGTTTGTCCGTATAATGTTTATTTAATTACAGACTTTTTATCACTGCTTATTTGCTGCGAAAATACATGCTGGCATATTGTTCTTTTCGATTATTTGTTATTGTTGGTGAGTGACTGCATATCACGCCGAACCAGTAAAATCTGCGAGCGAGTGAAAACAGAACTCATCGACGTTGACAGCCTCGTGTTTGTGCTGTAGAAACGCTTATCATACTGAATTTCACCAGGGGAACTATAATTCTGTTTCATTAAAGAGTGGTAGTCAGAACTATTCCAGAATTACAAGTCCGTCATACAACAAACATTTTAGTATACTGTAGTCAAGGAAACAAGCGCGCGGCCACATCATCACAATCATTATACTTTTGTACTCTTGCTTTCAGAAATCATAATCGCAGTGATCAATTTCAGTTGGTAACAACTGTTTTTGCTATTCACTGTACGATGTACACAAGCACAGTATCCCAGCTGACGTAAGATGCTTATGTGTATTGCTTACAACACCTTGTTACGGTGATTGGCACATTTTCTCTCTTTCCTCTAACGGTTATTCCAGTTATTTCGCGTAGTTCTAACTGAATATGGTTTGCTTGTTTTCTTGTCAGTGAAGAACCAATGAGTTCACAGCCGTAGTGTCGTAGTGAAAAAGCACTGAGCAACACGTAATTCCTTACTGCGAGTTCACAGCTAGTAACTTACACATTAATACTACAAAATTCGCATTAAGCAATTTCAATCGAATGAAAGTGTGGGGATAAACGGGCACGCTCTGGAAGGCGCTAAACGACGGTAGTTCTTAGGCATCTTGAGCAATAATAAACAGAAATGGCACTAACACGTGGAGAACTGACCCAAAAGCTCAATTCTGATTACCTTCTACTTATAAAGCTCTCTAATTCTTCAGATCAGGATTGCAACCGTACTCTCTCTCGATGCTGTCCTTTAGCATAGTTCTCTGAAACTGTGAGGTCGAACAAGTATTCGTTCTTCAGAAGCACTAATTTAGAATACTGTGTGAAGCTGGTAACTGAACGTCTTACAGAAGTCTTTCCAGGGCCTTGGAGATTCTTACACTTTCCTTCCAATACGAGTAGTTAACCCTATACCCTGTAACGGTATTTGTGGATTTGTGGTGACCAACAAGAGCAAAATTAGGCTGAACTCAGCAATTCAAAACTGCATTTGTATAAGTAGCATTAATATCTATACGAAACCCTCTGAGAGCTCAGAATAGAGTTTATACTTTCGCGTCTACAACAGGTTGCCGGTAGACTTCAAGCAGCACATTGTGCATCCTCATTTTATCGAAATAGTTACATCCACAGACGTCAGTCTCGTGTAAATGCTGCGTTTGTCAAAAAGAGACGAAGAAAGCAATCAGTTGCAATTAAATATGTACTTCATTGCAGATCTAGACTGCAGCTGCATCAGCGCGTATGAAGTGAGTCGTATTGTCTCAACAGGCTTGTAAAAGCATATATTATTACACCACCTTAGTATGTACATTGCCTAATTCCAACAGACAGTCGTTCCCTGTCTTAGTGAATAACCATGGTGTAACACGGAGAATACACTAACAGCTTACTGCAGGTTCATTGCTAACTTTGAATGAAGCTTTGTACACGCACGGCGGCTTAATAATATGTGCACGTACAAGCCTGTTGAGTCTACGTGACTCACTTCATACGCAATAATGATAGCTCTACTGCAGATGAGATATAGATGTACAGAGTGAATCATAACTGACTGCTGACTTACTTCCTGTTGGAATTACGTCACAGTCGTTGTGCACAACGGTTCCATTGAAATCCCACCTGATATAAAGTTTGTATAGGCAGGAAGTATTTTCCCTGATTATTAATCTACATCTACATGGATACTCTGCAAATCACTTTTAAGTGCCTGGCAGAGGGTTCACACCTGTATCTTTCCGTACGAGCTCTGATCTCCCTTATTTTATCGTGGTGATCGTTCCTCCCTATGGAGGTGGGTCTCAACAAAATATTTTCGCATTCGGAGGAGAAAGTTGGTGATTGGAATTCCTTGAGAAGATTCCATCGCAACGAAAATGCCTTTCTTTTAATGATGTCCAGCCCAAATCCTGTACCATTTCTGTGGCTCTCTCTCCCATATTCCGCCATAATACGAAACGTACTGCCTTTCTCTGGAATTTTTCGGTGTACTTCAGTCGTATCTGGTAAGGATCCCACCCCGAGCAGTATTCTAAAAGAGAATGGACAAGCGAATTGTTGGCAGTCTCCTTAGTAGGTCGGTTACATATTCTAAGTGTTCTGCCAATAAGATGCAGTTTTTGTTTTGTCTTCCCCACAACATTTTCTATGTGTTCCTTCAAATTTAAGTTGTTCGTAATTGTAATACCTAGGGATTTAGGTGAATATACGGCTTTTAGATTAGACTGACTTATCGTGTAACCCAAGTTTAACGAATTCCTTTTAGCACTCATGTGGATGACCTCACACTTTTCGTTATTTAAAGTCGACTGCCATTTTTCGCACCATTCAGATATCTTTTCTAAATCGTTTTGCAGTTTTTTTTATCTTCTGATGAATTTATTAATCGATAAACGACACCGTCTTCTGCAAACAATCGAAGATGGCTGCTCAGATTGTCTCCCAAATTGTTTATATAGATAAGGAACAGCTAAGGGCCTATAACACTACCTTGGTGAACGCCAGGAATCACTTCTGTTTTGCTCGATGACTTTCCGTCAGTTACTATGAACTGTGTCCTCTCTGTCAGGAAATCACAAATCCACTCACATAACTCAGACGATAAATGTTATTAGATTAGCGCTAGTCATAGTCTAGTGTTCGTATACCTTACAGGGATAGCCAGGAGGGTTACTACTGTCTGTTAGCTACCTGTTGACATGATCCACAACCTCGAATCCGTTCCCTCACGTTGCAGTTTACGGAACGCAATATGTATGTCAGTGAATCATCTGATAACTATTGCAAACAGTTGAAACTGATCATAAGAATTATCGGCAGCAGGAAAAACTACTATAAAATGAAAGCTAGAACATCCATCAAAGTAACTACGGCTCAGATGGGCTCCAGCTTCAGAAGGACATAAATAATTGAAAACTTATGTCAGCTGTGATTAATGTCATATAAATTCACAGCTTCACATGCTCGAAATTAAATAGCTACTCATCTTCACATTCCGCCACGTTTTCAGAACAACACAGTAAAAAGCTTGTAGAAACTTCCGGTATGGGGAGAGCTTTCGGCCTCGTATGAATCTTTTCACGGTCCCTCGTACGTCATGGCACTTAACCCGTTCACCATCGCTGACCAAGAGGATCGTGTGTTCAGTGTGAATGTAATACCTGAAACTAGGTGGCCCTCTGGTAATATGTGTAGAACGTTAATCTACCAGATGTTTCAATAGAAACTCTCATTAGTATTTCGGAGACCAAGAAGAATGATTTCAACCTAATGTTTCGTGATCAGCATCATTGCGAAAGACGTTTACTGGACATGTAACGTGCCTGTGTAAACGATATCCACATTCCACATGCTTCCCTAAACTATTTATTAATCATTTATTAATTTAATATATTTATAATTACCGTTTACGAGGTAAATTAAGTGTACGTTGCACGCTAGAAGAAAGAGCGTCGTAGGTCACGTCTGTTAGCACTTCATGTTCATTCACATCCTGCAGACTGCCTTTCAGCGTGTGGTAGAGGGTACTACGTACACTTGTTGTATATTTAACGTAAATAGAAATGATACAACGCATTTTTAGAATAGGAGCAAAAAGCCATAGCCGTTGAGGCCGAAGGTTGTCACGTGGAACATAGCAGACCATTGAGACTGTTGAATTCTTCCACTGATATGGCATTAGTGTGCCATTTACGTGACAGAAGACTCTTCCTGCAACCACCACCAGCAGCTGTCCAGCGAAAGTAATACGAGATTTTATAATTCAGTTCTAACGAATTTTGCGGAGAAACGTTAACTCAAGTGGCTTGCAGTATCTGCCATCAACAGAGACTCGGCGAAGTTCCACCATGGAAGGACGACTAAGAGAACACTTGCTCAACCAGAGGACAAAGCCGATGGCGTGGGAGAGGCGACGACGCTTCTGGAGCTCATCCGGCCTCCAGACTCCGCTCAGTCTCCCCTGCTGTGAGATTACGTAACCCACTCCTACGCTTTGTTGGCGTCAGCAGATTCACGTTAACTGCGGAAGATCATCAGAGCTAGTTATCGTATGACGAAGTTTTGATATAACGCAGTGATTTACCACCACTTTCATGAAAGTCCTGCGTGGCAAATTAATTGCCTAACAGGAAAATACACACACAAACACAAACGCTTCCTGCATTTGGGGAGCCAAAACATTATGTCCTATTTATTAAGGTTTTGTCCAACCTTCAAAACGCAATATAGCAGCTATTCTACTTGACATCGCCTCGACAAATCCTTGGTAAGTTTCTGGAGCTATGTTGCACCAGATATCTGTGCATAGATCGTGCACTTCCATCAAATTGCGGATCGGTAGTTTGTAGCTGACGCTCTATTACGTTCCACATGTGTTCCTTCTCGACTTTTTAAACTGCTATAGCTTCTGGTAGTTTTCCTAGTAGCTTTTGTCAATTAAGATAGAATTTTCGTTGCCTGTACGCTGGGTGTGTTGCATATCTATTGGGCGTTCTCTCATAACGACCGTTTTCTTAAAGTACTCGTATGCCATTAGGGTATTATTAGATTCCCCCCAAAACTGGCAGCGGTGAATCATCTAGAGACTGAGTGAATATATATAAAAGGACAGGTAACCTGCAGAACATTCTTCTTGTACGTAGTTACCCTCCTGCCTGTCACTCAAAAATAATCAATGTTTATAGTGAAACTGAAATTTTTAATGCTTAATACAAGTTTAATTCGAAAATTATTGATTTTTAACGTTAAACAGAGGGATGTTGTAGCGAAAATAAAAAAAAACTATACATAGTGGTAGAAAACGCAATTTCGTCAGAAAAAAGGTAAAATAAAAAAAGTCAACATCCCTTCAATACTTTGATGAATTTATATAAAAAAATGTTTCCTTTATTCATAAATAACTTCCGTCCGCAGAAGTAACGAGATCAACTGACTTATTACTTGTTGTTGTTGTTGTGGTCTTCAGTCCTGAGACTGGTTTGATGCAGCTCTCCATGCTACTCTATCCTGTGCAAGCTTCTTCATCTCCCAGTATCTACTGCAACCTACATCCTTTTGAATCTGCTTAGTGTATTCATCTCTTGGTCTCCCTCTACGATTTTTTACCCTCCACACAGCCCTCCAATGCTAAATTTGTGATCCCTTGATGCCTCAAAACATGTCCTACCAACCGATCCCTTCTTCTAGTCAAGTTGTGCCACAAACTTCTCTTCTCCCCAATCCTATTCAATACCTCCTCATTAGTTACGTGATCTACCCACCTTATCTTCAGCATTCTTCTGTAGCACCACATTTCGAAAGCTTCTATTCTCTTCTTGTCCAAACTAGTTATCGTCCATGTTTCACTTCCATACAGGGCTACACTCCATACAAATACTTTCAGAAACGACTTCCTGACATTTAAATCTATACTCGATGTTAACAAACTCCTCTTCTTGAGAAACGCTTTCCTTGCCATTGCCAGTCTACATTTTATATCCTCTCTACTTCGACCATCATCGGTTATTTTACTCCCTAAATAGCAAAACTCCTTTACTACTTTAAGTGTCTCATTTCCTAATCTAATTCCCTCAGCAGCACCCGACTTAATTTGACTACATTCCATTATCCTCGTTTTGCTTTTGTTGATGTTCATCTTATATCCTCCTTTCAAGACACTGTCCATTCCGTTCAACTGCTCTTCCAAGTCCTTTGCTGTCTCTGACAGAATTACAATGTCATCGGCGAACCTCAAAGTTTTTACTTCTTCTCCATGAATTTTAATACCTACTCCGAATTTTTCTTTTGTTTCCTTTACTGCTTGCTCAATATACAGATTGAATAACATCGGGGAGAGGCTACAACCCTGTCTTACTCCTTTCCCAACCACTGCTTCCCTTTCATGCCCCTCGACTCTTATAACTGCCATCTGGTTTCTGTACAAACTGTAAATAGCCTTTCGCTCCCTGTATTTTACCCCTGCCACCTTTAGAATTTGAAAGAGAGTATTCCAGTCAACATTATCAAAAGTTTTCTCTAAGTCTACAAATGCTAGAAACGTAGGTTTGCCTTTTCTTAATCTTTCTTCTAAGATAAGTCGTAAGGTCAGTATTGCCTCACGTGTTCCAACATTTCTACGGAATCCAAACTGATCTTCCCCGAGGTCGGCTTCTACCAGTTTTTCCATTCGTCTGTAAAGAATTCGCGTTAGTATTTTGCAGCTGTGACTTATTAAACTGATAGTTCGGTAATTTTCACATCTGTCAACACTTGCTTTCTTTGGGATTGGAATTATTATATTCTTCTTGAAGTCTGAGGGTATTTCGCCTATCACATACATCGTGCTCACCAGATGGTAGAGTTTTGTCATGACTGGCTCTCCCGAGGCCATCAGTAGTTCAAATGGAATGTTGTCTACTCCCAGGGCCTTGTTTCGACTCAGTTCTATCAGTGCTCTGTCAAACTCTTCACGCAGTATCTTATCTCCCATTTCGTCTTCATCTACATCCTCTTCCATTTCCATAATATTGTCCTCAAGTACATCGCCCTTGTATAAACCCTCTATATACTCCTTCCACCTTTCTGCCTTCCCTTCTTTGCTTAGAACTGGGTTGCCATCTGGGCTCTTGATATTCATACAAGTGGTTCTCTTCTCTCCAAATGTCTCTTTAATTTTCCTGTAGGCAGTATCTATCTTACCCCTAGTGAGACAAGCCTCTACATCCTTACATTTGTCCTCTAGCCATCCCTGCTTAGCCATTTTGCACTTCCTGTCGATATCATTTTTGAGACGTTTGTACTCCTTTTTGCCTGCTTCATTTACTGCATTTTTATATTTTCTCCTTTCATCAATTAAATTCAATATTTCTTCTGTTACCGAAGGATTTCTATTAGCCCTCGTCTTTTTACCTACTTGATCCTTTGCTGCCTTCACTACTTCATCCCTCAGAGCTACCCATTCTTCTTCTACTGTATTTCTTTCCCCCATTCCTGTCAATTGTTCCCTTATGCTCTCCCTGAAACTCTCTACAACCTCTGGTTCTTTCAGTTTATCCAGGTCCCATCTCCTTAAATTCCCACCTTTTTGCAGTTTCTTCAGTTTCAATCTGCAGTTCATAACCAATAGATTGTGGTCAGAATCCACATCTGCCCCTGGAAATGTCTTACAATTTAAAACCTGGTTCCTAAATCTCTGTCTTACCATTATATAATCTATCTGATACCTACTAGTATCTCCAGGATTCTTCCAGGTATACAACCTTCTTTTATGATTCTTGAACCAAGTGTTGGCTATGATTAAGTTATGCTCTGTGCAAAATTCTACAAGGCGGCTTCCTCTTTCATTCCTTCCCCCCAATCCATATTCACCTACTATGTTTCCTTCTCTCCCTTTTCCTACTGACGAATTCCAGTCACCCATGACTATTAAATTTTCGTCTCCTTTCACTACCTGAATAATTTCTTTTATCTCGTCATACATTTCATCTATTTCTTCATCATCTGCAGAGGTAGTTGGCATATAAACTTGTACTATTGTAGTAGGCATGGGCTTTGTGTCTATCTTGGCCACAATAATGCGTTCACTATGCTGTTTGTAGTAGCTAACCCGCACTCCTATTTTTTTATTCATTATTAGACCTACTCCTGCATTACCCCTATTTGATTTTGTATTTATAACCCTGTAATCACCTGACCAAAAGTCTTGTTCCTCCTGCCACCGAACTTCACTAATTCCCACTATATCTAACTTTAACATATCCATTTCCCTTTTTAAATTTTCTAACCTACCTGCCCGATTAAGGGATCTGACATTCCACGCTCCGATCCGTAGAACGCCAGTTTTCTTTCTCCTGATAACGACTTATTACTTACAAAATGCAATTTACGTTCTGTAATGGTATAAAATACACAATGGACTAACATAGTTTCTCTGTTACACATTCATTTATGTTTCTTTCCCTACCAGTTCTACCAATACCACCGGTAATTCTACCATTTACTACGTTTTTTATGTAATGTACCAAAACTAACGAACCGTTGTTTTAGTAGAGCGCAACTCTGGTTCCATCGGATTCAGATGGTGACCAACACATCAACGTGTGTTCACTAGAGTGCTCGCCAGACCACTCTAGCAATATTTTTGCCTTGGTCTGGAAGATGCCATCGTTGGGGAAGTAATCAATCATGAAGAGGTGCAAGATGTCCACAGTAATGTCCAAGTGGTCCACATCTGTCGTGGTGCCTTGGGTTACTGCACAAGGTGTCATGGTAGTCCAAGTGAATGTTTCCTACAGCATAATGCTGTTCCCACAGTCCTCCGTTCGTGGCTTGGTGCATATTTCCAGCAGCCCTTTTCGTGGATGACGGCGTGGATGACGGCGCATCTCAACGTGCTCTGAAAGCTTTGTCCAGCACCAACTTTGAACCACGTTACAACCATTCTCACGACAGTAGCACGTGCAAGGCTGACCAACTCCGCAGTTTCCGAGATGGATGATCCCAGATGCAGGGTCGTAGCATCAGACACAATGGATGTTAGGAGCCAACGTGGAGCTGACTGCAATTCAGGCCATCAGCTAGTGAGAATTAAGTACAGGAATAGGATCTCACTATTGAGTAAACAAACAGACCACAAACAGAAAAGTTTTCACATTAAGAAACTAAATTCAGAAGAAATACGGAGAGCATATCAGGCGAAAATAGAAGAGGGGATTAAGAACGATACCGACACATCAAATGAACACACAGAAATAATGTGGAAACAATGTAAGACTGCAATCGTCGAGGCAACTGGGGAGGTTTCGGGACAATATGGGCTCAAAGCAAGGCAGACTGGTTTGATGAATAATGTATAAGAAGAACTGAGGAGAGTAACATAGCAAGATTGAAATTATTTCAGAGAAGAACTAGAGCAAATCTGAATGAATATAACGAGAAGCACAGTGTAGCTAGGAGGGTTTGCAAAAAGAAGAAAAGAGCACTGGAAAAGAAAAAAAACTGAATAAATTGAAAAGCTAGGAGAAGAGAAGCAAGTACGTGAAATGTAACAAAAGATTAAAGAAGGAGTGGCTGGGTTTCAAGCCAGAACAAATATATGTAGAAATAAAGGAGGGGATTTGATAGGGGAGAGTAATAAAATACTTGGCAGATGGACAGAATACTTCGAAGAGTTACTGAACCCAGAAGCAGAAGGATTAGAACAAGAAGAACTGATGGAAATAACCAGAGGTCTTAACACCAGAACCCACACTGGAGGAAGTGATACAAGCCATTAACACCTTAAAACATAATAAGGCACCTAGAGAAGATCAGATACAGGTGGAACTACTCAAATATGGTAGGGAAGCATTGCGGAAAGCAATACATAAAGTAATTCTGAACATCTGGCAGGATGAGAGCATGCCAATGGAGCGCAAAACTGTTATTACGTGCCCCATACATAAAAAGGTGATAAATTAAACTGCCAAAATTACAGGGGAATATCCCTGATTAATACTACATATAAAGTGTTCTCCAAGATTTTAACTAGGAGGCTTACTCCCTATGTGGAAGAGAGAATTGGAGATTATCAGAGTGGCTTTAGAAGAAATAGGTCAACAACTAACCAAATGTTCACATTAAGCATACTACTTGAAAAATGTTATGAACATCAAACAAACATACATCAGATTTATATCGATTTTAAACAAACCTATGATAGCATCTCAAGAGTGACGTTACGGAATGTGATGGAAGAGGAAGGAATACCTAAGAAGCTCGTTAAACTTACTAACATGACCCTCACACAACCAACTGTGAAGTAAAAATGCAGGGCGAAATCTCCAGAGAGGTGAAAGTGAAGAAGGACGTGAGACAGGGTGACAACATCTTCTCACTACTATTCAACTATTCAACCTCTGCCTAGAAAAAGTCATAAGTACGATAGAGATAAATAGAGGAGGAACAATTTTTAATCGGTCACTGCAGTACCTGGCCTACGCAGATGATGTGGTATTACTCGCACAAGACACCATTGTGCTGGCTGATACCTATCAACAACTGGAGAGAGGTGCAAGGTAACTTCGCCTGGTAGGCAATGTCGAAGACCAAATATATGGCAATGACCAACCAGCGAAACCTACCAAATGTCAGGATAGACGACAAGAAGCTTGAGAGGGTGAGAGACTTCAGGTACCTCGGATCGACTATCACAGAGACAAATGACATGAGCAGCGAGGTGAAAGCTAGAACATCAGCAGGCAACAGGTGCTACTTTGCCACACTACTCATGCTTAGGAGCTCACCTATATTACGAAAATCTAAAATACTCATTTACAAAACAGTTACAAGACTAGTTGTTATGTATGGTGCCGAGACATGGACCATGACAGCAAATGAGGAAAGGATCTTTAACATTTGGTAGTGAAAGGTTCTGCGTAAAATATACGGCCCAATTTACGATCAATAAGGTTGGCGCATCCACAAGAATGCAGAACTCGACAACTTTTTGAGGAAGCTGACATTGTCACTACCATTAAAATAAGAAGACTGCGATGGGCAGTACACTTGGTCAGAATGGAGGAGATGGAACATGTAAGAAGATGTTTGGTGGCAAGGCAGGAGGCAGACGTCGGAACAGACGTCCCACAAGGAGATGGATGGACGGAATTGAAGAAGACACGAAAAAGCAGGGTGTCAGAAAACAGAAAGCCATGGACCGGATAGAATGGGAGGATATTGTGATGCAGGCCAAGGACCTCCAAGGGCTGTAGAGTCGAGTAGTAGCAGTAGTAGTAGTAGTAGTAATCTGCTCTTAATCAAAGTGTAGATTTTCATTTACGGTCCGCACCATCAGCAGAATGATTGTCCATTAATTTCTCTTCCGTTTACACGCTCACGTGTTCGCAACGTCAAGTGTGTTTAGTTTCAAGGTGAACAGCATTCATAATAGTCCAGCTCACTGGAGTATGTTATTCCGGAAACTAATTAAACTAATGTCACAGAACCCGTTGTGGATGAGAGATCAATGTAGACTGTTGTTTATTTTATTCTCATTTATTCTGCTGATCAGTCCACGTACGTTTCAGGCCTATAAACTGGGGTACGTTTAGTAACTGACGACAAGGCTGTATACTCTTCAGATCGACTGTAAACGAATTGAACACTAACATGCAGCTGTATAATACACCTGGTTACCCACTCTCACTAAAGTATACTTTTCACCACTCACAGTAGATTTCTCAGAATCTAGGAGGGCGAAGTTCCTCGACAGCATCCTGCCTGGTCTCTAACAAATCTCTGAGCATGAATTTCTGTGATAAAATATTGAGTCTCAGTTAAAGTAGTGTGAACACACAAAGATTCTGGCCAATGCCACCAGCATGTTATGTGCTTAGAGTCCTTCAGTCAGTGTGTAACAGGCAGTGTCTTTTATTCACATAATATTCTGATTTACACTCCGTTACTAGTTATCGAATTCCTTCCTGGGGATCAAATGCAGAAAATATAAACAACGTTTTGAAAGGACCGTAATAGTAACAACATAAAGAGTAGTCGAGCTCTCTGTAAAGATATGTTCCAAACAGTGGGAGTTTTTAATTACATCTTGACAGTACATTTACCAGATTACATCTACATAGATACTCCCCGAGTCACCGTGAAGCGGGTCGCGGAGGGTACCCTGTACCACTTCTAGTCATTTACTTTCCTGTTGCACTCGCAAATAGAGCAAGAGAAAAACGACTGTCTGCATGCCTCCCTACAAACTCTGATTTCTCGTATCGTATCTTCGTTGTCCTCACGGGCAATGCATTGGAGCCAGTGGAATCTTCCGGAAATCAGTTTCAAATGCCAATTCTCCAAATTTTCTTAATTGAGTTTCTCGAAAAGAACAATCCCTTTGCTCCAGGGATTCCCATTTGAGTTCCCGAAGCATCTCCGTTACACTTAAATGTTTTTAAACCTACAGGTAACAAATCTATCAACCCGCCTCTGAACTGCTGCGACGTCTTCTTTCAGTTCGACCTGGTACGGATCCCAAACACTCGAGCGGTACTCAAGAGTAGGTCACACTACCGTCATATATATGGTCTCCTTTACAGACGAACCACACTTTCCTAGAATCCTGCCAGTAAACTGAAGTCGACCATTCGCCTTCCCTATCACAGTTCTTACATGCACGGTTCACTTCATATCGCTTTACTCCCAAATCTTTAAACGACTTGACTCTGTCGAGCAGTACACTAGTAGTGCAGTATCCGAGCATTACAGGTTTGTTCTTCCTACTCATTAACATATATTTTTCCACACTTAAATGTTCATCACACCAACTAGAAATTTTGTCTAAGTCGTCTTGTATCTTCCTACAGTCACCTTTCCAGTAAGTCATAGCACCGTCAGCAAAAGCCTCAAGATTTCTGCCCACTCTGCCCACCAAACCATTTATTTTACATATAGAGTACAACAGAGGTCCTATCACACTTGCCTGTAGCATTCATGTCGACACCATGTCTCTGATTAACACTCGCTCAGCCGGCCGATGTGGCCGAGCGGTTCTAGGCGCTTCAGTCTGGAACCGTGCGACACCTACGGTTACAGGTTCGAATCCTGCCTTGGGCATGTGTGTGTGAGGTCCTTAGGTTAGTGAGGTTTAAGTAATTCTAAGTTCTAGGTGACTGATGACCTCAGATGTTAAGTCTCACAGTGCTCAGAGCCATTTGAATCCTTTGAACACTCCCTCTTGAGGACAACATACTAAGTTCTGTTACTTAAGAAGTCTTCGATCCATTCACATATCTGTCAACTTACTCTATACGCTTATATCTTCGTTAGCAGCCTGCAGTGGAGCACCGTCTCAAACACCTTCCAGAAATCAGTTGTACACATCAAACATAACATTCAAAATTACTGCAGAAACACCTCTGTCCATGATCGCAGAATAATACTTATACTGAACTCACATTTGCCACGAAAGAATATACATAAAACTCAAAACAAGGATTAAACAGAGCAAAAAACTTCTAAAGGAGATTAAAGAGATTACCAGAACAAACTTACTGAAACAAGCAGTTAAAAAGGTAACTGTTAAGCAATACAATCTACACAATGAATGATCATGTAAACAACATTCGCTAGAGGTTCGGTAGCAAATGCAACACTTTTAAATACTAGAAACGATAGTAAAACACACGTCATTTCACCTACCACTTTCACACTGTTTTTTCCCACTCTTCTTCATTTTTGAAAGAAACTTATTTCGAAACGTTATTAATAGCTTACATTTTTATTTTTCAAGTCTATATATTCTCAACATCGTCACCATGGTGACTTTTCTACCGGAGAGAGACTTTATTGATACAATCACCATAGAATGTTTGCTGAAGGAGCCACAATCACACCTCCGCTTGCACTGCTTCATAACTATTAAAGTGTAGTCCTCAAAGGTGTACTTTAAGTTCTGGAAGCAGATGAAAATCGGATGGGATCAAGTTGGGGCTGTATGAAAGATGATTGACAATGGAACTAAGGCGTCAGGTAGATGCAGATGTCGCAGGGCTTGTGTATGTTCTGGCATTGTTACGATGCAAGAGAGGGTAGAGTGCACGAGGGTGGACGAACCCTCTGAAATCGGAACCCGATTGCAGCACGCTGTTTCTAAGGCACCGACATATTTACGCCACACACCACCATGTTACACGCTACAATTCGGGGCAGCCTAGCGGCAGAGGTCTGCAGAGACGTAGACATGAAGAATGTTGTTATTGTTGTGATCCTCAGTCCGGTGACTTGTTTGATGCAGCTCTCCATGCTACTCTATTATGTGCAAGCTGCTTCATCTCCCAGTATGAACTCCAGCCTACATCCTTCTGAATTTGCTTAGTGTATTCATCTCTTGGTCTCCCTCTACGATTTTTGACCTTTACGCTGCCCTCCAATACTAAACCGGTGATCCCTTGATGCCTCAGAACATGTCCTACAAACCGATCCCTTCTACTAGTCAAGTTGTGCCACAAACTCCTCTTCTCCCCAATCCTATTCAATACCTCCTCATTAGTTATGTGATCTACCCATCTGCAGCATTCTTCTGTAGCACCACATTTCAAAAGCTTCCATTCTCTTGTTGTCCAAACTATTTATCGTCCATGTTTCACTTTCATACATGGCTACACTCCACACAAACACTTTCAGAAACGCCATTAGTTACGTGATCTACCCATCTAATCTTCAGCATTCTTCTGTAGCATCACATTTCAAAGGCTTCTATTCTCTTCTTGTCCAAACTATTTATCGTCCATGTCTCACTTCCATACACTCCATACAAATTCTTTCAGAAACGACTTCCTGACATTTAAATCTATACTCGATGTTAACAAATTTCTCTTCTTCAGAACGCTTTCCTTGCCATTGCCAGTCTACATTTTATATCCTCTCTACTTCGACCATCATAAGTTATTTTGCTCACCAAATAGCAGATCTCCTTTACTACTTTAAGTGTCTCATTTCGTAATCTAATTTCTCAGCATCACCCGACTTAACTCGACTACATTCCATTATCCTCGTTTTGCTTTTGTTGATGTTCATCTTATATCCTCTCTTCAAGATACCATCCATTCCGTTCAACTGCTCTTCCAAGTCCTTTGCTGTCTCTGACAGAGTTACAGTGTCATCGGAGAACCTCAAAAGTTTTTATTTCTTCTCCATGGATTTTAATACCTACTCCGAATTTTTCTTTTGTTTCCTTTACTGCTTGCTCAATATACAGAATGAATAACATCGGGGAGAGGCTACAACCCTGTTTCACTCCCTTCCCAACCACTGCTTCTCTTTCATGTCCCTGGGCTCTTATAACTGCCATCTGGTTTCTGTACCAATTGTAAATAGCCTTTCGCTCCCTGTATTTTACCCCTGTCACCTTCAGAATTTGAAAGAGAGTATTCCAGTCAAACATGAAGAATAAAGATGTAGAATCTTAATAACGACTGTTTTATTAAAAAAGGACTTACGGGTTTTCACATTACAAATTCGGTGGTATAACTTTTCAGCATGCCCTCGTACAATTCTAACACCTTATCCTCTTTCTGAGTTCGTCATCTCACTCGTTACAGACGAATATTGACTCACTGTTTTCAAGCTAGGAAATAGGAGGTGGATGGAAACAGATATCGCACCTATGGTCCTTACGTCAGTTGATAGTGTGTGCAGTGTTATATTGCGAAACAATGTGTATACTTTGTATGTGCAGTGATTAGGAGTGAGAAATGAATGAACAGTATAGCACTAGCCTTTGTATTACTAGACAACTTTCTTGCAAAACAGTTTTCTAAAGTAGCGACAAACCGAATGATGGAGCAATGTTTCAAAAAGAGAGGCCTTATTTTTTTTTTTTTTTATTGGTGTGGGGATGATCTGCAATCGTCATGAGGCAAATGGCTGGATGGTTTCTACTATAAGGCTACAGTGAACTACCTGTCCCATCCGTGTAAAACTATCCTGTGTATGGGAATTATATTATTTTCACTGTTCTTAAATTGTCATACCACGACCTGCACGACATGTCCAACATCCTTTGTGAAAGGGATCTACATATGAATAAAACTACCACTACTACTACTACTACTACCTGCTAGTTAGGCAACATTGCATAATCTGAGGCCGTTTTCTCTAGAGCAATATTGGAAGCAGTAACAATTTTCGGAACTGTTTATGACGCACTTCAAAAGTCGAACTTGTTGACATGGCTTCCATGTTTTATTTTCATACATTTCCGCTACTGGACTTCAGAACTTTGAAAGTGTGTTATACACAGCGTGAAGAAAAGCAGACTGATAACGACCCCGGAGCAGATTATAGGACGCCGTATCGAGCAAAAGCTTTTCAGTAACCATTGTGGGGCTGTGGCCATAAATAGACCGCCATCCGGCGACGAGAGCCCTGAAGTTTGTTCGGTAAGCAAAATTGTTTGGGTGTATCCTAAAATACGACTATTATTTCTTCGATGATGTTAACTGTGAACCGACGATGGAGCTAGATTTTTCAAGGATTACTGTAAAATATGTGACTTCAGAAGACCTTTACATTTAAAATTTAATTTTCGCCTTTGTCTCGTTTCACATTCACTTATTATAATAAAAGTTCATTCACACTGTCGGTTCACAACATATGACCTTTAGATTTCATTACTAACAATATTGCTCTTACAGGAGCAGATGTCGCCTACATTACTGCAGTGCTACTTCTATAGTTTGCTTATTATTTGAACAGCGCAATGACAGTAGATTACACACTCCTGGAAATTGAAATAAGAACACCGTGAATTCATTGTCCCAGGAAGGGAAAACTTTATTGACACGTTCCTGGGGTCAGATACATCACATGATCACACTGACAGAACCACAGGCACATAGACACAGGCAACAGAGCATGCACAATGTCGGCACTAGTACAGTGTATATCCACCTTTCGCAGCAATGCAGGCTGCTATTCTCCCATGGAGACGATCGTAGAGATGCTGGATGTAGTCCTGTGGAACGGCTTGCCATGCCATTTCCACCTGGCGCCTCAGTTGGACCAGCGTTCGTGCTGGACGTGCAGACCGCGTGAGACGACGCTTCATCCAGTCCCAAACATGCTCAATGGGGGACAGATCCGGAGATCTTGCTGGCCAGGGTAGTTGACTTACACCCTCTAGAGCACGTTGGGTGGCACGGGATACATGCGGACGTGCATTGTCCTGTTGGAACAGCAAGTTCCCTTGCCGGTCTAGGAATGGTAGAACGATGGGTTCGATGACGGTTTGGATGTACCGTGCACTATTCAGTGTCCCCTCGACGATCACCAGTGGTGTACGGCCAGTGTAGGAGATCGCTTCCCACACCATGATGCCGGGTGTTGGCCCTGTGTGCCTCGGTCGTATGCAGTCCTGATTGTGGCGCTCACCTGCACGGCGCCAAACACGCATACGACCATCATTGGCACCAAGGCAGAAGCGACTCTCATCGCTGAAGACGACACGTCTCCATTCGTCCCTCCATTCACGCCTGTCGCGACACCACTGGAGGCGGGCTGCACGATGTTGGGGCGTGAGCGGAAGACGGCCTAACGGTGTGCGGGACCGTAGCCCAGCTTCATGGAGACGGTTGCGAATGGTCCTCGCCGATACCCCAGGAGCAACAGTGTCCCTAATTTGCTGGGAAGTGGCGGTGCGGTCCCCTACGGCACTGCGTAGGATCCTACGGTCTTGGCGTGCATCCGTGCGTCGCTGCGGTCCGGTCCCAGGTCGACGGGCACGTGCACCTTCCGCCGACCACTGGCGACAACATCGATGTACTGTGGAGACCTCACGCCCCACGTGTTGAGCAATTCGGCGGTACGTCAACCCGGCCTCCCGCATGCCCACTATACGCCCTCGCTCAAAGTCCGTCAGATGCACATACGGTTCACGTCCACGCTGTCGCGGCATGCTACCAGTGTTAAAGACTGCGATGGAGCTCCGTATGCCACGGCAAACTGGCTGACACTGACGGCGGCGGTGCACAAATGCTGCGCAGCTAGCGCCATTCGACGGCCAACACCGCGGTTCCTGGTGTGTCCGCTGTGCCGTGCGTGTGATCATTGCTTGTACAGCCCTCTCGCAGTGTCCGGAGCAAGTACGGTGGGTCTGACACACCGGTGTCAATGTGTTCTTTTTTCCATTTCCAGGAGTGTAGTTTAAACAGCATTGACTCTTCTGCTAAAGCCATTATCATCAGCTAAGTTGTATGTACTATGCTCTATAAGTAAAAAGGTATTACCGGCGAATACCAATCAAGTTCATTAGCTCACTCGTTGAAAATATTGCGCTGGATAGCTGGGTAAAGTCTCGTAGGCAACAAAATTTACAAAAATCGGATTCGGAGTGTTCCTCATAACTCACAAACACGTGATTAAACTGCTAAATTCAGAATATACCGTTTAAATGACCTAAAACTCGCACATAAACTATTGTGGAAATGGAAAGTGCTATTGATATGTAGTTCTCACAGAATGGATTGGTAGTTAGGGGTTAGCATTTTCAGCCAGTTAACGAACTGTAATAATGCTTAGAAAGTGTATTTTATGTGTCGAAATTTTCCAAATGGAATAATGCCTAATGGCTTTAACAAACTAAATGTGAGGTAAATCAGAACCTCAGTGGTGTCTTTTGCAGGATTCTAGTGCGAGCCGTTTAGGAAATATCGTGTTTTGAAAAGTTCCCACACAGACCGATGATAGCACACACTACACAACAAAGCAAGTGCATACACTAGTTCTGTGGATTCTGGTCAGTAACGAGACAATTTACCATCACACATTGCCTTCAATATGACCACCGGCAGCGGCAACTGGCATACGGTGTGTTATGGGACGTCTGCTGCACACGTTCTAGCGTTTGAGTAGAGATGTCAGAGCGTGCTGCAGTAATACTTCGTTGTATATCATGGGGTGTCGTTGGTATGGCCTTGTAGACAGTGTCTTTCAGATTTTTCCACAGAAAAATGGTTACAGGAGTCAAATCCGGGAAACGGGCCACACGATGCTCAGGTTCTCTGAGTCCAACCCAACGATGTGGAAACAATTCGCGGAGACACGCTGTAGTACTTTGTGCACTATGGGCTGGACAGCCACCATGTTGGTTTCATGGATTTCTCCTAGTCTGCTGGAGAACATCTTCCAGCATCCGTGAAACTTGGTCTGTTATGTGATTCTGCCTATGAAAAACAGCTGATGGTTCACTAACCCACACTGCAAGTTTACACTTCATGGGCGCTGACGTTCCACCTGACGAAGTCAACTGGGATTGTCAACAGACCAATGTAGTGTTTTACCTGATCGTGATTAGTAAATGTGACTTCGTCACTAAACAAGATAAGTGATACATCTGGAGTATCCTGCCTTAATGCCCACGTACAGAAGTTAACACGATTCTCATTATCATTTCCATGTAGCTCTTGATGGAGAGAGACGTGGGATGGAACCTATATCGATTTAGAATGCGTAGGAGGCTTGCCTGACTCGTGCCACTTCCTAGTGCGATTGCGCGGGATCGAACGTGCGGATCAATTAGAACAGCAGCTTGTTTCCTTGTCTTACGTTGTCTAGGTGTTACCGGAGCACTTTCACGTTACTCGTTGAAGAGGTTGACGTCTACTGGGATATCTTGTCGCTTTCATCGTATAAGAGGTAACTGCACTCTTCCTACACTCTCCATACAACATGAGCACGTCAATTTTTTCTGCTGTGGTAAATCCCATCGGTCTCTCACGATGTACATCTTGGACTGTCACACACTAACTGAGTAGTCAGTCGCAAAGCGTTCAAGTAACACACGGGCACACTGTAAGCACACATAACAACATCGTATCCAGCAATCACACGTGTTGAATGGCACGAACAAGCGTTGATGTGGAAACTTTTCAAAATACGCTATCTCGTAAATGGCTAGCATTAGAATAATGCAACAAACACCTCTGAGATTCTAATTTAACCTGCTTTTAGTGTCTTAGTGTCAATAGTCATTATTCCATTTAAGAAAGTGTATGTTTTCACAATAAATACACTAACAAATATTATTACAATTTTGTGAAATCTGTACGACAATAGCACTTTCTATTTCCTCGATATATACGGTGCAGGTTTTAAGTGATTCACCCTGTATCTTAATCCACTTCAACATGAAAATTTTATACTTCCTGAATGGTCTCAATCGCCGAAAAATTCTGAGTCGTGATGTTCTCACTCGTGAAAAATAAAAAATTCCCAACCGCTCCTACATACGGCCGACTGTCGCTTAAAATATCAATGCCACAAACGTTACCAACTCGGGTTCTGATAACAGAGATCGTCACGTTTTGCCGCTGAACACCAACGTGCTCTCCCAAGCACAACATACAATCCTCGGCCCCGTCTTCTTTTAGGCTGCCGTTACTGTCTCTTCCATACCACGCCGCTACACGCTAATGACGTGCATTGCTTTACAATTTTTGCAACTTTTGAACCAAATGACAAACATTAATCCAAACTTTTTCATAATAAACCGCGTTCGAATGATGATCAAAATGACGTCCTTCAAAGACGACGTATTTATTTTAAACACATTATCTTAACAGCAACATTTTTTCTAACCTAATACATCAGTAATCTGACATTTTTAATGTTGAGTACTAACAAAGAAGTTTAGAAAATAATGAGACTTAGTTTTCGTCTGTGGTGTGAATATTAAATGTTTGTAAGGGTGAATTGGTGGATATTCCAAATAAACTGCTTTTGGGAGGAATTCCGTGTCGAGACGTACTGATGCCTGCTCGCTAGGTTGCGTGGGCCAGCCAAAAGTATCAGTTGCAGTATGCATGCTCCTAATAGCATACCATAGAGTATCCGGTACAATAGCACCTGTTCCATCTTTCCAAACTGGAAATACTGCTGTCCCATTTACACCTGTACTGAAATATTGCTAGAGAAACTCGCACAATAGCTTCCTAACCTTGGCTGCGAGCTCATGATTTACAAATTGTACGTCATAAGTCACTGTACACGTCTGAATTTTTTAACACATTGAAACGCACGCGTAGGAGTTCCCAGAGAAACATTCTCGTCTGTCCAAGCTATTAAGAACCTCGTTTTCCACACCGTAATTATCGGTCCTCTCCATACAAAATCCAGGTGTTCATTCATTAACCTTTCAAGCTACATGAAGGTGTATTTCCGCACTTATTTGGAAAATTTGATTCGAAGTCCCCAACCCTACCTGGAGATTTTCGAGTTGTTTTTCTCCACCATGTATTTCTGAAAATATCTATGTTAAATCAGTGTAATTATTTTAAAACAGCAAGCAGTCCATCAGTTAATCTCATGCCATGGATATGCCCATCTTAGGCCGATATTAAAATGTTAGTCACGCAATGGAGCAGGGAGCAGCGCGGCCCGGCCACAAAATATAAAATTCTACCATGAATTTACTTTTGAGCCCAGAGACAATTTAACAAAGTCTTGAAGTAAATTTACACAACTGAGAAAGGCAGCCTTCACGAAAAATCTACCACAGTTAAGGAGAAATAATCTGCAATTAAACTTAACACATTTACGAAAGCAGTCTTCAAAGAAATTGACTACAATAAAAATAACCTTCAAACTATAAATTAGGAGCGCAGCTACCACATTTAACAATTTGTTTAGTTAAAAGATGGAATAACAACATCACTGATGAAAGTGAGTAAAAGAATTATAATCTGCTTCTCTGCAGTAAGCCTTTTGTTTCGACAAATCAGTCAACGTCCATAATTCCTCACTTTAGCACAAGACAAAGGGGTGGGGGGGGGGGGGAGATTACACATATGCCTTATACACTATGTGATCAAAAGTATCCAGACACCCACAAAAACGTACTTTTTTCATATTAGGTGCATTGTGCTGCCACCTGCTACCACGTACTGCATATCAGCGACCTCAATAGTCATTAAACATCCTGAGAGAGCAGAATGGGGTGCTCTGCGGAACTCACGGACTTCCAACGTGGTCAGGTGATTGGGTGTCACTTGTGTCATACATCTGTACGCGAGATTACCACACTCCTAAACATACCCAAGTCCATTGTTTCCGATGTGACAGTGAAGGGGAAACGTGAAAGGACACGTACAGAACAAAAGCGTACAGGCCCACCTCTGCTGACTGACACAGACCGCCGGCAGTTGAAGACATCTATCCGGACAATCACACAGGAATTCCAAACTGCATCAGGATCCACTGCAAGTACTATAACAGTTAGGTGGGAGGTGAGAAAACTTGGATTTCATGGTCGAGCCGCTGCTCACAAGCCACGCATCTCGCCTCGATGATGTAAGGAGCGTAAAACGTTGTATGGAGTGACGAATCACGGTACACAATGAGGCTATCAGATGGCAGGGTGTAAGTATGGTTAATGTCCGGTGAACGTCGCCTGCCACCGTGTGTAGTGTCAACAGTAAAATTCGGAGACTGTGGTGTTATAGTGTGGTCGTGTTTTTCATGGAGGGGCCTTGCACCCCTTGTTGTTTTGCGTGGCACTATCACAGCACAGGCCTACACCGATGTTTTAAGCACCTTATTGCTTCCTACAGTTGAAGAGCAATTCGGGGATGGCGATTGCATCTTTCAACACGATCGAGCACCTGTTCATCACGCACAGCTTGTGTCGGAGTAGTTACACGAGAATAACATCCCTGTAATGAACTGGCGTGCACAGAGTCCTGACGTGAATCCTATAGAACACTTTTGGGATGGTTTGGAACGCCGATTTCGTGCCAGGCCTCACCGACCGACATGGATACCCCTCCTCAGTGCAGCACTCCGTGAAGAAAGGGCTGCGATTCCCTAAGAAACCTTCCAGCACCTGATTGAACGTATGCCTGCTAAAGTGGAAGCTGTCATCAAGGCTAAGGGTGGGCCAACAACATAATGAATTCCAGCATTACCGATGGAGGGCGCCACGAACTTGTAAGTCATTTTCCGTCAGGTGTCCGAATACTTTTGATCACATAGTGTACGTAATTACATAAAAGGAAATGCACATAATCAACGGGCCATGAAAATGATATTTGTCCGAAAGTAATTTCGAACCAAGCAATACTTAGCAATATACATATACAACTTATACCTGTATACAAAGAAAAATTCATATGATACCTATACCAAGAGTTGGCGCGTAGCTTTAAGTCTATTGAGCTTCTGGAGATGTAACCAAATACAAGTTGGCCACAGCACATCAAGATCCCTATGCAAAACACGTTGATAGCCTGTAACAGTGTTCGCTTCCTTTTTATCATCAAATCGCAGTCAGGGACGTTGTAACAGAAGCTTTCTTCAACGAATAAAAACCATTGGTCCAGGTTTAACAAATTAAGGATCGCCAGATTCAACATAATTCAGTTGCGTAGATGAACTTCTAGTAAATCATCAGTTAAATATGCAACAGGAACTTGCAACCAAGAGTTTAAGGTCCGCTCGGCGATAATCTTCTGCCTACTGCGGCGCACCACACACAGTGTCTATTACGTCTAAATACTACGCTGCATAACCGTATCCCATACTCCACTCCACACATTGCATAAACACTGTTCCCGATCCGTTTCATCTACAACACACCGCTTCAGTGCTGAGCCCCCATCAGTACCAGCCATCGTACCGAGCAAGACACCTCGCTCAGTCGTACCTGGCGCTAAATTTTCTTAGTCACCTCTTCGAGTGATCCCTATCGGGACGCAGTGATATCCGTCACCCAGAAACGAGGTCATAAGGACTCTGGCCGCACTCGCTACCCATCAATACGAGCCGGTGCGCTGCTCATACATGCCAAAGAAAGTAACACTGCTTTTCATAGAGGATGAAGTTGTATTTGTTGTTAGAAAATGGGCTTCGAATTAGCCTGGTAATAACAAGTGGAAGTAGCAGTCTCGTTAAAATGAGCATCCCAACTTTCACACTACGGTATATGAATTCAGAAAATCAAGGCAAAATGAAAGACAGGTTCAGATGCTTACACATGTCGATCCATCTCACCCAAATGCGAGGCCAATGGTCTACTGGTGAACCAAATGGCACAATTTGTCAACTCTCTTGACAGTTCAGTCGTAACTTCACCTTTGGCTGTGTCAGAGCTGACACAGAATCACCACAGGGAGAGACGAGCGCCTACACAATGGTGAACTGAAATCGGCTGTTCACACGAACGGAAAGCGCTGCCCTGCACGTGTCAGACAAGGAATATTTCTGCTCTGCAAACATTTGCTGCAGCGCCGCTCTCTTCCTCAGCAGAAGGGTACCTCTGTTTGCTTCCACCTGGCACAGCCGCCGCCGAACGGTGAACAGTAAACGCGTTCGCAGCGGCAGGGTTTTGAGAGCACGCTTAAAAAGCTTGACAGCTCCCCTCATTCAGAAAGCTTCGCTTTGCCGCTGCCCCGCTGCCCCGGTGAGTGATTCACCAGGGCTCTTTCGAAGCCCTTTCTCTCTCTCTCTCTCTCTCTCTCTCTCTCTCTCTTTGCCGGGCGCTTTTACGTGTTGTGTCGTGCAGTCCAGTAAATATTTCGTTTTACCTGCCAAAATGCTAAGCCGTTGTTCACATTTATGGAGGCCTTGCATACAGAAAAAAGCTCTTAGATTTTCAACATTTCTGAATCCCTGCCAACCCCTTCTGTCCTTGTACTAGTCCTACCTCCATGCACGTATTACACTCAACAGCGCCAATAAACGATTTTACCGAGCGGGGTGTCGCAGTGGTTAGCACACTATATTCGCATTCGGGAAGATGACGGTTCATATCCTCGTCCGGTCATTAGCATTTAGATTTCCCGTGATTTCCCTAAGCCCCTACATGCAAATTCCGAAATGGTTCCGCTCAAAAGACACGGCCGATTTCCTTCCCCGTTCTTGAAACAGTCTCTAATTACTCCTTTGTCGACGGGTCGTTAACCCTGCTGTTCCTTCAATTTTTAATAAACGATTTTCAATATTCTTATTTTACCTCCAACTTGTTCCTACCATTGGTTCTTCCACCACCACTTTAACTGTTTCTGAAATTGATGTCACATGTCCCACTAACTAACAGTCCCCGTACTGACGAGTCCACAGTCGTATGGCGTAGTCTGTGGATACACATTCGAGTCTTGGGCGTCTATTCTTCATTCGCATGGAGACAGTAACTGCACATCCTGCCCCCTTGTGGGTAGTTCCGCCCTCCACTGTCATCCCTCCTAACCCGCAGATCAGAGGGTGCATTCAAAATTTTTTTCTGTTCTTTCATTTTGTTTTGAATTGGCTATTTCCTACATGTGTGATTACAATATGCGCAAGCGTAATCAGACCTACTACTAATTACTTTTCTTAACAAGTGTGCCTACAACGAAAAAGTACTGTCTTCAGCCACTGTTGTCATTATCGTATAGCACAAACGAACTGAGGTATTACTATGTTAATCGAGTCATTATTTCAGCTGTTATTTGATTATTGGTAATCGGAGTACGTGTCCTGATAAAACAGTGAAGCGCCCAGAGGATACGTCGAATGTCACTGTAACTTTGTACACGCACACGTCACCGACAGGCATGTAAATGATAGGTAACACTCTATACTAGAATGCATTAGTGTGTTTCGTGTTTAGTTTTGTTGAGCGACCACCGTGGCGGATGCGGATGTACTGCGTACGCTTAGGAGACAGCGTTATCAGCACCTGAGAGGATTTAAAAGGGAGCTCATTGTAAATCTATTGGCCCGGTGATCGAATCCTGGATAGTTCAAATGGCTCTGAGCACTATGGGACTTAACATCTATGGTCATCAGTCCCCTAGAACTTAGAACTACTTAAATGTAACTAACCTAAGGACAGCACTCAACACCCAGCCATCACGAGGCAGAGAAAATCCCTGACCCCGCCGGGAATCGAACCCGGGAACCCGGGCGTGGGAAGCGAGAACGCTACCGCACGACCACGAGATGCGGGCGATCGAATCCTGGAATACCCAGTATTGTGGGACCTCCGGACGTGACTGTGGCCCGATAGTGGGCTGCGTGGGGACCTGAGGGCCCAGCATTCTTCATCAAGTTTCCTGTCCAGCACCATTTCTGGCTAACGCAATGAAGGATAGCCGTATTCTTCATGAAGAACGTATTAACACCTTCACATTCGGCATGACACCCGATAACGAGTAACAGACTGTGTGCAACATTCTGTGTCACCTCGTATCATTCATCGGAGACCAACAGCAGCCAGACTAGGAGATTACCATTTCACAGGTGGGCTGTCGTCAACACCAGGACACAAAACGTTGCGGTGACCTGACCGGGTAGCATGGAGTGCTGATGGCTATGATTCCATTGTGTTGGGCGATGACTCGATTCATATTTTTGCTAGGCAGTGTAATTTAATCGAGCTACACGATTTAGTATCATGATCATATCCAAATGAACACAGAAAATTCCGGTCCAATATCTGCGCACACAACTTGAAAATATGGGGAAATGCTAAAAAAGACAAACGAACTGTTTCAGAGAGTATCTTGACAAATGACTGCATGTGAAGAAATGAAAAAAGAATTGATTGTCAGAAGAACTAACTCAGCATGAAGAAAAGTGAAAATAACCTTCGCTCAATTAAAACCAAGGACGGTATCGTTAAGAATGCAATGGAAATTCCACTGTTAAATGCGGAGGGGTGAGCGGATGGGTAGAAAGACCACATTGAAGGCCTCTATAAAGGGAAGAACTTGTCTGATGACGTGATGGAACAAGAAACAGGAATCGACAGGGAAGAGATAGGGCATGCAGGATTAGAGTCGGAATTTGAAATAGCTTCGGACAACTTAAGATCAAATAGGGCAGCAAGGATAGACAACATTTCATCAAAATTTCTAAAATAATTAGGGGAAGTGGCAACAAAATGGCTATTGACGCTGGTGTGTAGAATGTATGAGACTGTCTGTATTCCATCAGACACTCAGAGTAACATCATCGAAATAATTGCGAAGATAGCAAGAGCCGACTAGGGCGAGAATTATCGCACAATCAGCTTCACAAATCATGTATGCAAACTGTTGACAAGAAGAAGGGAAAAGAAACTTGAGAACCCATTAAATGGCCTTCGGTTAGCGTTTAGGGAAGGTGAGGACATCGGAAAGGCTGTTCTGACGCTGCAGTTGATAATAGAAGCAGGATTAAAGAGAAATCAAGACACGTTTATAGGATTTGTCGATCTGGAAAAAGGGTTCGACAGTGTTAAATGGTGCAAGGTGTTCGAAATCCTGAAAAGAAATATGCTTAGACTATACATAAATACTGGTAATATACAATATGCACAAGAACCAAGGGGGAACAATAAGACTGGAATACCAAGAACAAATCTCTCGGCTTCAATGGATTGAGACAGAGAAGTAGTCTTTCGTCCCTTCTGTTCAATCTACACATCGAAGAGTCGGATCAAAATTCAAGATGATAGGATGTTAGTTGTAAGATTCGCTGATGACATTGCTGTCCTGAGCGAAGAAAGTGAAGAATTACAGGATCTGTAGCATGGAATGAAGAGTCTAACGAGTACAGAATATGGACTGACAGTAAACCAAAGAAGTCGATAGTAATGGCATGTATCAGGTATAAGAAAGGCGTGAAAATTAATATCAGCATTGGGTATTACAAAGTAGACACCAAAATTACCAGTGGTGGACGGACCACATAAAAAGGACACCAACATTCTCAGGGCCACGAGAAGTCTACTAATATCAAACATAGACTTAAATTTGAGGAAGGAGTTTCTGACAACGTACGTTTGGAGCAAAGCATTGTATTGTAGTGAAACATGGACTGTGGTAAGACCGGAGAATCGAAGCATTTGAGATGTGTTGCTTCAGAAGAATGCTGAAAATTAGGTGAACTGATAAGGCAAGGAATGAGGAAGTTCTCCGCAGAATCGGTGAGGAAAGCAAAATATAGGAAACACTGACAAGACCGGACATCTTCTAAGACATCAATAACTTTCATGGTAGTAGAGGGAACTGTACACGGTATAAACTGCAGAGGAAGAGAGGACGTAGATTGCAGTTGCAATTCTGAGATGAAGAGGTCGACACAGGAGAGGAATTCGTGTGGTTTTGGCTGAGGCGGCCACAGGCACCAGTGTAAAAATTCAATATTTGTACATCCGTACCAGTACATAGTCTAAGTAGCACCTTTCAAATAAAAATTACTGTAACCTTTGGCTTGTGGACAATAATTTGTATATTTTTCACCAGGATATTCTGTGACGCTCCGTTGTTATGAAGTTAGGAGCCCATGTGAATTAAATTTGTTTATCTTTGTATCCCACCTTACATATTTCCTTAATAGTGTTAATAGATGACAGAAATATTCTACACAGCTATTTTCTTTGTTTTTCGGTGAGACACTGAATTTTGATTGTATCTCGAATTTTGTACAGCGGACTCCTGTACATTTCACATCATTTTCTTTGTTGATTGGAGAGAATACCATCATTGCCCTCATATGTAACTTCTTCTTTACATTAATGCTTACAAATTAATTTTGGCCTCACAAGTGATTTTAATTTAATTATCGCGTCTAGTTTCGTAACACTAAACCGAGGAGCAAATCTCCATGGTCATGCAACGAGTCAGTACATGAAAGTAACGTCAAGAAAGTTGATAACACACAAAATAAAATCTACACGCATCGTGTGCTGACGACAAGCCGTTGAGTATACATTAGAAAAGTCTACAATATAATAAAGGAATTAGTTTTATTTCTTTTTTCAATATGCTCCCTCACAGAATACAAGAGGTGAGCCATGACGAAATCTTCAGTTTTGACCTGAAAGTGCAATGATTACTGCTAAGACTTTTTAATAATTATGGTAGTTTACTGAAAATTGATGCAGCAGAATTCTGCATAGCTTTCTGCACAAGATTCAAGGCAGTGCGATCCAGATGCAGATTGGATTTCTGCCTAGTCTTAACGGACTGAAAGCTGCTAATTTTTGGGAGTAAGCTTACATTGTTAACAACAAATGACATTAAAAATTTTCGCGGAATCTCATCTCTGTTCATTACCAGAAAGTATTTTAAGTCTACTTCAGGCGTTGAGCAGGACATTAAGCGGGATCAGCGGCGGCCAGCGAAAATGTGTACCGGACCGGGATCTCAAGCTTACTGGGCAGGTGCAGTAACCACTGCGCCATCCGGGACACATCGTTATCGAAACTTCCCAGACTAACTCGGTAAACCTCACAGCCGATCCACACTCCAACCGAGTGCCACCTACCCGCTGTCCCTGTCCAAGTCCCGATGCAGCTGATAGTAGTGATCCCCCTTCCATTTAAATATAGTGTTTCAGAGCTGCGGGATCTGCGTGGTGTCTTTTCTTTTGGAGAAACAGACACCACACATTCATTTAACGTCTTTTTTCATTCTTTTTTTTTTCATTTTCAGACTCGTTAAGGTAAGTTCAACAAACTCTAAATACTTGTTATAGGCACTGAAGTCTTGTGGAGGCAGCCATCAACGCATCCAGGCTTCAAGTTTCTTGGGGTTTATGGACAAACCAATGCAGATACAGTCTGATGCATGCATTATTTCATCTAAACAGTCAACACAAACATGTTCTTTCCACGAGTTGTCCATACAAGGAACGACCTATTTACACTGTTATGTGTGTTACGTGCTACCAGGACTTAACTTTTTAAATTAATTGATTTGTTATGTCGACGCCCTGCCAACCGCACAGCCACTTAAACTACAAAGCCAAATAGATAGATAGCAGCAGCTGAGTACCATTTGGCAACTCCTGCCAAGATTTTTAATGTTTGCTGAAATTTAAACAGGTTACTTTTATCAGGTTTCTTGACATTGTCAACCAGATGATAAGCGATGTGTTATATTTTTTTTTATTCATCTGAGGGATTGAAAACCCATGTAATCAAGATCGCACATGAAATCTTCTTTATTTGGGTTGGTTACCTGTTTCAGCTAACAATCTATCCATCTTCAGGTTTACGATATAAAATAGACTTTTCCCCATGTCAGCAACATACAAGCTTCCAGAACTGTACATATTAGTGTACCTGCGTTCAAGAGTGTATATACGAATTAATTACAGAATAAATACCACAAAACATTCTTGATTAGTTTTGGGCCCATACAGCTTCACAAATCGTTAAAACCTTCTTGTAAACGATAACATCTACAGATAACGTAACTGAAAGAAGATTTCTACGTTCGTGGACAGTGTAAGTGCACGATGATCATAAAACTGAAACTATACCTAAGAAAGAAGTTCGAGAATATTGCTGCTCTGTTTATCACTTCATACTGATGTGTCGGTGGCATCTGCTGACGCAACTAGGCACAGCCTCGAACTGAAAACAAAATAACGTTGGCGTATCGTCTAACCAGTTCTGGTACTATTGTTCGATATCAGTAGTGGGAGTTTTGTACCTTGGAACACTTTCCAGAGTTTCGCCTGTAGCCGGACCAGCAATAAAAATATTAATAATCGAAACGAATTTCCTGTATGAGTCCGAAATCATTGTAACAATTCTTCGAATAAAATTGTTTAGATCGCTTATTAAAATTTTTTATTATGACATTTCGGCTACTGCCATCATCAGACATCCGACGCTTAGAGCTTGTAGAAGAAACTTCTCTCATACTATAAACTATATCAAATCAACTTATTAAGTATAGTGTTTTGTACTGACACAGCTCTTTCTTTTGTAAGTTCTAAGTTTTTTGATACCTGATGAAAGCAGTATCCGGAAATTCGTAACAAATAAAATAATTTTAAAAATGACAGACGGTTTTATTCACAGAATGCCTATAATAAAAGTTTAATATATTTTCATACACCACTTTCAAATGATGACATGCCTTTCTTTGTATGCTGCAATATTTTTCTGAAATTATAAAACTTACTCTAGAAAAGTAATAGTTCTTCCAGATGTGAATTTCACCAAGGAATAAAATGGCCACGTGCCTAGGAACAAATATTCTGATCAAATTTAAAACTGTTGCAACCGAGAACAACCTTGTCATTACTGTACTTAGTAAGTGTGTATTACATTATTTCTTTTACTACTGTGCTACACGTCCATTATTACAAGTGAAGTCAAATTAAGGAGAAGCATTATAATAAACAAGTTGCTAGCTAAAAAATTTTGAAATAGATACTACTGCCAACAAACGCAAATTTCCATTTTCAAAACAAGGAAAATTGTTAACGTTTCCCACGATAGGAAACCATTTTCCGTCACAAGATACAAGAGGATACCCAACTGACGGAGTATGGCTTAATCATCCATACGTTATGTAACTAGTTTTAAAAACAATCAGAATTTATTCACTATAAAACGCTATAAGTGAAAAATGAACAATGTCCTCCAAATAGCTTTATATGTTATACACTTAATATGGAGAACGCTGCAAAAGTAGCAGTAGGAGAGGATGGAAACTGCTTATGGCGGTTCCTTGTGAGCAGTCCTTCATATGATTCTAAAATCAACAGCTAGATCGAAACATCTACCAGGAAACATCATATGTTCACTATCTTACATGCACAGCCGTCTCCCGTACTGCAACTAGCTATTGCAGTTGTTGGATAAAGCAGAGTCTGATACTGATTTTTTTCTGTTGAAATCTGGCTGCATTTATGGGGTACATATACTTGCAGAATGATTGACGTTATAATTATCATAATCCCTGTCAATGGCATCCAGAGCCTTGCGATGACGCCAAAACAGTACTGTAATGTGCAGTCAGTGCAAACATGATTTGCTCAATCGATCTCGTTCCTCCAAAAGATAACTTTTCATAGGCATGTAAACAATATACTGCTACTATTTTTACAGGTTAATAACTAATGGCAAAACCTGATGTATTTTCATGGAAGACGACAAAAGAACATATACCGCCGATGCCTCGGTGACTATTAAGAGGTGTTTTTATTGTACAAACACGAACGGAGACAGTATTATACTAATGATGCCCTACCCACAGTTATATTGGGGTCTCTTCATTTAGTTAAGCGAAGCCCCCTAATTCTACCTTCGTTGTAACGAAAGCCTACTTCGCAGTGAAGTTCGTCACAGCTAACTCATCTCAATTTTGTAAGAACAGTAATGTACACAATTACAGAACTTCATTTCGAAAATAGCCTTCGTTTCTCATTATTATTGTAGCTAGTGATTTAGAAGTGAGCTGACTGTATGTCACTATGAAAAAAGTGGGAAATCGTTTCTTGCAAGCAGATCCTTCTGTTCTATAGAGTAATATTTATTTCAATACTGTCCAAAGAGATCCTATTATAGACTTCTAGGGATTGTTGATGGAACTAATTCTGATAAGGAATACATGTCCGGAAATGTTGTACTTTTTCGATGTGAGAAGCGGGCGCTCTAGTTAGTCTATGCTGTAATTGTGAAAATGCTTACCATTTTCGTCTGACTAAGCCAACAGTAGCAAGAAACTGCTAGCTTCGCATATAGGAGGGTTGATCGTGGTATTCCGCGGAAGCTGCGTACTCTCTTCTCTGAAGAAGATATCCTCCATCATGTGTGAGAGCTGTATCAGAGATTACTGAAAAGTAATCCCTCTGACGTTTTACGTGCAAACTCTCAAAGTTTTCTGAATAAAACTACATATTTGTTTCCCATATCTGTACATTGGCAGCCCCCTGCCAGTGAAGGTCTCCGAATTGTAGAGTGTAACATGAGAGTGAGTAACGTTGGCACCTGAGACACAGCGTGCTGTAATCAAGTTTCGAATCCGAGGAGTTCGTCCACACATGTAGTACCCCTTCCTTCAGCATGAAAATGTCAGGATACACTCGAGCGCTGCGACATCTGCAACAATCCGACGCCTTGGGTTCAGTGTCATCGACTTCCCGCCCCCCAGCCCCTAGAGTGCCGACTTGGCCACGTCCGATTTTCATCTCTTTCCAGAACTTAAAGAACATCTTCGAGGAGTTCATTCATATTGATGAAGCGGTGCAAGCAGAGACGGGGCTACAGCTATGTCAACAGTGCCTGTATAAAAGAACTACTCTCTTATTGGGAGAAAAGTCTTTGTCGCCAGGGTGACTGTTGAGAAATAACCATGTAAACATGAAGAATAATGATATATATTGTCAATAACGTTCGTTTTATACAAGAAGCTTTAAGAGTCTTAAGGGGCTCCGGAAAGGCTCAAAATCATGAAAAGTTCAATTTTTACTTTTTTGCGTTTTCTGAATCTGCAGACTATTACCTTTTAATAGATATATAATTTATTCAATTCCGAAGACTACAACTATTTTTAAATTTTTTTTGAAATGTGTTCTACATGGGCGTGACCCACTGTGGCGCTGTTAAACTGCTGTCAAATGGTGTTATTATTAACGTCCGTGTTCATCAGGTACATTTTATTGATGTGAGATGAAGTATGTGTTGTGGCTAACCTGTGATGGTTCAATATATATCGCTGGTGTGATTGTCGATTGTTTCATGTTTATTTACTCTGTCGTTATCTCGAAAATATTCGTAATTAATTCTGTTTCTTGACTCTCTGTTTTGTTGAAGTATAATAATGAGTAAAACTAAAGTTGCTGTTGCGACTTTCAATGATGGCAACATTGTAAGGTGCAAGGTATTTAGAAATACGGGAATGAAGATAGGTTCTAACATGGTACGAGCGATGCTTGCTTTAGACAAGGAACGCCTTCGGGCTGCAGACAAGGCTGTAAAGAGTCTAGAAATACAAGCAAGAGTAAACAGGAGGAGGAACAAGAGGAAGCTGGAGGAGGAGTTTGCAGAGGATGAAGATAATCCATCCGATGGACCTGGAATGCACTAAAAAGTTAATCCAATCTTTGTCGCTCGATTCCCAAAACTTTTATTTTCTCATACTAATTACATGTTTTCTAAGCAACTTCCAAACATATTTGTTTCAAACTTTCAGGAAATGTTACACAGTACCTTCTGCATTATTTAACACAGCCTTTTTCCAAAAAACTGTATGTTTTTGAATATATAATTAAAAAATTGCAAAAAAATGTTGTGAATTTTCATTACAACTGAACAAAATCATCTTTAATAACTGAACTAAAATTTTGTCAAATCCCTGTGTTAAGTTGTAGCCCATATTCCAATAAATAATCTGTAAAAAGTTCAACTTCCTACCTCAAATACTTTGTGAGGAAAGATGTAATTTATAAGCGTTATTTTAACATTGCAAGTATAGGGCGTTCCGGAGCCCCTTAACATAAAAATCCTGAAACATAACTTTTCAGCACGCAGTCGTCTATAATAAACCGGCGGCGAGCACTCGAAACATTGCCCCTTGCCCTGGGCTGCTAAGTGTACACAGGCCAGAGCTAATCATCTGCGCTGTGTGCAAACCGTGAAGCGGGAGATTTCAGATTGATGCGATGTCCAAACCTATATTACACAGAAATGGTCTCCTTACTAGAATGTTATTTACTGAGTCTTCTGTACAGCCTATGTCAACGGCCTCGCCGAAGTGGTACCACCGTTCCCATTCCGATCACAAAAGTTACGCGCTTTCGGGCCGGGCTAGCACTTGGATGGGTGACCATCCGGTCTGCCGAGCTCTTTTGGAAAGTGGGGTTCACTCAGACTTTGTGACAAAAACTGAGGAGCTCCTTGATTGAGAAGTAGTGGCTCCGGTCTCGTAAACGGACATACGGCCCGGAGGGCAGTGTGCCGATCACATGCCCGTCCATATGCGCATCCAGTGACGTCGGTGGGCTGAGGATGACACAGCGGCCGGTCGGTACCATAGGGCCTTCACGGCTTGTTTGGGCTGGGAGTAGTTTAGTTCTCGACAGCTCCCAGAACCACGTACATGAAATTGTGAAAAACCATGTATATAAATTACCAGTGTCGAAGTTTCCTTTGTTGTCAAATTTATGTTTCACTTGCAACATGTTACACAGAGGCCAAAAGCCATGACAAGGCAGTGCAAGTGATAAACCTATGTCCCTGCGATACTGAACCTTCATTCAAGACATTCTGAAATACGTTCGCGCTGTAGCGTGAGTCAACGAGTGTTAAATCTGAACTTAGCGTTAAAGACGCGCCGTTTCTGATGGACTGATGTTATCGTGTATGGTGCGGTTGTAATCACGTTGTCCTTAGGGGTCTGTTACAGACAGGTGTGTTTTTAATGCGGCAGAAAGTCAGAAATTAGTCGATTCGGAACGTGGGGTGACAACCGGTGCAAGACACGTGTGTCATAGCTTATGAGAGATTTCACACTAATTCGAAATTTCGAGCGGCATACTGCCTATGTCGCTGCAGAATCTTTCGGCTTCAGATATCGGTTCTTGGCTGGTGGAGCTACACTATACACATGTAATGGAAAATCGAATGTATCTGGGATAATTCTTCAAGCTTCCAACGTTAAAAAAAAAAAATCAAATGTGTGTGAATTTCTAAGGGACCAAACTGTTCAGGTCATCGGTCCCTAGACTTACACACTGCTTAAACTAATTTATCAGCGCACACTCCGCTGCAGAGTGAAAATCTCATTCTGGAAACGTCCCCCAGGCTGTGGCTAAGCCATGTCTCCGCAATATCCTTTCTTTCAGGAGTGCTAGTTCTGCAAGTTTCGCAGGAGAGCTTCTGTAAAGTTTGGAAGGTAGGAGACGAGATACTGGCAGAAGTAAAGCTGTGAGTACCGGGCGTGAGTCGTGCTTCGGTAGCTCAGATGGTAGAGCACTTGCCCGCGAAAGGCAAAGGTCCCGAGTTCGAGTCTCGGGATCTGCCAGGAAGTTTCATATCAGCGCACACTCCACTGCAGAGTGAAAATCTCATTCTGGTAATTTAAATTAACTTATGCTAAGAACAACTCACACACCTATGCCCGAGGGTGGACTCGAACCTCCGACATGGAGGGGCTTCCAATGTTATCTGGATGAAATTAAAAGAAATTGTGATGCTGCTACCATATCGACAAAATGGATTCAAATATCTCCAGGATTTGAACAATACGCATGTTTCCTCATTGAATAGGAATTCTAACTGATAAGCATGCCAGAAACAAAATCCAAAACGTTAAAGAACCTAAAACTCAATTTGTAAACTTTCTTCTCTGGTACTATTGCGTGACGCTTTATCTGGATAGACAACATCTCTTACGGAAGAAACAGTGACCCAGGAATTTTCAGAGATTCCGTTGTATATGAAAAACTCACAGAAAAATCTTTGGATGTACTGAAACAAAGACCCTCAACAGAAAATCGTGACATGGCACTTCATTACTTCAGCATAGGTGATAAAGCATTTGGGCTAACAGAAAATCTAATGTGGCCCGGCGATGGAATACAGCTAACTTACTAAAAAAAGATATTTGACAGTCATCTAACTTCAGGACATCGGTATATTAAAGTACTTTTCGTATACGATGTAAGAATACTACATAGCACTTCAGTGTGGACTGTGCCGAACACGTTGCGAAAGCGATTACAGTGCTTCACAACTGTGTTTTCGAATGAGAGATGGGTTTGAACACGGAGGCATCTTAGAAAGAAATCTCACAAGTATTAACGGACTACCTACTTCATCAGCGGAAACGTTCGGACTAACTTTACCAACTATTTCATTAGTACAGATAGAGTTGAATCATATTATATGAACGTAAGAGGTCTTCTTAACGACTAAGTTTTCCTTACTTATTTTTGTCTTCTTTCCTGAGTCATTTTCCTGACAGAATAAGAAAGCCATTTCTTCCTACGTCTACCGTCTCAAAATTTTATTTTTATTCAAATTCCGATCAAAAATTTCAAAATTCTCGCAGGTTTTTTTCCCCTGCTTCTTTAGTCAGTAGTTTTATGCCAGTATTCTCGCCTACGGTTAAGGTCGTGCTTCACGAAGTCCAAGAAAGCAAAATCACAGAAACACACAGAACGTAGGTGTGGTCACGACGGAAACAGCCCGCCAGAGTTCTCTATATTTCTCAACGCGCGCTAGTGCACGTTTGTCTAAGTACAGTGATTTTTCCGTGAAGGCTCCGTTAACGCACCTTAATGCGCAGTTATATAATCGTTTGTAGGTGGACTGTTAGATGTCTCAACGCGCGATTCGTAAATGCTCATCGGATTTCCATCATCGGAACTTAACCTAAATGGGAGAACCCTTCCCATGACTTTTGGCTGTTCAGTATTAATTTTGAGACACTGCTAGTTAGTGATCTTCAAATGTCCAGTATTAAGCAGGACAACCAAATAAATCATATATGCACAGTATGTAAATAGATCCATTGTGTAGAGTTTCCATGGAAAATTTGCAAATTGTCCAATAACAACACAATTAACTAATGAAAGAGAATCCATTAAAAGGTGTGTACAAAGCGCAATTGACCCTATCACTCTCTAACAGCACCAACCTAGTAGAGGAACGTGTTGAATACATGCTACTGTTGTTTCACGGTAGAAGAAGGTCACACACAAACACTTGAAGTGGACGTGGAATGTTATCCTTGACGAGACCCACTCCGAGAGGCGTAGGCCTTGACGAGGATAACAAACCGGCATCCAAATTTGTGGAACAAACAGCAGTTTGGTGCAAAGCTTTCGTTGTATGTCGGATTGCTTGTCAGTTTCGTTGTTACTTTTAACCAAACAGCTTTTCTGTTGGCCCCTGTTGCTATATGAGCTGTGCCACGTGCTTTTTGACCACAATAAATTGGAGTGGTTACTAGGAACAGAGCCCATGGCCAATGCTGGGAACCTATAAATCATGAAGGCGGACGGCAACGTTCATTAGCAGACGGCATCTATGTTCATTATCGTTTTACATCGATTTCATTTGTTTTTGTGGTATGCCTAACGAATTATACCAGAGGCTGAAAATACCGCTTAAGTTGTAAAGTTCTTTTATTGTCATACGACCAGTTTCGGGCTCTTGTAAGCCCATCCTCAGGTGTCGTAACTTGGTGCTGAGACCCCCGAGCTCTGCTGTGGACGTGTACTAGGCGAGGTGTGCTACCTACGAGCACGGAATAGCTCGTAGAAAGCTCACCGCGCCTAGTACACGTCCACAGCAGCGCTCTGAGGTCTCAGCACCAAGTTACGACACCTGAAGATGGGCTTATAAGAGCCCGAAACCGGCCGTATGACAATAAAAGAACTTTATAACTTTATTTTCAGCCTCTAGTATAATGCTCAGTTGCGGATGTTCCACCAGCAGGATTATTTCTAACGAATTATCTTTTGATTGCTGAAAATCTAAGAAGCATCAAACACCTACCTGCAATGTGACCCCCGCAACCAGCTCTAAACTGAATTTTTAAGGTTTCTTACTTCATCTATTCCTTTTAATACTATCAAGACTATAAACACGGAAGAGCCAAAGAATCTGGCACACCTGTCTAATATCGTGTAGGGCCCCCGTGAGCACTCAGAAGTGCCGCAACACGACGTAGCATTGACTCGACTAATGTCTGAAGTAGTGCTGGGCTGGGGTTTGAGATCTCTTCTGAACAGCACGTTGCAAGGCACCCAAGTATTCTTAATAATGTTCATCTATGGGGAGTCTGGTGGCCATCGGAAGTGTTTAAAATCAGAAGAGTGTTCCTGGAGTGATTCTGGACGTGTGGGATGTAGCATTGTCCTACTGGAGTTGCCCAAGTCTGTCGAAATGCACAATGGATATGAATGGATGCAGGTGATCAGACAGGATGCTTACGTACGTGTTACTGTCAGAGTGATATCTAGACTTATCAAGGGTTCCGTGTCACTCCAATCGCACCCACCTTACACCATTACACAGCCTCCACCAGCTGGAAATGGCTCAAATGGCTCTGAGCACTATGGGACGTAACATCTGAGGTCATCAGTCCCGTAGAACTTAGAACTACTTAAACCTAACTAACCTAAGGACATCACACACATCCATGCCCGCGGCAAGATTCGAAGCTGCGCGCTGTTCCGGACTGAAGTGCCACCAGCTTGAACAATCGCCGTTGACATGCAGAGCCCATTGATTCAAGAGGTTGTCTCCATACTGGCACACGTCCATCCGCTCGATACAATTTGAAACGAGACTCGTCTGACCAGGCCACATGTTTCAACTCATCAACAGTCCCATGATGGTGTTGACGTGCTGAGGCGAGGCGTAAGGCCAGTGGGCCTTCGGCTCAGAAAGCCTATATTGATGATGTTTCTTTGATTGGTTCACACGCTGACACTTGTTGATGGCTCGGCGTTGAAATCTGCAGCAAGTTGCGGAAGGGTGGCACTTCTGTCACGTTAAACAATTTTTTTCAGTCGTCGTTGGTCCCGTTCTTGCAGGATCTTTTTCCGGCCGCAGCGATGTCGGAGATTTGATGTTTTATCGGGTCCTGATATTCACGGTACACTCATGAAATGGTCGTACGTGAAAATTCCCACTTCATCGCTATCTCGGAGATGCTGTATCCCATCGTTCTAGTGCCGACTATAACAGCACGTTCACATTCACTTAAATCGTGATAAACTGCCACTGTAGCAGCAGTAACCGATTTAACAACTGCGCCAGAGACTTGTCTTATAAATGCGTTGCTGACCGCAGCGCCGTATTCTGCCTGTTTGCACATCTCTGTATTTCAATACACATGCCTATTCCAGTTTGTTTGGCGGTTCAGAGTAGTTTGCAAGTACATTCATCAGAATCGTGTTAAACTTATCAACAGGATATTGGGAACGGGTCCTTAGTGTCATGAATACTACAGAAGACACGTCTCGTTTCGTAAGTTAGCTGCATTCCGCCGTCGGATCGCATTAAATTTTCTGTCAGCGGAAATTCTGTATCACCTACGCTCAAGTAAGGAAGTGCCATCTCAAGTTTTGCGTGCAGAGTGTTTGATTTAGTGCATTCAAAAATTTTTCAATGTGATTTTCATGTACAACAGAATCTCTGAAAATTCCTGCGTCGCCGTTTTTCCCGTAAGAGCGATTGTCTACCCAGATAAAAGCATCATGCATTACCAACAGTAATAGTGAAAAAACGTTTATAATTGAGTATTAAGTACTTTAATATTTTGAATTTAGTATTCTGACGTGCTTACCATAGAGAGTTCCTATCCAACGAGGAAACATTGCGTACTGTTCAAATCCTTGAGATACACAAATCTATTTCTTTGATATGGTAGAAGCATCACAATTTCTTTTAATATCATACATATTACGTTGCAAACTCAAAGAATAATCCTAGATATAGTTGATTTTCCAGTACATTTGTGTAGCATTGCTCCACTATTCAAGAAGATATCTGAAACTGAAACAGGCTGCAGCGACTAAGGCGATCTGCCGCTCGTCATCTGAACTTCAAAATTGAAATTCAATCGTTCTTTAGCGTGTGTCAACGTGCGTTACATCTGAATTTATTCCTGACTGTATTTTACTGTTTCGAAGAAGAGGCCTCTATTATACTTTTGAACAATGTAGTATTGTGACTAAATTAATTTCTTTAAAAAAGTTCTCAAAGAACATACCTTATTCTCTGACTATGTCAGGGTAGTTATTTATGTGGAACAGAGTTCATTGTTTGTGATCAAATAACACTCATGTTTACCGGGCAACGCAATTTATATTCATATGGCAGATATGTCCGTTTTGCTTTGTTGTTTACACGCATAAGATAGAGTTTTAATGTAAATCTGCATTATTTAAAGTTACAGCAATAATAATAATAATAATACGTAACAGGCAAACCAAAATGTTTTCACACGCGCTGCACTAACTAGTGTTGCATATTAATCGATAAATCTACATGCGAAAACAAGCCATTTGTAAACGAATAGGCAATACTGGTACAACGTCACCCTTGCTGCTATGCATCACTTCTTGTTCTTTATCACAATGTAATAGGGTTCTTCTCCAGAAGTACATTTCCCCCCAAATAGAGTGTCACACAGCATTATTACGTTGCAAGTGGACAGTTTAACAGTACGATCAACAATGCATTGTCGATGCACTCGTTGTAGTGCCTCTAGGATAAGAAAAGCCTGTGGTGGTGCGGTTATTTATAAAATGATGTCGTAGTCGCTATGTGATTGGTTCGATACCCAATCCTGTTATATTTCGAGGTTGTTTTACTGCCTCTTCCCTAAGCTGCTTGCACTGACTCCTGGTATAATTCCTTCAACTAGGCATCTTGAAATATCCTTTCCCCCACTTATCCAGTTGAGTAACAAGATCTCGATTACTGATGAAAAAGCCGCTACCCTGCTTACACCCTTTCGAGAGTAAAACAATGTTTACTTGCTGTAGTGTTTTCTGAGGGAAGTAAGACTTGTGGAAATTATTCTTTTTTGCTTTTTTCAGGTTTGGGCCTATAACTTCACCTGTACCTACAACTGTACTTGATAGTATCAGACAGCAGACACTTGTAGGGCGGATGGCTCGTAGTGCTGTTCCCTCTTTCCTATAAACATATAAACACAAAATGGACTTGTTAAACAGTACGTTTTTTCCGAGAGAAAATTAGCACCACATAGTTCTCACTTAGTATCTGAATAATGCCTGTGGTTCGAACATCATTTAGGAGACACTATTGTTCTACGAAGGGTTAACTCTTAGAGAAATTATTTGTGATTATCTCTACCTGTTACATACAATTCATGGCAGTTATCCGTAGAACACTCAGCTTATACCACACGTAAAAAGTTGTAAAGGTACAGTTGGAATGGTGAGAGAAGAATTAAAGTAGGCAGTTCACGGTCCAATCACGTTAATGTGACCATCTGTCAAAAACCTGAATAACCACCTTTTGCAGCGCGCACGTGCAGGAAAAGACTCACTGAGTTTCTGGAACGTACCGATAGGGTCGTGGATCCACGCCAGTTCCCGGCGCGCTATGGTCGTCGGTTGAGGATCCATTGCGCGAACAGTCCGATCGAGATGGTTCTACAGAGTCTCGGTTGGTCTTAACACCGAAGAGTTTGGTGGTCAAGGCAGTACGGTAAGCTAGTGCTGGTGCTAGTGGAAACACACACGTACAAGCAATGTGACACGTCGCATTGTCCTGCTGGTAGATGCCATCGTACCGTGGAGAAAACAACCTGCATGTAGGGGTGGACATATATGCATATTTGTGTTGATCCTTTGTGCCTTCGTGAATAACGAAATTACCCAGGGAATGTCACGATATCATTACCCTGGACCCTTCCGACGATTGTCGCAGGGCGTTTCTTTTCACATGTTTCATGCGATACGCGCAAACGGACATCTGTCTAGTGCAACACGAAACGTGATTAGTCTGAAATGGCCATCTGTCACGTACAGTTGCGGTGTGAGCGGGCAAATTCGTGCCTTCGTCGCCTATGAACCACATTCAGCTTGGGTGCAGGAACCAGATGCCTGCACTAAAGGCTCACACGCAGCAACGTTGGCTGAACGATCGTTGAGGGGACACTGTTGAGAGCTCCTAGGTTCATCTGTGCGGTCGGTTGTTCAGCAGTTTCACGCCTGTTCGCTCGGTCGCGTTTCCGATGCCTTCGTTCACTCCTGTGGTGCTCCACAGCACCAGAACGGTTTACCAACTTTGTCATTTCTAGAAAGCTTACGTGATTGATCCGAGAGCGAATGATCATTTTCTGCAGTACAACAACGACTAGACTGTTTTTCTGCGTCCCCCCCTCCCCCCCTTCCCACCAACACGCATTGTGCACTCTCCACTGCTAGTGCTGCTGCCTACCGTATGTCAGATGTCCGTTGTTACTGCATGTTTACATGGAGGTTAGGTGATGGTCATGTGACTGGACCCTGTAGACCTAGTGAGTAGAGCACTTTTCCACGAAAGATACAGTCCCAGGTTCGAGTCCTTGTCTGGTACAAACTTTTAACCTACCACAATGTTTCAAATCACCACAGGCTCCGCTTGAAAGCGAAAACAGTGTATTTTATCTTGCAATCGATCTCCGGTAAGGTCGAGAAGTTCACAGTTTCGTGCTCAGTTTGCAATTTACTTGCTTGGAGCCGGCCGTTGTGGCCGAGCGGTTCTAGGTACTTCAGTTTGGAACCTCGCGACCACTACGGTCGCAGGTTCGATTCCTGCCTCGGGCATGTGTGTCTGTGATGTCCTTCGGTTAGTTAGGTTTAAGTAGTCCAAAAAATGTTCAAATGTGTGAAATCTTATGGGACTTAACTGCTAAGGTCATCAGTCCCTAAGCTTACACACTACTTAACCTAAATTATCCTAAGGACAAACACACACACCCATGCCCGAGGGAGGACTCGAACCTCCGCCGGGATCAGCCGCACAGGCCATGACTGCAACGCCTTAGACCGCTCGGCTAATCCCGCGCGGCGTTTAAGTAGTTCTAAGTTCTAGGTGACTGATGACCTCAGATGTTAAGTCCCACAGTGCTCAGAGCCATTTGAACCATTTTTAACTTGCTTGGAAAGGCCTAAAATTGGGTAGCTGAATGACGGAAGCCCAAATTATATCCTGCCAGCAGCTAGTAGAGGAACTCGCGTGTGAAGGAATATTTACGTGGAGAGAAAAGAGGCCACTGATACGTGTGACAACGTCTCTCACCAGACAGCGATACAAGAATAAGCTGTATTATCATGTGCAGCAGTTCGCTCACAGCACCCTGCAGCCAACATGTACAGTCAACAAGACGGTGCAACGCCACATCGCTCCAGAACTGTATTAGAAAGATTTCAGAAACACTTTTGAGCGTGTATGGGGCGGCATATAGGATGATGTGCATGTGTTACATCCAGCCCAACCCGTTTCAGTGAGTTATGGGCGAAGTATGATCGGTTCTGAATCGGGACGTTTCCATTTCGATGTAATGTGGTGTCCGTACAATGAGGAAAAACCGCTCTCATTTCGAAAGAAGACTCTAAACGCTAACAAGTTAGTTTGTGATTAGGGGTAAGAGAGGAGTTCAATAAGCAATGCAACATAGTTTTTTTTTTCTGAAAGCATATTAGTTTTAATCATGGTTTGGGTACACCATGATATTCCCAAGTATCTTGGCTACAAAACCTTATTTTTTAACGAAATCTTTCTTCAATGCTACGGCCTAAGGCCACCTTACTGAGTGGGTAAGCGCCCGCCGGAGTGGCCGAGAGGTTCTAGGCGCTTCAGTCTGGAACAGTGCGACCGCTACGGTCGCAGGTTCGAATCCTGCCTCGGGCATGGATGTGTATGATGTCCTTAGGTTAGTTACGTTTAAGTAGCTCTAAGTTATAGGGGACTGATGACCTCAGATGTTAAGTCCCATAGTGCTCAAGAGCTAATTTGAGTGGGCAAGTATGCCTGCAGGGTGCCACTCCACTGGTCGATGTCGGGGCAACTTCTTGCTTCATCAATAACCTACCTTCTCGGGTACGCAGACTTATGTACCTCTTGCGTTGTCTTCGAAAAGGAGGTTCGTTTGCTTTTTTGTGGAGACAAATTTTTTTGGATAGTGCAATGCACTTCAGGGTTGATCGTTGCACCGTTAGGGAGGACATCAAACAGAATAACCCCTTCAGAGTTCCATATGACCGTCACTATGACTTCACCGGGTGAGGGTGCGAATCTTTTCTTCCGCGGAGTGGTGGTGTGGCAAGTATTGCCGTTTTGTTTCCGGTTCGATGTGATGTTTCATCGCCTGTGACGATGTTCGACAAAAATTTGTCAGACCAGCCTCGTAAAGCGCAAGCAATTCTGTGGTCTTTCGATAGGTGGCGAGGAACGCAGCAGGCACACGCATTTGAGTACTCCAGTTTGTGGACGAGTGTGTCAGCACTACCAACAAAGACGTCCAGAAGTGCGGCGTGGTGTTTGTTTGTGGTCCGTCGGTCATCTGGAATGAGAGTGTCCGCACGTTCCAACATTGCAGGAATCACAGATGTGTGCTGCCGGCCGGCATGCGGAAGATCTAGCAGTTTTGCGTGACGTTGTTGCGCTGATGACAGATGTCTTTCCCCACGACTCACCGCGCTTTTGTTCAGTCCCTTGTCTACGTGGGCATTCTGCAAGCGCTCACGAATACCCGTGATTGGTTTTCCGACAAAAGAAACTTAGTGAGCACTCTCTGCTTGGAACACACGTAAGTTACAGACATTTTGAATGGTACGTACAGCTGCGCCAACTATCTGAAATCCATGGAACTACAGGAACTGAAGCACAAGTCTTCTATGATGTCCCACAACAAATTCCACGTTTTTTTCAGCCAAAACTGGCCGAGAAATAAAAATGTGACACTACTTATTGGGTACCCCATGTACATTAATCATTTTACGTATGTCAATTCGCTGCTGTCTCTCTGTCTCTAACATTTTCCCTGTTCCCTCTTTTCATTGCTCTACTTTTGCGTTCTTGCTCCTTTCCCTCCCTTGCAGCAATAGTTTACAGTCTGGTTTAATTAGGGCCCAAATGTGTGGGAGGTTTGCAGTTGTGACGCGAACACGACCGGGCGGGTGCCCGCACACATGTTGCACCAGAGTGCGCCGTGTCGGACGGAACTGTAACGATCCGGAGGCCGGAAAACTGCGGCTAGCTCATTAATTGTCGCGCGTGTGAATAAACTGGCGGCCGGCAGCTGCCCGCCTCCCACATACATATCGGCGATAATTACACGCCGCGCCGACGGGGCCGCGCCTCACTTGCTGCAGACGAGCAAGCAACTGCGTTTACTGTCTTGTTTTGCCAGAACTTCAGACCGCAAGAGCGTCGCGGCGTAACGTGAAGGAAAATATGTATTCCCTGTAAGACAGTGTCTTAATGAGAAACAAACACATCAAAGAAATTATCGGTTGTAGATCGATCCCACACCAGCAGCAAATGTGAGACATGTATAGACAAAACTACACTCATAGTAATGAAAATTGCAACACCAGAAAGGCTAGTAAATAACGGAAATTAACATATTGTTCGTATTAAGTACAGGTTTTATATATTTGTAGACCAGTGTTGAGTTGTATTGTATGTTTTCAGTATGTCGACGAGACTGAACTGTAGTTATATTTCTAGGAGAACAGAGAATCTGCAGGTGACAACTAGTTACTGTCGAAACTGGTCATGAAATAAACTATTTCACATCAAGCGATCTTGGCTTCTAATATTTCATATTACATACATTAAGTCGCCCCAACAATACGTGTAAGTTATTTTTAGTGAGTTTCACACAGAAAGTTTCCGTTATATTTTAATCTAAATTTTTCTGATTTTCAGTTGTCTGATGTAAGTTACACGTTTGTTGTAGTGGCCATTTTCGCAGCAGCTGTATATAAATTGCAGTTGTTTCAAAGAAAAGCATTTTTTGCATGGTGCACATCGAATTTTTTTTATGTATGCACCCAGACGCGTTTCGCCTTTTTTATAAGGCATCTTCAGTGAAACCATAACCTATCTGTAAAACTGGACAAATCATATAATACTTCTGGACACCCACTGAAGATGCCTTGTAAAAAAGGCGAAACGCGTCTCAGTGGATAAATAAAAATAAAAATTTCGATATGCAGCATACAAAAAAGGCATTTTCTTTGAAACAACTGCAACTGATGTAAGTTACGTTTATTCATATTACTATTGTTACGGACTTAAACGTAGAGTGATACTTTCTTACACTATCAGTATTTAATCATCAACTTTTGGTTTACAAATGTAGTTCCGCGTTGTTTGTTTAGGTTTGTTAGTTTCATCTGTGACCATTACTGCCGACATGATCTATGGAGGTTAGCCTACCAGTTGGCAGAGTGCAAAAATATACCGCATCGTTCTAACGAACAGTCAGAGATGGTAGGCAAAGGCAGCATCCTAATGTTAATGTTAGGAAGCCTGCCTCAAAGGCCAGAGGACAAGCTTTCAACAGTGTCGACGCAGATAAGTTATTTTTTTATATCTTTGCAAGCAAAACAATTGCATCTTGCTTAACTTTTCTGTAAGGCGAATGATACAGTTGATATTTCATTTCAAGAACTGTAGTATTTTACGAAAGACACTAAGCCACTGACCTTCCTTGATTTGAAAGTGGGTTTCTGAACAGTTTTGAAGGACATACGTCTGTCTTCGCCTCTTTATGCCCTTAGGATAGGAAGAGGTGTCACTACCTAAGGCCTTAGAAAAATGTATGTAGGTCCTATTCATTACATATTATATTACTTGTAAATATTCGGAGTGATTACTTACAACGTCTAGGTCAAAATAGGAGGGTAAACCAGAAAGTAATGTAACACATTTTTTTTCTCAGCCAAAAGCAATGATACGAACGCGAAAGTTAAGATAAGCACTATTTGAAATTTTGGAACTACACACGCAAATTTTCTTTCCCTCCGACAGATAGTGTTGCTGAAAAAGTGTTTCAAAGTAGCGTCTCTGTGTGACGTACGTTACAAGTAGCGTGTCGTCATTCATTTGCTCACTCTGGAGAAATAAATTGTTGGGAACATTCACAAACATTCGTGTGCAGATTATGGAACATCTACAGTCGACAGAAGTACGCTTAGTCCCTGACCAAAGAGGGTGAAGCCATTTCAAGAAGGAGGTTCGGCAGAGCTCGAAGATTTGCAGTGTTCGGGAAGGTCATCCACGACTGTCAAGCCTGACAAGGTGCTCCTTGGTGGTGTGCTCATTCACGACGCCAAGAAGCAGCACCATTCTGAAGTATATTTGAGTCCGTTAACAAAACTCCAGACTTCCATCGACTTCGGCACAGTAACAACTCAGGTAACTGTTTGATTCAGCATGATAACACGTTTGAGGAATTTTGAACACTTCGGTAAACATGATTAGACAGTGTTACTCTATCCACCCTACAGCTCTCTCAGACTTCCACTTCTTTGGGGCATTGGAGAATACCAGTCGTGGAATATATTTTGAGGATGACGAAACGGTGATTCGCATAGTGAAGAAATGGATTCGTGGCTACAACAAATAGTGGTACGGACAGGGCTTTAACGCCTTTGTGTCTCGCTGGAAGAATGGTGTAGAATGGGAAGAACATTACATAGAAAAACAGGGGGTGCAGAAGAAACACACTTTTCCTTATGTGTTCGTTTCTTTGTGTTCTATAAGTAACAGCAGAAGAAAAGAATGTGCTGCATTGTTTTCTGGGAGATGCTTTTATGTAAGCGGCAAGCTTCTGTTAATAACCGTGGTTTGGTGAAAATTTAGTTTCCTTAGAGTACCCACCTGACGCCTCCTTTCTGTACGTCAATCTCATTCCTTCAGCTGTCTGCCAAAATTCATAGATTATGCTGACTGACGAATGGTGCCGTAAGTGGGTGTGGATGATGTGCTGACCACACAGTAAAGATCCACTGTGTCGAGTTAGTTAGGGCAGCACGGGAAACATGAGGTCTTATCTTGTAGAGCGTGGTGGTGACCTCGAAGACGGGTCACAGCCAACTGCCTTTACAAGTCATAAACGTAACGTGAGCTGTCCAGTTCCCTAGCAATGCGAACCAGATGTGCCCGTGTTGCGTACCCATTGGCTTTACACACCTAAGGTTAGGTACTGTGCCATATGGCACGATCGTTCTCGTAGGAGCCTCCACACACGTATCGTGAGGCTGCATGTCTGTCAAAGTTCTCTGAATGTGAAAACCGCTGCATAATCTTGTATAAGATAGTAGATGGCGTTGCGTCTACCTCCTCCGAGAGCTTGCTCTGAAAAGCTAATAACGTGCATGCCACCTTCATGGTGCTGTGATTTCAATTGTCAGAAGTGATCTCTGATGTCTGCCGTCGTAGCTACGTTGCCAGCGTAGAAGGCTGCCATGTGGGAGACCTGGGTTCGACTCCTCCTACTGCCAAGGGTTTTTCCTTGATGGGAGAACTGGAACGGCTTCCACTCAGCCATCTTCACTCAGAAGTGTGGGAAGTCGCAGAACGACCGGGAGAGATGCGTGCTGGCTCCGTGTCCTCCATGCCGCATCAGCATGAGACAGAAGGTGACACGGCGGCCGGTCGACTACCCAGGGGCCTTCAGGGCCTCCCATTTCGCAGCATTTGGCTCAAAGGTGCATACATCCCTCCTCCGTAATCGTGCAAAAGCGTGACGTCATGCGACGTCACTCTTGGGCTCAAGGTGTCAACACATGCAAGCAAAGGGCCAGAGCTCAGAAGTTCATTTGAGGTGTAAGGCGGATTCATGATTCCACCACAATTCTGCCTAACGACATCGTGATCGTGTCACAGCCCCCTCTTACCCACATTTCAAGCCTTCTTTTCACGTCTCTGCGATGCAGATAAGAACCATCGCAACACCCAGAGTTGGAACCACGTGGTTTTCTGCTGGGCTGCCGACAGAAACACTTCACTCACACCGCCGCTCAGAATCGTCACGAGAGGGCCTTACGAGGGCATAAATAGCATCAATGAAACCATGCCTTCCCTTTGGGAGTTGATTTCCACATATTTCAGGTTCGAAAATGGCAGCTGGACGACGTTCTCAACAATCATTAACACTACTGATGTCTTTTGAACGCTTCAGCCCTTTCCTAAGGACATCGTAAACCAGCAGTCCCACTGATCACGCTGGCAGTTCTTTGGAGAACAGCACGATCGCAACTTTTAATCTGATGTGCGGGGTGAAATAAAAGGGACCCTTCAAAAGTACTCGAGGAAATTTTGTCGTTAAAGTTGAAACAGAAACCAAAGAGCCGCCGGTCACAATTTTTAGTCTTATTAACCCGATTTCAACACTTCTATGAGTGTCTTCACCAGAATTTAAATGTTTAAAGTGGCCTATAACGTACTTACAAATTTATTGGAAAAGATAATTTTTATATAAAAGTGTAAGTATTGACTAAGAATACAAGACAGAGACAGTACTTACATCTATCTTTCGCTTGAACCTTGTCCCGCAATTACGCAATGTCAGCCATCGTTAATCGGATTTTGCATGTTAATGTCTATGGGGTGGCTGGATGCCCTTCCTGCCGTCACCCCGTACCCCCTGGGACGGAATTAGAGTTCCCCAACTGACTGCGTTGAGTGTAATCCATGGAGTAGTGCGAAAATGTGCAGATGTTTGCGAGCCGTGTAACTGAGGCGGAACATGGGGACCAGCCCGGTATTCACCTAGCGGTATGCGGAAAACCACCTAAAAACCACATCCAGACTGGCCGGCACGTCGGTCATCGTCGTTTATCCGCTGGGCGGATTCGATCCAGCGCCGGCGCGCCTACCCGAGTCCAGGAAGCAGCGCGTAAGCGCTCTCGGATACCCTGCCGGGTCTGAGATAGTAATGTCACATATAAAATGAATAACAGGCCACAAGGGCTTTAGTCACAAAATCATCGCCTGTTTTCATCGCACTGCGAACTGTTGTTTTTGACTCCTAAATGCATGTTAATCAAGGATTCAAGGAAGGGGTGGTTTCATTGGTGTCTTTCATGACTGTCTATAAGGCCTTTCTTGTCGAAATTGAGCGGCGGTGTGTCAGAAATGTTTTCCGCAACCATTCATTACGTAAATCGCGGTATTCCATTGCGGGGCGACGCGGTTTCCTCTGCAATTCATTAGAAACCGTCGGTATGTCAACGCTGGGTGTCGCTGTTGTAACCTCTGTCGCACAGGCGTCAAGAGAAGGCGTGAAATGTTGGTAAGAAGGGAGGCAGGGACGATCTTCCCAGTGTATAACACGTCAACGCTGGCGTTGGACAGAATTGTGGTGAAATTCAGTGTGGCATCATTAACTCTCCTGACACCGCACCTGAACTTCTGAGCTCTGTCCTTTAATTCGCATGTTTCGACACCTTGATGTTCGAAGCGTCGCCGACCATAGGAGTCCATTTGCAGTGCACCACGCTTTTGCACCATTACAGAGGTAGATTATAGGCACATTAGTCACAAATTTCAAACTTATGCGTCGCAGAGAAAGAAAATTAGATGTTCCAAGAATGTTTGTTGCACAGTGCAATTAGTGCATTATCAAGCTCAAATGTATCACACTGATTGTATGAATGCGCGGTGTCTGTTGTTTCGGTCATGTTCGAATTTCCTGAAGAACGAACACCACGCATACATATAACTGCCTAGATGTGCATTGGATCCATCTCCTTCATTGCGGCTCCACGAGTAGGTCCGATCTCCTGTGGGAATCTCAGAGAGAGAGAGAGAGAGAGAGAGAGAGAGAGAGAGAGCATAGAGTAAATGGACATGGACTGCAACTGGTGGCTGTCGGTGGGAGTGTGGGCTGGTTGTGAAGCGTGCTGAGACTGTCCGCACAGTTGCCATAAAACTGGATGGCACAGTAGTTAACGCACCTGCCTAGTAATCAGGGAGTTCCGAATTCGAATCCCGGTCCATTAGACATTTTCACCCGTCGCCGATGATTCCGTGTAACGTCCCGATGCAGTTGACATCAGTAACGCTTTACGTTTACTTTCCTTTTTCCCACTCCACTTTCGCATAATGTATCAGACTGACCTGAATTGCATTCCGCCTGGTTTGCTTGCAGCGCACATAACGTAACGTACTTGCAGGTGTTCTAATCTCTCCTCGGTACAGTCAAATCGTTCAAATGGCTCTGAGCAGGATTGGAACCTGCGATCTTATCAGTCGCGCGGTTCCGGACTGAAACGCCTAGAACCGTTCGGCCACCGCGACCTGCGAGGTACTGGTAAAAAAAGCGATATCTCACATTTGATTGTGCTTAATCAACTATCCGATTAGATTCTGGGATCGAATCCTCTGCCAACATAAAACTTTACGTCACCTCATTTCAAATTTAAGCATACACCTAGCTTGATACTCATGAATGAAAACCTAAGTAACAGTTTTCATGATTAGGAAGTAGGAATTGTTAATTGCTAGATAGGATGCCAGGACCAGTATGAAAATTTTCGTCATGTAATTTTATTTGGAGACTTGCTAGCTGATAATTGCCAGAAATGAGATATTTTACGACTCTTCATGCCTAATCAGCAATGAATGTCGGTCTGTGTTCAAGTCTTTATCACGCACAAGAGAAATGCTTAGTTAGCATTTAGATGCTGGGTTTGAATTGCTGCCTATGAATCCATATCCAGAACAAAACAGTTCGTCGTCTCATTTAAAGTTCACATATAAGCACAAATAACTGCTCATCAGTTCCACAGACGTCATTTTGTGCTTGATAACAAGGGCGATAGGTGATTTTTGAACTAAACCTAGATCCACGTGCTGTCATGAGTAGAGTCAAATTAATAGTGATACGCTGTTGGTGCTGAGGTTTCCATATAACGCTGGACTATGTTAATCGCCAGTTTTCTAACTAATTAGTCCATTAACCAGTTTATACAAAACAACATACCCCACGAATAAGAGGTTGATAAATGGCTGGAAAAGTAACTATAAAGCACGAATATTTCGAATTATCATATATGTATGAGGGCATAGACATTTCTGCAGAATCACTTGTTCACAAATAAACTTATTTTTCAGTATATCTTACTGAATGATTTGTGTAGTAGATTTAAGGTTATTAGTTGTACCATACATTAATGAGAACCGTGACATTTCTGAAATGTCACTTGCTGAGTTGACAAGAGTTGAGTATTATCTCATTGTAATAATGCGCTCCCTGACATTTACAATACCGTGGTATTATCGAAAATCTCGACTGATTCCCACACTGAGCCGTGTTCTCTAGTAATTACTTTCGGTAATCCTTTTGTATAGCTAAGCGACTATACCAAAAAGAAATTAAAGGGCCTTGGAAAGTTACGTTATGTTGAGTGCATGCATATCAGATGAACTTATTTCAGGTCGTTCGGATACTTTTGGGCTCTATAGTATTAGAGCGAAGCGACGTAAAAATCTAATAACAAGAGCAGCGTATGAATGGGTAAAGTATCTGGCGAGAAAAGTTTGTAACTTGACAAGGAAAAAAATGATGCTTTGCACACTGTAACATAACGATAAATAATATTGTATTATAACGTATTGTTTTGTCTCCACCTGTATTTACGTAAATATTGTCGTGCTAGCATTGGGATTAGCAAAGCATTATTTCGTTCTCACAGAAATATGCAGGCAATGCGGAGAATTTCGTTTATTCGATACAGACGTGTGGGCTTTGTAAATACCGAGAGGGAGGACGCGTCGTAAAGCGGGAAGTATGTGAGCTATACTGAAATTTCCAGAAATTGCATAACAGTGTGGAGTACAACCTCCGGGTCTTAAGTGCTGTAAACATGAATACTTCGTCCACAAAGGACGGCATTATGAGGGCTGCGAATGTTGATAAATACAAATAAAACGCCGGCCGGTGTGGCCGTGCGGTTCTAGGCGCTTCAGTCTGGAACCGCATGACCGCTACGGTCGCAGGTTCGAATCCTGCCTCGGGCATGGATGTGTGTGATATCCTTAGGTTAGTTAGGTTTAAGTAGCTCTAAGTTCTAGGGGATTGATGACCATAGATGTTAAGTCCCATAGTGCTCAGAGCCATTTGAACCATTTGAACAAATAAAACAGTTTTCTGCGTCGGTCACTTGTTTATTTTGCTGCTCCTTCAAAGATGTTCCACGCCATTAAGGACACTGTAAACAATATGTATAGTGGAGAGGACAGACAGCTGGCTCCGCTGCCCCTCAAAAAACCGCAACATAACTTCCTGGCCCTTGATCTCTCACTGTTACAAGGCGTCTGTACATCACCAATACCATCTATGTAAATAAACAATTCTCCACCTGAAAATGCTGGTGTGAACCATTGAAATGCCTAGTGGCAAAACAACAAGTGGCTAAATGTTTCGAGAAATCGCTGCAACCAGTTGCCATTTGTCATATTCTTCCATTTGAAATTTGTTATTTTTTATACGTTTTGTAAAGCAAGTGGAATATGTCACCTGCGGCAAAGTTTGTGAAGTGATATAAAATTATCATCACTGGAAAACTTACGTTATGTTTTCCAGAACAATGTGAGCACCAAGAACAACCAAGGGATGCTAATAACTCTACACGACCCCACGATGCTGCAAAGCAGAGATGTAATAAATATGCACCATCTGATGATGAATTACTAGGCGATTCGAAACCGTTAATAGAAAATAAAAATTGAAAAATAAAACGATTGGCGACTGATTGTAGTAATTTCTGGAAACTGATTGTAGTAATTTCTAGAAACTTTTACTCAACACCTTTTTAGTGTACCGCCTCCGTGATGGATACAAGTTTCAAACAAGTGACTGTCGCAGAATATTGTTTTAGTTGTTGCACAACCGTTTAGACACTGATTTTACATAACACCAGTGCATAATCGGTTTGTTAAATTGTGTTCAGGGCACTGTTAGCATAATATGTAAGCAATCCCCACTGAAGTTGTTAGTATTTGTGTCTGAAAGGGGCTGTAATTGGTGGAGGACCTTAAATGAAATCCCTTCTCTATTTGAAGGGTAAATGGGGCTCAAAGGCGATATAGCTGAACAGACTAAATATCCGGCCAGAGTACTATCATTGTCATTGAGAGTTGCAAAAAAAAAAAAAAAAAAATGTACAAATGTGTGTAAAATCTTATGGCACTTAACTGCTAAGGTCATCAGTCCCTAAGCTTACACACTACTTAACCTATGTACGACGGGGAAAGTTGAAAAATAAAAGAGAGCAACAATAGTGGATCTGTGCCAGATGATGTAATTACTCTAGCGTCAATAGCGTATTTTATAACATAATTTTTAGCAAAAGTGATTTATATTACATTTCATTTGTCATTGTGAAGTACGGCATAGTGGTGTTCCTCTACCAGCAATTCGCTGTCCAGACTCTTCTTCACCATTTTTACGCTCTTCTTCGACGGTGGCCAACAAACTCAGTTATTTTGCACGTGTCGATTTTATTAAACAGTCTGTATGATTTGCGTCCGGATGCAGCCAACTGCGGTGAGGGGCAGGTCCCGTGAGATGTAGAACTTTTCAGAGAGTGTAGCAACCACCACGGATACTACGTAGATAAGAAGCGTGTCTCGTATCAGGACGGCTTAAGGAGTGGTGAGGGTAGCGCACTGGTAGAAAACCACTGCAAGTAACCGGCAAAAGCAAAGCGTTGCTCCAAGGGAAAGGCTCATCGCATGTACAAGGCCCAGCAAATGTTGACTCGTAAAATGCGGGTGGGAGTGGGAAACAGCCATTATACCTATTCAATTGTAATCCTTGTTTTATATTTATAAAACTCATGTTACATGGAAAGCACAGCCTTCTTTTTAGTTAAAGCATATTTTAGATGGTTAAATCAAGTTTCAAATCTTCTCACTACTTTGTAATCTTCATCTTGTTTCCACACCACTGAGTTTAGAGGTTCAGCTGTGAAAATCTGCTGCCTTGACAAAGTCTCCAAAGGTCATGTACAATTCAGTTAGCCCAATCGTTTGTGTACTGTTGCGAAGCTGATGTGTGGTGCGAAGTTCATTTCAATCATACGTATTGCAAATTTTTGGAACATTATTACACACTGCCTGACTCAAGAAAAGAGAAGCAAGTACAACACATGGTCAGATGTCGATGCAGTTTCGTACAAGCACGTAACATCGGCGGGTATCCAAAGATTAGAGTAAAAGTTGTCTGTGACAGAACTGACACCAGATTGGATTAGTGTTGTTCGTGTTTAGCAATGTTATCAAGACTGACAGGTTAAACAAAAGATACGATGTTGACTGGTCATGTGAAGAACCTGGAGATGCCGCATACTTTTGTGAGACATCTTCATCAGCACCTGACAGAGTTTAGAAGGGACGTCATTAGGGGTCCCCATTTGGAGGGCTGGTCGAGTCGTGCACTATCCAGAAATGTGGGGCATTTGGATGTGACAGTGGCCAGACTTTGGTCAGTATGGCAAGGTGAGGACAGGAATACGCGTCGTCAAGATTCCTGTCCACATGTCTGACCATCACAAAGCGAGATCACCGTATTATGCACCAGGAACACTGTAACTCCTTTACATCAACACATGTAATTCAGGAACAAGTAATGGACTCTCTACAACATTCTGTGTCATCGCACTCCATTCGTCAGAGTCTAGCAGCATCTGAACCGGAGACTTACCTCCCCTCACACAGACCGCCGTTAACGTCGCAACACAAACTACAGACTTGGGAGTGATTCCAAGACCTAAAAATATGGACTGCTGACTAATGTCGCTCGTTGTCAACAGCGGCGATTGACGTTTATACAGTATCCCTTATGACTATCGCCGGTAAGCATGGAGGCGACCTGGCGAGAGGTCTCGTTGTTCCAGTGCTCTGAAGAAACACATTATAAGTATTACCCCCGGCGTCATAAGGTTGGAAGCCATCGGATGTTTCACGTCACAGTTGGTATGGATTGACGGAAGCCTGACGGCACAAAGGCACACGAACACCCTACATCCCCATCTTTAACCTTCCATGCGACAATACCGTGATGCGATTTTCCAATGGTGGTTGTGGTTAGTGTTTAACGTCCCGTCGACAACGAGGTCATTAGAGACGGAGCTCATGCTCGGGTTAGGGAAGGATTGGGAAGGAAATCGGCCGTGCCCTTTCAAAGGAACCATCCCGGCATTTGCCTGAATCGATTTAGGGAAATCACGGAAAACCTAAATCAGGATGTCTGGAGACGGTATTGAACCGTCGTCCTCCCGAATTCGAGTCCAGTGTGCTAACCACTGCGCCACCTCGCTCGGTGATTTTCCAATGGGATTACGCTCGCCCACACAGGGGACGTGTCTCTATGAAATGTCAGCGTTATGCTGCGGTACTACCGCGTTCAGTAAGATCCCCAACAGATTATTTGTGGGATCAGCTCGGACGTCAACTCCGTCAGCGACAACAAAGACTAATTACAACAGTTGTGGCCCAGCTCGTCTCAGCAGAACATACAACGGCTTTATGACGCCCTTCACAACCGAATCAGTGCCTGATTCCAGGCGAGGCTGGGCGCAACGTCTTACTGATAAATAGGCTCAGTCTACCAAGTTATTTGTAAATTTGATACGATTTTGTAATCACTACAATAATTTCACATTCCTTCACAAACCGTGAAGTTCCTCCTCTCGTTATTACGATATTATCATGATGGAGTGATGGGACTCTTGAAAGTGCACTGGACTTACACGAGCGCTGACCAATCAATTCGGTTGTATTTGACTTCCCGGATAGATGACCCATTGCAGATAAGCTTTGACAACCAATTCATAGTACCAGGGTAATCGCAAAAGTAAGGTCTCTTATATTTTTATAAGTACACAGACCTGTTTATTTCTGCAATGGTCTACATCAGTTTACAGCATGAACATTTAGCTATTTTTCGACATAATCAGCATTTCTGTCGTTGCATTTTTGTAGATGCTGTGTCAGTTTTTGTATGCCCATGTCATATCAGCTCGCCGCCATGCTTTTAAGACAGCTATGAACCTCTTCCTTCACCTCGCCGTCGAAGCTGAATCGCTGGGACTACAGGTAACGCTGACAGGTACTGTGAGACTCCGAAAAAACTCAAATGGGCAATTCAGAACCGGAGAAGAGGAATGCTGAGCAAAGGCGTACACATTCTCCATGACAACGCTCGCCCACACATCGCTCGGCAAACCGTTGCTCTCCTGCAACAGTTTCAGTGGAACATAATCACCAACCCACCCTAAAGTCCTAACTTGGCAACCAGCGACTATCACCTGTTCCCTAGTTTAAAAGAACATTTTGCCGAAAAGCGATTCAGCTCGGACGACGAGGTGAAAGAAGAGGTTCATAACTTTTTGAACAGCATGGCGGCGAGCTGGTATGTGATGGGCATACAAAAACTGCCACAGCGTCTACAAAAATGCATTGACAGAAATGGTGATTATGTCGAAAAATAGCTAAATGTTCAAGCTGTAAACTGATGTAAATCATTGTAGAAATAAACAGGTCTACGTACTAATAAAAAAAATAGGAGACATTACTTTTGGGATTACCCACGTATATTTCGCAGTAAGGTAGAACATAAGGGCATGCCTGCAACTCACGTACGGCAGTTCGCTCACGTGAGGCACAGAAAACCATAACTGCCATCTCAACGCCGTATATTTGACATTGACGTCGGCTGCCTGAATTAGGAAATTTCTCGACACAGTGTTGGAGTATACAATATATGAGTACGCAAATGTAAAGAGGGAGAAACCAATCCTCCCGCGTGCTGGAAAGCGTCACACGCTCCGCGTTGCTGTATCTCGCTGACAAGCGGACTGCGTATGTGGCCTGCCGGAGAGAACGGGTATTATATGGGTTGTACGAAGCGCTGACGCGGCCGGGTCACTCGCAGCAGGGGGAATTAGTCGCTCAGTCCTGCGATCGCTGACGGCGCCCGTCAAAAGGCCTCCGCCTGTCGATGCGTAATGGGCCAGCAATAAAGGAGCGGGCGCCGGTCACAAAGGCCGCCGGCCTGATGTTTTGCATGCGCGTTTTATCTTTTTTACTCGCGACAACAGCAAAAAAAATGATAAAGCGAATGGTGAGAAGCAGCGGCGTAACCGACGGCAGCTGTCACGCTCAAATCGAGTAAGAATTACACGGCCTTGCCGCTGTGGCGGGGTTCAATTGGCTCACGAATCGATAGCTGCGTCTGCTGTGCTGTAACTGCAGCAGTGCTCGACTTAACGTCAAATTACGCCGCTGGCAGCGCTGGTACGGGAGAGGGGTGAGGAGGGGGAGGGAGGAGAGGGGAGGGCAAGGACTCCATTAACCGCTGGGCTCAATTGCCTCAGCAATCAGGCTAGCTGCTTCGCCGCCGAGGGTCCCCTTCGAATCCCGTGTTGTCGTGCCATGGCTACCGAATCATTAAAGGAAAAAAATTCCGGCATAAAAAAGATGCGCTGCTGGGAGTGGAACAAGCCGAAGTAGAGGGAACGTTACTGGCCAGTTCCAGTTTAAAATATGCGGTCGAAACTATACGTAATATGAGGTGGTAGCCGAACGGTGCCGAAATAAAATTGTGCTGTTCTTTCTAGAACTTCGAAGTTGTCCCAACGTTCCTGCCACTTTTGAAATGTCTTTATGTGTTGGGGTGTTCTGTACAATCTGTTAATTCCGCTTGAATCTCCTATGTTGTATCCAATCTTCGTCCTTTGATTTTCAGCTTGGGGAAGCCGAAAGAACACACACAGGTATATCTAGTGACTACTGTGCATAGGAAATAACTGTCATTTAGTTTTTAGTCAAAAGTTTGTGAGCTAAGTAGGCCGTAATCAGTCGTGTATTCTCATACAGCGCTCGCATACCGCTTTCCTGTGAACATTTTATCAACATTCCTCCCCTAAAATTTCGTGTCCGAGCACTCCATTGACCGTTTGGTCAACCGTTCATTAATACTCCTGTGAAAAAGAAATAGTAAAGATGTTGTGTACATAGGTCCCCGTAGTCAGCGCGTACACAACTTTCCCACTAGAGCGCGCCCCGCTAAGCACAACAGCGCAGGCGCAGCTCTCGTCCGTCTCCGCACTACGAGATGGCGTTGTCATAAAGACGGACCAAATTCTGCTTCCACCGATCCGCGTATTAATATGTAACGCAGCCAATGAGATTGCTGCTAACGTAGAACCTTTTCTCCTCGCTGATCACACTCGCGCAGTGATATCTGAACGCGCGAGGTATTATAACGAGTGTACAGACCTCCAATTAGTTAGACTCCATTAGTCGGCATTAGTCTGTACCAGTCTATAGTCAAGTTTCAGTCTGCGCCTAATAAGATTATCATATTCCTGTACATAGCCATGAAGAGAAATGTATAGACACTTTGTCAAGTATCAGAGATATGTGAGAATAAGATTAACGTACCAAGACCAAAGGAACTTCAGATTGCCAATTGTAAATAGCATCCAGAACCAAGTTAAGTTATTTCTATGCTTTTTATTATTTTAATAAATGTGTATGAAAATTAATCAAGTTGTGTTTAAAGTTGGTCACCGTCAATCTCCTACTCTAAGCGTGCAAGTGGCATTTCTATCGTCTGACCTAACGGCAGAAGATAAACACGCCACGATAAGACCACGAGACATATTGCTGACATTCACCTACTTCGCTAGAGCGACAAGTCAAATAATCTGATGGTGTGTGTACCGAAGGTCTTACAGTACGCACACCACAAAATACATCAACAACAACGGAAAATATTCTCATATTTACTATCGTGGGACCCTTAATTAATACGCAAGTTAGGGGGCAGGATCAGGAAGTTACGCTAATCGCACCCAAGCGGGTTTATAATGAATCTTCACAAGTTGTGTAACTCAGCCTTATAATAGCCCCGATAGAAATCCTATGTGGAGTGGACAGCCTCTCATACAATTTATTCATTAAATTAATTGGTCATAGTACCTTCCCAAGAATGATAATTGGAAAATATTCTAATGAGTGTGACTGTTAAATGCGATTGTTAAACAGATATATGCCGTTGTAAAAGTTTACAACTACTTTTATTTTCTTCAGCGCAAAATTGATAATGAATTTGTACAAGGAACAGCTATGTATATTGACGTAAACCAAACACAGTTACAAAAAAATGGTTCAAATGGCTCTGAGCACTATGGGACTTAACTTCTGTGGTCATCAGTCCCCTAGAACTTGGAACTACTTAAACCTAACTAACCTAAGGACATCACACACATCCATGCCCGAGGCAGGATTCGAACCTGCGACCGTAGCAGTCGCGCGGTTCTGGACTGAGCGCCTGAACCGCTAGACCACCGCGGCCGGCAAACACAGTTACATCTTGAACCTCTTCCTAGATACAGTTTTCCAGTACATCTACTATCATATTACGACTTATCTCATCTAAATTTAAGCTATCTTAAAATAAGTTTAATAAATTAATCAGTAATGAGAGCAACGGGTTAATAGACCTCACTTCATAAAGGTGTTGGCAAGGACTGAGTTCAAACGACACTGCGTGGAATTTAGTGTGCTTCTCTACTACGAGGACGGGGAGCGAACAGAACTGGTGAAATGTATAATATCGATAAACAAGTGGGTATTCAGATACAGTATCACGATATCACCTACTGAGGCAAAGTTGTTCTACAGATGCAACCGCGGAGAAACCTCAGTTCGTATTTTGCGCAGCTGAAAAACCAACTGAAAGGCTACAAGCGAGATCTGCTTACATAACCGACAGTTCAGCCCGAAGTGGCCTGTTGATGACAGCCGAGGTCGTTTCCGGTGCACGGAGATGGGCTCCGCCTTGGACACCTCTGGAAACACGATTTCGAAAAAAAAAGAGTTTTTGGCTGGGTGGCCAAATAAGTGGAACTGTGAATGAAATCCCTCTGCAGTAAGGATGGCAAAGTAAGCGACAGACTCCTGCCGCAGTCTCATACAAACTCAGTTCTCTGCTGCCTCTCTCCACTGTGCCGTAACTTGGCCAATCGTTGCAAATAAAGAGTTCGCCAATTATGGCCTCACAACAAATTCATCTTGTCTCCCATTACTGTAGTCCACCAGCCTAGGCGCCATTATCATTCTTTTCCGCCGGTTCCCGACGGTGACTGGAACCGTATGCTGAAGTAGCAATCGAAAAGTGTATCACAGCCTCTGCCAGGACTTGCGCAAGAAGCTTTCCGGCGACGGGCGCCAACGGAATATGATAATATTGGGTTGCTATGTGTGGCGCCGTTCTGCGAGCTATCCTGTGGAGCTCGGCGACCATTTCTCCGGAACGTCCAAAACAACAACATAGCCGTGGCACCGAGCTGTCGCATTCCCACCCAATACTTTCGCGAGAAAACTGCCCCCAGCCACTATAAAACCAGCGAGCGTGTGTCGTTCTGGCCCCTGAGACCCGACATCGAAAGAGAAAACCGCTAGGCATGGGTCTGACTGCAATTCCTAGTGTCCGAATGTTCCCCTGTCTTCTGTCCTTTCGCTGCTCCTGTGAGCGCTTGCGTCCTCACAGTCCAAAAGTTCCCACTCGTCTCCTAAGTGAAATGAACATCATTATGATATTCAGGTATCGTATTACCATTCATTTTCATGCCGATATATAGCTTCGGATCAACTACCTTGCATGACAGTGTGATACAGTTACAAAATGTCATTAATTTGCATGTACGCAAATTCAGATATTAGAAATATAAGATAGGTTGGTTTGAGGACCCTTAATAATCACAGAAGTTGGGAAGGAAAACATAGGTACAAAGAAAGTAGCTGCGAAGATATCATGGCTAACAGAAGAAATACTTCAGTTGATTGATGAAAGGAGGAAGTACAAACATGTAAATCTGGGATACAGAAATACAAGTCGCTGAGGAATGAAATAAATAGGAAGTGCAGGGAAGCTAAGACGAAATGGCTGCAGGAAAAATGTGAAGACATCGAAAAAGATATGATTGTCAGAAGGACAGACTCAGCATACAGGAAAGTCAAAACAACCTTTGGTGACATTAAAATAAACGGTGGTAACATTAAGAGTGCAATGAGAATTCCACTGTTAAATGCAGAGGAGAGAGCAGATAGGTGGAAAGAATACATTGAAAGCCTCTATGAGGGTGAAGATTTGTCTGATGTGATACAAGAAGAAACAGGAGTCGATTTAGAAGAGATAGGGGATCCAGTATTAGAATCGGAATTTAAAAGTGCTTTGGAGGACTTACGGTCAAATAAGGCAGAAGGGATAGATAACATTCCATCAGAATTTCTAAAATCATTGGGGAAAGTGGCAACAAAACGACTATTCACATTGGTGTGTAGAATATATGAGTCTGGCGATATACCATCTGACTTTCGGAAAAGCATCATCCACACATTTCCGAAGACGGCAAGAGCTGACAAGTGCGAGAATTTTCGCACAATCAGCTTAACAGCTCATGCATCGAAGTTGCTTACAAGAATAATATACAGAAGAATGGAAAAGAAAATTGAGAATGCGCTAGGTGACGATCAGTTTGGCTTTAGGAAAAGTAAAGGGACGAGAAAGGCAATTCTGACGTTACGGCTAATAATGGAAGCAAGGCTAAAGAAAAATCAAGACACTTTCATAGGATTTGTCGACCTGGAAAAAGCGTTCGACAATATAAAATGGTGCAAGCTCTTCGAGATTCTGCAAAAAGTAGGGGTAAGCTATAGGGAGAGACGGGTCATATACAATATGTACAACAACCAAGAGGGAATAATAAGAGTGGACGATCAAGAACGAAGTGCTCGTATTAAGAAGGGTGTAAGACAAGGCTGTAGCCTTTCGCCCCTACTCTTCAATCTGTACATCGGGGAAGCAATGATGGAAATAAAAGAAAGGTTCAGGAGTGGAATTAAAATACAAGGTGAAAGGATATCAATGATACGATTCGCTGATGACATTGCTATCCTGAGTGAAAGTGAAGAAGAATTAAATGATCTGCTGAACGGAAGGAACAGTCTGATGAGTAAACAGTATGGTTTGAGAGTAAATCGGAGAAAGACGAAGGTAATGAGAAGTAGTAGAAATGAGAACAGCGAGAAACTTAACATCAGGATTGATGGTAACGAAGTCAATGTTTTACTAGGCAGTAAAATAACCAATGACGGACGGAGCAAGAAGGACATCAGAAGGAGACTCGCTATGGCAAGAAAGGCATTTCAGTCCAAGAAAAGTCTACTAATATCAAATACCGGCCTTAATTTGATGAAGAAATTTCTGAGGATGTACGTCTGGAGTACAGCATTGTATGGTAGTGAAACATGGACTGTGGGAAAACCGGAACAGAAGAGAATCGAAGCATTTGAGATGTGGTGCTATAGACGAATGTTGAAAATTAGGTGGACTGATAAGGTAAGGAATGAGGAGGTTCTACGCAGAATCGGAGAGGAAAGGACATATGCTAAGACATGAGGGAATGACTTCCATGGTACTAGAGGGAGCTGTAGAGGGCAAAAACTGTAGAGGAAGACAGAGATTGGAATACGTCAAACAAATAATTGAGGACGTAGGTTGCAAGTGCTACTCTGAGATGAAGAGGTTAGCACAGGAAAGGAATTCGTGGCGGGCCGCATCAAAGCAGTCAGTAGACTGATGACAAAAAAAAAGTGTGTAAAAAAGTCAGAGGGCCTGCTGCCTAGCGAGGACTTATGTTACTCTTGAAGGATCGAGATTCGTTTGCTCGAGATGAAGGTGGACCCTTCCATTGCCGTGACTGCAGCTCAGTTTCAATGTCACCGTCATCAATCCAACTCTTGTCACCAGCCACAACTTTTTTAAAGAAATTTTGGATCGTCTTCATACAGCTGTTTCTCTCCATGTTTCCATGTGATGTTTCTGATACGCTTGAAGCCGTCATGCCACAGACTTCGCTGCAATCTTCTCTCGCATATATTTCTTCTGAATGAATACGTTCACATGGACCGTAACTGGGTGATCTTGCAGAATTATGTCCCTCACATATTGAACATTCTCTGGTGTGATGTCAGATAAGGGCCGAATAGAATGGTCCCCCCATTATCAGGTCGACCTATTTTCAAGCGCTTATTCCAGTCATGCTTCTGTGTCTGCCCTAAGGAATGGTTTCTGCCACGAGTTTCGAAGATAAACACAAATCTTTATACACATTGCTTTCCAGGTCAGCCAACCCAAAACCACTCACGGAAGCACGACAACAGATACACGCTCACTAACAGCTAACATAACAACAATCTGTTACACTCATTCAAGGATGTATGAGGAGAAAATCAGCGGTAATTCTGTGTACTCGTAACCATTTGCAAACAAAATTCAAATTTAGGGCACCTTTGGATACCACCTCATTCAAGCAAACACGTTCCAGCGAATATGGTTCCACAAATGAATTTTTTTACGAGATAAGTGCGAATGTGTGGTTACGCAGTATGAAGTTCAGGACATGATTCGTAATAATGTAATCAGTAGAGACCGGATTATATGCATCATCAAAACCTTAAAATATACATGCAAATATGCATAAAAATGGTTAAAAATGCATAAAAAGTGTCCAAACATGTTAGATCAAATAACAGAAAAAAACATGGTAGTTACTGCGTGCATTATATCTCGAAGTCGAATCTGTGCATATCGGTTACGAGAAAGAGTGGTACATATAGAACGCTGATATAATTTTCGAACCGGGACCAACTTCGAGATATATCGCAAGCAGAGCGGCATGCTCAAAAACTCCGTAATATTTTCTTTTAAAAAAAACGTAACATCATGAATTTTTTGAACAGCATTAACTTTTTCATTAATACTATTGGACCAAAGAATCATTTACAATTTATTTTACATAAACGACCAACTACTGTTCCAAACGTTTGGTAAAAAGATTGTCTTGGATCACTAAAACCTTTTTATAAGCAGAAAAGAACCATTCTACATCAAATAAGGTAAATGGGCAGCATTTAAATTTGGATGCTATGTTGGCACTTATTGGTAAAAATTCATTCTTCCCATTAATAAAACTATCAATTTGGCGCAATGGTTCAAAGCCGGAGTTATTGTTTACAATGCTTTCAAACTTTCCTTTAAGTTTTCTTGGTAATATTGTAAGGTGTCAGGCAAATCCAACACCTTCCATGAAAACCCTGACATGTAAGCAAATCCAGCAGTATGTCACATAGCTCCGAATAAATCATGACATTAAATTAACCAAAGTAATACGAGTAACGAGTGAGCAAATGGAATACCACAGACTAACACAAGAATGCCTAAATGCATGTCATACCTTTCCACCGTGAGACAGACGCAGTTCCGAGGGAAGAAACGAGAACAGAAGCCGAGAGCAGAACCGTGTTAAGCTAGAAGGCCCTACGATAAGGGACGGACACCCACGTCTCCAGACAACCGCCAGGACCACCCCCCAGCCCATGTTAAAAGATATTGCCCTCCAGAAGAACAATATAGATCTTACGATAACACTAAAAGGGCCACACCAGCTGCAAGTTTTAGCGCGAGACTTTTTCGCGTCTCTGTTACGTTGCAAACGTTAAAAACATTGCCCCACCACGAAAAGTATAACGTTTCTCATTGGATAGACAGAATTTTTGTAGGTGGAGCTTAAGGTTAACATTGAGACCCTGATTGGTCAGATGAAAACACAGCCAGCTAGTTTTTTTAAACCAACTTCGGTAAATTGTAGTAAGGAGAAGTTAGGGGAGAGTTGCTTCCGAGACGGCGAGCTGTATGGAGCTGCGCAGCCCGCCGGCCCCTGACACTGCCTAACCAATGACAAGGTAATGAACGCACATGATGCCGCATAACAGCGCATAAAACTTCACTCAGAACTGCAGAAGTCTCATCTGTTACACCCCTTTTTGCGTAATACTAGTGTCGATCGACAATTAAAGCTCATGGTATTCACATTTGCTACATAAGTTAAAATCTGAAACGCGATGATTTTTCTGTTATATAATTATTGAGAAGCCATATCAGCCACTGTAATTTACGACAAGTTAGATAAGTAATTAAAGATAATTGAGGGTCACTGTAGACCATTTTGATATTTTTCTCTTCTGTGAAACTTAATTTAAACCTAGATTATAGATGTGAAATGGCATAGGTCATCCTTCGATCCATTGTAGAACTTGGAAACCCACTCAGGGAATATTCGTTCACATCTTTGTTAAACGCAGTTGGTTTTTATAATCCTGTATTAAAATATTTCCTTTTATCAATATAGCAATTTATAAACAATGTTTTGTGAGTTGAATAAAATTTCCAATGGTAAAGTTAATTGCTTTTTCAACGTTATTTTACCATCTAACTAAAAATAGGAAAGCCTTGAACCCCTTCCACTAAATTTAGTTAGTATTAAGATTATTTTACAGGGAGTGCAGTGGAGCTGACACTGAAATCATTAAGTATTTGGTTATATCATCACTAGTCTCACTGAACTCTACATGTCATGTGTGGTCTGGCGTCTCCTTACCAGCAACAGGTCCCAGGTTCAAACTAGTCAATTCCCTAAGAAACACGCTCAGAGCGTCGTTGCGCGAAAGTGGTAGGGAGACACGACTTAGAACAAACAGACACCACGCAGAATGTTAGAATATCTCCGTCAATGAGCAGTTCACTAGAATAATTTTATTCATTCACTGGATAGATTCACTCAACGCCAAACCTTGAGTTTTAAGTTTTTTGATACTTGCAGGTATATGGGAAAAATTGATGCTAATCACAGCACTGTCTTTCTTAATACCGGAATCATTAAAAGCTACGTTGCACTGGCAAACTGCCAAAGCCTCTACTATATCCGAACCGTTTTCTAAACGTCTAACGGCCTCGAAATGTTCATTGTAAAACAACACAGCTTCGACCCACGTACCCCAACGAGTTACCACTAGCTCGGGAGGTAACGGCACATTTTGTAGTTTTTCTTTGTAGGTATTTATGGGAGCAGGAGCCTTTAGAAACACTTTCTCGGGGGATAAAATCAGTTTATTTACATTCACAAACGTGGAACGTACTTCTTCAGCAAGGCGGTGTACTCCATGAGCAGAGCACGTCACATGAATCAAATTCGGATACAATACTCGGCGGGCTTTTCCTTATTTCGTCATATAGGGAGCAGCATCTGAAATAAACACAAACACCCTTTCATCTGCAGAAGGTTTTCGAAATATTTTTCTAATACCCTCATTCACAAATCTGACGATTGTAGAATTGTACAATTTTTCAAGTACTTTGCAGGCCGCTACATAGGAAGAAGAGGGCTCTCCTGTTAAAGCATCAACAATTAAGTTTGCACTGTAACGGCCACAAGTGTCTGTAGTTTCGTCAACTGAAATCCAGATAATGCTGACCTTGAGTTTAATGCGCACTTCTTCCACAACACTTGAGTAAATTATCGGTATTTAATTTTTACGCAATGTTGATCCATCTGGTATATTTTGATTTAAGCGCAGAAAGCCTTTGAAGATAGGATCTGTAAGTTTATGAAGAAAAATATTGCTTGCAATGAATGCTTCACACAGATCCATGTTAAACCTACTTCTTTGGTTACCTTTGGAAAAATCCCTGCTACTGCAACTTGCTGTTGTCAGAAGACGTTGTCATGGTCCTTTCTTCTGCTTTCTTGCGATATGAAAATTTGTCTTGACATGCTAGTCTACTTCAAACTCTTTTTTTGCAAGAAACGTTTTTCTCCCAAACTCGACAATAGAAAACAATTCGTGATGACTAGGTGTTGTGTGATGTCCTTATGTTAGTTAGGTTTAAGTAGTTCTAAGTTCTAGGGGACTGATGACCATAGATGTTAGGTCCCATAGTGCTCAGAGCCATTTCAACCATTTGAAAACAACTCCGTCATACATGCACGTCAAAAAGCGTTTTGCATCGCCCCAGTTCCCAGGACTCCTGAAGATAAACGTTGACTGTGGATACTGCGTCACAAACACAGTCCATCTGACTGTTCAGAGATGTCACTAAACCCGCCCAAAGATGTAAACAACCATTCATGAACAGCGCCCATTAGATGGAGGGGGTCCGACAGCCGATCAGTTCCAGTCATTCCACCATGACGGCTCGTGTTGCCTGTAGTTCAACCATGCCTAGACGGGCATTACCGCGGTTCGATCGCGTCCGCATTGTTACTTTGTGCCAGGAAGGGCTCTCAACAAAGTAAGTGTTCAGGCGTCTTGGAATGAACCAAAGCGATGTTGTCCGGACATGGTGGAGATACAGAGAAACAGGAACTGTCGATGACATGCCTCGCTCAGGCAGCCAAGGGGTACTGCTGTAGTGCATGACCGCTACCTACGGATTATGGCTCGGAGGAACCCTGACAGCACCACCACCATGTTGAATAATACTTTTCGTGCAGCTACAGGACGTCGTGTTACGACTCAAACCGTGCGCAATAGGCTGCAACTTCACTCCAGTCGTCCAGGGAAAGGTCCATCTTTGCAACCACGACACTATGCAGTGCGGTACAGATGGGCCGAACAACATGACGAATGGACAGCTCAGGATTGGCATCACGTTCTCTTCACTGATGAGTGTCGCATATGCCTTCAACCAATCGTCGGAGACGTGATTGGAGGCAACCAGGTCAGAGTGAACGCCTTACAGAAACTGTCCAGACAGTGCAGCAAGGTGGAGGTTCCCCGCTGCATTGGGATGGCATTATGTGGGGCCTACGTAAGCCACTGCTGGTCATGGAGGCGCCGTAACGGGTGTACGATACATGAATGCCATCCTCCGACCGATAGTGCAACCACATCGGCAGTATATTAGCGAGGCATTCGTCTTCGTGGACGACAATTCGCGCCCCCATCGTGCACATCTTGTGAGTGACTTCCTTCGGGATAACGACATCGCTCTACGAGAGTAACCAGCATGTTCTCCAGACATGAACCCTATCGAACATGCTTAGGATAGATTGAAAAGGGTTGTTTAAGGACGACGTGACTAATAAACCACCCTGAGGGATCCACGCCGAATAGCAGTTGAGGAGTGGGACAATCTTGACCAACAGTGCCTTGATGGACTTGTGGATAGTATGCCACGACGAACAGAGGCATGCATCAATGCAAGAGGATGTGCTACCGGTGTGTACAGCAATCTGGACCACCACCTCTGAATGTTTCGCTATATGGTGGTTCAACATGAGTAATAAAAAGGGCGTAAATGATGTTTTTGTTTATCTCTATTTCAATTTTCTGTACAGGTTCCGGAACTCTCGGATCCGAGGTGATGCTAAGCTTTCTTTGATGTGTGTATAAGAGTGGTCAGCTACCCACGAAACTACGTTTCTTTTTTCGGGCCGCATGGCGTCTTAAACACTTTCAGCTGTTTACAAGTAAATAGAAAGCTAGACTGAAACAATGGACGTGTGACTAAAATCTTGCGTAGTTTAATTTAATTGTTGCTGGCGCGTACTATACGACAGCGGAGCGTATTAACCGGAGGCGAGGGCGCATTGGCATTGTCTCTCTCTGCCTGTTCGCGATCCTCTTCTGTAATGATTTCGCCAGGCAGTGGCCTCTCAGTTAGCGATTGCACGCAGTTCTAGGTCGCGGTCAGTCTGTGAGACATCAAAACTAGATCGAGCTAGAGACCGCCCGTCCAGATTTTTAAAAATATTTTAAACATGGAGCGAAAATAAGCACCATCACTAGTTAAAATATGCTATAACTGGTGAAAAGGAACCAAATAATCAAATGCATATGCAACATGCTAATGCATATAATCTGGTCTCTAGTAATCACCAAGGACAGCAGTCTACGCTCTGCAACGGTCTCCAGTGCTGGCCACAAGGTGGATGAGGAGTTCTTGTGGTAGGGTGTTGCATTCCACCACCAGCGCGGTTGACGACTTCTAGTGCTAGTTGATGGATGTGAAAGTCTTGTGATACACCTCCGCAATACATCCCATACGTTCACTATGACATTTAACTCGAAGGAACGGGCAGGCAATTCCGTTCGCTGAATATCCTCTCGTTCCAAGACACCCTCCACTTGCGCTATTCGAAGCAGTACCGCATTGAGCTCTGCCATCCATAAAAATGAAGTCAAGGCCGAAAGCAGACCTGAAAAGACACACAAGGGGACGGAGTACAGGGTCACAATAACATCGACCGTCTTCAAAGATACGAAGATCAGTACGCCCACGCAAAGCTGTTACGTTCGACAGTTTAATGGGTGGATTATGTACAGACATAGCGAAAGATGGGAGTACGTAATCCATCCAGGAATGTTGCCGAACATGATCATTTTCGTAGCCCTGGTGTAGTGGGATGAGGAGACATAATGTGGCATATGGGCACCGACCGCCAAATCTCTGAACACTGTACGCACAGGTCAACGCCGTTGTGATAGTATAACCTATTCACCCTGTGATTCTGCATTCGGCCCTGACTTCATTTTTATGGATGGCAACGCCCAACTGCATCGAACAGCGCATGTGCGGGAACGAGAGCATATTCCGCAAATGGACTGGCGTGACCAATCCACCGAGTTAAATCCCATCAAGCACATATTGGACGAACTGGGGAGGCGTACTGCAGCGCATCCACATACGCCAACGGCCACCCAGTAACTGTCACGCCCGCTGGTGGATGATTGTATTGTCCTACCACAAGAACTCCTTACTAACCTTGCGACGAGGTGGGAGCATGCTGAATAGCGTGTGTGCCGTCTGTGGCGATCACACACTCTATTAAGAACCATGTCCTACCGTTCGTAATGTCTAAAGGAGCATCCCAAATCGCGATAACTTCAATGTAATTAATGTATGTGAATAAAAGTGTCGTTTCTGCTCATCTCATTACATATTTCTATCAGTTACCTTCTGCACTATACTGTAACACTTCTTTCTGTGTCTGGCCCGCGTTTCATCGAGTTATGTTACTTGGCAATGACACATCATGCAAAAGTTACTTTCGTCCGTATATTTTGCGCATCAGCGCATTATCGTAGTTAGTAGAAACGTGTGGCGGTACATTTGCAAGAAAATTTACAAGGAGGTTCGTAGGTGTAGAGCCACCCTCCCAAATTAAAGAAAAACAGAAAGATAAACTGTTGGCAAAGGAGAACTTTAATGTCAAGTGGTGTGAAATGGGAAAGAGAAAAAATTGGATGGCACTTGAAATTTTCAAATGGAAAAATGGTACTGTAACATACAAAAGAAATAGAGAATTACATAGTAGAAACGATGGTGTCATTCACTGTCGAGGTTTGCCGCAATCTGTGCACAAGTCAAATGGTGTTCATAGCACATAAAGACTTCAGGATGTGTTCGACATGTTCTCCAGCATGTTGTTTTCCATCGCTTCACCCTTTCCTCATGGACTTTAACCAACATTCGCAATGCGAGCATAAGCATAAATAATCCGCTCCCTGAGGTGTGCAAGTTGTAACCTCCCCCTCACTTACCGACCTTAATGACAGTGAAAAATGAAACCGCGTGTACCTAATGGGAGTTTTGGAAAAGCAATCGTCACCGAAGTTAACCTGTCGGTAAAGAGGGAGGAAAGGGTTACATCTAAATGAAAGGAAATGTGCTAATGAAACTGGTGGAAATTAATTTTGAAAAGGGGTAAAGTTAATAAAGAAAGTAAATGTGCAGCCGTTACGTTAACAATTAACTAGCGGTAATTAGGTATTTGAGATTTGGGGAAAATCACGGTCGCCAGTCCTAAGGACAATTACTATAGTAACTGAAAAAGAAAGGTTATTACACATATAATTAGCACTAGAAGCGTGGCAACTGAAGGTTGACACGTGTAGTGTGAAAACTGAAAGTTTGTCAGAAGTAATAAATTTCGCTACACCCTGACTTAATTTAGCAAAAGAATTAATAAAACCGGAAAATCGAAAGTTAATTTAGTGACTGAAGTTAATAGTGAGCTTTCTTTCTGAAGCACATCGAAATTCAGTAAAATACGGTTAGTCTTGGACTACCTCAACAATCATTTCAAAAGCTACTTGAATCTACGCAATTTGGAAAGAAGAGATTTAACTTTGAGCCTGAATTAAATGATTCTGAACAATTAACAATAGTAAAATTTAGTACGTACCAAGCTGAGCTGCAGTCACAGGTAAACTAAAATACGATAACAAAACTCGCACTCTTAATTTGTGCTTGTGTATTCTGAATATTGAAGCCAGCTATGAATACCTTTGAGATTAAAGCAGTGAAATGATGTTACTTTAATGCTGGCGTCTGAATTTCAACGACACTCGGGTTCATTCCGGAAAAGGAAGGGACCCTGCTTGGTAATGCAATTGGGACAATGAGCAACAAACGTTCATGCTAAGTTGCTATAATTATAGTGACGAAAATGGAACAGTTTGAAAAGCTGAGGTCTGCCATACAGTTCTAAAACTTTACTTGCGTCCAGTCTTCCTTGTCGGTTGATTGAAGGTTTGAAGCCGTCGGTCGAGGAGGTGGCGACAGTCACTCATTGTCGGCCGTCGCTGTTGCAGAAGCTGGATGTTGGCGCGCCTTCTTCTCGACACGGTCACCAGACGAAACGGGCTCTTGATGTGCGCTAGTTAATGTTTCCCGTCCGCGACACCATGTCAGAAACTATCATCGCAAGTCGAGCGCAATTACATGCTGCCAAACCCCGAAAGCGCGGCAACTCGCGGGAGCGTCACACCACGCACCTGCTCCACTCGCTACTCCAGCCAGACTCCTTCTCTCAGCCCGCGCTCCACGCGGCAGAGTTAACACTACCAAAGATCCTACACACTTTGATTCTTCACACGACCTATCGACGTAATCGTTCGATAGCAGTTTTCCCTAGGCAAGACCCAGCGTAAAAATACAAATAATATTTACGAAACAAACCAATTATACATCGACATAAATGCATAAATATACAAATAGTAAAACAATTACAATATACAAAGAGACAGAAATGTCATATCTTGAGGTAACAAAGCAAGGAAAAAAATAGTACAATAGATGGAAATAGGAGGATATGCATTTCCGGCGTTACACGTGCCCCACATTGTCTGAGGATGTTCGTGTAACGTAAACAGACTCAGAAAATGTCCCAAAAAAGAAACAGCGGAAATGCATATGCTCAAAACATCAAAAAAATTTAGCATTCGTCTAATTAACCATAACCCAATTTTTTAGGCAATAATAATTGAGTGGAGACACTCCTAATCTTATTCCACTCTGTCATCTTGCACAAAATAAAACAGGTTGACAACATATCAAAATTCATAGAAAACATAGAAAATGGTTTAGCTATTCCAAAATCATTAAAATTCGTAACACTATAAGAAATGGAATACTATTTGCAAAATTGATCAGAGTACATGGTCATAAATAACAGGTATATCAAAATACGCAAACTAATAATTAATTACATAGAATACACAATTTTATGTAACCTTTTCATAATTAATATTCTCGTCATGTCCAATTAACGCTAAACAAGAAAATAATATACAGCAGATAAAATAAAACATAAATATTGACAGTAGAATTCTTTCAGCTGTCCAGGAAGAAAAACAGTTCCGCCTTCCGTACCCGCAAGTACAAAGAATGCCGACAGCGGCACAAGAGCCGACAGCGGCACAGAGCCGACAGCGGCTTCCCCTCGCAAGTATTGTTGCGCCCGCCTGTGCGGCACGCTTGATCTCACCCGCCTGTGTGACGGCATTTCCAGAACGTCCGTTTCACTGAATTCTTTAGGAAAAACTCACTCCCGAGTAATCTCAAGGAGTCCCTTAATACTATCACAGTGGATAACTCAACACTGTCCATCATCACACGCATGTACTAGCCTGAAACTTAAAACAGCGTCTAAGTACATCGGCAATGACTAATAAAAACACACATTCATGAAATATTACAGAAAGTTACAAAATCATATTTACATTGCTTAATCTACTGTGACTCAGCTGAAAACTTAAACTAGCAGCTTGGATTTTTCAGATGATTACTAATCAGTTACTCTTAAATCATTTAGTCAAAATTAATTACTTATTAATTACAACTTCTTTAATGACCTCTAGGTCAGGCAAAAGTATCGTAACATGGCACATCCTTAAATCTTACACTCTATATTTACATACTGTACAAATTACCCATTGTGTGGTATTAATCGATCCTAGGTTGGTACAATTTCAAGTCTACAATATTCCGTATACCTAATCGTTTTCCAGAGCTTGGATACTCTAAGCAATAAGCATTTGTGTGAGGTATACCAATGACTTTATATGGTCCATTATAAACAAACTTAAATTTAGAGATTTCATTGTCTATCTCGCTCGATTTCTCATGAGCTTTTACAAGTACTAAGTCTCCGATTGCAAACTTAGCAAAACGCGCTTTTGCGTCATGACGACGTATGCGAGCATCGGCTTTTAGCTTCATTACTTCTCGCAAACGATCTTTTTTCACACCAATACTAATGTCAATCCGTGGAGGGAATTTGATTATCTCTTCCACTTCACTTTCTACACTTTTGTCAATGCCGAAATTCCTCACATTACAGTAGTTCAAATTCATACCTATGTCAATAGCATTCGGCCAGTTAACAATATGTATAAGCTGGTATTGCCTATGCACACAGTCTCCTGCCTCGTGAAAACTAACTACTATTGTTTTATCTTGTGACATACATGTCAGAGTTTTGCTTTCGCAGTTAATCACTGCACGGTACTTTAATAGCCAATCTAACCCAATAATTACTTCCGTAGTTAAGTCTGGCACGACGACAAACTCTTGTTCAAATCGTGCCCCACATATCTCGAAGTTGACAAAAATCTGTTTTGTGACCGGTTTACTGGCCTTCCCAGTAGCACCGATAATTTTCACTCCTGTTACTGGCATAACTACGATGCCAGGTCTGTCTTTCAGTAACTCAAATATTTTCCCAGATACAGCACTCAATTCTGCACCGGTGTCAATCAACACGTTTAGTTGTAGGTCATGCATATTAACAGACACTACTATCTGTCTACACTTGTCCTCGGCTGTTTCTTTATTTTCCCACAGTAAATCCTCGTCTATATCCAGGTCATTCCAGAAAAAACCATCCGGCTTTGACCCTAAATCCGGCTTATCTGGCGGCTTTTTCAGCCTCCGTTCACATACAGTTTTAATTTCAACACGTTTGTCCTGAGGCTTAGCCTGTAGCTTCGCCTCCAATACCGAAACCTTTTCCTGTAACTCGTCAACTAGTGAGTGTTGCTTTGCTATCAATTCATTAATCGTCACCTTCGTTGATTCCACTTTGGTCAGATTAATCTCATCCGCCAATCTACCTGGAGGAATGTGTCCAGTAGTTTCTGCAATTACTTCCGCTAGATCTGCGCAACCCACACTGCTATCGTCTGACCGTATAATGTCAGCTCTAACCTCATACACGTTGTAATCTATGTGCTTTTCTACCAATCGTGTCCGTCTATCACTAAAATTTTCGCAATCTTTCTCCTTAATACTCTCGCAATGTTTAAACTGGAGGTTTGCGTCGGATGGGTCGGTTACTTCTACCACTGAAACTTTCGGTAAGGTCTGCCGGTTAGGGCCAGAACTTTCCGTTACTACTTCAACATCTAACTCCTGCGGGACGAAACACGACGAATCTTGCTCGTGCTCCCCCTTAACATCAACTATTTCTAGTAAAGTCTGCCGATTAGGGCCAGAACTGTCTATCATTTCACAAACACTATCTTCCTGCGGGACGAGACGCGGAAAATCCTGCACGCGCTCCCCATAAACGCTTCTCCCATACAGACCCCTATAATCTCTTAGTTCGTCGTATAAGCGACCGAACTGCCTTAACCAGACCTCATCCCTCTCTGCATCCCCTCGCTCGATGACGGACATTTTATCCGACATCTGATCTTCTCTCAACACTTGTGAATCATTATTAAACTCAATCTCCAGTTCCGCTGTGGATATTACAGCTGCCACTTTATAATCGATTTCCGGAACACTACTTAAATTGTTCTCACTGACAGTGAATGTACTACCTACTGCCGTGTATACAGCTGATCTACTACTTGTGGGCGCACTCCTTTCTCCTAACACTGGCACACACTCCCGCCGTTGATTATTCCACACGGAATTTTCATAACGGCGACACCTGGGTTTTCTCTTGTTAATGGGCCGCCAAAATTTCTCCACGCCCGCTCGGCCCCTCACCGGCGCGGCTAATGGTTTCCCTGTCTCGTCCCAGCAGATACGCTCCCCGGATGCTGCTGAGGCGGCTGATCACACCCTCTGGCGTTTTACTATTCTGTGAAGCCCGTATCACGTTAGTATGATACTGGTTTCTGTCATTCCTGTTATTATTTGCATTGTACCGATTGTTATTACGGTCCGAACCATTATTGTTATTGCTGCGGTATGCATTATTCCCATGGTTATCATTGTTGTGGTTGCTGTGGTACTCGTTGTTGTTACCACGGCCTCTACCACTGTCGCGATTATTGCGCCAATTGTCCTCGTCCTCAACTCTTTCCAGGAAATCATTCACTGTCCTATAATTGCTTCCTACGTAGCGTTTTGTATCATCTGGAAGCTTCTTGTAGAGTTCCCAGACTATTTCGGATTCCGTGCGGCGATCACGCAAATATTCCAACTTGCGGATCCAGCCCTCACAAAACTCCTTCATCGAGCCGCGCGAATTCGCATCGAAAGGCCACGATACGACAAATTCGCGCCAGATACTTTGCTGTTTTTGCTCTGACCAGTATTCAGCCAGAAACAAATTTTTAAACTCGTCAAAAGTCAGGTTCGTAATGTTGAGGTTTAAGCCCCAACGCTTGGCATCACCAGCCAGCACATCAATAACCGCATTAATTTTTCTCTCATTTGTCCATGATCTGGGTAAAACTCTTTCACAATTTTTAATAAAATCCGTCGCGTGTATACCGCCTTTTTTCAAGGGGTCGAACCGCTCCTCTTTCGTCAACAATTCCGAACTATGTGCACAGATTGGCACACAGCTCTGTTTTTCGTCAAGTTTCTTTTCTAATTCCGACACTCTCGTAATTACTTGGCAAGTGGTTGTCGCAAGCGTTTCCACTTCCCTCTTTTTCTCTTCGCAGGTATTAGCCTGCTCCCTCACTTTAGTGTCTACTTCGGACACTAAAGCCTTTAAAGTTTCCACCTTCTGTTGATCCTCTTTTTTCACTAATTGAATTTGTTCCGTCACCTTATTCTCGATGATCGGAGCAACTGCTTCTCCTACACTTACTCGATTCTGCTAATTTCGGTATCAAAACGAGTATTTATGCTCGCAATTTCCGCCTGAACGCCTATCATTTCCTGTTTAAGATTACCGATTTCGGTATTAATTACAACAATATCTTCTTTGATTTTATCAACTTTTGTATTAACAACTCCAACATTGTTGTTAACAACGTTAATAGCTTTGTTCTGATTGTCTAGCATCCGTTCAATTTTTTCAGACTGAGCTTCTTGCTTGGCAGCCTGAGCTTCTTGCTTGGCAGCCCGAGCCTCTTGCTTGGCAGCCTGATCTTCTTGCTTGGCAGACAGAGCTTTAATTTCTGCCGATTGACTCTTGATTTCGTTAATCAAAACATTCAATAAATCAGTTAAATTCCCGGAAACTACCGGTTTTACTTCCGTAACGGCTTCCTCTTTAATTGTCCCCCCGTATTCGTCATCAAGGGATTCACATCTGATTTTCACTTCCGATTCCGAAACATTTTCTAAAGTGTGGAATTCCATTTCTGCTCTTTGTTGCGTTTCGGCGGTCGCGTCTTTCATGCTAGCCGCCTGCCCCTGAACAATGGGTACCGCGGTGCGCGTTTCCCACTGTTCGACCGATTGTTCCGTATCCAAGTCTACCAAATTTTGGTAATTGTTGCCTTCACTCATTTTAATAATTTTCAATATAAATGCCAAACCTCAAATATAATTAGGATTACTCTCACTACTTATTCTCGCTGACGTAACGGCCTGTACGTAACCAGTACTTTGTTACGAGATTTGCACAATGCAAAATTCGTGTCTAGAACAACCTCAAATCCGAAGATTGTCCTGTCACCAGGTCGCCACGTGTAACCTCCCCCTCACTTACCGACCTTAATGACAGTGAAAAATGAAACCGCGTGTACCTAATGGGAGTTTTGGAAAAGCAATCGTCACCGAAGTTAACCTGTCGGTAAAGAGGGAGGAAAGGGTTACATCTAAATGAAAGGAAATGTGCTAATGAAACTGGTGGAAATTAATTTTGAAAAGGGGTAAAGTTAATAAAGAAAGTAAATGTGCAGCCGTTACGTTAACAATTAACTAGCGGTAATTAGGTATTTGAGATTTGGGGAAAATCACGGTCGCCAGTCCTAAGGACAATTACTATAGTAACTGAAAAAGAAAGGTTATTACACATATAATTAGCACTAGAAGTGTGGCAACTGAAGGTTGACACGTGTAGTGTGAAAACTGAAAGTTTGTCAGAAGTAATAAATTTCGCTACACCCTGACTTAATTTAGCAAAAGAATTAATAAAACCGGAAAATCGAAAGTTAATTTAGTGACTGAAGTTAATAGTGAGCTTTCTTTCTGAAGCACATCGAAATTCAGTAAAATACGGTTAGTCTTGGACTACCTCAACAATCATTTCAAAAGCTACTTGAATCTACGCAATTTAGAAAGAAGAGATTTAACTTTGAGCCTGAATTAAATGATTCTGAACAATTAACAATAGTAAAATTTAGTACGTACCAAGCTGAGCTGCAGTCACAGGTAAGCTAAAATACGATAACAAAACTCGCACTCTTAATTTGTGCTTGTGTAATCTGAATATTGAAGCCCGCTATGAATACCTTTGAGATTAAAGCAGTGAAATGATGTTACTTTAATGCTGGCGTCTGAATTTCAACGACACTCGGGTTCATTCCGGAAAAGGAAGGGACCCTGCTTGGTAATGCAATTGGGACAATGAGCAACAAACGTTCATGCTAAGTTGCTATAATTATAGTGACGAAAATGGAACAGTTTGAAAAGCTGAGGTCTGCCATACAGTTCTAAAACTTTACTTGCGTCCAGTCTTCCTTGTCGGTTGATTGAAGGTTTGAAGCCGTCGGTCGAGGAGGTGGCGACAGTCACTCATTGTCGGCCGTCGCTGTTGCAGAAGCTGGATGTTGGCGCGCCTTCTTCTCGACATGGTCACCAGACGAAACGGGCTCTTGATGTGCGCTAGTTAATGTTTCCCGTCCGCGACACCATGTCAGAAACTATCATCGCAAGTCGAGCGCAATTACATGCTGCCAAACCCCGAAAGCGCGGCAACTCGCGGGAGCGTCACACCACGCACCTGCTCCACTCGCTACTCCAGCCAGACTCCTTCTCTCAGCCCGCGCTCCACGCGGCAGAGTTAACACTACCAAAGATCCTACACACTTTGATTCTTCACACGACCTATCGACGTAATCTTTCGATAGCAGTTTTCCCTAGGCAAGACCCAGCGTAAAAATACAAATAATATTTACGAAACAAACCAATTATACATCGACATAAATGCATAAATATACAAATAGTAAAACAATTACAATATACAAAGAGACAGAAATGTCATATCTTGAGGTAACAAAGCAAGGAAAAAAATAGTACAATAGATGGAAATAGGAGGATATGCATTTCCGGCGTTACAAAGTTTTCTGATATTTTACATTCACAATGGCCTTCTATCTAACGGGCTTCAAGCCGGTGAACCGGGGCTCTATGACATATACATCCCTGGGTATCTAGGTATGCCCGGACAACCAGTCCTTAAACACAATCGATCTGAAAGAAAGTTGCAAATACGGTATTACAGTGCCGGAGTTGTTCATGCAATGTTCCTTGGGACACGCATGCATGTCGCGATAAGCGAGAAATCCGGGTCGGCCATTCTAATATAAAGCCGACGGTAGTACATATTCGCAATTGCAAAAGTTCGAAATGTAATGTCTTCAAGCCGCAACCTCGGCAGCGTTATCTCCGCAGCACGTCTTCCTGCTTCAACTGCAGATAATAGTGTGATCTTATTTTTTTTATATTTTGAACATGGTTTCATTATAGCAACGGTTATAGAACAGCAGGTGTAATAGACAGCTAACCAGATGCAACAAATTGTTGTTTTCAATTAACTGTTTACCATGGTTTCAACGGGTTTAAAACCGTCTTCCTCAGAAGGACAAGAAACAAACTTCACATTAGCAATCAGTCAGTCATGCTGTGTCGGAAACGGTCTGTACGTCCATATGTAAACGTTAAGGCCCATACAATCATGCCGTAGATATACATATGGACGTAGGTGGAATTAACGGAGACTTCCGATTCCAGTTACCAAAATCGCTTTGTGGTCAGTAGTACATTCGGGAAAGACCATGCTTCTGAAGCCTCAATAAGCGTGAAACCAAATTATGAATGATATAAAAATTCTGTTGAAGAAAAACAAAAAGAATCTGTGCAAATCATACAGTCTAATTGAGCAAGAGCAGGCGCTAAGCTAGCCATGAGAATAACGTTCGAAGCGTCACGCGATTGGAATTACATGGAAGTGTATGTAGTACTGCGATAGACGGTGTGATGGTTAGAGGTATACCACAAAGCAAAACTGTCCTAATGGAATTTATATTACTTAGAAGTATTTTTAGTCAATGAGTTCCTCCTCAAGTTCGATATACGAGAAGTAAACCGACGTGATGACTCACCGTGACTGCTGATGACGCATCTATGTGAAAGAACAGCTCTTGTAACTCATTCTAACACTCACCTTTTGTGCCTTTTAATTTGTTTATTTGGAACAAGCGTTTTATACATGCGGAGTTAGTTGTATGGTTGTATGGGTCTATCAGTAGATCGGGTTTCACTACGCATGGCCTGCACCTCAATAGGTATGGGAAGGGGAGGCTGGCAAAGCTTACAGGGGACAGTGCAGTGGGTGGTGGTGGGATCACTCATGGAAAAATTCCTGTAGTAATTGGCTTCAGAGCTGCACCTTTTTTAGACTGAAGTCAGCTGATAGGTACACCTGCTTAAAGGAAGCCCCTCTAACTACGGGCTCTCCTTGAGAGGACGTCATGTTTCCAACCAGAGAAGGAATTAGCATACTTCATTAGAATTTAAGAGGTATTAGAGATAAAGTTAGTGAACTGCTTATAGACGTTGACTCTGGAATTATTGGTATATCGGAGCTCCACTTAAATAATTTGACAATTGAGAGGCTTCCTTTACGAGGATAGATGGTAGTTGGCTGTTTTTCAAGGAGTTCCTTGCTGGGTGAGGGAGTGGTTATACACGTAAAAAACAGTATTCCATTTGAGTCTATAGACAGATAATTGAATGTTGTGCAGAGGCAGTTGAATTTAGTGAAACTAAACTTCTAATTGTTGTTGTTTATAGGTCCCCTAACGCTGACTTCAGAGAATTTCTGCTCAAGCCAGAGAGGGTTCTTGATTCACTTCGTAGGAAGTACGAGAAATTAGTTACATGTGGTGACTTTAATAAAAATTTTGTATATGATGGTGGAAGAAAAAGGATGTTGGTAGATCTCCTACATTCATATGAAATGATGCATACTGTGTTTTTTCCAACCAGGGTCCAGGGAAACAGTAGCACAGCCATACACAATATTTTTATTCGTTCTTCATTACTAGATGGGCATTCTGTTAATAACAGGATGAATGGCTTTTCAGACCATGATGCACAAATTTAAACACTAAAAGGCTTTTGTACTCAAACAAATGTCACATATAATTACAAACTATGTAGGAAAGTTAATCCAACACCAATAGACAGTTTTTTAAACCTTATCATGGAACAAGAGTTGCAGTATGTTTATAGTGCTGACGATAAATATCATGCTTTCCTTAACAGATTTCTCATGCTCTTTGAGTGGTGCTTTCCGTTAGGAAGTCCTAAACTGGATAGTAGCAGTAATAGGCATCTCGGGTGGCTGACTAGTGGGATAAGGATATCATGTAGAGTAAAGCGTGAATTACATCAAGATGTTAGAAGTAGTCACAATGAAGCAACAGTAGCCCCTTACAAACAGTATTGTAAAGTGCTTAAAAATGTTGTTGGGAAGGCAAAGATATGTAGTATGCAAATAGAATAGCTAATTCACAGGATAAAATTAAAACCATATGGTTAGCTGTGAAGAAACTGTCTGATCAGCATCACAAGAGTGAAGATATAAAGTCAGTACGTAGCTAAAACATTTCTGTTACTGGTAATTCAGATATATGTACAGTATTTAACAATCGTTTTCTGATGATTGCTGGCGAATTAAATAAAAATTTAGTTTGTACAGGCAACCATAAATCTTTCTTGGCAAAAGCCCTTCCGAGACTGATGTCTGAAATACTCCTCTGTGATACTGACAAGGGGGAGATTGAGTCAATTAATTACATCACTGAAGACTGAGAACTCTCATGGATATGATGGAGTGCCTAGCAGAATATTAAAGTACTGCACTGCGCATGTTAGTCCTGTATTTAGCCATATTTTTAATTTTTCGTTTAAAGCCGCTTTATAAAAAGGGAGAAAACGATAATGTGGACAATTTTGGACTTATTTCTATGTCATCAGTATTTGCTAAAGTTATTGAAAAGGCTGTGTATGTAAGGATAACTGACAATTTTATATCATACGATTTGCTATCAAATGTACAGTTCGGCTTTAGAAGTCGTTTAACAACTGAAAATGCTATATTCTCTTTCCTCTGTGACGTACTGGACGGGGTAAAACAAAAGGTTTCGAACACTAGGCATATTTTTTGTTTTAACTTAGGCGTTTGATTGTGTTGATCACAAAATATTGCTCCATAAGTTGGCCAATTACGAAATACGGGGAGTAGTTCACAGTTGGTTCACCTCTTACTTTAGCAACAGACAGCAAAAGGTCATTATTCACAATGTTGAGAGTGGCTGTGATGTGGGACCTGACTGGGGTACAGTCAAGTGAGAGGTGCCCCAGGGATCAGTGTTGTTCCTTATTTATATAAATGATACGACCTCTAGTACTACGGCTAACTCTAAAATATTTCTGTTTGCTGACGACACTGGCTTGGTAGTAAATGATGTTATGTGCAACACTGGCCCAATTTCAAACAGTGCAGTTCATGACCTAAGTTCATGGGTTGCGGAAAATAAACTAACGCTAAATCACAGTGAGACTCAGTTTACAGTTTCTAACACACAATTCAACCATATCTGACGTTTTAATTTCACAGAATGGGCATATGATTAGTGAAACTGAACGATTCAAATTTATAGGTGTTTAGGTAGATAGTAAACTGTCGTGGAAAGCCCACGTTCGGGATCTTCTTCAAAGACTTAATGCTGCAATTTTTACTATTCGAACGGTACCTGAAGTGAGTGATCGCTCGACAAGAAAATTAGTCTACTTTACTTATTTTCATGCTCTTATGTGGTATTATATTTTGGGGTAACTCTTCCAATTCTAAAACGATATTTTTGGCTCATAAACGGGCGATTCGGGCAATAAGTGGTGTAAGTTCACGAACCTCTTGACGACCCCTGTTCACGAGTATGTATTTTGATACTGGCCTCTCCCCCCCCCCCCCCCTCTCTCTCTCTCTCTCTCTCTATATATATATATATATATCCCTTACTGTCCTGTCATTTCTTGTTAACAATAGTAGCTTATTCCCAAGAATAAGCGCCATTCACTCAGTTAATACTCGGCAGAAATCCCACCTGCATTTGGATCGGACTTTCTTAACTCTTGTGCATAAAGGTGTGCAGTATACTGCTGCATCCATTTTCAGTAAGCTCCTGCTCGAATTCAAAAATCTTAGCAGTAATCCACGCGCTTTCAAATCTAAACTGAAGATTTTTCTGATGGGTCGCTCCTTCTATTCTGTCGAGGAGTTCCTTGTGAGTTTAAGCTGATTCTTGTATTGTTGATTGCGTTTACTTGAACTTACGGACTGACTTTTTTCGGGTTCATAAACATTTTATTTTTATCTGTTATTATTTTTATGTTGCAATTTTATGTTCCATGACCTTGGAGATTTGCTCCTGAACTTGATCCTACGAAACTTGACGTGTAAACAAAATAAAAAGAACTGGTCGAAGAGCAAATGTTGAGAGATTTCACAAAAAACGAGTTACGGCTACGGCTAAGTCGCTGTCGCTGTTAAAGACGAGACAACAAGCTGTAAACAGACCACTTGTTAAGAAGATGACACAACACACTTGCCCTTCACCTCTGCTGGCGCAGATGTAGCGTTACTCTTTTCAAGCGAGAACATAGAGTGAAATGGACTGTAGTCGTCGCCACACTGATGGCTACAATACGTCTGAAGAGAATGTGCAAATCAAACCTAGGAGACTGTGCCCTAGTTAGTTTAGAGGTTTCTTTACGATTATGATATAAAATACTTTCTGATTGTTCTGCTGGGCTGAAAGTTCTATAAAATAATACTGCGTAATGTAGAGATTCAGCATTGCAGTTTTATGTAAATGAGAGACGTAAGAGTTTAAAAACCAGCGTCAGCACATTGGCTACGCGTCTCGAATAAATGCAAGAGAGTCATCAAGCTGAACGTCCGATTTGCCGGACATTAACACACACCCACAATTTATGAACTGCCAAAATTATGTATTTAATTTAAGACAGGGAACTGGTACACAGCCACATAATCACAAAACTTGCGATGTCTTGTGGAAGAATGCAGACAATGAAATTTTCGATCGTCGATGCGTTTTATGACTATCGTTAGAGAGGTAGTTGCTGTAGCGGTAGAGAAAACGTCCTTCATTCACTCTAAATTTTCCTATTACCTATATGTCTATGAAGAGCATGAGCACATCCAGCAGATGAAGGGAGACAGAATCTTCATGGCAGATTGTGTAAGGGTACGAAATTTGGCATCTTTAACTAAGCAGCTGTAATCATCTCACAGACAGCCAATAGAGACCAACTAAAGAGTGCCAAGGCCTAGTGGATGTCTCGCCACCAGGATAGGAACATAGCGAAGCTACTCCAGTAAACCTTCGACTCGTCTTCATCTGCGAAGTTATATTCCCATCAGAAATAAAACCTGAAAGTGAAATTGGGTCTTAAGTACCTACCCTATCACACAAGTGGTGAAACTTCTGCAGATTGGACTCACGAGGTTCCTAAAGCTAATGATGGGAGGAAACTGGACGTAGAGGATCTTAACCACTCAGATCAGCTAAGGCCACTCAAATGCTGCCGGAACATTTTTCGCCTCCACCATATCTTTGTTTGGTAATAACGAATTTCTTTTTCCTTGATCCATTCTTTTATCTATTCCCATACTCTTGCATTTCGTTAGTATTAGTTCTATTTCGTTACTGTTGCTAGATTTCGCTTTTGTAATATTAGGTAGAGGGAAGTACTAATGGATAGAGCTTACAAAAAAAAAAAAAAAAAAAGGCAGAGCAACACATAAGACGTTGTTCTCCGGCAGGGAAGAAGTTTTATAGTATACCTACATCTACAGTTACATGATTACTCTGAAATTCGCAATTAAGTGCTTGGTAAAGGGTTCATCGAACCACCTTCAAGCTATTTCTCTGCCGTTTCACTCTCGAAGAGCGTCCCAGGAAAAGCGAACACTTGAATCTTTCTGTGCGAGGTCTGATTTCACTTACTGTATTGTGATGATTATTGATCACTATGTCGGTGGGCGCCAAAAATATATTTTGACACTCTTAGGAGAAAGTTATTGACTCAAATTTCATGACAAGATCCTGCCGCAACGAAAAACGCCCTTGTTATAATGATTGCCGCACCTATTCACGTATCATATCCGTGGCGCTCTGTCCCCTGTTTAGTGACAGTACAAAACGAACTGCCTCTCTTTGAACTTTCTCGATGTCCTCCGTGGAGTCTGTCTGATGCGGATCTAACACAGCACAGCAATACTCTAGAAGAGGAGGTACAACAAACCTATAGTAAGCAGTCTCTTTAATAGACGTGATGCCCTTTGGCAATTTTCTGCCAATAAATCGTAGTCTTTTGCTTGTTTCACCCACAGTATTGTCTATGTGATCGTTCCAATTTAAATTATTCGTAACTGTAGCCCCTAAGTGTTTAGTTGAGTTTACAGTCTTTGGATTTATGTGATATATCGTGCAACCGAAATTTAGCAGATTCCTTTTGGTACTGATGTGCATGGCCTCACAATTTTCAAGATTTAGGGTCAATGGCTCCTTTTCGCACAAAGATATCTTGTTTAAATCCTTTTTCGATTTGTTTTGATCGTCTGATTACTTTATAAGGGGCAAATTACAACATCGTCTGCCAACAGTGTAAGAGTGCTATTCAGATTCTCTCCTAAATCGTTTATGTAGATCAGGAATAGCAAGTGCCCTATAACACTTCCTTGAGGAATGCCAGACGTTACTTCTGTTTTGCTCGATGACTTTCCGTCAGTTACTACTAACAGTGGCCTTTTTGAAAGAAAATCACGAATGCAGTCACACAATAGAGACTACAGTTTATAAGCGCGCAATTTCTTTAGGAGTCGTTTATGAGGTACGACATCAAAAGCCTCCTGAAAATCTAAAATCAAGAATTAGTTTTACTGAATCCTATTGACTGTTTGTCAACATATCGCTTTCTTTTGAGCAAATCTTACTTCAAATTGTCATTAGTGATATGGGTCTGAATCAGCAGATTACTCTTATTTCCTTCCTTTGATACTGGTGTGGCTTCTACGACTTTCCACTCATTAGGTAACGAGCTTTCAACGAGCGATCGGTTGTATATGATTGCTAAATATGGAGTTACTGTATCAGCATACTCTGAGAGGAAACTGGAGACTGGGTGGTATCTTATCAAGGCAGGGGGCCTTGCCTTTATTGAATGATTTAAGCTGCATTGCTACACCGAGAACATCTTCTTCCAAATTACTCATGTTGGTGGTTATTCTCGGTTCGAATTTTGGAATAATTACTTCGTCTTGTTCGGTGAAGGAATTTCGGAAAACTGTATTTAGCTATCTTCGTTAGTGGCACTATCATCAGTATCGTCACAATTGTTGTCGCGCAGAGAAGATATTCATTGTGCCTTTCCGATGGTGTACGTTACATACGACCACAATCTCTTTCGATTTTCTCTCGTATTTCGAGAGAGTGTTTCATTGTGGCAGGTATTAAAAGCATCTCGCATTGAAGCTCGTGCTACATTTTGAGTTGCTGTAAAACTTCACTATACTTTTTTCGTGTTATGAGCTGTTTTGTGTACCTGCAGGCATCAGCACCGTCTCTTATTAATTTATTTGATATATGTCTCTCAATAGCCGTCGATTATATTTGTTTTAATGTAAACCACATCCAATCTACGCTTACACATTCAGATTGGTGGGTGTGGAGACTGTCTCTTAGGGAAGCTTCAAGCGAATTCTTTTCTGCTTTTTAAATAGATATATTTTGCGTTTATTTTTAGTGGGATTGGGTGTTACGGTATTCAATATCGCTACAATAACCTTGTGGTCACTATCCGCCAAAATTCTCCCTATTTGGTCAGGATTATTTGTTGCTATGAGGTCAATTTTTTTTCGCAACCATTTACACTTCGAGTGGTCTCCTGAAGTAATTTTCCAAAATAATTTTCTAAAGGCGCGTTCGTAACGATTTTGGAGAACGTTTTATGCCTACCTCCGAATTTAAACATTTATTTTTGCCAACAGTCGAGGCCAGATTGAAGTCACCTCCAACTATAACTGATAACTGTGCAAGTGAGGTCGCTCTATAAATAGAGAATCAAGTTTTCTTTGAAATTTTCAGCAACTGCGTCACAACTGTATCATCTGAGTCCGGCGGGGGGGCTAGAGCCTCTACCCATAATACTAGCTCACAGAAACTATCTATTTCGATGTTACTACAAGGTAAACGACTTCTTTCAGCAATCAACATTCCACCACCAATTGTATTTAATGTATGGTTTCCGAACACGGTTTGGTCGTTTGTAAAAATTCCGGCTGAGCTTATTTCCGGCTTTCACCAGCTATCCGTATCTGTAACAATTTGAGCTTCAGTACTTCCCATTCGCGCTTGGAGCCCTGGTTCTTTTCCAACGAGGCTGCGACAGTTTGCAGTTAAAATACTGATTGTTTCTAGGTCTACTTTCCTGTGTTGGTCCTGCACGCTTGTAGACTCATGCCCTTTCTGCAGTTTCCCGAGACGCTCTCACCTACAAAGACGCCCAGTCCCTTCCACACAGCCCTGTTACCCATCTAGCCGCTTCCTGCTAAACACTTTAATAATAAATACCAATGAAAATTATGTTTTTTGTACAAACGGTTTGAAAATTTAATATAAAAATAAGTCCATCTAATTAGCTACTTTATGGATCATCAATAAAGATAAGCAAGTGTAAGTAATATGTCCACAACATATGAGAGACCAGTATGCTCCATATTTCCAAACTCGCCATCGACACCTTACAGAGTGTTGTGGATCTATTTGGATAAAGTGAAATAAATGATACAGAAAGTAAACTACTTTATTTCAAGAGCAACTGGATCGAGAACTGCTGCATTTAACAATCGTGAAATGTGGAACGGAGGGCAGAGGTAATGCATTGTAAATTTACTCATATGTCAAGCCGAATTCCATGTAGTACGTCTTTTATTTCATCAAAACAAACACAGTCTTCACACCATCAACTAAGAGATGTCCTCATCTTTTCAGATGTCACATGCAGGTCCTGAACCACTGTACCTGCAACACCAAATCCAGGGAGAACGTCCTTACAGTCAGTCGGTATACCAGACATACTGTTCATAGCCAACTTCGGTAAGAACAAATCTAAATACGACAGTTAAAGCGATGGCAATGACCTAGGAAATGGGACACCTCAAACAGCCCAGCAGCGACCGGTGAGAAATGTTTTTGAGAGGCATGTAGAAGTGTCCTATCGGTTTTAGTTACAGTCAGTAAAACAAGATATTAACCATCATGACTCATGGTAAGTTCCATCCTCTCTAAAATATGCAAAGCTTCACAAAATCAAGATTTTTTCCCTGATGGATTAAAATGTGAAACTGTTAAACCACTTTATAAGTGAAGTAGTAGGAATAACGTCAATAATCACCAACTTTTTCCGCTGTTGACATCATGTTCCAAACTTTTTTAAAGACTGATGTATATCAGAAAAGTGTTATCTTATCGAGAATAACATACGTAGCAACCCACAATCAGAATTTCAGAAGGCTCAACTGAAAACGGTACCTATACATTCATTTCTCATATTTTACAAGGATTAGATTATAAAACAACACCAGTCGTTATTTTCCGTGACCTGTCCACGTATTTGACACTGAAAAACTTCAATGTTTTGTTACAAACTCTACGGTGTTGATAATATGGGGGTTCCATACACTTAACAGAAAGCTATATTTCACAAAGCTTTGCTTTGTAATTCATCAACTGAATGCAAGGATATTTTCTGACTGAGGAGAAATTTGTAGCGGAGTTTGTAACGATACACGTACTAACACCTCAGTAATATACCAAGTTAATTTTAAGTTTACTACTTCCAGAAACAGAGAGGTATTTTATCTCATGGAAGGTGGATGGCAGACATGAAATTAGTGTATGCTCACACCATCAAGCAGTATGCGTACTGATTGTGAGTATGAAGTGTTATCTTCTAAGCTAACGCTATCCAGTGGCAATTATTGTAACTGGCTAACTTCGATTTATGTTCTCGGTGGACCGACTGTAATGAATATTGTTTCATACCAACTATTCGTTTAGTCCGTTTCCATAGTTGAGTGGTCAACGCGGCAGAATGCCATGCGAGGTGTCTGGTTTCCGGGTTTGGAATTTTCTCCCCTCGGGGTCTGGGTGTTGTGCTGTCTTCATCATCATTTCATCTTCATCTACACGCAAGTCGCCGAATTGATGTCATCTAAAAAGGCCTGCACCAGGCTATCGGTCTAGCCGTAGGAGGATTTAGCCACACATACATTTCGTTTCTTTCATCACGATTAAATTTGCGTCTGGTAATTCTGAGACTATCTCGTAATTAAACAGTAGTGCGCGGAGGACAAATAATAAGATATAATTATCAAAATCCATAAATGTATTTAGATGGATAGCGGCGGTCGTAGGGAAACCAGAGAGGGTAAGTAGTGAAAGACAAGAGCAACTTGATCGCCCACCTTATAGTGAGTTCTCAGTGAGAGTGCGTAGTGAGCAGTCATGGACACAGTGAATAAAGAAAACCTCTAATTTACAGTTATATAACTGTGTTGTAAGCATACGTCGTCATTAGGCGTAATGTTGTCCAAATATTCTACAATGATTTAATTACCAATTATTATAGTGATGAAACGGACATCAAGAAGTGGCTTGCTCTGATTCTTCGCTAATTGTACAAAGGAAGCAGATCTTTTGTGGAATCTTACCAAATGCATGAAGCTAAATGTATCAACTGATTTGCGCGGTTATTTCAAGCAGTGTTGTTTGTATGACAGCACTGACAACTATGAAAACGCCACAGCCCTCGGTAGTTATGTGGAAGCCGAGTGAAAGCCATCCGCATTGAAAGTCTGTTAATACCCGCTGTCCAGCCATAATCACGTCGGAAACCTTTCCACGTGAATCAACGAGTACGAATGACGGCTCCGCAAATACACTACCCTTTTGTACCTTGTGTACGTGATACTATTGTCATTCTGAATATCTGGATATCTCTGTCATTTGAAATTCGTCACCTCAGTATATAATTTCAATTATTGTGAACGTCTGCCTAAAATAGCGCTAGTAATAGTAACACACAGCATTTCCTTTGCATAAATGCCCTAGACGACTATAGTAACGATACACAGACTGACCCACGATATTCCAGAAAAAAGCGCCACCGAAGGCTAGACATCTGTGTTAGAGACCACTGTTTCAGGCCCTGCAAGGGATGATCAGTCCTGTGTGATTGCAGAGGCCAGAGTCAGAAGGCAACTCATCTTTCATGTAGCTGCGGCGGACGTTGGCTCTTATAGGTATAGACGTCCCTGATAGCCTATTTTGCTTCACCACAGAGTGGTCGGCAAAACAGGTTCCAGTCAGAGCCGTAAAGGCATGAACGGTCCGCACTGGAGCGGATCGGAGTGCAGCGCTTATCGAGATCGGATAAATTTGTCGATACTCGTATCTGGTTGATCGTAAACTCGTTTCTTATTCAGTTTCTTGCCTCTACCAGAAAGTAACAGCGCTCAAGGACGATAAAGGCCGTATACCTACTGATGTACACACATCAACAGTAGTAATATTCCCACTGTGGAGGATGTGCTGAAAATAACATTACAATCGCAAGCGAATGTGTATTGTAAACATACATACAAATCTGGAAAGAAACAAACTTTTCACAAAAGAAAACATGAAAGCAGATGTAAAAATTTACCGAATAAATGAAGCAATGGGTTCAGCATGATATAAAATACATAGTATGTAAACATAGACGAAAGAAAGCGAGACTAAAAACGATACGCAAATGGCAGAAGATATACGTATGAAAAAAGAAGAAGACTATAAAATCTCAAGTGTAACGAGATAATAATTAAAGAGAAGTCTGAGTTTCAAGGAACGACAATTTGAAGCCAGCAGCCTTGTCAGGGAGGGTGGAGGAAACTGCTCCTAAAATGCGGAAGCATTAACAATGATCAACGGTATGACGGAACAGAGGGCAACAGAAAACACTGCATTGAAGACATCTACATTTATATCTAAGTGAATCTACATCTACGTGATTTCTCTGCTATCCCAATAAAATGCCTGGCAGAGGGTTCGATGAACCAACTTCAAGCTGTCTCTCTACCGTTCCACTCTCGAACGCCGCGCGGAAAGAACGAGCACTTAATTTTTCTGTGCGAGTCCTGATTTCTCATATTTTACCGTGCTGATCATCACTCCTTACGTAGGTGGGTGCCAACATAATGTTTTCGCAATTGGAGGAACAAACTGCTGATTGAAATTTCATGAGAAGATCCCGTCGCAACGAAAAACGCCTTTGTTTTAATGATTGCCACTCCAATTCTGGTATCATGTCTGTGGCACCATCTCCCTTAATTAGCAACAGTACAAAACGAGCTGGCCTTTTTTGTACTTTTTCGATCTCATCTGTCAGTCCCACCCGATGCGGGTCCCACACCGCACAGGAATATTCCAGAATAGGGCAGACAAGCGTGGTGTAAGCAGTCTCTTTAGTAGACCTGTTGCATCTTCGAAGTGTTCTGTCAGTGAATCGCAGTCTTTGATTTGCTCTACCCACAACATTACCTATGTGATCGTTCCAATTTAGGTTATTTGTAACTGTAATCCCTAAGTATTTAGTTGAATTTACTGCCTTCAGATTTGTGTGACTTAACTTACCGCGTAATCGAAATTAAGCGGATTTCCTTCAGTACTCATATGAATAACTTCACACTTTCCTTTATTCAGGGTCAAATGGTTCAAATGGCTCTGAGCACTATGCGACTTAACTTCGAAGGTCATCAGTCGCCTAGAACTTAGAACTAATTAAACCTAACTAACCTAAGGACATCACACACATCCATGCCCGAGGCAGGATTCGAACCTGCGACCGTAGCGGCCGCCCGGCTCCAGACTGTAGCGCCTAGGACCGCACGGCCACTCCGGCCGGCATATTCAGGGTCAATTGCCACTTTTCGCACCCTACAGACATCTTACCTAAATCATTTTTGAGTTCTTTTTGGTCATCTGATGACTTTAAAAGATAATAAATGACAGTATCATCTGCAAACGATATAAGACCGCTACGCACATTGTCTCCTACGTCGTTAATCTAGATCAGGAACAATAGAGGTTCTATAACACTTCCTTGTTGAATGCCGGATACTACTTCTGTTTCAGTCGATGACTTTCCGTCTATTACTAGGAACTGTGGCCTTCCTGACAGGAAATCACAAATCCAGACGCATGACTGAGGCGATATTCCATAGGCACACAGTTTGATTAGAAGACGCTTGTGAGGAACGGTGTCGAAAGCCTTCGGGAAATCTAAAAATATGGAATCAATTTGACATTCCTTGTAGATAGTAGTCATTACATCATGAGTATAAAGAGCTAGCTGCGTTGCACAAGAACGATATTTTCTGAATCCGTGCTGACTATGTGTCAATAAATCGTTTTTTTTTTCGAGGTACTTCATAATGTTCGAATACAGCATATGTTCCAAAACCTTACTGCAAATCGACGTTAGCGATATGGTCCTGTAATTCGGGGGATTACTTCTACTTCCCTTTTTGAGTATTGGTGTGAGTTGAGCAATTTTCCAGTCTTTAGGTTCTGATCTTTCTCTGACCGAGCGGTTGTATGTAATTGCTAATTATCGAGCTGTGATATCAGCACACTGATATTCAATCTGGACCGGATGTCTTGGCTTTATTACGTGATTTAAGCTTTGTTACACCCAAGATACCAACTTCTATGTTTCTCATCTTAGCAGTAGTTCTAGATTGGAATTTAGGAATATTTACTTCGTCTTCTTTGGTGAAGGAGTTTCGGAAAACAGTGTTTAATAACTCTGCTTTAATGACACTGTCATCAGTGACTTTACCGTTGTTACCGAGCTGTGAAGGTATTGATTGCGTCTTGCCACTGGTGTGCTTTATTTATGACCAGAATCTCTTTGGGTTTGCTAGATTTCGAGACAGAATTTCGCTGTGGAAATTATTAAAAGCATCTCGCATTGAAGTACTAGCCATATTTCGAACTTCTGCAAAACTTTGCCAGTCTTGGGGATTTCGGGTTCTTTTAAATTTGGCGTGCTTTTCTCGCTGCTTCTGCAACAGCGATCTGACCCGTTTTGTGTACCATGGGGGATCAGTACCATTACGTATTAATTTATGTGGTATATATCTCTCAAATGCTGTCGATACTAACCCTTTGAAATCAAAATGGTTCAAATGGCACTGAACACTATGGGACTAAACTTCTGAGGTCATCAGTCGCCTAGAACTTAGAACTACTTCAACCTAACTAACCTAAGGACATCACACACACCCATGCCCGAGGCAGGATTCGAACCTGCGACCGTAGCGGTCGCGCGGTTCCAGACTGTAGCGCCTAGAATCGCTCGGCCACCCCGGCCGGCCCTTTGAAATCATTCCACATATTTTTTACGCTTACATGATCGTATCGGAAGGAGTGAAGACTCTCTTAAAAAGGTGTTAAGAGCATTTTATCAGCTTTTTTAAATAGATATACTTTGCGTTTCTTTTTGATGGTTGTACGCGTTACGGTATTCAGCCTAGCAGCAACTGCCTTGTGGCCACTCACCCCTGTATTCGTGACAATACTCACTATTTGTCCAGGATTATTTGTTGCTAAGAGATCAAGTACGCTTTCGCAACCATTTACCCTTCAAGTGGGCTCATGAACTAATTGTTCAAAATAATTTTCTGAGAAAGCATTCAGTTTAAATTCGGATGACGTTTTATGCCTGCCACCGGCTTTAAAAGTATAATTTTTCCAGCATATCGATGGTAAATTGAAGTCACCACCGACTATAACTGTATCAGTGGGATACCTATTTCTTTGAACTGTTCGGCAACTATTTCTTCTGAGTCGTGGAGGGGGGGAGGGGAGGATAAAACGATCCAATTAATAGTTTAGTCCGATTGTCAGGTATAACCTCTACCCATACTATTTCACAGGAACTATCTACTTCAATTTCACTACAAGGCAAACTAATTCTGAAGGCAATAAATACTCCACCACCAACTGTATTTAATCTATCCTTTCAGAACACTGTTAGATCGTTTGAAAAAATTTCGGCTGAACTCATCTCCTGCTTTAGCCAGCTTCCTGTACCTGTGATTCAGTGCTTTCTATTAGGGCTTGGAGCTCTGGTTCTTTCCCAACACAGGTACGACGTTTCTCTAACTACCTTACTATGTTTTACCTGCCCACTTGTAGACGGACGCCGTTTCTGTAGCTCCCTGAGACCCTCTAACCTAAAAAACTTTATGGAAAGGGACAGAAGAAAGCTTTAAGGCAGAATATGGACTTGTTAGTAGGAATGAGAGAGGAGACTAATTGAGTTCTGCAACGAATTTCAGCATCTAATTGTGAATACTCCTTTCAAGAACCACAAGAGCAGGAGGTATGCTTGGAAAAGTCAGGGAGTAACTGCAAGTTTTTATTTAGACTACATCGTCGACAGGAAGAAATTCAGATGTTGCTTGGCTCTGAGCACTATGGGACTTAACATGGATGGTCATCAATCCCCTAGAACTTAGAACTACTTAAACCTAACTAACCTAAGGACAGCACACAACACCCAACCATCACGAGGCAGAGAAAATCCCTGACCCCGCCGGGAATCGAACCCGGGAACCCGGGCGTGGGAAGCGAGAACGCTACCGCACGACCACGAGATGCGGGCAAGAAATTCCGAAATCAGGTACTGGATTATAAGACGTACTTTGGAGCAGATATACACTCAAATCACAATTTAGTAATAATAGGATATAAAAAGTAGTGTGAATGGATATGGGCTAGGAGGTAGTCTCCTATGGGACCAAACTGCTGAGATCGTCGGCCCTAAGGCTTACACACTACTTAATCTGACTTAAACTAACTTACGCTAAGGACAACACACATACCCATGACCGAGGGAGGACTCTAGCCTCCGACGGGGATAGCCGCGCGAACCGTGGCAAGGCGCCTGGGCCTGCACGGCTACCCTGCACGTCTGGTGATGGGATACTCACATTCTAAGGAATAATGGGACGCGTTTGTAGTTGGCTGAAGATGTGAATAGTGAGATAAGGAATACCACAATAGGCTACTTAGTTGAAGAGGAGCGGACTTCGCTAGAAAGTGTGTTCACAGATGTTGAGCAGAGGAAAGTAGCTGTGAAGAAACTGTAGGTAACAGAAATATTTCAGCTCCTCGAGGAAAGAAGGAAGCACAAAACATTTCAGGAAAAACTTCGAATGCAGCAATATAAATCGCTTAGGAATTAAATAAATTCAAAGTGCATGGAAGGAAGCCGATGGCTGCCTGGGAAAATGAAAGAAATAGAAAGAAAATGAACGTCGGATTACTAACCCAGGATACAAGAAAGTCGAAAGTACCTCCTTGAAGTTAAAAGCAGGTGTAATCAGGTTGGAATTCATTTGCAATGATTATAACCGGGGATGAATACAGCAAAAAGCTGCCTATCAATCCGTATTTTATTGAAGATCTAGCTAGACTTCAGATGTAGCACACTAGAGAACGCATTAATGATTGCTATTTTTTAGCTGAAACCTAGCTGGATCTACAGAAAAATACGGACTTATACTCGACTGGTTACTATGTTTATCCCTGATTGAAAGCAGGGTTGGAAACATTAAGAAGGTAATGTAAATTATCCTGCTAAGCGCAGTGGAGAGAGCGAATAGGTGGAAGGAGTACATCGTTGGCCTTTATGATGGGAAGAGGTTGCTTGATGACATTAGATACGAAGTAGGGGAAGATGGAACGAAACGACAAGCTGATTTGTAGAATCTATTGCACTGGCGACACACCATCACACTTTCGGAAAAGTAGCACCCACACAATTCCGAAGATAGGTAGGACAGACAAGCGCGAGAACTATCGCACCATCAATGTTACAGCTCATGCATCAATTTTTCTGACAAGAATAAGATACAGAAGATGGAAAAGGGAAGTGAGTAACTGTTAGATGACGATCAGTTTGGCTTTAGGTAAGATAAAGGCATCAGAGAGGCAACTCTGACATTGCGGTTGATAACGATAGCAAGACTGAAGTAAACTCAAGAAGCTTGTCGACTTGTAAACAGTGTTGGACGATGTGAAAACGTGGATGATACGTCGAAATTGTGAGAAAAACAGAAAGACTAGTAATATACAACACGTACAAGAACCAAGAGGGAACAATAAGAGTGAAGGACCAAGAACGAAGTGCTCGGATTAGAAAGGATGTTAAAAAGGGATGCAGTCATTCCCCTGCTGTTAGATCTGCACGTTGAAGAAGCAATGACGGGAGTAAAAGAGTCTGACTAAAATTCGGTGCCTTCATATTTGAGTGAACGTTTTTGAACGATCCACCCAGTAAGCCTGAGGAAAAACTGCCCTCGCGCTACAATCCAACGAGATCAGATCAGGCACAGTGAGTTTGCAATCCAACTATGTCCTTAGAGAAGGGGTGAATCGTCCGGTGGCTGTCGGCAGTGGTAAAGGTTATCAAGAACGTCGTTTTGTTACACATTGCACTTCAAACTGTCTTGTTATAATATGAAATGTTTAAAATAAAGGTGCCGGTTGAAGGTGTGATGTCATTCTACATCTACATTTATACCCCGCAAGCCACCCAATGGTGTGTGGCGGAGGGCACTTTACGTGCCACTGTCATTACCTCGCTTTCCTGTTCCAGTCGCGTATGGTTCAAGGGAAGAACGACTGCCGGAAAGCCTCCGTGGGCGCTCTAATCTCTCTAATTTTACATTCATGATCTCCTCGGGAGGTATAAGTAGGGGGAAGCAATATATTCGATAACTCAATCCAGAAACGCACCCTCTCGAAACCTGGACAGCAAGCTACACCGCGATGCAGAGCGCCTGTCTTGCAGGGTCTGCCACTTGAGTTTGCTAAACATCACCGTAACGCTATCACGCTTACCGAATAACCCTGTGACGAAACGCGCCGCTCTTCTTTGGATCTTCTCTATCTCCTCCGTCAACCCAATCTGGTACGGATCCCACACTGATGAGCAATACTCAAGTATAGGTCGAACGAGTGTTTTGTAAGCCACCTCCTTTGTTAATGGACTACATTTTCCAAGGACTCTCCCAATGAATCTCAACTTGGTACCCGCCGTACCAACAATTACTTTTATATGATAATTCCACTTCAAATCGTTCCGCACACATACTCCCCGATATTTTACAGAAGTAACTGCTACCAGTGTTTGTTCCGCTATCATATAATCATACGATAAAGGATCGTTCTTTGTATGTATTGGCAATACATTACATTTGTCTATGTTAAGGGTCAGTTGCCACTCCCTGCACCAAGTGCCTATTCTCTGCAGATCTTCCTGCAACTTCTCTTTATACTACAGCATCATCCGCGAAAAGTCGCATGGAACTTCCGACACTATCTACTAGGTCATTTATATATATTGTGAAAAGTAATGGTCCCATAACACTCCCCTGTGGCACGCCAGAGGTTACTTTAACGTCTGTAGACGTCTCTCCATTGAGAACAATATGCTGTGTTCTGTTTGCTAAAAACTCTTCAATCCAGCCACACAGTTGGTCTGGTATTCCGTAGTCTCTTACTTTATCAGTCGATAGTGCAGAACTGTATCTAACGCCTTCCGGAAGTCAAGGAAAGTAGCATCTACCTGGGAGCCTGTATCTTCATTTACGCTCTTTATGCCGTCTCCTGAAGCTTGTTCGCGCTATTCTGGACTGTGGTGAGTCCGAAATATTTTTCCCAACCGCCCGTAAGAAAACTGTGTGGCTCCAATGCTGGTAGTTTCTGTTTGCTGCCAATGTGACCTCATTAACCTGCCTCACACTTGACATCAAATTCTGGGTTCTGGACTTCTTTTCGCGCGTGTCGACACGAGACCGACTTTGAAGTCGGAGGATGAAACGCTTTTGCACCAGTAAAGGAGCGGGTTGTAGGCACCTTTGAGCCGAATGTGACAAGTCTGCGTCTTAATGAGATGAAATAGCGGAGATTCAACAAGTGACCCTTTAATTATTTTGTGCAGTGTATTTAAAAAATTTTGGCAACCGGATACCTTTTGTTCCCTTAATGAAGTTAAATTCTTTTGGAATGTAATTTTTTTTCTAATGGTGATTGTTCCAAGTCTGTATTAAAAATGTCTTGTAATTTGCTTTCAAAACTTTAAGCAAATGAAATTGATTTGGCTCTTCGGTTTATTGTTTTTTAATTGTACAGGGTGACAACTATAGAACTATACGAAAAAAAACGTAAACTAGTTACAAACTACGGCGTGCATACACTATATTCAACATGTAAACGTCACTACAGATATTCCGATTTAGGTTATGACATATTAGATATGCTTGCCATCATTGACGATGATGTGGCGCAGACGAATAGTGAAATTCTGAAGTGTCGGCCCATCGATGCTGTCGATGACCTCCCGAATGACCACTTTCAGCTCAGCAATGGTTTTGGAGCTACTCCTGTACACCTTGTCTTGAAATGGCTCCACAGATAGGAGTCGCATGTGTTCAGATCCGGAGAACATGGTGGCTTCTGGGCACCCCAGACCTAGAATGCGGTCCACAAAGTGCTCCTCCATGACATCAAACACTCTCCTGCTTCGATGAGGTCGAGCTCCGTCTTCCATAAACCACATATTGTATAAATCAGCGTCACTTCGGACCATGGGGATGGAATCATCTAACAAATCCTTCGAGTAGGTTTCGGTCGTCACCGTGCTATCAAGCAATATCGCACCGATTATTCCGTGTCTGTACATTGTACACCACACAGTTACCCGTTAACGAAGAAGAGACGTCTCGATCGCGAAACGCGGATTCTCAGTCGCCCAACGGCGCCAATTTTGCTTACTGAAAAAAATATGCAAATGAAAGTGGGCTTCGTCGCTAAACCAAACCATATTCACATTAGAGTCCTGTTCGTCAATTCTATGGACAATAGTGCTGGCCCTGGGGCTTAATGGCTGATGGGTTTGAATTTTGTATGGGAACAGATGCATGTCAAAAAATTTGTCGCAGTATCTCCAGGTTGATTCCCACCTGTCGTGCAGCTCGCCTGATCAATTTCCTGGGGCTGGTTTGCAACACAGCGCGTGTCGTGCCTTCTGGATGATTTCAGGTTTTTGCACCCTTTTTGGACGACCGACATTGCCAGCACTGTCGTCACGAACACTACCCGTTCTCTCAAACTTGCGAATCAAATTCTTGATTGTTAGCACGTTTGGACCGGTTGTCTTCAGCTTGAACTCGGCGGTTAGCCGCAGTTGGGCTCTTATTGTTCGCATGGTAGGCCTTCACAAGCACTATACGCTGTATCATGACATTTTCACGTGCAATAACAATACGCGTGCACGTGGGTATACTAGTTCCTATCATGTTCCGCGGCCAACCATCCAGTTTCAACGTCCTAAAGCAAACCGTTCCGAAGTTATGTCAATTGTACACTCCTGGAAATTGAAATGAGAACACCGTGAATTCATTGTCCCAGGAAGGGGAAACTTTATTCACACATTCCTGGGGTCAGATACATCACATGATCACACTGACAGAAACACAGGCACATAGACACAGGCAACAGAGCATGCACAATGTCGGCACTAGTACAGTGTATATCCACCTTTCGCAGCAATGCAGGCTGCTATTCTCCCATGGAGACGATCGTAGAGATGCTGGATGTAGTCCTGTGGAACGGCTTGCCATGCCATTTCCACCTGGCGCCTCAGTTGGACCAGCGTTCGTGCTGGACGTGCAGACCGCGTGAGACGACGCTTCATCCAGTCCCAAACATGCTCAATGGGGGACAGATCCGGAGATCTTGCTGGCCAGGGTAGTTGACTTACACCTTCTAGAGCACGTTGGGTGGCACGGGATACATGCGGACGTGCATTGTCCTGTTGGAACAGCAAGTTCCCTTGCCGGTCTAGGAATGGTAGAACGATGGGTTCGATGACGGTTTGGATGTACCGTGCACTATTCAGTGTCCCCTCGACGATCACCAGTGGTGTACGGCCAGTGTAGGAGATCGCTCCCCACACCATGATGCCGGGTGTTGGCCCTGTGTGCCTCGGTCGTATGCAGTCCTGATTGTGGCGCTCACCTGCACGGCGCCAAACACGCATACGACCATCATTGGCACCAAGGCAGAAGCGACTCTCATCGCTGAAGACGACACGTCTCCATTCGTCCCTCCATTCACGCCTGTCGCGACACCACTGGAGGCGGGCTGCACGATGTTGGGGCGTGAGCGGAAGACGGCCTAACGGTGTGTGGGACCGTAGCCCAGCTTCATGGAGATGGTTTCGAATGGTCCTCGCCGATACCCCAGGAGCAACAGTGACCCTAATTTGCTGGGAAGTGGCGGTGCGGTCCCCTACGGCACTGCGTAGGATCCTACGGTCTTGGCGTGAATCCGTGCGTCGCTGCGGTCCGGTCCCAGGTCGACGGGCACGTGCACCTTCCGCCGACCACTGGCGACAACATCGATGTACTGTGGAGACCTCACGCCCTACGTGTTGAGCAATTCGGCGGTACGTCCACCCGGCCTCCTGCATGCCCACTATACGCCCTCGCTCAAAGTCCGTCAACTGCACATACGGTTCACGTCCACGCTGTCGCGGCATGCTACCAGTGTTAAAGACTGCGATGGAGCTCCGTATGCCACGGCAAACTGGCTGACACTGACGGCGGCGGTGCACAAATGCTGCGCAGCTAGCGCCATTCGACGGCCAACACCGCGGTTCCTGGTGTGTCCGCTGTGCCGTGCGTGTGATCATTGCTTGTACAGCCCTCTCGCAGTGTCCGGAGCAAGTATGGTGGGTCTGACACACCGGTGTCAATGTGTTCTTTTTTCCATTTCCAGGAGTGTATTTCACATAGTTCAATAATTGTCATCCTGTATGTTATCTCAATTGATTTTAAATTTTCTACTCTTTGGCTTTTAGAGTGCTATGCAAGTGCAATTTTCTTAAATCATTGTTTATAGCTTTGTATGCCCCTGGGATAATTTCTTACATGATTAAAAATCTTCTGGGTATTATGCCGCGTCATTGCTTAAAACTAACAACAATAACACGAGGAAGGCCGTTGCAATTCGGCCGAAACGTCGGTTTTAGTTTATTGTTGTTGTTAATTTTTAACAATGACGTGGCATAATGCCCAGAAGAATTTTAATCACTATGACACCGGCGGCGGAAGCCTACGTTCTTATAATTTCTTAAATATTTGCAACATTTAAGATAACTAAAATAAAGAAAAAAATAATAATAAAAGTATTGACTTATAGACCGTCGTATGCAAAGCACCCTACCACTGCCATATCCAGGCCGCTTATCATTTCCTTTTTGGAAAACTCAAACACTTCGTTTCTTTTTCTAAGATGGAAATGGAAATGAGCGTTTGGCGTCATTGGCCGGGAGGCCCCTCGCGGGGCAGGTCCGGCCGCCTTGGCGCAGGTCTTATTACATTCGGCGCCACATTGGGCGACCTGCACGCCGGATGGGGATGAAATGATGATGAACACAACACAACACCCAGTCCCTGAGCGGAGAAAATCTCCGACCCAGCCGGGAATCGAACCCGGGCCCGGAGGACGGCAATCCGTCACGCTGACCACTCAGCTACTGGGGCGGACTTTCTAAGATGACGCGTTAGTTTAATTTCGGAGGATTCTCTTGTGACACAGTCCCAGTAATTGGAGTGTAAACGTTTTTGTCTTCTTATACTCCATGTGACAGCCTGTATTTATTCTTTGTTCTGCAATGATTAGCTGTTATAAGCGTGTATAACACTTATGTTCGACGATCCTGACAGCCTGAGGGATAAATGTCAACGTAGAACTGCCATCGATCTGATAGAAACCAGCTTTGCGTGGACCTAGAACGCTGTCGCGCCACTAGAAGAGCCCTACTTGACAATTAAATTTTTTTCACCTTTGTAGAGAAACCAGACCGCAGGAATAAGGGTCACATGACGTGAGAGAGATGCAACAATGGAGAGTTATTCAATCTGAAAAAACCGTCTTGAATGAGGTTGTATGATAAAGTTTAACAAAAGTTTCTGTTATGCTGGCAAAATAACCGAAGAAGCTACAATCAGGCTTTCGCAACCAGCCGAGGGGTATACAAGTCAGCAGCAGCCACTATTCTGCAACAGCCCACTGTTACAGTGCTGGCGCAATACGTCGTCAAGCCACTACAGCGCAGTAACGTTGTATCCCGCCATCGTATCACAATGAGGAATTAAACAAAAAAAAATGGTTCAAATGGCTCTGAGCACTATGGGACTTAACTTCTGAGGTCATCAGTCCCCTAGAACTTAGAACTACTTAAACCTAACTAACCTAAGGACACCACACACATCCATGCCCGAGGCAGGATTCGAACCTGCGACCGTAGCGGTCGCGTGGTTCCACACTGTAGCACCTAGAACCGCTCGGCCACTCCGGCCGGCATGAGGAATTGACACAGTCGTGTGGGGGAAAGTAGCCAGCTTCCGTGAGACAGCACACCCAGCACGAGGAAGCACGAAAACTCCTCGCTCAGCGGGAAATATCGTTCTGCATCCTGGATTTGTCGAATGAAGTCTCCTGAATAGTCTTCCCTCGAATGTATGGCTAGACTACATTGGCCCTCTCTGAGCAGAGTCGTTTCCTAGTCACAGTTGCTGATCTACAAGCCGACCGCCAGCTCTGATGGTTTCAGGCTTCGAACGGAAACCGCCAGGTCGACACTGCCCAGTGGGCGCCTTCGCTTGACGCGACAGCGTGAACTCCTGGTTTCAGCTCAGAGGACCCACACACGTGCTTTCTAGCATCTGCCATAAGGCCTCTAGCCGCCGTGCTACTGTCGCGTGGCCTTGCATTGCTTCAGCTGGCCACTTGGTTAGCAAAGGCGTCAGTCACTGTAGCACACCTAGTATAATTCAACCTTCCACCGTGAGGACGACTCACCCTGCCTGTGAGACACGGGTTGCACAACGGCAGCTGCTACTGTATTACTGTATGGAACACCTCGGTCAATAAAAAAAGTACAAAGAGGTTATGCACGTATTTCTTCGTACCCGCAGTAGAACTGCAGAACCCATTCCACAGACGCAGCAGTGAAGGCAGAAGTGTCTGCGCTGCAGTGTAAGCGACACCGCACCATTTAGAGAGCATACAAAAAGCAAACTTTCAACAATGCGAAGACCATGTCTAAAAAAGGGAAATTAATTAAGATCGAATATACGAAGGGCATTCAATAAGTAATGCAACACAATTTTTTATGTAAGATTCCAACGCACTATATTATTCATCACTTTCGCCTACAAAACCCTATTTTTCACCATAATGACCGTTCAGTGCGACGGCTATACGCCATCTTACTGGGATGGCTTGTACGCCCGCGTAGTAACATTGGACTGGTGATCGTCAGAGACAACGTCTAGCTGCATCAATAAGGTCTGCAGAGAGAATTCTTCATTGCGCCAAACATAAGGACGTCGGAAACTCGGAAGATGCGACATCCGGGCTGTAGGGTGCATGAGGAATAAGAGTCGAATGAAGTTTTGTGTTTTGAGAGCTCGCTGTTCGCTATGATGATAGACGCCTCGCCCAACTACTCACCGTGCTTTTGCTCACTGCTAGGTCTCCGTAGATTTTTTCAAGCACCTATAAATATCTGCGATGTTCCAGTTTTCTGCCAAGAGAAACTCAGTAACAGACGCCATTTTGAAGCCTTCGTATCGTGGTGCCTATGAACTTATAGGAACTGGAGCGGGAATATTCCACGATGTGCTACAACAAATTCTGCAATTTTTCAAATGAAATTAGCAAAGAACAAAATGCGATGCATGACTTCTGATTACCTCTCGTAAATTAATTTGCATGCAGTGCCGAAGGACAGTGCGGCGACTACAGCTGTTATTACACACGTGACATACATTCACAGTTGCGAAAATTGACAACCATCTTCTACGTAATTGAATGAAGAAAGTGAAAATTTATGCTGGATCGGAACTCGAACCCAGATTTCTTACTTATCGCTCGCTATCCAGTCACGAGTCTGGCCAGACCATACGTCGTCAACCATGTTTCTATAACCTGTACTCTTACACCCATTCTGTATATTACCTTACATGGTAACGTACATTCTTGCACGGTGTCGGCGAATGAATATGATATTGCAGTGCCTGTGTTATTCCGAATTACGAGGCTATGTGCCTGTCACCGTGCAAGTGACTTTCAAGTAAAATATCTCCCAGCCTAAGGGAAGAATGGATGAACGAGTACAGGTTGTGGCACATGGTTGACGCCATACGGAAATTTGGGTCTGGCCGTGTATCGCGCTTGGATAGGTCAATGGTAAGGTGACGGCCCGTGATAAGCGTGAAATCCGGGTTCTAGTCCCGGTCCGACACAAGTTTTCATTGTCGTCATTCCATTAAACACCCGTTGGTTCTCCATAATTGGGAATACATTTCAAGTGTCTATTGAATTTGTTCCGATGCCTTTTCGAAAGGTACTTGTATGGACACTAGAAGAGAACAGAAGCCTCAGAAACGTGTTGCTACTAGAAAATGCAACATATTTGATGCATCAGCTAACCGATAAGAAGCTACTGGGTTGAATTGAGAAGGAAAGAGGTTTATAGAGCAATGTTGGCTAAAATTGGGCTCCAGCTGCCAAGACATATTCTGAAGCATCAAGGTATCCTCAGTTTCGTTATGGAGGGAAAGGTGAGGGAGTAGCAAAGGTTTGGAAGTAAAGATTGTAGAGGAAGACCAGGTTAGCTGATTAAAATGAACGTAGGTTTTTGAAGTTATGCAGAGAAAAGGGGCTGGCACATAATACCCTAGCGTAGACAGCTGCATTAATTCTGTCTTTGGACTTTTAGCGGGAATGTGTACAGTGAATAACGGATGTTACACTCATTGCGCTACCTACCCGCTGCAAGTTATTAGGGTGAGGAAGAATTTCATACACGATTGGCCGTGGCTCGTGTACCATTTGGGCACATATCAATATCAATAGCAACATCAAGGGTGAATGACTTATCATTGGGCTGCCAGGCTCTGAGGGGCTCCTTGGTGCTGTGGTCGGCGGTGAGAAAGGCGATTCTTGACTGGACTGGGCAAGACGGAAGCGCGCCTGGCAGGCGTGATTGGTGGGCCGAAGGAACTGACCGACAACAAGTGGGCTGACAGCCCTGCTCAAACAATGTTATTGTAGAAACCTCAGTGCTTGATCGGAATACATGATTTTGTGGCTATTCACGCGCGTACGAAGCCGATATTTGAATTAAAGTATGATTGTTCTGTGCTTCTGCTGAGAGTATACTGAAGAAGTATCTTTGAACCGTTCACTACTGTTGTCACCGTCCATCTCTTGTGAAATACCGATTACGATTTGTGGTTCGGAGACAAGGTGCTCAATTTAACAGTGATGGGTTCTTTTCAATATGAATGGTGTGTTAAAAGGAATACTAAAGGCATCCTTGCAAGGCACCACAGTAATAGACAGATGTTCTCCTTCAGCAGTCTGACGCTAATAACCGCATTACGGGTGCTTGCATGTTATTTGTTAAGCTGATGAAATATTAGAGCTTAGTTTCTACCGGTGTATAAAATGTCCAAACAACTTACAGGAATATAGCTGTCGACAACCGCCGATATTGCGACATTAGCGCACCCTGCCATTTTCAAGACAAAACTGAGGCAAGTAAGATCTGTGCGAGCCCATTTAAAAACTCTGTTTTTAGAGACACTCCAAAAATATCACACACACACACACACACACACACACACAGTATAAACACGAACGCCATCACAAACCAAAGATGACAGGTGACAGAAATTATCAATAGTGAATCCTATGGAACACAACAATGCGGAAATTGTGGCATGCACTTTCTGCAGCTATTGGGATAGTGTCATCTAGGAAGCTGTTGGAATTAAGTCAGCAAGTAACCTTAGAGATGTAACTCTTCAAGCTTTCCCGGTGGATATGTTGTAAATAGTCTCCACGGGTTTGCCGCCGGCGGGACTGCTACGGTCGCAGGTTCGAATCCTGCCTCGGGCATGGGTGTGTGTGATGTCATTAGGTTAGTTAGGTTTAAGTAGTTCTAAGTTCTAGGGGACTTATGACCTAAGATGTTGAGTCCCATAGTGCTCAGAGCCATTTGAACCATTTGTTTGCCGCCGGATCACGTTGTGCAGTTGTGGAATTTGCACATCACGTTCCGGCGGCAAACCCGTGAAGACTATTTATAACCTTAGAGATGATGATTTTTGTTTAAATTCTACATGAAATCCTGCTCTCTCATTTGTCAGAAAACAGAGGGGAGCAGTTTGTGCTAGCTCACTATCGATAATATCATTTTTGGTTTGTGACGGCGCTAGTGTTCATGAAGTTTCTCTGAAACCAGAGGTTTTAAACTGATTTAGACAGCGTTTACTTGCAGCAGTTTTGCGATGACATATGGCGGGGTGTGCTCCTGACGAAATATCGGTGGTTGTCGACCTCGTCACTCTGCTGCATACCCGTAAGTTACTTGAACAAAGACGACATGTTGTTTTCAGTGTGTAACGTGTAGCTGTTGCAGGTTAATGAACCAGTGTCTAAGCTTTATGTATATGCACGGTCTCTGCCAATGATCTCTATGTAATGTTTCTTCTTTGAAAGGTAAACAAGCTATAAACACGTTCTATGCTGCTGCATTATTGGACAGGATACATCATTCTGCATCAATTATAAAATTTTGTACTTCTGTATTATTGTTTTATAAATGTAATAATATTGGAGTTTGAATCTGTTGATTTCAAAGATTCTTGCCTGAACATCCTGTGGCCTTTGATTGCCAGAAACTGTATTATGGAAATTAAAGGTTGGAAACTTCTTTCTGATAATATTTTGCTGCAGCAATTCGATTTGTAGTGGCTTTATCCTGTTAGTCATTCTTATATTAAAGGCAGCAGAAAAATGGTTCAAATGGCTCTGAGCACTATGGGACTTAACATCTGTGGTCATCAGTCCCCTAGAACTTACAACTACTTAAACCTAACTAACCTAAGGACATCACAAACATCCATGCCCGAGGCAGGATTCGAACCTGCGACCGTAGCAGTCGCGCGGTTCCGGACTGAGCGCCTAGAACCGCTAGAACACCGCGGCCGGCTAGGCAGCAGGGGTAAGAAGAGGAGGGCAAGTAGTAATCCATGGGTAACAGAAGAGATATTGAACATAATTGATGAAAGGAGAAAATATAAAAATTCAGTAAATGTTGGCAAAAAGAAATACAAGCGTCTGGGTTCAAATGGTTCAAATGGCTCTGAGCACTATGCGACTTAACTTCTGAGGTCATCATTCGCCTAGAACTTAGAACTAATTAAACCTAACTAACCTAAGGACATCACACACATCCATGCCCGACGCAGGATTTGAACCTGCGACCTTATCGGTCGCTCGGCTCCAGACTGTAGCGCCTAGAACCGCACGGCCACTCCGGCCGGTAATACAAGCGTCTCAAAAACGAGATCGACAAAAAGTGCAAAATGGCTAAGCGGGGATGGCTAGAAGTCAAATGAAAGGATGTAGAGGCAGGTGTCAGTAGGGATAAGATAGATACTACCTGCAGGAAAATTAAGGAGACGTTTGGTAAAAAGAGAACCACTTGTATATCAAGAGATCAGATGGAAAACCAGTTCTAAGCAAAGGAGGGAAAGCAGAAAGGTGGAAGGAGTATGTATAGGGTCTATACAAGAGCGACGTACTTGAGGGCGATATTATGGAAATGGAAGAGGACGTAAATGAAGATGAAGTGGAAGATATGATACTGCGTGAAGAGTTTGGCAAAGCACTGAAAGACTTAAGTCGAAACAAGGCCTCGGGAGTAGACGACATTCCATTAGAACTACTGACAGACTTGGGAGAGCCAGCCCCTGACAAAACTCTACCATCTGATGAGCCAGATGTATGAGACAGGCGAAATACTCTCAGACTTCAAGAGAAATAAAATAATTCCAAGTCCAAAGAAAGCAAGTGTTGATAGATGTGAAAATTACCGAACAATCAGTTTAACAATTCACGGCTGCAAAATACTAACATTAACTGTTTACAGATAAATGGAAAAACTGGTAAAAGCCGATCTCGGGGAGGATCAGTTGGGATTCCGTAAAAGTGTTGGAGCATATGAGGCAAACTGACTCCACGACTTATCTTAGAAGATAGATTAAGGAACGGCTAAAATACGTTTCCAGCATTTACCGACTTAGAGAAGACTTTTGACAATGTTGACTGGCATACTCTCTTTCAAATTCTGAAGGTGGCTGGGTTCAAATACAAGGAGCGAGAGGTTATTTACAACGCGTGCGGAAACCAGATGGCAGTTCTAAGAGTCATGGGGCATGAAAGGGAAGCAGTGGTTGGGAAGGGAGTGAGACAGAGCTGTAGCCTATCCCCGATGTTATTCAATCTATATATTGAGCAAGCAGAAAAAGAAAGACAAGAAAAATTTGAAGTAAAAATTAAAATCTATGGAGAAGAAATAAAAACTTTGAGGTTTGCCGATGACGTTTTAATTCTGTCAGAGACAGCAAAGGACCTGGAAGAACATTTGAATGGCGTGCACAGAGTCTTGATAGGAGGATATGAGATGAACAGCAACAAAAGCAAAACTAGGATAATGGAATGTAGTTGAATTAAATCACGTGATGCTGAGGGTATTAGATTAGGAAATGAGACACTTAAAGTAGTAGATCAGTTTTGCTATTTGGGGAGCAAAATAACTGATGATGGTCGAAGTAGAGAAGATATAAAATGTAGACTGGCAATGGCAAGGAAAGCGTTTCTGAAGAAGAGAAATTTGTTAACATCGAGTATAGCTTGAAGTGTCAGAAAGTCATTCCTGAAAGCATTTGTACGGAATGTAGCATGTATAGAAGTAACATGGACGATAACTAATTTAGACAAGAAGAGACCAGAAGCTTTTGAAATGTGGTGTTATAGAAGAATGCCGAAGATTAGATGGGTAGATCACATAACTAATGAGGAGGTGCTGAATAGAATTGGGGAGAAGACGAATTTGTGGCATAGCTTGACTAGATGAAGGGCTCGGTGGTAGGACATCTTCTGAGGCATGAAGGGATCACAAATCGTGGAGGGTAAAAGCCAAAGAGGGAGACCAAGAGATGAATACACTAAGCAGATTCAGAAGTATGTAGGTTGCAGTAGTTACTTGGAGATGAAGCTTGCGCAGGATAGAGTAGCATGGACGGCTGTGTCAAACTAGTCTCTGGATGAAGACCACAACAACAACAACATATTAAACTTGCAGTCATGACGTTGTACTAACTATGCTATTTGTACTTGGGGTCGCCATTGTGCCGTTCCGTAAGTAACTCTTACATTGTATTGTATGCTCTAGCAATCGACTACACAAATAATTATTTTGGACCCAAGCCACTACTTCCATAACACTCGTGTCATGGTATTAAGAGTTAAACATATTTTCACGACGGCTGATTGAAGTCATTTCTCCTTAGTGACATGTCATTGACAGTACCTGGGATCTAGGCCTGAGTTGAGAGAATAGCTATATATATTTGAGCTTATTAATAAGCATGCCGAACAAAAAAATAATTCTTCTACAGGTGACGTCAAAGTAATACCGTGTAACAGCGCCTATACTCTCCACAATCATCTCAGTTCTCGGAGTATCCACAGCTGTGATATATTCAGCTGAAGCTGCTGATGATTACATCCCGTAGAAGCACCAAACTGTGGGCTGATAGTTGTGTACCTTTCCATGTAGTCTCAGACATTTTCTATGGGATGATTTAGTGCGTCAGTCGAAATATGAAAATGTGACTGAGTTTTCTTCAAACCGGGAACGCTTGCATGCGGCCCCATGAACACGGCTATCATCGCCCAGGACGGCGAGAATGTCTGCGGCACACTCATCATCAAGATGTAGAAAGAGCAACAGCTGGCCAACGACAAGTTTTATCGACATCCCGAGCCATATTTGCGGTAATCCGTGTCGGTTGATCCAACACACAGTACGAAAAACGCATCTCAAACACCACAGAGCGTATTCCCTCCACACACTGAGGGTTAAGCGTCTCATTTCGTTGGTGGTGCCCTCGATGCGTTGCATAGTTTGTAAACAGACACTCTACACGCCTTGCCAGTCACACTTTCGAGTTTCTTCAAGTACCGCTTTAAGCAATGACTTTTCACGAGGTACTCGACTCCGAATGTGCATTGAATGCAGTTTCATTCAAAGTGCTCACTCGGGAACTTAATGAGTTCATTTTCGATTCATTGACAGCAGCAATTGCTCAATGAATGCAGTTTCCTTCACAGTGTTCACTCATTTTGTATTCATTGACAGCAGCAGTTGTGCATTGCATGCATTTTATTTCACAGTGTCCTCTCGGAATCTTGTTGAGTTCATTTTGTACCGATTTACAGTAAAAATTCCTGTCGGATTCGAAACAGATTATCGATTACAAGGCGTGATGCTCACACCCCCTGACGTTTGGAGATATCTGGATCTCATTCCTTTCATGGTTCTGTCACTCGTAGTGCCCTACCTGCTGAGCTGTTCTTTTTGGTGAGTGTGCTCTAGGTGTCATTCTTGTTTCACCATTGCTCTTATTGCGTGCTTTATTCATGCAATAGGTCCGACCACATTCTGATCGGTCCCCAATGTATATGGTTGTCCAGATTGGCACTCTTCTACGCTCAATGAAGTAAAAATTGTCCTGGAACTTTTTACGTGGCTGCGAGTGGTATACAATTTCTTCTAGACAAGTTTTACACTTAGCCTTACAGTTACTACACGCACATCATTAGATGATGTCTTACATGTTTTTGTACGGTACTCATTTTTTTCGGAATTTGTATTCGTATTCTCACTGTAAGGTTTAGGGGGAACATGGGTGTCGCCATGCCGATACGGTCATATGGAGATTAAACCACCACAAACATTTAGTCATCGGAAATGCACCTTCTTGGACTCTACATTGTGAGTAAGTTTATCAATACCAAATTTTCTCATCTATGATTTCTCTGGCGTATAAATGAATTATTTCTACTCATAGTCCTTGCTTATTGCTGTATGAAAATAATTAACAGCAAATTATTGAAATGCTTTCAGCATAACAGATGCTTGGTAGCTGCTAGAAGTAGGTTTCACAGATTACTTTAAATAGCCATTTGCAACCGAGCAACGCTGCAAAACTGCTGCGTAATTTGTTTTAGAAGTGGCATAACAGTGCGCATAATACCTCATTCTATTGACTTCTGCTGTAAGTCAATATGCTTACAAAATGCGACTGCAGCATGAAAGAGCTGAAATTGACTGTGTATGGATTTCTTATTACGCGTTGTTCACATTCTGGATATGTTTGTGATTGTCGAAAGATGCACAGAGAATGGCGTTGAATATTGCCTGGCTTGTCGGACTTGGTGTTCTAGTGGTGAAGTATGAACCTGGAGACAGTGAGGTCGCAGAATCAAATCCCAGTCAGATTCTGAAGTTTTTCAGTTGCCTTCATGCTAGTTTTCACACCTCAATGATATGAAGATACGCCAAGAGTGAGTTGTGCTTCACACTCCACGTTAACCTGGAAGTCTCTTTATCCGGCAGGGTTACATTGAAGTAGGTTAAGCGTGCACAAGTCGCCTGCCTAGCGCCGTATTGAAATAACTTGCCAACAGGTTGATGAACTCTCTTAAGGACTCTCAGCCATTCATGTCGTACGCATTTACCTTTTACCTCTGGCCCAGTATGTTCTATAATCACCTGAACGTCATTGTTGATCGGGAAATGTAAATAAATACGTATTTCACTGTAGGAACCGATAAACGGAATGTAATACAGATGCTGGGGATAGCATATGTGAATCTTCAAAAGAAAGGCGACGTCCTTCAAGCGAATTCCTCTTGAGTACATTAGAGAACAGTTACTCCAGGAAGATGTGCAATTCTCTGACAACTATCGTTGCCCAATAATGTGAACAGCGTGGATGAACTCTCTTACGTTGAACAGCGTTCTTCATAAATAAATGTTGGAGCAACAATATGCCGTTTGTTTTCTTTTTAGGAAAGAAAATTGTCGTATCAAGGGTTCAAAAGGTTCAAATGGCTCTGAGCACTATGGGACTCAACTGCTGTGGTCATAAGTCCCCTGGAACTTAGAACTACTTAAACCTAACTAACCTAAGGACAGCACACAACACCCAGCGATCACGAGGCAGAGAAAATCCCTGACCCCGCCGGGAATCGAACCCGGGAACCCGGGCGTGGGAAGCGAGAACGCTACCGCACGACCGCGAGATGCGGGCGTGTCGTATCAAGGGGCGCTACAGGAGGTTTCTAGCTTCAAGTTCCATTTATTGATTATTTAGTCCCGAAATATGAAATAATATAGTTATCACTCATCTAAATTAGAATAAGAAAATTAGAAACAAGGTGTAAATCCTCGTTTTTTTTCTAGGTGCAATAATTACGATACCGTTTTTCAGGCACTGCATCAATAGCAAGCTCCTAATGAGTGAGGCGATCTACAGCGGGTGGCCAAAAATATGGAAACATCGAAATACAACTCATTACTGTGCCGAATATCGTGTAGGGAAACAGTTACAGTTTGTGCCGTGTGCAGCTCGTGTTCATGCCGTTCATTATTTGTCATATTCTCTTACGGTACTGCCGCCTCGTTCTTATTCCATTTGCTGGCATCACTAACTTCTTGCCTTACCTGCCGTGAGTGGCAGCAGCGCTTATCGATAAGTGCACTGTCGTACTATCTCTGGAGCGACCGATAGTATTTCCGCGTCGTCGTGTGTCTGGAGTTCAGTCAGGACGCAGCAACAGTGAAGTCAGGGTGAAACGTCCCCTTTGACCAATTATACACGACTGTGCTTAAAGTTACATACAATATTTTTAGCGCAACGCAATCTGACTTTCAAAAATCCCTACAAAAGAATGGCCCTTACTAACATTAACCTATACCTTTCACAAATCACTTACCTCACAAAAATCTTCGTTACTCAAGCTACAGCAATACAGCGAGCGCCACTACTGCCAGCTAAATAAAAGATTCAAACTACGGAAGGCACTAACTACTGATAGGCATAGTTAGCAAATGAAAGATTTTAATAGGGAACAAACAATGTATTTACCTTAATGATCATAATATATATATTAGTTCATGACATCCAGTGTTACAAATTTCAAAACTCCGCCATCTCTCTCCCCACATCGTCCGCCGCTCGTGGTCTCGCGGTAGCGTTCTCGCTTCCCGAGCACGGGGTCCCGGGTTCGATTCCCGGCGGGGTCAGGGATTTTCACCTGCCTCGAGATGACTGGGTGTTTGTGTTGTCCTCATCATTTCATCATCATCCAGGAAAGTGGCGAAATTGGACTGAGCAAAGATTGGATAATTGTACGGGCGCTGATAACCACGCAGTTGAGCGCCCCACAAACCAAACATCCTCATCATCATCATCATCTCCCCACATCCACCACTGCTGGCGGCTCACCTCCAACTGCGCAACGCTACGCGCTGTTCACATCCAGCTGCCGCTGCTCAACACTACAATGGCAGACAACAATGCAAACTAGCCACAGACTGCACACAGCACAGCCAGTGATTTTCATACAGAGCGCTACGTAACGTTGCCAATAAGAAAACATAAACAGGGGTGGAGCGCCGGTGAGTCGCAGACAGACAGTGCTCGCCGACTGCTGGCGACACGCTTGAACTGTCCGATGGAAGGAGACTGGAGAGGGAACGACCGTTTGTTGGTCGTTCGGTCGGTCGTCTCGTCGGCCGACGTGTATTTGGTCCTTTGACTGTTTCCGGGCCCAGGCAGTCGGTCAGTTTGGCCAGAGCAGCGAGGAAGTCTCCGTGCCGCGTGGTCAGGCCGGAGACGCTGGCGGCGTGCACACGCTGTTGGAGTTGTGAGGCGCTTCTTGCAAGGGTTACGAAATCCGTCGCCCACCGATCCTGGACACTAAAGTTGAGTGCTCACTTAGCCTACTATCAAGCCTCAACTGCTATCACATCTCTTTGTTTGATCCTCGTTGTCGCTTTCTGGGAGATTCCCGTGAGCAACAACGTGTGTGTACTGAAGTTTGCTAGAATTTCATCTGTCTTCCTGTGTGGTGTTTAATTTAACTTATTCCATCATTAATGAAGCGTACCAGCAGTATCTTCAGCCTTGTGGCCATTGACGTTCCGGGTACCTGCCCTGGGCGTTGACATAGTTCTCGGCAGTGTATTTCCCTTGTCATGTTGATACTGTCTAGTACGGTGTGTAGTTCGACAGCTGAGGTGGTGTTAGTAGTTTTGGGAGTTTATTCTGACTTTGCTTTATTGGGCACCAGTATCCAGAACGTTGTGACATTGACATCTTTTTGTCGTTTTGCTGGTCGGTTGGAGCAGAACAGATCTTGTCGGTTGGTTCGTCGGCAACTTTCAGTTGGGTTGCCTCCTCATTAAGAGGTTGTCGGTCTGGCTGCCTGTATCACCTAAACGTGCATTAGTGTTACCTTCCCGGACCGACCCATGGAACATTCTGAGCGCTGCTCCTTGTGTTTTTCATAGTGATTTCCCTTTTAGTCTTAAGTACTCTGTGTGGCCTTCAGCCGAGTTTAGCTTATTAAAATTGCAAGGCTTTTCATCTTAGGTCTTAAGCCATAAAAAAATTTTAAAAATTGTTTCTTGTTTGGTACGTGGCCTCCAGCCAAGTTTCAGCCTTTTAAAATTAAGACTGAAAATTCCTTGTTCCTAGGCCTTAAGCCGAAAATTAGTTTAAAGTTGGTTTGTGGCCTGAGCTGTGCATGAGTCATGTTCAAGCCATCTTGTATTTTACATCCTGTTTTTAACGTACTTCCACCTCACTGCATTAATTTAAATTACTACTGTAACTGAGTTGCTACTTTGCCTGACCGTGACCAGCGCTAGAAGTGCGTATCGATATATCTCCTCTTGTAGTATCTTTGCTCGAATGCTATTACTTCCCAGTGTCTGTCGTAAGGTAGTTCACGTCACGAGTTCGGCTCTGCCAATCAGTTGGAACATGTCTGGAGCACAGTCCGGACCTGCCAGTCAGGGAGTTGTAATGCAGCACTAGTGCAGTCGGGTGGAGCAGCAGTGAGGTCTGCGTCGACATGGCTCGCCCGACCATTGCCGCTACGCATCACTTGAGCCAGGCCACAGTCTTGGTGGATCGGCGGTCGGTCATCAGGTGTTTTGGCTCTCTGATCGTTCATGAGTTGGCTGTGTGTGTGTGTGTGTGTGTGAGAGGTCGATCGTCTCATCGCGCTATGTATAACAAGTTCTCTGAGGGCTTCTGGGCCCCTTCAGTTACCATATTGTGGAACTTGGCTCGGTCGTTTCCTGGTGCAGGGATGTCGTTTAGCCAATGGGCGTGTTTCCTCTGTGTGGTTGAGTCCGAGCCAGTATTTCTGCCGTGCACCTGGAAGTGAGTAGGAGATGCACCAGCAGTGCAGTTGTGACGGAGCAGCCCTCGTGGACAGATCAGCAGGAGTCAGTTGGTTGCTGCAGATTTTTTTTTTTTTTTTTTTTTTTTTTTTTTTGGGTTTAAGGGCGCTCAACTACTGAGGTCATTAGCGCCCAATTGTTGCTGCAGATGAGGGAAGTTATCTCCATGTGGTGTGGTCGACTGGGTCTGCTGGCGGTCCCTGCGCAGGGTTGGAGCATGTGTGGAGCTGTCCGATCACTACGAGATTCGTGGTTCACAGACTCAGCACGTAGTGGTTTCAACTACCCAAGCCATGTCCATTCATGCTGTGGTGGTTCGTTACGGTGGTTTGCTGTTGGGGAGATTTTCCTGTGAGCTACACCGAGTGTTTCTACTGTTGAAAGTTAGCAGCCATGCAGTGCAATTAACTATTTTGGTTGACTACAATTCAAGTGCACCAGTGGAATTTTTGGCCTTGTGGCCGTTAGTGTTCTGGTTACCAGCCTTAGGTACTGATGTAAATTCAGGCAGTGTTCTTTTGGGTGAAGTTAACTATATTACCGTGTTTCAAATTCAAGTGTACCAGCAGGATTTTCTGCCTAGGGGCCGTTAGTGTTCTGGTTACCTGCCCTGGCCACTAACATAATTTCAGACAGTATCCTTTCCTCACCTGTTGTCGCTGTCCAACATGGTGTGTAATTTTGACAGCTAATACATACTCCATTGTGGATTTTCACGTTTGTAACATTGCCAGTTTGAGTTCTCATGTACTGATTGATGGGAAGGAAGTCGTTGTGTTGGTCAGTCTGTGGCTGTCCCCTGGTTGGGTTCTGATGGATCAAGGATAGTTGGGCTCACCACCTGTCTGACCTAATTGAACGAGGGCAGACTAACCTCCCTAGAGACTTTCTGGGTGCCACCGGTGTTTAATTATCTGTTGTCTGCTCTTTTAAATTTTAGACTTATGGTTATTTGAGATTTTTTTTTAATTTTGCAAAATTAATTTCTAAATTTATCTTTCGAGCTTAAACACTGTGGCCTTCTGCCTTTAAAGATTATGGTAATATATTTTAAAAATTTTGAAGTTTAATTGTGGCCCTCAGCCATTGGTATTGCACCTTGCATATGTTGCTTCTTTAAAGTATTCTGTTGCTGTCTTAACTGGATTTTAAGATTTCTTGTTGTTAAACATACTGGCCTTCTGCCTCTTAGGATATATGGTAATATATTCTGAAGTTTTGAAATTTAATTGTGGCCCTCAGCCATTTGTGTTGCACCTTGCATATGTTGCTTTTCTTGGTTTTAAATTATTTTATTGCTATCTTAATTCAATTTTGATTTTTTTAAAGATTTCTTTTTTACCTTCTGCCTTTAAAGGTATATGTTAACGTATTCCAAAATTTTGTAATTTCATTGTGTCCTTCAGCCATTTGTATTGCACATTGCATGTGCTGTTTTTTTTAATTATTTTATAGCTATCTTAATTAGGTTTCTGTCTTGTTAAGATTTCTTGTTGGGGGCCTTCAGCCATGAAAGGGTTCAGTTTGATTGTAAAGGTTATTAAATTACAGTAAATGACAACTATAAGTAGAGACTAACCTCAACCCTTGGCCCTTTCCACAATCCTATTACCTGTTCTGCCCAGAGGGTTTAGTGGGTGTCTCAGACTCCTCATCTCATTACAATCCAACACAAAGCCCACAATAGAATCCACCTCCTGAAACTTCTGTCCAGTCAGACATGGGGACTGCATCCTTCCACTATTCTTCACACCAACAAATCCTTGATCTGCCCCATCTTTTCTTATACCATCGTCACCTGAATTTCTGCCCCCCCCCCCAGATTCTATAAAGCCCTCCAAATCCTTGATTGCCATGCACTCTGCCTCACCTTCTGTATCCACCTACTGTCCCCCATGCAGATCCTCTACAACCTCATCCCCTTCCCATATCTTCTCCTTTCCCTCAAACATATTCTCACCCTGTACATCATCCACAGATTCGATGCCTCCCACCCACTAGGGTCTTCTACCTTCTTTACCCCTAGCTTGTTGCCACACCTTTACCATAGTGACCCACACTCTCTCTACCTCTGAATCGTCCACCTCCTTCCCAACACAACTTTTAGCACCTACCCCTCCTGGATGCTGAGCTTCGCCCTCATATCTACCCCTCCTGCCAACTCTAACCCTACCTGTCCCCCTCCCATTCCTCTGGGCTCTGTCTCCCCTCCCCTTCCTCTGAGCGGTTTCCCTCCCTCCTCCACCCCATGCTTTTCCAGGGAACCCTTTCTGTGTCTCCGTGCTCCCTCCTCCCTTGCCTTCCTCCTCCATCTCACACCTCAACCACTTTTCTTTCCATCTTGCCTCCTCCACTCCACCTCCCCCACTCTACCTTCCTCTCCCCTCGTTAACCCCCCTCTCAGGCCTCCTCTCCCTCAGCAAGTCCACCCTAGCACTTTTTATTCTACATTGTGTGCGCTCCATCTCTTACAGTGGTTTTGAAGTGTCTTCGTTCTGAAATGTCTTAACGCTGTGGCCAACTTTTGACTGGTCTGTGGAGCTTCAGTGTATTTTATGTGCTCTACGAATCGCCAACTGGGTTTTTTAACTTTATGTCGACTTTTTTAACTGTCGCACAGTGAACGTCTCCGTGTCAATGTATATTTTAACCGTCCGCAGCTCGTGGTCGTGCGGTAGCGTTCTCGCTTCCCTCGCCCGGGTTCCCGGGTTCGATTCCCGGCCAGGTCAGGGATTTTCTCTGCCTAGTGATGATTGGGTGTTGTGTGATGTCCTTAGGTTAGTTAGGTTTAGGTAGTTTTAAGTTCTATGGGACTGATGACCATAGATGTTGAGTCCCATAGTGCTCAGAGCCATTTGAACCATTTTTATATTTTAACTCCATTGTTTTCACTTGTTGTGTTATTATGTCCCCCTTTTTATCGCCTTTTATATGTATTGTTCTCTCCTGTCATTAACTGTAATGTCACTCGGCTGAAGAGCGGCGGTTGTACCACTGCCAGCCCTCCCCTGTCCGTAGGAGAATGAAATCACAATACAAAAATAAAGAATGTTCCACTTCATTTCCACCGAGATAGTGCGACGACCTACTCACCTGAAGATGGCAACCAAGTGGACCACTGAAATATTGTGTCCAGATTACGGTATGTTCCGGCAGGATAACCCGACATGATTACAAAATTGCTCCTTATTTAGCAAACATATACAACCATTCGCTCGTCGAATGATCCGTAGCTAAAGACTGGAAAGCTGCTCAAGTCACATGAATATCCAAGAGAGGAATTAAGAGTAATCCGTTGAATTACAAACCCATACCGCTAATGTCGATCTGCAGTAGGATTTTGGAACATATACTGTATTCTAACATCATTAGCCATAATGTAAACTGACGGTGAAGGAAGGAGAAAGATAAAGAAAGGAATTAGTGATACCAGCTGCATCGGGACTTTATGCGTTATCAGAGCCGACGACTGAAAATTTGTGCCGTACCGGGACGCGAATCTAGGATGTCCTACTTACAAGGCAGTTTCGTTGACCGTAGTGCCATCCGATCACAAAATTTATTGCTAATGCGCGGAAAACCTCGGCGCGCTTCACGGCCGATTCACATTCCACTCAGTGCCAATTATTCACAGCCCCCGTCCATGTCCTGCAGTCCGGCCGGAGTGGTCGAGCGGTTCTAGGCGCTACAGTCTGGAACCGTGCGACCGCTACGGTCGCAGGTTCGAATCCTGCCTCGGACATGGATGTGTGTGATGTCCATTGCAGCCAGTAAAAGATGTGCCATTTTATCCAGTGTTTCATCCACCGTGTCACCTCATGGCGAGTTACGCGACATCCTAGAAAGGTATTCGCCACCTTGACATCAGACTGTGTTGTAGCGGGGCAGCACTTCCTGACGCCAGGTGGTAGTGAGACGTCAGGAAGGTGTTTAGGTATCCGTTACAGGTTGTGGTGATTTAATTAGCCTGGTGGTGGGATACTGGAACAGGTCCCCTGGAAAGTCGTCAGAGTGAGAAAAAGATTGCTTTATTAATTTCATTAGATACAAGGGTTGTGTTAGGATGTCGGACTTAGAATGAGCAGAAGTGTTTGTAACGCCGGAAATGCATATCCTCCTATTTCCATCTATTGTACTATAAATTTGTTTCCTTATTTTTGTTACCTGAATATATGACATTACTGTGTCTTTGTATATTGTAATTGTTTTACTGTTTATGCATTTATGTCGATGTATAATTGGTTGCTTCGTAAATATTATTTGTATTTTTACGCTGGGTCTTGCCTAGGGAAAACTGCTATCGAACGATTACATCGATAGGTCGTGTGAAGAATCAAAGTGTGTAGGATCTTTGGTAGTGTTAACTTTGCCGCGTGGAGCGCGGGCAGAGAGAGAGTCTAGCGGGAGTAGCGAGTGGAGCAGGTGTGTTGTGTGACGCTCCCGCGAGTTGCCGCGCTTTCGGGGTTTGGCAGCATGTAATTGCGCTCGACTTGCGATGATAGTTTCTGACATGGTGTCGCGGACGGGAAGCATTAGCTGGCGCACATCAAGAGCCCGTTTCGCCTGGTGACCGTGTCGAGAAGAAGGCGCGCCAACATCCAGCTTCTGCAACAGCGACGGCCGACAATGAGTGACTGTCGCCACCTCCTCGACCGACGGCTTCAAACCTTCAATCAACCAAAAAGGAAGCATGGAAGCACGTAAAGTTTTAGAACTGTATGGCAGACCTCAGCTTTTCAAACTGTACCATTTTCGTAACTATAATTACAGCAACTTAGCGTGAACATTTGATGCTCATTGTCCCAATTGCATTACCAAGCAGGGTCCCTTCCTTTTCCGGAATGAACCCGAGTGTCGCTGAAATTCAAATGCCAGCATTAAAGAAATATCATTCGATTTCACTGCTTTAATTTCAAAGTTCAGTTAAGGTTTCATAGCTGGCTACAATATTTAGATTACACAAGCACGAATTAAGAGTGCGAGTTTTGTTACCGTATTTTAGCTTACCTGTGACTGCAGCTCAGCTTGGTACGTACTAAATTTTACTATTGTTAATTGTTAAGAATCATTTAATTGAAGTTCAAAGTTAAATCTCTTGTGTCTAAATTGCGTAGATTCAAGTAGCTTTTGAAATGATTGTTGTGGTAGTCCAAGACTAACCGTATTTTACTGAATTTCGATGTGCTTCAGAAAGAAAGCTCACTATTAACTTCAGTCACTAAATTAACTTTCGATTTTCCTGTTTTATTAATTCTTTTGCTAAATTAAGTCAGAGTGTAGCGAAATTCATTACTTTTGACAAACTTTCAGTTTTCACACTACACGTGTCAACCTTCAGTTGCCACGCTTCTAGTGCTAATTATATGTGTAATAACCTTTCTTTTTCAGTTACTGTAGTAATTGTCCTTAGGTCTGGCGACCGTAATTTCCCCAAAATCTCAAATACCTAATTACCTCTAGTTGATTGTTGACGTAACGGCCGCACATTTACTTTCTTTATTAACTTTACCCCTTTTCAAAATTAATTTCCACCAGTTTCATTTGCATTTTTCCTTTCATTTAGATGTAACCCTTTCCTCCCTCTTTAACGACAGGTTAACTTAGGTGACGATTGCTTTTTCCCAATTTTCCATTAGGTACACGCGGTTTAATTTTTCACTGTCATTAAGGTCGATAAGTGAGGGGGAGGTTACATGTTGAACTCAGCAACAACCTTCGCAGGTAACTTGCAGCACTGATATGCCGCGGTGAGGATAAGAGTAACGCCATCAGCTCTTCAGCAGGGGGAGAAACCCCAAGTCAGCCTCCCAGCCTGGAAGCAGGCTGTTACTGCGGTAGTCGCCGCAAACAGGCACGTGAGCGGCGACGGGACCCGGCCCAGTGCAGTCAGCAAGTAGATTCGAAGCAGCAACCGCAGCGTGAGCAGCAGTAGAGCGTGCCTACACAAGGCTAGCAAACGACAATTGGGTATGTCTACACTAGAGAAACGGTGATTCAGCACACGGTCAGGCCTAGATAAGAATCCTGGACACCGAGATAGGCGTCCTGGAACTAGCAGCAGTCTGTCGGTGGGTTGATCCTTCCTGGAAACCATCAGTTCGACTGCGTGATGCATCAGGCCCCAGTGCGTCCTGCAGCAGCTAGTGGAACCGGCGTCCAGCAGTGGCACCTAGGTGACCCACAACAGGAGGATGACCAGGCTGCAGTTCTGGCTACGACATCTGGGTCTGAATGTGCGAAGTTCTCCTACTGCGTGGTCTGGCAATGATTCCTATGGTGTCACCATGGTCTGCAGGTAGTTTCTTGTAAAAGAGCGCCTGGCCACATCTTATCTCCTTCACAGTCTGATGCCTCTTGCATCTGGCAGCAGTGACGTTTTCTGCTAAGTCGGCCACATGTCAAGAAAGGATGTGTTGAAAGATTGTAGCTGTGCTAGAATTTTCATGGGAACTAATAGGTGGTTACTGTCTTTCAGTTTCGTCTTAAAAGCAAAAGGTAAAGCTATGCTGAAACTAGCTATTATTTTGAATGCAAAAGAGCTTTTCTAGAGACTTCCTAGTGACGAACTTTCTTCTACTCTCCCCAACCAGTTACAGTTAGATGTGGACTCCTAACAGTGGTAGAACATGTCACTTATCACGTACACACTGACGGAAAAAAAACGCAAAACCAAAAATGTGAAATAAACTTAAGTTGGTAGACATATTTCTACATCTGAAACTTGGTGTCTATTCAAATTAGCGCCAGTCGCGTAAGAGTGACGCTAGTACTGACGCTATGATGATGCAAATCAGGTTTTCTTTAAATGCACGCTGTAACGTTCGTGAACGTTAGTTACCTTCGATATTGGACGTGGTGAGCTGATGTTAGTTCATAATGCCTTTAAGGTGACAGGGGTGCCATTATGAGTACCTCACTGAGTATGAACGAAGTCGTGTAATAGGGCTACGAGAAGCTATATGTTCCTTTTGCGATATTGCAGAAAGATTCACTGTACATGCCTGCTCGCGGCGGTGGTTACGAGAATGTATGGTCCCAAGAAGATCGGGCTCCGGACGGCCACGTCGCACCACGGACCACGGAGAGGGAAGACCACTGTGCTTGGCGTATAGTTCTGGCGCATCATACCGCTACTGATGCAGCAATTTGAGCAACCGTTGGCACCACAGTGACACAATGAACTGTTACAGAACGGTTACTTAAGAACAGCTCCGATACAGACGCCTTGTAGCGTGCATTCATTTTCCCCCCCAAAACCACTGCCATTTGCGTCTTTAGTGCTGTCAAGCGAAAATTCATTGTTTCCTGATGAAAGCTGGTTCTGCCTCCATGCCAACGATGTCCGTGTGTCTGTTAGAAGGAGGCCAGCTAAGGCGCTGCAAACAACCTGTCTCCGTGGTAGACACACTGGACCTACACCTGGAGTTACGGTCTCGTATGAAAGCAGGACCACTCTCGTGGTTTTCCCACGCACCCCGAATTCGATATGTTGTGCTGCCACTCATGAACAGAATTCCAGGGTACGTTTTCCAACAGGACAACTCTCCCCACCTACCGCTGTTGTAACCCTACATGCCCTACAGAGTGTCTACATGTTGTCTTGGCCTGCTCGATAACCACATGTGTTTCCAGTCGAGCGCGTACGGGATATCATCGGACGACAACTCCAGCGTCATCTACAACCAGCTACAACCGCACCACTATTGACCGACGAAGTGCGACAGCCATGGAGCGTCATCCCACAGACTGACAGCCCGCACCTGTGCAACACAATACATGTACGTTTGCATGCCTGCATTCAGTATCCTGGCTGTTACACTGTTATTAATGTACCAGAATTTCACATTAGCAATGGCTCATCTCGTGCTTACATTGACCTACGATCTTGCAACGTTAATCACTTAAAATGGTACCTAGACAAATGTATTCCATACATTTCATTACTCTACAAAAATTATTTCTTGTGCTGCTATGCTCTTCCGCATATAAATCCTTGGCATATGTGAAAGAAGAGATTACGAATGAAGCGATAAGTTGCAGATAAACTGCTATGACTGATTGATGGTTGAACGCCAGACCTGCTACAAGGCAATGTAAGATTCCCCTTTAAACGTATATTCAGTAAAAGACTTGAATATCACAATTTCAATACAAAATTGTACACATTATGTCGGAGACAATCTAAATGAAGCTCAGCATGCAATGTAGCATTATTTGTGATAAAATTGGCTTATCCTGAAGTTCATAAAACTCCACGTCTTGCTTCACGGCAGATTAGTTTGGCCTCTAAGGGAAGAAACCGTAACCCATTAACTAACTTTTGGACTTAAGCAGGCACCTTCCAGCGCAAATAAATACGCTGATTTTGGGGGTAGCATAATCCTCGGTGCCTACAGAAATAACAGTGGCTGCTCTTTCATGGTGGTCTATATCGTTGTCCATCGAGTGAGGCTGGAGCGGAGGTGTAAGTGACGTCACTCTGATATTCACGTCGTGGACCCTCTGGTATGACACTCGGTGGTCACAAAATGCTGCATTCTTTGGCAGGCGGCACGCAGTGATGGGCGATGTAATACCAGCGCAGTTCTTCCTCCCCATGTGCTCCCCAACGTCGTCCGCGTGAAAGCTCAGGCAGTTTAACAGCTCCTTCCGCCGGTCATCCACCACGCTCCAATGGCTGAAGGCCCCTTCAAAAGCGACCAGTCGAAGTATCACAAGAAGCACATGGTGCCCGATAATGGTGGCTGCCGTGATGTCTTCCAGAGGCTCGTAGGCGTTTCCCCCCAAAGTCTTCCCTCGCGTGCTGGCGAGATATTAAAATACCGTGGGACCTCTTCCTCCAACACTCCCCCGCTTCGGGATCAGAGCTATCAAAGAGGTTCTTTTCGAGTGAGCACTTCTCCAGCTATATTAATTCTCCTTTATCTCCTTTACTGCCACTCTCGAGATTAATAAGCTCCCCTCACCGCAAATATTCGTTTCTTACGAGCTTCTTCGTCCTCAAGATAAGGACTCGCTACCAATAAAAAGCCACCCTAGACCAAGTACGCTCATCCCAACCTACGTCCTTCGAAAATTACGTCCCCATTAACTTTGCTTGCTACGGGATGTCAAACGCATACCTGCGACTTCTCCCTTTTACGAAGAACCCGCTGCTTCGCAAGGGCTCGCAGACAGTTCAACTTTTCTTCCACCCTATTCACAATTAGCGTTAGTGGTTAAAAATTTCAGTTCACTAAGCATTGATATATTTGTGTAATATGCACGTGAGGTGCCCGAAGTTTTCATGTCAAGGACGAATTAGTTGCTGTGTGATTCGGATTATTAAATGTATTGCCCTAACTGACTTCACTTTTGTGCACTACACAGCCCAGACATCTGAAAAGCACCTTAAACATGGTCTGTGTGTTATACCGTAAAGCTTATTAATGTTTATTGTTAAATATTATGAGAGACCAAAGGAAAACCATAAGTAATCATTAAACACAAAGACACAAACACACACACACACACACACACACACACACACACACACACACACACACACGCAAAGACAACAGTTTACTTTCTAGTTGCACACAGAAACCAGTCTTTGCATCATCCCTACTAATATATAAATTATTTGAGCTGAAGATCCCAACAGTCCTTACTACTCTTATCATCAGCATACTATTCAGTTTGCTGTGTGTCTGTAGCCTTCAACGGTGTCAAGACAATGTCACGCACGTAGCCGTCAGTATTTTTAGTGCTTTGACGTAACATTCCATCTTTCTTTCTTATGCCAAATATTTTCAGCTCTATTTAACTATCGCCTTTCATGTCTTCTGTAATCTATTTTATGAGCACATATGAAATTATTAGTCTACGCCAACAATGTTTCCTCTCCATTTATCAGTTCAATACCAGGGTACTCAACTGCAGATTCTTCAGCGCATGCTCCATTCTTCTAACATCTGCACCACGTATTCATTCCTCGACACCTTTGTAACCGATCTTCATTTGGTAGTTACTTTGCTCTTTGTTGACAGTGTTAAAGCAGAGCTTAATAAACTTCGAATCCCGCCTTGAAGCTTACGCTTACAGCTCAGTTTAATAAGTACTTGATGCAGCAGAGTTTAGATGCAGCGGTGTTTAGATGAAACAATGTTTACGAGTGTGTAAATTTACTCTCACCGCGTTGTAAGGACGTACAAAGATGACACTCCTGATCCATTAAAGTTTGAGAGTGCAGTGCAGTGCAGTGCACTCCCTAAAACAAATAGATCAATATGTCGAAAAACTATGAAGATATGATAGAATTCTCATCAAATATTTTAAATCTTAATCTTGTTGTATACAAACTACAGTGGAGAATATAGTTTGTCCTCTCACAATGGAAATGCAGGTCTCCATTACGAGCAGTTACGACTCACGTCTGCTCGCGCCATTGTGACTGACCTCTATAAAGTTGAAGCAAGGTACTTTTTTCTCTTTATTTAAATTCCATAGATTACTGAAAAGTACCAAGTAATAGTGTTTCAAAAGAAATAGACACTTGTCACATCGACCTACTGGGTAAAGGATTTTTACCAACGGAAGAAACTACATTGCAATGAATTAAATAAACTTCTGAAATTTTACTCATGTTGAAGCAGAACATTTCAACTAATCACTGTAATAAAATAACGTAAATGTGATTTGAGACAAGTATGACAGCGACTACACACATTAATACAAATATCAACGTAATTAATTGCTTCAGCGATGGCTCCACAGCCTCGATAAATTTAAAGATGGCCATCGATTCCACCAGCTTATTATTTTCAATAAATGCTTTATTAAGAAATACTAGCTGGTTTCGAGCGTATCCTCTTTCTCAAGTTCAATGTGGATGTAGACACATCTTCCTCGTAAGTAGCATAAAACAGAAATTACACGTGAAAATCTGAATGGCAATTGGAGTTCTGTTTCATACTGCTTTCGAAGTTAATGTTCGAAAACTTGAGAAAGAGAAACTAGCTTTAAAAATGGTTCAAATGGCTCTGAGCACTATGGGACTTAACATCTATGGTCATCAGTTCCCTAGAACTTAGAACTACTTAAACCTAACTAACCTAAGGACAGCACACAACACCCAGCCATCACGAGGCAGAGAAAATCCCTGACCCCGCCGGAAATCGAACCCGGGAACCCGGGCGTGGGAAGCGAGAACGCTACCGCACGACCACGAGATGCGGGCTGAGAAACTAGCTAATGGCGCTTAATAGTCCATTATCCCAAAACAGCCAGGTGAACATGATGTGTTTTAAGCTATCACAATGGTGGTGCACAGGAACATGATTTATTGTAATCAATTTTTGTACTTTGAACATGGACGTGACAGTCTTATGACCAACGCAATTAATTCTTGTAAAGAGAGGTATCGAAATCCTGTTTCCATTTATAAACGTGCCTTTTTTCTAAACTGTGCCCTAATTTGTTAAGGATAGGTAATCTTGACGCGTAAACTGTTCAACTACTGTGATCATTCTCAACGAACACTAAAATCCACCCTGAGTCATAGACCTCATGTTTCCATGCTAGCTTCAGTTCTTCGAAATCAGGAAGTTATTTGAGACAGTTTCTCACTGTCTCGCTTAGCCAATATTTATCTTTCCGCCGCCACCCTCCCACCCGCCCACACTCCAGATATGATTCTATTTTTGTTCCATTCTTGCCCAGAAAGTAATGCACCGCATTTTTTTTTTCTCAGGCAGAAACAGTGCTACAAATGTGAAACGTTAGCTATGTATTATTTGAAGTCTCCTGAGTGAGGGCGCCAAGTTTCCGTCGCTTCAAGCATATAGCACAGCTGCAGGACAGTTTCAAAATGGCGTTCGTAGCTGATGTACTTTACAAGCAACGCACTGTCTTTGCAGAAACAGACATAATGTCTTATGGGATAACAGCAATCAGTGATTTTATAATTTTACTTAAAATCCGTCTTGATTGCAAAAAATTTTTTTATTATTCATATGACCGGTTTCGGTTCATTCAGAACCATCTTCAGATCTGATATTTCAGTTACAGGAGTAACCCGTCCAAATCCAGCAACTTTCACATGCTACGTAGCATTAAAAGATGCCATTCGTGGAAGACATTTAAGGACGATGAGGAGGTGATTCACACAATGAAGCACTGACCCCGCCACCGAGACAAGAATTGGTAGCGACAAGACATACACGCTCTTGTTAATTTGTTAACACCGAGTGCGACAAACATGACAGAGGCTGCTCCGAACGACAGACATATTAGCACTCTGACTGACAATCTGACCGATTTCCAACCGTCAGATCAAACTGCACAAACAACAGAGAATATCGGCCGATGTCGAGTAAACCAAGATACCTACACTTTCTAACTCGGCCTGACCAAGGTCAAGGCATCAAACACCACTCAAGACAAATTTAAAAGAATACAGAAAACACAAGTCACAACTGTCAAATCACTACGGAAGATGGCTGCGGGTTCTAGACAGCAACACCCACCACTTGTTATCACACGCGTGAACTGCTGAAGAAACAACAATCCACAAATAACGAACAAATCGTAACAGTTGAGATTTTAAAAGAATGGACCAATTACTCAACTTGAGTTCCTGCTTCGGAGGAAAGCGAAGAGTCGCTCTCGCAGCTAACGCCTCCTCATGCAACAGCGCTTGCCCGCCGCCAAAAGCCCCGGCCTGGCTTCGCGCTGTGGAGACTACGTTGCTGCTCAGTTCCAACGAACCAACAAGGTCCAACCACATCCCTACTCGGAAAATGGTGTTCATCCTGAAGATCCAAGAATACGTCGACTAAGACGACCGGCCGAGCAAACGACCAACGGCAGCCCGCTTTCGCCGACAGCCGTAGGGGCGAATACTAACACCATACGGACCCGACGGTTGCTGGCTGCCAACTCTTCCCGACTGCTTCTGGTGTAAGTGCTCAGCAGACCACATGTCGCCATCCGATGATCATCTGACCTATCGACCAACGGCCTTCCGTCTGCGTCGACCACGGTCCCGGCGCGTACTGGCACCGTGCAGACCTGCATGCTACTGACTGCCAACTGGTCGAACAGCGGATTAACGACGAATCCGACTCAGTCCACAACCCAACAGCGACTGAGTCTTAGAGCCGACCGACTAACATGCGAGTGTCTGCCTTCCGATTGACTCTGTCGCCTCACTGCACCGACTCCCAGACTGACCGACTGACCAGACTGCCCGAGACTTACAGACTAACCTGGCTGACCAACTGCCTCCGACTGCGTTCGAAAGAGAGCTTATCGCGCGCCTTAAATGCATATGAAGAGGCAACCTTTCCCCTTTTCCACCAGAGTGAGACACCAAAGCTGCGATTGCCACAGCGGCGCCACCGACAGAAACGGAGGGCGACTGCTTAACACTACACGCTGCTGCGCGCTCTTCAAAACAGCAAATTTTACTACAGCTCAATCATGCTTTGAGGAAGGTTCACATTGGTTTCAAATGGTTCAAATGGCTCTGAGCACTATGGGACTTAACTTCAGAGGTCATCAGTCCCGTAGAACTTAGAACTACTTAAACCTAACCAACCTAAGGACATCACACACATCCATGCCCGAGGCAGGATTCGAACCTGCAACGGTAGTGGTCGCGCGGTTCCAGACTGTAGCGCCTAGAACCACTCGGCCACCCCGGCCGGCACTCATGGGTTTCCTTGAGAACTGCGGTAGTAACGGAATGAACCATGATAGCTATTGAGGACAACCAACGTCCTTTCATGTGTGGTCTCTTCCACGATGCCCGTGGCAGCTTCTGTCTGGATAACTATTTGTGTCACAATCACGATCAGTGGTCTTATGAGCACGCGACTGAACAACAGGTGCCAACACCCTGGTGCCACCTCCCATATATTACCAGCCTGCAAATTACGGGAATTGCGTGACCTGTGCGTAGACATTTGGTGCCATATTTCTCCGGAAATCTACCAAACTCTTGTCGACTCAACGGCACCCAGAATCGCTTGTGTTCCTTATGTTGAGCAACACGCTAGTAAGCAGGTGGTCATAATGATTTGGTTCGTCAGTGGATATCCTGAGTAACAGATGGATCTATTTTGTCATGACTGTGAAAGGGTACAGTGCCGCCCGACATTGAAAATAGGTACAACATACTTCATTATTTTTGTCGGAACAACACATTTTTTCTAGTAATAACTCAATTTCAATTAATATAGCGAAGCCGGATACCAGTGTGAGAAAGAATGACAATTTATTAATTTAATTGATCACATGTGCACTCCCACAAAATAAATCCCTACATCCAATTTGGTGAGATCTGTGAAATGAATGAATGTGTGGTCGTCTGCTAACCGCAGATAGTGAATGTGAATATATGATCATCTTTGAGACGATCCTTTGGCCACCTTTGGTGGAACCAAAGAAATTAAACTTACCGGAGCTTTGAGCGCCTGAAATGTGGCTGACCAATACGGTAGCATGGTCTTCCCCCACCTCGACAGAGGTGCGAGATGACCTGAAGAATGGCCATGTTTCAGTACTCTGCCGCTGGATCATGTGCTGTTAAGACCTGTCTTAGTTGTGCTCCGTAAAGACAAAAGAGTGGAGACATGGTATGCATGTGGGATATTTAAGAGTAGTTTGAAATAATAATTTCTCTATTTCAGGAACTTTTGTGGGGAGAATTAAATGTCAGGCAGGTAATATTAATGGGATTGTAGTAATCTTCGGAAGTGACCAACAGTCACAATGAAACCACGTGTAGCAATAAGTTGAAATACTTCCGTGTGCTTAAGTTAAGCTGAATTACTAGCGTGTGTACAATAAGTTGAAATATTTAAGAAATAGCGTGTGTACCATAAGTTGAAATGTTTAAGAAATGGCGTGTGCAGGACTTGAAGTTAAGAGACGAGTACTTCCACGTGGTGAGTACTGTGTGAGTCTCAAACTGTGTATGAGACAAAAGATAAAGAGAAGTACTCGTCCATGGTATCAGTTGAGGACTCGCGTGTGTGATGAATACGTTCTCAGTATTACTTTGCGTGATATGATTCCGTGTGACGCTAGATTCAAACTCTGGGAGAGAAGCAAGGTGAGTCGGCCGTCTATCCAGCAACGCCACTTGGCTTGCATTGCATAGGAAGACGTGCATATGTCTCCAGAGTTCATAGTAGGAAAGTAGAATTACGAAGTGGGGCAGTGTGGTGTGAAACTGGGATAAATACTAATTGAAGTGGGAAAGCTAAAAGTGATAATGTTGTGACTATTCCCTGTGTAGTATTTCATATTGTAGTGTGGTGTATGTCATGTAATTTGGGTATGTGTGGTTTGCATGGGAGAGTAGCGAGGTAGTTTCAAAAGATTAGTGGATTATGCGTGTTCCTTTTGTACTGCTCGGTCTGGAGGAAAGTTTCGTGATGATGATTGTGAGTGTCGAAGTGTGAGAAATAATAAAAGATCCACCATCCTATCCAGAAAGTGCACTGTAGCGTTAAATAATTACGAGACCATAAGGTAGAGAATCACCAATGTTAAGCCATGCCCACTGGGCGGAATTTCTCATGTGTTATTGTTGTAGGTTATAGAATTTGTGTGTTTAGGTTATAGAATTTATCGGAATAAATAATATAGTGAAAAGAAAAAGATTGGTGGCCTTTTCCTTCGAATTGTATGTTGTCATGATATCCAGAATTTATGTGTGCGCCACTCATATTCAGTGCCATGGCCACGTGTTGATAAAAGCCGTTAAATAAAAAGGAAAGAAAATGTGGTATTGCCAGTGCGTAGTGAACAGTCAGAGTTCTGTAAATTACTGATAGTCAGATGCGTGTTTCCGTTGCGTATTATTCATACAGGAGGATAATTTGTAACTAAATTGTGAGTACGAAAGTTCATGTTACTCGATAAATAAGAATGAATCCACACGCTTGGCGGACCATTCATCTTGCAGGCCTGACTGCTTGATGCCACAGTATGAGCAAGGCACGTGGGTGCCTCTCAACTGATTCTCGCGAAGTTCTTTCGTCGTTTTCAACGGGGAGGAAGCCTTAGATGTGGAAGTAAACTCGTATGTATTGCAAAGGATTATTATAAGGCTTCCACGGTATATTAAAAAAGTATGTGGATAATGCTGAAAGTAGTATGATGCTGTTTGTGCTGTATGCTGTATGCACAAGGGAAGTGACAACTCCAGAAAATTGTAGTGAAATGCGGGCAGAAGGAAGACTGCCACGTCACTGAGACGGGGCACTGGCTGTGGTTGGAGAAGTATAGGAAAGAAATAGACTCCATCCTTTTAAAGTAAACCATCCAGGCTTGAATATAATCACTTTAGGGTGTAGGACCGTAACGTTACGAAAGACCAAAAAACAACTATAATTACCCTATACGATATCCAAAATAATTTTATTCAAATTGCTACTCGCTAAAGAAGTATACGAAATTAAACCATCCAGACATTAGCATTAATCTATTTAGGGGAATCACAATAACATTCAATGTGGATGGCGGGACAGAGCTATGGACCGCTATCCTTTCGAAAGCGATGCCTGAGTCTTATAACTTCCGACCCACACTGTACGGGATGACTGTCCACGCTCCCGCCAGAAGTCCTGCAGAGCTGTGTGGGAAGATGTCATTTTTACTGGAGGATGCTTGGAAAGAGATATTTCTAAGGCTTCCGTCGTAATGGCTACGGGGACCGGACTATACCGCACCAGATACTGAGCTGTACGGGCAGATGTGGACCCAAACTGATCGCTTCGGAACTAGGGCTGTTCGTCACATAAGGGGCTACGTCGATGGCCCTGAGTGTGACTGTGGGCCAGCGGAGCTGACCGGGGAGTACCGTTGTCCAGCTGTGCTCCGAGAGAAGACGCTCTGAGGCATGTTGTCCTGGAAGCTACAAGTAAAGCGGTAGACTGCACATCGCATATATTGACATAGATCTATAAATGTGGAATGCTGTGTTAAGGCTATTTTATGTAATTTGAATCCATTTTTTAAAATTCATTCGTAACTTTTCTTCGTAAAATATGTGATCTGTAGCTTTTTGTGTGTGTGTGTGTAATTTGGCCATAACACAAATAAATAAATACACTCGGTAATACAGAGAGATGTGGAAGGGATTGAAGCTTGGTACAGGGGTTGGCCCTTGATATCTAACGTAAATAAAAGTTACATACTTCAGGTAATTGGTTGAAAACATCGGTGGTTGTTGGAGTAATCAATTGGCAAGGTATCTTTATAACCAACTGTAAAAATCTGGTAACTGTTCGGAGAAACGCAAATTCCCACATAAACTTGTTCGCTTCCAAACCCTCGTCACAACGAGAATTGTGTATTACTATACAATATGATTCTCTCATCTTGGAGGACTAACAGAAGAAATAGAGAAGATCCACAAAACGAGCAGCGCATTATGTCAACGGTGCGTTTCTTAAACGCAGAGTGAAACACTACAGAAGGGACTTATGAATGACAGACGACATTACTGTTAAAATTCTGATCACGGACACTCCACGAAGATTTTGGCGTATATAAGTTCCTCCCACGAATATTTAGCAAAATAATTATCAAGGGAACACTAGACAATTTAGAGATGAACTTTGGGCCACCGCTAATAGTTTATCCTACGCATCTTCTCTAGTGAAAGTTCAAATTACGGAAATGATATTAGTATCGGAAGTAGCCTTCTCCACTCCCCGTTAGGTGGCTTTATGGGTTATTTGTATTTCGTGGGTATTTGTTTTATGCACCTTAGTAACTACTCTTTGTCTGCTGAACCGACGCCTGTTAAATGAGACAGCGCGCTTTACGTGGAGACTACTTGTTCAACTTCAGCTGTTTTCAAATGAGACAAGTTCCACCAGAATCAATCAACTAAGTGGCTAAGTTTAGTTCCGGCGTTATCTTTCAGTGCACGAGAAACTCGGAATGGGAGAATGCATCCTCCCGAATAATGGCTCGTGGAAATAATTTAATCAATCGAAGGGACGGAGTAACTGAACTACTCGTGGATGGAGCGAGGGAAGAATTTTTAAGGGCCTCTGCGAGAGTTACAATTAGGCTAATCATGTATCTTCTCCGTCTGAGCAGAAATTATATGTGAGCCGTGTCGTGAATCCACCTACCGCACCAGGCTTTCGTGTGTGCTTATCTTTGCCTGGAGGGCGTCCACGGGCGGCTTCTAAGAGGTCTCTGAGCTCCCTCTCCTGCAGACTGTCCGCCCAGCGGGCAGGTGGTGCCAAAAATAATTCAAATGGCTCTGAGCACTATGGGACTTAACATCTGGGGTCATCAGTCCCCTAGAACTTAGAACTACTTAAACCTAACTAACCTATGTACATCACACACATCCATGCCCGAGGCAGGATTCGAACCTGCGACCGTAGCGGTCGCGCGGTTCCGGACTGAAGCGCCTAGAACCACTCTGCCACCGCGGCCGGCAAGGTGGTTCTTTGCTTGGAAGTTCGTGGGGCACCTAGCTCAACAGGGTTGTCGGTTATGCTTTCGAAGGCGGGCGTGTCGGCAGCCCTCCGTCGTAGTGAGTGGGGTCGTGAGGGGGCCTTTTCCGCTGCGGCCAAAGGACTGCTGCTGGAAACCACCATCTGTACCAGAGTTCTATTCCAAGTGCCGCCACAGGACCGCAGGCTGTCTATTTACGTCTCTGCGTTAATAATCGCTGAGGAGCTTTGAAGTGGATGCTTACATTCAGGAGAGCAGCATTACTAATTCAACTACAATTGCGACACGTTATAGCAGCCGAGTTTCTTGCAAGACGCGCTATCTTAAGTAACGCTCGTTAACTGGTGGACCACTGAGAAGCCGATACCCGCTAATTGCCATCCTGTTATTTAAATTATACTACTGGCCATTAAAATTGCTACACCACGAAGATGAAGTGCTGCAGACGCGAAATTTAACCGACAGGAAGAAGATGCTGTGATATGTAAATGATTAACTTTTCAGTGCATTCATACAAGGGTGGCGCCGGTGGCGACACCTACAACTTGCTGACATGAGAAAAGTTTCCAACCGATTTCTCATACACAAACAGCAGTTGACAGCGTTGCCTGGTAAAACGTTGTTACGATGCCTCGTGTAACGAGGAGAAATGCGTACCATCACGTTTCCGACATTGATAAAGATCGGATTGTGGCCTATCGCGATTATGGTTTATCGTATCGCCACATTGCTGCTCGCGTTGGTCGAGATCCAATGACTGTTGGTAGAATATGGAATCGGTGGGTTCAGGAGGGTAATACGGAACGCCGTGCTCGATCGCAACGGCCTCGTATCACTAGCAGTCGAGATGACAGGCATCTTATCCGCATGGCTGTAACGGATCGTGCAGCCACGTCTCGATCCCTGAGTTAACAGATGGGGACGTATGCAAGACAACAACCATCTGCACGAACAGTTCGACGACGTCTGCAGCAGCATGGACTATCAGCTCGGAGACCATGGCTGCGGTTACCCTTGAAGCAGCATCACAGACAGGAGCGCCTGCCATGGTGTGCTCAACGACGAATCTGGGTGCACCAATAGCAAAACGTCATTTTTTCGGATGAATCCTGGTTCTGTTTACAGAATCATGAGGGTGCCGTCTGTGTTTGGCGACATCGCTGTGTACGCACATTGGAAGCTTTAATTCGTCATCGCCATACTGGCGTATCACTCGGCGTGATGGTATGGGGTGCCATTGGCTACACGTCTCGGTCACCTCTTGTTCGCATTGACGGCACTTTGAACAGCGGACGTTACATTTAAGATGTGTTACGACCCGTGGCTCTACCCTTCATTCGATCCCTCCGAAACCCTACATTTCAGCAGAATAATGTACGACCGTATGTTGCAGGTCCTGTACGTGCCTTTCTGGATACAGAAAACGTTCGACTGCTGCCCTGGCCAGCACATTCTCCAGATCTCTCAGCAATTGAAAACGTCTGGCCAATGGTGGCAAGCAACTGGGTCGCCACATTACGCCAGTCTCTACTCTTGATGGACTGTGGGATCGTGTTGAAGCTGCATGGGCAGTTGTACCTTTACCCGCCATCCAAGCTCTGTTTGACTCAATGCCCATTCGTATCAATGCCGTTATTACGTCCAGAGCTGGTTGTTCTGGGTACCGATTTCTCAGGATCTATGCATCCAAATTGCGGGAAAATGTAATCAGATGTTAGTTCTAGTATAATATATTTGTCCAATGAATACCTGTTTATCATCTGCATTTCTTCTTGGTGTAGCAATTTTAATGGCCAGTAGTGTATTATGTTTGCTTGACAAGGTTCAGCCTTCAGCAGTAAAACATCCTTCTAATTACATGCTTGCTGTTTATTGCTTTGGTCCTTTGGCGAGACAACTGCATAATGGCATAAAATCTATGAAAAAATCTGAACTCCGCCCAAACAGGCCATGAAGGCCCAAAGATACCGACTGGCCACCCTGTCATCCTCAGCCCACAGGCGTCACTGGATGGGGTATGGAGGGGCACGTGGTCAACACACGGCTCTCTCGCCCGTATGTCAGATTACGAGACCGGAGCCGTTACTTCTCAGTTAAGTGGCTCCTCAGTTTTCCCCACAAGGGCTGAATACAGCCCGTTTGCCAACAGCGCCCGCTAGACCGGATGGTCACCCATTCAAATGCTAGCGCAGACATCGCTTAACTTTGGTGATCTGACGAGAAAAGGTGTTACCACTGCGGTAAGGCCGTTGGCGGCATACAATATGCATTCAGTAAATTTTGCTGTTGTGAACAGCGTAAAGTTTGGTGTGACTCTTAACACTCCATCTGTAGTCATTTGGCTGCCTTATAGAGTTGGCCTCGCCTGGGGTCTCTTAATGTCAATATAATTGTTTATTTAAGACGGGTGGTCTTGTAAATGAAGAAAAATTAAGTTAACGTATTATAGCTCTGTTATATCACCTGCTACCAGGAATTTTGTTTTGTCCTTTCTTGTATCGTAAAAAAGAATGGTATTGAAGAAAATGGTGAAACTAGTCCCAAAATAGAGGGCCCCAGAGTGTGAGATTCAGCTATTTGTTGCCACGCTATATTGCGCATTTTAATTTTATTGCGTTTGTAACTGTAGTCTTGCGTATGCTTGAGAACCAGTCATTTTGTACTACTGCGTCGCGTTCTTGGGGAGTTTAACGGGATCTACCGCCCAGTGCGAACCAGACGGTTGCTCAGAATATTTTGTAAAAATTTCAATATCTTATTACAATTTTTGTATGTCTTATCTTACAGTATTCTTTAAATTGATTTTAAAATGACTGGATAAGCCCAGTTAATGTTCAGATGGGTGTTACTGTGAACTTGTGTACATTATTTCACGCACTGCTGAAAGCTTTTAGGCAGTGTTTGGTTTTATTTATGGCCTATTCCGTTAACAATTTCTAATTTTACTCTGACATACTCATTTATGTAAAGCTTACTTGGTAAATTTCATCATACTAAGTCTTTGGCTTGCAGTGCTCTTAATTTAGAACTTCGTAACTATACCCTTCGGTTTTGGGGGCCGTCATTTTAAGTTTACTGATTTATGTGGAATTTTGTAATCGTAATAAATTGCAATTCAAATGGGCATTAACGAATGATGTTCAGTCACCATTTGCCCAGACCTTCCTCGTCCTTCCTTGTAGAGACGTATTGAGGCGTCGCAGTATGATGTATACACTGCGAAATAGATATAAAAATTTCTGTCCTTTGGGCGAAAGATTACCTTAATCTGCGTCGAGAAATTTGCTTATTCCACGAAGTGATCTTGCTGCTTAAAACTTCTTGTTGCGGATAGTAACTTAATTTACAATTATCTACCATGTTGCTTGTCATTAGTAGGATTAAATTATAATTTGGTTCTCCAGTACTGACAAGTTTCTGTTGTGTAACTGTTTTCTGGAGTGTGTAAAACAATTCGTCAAACTGACATATTACGGTTACTGTAAACGTTTATCTAATCATACATAGTGAAATACTGTGCACGCTAGAAAACAGCTACACACAGAAACAATTCAGTATTGGAGACCCAAGTAACAGTATCACCTAATCCACATAACGACTGGCACTGTGGCAGATTTGATTTGCTTGTAAACGCCATAGCACTAAAGTGTAATTTAATTTTGTATGAGGGATGTATGTCGTCGCTCTGAATATAGTCTTTCACGTTGCCGTAAAACTTTTCCTGTCTGTGTCTGTGTGGTCGCTAGGATGAGCAACCAGTAGCCGGCGGAAAGGTATTTTTGTCTCGCCTGAAGATATGCCGACCTTTCCCTAACCCTCAAGCATGAGTGGCGGTCCGGACTTCCGAGTCTGGCTCGAGGGCGAGTAATTTTCCTATGACGGACAATATGGACCAACACCTTATAGTAATAAACTTCAGAACTTGCACTGATCTATTCGAAACAAGCAGATATTAGTAAAATACAGATTGTTCGTCTTCAACCTTAAAAATGGAATTGTTCTACCAACAAACGATGAAAGAAACCGTAAATATCCGTAGGTACAGAGTTTGTCAGAGGAAAGGTAAACTTTTGAGGGATGACATTATTAGTGACTCACCACAAAAAAACGTCGTATGGACATATGCACTATTCCGAATTGTTTCCCAGACAGAACACATGCAACATAAATTTTGTAAGTTTTTCTTTAATAACTCGAAGGCCGCACCTTCCGGCGTAAGTGTGTAATAGTATAAAATTAAACTACATTAAATTTCGTACAGAAAAGGACCCATTCTTGATTGCCTTAGCCCAATAGTTTGCGCGAAGAGAGAGCGAGAATATAGAAAATCTTGCTCGACACTCATACCCTGTGGGTTAGGTAGTTTTGTAGACCACTTTGAGATACGTTCCTCACTTGACAGACCACTTGTGGACTCTTCGTTGTAATTTCGTCTAACTACTGTGTTACGTTGTAAACAATGGAAGTGAATAACACGGAAAATAAATAATAATATACATTAAACGTATTTTATCTCGAAAACCATTCGCAACAGGGAATATGTCCACTTGACGTTTCTTGTTCAGCACTGTTAATACTATCACCCCAAAAAGCATGTACTTTTCCTCCTGACTCATCCTGTGCAAGTATCTTTTGCTTGTGTGGTAGTTTTAGTTTGGTATTGTGGTGTTTCTGCGTGTTGTTTGACCTCTTGACCCTAACTGTTTCCTTCTTCTGTTGTAGAGGTATTAGACGGAAGCTTGCTAATAGCCAGTTGAAGGCGGTGTGTGAAATGTTTGTGGAGTACAAATTCCAGTAAAGTTGTCGGACCTCGGAATCTCCCTGGTGTGGTGAAAAACTGTACCCTGTCACATGGATCGACGCAATCTTTACTTAGACTGAATTGGTAAGTTTAACAATGCAGAGAATTGATCTGGATTCTCCGCTAAACGCATCCAAGTAAATCTGCAAAGCAGTAAATAGCATTATTTACCTTGCCCGTTGCACATCGAGAAGAGTGTGTGAATCATAGAAGTGGAGAACAGTGAGGCCACGCTCCGAGGACGGATGACACGAACGTTTCGGTATTACGCAACTAGGCCTCCATTTTGGTCACGTAGTCGTTTACCTAGAGCTGCTCAGGGCTGACCATGTGGACTCTAGACGAACCAAATAGATCGTCTAGAATGATGCGCCAAAGAAACTGGTACAGGCATGTGTATTCAAATAAAGAGATATGCAAACGGCAGAATAATGCGCTGCGGTCGGCAACGCGCCTATAAGGCAACAAGTGTCTGGCGCAGTTGTTAGATCGGTTATTGCTCCTACAATGGCTCTCCGAGTTAGCGATGAAGAGGGGATTTTCCCATACGACCATTTCACAAGTGTACCGTGAATATCAGGAATCCGGTAAAGCATCAAACTCCGACATCGCTAAGGCCGGAAAAATATCCTGCAAGAACGGGACCAACGACGACTGAAGAGAATCTTTCAACGTGATAGAAGTGCAACGCTTCCGCATATTACTGCAGATTTCAATTCTGGGCCATCAGCAAGCGTCAGCATGCGAGCCATTTAACGAAACATAATCGTTATTGACTTTCGGAGTCAAAGGCCCACTCGTGTGCCCTTGATGACTGCACGACACAAATCTTTACGCCTCGCCTAGGACCATCGACACCGACACTGGACTGTTGATGACTGGAAACTTGTTGCCTGGTCGGACGAGTCTCGTTTCAAATTGTATCGAGCGGATGGACGTGTACGGGTATGGAGACAACGTCATGAATCCATGGACCCTGCATGTCAGCAGGAGACTACTCAAGCTGGTGGAGGCACTGTAATGGTGTGGGGCGCGTGCAGTTGGAGTGATATGGGACACCTGATACGTCTAGATACGACTACTCTGACAGGTGACACGTCCGTAAGCATCATGTCTGATCATTTGTATCCGTTCGCGTCCATATTGCATTCCGGCGGACTTGGACAATTCCAGCAGGAGAATGAGACACCCCCTTGTCCAGAAATGCTACAGAGGGGCTACAAAAATATTCTGAGTGTGAATACTTCCGCTGGCTATCATACTCCCCAGACATCAACATTATTGAGCATATTTGGGATGCCTTGCAGCGTGCTGTTCAAAAGAGATCTCCAGCCCTTCGTACTCTTACTGATATATGGACGGCCCATCAGGATTCATGGTAGCAGTTCAGTCCAGCACCACTTCAGACATTAACAGAGTCCATGCAACGTCGTGTTGCGGCCCTTCTGCGTGCTCACAGGAGTCGCACACCATATCAGGCAGGTGTACCAGTTTCTTTGGCTCTTCAGTGCGCGTTTGCAAGTCACAAAAAATTCGTAGCAAACATGGACTGCAGAAAGCGTTGTTCAGTGCCTTACCCCGTACATTATGCAAACTCAGGCGTCTGCGAACGGTCAGCGGTCTTGACATTTGCATTCCACGCTGCGACATCGCCGCGGGCGTTCTGTCTCACACCACGGTAAACACCACACGTGACCAACTCCGGCACATTAGTATTGATTTCTGTACAAAAATAATACTCAGCTGAATATTCATAACACATTACCGATGCGTCGCTGCGCAACTCACAGCTCCGACCTGTCATGAATGTTCAACGCTGCAAACAGTTCGCCGAAAGTAAGATTACAATCCGATATGGAGCGCTAACGCGCAATAGGTAAAATTTTATTGTAATGATTGCCACGTGGCGCTCGTTATCCTCATTTTTTTTAACCGAGTGTTACAACATCTACATCTGTACTTCGCAAACCACCATAGAATGTGTAGCGCAGAGTACTTCGCTTACCGCTGTTACTTCCGTTATTCCTCTTCCAGTCGTATATAATTTCCCGGAGAAAAGATTGCGGTAAGCCTTTGCGTGGGCTGGAATCTCTCTCATTTTATCTTTAGTCATTTTGTAAGAGACATGTTGGCGGAACCTATCTATTGGTTCACTGTCCTAAGAAAGTACGCTTTCGGAATTTTAACAGTAGACCATACTGAGCATCTGTGACGCTATCGTTTTTACTAACTGAACCTGTAACGAAACGTGTAGGACTTCTTTGAATTTTCTCGCTTTGCACAATCAATCGTATCTGGTTCGGCCCTCATTATGACGAACAGTACTGAAGTATTGGTCGAACGAGTGATTAGTACACTACTTCCTATGGTGATGGGATAAATTCCCTGAGGATTCTTCAAATGAATCTCAGCCTGGCTTCTGCCTTAACAGCGATTAGTTATCCATTTCAGATCGCTCTGTACGGTTTTCCTAGATATTTCATGGTAGCAGCTGCTTCCACTGATCGTTCTGCAGTGGTGTAATTATACAGCAATGGGAGTATCTATGCATATGCAATATGTGAAATTTGTTTATTCTAGGTTTAATTGCCACTCCCTGCACCAGGCGTCGATTCTCTGCAGAACGTCCTGCATTTCACTCCAATATTCTGGTGTTGCGACTTATCTGTATACGAGTACAATAGCATCATCCGCGTAAAGCCTCATGGAACTTCTGACGTTATCTACGAGGTAGTTCATATACTGGGTGGCCTGAAGCGTTCTGAAAAGCTTGTAAGGATGGTGCAGAGTGGGTTGTACTGATAAATAGTAGTTCAGAAAAAATAATCGGTAATTTGCGCCGTTTTGAGTTAATTATCACTGAAGTTAGCCAACTAGGCTGATAAGCGCGCAAATTGAAGCGGCCCACCAGATACAATTATCGTGGGTCTTTTCACAGCGTAGACTATAGCGCACGAGACTGCTCTGCGTTTGGCTTTGACTCAGTCCTTACTATTGTTCCAGGTCCAATTTTGTATCGCAGTCAGGTGTTCGGTTTTAGGAAACTAAATGAAGAACACGTTAGGTGACACCACCCCTGGCGTGCCACTTGCACCAGCGTTATCGGCTAATTTCGATCCGTATTAACACCGCGCAGCGTGTCGAACTTTTTCCTAATAACTATTTCTTAGCAAAACCTACCCTGCAGCACCCTTAGAAGCTTTCCAGATTATATACTGTGAAAAGTAACTGTCCTATAACACTCCCTTGTGGCACGCCCGAATTTACTTATACGTCCGAAGCAATTCTTCGTTCAGAAAGAGATGCTGTGTTCTGTTTGATAGAACGTCTTCCACGCAGTCACGTACGATAGTGCTTTTTGTTCACTAGGTGGCATCGCGCAACTTTATCGAGCGCATACCGGAGGTCATGGAAAACGTCATCAATATGAGTGCCGTTGTCTACTGTTTTCTGGGTCTCCTGAAGGAAAAAAATCTAGCCGATTTCGCAGGATCTGTTTCGTAAGAGTCCTGAGGAAATTATTGGAGGCCTCGACAGCTGCGTCATCGTGGGCTATAGAATAATACATTCAATCAATATTAGAAGAGATTATCAAGGACTGCACTTACCTCTTCCATTTTCTTCAGATTTATGAGGGTTGAATGTCATTGCCTAGACAACAGTTTCCTAAAGCAGTATGACACATTTCTTAAAATAACTTGAAAAAAAAATAGATTTCCGATTGCTGTTAAGTACAAAACAATTGTAAATTCGGAAGAGGGTCATAGCTGTCGGTAAAGCATAAAAGTTTTGCAACTATAAAGTCCTTGGTTAGAATATCGTTACTACCAGAACTTTCCTATTTCTATTTAAATTACTTACGAACAGATAGAAATTATAATTAAAAAATACTGAATCATAAATTTTTAACAAAATAATATCTTATTTTTCAGTGACAATCGCTTGAAAATGCCAGTATTTACAATATGTTAAAAACTGCTTCAAAAATACAATATGTTGTGTAAAAAATAAAATACTGTCTCATTTCGAGACACTGAACAGTATTATTTACCCATACTTTTTTTTGCATTTGACTGTAACGCATTGTGCATGTCTGTATCAAATTTTAATTCATTTTCTTTTGACCAGTAATTTAAAATGAAGATGTTATTGCTGCTAAAAATTATGATTAAATATTTTAATTAACTTTTCTGTTTGTCAAAATGTATGGAGTTTGATTATAAACAGAATTCGAACCAGTGACGATACAACTGATTTCTTTCACGCTACTCCCTGATCAAATGCTATAATTTATAAATATTTTCTACTTACAAGTTATCGAAACGTTTTACATTCAAAGGCGATTTTCAGAAGTTTTGTCTGAGAATCACGTCGTACTCTCTTGGAAAACTGGTAACCGGGCAGTGACCTTCACATTCAAAAGTATTAGGTAACACGAAGAGCGGCAGTTCTTAAGATCTCCTCAATACTTTCTTCGTTACATCTTTTCTCTTCCTTCTTTTCTTTTGCAAATTAATAAACAATCGTATGGTTTGACGACTTTTAGTTAATATGTATTAGGAGTAAGTATTTTCTGAAAATATTAGTTTGGAGTACTGCTGCGCTGTCCAGGATCCTTAACAGATAGAATTAACGGAGTACATCGAGAAAGTTCAAAGAAGAGCAGCACATTTCGTACTATCGATAAATAGGGGAGAGAGTGCGACTGACATGATATAGAATTTGGTGTGAACATCATTACAACAAAGGCGGTTTTTGCTGTGGCAGAATTTTCTCACAAAATTTAAGTCATCCACTTCCTCCTCCGAACACAAAAATATTTTCCTGACGCCGACTTACACAGGGAGAAACGATCATCATAATGAAATACAGGAAGTCAGAGCTCGCACAGAAAGATATAGGTGTTCGTTTCTTCCACGCGCTCTTAGAGATTGGAATAATAGAGAATTATTGTGAAGATTGTTAGATGAGCCCTCTGCCGGGCACTTAAGAGTGATCTGCAGAGAATCCATGTAGATGTAGATGGAAATGTACTATTATCGATAAACTGCTCAGGTAAAACGAGAATACAAGCATTTGAGATAATGCGCTACAGAACAGTACCGAAATCTGGATGGATAGATTGCGTAGTTCATGAGGATGTACTCAATCGAATCGAGAAGAAAACAAACTTATGGCACAGCTTGCGTATAACAAGGGGTCAGTTGATGGTGGAAATCGGTTGTAGTAATGGAGGGAAATGTGAGCGGTTAAACTAGCAGAGGGAGACAAAGGCTAGTAAGCGTGGTAAAATGGATGTAGGTTGCAGTAGTTGGGCAGACATGAAGATGACTGTATAGAACAGTCCAGTGTGCTGGGCTGCAGGAAGCCAGTCATCGGACTGAAAACGACGGCACCAGCAACATAATGGTAACCCATACAGCAACGTCGTTTACTTTGTTTTGTGACAAGTATTTCCTCAATAAGACACAAACAGGTGTAAGTTCGGCTACCACATGGCAACAAATATCATTATACAGGATTATTCAGCTGACCCCACCGATGACATTTTATGCAAACCGCAAAGTAATGGCTGGCTTTCAAGAACCATGCACGAGATTTTCATATTCTCTCACTCGGTAAGAGCAAAATACAGAAGAAATTGGGGACTTTTTTGGAAAGTTTAATATATTTAAATTTTTTACTGGGTTACGTTCCCGCTAGAGGCAGTAGTTATTTCTTTTTTCCCGTTGGCTTCGGCATGTTTTGATTCGTGTTTGGCTGAAGCCAACAGAGCTCCCTTTGACGTACAGAACTAAGCTTCAATTGCAACGCTCACTCCCACACTAGCCCTCACTGGTCAGAATTTCTTGTGTGTTGGTCCCTCCCTCTTACCACTGTACAAAAATTTGCGAATGCACGAATTATTTCGCACATTCGATTTTACTTGGTCTTCACTGACTGGCCGTATTACGCAACCGGCTTAGTTTAGCACTGCAAAACTGACGTTGCGTAAATCTTACCTAAAATTTTATGAATTTCTAAAGGATAAAATAACCGATTACATCGTTATATTCGACTGGCTTGTAACGTTTTAGATCGAATTGTCAGTATAATTAGCTTTATCGTAACGTTTACAAACTCTTTTTTCCTTCTTTATTCTCAAGGCTCGTTTACATTAATCATGTTAATGAAATATCTGACTATGTTGGTGGCGTCATAGCACAATCAATAGAGGTCAAATACCGGTAATAGTGCGTGTAGTCAGAAATTTTTATACAGTGATAGTAAGAAGTGCCACGAACAACGTACTAGAAATGCTAACTGGTGAGGAATAAGTGTGAGAGCTGCGGCGCGTTTTACGATCACTTTTCTACGGTTCTCTTGAATAACTCGAAAACCCTGGACTCCATCGGAAGCGATCCCAGTACACAATTTAGCTACACTAAATTTCTTACAAAAAGGTCCTACTCATCTGCTCTGTGGCATTAATAATTTGTTCGTTGCGAGTGAGAGAATATGAAAATCTCATTCGTAATTTTTGAAGGTCAGATATAACATTGCGGGTTCTATAAAACTTCATCGGTAGGGACACATGAGTCACTCCATTTAGCTGTAACAATAACTGTTTATTATAATTTAGTTTTTTCGTCCGGTAAATTATAAACCTTGGCCATTTCATTTGACACATAGCTCTCTCTCAAGGAAACTGATAAATAATATGTTAACTACACTATTTTTTTACTTGTATAGTATACTTTAGCACAAACCTTTGCAACAGCACTTCTGTACTCCCGTGCACACATGAACCAATGTCCGGTTATAAAGAGTAGGTTGAGTGTGATGGTTTGTAAAAATAAATGTAATTATAAAACTGTAACGTGCACCTGTACCGAGAGTGTTTTTGTGACAACTACGACACCTGCAGTCTCAAGGACAATAAAGGGTCAAAATTAAAACAGTGTTTTTACAAAAATCATGTATATGCCTAGATCGCAACTACTTAATTAAGTTAAAATATGATGACTAGCTACTTACTGTTGCAGACGGGATCTAGGCATTAAAACATTTTTGTAGACTTTTCTTATTTTAATAAATTACATAAACATCGCTTTCCCAATTCCTGATAACGTCAGGCATCGCTTACAGTAAGTATAATGCCTACAAATAGAACATGTACAGAAACCTGTATGGTAAAATATGTCATCGCTTAATTTTTCGAAACTACGTTTTCATTAATTGTTGTACATTCTAAGATCCGATTTATTAGTGTGTCTAACTACACTCCTAGAAATGGAAAAAAGAACACATTGACACCGGTGTGTCAGACCCACCATACTTGCTCCGGACACTGCGAGAGGGCTGTACAAGCAATGATCACACGCACGGCACAGCGGACACACCAGGAACCGCGGTGTTGGCCGTCGAATGGCGCTAGCTGCGCAGCATTTGTGCACCGCCGCCGTCAGTGTCAGCCAGTTTGCCGTGGCATACGGAGCTCCATCGCAGTCTTTAACACTGGTAGCATGCCGCGACAGCGTGGACGTGAACCGTATGTGCAGTTGACGGACTTTGAGCGAGGGCGTATAGTGGGCATGCGGGAGGCCGGGTGGACGTACCGCCGAATTGCTCAACACGTGGGGCGTGAGGTCTCCACAGTACAACGATGTTGTCGCCAGTGGTCGGCGGAAGGGGCACGTGCCCGTCGACCTGGGACCGGACCGCAGCGACGCACGGATGCACGCCACGACCGTAGGATCCTACGCAGTGCCGTAGGGGACCGCACAGCCACTTCCCAGCAAATTAGGGACACTGTTGCTCCTGGGATATCGGCGAGGACCATTCGCAACCGTCTCCATGAAGCTGGGCTACGGTCCCGCACACCGTTAGGCCGTCTTCCGCTCACGCCCCAACATCGCGCAGCCCGCCTCCAGTGGTGTCGCGACAGGCGTGAATGGAGGGACGAATGGAGACGTGTCGTCTTCAGCGATGAGAGTCGCTTCTGCCTTGGTGCCAATGATGATCGTATGCGTGTTTGGTGCCGTGTAGGTGAGCGCCACAATCAGGACTGCATACGACCGAGGCACACAGGGCCAACACCCGGCATCATGGTGTGGGGAGCGATCTCCTACACTGGCCGTACACCACTGGTGATCGTCGAGGGGACACTGAATAGTGCACGGTACATCCAAACCGTCATAGAACCCATCGTTCTACCATTCCTAGACCGGCAAGGGAACTTGCTGTTCCAACAGGACAATGCACGTCCGCATGTATCCCGTGCCACCCAACGTGCTCTAGATGGTGTAAGTCAACTACCCTGGCCAGCAAGATCTCCGGATCTGTCCGCCATTGAGCATGTTTGGGACTGGATGAAGCGTCGTCTCACGCGGTCTGCACGTCCAGCACGAACGCTGGTCCAGCTGAGGCGCCAGGTGGAAATGGCATGGCAAGCCGTTCCACAGGACTACATCCAGCATCTCTACGATCGTCTCCATGGGAGAATAGCAGCCTGCATTGCTGCGAAAGGTGGATATACACTGTACTAGTGCCGACATTGTGCATGCTCTGTTGCCTGTGTCTATGTGCCTGTGGTTCTGTCAGTGTGATCATGTGATGTATCTGACCCCAGGAATGTGTCAATAAAGTTTCCCCTTCCTGGAACAATGAATTCACGGTGTTCTTATTTCAATTTCCAGGAGTGTATATTGCCCGACAAAGATAATGAAGAATTCAGAAGACATGGTGACATGAAATGCTACTTTGTATATGTGCTCGCCACTATGGGTATGCAATAAATCAAATTATTGCTTTATTTAGGTAACTTGCTACAGCCGCTAAATATCTTAAGAAAGCCCATTTACAGCTTTGTGGTATACATATTCACCTTTATTCTTCACCGGTTTCAGGTATTACGCCCCATCACCACTGGGAAAAAAGCAGTACATCCGGTGGTTCAAAAATGCACCCCACTCATAAATGACTTAGTAGTATACCAAATAAAACGATGTCTACAGCGCTGTGTAAAATTCACATCGTTTAGCTAATGCCATAAACCCCACAAGAACAAACTTCAATGTGTAACAGATTGCGCAAAGACTGCTGACAGGTAAGAAGAAATGTTGAACTCATGTGTACAGAGTTTAATGGGTATAAGTGCATGTATTTTTGTACGTGGTACCTTAATATGCACACGTGTCACTGTGTTGATAGTGTTTCCTCTACGTCGAACTGTCATCCTACAAACACATCACAAGTATTAAAACGTGATTTCTCCTGCATAGCTGTAACTCCACCACTGAGTGGAAAACGCCTGCTAGTATAGACTGACCGTTTTGCTTCTAAGTGTCCACACTCAACACCTGGACTGCTGTCCAGGAGAAAATAAGCATTAATAGCTTGCTTTCGCCACATGTAGTTGGAAGTACTAATCAACCTACAAACATTCGACTTGTAGTGTCTATATCAATCTGAAAATGGTGTAAATAATGATGTGATGCGATGTTGTTTGGTAAACGTCCTCGGCCAACAATAGAAATATTTGCACTTACAGCCATTACATCCTGTATGACAGGTTGTGTAAAGACAGCTTACAGGTGACAAGTAATATTACATGTTAACTGGTAGCAGTCTTTACACACTCTGTTATACATTGGACTTTAACCTACTTGTGTGGTTTATGGCATTAACCGAATTACGTATATTTTACACACTTCTGCGGAACTCGTATTTGGTATGCTGTTGACATGTTTGTGAGTGATATGCATTTTTAATCCGTCTTATATACTGCTTTCCTTCCAGAGATAATGATTGTAGCAACCGAAACCACCACAGAGAAAAGCTGAATACGCACAGCTGAAGGTTGTAAAGAAAAAGCAGTCTTCACTCACGGACGTGCATCGCAGTGATTCTATAAGGGTTCGGTTTTACCGATTGAGATACGGAACCGTAAAAAATGGCAGCTACAAATGTAGTTATCATCATCATAAACATCATCATTGTCACCTACGTTGTCGACTGCTGTGGCCGAGCGGCTCTAGGCTTCAGTCCGGAACCGCGCTTCTTGTACGGACGCAGGTTCGAATCCTGCCTCGGGCATGGATGTGTGTGATGTCCTTAGGTTAGTTAGGTTTAAGTAGTTCTAAGACTGATGACCTCAGTTGTTAAGTCCCATAGTGCTCAGAGCCATTTTAATCATCATCTACGTCAAGGACTGGGCTTTTGATCTGTTCTGCCTCCTTCAGACTTGGTCAATACATCTATTCAATCTTCTTGCTAAAGATCTTTTGCCTTTTGTTTTACGGATTTAGTCATTCTTGCATCTGGCATATGGTCTATATGTTCTTTTTATCTTAACTCGTGTCGTTTTATTGTGTCAATTACATTTTTCACTTTCAGTTCACCTCAGATGTCATCATTTAACTTTTTGTCCATCAAAGTATATCCAGCCACGGATCTAAAGATATGCGTTTCACACGTTTCTGTTCTCTTTTCATCTTTCTTCTTAGGAGTCCTGTTTCACCAGCCATAAAGTAGTGCCGATGTAAATACAACCTTGCAGTACGTCAGTAGAGTTCCTCTTGAATTTTCTGTTTTAAAATCTTTCATAAGTTCAACACAAATAGATATAACTAATTTCGTATTTCATTTTTGCTCTGTATGTAGTAGTGAACCCTAAATATTTAAAAGTATTAACTTGCTCTGTGATTTGAATGCCAATTTAAATCTTAACTCGCGTGGGCTGGTGTCCTGAAAATGCCATTGATTTTGTCTTTATGATGGAGACATTCACATCGTATTATTCTCTGGTTGTTTTACTTAAAGACTGCTTCTTGTAAGTGGGGTGAAATCATTCAAATAATTGATCGTCGCTGCGAACCCGACTTCAGTGAAGCTAGCCGACAGTGAGAAGGGCCACATGAGCTCAAGAGTGGCTCGATCCACTCCTGTGTGAACGATATCTTGGGTGACAGGCCCTTACGCTAAGAGGGAAAAATATTTGAGTACGTGTGACGTCAGCTACAGTGAGCGCGGCACGCAACAGGTCTGGCTGGATAGGCTGTTGCGCAGCCGTGGCGGAGGCGGCCTCGGTGGCCGCGGGGTCGGTGCGTGCGGTGCGTGCGGTGCGTAGCGCGTGGGGTGTGGTGTGTGGGTGCGCCCTTTGTGGGGTCGGCGCCGCCGCTGGATGCGCCGCCCCAGTGCGCGCCGGCGCGGAGCAGCGTCGCGTGAAGCGCCCTGCAGCTCATTCACTGATGGACCGTGGCGCACTGCTCCTGCCGTCAGCCACTGTTCAGACCACGCACTGACCTCCAAAGGCTGCCCACAGGCCTCCACCTGGGGTCCGCCCTTCAGGGATCTGATACTGAGGCCGCTCCTAGAATAGCCGCAATATAATGTTCCCAACATACACTAAGCCTAAGGAATATCAGACCAGCAGTGCGGCTGGATTGAAGAGTTTTTAGCGAACAGAACAGAGCATGTTGTTCTCAATGGAGAGACGTCTACAGACGTTAAAGTAACCTCTGGCGTGCCAAAGGGGAGTGTTATGGGACCACTGCTTTTCACGATATATGTAAATGACCTAGTAGATAGTGTCGGAAGTTCCACGCGGCTTTTCGTGGATGATGCTGTAGTATACAGAGAAGTTGCAGCATTAGAAAATTGCAGCGAAATGCAGGAAGATCCGCAGGGGATAGGCAGTTGGTGCAGGGAGCGGCAACTGATCCTTAACATAGAAAAATGTAAATTATTGCGAATACATAGAAAGAACGATCCTTTATTGTACGATTATAGGATAGCTGAACAAACACTGGTAGCAGTTACTTCTGTAAAATATCTGGGAGTATGCGTACGGAACGATTTGAAGTGGAATGATCATAGAAAATTAATTGTTGGGAAGGCGGGTGCCAGGTTGAGATACATTGGGAGAGTCCTTAGAAAATGTAGTCCATCAACAAAGGAGGTGGCTTACAAAACACTCGTTCGACCTATACTTGAGTATTGCTCATCAGTGTGGGATCCGTACCAGGTCGGGTTGACAGAGGTAGAGAAGATCCAAAGAAGAGCGGCGCGTTTCGTCACAGGGTTATTTGGTAAGCGTGATAGCGTTACGAAGATGTTTAGCAAACTCAAGTGGCAGACTCTGCAAGAGAGGCGCTCTGCATCGCGGCGTAGCTTGCTGTTCAGGTTTCGAGAGGGTCCATTTCTAAATGACGTATCGAATATAGTGCTTCCCCCTACTTATACCTCCCGAGGAGATCACGAATGTAAGATTAGAGAGAATCAAGCGCGCACGGAGGCTTTCCGGCAGTCGTTCTTCCCTTGAACCATACGCGACTGGAACAGGAAAGGGAGGTAATGAAAGTGGGACGTAAAGTGCCATCCGCCACACACCTTTGGGTCGCTTGCGGAGTATAAATGTAGATGTAACCAATCAAAATTATTCAGACATCCCTACATAACGTGACCTATAGATGTCACGGGAGGCGGAAAACTGGTATAAAAGAGGCAAAGCATAAAATATTCTGATAGAGAAGCAGTAACAGCTGAATGACACTGCCACGAAATCTCCGTAACTTCTAATGTGGATCCGACCGGAGTAACGACTCCATCAGGGGCGTTTCAGAAAAGGTTCAAATGGCTCTGAGCACTATGGGACTTAACATCTGAGGTCCTCAGTCCCCTAGAACTTAGAACTACTTAAACCTAACTAACCTAAGGACATCACACACATCCATGCCCGAGGCAGGATTCCAACCTGCGACCGTAGCAGTCGCGCTGTTCCAGACTGAAACGCCTAGAACCGCTCGGCGTTTCAAATCTCCTACAACTGCCTAAGTGGACGGTGATGTGATCGTGAAGTGGAAACGCGAAGGAACAACCATAGACCAGGCAGGATAGGGACGGTCAGTATCGTTATAGGCGATTGTAAAACTCCCATTAAATCAGGGAATGAAATCACTCTTGAGTTCCAAAGCGCTTCCAGCTGCCCATCTCTCACAATGAAGGTGCTTACGCACTTAAAAAGAGTGTGGCCTAACGGTCGAGCAGCCTGTCAAAACCACACATTTCTACGGTCGGTAATAAGCGACGCCGGAGGTGGTGTAAAGAGCGAGTGATTCAAAGTGATGGGTCTTGCTATAACCTACGGCAGTCGATAAAACTGTCAAGAGAAAGAGCTTCACAAATTGAGTAAGTCAACATGTTGGTCAACCTATGCCCTGTTATTTGTCTTCGCATTGTCTGGTAGTTATTAGATGTCCTTCTGAGGCATATCGTGACAAATTCTATCCAGTTGGCACATTAGATCGTTAAAATCCCGAGGTGGTTAGAGGGCCTTGCCCATAACACTGGAAACGTTTTCAACTGTGTACGGATCCGACGACGTTGATGACGAAGGCAGGGTTTGGGAAGCATGGAGACAGACAGCAGAAACTCTCCTCTTGTGCAGGCGGCTACTATATTGCTGAAATGTAAGTCCAGGACGGCTTTCCGTGAAGGGCAACAAAATGGGGCGTAGAATATCGTCGACCACCACAGTGTCATATTCAAACCGCCAATGGTAACCAAAGAGGTCCTGTTACGAAATGAAATGACACCTGAGACCATCAGTCCAGTTTGTCGGGCTGTATGGCGGACGACTTTCGGGTTGGAACCCCACCTCTGTCTGGGGCTTCTCCAGAGACGTCCTCTCTGGTAATCGGGACTCGGAAGTGTGAATCATCACTGAAGAATGTATCCGACACCAGTACGGGTTGTTGGCGTACGTAAGTCAATGACAATCGGCGCAAGGAATGCCTTGAGTTTAGCCTCCTTACTGTGAACCGCCTATTAACGGTCCTTGTAGTCACTGAAACGCCAGTTGTACGTTGGATCGATAATAAAGATGAATCTGAGACTCTGACTGCCTCTCTCACAATTGCTCCATCCTCATGTTGTGTGTCCGCAGCTCGTGATCTCGCGGTAGCGTTCTCGCTTCCCGAGCGCGGGGTCCCGGTGGGGTCAGGGATTTTCACCTGCCTCGAGATGATTGGGTGTTGTTGTGTCGTCTTCACCATCGTCATTCATCCCCATTACGGTCGGAGGAAGGCAATGGCGAACCACCTCCACTAGGACCTTGTCTAGTACGGCGATGCGGGTCTCCCGCATCGTCCCCTAAGCTCTGTTATGGAGTATGGGACTTCATTATCATGCTGTGTCGTCTCTCTACGTAGCCCGCTTCCTTCTTGACGCTATGTTCGGCCATGGTTCACCCATTCCTGTCAGCATCGTCGAATACTGGCATCGCTACAGCTCAAATATCGATCCATTCACCAACTACACCAACTGGTTTCTTTGAGCCTAATTAAACATCCTCTCTCAGATGCTGAAATCTACGTGTATCGTTCACGCGCCTGTCAGAGACACGACTACCGTGCAACTGAGAACACGGAACGGAATTCGCAAAGACTTTATGCCCTGGTAGAGACATGTCCTGTGCTTACCATCCTTGCCAGCTGCGCGGTCGCGTGGATCTTCACGGAGATGACTGATCCTCCGATGTGTGATGGAGTTCACAGCAGTTAGTGCTTTGCCTCCCATGCATGTTGGTGTTGCGTCTTCATATGTGGATTGTCTTCTGGGGTGCCTCCTCAGCACAGGTCTGCAGAGCTAGCTATGCAGCGAGCAGGTGTGGCCAGCGGGTGGTGACGTTGCGCTGCAGTTGGCGGCCCAGCGGGCGGATTTGGGCATTGTGCGACCGGCCAGCACGTTCGTAAAAGGTGCGGGCGGTCGTCTGGAAAAGGTCACGGAGCAGAGGTACTTCCGCGACGTCATGTAGATGAGCGGTGGGAAAATCGTAAGGCAGGTGTAAGGCCAGCCGAAGGATGCGGTTCTGCAATGTCTCCAGCTTCTTCAGGTTCGTGTCGGCGGCGTTCCCCCAGACGACAGCGGCATATTGGAGTACAGGGCGGAGCAGCGCCTTGTACAGGGTGATGCCCAGCCGCGGTGGTAGGTGGGAGTCGGGATTCAGCACCGGGTACAGGGTGCGAAGCCTGTTCCGCACTTTGGCCTTTACTTCGCGGATGTGCGGAACCCACGTGAGGCGGCGGTCGATGGTGACGCCGAGGTAATGCGCCGTTGGGCGCCACAGGACAGGGCTGCCACCGACGGTGAGCGGTTGCAGACCCGCAGGTACGAGTCGCCTGGTGACGATCAGGAACTGGGTCTTGGCACCGTTGAATTGGAGACGCCACTTGACTGCCCAGGCTGCCAGGGTGTCAACGGCGAGCTGCAAACGGCGGCGCATGACGGCGGCATTGAGGCTCCTGGTATAGAGAGCCGTGTCATCCGCGTACAGGGCGAGCCGCACACGGTCGATCTTCGGTGCATCAGACGTGTACAGCGAGTACAGGAGAGGCCCCAAGACCGAGCCCTGCGGCACGCCGGCGTTGATGCGGCGGACGGAGGACAAGCCCTGCGCGGCCCGCACATGGAAGGTCCTATCGGCAAGATAGGAAGCGATGAGACGGACGTGCGACGTCGGGACCCCAAGTTCAAAAAGTTTGAACAAGAGACCGCGGTGCCACACACTGTCGAAGGCACGCGACACGTCCAGGAACACCGCGCCGAAGAACTCGCGCTGCTCGAGGGCGACGAACGCATCTTCCACTAGCCGAAGGAGTTGGTGAACTGCCGAGTGGCCCCTGCGGAATCCGAACTGCTCTTCGGGCAGGAGGCCTTCCTCGTCGACGTGGCGCTGCAGCCGCCTGATGTACACCCTTTCAAAGACCTTGGAGACGGCCGGCAGTAAACTAATAGGTCTGTAGTTCACTGGCTGCCGCAGATCCTTCCCCATCTTCGGAATCGCCACGATTTCCGCATGCTTCCAGGACTGAGGAAAACTGCAGGACCGGAGGATGACATTAAAAACGTCGGTAAGATGAGTGACGGCCACGGGTGGCAACTTCTGCAGTAGGGCGTTGGAAACTTCGTCTGGGCCCGCAGCTTTCCTGGGGTTTAGGACACGCAGGATGGACGACACCTCCGCCGCCGTCGTCTCTTCAATGACGTCGTCGTCGTCGCGTGCCTCCAGGTAGCGAGGGAGCCGGTCAGCAACCAGGTCGTCGTGGACAGCGTCGATCGGGTCTGCGATAGGCGTAAACGCAGCCTCGAAGACGTCCGCGAGGGCATCAGCCTTCGCAGCCGGTTCGCAGACAGCCTGACCATGTACCAGCAGCGGAGGGATAGCTGCGCGGTGAAATTGCGCTGCTGCCAAAGTTAACAATTTTGCTTTTTCTGTTGGTAGCTGTATGGACACCAGAGATTGCGACCGGTTTGCATATCTCCTTCGTGGTGCGTCTTTTTCTATTTACTTTTTTAGTGTCTTTATTGTTTCTGTTACAGTCTCAGCTCAACTTTTGTGGTAACCAACTCTGTTTTTTCTACTTTATAAAGCATCACCGTCGTCTTACATTTGTTTATTTTTAACCGACCTGATTTACCAAATTTTTTTTGTGTATGTGGTTCAACAATGGCTATCCCTTCTGCGAAACTTAGCTTCAGCATAGGTTAAGGATAAATTTTCGTTCACCTCGATATACGTACAAGTTAAACGAAGTCTTGATGACCCTGAAAGGTACTTTATCATAGACTAGCAGACACCAGTTGCTGTAGACCGTTATCGAATTCACATAAAAATACAATGCTTCTTCTGAAGATTAAACACCGAAACCTCTGACCAGGTCTCCGGAACGGAATTGTTTGGAAGCAACTGCTGATGAATCATTTTTCGCGAAATATATTCAAACAGTTTAGGTCGATGGAATAGTACCGAATTTTATGATAGCTGGTTACTTGCACGCATAACCTCTGGCTGGGTGAATTTCGATGGTTTGTTTTCACTGAGGGAAGCTCCTGCAGTATACAGAAAAATGGAAAACGGTTGACTGATTCGTTTAAGGTGACTTCATATACAATTTGCTTTCGTCTTTCACGGCAGTCATTTCGGAGAAAACAGGATATAAATCTCAAGATTCCGCGGTCACTTCTTGGTGTGGTACCTGTTGGCGCCGATCTCTGGATCTTTTTTCGTTGGTCACTTAGTGGATTTTGTGCTGTTTCGCGAGCACGACTGGCTAGCATTGTCAACTGTTCAACCTTCACTACTGGTGGAGGACTGGAGGCTAGTCCGCGGCTGTCACGCTAACGTCGGAGTGTCTTCCCTGATCATTACTGTGGTAGTTCTTCCCTTACTACCTACAACTGACTTTCACTGCAACGGGGAAATGCGAGCTTCATTTGGATCTTCACCCCAGCCAGAAAAGAGATACGAGTAACGAATTTTTAACGCGGGTGAGATGAGTATGTAAGATGCAACATATCGGACGCGAAAGGCAGTATATGGAATAAGCGGCGACGAGTTAAGTGTATAAGAAATTTCACGAAACGTAACACCAGGCGACCTGTGAGATATACATGTATATTTGAAATTTTATTAATACGAGCTCCCATTAGTAATGTAGACTCCCAAATCCACAGCTCCAGTGCGTATACTGTGCTAATCTTGTGGTCGTTGATAGTACGGGCTTACAGTAACGCGGCTTCCCGTTTTGTTTGAGTTGTTTAATTTTACGGATAAGAAACAAAAACTGTTCCTAGTAGTCGTGAAATTCAAGAAAATTAACAAACGGCCTGTTACTAAGATCGGTCCTTGCTCCACTTGTCTTCAGCTTCAATATTGCAGACATGCCAAAAAACAAAATATCAAGGAACTACGGTTACGACAACGGCTGGATACTTGCAGCAAGGTGTACCTCAATTGAACAGTGATACGAAATCCTAACAGAGGACCTAAATGTAGCGGGAAATTACTTTCGCAAATGTAGATTCCAATCAAATGCCCCCAAAAAGGTTTCCTGATTCCACCTAAATAGTACACTCGCCAGAAGGAAGTTCACCATGCAGAATAAAAACATTATTCTCACTCATAATATAGCACCAAAATACCTAACACTTGACAGATTTCTATGTTTCAGAGAAATCTTACAAAACGGGCAAAAACTTAAAAACAAGAAACAGCATCACTCAGAAACTATGTTGTAAGATCTGGGTAACATCAGCATCCATCATACGTTCTTCTGCTCTCGATCTTGTCTTCTCAACAGCTGCATACTGTGCCCCTGTTTGGCTGTAACTTCAGAGGAGAAATTCAGTGAAGTTGAGTCGGTAGCTGCTCAGGTACTGGTGGAAATGAAGCTGCGGACTGGTCTTTAGTCCTTTTTGGGTAACTCAGTCGGTAGAGGAGTTACCCGGGAAAGGAAAAGAAAGGTCTCGAGTTTGAGTTCCAGTAAGGCACACCATTTTAATCCACCAGGACGTTTCGTAACAGTTCTCACACCTCTGCGAAATGAAAACCTAGGTAAAAACTGTACAGCGCCATCCAGAAAATATGCACATCGGTAGGCGTCAAAGTGCTTGCTCCCTACGCTAGAAGGTCATAATAACCGTCTTGTTGCTACACTTGTTGGTACCGTACCAAGATTCAAAACCTTCATCTCAGGTTGCTTATTGTACTCTGGTGGCTCTGGGAAGTCAGTCCCGTGGCGTCAAACTAGCTCTGCGTTAGCATTACTTCGTGTCTTATGAATTACAATAAGGTAAGGTAAGGAAAGGTAAAAATCGGCTCTCGGGCGGGTCCGACCGACAGCCGTGTCGTCCTCTCCCTGTGGTGTCACCGGATGTGTACATGGGTGAGGGAGAGGGGGGGGGGGTGGCATGGGTCAGCACACCGCTCTCCAGGCGGTGGTCCGGTTTCTTGAGCATGGAACCTCTACTAATAGCTCGGTTAGCTCCTCAGTTGGCCTCACGAGACTAAGTGCACTACGTACCAGTCCTCCCAGCAAGGAAACCCTTTTAGTACTAGGAATCGAACCCAGTTCCCGCAAGGGGCCTCATCCGAGTTCACCTTTTAGATACAGAGACGAACAATGGATAAAAATAAATTTCGTACAATTTTAAGTTTTGCTGATGTCCAATTATATGGGCAGTTCCGTGCATCTCTAACACATTCTGAGTCCTTCACACATTAGCTGCTCGTGTGTAAATCGTATTTATGATACAACTGATTGAAGAGGGTTGAAAATAGGATGACATTGTTGAAAACACACGTAAAGAAAAATTACTCGAAAAATTAAAAATTGGAAATCAATCGGACTGCTGTTGTGGTTTACATCAAACTATTCCATTTGATATGAGGATTACGAATCTGAAATCGTATTGGGTTTAGGCCAAGTATTACGAGAGTTATCGATGTACTTTACTGATGTTGTAATAAATTAATAGTAGTTAAAACATCGTCTTTTACATGAAACTAGTTATCACACTCGAGATTTTTGACCTCTTGCTTCGAGTGGAATTCTTCAGTTATTTCAAAAGGCTTTTATGTAAGAAGGATAAAAACTGAGGTGCATAGTCCTCATGTATCGTATTTTGCACGGTTAGTCCACGAAAGATATTCCTCAAAAATGTACGAATTTCAGCTGCTTCTGATTTCCAATGCAAGTCAGTCAAGCTGCTGACAATTTAGAAAAGATGACCGAAATGCAACTTGAACCTCACAAAGAAAAGTAATACATATTAAGTACAGAGATCGATATCGAAAACGAACCGTAATCGGTAGCAGTTTTATGTTGTCGCCAAATATTACTCCAGAGTCCGGTGCCATGAAGAAAGAAAAAATTGTCGGGCACCGCATTTCTGCTATGTATCCACAGAGAAGAGAAGGACACGTAACCGTATGGAAGGCTTTCTGGCTGTAAAGAAACCCTCAGCTGCCTAATCCTTTCAGAATACGACGAATGATTAGAGCAAGGTTGGATTCATTGTAATTGTGCCAGTGGGAAAGAAAATCAAAATATCACTTGTTTTGCTACTCCCGATCAACGCTATTAGATAAGAAGAATCCGGACGGTTATTAATGGGCATAAAGTCAAAATTAGCCATAATTTATTTTACTTAATATGACGTGCTTCCACTATTATTTACATCTTTTTACAAGATGGAGATTTTACATCTGACATTTCGTGGGGAGCCAATAATTTTCTTAATTTATTGCCAATTTTGAGGTTGATGTCCTGCAATGTACGTTAATAGTGTAAACCCAATCACTTGAAAATGGCATAAAACGCCGGAACCTGGGTCAGTATTAAATAAACTACAATACAGTCAAATGGTGTTGTGTTCATTTAAAAATTAATGGTGTCTGGGCCGAAGATAACATTCTAAGTAATCCGAAAGGTCTCCCGCTGCTTTTCGGTCGGAGCTCTGGGGGCCAGTCCGCTCAGGAATGTGATAATTCGAAACATGTCGTACTATGTAAAAGAACATACTGTATGCCCGATCTCATAAGACTACGATGCAATCAAGGGGGATTTTCACCGGCAGAAAACTGTTTCTCAGGATAGAGAAGTTACAACAAAAGAAGTACACCCACTGGAAAAAGAGACAAAGGGGAGAGAGAGCCGTAATAAGACCACACAGAGGATAATATAACAACATTACACTGAAGTACCAAATATATTTAAATCACACAAAAGAGCTTTTAAGTGAATGTGTTTGAATCAAAATGTCCTATTTATAAATCATGATGGTATGTGCAAATGGTGATAAAAAAGCTTGTTTGTGATGAAACCTGTAAGAATAGAATGAAAGTGATAACACTTCATACGTGGATCCTAGGTTAAATGATGGATGGTGCAACTAAGAGATTCAACAGATAGTTGACAACATCGAATGATGATAAAATGTGGTTATACGTGTGCAGCATTCATTGGATCCACATTACTTCGAAATGACCATCGAACGGGTTAAACAATGATCAGCCAGAACATTATCACTACCTACCTAATAGCCAGTATGTGCATCTTTGGCACGGATAACAGCGGCGACTTGTATTGGCATGGGAGCAATGAGGCCTAGGTAGCTCGCTGGAATTTGCTGGCATCACAGCTGCACACACAAGGAGTTCCGACGCCACGTTCAATCTCATCCTAGATGTGTTCGATCGGTTTCAGATCTGGCGACTTGTTGGGCCAGCACCTCAGTTGGAATTAGCCACTGTGTTCACCAAGCCACTGCATCACACTCTCTCTTGGCATGGCCCATTATCTTGCTGAAAAATGCCACTGCCGTCGGAAACATGATCGGCATGAAGTGGTGTACGTGGTCTGTAATCAGTGTATGATACTACTTGACCATCGTGGTGCCTTGCACGAAATCCATTGGACACATGGATGCCCACAGCCATGTTCGCCAGAGCATAATGGAGCCACCACTAGCGTGTGTCTCTCCCGCAGTACAAATGTGAAGGAATTAGTCTCCAGGAAGACGACCCATTGGCATGATGAAAAAAGTTATCGGAATTCATCAGACCATGCAACACTCTGCCACTGCACCCACCTCCACTGCCGACGGTCGCGTGCGCATTTCGGTCTTAGTTGCCATGTCGTGGTGTTAACAGTGGCACATGTATGGGTCGTTGGCTATGGAGGCCCATCTCTATGAGTGTTCAGCATACTGTATGTTCAGTCACACCTGTTCTCTGCTCAGAGTTGAAGTTCGATGTTAGTTCCGTCACAGTTTTCCGCCTGTCCTGTTATACCAGTCCGCTCAGCCTACAATGTCCGACATAAGTCATATCGCAGAGTGCGGCCGAGAGCTGTCTTGATAAGGAGAGCATGACTGTAATGTTATGTGGGGTACGTGACATAAGGAAAAAATATCTCATCAGGCCCTCATATTTGGCGGGTGACACGACTTTCTAGGCATCTTTACGAGTTCACTGTCCAATTAGAACTGAAAGGAGCGACGTGATGCGATCGACGGGCGTACTGGAGACACTACGCAAGATATCCGTGCAAAACTTCATCGGATTTTCACAGTAGTTTCCTTCCGGCACCCAATCGGACCTTACTTTCCGAACTGCCCTCATGAAGAAGAAAATGTATAAAATAGCCTGAAACAGAGCTATGATATTTATCTTTACTGGTCCGAATGATGTAAAATATTACGAATAAAATGTTTCATTTTCTGTTTAGCTTGTTTACAACTGTTGCAATAAATTCTGTTTTTCCGTTAGATTAAAGCAGAATTCAACAGCTGGAAAGGAAGCCATCACAGTCCAGTTTATTGCCGAAATTTCTTCCTCCCGTAATAGAACCAAGTAACACACAGCCTGGTGGATGAGATAAACGTTTCTGTTTGCTAAAAACGTATGAAATACAGAGATAGCAAAAGTCCAGAGAGATTTCCGATATAGCCAGACTCAATAAAGCTGGATATTACTGTCAGATTAAGTAATTTAAGTATACCCGTAGCATCATTTAGCGTCGTCAAAGACATGGGAATATTTTCTAGACTTTTGTGTATTTCATTCTTAGATCATCAGCTTTGTGTCTAGTTTGATGTCATGAGATCTTTTACGGTGAAAATTTAGTTTCATTTTTCTATTAAGCATACGACAAATCACCAAAAATAATCACGAGAGCACCTGCAAACTAGAGGGGAAGGAGTATTTCTCGTAAAACTTTGACTTGATCTGTTTTCACTTAACTGTTGAACCGAGTGTTCAAAGTCTACAGCTAAGATAAGAACGAGAGCATTTCTTACTTACTTGTTCTTTGTGGCATACAGTCACAGAGAAAATATGCTATAAATTGCCATAAATACACCAAGACTCACGAAAACATATGTTATATCTGATCGTGTTTTCTGTATCCTGAAGTTATTAAATGTGGTCCTTAGGTTGGTATCCAGCTCCTTGATGTGCCAGTGTGGAGGAAATGACGTACTGCGTTCCATATTCGAAACATCAAATTACAGAGGCCACAATACAATTAATTTTTTGCTTCTAACTTTCGACAAAAAAAAATTTTTGTGGAGGAAGTCACTCATAAATATTTCATGCTTGCAGTCAATACTAGCGACCTGCCCCTATTTCTCTCTCTCTCTCTCTCTCTCTCTCTCTCTCTCTGACGCACACACAGCCAATAACACAAGGACGCTAGGCATCAAGCAAGATTAAGAATTCGTGATTGTCATGTTATCAGTTCTAAATCAAATGCTATGTCTGAAGCGGAGAATTTCTATTTTACCACTGGCAGCTAACGCCGCTCTTTGATATAAAGAATGATTAATGTCTCAATCTGTGCAGTCCTCCGCCGAGACAAAACAGGAACCCATTCGAACAAAGGGAACGCTCACGGGAAAAAAACCAGTAAAATGAGCGACACAAACCATTATTTTGCGATTATCGTCGTGCATCAGCAGACACACTGAAGCACATGTCAAGTTACTCCACTGTATTCCACGAAATATGAAAGAATATATATTAGAGTGCACCGGAGAAGCAAATCTGAAATAATATTGACTCGCTCCGGTAACCCAATATTGAGTTTCGAACTCGTAACGGGAGCATTATTTTATTGTGAAATTTCGTTAAGGTAATCGACCAGATGCAATACATAAGTGACACCTGTTCTACGGAAAAGAATGAGAGTATGGGCTTAAAATCACGGTACACCACTGAATGCAGCGTCCCATCGACAGAAGAAGTAAAACTGTCGGTAACTGTATTCGGAAGGAAGGTTAAGAGTTAGTAACTTTGCTTCGGCCTATGAAATTCAGTAAAAGAAGAGCGGAATAGCAATGAATCTAGGTAAGCGAATCAACGGGTGTTTGCAACTGGTAAAGACTATTCCGCATGGGATATCAATCGCCTTGTTTGTACTAACATCAAAATTTATTCAACCATTCAGAAAGTATATACGTACTTTCACAAAAACTAATCGTTATTCATGTATGCCTTTGCAGACATGCCAGTGTAAGTGGGTCACTCTAATAGACTTTACAAGTTACACCGTATAAAAATTCCATATTTTGTGACATATACGATATTACTAGCAGTAAGCGCTGCAAGTGCTCTTTGAAAAGATCTTTGACTTGTGGGCTGGCTTAGGGAAGCTTACAACAGTCATGATATTTACTATACATCTCTGATAACTGTGAGAGAACCGAAATTTTATCAAGTCAAAGCCGAAACATCCATCAGAGGAACGTGTTCCACTTCTTACATCGTTAACACTGAGGATAACGTTCACACTCTTGTGTTCTGTTTGAGTCTTATAGATATTTACCAAACTATTTCAAGGACTGGGATAGTGGATTGTACGAGTAATGGTATAAAACTACTGCTCAGAAAGTGTTACAGAAAAGAATCCACGAAGTGGATAACATTTGCGACAAACTTATTTAATCTGAAAGACAGGAAATATAATACGTCGAAAAAACGAATACAAGTTCTGTGGTATCAGAGAACAAATATCAGGTGCTTCAGAAGCAGGTTAGAAACCGGCACTCTGCTTTCCTCTCACAGAACAATTTAGTGGTGTTATGTGGGGACGTGCCGACAGATTACTCACTACAGTTGTTTCCTATCGGCTGAGGAGTAAGTAACAGAAAATGTTAATTAATCTTTTTCTTTCGCTAAATGCAGAAATGTCGGTTAAAGAAGAACCTGCAATTTAATTAATGAAGATATCTTGCAAGTAGGTCATTTCAGCAAAGGCGTACGTCATTGTCAATGGGGCAGTAAGAATAGTAGTGAAGTCAGAAAGAAATTCACCTGAAAACTGAAAACGGTTGTGAAACATATTTCATCTGAAATTAACTAAACTATTAAAGACTGGAGAAAAGATTGTTTTATCAGAACATTTATAATACAACTGCTTTATATTTGCGAGTAGTTGGCAAGTTGCAGAATAAGAAAATGTATTAGATCATATTTTACGTCGTTAACAGCGAGAATGTCCTCAAAAAAGGCTGTGTTTTAATGAAATTCACAAAGTTTGCTATTTACTATACTCGTTCTCAAACTGGAGCACACGTTCCGCAATGACCTAAAATAATACCGACAAGTAGAAAAGAAAGCTCAAAAATCTTAGCGCGAAACCGGAAATTACTTCACCTCTGGTTACTGGAATCTACTAAGCCTGATAGACTTGCTACGTTGAATTACTTAAAATTATACAGTGTTCTAAGAAATACAACGCAGACTATATTTCGCACATTGCACGTTAAGACATAGATAGAAACTACAGGTTTCAGTCAGCGAAAAGGCCACCGATTGTTTCGTAGTTTGAAGCTTACTCAGGTTCTAATGGAACGCTCTGGAATCGCAGCTGCGACCTTCATTGTATAAGGGAAAGAAGTCCATTGTGCAGCTGCCAAATATGTTTGATTTCATTGGTAATTTCACCATTACAGCTCAATTTTAAAATCAAGCAGTTCAATTACGGTTGTGCAAATAGTTTACAAACGCAAACATCGGTAACCATCAGAAACAGTACAGCGTTTTAAAAAAAAAAATGGGACCTTATAATGCAGGTAGTTACAAGGAAGAATGTCGGAGCGGACAAGGCACAGAGGGATAATTCCGAAATTCTTAATATGGGGGCCATATGAGGGACAGATGGCGTTCAAGCATCCTGTAGACTTCCTCGAAGGCTGATACAATGTTTCGTACTCAGTGCAGAGCGAGAGCCTGACAGAGCGTGCCACCTGTGTACTGTTGAAGGTTAGGGCAGAGACGAGTTGGAGGGTGACGCAGAGTCGAAGCCCTGGACAGCGCCACCTGTTTCCAGAGTCGCCTCCCCTTGACACACTGACACTCACCGAGCAGGACCGCCGCGGCGACGGCGACGCACAGTGCGGAGCGCGTCGGCCCGGCGACGACTCGCGGGCTGCGCCTCATGGTCGCGGCTGCTGGTGCCGGAGTCACGCGGACGGGAAGCACTCGCGCGACTCGGCCGTCCAGCGGGAGCTGGAACTCGCGGCTGCCGGCCACCGCCGCCGCATCTCCGCGCCGACTGAGCGCGACTGGCGACGAGCGCGCCGCGACGCCGGCGCCGGCGCAGCGGCCGAGCCACGTGGCGGAGCCAGCGCCGCAGCGGCGAGGTAGGCCGGCCCGCGGTACAGCCACCGCGAACCACCTGTTCCTGCCGCCTAGTCCGAGGTGGCCGAAAGCAACCGGCACTAGTCCAACATACGTAATGCAGGTGACGCCACACCACTTGTACATATTTGAAAACAAATCTTCTGTTGGATGTGAGGTCCGCCAGTTATGCAAAACACCGTTTTTCTCAGTACCCAAACATGTTTCGGCACCACTGTGCCATCATCAGTGGGTTTTGGTTTCTAGTTATTCTGCAATGTGAATATTTTTGTCAAATGATAATAGTAACAAGATTGTTCACAGAATAGGCAACATATAAGAAAAACAGGGACTCCGAATAGGATACAAAACGGAGAAGACTACACAGAAAAAGATCAGAACACGGGAAACACCCGCGGATAAATTTAACAAATCAGGAATATACACTACTGGCCATTAAAATTGCTACACCAAGAAGAAATACAGATGACAAACGGGTATTAATTGGACAAATATATTATACTAGACCTAACATGGGATTACATTTTCACGCAATTTGGGTGCATAGATCCTGAGAAATCAGTACCCAGAACAACCACCTCTGGCCGTAATAACGGGCTTGATACGCCTGAGCATTGAGTCAAACAGAGCTTGGATGACGTGTACACGTACAGCTGCCCATGCAGCTTCAACACGATATCACAGTTCATCAAGAGTAGTGACTGGCGTATTGTGACGAGCCAGTTGCTCTGCCACCATTGACCAGACGTTTTCAGTTGGTGATAGATCTGGAGAATCTGCTGGCCAGGGCAGCAGTCGAACAATTTGTGTATCCAGAAAGGCTCGTACAGGACCTGCAACATGCGGTCGTGCACTATCTTGCTGAAATGTAGGTTTTCGCAGAATCGAATGAAGGATAGAGCCACGGGCCGTAACACATCTGAAATGTAGCGTCCAGTGTTCAAAGTGACGTCAATGCGAAAAGAGGTGACCGAGACGTGTAACCAACGGCACCCCATACCATCACGACGGGTGATACGCCAGTATGGCGATGACAAATACATGCTTCCAATGTGCGTACACCGCTATGTCGCCAAACACGGATGCGACCATCACGATGCTGTAAACAGAACCTGGATTCATCCGAAAAGATGACGTTTTGCCATTCGTGCACCCAGGTTTGTCGTTGAGTACACCATCCCAGGCGCTCCTGAATATGATGCAGCGCCAAGGGTAACAGCAGCCACGGTCTCCGAGCTGATAGTCCATGCTGCTGCAAACGTCGTCGAACTGTTCGTGCAGATGGTTGTTGTCTTGCAAACGTCCCCATCTGTTGACTTGGGGATCGAGACGTGGCTGCACTATCCATTACACTCATGCGGATAAGACGCCTGTCATCTCGACTGCTAGTGATACGAGGCCGTTGGGATCCAGCACGGCGTTCCGTATTACCATCCTGAAACCACCGATTCCATATTCTGCTAACAATCTTTGGATCTCGTCCAACGCAAGCAGCAATGTCGCAATACGATAAACCGCAATCGCGATAGGCTATAATCCGACCTTTATCAAAGTCGGAAACATGGTGGGACGCATATCTCCTCCTTACACGAGGCATCACAACAACGTTTCACCAGGCAACGTCGTTCAACTGCTGTTTGTGTATGAGAAATCGGTTGGAAACTTTCCTCATATCAGCCCGTTGTAGGTGTCGCCACCGGCGCCAGCCTTGTGTGAATGCTCTGGAAAGCTAATCATTTGCATATCGCAGCATATTCTTCCTGTCGGTTAAATTTCAGATCTGTAGCACGTCATCTTCGTGGTGTAGCAATTTTAATGGCCAGCAGTGTATGAACTCACATGCAACACTTGCCAATCAGTGTACACAGGACAAACATGCAGAAACTTCAAAAGAAGATATTCAGTACATCTCAGAGCTTTGAAAAACAACAGCTCCCATAGCAAATTTGCTGACCACCAAGTAGCCAACAATCACTACCCAACCACAATAGAAACAGACTTCAGAATACTAAAACCCAGAAACAGCCTATACAGCAAACTGACCACTGAGGAAAACTTGCATATACAGAAGGCAATAGCAGAACGAAAAAGGTCTTAAACGAATACGCTATACTCTGCAAGGGCACACTATTTAACACATTAAAGGAACTTTACAAATAAAAACAGCACAAACAGATGAAGTCTTCACGCACACACACACACATACACACACACACACACACACACACACACACACACACACACACACACACCCACACACAGATAGACTGCAAACAATATTCAAATTTGGCGCCGAACTCTCTGGTGAATAAATGAACACTGACTGTGCTGGTACACACAACAAACCACCATCACACTGTGTTCTGGTGAAGTGAAAAGTGTTTCACTACGTTATTTGTGGAAAACACTTGTTATAGTTACGTGTGCATCACAACACCTCAGTATGATGCGGAGAATGGAAGTGCTTGCCGCGAGAAAACGTAATTAAAACCAAAAATAGGCGTGAAAACATCGCGAAACACTAAATTACATTCTAGAAGATAGGTTAACTCCCAGCAACATCTTTTGGCAGGAGATGAAAAGCTACCAGTAGTAATTAAGCCCGGGTTCCCGGGTTCGATTCCCGGCGGGGTCAGGGATTTTCTCTGCATCGTGATGACTTGGTGTTGTGTGATGACCTTAGGTTAGTTAGGTTTAAGTAGTTCTAAGTTCTAGGGGACTGATGATCATAGATGTTAAGTCCCATAGTGCTCAGAGCCATTTTTTGTAGTAATTAACACAAAGTGATCCGAAAATTCATGCACACCAAATGTAAAGGTATTTACAAACAGAAACGATCTGTTGTTTGAACAAAAAATGCACATAATTTTATAATAATGTAACAAAAATGTTCACATTGCAGAATACATAAAAACGAAAGCCCACTGATGATGGCACAGTGGTGCCGAAACATGTTTGTATACCGAGAAAAACGGTGTTTTTTCTATAACTGGCGGACCTCACATCCAACAATTTTAACTGCAAACACGGACAATACAAGGAGCTTTTAATGAAATTACAATGCATTAAATTTTTCATTAAAGAATAATAATAATCAGTTACCCTTTTTTAAATTTTTGCTTTTAGTTAATTAATTTGCCTTTCTTTAACTTTCTTGTGTAAGTACGAACTTTGTTGTAGAACCTTTCTCTTATTTACGTGTGGTAATAAAAATTCATTTTCAAAAGAATTACGTACATTTAAAAATTACGTGAACTCATATTAACTGATTAAGAATATTTAGTTGAGAATTAAATCCTTTACATAATTCGGCCTTGCACACATTTTCTAAATGCAGTGGTTTTTTTTAAATATTTACTGAATTCCTTCCCGGCGTTAGCTATGGAACACAAGACTGTCTCTATTAGCAGAAAATGGTTAAATATTGCTAAGCCGACATTTAATTATCACTGATAAAAATACTTCGCTATACATTTAAGTTATTTGAAAGAACCAAAATTGTTAAATTTCAACATTAACTATCCGCCTACGAATGCACAAATGTATAATTAGTTTAAAATTCATCAGTCTCAGTATCACTGTAAAAGAAGAACATTCTCTTAATTCACTGCTAATTTTTATCTGCTCCCGATTTACGGGTTTGGTTGATTTTTCTTTAGCGGAACAATTTTTTTAAATGTGCCGCCGCTGCAAATCGATCGGTCGCGGCACAGCCCAGCAACACCGCTAAAAATGCTGAAAATTCTTTAAAGGAATATTATAGATGACATGGGCAAGCTAATTTACATTAATAATACACATTTTTGATAAATTATGATATATTTAGACCCAACAATAATTCAACTCACATTAGTTTGTAATTTCTCCTCTAATGGCGGCTAAATCTAGATACAGACAAAAGAAGTCTACCGATTCATAAAACGCTTCGTCACAGCTTCCTCTCGCATTCAGCTCTACACGGAGATGACCAAAGAATACACAGTACGTGGTGCTTTTATACTACTGCTGACTATTAACATTTCTTTGTAATCTCATAACATTATTTTCCTGTGGCTAAATTTCACATCTCTGTTATCGCAGATATTGACACATTTCGCAATCACATAATGAATATAGAAATATTACCATCCTAAATACAGAGAGAATATTACTACAAAAAATATTACAATAGTAACAAATGTCTTTCACACAAAATTCAATAATATTTTTTGTTCAATAATTACAGTATATACAAATTGCTCAGAGCGGCGTATATGGTACTAATAAATTTTAGTTCATTAATAGCGTGAGTTTTCCAGGGAACGTTACAAGCTGCAAATCAAAATGACGAATAAAATCTTCTGGTTTGTTAGGCCGCGTCATATTTCCTCTAAAATAACAGACGTTTAGGTCCCTTTCCTGGGATCTTCTTCAGGATATTCCGGCGTCCACTATTGCTAGAACAGTGTAAGAGAATGGTGTCGCGGTCTCTAATAAAGGGGAGATTTCCCTCTTTTGTCCTGGAGAAGCGGGATTATTGGTTAATGTTCTTGTGGCTACTGTTGGTGGGCCCCAGTGATAGGCTAATATTTCCGCACTAATGCAGAAGAAGGGGCGTTGTTGGCTAAACTACTGTGGATACTAATGGTGGCCCATCGTCATTGGATAGAAAGGCACTACTCCACAATTACGCTGGAGAAGGGTTATGGGTTGAAATTCCTCCTACTGCTATTGGTTGGCCGTCATCATTGGCAACGGGAAATGCGAAACGGACAGAGCTGGAGAGGGGAATTTCTACCCAAAATATTTTTGTCCGCCGAGGTGACTTGCAGCGCGTTGTTTATGTCGCTCACACACAGCGGCCGCGTATGGCGGGGAGCCACGATGCGGGAAGCCTACAGCCGTCCTCTCTATTGAAATTACAAGCATTCTTGGAAATCACAACCGCTCCTCGGACCTTTCTTCTATAAGTGTTACGTCATTAAAATCGATGTCAGAGCCACAGTTATCATGATGTTCCGCTACTGCTGATTTTACACTTTGTTTTAACCGTGTGTGCCGTTCGTGTTCCTTAATGCGTTCTGTAACAGTTCTCCCCGTTTCGTCTATACACACTTTGCCGCAGCCATAGACGCCTGCATTGTGTAAGCAATCAGGTGCAGCCGTTTTTCGTCGGAGAAAATCTTTTATTTTGTTTTGACTAAAGAAATATGTCTGCTTACCACTTTTCTTTAGAATTCTTGTTATGCAGTCAGTTACCCCAGAAACGAAACAGTAACCTAAAGGAGTGAAAAGGCGGTTCCTCACCATTCTCATTACCGTGATTAATATTCCGCCTAAAATCCCCGTAGATTGAACAACTATCACTCAAGCACATCCATATCATACTCTGCGACCCACCTAACAGGTTGTAGCAGAGAATACTTTCCGTAGCTCCCTCCACTGTACCACTCGTCAGCGGTGCGTCGGAAGAATGACTGTCGATAAGACTTAGTATTAGCTCCAATTTGTCGAATTTTCTCTTCGAGGTCATTTCACGAGATGGACGAAATGTGTTCAAAAAGTAACGGGAATCCTTGTTTTCCTCAAGGAATATTTATTTATTTATCAACATCAACTATGTCCCCTTCAGAGCAATCCCACAGATATAACTGACTGTGCCAGAGCTTTTTCCAATCCTGAAAGCACTTCTGGAGCTCGTTTTTCGATATGAGGTTCAGCTCCTTCAGATTTTTTGTTTTATCCCATCAGAGGGGCGAAATGACGTCTTTCATGGTTCCCTTTAGCCTCCGGAATCGAAGAAAGTCGCCGAGGTTCATGTCCTGCGAATATGGTAGCTGAGGCAACACAACGTTTTTCTCTTTGCCAGAAATGCCCGGAAAAGCATTGAGATGCGACCGCGAGCATTACCGTGATGCAATTTCCATGAGTGGTATTGCCACAGATCAGGTGGTTTTCTTCGGATTGCTTCACGCAAACGGCGTATAACTTCCAGATAGTATTCCCTACTGACCGCACGTCCGTAAGGAAGACTCATGATGCGCTATGCCACTGCAATCGAAGAAAACAGTGAGAAGAACCTTTATATATGATCCAACTTGTCGAACTTTATTCTGTCTGGCCTCTTCAGGCAGGTTCTATTGGGACGTTAGGGCCTTGATATTCTCGTGTACAGAGAAGTTGCTCATCCCGAACCAGAGAAGATGTCAACTATAAAATAAATATTCCAATCAGCTGGAAATGGAGATATACGTCAGGAACATGTGTACCATGAAGACAAAGTTTTGAAAATGAGGTGTATAAAGCCTGCGAAATTAAAATTATGTACGTTATCCGACTCTTCCCGGAAAGTGCTCTCTCGAAATTTCAACAGTAAACCCCTCCTTGTTGCCCAACGTCTCTCTTGCAACGTCTGCCATTGTAGTATGTTGGGCATCTGTGTAACGCTCTAACGCCGAATAAAAGATACCGTGACGCAACGTGCTCTATTCGTTGGATCTTCTCTGTCTCCTCGAACAGCTCTACCTGGTAACGATCTCATCGTGATGAACAAAACTCGAAAATCAGTCGAATAAGCGCCCTGTAAGCCCCTTTCATCGTGGATGAGTTACATTTCCTTAAGATTCTTCTTATGCATCTGTTTGGCATCCGATCTTCCTAATATTTGCTTTATGTGGACATTTATCTTATGGTCGCTCTGGATAATCACTCATGGATATTTTTAGTGTAGATACTGTTTCCAGCAATTTGTCACCAGTATTCTAGTTGTAGAGAAGTAGATTTCGTTTTCTATGTGTGCGCAATATGTTACATTTATTTATCCCCACATCAACTGACAGAGCCTGCACCGTTTATAAATGCTCTGTAGGTCATTCTGAAAATCCATATTGTGTTCTGGCGTTGCTGCTTTCTTTTAGAAGACTGTAAATCTGCTTAATTCTTTCTATTAGATGATTCGTATACATTGCAAACAGTAAAGTTGCTATCACACTTCCCTGAGGTGCTCCGGAAATTACGTTTATGTCTGACGGTTTTGTTACATTAAGAACTACGTGTTGAGTTCTGTCTGCAAGGAAGTCTTGAATCACGTCGCAAATCTAGTTTGATGCTCGTTAAGTTCGCAATTTTTTTTTCGGTGAACGCCAGAGCAGGAAGGTGGCCAAGAGCTGCAGCCTGAAATCTGCACAAGGTGCTTCTTACCTGTACATAGTTTTACCTTCGAAATACCCAAATATAATGTGCTGTACATTCCCCATAACAATGACGACGTAGTATAAGTGATAAACTCATAATGCAACGTGATTTATAACCAAAAATTCTTCGAAGATCTTGTGAAGACAGTTTCCACTGTCGAAACCGTTCATCAATAATGAGTGTTAATAAATGCGATCTGAGATATAAAAAGTTGTTCTACGCAGATCGGTTCTTCCATTTTATTAATACGAGATATTTCAATAGTATTTCCTAGCCGTACCTTGTACTCGTCCTGGAGCTACTTTGTACACCAGGGCCAGTTTCCAGTATCCAGCATCAGGAGTTCTTTTCCAATAAGGGGACGATAGGCTGCACTTTCCCTAATCCTCCTAAACTTGTTGTGGTCGAGGCCTACGAGGTTTACTCCAGCACGGGTGCATTTCCAAGGATGGCCGACGCTTCCAAGCACCTTTGCTCCCTGAGCAGTATTGTTGGTGGAATTGTAATTGGCTAACGAAGCTGTCCATATACGGCTACTGAGTCTGAAAGGCCGAAGACCAGTTTCGTGAAGTATGTTTGGAGTTTTCACGGCAGCACTCATGGGGTGTAGGATGAAGCTGTGTGCTCTCTGAGGCAGAGGTGTTGCTTCCGTAGAATGCTTATGATATCAGGAGTAGGTGAGCCTCAGTAATCAACCAAATTACTTGTTCAATAACAGGACGACTCTAAAATTTGTTTGCGTATTCCAGTGCGTAGGCATCTGTTTCTGATCGAGTCATGTTCCATTTTCTATGGGGGCGTAGCCGTTTAACAAGGCCGGCTACATTGTGTGATGTTTTTAGGTTAGTTAGGTTAAAGTAGTTCTAAGTTCTGGGGGACTGATGACCTCAGATGTTAAGTCCCATAGTGCTCAGAGCCATTTTCGTTTAACAAGTGTTTACGTGCTCAGTAGGCAAAAACCTGGAAAACGTTCTAGTGCCAAGTAGCTAGCTGGGCAGTGGTGTTTAGTGAACGGGAGGGAGAGTAATTAAACGTTTTCTTGGTTTTTTGTTTACTGAGCCGTGTGTTTCCTAACTGATTTGATATGGCCCATCACGAATTGCTCTCACTCGCAAACTCTGCATCTCAGACTACCACTTGCACCGTACTTAATTATTTGTTAGATATACTCCAGTTTTGTCTTCTCCTATAGCTTTTATCGTCTACATCTGCCTCTAATACAATGAAGGTTATTCCCAGATGTCTTAACACATGTTTTATCATCCCATCCCTTGCTCTTGTCAGTGTTTTCCAAATGTTTCTTTCTTCCTTGATTCTGCGGAGAATCTCCTCATGCGTTATTTTATCAGTCCATTTGTTTTTCAACATTCTTGTGCAGCACCACATCTCAAATGCTTCGATTCTCTTTTATTTCGGTTTTCTCACGGCACACGATTCACTAACGTGCAACATTGGGGACAGTCGTATTCGTCAAGTAAGGCCTATTTGGTCACCAATTGATTTCTTTTGGCATGGAACATGCTATATGCCTTGCCTAGCATCGTTTTAATGTTATATGACGCCCTTGCTTCGTCTGTTACGTTTTAATTTACTTCCAAGATAGCAGAATTCCTTAATCTCGCGTACTTCGTGCTCACGGAGTTTAATGTTAAGTTCATGGTTAATTTCATTTCTGCTACTTACCTTTGCTTTAGACTTTCTTCGGTTTACTATCAGTCTATATTATGCACTCACTAGACTGTAATTATTCTTGACTTTCACTGAAAAATCAGTGAATACTTATCAATGATATCCTTTCACTTCGTATTTTAAGCCCACCCTTTACCATTTCTTTTACTTCCGTCATTGCTTGCTTCTTCAGTGTCTGGACAGAACAGTAAAGGCGAAACATTGCATCCCTCACTCCCTTTTCAGTCCGAGCAATTCGTTCTCACTTTGTTCTTGAAATATTATAATTACTACCCGTCTTTCACTAAAAATTTTTGGGAAACTTCGAACATACTGCGCAATTTCACAGTGTCGAACGTTTCTCTGTGCCGACAACTGCTATAATCGTGTCTTAGTTTGTCTTATGTCTCACTTCCGTTATCCATCGCAATGTCAGTACTGCCTCCTTCCTGCCTTTCTTTTCCTTTCTCCCGTGTATCATTATTTTCTGCAACCTGTTGGTATGAGCTGCGAAGCTGATAATGTGACAGTTACCGCAGTTATCTATATTTGCCACCTTTCGAATTGTGTGGATGATATTTTTACGAAAGTCTGTTGGTACATCCCAGACTGAGTGATCCTACACGCCAGCTTGAATAGTCGTTTGGTTGCCACTTCACATCATGAGTTTTGAAATTCCTAAGGAATGTAATCCATCCGTTCTGTCGTATTCTGTAACAAGTCTTCTACATCTCTTTTACTCTCTGACTTTAATACTATATCACCAAGGACTTCCATATCGGTTATCACTTCATTAGATAATTGTTCCTCCTCGTAGAGATCTTCAGTATTGTCTTTCCATTAATTCGCTCTTCCTGCTGCATTTTACAGTGGATTTTCCATTCTACAATTAGTACTGTTTGTAATTTGACGGAAGGTTGTTTCGACTTTTCTGTATGCAAAATGAGTCTTTTCAATAACCATTTCTTTTCAGAGCTCTTCACACTTCTCTGATGCCATTTCATCTTAGCTCATCTGCAGTTTCTATTTACGTCTCACCGCAGTGACTTACACAAGGTGAGTCACCTAACGTTACCGCTGCATATATTTCGTAAACCACATCAAATACTGACGAACAGATTCCACAGACCGAACGTGAGGAGAGGGGCTAGTGTAATTGTTTAATACAAACCATACAAAAATGCACGGAAGTATGTTTTTTAACACAAACCTACGTTATTTTTAATGGAACCACGTTAGTTTTGTTAGCACATCTGAGCATATAAACAAATACGTAATCAGTGCCGTTTGTTGCATTGTAAAATGTTAATTACATCCGGAGATATTGTAACCCAAAGTTGACGCTTGAAACCTCCGACGTTCAGTTGCGTGTTGTAACAAACACGGGTCACGGTCGGCGAGCAGCATCTGCAGGGACATGTTTACGATGACGACCGTGTTTACGAGTGTGGCTGTAGTGCACTGTTGTGGTTTGGTCTAGCTGTCCCAGTGTCCGCATGTAGCGCTTGCTGCTATTGTTATTCTACATTCGTCTCCGCACGCAGACCAACTGTAGCACACCGTGTTACCGACGTCTGTGATAGTGTAGGGATGTAGAAACTGTGACCATGGTGTATTCGTACTCTGAAAAGGCGGATATGATACTCATCTATGGCGAGTGTCGACGAAATGCAGCTGAAGCCTGCACGGTGTATGCAGAACGGTACCCGGACAGAGAGCATCCAACGTGCCGCACATTGCAAAACATCTAACGCCAACTGTATGCAACAGGTATGGTCGTAGCACGCAAACGGGTCCGTAACAGGCCCGTCACAGGAGAAGCGGGTGCAGTTGGTGTGTTAGCTGCTGTTGCCATGAACCCACACATGAGTACACGGGACACTGCGAGAGCCGGTGGACTGAGTCAAAGTAGTGTCATGCGCATACTGCATCGTCACAGCTTTCACCCGTTTCATGTGTCGCTACATCAGCAATTACATGGTGATGACTTTAATCATCGAGTGCAATTCTGTCAATAGGCATTAACAGAGAATGCGTTGCAGTTCTACCTGTTTACCGATGAAGTGGGTTTCACAAACCACGGGGCAGTGAATCTACGGAACATGCATTACTGGTCCGAGGACAATCCTCGCTGGCTCAGACAGGTAGAGCGACAGCGACCGTGGACTGTAAATGTATGGCGCGGGATCATTGGCGACCACCTCATTGGTCCTCATTTCATTGCAGGGGCCCAAACAGCTGCAACATACATCGCGTTTCTACAGAATGATCTGCCAACGTTGCTAGAAAATGTCCTACTGGAAACGCGTCGACGTATGCGGTATCAGCATGATAGTGCACCTGCACATTCCGCAATTAACACTAGGCTGACCCTTGACAGGATGTCCGACGGGCGTTTCATAGGACGTGGAGGACGCATCAATTGGCCAGCCCGTTCTCCTGATCTTACACCTCTGGACTTCTTTCTGTGGGGTACGTTAAAGGAGAATGCGTACCGTGATGTGCCTACAACCCCAGAGGACATGAAACAGCGTATTGTGGCAGCCTGCGGCGACATTACACCAGATTTACTGCGGCGTGTACGACATTCATTACGCCAGAGATTGCAATTGTGTGCAGCAAATGATGGCCACCACATTGAACATCTATTGGCCTGACATGTCGGGACACACTATTCCACTCCGTAATTGAAAACGGAAACCACGTGTGTACGTGTACCTCACCCCTCATGGTAATGTACATGTGCGTCAGTGAAAAAGACCAATAAAAAGGTGTTAGCATGTGGACGCAATGTGCTGTTCCAGTCTATTCTGTACCTAAGGTCCATCACCGTTCCCTTTGGATCCCTACTTAATTCGGTGCTCTCTGATACGCACGATCTAACAGCGGAGGAGTGGTACTCAAGCTTCAACTTTAGGTTACAATATCTCCGGATCTAATTAACATTTTACAATGCAACAAACGGCACTGATTACGTATTTGTTTACATGTTCAGTTTTGCTAACAAAACCAACGGGGTTCCATTTAAAAAAACGTAGGCTTGCGTTAAAAAACATACTTCCGTGCATTTTTTTATGGTTTTTATTAACCAATTACACTAGCCCCTCTCCTCACTTTCGGTCTGTGGAATCGATTCGTCAGTATTTGATATGGTTTACGAAATATATCCAGCGGTAATGTTAGGTGACACCCTGTATAGCTTTAACCTTGTCTTTCCCTGGACATATTTTTATTTCCTTCTTTCGATGAGTAGTAGAAGAATTTCGTCCGTTACCGAAGGTTTCTTAGCATCTTTCTTTTACTTATCTTTGTGTGTCCAAGTACTGTGATTGCCCCTTTTAGAGATATTTCCTGAGTAGTGAGGGTGGAGACAAGCTAGCTATGCATGTTAAACGTCAAAGATTTTTATATAAATTCTTTTGATAGCCCAGAGCGTAAAATTTTAACTAACAGTGATTGTTGTTTTCGTCTGAGCAGTCAACCATATATTAGACAGTCATGTACACTCAGCCATCTATTAGACTGTCATGTATACAACTCTGGCACCTACTGGCGTCTTGTTCTCCATAAAATTTGAGTCCTAGTGCCCTTACGTTTGTTTGCTGTTTTACTTTAGTTCTCCACCTCGTAGTTTTGTTATTACCGCATTCCACTTAATTTTATATTTGTATTATAAACATAATACGCTTTATTTAAAGTATGTGTGCCACAATACCAAACATCACAAAGTAGTTTTCCTGTGAGGGCGATCGCGAAATCTCAGGCAGTCTGCTCGTTGCTCTGAAGTGGGGCGAAATCACAGTTGTTGACTGATACTAATTTAAGGCTGCAAGTCTGCCCACGGCTCCGTACTGGACACGTAACACTTGTTAATATTAAGTGTTAAAGACTTACTGTACAGTGTATATGATGTTCTTCCATGTTTGAATAAGATTGACGTATTCGTTACACCCTAACGTAATGACGCATTCTGTCCCGCTTGCGTATTCTCTTATTTGAGAGGAGTTATATTGCTTATTGATAGCTGTAAAGTATAAATTCGCGGAGTCGTTAGTCAGTTGTTTTGACAGCCAGTGCTTTCTGTTTATTTTGTAGAGTCAGTCAGCAGCACACAGAAGCCAGTGCAGTTTCATATGTGCTTGCAGAGTGACGTGTGCGAGCAGCAGTAGCAGAAACTAGTCGTATATTCAGTTTTTCGTATTAGTTCCGCAGGTTTAATTCAAATTACTTCGTGTGTTTGTGCGCTTGCGTGTTGAAATCTTTCGGGTCTTTCCGTATTTTAGAATTAGAAAGGGGTAGTATCAAATTTTAATAACGGTAGAGTGTAACATCGCGTAGGAAGTTGTCATTTGTACTAAGACAGGGGTAGGATCGCATTGTAATATCTGTATAGTGGCGTAGTCGAGGTCATTTGATTGCTTGGTTACTAAGTAATTGTTCATATATCGCAGCGCAATCTGGTGCTGGTGAAGCAACTGTGCAGTCGCGTATTACTGTTTTATTTGTCGCAACTCTATACGTCCAGATATTAGCAATAGGATGGATATGGTGTGTGCGTGCTGTGTGCGGGCGCAGGAGGAACTGGCCTCGGTTCGCAAGCAACTGAGCGTGCTGTGGCCACGGTAAGCCGCCTTCAAGCTGCTGCCTCGAGGTGCAGCGACGGCGGAGGGTCTGGCGCGTCGCTTGAGACACCCCAGGTGTCGCTTGCTGCGTCCGCTGACTCAGCCGCCGAGGCACCTTCTAGTGTACCTAAGGGTGAGTAGCGGACTGCAATGCGTTCGCGTCGCTCGAGGCGGAGGGTCAATGTGGCGGCTGGTCTCGCCCATTCATCTTGTCAGTGGGAGGTGGCCGCTCCTTCAGTAGGGCCCGAGCAGGCACGCGGGGGCCGTGACTTGCTGGTTGTTGGCAGCACCAACGTTAAGCGGGTGATGGAGCCCCTTAGGGAAATAGCGTACAGGGCTGGAAAGAATTCCAACGGGTACTCGGTTTGTCTGCCGGGGGGCCTCATCCAAGATGTGGAGGCGGCCTTGCCTGCGGCTATCGTACGTATGGGGTGCAGTCGTCGGCAAGTAGTTGCTCACGTCGGCACATGTGATGCCTGTCACTTGGGTTCTGAGGCGATCCTCAGTTCGAACGGGTGGCTGGCGGATTTGGTGAAGACCGCTGGCTTCGCACGCGGGGTGCAAGCAGAGCTCTCTATTTGCAGCATCGTTCCCAGAGTGGATCGGGTTCCTTTGGTTTGGAGCCGAGTGGAGGGTCTCAACCAGAGGCTCCGCCGGCTCTGTGATGGTCTTGGCTGCAGATTTCTAGACTTGAGCTAGTGGGTGGGGAATTGTAGGACGCCCCTAGATAGGTCAGGATTCACTACGCACTACACAAAGGAAGCGGCTACTCGGGTAGCAGAGTACTTGTGGCGTGCACATGGAGGTTTTTTAGGCTAGGTAGCAGTGCGAGGTGTCCTGATGAACACTTGATGAACACTCACCAGTCGACGTACAGGCAGGGAATTCAAGACGCGCTCAGTGTAAAGACAATTCAGCTATCAAGATATTAGCAGTAACTTTTCAGAGTTTTCGGAATAAAGTTCCTGAATTTACTGCCCTCCAGGAGGCGTGTGGCGCGCAAATTATTCTCGGGACTGAGACCTGGCTGAACTCTGAGATAGGAACTTCTGAAATATTTAGTGAGGGTTGGAACGTGTATCGGAAAGATATTAGACACCGTAGGTGGTGTTGTCTTCCTTGCAGTTGACAAAAATATTGTGTCTACTGAGGTCGAAGTAGAGTGTGATTGTGAAGTTATCTGGACACGTTTGACAGGGCTAGTAGAAATAAAGTTAATTGCTGGGTGTTATTACAGGCCACCAGGTTCCACCGTGACAGTTCCAGAATCATTAAATGGGAGTCTACACTCTGTATCGCAGAAGTACCCGGATCATTCTATATTAGTCGGAGGCGACTTCAACCTACCTAGGATAGACTGGGATGTCTATGGATTCATTACAGGTGGTACAGACAAGCCGTCTTGTGAATTCCTTTTGAACACATTATCCGAAAACTGTCTTGAGCAGCTCAACCGACAGCCAACGCGTAATGGAAATATTTTAGATCTGGTAGCCACGAACAGACCAGACCTCATCGACGGTGTCAGTGTTGAGACAGGGATTAGTGATCATGATGTTATCATTACTACTATGGTTACGAAAGTTAAAAAGTCACTCAAGAAGGCTAGGAGAGTATTCTTACTAGAAAGAGCAGATAAGCAGTTGTTAGCATCCCACTTAGTAAATGAATCGACTTAATTTACTTCCGGTACGATGGACGTTGAAGAATTATGGGCAAATTTTAAACACATTATAAATCACGCATTGGAGAAGTATGTGCCGAAAAAGTGGGTTACGGTTGGAAAAGACTCATCGTGGTTTAACAGCGCAATTCGGAGAATGCTCAGGAAGCAAAGACAGCTGCACTCGCGGTACAAGAAAGATCGGGAGAATGAGGACAGGCAAAAGTTAGTAGAGATTCGTGCTGCTGTAAAAAAGAGCGATGCCCGAAGCATACAACCACTACCACCGCCATACCTTAGCAACCCAAGGAAATTCTGGTCTTACGTAAAAACGGTAAGCGGGTCAAAGGCTTCCATCCAGTCACTCACTGATCAGTCTGTCCTGGCAAAGGAAGACAGCAAAACGAAAGCTGAAATTTTAAATGTAGCATTTGAGAAATCTTTCACGCAGGACTGTACAAACATACCGCCGTTTGAGTCTCGTACAGGACAGGACATATATTTATTTACAGCTCGTACAAAATAGATACGTGTTTCAAAGATTTACTGACCTGCAAAGCAGTCACCAGCATTGTGTATAATCCGTTGCCAGCGATGTGAAGTCGTAGGATACTCTTAGCAGTGACAGTTGTGTCGACAGTTCGAGCGGCGCGGTCTATTGCCCGGCGAATTTTTAGCAGTTCTGAAGCGAATGCCGTGAAGTGTTTCCTTCAGTTTAGAAATCGAACTGAACTCACGAGGGCTTAAGTCAGGGGAGTGAAGTAGGTGGTATAGCACTTAGCAGCCCCATCAGTCAAACAAATTAGTAGCAGCTTGCACTGTACGTGCTTGAGCATTGTCCTACAAAGTGATGGTCAGGTCCTGCAGAAAGTGTCATCACTTCTGTCTCTATGCTGTTCATTTTTGGAACACAACTTAGGACCAGCTTAGAGACAGAAGTTATGACACTTTCTGCAGGACCTGAACATCATTTTGCAGGACAGTGCTCAAGCAGGTACAGTGCAAGCTGTTACTAATTTGTTTGACTGATGGGGCTGCTAAGTGCTATACCACCTACTTCACTCCCCTGACTTAAGTCCTCGTGAGTTCAAATCGATTTCTGAACTGAAGGAAACAGTTCACGGCATTCGCTTCAGAACTGCTACAAATTCGTCTGGCAATAGACCGCGCCGCTCGAACTGTCAACACAACTAGCACTGCTAAGAGTATCCTACGACTTCCACATCGCTGGCGACGGGTTATACACAATGCTGGTGACTACTTTGAAGGGCAGTAAAATTTTTAAACACGTATCTATTTCGTACGAGCTGTAACTAAATAGTTGCCACCATTAAAGTTACAACCCTCATATATGTACTATATTTAATTTTATTATTGGATGACAGACTACATTTTGGGCCATAATTCATTCTTCTTTACTCGAAAAATTTACAAACTCTTTTTACTGTTTTTGCTATGCTGTTACAACATAAAATTGCAATGAAAATGTATTGCACGTACCTTCTTCGTAATATTACAACAGACAGAGAGTAGTTTTCATTGTTCTCATTTGTGACTTTCGCTGGTTTACTGACACAAAGTGCTCTTGGATCTTGAATTTGTAATATTTGATTTCGGTGTTTGCATCCCATTGACGTGGTGCCACACGTCAGATCCTGATAATACTTCGTCCCCTCTGTTTCCATTGGAAATTCCATTTTTCGTCAACACAAGACGAGGCAAAACAGTCCGCTTCCGAACTGCTCGGTAGCTGCAAATCATGTTATGTTCATGAAAATAAATTTTCCACGTATCAGAATCTAATTCTGTTCTATGTCTTACATAAGACAAAAGTACTAAAGATATAAACTTACAACTTAACTATTTAAAACATTTCGTGTAGAGAGCCATAGACTATTAGCACAAGGAACTGCAAATAAGAAATAAAAAAAAAATAAAAATGCAAGGCATACAAATTTCAGCGCTAAGGTTGACAAACTATACATCCCTTTTAGCCAGAGGTAAGAAAGAGAAAAAACGTAGAACGGGAAAAATGGCAGCCTTGATAGAGAATACCGATTAAGGGTAAACAAAGAATAGACAAAGATGATCAAATGTTGTACAAAGTGAAATAACGAATAGTCAGTATCAAAATTTGCGACGATACATTTGTGAAACAAGTGAATGAATTTGATCTTTCAGGTTTTCTCTAGCCGGGAAACACGGTTCTCCCTGATCACCAAAAGGATAAAATATCAGGAGAGGACTGTTCAAGCAAAGAAAACTTTCTTCATTAAAATAGCTCAAATGATGATTATTGATGTTGGACTGAGGAAGATCTGGAAAGATCACGTGTGACTCATAGCAAGTTGTGGAAGTCAAACGTGGACCATTGGGAATCCAGAGAATAAGAAAATTATCCTGATTTTCACACCCGCATAAAAGTTTACGACCAGTGTGCTCAGATTCAAAATTATGAAGCGAAGTTTGTAATCATGAAATCAAATTAATCTTGTGATAAGTTAATCTCATAATGCAGTTAGTGAATCCTCGATGACGATATGGGAATAGGTTTTTACTAGACATGTGACATTTGTCTGACTTAAACTTAGCTCCTACGTAGCTGTGAGATATCTAATAATTGTTCGCGTTAACAAACATAGGATATTTCATTTTGCGATTTCAATACGAGGCCCTACCAATGTAACGGAAACTGACCCGTATAAAAGGATGTTTCAAAAAGAAGCCACCTGAAAAATCCAAACTTTACTGCGGTCTATCATCGCCTGTAATAAACGTTCATACTTAAAAAACCGAAGATTCTTTCGCAACTATTTGTTAAAACTCTTGTAACAGCTGAAAATATCGATGACTTTGGAACGGGCTGTAGCTGGATTCATACGGCACTTTCCCAACTAATATAAGACTGCTGCAAGCATACGCTTTCTCGAAAGAGGATGGGACACGGCAAAGTGGGCATTTACCCTTTCGTAGAATCGTGAGTACAAAGATATTTTATTCAAACAACGACATTGATCCCATCATGCTGTTAAAGTAAGTACTTTATTACCCCCTTATAGCTAATCTGAAGCATGTGTAAATTATCAATCACACAATTTCCTCTAAAGTAAAGTAGAAAAATCACAGGTTATCCATTTTCATGAGTGTGTTTTTGTTACATGTTTATATATCCACTGTGCATTGGAGAATGAGCTAATAGCGTTTACTAGAGTTCTTATTTGATTCAACAGCCTGCTAGAAACGATCTCGTTCTTTATATTTACAGACGCTGTGGCGCCCAGTCAGAACTCCTGTGCACTTTCAGAACTCATTATGATATCGTTCACCTCATATTTATGCTATTCTGTCTGCACTGACCAGAAATTTGTGGTCTTCCCAATCGCTATTGAATTTAAATAAGTTTTATTTGTAGTGTTGTTCGCAAAAAATTATACCGTTTCTTTTACCTCAAAGGTAATTTCGAGGCCACCTTACAAAAGGGAAAATGGTTGATAGTACTGGGAATCGAATGCAGCTTTAGCACTTGGCAGACAGTGACGGTGACACTTCAGAGACAGATCTGTGTTTCCAGGGAGCTGTATTAAAGACTACAAGACAGGCAAAGGAAGAAATTTATTATAATTCTTATTGTTGTTGTTCATATTATCGACCTCATTTTTAACTTGATGGGCAGATCTCGCGAGCAGAGGTCTTCAGAACTCCAGTACTGCGAAGGGAGAAATACTGCTGGAGGCGGCAAGAGGGGCGCAGATTGCGGGCCGCGGCGCTATTACTGGAAGGCGCGCAACAAAGAGACTGGCGGCGTGCTCGACAGCAATCCAGCTAAGAGCCGCCAGCTGCCAGCCAGGGTGCTGCCAGCTCACTTGCTGCTCTCGCAAGGCGCTCTCTCTGATGACTGTTACTATTTTTGCACCTTTGAACTATCAGGCTGGCCTTAATAGCAATGCAGAAGACCCTATTCGGTAATTTCTGCAACTTCTCGAAGTGACTCAGTACCACTGAGGTGATATCATTCAAACTCATGTCCGCACCAACCGCACTGATTAAAGCTAAATCCAAGCCTATTAATTTCCATTATGAAAATTATCCAGAATCTTCTAGTGATTAGACACTACAAATTGAAATCCTAAATCCAATTATACTACACTACTGGCTATTAAAATTGCTACACCAAGGAGAAATGCCGATGATAAACGGGTATCATTTGGACAAATATATGATACTCGAACTGACATGTGATTACATTTTCACGCAATTTGGGTACATACATCCTGAGAAATCAGTACCCAGAACAACCACCTCTGGCCGTAATAACGGCCTTGATAGGCCTGGGCATTGAGTCAAACAGAGCTTGGATGGCGTGTACAGGAACAGCTGCCCATGTAGCTTCGATACGATACCACAGTTCATCAAGAGTAGTGACTGGCGTACTGTGACGAGCCAGTTGCTCGGCCACTACTGATCAGACGTTTCCAATTGGTGAGAGATCTGGAGAATGTGCAGGCCATGGCAGCAGTCGAACATTTTCTGTATCCAGGAAGGCCCGTATAGGACCTGCAACATGCGGTCGTGCATTATCCTGCTGAAATGTAGGGTTTCGCAGGGATCGAATGAAGGGTAGAGCCACGGGTCGTAACACATCTGAAATGTAACGTCCACTGTTCAAAAGTGCCGTAAATGCAAATAAGAGGTGACAGACGTGTAAGCAATGGCACCCCATACCATCACGCCGGGTGATTAACGCCAGTATGGCGATGACGAATACACGCTTCCAATGTACGTTCACTGCAATATCGTCAAACACGGATGCGACCATCATGATGCTGTAAACAGAACCGGGATTCATTCGAAAATGACGTTTTACCTTTCGTGCACCCAGGTTCGTCGTTGAATACACTATCACAGTCGCTCCTGTATGTGATGCAGCGTCAAGGGTAACCGCAGCCATGGTCTCCGAGCTGACAGCTGATGCAAACCTCGTCTAACTGTTCGTGCAGATGGTTGTTGTCTTGCAAACGGCCCCATCTGTTGACTCAGGGATCGAGACGTAGCTGCACGATCCGTTACAGCCATGTGGATATGATGCCTGTCATCTCGACTGCTGGTGATACGTGGCCGTTGGGATCCATCACGGTGTTCCGTATTACCCTCCTGAAGCCACCGATTCCATATTCTGCTAACAGTCATTGAATCTCGACCAACGCGAGCAGCAATGTCGCGATACGATAAACCGCAATCGCGATAGGCTACAATCCGACCTTTATCAAAGTCGGAAACGTGATGGTACGCATTTTTCCTCCTTACACAAGGCATAGTGCCACATCACATGTGCATGCCGGTGTTATGACCTGTGTTGTTTGCAAACTGGTCTATGTGTTCGTCCATCTGTTGAAATGGAGGCATGCGAAGAGGAGCAGAGAGGTGTGGTTCGTTTTCTGAAGTACGCAGAATTCATCGTCACATGTCCACTGTGTGCGGTGAATACTACATGTCCCTGTGTTTTCACGAGAAGCAGGGGAAATTCCGGGAAGGCAGCACACCACTGCAAGACGATGCGCGCCCAGGAACATCTCTTCTAGCCATTAGCCCTGACGTAATGGGCGTATTGATGTCCTTATCTGGGGATATCAACAAGTAACTGAGGATGAAATAGTGTTCAGGTCGACATTAATGATGGTTCCATGCATGCCATCATCAACGACCACTTGTATTACCGAAATTTTCGAGCAGTGGGTGCCACATCACCTGGTGGAGGGACAAAATACGGGCAGTATGACGTCAACTTTGAGTCATCTGCTACTTTGCCACGAGGAAGGGCATGCGTTTCGGTCCCATATCACCACAGGGGCCCGATGCAAACGCCAAACACAGCAATGGAAACATTTCATTTCTCCCCTGCCCAAGAAACCCAAGAAGTTCCGGTATGGTCACGATTTTTCTCTACTTCGACAGCAAGGGCCCTCTGCTCGTCGAGTTCCTGGAGCAAGGGAGGAAGTGCAAGGGTGGGTGTGGTTGTAGGCCCGTCAGCCGTCGACCGCATTCTGTGAAACCGGAATTGATTAGGGAAACTGTCGTAATGTGTGTAATGATTACTTTGGGTAGAACCATTCCATGGCCCCATTGTGGCCAGGTTCGGTTTTCTCTAAACAGCCCCATATACGATAGGCACTTATTGATAATGTTCCTTCACAGTATGGTAAAAGTTTCGTTGGACGAACACGTACTGTACACGAAGTGAACAGCGAACACTAGCTACACACCTTGTAACCTCCCCCTCACTTATCGACCTTAATGACAGTGAAAAATTAAACCGCGTGTACCTAATGGAAATTTGGGAAAAGCAATCATCACCGAAGTTAGTCTGTCGGTAAAGAGGGAGGAAAGGGTTACATCTAAATGAAAAGAAAAATGCAAATGAAACTGGTGGAAATTAATTTTGAAAAGGGGTAAAGTTAATAAAGAAAGTAAATGTGCGGCCGTTACGTTAACAATTAACTAGCGGTAATTAGATATTTGATATTTGGGGGAAATTATGGTCGCCAGTCCTAAGGACAATTACTATAGTAACTGAAAAAGAAAGGTTATTACACATATAATTAGCACCAGAAGCGTGGCAACTGAAGGTTGACACGTGTAGTGTGAAAACTGAAAGTTTGTCAGAAGTAATTAATTTCGCTACACTCTGACTTAATTTAGCAAAGGAATTAATAAAACCGGAAAATCGGAAGTTAATTTAGTGACTGAAGTTAATAGTGAGCTTTCTTTCTGAAGCACATTGAAATTCAGTAAAATACGGTTAGTCTTGGGCTACCTCAACAATCATTTCAAACGCTACTTGAATCTACGCAATTTAGAAATAAGAGATTTAACTTTGAACTTGAATTAAATGATTCTGAACAATTAACAATAGTTAAATTTAGTACGTACCAAGCTGAGCTGCAGTCACAGGTAAGCTAAAATACGGTAACAAAACTCGCACTCTTAATTTGTGCTTGTGTAATCTAAATATTGTAGCCAGCTATGAATACCTTAACTGAACTTTGAAATTAAAGCAGTGAAATCGAATGATGCTGGCGTTTGAATTTCAACGACACTCGGGTTCATTCCGGAAAAGGAAGGGACCCTGCTTGGTAATGCAATTGGGACAATGAGCAACACAGGTTCATGCTACGTTGCTGTAATTTAGTTATGAAAATGGAACAGCCTGAAAAGCTGAGGTCTGCCATACAGTTCTAAACCTTTACGTGCTTCCAGTCTTCCTTGTTGGTTGATTGAAGGTTTGAAGCCGTCGATCGAGGAGGTGGCGACAGTCACTCATCGTCGGCCGTCGCTGTTGCAGAAGCTGGATGTTGGCGCGCCTTCTTCCCGACACGGTCACCAGGCGAAACGGGCTCTTGATGTGCGCCAGCTAATGCTTCCCGTCCGCGACACTGTGTCAAACTATCATAGCAAGTCGAGCGCAATTACATGCTGCCCAACCCCGAAAGCGCGGCAACTCGCAGGAGCGTCACACAACACACCTGCTCCACTGCACCACCCCAGCCAGACTCTCCCTCTGCCCGCGCTCCACGCGACAGAGTTAACACTACCAAGATCCTAAACACTTTGGTTCTCCACACGACCTATCGATGTATTTGTTCGATAGTATAGTTTTCCCTACGCCAGACCCAGCGTATAAATACAAGTAATATTCACAAAACAAACCAACACATATATATATATATATATATACAAATAGTAAAATAATTACAATATATAAAGAGACAGAAATGTCATACCTTCAGGTGACAAAATAAGGAAAAATCTATAGTATAATAGATGGAAATAGAGGGATATGCATTTCCGGCGTTACAACCTACCTTTTATTTCTTTATTTTATTTTTTTTTTTTTTCAGTCATCAGCCTTCTCACGGGTTTATGCGGCCTGAAACGAATTCCTACCCCGTGCCAACCTTTTCATTTCAGAGTGGTGACTGCAACCTATGTCCTCAATGATTTGCTGGACGTATTAGAGCCTCTGTCTTCCTCTACAGGGTTTACGCTCTAAAACCCTCTCTAGTACCATGGAAGTAATCCCCTTATACCTTAAGAGAAGCCCTGTTCTGTCCCTTCTTCTTGTCTGTATTTTCCACATATTCCATTCGCCGCCGATATTGCGGGAAGCATCCTCACTCCTTCCCTTACCAGTCCACCCAATTTTCGACGTTCTTTTGTAGCGCCACATCTCAAAGGCTTCTACTATCCTCTGTTCTAGTTTTCCAATAGTCCATGTCTCACTACCATACAGTGCTGTGCCCCAAGCGTATTTTCTCAGATATTTATTCCTCAAGTTAGGACCAGTCTTTGATACTAGCAAATTTCTCTTGGCCAGGAGTGCCTTTTTTGCCTGTGCTAGTCCGCTTTTATGTCCTCTTTGCTCCTACCGACATAGGGTATTTTGCTGCCTAGGTATCAGAATACCTTAACTTCTTCTGCCTCGTGATACCCATCTGTAATGTTAAGTCTGTCGCTCTCCTCATAGCTGCTACGTCTCATTACATACGTCTTTCTTCGGTTTACTGTCATTAAACTGTACTCATTAGACTGTTCATTCTGTTCAACACATCTTCTAATTCTTCTTCACTGAGGATATAACGGTTATCGGCAGATCTTATCATTGATGTCCTTTCATTTTCAATTTTAATTCCACTCTATAAACTTTCTTAGATTTCCCTAATTTCTTCTTCGGTTTATAGATTTAACAGTAGGTAAGAAAGACTACATCCTTGTCTAGCTCCCAGTTTAATCAGCGCTTCGTTTTGCCCTCCATTCTTATTTTTTTCCTCTTGGTTTTAGTACGTATTGTATATTACCCGTCTATCCCTATAGCTTACCTCTGTTCTTCTGAGTAATTCGAATATCTTGCACCATTTGTCATCATCGAACGCTTTTTCAAGGTCGACAAATGCAAGTAACGTATCTTGAAAATATTGATTATGTGCGGAATGCTGCTTCATTACCTTTTAATTTTTGAAGATGTACATCCTATTGTGTCTAACTGTTGCTGTGTTTGTCTCTGATTTTGTTCCATTTGTTGCATTAGTTGTAATAACAATGCATTAGTGTCTGGAATCTGTTCCTCTACTCTTTTCGGCAGTGCATTTGCACCGGCAACATTCACATTTTGACAAGCTGAAAATGTGTCTTGACTTATTTGAGAAAACGGTGAGGACGCAAAACCTGAATCTACAGTATTTGCAAAATTGTGTCCTATCATTTCGGATTCCTGAGGCGAGCTGTTGCCGACCGATCGATCGATAATGTTTCCCTGTTCACTACCTGTTTGACTGTCTACGCCATTGTTTGACGCCCGCTCCATTTCCCTATGCACAGTTACCAAATTACTACTTTGAACATTAGTTAACTCATTACATGGTGGGGCCAACACACTGCTTTCGTCTTCACTGTCATTTCTTAGTTTACTTTGGAGCCGAGTGTTACGTTTTTCACACGCCATTATTGTCACAATATTTCACACGATAACACAGAAAAGCACAATTTGAATAGCAAAAATAAGATAACACATTAATATAGCACTGAAAATAATATCTAGTTAATTGCAGCTGCGAAATACTTGGTGCAACTCTACATGCATGCCACAACTGTTTTACAGTACAACAATGAAAGACTACAACTACAAAGGAGATTCTCTCTACAATTACGTGCTAGCAATAAACAAAAGCTACACTAAATACACAAACTACAAGAAAAAATCAGAAGATTCCAGTGAGGTATCCTAGGCTAAGGGTCGACATATGAAACGTCCCCTTAGAACCACTTATACATGACTATGCTTAACCTGACACACAATGTTTTTAGCGCAACGCAATCTGACTATCAAAAATCCCTGCAAAAGAATGGCCCTGAGTAACATTAACCTATACCTTTCAGAAATCACTTACCTCACAAAAATCTTCGTTACTCGAACTACTGCAATAGAGCGAGCGCCACTACTGCCAGCTAAATAAAAGATTCAAACTACAGAAGGCACTAACTACTGATAGGGATAGTTAGCAAATGAAAGATATTAGTAGAGAACAAACAATGTATTTACCTTAATATTCATAATTGACATCCAGTATTACAAATTATCAAAACTCCGCCATCTCTCTCTCCACATCCACCACTGCTGGCGGCTCACCTCCAACTGCGCAACGCTACGCGCTGTTCACATCCAGCTATAGCAGTTCATGACAACAATGGCAGGCAACAATGCAAACTAGCCACAGACTGCACACAGCACAGCCAGTGATTTTCATACAGAGAGCTACGTGGCATTACCCATATAAAAATCTAAACAGCCTACTTACAGTAACGTATCTTCGTTTTTCTTTACTCTTGCTTGCATTATCAGCCGTAACGTCAGAACTACCTTTCTGGAGCCTTTAACTTTCCTAAAGCCAAACTGATAGTCGTCTAACAGATCCTCAGTTTTCTTTTCTATTCTTCTGTATATTATTCTTGACAGTAACTTGCATGCATGAGCTGTTAAGCTAATTGTGCGACATTTCTCTTAGTTAGGGGCTCTTGCTATTTTCCGATTTGTTTTGATGATGTTTTTCCAAAATTCTAATGGTACATCGCCAGCCTCATATATCCTACACACCAACGTGAATAGTCGTTTTGTTGCCATGCCCACAATGATTTTAGAAATTCCCTGCTGCCTTATTTGATCGTAAGTCTTCTAAATCTCTTGTAAATACTGCTTCTTCTCCTGGATCCCCTATCTCTTCCTGTCCACTCCTGTTTCTTCCACTGTCACGTCATCAGAAAAGTCTCCCCCTCATAGAGGCCTTCAATGTATTCTTTCCATTCATCCGCTTCCCCTTCTGCTTTTAACAGTGGAATTCCCACATAACTTTTAATGATACCACCGTTTCTTTTAATTTCACTGAAGGTTGTTTCGACTTCTCTGCACACTGAGAAAGTTCTTCCTGTAGTAATACATTTTTCGATGTCTTCAAATTTTTTGCCGGCCGCGGTGGCCGAGCAGTTCTAGGCGCTTCAGTCCGGAACTGCGCGACTTCTACGGTCGCAGGTTCGAATGGATGTGTGTGATGTCCTTAGGTTAGTTAGGTTTAAGTAATTCTAAGTTCTCGTGGACTGATGACCTCAGATATTAAGTCCCATAGTGCTCAGAGCCATTTGAACCAGCATGAAAAAAAGGCATTTTCTTTTAAACAACTGCTATTAATATACAGCTGCTGCGAAAATGGCCATTACAAGAAACTTCAAGGATATCTCTTCAATTCTCAGAACTTCCGTATCGCACTTCTATGATAATTGGTTCTTCCTGACTAGTCTCTTAAAATTCAGCCTAGTTTTCATTAATACTAAATTGTAATCTAAGTCTTCATCTGAAAAAATGGCTCTGAGCACTATGCGACTCAACTTCTGAGGTCATCAGTCGCCTAGAACTTTGAACTAATTAAACCTAACTAACCTAAGGACATCACACACATCCATGCCCGAGGCAGGATTCGAACCTGCGACCGTAGCGGTCGCCCGGCTCCAGACTGTAGCGCCCAGAACCGCACGGCCACTCCACCCGGCTAAGTCTTCATCTGACCCTGGGCACGCATCGCAATCCAACATCTGATTTCGCAGCTTCTGCCAGACCATGATGCAATCCAACGGAAATAGTCCAATATCCCACTGCCGTTTCCAAGTATACGCCCTTCTCTTATTTCATGGAGAGAGTATTAGCTATAACTAACCGATATTTACTGCAGAACTCACATTAGTCTTTCTCCTTTCTAGTTCCTTATACCAAGCCCAAATTCTTCTGAAACGCTTTCTTCCACTCCCTCCCCCCACAACAGCATCCCAATACCTCATGACTGTTAAATTTTCATCGTCTTTTATGTACTGAATTTCCTTTTCAGTATGCACAGATACTTTTTATACTTCTTCATTCTCTGCTGGTGACGTCAGCATGAATATGTGAACTATTGCTGTCGATGTTGCTCTGCTGTCTGCTGACCCCCATTCTACACCTCAACAAATCCGTGGGGGAAGAGCATGTAGCCGCGCGGAGTGGCCGCGTAGTTTGAGGCGCCATGTCACGGATTGCACGGCCTCTTCAGCCGGAGGTCCGAGTCCTGCCTCGGACGTAGGAGTGTGTGTTGTTCTTAGCATAAGTTAGTTTCAGTAGTATGTAAGTCTAGGGACCGATGACCTCAGCAGTTTGGCCCCTTAGGAATTCACACACATTTTTTAGGAGCATTGTACTTCGATGGGGCACTCCATGTATTACGGGAGAGTCCAGTCAGTCACCACACATATCCCTATATTCGGCGGTGAAGAAATCTCTCAAATGGAGCTCCCGACTAGTGAGGTGTGAAAGAGAGTTTCTTTTGTGAGCAAAGAAGGCGACGGGAAAATGAAGTTTGTATGACGAAATATGCTGCATTTCGTCATTCTTAATTTACGTATTTGCTTTGTTATTGTTACTGGAGTACTGAAATTATTTCTACTCCAGTCAGTGAGATACCAGGTCAATGCTCTTTCTCTTGAATAAATCAGTCATCTAATTTTTCTGAAATTGTAATCATCTGTCCATATGTAAATGTACATCACATCCGCGGATTTCAGTCCCATTCGCATTATTCCTTTGTCGTGCGTATACTTTCAGGCAGCGAGTTGTGCAACAGAAATTCCAAACGGCGATCCGGAAACTAATTGGAGTCTGGAAACTAATTTTTTATTTCATGGAGATATGTTTCATTAGTTTGTTTATTTCAGTATGCATTTCGTTTCTTGTATTTGCGAGACAACTTCAGTGCCTGTAATACATGTTTCTTTTTCTACATATAGTAAACGTATTATGCAGTAGTTACAGTATGTTACTGTGTCACGTTTTGTCAGGTTATTCAGATCAGAATCAACAAGAGGAAAACATGACAAAAAGTAACATAGTAACATATCAAAGCTATTACATATAAACATTTACTATACGTATAAAAATAAACATGTATTACACACCACTGAAGATGTTTCACAGATAGAAGAAGCGAAAGATATATGGAAATAAACAAATCGTCTTTCATTTAGTTGCAAGGTCGGAACATACCTCAATGAATTTCAAAAAGTTCAAATGTGTGTAAATTCCTACGGGATCAAACTGCTGAGGTCATTGGTCCCTAGACTTACATACTACATAAACTAACTTACGCTAAGGACAACACAGACACCCATGCCCGAGGAAGGAATCTAACCTCCGGCGGGAGTAGCCGCCCATTTCGTGACATGGCGCCTCTAACCACGCGGCCACTCCGCGCGGCTATGAATTTCGAAGTAACTATGGAACGACGGAAAAAGAAAACATGAAGATATTTTTTTTTATCTGAAATGTTAACGTTACTTACACTGAAAATAAACCGAGATGATGTTCAGAATAAGCGTTTATTGATATTTTCACAAAGGTCATGAAAATGAAAGACAAAGGATAATCCGGGATAGCAAATAATTTGCCACGACGAGATTATACACAGAAGAGCCAAAGAAACAGGTACATCTGTAGGGCCCCCGCCAGAGCGCAGAAGTGCCACAACACGACGTGGCATGGACTCGACTAATTTCTGAAGTAGTGCTGGAGGGAGCTGACACCATGAATCCTGCAGGGCTGTTCATAAATCTGTAAGAGTACGACGGAGTCGAGATCTCTTCTGAACAACACGTTGCAAGGCATCCCAGATATGCACAATACTATTCATGTCTCGGAAGTTTCCTGCCCAGCGGAAGTGTTCTAACTCAGAAGAGTGTGTTCTGGAGCCACTCTATAGTAATTTTGGGCCTGTGGGGGTGTCCCGCTGTCCTGCTACAATTGCCCAAGTACGTCGGAATGCACAATGGACATGAAGGGTGCAGGTGATCAGACAGAAAGATTACGTACGTGTCACCTGTCAGAGTCATATCTAGACGTATTAGGGGTCATATATCGATCCAACTCCACAAGCCCCACACCATTACAGAACCTCCATCAGCTTGAACAGTTCCCTCCTGATATTCAGGGTCCATGGATTCATGGGTTTTCTCCATACCCGTGCACGTCCATCCAGTCGATACAATTTGAAACGAGACTCGTCCGACCAGGCTACAAGTTTCCAGTCATTAACAGTCCCAAGGTGCTGTTGACGGGCCCAGGCGAGGCACAAAGCTTTGTGTCGTGCAGTCATCAAGGTTACAAGAGTTAGCCGTCTGCTGCCAAATCCCTTATTGACGTTGTTTCGTTAAATGGTTGAACGCTAACATTTGTTAGTGGCCCAGCGTTGAAACCTGTAACAATTTGCAAAAGGGTTGCACTTCTGTCATGTTGAAAGATTCTATTCAGATGTGGTTGGTTCTGTACTTGCTGGATCTTTTCTGAGGCCGCAGCGATGTCTTAGATTTGATGTTTTACCTGGTTCCAGAAGATGGGCAGCAGCCGTTTCAGTAGTTGCAGGGGCAACAGTCTGGATGATTGACTGATCTGGCCTTGTAACACTAACCAAAACGGCCTTGCTGTGCTGGTACTGCGAACGGCTGAAAGCAAGGGAAAACTACAGCTGTAATTCTTCCCGAGGGCATGCAGCTTTACTGTATGGATAAATGATGACGGCGTCCTCTTGCTTGAAATATTTCGGAGGTAGAATAGTCCCCAATTAAGATCTCCGGGCCGGGACTACTCAGGAGGACGTCGTTATCAGGAGAAAGAAAACAGGCGTTCTACGGATCGGAGCGTGCAATGTCAGACCCCTTAATCGGGCAGGTAGGTTAGAAAATTTTAAAAGGAAAATGGATAGGTTAAATTTAGGTCTACATCTACATTTATACTCCGCAAGCCACCCAACGGTGTGTGGTGCAGGGCACTTTACGTGCCACAGTCATTACCTCCCTTTTACCGAGCGAGGTGGCGCAGTGGTTAGCACACTGGACTCGCGTTCGGGAGGACGACGGTTCAATCCCGCGTCCGGCCATCCTGATTTAGATTTTCCGTGATTTCCCTACGACGGTTCAATCCCGCGTCCGGCCATCCTGATTTAGGTTTTCCGTGATTTCCCTAAATCACTCCAGGCAAATGCCGGGATGGTTCCTTTGAAAGGGAACGGCCGACTTCCTTGCCCATCCTTCCCTAATCCGATGAGACCGATGACCTCGCAGTTGGTCTCTTCCCCCAAACAACCAACCAACCAACCAACCTCCCGTTTCTGTTCCAGTCGCGTATGGTTCGCGGGAAGAACGACTGTCTGAAAGCCTCCGTGCGCGCTCGAATCTATCTAATTTTACATTCGTGATCTCCTCGGGAGGTATAAGTAGGGGGAAGCAATATATTCGATACCATATCCAGAAACGCACCCTCTCGAAACCTGTCGAGCAAGCTACACCGCGATGCAGAGCGCCTCTCTTGCAGAGTCTGCCACTTGAGATTTCTAAACGTCTCCGTAACGCTATCACGGTTACCAAATAACCCTGTGACGAAACGCGCCGCTCTTCTTTGGATTTTCTCTATCTCCTCTGTCAACCCGACCTGGTACGGATCCCACACTGATGAGCAATACTCAAGTATAGGTCGAACAAGCGTTTTGTAAGCCACCTCCTTTGTTGATGGACTACATTTTCTAAGAACTCCCCCAATGTATCTCAACCTGGTACCCGCCTTACCAACAATTAAGTTTATATGATCATTCCACTTCAAATCGTTCCGCACGCATACTCCCAGATATTTTACAGAAGTAACTGCTACCAGTGTTTGTTCCGCTGTCATATAATCATACAGTAAAGAATCCTTCTTTGCATGTATTCGCAATACATTACATTTATCTATGTTAAGCGTCAGTTGCCACCCCCTGCACCAAGTGCCTATCCGCTGCAGATCTTCCTGCATTTCGCTACAAATTTCTAATGCTGCAACTTCTCTGTATACTACAGCATCATCCGCAAAAAGCCGCATCGAACTTCCGACACTATCTACTAGGTCATTTATATATATTGTGAATAGCAATGTTCCCATAACACTCCCGTGTGGCACGCCAGAGGTTACCTTAACGTCTGTAGACGTCTCTCCATTGTGGGAATTAGTGAAGTTCGGTGGTAGGAGGAACAAGACTTTTGGTCAGGTGAATACAGGGTTATAAATACAAAATCAAATAGGGGTAATGCAGGAGTCGGTTTAATAAACAAAAACAAAATAGGAGTGCGGGTAAGCTACTACAAACAGCATAGTGAACGCATTATTGTGGCCAAGATAGACACGAAGCTCACGCCTACTACAGTAGTACAAGTTTATATGCCTACTAGCTCTGCAGATGATGAAGTAATTGAAAAAAATGTATGATGAAATAAAAGAAATTATTCAGATAGTAAAGGGAGACGAAAATTTAATAGTCATGGGTGACTGGAATTCGGTAGTAGGAAAAGGGAGAGAAGGAAACATAGTAGGTGAATATGGATTGGGACTACGAAATGAAAGAGGAAGCCGCCTGATAGAATTGTGCACAGAGCACAACTTAATAATAACTAACACTTGGTCCAAGAATCATAAAAGAAGGTTGTGTACATGGTAGAAGCGTGGAGATACGGACAGGTTTCAGATAGATTACATAATGGTAAGACAGACTTAGGAACCAGGTTTTAAATTGTAAGACATTTCCAGGGGCAGATGTGGACTCTGATCACAATCTATTGGTTATGATCTGTAGATTAAATCTGAAGAAACTGCAAAAAGGTGGGAATTTAAGGAGATGGGACCTGGATAAACTGAAAGAACCAGAGGCTGTACAGAGTTTCAGGGAGAGCATAAGGGAGCAATTGACAGGAATGGGAGAAAGAAATATAGTAGAAGAAGAATGGGTAGCTTTGAGGGATGAAGTAGTGAAGGCAACAGAGGACCTAGTAAGTAAAAAGACAAGGGCTAGTAGAAATCCTTGGGTAACAGAAGAAATCCTGAATTTAATTGATGAAAGGAGAAAATATAAAAAAATCCGTAAATGAAGCAGGCAAAAAGGAATACAAACGTCTCAAAAATGAGATCGACAGGATGTGCAAAATGGCTAAGCAGGCATGGCTAGAGGACAAATGTAAGGATGTAGAGGCTTACCTCACTAGGGGTAAGACAGTTACTGCCTACAGGAAAATTAAAGAGACCTTTGGAGAAAAGAGCTCAGATGGAAACCCAGTTCTAAGCAAAGAAGGGAAAGCAGAAAGGTGGAAGGAGTATATTGACGGTCTATAAAAGGGCGATGTACTTAAGGGCAATGTTATAGAAATGGAAGAGGAGGCAGATGAAGATGAAATGGGAGATATGATACTGCGTGAAGAGTTCGATAGAGCACTGAAAGACCTAAGTCGAAACAAGAACCCGGGTGTAGACAACATTCCATCAGAACTACTGACAGCCTCGGGAGAGCCAGTCCTGACAAAACTCTACCATCTGGTGAGAAAAATGTATGAGACAAGCGAAATACCCCCAGACTTCAAGAAGAATACAATAATTCCAATCCCAAAGAAAGCAGGTGTTAACAGATGTGAAAATTACCGAACTATCAGTTTAATAAGTCACAGCTGCAAAATACTAACACGAATTCTTTACAGACGAATGGAAAAACTGGTAGAAGATCAGTTTGGGTTCCGTAGAAATATGGGAACAAGTGAGGAAATACGGACCCTACGACTTATTTTAGAAGCTAGATTAAGAAAAGGCAAACCTACGTTTCTATCATTTGTAGACTTAGAGAAAGCTTTTGACAATGTTGACTGGAATACTCTCGTTCAAATTCTGAAGGTGGCAGGGGTAAAATACTGGGAGCGAAAGGCTATTTACAATTTGTACAGAAACCAGATGGCAGTTATAAGAGTCGAGGGTCACGAAAGGGAGGCAGTGGTTGGGAAGGGACTGAGACAGGTTTGTAGCCTCTTCCCGATGTTGTTCAAACTGTATATTGAGCAAGCAGTAACGGAAATAAAGGTAAATTCGGAGTAGGTTTTAAAATCCATGGAGAAGAAATAAAAACTTTGAGGTTTGCCGATGACATTGTAATTCTGTTAGAGACAGCAAAGGACTTGGAATAGCAGTTGAATGGAATGGACAGTGTTTTGAAAGGGGGATATAAGATGAACATCAACAACAGTAAAACGAGGATAATGGAATGTAGTCGAATTAAGTCGGGTGATGCTGAGGGAGTTAGATTAGGAAATGAGACACTTAAAGTAGTAAAGGAGTTTTGCTATGCGTGGAGCCAAATAACTGATGATGGTCGAAGTAGAGAGGATATAAGATGTAGACTGGCAATGGCAAGGAAAGCGTTTCTGAAGAAGAGAAATTTGCTAACATCGAGTATAGATTTAAGTGTCAGGAAGTCGTTTCTGAATGCATATGTATGGAGTGTAGCCATGTTTGGAAGTGAAACATGGACGATAAATAGTTTGGACAAGAAGAGAATAGAAGCTTTCGAAATGTGGTGCTACAGAAGAATGCTGAAGATTAGATGGGTAGATCACATAACTAATGAGGAGGTAATGAATAGGATTGGGGAGAAGAGGAGTTTGTGGCACAACTTGACTATAAGAAGAGATCGGTTGGTAGGACATGTTCTGAGGCATCAAGGGATCACAAATTTAGTATTGGAGGGCAGCGTCGAGGGTACAAATCATAGAGGGAGACCAAGAGATGAATACACTAAGCAGATTCAGAGGGATGTAGGCTGCAGTACGTACTGGGAGATAAAGAAGCTTGCGCAGGATAGAGTAGCATGGAGAGCTGCATCAAACCAGTCTCAGGACTGAAAACCACAACAACAACAACCTGATTCCGGATATTCAAGGTACACTCGTGAAATCGTCGTACTGGAAAATCCCCACTTCATCGCTACCTCGGTGATGCTGTGTCCCATCGCTCGTGCACCGACTATAATACCACGTTCAAACTGAATTAAATCTTGAAAACCTGCCATTGTAGCAGCACTAACCGATCTAACAACTGCCCGACACACTTTTTGTCTTATATACGCGTTGTCGACCACAGTGCCTTATTCTGTCTGTTTACATATCTCTGTATTTGAATACGCATTCCTACAACAGTTTCTTTGGCGCCTCAGTGTAATATGTGCACGAGAACTTCCATATATGAAATTAGACGGTTTAGTTATTTTATAGTCGGTTGTATGCAAGTGCTAGGGTGATATTATCATGAAAACATGGGAAGCAGTAATTTAGTCGGCGATTTCCACACGTTATAAACGCACATGAGTTAAATCCCTTCTCGTAAATTTATTTGCAATCTGTAGTGTCATTTTGCCTTCCCTTTTATTACCCCTTATGAATATGCTAATAAAGACAATATATTGAGAATAATTTCGGTTTATTTCCAGTGTTAGCAAGAAAATATATTCGGATACGTAATCGATCTCACGACCCTCGGATTCCCGTTCTGGACTCTTTTCGCTGCGTCAGGCGCAGGCTGGGAACGACGCTAAGGTAAATGGCTCATGACTCGCCTCACCAGCGCCAAAAATGCTATTTTCGTCCAAGCGGTTGGCCATCTGGGTTGGGTTGTTTTGGGGAAGGAGACCAGACAGCGTGGTCATCGGTCTCATCGGATTAGTGAAGGACGGGGAAGGATGTCGGCCGTGCCCTTTCAAAGGAACGATCCCGGTATTTGCCTGTAGCGATTTAGGGAAATCACGGAAAACCTAAATCAGGATGGCCGGATGCGGGATTGAACCGTCGTCCTCCCGAATGCGAGTTGGCCATCTGGAGCTTCCACTTCTGTCGCTTTCATTCCTGCCCAAGCCCTGCATGTGCCATAAATTTGGACGAAATCAGTAATGACGAGTAGGCACGGGCCCATGTGAGTATTCAGACTGAAATGACGTGAAATCTCCACCTCCATCGCTATCACAGACCCAAAAAGCCATCTTTACCCACTGGATCTGCCCCAGACGCCACTCAAATCGAGACATACGGGTCACTGACAAGCCGATTAGCAAAGCCGATTTCGCAAACCCGTAGCTCCTGACAGAAGCACAGCACCTACACTTAAAACCATGAGAGCACAATACCAATTGGATTATACTATTTTGCTAATCCAGCTAGTTTAGAAGCTGTACCTCCTACTTTTCACACGCTTAGGAAACTGAGTTTTTTGTTTCTGTTTTGTGGCGTTTTTGTTTTGTTATCCCTGCAGACCATTAAGCAATAAAAAGTTAAAACTGTAACAGTGAAGGTATCGTTTTGCTTCGCACTGAAGAATTACGGAAAATGGTACAAGCTACTGCAAAGGAAAACTTTGCTGTCGTCGTCTATGATGTGTCAGTTGCGTTATTAGTTACAAAAGTACGATCAGGGCTATGAAAATGGTCCATACTGTCGCAGAAGAGGAACTGCGCAGTCGCCGTAGTGAAGTGGTTATGATAGTGGATTGTTCCATAGACTGTCGTGAGTTCAAAACTCTCCTGAACCGAAAAATTTTAATTTCTGTATTCGGTTCGAGTACATTATAGAAGTATCCACAAACGGCAAGAATCATTGTACTGGGATGTTCTGTAGCTGTATACAGGGTGGTCCGTTGATAGTGATCGTGGCAAATATCTCACGAAATAAGCGTCAAACGAAAAAACTACGAAGGACGAAACTCGTATAGCTTGAAGGGGGAAACCAGATGGCGCTATGGTTGGCCCGCTAGATGGCGCTGCCATAGATCAAAAGGATATCAAATGCGTTTTTTTTTAAAGTAGGAACCCTCATTTTTTATTACATATCCGTGTAGTACGTAAAGAAATACGAAATTTTTAGTTGGAACACTTGTTTCGCTTTGTGGTAGATGGCTCTGTAATAATCACAAAGGTATAAGTACGTGGTATCACGTAACATTCCGCCAGTACGGACGCTATTCGCTTCGTGAAACATTACCCGTGTTACAATGAACCGTTTACCAATTGCGGAGAATGTCGATATCGTGTTGATGTATGGCTATTGTGATCAAAATGCCCAACGGGCGTGTGCTATGTATGATGCTCGGCATCCTGGACGCCATCATCCAAGTGTCCGGACCGTTCGCCGGATAGTTACGTTATTTAAGGAAACAGGAAGTGTTCAGCGACATGTGAAACGTCAACCACGACCTGCAACAAATTCTGATGCCCAAGTAGGTATTTTAGCTGCTGTCGCGGCTAATCCTCACATCAGTAGCAGACAAATTGCGCGAAAATCGTGAATCTCAAAAACGTCGGTGTTGAGAATACTACATCAACATCGATTGCACCCATACCATATTTCTATGCACCATGAATTGCATGACGACGACTTTGAACGTCGTGTACAGTTCTGCCACTGGGTAGAAAGGGAAATTACGGGACGATGACAGATTTTTTGCATGCGTTCTATTTAGCGACGAAGCGTCATTCTCAAACAGCGGTAACGTAAACCGGCATAATATGCAGTATTGGGCAACGGAAAATCCACGATGGCTGCGACAAGTGGAATATCAGCGACCTTGGCGGGTTAATGTATGGTTCGGCATTACGGGAGGAAGGGTAATTGGCCCCATTTTATCGATAGCAATCTAAATGGTGTAATGTATGCTGATTTCCTATTTAATGTTCTACCGATGTTACTGCAAGATGTATCACTGCATGCCAGAATGGCGATGTACTTCCAACATGATGGATGTCCGGCACGTAGCTCGCGTGCGGTTGAAGCGGTATTGAATAGATTATTTCATGCCAGGTGGATTGGTCGTCGAAGCACCATACCATGGCCCGCACATTCACCGGATATGACGTCCTCGGATTCCTTTCTGTGGGGAAAGTTGAAATTGAAATAAGAACACCGTGAATTAATTGTCCCAGTAAGGGGAAACTTTATTGACACATTCCTGGGGTCAGATACATCACATGATCACACTGACTGAACCACAGGCACATAGACACAGGCAACAGAGCATGCACAATGTCGGCACTAGTACAGTGTATATCCACCTTTCGCAGCAATTCAGGCTGCTATTCTCCCATGGAGACGATCGTAGAGATGCTGGATGTAGTCCTGTGGAACGGCTTGCCATGCCGTTTCCACCTGGCGCCTCAGTTGGACCAGCGTTCGTGCTGGACGTGCAGACCGCGTGAGACGACGCTTCATCCAGTCCCAAACATGCTCAATGGGGGACAGATCCGGAGATCTTGCTGGCCAGGGTAGTTGACTTACACCTTCTAGAGCACGTTGGGTGGCACGGGATACATGCGGACGTGCATTGTCCTGTTGGAACAGCAAGTACCCTTGCCGGTCTAGGAATGGTAGAACGATGGGTTCGATGACGGTTTGGATGTACCGTGCACTATTCAGTGTCCCCTCGACGATCACCAGTGGTGTAGGCCAGTGTAGGAGATCGCTCCCCACACCATGATGCCGGGTGTTGGCCCCGTGTGCCTCGGTCGTATGCAGTCCTGATTGTGGCGCTCACCTGCACTGCGCCAAACACGGTTACGACCATCATTGGCACCAAGGCAGAAGCGACTCTCATCGCTGAAGACGACACGTCTCCATTCGTCCCTCCATTCACGCCTGTCGCGACACCACTGGAGGCGGGCTGCACGATGTTGGGGCGTGAGCGGAAGACGGCCTAACGGTGTGCGGGACCGTAGCCCAGCTTCATGGAGACGGTTGCGAATGGTCCTCGCCGATACCCCAGGAGCAACAGTGTCCCTAATTTGCTGGGAAGTGGCGGTGCGGTCCCCTACGGCACTGCGTAGGATCCTACGGTCTTGGCGTGTATCCGTGCGTCGCTGCGGTCCGGTCCCAGGTCGACGGGCACGTGCACCTTCCGCCGACCACTGGCGACAACATCGATGTACTGTGGAGACCTCACGCCCCACGTGTTGAGCAATTCGGCGGTACGTCCACCCGGCCTCCCGCATGCCCACTATACGCCCTCGCTCAAAGTCCGTCAACTGCACATACGGTTCACGTCCACGCTGTCGCGGCATGCTACCAGTGTTAAAGACTGCGATGGAGCTCCGTATGCCACGGCAAACTGGCTGACACTGACGGCGGCGGTGCACAAATGCTGCGCAGCTAGCGCCATTCGACGGCCAACACCGCGGTTCCTGGTGTGTCCGCTGTGCCGTGCGTGTGATCATTGCTTGTACAGCCCTCTCGCAGTGTCCGGAGCAAGTATGGTGGGTCTGACATACCGGTGTCAATGTGTTCTTTTTTCCATTTCCAGGAATGTATATTGGTATCGTGATCCACCGACAACGCCTGACAACATGTGTCAGCGCATTGTCAATGTATGTGCGAACATTACGGAAGGCGAACTACTCGCTGTTGAGAGGAATGTCTTTATACGTATTGCCAAATGCACTGAGGTTGAAGGACATCATTTTGAGCACTTATTGCATTAATGTGGGGTTTACAGGTAATCACGCTGTAACAACATGCGTTCTCAGAAATGGTAAGTTCAAAATTCAAATGGTTCAAATGGCTCTGTACACTATGGGACTTTCCTTCTGAGGTCATCAGCCCCCTAGAACTTAGAACTACTTAAACATAACTAACCTAAGGACATCACACACATCCATTCCCGGAGCAGGATACGAACCTGCGACCGTAGCCGTTGCGCGGTTCTGATGAGTTCACGAAGGTACATGGATCACACTGGAACAACCGAAATAAAATGTTCAAGCGTACCTACGTTCTGTTTTCTTATTAAAAAAACTGCCTGTTACCAACAGTTCGTCTAAAATTGTGAGCCATATGTTTTTGACTATTACAGCGGCATCCATCACAAGAGGAAAAAAGTGGTCCTACCAAAACATTCATACTTCTTTAAGTACTACACGAACACGTAATAAAAAATGGGGGTTATTTTAAAAAACGCATAAATAAAGGATGGGGCCCCTCCACGCCCACACCAACGTGGTGACCAAACCAAAAGTTCTACTGTCACCTCCGTAAACATGTTAGTTTTTTTGAATCAGGCGTCACAGGATGCGGGCTGTGATGTTATCCATGCGTCTGGGTAAGATTACTCATTAACATGGTCCATCAGGAGATAGAAGTGGTCGAAAACGATTGAAGGGTAGCGGTTGTAAGGGCAGAGGGAAAAAAGTGCCAAGGCAAGAGCCAAGGGAAAAAAACCTCTGCGACAGTAGGACGGGTAGTAAGGGCAGTAGCGGCTTGCTAGCTGCGACAGAGCATGCAAGGTGCGGTTATGTTAGGTCGAGGTATCGTGCATCGTTACCTTTGTCGTTGCTGGAGCTTGTTGCGGCGCTTGCAGCGGTTGCTGCGTCCCTGCAACAGTTCAAGGTCGTTGTAGATTAGTGGGCGATCGGTCATAGATCGGCTCACGGACGGTGTAGGGGGTGTGTGTGGCTGGTTTGCGTGCTGTGTACAGTACGGCTTCCCTGCGGTTGCCTGTTTTCCGGCTGGTCGCACATCTGGGTTTCCAGTAGTAACTGTGTTGCAGGGGCTCGCCAGTACTGTCGTGTTAGCGTTCTATGGACCATAGATGTTTAGTTCCTAACCAGTAATGTCTTTGGTCTGTTATGCTTCCATCTATGGTTGTGGTCGTAGTTACCCAGAGAGAGGATAAACGGGTTGCGCGAGTGTCTCGTGTTATTGTACAGTCGCGTGGAGAGTTTTTGGAATACCTGCAAGATAGTATCTAGCCGGTATTCCCGGTGAAGGTCCGCGATGCGTGTGTAGCGCGGAGCGTTGCTTATGATTTTGAGTACTTTGTTCTGTATGAGCTGCAGACGGCGCAGGCGAGTGGGCGCAGCGTATCCCCAGACAGGGGCTGCGTACGTCATCAGGGGTCTAATAACTGTCATGTACATGGACCTAGACACCCTCCTGTTCAGTGTGCTACGCCTGTTAAGCATAGGGTAGAGTTGTTTGAGCCTCGCGTTAGCTTTGTTGGTCACGTGTTGAATGTGGTCCCCCCAGAGTAGTTTCCTGTCCAGCCAGACACCGAGGTATTTGACCTTCTCGCGGAAACGTATTGGGCGTGTGTGTAGTGTTATTGGGTTGCAGTGCTGATGTTTGCGCAGTTGCTTCGGTCGTCTAGTGAACAGAACGGCCTCGCACTTGTCGACGTTTACTCTAACACGCCATTTCACCAGCCAAGGCTCCGCCGTTCTGAGTGCAGTCTGTAGTCGTGAGTTAATGTTAGACGGCTTCCAATCTTGCGCAAGGATGGCAGTGTCATCCGCGTAGATTGCTACCGTCGTGTTATGTGTAGCTGGGAGGTCGTTAATGTAGAGGTTAAACAGTAAGGGCCCAGGATGCTTCCTTGGGGGACTCCTGCCTGTATACCATGTCGTGTCGATTGTTTGCCCTGCACGTCGTTGTTGAAACTCCTGTCCGTGAGGTATGAGTGTATGAGACGTACGAGCCCGTCGGGGAACCCTGCGTCGCTAAGTTTGCGTATTAGGCCGTTGTGCCATAGACGATCGAAAGCCTTTTCGATGTCCAGGAACACCGCCCCAGTTGCCTTGCTTGTGTTGTATCCGTGTGTTATGTATTCAACTACGCGGAGGAGTTGTTGTGTTGTTGAGTGGTGATTCCTGAAACCGAATTGCTCCGGCCTCAGGGTGTCGTTTGTGATGCAGTGCCTGGTGAGTCGTTTTAATATTACCTTCTCAACGATCTTGCTGAGCGCGCTCAGTAGACTGATGGGTCGGTAATTTTGTGGGAGGGAGTGGTCTTTCCCCGGCTTCCTGAACATCAGGACCTTGGCCGTCTTCCAAAAGGCGGGGAAGTGTTGGTGCTTGAGTATGGCATTCGTGATGTGTGTGAGGTAATCTACAGCTTTGTCCGTGAACTCCTGGAGGACACGGTTCTGAATGCCATCGTGACCAGGGGCCTTCCTAGCGGTGGTATGCATGATGGCCCATTTGACTTCTGCTGTACTAGCTTGTCGGATGTTGTAGCGCGCCGGTTGGGCCAGGATGCGTGTGACCTCCTGGTCCGTATCAAGTGTGAACGCTGGGTCTGAGGGATCCAGGTTCGGTGTGAATGACGCTGCGAGTGTGAGGGCCATCAGTTCCGCTTTTTCTTCCGCAGAATATGCTGGTCCGTCGGGCCCTTGTAACGTGGGGGTGTACAGTTTCTCCCTGGTGAAGTGTCGGGCTAGCTGCCACACGCCAGGTCGCGTGGTGTCCAGCCCTACGAGTTTCTGGTCCCACTGTTGTGTCTTGAATGTTTGTATTTTTTCCCGGATTATACCCTGGAGCCTGTTAATGTGCCGTTTGAAGTGCTGGCGCCTGGTACGCTGCCAGTGTCTCCTGAGGCGGTTCCTCATTGAGATTAGTCCCAGGATTTCCTGGGGCAGGGCAGCACTGTGTTGTTGTGGCGTGCGGATTGGTATGGTGTCGGCTATTGCGTCCTGGACGGCGCCGGTGAGGGTTTCAACTGCCTCGTCAATTTGGGCTGTCTCGTTAATCGCGTGGGTGGGTGGGATGCGACTGTCAAGCGTTTCCTTGAACTGGGTCCAATTCGCGCGCCTGTAGTCTAACATCCTACGTTGTTCCATGTGCTGCAGTGTTTCTTCCATGTACAGTATAACGGGTTGGTGATTTGAGGGCAGATCGTTTTCAACGGCAACGTTGAGTGTCGTTGTTATGCCCTTGATGATGGCCATGTCTAACACGTCTGGCCTGTGTCCCCTCCGGTAGGGAATGTGCGTCGGTTCGCAGTTGATATCCGTTTGACCTATGGCAACGCCATCTAGTGGGCCAACCATAGCCTCATCTCGTTTCCCTCCTCAAGCTAGACAAGCTTCATTCTTTGTGGTTTTTTCGTTTGACGCTTATTTCGTGAGAAATTTGGCCGGGTTACGATCTATGGACCACCCTATATTTATCGTATGTGTTCTGGCCGGAGGCATTTCGCTCCGCGCTCTTGCGTGTGCAACTGCTGAATAAACCTTCGTTAAGTGAAGTTAGTGTTCGTCATTCATCTACTTACGTGACATTATTGTGGTGGAGACGCTGGGTATTGGAACTTGTGATACCGCACATTATGGACGACACGGTGGTTCCCATCACGCCACAACAGAGCCGCCGTTTACGTGGCGAGAAACCCGAGTTCGGGTCATATTCAACAGATCGCAGTCAATCGGAGACAGAAGAAGAGGACGTTACGATGACAGGAACTGTGTGCAACCACATGAGACATCCTTCCGGGTTCTCTGGTGACGATGGCCAAGGTTTAAACAAGTGGCTGAAGGTATATGAACGTATAGCCAAATTTAACAAATGGGATGACACCGTGTGTTTGGCTAACGTATTTTTCTACTTGGAGGGCACTGCCAAGCAATGGTATGAGAACGACGAGGAGAAGTTCACAAGCTGGGAAGTATTCCAGACGGAACTGCGCAAGTATTTCGGCGGCACACAACACCAGATGTGCAAGGCTGAAGATAAATTAAAGTGCAGGGCACAGCGTCCAGGAGAAACAACAGCATCCTATATTCAAGACGTGGAGCTGTGTAAAGTAGTGGATACTCGAATGAAGGAGGAAGATAAGATTGCACATCTTATGAAGGGTGTTGCTTAGGACATGTATCAAGCATAATCCCGAAGGAGGTTTCGACAGCAGTCGACTTCATAAAGTGGTGCCAGTATATAGAGACAATGCATCAAAACGAATTACACGCAAGAAGCTTGAACGGCTTCCAAATGTCGTATCGATGTCTGTGATGCAGGAAGAAACTGATTTCACAAGTGTTCTTCGTCAGATAGTGATAGAGGAAGTTCAGAAGACTCTTGAATTGCACAACGAGCAAAAAACCGAGATGCTTCAAGAGGTCGTAAGGGAGGAAGTGGAACAGACATTGAACCCAATCTCTCGTCCTTCATTTGCCTTTAAAACGGTAAAAAAGTCGAGACCGAGGCAAAGTTACGTTCCTACAATGCCGCATGAGGAACGTGTTTGGACACCAAGGAAGACTGATGTCTGGAGGACCCAGGATAACCAACCAGTGTGTTTCCACTGCGGACGACCGAGAGATGTGGTGCGCTATTGTCGAGAAAGGCCGCGGATATTTTATGACGCACGCTCCAGAAGACAGTGGACCGATCTTAGCCGACGCCTACTCCGGGACGACGAAGACGAACAAAATGGTGTGGGTGCAGGACGACGTAGGTCACCATCACCGCAAGCTAGAAGCTGGAGAGTACGCTCGGCAACACGCCAAGCAAGGTATAAGATATCAGGCAAATCCAACACCTTCCATGAAAACCCTGACATGCTAAGCAAATCCAGTAGTATGTCACATAGCTCCGAATAAATCGCGACATTAAATTAACCAAAGAAATACGAGTAACGAGTGAGCAAATGGAATACCACAGACTAACACAAGAATGCCTAAATGCATGTCATACCTTCCCACCGAGAGACAGACGCAGTGTCGACGGGAGAAACGAGAACAGAAGCCGAGAGCAGAACCGTATTAAGCGAGAAGGCCCTACGATAAGGAGCGGACACCCACGTTGCCAGCTAACCGTTAGGACCACCCTCCAGCCCATGTTAAAAGCTAGAGCCCTCCAGAAGAACAGTATAGATCTTACGATAACACAAAAAGGGCCACCCCAGCCGCATGTTTTACTGTGAGACTTTTTTGCCTCTCTGTTACGTTGCAAACTTTAAAAACATTGCCCCACCACGAAAAGTATAACGTTTCTCATTGGATACACAGAATTTTTGTTGGCGGAGCTTAAGGTTAACATTGAGACCCTGATTGGTCAGATGAAAACACAGCCAGATAGTTTTTTTTAAACCAACTTCGGTAAATTGTATTAAGGAGAAGTGAGGAGTGAGTTGCTTCCGAGACGGCGAGGTGAGCGGAGCTGTGCTGCCCGCTGCCCCCTGACGAACACCGACAAGGTAATGAACGCACGCGATGCCGCATAACAGCGCATAAAGCTTCACTCAGAACTGCAGCAGTCTCATCTGTTACATCCCCTTTTTGCGTAATACTAGTGTCGATCGTCAATTAAAGCTCATGGTATTCACATTTGCTAATTGAAGTTAAAATCTGAAATGCGATGATTTTTCTGTTATATGGTTATTGAGAAGCCACATCAGCCACTGTAATTTACGACAAGTTAGATAAGTAATTAAAGATTATTGACGGTCACTGTAGACCATTTTGATAGTTCTCTCTTTTGTGAAACTTAATTTAAACCTAGATTATAGATGTGATATGGCATAGGTGATCCTTCGATCCATTGTAGAACTTGGAAACCCATTCAGGGAATATTCGTTCACATTTTTGTTGAACGCAGTTGGTTTTTATAATCCTGTCTTGAAACATTTCCTTTTATCAATAGTGCAATTTATAAACAATGTTTTGTGAGTAGAATAAAATTTCCAATGGTAAACTTAACTGCTTTTTCGACGTTATTTTACCAGCTAACTAAAAATAGGAAAGCCTTGTACCCCTTCCACTAAATTTAGTTAATATTAAGATTCTTTTACAGGGAGTGCAGTGGAGCTGACGCTGAAATCATTAAGTATTTGGTTATATCATCGCTAGTCTCACTGAACTCTTCTGAATTCTACATGTCCTGTGTGGTCTGGCGTCTCCTCACCAGCAACAGGTCCCAGGTTCAAACTAGTCAATTCCTTAAAAAACACGCTCAGAGCGTCGTTGCGCGAAAGTGGTAGGGAGACACGATATAGAACAAACAGATACCACGCAGAAAGTTAGAAAAGACTCCATCGCCGTTTAGAAGCTCCAACCGATCACCTAGCCGCCGCAACTTGGAAAACTAAAGGGTGCAACCATCCTTGGAGGTGAGGCCGCCGAAGAGAAAAATCCTCCTCCGTCGATCCTCATGGATGGCAGACCAGCCCAAGCTCTTGTAGCCTCTGGAACATTATATTCAATTTCTCTACTAATAACCATGTGTGTGTGTGTGTGTGTGTGTGTGTGTGTGTGTGTGTGACTGGCGGTCAACGGCTCGAAGAAACCATTCCGAGGTATTCACCGTCAGTCACATTCGGTGATGGTACTAACAAATCTCTCCTCTATCCTATCTTCTTTTTTTATTTTTCTTAAAAAAATTTTATTTATATTTCAAACTTAAATTATTGTTATTTTGAAAAGTATCATTCTTTGTAAATGTTGTAGATAAAATAAAATAAAATAAAACTGTAAAAAGATGAAAAACGAAAATTGTAAGATATACGGCCTGTTTTAAACATCAGGTAACAGGTCTATAATTTGGCAATAAATAAAATAAAAATAAATAAAAATAAAAATCATAATCAGTATTTTCGTAGAAGTACCGTCGCCAGTTGCAGAAAACCGTAATCGTTGACAACAAAACATCTCTCTTGAAGGTGGCTAATGGGAAATATGTAAAACCTACAGGAAGATGTGTCATTCGTGTGGGTATAATTGGCCCTACACAGCCCTTAGAATTCATCGTCTTACAAGAGTCTAGTCATGACGTCATTCTCGGATGGGACTTTTTGAAAGCTTCTCAAGCAGTTATAGATTGTGGTCGTTCGAAGATTATGCTAGACGAAATGAGATACTGTGGACAAGAAGATGCGCATCCGAGTGTGTGGAAACTATGTGTGCTGGATTAAGTGATCATTCCTGCAGTGAGCGCTAGAAAAGTAGCTGTCATGTGTCATGCCATGCATCAACCCATAGGTCTTTTAGTGGAATGTAAGAGAAGCATACCACTGAAGAATAATTTGGTCATCCCAGCATCTGTCGTCTCGTTTAAGAGCGGTTTCGGTGAATTGTGGACATCAACTGTCGCCGAGAACAGCAGATCCTTCCAATACGCATGTTGGTATCAAACGCTGAGCCATTAACTGCAGAACAGCTGAGTGTCATAGAAACCTCCCATTCCGAGTCTGTGGGCGAAATTAGCGCTACCACTACGAGACAACATCCTCTGGCTCGACTGTCACCAGATCTCACAAAGGAACAACGGAAGAAGCTACTTGCCATTCTTTAAGAGTTCACTGAATGCTTCAATCCACAGCTGAAAAGCAAATTAGACAAATCGACGGTGAGGCACCGGATTAGCACTGGAGACCATCAATCAATAAGCCAAAGAACATACCGTGTGTCAGCAACGGAACGTCGAATAATTCGCGACGAGGTAGAGAAAATGATGAAGAATTACACCATTCAGCCTTCACAGAGACCATGGTCGTCACCGGTGGTTCTCGTCATGAAGAAGAATTGCAGTTGGCGCTTTTGTGTTGATTACAGGAAGCTTAATAAGATAACTAAAAAGGGAATTTACCCTCGTGCACGAATTGACGATACACTATATTGTCTGAAGGGGGCCAAGTTTTTCTCAACCATGGACATGTACTCGGGATATTGGTAAATCGAAGTAGCTGAGGCTGATCGTGAGAAAACTGCATTCATCACCACTGAGGGCCAGTATGAGTTTAAGGTATTGCCGTTTGGTTTGTGTAATGCACCATCAACTTATGAACTAATTATGGATAATCTTCTAAGGCATCTGAAGTGGACGATGTGTCTTTGTTATTTAGATGCATTATAGTGTTCTCAGAGACATCTGATGAACACATAGAAAGACTTGAGGGCCGTTCTTAAGTGTCTCTAACATGCCAGACTGAAACTTAATCCAGGAAAGTCTCTCTCTGGAGCAAAAGAAATCAAAATACTTGGGAAACTTGTGTCAAACGAAGGTGTGCGGCCAGATCCAGAAAAAGTGAGAGCTATAACGGAATTTCCAATTCCTAAAAGTATTAGAAATGTGAGAAGCTTCCTCGGATTATGTTCTTACTACCGTCGCGTCATCAAAGAGTTTTGTATCAAAGACAGACCACTCCAAGAGTTGTTAAAAGCTGATGCTCAATTTATCAGGGGTGGTGCTCAACAAGAATCTTTCGATGTTCTGTGAAAAGCTCTGACGACTGACCCTGTACTTGGTCTGTATGATGAGAGAGCACCTACAGAACTACACACAGATGCCAGTGGGTATGGGATCGGTGCTGTTCTGGTGCAGATTTCAGATGGAAAAGAGAACGACACTTACAAATGCCGAGAGAAACTACTTAACTACAGAAAGGGAATGTCTTGCTGTGATTTGGGCCATGTGAAAATTTCGGCAGTATCTCTATGGAAGGCCATTCACAGTTGTTACAGACCACCATTCACTTTGTCGGTTGATAGGTCTTAAGGATCCAACAGGACGACTTGCCACGTGGGCACTACGTCTTCAAGAGTATGACATTACCATAGTGTACAAAAGTGGAAGAAAACACCAAGAGCCGGCCGCAGTGGCCGAGCGGTTCTAGGGGCTACAGTATGGAACCAAGTGACCGCTACGCTCGCAGGTTCGAATCCTGTCTCGGGCATGGATGTGTGTGATGTCCTTAGGTTTATTATGTTTAAGTAGTTCTAAGTTCTAGGGGACTGATGACCTCAGAAGTTAAGTGCTCAGAGCCACAAAACACCAAGATGCCGACTGTCTCTCAAGAAACCCTCTGCAATACCACCAAGACTTTGATGAAGATTCTTTGTACTCAAGTATCTCTCTGCTGAGCAGAAGAAGGACGTCAAGATATCTCAAATTATGCTTGCCATTAATCGGTCAGAGGATGTGAAAGGACAATTTAAGGCAGTTAATGGACTACTTTGCAAGAAACACTTTGATCCGTTTGGAAGGAGGTGGCTGCCAGTGATTCCTAAACACGTGCGCTTAGATGTTCTATAGAAATTCCATGACACACGTGAGGCCGGACATTTAGTATTTATTAAGACATACGACAAGATCCGCGAAAGATTTTTCTGGACAGGTTCATTTACGAGTGTCCATTACTATATATAGCACTGTCTAGAGTGCTAGAGGAGAGAGACAGTTCCTCAGAAACCACCTGGCCGACTCAAACCAATTCCACCAGCCGAAACGCCTTCCCAGAGTGTTGAGGGAGTGACCCCTTAGGATTATTTCCAACGTCTGCTAGTGGCAATAGATGGATTATTGTTTGCACTGATTATCTGACGCGGTATGCCATTACAAATCCGTGAAAACAGCCGAAGCATTCGAGGTAGCCAAATCCATCGTAGAAGACATTGTATTAAAACACGGCGCCCCAAGGTCGTTAATTACGGATCGAGGGAAAGTTTTTCAATCGAATCTTGTGGCAGAGATAAACCGTCGGTGTAACATTACTCATCACATGACGACTGCCTACCATCCTCAAAGTAACGGGCTTACTGAACGCCTTAATAAGACCTTGGCCGACATGCTATCAATGTTCATCAACGTTGAGGCGAGCAACTGGGATGAGGTTCTACCTTTCGTGACGTTTGCTTACAACACCGCCAAACAAGACACCACAGGATTTATGCCATTTTTCCTGGTGCATGGTCGCGAGGCGACGACGGCGTTGGACACTGTGTTTCCGTTACATCCTGATGACGTGGACGACGACTACATCGGCCAGGTGTTAACTAGAGATGAGGAAGCTCGGCAGTTAGCTCGACTCCGCACGCTGCAGGCTCAAGGAAACGATCGCCGAAGGTATGACGAGAGCCACCGCCCTGTTATCTACAAGCCTGGTGACCTCGTCTGGATCTTCACTCCTGTTCGGAAGGTTGGTGTCTCTGAGAAGCTCCTCAGGCGCTACTTTGGACCTTTTAATGTTACTTATGAAGTTGGAGATTTCGACCCTGACAGAAGACGACGAAGTATCAGAGATACAGTCTACGTCCTTCGAATGAAGCCCTATATGGATCCTGCAACCCAGGGTAAATTCGAAGCTCCAGCGACAGGCAAAAAGCGGAAAGGTAACGAAGAGCGTAGCGGCAAGGGAAGTTCTAAGAAGATCACCACCAGGGCGAACATCAGTCATCGGGAGTCGGAGTATGCAGGACCAATGACTCGTTCCCGGACTAGGAGGACGTAACACCGAAACGCTGTTCTCTTAAGGAGGGAGCAATGTAGCAGAAGAAGCTGAGTAACGCCATGGTGTAGTGGTTATGATCCTAAACTGATGCATGGAGGGTCGTGAGTTCAAAATTCACCTGAACTGAAAAGTTTTAATTTCTGTTTTCGGTTCGAGTACATTCTACAAGTATCCACAAATGGCAAGAATCATCGTACTGGAATGTTCTGTAGCTGTATATATACCTCATGTGTTCTGGCTGGAGGCAGTTCGCTCATTCATCTACTTACACCTTCCTCTACATGACAATACGCGTCGGTGTTCGAAACTAAAGAAAAACAGGGAGTTACAACTGTCAGCAGGAAATATTCAGGGACTGCCATAACGAAATGTACTCAATGGGCATAAAAGCAAATCGCCTAAATGTTGTCGTCGCGCGTCATATGATCAAAGTTGAAACAGCAGAAACGTTTTGTTTGTTGGTTTCATGTATGTATGGGTAATTAGCAGTACGTCAGTTAACAGCAGCTAGTTGGAAATTATGGGCGAACAGCCAATAACGCACAACACAATGAGTGGCAGTTTAATAGTCGTTTCCGATGTCAACGTCTGCGGCAGCGACATTTATTGGTTACTGACGTAAACAGTACAGGACAGTACTAATTACCCATCGGCGAAGCCAGAGCCGAATATTGAGAAATGGGAAAGCTGTAAATGACGTGTGTAGTTATTGAACCAACCGTGTCCTGGGAAATACGAACCATATATATTTTGTAGTCACCACTAACCAAGTCTTGGTGGCAACATAATATTCTAAGTTATCAGTAACAAGCAAATTTAATACACTGTTGAACAGTTTGAATGTGAATAATGGCCAAATTATGCAGCAGAAACTGACAAAACTTACGACTTTTGGCAAAAATTATGTTTTGAGACAGTCACTGGTCTCCCGATGATGAAAATGAGCCGGAGATTTCGGAGATCACGTTCCTTCTCCTATGTGACACAGTTTGCACTCAGTCGCCGTGAGGAATTTTCGTATTCTTATTTACTTTTTCTTCTTCTCCTTTCATTTCAAGGAGTGGGCGTTGGCCTGTTCCGAAAACCAAGGAATTTAGCACAATTGTATCCATCTCTTCATTGGTCGTCCTACATCCTGTCTTCCAGTGTGGGTAAAATACGACGCTTGTCGTGACAGGCGCTCCGAAAGGCGTCATTTTGATGTGGTCGTACAATTTTTCTTTGGTAGAAGCCAACGCCTTCTGTCACTGTTATTTTCACATCTATTTGCTGTCTTATGTCTTCATTTTCTGTTCCTTAACGTTAGTTCTAAGAAGTGACGTCAGAAACCTCATCTCAGCTGCATCAATTTTTTGTTCGAGGATGTCAATTAAACACCTTTCGGCCGTGTAATTTCCAACATAATTTTATTTGACAACCAGTTTCAGCGTTCACTACGCCATCTTCCGGCCTCTGACCGACATGTAAGAAGAATCTACCTCGCTTGTGATCAAAATAGGGGCCAGCAGTATTGGTAATAGTAGATTTTTGCTACAGTGATCACTTCAACCATCACCTGGCGACAATCTTCTAACACCTGTACTGCTGGCCCCTGTTTTGATAACAATCGAGGTAGTCTTCCTACATGTCGCTCAGGGGCCTGAAGATGGCGTAGTAAAACGCTGATTGCCAAATAATATAAGGTTAGAAAATAGACGCCTGGAAGGTGTTTAATTTGACATCCTCTATCGAACATCAGAATCCCGCAACCATCTCTAAAAAGATGGACCTACAGCTGATTCCTTGCTCTTCTCTTTATTACAATCCAGTTTTCAGTACCATGCGTAAGAACTGTCTTAGCTACCACTTTGTGCAATCTTACTGTTATCTCATTCGTTATATTTCTGGTAAGTTTCCTCTTTATATAATCGTTTGTAGCGTTATTTATCCGTATATTTTAAACCAAATCTGATTTAGTTTTGTGTACTGATACAGTTCTCCCCAAATATTCAAAGAATTACCTGTTCTAGCATCGTATTGTACATATTTTTACTTCAGTTCCGTGTTTCTCCTTCGTTGCTATTACTTTTGTTTTATTTACAGATTTGAATTATTCGATAAGTTTGTGAGAGATAATTCAATTTAATCACATTTTCTTGCAAAGCACTGTCTTTGTTGGAATCAAGTAATCCAAAAATCAAATAGTTTTAGTTCAGCCGACAAATTCGTCTCGAGATAATCAGCAGCTGTATTGATACATAAAATAATTCTCACTTATTGTTCAATCTCAGCTGCACATTTTAAGTAAATACATGTTTCGATCATTCTGGATCATCTTCAGATCAAAAACAAAGTAAAGCTGAACGTAAATATTTTACATTTACATGCTCTGGCATTTTTATCTTTTAGTGTTACTGCGTAGTTCTGACGAGCCATTCTACAACAACATGAATACCTTAAAGGCATCTTTACAGCTTACGGCATTAATATTAAATTTCTTCAGACTAACGTTGCATTATCTGTAAAATATATTCAGTTACTCTTTCCACCAGCCAAATTTTAATATTTCAGAAAATTCTGATAATCCTGCCAAACAGTTTTGTTGGTACTACGTTCATGTCTTATAAGACTTTCTGCCAATCATGTCGGACGATCGTTTCTTCTCCAGGAACACAATCTGTCTCAACAACAGGATCATCTACAGTATTTTCGTAAAAATTGTCCACGTCACTCAAAAGACTATCATCTTCTACAACATTACAAAGATCAGTTACATAGCTACAAGGTTTGCCATTTACCAAAAATGGTATGTGTCAGCTATACTTTGCTTTTCTTATTTTCAAAACTGTTTTTGAGAGCTACAAGTTTGGTATCAACATTTGTGTCAACCCCAGAAATCAGGGTCTCCTTTTTTTTTAAATTCTAGTCAACTTTCTGAATATATGTGTGAATATTTTCGGAAAAAATTTTATTTTGTTCTGTCATTCCCAACTTCGTCTTTGGCGTGCTTCGTTTCACTACTGAGATTAGTTTCTACTTCTCCCAATACTGACTCTGCTGCCAAGACCTTTTATTCTATATTATTAACTTTACTTTGTAGATTATGTACTTCACTATGTAACGTTCGCATTCCTTCACATAAATTCCAGATGTGTTGCCCTTTTTTGGCCTGACAATGTGCCAGATTTGAAATTCTCAAAACAAGATACTGCTTAGTTTATTCAACACCATTCTTGGTTTGTTTTACAGCATCATTAGTTTGGTTTACACAGTTATTAGTTTGGTTTAAACAATTAATAGTTTGGTTTACTGACTAACCCAGAACTAATAACTTTTCTGTTCCACTGATTCAAACGATTTATTTTCTTCCTCGATTATTACGTCTAACTCTCCCCTGACAAACACTTCCTCACTGCCCTCAGCTTAGTCCTATTCCGACTCTGGACCAAAAAATGGTCATTTTTACTATTTTTTTTTCACGTTCCCACAACACAAACAAAAAGAAAAGAAAAATCACTACTTAATTTCAGATACTGCACTGCCGTTGTCGCTTAGACTAGATGCTCTATTTCCCATTGTAATTACGGTCCGATAGTGTGTTTCGTTCTTTGCTTGGAAGGCAATTACTTTTTGAATCATGGTTCACAGTTAGTAGTATTTATCTTTCCCCGCAACGTACATAACATTTCAGTACACACCTATGTTAATCTCAGTGCCTGCAAGTTTTAACACGCCTTCTTGCTCTGTTAGCATCAACAATAGCTAAACTCACAATGATTAGCAAAACTATGTACTTATAAACTATTCGTCCATTTACGTGATAATAAAAAAAATAACAAGTATCTTTTAAAAATAACATAATTTTTACTAAGTTTAGTCTCAACGACGCAGAATTCTTCTTTACCAGGTTGTCAAGTGCGATGGTCTCGCTTCCTAAAACTGAGGTTAGTTTTTGCTTTCATATATGCAAGATGAAACATTTAGCAATGTTTGCAGAAAACTATGCCTGTTTGCGGCTCATACATTATAACTGCAACACTAGATTTCAGAGTCCAACCAATTACGCCACTACACAATTTCAGTTGACTCACGACTCGATAATACACTGTAAGATACTGATACACAAACATCAACAATAAAGATACCATAGTTCGCAGCTCACAAATATTTGAATGTGTCGACATTTACATCCGAAGATATGTGCACAGTATCGATATGATCGACATTATATCCAAAAAAGATATAATTTCATTTTATATGAAGGAAATCATTGTAGGAAGCAATAAGCGTCATATTAGTAGGGTATCGAAAGGGTCCTTACTTTATACCTATGTAGTATCGTAAACTACAACGCTTGACGAAAACCGAGGTATGTTGAGTAGTTCCAGTACGAATTCTCAAAAAGTAAATCTTTGGAATGATCTGTAAATAAAGTTATAAGTCCATAATGATACAAATAGTAAAACATGCATAAGTAAGGGGAATTTTTGCAGGAGAAGCAAATAATAATTGTGAGACAAACCCTTTTTTTGTCGTACTGTTGATTTTTCATCACTCTCGCATCCGTTATCAACCACGTGGTCCGAACTGCCTCCTAAATTCAAACTAATCGTAATCTAACAAGTTGCTCAATTTTCTTTTCAGTTCTTCCGTACATTATCCTTTTAAACCACTTGGATGCTTCAGCAGTTAAGCTGATAGTGCAATATTTCTTGCACTTGTTGGCCTTTGGTATCTTCGGAACTGTGTGGATGATATTTTTCCAAATGTCTGATGGTATACTGCCAGCATCACACATTCTACTACATACCAACGTAAATTGTCATCTTGGTGCCAAAATTTTAGAAATGCTGATGGAATGGTTTATCTTTTTTGCCTTATTTTATCTTAATTCCTTCAAAGCTTATCTAAATTCTGATTCTAATACTGAATTCCCTATATCATCCCTATTGAACCCTGGTTCTTCTTCGGCCAAGCAAAAACAATGCCTTACGCTTATAAGGCCTTCAATGTGCGTTTTCCACCTATCTGCTCTCTCGTCTGCACTTAGCACTGGAATTCCACCATACGGCCCTCAGTGTACGCTTTCCACCTACCTGCTCTCTCCTCTGCATTTAGCAGTGGAATTCCCATATACTCTTAATGTTACCAACCTTAATTTCACCAATGGTTGTTTTAACACTTTTGTATGATGAGTCCATCCGGAAGTCAACCATATGTCTCAATATGTTCACATTTTTTATGCAGCCATTTCACCTTCGCTTCTCTCCACTTCCTCCATATTTCGTTTCTTAGTGAATTTTATTTCTGTGTTCCTAAATTTACCTGAGCAGTTTCGTATGTCTTTCTTTTGTTGATCAACTTGAATTATTTCTTATGTTAACCAGGGTTTTTTCGCAGTTATCTTCCTTTTATCTACCTCTTTCTTTCCAGTTATGTGACTGCCTTTTTTTCAAGATGTCCATTCTTCCTCAGCTAAACTGTCTGCTGAGCTATTCATTATCGCAGTGCCTACAGACTCAGATAGCTTCAACTGTATAACATCTTCACTGTTAAAAAAAAAATCAGTAATACTGACCGAAGACTTCCGGCCTAAGAAGTGAACCTCATTCCGCCAATGGCCTTGTCCATGTCGAAGGACAGATGTTTGGAGCACTCTCTTGCCCTTGGGGTGGAAAAATGGCACTAGGGGCTGAAGAATCAGCAATGATTAACGGCATCAGGATGTTGAAGGTAATATAAACTACTGCATTAGAGACACATAATGTATATTGACAGGACATTTGGCCTGTGATTGCAAAAGTGTCATGATGACCTCTCCATTGGTAAAAGATTCCGGAACAGTTCCACTTTCACATCTCTGGGAGGAAACTGAAAAGGTGGTGTAACCATGAGAAAAAGAGTGAATAACTAACGAAACAATTACGTTTTCAAACATGGGCGTGGAATGTCATAAGTTTGATCGTGGTAGGGAAGCTAGAAAAACCGAAAAGGAAATGCTAAGCCTCAATATAGATATTGTGGGGATTAGTGAAGTGAAACGGAAAGAACACGAGGATTTCTGGTCAGATGAGGATAGGGTAATATCAAAAGGAGCACAAAACGGTATAACGAGTGTAGGATTAGTTATGAATAGGTAGGGCAGAGACTGAGTTGCTGTGAACAGTTCAGTTATACGCTTGTTCTCGTCACAATAGACAGCAGACCAACACTGATAACGATAATTTATTTATATATGTCGCAAGTTGAAAATGAAATAGAGAACGTATATGATTATACGGAGGTGATGGAAAGCAGTTTAAAAGAATTGTCACGAAGAATCAATACTCAAAGAAGTAGGATACGCAAATACAGGATGTTTTAAAAAGAATGTACGTATTTCGAATGCATATATTTATTAAACTTTAAGACATACGAATACGAAACTTTAGACACATATTTACGAACCTCTGAAGTTCAGGTTACGGATGTACAACATGTACTCCATAAAATGGTTCAAATGGCTCGGAGAACTATGGGACTTAACTGCTGAGGTCATCAGTCCCCTAGAACTTAGAACTACTTAAACCAAACTAATCTAAGGACATCAAATACATCCATGCCCGAGGCATGATTCGAACTTGCGACCGTAGCGGTAGCGCGGTTCCAGAATGTGGAGTCTAGAACCGCTCGGCCACCCCGGCCGGCTGTCCTCCATCAGCGACACGAACAATATCACATCGATACTCAAATTCCTCCCATACTCGGGCAAGCATGTCCTTCTTCGTTGGTGTTATGGCAGTACGGATCCGGTTTTTCAACTCTTCCAGTTTCTGTGGGAGTGGTGGTACATAAACACTGTCTTTAACGAAACCCTTCATCACTAAACACGATGATTTGTGCGAAAGTGTTATTATTGTCAATAGCATCAAGAATCTCGTTACAAAATGCCACACGTTTCTGTTTGTCATCAGGACGTAGAGATTGTAACAGCTGTAGCTTATACGGCTTCATAACCAACCGACTTCTGAAATCACGCAAAATTGTTGTTGTAGGCAGTTGTAACTCCCAACTGGCAAGACGAGTTAATTTTGAAGGACCACGTTGAAAAAAAAGTTTGAATTTGTGCAACATTTCCTTCAGGAATCCTGTCGATACCATCTTCGAATATTCCACCCATTCTGAGGATCAATTTGGTACCTCAACCTGAAACGTCTTTGCATTGTAATCATGGAATTGCGCTTCCCAAACTTGAGAACACAAAATGGTTTCTAATGCGGAGTAGCCATTTTAAACATATCACGGTTACCAAGCAAAACAGAAGACAACTAACATCTAGCGGCTATTAATATAAATTAGACTATGTATTCAAAATATCCACGGGTGTACTGCCGGTCTACAGTGTCCAACGGGCACAATATTTCGGCTATCACACATGTCGCCATCATCAGGTGAACTGACGGACTGAGCTCCTGTGAACGTGCCGGCACGGAGATCCGTACGCTATGGCTGCTCAGGGGGATCTGGGTTAGGTCGCGGCGGCGGCCGATTTAAATACCCTCCGCCCGCGGAGCGCTCACTCCGGCGTCCGCGCCCCGCGCCACGGTCGCGCGGTTGAACAGATTGCGACGGCGTCTGAGATGACGTCGGTGTCATGGCTCTGTCCGCCGTGGTCGTCACAACTATACGTTTGCTCGACTTACTCTTGATTAACCCAATCGCTGGTTCCCAAGCCTTGTCAACATTATAGCCACGGTCACGGTTTATGAGGTCGTCATTGGTGCGAATTTCGATGGCCTCTCTAACAACGTTGTCCCAGTATCTCGACGTCTGTACCAGAATCCTCGTGCGTTCATACTCCATAGCGTGATTTTCCGACAAGCAATGTTCAGCGACCGCCGACTTGGTCGGATACATCAGTCGAGTGTGTCTCTGTGTTCACGGCATCGATCCTCGACGGTACGCATCGTCTAACCAATATACGATTTGCCACATTGACACGGAATCTGGTACACGCCGGCCTTCCTCAAACCGAGGTCATCTTTGGCGCTCCCCACCAGTGCACGAGTTTTATTCGGAGGTCGAAACACAGTTCCGACCCGGTGTTTCTTCAAAATGCGGGCGATTTTCCCGAAGAGTGCGCCTGTATATGGAATAAACGCAATGCCTACCTCCTCCCTCGTGATTTCATCCATCTCCACAGGTTCTGCTGTAGTGGTTGGGCGGAGAGCACGTTGAATCTGCCACTCTGAGAACCAATTTTTTCGAAATACAGTTCTCAGATGTTCCAGTTCCGGGGGTAGACTCTCTGCGTCAGAGATAGTGCGCGCCCTATGTACTAGAGTTTTAAGTACCCCATTCCTCTGTGAAGGGTGGTGGCAGCTGTCTGCGTGCAAATACAGATCAGTGAGCGTTGTCTTCCGATACACCCCAAGACTTGGATGCCGTCAGCCCTTCTCTTGACCAAGACGTCAAGGAAAGGTAATGTACCCTCCGTTTCAGTCTCCATAGTGAATTTGATGTTGAGGTGTATGGAGTTTAGATGTGTAAGGAAGTCCAGGAGTTTATCCATGCCATGTGGCCAGATGACGAGCGTGTCGTCCACGACATCTATAATCTTAGCAAGGCTTGGGAACCAGCGATTGGGTTAATCAAGAGTAAATCGAGCAAACGTATAGTTGTGACGACCACGGCGGACAGAGCCATGACACCGACGTCATCTCAGACGCCGTCGCAATCTGTTCCACCGCGCGACCGTGGCGCTGGGCGCGGACGGCGGAGTGAGCGCTCCGCCGGTGGAGGGTATTTAAAACGGCCGCCGCCACGACCGAACCCAGTTCCCCCTGAGCGGCCATAGCGTACTGATCTCCGTGCAGGCACGTTCACAGGAGCTCAGTCCGTCAGTTCACCTGATGATGGCGACATGTATGATAGCCGAAATATTGTGCCCGTTGGACACTGCAGACCGGCAGTACACCCGTGGGTATTTTGATTATCAAATACGCCGGAAGAAACTCAAAAATCACAGACTATGTATTCGTTTCTCCAATAGCCGAGCCGAGGCGCAGTGATCGATAGTTTGGACAAAACAACCCTTTGTAATAGGTACTTTTTTTTTAAACACCCTGTATTAAGGAATTAACAGATATGCTTGAAGTTTTCTGAGGTTGTGCATGCTGCGATAAGGGTTCAGTAGACAAGTTTGCTAAAGAGGAATGGTAGTCTCTAAAAAGGGCACTCGCAGAAGTTGGAAAGCACAACATAGGACCATCGAAGGTAACTGCGAAGAAATCATGGGCACCAGAAGGAATACTTCAGCTGATCGACGAAAGAAGGAAATACAAAAATGTTCAGCGAAATTCAGGAATACAGAAACAAAAATCAATTGGAAATGAAATATATAGGAAGTGCAGGGAAGGTAAGGCGAAATGCTGCATGATAGATCCGAGGGTATCGCTTAGCAAACGATTGTTGGAGTAATTGTTTCCATACAGAAAAATCAAAAATCATTCGGTGGAGTTAACAGCAAGGGTGATAACATTAAGAGTATAATGGGAATTCTACTGCTAAATGCATAGGGCAAAGGTGATAGGTGAAAAGCGTACATTGAAATCCTCTTTGAAGGGACGACTTGTCATAATGTGATAGAAGAAAGTCTATATACAGGGTGATTATAATTAAAGTTAAACTTTCAAACCACTGTAGAAATAACACCAATGGTCAGAATGACGTCAAATTGCAACGTAATATTATCGGAGAAGGGGGGAAACGTATGGCAGAAGAAAAATATGTAGTTACAGAATATAGCAACAGATGGTGCTATAAATATTATAATTTAATAGTGGTCGACTAAAAATGACAAATGAATCATACAACAATGCCTGACGTGTACCTTTGGAAAATGTACTACTCAGTTAGCATGGGTGTACAGGTGTGATACTGTTAGTTGCGTAAGCGAATCCACCACAGAAAGGACGTATAACTTCTCATGGTAAAATTCAGTTTTTAATTGTACTGAGGCAAAACACATTATAAAAAGCATCACTCATGTCGGTTTTTAATTGTCCTGAGGCCAAAAACCGCATAAAAAGCATCAATCACATCTGTTTTTAACTGTCCAGATGCCAAAAACTGCATAAAAAACACAATCACATCGGTTTTTAACTCTCCTGAGGTCAAAATGCCCATAAAAAGCACCAATCAAAATCAAAATTGATTATTAATTTCCGTGTGACTGGCGCAAAACATGTTCAACATGGAGTGCACAGTGTTGTGCAACAAGTTGAAATCAAGAAACAGCATGTTCCAAAACTGATCGAAGTGATTCCGGGTCACGTTCAGAATGTGTTGCGCAATGCGTGCCTTCAGTGCAGCTAAGTTTGCAATCAGAACACTGGACACAACATATTTCATATAGCCCATAGCCAGACGTCCCATGGATTAAGATCAGGTGATCGGGAGGGCTAGGTTGTAGGGAAATGGCGGCAGATATTCTAGCATTTCCGAAATGTCACTTCAGCACCTACTTAAATGGATTTGCAATGTGCGGAGGTGCGCCACCTAGCATATAAATAATACCGTCCACACATCCACGCTGTTGGAGAGCTGGAATGACGTGGTTGCGCAGAAGACACTCATATCGCTTCCAGGTGACGGTACAGGTAACAGGACCGGAACCACCTGTCTCTTCGAATAAATATGGCCCTATGATAAATGACACCGGAAATCCGCACCACAAAGTGACTTTTTCAGGATGAAGTGCCAGTGGTTGATTTGCGTGTGGATTTTCCGTTGTCCATATTCCTGTCAGATGAAAGTGGGCGTTGTCTGTACACAAAATCTTCCACAGCCAATCATTGTCCACTTCCATGAGAGCAAGAAATTCTAAAGCGAAGGTCTCTTGCTGGCAGGTCAACAGGAAGCAACTCGTGCACATGGGTAATATTCAGTGGATACAAAGAAGGATGTTTCGAAGGATTTTACGCACCGTGCTCACTGGTATGTCCAGTGTTCAGGCAATTCTCCGTACACTACCCGTTTGCACACCACCACTCGTCTCCTCCTGCATTGCTGTGGCCACTGTTCCCACTGATGTAGAATCAGTTCGTTTCCTCCCTCTACCAGGTTGCACACCAGAAGAATCCGTCTTTTCGAATTTCCGAACAAGTTTCTCCAGACCCACGGCAGTTATCGGGCCAACGAATTTTTTCAAACTCTTCAGTGTCCGGAACTTCTGCAGTGCGACGTGTACACAGTCATCATTCTTGTAATACAGCTATACGAGTACAAGCAGAGCGCTGTCCTGCATTGTGACAGTCATGGCGAACGTCGCAGACGCGAAAGGAGGAAAATCCGTGTATCCGGCGTGTTTGTACCAACGCCGAAGGGTCGTGCGCCTGACAGGTGTTTTCATTTACGCATTATGACACATATAGCTCCATCTATTGACCAATTTTCACACTAGTTTTTTCTTATTCCATACGTTTTCCCCCTTCTCGTAATATTACGTTGCAATTTCACGTCATTCTGACCAGTGGTGTTATTTCTACAGCGATTTGAATGTTTAACTTTAATTACAATCACCCTGTATATTAGGTAGTGGATGTAGTATTAGAATCAGAAATTAAAAGAGCTTTGGAAGATTTAAGAGTGAATAAGACATGGAGGGTAGCAATGTTCCATCATATTTTCTAAACTCTTCGGAGGAAATGGCAACAAAAAATTTATTCACGTTGGAGTGTAGAATATATGAGTCTGGCGAAATACCATCCTACTTTCGGAAAACATTATCGACACATATCCCAAGATTACAGGAGCTGACAATTGGAGTATTATCGCACGTTCCGCTTAACAGCTCATTCATTCAAGTAGCTGTCAGGAATAACTCACAGATGAAGAAAAGAAAATTGTGGATCTCATAGATGACGATTAGTTTGGCTTTAGGAAAGGTAGAGGCAGTTCTAACGTTGCAGTTGGTAATGGGAGCAAGACTGAAGAAAAATCAAAAAATCAAGACACTTTCACAAGAAAAAGCGTCTGACTATGTCAAATGATGCAAGATGTTCAAAATTATGAGGAAAATAGCAGTAAACTATAGGGAAAGAAGGACGTTATACAGTATGTACAAGGACCAAGAGGGAATAATAAGAGTAGAAGAACGGGAACGAAGTGCTTGAATTAAAAAGGGATATAGTCTTTCGTTTCTATTGTTCAACCTATAAACGAAGGAGCAATGACGGAAATAAAAAGAAGGATCAAGAGTGAAATTTAAATTTTAGGTGAAAGGATATCAACGATAAGAACGCAGATATTATTATCTTCTGTGAAAGTGAAGAAGAATACATAATCTACTGAATGGAACGAACAGTCCAATGAGAATAGATTATGAACTCAGAGTACATAAAAGAAGACAAAAGTAATGAAAAGTAGCAGAAACGTAAACAGCGAGAAACTTAACATCAGGATAGCTGATCAAGAAGCAGATGAAGTTAAGGAACTCATCTACGAAGGCAGCCGATTAACCCTTGACGGACGGAGCAAGGCGGACATAAAAAGCAGGCTAGCACTGGCAAAAAGGGCGTTCGTGGCAAAGAGAAGTGTACTAGTATCAAACGTAGGCATTAATTTGACGAAAATATTTATAAGAACGTATGTATGGTTGCAAAAGATAGCCTGTGAGAAAACAAGAGAGGAGAATCGAAGCATTTGAGATGTGCTCCTACAGAAAAGTATTGAAAATCAGGTGAACTGATAAAAGCAATGAATGCGGTTCTCCGCAGAATCAGCGAGGCAAGGAAGATATGGAAAACACTAACAAGGAGAAGGGATAGGAAGATGGGGCTTCTGTTAAGACATCAAGGTGTGACTTCCACGGTACTAGCGGTAGCTATAGAGGGTAAAATCCGTACAGGAAGACAGATCAGAATATATCCGGCTAATAGCTGACGACGTAATTTCTAAGTGCCATTCAGAGATGAAGAGATTGGCACAGGAAAGAAATTCGTGGTTGTCTGCATCAAACTCGTCAGAAGACTGATGACTCAAAAAAATCCCCTTTCTTAGCGCATTATTATTCCTGACAAGTCTCAAAAAACTTCAGCCCACTCTACATCAAAGCTAAATCGTGATCTAAATTTATATCTGCTCCTGGGTACGCTTTACAAACGAATAATTGATTTGAGAACATCTGCCTGATCGCGATATAATATAACTACAATACTCTCGTCTTTCCCGGCCTTTTCAAGTATACATCCTGTGATGTTACAAAATAAAAGTGATGTTGTTATTCAATGGAAAGTTGGAAATTGAGATTTAGCTTACTGTTTTATCAATCACAATTGGCGTAAGAATCATGGATTGACCATTGTCATAAAATATTGCATTGTGAGATGTGAATAGTTTTTACTTGCAGATTCGCGTGGCTTGAGGCAGTCACAACTAGCGAGCTATTGATTAAGAAATTGCGTTATCGTCTTTCTAATTACTTCATGATCGTAGATACGATCATACCCGGTTGTGATGTTATTGTTATGACAAAACAATTTCCTAAGGAACCAGAAAGTTCTTAAGAGCGCAAAAACAACTATAACATCACACAAAAGGGAAATTCAATATTAAAGATGATGCAAGAAGGCAATAAAACAGTTTTCTTTTTATCAATGCAACACGCACATTGGACTGCTGATCTTGGTGTCTGTAATATTAGCAAAATGCATAATTAAAATGAAAATAATACTGAGGAGATAATAGGAATAAGCACTGCTAAATGATTCAGTATTCCCAGAATAAATATTTATTGTAACTAAAACCTATATCGTACCTTAAGCTTAGTACTACAATGACGGTAGATTTTTATTTCCGTATCATGTCCATTGAGCGCACTTTTACATAGCCATTGTCTTCTTAGAGTCGCTCGTGCGTCGTCACGGTAAGTTATAACAGTTCTTTACACTTCACTCAAACTTAGACATAACACGTTTTTATACATTTAGTAAAAATGTGATCAGACTGCCACAAATCTGCGTCCGTCTTACTTGAGAAAAACAGTACAAGTCTTTTGCGCTCAAGGCTTCATTTGTTCTCCCGCGAACAAAATAGTGAAGGATCGCATATCTATCCGTATTTTTCTGTTTATATTGCCGCCCAAAGACGACGAATTACATTATTTAGAAAATTCCACCGTCGCCATGCAACGCCTCATTATACATTAATCATTATTTATGAACAAGTATTTGCCTTCTGGCTGAAAGTATTAACTACTCGTATTTGCTGTTTTAATGAAGTCAAAAATAGCGAATATCACATTGCCTCCCATGAGGAGAGAGGGAATGCCGAAGGATTACCTCGATCCTCATGTCCTCATGAGATATTCGTGATTTTTGGTGTGACATTTACATAATGTTACTGGCGTACTATGTACATAAATTGAAATTACATTTATAAACATATATCAGATATTTATCATTTTTCAAAATAAAGTTTTTCATTCTTTGTTCATCAGTCACTTCATTCCATAATACCAAGATTAACATTTATGTGCATATTTAAGTTTGGTCCATATTTGCTTATAACAATAAGTGAACGTTCATTTCGCACTTCAGGGGATAGAATTCAGAAATTACTTTCTCTTGAGCTTAACAACCAATACATGAGTACAGTGAGTGCTTATTTTCACTAAACTAGAGTGGACAATGTTCGAGCATCTGTTGACGCATTGTGGTTCAATTACAGTTTAATAACGTAGCACTACACTTCGTGATGCTTTCACTTTCTGTGTTAGCTGTCTACGGCGTTCATCATGCAGTACAGCTGTCCTTTCCACTGTGGTTCTAGGAATTCAAGTGACTTCCCGGGTTTTTATTTACAATATGAAACAGAAGAAGTGGAAAATTATTAGTATAACTTACAACCTATTGGATACATTTCTTAAGGATCGGGACTGGTCTGGAGTTTAGGTTCTTCCTATAGTGCACATTCATTTTCTTTGTCCATCAAGAGACAGGATTATAATTCATTTTAGCAGTGTTCAGGAGTGCCGGTATTAATGGCTTTAAGGCCTGAGTAATCTAACAATCTACTTCTCACTCATCTTAACTTCAACTCAAGAAAATTGCTTAATTTACGTATGAAAATGTAGTCACACAAGTGTACAAATGTCTTTCCTCCAGTATGTACGATGGAAGTCATGGCAGTTAGCAGTTTAAAGTTTGGATTGTTTCGTCACCCACACGTCAGCCACTCACAGCGGCTGCACAGTGTTGCGTGAGCTCCAATACTCAGTATCCGCTCGCGCTCAGGCTGTAACAGAGCTGCTGGTCGTCGATTGCCCCTTTTTTTGTGAACTTCGTATCACACGAGTGCATCGATACAAACACCTCGCGCGCGTTTTCCATCGGAGGAGCCGGACACTGAAGCCGCCTCCATACTTCTCTGTCAACTGCCTCCCATGAGGCTCACAGGTAAGTGACGACGAATGTTTTAGCTGTCGCTGCACTTAGAACAAAACTGAACTTTGCGTTGCACCTGTTGTCGTAGCCTCGACTTCCTTTTACATTTGCAGTACAACACTACCACTAATATACAGTGAACAGTTATTTTTATTATGCACGTCGCACTTTAGTTTGCATCTTCAAACAGCATTCGTGCTTAGTTCCTTCGCCGATAGAGTTCATTTACAAAACAATCAATTTTGCAGGTTTCCTCCATTGGCACAGAAAGACTTATATTCTACTATTTACAAAAGATCACTTACGAGCTAATATTTACAATTAATGGTCACTCCTTTTGTTAAGTCCAGTGAACAACTGCTTTATGAATGGACTCTTTATATCTCAAGGTTTACTTTCATTAGTGAACCTAAAAATATTCTTTCAAACTTTCTTTTAAGGGCTCATCTCATTATGAAAACTACAGGTTTCGCAACACTCGTCGCATTTATTCTTTAGTGCACCCAAGATCGTTTTCTACTGCCACGCAGCATATCTACTACTTAACGAGTACGCATTTAACGCTGAATCTTTTTTTTTTTGTGCTTGCCATTTTTTTTATATTTGAAGGCAGACTGGATAACAATAGGTCTCCCTCTTCGCTTCATGTACTCAGCAATCGTTCTTTGTTAAAAAAAATAGGGCAACGCGTGTCTACTATTTTTCGCATGAATGGAATTACCGACAGTTCACTGGGTTTACGCAACCGGTCCATAACAAACATTACCAAAGCTAGCGAAGTTCATCACGCTACGTGTCTCATTTCTCATAAGCACTGCTTTGCCTCGAAGCACACGTGCCTTTTACAAATCGACCCTTGGTCTGGGTTAATGAACCAGGATCAAAAGGAACGGGGACAAGGAAAATGGATTTCATAAGAGGAGTGTCTTATGAGACATTTTTGCAATAAAATCTGCATGTAAATAAAATTATCATAATAAACATAGGCACATATATAAATTTCAACCTCTTTCATTACAGCATGCTTTGCTACTTCTACGTCTTATTCTGGTTATAGTCAGTATTAAGTTTAAATATCACTGCATTGCTTGTTCTTTAGATTAGCCTTCAATTAGGGTATTGAATGGTCGCTAGATTAAACTACCAATCTTCTGAAGATCTTTACTTGGACTTATTTATGATACAGGGGGCTTGCTGTGTGGTTATTTAGTACCTTGATTCTACTGAAATCAATTCGTCAGGTAACATTCCTCATAAACTCTTTACATTGGGCTCAGATCACAGGGAAATAGTTTACTTTCATAGCAATTAGTGGCCTCGTGGAGTACTTACGCTACATTATTGATGCTTCGTGGTTTGCCTCTATTTGTACTGTATTTCACCTAACTTAGTTTACTACAGCTTATTGTATCCTTGCGTGAACACATGTGGGTTACCACTTGTTTTTCCATTTAACAGCGTGCTTTAACTGAACTTTTAGCTATTTCTTCTACTCCTGTCCACTGTCTGGACTGTTTGAACATGTACCTTTTTTTTTTAAGCAGGTAATTTGGGCTTTTACAACAGAACTTCAAGTATTTACATTACTAAAAATAAATCTATATATCTTCTTGTACCTTGAGAGAAGTGCTTATTTACGCATCCTCCTCCATTTCTCATCTTTACATATTCATATAGATCCTGGCAATCACCTCGCAAGCACATTTTTTTTTATACTAACTTAAAGCTAAATTGAAATTCTTTCTGCAAACTTAATTTCCTGCTTCAGCTTGTTGAAGAAAGATCAGTTCATGTCCATCACTATAAACAATTTTTCCATACTTAACATTTAATACTTAAAGTTTACATGTAGTAGCCGTTACCATGTAGTCAGTGTGCTGTTCAACACAATACTTATCATTAACAGTTCACACAAGGAAATTTCTAGTACGCTAGAAGTAAGAAACGAAAACAGATTCTATCTGCAGTTAAGGCTGTGTCTGTAAACTAACTCTCTGGTTCAATGGACCAATCGCTCCCGATATGGAGATACCCTGAATCTGCACTGATAAAACTTTTGAAACAGAAGACACCTGTCTGAAGAGACATGATGACATCACATTGATGTTTGCTCCTGTATCAACAATGGCTGTAACAGGAATGTTGGCAATAGAAATCTTAATCGAAGCCTGGACCTGTTCATCATAAATGTCATTAATGTCTTGAGCTTGTATGTCAGGTGCAAGGTCATCTCGTAAGTCGGTCTCATGGTCGTACCGTATCGCATTAGCATACTCAGAGTATTCGTTAGTACTCCCACTGGAACCGGCAGCGACCTCTAGGAGGCTGAAAGGCGCTGCCTCTAATTTTTACGCATAATGCTTAGTCTGTTTGTCATTCATGGCCTTAGGTGTTTGTTCTGTTTCATATTGGTGCTGGTTTTGTGGTACAAATGCCGGTGTAAGGGGGTAAAATCCATTGGGTGCATTCACTTGCAAATAGAATACTTGAGACGGCTGCTGTCGCCCGATCTTTTGGTTGCCGGCAAAACAATTTCCTTGTGAAGGAAAGTTCGCATTTGGTGCCGTTTGAAAATTGTTCCGTGGTCCTCTATCCTGTGAAAAGTTGTTCTGATGTTGTGCTGGGTGGCCTCCGCGCTGCCCATGCCACTTGCTATTTTTCGACTTATAACTTTGATTGTACACTGGCCCATTTGAAATATTACCAATCGTTTGTGGAGAATTTCCATACTGCTCAGGCGCAGAATTAAAGGGTGGGTTTCCGTACTGATGTTGTACCTGGTGGTTGTAAATTGGGTGGTATCTCTGCTGATTACTGTAATTGGTTTTCTGCTTCCGTTTAAAGTTATTGCCGTTTGCGTTTTCATAACGGCTGGCAGGTTGGCAACAGCGGTCGCAGTAGCTCGCTCTCTCCTTCGGCGCATTGTTGTCCGCGTGCGATGCATTCTGCGGGCTGACAGGGAAGAATTTGCCGCTGCCAACCTTGGCGCGCACATCCTCGCTAATTAAATCTAAGGAATCCAGCACAGAAAGGAATACATCCGTGTCTTCTTCGGACACATTTACTAGTTTCTCTCTAGTAGACACAGGGAGTTTGCTTTTGAGAATCGTAATTACGTCCTTGGAAGAAATCGGAGCATCCCAGAATTTAATATTTGCTAGATACTTCTCGAAGTATCGCAGGAGACTTCCATGCTTCCCATTGAAAATTTCCGCACTATACATCTCCTTCCTTAATCTTTGCTGTACCCCATTACTCCAAAATTTTGCCAAGAACATTTTCTCGAACTCTTCATAATTCCTACACGTGTCTACCATTTCCGTTCCCCATAATGCTGCATCACCAGAAATAAAGCCAGTGACGAACTGAATACGCTGTCTGTCTGTCCAGCTCCTGGGAAATATGCCGGAAAAATTCTTTAGGATGGGGTGTATTTCTCGTTTCTGCGGATGAAAAACAGGAAAAGTGCGATGCTTAATCACACTTTCCTCTTGCATTAAAGTCACAATTGTGGACGAATTATTTATTTTCCCCACAAGATGCTCAAAAGGACTGTTGTTTTGCATGCAATCGGGTGGTGAACCATAAGGAGTTGACTGACATACGTAACCGTCTATAGAGTTGTTCCCTAAAGTTTGTGTATGCGTGTGCTGATTTTCTACCCAGTTTCTCAGCATTCTGACCTCGTCCACTACTTGCTGCTTCCACTCAGGAAAATCCCGTGTAAGTGTCCTCCGAATCTGTCCCAATTCAGAAACCACTGTGTCTCCCAACTTACCAGGAGCAGCTAAGATTTCATAAGTTACATCCTTGACAGTCTCCCTAAGCTCCTCCCTGACCTTCTTTTCGATAAAAATATCTTTACCCTTTATCCATTCACCGTAGTGTTCCGACAATGCCTCCGCGTGTGCTTTCACGGTGCTCTTAACCTGTTCTTCAATATTGATTGAGTCTATCTGCCTCGACAGATCCTCCACTACACCTTCAATGTCAGATACTGCATTTCTAACTGAGTTTATTTCTTTGGTAGCTGCCTGAATTTTTGTGTTTAATGTTCCAGATACTTCAGCTATTTCACTTTTCACCTGTTTCTGCATTTTCTGAATTTGATCACTGATCTTAGTTTGCACCTCACCCAAATGGGTATTTAATTCAGCCGTAATTTCTTTATGTAGATCTGTTTTGATTGTGCCTAGCTGTGTTTTTAATGATTCGCTTACAGCATCTAATCGGACGTTAACAGCCTCAATTTGTGTTTTTACTGATTCGCTTACAGCATCGAATCGGGCGTTAACAGTCTCATTTTGTGATTTTACTGATTCGCTTACAGCATCTAATCGGGCGTTAACAGTCTCATTTTGTGTTTTTACTGATTCGCTTACAGCATCTAATCGGGCGTTAACAGTCTCATTTTGTGTTTTTATAGTCTCATTTACTGCGTCAAACTGTTGTTTCAGCATTTCCATTAGCGCACCGAGGTCATTTGTAGCTGCAGCGGGAAGAGTTTGGATTTTAGGGTCACTTTCCCCTGTTACAGACATGGTTAGTTCAGTTTCCACACGGGAACCTACCGTTCGCGATCGTAAAGGGTATGGAATACTATTAACGTCTTCACTCCCGTCTCCCGTTGTCACCTGTCTCTGTTTACTATCTGCCATTTTCGTCAGTAAATCACGTGCTACGCAAGGCTTTCGTCGTTTGTCAGTGACGTGGTGAGTCCGCTAAGAGCACCGCTCTCGCGTGAGCAACAAATGAAATTCTATCTGGCGAGAAGACAAGATGGAACCTAAACGTTTCAGACGAATGAATGAAGATGCTCTTCACTGCAAATTGCACACACTATCCACCATGTTGAAAATGAAATACAGCTATACTAACAATGGAGAGAAATAATTTCTATTATCAGACTACGAAGAATTTTACTTTGAAAGATAAAATAAAGCAGATTTTCTATAGCGGGAAGGAGATAGAAAGGATGTGGATCGACTTGGAAAAGCAACATTGCTACTGAAGCACTACACTGCGTATGCAAAATTCTTACTTACTTTTTGATGGCTTGATTACCGCTATGTTGTCTCAGCAAATTCACGTCTCTTTTCTTTTCTCTCGGTAATTAAACTGCGTTATTGACCAGCATATTTTCCGTCATTCTCACAGAGAGATGATGTGACCACGAAACGACAGAACATTTATTAACACAAGCACATAGAAAATTTTCCAAGTATCTGAACTAATTTTTGTTCAAATCCCCGTGCGGGCGCCAAGTGTGATGTTACAAAATAAAAGTGATGTTATTCAATGGAAAGTTGGAAATTGAGATTTAGCTTACTGTTTTATCAATCACAATTGGCGTAAGAATCATGGATTGACCATTGTCATAAAATATTGCATTATGAGATGTGAATAGTTTTTACTTGCAGATTCGCGTGGCTTGAGGCAGTCACAACTAGCGTGCTATTGATTAAGAAATTGCGTTATCGTCTTTCTAATTACTTCATGATCGTAGATACGATCATACCCGGTTGTGAAGTTATTGTTATGACAAAACAATTTCCTAAGGGACCAGAAAGTTCTTAAGGGCGCAAAAACAACTGTAACATCACACAAAAGGGAAATTCAATATTAAAGATGATGCAAGAAGACAATAAAACAGTTTTCTTTTTATCAATGTAACACGCACATTGGACTGCTGATCTTGGTGTCTGTAATATTAGCAAAATGCATAATTAAAATGAAAATAATACTGAGGAGATAATAGGAATGAGCACTGCTAAATGATTCAGTATTCCCAGAACAAATATTTATTGTAACTAAAACCTATATCGTACCTTAAGTTTAGTACTACAATGACGGTAGATTTTTATGCCCGTATCATGTCCATTGAGCGCTCTTTTATACAGCCATTGTCTTCTTTGAGTCGCTCGTGCGTCGTCACGGCAAGTTATAACAGTTCTTTACACTTCACTCAAACTTAGATATAACACGTTTTTATACATTTAGTAAAAATTAGATCAGACTGCCACAAATCTGCGTCCGTCTTACTTGAGAAAAACAGTACAAGTCTTTTGCGCTCAAGGCTTCATTTGTTCTCCCGCGAACAAAATAGTGAAGGATCGCATATCTATCCGTATTTTTCTGTTTATATTGCCGCCCAAAGACGACGAATTACATTATTTAGAAAATTCCACCGTCGCCATGCAACCCCTCATTATACATTAATCATTATTTATATACAAGTATTTGCCTTCTGGCTGAAAGTATTAACTACTCGTATTTGTTGTTTTAATTAAGTCAAAAATAGCGAATATCACATTGCCTCCCATGAGGAGAGAGGGAATGCCGAAGGATTACCTCGATCCTCATGTCCTCATGAGATATTCGTGATTTTTGGTGTGACATTTACATAATGTTACTGGCGTACTGTGTACATAAATTGAAATTACATTTATAAACATGTATCAGATATTTATCATTTTTCAAAATAAAGTTTTTCATTCTTTGTTCATCAGTCACTTCATTCCATAATACCAAGATTAACATTTATGTGCATATTTAAGTTTAGTCCATATTTGCTTATAACAATAAGTGAGCGTTCATTTCGCACTTCAGAGGATAGAATTCAGAAATTACTTTCTCTTGAGCTTAACAACTAATACATGAGTACAGTGAGTGCTTATTTTCACTAAACTAGAGTGGACAATGTTCGAGCATCTGTTGACTCATTGTGGTTCAATTACAGTTTAATAACGTAGCACTACACTTCGTGATGCTTTCACTTTCTGTGTTAGCTGTCTACGGCGACCATCATGCAGTACATCTGTCTTTTCCACTGTGGTGCCAGGAATTCAAGTGGCTTCCCGGGTTTTTATTTACAATATGAAACAGAAGAAGTGGAAAATTATTAGTATAACTTACAACCTATTGGATACATTTCTTAAGGATCGGGACTGGTCTGGAGTTTAGGGTCTTCCTATAGTGCACATTCATTTTCTTTGTCCATCAAGAGACAAGATTATAATTCATTTTAGCAGTGTTCAGGAGTGCCGGTATTAATGGCTTTAAGGCCTGAGTAATCTAACAATCTACTTCTCACTCATCTTAACTTCAACTCAAGAAAATTGCTTAATTTACGTATGAAAATGTAGTCACACAAGTGTACAAATGTCTTTCCTCCAGTATGTACGATGGAAGTCATGGCGGTTAGCAGTTTAAAGTTTGGATTGTTTCGTCACCCACACGTCAGCCACTCACAGCGGCTGCACAGTGTTGCGTGAGCTCCAATACTCAGTATCCGCTCGCGCTCAGGCTGTAACAGAGCTGTTGGTCGTCGATTGCCCCTGTTTTTGTGAACTTCGTATCACACGAGTGCATCGATACAAACACCTCGCACGCGTTTTCCATCGGAGGAGCCGGACACTGAAGCTGCCTCCATACTTCTCTGTCAACTGCCTTCCATGAGGCTCACAGGTAAGTGACGACGAATGTTTTAGCTGTCGCTGCACTTGGAACAACACTGAACTTTGCGTTGCACCTGTTGTCGTAGCCTTGACTTCTTTTTACACTTGCAGTACAACACTACCACTGATATACAGTGAACAGTTATTTTTATTATGCACGTCGCACTTTAGTGTGCATCTTCAAACAGCATTCGTGCTTAGTTCCTTCGCCGATAGAGTTCATTTACAAAACAATAAATTTTGCAGGTTTCCTCCATTGGTACAGAAAGGCTTATATTCTACTATTTACAAAAGATCACTTACGAGCTAATATTTACAATTAATGGTCACTCCTTTTGTTAAGTCCAGTGAACAACTGCTTTATGAATGGACTCCATATATCTCAAGGTTTACTTTCACTAGTGAACCTAAAAATATTCTTTCAAACTTTCTTTTAAGGGCTCATCTCATTATGAAAACTAAAGGTTTCGCAACACTCGTTGCATTTATTCTTTAGTGCACCCAAGATCGTTTTCTACTGCCACGCAGCATATCTACTACTTAACGAGTACCCATTTAACGCTGAATCTTTTTTTTTGTGCTTTCCTTTGTGCTTGCCATTTTTTTTTTATATTTGAGGGCAGACTGGATAACAATAGGTCTCCCTCTTCGCTTCATGTACTCAGCAATCGTTCTTTGTTAAAAAAAATAGGGTAACGCGTGTCTAATATTTTTCGCATGAATGGAATTACCGACAGTTCACTGGGTTTACGCAACCGGTCCATAACAAACATTACCAAAGGTAGCGAAGTTCATCACGCTACGTGTCTCATTTCTCATAAGCACTGCTTTGCCTCGAAGCACACGTGCCTTTTACAAGTCGACCCTTGGTCTTGGTTAATGAAACAGGATCAAAAGGAACGGGCACAAGGAAAATGGATTTCATTAGAGGAGTGTCTTAGGAGACATTTTTGCAATAAAATCTGCATGTAAATAAAATCATCATAATAAACATAGGCACATATATAAATTGCAACCTCTTTCATTACAGCATGCTTTGCTACTTCTACGTCTTACTCTGGTTATAGTCAGTATTAAGTTTAAATATCACTGCATTGCTTGTTCTTTAGATTAGCCTTTAATTAGGGTATTGAATGGTCGCTAGATTATACTACAAATCTTCTGAAGATCTTTACTTGGACTTATTTATGATACAGGGGGCTTGCTGTGTGGTTATTTAGTACCTTGATTCTACTGAAATCAATTCGTCAGGTAACATTCCTCACAAACTCTTTCATTGGGCTCAGATCACAGGGAAATAGTTTACTTTCATAGCAATTAGTGGCCTCGTGGAGTACTTACGCTACATTATTGATGCTTCATGGTTTGCCTCTATTTGTACTGTATTTCACCTAACTTAGTTTACTACAGCTTATTGTCTCCCTGCGTGAACACATGTGGGTTACCACTTGTTTTTCCATTTAACAGCACGCTTTAACTGAACTTTTAGCTATTTCATCTACTCCTGTCCACTGTCTGGACTGTTTGAACATGTACCTTTTTTTAAGCAGGTAATTTGGGCTTTTACAACAGAAGTTCAAGTAATTACATTACTAAAAATAAATCTATAAATCATCTCGTACCTTGAGAGAAGTGCTTATTTACGCATCCTCCTCCATTTCTCACCTTTACATATTTATATAGATCCTGGCAATCACCTCGCAAGCACATTTTTTTTTTTATACTAACTTAAAGCTAAATTGAAATTCTTTCTGCAACCTTAATTTCCTGCTTCGGCTTGTTGAAGAGATATCAGTTCATGTCCATCACTATAAACAATTTTTCCATACTTAACATTTAATACTTAAAGTTTACATGTAGTAGCCGTTACCATGTAGTCAGTGCGCTGTTCAACACAATACTTATCATTAACAGTTCACACAAGGAAATTTCCAGTACGCAAGAAGTAAGAAACGAAAACAGATTCTATCTGCAGTTGACGCTGTGTCTGGAAACTAACTCTCTGGTTCAATGGACCAATCGCTTCCGATATGGAGAAACCCTGAATCGGCAATGATAAAACTTTTGAAACAGAAGACACCTGTCTGAAGAGACATGATGACTTCACATTGATGTTTGCTCCTGTATCAACAATGGTTGTGACAGGAATGTTGGCAATAGAAATCTTAATCGAAGCCTAGACCCGTTCATCATAAATGTCATTAATGTCTTGAGCTTGTATGTTAGGTGCAAGGTCATCTCGTAAGTCGGTCTCATGGTCGTACCGTATCGCATTAGCATACTCAGAGTATTCGTTAGTACTCCCACTGGAACCGGCAGCGACCTCTAGGAGGCTGAAAGGCGCTGCCTCTAATTTTTACGCAGAATGCTTAGTCTGTTTGTCATTCATGGCCTTAGGTGTTTGTTCTGTTTCATATTGGTGCTGGTTTTGTGGTACAAATGCCGGTGTAAGGGGGTAAAATCCATTGGGTGCATTCACTTGTGAATAGAATATTTGAGACGGCTGCTGTCGCCCGATCTTTTGGTTGCCGGCAAAACAATTTCCTTGTGAAGGAAAGTTCGCATTTGGTGCCGTTTGAAAATTGTTCCGTGGTCCTCTATCCTGTGAAAAGTTGTTCTGATGTTGTGCTGGGTGGCCTCCGCGCTGCCCATGCCACTTGCTATTTTTCGACTTATAACTTTGATTGTACACTGGCCCATTTGAAAAATTACCAATCGTTTGTGGAGAATTTCCATATTGCTCAGGCGCAGAATTAAAGGGTGGGTTTCCGTACTGATGTTGTACCTGGTGGTTGTAAATTGGGTGGTATCTCTGCTGATTACTGTAATTGGTTTTCTGCTTCCGTTTAAAGTTATTACCGTTCGCGTTTTCATAACGGCTGGCAGGTTGGCAACAGCGGTCGCAGTAGCTCGCTCTCTCCTTCGGCGCATTGTTGTCCGTGTGCGATGCATTCTGCGGGCTGCCAGGGAAGAATTTGCCACTGCCAACCTTGGGGCGCACATCCTCGCTAATTAAATCTAAGGAATCCAGCACAGAAAGGAATGCATCCGTGTCTTCTTCGGACACATTTACTAGTTTCTTTCTAATAGACACAGGGAGTTTGCTTTTGATAATCATAATTACGTCATTGGAAGAAGTCGGAGAATCCCAGAATTTAATTTTTGCTAGATACTTCTCTAAGTATCACCGGAGACTTCCATGCTTCTCATTGAAAATTTCCGCACCATACACCTCCTTCCTTAATCTTTGCTGTACCCCATTACTCCAAAATTTTGCCAAGAACATTTTCTCAAACTCTTCATAATTCCTACACGTGTCTACCATTTCCGTTCCCCATAATGCTGCATCACCAGAAATAAAGCCAGTGACGAACTGAATACGCTGTCTGTCTGTCCAGCTCCTGGGAAATATGCCGGAAAAATTCTTTAGGAACACGATGGGGTGTATTTCTCGCTTCTGCGGATGAAAAACAGGAAAAGTGCGATGCTTAATCACACTTTCCTCTTGCATTAAACTCAGAATTGTGGGCGGATCATTTATTTTCCCTACTCGGGACTCAACAGAACTCTTGTTTTGCATGTAATCAGGCGGTGAACGATAAGGAGTTGACTGACATTCGTCATCGTCTAAAGATTTGTTCCCTATAGTTTGCGTATGCGTGTGCGGATTTTCTACCCAGTTTCTCAGCGTTCTGACTTCGTCCACTACTTGCTGCTTCCACTCGGGAAGATCCCGTGTAAGTGTCCTCCGAATCTGTCCCAATTCAGAAACCACTGTGTCTCCCGGCTTACCAGGAGCAGCTAAGATTTCATAAGTTACATCCTTGACAGTCTCCCTAAGCTCCTCCCTGACCTTCTTTTCGATAAAAATATCTTTACCCTTTATCCATTCACCGTAGTGTTCCGACAATGCCTCCGCGTGTGCTTTCACAGTGCTCTTAACCTGTTCTTCAATATTGATTGAGTCTATCTGCCTCGACAGATCCTCCACTACACCTTCAATGTCAGATACTGCATTTCTAACTGAGTTTATTTCTTTGGTAGCTGCCTGAATTTTTGTGTTTAATGTTCCAGATACTTCAGCTATTTCACTTTTCACCTGTTTCTGCATTTTCTGAATTTGATCACTGATCTTAGTTTGCACCTCACCCAAATGGGTATTTAATTCAGCCGTAATTTCTTTATGCAGATCTGTTTTGATTGTGCCTAGCTGTGTTTTTAATGATTCGCTTACAGCATCTAATCGGACGTTAACAGCCTCAATTTGTGTTTTTACTGATTCGCTTACAGCATCGAATCGGGCGTTAACAGTCTCATTTTGTGTTTTTACTGATTCGCTTACAGCATCTAATCGGGAGTTAACAGTCTCATTTTGTGTTTTTACTGATTCGCTTACAGCATCTAATCGGGCGTTAACAGTCTCATTTTGTGTTTTTATAGTCTCATTTACTGCGTCAAACTGTTGTTTCAGCATTTCCATTAGCGCACCGAGGTCATTTGTAGCTGCAGCGGGAAGAGTTTGGATTTTAGGGCCACTTTCCCCTGTTACAGACATGGTTAGTTCAGTTTCCACACGGGAACCTACCGTTCGCGATCGTAAAGGGTATGGAATACTATTAACGTCTTCACTCCCGTCTCCCGTTGTCACCTGTCTCTGTTTACTATCTGCCATTTCCGTCAGTAAATCACGTGCTACGCAAGGCTTTCGTCGTTTGTCAGTGACGTGGTGAGTCCGCTAAGAGCACCGCTCTCGCGTGAGCAACAAATGAAATTCTATCTGGCGAGAAGACAAGATGGAACCTAAAAGTTTCAGACGAATGAATGAAGATGCTCTTCACTGCAAATTGCACACACTATCCACCATGTTGAAAATGAAATACAGCTATACTAACAATGGAGAGAAATAATTTCTGTTATCAGACTACGAAGAATGTTACGTTGAAAGATAAAATAAAGCAGATTTTCTATAGCGGGAAAGAGATAGAAAGGATGTGGATCGACTTGGAAAAGCAACCTTGCTACTGAAGCACTACACTGCGTATGCAAAATTCTTACTTACTTTTTGATGGCTTGATTACCGCTATGTTGTCTCAGCAAATTCACATCTCTTTTCTTTTCTTTTCTCTCGGTAATTAAACTGCGTTATTGACCAGCATATTTCCCGTCATTCTCACAGAGAGATGATGTGTACACGAAACGACAGAACATTTATTAACACAAGCACATAGAAAATTTTCCAAGTATCTGAACTAATTTTTGGTCAAATCCCTGTTCGGGCGCCAAGTGTGATGTTACAAAATAAAAGTGATGTTATTCAATGGAAAGTTGGAAATTGAGATTTAGCTTACTGTTTTATCAATCACAATTGGCGTAAGAATCATGGATTGACCATTGTCATAAAATATTGCATTATGAGATGTGAATAGTTTTTACTTGCAGATTCGCGTGGCTTGAGGCAATCACAACTAGCGTGCTATTGATTAAGAAATTGCGTTATCGTCTTTCTAATTACTTCATGATCGTAGATACGATCATACCCGGTTGTGAAGTTATTGTTATGACAAAACAATTTCCTAAGGGACCAGAAAGTTCTTAAGGGCGCAAAAACAACTGTAACATCACACAAAAGGGAAATTCAATATTAAAGATGATGCAAGAAGACAATAAAACAGTTTTCTTTTTATCAATGTAACACGCACATTGGACTGCTGATCTTGGTGTCTGTAATATTAGCAAAATGCATAATTAAAATGAAAATAATACTGAGGAGATAATAGGAATGAGCACTGCTAAATGATTCAGTATTCCCAGAACAAATATTTATTGTAACTAAAACCTATATCGTACCTTAAGCTTGCTCTACAATGACGGTAGATTTTTATGTCCGTATCATGTCCATTGAGCTTTCTTTTATATAGCCATTGTCTTCTTTGAGTCGCTCGTGCGTCGTCACGGCAAGTTATAACAGTTCTTTACACTTCACTCAAACTTAGACATAACACGTTTTTATACATTTAGTAAAAATTAGATCAGACTGCCACAAATCTGCGTCCGTCTTACTTGAGAAAAACAGTACAAGTCTTTTGCGCTCAAGGCTTCATTTGTTCTCCCGCGAACAAAATAGTGAAGGATCGCATATCTATCCGTACTTTTCTGTTTATATTGCCGCCCAAAGACGACGAATTACATTATTTAGAAAATTCCACCGTCGCCATGCAACGCCTCGTTATACAGGGTGATTCAAAAAGAATACCACAACTTGAAAAATGTGTATTTAATGAAAGAAACATAATATAACCTTCTGTTATACATCATTACAAAGAGTATTTAAAAAGGTTTTTTCACTCAAAAACAAGTTCAGAGATGTTCAATATGGCCCCCTCCAGACACTCGAGCAATATCAACCCGATACTCCAACTCGTTCCACACTCTCTGTAGCATATCAGGCATAACAGTTTGGATAGCTGCTGTTATTTCCCGTTTCAAATCATCAATGGCTGAAACACCATATCCTTAACATACCCCCATAAGAAAAAATCGCAGGGGGTAAGATCAGGGCTTCTTGGAGGCCAGTGATGAAGTGCTCTGTCAGGGACTGCCTGGCTGCCGATCCATCGCCCCGGGTAATTGACGTTCAGGTAGCTACGGACACATAAGTGCCAATGTGGTGGCGCTCCATCCTGCTGAAATATGAATTGTTGTGCTTCTTGTTCGAGCTGAGGGAACAGCCAATTTTCTAACATCTCCAGATACTGTAGTCAAGTTACAGTAGCACCTTCGAAGAAATGGGACCAAAAACTTTATTGGCTGAAATGGCACAGAAAACGTTCACCTTAGGCGAGTCACGTTCATACTGAGTTGTTTCCCGCGGATTCTCAGTGCCCCATATACAGACATTGTGACGGTTGACTTTCCCGTTAGTGTGGAAAGTTGCTTCATCACTAAACACAATCTTTGAAACGAAAGATTCATCTGTTTCTATTTGAGCAAGGATAAAATCACAGAAATCGATTCTTTTAATCTTATCTGCTACAGACAGTGCTTGAACCAATTTCAGACGATAAGGTTTCATAACTAACCTTTTACGTAGGACTCTCCATACAGTTGATTGTGGAATTTTCAGCTCTCTGCTAGCTCTGCGAGTCGATTTTCCTGGGCTGCGAACAAATGCTTGCTGGATGCGTGCTACATTTTAATCGCTCGTTCTCGGCCGTCCAGAACTTTTCCCTTTGCACAATCACCCATTCTCTGTAAACTGTTTATACCAACGTTTAATACACCACCTATCAGGAGGTTTAACACCATACTTCGTTCGAAATGCACGCTGAACAACTGTCGTCGATTCACTTCTGCCATACTCAATAACACAAAAAGCTTTCTGTTGAGCGGTCGCCATCTTAGCATCAACTGACGCTGACGCCTAGTCAACAGCGCCTCAAGCGAACAAATGTACAACTAAATGAAACTTTATAGCTCCCTTATTTCGCCGACAGATAGTGCTTAGCTCTGCCTTTTGTCGTTGCAGAGTTTTAAATTCCTTAAGTTGTGGTATTCTTTTTGAATCACCCTGTACATTAATCATTATTTATAAACAAGTATTTGCCTTCTAGCTGAAAGTATTTGCTGTTTTAATGAAGTCAAAAATAGCGAATATCACAGTCCCCCTCTTGTGATTCTTGGACATAGTATTCGCTATTACTAGCTAAAATTTGCTGCAGAACTCAATTAGTCTTTCTCCTCTGTCATTCCTTGTACTAAGCTCAAATTTTCCGGTAACTCGTTATTGTCCCTAAAACCTCATTCCAGTCCCCCAGGACAATCAGATTTTCATCTCCCCTTTCGTATCGAATTACCCTTTCAATACTCTCGTATTCTTTCTCACTGTTTTAATCTCATGCTTGCGGTTTCGACGTGTATACCTGAACTGTTCTTGTAGTTCTCACTTTGCTGCCGAATCTTATGAGAATAACCCTATCACATAATTTCTCACAGTAACTTACTCTCTACCCCACCTTCCTATTTATAGCTAACCCTACACCAGTTTATGCTGCTGTTGATATTACCCTTTACACGACTGACCAGAAATCCTCGTATTTTTACCATTTCAATGAACTCAACTCCCATATGTTTAGATTGAAGCGTAGCATTTCCGTTTTCTGGTTCAAATGGCTCTAAGCACTATGGGACTCAACATCTGATATCATCAGGCCCTTAGACGTAGAACTACTTAAACCTAACTAACCTAAGGACGTCACACACATCCATGCCCGAGGCAGGATTCAAACCTATGACCGGAGCAGCAGCGCGGTTCCGGACTGAAGCGCCTACAACCGCTCGGTCACAGCGGCCGGCTCCCTTTTCTGGTTTTATGGCCTCCCTACTACATTCCTTCTGGCAGTACATGCCCCGACTCGTAGAACATTATCCCTTCGTAGGTTATTCAATCCTTTTATCATGGTCATCTCCCCTTGGCAGTCCCTTTGGAGATGCGAATGAGGTCTAGTCCGGAATCTTTTGCCAATGGAGAGATCATCGTGACAATTTTTCAGTGACAGGCCACATGTGCTATGGATACACATTACTTATCTTTAAGAAAGTGGTTTCCATTGCCTTCTGCATCCTCATGCCGTTGATCATTGCTGATAATTCCGCCATTCAGGGGCGATTTCCCATCTCAAGAACAAGAGGATGACCTGAACCTACGTTCTTCCCTCTGATCTCATTGACAAGGCCATTAGCAGACTGAGGATGACTTCTTATGCCGGGTCTTCGACCGCCATTGCTGATGATTTCACTCAGCGTTGAAGTAGCGTCGTGGTTCCAATCCTTGACCGATGACATTAGGCAGAGACGCTACCCTTGGATTTCTATGTACGGTAGAACAACAAAAACTTGGTATAGAGGGCACACGAGAAAAGAGAAAAGCTACCTATTTAAACACGTTGCACTTTTATTTCTAGTCCATCGCCTCTTTTGTGTAGTAATGTGAGTGATTCGCACTACAAGGAGAGATGTTCCAAGAACAATAGAACCATATTACTGACACAGGTAACACACAGTTAATGTAGGTTCTAAATAGCAACCGAAGAGCTTGTGAATCAGTGCAAGTGAAAGATCATCCTGATATCACGATAAACTGGTCTACTCGTCAACAGAACTTGGAGGAACAGTTTGCGTACACAGTCAGTCACAGTAAGGAAACACTGCGGTAGCAAAGTCTCCATTGTTTTGGTTCCGAGTGGCATGTTCAACACTCTGACGAGTGAAACTCTCGAACTGGAGCTGGAACTCGTACATTCCCGGACTGACTGGTGACCTACTGGGCGATGTCTTATACAACCGTCCAGCGGAGGAATACTTGAGGAGTCGTGCTTGTATCACGTGGCTTGCGGAGCTGGCAACAGCAGCGCTGTATCCGGCAGATGTAGCACCACCAGATACCTCAGCGGCTGCAGCAGGTGTGAAGAGCTGCGGTGAGTTTCGGGCGCCTTAGTAGTGCGGCAACCCACGGCTCTCTGCTGTGTGGCTGGTGGCTGGATCATAAGGTATCAGTCATGGCTACCACAGTTCCAATCACGTGGTGTGCCTTGAAATAATCACTATTCCATCAAATTCACCGTGGAAGATATTACGAGTCCCCAAACACTTACGAAGTTTCAATAATGGTTGAATTCCGCCCCGCTGTTCAGAGGATGGTCTGCAAAAATGTAATGTAGAAAGTTTACTCCAGTCTGCAAGGACGCCGCGCGAGATTAGCCGAGCGATCTCAGGCGCTGCAGTCATGGACTGTGCGGCTGGTCCCGGCGGAGGTTCGAGTCCTCCCTCGGGCATGGGTGTGTGTGTTTATCCTTAGGATAATTGAGGTTAAGTAGTGTGTAAGCTGGGGGAGTGATGACCTTAGTAGCCTAGTCCCATAAGATTTCACACACATTTAAACATTTTTCTCCAAGGACATCAAGAAATTTAGCAGATTCCAAGACCTTTGCTCGAACAATTTCAGACACTTTAAACGCGACTGACATACTGCACATATGTGAGATTTCGCAGGTTATTGCGTGTCCCTACCTCTATTAGTGCGTACATCTGACACCTAGACAACTACACTTGTAACCTCCCCCTCACTTATCGACCTTAATGACAGTGAAAAATTAAACCGCGTGTACCTAATGGAAATTTGGGAAAAGCAATCGTCACCGAAGTTAATCTGTCGGTAAAGAGGGGGGAAAGGGCTACATCCAAATGAAAGGAAAAATGCTAATGAAACAGGTGGAAATTAATTTTGAAAAGGGATAAAGTTAATAAAGAAAGTAAATGTGCGGCCGTTACGTTAACAATTAACTTGCGGTAATTAGATATTTGAGATTTGGGGGAAATTACAGTCGCCAGTCCTAAGGACAATTACTATAGTAACTGAAAAAGAAAGGTTATTACACATATAATTAGCACTAGAAGCGTGGCAACTGAAGGTTGACACGTGCAGTGTGAAAACTGAAAGTTTGTCAGAAGTAATAAATTTCGCTACACTCTGACTTAATTTAGCAAAAGAATTAATAAAACAGGAAAATCGAAAGTTAATTTAGTGACTGAAGTTAATAGTGAGCTTTCTTTCTGAAGCACATCGAAATTCAGTAAAATACGGTTAGTCTTGGACTACCTCAACAATCATTTCAAAAGCTACTTGAACCTACGCAATTTAGAAATAAGAGATTTAACTTTGAACTTGAATGAAATGATTCTGAACAATTAACAATAGTAAAATTTAGTTCGTACCAAGCTGAGCTGGAGTCAAAGGTAAGCTAAAATATGCAAACAAAACTCACACTCTTAATTTGTGCTTGTGTAATCTGAATATTGTAGCCAGCTATGAATACCTTAACTGAACTTTGAAATTAAAGCAGTGAAATCGAATGATGGTGGCGTTTGAATTTCAACGACACTCGGGTTCATTCCGGAAAAGGAAGGGACCCTGCTTGGTAATGCAATTGGGACAATGAGCAACAAACGTTCATGCTAAGTTTCTGTAATTTTGTGATGCAACAATGTTAAAAGTTTGAAAAGCTGAGGTCTGCCATACAGTTCTAAAGCTTTACGTGCTTCCAGTCTTCCTTGTTGGTTGATTGAAGGTTTGAAGCCGTCGATAGAGGAGGTGGCGACAGTCACTCATTGTCGGCTGTCGCTGTTGCAGAAGCTGGATGGTGGCGCGCCTTCTTCTCGACATGGTCACCAGACGAAACGGGCTCTTGATGTGCGGCAGCTAGTGCTTCCCGTCCGCGACACCATGTCAGAAACTATCATCGCAAGTCGAGCGCAATTACATGCTGCCAAACCCCGAAAGGGCGGCAACTCGCGGGAGCTTCACGCAACACACCTGCTCCACTGCACCACCCCAGCCAGACTCCCCCTCTGCCCGCGCTCCACGCGACAGAGTTAACACTACCAAAGATCCTACACACTTTGATCCTTCACACGGCGTATCGATGTAATCGTTCGATAGCAGTTTTCCCTAGGCAAGACCCAGCGTAAAAATACAAATAATATTTACGAAACAAACGAATTATACATCGACATATGCATAAATATATATACAAATAGTAAAACAATTACAATATGTAAAGACACAGAAATGTCATATATTCAGGTAACAAAAGTAAGGAAAACAAATTTATAGTACAATAGATGGAAATAGGAGGATATGCATTTCCGGCGTTACACACTGATGAGTCAAAACATTACAACAACTAGTTTAATAGCTTGTTCGTCCGTCTTTGGAACGAAATACATCACTGATTCTGCGTATTTGGGTTCTGACAGTTTGTTAGCAGGTTTTTGGAGGTATGTGGCATTAGATGTCTAGGCACAGGTCATGTAACTTGGGTAAATAAGTGACCGCTGATTTGCGTACCCGGTGGTGGTACCCGATAGCGACCCAGGTGGGTTCCATAGGATTTGTATCAGGCGAACTTGTTTGCCGAGACATCAACGTGAGTTCATTATAAAGCTGCTCAAACCACTGAGACACGGACAATTAGTACTGCTGAAGGATGACATCGCCGTCGGGGAAGACATCGAGCATGAAGGGATGCAGGTGGTTCGCAGCTGTCAGCGTATCTTCGATTACCACCACGGGTCTCATGGAAGCGCAGGAGGATGTCTGCCACAGCATAATACTGATCCCACCAGCCTTCGCCCGTGGCGCGCTGCACGTTTCGAGCCGTCGTTCACCTCGACGACGGGGTTTGTGGAGATGACCACCGATCTAGTGTAGCACCCGAAGAGCCACAAGTTTCCATAGATCGACATTCGAATTCCGATGGTCTCGTGGCCACTGCAATCGTAGCTGACGATGTCTCTGGGTCAACATGAGAACACGTAGGGATGGTCTGCTGAGGAGCTCCTTGTTCAACAATGTACGATGAACGGTGTGCTCCGAAACATTTGTGGGTGCGCCAGCATTGTGCTCTTTCGGCAGGAATACCACATATCACCATATATCTTACTGTACCGAACAGACAAGCCTCCGAACCCCTTGTTCAGTGATGAGCCGTCAACGTACAACCATTTAGCACCTAGTGGTAGTTTCACTGTCCTCCTACCTCTTTCCGTAGATGCTCACGACATTAGCACGTGAACAGTCAACCAGATACTCGTTCACAGCCACTGCGTAGTAACAAATGTCCTGTGTCAAAGTCGCTTATCTCAATGGATTTCTCCATTTGCTGCCCATATTTTCGCCAGGGTCTGCTCCTCTTCTGTACTTTTGTTACCACGTCACCTGCCTGCAACGCAACCGAGCGGCATCCCATGTCGTGGTGGCTAGTGGTCACAATGTTTTGGCTGGTCAGTGTGTGGCCTGTAACGCTGGTTTTGTTTCAAGCAGTGTACATTTTTAATGCTATTTGAAATTAGAAGTAAAACTTTCTCGAAACAAGGCCACATCACACTGATAGCAGCAAGAGAATGACAAAATCAAGAAAGAAACACGGGCTTTAGGATAAATATGTGGAAGAAAAGTCTCCTGCTCCGTCTAATCCCTTCAATTGATTAGATCCCTGTATGTTTGTAAATGACTCATCGGGCCCAAAAGTCATCGCCGAAGAGTGGAAACGTTTGGTGGCACATGACGCAACGAAATGATTTCCATGGCAATAACTGTGGTATTCGGACTTGGAAAGGAACATTAGATTGTAGGATCGATTTGTAGAAATGAAAATGCATAAACGATAGCAGGCTGATAGCGCACTATCGTTGCGTCACCAAAACAATCATTTCCAACGATTTAAGAAGCTGAAAATATACCAAAGATTAGAGGAATATGGAGCTGATTATACTATCGTAAATAAAGTGTAATGCATAACCCAATTGCTTACATTTTTATCAGCAGTAAGTTTAATAACAGTAATCACAACAGAACCTTACTATCTGCAAGCCCTAACAGGAAGAACAAGAGTGAATGGTATATTACTTTTGCTTTCTTGAACAACAGGAGAATTAAAATTTAAAGACAGCTGAACATGCGCAAGAGAGATGCACTTTTTTACAGTGCATTTAAGGATTTTTTTTTATTTTTGTTTACGTAGAGACATAGTGATTCCATATAGGTCGCATCCGTATACAGCCGTCAGTGTCCCATTGTACGCGAGGACTTTTCGATGTATGAAAGCTATATTAAAAGTAATTGCGGCCACAAGTGTTGTATGCCACTCTGTATCAGTCTGGACCACAGTTTCACCAATTTTTACAGGGCGCTTTTTTTTTTGCTATGACTTTATATGCGTACTTGGTCAAAGGCACAATCTTCGTTTTTCCTCTGTTTTATATATTAGACAAAAATGTTCAGTTAAGCATCAACTATTTCTAAGCGTATTCTTATATACAAGGCCTCGTGATTCGCTTTCGGTTGCAAAGATGACAAATTTCTGTTGTTGGCCAAAAGCCGAAAACACCCAGGTATTGTCCATGCGAGAAATACGATTCCTCTACATTCACATCGCAATATTGCAATTCTTGTCCTTTCTTATTGCTAGACGTACTATACGGTGATATTGTCGGAAATTTGAGCGTTAAAGCTAAGTAGTTGTTGTTACTGTGGCTTCAGTCAGAACTGGTTTGATGCAGCTCTTCATGCCACCCTATCCCGTGCAAGCCTCTTCATCTCTGAGTAACTACTGCAACCTACATCCTGCTAAATCTGCTTATTGTATTCATCTCTTGGTCTCCAACTACGATTTTTACCCCCCACCCCCCTACGCCCCTCTTCATTACTAAATTGATGATCCCTTGATGCCTCAGAATGTGTTCTACCAACCGAACACTCCTAGTCAGGTTTTACCACAAATTTCTCTTCACCCAAATTCTATTCAGTATCTCCTCATCTACGAATCTAGGAATCTAATCTTGAGCATCCTTCTGTAATACTACATTTCTAAAGATTCTATTCTCGCCTTGTCTAAAGTCTAAACTGTTTCTCGTCCATGTTTCAATTCCATACAGGCCTACACACCATAAATATACTTTCAGAAAAGACCTCCTAAACCTAAATATACAGTATCTTAGATGTTAGTAAGTTTCTCTTATTCAGAAACGCTTTTCTTGCCATTGCCAGTCTGCATTTTATATCCTTTGTACTTCCGCCATCTTATGTTGTTTTGCGGGCCAATTAACAAAACTCACTTCCTAATCTATTTCCCTTAGCATCAGCTCAATACTAAGTTAGTTGGAAGTTGAGGAATTTGCGGTATGAATACTGACTGACCTTTTTCTTTTCCGGTAACATTGTCACTTCGATGATGTTTACAAACTCTTCTGCGAAACCATACCTAGAACAGTTATTGCTGCGTTGATTAACTATCTACACGTAAGACGAATTTTCTTTTTACAGGCAGTAAAGGTGATTTCTTACCGTATACTGCTGTTATTGGTTTCCCAAATTCTGAATGCTAAGTTTTTTAATCATCAGACTAAACTTTCTAGCTTAAACTGTAATTACTTAATAAAAAGTCTGCTACTTTCTTTCAGTAGTACGGTGATATAAAGGAGAAATTCTGATTATAATCCACTTAATTTCCTCTCTGTTACCACAGATGACGTGTACAATAGCTCATTTGTCCTGGGAATGCATTAAATGCAAGCTGCCTCGTTGCTTTCACCGCAAAGTGTGTTGAGTTCTAATGATTTGACCAGTCTGCGTGCTTCCAGAAGTGTTCCCTTGCAAGGAGCAGCACGTAGATCGTAGATCCGTTATCTTGAGGCTGTAATAAACCAACATTGAGGAAGTAGTTCGTTCATTTGTTAATGTCGACACTGGTATTTATTTTAGCACAAAACAAGAAGCTGCGAGTTACAAGCATTACACACTACTTTTAACAAGTCACACGCTATTGACTTATTACAAAATATGCCAGTCTTGCGACTCCATTAATTGAGTACACTTTGCTAATTCTTAAACTGTTCTACATTCATTATTTCCACACAAAATTAATAACTGCCCGTCCGCACCGCACAACGCTTCTGACCCCCATTATTGCCCCTTCTGATCTGATATTTTAATGCATTTACAAAAACTGAAATATAAGTGTTCTCGCGTCTTCCCATTCCTATGTGATGAGACAGTACCGCTACTTCGGTTGGGAGCCCGCTCTAGGCGGAGTTCCGAAGACAGTCGAAGAGCTACGTCTTTTACTTAGCTTATGTTTTTAGTTATGGATATAATTCTGATCATCGGAACAAGAAGGCAATGGCTTGCAATTCAGAGATATTTATCACAGAATGTTAAGTAAGTTCAAAGAATCATTATTAAACTGCCAGTGAAAGAAATTTAGCACTTTGCCGTGCACCCTCAGAACGAATCAGCCTCTCTCATTAATAGATTACAATCCTGGTGGTCTTTCCCACGAGAAAGGTACCATCTGCTACTCGTACCTCGCGCCGCTGACAACGTCATTTGTGTAACACTGCGACCCTAAAGTTTCTGAGGAGCTAGATATGATAGTTACTCAGGTCAGAATTATTATAATAGCGCTAGTCTATCTCTATTAACACATCTGCATCTATACCTAGAACTACATGACTATTCTGCAATTCACAACTAAGTTTAAAATGGATTAAAAACAGTCTTCACCGCAATAAAATATTTATTTGTAATGGTAGTCGATTTAGGTCAAAATGTGACCATCCTTACGACATCCATACTGAAATATTAGTACAAAATGGATTTAGAGGAAGTCTGACATCAGTAGTAACATATAAATTACTTGACGTACAAACAATATTAAACGTAGACCTAACCCACGATGGTAGGCGGTGCCGGTGAATGGACAGGTGTTGCTGCTCCACGAACGTCAAATGTTGAGAATAAAGGAGTTCTTACATAAATAGGAGATGATGCACCGACCGCATACTACATTATGTCACCAATAGCCGATCGTGGATACTGGACATAAATCAGTTGCTACAAAAACGTGTATACAGCATAGTTACACAAAAGTTAAGTACAAATAAAGAAATAGGTACATTATGTTATATAAAATAACTGCATAGTATGCTCTCTCAGCAGTTGATGTTCATGGAGCCACAATATTTGCTCCGTTCAAAGCCTAATCGTGTCATTATGGGTATAATTTCTTCGTTCAATTATGGCTTTATGTCATGTAATTTGTATCTCACTACTATTATTCTGTACTTATATCTCAGCATAAATGGTCTGAGTGTTATCCCATACTGATCGATATCGATTACAATCACAAATAAACATTTTATTTTAGTGAAGACTGTTTTTAATCCATTGTAAGGTATTTTTGTTATACAGTTGACTTTCTCTAAGAGAAATGTTCTCAAAAATTATTCACACTTACCTGCCAGTCAGAGGGTTCTCTGAACTACCTTCAGTGTATTTCTCTACAGTCCAACTCTCTAACGGAGTGTGGGAGAAATGAACACTTAAATCTTTTTGCACGAGCTCCGATTCCTCTTATTTTGTTACTTTGATGATTTCGTCCTGTGTTTTGAAGATATTTTAGAAGTTATTTTTTAAAGAGAAATATTCATCTATGTTTGCAATCATCTCTAGATGTTATTCCACCTACAGAATAGGTCTTTCAACATGCTTCCTCACATCGTTATCCTCTTTCATATCGCGTCATTGCCTGTTTCGTAGCTTTATTAGTAGTGGATTTATTCTTTCGGAAACAGTAAAAAGCGGCAAGCTCCATTTCCCGCTATATCTGGCACCCAGCCATGCACCGCCTTTAAACGGCCCCTCACCTGGTAATTCCATATGCAGTAACCTTTCCGACAATATCCTTGTCGGGTCTGCAGCCTGACACGGTATCCATTGATCCATCTAGCCGCCATCTTCAGGTGAGAAAGCTGTTGATATATCTCGCCGGAACTTTTATAAGCCACCCACTATATGTCTCTATATGAAATTTAGCCCAACTTTACCTCCCATTCTGTAAGACGTCTACGTGTTATCAAAAGTAAGTACTCACAAACCGCTACACTACTTCAACTCATATGCTAACCTTTGACTGAACGGAATCTAATTTGATCTGAACTGTAACCGGTCTCAATACAACTTGTCCTTATATTAAATGCGCAACTAAAGTAAAATAATTGTCTGACCCTAATCAAAATTTCTACTTACCTCGGGTCTTGACAACGTTTTCGCAGATTTCTCTAAAGCACAACATCAAGTAGCAAGCAGGCATCTACTAAGGTGGATTTCTATTTCTAAATAAATATCCAAACTGTTGCACACCACATGGTGCTATTTGCTGATGCATAATGATAAAACATCTGAAAAAAAAAACAGGGTATAACTTCGCGATCTTCACACATAACATTATTCTGAACAATACGATGCTTAACGAAGCGAACATGCTTAACAAAGCGAACGGGTATCTGGGAAGGGTACAGTGTTAACAGAGAACTTCTATTAAAATCAAACAGCTTGATCAGTTGACATCTTACTGCATGACTCAGGGAAGTGAGGTGGTCTTTCTCTCAGCTCCAAGAAGGTTAACTGACAGTAACTAATCTAACAAATTAGTTGCGCAGTGTTGATGTCTTGTCTTAAATTTCTTCTCTTCACTGCAGGGGTGGTTTATATCTGTGTCATGTCTGTGACAGACCTTATCACCTCTCAAATGGCTCTGTGGCGCTGTTGTCCAATGAGCATTATCAGACTGTTGATGGAGGTCTTTGCACCATCATTATCCCAGTCCATACTCAGCTGACCGACGTTCCATCACTCTCATTGTTTTTCCGAAATGAGCTACGTCCAAACTGCAATATTGTCAATGCACCTGACATTCATGAAGGTCATCTATGGCTTTCTTCACCGAATGTGGTTGAGGAGAAACATCCCCACGTCATTTGGCATGGTGTCTGGCAATTGGTGGGCACTCTTTATCTTGCCACCGACGTCCAGTCTGCATGGTACCACACAGTCACTCGGAAGCAAATATGCTTGCCAATCCTTCAGAAGATTCACTTTGCGGGACATCCCGCTGTGTGTCGCTTGTGATGTTCCGGTCATGGACGAGCAGCGCCTGATGTGCAGATCGGCGATAGGTGTCTGGTTTTTGACGCGATAGATGCTGGCCTTAATCCCCCGTATCACTCCTCACCAGTTCTCAGCGGGACTCATCGGCAGAAGCAGCATTCCCCTGAAGATGGCGACCAGTAGGATCGCCGAAATATCGAATCGAGTTCATTTTAGGATCTGGCAGCAAACCCGAAGGGACTTTCTAGACTTCTTCGCTGGGAAAGCCTACGAAGTCACATCCTCATCAGATACTTTCTCACTGGCTCCTCATGCTGCACTCGCGATAGTCCCTACAAACAAAGACGAACTGTGCAGTGGGTTTGGAGGAATGCAGTTCACTACTTCTTTGAACACGGCGAGAAAAATGTCTGATTTTAGGCTCTTCATTAATGAACGCCATTTTGAAGTTGTCTGCAATCCCAGATACAGACAATTTTTTTCTAGTTTCCTTTGTAGTGTCTTTCTTAATTCAACCCAGATTTGGGGTGTTACTGTAATGACTAGTTGAGCCAAGCCTTTTCAAGTATTACAACTGGTTATTTCTTGGTCATCCGAATGTTTTTCTCTATAAAACCACGAATCAATAGTGACACAGAGTCTGACGACTTGCTGCTCCCTTCTCATCACGAACTCAGTTTCCTGCTATTCTAGGTGGTATAAATAAAAACGAAGGAAAAATAAATAAATAAATCATTAAAGTATGTTGTATCTCCACTCCACATCGGTACGGTTTCCTAGTTTCCTGGGAGTGAGGAAACGGGACATGGTGTCAATGCCTTGATAGTTGCGACCCCTGCCTACTTTGCCTCTACGCGTCACTCTGGGCGCCAGGAAGGTTCGAGGAACGTACATAAAAAAAAATCAGTCAGGACATCCGCCTAGTGACCAGGAAACTCGGGTTCGAATCCCAGTTCGGCAAAAATTTACAACATTCCGCATGCATTTCAGTTAATGCCCACTTGCAGCCAAGGTCTTTTCATTCCTTTGTGCACTAATTCATAATGGTTGTTGGATCGAAAATAGTGCCTGCTCTTTAGGATATGTTCGATCTCTTACAGGAATCGTTGGTATGCGGCTAGTTATGTTGATAATAAGCAAATGACAAGTTGAGAATCTGGGTCTGAGAGAGTCGTGGTAAGGTATTATGGGCAGATGCAATGACCACTGTGTTCAGATGGCTCAGTTCAACGGCTCAGGCTTCGTATTTACGTCCCTGCCACCTTAGAGCGCCAGCAGTATTGTTGTGGTTTATAAGTGTCTCCCTGTAGCTGACTTACTTCGACGCGCCATGATATTTGCACAGTGAAAGTCGAAAGTGATGTTCAGTTGACGACAGAGTATGCACGTCCAAAAGTATTGAAAATTCAACAGTTTTATTATTATCACGGACCAGTACTGAAACACGTATGTATTCAGTAGCAGCGATGGCGAGGCATGAGAGAATCTCTGACCAGAGAGTTATTTATCGTTGCTAGTCTGCGCTTGACCGCGCGAGTGTGCAGTTCCGAGTTGGGCGCAGTGGTTGTACGTAGCGAGTCGCGAGAGCAAGTAGTCATTCAGTACAGTAGTGTGTGAGGAGTCGGCGGGGGTCGACATGGGTCTCTGGTCACGATTCAGGACGAGGTATACTGATAAATAAGGTAATGAAGCAGCATTGCGCTCAGCTAATAATGTATTGTAATTGTAATTAATTTGTTCAAGAAATGCCCCAATAATAATTCTGTTTTCAAAGCAATTGTTATTTTAAAAGAATCATTACAATTGAATGTTCATTTCTCAATTTTTGTGTCGAGTTTACATTGGGCCATTATTTTGCAATATTTTTGTAGCGAAGGTACAGTCGCTTTTATTTCAATTAACGATGTTTTGTAGGAGCTCAACAACATTTGGGTCATTATTATTCAGTAACCTTGTGGGGAAATAACTTTTGGCACGTTTTCATTATCATAGACTTTTCTTTTATATTTTTTACAGGGAAATCACACTTGGCTCTATTCACATTAACATTTGTATTGTCTTGTAAGAATTTGCTGGGAGGTTACGTTTAACACGATTCCTATTAACATTTAATTATTGCCCTTTCAAAATTTTTTAGGGGAGGTTACACTTAGTACGATGAGTATTAACATTTAAATATTTTTCTTTTTCTTTTTCCTTGGGAGGTTACATTTGGCGACCCTGCCAGGATCTTATTTCTTTGAGAATCTTCTGAAAAGTATCAGATATCTGCTCTTGTTTACTTAAATATAATTAGCATTTTTGCGCAACACTTTTACTAATTTTGTGACTTCCTTTCCTCAGATCATCGGCAATTCGTTGCTCTGTTGTATTTGTGTTTGTTGCTTTTTGTATTGTCTTTGTTTCATTTGTGAATAATTGTGACTTGTATAAAAATGCCGCGAAAGACTATTAATAGTGCATCGCGAGGTATAATGAGGGAAATAACCGAATTAAACAACTTGACCGATAGTACTTGTAACACGCAGAGTAATGATGACAATCCTGCGTTCACTGACAATCAGCACATACCGACCACTAATAATGATTATTATCTTAATGATGAACAAGCGAACGCAATTGTCTCCTCTGTTAATTTGACGACAATTGATGATGCGGGGCGTTCTGTTGCAATGAGCTCTGCCCAGCTTAACGCAACCGGTTTGCAAAATTCACGTGACGAACAGACAAATTTGTCTAATGAAACCGAACAGAGTAATCGGAATGCGTCGGATTTATTTAATTCCGATTTAGTGAATAGCAGTGCACATCCGATTGGCAAACATTTTCAAGAATCACAGAATAACCAAATGGTTACACAAAACGTGACAATTGTAGGTACACCATCAAACTACACAGAGAATAGAGTAGGTAATATTGGCTTGGAACAAATTATGGCAATACTGTTTCAACAAAATGAAGATAACAAACTAGTTAAGGAAAGTTTGAAACTACTTAATGAAATTAATAAAAAAATAGACAACTATAATGAAAATCTCAAACAACTTATTGAGTCGTGCAAACAACTCAATGAAAAAACTTGATGAACAGAACAAACAATTTTCTGAAAGTCTTAAACAGCCGAACGAAAAACACGACAACCTTAACGAACAGAACAAACAAGCCAGCGAACAGATTACAGCTGTTACCCTGCAATGTCAGGACAGTAAAGAACAATTACGTGAGGATACTAAGGCTTGTGCTAATAACAGTAATGAAGAAGTTGGCACTGTTGCACAAGAATTAAGTAGTACACGTGTACGCACAACAGAATCACATAAAGACGAAATTAATGCAGACTGAACAATGTCCTAAAAACGCAACACAGGTACACGACGAGTTTAATTTAAAGTCACCAGAACTGTCACACGCGCTGGATACGGAAAACGATAAGAAATTTGAACAACAGAACAGCCAAATTGACGAACGTATTAAAGTAACTGAGATAAAAAATATTTCAGTTAATAACACGTCACAGCATACGGCGAATTCCGAATATTTCTCGCACTCACATAGCCAGTATAACTTAAGCAATTTACAGAGACTACGCGACTTAAAATCTGAAAAGGTACGTGACTTAAAATCTGAAAGGGTATGCAACTTGAAATCCGAAGTGACACAGACAAACAGATTCTCACACAAACCTGAACGTGTTCTCAAATTCAGAGACGATAACGATTACGAGCAATTTTTATCTGTAAGAAAATATAAGGAATTTAATAATGATAGAGCACAAGTATACACTTTGAACCGTATACGACGATTTGTTTTTGTATTTTCAATAGCATTACGTGTAATGCAGAAACTACAATTAGCATGGATACAGCAATTTGTTTGTGAATTTTTACCGGCATTGCCTGTAAAGCAAAAGCTAAAATTTATTTGTAGCGCATAATAGACCTCAGGGGATTCATTACGCTTTAATGAATATGTGCCGTAGCGTGCATAGGGCCCCGAGCTGTAGTAGTGCTGTTTCATCTTTCGTTTTCTGCACTGCTGCCTTCTCTTCTACTACCCTTTATATCTATCAAAACAGCTCTTTAACTATTGCTCTACCTAGGATTAAGAAAAATGAGTAATGAAAACCCGATGTGACAAGTTATACCTAAAGTGACACTTCTCTTTAGACACTCCCGAAATGACAACTATCGCCATAATTATAATAACAGATAAAATCGTAATCATCAGTGTGTGTAAAATTATCAGCAATAGCAAACGTATTTTGGCAACAATACAGGTTTTCTCCGCAACAGCATCAAAGCCAGCCGGTTAGCATACCTAACCAACAATGCAGTCTACAAGGTCAACCAAGCTTTAATGTTTCGCCGCGTGCACGTATAGTCTCAGCTCCAACAAATAGTAACGCACGGCAGCAAAGAAATAACTACGTACAGAAAACACAATATTTCAATTCTTATCGCAATGCGCCGTATAGAAATGACTATCACGACAGACGTAAAATTAATGAGCACAATTTTCAGCGTACATTTAATAACAGCCGATCTTATCAGCAGCAGGAACATCAGCAACAACATATTATGATGAATGAACCAGACAGTAGATATCATCCAGTAAGTAATACGTCAGGAAGAAATAACAGAACAGTACAAATAGTGGAAATGCCACAGCATCCTCCCGAAAATAATAACACGCTAGATAGAATTTGATTAAATGCAGTACAGGTTGCATATTCCAGTAACGCAAGCCATACCTTTGACACGCAGAATCTTGTTCACGAGAATGTTACTTGAAACATGCTTTGTTGAATGCTCCACTTTTATCGCACCCAGATCTTCCCAGAAATTTTTCCATTGCCACCGACAGTTCTAACACCGCTTTAGGCGTATACATTTTTCAGGAAATTGAAGAAGATGGTTCTACAGTAGTTAAAAACATCGCATTTGCAAGCCGCATTTTGTCACCTCCTGAACGAAATTATTCCGTTACTGAACTTGAAGCATTATGTGTTGTTTGGGCTTTCACGAGATTTAGGCATTTTCTTTATGGCAGACATAACATCGTCTACACAGACCACAGAGCGATACAATTTTTACTTTCGGCTAAATTTACACACGACAGACTCAGCAGATGGAAGCTATATTTACAGGAATTTAATTTCACAGTAGTTCACATTCCCGGCACACAAAATATTGTAGCGGACGCACTATCTCGTTCTCTCAGCAATAATCAGCAAGATGTCGCAACCAACTTCTGCAATGCAAATTTCAGCGTCATGTACATTCAACAAGTTGCATTTGAAAATTTTGTTTCGTCGTCATTACAGGACATAGCAAAGGAGCAAAATAAAGACAACGTGTGGAAAGAAATTAAACACCTTTGGCAAAATAAGAATAATGTTACCATTAGAAACCATTACACTGTACGCAATAACATTCTGTTTCGCCGCTCTCATCCAGACAGCAACAATTGGTTATTATGCATTCCTGACGAACTGGTTAACAAATTAATCTGGTATACTCATTTAAGTTACGCACATTACGGAGCAAGAAAATGTTTTCTTATATTGAGACAGAAATGTTATTTTACGAACATGGAGAAACGTATACGACGAGTTTTAGCGTCATGTAAAATTTGCCAGAAATCTAAGTCAGACACCACTTCATATATTCCTCCATTATATCCCATTGTACCTGTTAAATTAAGACACATGGCCGCTGTAGACATTTTTGGTCCGATTCCCAGAACTAATAGAGGTTTTTGCTACATCTTTGTCGCTGTTGAACTGACTTCAAAATTTGTTACCTTCACTCCGTTACGCAAAGCTACTGCTAAAACTGTTTCGAAAGCATTTGTAAAGCATTTTCTATTTCATGTAGGGCATGTGATGAAAGTAATTTCTGACAATGGATCACAATTTCGTTCTGGTATATGGACACGTATGTTACGAACTAGAAAAATTTCTCCGATCTATATATCCAGGTATCATGCTTCTTCGAACTCCTGTGAACGATTGATGAAAGAAATTGGTAAACTGTGTAGAATTTACTGCCCTAAAAGACATATTGATTGGGACACACACATACACTCATTCCAGGATGTAATTAATTCCATACCAAATGAATCCACTATGCTATCTCCGTCTGTTATACTGAAAAATGTTGAACCACCTAACAAAATTACAGAATTAGTAAACTTTCCTACATCTCGTCGACTACGACACCATGAAATAATTGACATTGCGCTGAACAACATCAAACGTGCCGCAGAGCGCCGGAGAAGACAACAAAAACAGGTTTGTATTCGCCGTGACTTTCACGTTGGTCAGAAGATATTAGTACGTACACACTATTTATCCAGCAGAATAAAAGGTAAGTGCAGTAAATTTGAACTTCTATACGCAGGTCCATATCGGATTCGCAGCGTTCCTCACCCCAATGTTGCACACGTCGAAACTTTGAGAACCAAAAAATCTAAAGGAGACCACCACTTATCGAATATCAAACCTTTTATTGAATGAAGATACTTTATGATTTAACATGCTATGATGCCATTTACTAATTTTTATGATCGCTTATGCAATTATATTCACGTGACTAATTACTGATGATTATCGTATTTTTTCTTGGAAAGTGCCCGGCAAGGTAAGGCTAGCAGGTCGCTCTTCTTGTCGTCACACATCAGACCGTGCATATTTTTCCAGACGAACTTACACATTTATGACCACTTATGCAATTATATTTATGTGATTACCTACTGATGACTGTCGTATTTTTTCTTGGCAAGTGCGCGGCAAGGTAAGGTTAGCTGGTTGCTTTACTTGTCGTTACACATCAGACCGTGCACATTTCCATTTTTTTGTATGTATGATTGTTTTCCTGTTTTGTTTATATGCATTATGAAATAGCTAAAACATAGCAAACACCAGTTGACTTTGACATTTTTGCCTTATGATATCTCAACATCGTGACTACTTTACTTTTTTTTTTTTTTTTTTTTTTTTTTTTTTTTTTTTTTTTTTTTTTTTTTTGCTGCTGTATTATGATACTCTGTGTACATTTTGCTTTTGAACACTGTCTATGTTTCTGACATATTACGTTTTCTGTCATGTTATGCTGTATGCTCAGTTATGTTACTATAAACCAGTTTTTATCTAATGGGTATATGATTTAAATGCAAGACATTAATCTTTGTTCATCATTTTCAGAAATAAATAACGTGTAAAGGAAATAATTTAAACAGAAATGGGAATTTCACCTACGGAATAGACGAGAGAAGATGCAAAACCTTATGAGGAAGAGTAAATGGATCAGGATTAAGAAGCATTTACAAGAATATACTATACACATCGTAGACTAACAGTCTTAACTAATTTTTTCTTTCAGAATACGAGGCGACTGATGCAGGCTGTCAGACAGAACTACACATCTTAGTTTTTAGTGATGAAATATGATAGAAATAAGGAATAATTGTATAATGAATAATGAGGTGATTTTTTTGCAGATGATAATGAATGGTGATGAATAATGATGAAGAATATGCTACTATGAATAATGAAGTTTTTTCTTTACAGGTGATGATAATAATGGAGTTATGATAATATAGGTAATGAAGTGATGGATAATGAAGTTTTTCTTTACAGATGAGGATATTGTTGAAGTTATGTGTTTATGCTATGTAGTTATTTAAGTATTTGTTGCAGTTTGCTTTGACAGCAGGTGTTATATTGCATAGTAGGATGAATGAAGGTTTTGGAAGGGACAGCTATGGAACACATTTTTATACACATTTCACTACCTGTTAATTCGAAGTTCACTACTTTTCAGCATAGTATGCGTTTCTTTTTTCAGCTCAATAATCCATTTTGTATTTTTTTTCCAGGAGAAGCTTTTCATGATACTTACTAAACCTGTTACTTATTAAACCTGTACTAGCACTTGCATTTTTTTTACCCAATTGTGTCTATCATTTATAAATGTGATCACATATACTGCCTTGTTTCATAACCTTGCTACAGCTGACACATGACGAATGACGTTACACATTTTCATTTGCAGCAATAACTCAAAAGCAAACAAAGTAATTACCAGTCCTAAATAATGCTACTAGTTTAAGAGGAATCTGAATAATACTGATCAGCTCTGAATAGTATGTCACTTCAGTAATGACTTCTTAATGATACAAAAAAATAATGCTTTGTAACTGGCCAACGAATGCCACTGTTTCTTATATTTTAAATTTGTATTATATCTCTTTTATGCTATATACATGAATACTAGTAGCTTGATGCTACACTCATTAGCTCTTGTTTTGAATAATGACTTCTGTTGGTTTGTAACCGGCCATTGATTGCCACTATTCACTGTAATCAGATGATTTATGAACATTATTCTGTAATACTTCATACATGGTACAGAAATGTTCAGTAACTGGGCGATGAGTGCCACTAACTACTTAAATCAGTTGTTAGACTAGTGTAGTTCTCATTGAAGACTAATGTGTGACTTAATGTCCTTCACCTTCTAACCTGACTACCCTGAATTAATGCAATATCCATTTGTCCTGTATATCCTCTTGATCATGGAGCACTATATTTGGTTTTGCACTAATTCTACGTTGGTGTGGCTTGTAAGAGCATGGTGTTGACACGACATGCTGTCCACCACCGTGAGCGATGGAGACGTTATTATGGTCCCACTGTTTGACGTACCTGATGTACTGCCAAAATGATAACATGGAATATTACTACAACATTTCAGTGTCTTGGCTACGCTGATAAACACTTATGGGAAAAGAACTTCAGATTGTCTCACTTGGTGTTGTACTTCTGTGGAAAGATATGGACTTTCAGTGCAGCTGCGTGCAACCTAAAGTGCTACAACCATGATGCAATCATTCCTTTTCCTATCCTAATTCTTGTAACATAGTGAAAATCATTTATTGCTAACATTATTTGTATTCATGGCCTATACATTTTTTTTTCGAACTGCAGTGCATGTGCACTTATGTCACATGTCAACATGATTTTCTGCCATTGTGTTTATTTGTTGTGAAAATGCTAAAGAGTTTTTCAGTGCGTGTGCACTTTTGTCATTTTTCTAACATGATTTCTACTTATTGTATATACATTTGTGATTTGCTGATTTTTCTAACAAGATTTCTACTCATTGTATGTACATATTTTTTTTTGATTTGCTGATATGTTCTAAACTACAGTACATGTGCACCTCTGTCATTTGTCAACGAGATTTATTGTGAAAACTTTGAAGAATTTTTCAGTGCATGTGCACTTATGTCATGTGTTAATATGTTTTCTACTGAACTTCAATGCCTGTGCACTTTTCTCATTTTTCAATATGATTTGTACTCGTTACCAGTACATTTAAGATTTCCTGATATGTTCAATACTTCAGCGCGTATGCACTTATGTCATTTGTTACTCATTGTATATACATTTCGTCATTTGCTGATATATTCTGTACTACTGTGCGTGTGCACAATTGCCATTTGTGAATATGTTTTGTACTCATTGTCTGATATGTTTTGTACTTGGTGTATGTGCACCATATTTACTTCATGTTTTGCACCCATATATCTGTATAAATTCTCTGTTTGTAAAGTTAATTTGTTAAGAAAAAATTTGTTGCTCATGGCAAGTCCAAATGACTCACCATCGCTGCCAAATTTTTGCCCCCCCCCCCCTCCCCCCAGTGTAGGGTTATGAAACACGTATGTATTCAGTAGCAGCGATGGCGAGGCATGAGAGAATCTCTGACCAGAGAGTTATTTATCGTTGCTAGTCTGCGCTTGACCGCGCGAGTATGCAGTTCCGAGTTGGACGCAGTGGTTGTACGTAGCGAGTCGCGAGAGCAAGTAGCCAGTCAGTACAGTAGTGTGTGAGGAGTCGGCGGGGGTCGACATGGGTCTCTGGTCACGATTCAGGACGAGGTAGACTGTTAAATAAGGTAATGAAGCAGCATTGCGCTCAGCTAATAATGTATTGTAATTGTAATTAATTTGTTCAAGAAATGCTCCAATAATAATTCTGTTTTCAAAGCAATCGTTATTTAAAAAAAATCATTACAATTGAATGTTAATTTCTCAATTTTTGTGTCGAGTTTACATTGGGCCATTATTTTGCAATATTTTTGTAGCGAAGGTACAGTCGCTTTTATTTCAATTTAACGATGTTTTATGGGAGCTCAACAACATTTGGGTCATTATTATTCAGTAACCTTGTGGGGAAATAACTTTTGGCACGTTTTCATTATCATAGACTTTTCTTTTTATTTTCTGCTGGGAAATCACACTTGGCTCTATTCACATTAACATTTGTATTTTCTTGTAAGAATTTGCTGGGAGGTTACGTTTAACACGATTCCTATTAACATTTAATTATTGTCCTTTCGAACTTTTTGTGGGGAGGTTACACTTAGTACGATGAGTATTAACATTTAAATATTTTTCTTTTTATTTTTTCTTGGGAGGTTACAATAACTGCTCATCTCTTCATGACGAGCAGTGGGTTCTACGTGAAACTGGTGGACAACACGGTCTGTGAAAGGACTATCAACAAGATAAGCGACCTTTAATTTAGGTATTTGGATGGATGTCACAGGTGTTTAAGGGCATTGATCTCCGTGCTGAATATGCCGGATAACCGGCCTATGACGATCTTCAATGCTGTCTTTAATAATTACCGGTGATTCTACGACGCCAAAGACCAATGCCGCTGTGACAGACGAAGTCCTCCACTTGCTGCCACAGACCCCTCAATGCAGACGCGGTGGTCACCCTAATGGACCCCATAACGGAGAAGGACGCAGCTAACGTCCTCAGCAAAGGGGCGACCGAAATATCGCCGGGTCCAGACGGTCTCCCAATAATTTTATCGTACGAAATGGTTCAAATAGCTCTAAGCATTATGGGACTTAACATCTCAGGTCATCAGTCCCCTTGACTTAGAACTGCTTAAACCTAACTAACCTAAGGACATCACACACATCCATGACCGAGGCAGGATTCGAACCTGCGACCGGAGCAGCAGCACGGTTCCGGACTGAAGCGCCTAGAACCGCTCGGCCACAGCGGCCGGATTTATCGTACGTTCCACGATGTTATGATGCCCCACTGGGATACAGTATATCACAAACTGATTATACATGCAGTGCAGATGCCATTTGCATTTGTCGGTAACATCCTTATATCGATTCCCAAGCCGTCTGCCAGAAGGGAAGTAAACCATTATCAGCCTCATAAGCTGCTCAACAGCAGTTTCACAATATTTACGTGAATTCTAGCTGCTAACGTTCGAAGTGTCCTTCACTGCGTCGTTTGTACAGCCCAGACATGTCTCTGCGGTAACAGCGACATACTGACGGTGCTCAATGGTAATCACAATGTCATTGCACTGGCAGAGGCGTGTAGCATGCGCGAAGAAATAATGTCAATGGACTTCGACCGTGCTTTTCATTAGATATCTAGCAACTATCTGGAGAGGGCACTGTGGCATCTGGCCTTCCAGGAGCCCATCATAAACACCGTCTTGCGCTTCCTTCATGCCGCGACTTCACAGATTATGATCAATGGATGTATTGGGGGCAAGATCACCATCACCGGCTCTGTCAGGCAGTGTTGCTCCCGTTCAGTAGTTATGTATGCCATTGCTATGGAGCCACTGTTACACAGACTACAATGCCGACTGCAGGGACTTACGATGAGAGACGTTGCTTTTGTCTGCCAGGTGTCCGTAGACGACCTGGTGTTTATCGTGCATACGCCATATGAAGTCAAAAGATCACTGGATTGGACTGCCCAGTATGGTGCCATAGCTACAAGCCACTGAAGTCTGGAGCAGCATCCCAGAAGCAAGGTTATCCCCTCACCCACTTCGATATAGCATCAAACATCTGGAGGCTGTCTATAAATGTGATATTCGACAGACAGCACACTTTACCTATATTCCTCTCTTACACGTCATACATAAGCTATCTATAGCAGCTTTCTGCGGTATTTGTACATGGTCCAACGGGTCTATCTACACTGAAGCGCCAAAGAAACTGGTATAGGCATACGTATTCAAATACAGAGAGATGTAAACAGGCATATTAAGAGCGCTGCGGTCGGCAACGCCTATATAAGACAACAAGTACCTAGCGCAGTTGTTAGATCGGTTACTGCTGCTACAATGGCAGGTTATCAAGAATTAAGCGAGTTTGAACGTATTGTTATAATCGGCACCCGAGTAGCCATGAAGTGGGGATTTCCCTGTACGACCATTTCACGATTGTATCGTCAATATCAGGAATTCGGTAAAACATCAAATCTTCGACATCGCTGCAGCAGGAAAAAGATCCTGCAAGAAAGGGGCCAACGACGACTGAAGACACTTCCGCAAATTGCTGCAAATATGAATGTTGGGTCATCAACAAGAGACAGCGTGCGAACCATTCAACGAAACATCATCGATATGGGCTTTCAGAGCCGAAGGTCCACTCGTGTACCATTCATGACTACACGACACAATGCTTTACGCCTCATCTGAGCCCGTCAACACCGACATTAGACTGATGGTGACTGGAAACCTGTAGCCTGGTCAGACGAGTCTCATTTCAAATTTTATCTAGCGGATGGATGTGTACGGGTATGGAGTCTACTCATGAATCCACGGATCCTACGTGTCAGTAGAGGACTGTTCAAGCTAATGGGACTCTGTAATAGTGTGGGGCGTTTGCAGTTGGAGTAATATGGGACCCCTGATAATCTAAATACCACTTTGACAGGTGGCATGTACATTAGCATCCTATCTGATCACTTGCATCCATTCATGTCCACTGTACATTCCGACGGACTATGGCAATTCCAGAATTGCTATGGAGTGGGTCCAGGAATACTCTTCTCAGTTTAAACACCTGCTTGCCATATCTGGATGCCTTACAACGTTCTGTTCAGAAGAGATCTCTACCCCTCGTTCTCCTGCATTATTCATGGTGCTAATTCGCTCCAGCACTACGTCAGACGTTAGTCGAATCCACGCCCCATGCCACTTCGTATACCGGAACTCCTGCGTGCTCGCGGAGGCCCTACATGATATTAGGTAAATGTACCGGTTTCTTTGGTTCTTCAGTGTATCTGGCGTCCAGGAAACCCATCTGGCCCCTGCCTCACACGAACCACCCATTGCAGTAGAGCATATTTTGCTGACACTGTCTCACCTTCAGAAGCCCTTTGCGGGTTTCACTGTTGTCAACACTGACCTGTCGATTGAGTGTCTGCAGAGAGCCCATGATTTTTTTTTTTTTTTTTTTTTTTTTTGCTACATGATGCGAGGTCATCCCCTGAATTCCACTTAAAGCCGTCTACCTTCGATTACTTGGCTGGTTGTCTAGCGTTCAATGCAAGCTCCCTTTTCGATTCCAACACCAGAGTGGGCTGGTATATGGTGGGCAACCATAAATATGTGAACCGCCAGACACTCCATACCCAGTGCCCTCTACCTGCTACACAAGAACACCGTCTGGAATGTGGATCGATCCCGGAAGTGTGGAGACTGATGAAAGTGATGCTGGCCGTGATTCAGCGAACACTCCCTAAAGCAGTGACTCCAACATGCCTTCTTATCCCAGATATGACGTTTTATCTACATACTGAGATGAATGCAGTGATATGGATGAGGGGTTTGACCATATTGTATTTTTACTGTGATGACAAATACGTCTCGATTTTTGGGCCTTCCCATTCCATTCACTCCTCTACAATGCCACCCATACTACCACCAATACTTTGATAATTATTTGTTGGTTGTCTTCTTGGGCCTTCCACACAGTTCGAATTCGCAGGGTATGAGAGGTAAACCTCATGTATATGTCAGTTTTACCAAACTGACCGGAAAAAATGACAGAAACATATGAATCCTTTCTTTGTGAAGACTTGCCTGGCCTTAACAGCGGGTTAGAATGATCCAAGGACATGTTGATCGCTTGTAGCAGTGGGTGTAGTGTCTAATCTTGGTTCTGCCGGAAGGGCGCCCTTTACAATCTATTAATACTTTAAATTTTAGTTACTTCCTTTACCACTACAAGGACACACACCATTGTAAGAATAAAGAAGTTGTGTTTAATCTGCCGTCCTTCTCAACAAAAAAAAGAATAAAAGGAAAGAATGTAATTGGGTAGATCAGGGAGGCAACGAGAGAGGCAACGTTGTCAGGTATCGGGTTGCGACCACTTTCCACCCTACCTCCACCAGCCAGAAACTGGCTGTTCTATTTTAAAAGAGAAAAAGGTAAGTGGAGATTCTGGGCTCGAACCCCGTGAAAAAGAAAAGAGTGGTCAGAGTATCTGTCTATTAAGCATGAGACCCAGGACTGAGTCCAGGGTCGGCACAATTTTTCCAGTTACGCCATTGATTTCAGTCAATGCCCACTCACAGCCAGCGTCTGTAATTCCTTTGTGTATTAATTCACAATGGCTGCTACATGAAAACACCACATTTCTATTTATCTTACAGGAATCGGTAAAATGGCTCGAATAATGAGGATAATATGCAAAGGGGCACTAAATTTGTAGTGTGGGTGAGTTCAACTGGGCTACCGGCCTGCTCCATTAGATTAAACCACAAAAAGATTGTATGCTACCAGCGCACATTCATAATCTCACAAAATCCCTTTTAACGGTGGAAAATACTACTTTCAATACAGTCTCTCTCTATGGTTTATTAACCTTAATGCTGGTACCCACTTGGGGTTACGGATGTTCAATAATAATTTCGTTATAACCGTATTACTGTACGAACAATAAAGTTTTGCAAATATATTTTTGTTTTATTTTTTGAGTTCTCTTATTCGACGTGCACTGTAGATGGTTGTTAAGTAGCTTCATTCTGGTATAACATAGTCTAAGAATTCAACAGAGAAGCTATGGTTTTTGTTTTTAAACTGCACATTAAGTCCGGTGCGCTGTTGTATAGTTTACGAGCATCCTCCTGCTAAATGTTAACTCCGGTAAGTAATAGCCATAACCGAAGTTCTGTTATTATTACCGTAAATGCTACCCATGTTTTTTTATTTTGCAGTACAAACCACCAGCACAATTTAGGATAAATTGATTTAAAGGTAGACGTCAGCGGTGAGGAGCATTCAGATTGGCCTTCCACTTAGAAAAAGGAGAGAAACATCAAATAGCTGAGCGGATAAATCGTGATGATCGTCATACCAAAACAGATAACATCGTGACTAAGTTGAAAGTTAGACGCCGTTCAGGACCTGCAGTCGTCTTAGCATATCTAAATTATCGTGAAATAGTATCTTGGAAACTCTTCTGTTGGTCCGTGTTCGCATAAATACAATGTCAAATTGGGAGTCCACCTGGATACAAGATCGCTTTGGTTTACTTTATCCTCCAAACAAGTTTCAGCGACAATATAGGCATCATTACTGGGTTTTTCTTTATTCTAAAACGTGCAAATTAACACCGTCACAGAAAATTATAAAAATTTATTAGATGTGTGCTGTTTTTTTTCCAGATACTGTATTGTGTAAAAAGTTTTGTAATACATTTTGCATTTGAGTCACTGCATGGCTTCTTTATTTGTTGCCTTTCTTCTGGCATACAGCATGTCATCTTCAGCAGTAAGAGCGGCTATTACTAAATATGAAATTATATACGCTAATATTACACTACTGACCATTAAAATTGCTACACCATGAATAAATGCAGATGATAAACGGGAATTCTTTGGAAAAATATACTATACTACAACTGACATGTGATTACATTTTCACGCAATTTGGGTGCATAAATACTGGGAAATCAGTTCCCAGGACAACCACCTCTGGCCGTAATAACGGCCTAGTTACGCCTGGGCATTGAGTCAAACAGAGCTTGGATGGCGTGTACAGGTACAGCTGCCCATGCAGCTTAAACACGATACCACAGTTCATCAAGAGTAGTGACTGGCGTATTGTGATGAGCCACCATTGACCAGACGTTTTCAATTGGTGAGAGATCTGGAGAATCTGCTGGCCAGGACAGCAGTCTAACATTTTCTGTATCCAGAAAGGCCCGTACAGGACCTGCAACATTCGGTCGTCCATTATCCTGCTGAAATGTAGGGTTTCGCAGGGATCGAATGAAGGGTAGAGCCACGGGTCGTAACACATCTGAAATGTAACGTCCACTGTTCAAAGTGCCGTCAATGCGAACAAGAGGTGACCGAGACGTGTAACCAAGGGCACCCCATACCATCACGCCAGGTGATACGCCAGTATGGGGATGACGAATACACGATTCCAATGTGCGTTCACCGCGATCTCGCCAAACACGGATGCAACCATCATGATGCTGTAAACACAACCTGGATTCATCCGAAAAAATGTTTTGCCATTCGTGCACCCAGGTTCGTCGTTGAGTACACCATCGCGGGCGCTCCTGTCTGACGCAGCGTCAAGGGTAACCGCAGCCATGGTCTCCGAGCTGATAGTCCATTCTGCTGCAAATTTCGTCGAACTGTTCGTGTAAATGAAAATTCCTGGCAGATTAAAACTGTGTGCCCGACCGAGACTCGAACTCGGGACCTTTGCCTTTCGCGGGCAAGTGCTCTACCATCTGAGCTACCGAAGCACGACTCACGCCCGGTACTCACAGCTTTACTTCTGCCAGTATCTCGTCTCCTACCTTCCAAACTTTACAGAAGCTCTCCTGCGAACCTTGCAGAACTAGCACTCCTGCAAGAAAGGATATAGCGGAGACATGGCTTAGCCACAGCCTGTGGGATGTTTCCAGAATGAAATGGTTGTTGTCTTGCAAACGTCCCCATCTGTTGACTCAGGGCTCGAGAAGTGGCTGCACGCTGTGTTACAGCCATGCGGATAAGATTGGCTGTCATCTCGACTGCTAGTGATACGACGGCGTTGGGATCCAGCACGGCGTTCCGTATTAGCCTCCTGAACCCACCGATTCCATATTCTGCTAACAGTCATTGGATCTCGACCCATGCGAGCAGCAGTGTCACGATACGATATACCGCAATCGCGATAGGCTACAATCCGACCTTTATCGAAGTCGGAAACGTGACGTTACGTATTTCTCCTCCTTACACAACAACGTTTCTCTAGGCAACGCCGGTCAACTACTGTTTGTTTATGAGAAATCGGATGGAAACTTTCCTCATGTCAGGACGTTGTAGGTGTCGCCACCGGCACCAACCTTGTGTGAATGCTCTGGAAAGCTAATCATATGCATATCACAACATCTTCTACCTGTCGGTTAAATTTTGCGTCTGTAGCACATCATCTTCGTGGTGTAGCAATTTTAATGGCCAGTAGTGTATTTGTTGTGAACTGCGGTAGTTTTTTGGATGCGTTTGTGGTGGGCACTAGGCTGTAACGTAATCTGTCATGTATTCACTTCATTGGTCGGCTTGTGGTTGCTTTAAAAATATAAAAGAACGTAACTTTACACCTTGGCGATAAGTCAGAAAATTTACCGGATCTTGTGGTTTACGTGTTTCGCGAGTCGTGTAGCTTATCGCGTTTAGCGGGAGTTTTGACGATTCTGTTCCTTATTTATGTATCAGTGTGCAATGGGGGAGAGTGTGTGTGTGTATATATGTATGTGTATGTGTGTATATATGTATGTGTATGTGTGTATATATGTGTATATATATGTGTGTTTGTGTGTATATATATGTGTGTATGTATATGTATGTATGTGTGTATGTGTGTATGTATATGTATGTATGTGTGTATGTATATGTATGTATGTGTGTATGTATATGTATGTATGTGTGTATGTGTGTATGTAAATGTATGTGTGTATGTATATGTATGTGTGTATGTATATGTATGTGTGTATGTATATGTATGTGTGTATGTATGTGCATGTGTGTGTATGTATATGTATGTGTGTATGTATATGTATGTGTGTATGTATATGTATGTGTGTATGTATATGTATGTGTGTGTATGTGTGTGTGTATGTGTGTGTGTATGCGTGTGTGTATGTGTGTGTGTATGTATGTGTGTATGTGTGTGTGTGTGTATGTGTGTGTGTATATGTGTGTGTGTGTGTATGTGTATGTGTGTGTGTGTGTGTGTGTGTGTGTATGTATATGTGTGTGTATGTATATGTGTGTGTATGTATATGTGTGTGTATGTATATGTGTGTGTATGTATATGTGTGTGTATGTATATGTGTGTGTATGTATATGTGTGTATGTGTGTATGTATATATATGTGTGTGTGTGTGTGTGTGTGTGTGTGTGTGTATGTGTATGTATGTGTGTGTGTGTGTGTATATGTATGTGTGTGTGTGTATGTATGTGTGTGTGTGTGTGTGTGTGTGTATGTATGTATGTGTGTGTGTGTGTGTTTTTCTGTTCTGTGTCCTGTGTCACTTCCCTTAAGGCCGTAAAGAGTTTGTTGTTACAAATTGTTCTCTTATCATATATTAACGATTTTTCCTTCCATTATAGCCTTTTGTAAGTAATCATTTTCTTCTGTTGTAAATTTTCGGTGTAAGCTGTTTCTGTGTTTCAGGATTCGTGAATCAGGATTGATGTTTTTGGGTTCGTGGTTTCTTATTTATTAAATGTTCTGCGATAGCGGAATGTGTGCTGTCACTCTTCAGAGCTCTCATGTGCTCTGTGAACCTTTTCGAAAATGATTGCTTGTGTTTCCTGTGTTGAGGCTGACAAGGACGGCATGTTACTTACTGTAGTCCTGCACTCCTGAACTTGTCTGAAATTATTGTGTGTCATTATAGTCTCTGTTGTAATGTGTTGTGATGAAGGCGATATTGTTGAAAATAGTTTCTAGAAGAAAGTAAACAAAAGTGCTTTTGCATCAATGTGGACCCATATACTGTATTATTATTGCATCGTAAAGTTTGGGTGCGTTGGGTGGTAAGTCCACAAACACAAATAGCAGTTTTTTGGAAATGTCAAAAACATATTTAAACCTCATCGAAAAGGAGTGAGAAGACATTTTCAGTCACGTGGAGAACTAAGCATTGATGAGATCTGGGTCTGTCACTACAAATCAAAGAGTGAGAGGCAGAAGATTGTGTGCGGACATATTACAGTTCTTGAATTTCAACAAACGCTCTTCATTGTACTGTAGTGATGCATACATAATTACCACTTGATAATTCACAAAAGCCTTCTGCCCCAGATCGTCGTAAAATTGTAGACACGCACCATGAGAAGAAGCCAGATAGTCTGCGGTCACCCAAGTCCGTCAGCATTCGTAGTTTCGCTCTCCAAAAGTAGTCCAATAAAGATGAATGATTGGCCCTAAACACAAATACACTGTGTCATAGATACGAGAGTACAGCACAATACGATGTGAAATTATGCTGGGAAGGTCGTGAGGAGGGTGTCACAACTCTCCATTACATTGAAAACGATATATCGAACTTGACGCTATTCTTTGCATTGTGTAAGCACTCAGATATCGATAGTAACCATCTGAGGGCGGAACATGGGAGCGCGATTGTAAACATTGGTTTGAGGCGAGGTCCGTCTGCGAGAGTTGAAGCGGGAGTGTCGGTCGAGAGCTCGGAGACAGAAGACGCGTCACGCTGCCCTCACGTCGGTGACGGCAGATCTTACCAAACTCAAGGCCTGATTTCATTTATGTAGCCAGGATACCTTAACTACGCTTGAAGATGGAATTCAAGGTAAAATTCGCAAACACAACGCAAAAGCAATTGCAGTGTTAGGTTCGTGATTGTTAGTTCCAGTTTTGTCCGTCAGTTAAAAAAGCCTCCTTAGCCTCCAAATAATAATAATTATTCGCCACGTGTAAATAATATGCTGTGGTTATTAAATGTTACTGTAACTTTGAAATTGAAACAGTTTGTTAATCTGGCACTCAGCCATTATCGACACCTATGTCATTGTCATGATGGTTCTGAAATTTTTAATAGGCTTAATTTACGAAATCCCTTCTCAGAAGTTATTTAGTATTTAGCAGGACCAAAACAAACTCATTTTTGTTAACAATATGCTGGTTTTAGTAACAATAAGCTTTAGCCGCTGCTGCTGAATGCTATTGCGAATTGCTGTAAACCACATGGAAAAGGGCAGTCATCCAAAGAGGTGAGCGCAAAACATAGGGCCAGAACAGAGACTGACACCACAACATGTCATGTACTCTAATCCAGTAGATTCCGTTGCACAAAATTGCTTTAGCGCTCTGCTTGCAAATTGTACGTTGAATTCCATCTTCAAGCGTAGTTAAGCTATATAAATCTCTCCTGGCTATATAAATGAAATAAGGCCTTGAGTTTGGTAATATCTGCCGTCACCGACGTGAGGCCAGAGTGATATGTCTTCTGTCTCCAAGCTCTTGACCGACACTTCCAGTCCCAGTCTCGCACAGAGACCTCATATCATAATAATGCTTAGAATCGAGCTCGTAAGTTTCGCCCTCAGATTGTTACTATCGATATCTGAGTGCTTACACAATGCAAAGAATAACATTAAGTTGGATATATTGTTTTCAATGTAATGCAGAGTTCTAACACACTCCTTACAAGGTGGCTAGTTTTATCTCATGTATGTCGATAGGGGACAGGTGTATGCGACTGCTTACAGGCGTCTCTTATTGGACGCAGGTAATGAACCGTGATTTATTTTCAGAGAATGTTCTTAAGAATTTACTTTATTTGCTAGCGATTCATCAAGAACATTAACACATTTAATCACACTAAGTAAGCATGGAAGTAGTTGCCAGGGAGTAACTGATGAAATCATAACCAAATTCCTTTTAACAAATGGGAATTTTATTCACTTTAATAGTGCCTAAAAGCATTTTTTAAAAGAAACAGATTTAAAATTATAATCAGAAAGCACCCTCTAAATATCAAAGTTACAATTTATTCAGAGGCAGTAACAAACAACTTTTGACTGTATGGGCTTTCGGGCAGAGAACCTTGCCGCTCTCATTTTACACGGTCGTAGTTACGACCACTCACAACAGCCTCTGAAAGATTACACTGGTGCAAATCTGCAACACACCAGATAACTTTAAACCAAGAGTTTTAACAGTTTACACTAACTATGCACCCCCCGCAGCAAGGATGGAAATGGTACAAAACACTAACAGTTGAAATATTAACCTTGCCACCGAAGGTACAACTTGATTTTAACTTCTAAGAAAAGTCTTACGGTGAAAGGGAGGCAACTTCATATACTAAAATGATCATTTAAATAAAATTCCATGAAATACAATCTTATATAAAATTCTACAAGGTTGGCCAAACAATAGTTAAGATGCTCTACAGTACACAGATACCGCCTCTCAAGATCATAGGCAATAATATCAAAGTTTCCGAAGATCAAAACATATTTCAGGTATTACGCCGTTACACTCCAAGGAATAAATTCGTTAACACACCAAATCCGACAAACATGACAGAGGCAGCTACTAACGTACGGTATATTGATAGGGAGATAACCGAACAACCCGAACGGCAGGTTGCTCTAACCCACCGTTATTCCACAAAGGAAAAACGGACCACCCAAGTTATAAACAACCACCTTCCCACTGGCGGGCAAACGGAGAAGAACAGTGAAACGTCCTCAAAGCAAAACGGCTGGTGACCTCACCAAGAAAACAAGCAGAATTTAACAAGAGTAAACCATACAACATATCACCAATCACTTAACTTCTAATAAACTGCGATTTCTCGAGAAGACCTGGCGCAGCACCCCCAAATCGCTCTCTCGAACCGCCCGCTGTCAGGCGCTTCAACGGACGCAGGAAGGCGCGCCGATCTCCCGTCTGATGGCGTCGCAGCTTGCACCGGTCAGACTGATGTCGTGGGTTGACTCCTGTTGCTCTCGTGTCGACGGCGAAGTCACTACCCCTCGCTATACGCCGCGACCCACTGGACTCACATGGCGACCTCACATGCGCCGACGCTCAGGACGGACAAATCATCTTGTGTATCAGTACGCGACCGACCAACCGATCGATCGATCGATCCAACCGCCAATGAGCATTGCCTGAGCAAATTCGAGCAGCCTGGTGGCCTAACGCGTAGACTTAGATGCAGGAACTAAGCCCCGTTCGGGCGACCACTCGCTGAGTTCTTTTATTGGCGGAGTGGAAAGACTCATTTTGCCTGCTTTAATGGTTGATCCGAACGATAGACATACTAGCACTCCGAACGACAGACAGACAGAAACTGCCTAACGAATGCGGACGAGAGACAGACTAGCAAGCTGGGGACGAGAGACTGACTCAGACTGACCTCCTGGCGAGTTTTTTTTTCTTTATTGTGATTTCATTCCCCTGCCCATATAGGCAGGGGAGGACTGTCAGCGGCATAATCCGCCGCTCTTCAGCCGAGTGACATGACAACTAAAACAAGAATAAAATGATACATACATAAAGAGATAAAGGGGAACATAAAACATAGTAAGTGTGGTGTCACCGCCAGACACCACACTTGCTAGGTGGTAGCTTAAATCGGCCGCGGTCCATTAGTACATGTTGGACCCGCGTGTCGCCACTGTCAGTACTTGCAAACCTAGCGCCACCACATGGCAGGTCTAGAGAGGCGGACTAGCACTCGCCCAGTTGTACGGACGACATTGCTAGCGACTAGACGTACGAAGCCTTCCTCTCATTTGCCGAGAGACAGTTAGAATAGCCTTCAGCTAAGTCCATAGCTACGACCTAGCAAGGCGCAGTTAACCACATCTGGAGAGAGTCTTACTTGTATTCACCATGGAGATGTACCACACAGGAGAATAAAGTTGAGTATACGAGAAGCTCCGTTCTTTTCTTTATAGCATTTATGAAGTATCCTGTTTCAGACTTAACGCAGGACGGCGTGAGTTGACGCGTGCCCTATTCGGCCCCTTCATAATAACACTGTGTCGGCACTTCTGTCGACACACATAACATTGGCGACGAGTTAAAAAAGGGTTTTGTTCTTTCTAATTGCTTACATTTACTTGTGTCATGGCTTCGCCACAATCTCCAGATGTACTGTCCGAATTTTATCGCTTGCAGAATCAGCAGACGCAGGCGTTATTGGATGCCCTGGGACAGCTCGTCCAGGGTCAACGTGCGCTGCAAAACGATGCGGCCGCCGCCGCTTCGCCGCTCCTGCAGCCACAACTTGCAGTTGCACCGCCGTTTCGCAACTTTGACGTGGCGCAGGAAACATGGCCGGAGTGGTCACGCCAATTTGGATTCCATCTCGCCGCCTACAGAATTCAAGGTAACGAGCGGCAGCCTCACTTATTGTCTTGTGTCGGCGTGCAAACGTACCGTGTGATAGTGAAATTGTTTCCCCGACGCGACGTAGCTACTCTGTCCTACGAAGAAATTGTGTCGGCTTTAGATGCCTATTTCAAAGAAACAGTTAATGTGGTTGCAAAAAGGTATACGTTCTTTCGTACAAAACGTACGGCAGGTCAAACTAATCGGGAGTGGGTTGCAACTTTGCAAGGCCTTACTAGGGATTGTGAATTTCAGTGTGACTGTGGCCTTCCTTATTCAGATACAATGGTGCGTGATGCAATAGCACAGAACGTTTCTGATGTTCGCATAAGGGAACAGATTTTGAAACTAGTTAATCCCTCCCTTCAACAAGTGATAGACATATTGGATAGGCAAGACACACTTGACTGTGCTCAGGAATCTTTTGAAGCTTCGCCAGCAGTGTGTAACATTAACCGGCCCGCTGGACGCGCTGCGCGGCCCGGTAACCTGCCCTCGCGCACTTCGACGCAGCTGCCGCCGCGCTCTAAACCAGGTGTGCCTCGCCAGCACACAAATGCAGTGAAATCATGCCCGCGGTGTGCAACTAGACATTCGCGTGAAAATTGCCCGTCACGCCAAGCTATTTGCTTTTACTGTCACAAGACAGGACATGTTCAAAGTGTTTGCCAGAAAAAGCTCAGATCAGACAATCACAACCGTTCCAGGCCCTTTGCTTCGCGCCGGAATCGAACCAAGGACACTCAGGCTCGGGAACCTTCGCCCATGGACATTCACGTAGTTAATGCCACTCCGCCCAGTGTTACTCTTTCTAACAGTGACTGTGTTCGTCCCACAAAAAGTGTGCGTCGACGTCGACGGCAATCCCGTCACGTCGCAAGTGATTCTGTACCTGTGTCTGTTCACGTTGCACAAAACAGTCGCTCTTGTCGTCAGCAGGACACTAAACTTTTTGTAGATTTGGACTTTGCCGGACAAGTGATACCGTTCCAGCTCGATACCGGAGCTGCGGTTTCATTGCTCAATCACGCCACGTACAAACAACTGGGCGCACCGCCGTTGCGTGCCGCAAAAGTTCAGCTCACTAGTTATTCAGGACAGCATATCCCTGTGTTAGGACAGTGCAGCCTTCTTGCAACATACAAGGGACAAACAAAACTTGTGTCGTTTTACGTTCTTCGTTCTTCTGCTGCAGTGAACTTGTTTGGTTTAGATTTATTTCAATTGTTTAACTTGTCTATTGTGAATCAGGTTCTCTCAGTGCACCAGACTGTGCCTTCAGCCAGTGTTTCTAGTCTATGTGAGGAATTTGCAGACATTTTTGCACCGGGCCTTGGTTGCGCTAAGAACTATGAAGCACATTTGGAACTAAAAGTCAACGCGCAACCGAAATTTTTCAGAGCGCGCAATGTTCCCCACGCGTTGCGTGATGAGGTCGCAAGAACATTAAAAGATTTAGAATCGCAAGGTGTCATTGAACGTGTGCAGGCTTCTCTCTGGGCCTCACCCTTAGTGATTTTGCAAAAACCTTCCGGCAAATTGAGACTTTGCGTGGACTTCAAAGCAACAGTGAATCCACAACTAGTGACTGCTACTTTTCCTTTGCCCCGCCCGGAAGATCTTTTTGACAAACTGTGCCCGGGAAAATATTTTTCCAAATTGGACCTAGCAGATGCGTACTTGCAAATACCGGTGGACGAAGAATCCCAGCGCGTATTGGTGGTTAACACGCATCTTGGACTGTACAGATTCACAAGACTGCCATTCGGGTGTGCATCCGCCCCTGCATTGTTTCAGCAATATTTACAAACTATTTGTGCGTCGGTCCCTACTGCAGCAAACTATCTGGACGACATAGTGATCTCCGGAAAGACAGAAGCGGAACATTTACAAAATCTCCGAACATTATTTCAGGTCTTGCGACAGAATGGTCTTCGCTTGAGGAAGGACAAATGTGTGTTTTTTGCTCGTGACTTGCCATATCTGGGACATGTCATTAATGCCCAAGGCATACATCCGAGTCCGGAGCACCTCCGTGCCATACAGGACTTGCCTTCGCCGCAGAATTTGAAGCAGCTACAGAGTGTGTTGGGAAAAATAAATTACTACCATAACTTTATTCCCCATGCCTCTTCCATTTCAGCTCCGCTTCATCGCTTACGCCGTAAAGGTGTTCCGTTCGTCTGGTCGACGGAATGCGAACGCGCCTTTCGCCAATTGAAATCGGCGTTGCTTTCAAATACTTGCCTTACGCCTTTCGATCCCCAGAAACCCCTTTTGTTGATGGTAGATGCCTCGGATTTCGGGATCGGTGCTGTGCTTGCGCACAAAGATGGTTCGAATGATCGCCCTATTGCCTTTGCGTCCAAATTGCTCTCGTCAGCGCAAAGAAATTATTCCCAGATAGAGAAAGAAGCTTTGGCTCTCGTGTTTGGTGTTACTAAGTTTCATGATTTCTTGTATGGTCGTCACTTTACCATCATCACAGACCACAAACCTTTGACATCGCTTTTTCATCCGAACAAGCCTGTACCTCCACGTACAGCGCAGAAATTCATTCGCTGGTCTATTTTCCTCTCGCAGTACCGCTACGATATCTTGTATCGGTCCACTGCTAAGCACGGAAACGCAGATGCGTTGTCCCGTTTGCCTGTTGCTGAGGATAAAGCATTCGATTCTTCCGAACTTGCTTGCCTGTTCATTGATGCGGACACTGATGACGTGGTCGAATCGTTTCCGATTGATTTTCGTCGTGTAGCTACAGCCACAGCTGCAGACCCTGTCCTTGCTACCGTTTTGCGTTTTGTTACTACGCAATGGCCCTTGTCGAAGTCACGGATCGAGGATCCGATGGTTCGCCGATTTTTTGCTCACAAGGAGAGACTTTTTGTACGACGTGGTGTTTTGTTGTTGCGTTCTGATAATGATCAGTCTAGGGTCGTGGTCCCACGTTCGTTACAGTCCTCTGTCTTAAAGCTTCTCCACCAAGGACATTGGGGTATAGTGCGTACGAAACAGCTTGCTCGTCAGCACTGTACTTGGTTCGGAATCGATGCTGCGATTACGAATATGTGCTCTTCTTGCATGGCGTGTGCCGAACAACAATCCGCACCGCCGCGGAAATTCTTTGCTTGGCCGAAAGCCGCTTCCCCTTGGCAACGCTTACACATAGATTTTGCTGGTCCATTCTGGAATGCTCGATGGTTGGTTGTTGTCGATTCCTTCAGTAATTTTCCTTTTGTTGTCCGGATGTCTTCCACGACGTCATCTGCCACCATCCAAGCGTTGTCTGCTATCTTTTGCATTGAAGGTCTTCCGCAGACTATTGTTTCTGACAATGGTCCACAATTCATGTCCGCAGAATTTCAGTCATTCTGCAAGGCCAATGGTATTCAACATGTGACATCCGCGCCGTTTTCGCCTCAGTCAAACGGTGCCGCTGAACGTTTGGTCCGGACTTTCAAGTCACAGATGTTGAAGTTGAAAGAGTCGCATTCTCGGGAGGACGCGTTGTTGCTCTTTTTGTCTTCGTATCGCTCTCAGCTCCGCGATGGTCGCTCGCCGGCTGAGTTGCTTCACGGTCGTCCTCATCGAACCTTGATGTCGTTGCTGCATCCGCCGCATCAGGTTCCTGTGCAGCGGCAGACTCCTGCTTTTGCTCCTGGCGACGCTGTATTATATCGCAACTATCGCGGTTCACGGCGTTGGCTCGCAGGGCGCATTCTTCGCTGCCTCGGCCGCGCGATGTATTTGGTTATGGGGGCCTCTGGTGAGGTGCGTCGGCATCTCAATCAGCTGCGCCTCTGTCGTCGCCTGGGTTCTGCCGCTCCCCGTCTGCTTTCAGCGACGGAGCCGTCCGGTCAGCGCCCTGGGGACCCATCTACTGGCTCGCCTCATCCCCAGGTGTTACCGACGATGCCTTCCATTTTGCCTCATGGCGTCGCGCAGCCGCCGTCGCCGCCGCAGCCGCCGCCGGCGCAGCCTGCAGAGGACGCTTCGCTGCAGCCGCCAACCGCCTCCTTGGGTCACGCGCCGCCGATCGCTTCCCGTGACCAGCTGTCCTCCGCCATGGAACTCTTGCCCTCTCCGGACCCCATGGCGTCATCGCGCGTCGGATACCCCGACGCAATGGAGGTCGACCCTTCGGGCCCTCCTGTTTCATTACGGGCGCATGCGCCGCATGTTGACGTGCACCCTGGAGTAGGTTTCCAGGCGTTTCCTAGCTCCCCTCGGACCGAATGGCCGGGTGCGGGTGGCACAGCCTCGCCTGTTGTTAGGCTCCCCACCTCATCGCATACGTCAACATGGGGCCCTCCCCACGGCGGGCGGAAGCCTTATAACACGACCGTTCGCCGATTTGCGGGGGAGGAATGTGGTGTCACCGCCAGACACCACACTTGCTAGGTGGTAGCTTAAATCGGCCGCGGTCCATTAGTACATGTTGGACCCGCGTGTCGCCACTGTCAGTACTTGCAAACCTAGCGCCACCACATGGCAGGTCTAGAGAGGCGGACTAGCACTCGCCCAGTTGTACGGACGACATTGCTAGCGACTAGACGTACGAAGCCTTCCTCTCATTTGCCGAGAGACAGTTAGAATAGCCTTCAGCTAAGTCCATAGCTACGACCTAGCAAGGCGCAGTTAACCACATCTGGAGAGAGTCTTACTTGTATTCACCATGGAGATGTACCACACAGGAGAATAAAGTTGAGTATACGAGAAGCTCCGTTCTTTTCTTTATAGCATTTATGAAGTATCCTGTTTCAGACTTAACGCAGGACGGCGTGAGTTGACGCGTGCCCTATTCGGCCCCTTCATAATAACACTGTGTCGGCACTTCTGTCGACACACATAACAGTAAGGGGAGAAAATGGAGGTAAAAATAAACTGACATGGAGACGTTCATGGGTGACAGTTAAAAAAGTCACCAGAAAGGTAAAAAAACACATTTGGCGATTCTTGAAACACAGAAGACACTGAATGCACATGCACAGGTTAAAAGTTGGTCACAGTATTAAAAGCACTCTGAAACAACACACTTAAAACCCACTTGGAGCACACACAATGAAGAATGAAACTACCAGGTGGGACCTGCCGAGGGAAAGGTCAGAGAGGATGGAAAAGGAGGGGAGAGCATGGGGCAGCTCGGGAAGCGGCGGGATGAAGAGAGGAGGGGCAACCTTGGGTTCACAAAGAGGCAGGAGACACGTGGGGTGGGAGAGGAAAAGGTAAGACAGGGCAGGAGGGAGCACAGAGACACTGAAAGGAGGCACAAGAGATGGAGGGGGAGTAGGAGGGGGAAGCCGCTCATGAGGAGGGAGGGGGACGAGAGGGAGCCCTGAGGAGGAGGCAGGAAGAGGGGGTTAGAGTTGGTAGGAAGGGAAGATGTCAGGGCGAAGCTCATCATCCGGGAGGGGTAGATGGTGGAAGTTGTGTTGGGAAAGGAGATGGAGGGTGTGGAGATGGAGAGAGGGAGGGACACAATGGTAAAGGCGCGGCAACTGGTTGGGGGTGGAGAGGAAGGGAGACACCAGAGGGTGAGGGGGATCAAGGCGGCGGACAATATATAGTGTGCGGATGTGTTCAAGGAAAAGGAGAAGGTGGGGCAAGGGGATGAGGTCGTAGAGGATGCACGTGGGGGATGGAAGGCGGATGCGGAAGGCGAGGCAGAGCGTATGGCGTTCGAGGATTTGGAGGGCTTTTTAGAACCGGGGAGGGGCGGAAATCCAAGCGACGCTGGCATAACAAAGGATGGGGCGGATCATGGATTTGTAGGTGTGAAGGATGGTGGAAGTATGCAGACCCCACGTCTGGCCAGACAGGAGGCGGAGGCAGTTGTGAACTTTGTTTTGGATGGTAAGGAGATGGGGAGTCCAGGTGAGGTGGCGGTCGAGTGTGAGGCCAAGGTATTTGAGGGTGGATAGGTGGATAGGACTGCCATAAATGGTGAGGTAGAAATCATGGAGGCGGAAGGAGTGGGTGGTGCGGCCTATGATGATCGCCTGGGTCTTGGAGAGATTAACACGGAGGAACCACTGGTTGCACCAAGTGGTGAATTGGTCAAGGTGGGTTTGGAGGGTACGTTGGGACCGTTGAAGGGTAGGATAAAGGGCTAGGAAGGCGGTGTCATCAGCGAACTGGAGAAGATGAACAGAAGGGGGAGGTTTGGGCATATCAGCAGTGTACAGGAGATAGAGGAGAGGGGAAAGGACAGAACCTTGGGGCACCCCGGCAGAGGGGTAGAAACTACAGGAGTTGGAATTGTAGATAGTTACATAGGAGGGACGATGGGAGAGGAAGGAAGCAACGAGACGGACGAAGTTGATGGGGAGAGCATAGGTCTGCAGTTTGAAGAGGACTCCTGGCGAGCTCATAGCGCCCCTTAAATGCACGTGAACAGGCAACCTTTCCGCTTTCTCACCAGAGGGAGACACCAAAGCTGCGACTGCCACAGCGACGCCTCCGACAGAAACGGTGGGCGACTGCTTCACGCTACGCGCTGTGGTGCGCTCTTAAAAACATCAATTTTTACCACGGCTTAGGTAAGTCTTTGGCAACGTGCCGCGCGGAGTGCCCGCGTGGTTTGACGCGCCATGTCACAGATCGTGCGGCCCCTCCCGCTGGAGGTTCGAGTCCTCCCTCAGGCATAGGTGTGCGTGTGTTGTTCGAGTTTAAGTAGTGTGTATGTTTAAAGAACGATGACCTCAGCAGTTTGGCCCCTTACGAATTCACACACATTTCAACATTTTTTCCTTGGCAACGTAAGCCTTTGGCAATCTATGAGGGCACGGATATAGCATCACTTCCTTTTTTAACTGGCCTGTTGGATTGACAGCGTCTGTGTATGTTGCAGGATCGTTGCACGGATAGGGAAAGGAGGGGTGGGGTTCAGGCCGGTGTGTGTGGTTGCACTGTGTCGTATTCTTGTAGTGGGGCAGTGGGGTTCAGGCCGGTGTGTGTGGTTGCACTGTGTCGTATTCTTGTAGTGGGGCACTGGTATGGTGCTGTAGATTGCTGGTGCTGGTGTTTTGATCTGCGCACCATCTATGGAACGGGTGCGCACTCCATAGGGGCCAACTTCAACGTCACTGGACCTGTGATTGTTAACCAGTCTCTTTGTGTCTTCCAGAGTCGTACTGAGTTAACTTGCAGGGCAGGGGTGGTTGGCTTGAGGTGTGGATGCAGCTGGTTTGTGTATTGAACCAGCAAGGCGCCGCTGATTTTTACAGTGCGCATCTTTCGCCCCAGGCGTCTCTGATGACGTCTAGTGGTCATTCTGGAAATCTCCCAATGTGCCCAAAGAGGAGCGAAAGTGACAGATGGGCTGGCAAAGGTGTGTTGTATGCCATAGAAGGTTCCAGCGGTTGCTGAGGAGCAGTGAATTGATGTAATCCTAAAGGAGGGCAGGAAATGTCAAACGGCCTTGACTTTGGTACAGCTAACACCATTTTTCACATCTACATGTCAAAGGTGCGGAGTAATACTCCGCTTCACAACTGGAGACTGGATGGAATAGTGTTATTCTCTGGTGCGTTACGCCATTCCGTGCGCAGAAATCCTGAAGCTGTATGAGAATTGTCCTAAACGATTGTTTATGGAGCCCCTGCAGTGCCCAATCTTTCCTGCAAGGCGGTTGTTGTTTCAATTGCTGTCTTATTCAGCACTCGTATGACAGACAGGAATTTGGAGTGTATTTTGATGACAATGAGCCACACCTCTCAGGAATGGTGCAGCAAAGATCACATGTACGTACTTCCATGGGCACTGGCCAGGGGTGGAGGGTGTTGACTGCATTGATGGACAGCTCGCGCTGGACCCGACTGTTCTCTCTATGTACTGCACGATATCGGGCCAGTAGACATGCTTTCGTGCGTGCCATTCCCCAGTGAACAACATGCATTAAGTTTATAATACGCTTACACAGTGGCAGTGGTCGTTGCCTCTTGTCAACATCTGTACATTCTGTAAGGTGTAGATATTATTTTTAAGAGAAAAGTATGCAAGTTTTGGAAGGGAATGGAATGGGAGACGTTCCATCCAACTTTGGTGAAGGTACCTCATAATTTGCTTTAGAAACTCTGTCCTTTGCAGTTATGGCTACCGTCAGAGGAAAATCTTACAGGCGCTTTTGCGGGGTGTCAGATTTGGAAACACTGTTTCCTGCGATGCAAATGTGTGTTGTGGCCCCCTGGGTGTCCCGGACAGGGCACTGGTTTTAGCATGTTGTGCTGTCAAATGGCTATGAATTGTGCAAGTGTAATTTCTTAGGGCTGTGCTGTACATTTGGGCTTCCCACTGCTGGTGACAAGTTTACTTGCAGTTTGTGGTGGCGCACTCTTTGACATGCTACATTCTATGTCCGAATTTCGATTCTAGGACCCCTCTGGCTTACCTCTGGGTGGACAGACAGCAAGCTGGAGCTACTGGAACTAAAAGCACCGTGGAGCCGCGCCACAAAGCGCGCAGAGTAGCACAGTTAATGCAGGGTGTGACCAGCTATGTGCGGACATCATCTGCGTGGACAACAGACAGTTTGTCCAGAAGATTACGACCTCTCACAGCCAGTGACAGGGAATGGTGGAGAGATTTGTTTTCGCAACCTGGTGCAGAGTACGAAGTGTTGAGCTTCTCTGACCCACATCCGTTAGTGCGAAGGCGAAGGTAGTAGTTTTTAGAAGACTAAATTAGAGCAGTGTGATGTGCACCGAGAGGTATGAAATAGTCTGATAGCATTTGTGGTGGTTCTGAAGCACGTGAAACTCATTATGAATTGTGTAAAGTTATTATGGTATTGTCTGGAGGGGCCGTACACACTTTAGTAGCCTGCAGTCATAGTACCTATGGACCGATTATGATTTCACCGCTGCATAATAGTCATAAGTTAGTCTGTATTGTACTATATTTCTTTGTTTATGTGTTAGTTAAGTGTGTGTGGTTGTGTTGGCTGTTAACATTGGTTTCATAGACGGTGAAGGTCTATAGTGGTGTAGTACAGGTATTTCAGCGGCTTTTGCTTGTCTGTTATTCGGCACGATTCTCTTTGTCCAATTGCCAAGTTATAATGGGTTTATTCTGCTTTACTTTTTTAGGTTTCCACTCGCAAAGTCAGGTGCTATGAGTTACATTACTATCTAAGAAATATTTAGATGTTGTTAGAATAGGTTTTTTTTGCTATAATTATATTAACGTGCCCATTTTAAGTAAGAACTTTTTACCATATCTCCACCTGGGAAAAATATTGTTTATTTCTCGCGTTATCAGCCTGAAAATATTGTTGTGATCAAGTGCAAGGGCTATAATAATTTATGATTGTAAATGAAAATTTGAGGTTCTGCTGCAAAGAAACATACCAAATAAGGTCATAAGGGTTTCTTTTTCCATTTGAGCATATGTTTGGGCTTACGTTTGTGTTTTAGGCACGTATGCTATGAGTTTTCCATGTCTATCAACGCTTTTGTGAGAAAGAACAGCCCCAATGCCATGTTGAGAGTTGTCAGGCCCAGGATAAGCCGTTTTGATGGATCACTGGTCACCAAACGGAGAGGAGATATTAGAGATGACTAACTTTTGAAACGCCTCCTGACACACATATGTTGAGCCTTTCTTGCTCCAATTAAAAAGATGTAAGGCGATCTGGGCGGCATTTAGTATGAATTTGGCACAGTAATTAATTTTTCCACGAAGTCACAGAATGTCTCTTATGCTGGCAGATAATGTTTTCTATGACTTCCACTTGTTACTGAGATGACTGCAGTCTTTTATGACTCCGTAAGCGGTGTAAGTACTCCACTTGCTCAGAGTTCACAGCTTCGTTGATTTCATTTTATCCATTTTATTGTAGTGTCTGGAATAGTATGCGTAGGTTTGCAAGATGTTGCTCTCTTCTAGTGTCACTAATTTATTGTCCAGATAGTATGTTGTATCTTTTATGTTTTAATATTCTGGAAATATATAGATAGATTGCATGAACACTTCCAAACCAAATTTTTGATTACAGGTCTACAGGCAGACGACACAGGGCAAGACTGTTGACAACACCAGCTGAAATCATTGGATCTAAATGGGAGGAGTAGGAGGAGAAGGAGAAGAAGTTTGGTGAACTTGGAATCTTTCGAATAAGCTGATTCAAAAAGCTTCGGAAAACAGCTCGTGCACCTGCAGTTCTGAATGATACCTGTTACATCTGAAAACTCCATATGTGTGTTAATAGCCATGAATTGATGTGGCTGTTCGTATAGTGCAAGTTGAAAATATGTTTTGGATAAATCAGTTGTGGAGAAGTTCTGCCACCTGATAGTTACGGTCTGGTGACTATATGTATATCATTCTCTGATTTTTCATTTATGATTGCCTTCAAATCACCAAAATCAAGTAGGACAATTTTTTGTTTGCTTAAACTAACAAAGCTGCTGTCGTTGACTTGATGTGATGGGTCTGAGACAATTAATTTCCGACATGAAGTCATCTCGTAACGGTACCGGCATTGATCTATCTTTAAAATACCGAGATCCTGCAGAATAATTTAACTGAATGTGAGCTACATAATTATTTGCACGCCCTGAGGCTGGTGAAAATAGATTTGAAAACTCACTGTGTAGTGAACAAGATTACCGGATGCTACTGCTGCTGATACAGTGTTGATATCATCTACTATCTTAAAATAATATTATGGATTAGCCCACGAAGCCATGAAATTAAAAATAAAGTACACAAGCAGGATTCGCTCCCATCTCGCCAGCGTGGTATATGTGACAGGAGGCGTTGAACTAAGCTTCCCTGCTCGAAACATTACTAACGTTAAGGCTAAAAGATGTAGGCATAAAACTTCAACATCGATTTTCTTGGAAACTAGGGGATATCGCATGAAAAGCCGCTAAGGAAGTACTCAAGACAGGCCCATCTACAACTTACCTAAGATTCATCAAATCCTTGATTAAAAGATATGATGTTCCCCTTGGAAGAAATAATCGAATGGCTAACTTACTTATACAACGCCGCTACTGCATATTTACTGCGTAAAACTGCTCTGCGATTGCCGTAGCTACTGTGATATCAGCTGTTGAGGGGAGAACGAATTTTAGCATAGGTTTCCTTATTTATGACAGACATTAGCGAACCCGCATCAACAAGCAGTTTTTATGGCTGATTGTTAATCATTAGTAGGAGAGAAACATTTTGTGGCTGCGCTGTGAACAGTTTCAGATACGGCTGTAGCGAATGTATACTCAGCTTTTATTGGTGGTGCAGAGCGGTTTGCGTTTGTACACTTTCGACATTTGCTCTTCTTTACAGCACTGAGCACAGTGCTTTTCGTTACTCTGGCACTGAGTGTACATATGTTTAGGAAAACAGTCGGGATACCATGGATACAGCGTCCTGTTGTTTACAGAGCATGGCCGAGCGGTTACTGTAGAAACTTATGAACCGAATAAATGAAGCTACTAATTTGTTGCGTTGTGTTTTTTTTCCAAAACAATTTATGGCGAATCTTAAGTCCAACGACTAACTTGACATGAGTTCCGCTCATGCTTACGAGTGGTGTAAATATGGACTCCGTGTCACGGGGAGATACGTGACTTTGATCAAAGTTTTGCTGTGCTATATTTGATATTTTAAGCGGTTTTACAGACGATAAGTTACTTTAATCTAAATATGCTGCTGACACTTCAAAGATTTTTGACATTTCTGATACTTCCATGAGGGTAGAATCTATTAATTTCATTGAATTTGCTAAAACTTATCAGCTGCACATGTAGTCATTACACCACGTGCAGACGATTTGGCATAGAAAATTTTTCATTCCATTGTGGCACTGTGCTACATCAATCAGTTTCGAATTATTTTAGAATAAAAAACGGTCCTCGTTACGAATTTATTTAATATGAATAACGCGTTTCTCCCTTTTGGTGCATCATGAAATCGTGTAAAAGTAGCTAGATATGTGACCCATCCATCATAGATCTATGTAATAAGGAAAATAGACACAAAAGTATCTGGAAATGACGTATGGATTACATATCCAGTTACTTTTGCGTCCATTTTCCATTTTATATGGCTTTATAACGGATGTGTTACGTATTCAGCTTCTTTGACACAATCTGAGTATGCCCTAAACGGGTGAGCCGAGTTGCTGATATTAAATACATTCGTACAACACTTTGTAATTTGAAATATATTTGGCCTGGCATTGTTTACTGCTTTGACTTATACACTAAAATCGACTCTTTTACGTCATTTCTTTGAGATAAGCTGCTCATGCAGCGTATGACTGATCGACTTCTTTAGACAGTGAAAACATGTGAGCCTAGCTGCTAGGATATGCATTTACTGTTCGATTGTTTGGATAGCGAACTGTGGATTTTTGACAATTCTAGATTGGTTTAGAGGACGTTACATGGAAGTCAGCAGATTGCAGAAAAGCACGTTGTTTTCAACTAGTGGCTTGGGTGTGGCTATACAGATGTCTACATTCTTCATCTTCTTGATGAAACGGAAGTGTGGTGATCACTGTTGTTCTAGGTTGATGAGCTGCTGTTCCATAATATGGGCCTTCTGCCATTGTTGTTGTTTCATAATTAGTTGTTATTCTTGTAAATGCTGTTGTATTTGTCGTTACAGTCGTTGGATTTGTTGTTGTTCTTATTGTGCCTGCTGCTGCGTTTGATGTTACAGCTGTTGCTGCCTCAGTTTCATGAAATCTGGATCTATGAACACAAAACTTACATTGTTGTAATACACACACTGCGTCCTAATTGCGAATATTATAGTTGCTAGATCGCAGCAAACAACTTTTATTACAATGTAAAGAATGAATATAAAATTATCACTTGACAGGTCACAAAACCAAACCACAACAGGTAAATACCAAGAGAAGAATCCAGATGGTCCATGGTTAAACGTTTCGCAATGCAAAAAGTATCGCAAGTGAGATCCAATAAGTGGCGTGGTCATGTAGTGTGATACGGAGTGAGTTCATTCTGGCAGGCTGGCCCGTTTTAATTACTGAATGTCGTAAGAAACTAGGGCCGTGTGAATGCTCTCGTGAACACGATGACATAATAAGCGGAGATGGGGCTACAGACGTACGCTGCACAGAAGTTACTTTGAAGCCTGCGCTGCCATGTTAGATGCCCCAAAAGATTAGCAAACTGCTGTTTACGAGTGCTTCTCGTTCTTAATTTCTGTTGTGTGCACGTAACAGTTGTTTTGAATACAAAATGTTACAGTGCTTTCGTGAGTTCCGCAGCGTCAAGTTGGCATTTTCAGACGTTTTTATCGTCTTAAGCCATGTTTGATCCAGTAATAAAACGCATTTTATATCGTTAAAGTAAGTTTCTTCTTGTGCATTTAGAATAAACAAGGATAAAAGTATATCAGATGTTGTGTTAGTCTATTTCCGATCTTACCTTCTCAAGCCTTTACCCAGAGAGTTTTGCAAGTTGGGTTGATCGGAAATCAAAAGTCAGATGACGGAAACAAAACTACAATAGTACAAGTAACCATCACAACACAATTCATGTACATGAAAGAAACTTTCACTTGAATGGGCCCACTTGTGAAAAATGTCATTCTTTCACACTTTCACATCCGCTGCAAGTTTCTGAGGTCTTGAAGAATCCCGTTATTATATCTCCATGTGCAGGAACCTCTTATTGGCAAAGTCTGTGGCAGCATATATCGCAGACTATCGACCTCGCTGTATGAGGATACACATTGGAGGACATCCGTCTTCAGATACAGGAAATAGTAAAAGCCAAGCTTTTGCAGGAAAGGCGTTTAAGACAATGTTCTGAAATATGAAAGGTTTACTGCTGACTCATTGTCTTCCTATATGTGTGAACAGTGGCAGCTACTACAAGATCTGGAATCCAAAATCCAAATTAAGTGGAAAGGAAGGCTTTCAAAAGGTGCTAATTTACTTAATGTCATCGTCATAAAGCTGGGAAAACAATCCGGTGCACCTAAAACCTATATTTAGAAGTTAGAGCTCTTACCGTGCTATCCTCAAGTAACGCCAAGTAATTTTCACTACTCAAATGAAGCAGAAAATGAGTAAATCCAAGTTTTTGTTACAGGAGGAGGCTGCGGAGGTAGTAAAAGAGTGAATTTTGTACGAAGCAACGAAGCTTCTTACAAAATGGAACTAAGACTCTTGTCAAGAGCTCGACCAAGAGTCAAAAGGTTGAATCAAACTATGCAGATAAGTGATGTTACTTGCACTTTTGCTTTTCCAATAAAAAGTTTCTAATTAAAAGTATCCTTTTGATTTTACTTGCTTTCGGTCATAAACGCATATTTCTAGGTAATTCCATAATTCTAAACAATTTTATAATTTTAACCTACAACTACATCAACATACCGCAAGCCACATGACGGTGTGTGATGGAGGTTACTTTCAGTACCACTAACTAATTTCACTTCCCCTGTTCCATTCACGAATGCTGCGTGTGACGAATGATTGTCGGTGAGCCTCTGTATTATCTCTTAGTTCTCCAACTTTTCATTGTGATCACTTCGCGTGATGTTTGTTGGACAAAGTAATATGTTGTCCAACTGTTCTCGAGAAGCATGTAACACTTCTCGCCGATGTGCTCTTTGACCATTTATTATTGTAAATATACTTTCTTTTACCTTTATATAAATTTATATGTACACGATGTATGAATTAATTTGTTTATTTTCCTGTATAATCAGTTATGTATATTATGTAAATATCGCTGAGTAATCGTTGAGGGAATGTTAGGGAAACGTTAGGTTTTTGTCAACGAATAAGTATCGTTGGAGTAGCGGCGTCTCTGGACGCGGGAGGATGTTACGTCACAGAGAGAGAACTCTGGTGTGAGACTTGGTGAAGAGCTGACGCATGGATGGCGTGCACTGTACTGGAGGAGTGATTGTTTAGCGGCACGTGGCAAGTGATGAACGTGGGCTGTGGAAATATTGGCTGCAGCAACATCAAGAACCTGCCACGCCAATATCATTGCCAATAACTCCCGTGCTCGCTAATTATCATGGAAAGGAACCAGTAGCAGTATCGTCGTCAGCAACTTCGTTACGGCGAGAATGGACTGAAGTAAGATTGCTGCATCACAGCTTATTGTCAACTAGTTTTATAACGGCGTTACTCAGCTTTGTGATGTTTTGTGAATGAATAATTACCATAGTTTAATCAGAACTGTTTACCGGTGATTCTCCTAATATCATTCACCAAGCAGGTTCCTGTCCTGTCCTATTGTTACAATAATCCGAGTACCGTTTATGAAAAATGAAAATTGCAGTGCCAGTTAATTTTGCTTATGAACTAAATGATTCAGTTAGATTAAAATCTAAGGCGATCTAATTGTTGCAAATAGTGAATCAACTAATCAAATGAAAATGATTCCTGGCACTATGAACAAAAGCACTAACTAGAATTAATGAGTGTGTGCAAATATCAGTGATTATTGTAATTTGTTGTTAGTGAAGTTCTGGTTCACATATTGATTTGCAATCGTGCTAATGTATAATAATTACCTATTGATACAGTAATTATGGATTTCTACTTCCTGTTCAGAAGTCAATAGAGTTCCTTTAAATTATTTTTTGCAATTTTCCAAAATTCATATGAAAATAGTAGACGTTATTGTGAGTTAGCGGCATTGTCACTAACAACAGTAAGTAACCATTAATCTAAATGTTATCTTGTTTGTATTCAAAATTTCAGCTCTATTAGTTAATGATATTTCGAGTGCAAACTATTTTCTTTCTCGCTTTATTACGTAAATGTTTCAATTACTTTTGCTAACGTGCGTCCAGCCCTCTGTTTCCGCGCGTGTTCGAGTAATTATTGACATTGACTGCTCGGCTCATTAATTCACGTACCGAATAGAAATTTTGCCCAATTGCGCTGGCGACCGTATTTCTTTTAGCTATAATTATTTCAGTAACTCTTATTATTCTGTTCCGATCCACGTGGTATCCCTTCTCGTTGGCACAGTACGTAAATGATAGCACATTTGTTGATCATCTCTCTAAACGATCCCGTGACGAAACGCGTTGCTCATCGTCGCATCTTCTCTATCTCTATCAGTCCTACCTGGTACGGTTCCCATATTGATAAACAGTACTCAATAACTCATGGAACATGCGACTTACAAGCAACTTCTTTCGTGGTTGGGTTCCATTAAGAATCTCCCTATGAATCTGTATGGCGTCTGCTTTTCCTACTATTTGTTTTATGTAGTCATTCAGCTACATCTTGCCCTGGACAGTTACTATTAGATATTTTAGCGTAGATCCTGTTTCCAGCAATGTGTCATGAGTAGTGTAGCTGTGAATTAGTGGATTTCTTCTATTTATGCGCAGTTTCATATATTTACGTTCAGAGTCAACAGCCAGACACTGCACCATTTAGACAGCCGTATTTCCTTGGGGTACTCCGCACATTGCATTGAAAGCTGTCGACTTTGCTCCGTTAAGAATTACGTGTTGAGTTCTGTCTGCAAGAAAGTCATGAATTCAGTTACAGTTCTGGTCAGGTACTCGATATGCTCGTAATTTTTCACTAAAGGACACTGTGGGACGGTACCAGATGCATTTCTGAAGTCAAGGTATATGGCATCAACCTGAGCGCCGTTGTCTACAGAGCTATGGACCGCATGGAGTAACTGCGCGGGCTGAGTTTCACAACATTCTGTTTACGGATTCCGTGTTGATTTTTATAGAGGAGGTTTTCGTTCTCCAAAACCGTCCTAATTCTTGAGCGTAAAACATGCTGTATAATTCTGCAATAGACTGGCACCAACATTATAGGTCTGTAATTTGCGCATTTGTCCTAGGACCCTTCTTGAAAACTAAAATGACTTCGCTTTTTTCCAGTCGCTAATTATCCATCGGTACTCCAGCGAACTACGATAAAGTGCTGCTATAGTAGGAGCAGTTCTTTCTCATAATGTTTGCAGAATCATGCAGGTATCTCATCTGGCCCTTATGACTTTCCACTAATAAACGATCGTAAGTGCTATTCTGTTCCGCGGTCTATTATCGCAATAGCTGCCATTTCACAGTTCGAACGATGACTGAAAGGAGGGGCCGTATTACGATTTTCCGTCGTGAATCAGTTTCGGGAGATCGAATTCAGCACTTCAGCCTCCTGTCCGTTATTTCGCGTTTCGGTGTCTGAATGTTCACTGAGTGACTGAATAGCTGACGTCGATCCGCTTAGTGCTTTTACTTAATACCAAAGCCTCTTAGGCCTTTTACTCAGATCGGTTGAAAAAATTTTCCTTCAATGTCATTGAACATTTTTCTTATTCATCTCCTTTTAGGTCTGTTTGGCGCAAGGTGGTCTAAGGCGTTTCCTGTTCAAGTTGATTCGCTGTTTATCCGCTCGAAGTAATTTTCGTACAAGATATTCAGAATAATGTCACACGAATCCTCTTATCTGGCACCAGTTTCGATAGATTGACTCTCCCAATGTACACGTAGCAAAGTGAAGTCATCCCCTGTTACAAATGAATGGAGACGAAGGAGGAGTTTAGAGTTTAACGTCCCGCGGTCACTGGAGACAGAGTACAAGCTCGGATTGCGGAAGGATGAAGGGGGAAAGCGGCTGCGCCTTTTAGAAGGAACCATCACGGCATTTGCCTTAAACGATTTAGAGAAATCACGGAAAACCTAAATGAGTATTGCCGGATGCGGGTTTGAACCAGCGTCCTCCCGAATGCTAACCATTGCGCTACCCCTCTCAATAACTGCCTGTGCACATAATTTATTAACAAGTTCCTGCAAGTTCTCTCCGTAGATTTCTGCTACTGTAGCTCCTGACCCAGGCGATCTATGAAAGCATCCGATTGCTATTCCTGACTGATCTTTGATGCTTAAAGGTCACAAGGTTCCTAACATTTGTTTGAATTATATAAAACATTTTCTTTGTGGTCAAATATATTTTATCACGATATTCCGAAAATTAGTTTTAGTAGCGAACAGATAATTAGTCGACCTTTTGGAAATAATGAATTTATAATCGTACCGCCTGCCGTCATGTAATGTGTGGCAATTATATTAATCCTCAGCGTTCTACAGGTGTTCCATGGCGTAAATATACTAGGCAGAATAGATATAAATTTGTAACATATTATAAACCCGAAACTAGTGCAGATATATCTAAAGTTAAATCCTGGACTGATCTAGAGAAAAAATGTAAAGTTAAGAATCGGCTTTTCCAAGGTAGTAATCCATTTTATATTGGACTTCAAATAGCAGCAGATGAACCGGACAAGTCAGACAATGTTCAAAGCGAAGTTAAATATGTAACCTATGTAATAAGGAATAGTGTATATGACTTTTCGTAAAAGGAAAGGTAACGTTACTTTCTGAATATAGGTTATTGTTTACAGCTAATGTCTGCGTTGGAGTTTTTTTATGCCACCTGGTACCATATCCGAAATTATCCGGACGACCACTGCCTGGCATTCCTTGTTCCCAATAATCAACAGAGGATTGATGAATTAGCTATAACATTCTATGGCAACAGGATTAATTATTCAGCAGCTGTTACTGTTTTAGAAGAATTGAGGTATTATAAGCCTAATTTGGATGTTTTAATTCGTCAATTTAGGGACGCATACAGAGAATATGTATTTATGCCGAATGGTACAAGGTGTGCCAATAGGTATTTTGACTTTAGGCAAGGTCGTTATAGGTCATTGTGGTAAAATTATTAGAACCTCAATAAATTAACCCCACAAGCCATACCTCAGACGCACAGCCGAATATAATATTAGTGAAAACAGTACAGAGGAAACACAGTAATTTGGGCCTTTTCAAATATTCTGCTAATATTCCATATAAATTCCATAAAACAAGCTATTTTTCTTGTAAGAAATTAAAGTTTCTGTGGACTCACGCACTAGAAAGAATACTCAATCATTTAAATAATCGAAACCGAATCTAGACAAACAAAAATGAATACCCTAACTAATATAAAAAAATATCCAACAAAAGAAATGAAACATTTCCTCAAGTATTGTCGGCAATCTAATTAGTGAATCTATAATTAGCCTTTATAGCTCAAAAAAATTGCGCGGGGAAACTTAACAGAAATCGCATGCAGTAAATGAACAAGCGGCAGCGCCACGTCACCAGTTCTCGTACGTCTGCACGTTCACCATGGTTTCCCTCTTATTCATCAACATTTTTTAAAGATCATCAAAACGATATCTCGGAAGCCAATGTAGTAAACGTCGATTTCTCCCTCGTACATTTGGGACAATGACGGCCACCGACATTAGTTTCATAGAAAGTATTGTCAAAGCACGACTCAATGCTCCATTACAGCTTTTCTTCCGTCAGATACTCATCTCTTGTATTCCAAACTTCACGGAAGTTCTCCCGAATACCTTGCGAGACTAGCACTCCTGGAAGAAAGGACACTTCAGAGGTATGGCTTGACTACAGCCTGTGGATTTTTTTCCAAATGAATTTTGACTCTGCATGGAGTGTTGCCAATACGATATAAAACCTTCCTAGCCCTAACAGGGTGAACTGCGCTTTAGAATGTGTAATGCAGTGTAATGACTGCTTAAAAATACATCCTTCAGTTTCCAGTAATGAGAAAAATCTTTACGAATGAAAGAAATTCCTTACATGATTTTGCTATCATTATCACGTTTACCTTGGAATAAAAGAGGTTTAGGTGAATATGTTCATAAAGAACATTATTTCTTTGAAGAGGAACGCAAGTGAAATTGACCGAAAACGTCAATTTTCAGTTTATTTTTTATATATTAGTAGAACTTATGAGCAGTAACTTCTACGTGTATCAGTGATAAACTCGCCTCTCAAGTGCCTGAAAAATATGTAAACGTGTGACGCAACGTTCCTACAGCGCCCACTGTTTGAAACAAAACCTCAATACTGCCCAGGTGAACGACGATTCCATGGGTTACTTTCAAGCAAACTTGTATGGGGAACACCTAGAAACCTGTGATGTACACTCTTTGGTTTTATACATCTTCTGTGACTCTGTTCCGTATCTTAGAAACAATAACAAATAAGCTGCTTTGTATATGAGGACACAGTTCTTGTTTTGCTTTGTGTCACTGACAGATTAATGCAAATGTTTGATTCTTTCAACGTTCAATAATTCCACTGCTTTGTATTTAATGATACGAAAGCAGGGTGGCTGGATGTATCCGACAATATGGGATGTAAGATAGAAAATTTCACTAAAGATGTTTTGAGAAACGTATATATACAGCGCCTCCCTGCACCTAAAAGGCAGTTGAAGACATGGTAAAGGAAAGAAGGCAGAAAACAAGAGTTCAGTAGAGTACGCTTGGAGCGAAAGAGGGCCATGAGCACAAATGTTGTGCCTTCTGAAGAGGTAACATAAGCAAAAAGTTGCATTTCCTGAACGTTAGATTTTTTAAAGTTTATGTATTTTTTCTCAGAATGTATGAAGGATGGAATCATGAAATATTACACACCTATTTCTATAAAACCACTACATTTAGTCTCAAAAGTATATTTTGAAATTCTGAGTGTAAGCTGACACATGTGACAAACTGTTTGGAACTATGCATGAATTTTGTATTATAGTTTGAGTACTATAATTAAAAATTATTAAAATTCTCCTATCGATATAGGAGAAAAGAACCTCATGAGAGAAGTTTACTTTATACAAAGAGATTACACAGAAAATTTTCCGGGGAAAATGTACATATACTACTTCTTGAAAATAAAACTTTTAAATTCCATAAAAAAGCTAAATTAACATAATCCAAAGAACTTCAACAGTAAATGTGTTAATTTGATGTAAAACATTGTACAAAATTTCATTGCTGTATTTTCAAAATTATAGAATTGGTACATCTTTCAAACAGTGTGTGAATTTTCATGAACGTCTCCCCCCCACCGCCCCGCCCTTAATTTTTAACTGCTATGAAACGGTGTGCGTCGCTGAATCTCTGGAACATGAAGAGTTGCCGTGTCCCTACAAGATACTACATTTGCAATGTGGCTATTGATGTAGTTTCAACAAGAACATTTTCCTACTTTAAATCAAATTTTCTTTATCGAGGGATTGGTAGAGAGGAAACTGATTTGCCCAACTCGCTTTCCATTGTGAGGACAGCTCTTTTGTAGGTTGAAGGGGAGCGGAGAGCGCTCGGAGGAGAGGTGTATAATAAGGTCATTGAAGGTCAACTCTTTCATACGGCGAACTACATAATGGAAGACCGAATTCAAACCGTCTGTATGTTGTTACCATCTATAGTTTGAAGCTCGTGGTTCAGTCGGATTGGTAGCTCAGGGTAACCACACTCGTACTAAAAAATGCTATGTGAAATCTTCAGCGATGGAATTTGGGACGTGACATGCAACATCTGCTCTTTATCGTCTCTCGTCAGGCGGCGAGGAACACAGCAGGAACGCACCTTCGAGTACCCCAGATGCTTGACGAGTGTGTCAGCGCTGCTAACAGACACCCAGTTGAGCAGCGAGTTGTTGTGATGGGTCGACCACACTGATCTGTCACACGTTCCGCCTAGAGATGGGCAGACTCGTTCATCCTTGGGAACTAGTTCACTGCTGATCGTTCTTTTTTGGGAACCGTTCATTTTTACTCGTTCACCGTCCATTTGTGCTTGGTATATGGTTCTTACGAAAAACTGGAAACTAGTAGTGTAGGTGACTGAAGGATGGAGGGCACCAAGAGGGGGCACTTGCCTCTCCACCCTGGAGTATAGAGTTTTTATTCATTACAGAATTCTTACACACTTTTAGAAGTAATTTCTGTGATTCTGCAGAACCTCTCGTTTAGCCAACTGTAGCGTTGGGAAATAATATAGGGTGGCGCACGGAAAACCGGCCCCGAGTACAGACTGCTCGCCAATTACGGACGATGTGTTGCCCGTTACGAGCAGATACAACAAACAGACAAACATGTAATAATTAGGCAGTGAAGAAATAATAAGCTAATGCAAGCAACAATGGCGAAACAATCGCTGACGATGTGTAGAGAGCTGGAGAAGAGAAAATGAAAATCCCACGCGACGCGCATGGGCTATACCACATGTAGTCTTGTAAACCTGTTGGTGGCTGTTTCCCAACTTAATAGACCACAGGTGTCTTGTATAAAATTCTTCGTTTCGACTTCCACTACATAGCTACGCTACGTTGTAAACGATAATAGTTTACACCCTATATATACTTCACGTTGTCTCTGAGTTCGTAGGCGAAGTAGACTTTATGGAAACATAAAATAAAATGTGGTTTTCTCATCATACTTGCGTTACACGTTTAGTAAAAATTAGGTTTTTATGTTGCATTGTTAAAGTTAATGCAGCAATAATAATAATAATAATAATAATAATAATAATAATAATAATAATAATAATAATAAAGTTCACAGTAATAAAGTTTTTGGTTTGAAAGCTCCTTCTAACAAATGTTTTTGAGATAATAAATAAATACGATTTTATGGCTATCTATGTCTTTTCAAATGGAGAGGCTCCGCTTTTCCTACTGAGCCAAAATGACCCACAACCCATTTTTTTTCTTTTTCAAAGAAACCAAACTAGCAGGTAAAGCAAATTGGAAACAACCAAACTAAAAAATATTTAGAGCCTTTCTAAATGTGATGTTTTGTATATGAAAGATACATGAAAATCGTTTTATATGAATTTTCTTGCACTAAAAATTAAGCAAATTATTGAAAGTTAGTTGCTACATCAAGTCAATGAAACCAAAAAATATATGAATAACAAAAAACTTTCCTTGTTATGTCTTCTGCTGTTCATCGATATAATGAAGTGAGCTGATATGCCCTTTTGTTACCTGAAAAGACGTACCTATTACATACAACGTAATTTTTATGTAATTTACGTAACTATAAAATACTTCATGATTACCGGTTGTGGACGCTGAATAGCCAGACCTAAGTGCAAGAACAGTTTTGAACACATGTAAAATGGGCGAGCGCAGTGAACGAAACGAACAACTGGATACTGAACTAACTAGGAGCAGCCGGCAGTGTAACTGAGACAGGTGGTCATGCGAAGAACAAAGAGTGCGGCCGAGGAAGACCGAGACTGAGACGAGCACGCGACCGAGGCTGGAACGAGAACTGCCGAAGTGAACTATGAACCGATCGTTCTTCGTTCCCGGCAACTATAAGTAGACCGCCGCGACCGAAGTGAACTATGAACCGATCGTTCCTTGGAATTCGTCCCTCGGTCCTTTCGTTCATCTTGGTGAACCGTTCCTTTGCACCCGTTCGTTTGCGAACTACCCATCTGTAGTTCCGCCACTGCAAGGGTCGGCACAGCTGTGTGCGGCCAGCCGGCAAGCGGAGGATCGAACAGATTCGCGCGACCTTCGTGCGATTATGACAGACGCCTCGTCCAACTACTCACTCTGCTTTTGTTCACTGCCAGGTCTCCTAGACACTCTGAAACCGCCTATGAATACCTGAATTTCCTTGTTTTACCGTCAAAAGAAACTCAATGGCCTCTCTGCTTGGAACGGGGGACCTTTGTAACGGACGCCATTTTGAAGGCTACGTATAGCGCAGCCACTAAACGGAACTTTATGAAACTACAGAAGCTGGAGAGGGAATATTCCACTACGTCCACAACCAATTCCGCATTTTTTGAACCGAAACTGAACGAGAAAAAGAAATGTGTTGCATTACTCGTAATTTATTATTCATCCAGATACGTTTCTTCAGGTAGCATACTTGCCTTCAGTCTATTGTAATTCATATTGAAATTATTGACAACGAGTTCTAAGTGTAGTGGTGCATACCTTCCTCAACTTCGAGGAGACCGAAATTACTCTGCGGATGGCGAAAATGTTATGACGGTCTGGTTTTATTGCACGGAAAACCCCACCTGGGGTTTTTTGGTCGCCTGGTGCAAGTCATTTTGATGAAGATGAGATAAAATGATCGGGAGAACGCGAACAGCCAGTCACCGAGCGAAGGAAATCTCCAACCCGTCCGCGATTCGAAACGGGGCCAAGCCATCTATAAGCAGGGACGCTAACCTTTTTTCTGTCTGTTTGTTCATCGATAATAGGGAAGTTATTGATGTAGCAAGACGTTGCCTCCGACGTCGACCACTAGAGTGTTTCCTTTCGGGCATACAGCTCTTCTCACTAAGGTGACGGAATTGTATTGAAAAATGGGGTTTTGTGACCAAAAGAGTGAGAAACAATGTGATGTAATGGAATTCTGAATAAAACCTACCTGCTTTCAAAAAAAAAAAAAAGTCTTGCATTACTTATTGAACGCCTCTCGTAAATACGGACGATGAGTGATGTGTGCAGTGAATTTCTGCTTACATAAATGCGGGTCACAATGCATATTTTCCAGTGTTTACTAACGCTGCCTTTGATTCTGCGTAAATCTCCGACTGTCGCTAGTTACAGTTTACATGAGCAGAAAGTGACAGTTACAGCACCGAAGGTAAGTCACCATACTCCGAAAATGAACTCAAAGTAATAAAATTTGAGCACCTCCATTAGACTATTTCCAGATGTCGAAACCATCACAATGGCGGCCCTTCATAACTCGTTGACTAGCTGCTATGGAACAGAGAGTAGGGCGAATAGCAGCTTATCGATGGGCTGAAGGCTAGTTCCGACGGATAACTGCACGTCAAAAACATAACGCTCAAACGACAGAGGCTGACAAGCGAGTCGTACTTTACGACTGAAGAGCGATCGTCGCTTTGTTGTATCGACAGCTGACAGAATGTCAATGCTTTCGCTATATTGGGTGAGCTGATGAACGATGTACGTCTGTTTCCGCTGTAAATAGCACTCGTGACGCGGCTTAAAGTTCCTATATCAGCCGAAAATGGCGCAGAGACGAGATAAGCGTTCTGCTCTTTTTGCAACGTCACTTGAAAGGGGCGTAAATAAATACATATCCTCGGTACTTAGACAAGGGAGCGCATGTTAGACTACAGACACTCCTTAACATTTACGGGTGTATAAAAGCATTACGTGAAACTTCCGTTATCCGAATGCGGTTCGTAGGCCCTTTGCTGTCTGACGTAAGCGAAGAATTAGGAGCAGTTCCTGAACATACTTTACTTTTTCGTGTCTGGAGATACGAATTTTGCGGCCCAATAATGGGCTAAGTCAAAAGCTTTAGGTTTGCTAAACCAGTGTCGTCTAGGAATCAACGTGCAGGACTATTTAGGCCTTTTAGAACACGTTCCGTGTTTTTTTTATTTCCCGGCAGTGGCACTTGCCGTTAGGTTCTAACAGGCTCCATTTTATCTGATTGGTCTTCACAGAGGTTAAACCAGGTCTGAAACAGTTAAAATTTTTCCAATATCCGTAGTTTATTTAAAAATCGCTTGTTAGACGTTCTGAAACAGGGTAGGCAACAGGGGGTTCATCCAAAGTGTAACTGAGTAACCGATCCCTTGATTTTAGTCTTTTTAATCCATAAAGGCTACCGTTCAGTGGGTGGCACTCATAAAATCTCTTTTTAAACTGCTCTTTTATGTTCATGAGCTACCTTAGGAGACCTGTGACTGCTGGAACCTGAATTTTGGTAGAGATTTTTCAGTGGTGTGGGCTTCTCGCATCCTGTGACTAGCCTACAGGTTTCGTGAAGGCTTTTGGTGACCTCCTTTGCTTGCATCGAACTAGACCAGACAGAGCCCGCTTCCTCCGTTTCTTTCTGGTTATTGAGACCATGTGCTTCTTTCCCTACCTACTACTTATCTCGTTCGGAAGGGTACTCTTCCTAAAATTCCACATCTCAGTGTCATGAATGAAAACCGATTCACTGACTCCAAACTTTTCATATCAGCCACGTTGGAATTACTTACAGGAGCGCTGCGTAGTTCATCAAAAGTGCGTAGATCAGTTTTCTCGAATATTTATTTCTTATAGTATCAAAATGGTTCAAATGGCTCTGAGCACTATGGGACAGCTGAGGTCATCAGTTCCCTAGAACTTATAACTACTTAAACCTAATCTATGGACAGCACAGCACACGCATCCATGCCCGAGGCAGGATTCGAACCTGCGACCGTAGCAGTCGCGCGGTTCCGGACTGAAGCGCCTAGAACCGCTCGGCCACCGTGGCCGGCTCTTATACTATCGAACTAATCGTTTCCTTTTACTGAATATCATAGAAAATCTCAATCGATTCGACGTATTCATCGTTAATTAGTGTGATGTTCCCTTCTGCGTGGTCTGTACATCACTACTTGTAGTACTATAGAAAATCTGGAGTTGTACTTTCAAACCTGCTCTGTTACATTCAGGACAGTGATGACCTTGCTGTTTAACTCTCTAGAACAGTCGTAATCGTCACCATTTCTATATTCTTATAGAAGTACAGTGTCATCACCAAAACGAATGTGGTTCAGTCATGTTCCTATAACACCTTCTTCTTAAGTATCTAGAAACGTCACTAGGACACATGATTTTTCAGAAATAACAACTTGTCACCTCGTTACAATCGCAGTAACTGAAGAAACTTTCACAAGCCACGATAGCTAAAAAACTATTTTATTGGATTACTGGTTTCGACAGAGTTGTGCCGTCATCATCGGATCTTATGCTTTTGAATTTTTATGGCATATTACCCATCAGTGATACAAATCGCTTCACGCTGCGTATGTACATTCCACTACCATATAGATGGGTACACATCGAAGTGTCAAATATAAAAGTATTATGTACAACCGTAAATGTTCAAGTAACTACCCCGATGAGCCAAGACATTATGACCACTGCTCACCGCGATGTTGAACGCCTCCTGGTAGTGCTCCAAGCACGTGAGGAAGAGCCGGCCGAAGTGGCCGTGCGGTTAAAGGCGCTGCAGTCTGGAACCGCAAGACCGCTACGGTCGCAGGTTCGAATCCTGCCTCGGGCATGGATGTTTGTGATGTCCTTAGGTTAGTTAGGTTTAACTAGATCTAAGTTCTAGGGGACTAATGACCTCAGCAGTTGAGTCCCATAGTGCTCAGAGCCATTTTTTGAACGTGAGGAAGTAAGGGAGGAAAGGAATCGGAAGACAGATGAATGAGCAGTCATTACAGCGAAGATAAGGGCCGCATATGGGGAAATCCACTAATTAGCGATTATGACAAATGGCACATAATTGTCGCGCTGCTGTCGGAAACGAGAATCTCTGAAACTGCGAAGCTGGTCACCTGTTGGCGTACTATTGTCGTGAGCACCGATTGTAAGTGGTTGAAGAATGGTGAAATAACGAGTAGGCCGTCTGGTATTGGACGGTCCGTCTCATCGCAAAACGTAAAGGTTGGAGGATCCCTCACTGAGTAATCAACGATAGGCACCGATATGGGGTAGATCTGTGACAGAGTACAATGCTGTTGCTGGCACAAGTGTTTCGGAGAACACTGTTCAAAGGCTATTGTTGAACGTGGAGCTCCACGTCACCCGACCCCTATGTGTTTCTGTGTTGATCCAACGACACTGAGTAATCAACGATAGGCACCGATATGGGGTAGATCTGTGACAGAGTACAATGCTGTTGCTGGCACAAGTGTTTCGGAGAACACTGTTCAAAGGCCATTGTTGAACGTGGAGCTCCACGTCACCCGACCCCTATGTGTTTCTGTGTTGACCCAACGACATTGTCAGTTATGATTGCAGTGGGCACAGCATTACTGAGTTTTCACCGCGAATCGGTAGGAACGTGTAGTCTGTCGAATGAATCGCATTTCTTGTTACACTAGGTCAGTGGTTGTGTCCTAACACGCCGTCATCCAGCGGAATGGCTGCACGAAACATGCTCCGCACCACGGATGCACGCCGGTGTGGTACATTGAGTTGGGCTTCCATAGGATCTGTGGTACTAATCGACAGCATCATGAGTGCAGTTAACTAAGTGAACATTATTGCGGTCCACCTGTATCGCTTCACTGTTGAAGTCTCCCACTAAGGCAATGACATGTTCCAGCAGGATAACTGCCCGTGTTGCAAGGTCAGAATCGTGCTACACTGGTTTGAGGGGCATTATAGTGAACTCACATTCATATCTTGGCCAGCAAATGTGCTTGATCTGTAACTATCGGAACACATATCGGGCGCCAGCTGAGTGCCCGAAACCAGCATCCCCCAATTTGCGGGAACGGTTTGAGTGTGCGATGACATCTGGTGCCACATACTTCTGAAAACCTGTCAAGGAATTGTAGAATCCATGTCAAGCAGAATCTCTGTTGTACTGTGTTTGAAAAGTGGAACAACACGCTGTTAAACAGGTGGTCATACGGTTTTGGCTGAACTTCGTATGTTACGTCGATTGGAAGTGTTCGTGTTCAGCACCAGCCGCCAACTGCCAGCCCATCATCCAATAAAATGCTTTTTTAGCGAGCTTGTCTTATGAAGTTTTCTTCAGTTACCGTACACTGCAGATCGACCCAGACTGCCCATGTCAGGAATATCTAATAATCGCAGTGTTCCACAACCGTAATTTCCAACTATCTCGACAAAGGCTGGAACAACTGTTGAGTCAATTACTGTTCACCAAGCACTGTTTCTACAGATGTCTTTGTTTGAAAGCGAGTCAGAATCAAAGTCTGGGTCCCATGCGAAATAGTAATTTATGCTCACCATATCAAGTCGTAAAATGCTAAAAAACAAACATTTCCGAATTATTGCAGTTAGCTTTCCTCGGGACGTTGACTGTTTTTGTTGCTGGTTGTTGTTGCTACATATTGAGTCTCTGCTGGTGTCATAGGACCATTGGCGCCACCATTATAAAGCTTTACTTTTCCTTTTTTTGTTTGGTCTGATAACGATCACATGAAATAACTTCTGTATTCTTTCTTTTCTCGTTTCTTTCTTCCCAGTAATTTTTCATTCTTTCCCTATGTTTTTCTCTTCTATCTTGTGTCCATATTGCAGCTCTCTTTTTCTTTGTTTTCTCCTGAAAGGCCTAGAAATCCTTTACTTTTGCTCTGAACCTTCCTCTTTCTCCTATTTTTCCCCCAATATTTCTATTTCCCTCAGGTCTATTTTAATTTCTTTTGTCCACGTCATTGATGTTTTGGAGTTTGTCAAAGAAGTTAAAAATTATTTTTGTTATCCTGTTTTCATCCAGTCTTTTTAGCTGTCCATAGAATGTAACTCTCCTCTTCCTCGTTGTGTCTGACATTCGCTCTATTTTGTAATCAACTTTTTTATTAGTTCTTAATTTTCATCTCCCAATCTCCTATTTAAATTTTGTAGTCTCTATTCTGTCATAATCCGTTTCCATGTATTTCGGTGCCTCCTTCACATCTGTCATGTGCTGTTATTTCAAAGGATATATGCAGGCCTGCTCTTGAAGCTATCTCTTGTAGGAGATTTATCTGCATTGTTGTATCTACTACAGAATCAGCAAAGATGGCAAGATCATCTGCAAAAGCCAGAGAATCAAAACACAGATTATCCCCTTTTCCCCCAATTGTGATTCTTCTAACTCCTTCTTCTGTTTCTTTCCACAATTGCCTTTTATCTTCTCTAGCACTCAACTGAATAGCAGTGGGGGCAGTCCGTCTCCCCGCCTTCCCCTAGTTTTGATCTCAAAAGCCTTAGATGTTTCACGTAAAAATTTAACTTGGCATTTTATATTTATTAGTGTGTCTTTTATGATGGCCACTGATTTGCTGTCAGCTCCAAATTCTTAAAGTCAGTTTTAAAAAGTAGTTACATTACTAGGTTAATTATATTGCGTTTTTGAAAGCTTTCACAAAATATTCTCTCTTCCTTCAATTAGAAACACAGTATAAATATGTAGGACCCATTGTCTGTTAAACGTACACTATATTAAGTGGCAATAGCGCAAGAATGCAATTGTCAGTCTTTCTATTACGATTTGTATATCTTTACCCGAATAACGGGTGTGTCTAATGGTGTTCCGAAAGGATAGGCTAAACACAGTTCGCGGTGGCGTGTTTGTTGCTGTTAGAAGTAGTTTAGCTTGACCCGAAGTTGAAGTAGATAGTTCCCGTGAGTTAGTGTGGACAGAAGTCTGTCTTGGCAACCGGAATAAAATAATAGCTGGATCCTATTACCGACCTCCCATTTCAGATGAGACAATTCCTGAAACGGTAAAAGAAAACTTGAATTTGATATCAAACACGTACCCGACTCCCACCAGTAGATGGTTTTGATTAATTTACAATAGATATGTTGGCGAAAATACATTTTTAAATCTGGAGTTACACATAAAACATAATCCAGAATTTGTGCTAAACGCATTCTCTGTAAATTATTTCGAGCAGTTAGTTCATGATCCCACGCGAATAATAAACGGTTGTGAAAACACATTTGACCTCTTAGCAACAAATAATCCTAAGGTAACCACAAGGATCAATACATATACAGGGAGTAGTGAACACAGGGTTGTCGTAGCGAGACTGAACATTTGGACCCCCTAAACTTCCTAAAATAAACGAAAAATATACTCGTTCAAAAAGCTGATAAAAATTATTTTGATGCCTTCCTGAGAGACAATCCCCACCCGTTCCAAATTTACAATGTAAGCGTAGACCGAATGTGGCTTGAATCCAAACTAATAGTATCGGCTGCAGTTGAGAGATTTATACCACATACATTGATAACAGCGGAGCTGATCCACCTTGGTACACTGTTGCAGAAACAACGAAAAAAATACGCCGAATTTAAACGGACGCAAAATCTCCAAGCTGGCGATCTTTTACAGCAGCTTGAAATTTAGCGTGGACTTCAATGAGAGATGTTTATAATAGTTTCCACAACGAAACTGTCTTGAAACCTGGCAGAAAATCCAAAGAGATTCTGGGCGCATGTGAAGTATGCTAGCGGCAAGACACAAACAGTGCCTTCTCTGCGCGATAACAGTGGAAATACTATCGACGACAGTGCTGCCAAAGCAGAGTTACTAAACACAGCCTTCCGAAATTCTTTCACCAAAGAAGACGAATTAAGCATCTCAGAATTCGAATCAAGAACAGCTGCCCACATGAGTAACGTAGAAGTAGCCCTTGGAGTGGTGAAGCAACTAAAATCACTTAATAAAAGCCTTCGGGTCCAGCCCGTATACCAATTATGTTCCTTTCACGGTATACTGCTGCAACAGCTCCATACTTAACAACCATATACAACTGTTCGCTCAACGAAAGATCCGTACCCAAAGACTGGAAAGTTGCACAGGTCACACCAATATCCAAGAAAAGTAGGAGTAATCCACTAAATTACAGGTCCATATCATTAAAGTCGATATGTATCAGGATTCTGGAAAATATATTGTGTTGGAACATTATGAATTACCGCAAAGGAAACGGTGTATTAACACAGTCAACACGGATTTAGGAAATATCGTTCTTGTGAAACATAACTAGCTTTTCACTCACACGAAGAGTTGAGTGATGTTGACAAGGCATTTCAAATTCATTCCGTATTTCTAGGTTCCCAGAAGGCTTTTACACTGTACCACACAAGCGTCTTGTAGTGAAATTGTGTGCTTATGGAATGTCGTCTCAGTTATTTGACTGGTTTCGTGATTTTCTGTCAGAAGTCACAGTTCGTAGTAACTGACTGAAAGTCATCGAATAAAATTTCTGGCGTTCCCGAAGGTAGTGTTATAGGCCGTTCCTTATCTATGTCAACGATTTAGTAGAGAATCTCAGCGGCAGTGTAAGGTTGTTTGCTGATGACGCTGTCGCTTACGGACTAGTAAAGTCATCAGAAGATCTATATATATTGCAAAGTGATTTAGAAAAGATATGTTTGGTGAAAAAATTGGCAACTGACCCTAAATAATGAGAGGTCATCCACGTAAGTGCCGAATCCGTTAAACTTGGGTTACACGATAAATGAGTCAAATCTAAAGGCCGTTAATTCAAGTAAATACCTAGGAATTACAATTACGAACAAAATTAATTGGAAGGAACACATAGAAAATGTTTGGGAAAGGCTAACCAATGACGGTTTTGTTGGCAGGACTCTAGAAAATGTAATAGATCTACTAAAGAGACTGCCTACACTACGCTTGTCCGACCTGCTTTAGAATACTGCTGCGTGGTGTGGGATCCTTACCACATAGGATTGACGGAGTATATTGAAAAAGTTCAGAGAAGGGCAGTACGTTTTGTATTATCTCGAAATAGGGGAGAGTTTGTCACTGAAATTATACATGATTTCTGGTGAAAATCAATAAAACAAAGACGTTTGTTGTTGCGGTAGAATCTTCTCACGGAATTTCAATCACAAAATTTCTCCTCCGAATGCAAAACTATTTTGTTGACGCCGACCTACATCGGGTGAAACGATCACCACGGTAAAGTAAGGGAAATCAGAGCTCGCACGGAAAGATATAGCTGTTGGTTCTTTCCGAGCAATGTACGAATTTGGAATAATATAGAATTATTGTGAAGATGGTTCGATGAACTATCTGCCAGGCACTTAAATGTGTTCTGCAGAGTATGCATGCAAATGTAAATGTAGATGATAAAGTTTCGTTTTGCGTCTTTGTTTAATTTTCGGTGTTCCCAGATTTCATGCTTGGAGAGGGTCGTTCCTTTCCTTCAGGGTCCAGTTTCTTCCTTTCTCAGACGTCTTTTTTGCCTGCCTTTTGTGTTTCATATCTAAATAGAATTCTGTTATCTATTACATCCATTCTAATTCTAGTGTTTTTCATATCTTTATCTTCATCGATATCATTAGTACTTATGGATTCCCTCAGTTCTCTATCTCCTCCAAAGCTCTCACGAAAACCCATCTTCCTGTCTTACTGCTGATTTTCTCCCGAAAGGTTTTGACAGTCCCCCCGTAAATTTTACTTTCTAAGTGGTGTTAGTTAAAGTACCTTCAATTATTTCTGTTGCTTCATTTTCGAGTCAGAACTCCTTTATAATATTTATTAGTGAATTTCTATCAATTCAGTCAAATGCCTTTCTAAAATCTACGAAAGTTATCGCGTACTTCAAGTTTCTTATTTGCCTCATTTCTACCACGTACTTTGGATTTAGTTCTATGTCATTGGCAACAAGAAAATTCCTCTATTGTTGTTAGATTTTTCTTTCTGTTTTTATGTAGTGGATGTATTAATGCCGATGACCATTCTGATGGTAAGCTGTTTGCTGTCCAAATTTCATTAATGATTTCTGTTTGACATAGAACAACGTTGTCACTAGGGTGTTCTCACAATTCAGATTTAATTGAAAACAAAAATTTATATTTATTTTTCTGAAAACATCAAGAGCGTTTTTCTGAGTTTTTTTTTTTTTTTGCTGGCGTATATTAACATTTCTCGGAATTTTAGTGCTGTGAATTATTTGTCTTATTATGCTGAGAGAGTGGTCTACATAATGCATTTATTTATCTGCAAAAGTTTGTGTGATTATTGTTGTACATTGCTTAGGTAGATGTGTAGCACTTATGACTGCAATAATAGTAATGAGAAGTTGGCTGATTATTAGCTAGTGTAGGTGAGGGTAGATGCTATTAGTCACTTTGTCTGCTATGTGCATGGGATTGATCTATTGTAAAGGCTAAGGGATGAAGTTTAATTCCACTGTTTGTATTTGTTGTTCTTATTTAGAGGTAAATCAGATTTTACGAAATTGTTGTTTTATACTGAGTCGTGCCCATCTGTAATCTCTACGGACCAAGAATATGAATATTTTAAGATGTGTTTATGCTATTCTGCGGCCCATTATGTGTCACTGGGGCTTTCATATCAGATTGTTTTATAGGTTGCTTAAGGCGTGTCTCATTTACTTGTGATATCCATCTTTATGTTCTGGCGCCATATTTGCTCAGGAACTAGCGTTTATCACTATTGTTTAATATTCTTGTAATATGTTGTGAAACCTATGGTTTTTAATAGATGTTTTGTTGGTTGATTCGGGGGAGGGAACCAACAGCGAGATCATCGGATTAGGGAATAATGGGGAAGGATGTCGGTAGTACCCTTTCAAAAGGAACCATCCCTGCATTTGCCTGGAGCGATTTATGGAAATCAAGGAAAATCTAAATCAGGATGGCCAGACGCGGGTTGGAACCTTCGTCCTCCTGAATGCGAGAACAGTGTGCTGACCTCTGCGCCACCTCGTTCGGTTTTAATAAGTGTTTTTGGCAAAGCAGCCCCACATCTGCAGAATCGACAGCCAAAATTGCATTCCAACTAGACCCTGCGCTACATCAGAAGGTCTATAAGGATGCGGAATTGCATTCCCTTGAACGGGCGTGTAATTTTGCTTAGTCGTTTTCTGACTTTCTGAGCGAATATTGCGATTGAAGACTGGGTGTGTACTTGGTAGGAAGCCAAAGGTCATTAACTAGAAAGGGGTGGTGTTGGTTACAGCCGACTGACTTGTTGAAGCCGACTGACTTGTTGACCTTGAACTGTTACCCTGTTTTTCATTTTATGGAGACTGTCGGCGTAAGTTGCTACTGCAGGAGATGTAGGTACATCTATCAGTCCACTGCTCGGTTTTCGGGACGTTATTTTATTTCTTTTTTTAAAAAGTCTAAATAGTGTCGACAGCCTCGTTTTTAACTGCGAGAATGGGCTAAGACTGACTGCTATAAAAGCAATAAATGTCCAGTAGCATCCATCTACTTTCAAAAAGCTTCCGAAAACCGAGTAATAGATTGAAAAACGTGTACTACTAAATGTACCTGTATCCCCTCCACTAACAACTTAAGCCAAAAATCTCCATAAAAACTAACAACACCTTACTCCTTTCAGTAACACAGACACACATACAGTATATACACACTTCGCAAGTATAGCATTTAAATTTTTGGATCTGACAACTTCCTCACGGAAAGAGACGCTCCAGGAACAAATTACTGCGGTTCCAGTCTCGCGGTTCCAACCACGGTTTTCAGGAGGTTTGGCTTCAAATGGCTCTGAGCAGTATGGCACTTAACATTTGAGGTCATCAGTCTCCTAGTACTTAGAACTACTTAAACCTAACTAACCTAAGGACATCACACACATCCATGGCCGAGGCAGCATTCAAACCTGCGACTGTAGCGATCGCGCGGTTCGAGACTGAAGCGCCTAGAACCGCTCGGCCACCAGCGGCTGGCTTCAGGATGTTTCCCTCCGTTTTAAGGAGAATACCTGAACCGGTAAGCCTCTCCTATTTATTTCCAGTTGGGATCCTCCTTGTGTCCCACTATCAGCATGTATGATAATTTGCTGAATAAAACCGCGACCCTCTAATGTGGCGGATCTTGAACAGCCACTCCACTTCTTGGAGTAAAAAAAAGCGCGCGCACGCACACACACACGCACACGCACACGCACACAAGTTCTCACCAATCAAGACACACAAACTAAGTTTTAATTTTTGTTTCGGACAGTTGACATCGTCCCAGGAATAAATTAAGATAGTCCCAATTCCGGTTCCAACAGAGGTTTTCAGGAGGCTTCTCTTGGTGAATACTGGACCCGTAAAACCCTTCCCAAACATTATCAGTCGACATATCTTCTCCACCACTCCCAGTCTGCTGGGGTATTTCCCTGAAAAGGAACACGACCTTTTAATGGATTTGCCAGCTGCTGTGGCCGAGCGGTTCTAGGCGTTTCAGTCCGGAACCGCGCTGCTGCTACGGTCGTAGGTTCGAATCCTGCCCCGGGCATGGATGTGTGTGATAGGTTAGTTAGGTTTAAGTAGTTCTAAGTCTAGGGGACGGATAACCTCAGATTTTAAGTCCCATAGTGCTTAGAGCCATTTGAACCTTTTTTTTTTTTTAATGGCTCTGATCCTTGGATTAGAGAGTGAAGACACTTAAGTGCAGTCCACCAACAAATGTGCGCCAGTAAATCTGTGTGACAGTACGTCGAGTAATACGCGTTGCCAGCATATCGCTAAGCGTGAGCAGGTTATAGGTATGGTTGCGAATGGAACTTAGCCTTGTTATCACGGACGCTATAAGGATCACATAAAACGGAGTTTTTAACTTCGTTGTTATAAGTAGACGCACTGTCAAGTAGTGTAAATGGTAAGGTAATATTATACCCACAGTGAGATGAGTTTGACCCGTCTGCAACTAGCGGAAACGATATTGCTTCTCATTCGATAAACATTATTTTCAAATAAGACGTGTGTTTAAAGTGTATCTACAACCGAAACCTAATAAATGGAAATGTTTCCCATCGTACAATCTCCAGTTTCTCATTTCTGCTGTTCCTCGTTAGTTTCATTTTTTTTACGCTTCTGCTCCACAACCGGAAAAACGGATGCTTATAGGACCATTTTGTTGTCCCTCTGCCTGCCGGTTTGTCTGTCGAACATTTGAAAATCTCTTTTCAAAGAAAGCTGTGGGCATAACAAGTTGAAATATGTCACACACTGAGATCTACGGTCCCTTGACGGCTGAAAGAATTGAAGCTTCTAAATCAATGGAATCAAAGATACGGTCATTTACATCACATATTTGGATACTCGCTAACCCACTGATCAAAACGTAAAAGGTACATCCCCTTGACCTAAAATCATGATATTTGCCGAGAAGCAAAGTTTCACAATAAAAGCAAAGGAAAACACATCCGAAATCTCTTTAAGTTGTAATTACATTACAAGAAAAAATATTTTTGATCATTTGTTACCTGTCTGCCCGCCCATGTGTTAAAGACTACTTTTTCTGATAAAAAGGGAGACCTATCAAGCTGAAATTTATACCGCATATTAAGGTCCACGGTACCTTGACGGTGTAACAAATTGAAACATGTAAGGCGATGCAATCAAAAAGACATCTAAGGCGATGCAATCAAAAGATATGGTCATTTATGTCACATCCTTTCATACTCGCAAACCTATTCATCAAAACCTATGGGGTATTTCCCGTTGACTTTGAATCATGATATTTGGTAAGACGCAAGGTTCCACACTACAATCAAAGGAAAAAAAACTAAAATAGTTAATTGGTGAATATAGTACACGAAAAATATATTTTTTGATCATCCGTCTGTCCTGTTAAGACACCTTTTCCTCTCGAAAGAGTAGACATGTCTTGACTATATATGTATCGATAACCGGTAAAATTCGTCGAGGTTCTTGATTCCAGCATGGATTAAGTTTGCACATTCCTAATTGCACTACTGGCCATTAAAATAGCTACACCAAGAAGAAATAGAGATGATAAACGGGTATCCATTGGACAAATGTATTATACTACTACTGACGTGTGATTACATTTTCACGCAATTTGGGTGCATATATCCTGAGAAATTAGTACCCAGAACAACCACCTATGGCCGTAATAACGGCCTTGATAAGTCTGAGCATTGCGTCAAACAGACCTTGGATGGCGTGTACAAGTACAGCTGCCCATGCAGGTTCAACACGATACCACAGTTCATCAAGAGTATTGACTGACGTATTGTGACGAGCCAGTTGCTCGGCCACCATTGACCAGACGTTTTCAATTTGTGAGAGATCTGGAGAATGTGCTGGCCAGGGCAGCAGTCGAACATTTTCTGTATCCAGAAAGGCCCGTACAGGATCTGAAACATGCGGTCGTGCATTATCCTGCTGAAATGTAGGGTATCGCAGGGATCGAATGAAGGGTAAAACCACGGGTTGTAACACTTCTTAAATGTAACGTCCACTGTTCAAAGTGCCGTCAATGCGAACAAGAGGTGACCGAGACGTGTAACCAATGGCATTCCATACCATCAAGCCCGGTGATACGCCAGTACGGCGATGACGAATACACGCTTCCAATGTGCGTTCATCGCGATGTTGCTAAACACGGATGCGACCATCATGATGCTGTAAACAGAACCTGGATTCTTCCGAAAAACTGACGTTTTTGCCATTCGTGCACCCAGCTTCGTCGTTGAGTACACCATCGCAGGCGCTCCTGTCTGTGACGCAGCATCAAGGGTAACCGCAGCCATGGTCTCCGAGCTGATAGTCCATGCTGTTGCAAACGTCGTCGAACTGTTCCTTCAGATGGTTGTTGTCTTGCAATCGTCCCCATCTGCTGACTCAGGGATCGAGACGTGGCTGCACGATCCGTTACGGCCATGCGGATAAGATGCCTGTCAACTAGAATGTTGTGATACGAAGCAGTTGGTACCCAGCACGGCGTTCCGTACTACCCTCTTGAACCCACCGATTCCATGTTATGCTAACAGTCATTGGATCTCGACCAGCGCGAGCAGAAATGTCGCGATACGATAAACCGCAATCGCGATTGGTTACAATCCGACCTTTATCAAAGTCGGAAACGTGATGGTACGCATTTCTCCTTACACGAGGCATCACAACACCGTTTCACCAGGCAACGTCGGTCAACTGCTGTTTGTGTATGAGAAATCGGTTGGGAACATTCCTCATGTCAGCACGTTGTAGGTGTCGCCACCGGTGCCAACCTTGTGTGAATGCTCTGAAGCTAAACATATGCAGCATCTTCTTCCTGTCTGTTAAATTTCGCGTCAGAAGCACGTCATCTTCGTGGTTTAGCAATTTTAATGGACAGTTGTGTAATTTCGTACGAAACCTCGGTGCGCAAGTCCTACCCGCCCTTATCCGGATTTTTTCATACCCTGGCCTCATTCTGCGCTAAGTAGCTTTGTAATTCCTCGTTAGCTCCAAGGTTCGGAGGTACGGTAGGCAGTCTCTTCGCAGATCGGATGATGAACGCTAATACCACGGCCCGGACGCTGTAGCGGCGGGAGAAATCCCAACAGGCCGGCATTACGCGGAGCTCGCGCGTTCTAAGCGGCTGACGGCCTGCCCGCTCACCTGGCAACAGGCTGAGCGGCTACGGGAGAGACGCGGAATTCAATGAGCCCCAGTGCATTTAGTGGGCCGTTATCCGCCGAGCGGGCCTGCCCAACATTTAGGCGGCGGCTGGGCCTCATTAAATGTTGAGGCACGGAACGGGGATGCAAGCGAAGGCCGGTTTATGACGCTGGCGCTTTAGAACTGAACGACATGGGGCACGCTCGTTCTGCGTCTCCCTCACTTTCATCCGTAGGCGGAGGGGAGGGGGGTAAGAGGAAACGGTGGAGGAAGTCGTAGGTGGAAGAGAAAGTCATCCGGCAAAAACAACGCACGGGTGTGCAGAGTTGCGGTCGGTGATGAGTTATTTTTACCAGCTTTTTAGAAAACATGTGGGGAGTGGGGGTGGGGGGAAACGGGGGTTGAAAATTCTGAGAAAACGAGAGGCGTTTACATAATTGACGGCCCGCGCCCGTCCTCACAGTACGCAAATAAGTCCTGCGGCCCTGCAGACCCGTTAGGCTGCACTCGCCCAATTGCCTTTAATAAGTAAGGTGGCCGTGTGGAGCAGCCGCCGCCGCCGTCCCCACCGCAGACGAATTGCCGGGTTTGCGAACAGCGGCAGTGGGGGCGGTGCGGAGGCGGAGTCCGTTTTGCAGTCACGGCCGGGGCGGAGGTGCATCCGTAAGATGAGATGCGTGCTTTGGAGGCGTCTGTGGGGACATGAAGGACGCACTGCTCTGTCTCCGCTGGCAAAAAAATTACATAGCTGGTCTCAATTTCGAAATAGCGCCACCACCAACATTGTCGCATTGAGGACGTGACAAAATCCGTGAGCATGTGCATAACGGTTGCAATACCAGGCAGCAATCATTTGAAGAGCATGAAACATACTACACATACGCTGACGATGATGCACGATTGAAGTTTTTCACTAATTATCTTGAATTATTGTCGAACAAAGAATTTTGGAAATTCGGATTCTAATTAAACCAAAGAAACTTATCTCCTCAGTCTTCTTACTGCGTGCCCTGGGCCAACCTGTTCATCTCAGCACTTACAAAATAAGATGCAAACTTATTCCTCGGATGTATTCCAGGCTGTCTTTTGCTACAGTTTGTCTTCCTCCAGCTCTTCAAATGGCTCTGAGCACTATAGGACTCAACATCGGAGGTCATCAGTCCCCTAGACTTAGAACTACTTAAACCTAACTAACCTAAGGACATCACACACATTCATGCCCGAGGGAGGATTTGAGCCTGCGACCGTAGCAGCAGTGCGGTTCCGGACTGAAGCGCCTAGAACCGCTCGGTCACAGTGGCCGGCCCTCCGGCTCTCTCCACTACCACGGAAGCTATTCCCTGATCTGAAACTTCCTGGCAAATTAAAACTGTGTGCCGGACCGAGACTCGAACTCGGGATCTTTGCCTTTCGCGGGCAAGTTTGGAAGGCAGGAGACGAGTTGCTGGCAGGACGGGTCATGAGTCGTGCTTGGGTAGCTTAGATGGTAGAGCACTTGCCCGCCAAAGGCAAAGGTCCCGAGTTCGAGTCTCGGTTCGGCACACAGTTTAAATTTACCAGGAAGTATCATATCAGCGCACACTCCGCTGCAGAGGGAAAATCTCATTCTATTCCCCGATGTCTTAACACACGTCCTATCATCCTGTTTCTTCTTCTGCTGTTCTAGTGCTCCTTTCCTGTTAGATTCTGCTGAAACCCCTCAACTCTATCTCCACTTCATTTTCAGCATTTGTCTATAGCACCACATCACAAACGCTTCGATTCTCTGTTTCAGTTTTGCCACAGTGTTTCCACATCTCTTGATTCACTTATGTACAACACGTGGTCCTAAGGGACGTTTTTGACATCTCTTTCTCATTTAAAGGTCCATGTTTCATAATAATAAATCTATTTCTCCGACCAATGCCATCTTTACATTTGCTAGTTTCCTTGTTTCCTCCGCCATTGTTATTTTGCTTCCAAGGTAGAAGAAGTCTTTCACGTCGTCCACTTCGTAGTCGTCAACTTATGCAAGTTGGTCAGAAACAGTCTGAAAATATTGCAAAGGCTTTGCAGGAAAGGATATGCTGGGAAATAGCTGTTGAGAAAAAATTCGATGAGCTGTTTCTGAGTTAATTAGCCTTGAAGTTAGCCCATCACATGGCTGCAAGCGCAAATTCAAGCGGCCACCGGAGAGGGTGTCATCAAACATGTACTTCGTTTGATTTCCCAAAACCGAGAGTGATACAAAAACTGGACATGGGACGGTAGTAAGGTTTGAACCTGAGCCAAAGGCTGAGCAGACTCCTGCGCTATCATCTATGCTATGTAAAAATCTGATACTAAATATATCTGGAGGCCGCTCGAATTTTCGCGCGCAACGTCCCATTAGGATAGTTTCAGTGCCAATTAACACGGCACAACGTGTTTATTTTTTTTCTTAACAGTAAGTTCTCAGCACAGCCTACTCTGAAACACTATTACAAGATTTTCAGACTGTTTCTGACCACCCTGTCTAGTCTTCTTTACTCTCGTTTCATCTAAATCCATATTCTGTGCTCAATAGATTTTCATCCCATTCAGAAGACTCTCCTCACTTTTAGTTAGGACAGCAATATCATCAAGGAATTTTGCCATGACCTTGAATTTTAGTCCCATATCTGAACCTTTCTTGTATTTGCATCTTCACTTCGACAATGTACAGGATAAACAGTAGAGGGAAAAGAATGCATCACTGTCTCGGTCCTATTTTAATGCAAACATTTTCCACCTGACAATACTTTTTTTTTTAATCTAAACTACTGCTTGCTTGCTAGTTGGTGTGAAACTGAATGTGAGAGTTTCATAAGACTTCGTCTGTCTGTCTGTCTGTTAATCTAAGTTGGATCGCACATTGGATCACAGTAGTTCCCATATGACGAATAGTTCATAAAGTTCACTGCAGAATATGAAGCGCATAAAATCATCAGTCTACAGTTGGGGTGTTTGAGTCAGTGCAAAACGTCAACAATGAATTAATCTTGATCTCCAACTGTTTATTATTCGAACATTCCAATATTTCGCAGCAAATACTTAAATTATTTTGTCAATTTTTGGCCGCAACAAATTCTAAAAAAGTTCAGAGCTAGGTAGCTGAATTTTGCTGACAATCGAACCTTACAGAGTGGGCTTTTCCGATTTTTTCACACGTATTCAATTTCCTGAAGTAATACAAGGCAAATTTCGAAACAGAAAAATACGGGGCAAGTGCGGTAGAGCTCGTCATTTGAGGATTCCGTACAGACTAAATTATGTGTATAGATAGTTCATCTACAGGTTTCGATGAGTGAGTTTTTGAGTATCAAAATATAACATAAATTGCCGTATATTTTGATTGCACCGACTTACAAGCATATATTTTTTACAACATCAAGGGATCGTAGACCTTCGTATTCAGCACAAATTTGAACTTGATACGTGTATCGTTCCTAAGAAAAAGAGGACTTAATAGACTTACAGACAGCAATGTGGTTCTATAACGGTTCCGTTTTTAACAACGGACTTACGGAACCCCCGAAAAAGTAAGGCTGACGATTAAATTTCCGATCGTTGTAAAGTATAAAACATTTGTAGTTATTTAAGTTACAACAACCTTCAGTGAAATTAAATGCAAATATGGTAATATTAATAGTGCAATTGAAATTCCACTATTAAATGCGGAAGACAGCGCAGTTAGGTGGAAAGAGTACACTGAAGCCCTCTATGCGCGGGAAGACTTGTCTGAGGACGTGATACAAGAAGAAACAGAGTCGATATGGAAGAGATAAAGGATGCAGTATTAGAAGCAGAATTTAAAACAGCTTCGGAAGACTTAAGATCAAATAAGCCAGAAAGGACAGATATCATTCCATCAGAATTTCTAAAATCGTTGGGGCAAGTGGCAACAAAACTACTATTCACGTTGGTGTTTAGAATGAGTCTGGCGATACATCACTTGAATTTTGTAAAAACATAACCCAGACAATTCTGAAGATTGCAAGAACCGGCAAGTGCTGGAATTATCGCACAATCAGCTTAACAGCTCATGCAGCCAAGTTGCTGACAAAGATAGTACACAGAAGAATAGAAAAGAAAATTGAGGATCTGTTAGATGTGGATCAGTTTGGCTTTAGAAAAGGTAAACAAGCCACAAAGGCACTTCTGACAGAGCAAGACTAAAGACACATTGTGAGGCTGCGAGTAGAATTAGTGTGTTAATTTGCCGTCTTTTTACGAGAGCCAGGCACATTCTGCAAGTCCACATTCTTGTCCAGCCCAATGAAAGAAATGTTTCTGTTCTCTATTTGCTTAGCGGGATCAGAAGAAGATTTAGAGTTCTAATTGATACATATATTTGGTAAACTTTCAGACGCATAACAATGTGAAATTAATTACATTCATATTGACAGTAAATCTTTCTATCCTAAACATCACTATGAGTAGTTAAAAGGCGACCTCTACGGTAAGTTCCGACCAAATTGTCTTTCACCCTGACTACTCATAATCAAGATAAAAGCTCGCCACAAAAGTGGAGAATAATTGTCCCCACTTGCCACACGGAAAAATTTGGAAATTTGTGGTAATGACTATGGGACCAAACTGCTGAGGTCATCTGTCCCTAGGCTTTACACACTACATAATCGAACTTAAACTGACTTACGCTAAGGACAACACACACAAACATGCCCGAAGGACGACTCGAATCACCGACGGGGGGAGCCGCGGGAACCGTGACAGCCGGCCGGGGTGGCCGAGCGGCTCTAGGCGCTACAGTCTGGAACCGCGCGACCGCTACGGTTGCAGGTTAGAATCCTGCCTCGGGCGTGGATGTGTGTGATGTCATTAGGTTAGATAGGTTCAAATAGTTCTAAGTTCTAGGGGACTGATGACCTCAGATGTTAGTCCCATAGTGCTCAGAGCCATTTTTTTTTTTTCTAACCGTGACAAAGAGCCGTAGACCGAACGGCTACCCCGCACGACTTGCCACGCGGATTTGTAAATATCACGGACGGCACATTGATAGTTACTTTTGCGAAATCTAAGCGATCCAGGACGGTGTACAGTCCTCGCGAGTTCACTATCAGTTATTACTGAAAATCACTGAAAATCAACGTGTTTCAACAGCCTGTCTCAGACGTCATCCGAGGCAGCGCGCAATCAGCGTTTGACAGACGCGGATCTTACAGTGGCTGGGTGAGAAGTGAAGCCTGGGTTTGCCTCTCGGGCTGTGTTTATATATGTGGCGCAGCGGACGGCCAAGGGAACACCTGCTGTCATCCGCCTTATGCACACGGCAGCAGTCTAAATGGCCGCTTTATCGTACACACTACTTTTATAATAAAGTTACGAATTAATCTAGAATCCTCTTAATTTTTGCATACATGTACGTCAATTGGTTGAAATCACTGAAAAACTTTCAGCTCGCTTGCATAAAAACTTTGCCTTCTAGAATTTTTAGAACGGAACTGACAGCAGATCATTACCTCTGAACTATAACTTTAAGAAAACTTGCATTGGCTGTTATTAACAGTACGGTCCTAAGACTTTTTACTGGTCTATTATTAATATGTTACATCATGTGCTGTAACCAAACTTCTCTAGCATTAAAATTACAGATACTTAATCTACTACAGAAAAGGATGTTTTAGTTCCAATTTTAGTTTTCATTAAATTACTCGAAAACTACTAGTGGTAGCTTAATGTGGGCACGTAGTTATTATTTATAGGATGAACTGAAGCATCATAAAAATTTTCACTTTTCTAAGTCTAATATTTAACGTCTTGAGTTTTTCTTAAAATATGAATTCTGACCACAATTTTTATTTAATCATGTTGAGACTTTCACCAGTTAATTTTGTCATACACATTATGACCAATTACGGGATTCCTGGTTTATTGTTCAGCGTCACTTACTTCCTTCTTAAAACCATGTATTGAGGAAAACTATTGATCTAATCGCTCTAACAAGGGGAAGGCGTCAGATACGGCCAACCTATTCGGCTCAAACTGGGCGGGCCGTTTGGGTACAACCTAAAACGAGGAACTGTAAGATATTTTGGGTCAACACCCCCGAAATTTTGAGAAAACACCCCTAAAGGTTGTAAGAGTTATGTGCTGCCTGCGATATGCAAGCTATAAGAGAATCTGAGACCAAAGAGCAGTGTTGACTGCAGTACGAACTGTGTAGCAGTTGCAGTAAGTTGTTGCTAGCGAGCAGTCGCCTGTCTGCGCTTGTCAGTCCAGTCTGGTGTATCATGTTGGCTGAGCCGGTCGCGGTGCAGCGATGCCGGAGCCTGTGTATTATTTATTGTATAAGGTAAGAAGCAGCCTCGCGCATATCTAGTAATGGTATGTGAAATCCCATGTAAATCTTTTAAAAATGTCCTAATAATAATCTTCGTGATGTAAAGTAATTTCTAAAAAACATTCATTTCAATTTAAAGAATTTACTAATTTCTTCAATCCATGAAGAAAAATCAGTTGCTTCCTTTCATAAATGAAATCTATCGGCCAGCATTGCACTGAGCTGTCCCGGAAAAATTTTATATAAGAGCAGATATATTCGCCGTTATTATTGAGGTAAGAATTTTTCCTTTTTTTATTCAGAATGATCTTACAGGGCCATGACGCAGCGCTGCTGTCGTCCAAATTCTACCAGGTTACTGAATTTATTTTTTATTACGAGGTTTAGGAATTTTTCTGTTTCGAGCTTACATTAAATGGGAAACAAATTTTGTGTGGAGGTTAAATGTGAATGAATTTCTGTAGGGAGGTTAGAAATGTGAAAGGAATGAATTTTGTGGGGACGTTACACTTAAATTAGAATCATTAACCCAATAATATTCATTTTATTTTGTGGGGAGGTTACAAGGTTATGACGAGCAATCGACTCAAATTGGAAATTGTAAATAGAGCATTTTTCATCATCAGGTATGGGGTCCGAAAACGCATAATTTTCCAGAAATCGAGGTAAGAATCTTTCACAACTGACGCTTCTGTACCCATATGGCAATCGCATTTTGCCGAAAGCACCGATAGAGCAACGGCCAAGGCTGGGACTCAGAACCCGTGTTCGAATCTCGAAGAAACCCAGCGGATGTTTTCCTTTTCGTTTGTATTTTTCCATCTCAATTCATAGAGATAGGAAGGTTAATAAGGTAAGTAAATCAATAAGGAATGATAATAATAAGGTAGGCAAACTAATTTCCCAAACGCCATGAGTTTGCAAAGTATAAAACTTAAGCCTTGTCACATGAAAACAACTCCGAGTGCTGCGAATTCCTCACGAGGGATCACAGATAGCCAACCGCGCGACGCTTGATTACAGCGAGGCACGGGACAGAATGCACGCGGGAGAGCTATGTTATCCCGGTTGCCTCTTCGCCATATCATAGTTGTGAACCTGGAAGAATGAAGGTGTCCAGCACGAACCTTATAGAAGTCAATCGGAAGGAGTTGTTTTCTGTCATTAGGCTGCCGCGAACCTCGCGGATAGAGGTAGTGATTTTTCCATCGTTAATGAGCCGAATAAAATACTTTTTGTGAATGAATACAGTGTTCTTCCGTAAGTAACATGACGAGTACTGTATGTAGTTTGTAGTAATTAGCTCGTCTGTTTATGCAGTAGTAACTAGTTATTGTTTGTTGTGCCATATCTTTCAGGTGCATAATCTGAATAATGGAGGATGTACACCCTTCGACTAACGCTGTAATATATAATTGGGAACCTGTCACAGACGATGGCAAACGGGAAGTTACCGACGTTGTGTTTTGGTTTGTAAAAGTGTTGCAAGACAGATGTTATCAAATGCACTACCGGAAGCAGGCAGTTCTGTTTCTCGGCGTTCCAGATCGATAGGAGCGGCTATCGTTGAGCGATGTTCGGAGCTGATGAACGAAATGACTATTGTTGATACTGAAGTACTATATCATGAAGACGAAGCAGAAGGTGATTCAGTGGAAGCTATCCCGACTAGTGAATCGCGAAGTGGTTATAACACTTTGGAAATCTCCACGTCACTGGGAATATGTGCTTCATCTGTTCCCAATGAGTATGACGAACCGGTTACTAAACGATTGAACTATGGCGCTATACCCCCTGAAATAAAAGTAAAGGCGGTAGTGCTAGCCAGGCATCATCCAAATTGGAACTTACAAACACTGCAAAAGAATGGAGTAACAACAGTCCTGAAAAGGAAGAAGGACTTGAAATTGTTGGAAAGTGATATCGTTAAAGGAGGGACAAGATACGACAAATACCAGGCGATAAATAAGTGGACATACAACCGATTTGTCTAATCTCGTTGTCGTAACGAGAATAGTTCAGGAGTGGGCTGCAGGTGCGCTTCAACATGCGACCAACATGGATTTTACGTTTGCTGCATCATTATCTTGGGCAAGATATTTCAAATCGGACTATAAAATTCGTCAACGGCACGACACTATACACGTCTCTCAAAGGGAGGTACAAAATATAGAAGATACACAGATAGTGGCGGCTCTTTTCAGCACGCAAACGGCGTCACTTATGACGGGTTTCAATCGTGATTACGTGGTCAACACCGATCAAACAGGATGCTAGTATCGGGTGAACATTCGACGCACGTTATCGCATAAGGGAGAAAAACGAACCCTTGTCGCAGCTGGTAGTAAAAACGAACACATTCGTACATGGGGCAATATGCCATCACAGCCCATGGAAAAGTGTTGCCTAAGGTTTTCCCATGTTTACAGGAAACGAATGTTACATTTGGTCTTCGGGTTATTGAAGAGGTTCGTTTAATCAACTCGTTGAAAAATGTTTACATTACCTGCTCCAAAACCGGGAAACTGATTAATGAGATTTACAGAACATTTGTTGGGAATGTTTTGAAACCATACGTTTCTGATAACAAGTTTTGTCTAATATTGGATTCCTGGAGTGGAAAAATTAATACTACAATATATGACACAATGTTTATACATGGCGAGAGTCAGCCGACGAGCACAGTAAAAGTAATACCGCCAAACTGCACTCCTGTGCGCCAGCCGTATGATGTTTATTTCTATCGCCTGGTTAAAAACTTGTTTCCAGGATTCAGAATTGCAGTGTGCTTCTGGAAACCGAGCGGGAATTGCACAACCGCACGGATGAAAGAACTATTCACAACAAAATTCATAACCAACTTTCAGCACCGATTTTTCAGGCAATGATATCGTATGCGTGCTACCCATAAAAATTAATTGCCGAAAAGACATATTTTTGATGTAAACGAAGTTTGTTTTCCGCCGACTCTTCAGAAGGAACAGTGTAGCTGTCGAAAGACTGCATTCATTAGATATTCTTGGTGCCATGAGTACATTTGTTTCGAATGTTTACACGACAAGTACCATCCATCTAGTTGTTCGAAGAAAAGTGAGGACACGTAACAGCGACTGGACGAGCCATTGTAAAGTGACATGGAGTAGCATTTTAGTTCTTTACTACACCAAGAGGTTTGAGAAATTTATTTGCCTACCTTATTATTATCGTTCGTTATTGATTTAGACACCTTATTAACCCTCCTATCCCTATCAATTGAGATATGGAAAAATACAAACGAAAAGAAGAACATCCATTACGTTTGTTCGAGATTCGAACGCGGATTCTCCGACTCCCAGCCAGTTACCTCGGCCGTTGCGCTATCGATGCTGTCAGAAAAAACTGTTTACCAGAAGTGTTAGTTGTAAAAGTTTCTTACCTCGATTTCTCGAAAAGTATGCGTTTTCGGACCATATACCTCGTGATGAATAATGCTCTATTTACAATTACCTATCGATCCCGCCAATTTTGAGTCGATTGCTCGTCATAACCTTTAGGGGTGATTTTCTCAAAAACGCGGGGGTGTTGACCCAACATAGATTCCTTCGTTTTAGGTTGTACACAAGCGACCTCCTAAATCTGAGCCGAATCGGTTGGCCGTGTCTGAGGCTTTCCCCTTGTACGACTTGACATTTAAAACATTATTACATTAAAGTATATGTTGACAAAGTTTGAAAAAACAATTTTAACTTTTAATTTTATCCTTAATTATGGTGCAATAGTTGTGCGCTACGCGCAAACGCGTTAAGGTGACGTGGCGCTACTAGCAGTAAACTGGGGTAAGTTCCGGCACGCTCGCTCGCCTCTGTATCTCAAACGATAAGGCGCTTGTTTCGCTACAAAATCAAGACACGTTCATAGGATTTGTCGACCTGCTGAAAGCGTTCGTCAATGTAAAATGGTGGGAGATGTTTGAAATTCTGAAAAATAGAGGTAAGCTATAGGAAAAGACGGGTAATATAAAAGAAGTAAAAGAGCCAAGATGGAACAATAAGAGTGGAAGGCCAAGAACGAAATACTCTCATTGAAATGGCGCAAGACAGGGATGTAGTCTTCAATCTCTACTGTTCAACCTACACATCGAAGAAGCAAATAATAGAAATAAAAGAAATGTTCAAGAGTGGAATTATAGTTCAAGGTGAAAGGATTGCTAACCGGGGTGAAAGTGAAGAAGATTTACGGGATCTTCTGAATGGAATGAACAGTTAAATGAACACAGAATGTAGATTGAGAGTAAATTGAAGAAAGCTGAAAACCGCCCGCGGTGGCCGTGCGGTTCTAGGCGCTCCAGTCCAGAGCCGCGCTGCTGGTACGGTCGCCGGTTCGAATCCTGCCTCGGGCATGGGTGTGTGTGATGTCCTTAGGTTAGTTAGGTTTAAGGGGTTCTAAGTTCTAGGGGACTGATGACCAAAGCAGTTGAGTCCCATAGTGCTCAGAGCCATTTGAACCATTTTTGAAAGTTGAAAGTAATGAAATAACAGAAATGAGAACAGCGAGAAACTTAGTAAATATCGTAATTGGCGATCACGAATTACATGAAGTTAAAGAATTTTGCTATGTAGGCGGAAAAATAATACATGAGACGGACGGAGAAAGAATATAAAAAGCAGATTAGTAATAGCAAAAAGGGCATTCCTAGACAAGAGAAGTCTACTAGTATGAAACACAGACAGTTATTTGAGGAACAAATTTCTGAGAGTATGCGTTTTAAACAAAACATGTGTGGTAGAGGAACATGGACTGTGGGAAACAGGAAAACAGAATCTAAGCATTTTAAATGTGCTGCTAAAGAATGAATGTTGAAAAGTGGGTGGACTGATAAGGTAAAGAATGGGGAGGTTCTTCGGAGAATCGGCGAGGAAAGAATTATATGGAAAGTACTTGCAAGTAGATGGGACAGGTTGGTAGGAAATATGTTCAGACTTTAAAAATGTACACAAACAGTCTCGACCGTACAGAAGAAAAAAAGAACTCTGAAAATGTCTGAAGATAGCTTTGTAAGCCGAAAACAGGTTAACACAATAAAAGTAATACTGCAGAACAAAGCAAACTAGTGCTTTTCATTTACTTAAAAAAAAAAGAAGCTTTATTTTGTGGTAACGGGTTTTGGACAGTTCTTGATTATCTTCCAACCTCATTCTGAAATTGCGAACATAGAATTTAAAAGGATGCCTGAAAGTAGTAATAACATATAAGATAATATATATTATATATAACGAATTTTAAAAGAAGAAATATTACCCATGATGGCAGACGGTGGCGATGAACGGAGTAGGTCTCATGAGTCCAAGAATGGCAAATGCTAAGGAGAGCAATGCACCTATTGCTTAAATAAGCGATGTTCCGTGGACTGTATACCGAATTATGTCTTCTCTAGCCAGTTAGGCACATACAACGTAAAGCAGTTATTACAATTACGTATTCACAGAATGGTTACATGAGAGCTAATAACAAAGAAACCGCTGCATTACGTTATGTAATGAATAGCATTTCGTCAATATGTGGAAAAATATATATAAAAGAGATAATCGTTTGCAAGAACACCAACAGCCATCTGTAGGGACTTATCGCAAACTCGTTGGTCGAATGGTAGGAAAGACGTTAGTTAAGCGATGTTCCGTTAGAACTAATAAAGTAATTGCAAAAAAGGTAGGAAAAGGTAATAAATTGGTCCTTGTTAATAAATACAATTATATTCCAAAGACTTTCAGTCCAAATAGCATTTCCGAATTTAACATAGTTCCAATGGGACGGCGTGATCATATCGATAAGCGCCATCCGACGGAAGAGGATTTCAGAGCTGCGACAGTGGCTGGACGTCAGATACGTACTAACATGCAGATGGACATGTAGAAATGCATGACAGCTATTGCGTTTTGCTCCTAGCTCGTAATGCCAGTGAAAATTCTGCTCGAGTGCTACTGTTGTTTACCATCGATGCGGTATGGAGGTGTCGATGAGTACGTTTCAACAGAAGACTGTTTCGGCTTACAATTAATAAAGTAATTGCAGAAAAGGTAGGTGAAGGTGATAAATTGGTCCTTGTTAATAAATTCGATTATATTCCAAAGACTTTCTGTCAAAATGGCATTTCCGAAATTAACAAAGATCCAACTCCGAAGTTTCAAAATACGATTAAGAACTGACGTATCACAATAATTTCCTTCTGTTACCGAAAGGAAAATCTTCATTGCAGACAATGGATAGGAAAACCTTCATTGCAGACAATGAATCCTCATTTACCTAAATTAAGATTCCACTTTAAGTTACGAGAGCCGAATGCGCCAGTTAGTTCAAATGTTGACAATATGAACTGTCCATCATACAACCTAAACAAAAAGTGAAGATTATTTTGTAAGCATTCTATGGTTTTGAGGAGAATTTTAGCGTAATGAACACCTCTGAGCTAGTACGGTCAATCTACTACTTCGAAATTCCTAACGATATAAGACTTGCCGCATTAGGCATTACAAACCTGCACACTAACATACCAGTCACAAAACCAATAGCCGGCCGGAGTGGCCGAGCGGTTAAAGGCGCTACAGTCTGGAACCGCACGACCGCTACGGTCGCAGGTTCGAATCCTGCCTCGGGCATGGATGTGTGTGATGTCCTTAGGTTGGTTAGGTTTAAGTAGTTCTAAGTTCTAGGGGACTTATGACCACAGCAGTTGAGTCCCATAGTGCTCAGAGCCATTTGAACCATTTTGAACAAAACCAATAGCCAGTATTAACAATAATTTACTTCAAAATAAGATTATGAGTACAGGAGAAAGAACAGAGTGCAGTGAGTTACTAGAAAATACCCTTGCTTTCAATTACTTATCATTCGATGGCAAAATGCATTTCCAAAAAGACGGATTAGCAACGGGCAATTGGCCTGCAGGAACCATAGAAGGTATCTTCGTTAGTCATGTTGAATTACAAATTGTCAAAAGGATCCACAGATCACGAGTAAAATTTTTCATTATAAGAGATTTGTTGATAATACTTTGTTGCTGTATAAAGATTCCAGAGACGAGGTGGACTGTCAGTAACATTTTAAATAACGTTCATCCTAATCTTGTTTTCACAACATAACACCAAAACAGCAGCAGCATTGGCTTTTTAGATCTAACCACCAAATTGCAGCGGGAGACATTTTATCATCATTTACAGGAAGCCACCTGCTACTGATGCAATTATTAATGCAGATTCATGTAATTCTTCAAAATACAAGTAGGCCTTTTTTCAAATCTATGGTTCACAGAATACATAAATTATCTCTGGAACCAGACGTAATTAAAAAAGAAGTAAGTGTTTTAAAGCGAACTGCCAAAACTAACTGTAGATTACTTGATTCATAAATTGCAGCTGTCTGACAACCTCCCAATTGCAAATTTACCAAAATGACATTCATTGGCTTAATTTCTGACAAAATTAATAAACCGTTAAAGATCACCGATTTGACCATAGCCTTTACTATTATTAACCTTTTGCAGAATAGGCTGAATCGTACAACTGGAATCTGCAATAACACCGGTGTTTATAAACAATGTGTAAAGATTGCGACAAACAGTACACTGGCCAGAGAGATCGGAACTTAACTACTCTTTGTAAGGAAAACCCTTCAGGTGTGTCTCGTAATAAATCAGTATTTGGCCAGCATCTAACACATCACAACCACTCATAGAAATTTATGCTGACTACAAAAATAAACTCTCGTCCATATTCAACGAGCGATTAGACCTCAGACAAAAATATTTCTATTATCTTTTTGAAGTCTTTATATAGGAAGTTCCTGCTGTTCCGTTCCTCCTTCATTCTATCTTTTATTTTTTCTGGAATGTTTTCATTATTGTATAAAACGTTGTGCACGTTATTTTAAACTCTTGGCTGGTTATGTCTTTACTTTTTATTCATGTCTATCAGATAGGTCGTTTGTTTTATGACAACTGCTGTGCATTGTCTCCCTTGCTGTAATATGATGATTTTCCTCTAATCTGACTAAAGAAGTCTGTTTTACTTCTGTTCGTTTTTATTCCTCTTATTTTTCCAAATAATTTTAACTTCATGCTAATTTTTAACTGTTTATGCGTTTGTTTTACATTTAAGACTACTTAAGTGGGTCTTTGATGTATTATATCTTAGTGATTCAACCTATATTTATGTGCGTCTGACGTTATGTACGCCTGTTTTGCGGAATTTCGTGGATATTTTTGACTAAACAAATATGATCACAGTTCTTTTAAACTTCAGTTTCTTATACTCGTATTTATGTCTCTGACTCACTACCTCGATGGTTGAGTGAGATTTTATGCCGATGTAAGTACATCAAAAGAACAACGGCACAAAATCTCAACCGGCCGGAGTGGCCGAGCGGTTCTAGGCGCTTCAGTCTGGAACCGCGCGACCGCTACGGTCGCAGGTTCGAATCCTGCCTCGGGCATGGCTATGAGTGATGCCCTTAGGTTAGTTAGGTTTAAGTTCTAGGGGACTGATGACCTCAGATGTTAAGTTCCATAGTGCTCAGAGCCATTTGAACCATTTTGAACAAAATGTCACTGACCCATCGAGGTACTCAGTCAGAGACACAAAACAACGAGTACAATAAACTTAAGTTTAAAAGAACTGTGAACATAGTAGTTTACAGTCAAAAATGTGCTTTAGGTATTATATACTACTTTTCTTGTTATCCTCTTGATTACTTGTTCAAAATCATCTGATACCTCTTACACATATTACGACAGTCGTCCTACTTGACGTCAGTAATTTGTAATAATTAGTCACTGTCGCAGATTAAAAAAAGTGTTGTCAGGTGGAAAATGTTCGCATTATTTAACATCGAAGCTACGTGGAGGCGTCGGTGTGCATGTTTCAACAGATCACGAATTCAAAGCTGCATTCTTTTCCCTCTACTGTTAATCCTGTACATTGTCGTAGTGAAGATTAAAATACAAGAAAGTTTCAGAAGTAGGACTAAAATTCAAGGTCATGGCAAAATTCCTTGATGATATTGCTGCCTTTTGAATGGGACGAAAATATGTTGAGCACAGAATATGGATTTAGAGGAAACGAAAATAAAGAAGCCTAGACAGGGTGGTGAGAAACAGTCTGAAAAACTTTTAATAGTGTTTCAGGGTAGGCTGTGCTGAGAACTAACTGTTAAGCTGAATTTTCGCGGGCAATGGATCCGTAGGGTGTGAAGACTTTAGAGGGATACAGAGATTGAAATACTCCAACAAATAATTGAGGACGTAGACTTCGAGATGAAAACGTTGGGGCACAACAGAAGACTTCTTGGCGGGCCGTCAGAAGACTGAAGCGGCAAAAAATTAAGGTATTTCCACAATTGTGGGAAAGTGAGGCCGGAAAACAAAGTACATAATATGTACTGTAATTGAACTTTTTGTTTTCAAGGATCCGTTTAAGGACAAACCGTGCAACGAATTTTGCTGACACATAGACTGTAGCAACTTATCCATCGGTGTGTAAAGCTACGTTCAGTGCGGGCTCTGGACGCCAACAGTGGGGAATGAACCCTGCTGCATTATCGCATGAACAACTGCTGTAAGGGTCTTGATCCGGTTATGTTGACGAAGAGTTTGATTAAGTATATATGTAGTACTCTGTCGAATGTCTTCTTCTGTGTTTCCGGTTGCAACCCCACCTGCGTCGCAACCTGCACTCGTACAAACATTATGTAATTCCCATACAGTAGAGGACACTTTAATTGAAATTCGCTGCCAGATACTAGCGAATAAAAATGAGAACGGCATAGACACTGCAAATCGTCCCATCAGCAGGAGTCTGCAGGTCTGAAGACATTCGGATTTACTGTTTGTTCCTGTAATTTACTGTTTGTTCCAGGGGACATTGCCATCCGTTTGCACTGCCCCTATACAGTGGGAAGGAAACATCCCTGTGTCGTAAGTACAAAATACGACGAAAAAAGCTTGCATCCCAGCACTGTCATTCACTATATGTTACAGCAACCCAATTTACAAATTTACAAATGGAATAGACATTGGCCCTCAGATAGGCACCTTGCTGGCCTGACTGTTTCTCAAAGTGACAAACAACTGTGTTCAAACAAATTTCGGGCTTGCAGCCGGTTGTTGCGTAATTCATTCCACGATATTTCGACTAGGCGCCTGTCAGTAATCTTCAGGTGAACAATCTAACACTGACGAAGACTTGGTCCATTCGGCCCTAAATAGCGCGCTGTAAGTATTACGCATATGCATCAAAATTAAAGTTGACAAACAGACTACACCACCCGCTGGCAGCGCTCTCGCTGGTGGAACTGTGGGACTCAGCTGTCCTTTGTGTTACCACTAGATGAGGCCGATGGCGCACTCTAGCGTTTCCGATTGGAATAAATCGTTGAGGTGATTTAGTTCCAAGCGCTATCCAAATGGCAGGCGCTATAACGCTTCATAAGATTTTCTGCCAGGCGTATTTCAACGGATTCTTCGATAATGGAGTTTTCCTCATCCCCGACCCAAAAGAATTATAGTTGCTGTGGTCAGAATCACAGTTCTATCAAACTCCATTGAATGCTCACTGGAAATACAGTCTTTGGCATTAGTGGACTTTCTTGGTTGCAAAAGGCGAGTGCAAAGCTGAAGTTCGGTACAGCGTCAGTCCTATGTAAGCCATACCACGCTGACAAAGTATTCCGGCCTTACGGAATAAGAAGTCGTTTTTCACCAATCCTAAAAGGTATGAAATCACAGACGGAGGACGAAAAATCACTTTCACTTGACATTGGCTAAGTATTTTGCTATTTTAAACGAAAAGTTGCCCACAAAACAGAAAAGCTAAGGTTTTCGCCAGAGTGTTCCTCTCTTTATTCACTTCCGGTTTCTTGATTTTAACTGAGAATACCCTGTTAATCTGCTGGGTGGAATATCAATTTTTTTCTACACACTGTCTCTGGGTGATTGAGATATTTGGGCGAACTATCTAAATCGGAGACAGTATGAGCTCTGTGTGCGCTGTTTTGAGCACGCGTATTGTTTGTGACGGATGATGACAACCTGACGCTTACAAATACAAATCAGTATTACTGGGCTTACGATAAACGGAATTCCTCGGAAAGTCATGATTCTTTCGTCTAATGAAGACATGCAAGAAAGGCGGACAACGGTCTATTGCTGTTTCCATGATGAACCGAATGTCGTTATGGATGAAGTTGAGGTGGTGAAGAAAGTTCATCTTCTCCATTAGGCCACATTATGGAAGTATCGTCCTCATACCTTGAGAATATTATTTTTTTAATGTCAGTTGACTGAAGTGCTCTCTCCTTGACATGCTCCATAAAAAGGTTGGCCACCAATGGAAACAGGGGGCTGCCCATGGTTACGCAGTCAGTCTGTTCAACATAAAATAGGTTGAGCGTAGAGCATGCTGAAACAAAGCAGTGACGTCCGCTTGAAACTTTTTGCCACTTAGTGCCAAAAAATCTGTGAGACGGACCTTTGTAAAAAAGTGATACTACATCAGGGCTAATCAAACGGTCAGAACTGCTTAGACGGAGAGAACGAAGTCTACTGATAAAATCAGCTGAGTTACGGATGTGTGGGAAATTTCCCGTCAACCGTCTCACTGGCCATCAACGCTGCAATTGCCTTTTCCAACCCAACAAGTCCACTACTGCCGAACTCCGTATTTAAAAGTGGAAATACAGTGGAGTATGGTAGAACTGTGATTCTGACGACAGCAAAAAAATGGTTCATATGGCTCTGAGAGCTATGGGACTTCTGAGGTCATCAGTCCCCTAGAACATAGAACTACGTAAACCTAAGTAACCTAAGGACATCACACACATCCATACCCGAGGCAGGATTCGAACCTGCGACCGTAGCGGTCACGCGGTTCCAGACTGTAGCGACTAGAACTGCACAGCCACCCCGGCCGGCCCACAACAACATCTTTATATGACTGCATCATTAAAGAATCCGTGAGATTCCACCTGGCGGAAAATCTGATGAAACGGGATGGCGCCTGCTAGTTGGACAGTGCGTGGAATCCAATCGCCTCCACGATTTCTTCTAATCGAAGAGGACATGATGCGGCAACGACCGCGGCGAGCGATAGCACAGAGGACAGCTGAGTTCCGCTGTTCCATCAGCGAGGGTACTGCCGCCGGGAAGTTTGGTCCGTCAGTCAACTTGAATTTTAATGCATTCAGCGCGCTATACAGGGCGGAACGGAGGAAGTCTTCGTCTGTGTTCGGTGACTCACCTGAAGATGACTGGCAGGTGCCCAGTCAAAATACCATGGAATGAATTAAACAACTACTGGCTGCAAGCCCGAAAATTGTTTGAACAGAGTTGGCTGTCACTTTGAGAAACAGTCACGCCAGCGAGGTGCCTACCTGAGCGCCAATCTTCCATTTGTTAATTCCTTGCTTACGCTATCGCCTCCGAAAGCCTTAATCTAAATCTTCCCTGTCAGTATTATAGCGTGACTACTAGTTACCTTTCAAACTTATACTTTTGGTTTTCCATAGTTCCGTAGTAGGTTGTGTTTATATACTACATTAGCCGTTGTGGTAAGCAAGTAAAGCCGCCGACACCTTTTAGACACATGGGCAATGCCTCCTTTCTTCCCCGCGTCAATAGATCTCGATTAAGCCAAGCCAGTTGTGCGCTCAATTTTAAAGCCGTTGAAGGAAACTTTTACAGTAAAACAAATGTTGTCATTGGCTAGTGCCTACAAAGAAAGTATGTTCTGAGAAATGTTTTCAAAACTAAATGTGTAATGTTGGAGATACGTGTACTTCAAATGCAGCTGGCACCGGCTCTCAATGTGAAGACGATATAAAAGTAGTCACTTCGTTAAATATTGTAAAACTTTTTAGATGAACTACCCTTTGTTTTAAGCTTTCTACTGCTACAACACGTAGACATTTGGCCTCTACCGGCCGGAGTGGCCGAGCGGTTCTAGGCGCTACAGTCTGGAACCGCGCGACCGCTGCGGTCGCGGGTTCGAATCCTGCCTCGGGCATGGGTGTATGTGATGTCTTTAGGTTAGTTAGGTTTAAGTAGTTCTAAGTTCTACGGGACTGATGACCTCAGATGTTAAGTCCCATAGTGCTCAGAGCCATTTGAACCACTTTCTTTTATTTTATTTATGTATTTATTTTTTTTAGCCTCTGCAGTAACTCCACTCCATAGATATTTCGACAGTAAAGACCTACTACTGTATACGCTAACTACCTGATGTATCTAATATGTTACGTGTAGCTCCTCCTGCATATCGCACGTATCTGAAATCAGTAGACCACCTATATTGTGTCTAGTGACCCAGTACGTATTTTGTAACTTCATATCTAGGGCTTGCTTAGTAGATTAATACAATGGATCATCTTTTGTGTTTGTTAACCAGATAAAACATGACATTCATTTTTGTGCCAGGAGCTGTTTTAACCAATAATTATAGATTTTTTCCGGCTGATTTCTGTAGGCTGCGACCTCTGAAGTTTAGTAAAGTGTTCCCACTGTTACTAATTTCAGGTAATCGTATGAAGATAACGTCTCGTAACATTGTGTCTAGGTGTCATTACGTACATACACACCCTTCCACACTCAACATTTTGCGGACAATGTGTTTACTTCTGTACGAACAAATGATGATAGGAATTGTGGACAATGAAGTTAAACACTTAACACAACATAGTAAACGAGCATTTTGTGAGATTGTGGTGTGAATTTAGCTTGTATGCTACGTAGAGATTTTTATATTTGTGTAACGTATTATTAACTCTTTCACTTCAACCTATTCATTAATATCGTCGTGGCGTAACCAATGTTCGTGATTCTAATGTGGGTAGTCACATCGTCAGACTGTTGTTACTACGTGAATTGTGTTATCCACTATCACTGTAATTAATTTGTTATTTGCAAACGCGGTAATTACTGAGACTTATCCACAGCGTAGATTGCTATCTGACACAGCGGAAGCCTACCTTCTTCTACCTTCATATTTTTAAGACTTACATAATTTTAGTAAGTTTGCTATAATATTTACAGTTCTTCTATAAATTACAAAATATTGCCATACAGCAAATTATTGTGTGCCAGTTTGTGGCAACTGATCCAAGTTGTCAAGCAGCTCCTACATAGGGGCACTTTTGAAAGTGATTGTAATACGAATAAGTGTTAGCTCCTGTTTTAATAATTAAAATACAATAATTGAAAAAAAGTGTTTAAGAATATTTTGTCGACACTTAACAGGACTTGTACTGTAATTAAATCACAGAAATAATTTTAAGTAAGAAGTACATGAATACGCTAGAAACATCTTTCGGTGCCAATTATCGACAATACTGGACGCCCCCTGACAGTATAGCGGTGCCCTGGCTGCAAATAAATACACAGTAGTGTGAGGCAAGGGGCACGATGATCTGACGAATTACTCTGCATATTGGATAGTTCCGCGAAGTACCGTTCCACCATCATCAGGTGGTGCAGAGGCAATGGCCTGTCGGCTCTCTGCCGCTAGTATTTATCCCTTGCGAGTCCGGGTGCTATTCCGTGCGCCGGAAGCGCTTGACTCGTCCGGTAAAGCCTCAGGTGTCATTGTCTTTATTGTGGTCAGAACACAATATGCAGAGTAATTCGTCAGATCATCGTGTCCCATGCCTCACACTCCTGTGTATTTATTTGCAGCCAGGGCACCGCTATACTGGCAGGGGGCGGCCAGTACTGTCGACAATTGGCACCGACAGGTGTTTCTACTGTATTCATGTAGTTATTACTTAAATTTATTTCTGTGATTTAATTACAGCACAAGTCCTGTTAAGTGTCGACAGAATATTCCTTATATTGAGGCTTGTCGACTGCATCCTGAAGCTAGTCCCTCACAAACTTGGCAATATCTTAGAAAGAGTGATTGTACAGCTGGTATAGGAGACTTGTAGTAACCTTTTATCGAGATATGTTCTAATACAATTTTGCTATTATAATGCACCTTCTATTTTACTTAACTTTGTCTTTGTATAATTTCAGGCAGTATGATGTAATCACAGATCTGAAGATGATAACAATACGTACCGAAACCGGTAATGGACAATTAAGACAATGTGCTTTACCGGACGAGCCGAGCGCCTTCGGCGCGCGGAATAGCACCTGGACCCGCAAGGGATAAATACTAGCGGCAGAGAGCCGACAGACCATTGCCTCAGCACCACCTGATGGTGGAGGAACGGTACATGGCGGAACTATCGTGGGAATTCGACGACTGGTCACCCGAGAACGCTTCAAATGGACAAAGACTGTTTACAAGCGTTCTGCTAAGAAGGTTACGTTCTCTCAAAAATCTCGTATAGGGATTTTGGTATGTTACACAGCGTAGAAATTCGTAGAAATGTGTGATTTTGGAGCATTGTAAGGATTTGCTCCAGAAGAAATTAAATCTTTATGTATTGTTTCAGAGCATATAGCGGACCAAACAGATTCCTTCTCGTGCCTTACATTTTTAAACTAGGGTGATAATTTTCACAGATTTTCATCAAAAAATCATGTTTGAGTAGGTACCCAAATGGAAACGCTGTGAGTAATTTTGCCCGGCATATGGACCACATTTCGCTCGGCCAGCACCCCCAGATGAAATCTTCGACTCTCGCCAGCTAGAGGATGAGTCTTCGTGGAAAATGCACCCCGTCGCTGCGTTTTACTTTGCGCTCTGCCTAGGAAACCAACTAGTTCTTTTCATGTTGTGGAACTTAAACCGAGATGTGTAGTTTAAATAACGTCTTTTGCGACGATACTTAACCTATACAGCTCGTATATCTGCAACTGTCTTTTCTGAAGGAATTTGTATGAATTTTAGCACTATTGGGGTGATGGCGGTATGGGTGCACTTTTGATACCAAATTGAAATGCAAATTAATTATCAGGTAACTACACCCATGCCCAGATGACATCATGGGTTTTCACCTTCAGGCACGTGGGTTCCCACTCCCACTCACTCCCCTTTGGTCGCTCAACCCTTCCGTTCCCCCTCCCACTCCTGACCTTATAGTGGAAAATTCGGATTTTGGTGGGAAATTTGAATTTTGGAGAGAAATTCTAAAAATAGTAGGAATTTAAAACACAAGGCGAAATCCTTTCTCAGAAAACTGTGCTGATGTCTCACAGCACGCCCCCATCTGGTAATTGGCTGGAAAAACAAAATCGTGGGTGCTGTTTGTGGGACTCTAACCCCTCGCCCTCTGGGCAGAAAACAAGTGCACTCAACTAGACAGGGAAACTGTACAGATGCAGGAGAGCAAGCTTAGGTTAGTGTACTTTATTTATTCCGGGTGCGAAACTGAAGTAAATATTGGTCCAAATTACGTAATTAAACATAAATTACACAGTTATATGCATAGCGTTAAAATTGCAATACAACTAAAAAACCGACGATGTTATACAACTGATGTTATCCTGCTGGGAAAAGAAATTGACAATACCACTCGAATCTAATAGCAGATGTGCTCAATTCTACACCCAGTGATTCGTTCACCTACAACCTGGCGGGAAAAAGGCTCTATTGGAAGGCAGTGTCTTTATTTTTGGATGCAACTGTGCTCAATTCACGAGATGTTGGTCAGGCAGGAGTTTATTAAGTGTATTACCTGTTAGCACACAGCTGAGGACTGCATCTATCACTGTTTGACGTCAGAGTGCGCTATAGGTGCCTCCTGCTGCATTGCTTCGCAAGCAGCCTGGTGCTTTAAATTCAAATAAACAGTACTCTCTTTACTTCTCGACAAGTCGCGCGAGATTAGCCGAGCGGTCCGGGGCGCTGCAGTCATGGACTGTGCGGCTGATCACGGCGGAGGTTCGAGTCCTCCCTCGGGCATGGATGTATGTATTTGTTCTTAGCATAATTTAGGTTAAGTAGTGTGTAACCTTAGCAGTGAAGTCCCATAAGATTTAAAAAATAAATAAAAACTTCTCTACAACGTAATCCCATACCACTGCCACCAAGATATTACACTGGTATTGCTGCTATGTATCTTGTAAGAGTAAGAAAGGATAGGGCAGCGCCATGCGGTTAAAGGCGCTGCAGTCTGGAACCGCAAGACCGCTACGGTCGCAGGTTCGAATCCTGCCTCGGGCATGGATGTTTGTGATGTCCTTAGGTTAGTTAGGTTTAACTAGTTCTAAGTTCTAGGGGACTAATGACCTCAGCAGTTGAGTCCCATAGTGCTCAGAGCCATTTGAACCATTTTTGATAGGGCAGCAAACCATCACTGAAGTGTAGGAACACAAATATACGCAGTCACAGCTGTTAGAAAATGCACCACTGTTCTAATTAAGAGCCGAAATTATCGTGAAAAAACCAGCACTTGTAAACAATGGCTCTTAATGCTGATAATTGAGAAAAATCCTCGTAATAACACAAATACCGCAAAAACCAAACCCAAAAGGTAACACCAGGAGAGAGGGGTGGCAGCTGCTGGAGTGCTCTCTTCGATGTGCGGTCACGAACTAACCAAATTGGAACCAGTCTTATCTCCCTCGGCCGCTGAGACCGAGGGGTTCTAGGCGCTTCAGTCCGCAAGCACGCTGATGCTACGGTCGCAGGTTCGAATCCTGCCTCGGGCATGGATGTGTGTGATATCCTTAGGTTAGTTAAGTTTAAGTACTTCTAAGTCTAGTGACTGATGATCTCAGATGTTAAGTCCCATAGTGCTTAGAGTCATCTGAAACTTTTCTTTTAATACCTCCCTCCCTGCCACCCCTCATCCCTCTCTCTCCTCACCGTAGTTAAGGGTTACAGGCCTGTACTATCCTGTCACTGGTGGTCGACAAAGAGATCCATCTCGTGGCAGCGACACACTGCTTCCCCACTGGAGAAATCATTCACAGGTGGACAAAAGACTACCGAACAGGAAGCTTAGTTCAAGCCGTTAGACGTATTTATTGGAAAACTGGCTTCCGTGGAACAATAGCGAAATAGAAGTCTCAATAGCGAAATACATGACTATCCGTCATAAATGAAGAACTGAAAGGTCAAAAGCAGTGTCCATTCAAACGTTTTGGATGTGCTGGCACCCGGGTAAGTAATACCAGGGTCATGTAGGAAAAAACGTTGAAATAATACATCCAAAACTCACTATACGCCGAGCTGCTCGATATGCCCCCTGAATGACAAAATGCAATTTCCGCCGCTGCATTATGTGTTTTTTTACTGGATGTATTCCAATCTCTGTCTTCCTCATAAGTTATTGCCTTCTACAGCTCCCTCTAATACCATAGAAGTCATTCCCTGATGTCGTAAGAGATGTCTTATCATCCTGGCCTTTCTTCTTGACAGTGTTTTCGACATGTACCCTTCCTATCGGAATCTGCACAGAAGCTTCTCATTCCATACCTTACGAGTCCACCAAATTTTCAACATTCGTCTGTAGCACCACATCTCAAATGCTTCGATTCTCTTCCATTCCAGTTTTCCCACACTCCATGTTTCACTACCATGCAATATTGCGCTCCAAACGTACTTTCTCAAAAATTTCTCCCTCAAATTAAGGCTTGTTAGATACTAGTAGACTTCTCTTGGCCAGGAATGCCCTTTTTGCCAATGCCAGTCTTCTTTTGACATCCTAGACTGTTGAATGGATTGTCGTGAGTTCAAAACAAACCTGAACTGTAAAATTTGGTATCTCAGAAATGTGTGAAACTTATTTTGAGCCGGTCTCTGTGGCCGAGCGGTTATAGGCGCTTCAGTCCGGAACCGCGCTGCTGCTATGGTCACAGGTTCGAATCCTGCCTCGGGCATGTATGTGTATGATGTCCTTAGGTTAGTTAGGTTTAAGTAGTTCTAAGTCTAGGGGACTGATGACCTTAGATGTTAAGTCCCATTGTGCTTAGAGCCATTTGAACAATTACAGCTGCATGAAACACTTCTATAATTTTGCCAGCACAGTAGCTCAGCGTGTTTGGTCAGGGTTTCAACTGCCCTCTGTAATAAAAAACTGAGTATCAACGAGGCACTTGAACAGGTTTCATGGAACATCTGCGTCGGACAAATGCAACGAAAATTAACTAACAAAATGAAATAAAAAAGGGGGTAGCGACTTTGATTCATTATGAAAACGCTTTCGGTCCGAGGTTCGAAACCCGCCACTGTTGTAATTTTGATTCATAATCAGCACTGGCGGCCGGAGACTTCCGGCATAAGATGTCTCCTTCATTATGACAACGGCCTTGTGAGAGAGGGCTGTATCTACAGCCTTAAACTTCAGCCGTATCTCATCATTCCTTAGTACTTCCGGGTCCCACTTTTTTGCATATTGATTCTTCCTGACCAACCTCTTAAACTTCAGCCTACTCTTCGTCATTACTACATTGTGATCTGAGTCTATATCTGCTCTTGGGTACGCCTTACAATCCAGTATCTGTTTTCGGAATCTCTGTTTAACTATGACGTAATCTAACTGAAATATTCCCGTATCATCCGGCCTTTTCCTAGTGTATCTCCTCTTGTAATCCTTGAACATAGTATTCGCTGTTATTTACTGAAATTTGTTACAGAACTCAATTAGTCTCTTTCCTCTCTCATTCCTGATCCCGAGCTCGTATTCTCCAGTAACGGTTTCTTCTACGGTTTCCACCACAACTGCATTCCAGTCCCCCACGACTATTAGATTTTTGTCTCCCTTTGCATACTGTATTAAGCCTTCAATATCCTCATATACTTTCTGCATCTCTTCATTTTCAGCTTGCGACGTCAGCATGTATACCTGAACTATAGTTGTTGGTGTTGGCTTGCTGTCGATTCTGATAATACCAACCCTATCACTGAAATGTTCACAGTAACTCTCTCTCTGCCCTACCTCCCTACTTCCCTTATACCATTTTCTTCTGTTTTTGACATTATGCTATACTCATCCGACCAGAAATCCTTGTCTTCTTTCCATTTCAATTCACTGACACCAATTATATCTAGACTGCACACCTTTGTATTTCCCTTTTCAGACTTTCTAGCTTATCTACCACGTACAAGCTTCTGAAATTCCATGCCCCGACTCATAGAACGTTGTCCCTTCGTTGATCTTCGTTAATCTTTTTCTCGTGGTCACCTCCCTCTTGGCAGTCCCATCCCGGAGATACGAATGGGGGCCTATTTGGGAATCTTTTGCCAATGGAGAGATCATCATGACAGTTTTTCAGTTACAGGCCACGTTTCCTGTGAATACACGTTACGTATCTTAGATACAGTGGTTTCCGTCGTCTTCCGCATCCTGATGCCGTAGATCATTGCTGATTCTTCCACCTTTCGGGAAGTTTCCCACCCCAAGCATAACAGAGTCCCTGCACCTCTTTCTGCTCCTCCGGCGTTGGCAGAATCAGGGTGACTTCCTATAAGGAATTCCTTGACAGCCAATGCTGATTATTTATCAAAATTTAATTGGTGGTGTTTTACGAAACCAGGACTTTGTGATTAGTAATTATACACACTAACCCTAGACCACGGGTGCATTTTATTACAGCTTTTTATTCTCGTTCATTCCTCCTCTTCGTATAAATTGTGTTTGTTAGCACACAACCAACAAAACACAAAACAAAATAGTTCATAACGCTAAAACAGCCAAATGACTTTCCATAAATCAGGTATATATAAATTACATTGCGATTGCTTCTCCTACTACTCCATAGGGCAAACAGGGCGAAACTTTGAAATTCGATGCAAAGAGCCAAAATACGCGTTTAAAAAATTTAAGTGAATCTAGTTCTGCAACCCATCTAGCACAAAACAGTCATTCAGCTATAAATCTCGAAACAGATCTCCATGTATTACAAACTGCAGAAAAAGAAGTGAAAATGAACCTCCTGGAACAATTAGAGATGTTCGACTATTAGAATTAATCACCCCACACCATCTTAAACGAATAAACAGACTTAGCGAACAACCCATTTTTCCAAAATTTCAAGGAATTATTAAACTTGAAAAACTAAAAAAAAATGCCGGCACCTTTCCACTGCTCTCTCCCTCTCTCTTCCACATTGGCACAACTGTTCAACACCCTCTCTTCCAGTACTCGCCGGCCGCAGTGGTCTAGCGGTTCTGGCGCTGCAGTCCGGAACCGCGGGACTGCTACGGTCGCAGGTTCGAATCCTGCCTCGGGCATGGGTGTGTGTGATGTCCTTAGGTTAGTTAGGTTTAAGTAGTTCTAAGTTCTAGGGGACTTATGGCCTAAGATGTTGAGTCCCATAGTGCTCAGAGCCATTTTTGAAGGTGTCTGTGTGTTCTTGTCTACCGTGGAAGAATTAGATACTCCACACACCTCACAGAATGTCGCCTTTATGAACATCCAACTAAAAATAAGGTACATCCGTGGCTGGTTGAGACCTGGTCAGGAAAGAAAATGCACAAACAACCATTGATGGATGTTAGTGTTGATAGAGAGGCATTCACGTGTACAGACGGTGAATGAATTTTACACAACTCATTTGCTCCTCGTGAAGTAAAACTACATATTTTCCGAAGATGTTGCCGTTCTTAACAGCTTAACTGCTGTAGTATCAGCTCACTTATTAAGAAAAAAAAGCGACTGAATAAACACGAACACTCAATTAATGCATGAATTATTACCATTGTGTATTCACTAGGCGTGATTCTAATGCCTACTACAACGAATATTGTACCTACATACCTCACCTGACATCGTGTTAAGAGAAAAGTCTTAAGCTTTTAAAACGAGTACTGCGACTTCAGTAGTGGAAACAGCGGATATAGTACTAAAATCAAGGAAATCTCTGGCTAAATAAATATAAACGCACTCTCGTGGGATGAGTTAGAATGTTTGCTACAATCAATATTGAACCGAGAACAATGTATCTTGCGTTGAATATACTACAAAATAAGCAGTTAACACCATCCAACAGTCCTTGCACACACATTTAGATAGCAAGTGCCACACACTATGGTGAGTAGTAGACTTCTGCAATAACGTAATGTCTGCAGGACCAAGCAATAACACGACAGCCAACACTGAGTGAGTGATTGCTCCGCGATGGATAGACCTGTTTTCTCCTTAGTGGTAACAGCGCGGCTTAGGAGGAGAGAGGGTATCGCTGTATCAATATTCACGTCAAAACTATACGTGAGTTTATAAATCGTGGTTGCAAGAATAGTATCGAGGTATGGTACTATTTCCTATGATTCATTTAAAAATTACTGTCTTCCACTACCACCTACAGAAGCCTCACTGCACGTTGGGTGTGATCACATTAATTGCGTGTTAACCACTCGGTCTGAAGCGCAGGAACGTGCCACCAGAAAGCAGGACGGCACATGGCGTAAGGTCCTGATAAAGTCGTTCAAATGGCTCTGAGCACTATGGGACTTAACATCTATGGTCATCAGTCCCCTAGAACTTAGAACTACTTAAACCTAACTAACCTAAGGACATCACACAACACCCAGCCATCACGAGGCAGATAAAATCCCTGACCCCGCCGGGAATCGAACCCGGGAACCCGGGCGTGGGAAGCGAGAACGCTACCGCACGACCACGAGATGCGGGCGAAGTCGTTCATCTTACTGAATTGTTTATAAAGTAATGTCGTGTCCACAGGCTGTAGGTGTGAGTAACTAGGAACTATCTCGTCTGCGAAGATATTTTTACGTGAAACTTCGAAGAAATAGAGGAAACTGGTAGTTCCACTCGTAGTTTTTTCTCTTTACAAAATCGCCTAAGGTTTTAATACTAATAATCTTGCGTGTTCCCCATGTCTAGAGAACCAGCAAATATCTCTTCCACCGGTGTTTCACCATCTCGATGCAAGTAACGCATCACAATCGATATAGCTGAACATTAGGCCTCGGGCTGATGACACAGAGAGAGAGAGAGAGAGAGAGAGAGAGAGAGAGAGAGAGAGAGAGAGAGAGATTGGGGGGGGGGGGAAGAGGGGGGCGAGACTCGTCTCAAATAATAGGTATGAAACCAGTGTGCCTATATCACATTCGACAATGAGCGAAGTATCAGAGATACCCCTTCATGACCACTGTAGCCCTGGAAATACCAATTTCCCACGTAACGTTTTTTCCACGCAAAATATTTTATGCCCTTACGGCTAGACGTGCGCCGAAGTCGCGAATTCCCACAGCAAATCTATACATCCCTCACAACCAGGCATAGTTCCCACCCATATCACTTAATTTTGCACATCTCGAAACACAGACCACAGGAACTTTACACCCCAACAAATACGCATTATACACAAGCAATGCTAATATCGTTTACAAGTCTATAACGTCCGAAAAAGCTATTGTACGTCCGCACTTACTCTAAGTGTCCCGATTCTCTTCTGTTCTAGGAAATTATTTGACATTTAGGTCTTCCAGCCAGTCAGATTCGAGAACAGACTGCAGGTATTCTCAATCAGCGCTTCCGTAAGACCCTTTCAAATTAGTGTTGTAAAACACAAGTGTCCGGCACTACTTGGTACAGACACCGAACGAAACGTGCACTATATTCCCATTCCAGTGGCCTAACTACCATTCCGCAGATATTAGCTCCCAATCAGGGCAGTAAACCCCTCGTAAATTGCAAATCCGGCATTCAGGTAAGATGAATTCGATGGCTAAGGAGTGCTCCTCAACGAAAGTCAATTACATGGATAATGATACTGTGGGTTTGTGTGAGTTGATTGATGTCTAAAATGCACTAACCGCTGTTTACTGACTTCAACTGGAAAGAGTACGTTCATTTATTGTACTGGTCTGACTCTACACATTACAACAACTTGGCGCTGCACTCCTAGTGAAGTAGGAAGAGCGAACTTATTGAGACTAAGGATGGTGTCATCTGAGCTGGAGACGCACTCAACGTCTTCAAAGTGAATGACGGACAGTCCTTTCGAAAAGGGTTGAGATGGATGCTATACTTTCAACTATCTAGTTTTGGATACTTTTGAGAGGGTAAACATGCGGTTTAATTCTCTCTCTAATTACACCGTAGATCAGTTGGTGATGTGAGCTTGCTGTCCCCGCAAAAATTTTATTTCGAACCCAAATGCAGGCTACGCGTTGTAATGTTGGTATTTTTGCAGAAACTTCAAGAAAAAACTAAAGGGCGCAACATAAAGCATACACACGACGTAGTTACTATGACAAGACAGATGTATTTTATTTTACGACACCAACCAAAGACATAGATATAGTACATAGCAGAGAGATTAATATAAACATTTCACTTCAACACCTCCCCTAAATGCTTATCTTATTAAATGCAGTATTTAACACATTCCAATTAATGATCTTAAATATTTAAGCTAGACATGTGGCAATGTTTTGGTGAGAATATCTGCAGCTTGCTGATTGCCTGGTACATGCTCAATGGCTAGCTGGCCTTCTTGAATCTTTCCTCGAAAATAGTGCATGCGAACATCAATACGCTTTGACCTCTTGTGAAATTCGGGATTTTTGGCGAGTTTAATAGCACTTGCATTATCAACAAGAAGAACGGGAACACTCTCCGGTGGTGAAATTTCTTCATAGAGCCTAGACAGCCATATTCCTTCTCTTGCCCCTTCACTGGCAGCCACATACTGCGACTCTGTTGTTGACAGTGATATGCAATGTTGCCGCCTACTAGCCCAGGTAACTGCTCCTCCAGAAAATCTTGCAACCACTCCACTAACTGAGCGTCGGGTCGCTGGATTACTGGCATAATCAGCATCAGTATACATCTCGAGTCTTCAGTTTGCATGGCTAGCATCATATTTTATACCTAATAACACTCAACCTTTTATATACTTTAGGATTCATTTTATCACAGACCAATGATTTTCTCGAGGACTCTCTAAAAATTTTGACACATAGCTCACTGCAAATGGTATATCGGGCCTTGTACCAACAGTGAAATACATAAGACAGCCAACTGCTTCTCGATATGTAGCATTAGTTGGTTTATCATTGGTTAACTCATTTGGCTGCAGATATTGCTCAATTGGAGTTAACAAAGGATTAGCCTCTGTCATGTTAAACCATCGAAGAATATCTTTAGAATATCTTTCTTGATTAATCTCTATTGATCCATTATCATCACATACAATATTAATATTTAAGAAATAACCTACTGGCTCAACGGTAATGTTAAACTCATCTTGAATTTCCTTTAGGAAAACTTCAACATCCTTCTTACTTGCTGATATTAATCCATCATCGACATACAGAATTACCATCAACTAGTCATTGCAGTTTTTTCGATAGAACAAACAAGGATCTGCCTCACTTTCCACAAGCCCAAGATCTATTAGGAAGACCTTGAACCGTTGGGTCCAGCACCTTGGAGATTGTTTCAGTCGATATACACTTTTATGAAGTTTGTATACCCGATCAGTTCCATCACTAAATCCCTCAGGCTGCTCCATATGTATCTCTTCTATTAAGAAGCCATTCTAAAAAGAAGATTTTACATCGAATTGTGCCAGCTGAAGTTGCTCACTAGCAGTAACCCTCGAAATTGCTCTAATTGGATCGTATCTAGCAACAGAACTCAACGTTTCATTATAGTCAATACCTATTTGTTGACAAAATTTAAGTACCACTAGTCTTGCTTTATAGCGATCAGTTTTACCATCAGCCTTTCGCCTAATTCTATAAACCTAACGGTTTTTAATGGGCTTACGGTCTGGTGGCAGCGGTTCCAAAATCCACGTAGCATTTTCTTTCAAAGAAGTCATTTCTTCCTCCATTGCTCTTCTCCAATGTTCATGGTCTACAGAATTAATAGCCTCTGTGTAATTCTTTGGCACATTTATTTCAGCCAGCATAATTTCAATAAAAAAAAACACTCCATCTTCAAGCCACAACTGGCCCATCGGGACCATCCGACCGCCGTGTCATCCTCAGTTGAAGATGTGGATAGGAGGGGCGTGTGGTCAGCACAACGCTCTCCCAGTCGTTATGATGGTTTTCTTTGACCGGAGCCGCTACTATTCGGTCGAGTAGCTCCTCAATTGGCATCACGAGGCTGAGTGCACCCCGAAAAATGGCAACAGTGCATGGCGGCCTGGATGGTGACCCATCCAAGTGCCGGTCACGCCCGACAGTGCTTAACTTCGGTGATCTCACGGGAACCGGTGTATCCACTGCGGCAAGGCCGTTGCCCATAATTTCAATAAGGTGGTCTGGTTTCTTCAGTTGCTGCCTATTTCTCAATTCTCTTTCACTAGAACTCTTTTGTAGGTTCAAATTCAGATGGCTCCGAGCACTATGGGACTTAACTGCTAAGATCGTCAGTCCCCTAGAACTTAGAACTACTTAAACCTAACTAACAAGGACAGCACACACATCCATGCCCGAGGCAGGATTCGAACCTGCGAGCATAGTGGTCGCGCGGTTCGAGACTGTAGCGCCTAGAACCGCTCGGCCACCTCGGCCGGCTTTGTAGGTTCCTTAAACACACTTGCATCTCCATGATTCTTCAATAAACACACTTGCATCTCCATGATTCTTCAATAAACACACTTGCATCTCCATGATTCTTCAATAAACACACTTGCATCTCCATGATTCTTCAATAAACACACATGCATCTCCATGATTATTCAATAAACACACATGAATCTCCATGATTCTTCAATAAACACACTTGCATCTCCATGATTCTTCAATAAACACACTTGCATCTCCATGATTCTTCAATTCTTCATTGCCTGTTTCACTTGGGAGTAACATCATCGTCCTACCAGTCTTCTCAGGTTCAAAAACAACAACCTTACTCCGAATAATCCGTTTTTCTGATTCACTCCACACTGTAAAGCCATCAATGCTATCAGAATAACCAACAGAGATTCGTAGTTTTCCTTTTGGATCCCGTTTCTTTCGCATTTCCTTCGGAATATGAACAAAGCACTTCATCTGTATTTAGCTGTATCGTCTTTCCAGTGAATACCTCATAAGGTGTTTTGTCATCCACACGACTTGTACCAGTTCTGTTCAACACACAATCAGCTGTGTTTACTGCTTCTGCCCACAAAACTTAAGCAGGCCCTGAGCTAGCAACATGGTTCGAGCTAGTTCCACAACTGTTCTGTTAGAGCGCTCAGCACATCCATTGTGCTCTGGAGTATAAGGATTTGTGATTATGAGTTTTATGCCATTTAATTTCAACAAAACCTTAACTTCAGTATTATCAAATTCCCGTCCACCATCACATTGAAAAGCTTTTGGTAGTTGACCACAAAAATGAAGAAACAAAATGAAGGTGCAAGTGTGTTTAAGGAACCTAAAAAAGAGTTCTAGTGAAAGAGAATTGATAAATAGGCAACAACTTATTGAAATTATGCTGGCTGAAATAAATGAGCCAAAGAATTATACAGATGCTATTAATTCTGTAGACCATGAACACTGAAGAAAGGCAATGGAGGAAGAAATGACTTCATTGAAAGAAAATGCAGTTGAAGCGTGCTGGGCCCATAACCTATTACAGAAACTTCAAGAAAGAACTGAAGGACACAACAAAGCGTACGCACGGTGTAGTTGCTATAACAAGACACATGTATTTTATTTTATGACAGCAACCAAAGACATTGATATAGTACACAGCAGAGAGATTAATATAAACATTTCACTTCAACAGGTATATCAGCTGAGAGTGGCAATCAAAGTTATAGTGCAAACTGAGAATGTATAGCGAGGTACGAAGGTGGGAAACGTTCCAAGAGACCGCGAGAGGTCGTGTGGCAAACTGCCGTATACACCGAAGGCAGCTGACGGCTGAGTACGACACCTTCTGTCCCACCATGCCTGTCTTCGGTAGTAGCAGTGTTAGCACACCAATTACTCACTGTGCTTGCTGTTCCTACGATGAAATTAACAGCCCAAGAGGCATCACAGGACATAGTTCTAAAGCAACAAAGTGCCGTGAACACACTTGGTCTGCAATGGTGACTTTGTGGTAAGGGATGGACTTATAGAAGATGTTATGTATGTGAGAGAGATGGTAAAAAACAGTGTTTTTCTATAAAAATGTTACCACTTTAATCTATTTTAGCACCTCACACAGAAATTCTCATCCTCCCCCTCCTTCTGCTCATACTCTTGATCTTCGATTGCCAGCAAATACCACCTTGGTAGTTCTTGTGGTGGCGGCGAAGGTGTTGTCGGACTATCCGTTGACGCTTCTCTAAAATACTAAAAATAAATGAATTTAGCTCCATGGATCGCGCGCGCGCGCACACACACACACACACACACACACACACACACACACACACACACACACAATCAGCTGTGTACCGAATTTCCTGTGTATTGTTAAACCCCGCCACAGACAGCTGGTCATAACGAGTCAGAAAATACCGCTTTTACAATTAATCTCACGTGTAGTGATCGGTAGTTGAAACTGCAAAGAGCACCAACTAATACTGCATGTAAGCGGATTAAAACAAAGGGTTCGCAGAATTAGGACACATCACTTGAGTGAAACACGGCACAGATGTTAACGGGCAGAGAGAGATTTATACACATTTGAAAGGCATTACGTATGGCACTAAGCCAGAAACTGGATACAGGACATAAAGTATTCAACCTACATTAAACTAACTAGGCTGTATCACTAACAGGCATAACACGGTGGGTAAGGTTGTCGATATTCATAAAAGAATAATAATGTAGCTTCAGCAGCGATGGAATGTTCTTTTTCGTCACTGACAGTCTCGTTCTCAGCTGTAAAGTATTGCCTCCAGCCACAAGTGAACTGACGTATCCGTAAGATTCTTTTTGGAATCAAGTACTGTCGACATAAATGGAAACGAAGATGATGTATAACTTGGTTGAAATTTGCTGTCAGTAAGCTGTGGAGGAGATCGATACAGCTCGTTTTTTATTTAGGAAAAAGAATTATAGGTCAATTTAACTATCCAAGCACGTTTAACAGATCGAATCAAGGCTTCGTAAGCCATTAGATGGCTATCATAATACACTCCTGGAAATTGAAATAAGAACACCGTGAATTCATTGTCCGAGGAAAGGGAAACTTTATTGACACATTCCTGGGGTCAGATACATCACATGATCACACTGACAGAACCACAGGCACATAGACACAGGCAACAGAGCATGCACAATGTCGGCACTAGTACAGTGTATATCCACCTTTCGCAGCAATGCAGGCTGATATTCTCCCATGGAGACGATCGTAGAGATGCTGGATGTAGTCCTGTGGAACGGCTTGCCATGCCATTTCCACCTGGCGCCTCAGTTGGACCAGCGTTCGTGCTGGACGTGCAGACCGCGTGAGACGACGCTTCATCCAGTCCCAAACATGCTCAATGGGGGACAGATCCGGAGATCTTGCTGGCCAGGGTAGTTGACTTACACCTTCTAGAGCACGTTGGGTGGCACGGGATACATGCGGACGTGCATTGTCCTGTTGGAACACCAAGTTCCCTTGCCGGTCTAGGAATGGTAGAACGATGGGTTCGATGACGGTTTGGATGTACCGTGCACTATTCAGTGTCCCCTCGACGATCACCAGTGTTGTACGGCCAGTGTAGGAGATCGCTCCCCACACCATGATGCCGGGTGTTGGCCCTGTGTGCCTCGGTCGTATGCAGTCCTGATTGTGGCGCTCACCTGCACGGCGCCAAACACGCGTACGACCATCATTGGCACCAAGGCAGAAGCGACTCTCATCGCTGAAGACGACACGTCTCCATTCGTCCCTCCATTCACGCCTGTCGCGACACCACTGGAGGCGGGCTGCACGATGTTGGGGCGTGAGCGGAAGACGGCCTAACGGTGTGCGGGACCGTAGCCCAGCTTCATGGAGACGGTTGCGAATGGTCCTCGCCGATACCCCAGGAGCAACGGTGTCACTAATTTGCTGGGAAGTGGCGGTGCGGTCCCCTACGGCACTGCGTAGGATCCTACGGTCTTGGCGTGCATCCGTGCGTCGCTGCGGTCCGGTCCCAGGTCGACGGGCACGTGCACCTTCCGCCGACCACTGGCGACAACATCGATGTACTGTGGAGACCTCACGCCCCACGTGTTGAGCAATTCGGCGGTACGTCCACCCGGCCTCCCGCATGCCCACTATACGCCCTCGCTCAAAGTCCGTCAACTGCACATACGGTTCACGTACACGCTGTCGCGGCATGCTACCAGTGTTAAAGACTGCGATGGAGCTCCGTATGCCACGGCAAACTGGCTGACACTGACGGCGGCGGTGCACAAATACTGCGCAGCTAGCGCCATTCGTCGGCCGACACCGCGGTTCCTGGTGTGTCCGCTGTGCCGTGCGTGTGATTATTGCTTGTACAGCCCTCTCGCAGTGTCCGGAGCAAGTATGGTGGGACTGACACACCGGTGTCAATGTGTTCTTTTTTCCATTTCCAGGAGTGTATTAATATATGAACACGAAAAATGAAGTACCGACTTAATGTTAATTATACTAGTGGCCAATGAACTTATACAATTCGAAACATATTTTGCCACAGATGTGCACGAAGGAAAAAATGTGTGTCCATGTATCTGTTAAGAGTCGGAAAAGGAAGTAGAGGCTTTTAAAAAAAAAAAAAAAAAAAAAAAAAAAAAAAAAAAAAAAAAAAAACTGGTTCAAATGGCTCTGAGCACTATGGGACTCAACATCTGAGGTCATCAGTCCCCTAGAACTTGGAACTACCTAAACCGAACTAAACTAAGGACATCACACACATCCATGCCCGAGGCAGAATTCAAACCTGCGACCGTAGCAGCAGCGCGGCTAGAGGCTTTCATATTCATAATTCTGATAATACCTTCTCTAGGACCCATTAAAATCTCTCATACGTGAAAATCAAAAATTCCTCTGTCTGTCACACTGCTAATATTGGTACTAACATCGATCAGATGCTATGGTAGAAATACACGTAAAAGTAATAAAGTTTCGTGAAATCGATACCTACTGACGCTCGTGCTTATTTAGTTCATTTGCAGTAACACTCGCACGCCGGGCAGCTACACTGCAACAACTGTTACGTCGACGAAGTTTCAGGATTGTAATTACAAATATCGTAGTAACGAAGTTGTTAACTGCCATCGTTATTTCGCTTACTTTTCTGTAACAGCAACTTCGTACTCATTTACTGCCGTTACCAGAAAATTTGGAGTAAGTTCCCAATTTCTGGTTTCTTCTTTTCGAATATCTACGACTCCAACTTCCTTTATCATATGGAAATAATGTTTGTCTTAGAATATGTCTAAAAGCAGAACACTGACGGGTCGGATTGAGAGAATTTTTGAGTAGAGGAAGTAATTGGTATGTGGACATTCATAATCCTAATGCAACAGTTTTATTGGACGATCATAATATTTACACGTGAAAATCTAAAATTCCTCTGTCTCACACATTGCCAATATTGGTACCAACATTGATCAGGTGCTACAATAAAAATTACACATGAAAGTAACAACTATCCGCGAAATCACATACTAGGGACTTCCGTGTTTAAATGTTGCAGATGGTTCATTTACAGGAATTTACCAGCTATCTACAGAGCCACAACTGCTGCCTCGCTGATGCTGTCTGCAGTGGACAACGAATCCCGGGCAGCAAACGCGCTTACTTTCGTCTAAGAGTAAACGGAAATAACTTAGTGTTCGTTTGCCGCAGTCACCACAAAATTTGAAGTAAGTTCCCAATTTTCAATTCATTTACTTTGAATAGCACCGACTCCTCTTGTTATGCAGAAATTGCATTTGTTTTAGGCTATGCACCGATGAAGAACAATAAGGGGTTGGACTGAAAAACGAAGATTTACAGTTCACACTTTTGTGTAGAGAGAGTAATAGAAATAATGTGGGTGCTGGTAATAATAATTCTACTGTTGTAATGGAAGACAAATTTAAATGAGCATCACACCAAATTTGAGGATTGTAATTGCTGCTTCATCAATTTATAGTGTAGATTTTGTAATGCAAATACTTTCGCATCTTAGGTTATTTTCAGCGATAAAACGGCATTCACATTGCGCTGTCATAAGGGAAAGCCAGTTTGTCGAGATCAGTTCCACTGAATCAGTTGGTCGAATTTCAGTCACGGGCATTACTAATCCCTATTAATATATGAAGCTCGGTGTTCCATTCTCGAAATTTCTTTGGACACTTCGTCACAGTCGGCTGTAAATCGGATCACTAGAGAGCTGCCAGGAGCGAAGGCAACTGGGACACATTTTGCGCTGTGTATGCTGATAATGCCACTGGACAGAGCACTGTAATAAATGGTTTTCATTACTGATACTTCAGGTTCCGATGAGATCATTTAACGCTCTAAACTACATTAATCTGCGTCATGGTACTCGATATCTCGTGTATGTGGTGAAGTGTGGTCTCTCCGCTATCAAAGAATTATAAAACATTCCCTAAGCAGTTTGCGAAGTTTAAGATACATTGTTCTCGGTTCAATATTCATTGTAGCATGTCTTAATTCACCAAAGAGAGTGCGTTTACACGTAATTAGCTAGAGATTTGCTTGATTTTAGTACCATATCCGCTGTTTGCACCATTTACGTCACACTACTCATTTTAAGCCCCCCCCCCCCCCCCCCCATGAACCATGGACCTTGCCGTTGGTGGGGAGCCTTGCGTGTCTCAGCGATACAGATAGCCGTACCGTAGGTACAACCACAACGGAGGAGTATCTGTTGAGAGGCCAGACAAACGTGTGGTTCCTGAAGAGGGGCAGCAGCCTTTTCAGTAGTTGCAAGGGCAACAGTCTGGATGATTGACTGATCTGGCCTTGTAACAAAAACCAAAACGGCCTTGCTGTGCTGGTACTGCGAACAGCTGAAAGCAAGGGGAAACTACGGCCGTAATTTTTCCCAAGGGCATGCAGCTTTACTGTATGATTAAATGATGATAGCGTCCTCTTGGGTAAAATATTCCGGAGGTAAAATAGTCCCCCATTCGGATCTCCGGTCTGGGACTACTCAAGAGGATGTCGTTATCAGGAGAAAGAAAACTGGCGTTCTACGGATCCGAGCGTGGAATGTCAGATCCCTTAATCGGGCAGGTAGGTTAGAAAATTTAAAAAGGGAAATGGATAGGTTAAAATTAGATATAGTGGGAATTAGTGAAGTTCGGTGGCAGGAGGAACAAAACTTCTGGTCAGGTGACTACAGGGTTATAAACTCAAAGTCGAATAAAGGTAATGCAGGAGTAGGTTTAATAATGAATAGGAAAATAGGAATGCGGGTAAGCTACTACAAACAGCATAGTGAACGCATTATTGTGGCCAAGATAGATACGAAGCTCACACCTACTACAGTAGTACTAGTTTATATGCCAACTACATCTACATCTACATCTACATCTATACTCCGCGAGCCACCTTACGGTGTGTGGCGGAGGGTACTTATTGTACCACTATCTGATCCCCCCCTTCCCTGTTCCATTCACGAATTGTGCGTGGGAAGAACGACTGCTTGTAAGTCTCCGTATTTGCTCTAATTTCTCGGATCTTTTCGTTGTGATCATTACGCGAGATATATGTGGGCGGTAGTAATATGTTGCCCATCTCTTCCCGGAATGTGCTCTCTCGTAATTTCGATAATAAACCTCTCCGTATTGCGTAACGCCTTTCTTGAAGTGTCCGCCACTGGAGCTTGTTCAGCATCTCCGTAACGCTCTCACGCTGACTAAATGTCCCCATGACGAATCGCGCTGCTTTTCGCTGGATCATGTCTATCTCTTCTATTAATCCAACCTGGTAAGGGTCCCATACTGATGAGCAATACTCAAGAATCGGACGAACAAGCGTTTTGTAAGCTACTTCTTTCGTCGATGAGTCACATTTTCTTAGAATTCTTCCTATGAATCTCAACCTGGCGCCTGCTTTTCCCACTATTTGTTTTATGTGATCATTCCACTTCAGATCGCTCCGGATAGTAACTCCTAAGTATTTTACGGTCGTTACCGCTTCCAATGATTTACCACCTATGGCATAATCGTACTGGAATGGATTTCTGCCCCTATGTATGCGCATTATATTACATTTATCTACGTTTAGGGAAAGCTGCCAGCTGTCGCACCATGCATTAATCCTCTGCAGGTCTTCCTGGAGTACGTACGAGTCTTCTGATGTTGCTACTTTCTTGTAGACAACCGTGTCATCTGCAAATAGCCTCACGGAGCTACCGATGTTGTCAACTAAGTCATTTACGTATATTGTAAACAATAAAGGTCCTATCACGCTTCCTTGCGGTACTCCCGAAATTACCTCTACATCTGCAGATTTTGAACCGTTAAGAATGACATGTTGTGTTCTTTCTTCTAGGAAATCCTGAATCCAATCACAAACCTGGTCCGATATTCCGTAAGCTCGTATTTTTTTCACTAAACGTAAGTGCGGAACCGTATCAAATGCCTTCCTGAAGTCGAGGAATACGGCATCAATCTGCTCGCCAGTGTCTACGGCACTGTGAATTTCTTGGGCAAATAGGGCGAGCTGAGTTTCACATGATCTCTGTTTGCGGAATCCATGTTGGTTATGATGAAGGAGATTTGTATTATCTAAGAACGTCATAATACGAGAACACAAAACATGTTCCATTATTCTACAACAGATTGACGTAAGCGAAATAGGCCTATAATTATTCGCATCTGATTTATGACCCTTCTTGAAAATGGGAACGACCTGCGCTTTCTTCCAGTCGCTAGGTACTTTACGTTCTTCCAGCGATCTACGATAAATTGCTGATAGAAAGGGGGCAAGTGCTTTAGCATAATCACTGTAGAATCTTAAGGGTATCTCGTCTGGTCCGGATGCTTTTCCGCTACTAAGTGATAGCAGTTGTTTTTCAATTCCGATATCGTTTATTTCAATATTTTCCATTTTGGCGTCCGTGCGACGGCTGAAGTCAGGGAACGTGTTACGATTTTCCGCAGTGAAACAGTTTCGGAACACTGAATTCAGTATTTCTGCCTTTCTTCGGTCGTCCTCTGTTTCGGTGCCATCGTGGTCAACGAGTGACTGAATAGGGGATTTAGATCCGCTTACCGATTTTACATATGACCAAAACTTTTTAGGGTTCTTGTTTAGATAGTTTGCCAATGTTTTATGTTCGAATTCGTTGAATGCTTCTCTCATTGCTCTCTTTACGCTCTTTTTCGCTTCGTTCAGCTTTTCCTTATCAGCTATGATTCGACTACTCTTAAACCTATGATGAAGCTTTCTTTGTTTCCGTAGTACCTTTCGTACATGATTGTTATACCACGGTGGATCTTTCCCCTCGCTTTGGACCTTAGTCGGTACGAACTTATCTAAGGCGTACTGGACGATGTTTCTGAATTTTTTCCATTTTTGTTCCACATCCTCTTCCTCAGAAATGAACGTTTGATGGTGGTCACTCAGATATTCTGCGATTTGTGCCCTATCGCTCTTGTTAAGCAAATATATTTTCCTTCCTTTCTTGGCATTTCTTATTACACTTGTAGTCATTGATGCAACCACTGACTTATGATCACTGATACCCTCTTCTACATTCACGGAGTCGAAAAGTTCCGGTCTATTTGTTGCTATGAGGTCTAAAACGTTAGCTTCACGAGTTGGTTCTCTAACTATCTGCTCGAAGTAATTCTCGGACAAGGCAGTCAGGATAATGTCACAAGAGTCTCTGTCCCTGGCTCCAGTTCTGATTGTGTGACTATCCCATTCTATACCTGGTAGATTGAAGTCTCCCCCTATTACAATAGTATGATCATCAAACTTCTTCACGACGTTCTGCAGGTTCTCTCTGAGGCGCTCAACTACTACGGTTGCTGATGCAGGTGGTCTATAGAAGCATCCGACTATCATATCTGACCCACCTTTGATACTTAGCTTAACCCAGATTATTTCACATTCGCATTCGCTAATAACTTCACTGGATATTATTGAATTCTTTACTGCTATAAATACTCCTCCACCATTGGCGTTTATCCTATCCTTGCGGTATATATTCCATTCTGTGTCTAGGATTTCGTTACTGTTCACTTCCGGTTTTAACCAACTTTCCGTTCCTAATACTATATGCGCACTATTTCCTTCAATAAGGGATACTAATTCAGGAACCTTGCCCTGGATACTCCTGCAGTTTACCAATATTACGTTAACTTTTCCTGTTTTTGGTCTCTGAGGACGGACGTTCTTTATCAACGATGATAATGTCCTCTCTGGTAAGCCGTCAGGTATTTTATCGTTTCGCCCAAGGGGGGGTCCCTCTAACCTAAAAAACCCCCGTGTGCACGCCACACGTACTCTGCTACCCTAGTAGTTGCTTCCGGTGTGTAGTGCACGCCTGACCTGTCTAGGGGGGGCCCTACAGTTCTCCACCCAATAACGGAGGTCGATGAATTTGCAACCATTATAGTCGCAGAGTCGTCTGAGCCTCTGGTTTAGACCCTCCACACGGCTCCAAACCAGAGGACCGCGATCGACTCTGGGCACTATGCTGCAGATATTAAGCTCAGCTTGCACTCCGCGTGCGATGCTGGTTGTCTTCACCAAATCAGCCAGCCGCCGGAAGGAACCAAGGATGGCCTCAGAACCCAAGTGGCAGGCGTCATTCGTTCCGACATGTGCTACTATCTGCAGCCGGTCACACCCAGTGCGTTCAATAGCTGCCGGAAGGGCCTCCTCCACATTACGGACGAGACTCCCCGGCAAGCACACCGAGTGCACACTGGCATTCTTCCCCGACCTACCCGCTATTTTCCTGAGGGGCTCCATAACCCGCCTAACGTTGGAGCTCCCTATAACTAATAGGCCCGCCCTCTGTGACTGTCGGGACCTTGCCAGAGAATCGGCCACTGGCCCAAGAGGCGAGGCATCCTGTGGTGGCTCGGAAACGATGTCATCACCACTAGGAAGCACCCCGTACCTGTTGGAAAGGGGTAAGGCAGCTGCCACGCGGCCAAATCCCACCTTCGCCTTTCGGCCAGGCACGCGCGAGCCCACCACTGTCCGTCATTCACCCTGGAGTGATGGCTGACCGGTAAGATGCTCACTGCCGGAAGACGCAGCGACATCAGGGGTTCCATGTGACTCCAAGGCCACCGAAGTAGGCACAGGTCTCACCACAGTTGCCCCAACGCCACTACGAGCCGACGCCTGCGCCTCGAGCTCGATGAGCCTAACAGACAAAGCCTCCACCTGCCCCCGAAGAGTGGCCAATTCTCCTTGCGTCCGCTCACAACAACCACAGTCCCTACACATGACTATGTTTACCCTACTCTATACGATGACAAATTCCCAAGATAATCTTCTGATGAGCTACTCTGATAATCAAGAAACACTCACTGAAATACGAGACGCGAAAACTACGCTAGGTTTTCTCAGAAAAACTATTTAAAAGCTAAGCGCAGCAAATAAGTACAAAAACGCTTTATACAAACAGTACTCGCTGCTGCTGGTGCTCTCGCTCTGGCTGTCACAAGACAACTGCTGATTCAAGTGACTAGTGGCTAACGGCCGCGAAACAAACAAAAGACGGTTTTAGGGCGCTTTCTGTTCTAAACGATCAAGAAAACACTAAGAAATCTAACACGAAAACTACGTAAAGTTTTATCAAGAACTGTTAGTTACTATGCAGAGCAGATAAACACAAATATAATCCCTTCCTTAGTGGAAGGTCGTAAACAAAATGCAAAATAAACGCTTTATACAAACAGTACTCGCTGCTGCTGGTGCTCTCGCTCTGGCTGTCACAAGCTCTGCAGACGACGAAGAAATTGAAGAAATGTATGATGAAATAAAAGAAATTATTCAGATAGTGAAGGGAGACGAAAATTTAATAGTCTTGGGTGACTGGAATTCGAGTGTAGAAAAAGGGAGAGAAGGAAACGTAGTAGGTGAATATGGATTGGGGTTAAGAAATGAAAGAGGAAGCCGCTTGGTAGAATTTTGCACAGAGCACAACTTAATCATAGCTAACACTTGGTTTAAGAATCATGATAGAAGGTTGTATACATGGAAGAACCCTGGAGATACTAAAAGGTATCAGATAGATTATATAATGGTAAGACAGAGATTTAGGAACCAGGATTTAAATTGTAATACATTTTCAGGGGCAGATGTGGACTCTGACCACAATCTGTTGGTTATGACTACTAGATTAAAACTGAAGAAACTGCAAAAAGGTGGGAATTTAAGGAGATGGGACCTGGATAAACTGAAAGAACCAGAGGGAGACCATAAGGGAACAATTGACAGGAATGGGGGAAAGAAATACAGTAGAAGAAGAATGGGTAGCTTTGAGGGATGAAGTAGTGAAGGCAGCAGAGGATCAAGTAGGTAAAAAGACGAGGGCTAGTAGAAATCCTTGGGTAACAGAAGAAATATTGAATTTAATTGATGAAATGAGAAAATATGAAAATGCAGTAAATGAGGCAGGCAAAAAGGAATACAAACGTCTCAAAAATGAGATCAACAGGAAGTGCAAAATGGCTAAGCAGGGATGGCTAGAGGACAAATGTAAGGATGTAGAGGCTTATCTCACTAGGGGTAAGATAGATACTGCCTACAGGAAAATTAAAGAGACCTTTGGAGATAAGAGAACCACTTGTATGAACATCAAGAGCTCAGATGGAAACCCAGTTCTAAGCAAAGAAGGGAAAGCAGAAAGGTGGAAGGAGTATATAGAGGGTCTATACAAGGGCGATGTACTTGAGGACAATATTATGGAAATGAAAGAGGATGTAGATGAAGATGAAATGGGAGATACGATACTGCGTGAAGAGTTTGACAGAGCACTGAGAGACCTGAGCCGAAACAAGGCCCCCGGAGAAGACAACATTCCATTGGAACTACTGACGGCCTTGGGAGAGCCAGTCCTGACAAAACTCTACCATCTGGTGAGCAAAATGTATGAAACAGGCGAAATACCCTCAGACTTCAAGAAGAATATAATAATTCCAATCCCAAAGAAAGCAGGTGTTGACAGATGTGAAAATTACCGAACAATCAGTTTAATAAGCCACAGCTGCAAAATACTAACACGTATTCTTTACAGACGAATCGAAAAACTAGTAGAAGCCGACCTCGGGGAAGATCAGTTTGGATTCCGTAGAAATACTGGAACACGTGAGGCAATACTGACCTTACGACTTATCTTAGAAGAAAGATTAAGGAAAGGCAAACCTACGGTTCTAGCATTTGTAGACTTAGAGAAAGCTTTTGACAATGTTGACTGGAATACTCTCTTTCAAATTCTAAAGGCGGCAGGGGTAAAATACAGGGAGCGAAAGGCTATTTACAATTTGTACAGAAACCAGACGGCAGTTATAAGAGTCGAGGGACATGAAAGGGAAGCAGTGGTTGGGAAGGGAGTAAGACAGGGTTGTAGCCTCTCCCTGATGTTATTCAATCTGTATATTGAGCAAGCAGTAAAGGAAACAAAAGAAAAATTCGGAGTAGGTATTAAAATCCATGGAGAAGAAATAAAAACTTTGAGGTTCGCCGATGACATTGTAATTCTGTCAGAGACAGCAAAGGACTTGGAAGAGCAGTTGAACGGAATGGATGGTGTCTTGAAGGGAGGATATAAGATGAACATCAACAAAAGCAAAACGAGGATAATGGAATGTAGTCGAATTAAGTCGGGTGATGTTGAGGGTATTAGATTAGGAAATGAGACACTTAAAGTAGTAAAGGAGTTTTGCTATTTGGGGAGCAAAATAACTGATGATGGTCGAAGTAGAGAGGATATAAAATGTAGACTGGCAATGGCAAGGAAAGCGTTTCTGAAGAAGAGAAACTTGTTAACATCGAGTATAGATTTAAGTGTCAGGAAGTCATTTCTGAAAGTATTTGTATGGAGTGTAGCCATGTATGGAAGTGAAACATGGACGGTAAATAGTTTGGACAAGAGGAGAATAGAAGCTTTCGAAATGTGGTGCTACAGAAGAATGCTGAAGATTAGATGGGTAGATCACATAACTAATGAGGAAATATTGAATAGGATTGGGGAGAAGAGAAGTTTGTGGCACAACTTGACCAGAAGAAGGGATCAGCTGGTTGGACATGTTCTGAGGCATCAAGGAATCACCAATTTAGTATTGGAGGGCACCGTGGAGGGTAAAAATCGTATGGGAAGACCAAGAGGTGAATACACTAAGCAGATTCAGAAGGATATAGGTTGCAGTAGGTACTGGGAGATGAAGAAGCTTGCACAGGATAGAGTAGCATGGAGAGCTGCATCAAACCAGTCTCAGGATTGAAGACCACAACAACAACAACAACAACAACAACTCATTTTAAAAGCTTAAGACTACACTGTTTGTCAGCCGGAGTGGCGCGTGGTTCTAGGCGCTGGAGTCTCGAACAGCGCGACCGCTACGGTCGCATGTTCGAATCCTGCCTCGGGCATGGATGTGTGTGATGTCCTTAGGTTGGTTAGGTTTAAGTAGTTCTAAGCTCTAGGACTGATGACCTCAGAAGTTAAGTCCCATACTGCTCAGAGCCATTTGAACTACACTGTTTACACTTCAGGTCAGGTCCGTCGGTATAATATTCGTTGTAGAAAGCATAAAAGTCACACCTAGATGATATGCGACGGTAATACGTTATGCAGCAATTCATTTTTGTTATTTATGCAGTTGATTTTTTTTTAATGAATGAGCTTACACTGCAGCTGTTGAGCTGCTAAGAAAGGCATCACTTAGGCAGACATGCTGTGTTACTTCACGACGACAAAGTGAGTTGTGTAAAATTCCTCCATATTCGTTTCACCCATCGTCTGCACACAGGAATGCCTCTCTTTCAACACCAACATCCCTCAATGGCTGTGTGTGCATTTGCTTCCCTGAGTGGGCCTCAACCACCCACGGATGTACTGTACCTAGCGCGTTGTCAACAATCTTATTTAGGTGGATATTCATAAAGACGATATTCGGTGAGGCGAGCGGAATATCTCATCCTGCCACAGTATAGAAGAACACACAGACGCATACAAGAAACTGTTATTGGATGCAGTGAAGCGTCTGATACCGTTACCAGACAGGCAAACGGTTTACATGAACGCGAGCGATGACAGGTTATACATGAATGCAGCGGTGGACACTTTTCTGTCGGTCAGGGAGCATATCGGGCAGCTCGGAGCGCGGTGAGACGATTAATATAAAGGTCTGTGTGTATCTCATTTAAGCGGGAAGTGTTATTTCAATGTTTTTTCCCACATGACACTGGTTTTGCTAACCCGCCTGCCGACACACCCAGAACGTTTGGAAACACTCCGCTGTTGCCCGCCAGTTCTTCATTTGTGACGGATGGTCTTGTATTTCGTTATTGTTCCAGGTGGGGCAGTCTTTCCAAGAAATACGTCTAATGGCCTGCGGGGAGTGTCCTGTTTTTGAGTCTTGTCTGTCAGTGACTTCCAAAGAGTGGAAAAGTGTATCACTGCCACCAGATTGTCCGCCGCTCGTGGTCTCGCGGTAGCGTTCTCGCTTTCCGAGCACGGGGTCCCGGGTTCGATTCCCGGCGGGGTCAGGGATTTTCACCTGCCTCGAGATGACTGGGTGTTTGTGTTGTCCTCATCATTTCATCATCATCCAGGAAAGTGGCGAAATTGGACTGAGCAAAGATTGGATAATTGTACGGGCGCTGATAACCACGCAGTTGAGCGCCCCACAAACCAAACATCATCTTCACCACTGCCACCAGATTGATCTCTTTGTGGACCGTCAGTATGAGTATAGAACACGCCTGTACCTCTAACTACGGCAAGGGGAGGGAGGGATGAGTAGTGGCAGGGAGGGGGGTGAGACTGGTTCTAATTTGGTTAATTCGTGACCGCACATCGAGGAGAACACATGCAGCTCCCACCCCCCCTCCCCCCTCTCCTGCTATGACCTTTTACCGTTAGTTTTTGGTGGTATTTGTGTTATTACGATGGTGTTTCTCAATTCCCAGTGGTTGTGTTGCATTATGACCCGTTGTTTGCAAATGCTGGTTTCTTCACGACAATTAGATGCTTAATTAGAACAGTGGAGCATTTGTCAACAGCTGTGGTCGCTTGTATGGTATTTAGTCATTGTTTGCTGCCCTGTCCCTTCTTACTATGTACAAGTACCATTGTGATCTCTCTGTGGCAGTGGAATAGGATGAAGTTGTCGAGAAATAAAGAGAGAACTGTTTATTTGGATTTCAAGCACTGCGATGTTTGTCAAGCAGTGCAATGGGAGGCGTCTGTAGCGAATTCCGACGTCAAACAACGAGAGACACAGTCCTCAGCTGTATGTTTACAGATAACACACTTATTAAACGCCTCTCTGACCAACACCAACATCTCGTGAGTTTAGCACGTTTGCCACCAAACATAAAAATACTACCTTCCACTTCAGCTTTTTTCCTGCTAGCTTGTAGGTGAAGGTATCATCTTACGTAGAGTTTATTTTTAGTACGTCTGCTACTAGTTTCGAGTGGTATTGTCAACTTTTTCCTCAGCAGGATAACACCAGTTGTATGACATCGTCAATTTTTGAGCTGTATTGCGATTTTAGGCGCTAGCTTTGTAGCGCTGTGTGTGTGTGTGTGTGTGTGTGTGTGTGTGTGTACTCGTGTAAATAGGACCAATCTTTTTGATTAATTACGTAATTAGTACCGATCTTCAGTTTCCCACCGTAAATAAAGTACACTCACATAAATTTCGTCTCCTGCATGTGTCATTTTTCCTTTGTTGGGGGGTATAGTTGGGTATCCCACCCAGAAGGACTAGGGCTCGAGTCCCTGAAAGGGCACCCGTCATTTTGATTTTCTGGCCTGTTTCCGATGTGGCGGTGGTGGGGGAGTGGGGAGTGGGGGAGGGGTGATGAGGGATATCAGCACAGCCTTGGGACGATGAAATTCTGAGCGTTATTAAAATTCCCACCGTTTTTTGAATTTCCTGCAAAAATTCGTACTTCCTGCCAAAATTCGAAATTCCTGGCAATAGGAAGGTGGAGGCGGGGAAGGGGGAGGGGAGAACAAAGGGAGAGAATGGGTGAATCAAGTGCCGGCTGGGGAAAACCCTTGACATCATCTGGCGGTAGGGGATAATTAATTCATCAATAAAATGCATATCAATTTTATCAAAAGTGTACCTGTACCGCCATCATTCCATTAGGTATAGCCATGCATGGAAGTGAAACGTGGACAATAAAGACAAGATAGGCTTTTGAAGTAAGGTGTTACAGAAGAATGCTGAAGGTTAGATCACATAGCTAAATAGAAAGTACTGAATTTATCTGGAGGGAGAAGAAATTTGTGGCTTAACTTGACTAAAAGAAGGTATCGGTTGACAGGACATATTCTGAAACATCAAGTTATCACAAGTTTAGTACGGGGAGGAAGTGTGGTGGGATTAAAATCTTAGAGGGTGTCCAAGAGATGAATACAGTAAGCAAATTCAGAAGAACGTAGGTTGTGGTAGTTATTCGGAGATCAACCTAGCATGGAATGTAGCAGCATGGAGATTTGCATCGAGCCAGTCTTCAGACGAAGACCACAACAACGACAATAAGCCAGTCGCTGCTCAGGCTTGGTCCGGGACAAATTATATGTAACTCTTAATGAACTTATGATTACACTTCAAGTGTGCCACTAACTTGGTCGGTACTTGGGAGAGAGCATGGGTAATCTGTTCTCGTACAAAATCACGAGTAACAGTGATAGTTGCAATTTTGTATAGGATTTTTTCGATTTAGAGGGGCAGTACATTTGGCTGCCTGAAGTAAAACATCAATTAATGCCCACCTCCTATTGTTATTCAAGGCCATTGCACTACAACCAACAAGTCATACAACCAACCACGAGCAAAAGACATTTCTTTCAGCTAATTCTGCTTGGCGCAAAGAGTGACGCACAGAGTCGTCAGAATGTCAATGAGATCAGACCATCCCAGCACGAGTAAGTACACAGCAGCTCACTGAGTGACTTATCGGCAAGAGCAGTTGTTATGCAAACGGATGTAGGTCTCGTTTTCTGAACATGATATTTTTTATTTATTCTCTTATGTTGATAATCCAACTTAACGAAAACTATCAAAGCGTCATCTTAAAAAGCATCATAAGTAACGAAGAGTTTGTCCTATATAGCCTATAACAATATACTAAATGACTCTACGGACTGATGTGGTGAATTATTTTGTGAACCATTCCCTCTACTTCCCTCCAGCTTCGGTAATTTCGGCAGCCGCAGTCTCTCGCTGTATTTGTTACGTTTGATTTCCTTTTAGTGGCATTGCTGTGGTTGGCAACAGCGCGGCGGCCCTCGACGGGGAGCGAGTGACAAGAGAACATCGGCAGTGCGTGCAGAAGCGGGCAGCCGGGTGAGGCTGCCGACAGGTATTCTGAAGAGCCGGCTCTCCCAGCAGCGTTAATTCGCAATATTCTCGGGAGCCGCCGCGGACCCACAAAGAGACCCGTCAAATGAATTAATTAGCATCCGGCCCGACAGCGCCGCCACCGCCGCCGCTGCCGCCGCCGGCGCGCCTAAAACGATAGACGGATAATGACGTCACCGGAAGCAGACTAATGCGCCGTTGCTACTCGTTCGGCAGGAGGCCGTTTCGAGCGTAAAGGCGGGTATTTCAATAATTGGGAATGTGCTCATTTCTCAAATCTGGCAGCAAAATTAGAAGAGTGGTTACACGCACGATTCGCTACGGCCCGTAAAGGATTGCAGAAGGAAACCCAAATACCGAATCACTTCGGTGTTTTCTCTTTCTCCTTTTTTCTCGATGCAGTACTCCATAACTAGCTACATTGGAATGCCTTTACGAAATCACAATTTCCCGGAAACACTCCACGTTGGAGCCATTAGGAACTCTCAACAATTCCAGCAGTACTGAAACTCTTTTCTGCGAATTTTATGCGGGTAAGAGTCGTTCACATTTTCAGATGTTCTTCGTTCTGCAGGCAGCCCTTCCCTTTTCTCTGCTCGCAGCAGACACTACAGGCAGGCCTGCCTCGTTCACGTGTTTCGTTTCTAGCACGCCCCACTACGAAAGCCATTGGTGTTGTGGTCTTCAGTACAATGACTGGTTTGATGCAGCTCTCCAAGCTAGTATATCCTGTCTAAACCTCTTCATCTCCTAATAACCACTGAAGCCTTCATCCAGTTGAATCTGCTTACTGCCTCACCCCTTGGTCTCCCCCAGTAATTTCCTCTATTGCCACATACACGAGTCCTTGATATCTCAAGATGCATCTTATCGACCAATCGATTCTTTTAGTCAACTTGTGCAATAAATTTCTTTCTTCCCCTATTTGATTCAGCATCTCTTCATTGTTTGCTCTATCCATCCATCTGATCTACAGCATTCTTCTGTAAAAGATTTTAAAAGAATCTGTTCTTTTCTTGCGTGAATTGCTTGTAGAGAATCTTTTCACCTTCATACAAGGGTACGGTCCAGGCGAATACCCTCCAAGAAGACTTTATAACACAGACAGGATTAATCTCTTTCGCCAACTGCTAAAGTGCTATTCCAATACTGGAGAGCCTCTACAATACGGATGCGAGTTTAGAAGGAGAATAGCAATGGGCTGAGGCATGTGTATTGGGATTTGTGTGGGGGAGGGAATCGAACTAGGGTAATCTGTGCAGACGTGGTAGCCACAGTACCAGTGTGACAACAGTTAGCGCGTCTGTCTACTAAGCACGAGAGACTTTGTCGACTCCAGGCGCCAGTACCAATTTTAGGTAATTTCTTTAGCCTATATCATTATCGTACTTAAATTTATGTTACATGTCCACAAATTTCACTTTTTCGTAAATGTTTTTCTCACTTTAGACAGTGGTATTTTATTTCGTGCCTACTTCGACCACATCAGTTACTCTGCTGCCCACATAGCAAACCCGGTATTCTGAAAAAAAAAAAATGGCTCTGAGCACTATGGGACTTAACATCGGAGGTCACCAGTCCCCTAGGACTTAGAACTACTTAAACCTAACTAACCTAAGGACATCACACACATCCATGCCCGAGGCAGGATTCGAACCTGCGACCGTAACAGTCGCGCGATTCCGGACTGAGCGTCCGGAACCGCTCGGCCACCGCGGCCGGCGGTATTCTGATGTTAGTGTTCTATTTCCTAATCTAATTTCCACAAAATTGGCTGATTTAATTCTACGACATTCCACTACATTGTAAGTTCCTAGCTCAAGACATTCTTTTATTCTTCAGCTCTTATCCTTGTCACTGCTTGGTCGTTTCCGTTGAAATCCGCCCAGGTTGGTTTTCTTTTGAAGATTGCCGGTGATTCCGTGTCTCATTAACGAGTTACGGATGCTGAACCTGGATAGCCCAGTAGCGGAGCTGCAATTTCATTGCGTACCAGCCAGCAGGATTTGTCTCAGGGGATTTCTCCACTTCGGTGGTTGGCTTCTCGACACCTATAGAGCCCACCCACCGTTGATTTTCAGTGAGGATTTACTTTCTCAGCACTTCAAGCTTAGTTGCCTCCACACCAGCACTCCCGTACTGACAGTCTTCGCCTCCGCAGCTGCTGCTGCCGAAGTCTTCACCAGATCAAAAGCGTGGGAAATAAGGAGTAGGTGTGGGACAGAAATAAAGAAGACAGCTTGTTGTGACGCACACTTTGTCTGCCTCCTCTGCGAAGACCTGCCAGTAGTTTCCCCATCACCAGTACACCTCTTAGGTCCATCAGTCTCCTGCCCACATTGACAGTTCTACGATAATACGATGCTGGCTGCGGGGGAGGAGGGGGGGGGGTTGAAGGGATCCGTAAGTTGGCTTTGGTAGTAGGTCAATAATGGATTATGTCATTTCCAGTATCAGGAACAGTAAATATATGCAAGATGTTAGTGTTTCACAGTGGCGATAATGCCTGATCACTTCTTGTTGTGCCAAAAACTGCCCTCACTAACTATATGGAGAAGGACAAGAGCGATTCACAAAACTAAGACGGAAAATGGGGAAGCGTATAAAATCTACCGACTACTGCAGTCTTAGTTTCTGCGTGCGTAAGTGCACACTAGCAAGAGGTGCGGGTTGCGTGCGGGCCGAGGTTCAGTCTATCTCGGCTTTCCTCAGTACTTCTCGGAAGTGTTCGGTACAGCGCGACATGTCACTTTGCATGCGGTGCAGCATTTTTCAGTTGGCACGACTCTTCAGCTCGACAGTATCGTGGTGTTAGCGCCGTTGACCCTTCGCTATTTGATCGTGGTGTAGGAGTAAAAGTAGTTCACAGGTCCAGTGGCTGTTTGTGCAGAAAGAGGCACTCTGGCGATCTGTTCTAGCAAAGCTTTAAAATGAATAGGAATGACAGAAGCTACAGAATTCTTAATAACGCTTTAAATGTATACGGTCATATAATCGAGGGGGTACCTCAAATTTGCTATGGAAAGAAAATAGAAATCCATGGGCGAAGAATTTATGGAAGTAGTTTACATGGTTAGAGAAAAAAATTACAACGATCGGCTGACGAGATTTGTAGTCATGTATCTCAAGAAGCATTTTGTGCTGAATCTGCAGCGTGAGATGAAATTACTTGTACGAAAAGTAATTTTTTTGAAGTCGCGCGCGTTATTCCACTGACAGTTGCAACAATTTTCGATGGAACTGAACGACAAGTATGGCTGAAAAGTAGAAGGTGAGCACCAATAGCGGCTCCGAGTAGATACTGCTCGCCAATAATGCACGAATTGTTGCCCGCCAAGAGCGGACACAACAACCAATAGATAAACATGTAGAAATTAGATATAACAAATAAGCTAATGCTGTTGTTGTATCTGCTCGTGGCAGGCAGCAGTTTGTGCTTAACTGGCGAGCAGTCTGTACTCGGGACAGGTATTTAGTGCACCATCTTATACTTTGGATAAATCAAGGGGCATGGCTGGAACGATTTTTCGATTTAAAGCCCACTACTGTTGTATTTATGAAGGAAAAAAGAGTAACAGGAATGAAAATGAAAACTACTGAAGTAGTTTGCAGACCTCGCATTTTAAGTCGAATGGAAAGCACACTGCCCTCAATAAGACAGTGCAATGTGAGAAACAACTGCTTTCTAATTTGATGGGGATGCATTTTAAATGTAGCTTTGTGGAAGCGACAAATTCTGAGAAAAAGCACCGTCCATTTTCCTAAGCTCACTGGAGTTAAAGAAAACGCAAGATTTTAATAACTCATTGTGGCCTTGAAAACATTACAAAAATAGTTTTCTAAACGTTTTGAGGACACTGCTAATCTTAAAATTGTTTTCGAGCTGTTTTCAAGGTCGTTTGCCATCTCAGCACCTCTGTGCATGTACAGTCGTGGACATTACGAGCGAGACCCCTCGCCGTTTCGTTATGCTGATCCGCACAGCTTTAAAGTCTGCTACACAGTATAACAGGCAAGGCGACGAAGTGCTACCAACATACTATGCACAGGCGTGAAATTGACGAGCTATCCAAACTTTGTCAGACTGTTTTCAATCATATGTAAGACTATACGTGGGTTGGAACTTAAATAGTGGCAACTATTTATTCACAACCTATACAAAAGAGTTACATGTTTGCACCTGTTACTGTCCTTCAAAGTAGCCACCAGCGTTGTGTAGAACACGTTGCCGTTACTCTCTAATAACAATATTTTGTTATTTCGATAAACATCCCGAATGATTGTCACATAAGCGGTGAATGGCTCTGAGCACTATGGGAGTTAACATCTGAGGTCATCAGTCCCCTAGAACTTAGAACTACTTAAACCTAACTAACCTAGGGACATCACACACATCCATGCCCGAGGCAGGATTCGAACTTGCGACCGTAGCGGTCGCGCGGTTCCAGACTGAAGCTCCTAGAACCTATCGGCCATAAGCGATGACATGAAGGCAGAAAATTCATGTTTTAGAGTCCAGAAAGCTCTAAGCAACAGAAACTGCAGATCATTTTGCCATTTTCATTGCGAAATTGCCGGCTTATTCATGTCTGGGGTAATAATAGAGGGCTGTTTGCCTGGGTTGTCTGCTAGCGTAGTGAAAGGTGTTTGCTACTGCAAGGGAGGTCTGTTTTTTTTTTCGGTTCTAATTTTGATGGAAACAGATAGAATGTCAGTAAAGCAATTTTAAGAAATTCTCGCCGCCCCCCCCCCCCCCCCCTGCCGCAATACGTTTTATTGCTACATTTATTCTGTACTGGCGCCCTGTGGATGTCAATATGAAACTCTTGTAGAATTTCATACTTGTTACTGCCTTCCATTTTCCGCTTCTGTCAATAACTGAATTGACTTACGTGTGGCACTGAATGATTTTTAACCGAATTTCGTTATGAATCTTCAAGCATTGCTAAATTTGCACACTTTTATGGTAGGTCAGCAGCGGTAATCCACTATGACTGGTCTGAAAGTTGACACAAACCGTTTCGCGGCCGAATGCGCATAATATTTTGCTAATTCGTAACGATCTGGGGTACTTTGTCTTACTAGAACAGTTGTGTTATCTCGATAAGTCTCGATAAGCTGAAATTCATTTTTATTAGGACAGTTCACACTAATTAGCGTTTCTTCTTTCATTTTTATCTTATATTTACGTGTTGTGTTTAACACACTAATCAGCATTAATATAGTCTTACACATGATTGAAAACAGTCTGACAAATTTCGGGTAGTTTGTCAATTTCACGCCTGTGTATAGTATGTTGGTAGCACTTCGTAGCCTTGCCTGTTATGCTGTGTTGCAGACTTTAAAGCTGTGCGGATCTCTCGTTTTGTCCACGACTGTACAGATGGTACCGACTGACCTACTGTGCAATTCCCGTTTAACAGACAAAACGTTTTACGACAAAACTGTCCACGAGGTCTACATTACTTCCCTCAGGAACAGTTTCCACGTCTCCATATAGAGGTTGCAACCTAATAAAATAATTCTATCAACATATCTTCTTTTCGAGTCATCAGTCTTCTGCGTGGTTTGATGCTATCATCTCAGAAAAGCATCAGCAACCTACGTCCTACATTATTTGCTGAACGTATTACAATTGTGTCTTTCTCTACAGTTTTTACCCTCTAAAGCTCCCTTTACACTATGGAAGTTATTCCCAGATGTCTTAACAGATGTCCTACCATGCTATCCCTCCATCTTGTCAGTGTTTGCGATATATTCCTTTACTCTCCGATTTTGAAATTAAATAAGTCACTATTATGTGGCAGCCTGACTGACAAAATCTTTGAAATAGTCTGCGTCTGTTCGTATGTCGACAATTTGTTCAAGATAGAAATTGTAAAATGTCTTCAGTGAACCAAAGGTAATTAAATACTACTGAAAATTTATTTTATTTTTGATCTATGTTGTTGAGAAACGCGAAATTTGAAACAAAGTTATACGAAGTGCAATAGCATTGCCATTTAAATGTGGTGCGTTCGTATATTCCGCCTCTTGCCACTCGTCACACTCAAACAGCGTGGCGTGGAGCTGCAATAAATTTCATCCCGAGTATGTTGTTCTCGACGGGAAGTGTTCATCAGAGACAAGCGAATCGTCGGGAGTGCTCCAGGGAAGTGTGTTAGGACCGCTGCTGTTCTCTGCATACGTAATTGATTGGCGGACAGGGTTGGCAGCAGTCTGCAGTTGTCTGCTGATGATGCCGTGGTGAACGGTAAGGTGACGAAGTGGAGTGACTGTAGGAGAATACAGAAAGACTTAGACAAAAATTCCAGTTGGTGTGATGAATGGCAGCTTGAACTAAACGAGGAAAATATATAAGTTAATGCGGATGAGTTGGAAGAACAGGTCTGTAATGTTCGGATACAGTATTACTAATATCCAGCTTGACACAGTCAAGTCGTTTAAATATCCGAGCGTAACACTGCAAATCGATATGGGATGGAATGAGCATGTGGAAACTGTGGTATGGAGGGCAAATGTTCGACTTCGTTTTATTGGGAGAATTTTAGGAAAGAGTGGTTCACCTGTAAAGGAGACCGCATATAAAACGCTGGCGTGACCTATTCTTGATTACTGCTCGAGTGTTTGGGATCCGTACCAGGTTGGATTATAGGAAGACATCGAAGCAATTCAGAGGAGGGCTACTAGATTTGTTACCGGTAGGTTCGAACAAAACTTGCTACAGAGATGGTTGGGGAACTCAAATGGGGATCCCTGGAGGGAAGGTGGCCCTTTCGGGAAACACTATGAAACGTGGGACTTAGGGAAAGCAGGAACGGTGTGGACAGGGCCTAATCAGTTACCGTTGGTTGCACAGAAAACACGTACAATTTATTTTTTAAATAAACTCTCAACGATCATTTTTAAAAGATTTTACTACACTCGCGGCTGAAAGCCTTATTAGAAGAATTGCAAGTTATTGACAGCTGAAGGCCACAAGCAATTTTACACACAATCAACGGCTGAAGGCCTGATTAAGAAGGTTCAGAATTATTCGTCGGCTGAAGACCAGAAGCAATTCCGGAAATACACGACGGCTGAAGGCCTGAATCACCAATAAGGTGGGCAATTGCACGTTAAAATACCAAAAACGCTTTTAACGATCTTAATAACTGTAACAAGTTACGGTAACGGCTGAAGGTCTTATCAAGACAGAACTGAAACTATTTGTCCGCTGAAAGCCACAAGCAATGTTACAAACAATTAACGGCTGAAGGCCAGCAGCAATTTCAGAATACACAACGGCTGAAGGCCTGAATTACAAGGGAGGTAGGCAGTTACACATTGACAAATACTAAGATATTTTCTTCTTAACAATGACACGGTAACAAGCTATAGTAATGGCTGAAGGTCTTATTAAGAAAAAGTTGCGAATTATTGGTCGGCTGAAGGCCACAAACAATATAACACAATCAACAGCTGACGGCCTGATTAAGAACGTTGAAAATCATTCGTGGGCTGAAGGCCACAAGCAATTTCAGAATACGCAAGGGCTGAAGGCCCGAATTACAAATAAGGTGGACAATTACAATTTAAAAATATTAAAACCCTTTCTAATAATCTTAATAACTTGTAACAAGCTATAGTGATGGGTGAAGGCCTCACTAAAACAGGATTGAAAATTATTTGTCGGCTGAAGGCCACAATCAATGTTACAAACAATTAACAGATGAAGGCCTGATTAGGAAGGGATTCAAATTATTAGGGACTGAAGGCCACAATCTATTTTCAGAATACTCAACGGCTGAAGACCTGAATTACAATTAAGGAAGGTAGTTGTATGTTAAAATACTAAAACCTTTTTAAAACAATCTTAACGAACTGTAAAAGGCTATAGCGATGGGTGCAGGCCTTATTGAGATAAGACTGAAAATAATTTGACAGCTGAAGGCTACAAGCAGTGTTGCAAACAATTAACAGCTGAAGGCCGGAATTACAAGTGGGGAAGGCAATAACATTGAAACGTCCCCTTTGAAATTTATATAAGACTGTGCTTAAACTGACATACAATATTTTTTAGCGCAACGCAATCTTGACTATCAAAAATCCCTACAAAAGAATGGTCCTGACTAACATTAAACTATACCTTTCACAGATCACTTACCTCACAAAAATCCTCATTACTCGAACTACTGCAATACAGCGAGCGCCACTACTGCCAGCTAAATAAAAGATTCAAACTACGGAAGGCACTAACTACTGATAGGCATAGTTAGCAAATGAAAGATTTTAATAGAGAACAAACAATGTATTTACCTTAATAGTGTTGAAAAACCATAATATACATAGCAGTTCATAATATCCAGTATAACAAATTTCAAAACTCCACCATCTCTCTCCCCACATCCACCACTGCTGGCGGCTCACCTCCAACTGCGCAACGCTACGCGCTGTTCACATCCAGCTGCCGCTGCCCAACACTACAATGGCAGACAACAATGCAAACTAGCCACAGACTGCACACAGCACAGCCAGTGATTTTCATACAGAGCGCTACGTAACGTTGCCAATAAGAAAACATAAACAGCCTACTTACATAGCCCCCATGCTCCCCACAAAAAATTTTACTAATTGTTTTGGGCACTGGGCAATACATATTTGTTAAAATTTTTCATAATCGTAATTACAATAACAAAGAAATCAAATGCACACAGTTATTGATACAATGTTGGTCAAAAGCTAAAATTTTCTCACAGTCCATATAGACAGTCCAGATTGTTCATCACAGTAAAATTGCAGCGTTTTTCTCAAAGTCTGAGCAGTAAAAGACAATGCACACGGAAGTAGTTTTCCATGCAGTCTTGAAGAAGTAGTGTTGTCCTTCCAACGGAAAGACAGTGCTGACTCTTGACATGCTGACAGGTAATGGGCCATAACAGAGCAAACCCACAGCAGAGTCGTTCGACATTTGGAAGAATATTGGTAGGTAGTTCATCACAGAGCAGACCCACTGTAGTCCTTGTAGAGATTGTGGTATTGGTGGGCCACCAGAGGTGCAGACCCACTGCAGTCCTTGTAGAAATAATGGTACTGGTGAGTCAGCAAAGGTGTAGACCCACTGTAGTCCTTGTAGAAATAATGGTATTGGTGAGGCAGCAAAGGTGTAGACCCACTGTAGTCCTTGTAGAGATGGCCAGCAGCCATCTGATGTGACCGTGCAGGTGCACAATCACCATCGAAGGGTCTTGCAGAGAAGATAGCAAGTCCATAAACCACCACTTGTACACTCACGAAGTTTTTGGAATTGTCCTTAGAACCAGCAGTGCTGTTATCCAGTCCCTTGCTGAATTAGTAACACACGTGCAAACACTAACAGTCCCAACTTCTCACATATTGTGCATTACTATGACCAACAGAAATGTGTGCAGTGAAATGAATGCTTACAAGTTACTTAACTTGATGAACTGGTGTCAATTACAATTTTATAACAGAAAAATACAATAACAAAGGTACAAAATTATCATTAATACATAATAAAACAGATAACATTTGTAGTAATACAGGCTTTACAAAACAATAGAAATAACATATACATCAGTGTTACAGGAATCATGACATGAGTACATACATAAAAGATCAGAATAAATTTTGAAATATCAACTTCACACATGAGCATTAAAACAAAACAAAATAAATAATGTCTAAGCATATTTACAAGGTAAATAACATATTATTAATGCCAATTATATTTGAGGATAACAGTATTCCTCATCATAGTGAATATAGCTTAGTATTAGAAGAAGAAAAACTTCTATGAAACTACACAGAGACAGGAAGAAAACAAAAACACAAGGGTACACAAAAACATAGTGGGATAACACAAAAGGAAAGGACAGGGTTTGTTTTACTGCAGTATTTTGCATGGAGATCTCCCTTGCTTCATCATTATTCCCAAAAGTCCTATCTATACCTGCTTTCTGTATTTTTTCCGTATAACTTCTCAATGCATTTCTTCCAATTCATTGCAACTCATTCTCTTATAGGCTACCCCCTCTTAAGCTAACTTAAATCTACTGAGCTCAGATGCTAAACTAAGGGACGAGGCAATGCAGCAGCACAAAACAATTAACAGGAACAGCAATGACAAAAAATTCAAATTGGCAAAGTAAGCAACAATATTACAAGTAATATACAATCAGCAGCAAACAAGAAAAATAAATCAGTAATAAACTGGCTTAGCAGAGTAACACAAAGTCAAATTCAGTAACACTATGCCTGGCAAACAGCAGTAACTTATACCTAAACATGACAAAGCTCAAGCAGAAAAAATATTACAGTAAAAATGGCCATGTTTAATACCTATGTCACATCTTAACACTAGAGTGATGCATCACAAAAACTTACTCTACCAAAAAAGAATTACCAAGTAGTTGAAAAGAAAATTATATATGCAGTTACTGTTATTAGTCCCTTCTTATTTTCTTTCCATTCCAAGAGCTCCTTTTTCGAAGAAAGTGGGTCATAAAATAATTATTTAATAGATCTGTTGACAGAAAGTGTTCACATTAGCAAATGCATTTAATTTTATTTTATAAAACCAATGCTGCAACACAGCTGGAAAACAGATATCAAATGAAATAAGCAACTATGAAAGGCAAAGCATAAAAATATCATTCAATAGTCATGTGACATTTCATAAGTTTTCTCTCAACTCTCGCAGAAGGACGCTTGTCATAATCAGGTGTGCAGATGTAAGTATCTTTCCAAGTAATGAGCGTGTCGTATTTGCGATGCTTTCTCTAAAGGAATGTCAATGGCGAGGATAATGGTCTGTTTCTTTTTTCTTCACCTGCGCCTCTGAAAGGCACTAATGGCTTTTTTCCAGGTGTCTGTCGCGCAGCTGGGTGCCCACAACGCATTACGTGCAGGTGGTCACTTAACTTTCTTACGGAAATATTTACGACAGCAGTTTCCGTTACAGTGACAGTCTCATATAAAAATATTTCACAGGTCAAGAATGTACGTTGCAAATGTGTAGAAACAAAATCTTATGAATATAACAGCGTAAAAAAAAAATTCGCCGGCATTGTGATACATTCACGTATTTACACACATTTCATAACTCTTAAAGTACGATTCTTGGTTTCCAACATCCTTTTTCACAAGTCAGAGTCCCTAACCACTATTCATTACAAGATGGAGCTATCCTCAGACAGTGCTCCCTGGATCGACCTGAGGAAGGTGACTACAGCTGTGTAAGCGGTAAGACAGGCAGCCAAAAGTTGTACTCACATAACAGGATGGTAACCCACACTAGGGGTAGCTTAAGCGCCGACCGACCGACTAACCAATCCGCCTACGGTCCGATCACCGGTACAACGATGGAATATTTTTAGGCAAGGGCGAAGAGACTGACAGCGCCACGTCTTCAGAAACACACCCAAGGCCAAAGGAAACATTAGAATCAAGGTAGACCTCCCAAGAACATATGCACAGTGCAATTCAAGAAGCTGTCGAACTACACGCCATGTCGGACAGCATCAACACGACGAGGAGAGGTACACTGCCGGAAAAGTACACTAATCTCCAGGACAGGTAACTGGGGCGTTAGCGGCCACAAGGCAAAAAATACCTCTGGTTGAGCTTCAATAATAAGAATAATACTAAATCCAAACTAACATCAAGGAGTAGAAGGCGGCTAATAGCTTCCGCCAATCTGACAGACTCCTCTTGTTGTGGTTGGCCTCACCGACCCTGGAAGCAGCAATACGCAAACAGTAGTGAGATCTCAAACAGCGGAGGTTTCAGTACTGGACATGGTTCACTCAACTTCATACGTCCTGGGTTTGTTCGTCGGCTACAGCCCCTCTGCCTGACAGTGCCTGCCCGCGTGCTGCGGACCTCCTCATTGCTCCGTCCAAAGCCGAACTGCCCGACACACACACGACGATCCGGAATACTAGCAGTAACACCAAAGATAGTACCAGAGTACTGGCTATCGATAAGCGCTGCTGCTGTCACTCGCAGACAGACAGTACTAGCAACTCAGTGGCACCAATAACACAAGAAGGAATCGAGACGCCACTACCGCTATTACATGACGTTAAGTTATGAACGGCAAGAACTCGAGCTGCACACATCTCATACTATTAAGAAAATATAGAGAACCGGCATTTGAAGCTGACTGCAGTACGATTTTCCTGCCCCCAACATACATCACGTTTAAGGACTACGAAGATAAGATACGAGAAATTACGGCTCATACGGAGGCGTACCGACAGTCGTTTTTCCTATCTCTGTTTGCGAGTGGAACAGGAGGGAAATGACAAGTAATGATACAGGGCACCCTCCATCACGCATCTTACTGTGGCTTGCGGTTAATCTATGTAGCTGTCGATGTAGATCCCTGTACTACAGTATCAAGGAATTGGGAGTCTATATTGCAGCAGGCTATATTCCTACTTACAAAGCCAAATCACTAGTGCAAATGCTGAAAACGAATGGGAAAGCATTAGCAGTTGCATCTGCAATGCAGCGTTTGGCACACTTGGCATGAACTAGGGAATAAGAAATAGCAACTGCAATCGAAGAGGTAAAGACAGTTTATAACAAATATTTACTAACAAGAATGGATAGCAACAAAGATAAATTTAATACAAAGAGAGATATATTAAAAGCAGTTGTGAAGAAAACTAACGGTCAACGATGGAACAGATTTATTAGTAATATCAGGGACGACCTAAATGGCAAGCAAACAGTAACGTGTAAAGTAATGCAACACCTTAATTATACGAGAAGTATTCAGCCAATAAGAACCCAATATCAGAAGAAGATTGGGAAAGACATTACCAGGATTTCGGTGCAGTGAGAACTAGAAAGTGTCCATCGAGAATGTCACAGACGAACCTTACTTGAGCGACCTTTTGACATTTGAAGAACTTAATGAAACTCTATCAGCAATAAAACCTATAAAGGCGACGGGGAAGGATGGAATAAACACTGAGTTTATAAAATATGGTATTTTCGTACTGAAATTAAGAATTCTCCACCCGTTTAATATGTGCTGGAAGAATGGGCATATACAAAGAGTGTGGAGTATAATTGTTTTTCCGCTTTCTAAAAAAGAAACTGGAATAACTGTGATAATCAGAGGGGCAATTTCGAAAGAGACAGTCTGTAACGTTTATGGTGGGATGACTGGCAAGAGACTACAGGCTATATATGGAACTCTCCTTCTATGAAGGAAAGGTAGTGTATTTGTCATGAGACAGTTAATAGAGAAAAGGTTTGAACTGAACATTGAAACATATAGCCCTTACAGTTTACGTAAAAGCCTCCGATCGTGTAAATAGGGAAATGGTTTGGAACGTACTAAGGAAACCAGGTTATCCTAAACACATATTAAAGATTCTGAAAGATACGTACACAGTTACCAAAAAATTAATTGAAACAGGTGCAAGATTTTCAGACCTGAAACCTGAGAATCAGGGTATCAGACAAGAGTAGAGTTTATCAACAAACTTATTTAATATGAACATTTAAGGCTTTTTAAGAAGATACCTTTCCGCAGACGATCAGTTTATTGTGAAAATAATGCAATATGGAAATTTCAGCTACTAAAACGAAATAATCGAATCAATCATATCAAAATTGTTATAATAAGAGAATAATAGAACAAGTTAAATTTTAATTATCCAGAAAACGAAATGAGTTACCATTATAAAAGACATATAGACAATAAACTTTCTCAGTTTCGGTACAAATGTGACACAAGTATCAGAACTTTAAAGAATTGAGTTAAAAAGGAAACATAAAATTTTATAAAATCTCTGCTGTATAGGAGTGGCATCAGAGGTCTGACGAAGAAGGATAATATCGAAGTACAGGCTGCTGAAATGAGATTTACAAGAAGAGTGGAAGGTTACCCATGCCAAGAACGGAATGGGAATGAACAAATTAGAGAAGAACTGAATGTTGAAGGGATAGAAAAACATAACAGAGAAATAAGAAACAGGGGAAGAGGGCATATGAACAGAATTACAGAGCAATAACTGACGAAACATCAGTTGAGATATAGGCAAGAGTAAGATGAAACATTAGTAGACCAAAAATGAGTTGGGCTCAACAACAAACTTTGCACAGAAGACAGGTAATTATACTAATCCCTGGAAATGAATATGTTGGTGATGGTGGTACTGTAGTGGGTTGAGGGTTAGGTGAGAATGACTGCTACTTAGTGATGGGAGCTGACTGCTGGTTTGTCAGTATGGGTTCGACCACCCCTACAGCGTACAGAGTCGTGGGTTCTTTTGATGCCTTGGGAGATGCTACTTAACTTTTGGACAGCTGAAGAGAAACAAATGGAGAGCATGAAGCAAATATTTATTTAATCCATGCAGTCTGAACATTCTTTTGGGTATGCCATACTCTCTACTACGGTTTGAAGTTGGCTTGTAATATTTCCACCCAACGAGGTGAGTGAGACAGAACACCTTGCAGCATAGGGGCACTGGCAAGAAGGCAACGCATTGAGCTGGCACAGCTGGAAATCCGGCAGCTGAGACGACAGCAGCAGCCAAATACCGGTCGTGTCCTTGGTGTGGCACTGGGCAGCCAGCATCGTCCTCTTACTTGCAACAAGCCACAGCACTGCCCAGATTCTAAGGCAGCCCATCCATAGGCCGACGAGTCGGCCAATTCCTCCCAGTGTTAAGCATATATGGAGATACCATCTTCTTATAGTTAAGGCTAACCGCCCATTCACCTTCTTCTGTGCGGATCCACACACGTTGCCCGAACTCTTACGGGACTCGGTAAGATTGTCTGCCCCCAGTAATGAGTGTAGTGGGCAGGGGCACTACGAATGTAGTGTGTGGACATTAAGTTGGGAACGTGGATCTCACGGTGAGCATGCAAGGGATAAATCCCTGCAGTCGCACTATCTTCTGTACCCTCGGTGGCTCAGAAGGATAGAGCGTCTGCCATGTAAGCATGAGATCCCGGGTTCGTGTCCCGGCCGGGGCACACATTTTCAACTGTCCCCGTTGAAGTATACTGACGCCTGTCGACAGCTTAAGGTCTTGATTTAGTTATCATTTCAGCATTAAGCAGCCCGCTGACCCGTGTGTGTGCTGGCACACTGAAACTGCATGGCAGGCCCAACCCATACCCAGTCGCATGGCCATTTTCATTATACCAAAACTGAATGGAAAAGGGGGGAGTGTGGGGAGCAGGTAGAGATCGGAGACTAGCAAGAAGCAGTGTGTGACCACTATAAAATCAGACACAATGAAGGCGAATGCACTGAGGCAGACCATCTGGGCAGGGGAGGACGATAGGCCAACTGATGAGCTGTGAATGGGCAGCTTACCTCCCGACAGAAGGCTGGAGAGTGGTATCAGGCGGCTGGCGGATCCTGGCAGCAGATACAATGGCGAGCGGTCCCATAGAGGCAGCGCCAATGTGTTTGTTGCCAAGGCATGGGCGGTCAGGCTGCATCAATAGAATTTGTAGCGACGACTAACATATGGCAGATGACATGTACAGCTCTAAAATGGTTCAAATGGCTCTGAGCACTATGGGACTTAACATCTGAGGCCATCAGTCCCCTAGAACTTAGAACTACTTAAACCTAACTAACCTAAGGACATCACACACATCCATGCCCAAGGCAGGATTCGAACTGAGACCGTAGCGGTCGCGCGGTTCCAGACCGAAGCTCCTAAAACCGCTCGGCCACACCGGCCGGCTATACAGCTCTGCTGTGCTGATCAAGACCTACTCAGCTGCAGTGGTGTTTCGAATACAGCATTCGGCAATGAATCCGAGCAAGGGACTACATTTCTGAGCAACTGCAGCACGGTCAGTGACCGACATCCGTCTCTTGTCATGTGGAAAAGTGTCAAACAACAGATAACCACAAAAAATCTGTCATTTGTTATCCTGTTACAGACTTGAAATTAAAACGTTCTCGGAAGTCTTGGAATCCCAAGGACAGATATCGTGCCAGTATCAATGTCGATAACAGGCAAAAACTGCAGAGATCGATTTCCACCATGAATGAACTGTCTGTATACATGATTAAGTTTGTACAGACCCCTTAGTGCGCGAGTCCTAATCGCAGTTGACCAATTTATTTTTCATTTATTTAAATTATGTGTGATTTGATGTATATGGTTTCTTTTAAATTCCTTTCCCCTTACCCCCCTCCTCCGCCCCCTCTTTAAGTAAATCTATGCAGCACTGACTAGAGGTGGCCTTTAGTAAACGGGTAGCCTACTGTTTTGTTTGGCCTTAGTGCCATAAATTCACTGTTCGGTTACTTAGGTAGTTTCGTGTTTAACCAAATTTCAGGCAAATCCTAAAACACCTTCACCAATTGTAAAGCTGTTGCATGTTCGCTGCTCGTTAATTCAGTTATCCTGTACATATTGCCTTTTTAAGATACTATTAATGTTCCTTGCATGTAAAATTTTATTACCTCAAAATTTTGTTTCGGGCTTCATCGCGCTTAGCGGTGTTTCCGTTGGGACTTAAGGCATTTGCGCAAATGCTAAGTGTAATTATTGGTTTCACCAATTGCTGTTCTTGACCTGTAATTGTCTGCCTATATTTTCACTGCAACAGCTTGATACTTATAAATTATTTCTGGTCTCGCAGAGGGAGAACCTTATTATTGGGCCTTAAGTCATCTATACACCTGCTAAAAGTAATTATTTGAATGTGTGAGTTGGAATTCAATATCAACTGGTAGAGTGCTCAGCGATCGTTAAATATTCAAATGTAAACGGGAGCAACAGTCATACTCAGAATCTGTAATTAATTGCAGATCTAGATTTCGAATATAGCGTACCTTTGGTGCATTACCAGAAGTGTCAAATAGGTACAACAGTGTCAATTCATAAACATGTGACGCTAGCATTTACTTGGGAGAGACGTGGTCCTGATCTGTAACACGAGCCTTGGCACTTTTTTCACTTTGCTCTTCAAATCGCTACCCTCACTCGCGTTTCGTCCACTATCTATCACCTGATGGACCGTGGTAATGCGTGGTCTTACCCAGACGCACGGATAAGATCACAGCCCAGCATCCTGTGATCCACTTACTAGATAACTAACATGTTGACGGAGGTGACAGTAGAACTTTTGGTTTGGTCACCACGTTGGTGCGGGCGTGGAGGGGCCCATCTCTGTTTCTCTGTCAAACTTGTGTAGCTGAAGCGCTTAATACTTTAAATTCTTTAGGCTTTACCACGGTAAGGCTCTTGACAGTGGGCCTTACACTGTTTGTGCTGTTGGTAAGAATAATTGTTTCAATGGGCTTGACCTATAACTATTTGTTAGCCACCTTTAGTAAAACTGTGTAATACTTTAAATTATTTCACCGAGCGAGGTGGCGCAGTGGTTAGACACTGGACTCGCATTCGGGAGGACGACGGTTCAATCCCGCGTCCGGCCATCCTGATTTAGGTTTTCCGTGATTTCCCTAAATCACTCCAGGCAAATGCCGGGATGGTTCCTCTGAAAGGGCACGGCCGACTTCCTTCCCCATCCTTCCCTAATCCGATGAGACCGATGACCACGCTGTCTGGTCTCCTTCCCCAAACCAACCAACCAACAACCAACTTTAAATTATTTTGGACTTCTCTGTGGAAGCCACTTCTCATTGGACTTAAGACATTCGTACAGTTGATGTCTTGTAATCACCTTACTATAATGCATTTTAAGGGTTGCTTTTATCTGTGTGTTACCGTTGTAAAAGGTTTAAAAATGGTTGTTTTAGCAAACCATATTTTGTGGTCCCGTTACACTTCCAGTCCCTAGCCAGCTCTCTGCCGCATCAGTTGTAACAGAGTACGGTTGTAGTTGAGCAACAGGGTTCTGAAACTGTGTAATCCTATGGTAGATTGGTTTCGTTTGTAATTCAATCACCGAGATTTCCTATATTACTAAAAGATAACTCCAGTATGTATTGGCTATTTAAGAGCGGGGAAACACAGGATAGCGTGGCAAAGCTGAGACAACACTTGCACCGTGCATTAAGCCGTGGTTTCCTCTTTACTTCTAACGCTGTGAGCGAAGTAAGTGATGCCTGTTAAGTTTGTAGGTGCCTTCTTTCTTTTCTGCAAGCCAACATTGATGTCTTGTAGCCGTCTCTTCCTCGCTGTTTTGGTGCAAGATTGCACCTTAATTATTACTGACCCTAACCAGAAGGCTACAATCGAAGAACTGCGTTACAAAAATGGTTCAAATGACTCTGAGAACTATGGGACTTAACATCTGTGGTCATTAGTCCCCTAGAACTTAGAACTACTTAAACCTAACCAACCTAAGGACATCACACACATCCATGCCCGAGGCAGGATTCGAACCTGCGACCGTAGCGGTCGCGCAGTTCCAGACTGAAGCGCGTAGAACCGCTCAGCCACAGCAGCTGACTGCGTTATAAGGTTACCCATTTAGAACATGAAAGTAGTTTCCTTAATTAGTAGGAGAACGTAGGTCGGGATGAGGGTTCCGTTTCTGGACAGGTTGATAAGCAACAGGCGTCTGAGTGAACGGTAGAGACAGCTAGAGGGATGGAACTTATTAACCAAATTACCCCTCCTCCTCAGGTCCATGGTGAAGGTGATAGCCAGCTCATCCAATGATGCTAATGAATAAGTGGTAGACTTTTAATGGTTAGTTGTGTGCTTGCAAGACCAGGCCGCCATCGTTGGCGTTGGCGATTAAGTGATATTTCGGGTTATGTACCATCTGTCTCATGGGAAGCAAAGTAGGACTGTTTCGGAAGCCCATGGCGTGGGTGAAAAATTAAATGCGTTTTTGATGAAGGATGTTACTAGAAAAATCATAGTTTCTCACACCTTCGGAGGTTTCAATTTACTCTTTCCATTTTCTGTTCAATAGTGGAACTGCTCATGCACTCTTTATGTTTTCAAATGGCTCTGAGCACTATGGGACTTAACACCTGAGGTCATCAGTCCCCTATAATTAGAACAACTTAAACATAACTAACCTAAGGACATCACACACATCCATGCCCGAGGCAGGATTCGAACCTGCGACCGCAGCAGCAGCGCGACTCCGGACTGAAGCGCCTAGAACCGCTCGACCACAGAGGCCGGTAATTCCACCAACGATTGTTTTGATATTTCTGTATGTTGCATCTGTCCTTCCGACGACCATTCCTTTATTGATTTCATCCAGTTATTTTACTTCAGCTTCCCTGGACTTCTTGTGGGTTTAATTTCAAAGTGATTTATATACCAGTATCGTGATCTTTTCCTGGACATCTTTATATTTCTTCTTGTTGTCTATCAGTTGAAGTACTTCCTTTGTTACCAACGGTTTCTTTGCAGTTACATTCGCTGGCGTTTCATTTTTGCGAACGGCGTCTCTGCATACATCCTTTCCTCCTCAGCTTAACTGCCAACTGTGGTACTCATTATCGCAGCATCTACGTCCGCAGAGAAGTTCAAATACACATCGTTATCCCTCAGTATTCAGTAAAGCTTATCTTTCCACACTGATTAGCGTGGGCGATTCTCTCAAACAGCGACTAACTCTTCATCATCATTTACTAAGATATATTACCAAACATAGCAAATGACTATTAATTCAAGCAAATTCAAAAACTTTGTACTGATATAATGTATGTGTGTCAATGTCAGCAACTGAAAGAAACAGTTCTCCCCAAATTTACTGTAAAATGTAGAAGCAATCATTTAAAATAATTTAATTTAATTGTGGGTGACAGAAAGAATACCTCAAGGAATTAGCAAGGGGCCAGGCAAATTCCTAAATACAATGCTTTTTGCTAACAACCAGGTAATCATACACCACGGTGAACACAAATTACAAGCAGCAGTACATGTTTTAAACAGTATCAACCTAAATTACAATCTGAAGATATTAACAAAAAGAAAAAAATGATCTTTTTAAGAAAGTGTCCAGTAAGGACTAGGAAAATCATCCATAACATGAAGATATGATAGGTGTCCCATTCCCAGTATCTAGGATGTGACATAACGTCTGAAGAAAATTAACACCTATCAACACATTTTAGGCATTATAAGGACAACGCTGAAGGGTTGAACTAGGAGAGAAATTGACAAAGAATAATGAAGTTGTGGCAGTACACAGGGAGCTATATGGAGGACAAAATTGGAGATAAAGATCAAAAGACCTATGACAAATTGGAACATCAGCAATGAAGTTCTTTAGATCAGTGAAAGGCTGCACAAGAGAAGACAGTATAAGAAATGAAGAAACAAGGAAAGAACTGGTAGACAGCCATGAAACGAAAAAGTAATACAACAAAGCAGGATTGGAAAGAGCATGTATTGCGTATGTCACCTCAAATAATACCCCAACAAGTGATGGAATACCATCCCCTTGGAAGAAAGAGCTGGGAATACCGAGGAAGAGATAGGGAGGCCGGAATTGCCCATAAGGCGTAATCTTGGACTGGAAGAAGAAGATTTGACACCTGAGTAACTCCCGGCATATACAATGTGCAAATAACTTACGAGAATATAGCCGGGTGACGTCGTCGAGAACTGTTGATATTTCAACAGGAGCTCCGCCTGCCATTTTATGGCTTAACTGCAGCAAGTAAAAGTTGTGAAAGGGAAATTGAAACCTCGCTTTTCAGAGAAACTCCGAAAACATAACACATACTCTAGCGACATCAAAACCAAAGATGGCTGACGTCAGAAGTTACCAATAGTGAAGTTAATAATCGATTGATGATGTAGCATTAACTCTGTCCCTCCGTTTTTTGGCAAGGGAAAGAGCAAAATTCTACTCAGTATTCAAACAAAATTCATCATCTGATTTTATGCTGTTACTTGCTACATTAATTTCAATTGTTTTCTTAATAACACTATTCCAATAGCTGGAAGCGCACCTCAGAATCTCTGTATGGTTACATTCCATTTGATGACAGGTGTCAAGATATTTGATTTCTTCTACTGTTGTACGCTCATGCTCACTACACTTGTCCTCTACAGTCCATATATTTGATTTCCTCTTCTGTTGTACGCTCATGATCAGTACACTTGTCCTCTACAGTCCCGATAGGCCAGCAATATACGACATGCCACAGATGCGAGAAACCCGGTAGGCACTCGCCTTCAGCAAACCAAGATCATCCTTTGCGGGGCTTAAAATGACCACAGTCATACACAATAGCCGAAAAATACATTTCACGTCATATTTCCGCAAGAAAAAGGTCCTTTTCGCCGTCACTGAACGTTGTCTTGTCACTGGTCATCCTACGGAATATAACAAAGCGGAGATTCTAGCGTGCACTTCCAGATATTCTGATAATGTTATTAAGGAAACAGTTGAGATTAAAATAGCAAGTACCCTTATAAACCTTGTTTAAATTCTATATGGAATCCTGCTTTCTCCCTTGTCAAACAACAGAGGGACATAATGCTACCTGACCCGCTTGTGGGGTGTATTCAGAAATATTGTGCTTTCCCGTCTGTTACGAGAGCCTGAAAACTACTTTTGCAGTCATCCAGAAAGCGATGGAGGACATACTGCATAATTTCCAGTCTGCAAGTCTACATTCATCTCTTACTCGCTGAAAGAAATGTTTCTACTCTATATTTACTCATTGGGATCAGGAACTATGATCATAAATGAATGTTATGACTTCTAACTGATTGAATTGTATTCTGAGAACACATGCGAAACAGCAAAACTTAGCAATACTCCTGATAATTACAATATTAATGTTCCTATAATAAACAGCACTAGTAGCAGTTCAGGGGTGACCCCAACCGTAAGTTCCAATTAAAATAGTCAGTCACCCTGACCTCTTATCATCAAAGTTAATTGCTCGCCACGAAAGTGGCAAATAATCTCACCACTTGCCATGCGATATTGTTAACATTACGGGTGGCACACACACAGTTACTTCTGTGAATTCTCAGCGATCCAGGATTATGTACAGTCCCCGCGAGTTCAGTTCCTATCTGTACCGAAAACGTGCGTTTAGTTGCAGAATGGCTGTGACGTCATCAGAGGCAGCGCGTAAACCGTTGTTTGACTGGTGCGGACAGTATGAAAGCTGGGTTGAATTGTATTCTGAGAACACATGCGAAACAGCAAAACTTAGCAATACTCCTGATAATTACAATATTAATGTTCCTATAATAAACAGCACTAGTAGCAGTTCAGGGGTGACCCCAACCGTAAGTTCCAATTAAAATAGTCAGTCACCCTGACCTCTTATCATCAAAGTTAATTGCTCGCCACGAAAGTGGCAAATAATCTCACCACTTGCCATGCGATATTGTTAACATTACGGGTGGCACACACACAGTTACTTCTGTGAATTCTCAGCGATCCAGGATTATGTACAGTCCCCGCGAGTTCAGTTCCTATCTGTACCGAAAACGTGCGTTTAGTTGCAGAATGGCTGTGACGTCATCAGAGGCAGCGCGTAAACCGGCGTTTGACTGGTGCGGACAGTATGAAAGCTGGGTGCGAAGTGAAGTCGTCTTCTGCCTCTAGCCGTATTTATATATGGGCGCAGCGGACGGCTGAAGGGTAAATCTGCCATCATCCGCTCTAAGGCCAGGTAGCAGCATCTAAATGACCGCTATCTTGGACACACATTATTTAGTAACTGGTAGTGAATTAACTTACTATATTCGTAATTTTTGTAGTCGGCTTTAATCACATAAAAAGTTTTAGCTCGACTGCGTCTGAACTTTGCCGGCTAGAAACTTTAGAAAGGAATGGACAGTAGAACATGATCTCTGAACTACTTCATTAAGAGACCTTGTATTAATTGATATTTACACCAAAGTCTTGAAACTTGCCACAACTTTATTATTGAATGAATGTAATCAAGTGCTGTAGTCATAACTGTCTATCATTAATATCACCGATACTTAATGTACTACAAATACGGACGTTTTTGTTGCAGATTTAATTTTCTGTAAATTACTGGGAAACTATTGGAGGTAGTTTAATGGGGTCACATAGTTAAGGTTTTATAACAAACTGACGCTTCGTGTCAATTTCACCATTGTAAGTCTAATATTTAGCGCTTTCAATTTTTCGTAAAAACATTAATTTTGACCAAATTATTGCTTCGATCAAGCTGAAACTTGTAACAGTCGATTTTGACATACATTTGTACGTTCTGACTAAGTTTTGGTGTTGTTGCTTTATTGTTTAGCTTCATTTGTTTTTCATTCAAAACAATGTATTTAGGAAGACATATTCATCTGATCAATCTGAGATTTAACAAGTAAAACATTATTATACTGAATCATATCTTGACAAAGTTTGGAAAAGCTACTTTAATTTTTAATTTTATTCTTATATTGCCGGCCGGTGTGGCCGTGCGGTTCTAGGCGCGTCAGTTTGGAACCGCGAGACCGCTATGGTCGCAGGTTCGAATCCCGCCTCGGGCCGGCCACATTGTGTGATGTCCTTAGGTTAGTTAGGTTTAAATACAATCCTGGAAATTGAAATAAGAACACCGTGAATTCATTGTCCCAGGAAGGGGAAACTTTATTGACACATTCCTGGGGTCAGGTACATCACATGATCACACTGACAGAACCACAGTCACATAGACACACGCAACAGAGCATGCACAATGTCGGCACTAGTACAGTGTATATCCACCTTTCGCAGCAATGCAGGCTGCTATTCTCCCATGGAGACGATCGTAGAGATGCTGGATGTAGTCCTGTGGAACGGCTTGCCATGCCATTTCCACCTGGCGCCTCAGTTGGACCAGCGTTCGTGCTCGACGTGCAGACCGCGTGAGGCGACGCTTCATCCAGTCCCAAACATGCTCAATGGGGGACAGATCCGGAGATCTTGCTGGCCAGGGTAGTTGACTTACACCTTCTAGAGCACGTTGGATGGCACGGGATACATGCGGACGTGCATTGTCCTGTTGGAACAGCAAGTTCCCTTGCCGGTCTAGGAATCGTAGAACGATGGGTTCGATGACGGTTTGGATGTACCGTGCACTATTCAGTGTCCCCTCGACGATCACCAGTGGTGTACGGCCAGTGTAGGAGATCGCTCCCCACACCATGATGCCGGGTGTTGGCCCTGTGTGCCTCGGTCGTATGCAGTCCTGATTGTGGCGCTCACCTGCACGGCGCCAAACACGCATACGACCATCATTGGCACCAAGGCAGAAGCGACTCTCATCGCTGAAGACGACACGTCTCCATTCGTCCCTCCATTCACGCCTGTCGCGACACCACTGGAGGCGGGCTGCACGATGTTGGCGCTTGAGCGGAAGACGGCCTAACGGTGTGCGGGACCGTAGCCCAGCTTCATGGAGACGGTTGCGAATGGTCCTCGCCGATACCCCAGGAACAACAGTGTCCCTAATTTGCCGGGAAGTGGCGGTGCGGTCCCCTACGGCACTGCGTAGGATCCTACGGTCTTGGCGTGCATCCGTGCGTCGCTGCGGTCCGGTCCCAGGTCGACGGGCACGTGCACCTTCCGCCGACCACTGGCGACCACATCGATGTACTGTGGAGACCTCACGCCCCACGTGTTGAGCAATTCGGCGGTACGTCCACCCGGCCTCCCGCATGCCCACTATACGCCCTCGCTCAAAGTCCGTCAACTGCACATACGGTTCACGTCCACGCTGTCGCGGCATGCTACCAGTGTTAAAGACTGCGATGGAGCTCCGTATGCCACGGCAAACTGGCTGATACTGACGGCGGTGGTGCACAAATGCTGCGCAGCTAGCGCCATTCGACGGCCAACACCGCGGTTCCTGGTGTGTCAGCTGTGCCGTGTGTGTGATCATTACTTGTACAGCCCTCTCGCAGTGCCCGGAGCAAGTATGGTGGGTCTGACACACCGGTGTCAATGTGTTCTTTTTTTCCATTTCCAGGAGTTTAGTTCTAAGTTCTAGGGGTTTGATGACCTCAGCTGTTAAGTCCCGTAGTGCTCAGAGCCATTTATTTTTATATTATGGTGCAGAACGATTATGCTACATCAGAGGCGCTTTATGATGACGTGGCGCTAGTGGCAGTGACCTGGAGTACATTCTGGCACACTCGTTCGCATCTGTATCTTCAGATGGTACAGCGTTGTTTCGTCACACGTCGATTATTAATTTTGTTTGTGTGTGTGTGTTTCCGTAGCTTCTCAGCAAACCGAATGATAAATTCACTTGCACTGCCCTTATTCGCCGCAGTTAAGCCTTTAAAATGGCAGAGTGCTCCTGTCGAAATATCGGCGGTTTATCGACTACGTCACCTGACTGTGTTCCCGTATCTTAGTTGAACAGAAGAGGATTTTCTTATTACACTACTGGCCACTAAAATTTCTACGCCACGAAGATGACGAGCTACAGACGCGAAATTTAACCGACGGGAAGAAGATGCTGTGATATGCAAATGATTATTTTTTCAGAGCATTCACACAAGGTTGGGGCCTGTGGCGACACCTACAACGTGCTGACATGTGGAAAGTTTCCAACCGATTCCTCATACACAAACAGCAATTGTCCAGCGTTGCCTGGTGAAACGTTGTTGTGATGCTTCGTGTAAGAAGGAAAAATGCGTACCATCACGTTTTCGACTTTGATAAAGGTCATATTGTAGCCTATCGCGACTGCGGTTTATCGTATAGCGACAATGCTGCTCGCGTTGGTCTAGATCCAATGACTGTTAGCAGAATATGGAATCGGTGGGTTCAGGAGGGTAATACGGAACGCCGTGCTGGATCCCAACGGCCCCGTATAACTAGCAGTCGAGATGACAGGCATCTTATCCGTGTCGCTGTAACGGATAGTGCAGCCACGTCTCGATCCCTGAGTCATCAGTTGGGGGCGTTTGCAATACAACAACCATCAGCACGAACAGTTCGACGACGTTTGTAGCAGCATGGACTATCAGCTCGGAGACCAAGGCTGCCGTTACCCTTGACGCTGCAGCACAGACAGGAGCCCTCGCGATGCTGTACTCAACGACGAACCTGGTTGCACGAATGGCAAAACGTCATTTTTTCGGATGAATCCAGGTTCTGTTTACAGCATCATGATGGTTCAAAATGGCTCTGAGCACTATGGGACTTAACTGCTGTGGACATCAGTCCCGTAGAACTTAGAACTACTTAAACCTAACTAACCTAATGCCATCACACACATCCAGGCCCAAGAGAGGATTCGAACCTGCGGCCGTAGCGGTCGCGCGGTTCCAGACTGTAGCGCCTAGAACCGCTCGGCCACCCCGGCCGGCGCATCGTGATGGTCGTACCCGTGTTTGGCGACATCGCGGTGAACGCACATTGGAATCATGTATTTGTCATCGCCATACTGGCGTATCACCCGGCGTGATGGTATGGGGTGCAATTGGCTACACGGCTCGGTCACCTCTTGTTCGCATTGACGGCACTTTGAACAGTGGACGTTACATTTCAGATGTGTTACGACCCGTGGCTCTACTCTTCATTCGATCCCTGCGAAATCCTATATTTCAGCAGGATAATGCAGGACCGCATGTCGCAGGTCCTGTACGAGCCTTTCTGGATACAGAATATGTTCGACCAGCCAGCACATTCTCCAGATCTCTCACCAACTGAAAACGTCTGGTCGATGGTGGCCGAACAACTGGCTCGTCACAATACGCCAGTCACTACTCTTGATGCACTGTGGTATCGTGTTGAAGCTACATAGGCAGCTGTACCTGTACACGCCATCCAAGCTCTGTTTGACTCCATGCCCAGCCGTATCAAGGCCGTTATTACGGCCAGAGGCGGTTGTTCGGGTTCCTGATTTCTCAGGATCTATGCACCCAGATTGCGTGAAAATGTAATCAAGTCAGTTCTAGTGTGATATATTTGTCCAATGAATACCCGTTTATCATTGCATTTCTTCTTGGTGTAGCAATTGTAATGGCCAGTAGTGTACTATTTTGGCACTGCTGGCGAGTGGTTACTATCATATCAGAAACGACCGCATGATGGAGCCAGATGAACACAGGTGCAAGCTAGACACTAGCATGATATTGCGTGTGAGAATGATAATAAAGAAACATGAAGTATGAAAATTACTACTGTACTCTCACTGCCGCAGCGCTGAGCCCTCAGTAATATGGTGGGAAGATACGTGAGTGGCTCTCGTCCGCACGAAGAGGACGGCTGCGTGACGGACGCCAATTCCGCAGGCGTCGCGTCGGCCTAATGCAGCGGCCACTCGGGGCGCCGCGGAGCGCCTCGCCTCGCCACGGCGTCCATTTCAGTGGCGAGGCAATTTGTTGGCAGGCGCGCTGCCCCCGGCGTCGCGGCGCGCGCCGCGTATACAAAACGGCGTCTGGCAGCAGCACAATAAGCGTCGCACACAGTTATCAATCAGCGGCGAGGGCGACGACGCGGTGCGGTGCGGGGGCGGGCGTCGCGACGAACCATTAACCCGCGTCAGCGGCGGCGTCGCGAGATGGATGGTGCGCCGTCGCCTTCGCCGCTAATAACCGCCGCCGCTATTCACCAGGCGACGCCGCCTCACCTCACACGCGGCCGGCATTTGTCACTGACGAGCCCGCAGCCAATAAGACGCCGAGCCGCGTCGCCTCGGCGCTACGCGTAGCGACGCTCGGCCTCCGCCTAGCGCTCGCCGTGTTTCGCTGCAAAAGGGGACTCGCACTCAGAGAGAAAAGTGATCCATTTCTGTAGCGGCAGCTACGGTAGGGATGCAGGGGCTTTCCAAGCGAACTGATGGCGAAGTACAAGTGGACAAAAATTAAAGCAGCTATCAATTTTATATTTCATTTCTTTATGCAATCAGTTTCGGTTTACCGTTATATCATCTTCAGGCACCTGCGTCAAAAAAAAAAAAGGAGAGATGGCGGCTGCACGTGCTTTAATCTTCATTTCACACGGATAATCCAACGTCCTGGTAATCATCTATTACAAGATGGACATACTAACAAATGCTACTGGCGTTGTTTGCCCTGCTTATAAGATGCGTAAATATTTCTTGTAGATGTTTCAAATGAAAGTAAAGAACACTATTGAACTTTCATTGTTATGGGCAACAAATAAATAAAGGAAACCGACCTGAAGTATCTTTTCTTCTCTTTCTTTCTTTCTTTTGCTTCTGCCTTTGCTCCCGCAGATACTCAGGGTTGGCGTGGTTAATCGGATGTGGCAATGTTAGTTGAAGGGGTCGCAAGATTCCCTTCCTGTCGCCACCCCGTACCCCCCCCCGGGAAGGAATTAGTGTATCCTAACTGTCTGCGACTAGTGGAATCCATGCAATAGTGCGAAAGTGTTCAGATGTCATCGAGCCGTGTAACTGAGGCAGGACTTAGGGACCAGCCCGGGGGATGTGGGAAACCGCCTAAAAACCACATCCAGGCTGGCTGGCACACCGGGCCTCGTCGTTAATCCGCCGGGCGGATTCGATCTGGGGCCGGCGCGCCTACCCGAGTCCAGGAAGTAGCGCGTTAGCGCGCTCGGCTAACCTGGAGGGTGAAACCGACATTAAGAAAGACGACTCCTAATTTTTAGGAATCCGAAAATGGGTTATTTCCACTTCTCAACATGGTGCTGAAAGCAATAAGTATGGGAACAAAGTAAAAGAGCTATCCTGTCTTTGTCAATGAGCAACCAATAATTACCAGTACGTGCTCTGAAAACTTTCAGTAGAAACATTCAACCCAGACCTGCAATTCTCTTCTGATATGACGCAGGGCTTGCACTAGTAACACGCAGACTTAGGATTCCTCACGACGCGATACGGAAACATCAGTCATATCCAACACTTCCTGTAGTTAGGACAGTTGGGGTAAAGCCCCGCGTTGGTTTAACACCGTGCGGAGTTCTGGAATTTACTGTCATCGATTCAGGGACTGGCCACCAGGTGGAGATTTGTCTTACTGTCACTTATTGTTCAATGATAACCCCGCAAAACATGAAATTCAACACACACTGCATGAGATTATCTCACCTCGAAATCTTCAAGATATAAAGCATACAGCCAACCGGTTGTACAAGTTTGAAGTAAAACCTCGAACACCTTTCAATACCACTGAGGATAACTTCTTCAGATGGAAGTCACATAAATTAAACGACTTTAAAATTGTAAACATACGTGATGAGCTAAGCAGCCCGAGTTAACAGTAGAAAATATAATTCCGACGTCCAAAACAAACATTTAGGGGAAACAAAGCATTGAAACCCGCACTGCTAACATCGATATCCAATGAAAAGCAAATGGAAGAGGAATGCCTGGGAATCGAAATACTTGCTACTGAGAAGGAAAGACCTACGAAAGGAATAAAAGGGCGTGCTATAGAAAGAAAACTACGTCAACTAGATTTTACTACAGTAATGCCAAAAAAGGAGAAATAAACACACTACACAGCCAGTTGATAGTTCTTCAAAGTCAGAATCAGTTGTCTCACGTTGTGACAATAGTTCAGATGTAAATTTGTATCTGCTATATGGCGAAGATCTATACGATGAAGCAGAAGAGCCTGGGAATTCAAGGAAGAATCAGAGGAACTACCTAAATACACTTTTACTGGGTACCTAGACAGCTTAATCTCAGTAATTGAATTCTTTCACGTTTCCCTGTTAATCTTTCTTTCGAGGATAAGAAAGTATTATTTTCCTACAAGTATTCTAAGCATTACGTTCAAATTTACGAGACATTTCAGTTTAGTATCTTTCTGGGTAACTTGGCTACAGTACAGTTAAAAAGGGTTCTTTCAAGAGTTTTTATTGTGCAGTCATCTATTTTGTCCGTGTTTATTAAAGTTTGACAAAAATGTATCCTTCCTGTGCTCTCTGTTGCTCTGTTTCCCTTTTAATAATATTTAAAATTGTTTTAATTTTATTGTCAGGACTTTTCAATCGCCTTCCTTAATAAAGTGCAGTAGTTGTTATAATGTGTCACTGTTTCTGGATCATTACTCTTTCTAGCTACTTGTATAACAGATAAGATATTTTTATCCCTTTAGTAAGCCATGCCTTTTTAGATAGCTTTTTACAATTATATTTCACTGTTTTTTTCAGGGGAACTGTTTTCAAAAATACTCACAAAGATATCAAGAAATACGTTAAATTTTAAATTAACATCAGGTTCTCCGTGTAACATCCTAGTATATCGGTTACAAGCTTTCCCTAAAATTTTCAATTGTTAAATCGTTAATTGAATGCACTATTTTGAAGGAATGTTTTGCTATGTCATATACTGTAACTAGGTGAGCATCATGGTCAGACAGGCCATTCTTAATAGTAAAAGCTTTTATTTGATTAAATTCATCTTGGTCCAAAAAACGTTATCTATCAGTGTGCTGCTTTCCTATACCACCCGAGTAGGAAAATCAATAACTGACGTCAAATTGAAAGAACCAAGTAATACTTTAAAGTCAAGCTTTCCATCGGTCTCCTTCAGAAAATCTGCATCCAAATCCCCCAAACAATAATTTGCTTCCCTCTGTATGACAGATAGCACAACAAAGAATCCAAGTTTTGAAAAATAACTGAAAATTTCCCAATGGAGACCTGTACAAGGCTACCATTATTTAGTTTGACGAGCTCTAGCGTTAGTTTGACGTCAGACCCACACATGATGCATGCTACCAACTGACTCGCCATGCTGAACAAAATTATAGCAGGCATACAGCTTCAGCCCAACCGCAGGGTCTCAGTGATACAGAACTATTTCATTTCATCAAAAGTGTATTAAGCACCCATTTTGTCACTACGAGCGCCAGTGCCAGACTACTCTTAGCGATTGGTCATTTCTTAGGCCATCGAAGTATTTTCATGGTAAGATTCAGCGAACTAATATTTCTCTTCGAAAAAAGGCGGGATCGTATTAGAGGGTATTGACACAAAATGTAAGGCATTACTTGTATACGACTCTGTCCGAACAGGTCTCAGAAGGCGCAATGGTACCGACCGACCGCCGTGTCATCCTCAACCAACAGAAGTCACTGGATGCGGATCTGGAGGGGCATGTGGTCAGCACACTGCTCTCCCAACCGTTGGCAGTTTTCACGACCCGAGCCGCTACTTCTCACTCAGGTAGCTCCTCAATTGTCTTCACAAACACTGAATGCACTCCGCTAGCGTACAACGCTCGGCAGACCCGCAGGGTCATACATCCAAGTACTAACCAAGGCCGACAGCGCTTAACTTCAAGATGCCACCAACCGGTGTTACCACTGCGGCATGGTCGTTGGTATTACTAGTACATAATGCATCTAAAACAAAAGAAATATAGTTGAGGACAGCTATGTGAGACGGTGAGGCAGAAGGTGTAACGCAAAGAAATGGTGGCACCACACTAAGGAAAAGAAAGGTCCTACTCAATGGAAGTAAACATCCTCATGTAATGTAGACGGATTCGGCGAAGCAGTGAACATCCAGAACAAGCAGCTTATATCAGATGCTAGGAAAGCACAGTATAAAGTTGTCAGTGAAACGTTTCCTATACACATGAAACTGTACCGTATTAAACTAGAGGACACACCCAAACACGACAAGTTTAGCAATGTAGACACATGTATTCGTTGGTTCACACGTGGCAACGCAAATCAAATCTGGGAATGGAGACAACAATACTTGCTACACCACTGAGGTAGGCCAAACAATAAGTCTTACATACAAATTGTAACATGAGATAAAAATAATTGTAGTAACACCGAGTTTAGCCAAGTTAAAGTGTAGACGACATCATGAAATGATGGAAAACTGAAATTGCATTAACAGTTTTATTAACTACCCAAGTCCCCGCATCTGAGATATTACGGCCACAATGACCATTATAAACAAGGTTTCCTTCTTTGTATTTTCCAATTTCGGGTTAGTACTTTTATCAACTGTGTTGATTGTTGTTTAACCCAAAACTAATATATTTCGAATAGATTGTGGTTGCAGTGCAAGGAATATATATAATTAAGAAAAAGGCCTTTTAGTTTTACAGAGGAGCAAGAGTTACCGGTATTGTAGAAGCGCTAGAGATGAGGTTACGTCAGAATTTTTAATATTTATCCAGAACTATATTTTTCGACATTTAGAAAGAAGGGGTAGAAAAGGGTTCAGAAAAAGAAACGATTATTTCAGTATTAATTGTGAAGCAAACAACAATCATCAAGAATAACCTTTTTTATTTATTTTCACCCTGAAAAACTGATGTCTGTATAGTTCCTAGAAAAGAATAATTTTCTCAGCTGAAGAGATGAAGTCATTAAAGGAGTCCACGATCATGATGGCAGATACTTCACAAATGTTCGTTTTTGTTTCACATATGCTATACAATATTCACAACGACCGGTTTCGACTTAAAAAAGTGTCGAAAAGAAATAAGCTCATCTGGCTAAAGACAAAATATACTGATAATATAGGAATACATACATATTTATGGCGGGCTGTACCTACCATAAAAATTATTCTGCTACAAGCAGCATATGTACCATTCGTCAGTCTGCACAAATGAGTACATAACTGTAGCCAGTAGAGGGCACTAGTGCTGCGGTACATAGGTATCAGCATCACAAAAAACAGAATATTGCGGTAATTTATTAAAACGATTTCATATGGTAGACTGTGTGTCCAGCAATGGAACATGCTATGGACCCCTAGTATGCAGGAATAAAATACATTCTTAATAACGGAATAAAAGGTGGTGAAGGTAATATAATGTTATCAATAGAAACCTCCTTATGGGACAAATTAAATAACACAACATTGTGTGTGAAAGATAGAATGAAAGAATTAAGTCTGTTAACGCAAAATATTGCAGTACTACAAAGCAAATAAAACACAAGTTTGTGCGGAGACGTTCAATGAAACAATAATTGTTTACTAAAAGGTCGATGATCGATAGCGCATCCAGAACAGAATCCAGCTGGCGTCGATCACGGTGTCTATGTGAACTGTTTTGTCTTCCTGCTCAAGTTGACGATGCCACGTGCGTTCCTGAAAACGTCAAAATAGACATTTAAATTACATTTGTTCTGTTCCCTTAGCAATAGGCCCGTTTGCCATTTACTTTGCACGTAGATTTCGGTGTTATGGCGGATGGTAGTAAGATCCAACGAACGATTGAATGTATTCCAATTGCATCCTCGCGTTTAAAAATTGCGTGTCACTTCTAAAACGACGCAAGAACAGTTTGAATTAACTCCTCAACTGATTGTCGAATGCTACGTTCGGAAAATGCTGTAAAACGTGCAAACAAGTGCAGGTACGATCTGTACGTCATTTTTCTACCTAAAATAGCTTTCTATACTTCACATTACTTTGTACATGAAAAGAGAAAATAATAATGTAGTCACTTGGAGTACGCAAAGCAGCTGAATGTTTGCATCCATAAACCAGCATACTAACGAAATTCAGCTGTCTTGTTCCTTAGTTTCGGTCATATACAGCAAATAAATTCCTCCGCTACAGAAGTATAGTAATAAAAATATTGCACGAGATCTATCGAACCAAATACCTTAAACGTGCTAGGCTAGTACTACACTCCTGGAAATGGAAAAAAGAACACATTGACACCGGTGTGTCAGACCCACCATACTTGCTCCGGACACTGCGAGAGGGCTGTACAAGCTATGATCACACGCACGGCACAGCGGACACACCAGGAACCGCGGTGTTGGCCGTCGAATGGCGCTAGCTGCGCAGCATTTGTGCACCGCCGCCGTCAGTGTCAGCCAGTTTGCCGTGGCATACGGAGCTCCATCGCAGTCTTTAACACTGGTAGCATGCCGCGACAGCGTGGATGTGAACCGTAAGTGCAGTTGACGGACTTTGAGCGAGGGCGTATAGTGGGCATGCGGGAGGCCGGGTGGACGTACCGCCGAATTGCTCAACACGTGGGGCGTGAGGTCTCCACAGTACATCGATGTTATCGCCAGTGGTCGGCGGAAGGTGCACGTGCCCGTCGACCTGGGACCGGACCGCAGCGACGCACGGATGCACGCCAAGACCGTAGGATCCTACGCAGTGCCGTAGGGGACCGCACCGCCACTTCCCAGCAAATTAGGGACACTGTTGCTCCTGGGGTATCGGCGAGGACCATTCGCAACCGTCTCCATGAAGCTGGGCTACGGTCCCGCACACCGTTAGGCCGTCTTCCGCTCAAGCCCCAACATCGTGCAGCCCGCCTCCAGTGGTGTCGCGACAGGCGTGAATGGAGGGACGAATGGAGACGTGTCGTCTTCAGCGATGAGAGTCGCTTCTGCCTTGGTGCCAATGATGGTCGTATGCGTGTTTGGCGCCGTGCAGGTGAGCGCCACAATCAGGACTGCATACGACCGAGGCACACAGGGCCAACACCCGGCATCATGGTGTGGGGAGCGATCTCCTACACTGGCCGCCGTACACCACTGGTGATCGTCGAGGGGACACTGAATAGTGCACGGTACATCCAAACCGTCATCGAACCCATCGTTCTACCATTCCTAGACCGGCAAGGGAACGTGCTGTTCCAACAGGACAATGCACGTCCGCATGTATCCCGTGCCACCCAACGTGCTCTAGAAGGTGTAAGTCAACTACCCTGGCCAGCAAGATCTCCGGATCTGTCCCCCATTGAGCAAGTTTGGGACTGGATGAAGCGTCGTCTCACGCGGTCTGCACGTCCAGCACGAACGCTGGTCCAACTGAGGCGCCAGGTGGAAATGGCATGGCAAGCCGTTCCACAGGACTACATCCAGCATCTCTACGATCGTCTCCATGGGAGAATAGCAGCCTGCATTGCTGCGAAAGGTGGATATACACTGTACTAGTGCCGACATTGTGCATGCTCTGTTGCCTGTGTCTATGTGCCTGTGGTTCTGTCAGTGTGATCATGTGATGTATCTGACCCCAGGAATGTGTCAATAAAGTTTCCCCTTCCTGGGACAATGAATTCACGGTGTTCTTATTTCAATTTCCAGGAGTGTATATTCACTTGGCTGCCTCACCACAAAGGAACTCGAATCCCTTTTAATCGTTGGTGAATTCATTTCGTCCGCTTTTCGAGGACGATATTTCTTGAATGAACACTCAACAACTCATGTTCGCATTCCAGCCTCACGCCCACTCCAGTTCTCAGAAGCTAGAAATAGAAGTATCGATTACGGACATTAATAAAACACGTACAGTGAAGTCCTTTTCTAAATATCTGTTTTTAAGAGATCTCTGCAGAATGTTCTATAACTAACATCGGAGGCAATTTGCATACCGTGTGCTTTAGTTTTCTTAAATTATTATCCTTGAAGTCGAGTTTCCCCAAAAACGGATTCCACGCTTCCCCATTTTCATATCATTCACAATTTTAATCATGCATACAATAATCAAATTGCATCTTTAATTCTATGGAGTGTGTTGCCCAGTACAGCTTATTATCTACACTTAAGCTCATGAAGTTAACACTATGAGTTTTTTTGTAATCCACTGGATGAATGGGCTACGGTTGTAGGCCGTACATTATGCAGTTCTATAATAAGTACTGCTTTCTATGCATTGAGTTTTGTAAAAATTTAATGGTAAATCAGTCTCTATGAACCATTTCTTAGTGTTTTCAAGTTATGTATTAGCTGTCTTACAGTAACAGGAGGGCTACTAGATCTTATTTATACGACTTTATCTTCTGCATGATTAACAAAATCGTCGACAATCCAAGTCGATCGTTTGTGTCTGTTTCAAACAACAAAGGACGCAAAAGAGGGTCCTGCAGTAGACTTTGGCTAACTGCTTTCGAAACAAATATTTATTGCTATGTGATTATAATGCAGATAAGATAAAAATCATTAACTAGCTATTCTACCATTAAACAGTACTGTAACTATTACTTGTGGATACTGTAGAACACAACAAAAAGCATTATCCACGCCACAGGATATTACAAATGTAATATTTTCTGATATATTGATTCTACTGTAGCAATCTATCAAAACAAATTAAGAATATTAAGATGTAATTTCTTTTGGACATCCATACTGTCCACCAAGGAGATTTTTTTTATGGTTAGGATAAATTCTATAGCACATTTATAAACTCTTGGAAAATGCTGGTTATACCTTCGTACCTGGTTAATTCTGTAGTACATCTAGAAACCTTTGGAAACTGCTGGCTATACCTTCGTACCTGGTAAGCCTCTATTAGAGTAAGGCAAGGTTCCGGGGCCGCATCCACGTCCGGTACACATATTTAATCTGGAAGGAAATTTCAAACAGCGTACACTCCGCTGTAGAGTGAAAGATTCGTTCTATAAGTTTATGCTGATTCATGGACGTAAGAGATAACTTACAGTGAGCGAACATGAGATTCTTGAATCTGTTAAGCAAAGGTTACACAATGAGGTGACAAAAATCCTTGGATACCTCCGAATATTGTGTCGGATGTCCTTTTTCGCGGCGTAGTGCAGCAGCTCGACACGGCATGGATTCAACAAGTCGTTGCAAGTACCCTGAAGAAATATTGAGCCATGTTGCCTCTGAAGCCGTACATAATAGCGAAAGTGTTGCTGGTGTACGATTTTGTGCTCGAACTCATCTCTCGATTAGGTCCCATAATGTTCAGTCGCGAACGATTGTGATCCCTTAACGAGGAGCATTGTTATCAGCAAAAATTCCTTCTCTGTTTGGGAACATGAAATCGATGAATAGTTGCAGATGGTCTCCAAGCAGCTGAACATAACTATTTCCAGTCCATGACCGGTTCAGTCCGACCAGAGGATCTATTCCATTCCATGTAAACACGGACCACACCATTAGGGATCCACCTCTAGTGCCTTGTTGACAACTTGGATCTATGGCCTCTTAGGGTTCGTGCATAATCTAACCCTGTCAGCAGCTCTTACCAACTGAAACCGGGACTCATATGACCAGACCACTGTTTTCCAATACATATAGTCACGAACCCAAGAGAGACGCTGCAGGTGATGTCGGACTGTCGTCTGCCTCCAAAGCCCATTAACCTCGAATTCCGTCGCACTTACTTAACGGATACGTCCCTTGTACGTCCCAGACTGATTTCTGAGGTTATTTCACGCAATGTTGCCCGTCTGTTAGCACTGAGAACGTCGCCACTATGTTGTCAGTGTGAGAGGTAATTCCGTAAATTTAGTATTCTCGGAAAACTCCTGACACTATGGATCCCAGAATACTGGATTCCGAAAAGATTTCCGAAATTTGATGTCCCATGCGTCTAGCTCCAACTACCACTCCACGTTCAAAGTCTGTTGTTTCCTGCCATCCGGAGTGGCCGAGCGGTGCTAGGCGCTACAGTCTGGAACCGCGCGACCGCTACAGTCGCAGGTTCGAATCCTGCCTCGGGCATGGATGTATGTGCTGTCCTTAGGTTAGTTAGGTTTAAGTAGTTCTACGTTCTAGGGGACTGATGACCTCAGAAGTTAAGTCCCATAGTGCTGAGAGCCATTTGAACCATTTTTGTTGTTTCCTGCCGGTAGCCATAATCACGTCGGAAACTTTCCACATGAATCACATGAGTAAAAATGATAGCTCCGCCAATGCACTGCCCTTCTATACCTCGTGCAAGCGATACTACCGCCATCTGCATATGTGCATATCGGTATCTCATGACTTCGTCATCTCAGTGTACATGGCAAAAACATGTGATTAAAATTATGTCTCTAGCAACTCCTCGATTGACCGATCGATAGTGGCCGGCCGCGGTGGCCATGCGGTTCTAGGCGCTGCAGTCCGGAACCGCAGGACTGCTACGGTCGCAGTTTCGAATCCTGCCTCGGGCATGGATGTGTGTGATGTCCTTAGGTTAGTTAGGTTTAAGTAGTTCTAAGTTCTAGGGGACTGATGACCAAAGATGTTAAGTCCCATAGTGCTCAGAGCCATTTGAACCATATTTTTGACCGATCGAACCGCCTTTCCACAGGCCGACCATAATGTTCGTTCATGCATTTGGCTTGTGCATTATACAGCAGATGTTCCACAACAAAGTGTAGTTTTATTCTGGATTTGAATGAAAGGAACTTCCAGGTACTTAACTATCTATTTCCCTTGAGATACGTCCTAACAATATTACAAGAGAAACAGGTTTTATTCACGACTGTAGCTTGCCATACTGTGGGGCGGCGAGTACTTTAATACAGCTGGTTTAAAGTTTTGATGCCGTCTTTAATCACGTGAGCCTGGCAACTAATTTGGTGGTCAGCCAGAAAGCGAAGGGAAACATACTAACCTTAGTTTCCAGTCTGCACGGACACATTCCAGTCCAGCCCACTGAAAGAAAAGTGTCTATTTTCCATTTCTTTGCGAGATCAGGACTATGACTTCAGCAAAATTTTAAAGTTCCAATCAAGATTTAATTTAATTTAAGTTTCTCACAAACAACACTTAAAATTGCATTATGTTCAATTGAAAACAAGTCTTTCTAATCTAATAGCACCTTTAGCAGTTCAGAGGCGACCTCTACGGTAACTTCCTACCAGATTGTTTTTCGCCCTGACTGTCATCACTCAACTGAAAGTTTGCAATAAATCTTCAAAAATTAATGCTTGTCATAAAAGTGGAAATAAATTCACCACTTGCCACGCAGAATTGAATTTCACACGGACGACACACTAACAGTTATTTTACCGAATTCTAAAGGACCCAGGACGGTGTACAGTCCTCGCGACTTCACTATCCGTTTTCACTGCCAAATACGCACTTTTGTCAGTTCGGCTTTGACGTCATCCGAGGCAGAGGGCGACCAGACATTTAACTGGCGTGGACCTCACAGTGTCTGAAAGCGAAGTGAACCTTCCTACTGCTTCAGGGGCTGTATTTATAAGGTGCCGGTGCGGACTGCCGAGAAAACATCTGTTGTCTCTGTCTATTTGCATACGGCGGCAGTCTACAAATGACCGCTATCTCGGGCACATAATCTTTAATAATATAGTTACCAGTTACTTCAGAAACTTCTTAATTTTTACTGGTATGCAGGTAGGCAGTTTGAAAGCACGTAGAGAGTTTCAGCTCCCTAGAATGAAAACTTTGCTTAATAGAATTTATTTAGTGGAACTAACGGTAGATTGTTACCTCAGAACCATACCTTTGCTAAGACATATCAGTTGCTATTTATGTTACAAGTCTTAAACTTGATGTAGCTCTATTATTTGATGTTTTTGATGATCTGGTTTAACCAAAATCCTCTATCATTAAAATTTCAAGTACTTAATCTCCAACACTTACGTACATTTTAGTTTTTATTTAATTACTCAGAAACTATAAGAGTTAGATTAACGTGGACTCTCTGTTAATATTTTTGAGGTGTACTGAAGCACGAAACAAATTTTCAACTTTCTAAGTCCATTATTTAGCGCTTCTGATTTTTCCCAAAAAACGTGGATTCTGGCGTTAATTTTTGTTTTATGGTTTTGGAAACCAGCATCACTTATTTATAACTTCTAACTGCACCTTGTTACCAAATTCTGGCTTCCTAGCGTCATTATTTAGCGCCTCCGATTTTTCTCTTAAAACGGCATTTTTTCCGTAAACTATTAAGTTTAGAACATCAAGACTTGGTATTTGGAACATCATTACACTAAACTATTATTTAACAAAGTTTTAAACATAAATTTCTATTTTTAATTTCATACTAAATTGTGGTGCAATTCTTGTGCGCTACATGCAGACGCGTTAAGGTGACGTGGCGCTGCTAGCAGTAAGCTGGGTAAGTCCCGACGCACTCGTTCGCCTCTGTATCTCACACATGATACAGCGCTTAGTTTGCTTCAATATCATAGGAATACACAACATTTAACTTAAGTTTATGGTTAGTGTCCAGTCACGAATCTGACACGTATTTTCATTTGCTGCATCATATGGATTGCATGTTCAGAGTATCAAAGAGCCTTTCACCCATTATATTTCACTTTATCCCACAGCTTCCGTTCATTTAATATCAGCTATTTTCATTCAGTTACATTCTAAGGTCATAGTAACGACTACAAATTTTGAAATTCTTATTTCTTTGAATGTTGATAGGTGACACAGGGACGTCAGGTTCTCAATAGAGATGAAAGACTTTTTTCTTATCTTTCGTTTGTGTTTATTCTTGTTAGTATGACACAATATTGATTTCGAAGCCACATTTTCTCACAAAAAATTGAAGACAAGAGAATATAATGTCAGCTGTAAATCCGCACTCGTGCAGACCATCTCTGTGATAATGGCAATCAGAGTGCATAAGTGTTGTCAGGGTTTAGTGTTGTTAATAAGTCTGGTAAGGTATATTTTTGACGTGGACAGCAGCAGGTTTGAATTTCCGCTGTGAAGAACATGAGGATGATGTGTACTCATCAGAGAAATGGCTCAGATGGCTCTGAGCGCTATGGGACTCAACATCTGAGGTCATCAGTCCCCTAGAACTTAGAACTACTTAAACCTAACTAACCTAAGGACATCACACACATCCATGTCCGAGGCAGGATTCGAACCTGCGACGGTAGCGGTCCTGCGGTTCCAGACTGAAGCGCCTAGACCCGCTCGGCCACTGCGGCCGGCGCTCATGGGACAGACAGCGTTATCAGCACCTGACAGAGGGTGAAAGGCATCCTATTGTAGGTCACCATTTGATGGGATAAGTGAATCGTGCAATTGGGAGGTATCTGTCCTATTCGACATGTCGATTTTGAAGAAGATAATTGTAAATGAAGTTGTGATTTGATAAATGTACTCAACCTCTATAATATTACATTTTTTGGTCAGAGAGGTTACTTATCATTCCAGATAAGCTCAATAATGTTGATTTCTCGGGAGCTTGGTGGCCATTGGAAGTGTTTAAATTCAGAAGAGTGTTTCTAGATCCACTCTGTAGCAATTCTGGACATGTGGGGTGTCGCATTGTCCTGCTGGAATTGACCGAATCAGTCGGAATGCACAATGGACGTTAATGGATGCAGGTGATGAGACAGGACGTGTCACCTGTATGAGTCATATCTAGATGAACCGGGGGTCCCACATCACTCCAACAGCACACGCCCCACACCCTTACAGAGCCTCCACCACCTTGAACAGTCCCCTGCTGACAGGCAGGGTCCATGGATTCATGGGGTTGTCTCCATACCCTTACACTTCCATCCACCCGATACAATTTGAGAGGAGACTCGTCCGACCAGGCAGCGTCTTTCCAGTCATTAACAGTCCAATGTCCGTGTTGACTGACAGAAACGAGACGTAAAGCTTTGTGTCGTGCAGTCATCACAGGTACACGAGTGGACCTTCGGCTCTGAAAGCCAATGCCGACGATGTTTCGTTGAATGGTTCGTACGTTGACACTTGTTGATGCCCAGAATTGAAGTTTGCAGCAATTGTGGGAGGGTTGCACTTCTATAACGTTGAACGATTCCCTTCACTTGTCGTTGGCCCCGTTCTTGCAGGATCTTTTTCCGGCCGCAGAGAAGTTGGATATTTGATGTTTTACTGGATTCTTGATATTCACGGTACACTCGGGAAATGGTCTTACTAGAAAATCCCCACTTCATCGCTATCTCGGAGATGCTGTGTGCCATCGCTCGTGCGCCGTCTCTAAGACAACGTTCGAACTCACGTACCTAACCAGTTTCTTTGGCACTTCGGTATATACAGGGTGGTCCATTCATAGTGACCGGGCAAAATATCTCACGAAATAAGCATCGAACGAAAAAACTACGAAAAACGAAACTCGTCTAGCTTGAAGTACGTCGTATTACGTAACGTTCCTCCAGTGCGGACGGTATTTGCTTCGTGACCGTGTTCAAATGGACCGTTTACCAATTGCGGGAAAAGGTCGATATCTTGTTGATGTATGGCTATTGTGATCAAAATGCCCAACAGGCGTGTGCTGCTCGGTATCTTGGACGACATCATCCAAGTGTCCGGACCGTTCGCCGGATAGTTATGTTATTTAAGGAAACAGGAAGTGTTCAGCCATATGTGAAATGTCAACCACGACCTTCAACAAATGATGCTGCCCAAGTAGGTGTTTTAGGTGCTGTCACGGCTAATCCGCACATCAGTAGCAGACAAATTGCCCGAGAATCGGGAATCTCAAAACCGTCGGTGTTGAGAATGCTACATCACAATCGATTGCACTCGTACCATATTTCTATGCACCAGGAATTGCATGGCGACGACTTTGAACGTCGGGTACAGTGCACAAGAGAAATTACGGAACGATGACAGATTTTTGAACGCGTTCTATTTAGCGACGAAGCGTGATTCCCCAACAGCGGTAACGTAAACCGGCATAATATGCACTATTGGGTAGCAGAAAATCCACGACGGCTGCGACAAGTGAAACATCAGCGACCTTGGGGGGTTAATGTATGGTGCGGCATTATCGGAGGAAGGATAACTGGTCCCCATTTTATCGATGGCAATCTAAATGGTACAATGTATGCTGATTTCCTACGTAATGTTCTACCGATACTACTACAAGATGTTCCACTGCACGACAGAATGGCGATGTACTTCCAACATATGGATGTCCGGCACATAGCTCGCGTGCGGTTGATGCTGTATTGAATAGCATATTTCATGACAATTCATTGGTCGTCGAAGAACCGTACCATGGGCCGCACATTCACCGGATCTGACGTCCCGGGATTTCTTTCAGTGGGGAAAGTTGAAGGATATTTGCTATCTTGATTCACCGATAACGCCTGACAACATTGTCAATGCATGTGCGAACATTACGGAAGGCGAACTACTCGATGTTGAGAGGAATGTCGATACACGCATTACCAAATGCATTGAGGTTGACGGACATCATTTTGAGCATTTATTGCATTAGTGTGGTATTTACAGGTAATCACGCTGTAACAGCATGCGTTCTCAGAAATGATAAGTTCACAAAGGTACATGAATCACATTCGAACAACCGAAATAATATGTTCGAACGTACCTACGTTCTGTATTTTAATTTAAAAATCCTACCTGTTACCAATTCTTCGTCTAAAATTGTGAGCCATATGTTTGTGACTATTACAGCGCCATCTATCGCAAAGCGAAAAAAGTGGTCCAACTGAAACATTCATATTACTTTACGTACTACACGAAAATGTAATAAAAGTGGGGGTTCCTATTTAAAAAAACGCGGATGATATCCGTTTGACCTATGGCAGCTCCATCTAGCGGGCCAACCATAGCGCCGTCTGGTTTCCCCCTTCAGGCTAGACAAGTTTCGTACTTTATAGTTTTTTCGTTTGACGCTTATTTCGTGAGATATTTGGCCCGGTCATATTCAATATATATACATATATATATATATATATATAAGTCCACCGTAAGGCACAGTCATTGTGAGACTGAATTTGTGAAAATATGAGTATCAATTCTAAATTTGTTTTGCAGTCTGGCAAGACATGTGAATTTCAATAATAACAGATTGTTTTCTCGCAGACGTTTTGTTTGCTGTCTCGGCAAGCCTAGATTTCTCAAGGTGTAGCGTCATCTCCATATATTTCCGATCAAAAATTAGATTTTCTCACAGTTCTGTTTCCCTACACCGATATTTACATAATTAGATAGCAAAATAGGTTTCACCCATTTCTGAGACAACAATTTGACACTTACAAACAAGAATTTAGAAATATAGAAGAAAACTTTCACAATATCAGGGTTTTTGGATTACTCGGATATGACAGCGGCCCGATGTCAGGCTGTATAGTAACGTGAGGGGGCGCGCAGTCGTCGTCAACATCCCAGCCTGCCACGTCTAACCGCCACAAGCGAGGACCGCCGTATTGTACACCAGACACATCGTAAATGCTTCTTATCTGCGCCTGGCAGCAAACTGGACTCTGCGTTATTCGTTGTGACTCCACACCATTGTTCGGAGACTAGTAGCAGCCGAACCAGGGAACTGGCATGTCACGCTTAGGCTGCCTTTATCACAACAACACAAACGGCTGCCAGAATGAGATTTTCACTCTGCAGCGGAGTGTGCGCTGATATGAAACTTCCTGACAGATTAAAACTGTGTGCCCGACCGAGACTCGAACTCGGGACCTTTGCCTTTCGCGGGCAAGTGCTCTACCGTCTGAGCTACCGAAGCACGACTCACGCTCGGTCCCCACAGCTTTACTACTGCTGGAAGTTTGGAAGGTAGGAGACGAGATACTGGCAGAAATAAAGCTGTGAGGACCGGGCGTGAGTCGTGCTTCGGTAGCTCAGATGGTCGAGCACTTGCCCGTGAAAGGCAAAGGTCTCGAGTTCGAGTCTCGGTCGGGCACACAGTTTTAATCTGTCAGGAAGTTACAAACGGCTGCGTTTGGAGTTGTGCCGTGACTGGGAACCAAGGTCTGCTGATGAATGACATCGCATTGTGTTAAGCAATAAAGCGTGGTTAAGTACTACGGCAGACTATCATCGTCGATGAGTACAACGGTGGCCTGGGGACAGGTCCCATTCATCCCATATTTTGGAGACAATGACATCAGTAGAAATACACACATCAAAAAATGTTTTGCATCACATCGGTTCCGACAGTTCCGGAACCTATACAGAAAATTGGAATAGAGATCAACATAAACATCATTTCCGCCCTCTTTATTGCTCATGAAAACCACACATTGCGTGTTGTACCACCATTCAACGAGACATTCAGAGGTGGTGGTCCAGATTGCTGTACACACCGATACCTCTAACACTCAGTAGCACGTCCTCCTGCATTGATGCTTGCCTGTATTCGTCGTGGCATACTATCCACAAGTTCATCGAGGCACTGTTGGTCCAGATTGTCCCCGTCCTCAACGGTGATTCGGCGTAGATCCCTGAGAGTGGTTGGTGGGTCACGTCGCCCATAAACAGCCCTTTTCAATCTATCCCAGGCATGTTCGATAGGGTTCATGTCTGGAGAACATGCTGGCCACTCTAGTCGAGCTATGTCGTTTCCTAGAGGAAGTCATTCATTCACAAGATGTGCACGATGGGGGCGCGAATTGTAGTTCATGAAGACGAATGCCTCGGCGATATGTTGCCGATATGGTTGCACTATTTGTCGGCGGATGGCATTCAGGTACCGTACAGCCATTACGGCACCTTTCATGACCACTAGCGGCGTATGTACCACATAATGCCAACCCAAAGCAGCAGGGAACCTCCACCTTGCTGCACTCGCTGGACAGTGTGTCTAAGGCGTTCAGACTGACCGGGTTGCCTGCAAACACGTCTCTGACTATTGTCTGATTGAAGACATACGCGACACTCATCAGTGAAGAGAACGTGATGCCAATCATGAGCGGTCCATTCGGCATGTTGTTGGGATCTGTACCGCGCTGCGTAGTATCGTCGATGCAAAGATGGACCTCGCCATGGATGTCGGGAGTCAAGCTGCGCATCATGCAGCCTATTGCGCACAGTTTGAGTCGTAACATGACGTACTCTGCTGCACGAAAAGCATCATTCAACTAGGTGGCGCTGCTGTCAGGGTTCCTCCGAGCCAGAATCCATAGGTAGCAGCCATCCACTGCAGTAGTAGCCCTTGGGCGGCCTGAGCAAGGCACGTCATCGACAGTTCCTGTCTCTCTGTATCTCCTCCATGTCCGAACAACATCGCTTTGCTTCACTCCTACACGCCTGGACACTTCCCTTGTTGAGAGCGCTTCCTGGCACAAAGGAACAAAGCGGACGCGATCGAACCGCGGTATTGACCGTCTAGGCATGGTTGAACTACAGACAACACGAGCCTTAAACCTCTTCCCTGGTGGAATGACTGGAACTGATCGGCTCTCGGACCCCCTCCTTCTAATATGCGCTGCTCATGCATGGATGTTTATACCATTGGGCGGGTTTAGTGGCTGCGTCTGTGATACAATATCCACAGTCAACATCTGTCTTCAGGAGTTCTGGGAATCTCTGTGATGAGAAACTTTTTTTGATGTGCGTATATTGCTGGAAATGCATGAGAGGGTCGTATTGTAACTTCTTATTTATTCGTACCTGTTTCAGTCTTTGACAATAGTGCAGGGGGAAGAAAAATCAAAAGGAAAAGAGAAATAAGGCACAGTGGCGTTACTCGTGGCATCATGGTGCGGGGAGCAATCAGCTGTGACTTAAGCGCACAGCTGTTAATGACGAGGGACATCTGACGACACGGAGGTACGTCGCGGACATCCTGCGCGCTCGTGTGTTACCTCCCATGTGACAATATCATGGTCCATTTTTCTGAACCGGCCAGTGCTCGTCCACACGTGTCACATGTCTCTATTGACTGCATGATGTTAAGCTAATCTCGTGGTCAGCAACATCCTCAGATCTGCCCCCGACAGAAAGTATGTGTGACGAGCTCGGAAGTCAAGTCCGTCCCGGTGTCAGTATCGAGGGTGTTAAAGACCATTTACGAAAGTGGTGGTCGCGCTTCCTTCAGGCGGGGAGAGAATGGCTTTTTAACACCCTACCCAACCAAATCATTGGACGCATCCTGGTTCGTACTGCCACGTCCTTTGTAAATGTAGCTCGATTTCGCAGTCACTGAAATCACATCACGTACTCTCCCAGCCCACGGACTTTCATTTCGTTTCCTCCTTCCCTTCTGTATTCTTCAATTTTTTATCAGGAATTATATGTACGAAATTCTTTAGTAACTAGTAGCAACGCATCCTGCACAGAAAAGAGTTGTAATAAGCACAGCGTCTGGCTGTAGCGGACAGTGGAGACTTACTGAACTGTAATAATCAGTTTTAGCAACAAGCCTGTGAGGCAAAATACGTGTTTCAGCATCGCCAGAGCAGTAGTCGCGAGTGATGGGATAGGCCGTCTCATATTGATATGCACATTACGCATGCGAGCAGCAGATGTTATTCAGCTGTGCTTGCACCTGTTTCATATGTATCGTATGCCGAACAAGCGTCACAGCGCTCTCATTTACACCGTACATGGTTTCAGCGATTAACAAGCAATTCTGAGCGGTTAATGTCAAACGACAGTGACCATTAAGTTTTTATAAGCGAGCTCGTATAGGAACATCCTGTTTGCCTTAACTGATTCGATACAGTGAAGTAAAATGAACGACTTCGGATGTGTATCGTTCGGTTTTGTCACTGCGATTCTTTTGCAGCATGCCGGCCGGAGTGGCCGAGCGGTTCAAGGCGCTACAGTCCGGAACCGCGCGACCGCTACGGTCGCAGATTCGAATCCTGCCTCGGGCATGGATATGTGTGACGTCCTTAGGTTAGTTAGGTTTAAGTAGTTCTAAGTCCTAGGGGCTGATGACCTCAGCAGTTGAGTCCCATAGTGCTCAGAGCCATTTGAACCATTTTTTTGCAGCATTTTGTCAGTGGTGCTATATCTAGGTCTACGTCTATACTCCGCAAGTCAAATTACTGGGTGTATCAGAGGGCGCTTCTTTACTGCTGTCATGTCCTCCCTTTCCCAGTCCATTCCGAGTGGTTCGTGAGGAAGACAATTACCGGGAACCCACCTTATGAGCTCGAATTTCTCCGCTTTTCCCGCCCAGACCATCATTCGGTATCTGTAAGGAAGGAAGTGACGAGTTGCGTGATCTGTACTGGAGCTTTACGTCTCGAAATTTCAACAGTAAAATTCTCTGTAATGCACTATGCCTTTGTTGTGACGTCAGCCACTGGAGTTTGATGAAAATCCCCGTGACGCTTTCGTGCTTACTACACGAAGTTGTGACAAAACTTGCCGCTCTTATTTCAAACTTCTCTATTAATTCTGTTTGGTAACGGTTCCAAGCTTAAGATCAATACTGAAAAATCAATAAAACGTTAGTTTTCTTCTTTCAACGAATATCAGCCTGGCATCAGTCTATCCTGCAGTTAGTTTCTCGTTTTCATTACACTTTAGATGGCTCCTTGTCATTTTACGGTTATTTCGCTTTATAGTAATTCCCGCCAACAGTGTGACTCGAACATTTACGGAACTTTCTACCTACTTATGTACAACATGTTACAAGCTTCTTAAGTGCGTAACTCTGGGCTTACTAGACACATAGAGCACATAGTTTCTAAAATCTTTAAAACTGACGCGACCTCATTTAAAAATAAAGATATAACTTATGAGAAATGCTAGGAAAGAGACCGAATATAACGTGTTAATATGGAGAACATACGTTGTCGAACTTCATTATGATAGACGTCGAATTAAGCTATATTTACCTGTAAGTCATTTACTTCAAATTGTTTGTATTCCTCTCGCCATCCCATCTATTTCCAAAAACAAAAACCGAAAGCCCAAATAATTTCATTTCGATAGCGATATAATACCGAATCACGTCAAGTTTCAAATTTCACTGTCTGTACTTAACTTGAGGAACAAATACGATAACTATTCACGTCTATTAAAAACACGAAACATGCTTCCCGCCATGCTATGCCTCCATTTCGGTGAACGCATGTTTTTTGCGTGCGTCATTATCTGACATGGCGCCGCTTGTGCGGGGTGGAGAGTTCACAGCGGGCGACAGCAACGCTTAATTACAATTTAGTTTAATTATGTTGCGTCATTTCCATTAAAATTCGAACACAATGTGCCTGCGGGATGTCGCACTCTGAACTCGCAACGAATAATAAAATCCAAAAATAGAAAGAAACAATGTTTCTCTTTTTTTCTAATCTGATGGTGCCACATCAGTTGACAATACTTTCGTTAAAACTGATAATGGACTTTAAAAATATATACATCACTTCACGAATAAATGTTATTACCTGCATTATTGAACAGACGAAAAGACGCTTCCGGACAATATATGACCTGTACGTACTACCCTTTAACACTGTATGAATCATTTTCTTCCCTATGATTAGCGACAGCGCTCTTTTGTTATTTTCCGCTGGCGGTTGGGGACTTACATTTGGACAAAGTCTCTTTTCAACTTACTTATGTTAATTTAATGGGTGACTGCAGTATCGGTTTGCGACCTACACCGTTCAAAAATATTCAAGGACATTGGGAAATGAAAAAAAGGATCATACAAAACTAAAAGAAAAAAATTACAGTAAAAGAAACAAAATACCAATCAAAATAAAGATAGTCTCTTAGAAAGAGCATTTTTTTTTTCAAAATCAGTCTTCTGCAGAGAAGCAGTCATTAGCGTCTTATACCGTAGGTGTATTGTAACATGACTGGATCTTCTTGCTGCCCAAAACGTAGACGAAACGCTGCTACTGACACCTGTATCGTAAAATGAAGTGGACAGAGACAATGTAGTGAACAGAGACAATGGAGTGCATGAATCTTAACTTTCAAAAAAGTTTCGTGCTGTGGTGTTGGCAGACAAATAGTGACGTTATTTAAAGATTTGTTTCTCTAGGTTGATAGTGAACAACTCTAAAAGAAAAATCATCAGTTTCAAACTTGATAACACTGTCAGCTGATGTTTTGTTCACTCTATGAAAAACATAGAAAGTGTTGCTGAATGTGTTCATTTGAGCTACCACACTAAAACGACATAATTTAGATTGGTACCAATTTGCAATCCTATTTTCTTAACCAAAGGTTCAATTTTAAATTATAGTTTAATCTGACTTATGATTCAGCTAAGTGAAAATGTTGGAGTGTGTACTCGCAATTTGTGGAGTGATTAAAAATTATTTCAACATTTTGCGGCCCTTTCAGCAACTGTATAAATATTAATTTTAATAATGAGCAGCCTCAGTTGCACCGTTTACCTAGAATTTACCTAGGCTTCAGTCGGGATAACCCAACCTGTAACGACAACTGTACATATAATAATTTTTTTCTTTCTGAATTTCGATAAATTAATGTAAGTGATGTTTTGAAATTCTTTTTCTTTTCGTGTCATGTTAAAGAAACTGTGAGCAACTTCTGAAATGAATATTATTATGTATGTTAGATTTCAAATAATTTGATAATTAAAATGAAGTGTACTTAATGTTAAAACTATTGTAAGATGTGAAAATTGTAATTTATACACTTGGTCCATACGTAGGTAATGCATTAGGATATGTGTAGTAGAAAACCTGTGGTGAATACCCTACCTGTAGGGGAGCGGGAAAAGGTGGAGACAGGCGAGCGCGGGAAAACGCACACTGGCGCGGTTCGGCACAACGGGCTCAGTAGGACAGTCGGAGTTGGGCATCGGTCAGAGGAACATGTACTGTACCGAGGAGGCTATTCAGGAAAAGTGATTTCCATTGAGACTCGGATGTGCCGATCCCGACGACTACTTGGCATGGCTATATTCTTAGGCACAAAATTGGAAAGATTACGACGCTAAGAAGAAGGAAAGTGCCGATGCAGTGAGAGCCTTAGCCGTGCTTGTATGTGTGCTGTGCTGCCCGCTATCTCGCTGCCCGCCAACCGCCGCACCGACTTGTACAGGTCAAACATTTATCTCATCTTTAGAAGTGTATCTGTGTGGACCAGTGTCGAAACTGTTTCTAACTGTTCAATAATAACGTGACTTTTACCAGAATTGCCTTAGCCGTTACTTATCCTTATCACTGACCTAGACAGGGTCCTTACCACATATTGTGCAACCCGAGAATCCCGAACTGAAAGTTTATTGCAAATGTTGATAAAGAACAAAAGTATGACTATATTGGAAGAGAGTTTTTGAAATGAGTTAGCAATGTTATTTAATTAATGTGTGACAGAAATAATGACAATTAAATAATTCAGAAATAAGAGAAAAGAGTAGTTATCCATAGATTGATAATTTTGAGTGTTAATTTACCTTCAGGACTTAATAGTTTCAGTATAACGACCATAACAGTTTCACTGCCCCCCCCCCTTTCTCTTGTCCATTCTTTAACATCTTGAAGTGTACTGATCAGATTTGAACAGCAAAGTTAAGTTCTATATTAAACCTAAGTGTATTAGTGTTTTTTCCAATTTTAATAGTGACATTGTATGTGTACTTTCATAATTGCTAATTCTAGGGTAATCTATGCCCGATTTCAGTCTGATCAATATACAAAATGCAGTTCGTAGAAATCATTACTGTGTGGTGTTGTGTAATTTTAGCTCGTCCAAATTAGTACAAAAGAAGAAAACCTTAGTTCAGTAGATTATTTCTGGTTCCAAATTTTGCCATAAAACGCAACATTACTAAGTATTATTATGCTTGTACATGCACACACTTGTACAAGGAAAAACTCACTCAATGCCTAATTAGGCTGGCGACTGTATTATTAATCATTGGTAGGATCTACTGTGTGTACTTCTTATCCATGCGAACGCGTAATTGTACTTTACATTTGCTTGACGCATCACTGTAGTTACTGACTGAGCATAGGTCCGATCTTGCTTCCATTAGGTACACGCGGTCAATTTATGTACTAAATCCTTGTTTATAAGGTGAAGCCCGTGAACTTATTACAGTACAGGTTTTAAAGAGCTAACGTACGTCCGACAGGGCGGTAGCGTTACAAGTGGCTTCCCGGTGACAGGACATCCAGTTGTTGTCGGTTATAAACTAACGTAAAGACCGAACAGTGGATGTTCAGTGGCTTGAATAGCTATAAAGTTCAGCAAAATAAGTGCAGTGTGCATCAAGTATAGTAGGGTGGTATAGTTGGCATTCAATATGGACAGGAACGTAGACGGGGTAGATGTGCCGAGCGAAATGGAGAATGCGGCTAGCAGGAGCAGGAGTTTACGCGGCCAGATAACAGATGGCGTTAGCGGAAGACAATTGGCGTACATACAATACCATGAACACGTCAACGAACAGATTGAAATGTCGAGATCGTATCGAACACAGCAAAGGACAAAACAGGAAGAAGAGGGTGACTTTGTAGATGATAGTGGGTACGTGAACGAATCCACTGACATGTTTGATGCACCACAGATAAAGAAAGAACCGAAAGAAACTTATGAAGTAGGACCGGAACACATGGATTCCGTAGAACAAAACAGTGTAAAAATTTTAAGCATGAACGATTTATTTGAACAATTAACCAAACAAATTGCAGGACAGAATGAACAGCTTAAAACACACGTTGACAAGCAACTAAAAACACAGAGTAATCAGCTTCAAAGACAAGTCGGTAATCAGGTTGAGCAGCTTCAAAAACAAGTCAGTAATCAGGTTAATCAGCTTCAAAAACACGTTGATGAGCAGCTCAAAACACAGGGCCATCAGATCAAAACACAAAACGAGCAGCTTAAAACACACGTTGATCAGATTAAAGCACAGGTCGAAGGACAAGGAATTAAAATCAGTAAACAAATAGAGCAGGTAGAACAATAAGTGGGAAATTTAAGTTCTGTGGTAAATACTCTGAAATTTGAAATTGATACCATTAACAAAAATATGGATACTATGCAGGAGGAAATTGGTAACATTAATAGTAGATTCGATGTTGAAATTCTCAACATCCAAGAGAAAGTAGAACCTCTGATTGAAACTAAGGTAGACGAAAAGGTTTTCAGTCTTAAAACTGAGATCGTAAACGAATGTCAACACGGGATATCACAATTGAAAAAGGTAGTTTCAGACACTGAAAGGGATTTAGGTAAAAAAGTAACCGGATGTGTTCAAAATTATGAACAAAATACTACGGAAATTCAAGGCAGAATTTTCGATCTGGAGAGCAAAATTAAAGATAGGCCTGGTGTTGTCTGTAATGGCACACCAATTACGAAGCTATTAGAAGGTGAGGAACGCTTCGATCCAGCCAAGAAACATAACGGGTGGCATCCGTTAGATTTCATCAAAAATTGCGAGAGAGTATTTCCTGAGCACTTGTCTGATCAGGAAAAGATAAATGTAGTGATTAGCGCCTTAGCAGGTGACGCTAAGCGCTGGGGAATAAATTTAAATACCGAACGAATGACGTTCGAAGAGTTCAGGCAAATATTTACAGAAGAATATTGGTCTGAACAAAAGCAGGACCATTTATGGCGCGAGTTTATCATGGCCAAACAGCATGATAACAGGGGCAGGAATTCTTTGAAAGATTTCTGCGAGTATTGGTACAGGAAGTTGACGCATTTAAGAGGTAGAAGATCAGATTCAGAAATTATCTGGGAGCTATATAAAAAGCTTCCAGAAGATTCAAAGAGGTACGTAGGAAGCAATCATCGCAGCTTCCAAGCGTTTCTCAAAAGAGTCGAAGACGAAGATCATTGGCGCGAAAGTCGTGCCAATTATCAAAATTTTGGTAACCGTAATAACCGAAACAATGATGAAAGAAATGACAGTGATGGATTTCGCGTCAATGTAATACAGAGAGGAAGAGGCAGGGGAAGAGGCAGAGGAAATTATCCAGGTCGCGGTAGAGGATACACCGCGCAAAATAATAACGACGCGGGAAACTAATTTCCGCGAACGTTGTGGGCCAAACGGATGCGGATTATACATACCGGCCCCGAATTAAGAAAAGATACCGGACCGACAGTAATGTAATGAAACAGGTTAGAGACAGGCGTGGAACGACGCAACGAGTTGTGGCGAAACAAGCATCAGGTGCGAGCCAGAATGAGTCATCTCTGCCGCACAGAGCACTACAGGTTAACAGGCGAGTGGAGCATCAGAGGGCAACGGCCCAGCCTAGCGGAACATCTGTTCAGAGAGAAGCCGCTAGCAATACGGCAGCAGTAGGTACGAACGTAGCCGTAAGAGATAATGAAAATTTTACGAGTGATAATTCCGTGGCAAAGGAAACAATAAATGAGGCTGTGAGTACACAGAGAGGTGCGGTTAGCAGTGTTTGCAATGAGGTAAAGGGTGACAATGAATTAGCAGAAGTAACTGATTGGCATGTGCAGATCGACGATCTGTACAAGGGCCTAAAGCAATGTGAGTGGGAGGATTTTAAGAAGGAGTACGAGGCGAAGAAATTAGATGGTGGAAAGAGAAATAGTAGGGACGTCCATAAAGTGGCGTGGCCCAAATTATAAAAGGGAAGAATAAATAGCGCCGCGCAAAGTACGCGTGCCGCCAATAGGACGCAGATTAATAATAGGAAGGAGTTGGAGGATGAAATCCTCAGCATTGACGAAGAAATAACTTCTGCTAACAATCCGCCAATAGTACAAGCTGCTACCGAGAGGCACCGTGGAGAAGGGGCAGATGATTACCTGAAAGTAATTAAAGTCCACGAGGATTACACCGAATATGAAGTCACAGTGGATGTGAATAAAGCTGAAGATGAGGCCGTTTTGCCAAAAGAGGAGATTGAATTAAAATCCAAGCCTGACGACAATACCGAGGAAGAACTTAGTGCCTGTCTCAGAAAAGCTTTTATGTTAGAACCTGAAAGCGATCCAGAATGGTCGGATTCCGACGATAGTTCAGATGATGAAACATACGCAAATACAGACGAAAATGAATATTCTAACTTTACCTATTGTGCAAAAGTAGTGTACTTAAGTGGATCTGATGGTGAGGAAGAGAGTAGTGATGACTCTAGTGAAGATGAATTTTCAGGTGTAAAAGAAAGTGAATATACTTTTACTGAAAGAGGGTATGAGAAAATTAGTGGAAATAATGGGAATGCAGCTAATTGCGAAATTGTACCTAATGATGAAGAAGTTTCAAAACAAAATCCAGACGTTGAGACCGAACAAAGAAAGAAAGAATCACCGGACGACTCAGGGTTAATCTCGCAAAGAGTTCAGGTAATTAATGACTTTGAACTCCCGGAACCAAAGAAACCGCCACATATATGTGAAGTGAATGTTAAAAGCTTATCTTGGGACGATGTTATCGTCGACCCGAATTTGCTCAAGGAAGACCACGATAATGGAAAACATTCGACGGTTAAACAAAACTGTAATACCAGTTGAAATTTATAACATGAAATTGCAAGTACTTCTTGATACTGGGTCTCAGATAAGTGCAATTTCCCAGTCATTTTTCGAACACATTTGTGATAAGCCTGGGCTAGTAATTATGTCTGTAACAGGTGTAAAAATTGTTGGTGCAACTGGCAAGGCTAGCAAGCCGGTAAAGAACCAGATTTTGGTCGAATTTAGTATAAAAGGACAAAATTTTGAACACGATTTTTTGGTTGTGCCAGACTTGAGTACTGAAATGATTTTGGGGATAGATTGGTTGGATAAAGAAAAGGGAGTGATCAAAATTAATAGTACATTTAGGAATTTGGAATTAAATTTTGAGGAAATTGGGAAAGTGTTTAATTCAGAAATTGATTCTTTGTTGTTGGAGATCGACCAAGGGAATGATGGGTTACAAACAAGTACGAGGTATACCATGTCCGGAGATTATTAGAAGAGAGTGACAAGCAGGGGCATGAATTTAAGGGAATGGTGGAAAAATTAGAGGGAATATCTCCCGAACAGAAAGCAGAATTGCTTGAAATTTTAAATAGTAACAGCCCCGTATTTTCGGACAAACCTGGCCTAGTTAAGAATTTTGAATACCAGATTGAGACAATAGAGCATAAACCTTTCTTCGTAATACCGTTTTCGATACCCATAGCAAAGAGGCAGGCTGTTCAAGTGGAAATAGATAAAATGATAGAATGGGGGGTAATTGAACGAAGTAGTAGCGAATATAATAGTCCCCTTATCATCGTGAACAAAAGGGATGGGGGAGTGAGAGTAGTTATCGACGCCAGGACGTTGAACAAATTGTAAAGAAAGAAATAGATAGACCTAAAAATCTGGACGAAATGTTCCAAAAATTTTATAACGTGAAATATTTAACCAGTCTGGACATGACCGCCGGGTACTGGCAAATCCCATTGAGTAAAGAATCCCGCAAATATACCGCTTTTCTATTCGCTGGGAAATGCTATCAGTATAAAGTAGTGCCATTCGGGCTTAACACATCTGTGGCAGTCTTTATTAGGGCACTGGACTTTGTGTTAGGTAGAGAACTGAGTTCCCGGCTAACTATTTATGTAGACGATTTACTGATTGCTACCGAAACATGGCAGGAGCATTGCGAGTTATTACAGAAAGTTTTTGTTGCTCTACAAGCAGGGGGCATGACACTTAAGTGGAAGAAATGTGAATTTGTGAAATCGGAAATAAAGTTTCTGGGGCACATTATTACTATGAACGGTATTGGCAAGGATCCGGAAAAGTTAAATGCAATAGTAGGGTGTCCCGCTCCTAGAAATAGAAAACAGTTGAAAGCCTTTTTAGGTTTATGTGGGTTCTATAGAAAATTCGTCAAGGGGCAAGTTTTTAATAGTCCTCATTTGAATAATCTACTTAAGAAAAATAGTGCTTTTGTGTGGACTGAAGGGTGTATAAGAGATTTTGAAAACTTAAAAGGGGAACTTTTGAATGACAATATTTTGCATCACCCCATACTGTCAAAACCTTTCCATATGAGTACTGACAGCAGTGCTTATGGAATTGGCATAGAAGTTTTCCAAGAAATCTGTGAGGGCAAAGAAATCGAACACTGGACTATCGCATTTGCCAGTAGAACCCTAACAAAATACGAGAGAAACTACACTATTTCGGAAAAGGAAGCTTTATCCATTATATGGGGGCTAAAGAAATTCAGAAATTATCTGTGGGGCCATAAGCTCATTATACATACCGACCACAAAGCTTTAACTTTTCTTAAAGATTGCCGTTTACTTAATGGTAGGCTAACTCGTTGGGCTTTGTACCTGCAACAATTTGATTACGATATTTGCTATGTTAAAGGTACAGAGAATTATGTGGCAGATGCCTTATCTCGATTGCCTAATGGTATGAGTGAAGTGCCCAATGAAAATGGGGGAGAGGGTACTTTTCAGATAAGGTATATGAAAGATGTTTCAGGAAAGAGGAAAATTGAGCAGATATGTAAAAATATGAGATACCATCAGAATGAGGATTCAACCTGGAAATCAGTGAAGGTAAATTTTGACAGTGTCCAGTATCCTCAAATTAAGAAATATTACAAAATTTATAAAGGCATTTTATATAGGAGGAAGGATTTAATTACTGAGGAATGGAGGGTATGTTGGCCAAACCAGTTTGTTACTGATGTCATAGATTATTTTCATTTAGCATTAGGGCATAGTGGGCCAAAGAAATGTTTGGATAAACTGAATAATGTTGTGGTGATTACTGGCACTGTAAGTAAGAAGGTAAAGGAACGGATTAAGTCATGTGATGTCTGTCAAAAGGCCAAAGTGCCGTACAAAACTAGTAGGGGACCAATGCAAAGTACGTTACCTGAAGACACCCTAGACTTATTATCGGTAGATTTATATGGTCCCCTCCCAAAAACTTCGGGAAACTGTGCATATATTTTGGTGATTTTGGAAGTATTTTCAAAATTTGTGAAATTATACCCCTTGAAAAAAGCAACAGCAAAAGCTGTATTTAGTAGGATGGTCGAATATTTCAAGACCATCGGGAAACCCAAGGCAGTACTATCTGACAATGGACCCCAATTCATATCCAAAATTTGGAAAGAAGGGATGGAGAAAAATGGTGTGGAGGTTAAATATATTGCAGCCTACCATCCTGCAAGCAACCCGGTTGAAAGGTACATGCGGGAAGTCGGGAGGTTGTGTAGAACATACTGCAGTCACAATCATAGAGCCTGGGGCAGATTTATATCGGATTTTGAGAATGTCATGAACACAATACAAATGAAACTACAGGATTCCCACCGGAAGAAATTTTGTTAGGCAGAAGTAGTAAAAGTTTAATTGAAGAAAAACTAGAGTTTCCACCTTGTACAAGTTTGAGATTGAATCAAAAGAAAGAATTGGTAATAAAAAGGGCAAAGCAAAAAGCCGAATCTAGATCTAGAAGACACAATAAAAATCTGAAAGTTTCAAAATTTAAAATTGGAGATTATGTTCTTTTAAAAACCTACGAAAAATCTAGTGAACTAAACCATGAAATTTCAAAATTTAAATGCATTTATAATGGACCATATATAATACAGAACATTCCACACGATAATGCTTACTACCTGATCTACCCGAAATCCAAAAGACCTTTAGGTGTAAGAAATATTGTGGACCTGAAGCTGTATGTTCCTAGTAACGAGTAATTGTGCTGTATCTTATGCTGAACCCAAGTTATTTCAAATGTAACTAATCTTTGTAGATGTCTGTATACCCTTGAAAGTGTGCTAATGTAGTTATGTGAGTTTCAGATTACCAATTGTACTGTAACTGTAAAATTGTATGGAGAAAAGGACTGAAAAGAAAGAATAAATGCTATCAGCCAGATAAAAGATGGAACTGTCAAAAATGAAAATGGGCAGTGTATGGACCATAATATGAAGGACTGCCAAATACCAATGAGGGCAGATAAATAGTCGATGAAAAATTGTAATTGTAATCCAGGGGATGTGACCATATGAAGTGAAAAGGACTGCCCAAATCCGCATAATAGGCAGCAAATATGTGTAGTTAATTTTCTGAAAATTTAGTGTGTGTGTTTTGTTTAGTAAGTAAGGAAATGGACTGCTATTCAAAGCAAGCAGCAACAAATTATCTTATAGTGTATACAAAATATGCATTTGTTTTTGTAGTTGAATGTTTGGATTCCATAATCTGAAATAATTTATTGAAGAAGTTAGTAAAATGATTAAATGGTTATTTTAGTAATGTTATGATGGGAAGTTGGACTGTGCAAAAGGCACTTAAGTAAATAACGAGAAATTGGTCTTGGTATGTTGAGAAAGTATAAACCTATATACAGTGAGTGAAAGGAAATATGTAGTACAAATCTTTTTGGACATTTACATAAAGATTCAGAACCACTGTATAATTGTAAAATTTAGTGTTTCCATAAAATGTAGACTTAAGAAAATTTTCTGGAAACAGGGGCATGTGTAACGACAACTGTACATATAATAATTTTTTTCTTTCTGAATTTCGATAAATTAATGTAAGTGATGTTTTGAAATTCTTTTTCTTTTCATGTCATGTTAAAGAAACTGTGAGCAACTTCTGAAATGAATATTATTATGTATGTTAGATTTCAAATAATGTGATAATTAAAAGGAAGTGTACTTAATGTTAAAACTATTGTAAGATGTGAAAATTGTAATTTATACACTTGGTCCATACGTAGGTAATGCATTAGGATATGTGTAGTAGAAAACCTGTGGTGAATACCCTACCTGTAGGGGAGCGGGAAAAGGTGGAGACAGGCGAGCGCGGGAAAACGCACACTGGCGCGGTTCGGCACAACGGGCTCAGTAGGACACTTTTTTTTTTTTTTTTCACTAGCTGCTTATATTTTATGACCCACCGTCTAATTTCTTATGGTGGGTCGTATATTGCCACTTAGCCGCTGTGACTGGGTCCGGGGTCCGCAGTGACTGAAAGTAACACCACACCAGCTCCCGTCCCCACTCACACCGTTGCCCGTGTCCCGCCACGTGGAGGTGGGCTCTGTTTAGATCCATTTGATATCTTTTTTTTTTTGTGCAGCATTAGAAAAACGTATAACTAATACAAAATCAAGTAAGATATAAATAAACAAAACGAAATTAAATATTTATAAAGAAGGAAGGAAGAGAACTGAATAGGTATAATATTGCCCGTCACCTGTTTGTGGGCGGCGGCCCGGGTCTTGGAATGATCCTCAAGATGCTGGCCGTTGCTCACCATGCCTTTAACATCTACTGTCCTAAAAACTACCTTAACTAGAAGAGATTAGGGTACGTTAAAGCTAGAAACTAAGACTAAGACCAGTAGGACAGTCGGAGTTAGGCATCGGTCAGAGGAACATGTACTATACCGAGGAGGCTATTCAGGAAAAGTGATTTCCATTGAGCCTCGGATGTGCCGATCCCGACGACTACTTGGCATGGCTATATTCTTAGGCACAAAATTGGAAAGATTACGACGCTAAGAAGAAGGAAAGTGCCGATGCAGTGAGAGCCTTAGCCGTGCTTGTATGTGTGCTGTGCTGCCCGCTATCTCGCTGCCCGCCAATCGCCGCACCGACTTGCACAGGTCAAACATTTATCTCATCTTTAGAAGTGTATCTGTCTGGACCAGTGTCGAAACTGTTTCTAACTGTTCAATAATAACGTGACTTTTACCAGAATTGCCTTAGCCGTTACTTATCCTTATCACTGACCTAGACAGGGTCCTTACCACATATTGTGCAACCCGAGAATCCCGAACTGAAAGTTCATTGCAAATGTTAATAAAGAACAAAAGTATGACTATATTGGAAGAGAGTTTTTTTGAAATGAGTTAGCAATGTTATTTAATTAATGTGTGACAGAAATAATGACAATTAAATAATTCAAAAATAAGAGAAAAGAGTAGTTATCCATAGATTGATAATTTTGAGTGTTAATTTACCTTCAGGACTTAATAGTTTCAGTATAACGACCATAACAGTTTCACTGCCCCCCCCCCTTTCTCTTGTCAATTCTTTAACATCTTGAAGTGTACTGATCAGATTTGAACAGCAAAGTTAAGTTCTATATTAAACCTAAGTGTATTAGTGTTTTTTCCAATTTTAATAGCGACATTGTATGTGTACTTTCATAATTGCTAATTCTAGGGTAATCTATGCCCGATTTCAGTCTGATCAATATACAAAATGCAGTTCGTAGTAATCATTACTGTGTGGTGTTGTGTAATTTTAGCTCGTCCAAATTAGTACAAAAGAAGAAAACCTTAGTTCAGTAGATTATTTCTGGTTCCAAATTTTGCCATAAAACGCAACATTACTAAGTATTATTATGCTTGTACAGGCACTCACTTGTACAAGGAAAAACTCACTCAATGCCTAATTAGGCTGGCGACCGTATTATTAATCATTGGTAGGATCTACTGTGTGTACTTCTTATCCATGCGAACGCGTAATTGTACTTTACATTTGCTTGACGCATCACTGTAGTTACTGACTGAGTATAGGTCCGATCTTGCTTCCATTAGGTACACGCGGTCAATTTATGTACTAAATCCTTGTTTATAAGGTGAAGCCCGTGAACTTATTACAGTACAGGCTTTAAAGAGCTAACGTACGTCCGACAGGGCGGTAACGTTACAAACGTTCTTCAGAATAACAGTATCTACCATTTGTCTACAGTGGACATCGTCAGGCTAAAGCTCATATACGCCCTTTTCCTCAGCTATATCTTTTTACTTCACTTTACTAGTAAATTAAAGGTCAGGAGCTAAGTTCACGTCTTGTCCCAACAATTAACTATCATACAGTTTATGTGCAGGCGCAAGGTATTGTGTCGGCCTAGGCGGGCCTCATGACGCTACGGTCAGTTCCAGTGCAGCACTCGTGGCTGCCGCATCGCCGTCACGAAGTGGGGCCGAGGCAGTGCCAGATAAGTTTTACAGTCTGACGATAATGTACGGATTTGTCGTTTTAGCTTGACGATGTCCACTATAGACAAAAGGTAGATACTGTTATTCTGGAGAAGGTCGGGTTATCCCGACTAAACTAGATAAATTCTATGTAAACGGTGCAACTGAGGCTGCTCATTATTAAAATTAAGATGAATAAAAATAGTTATGTCAGTGTTTTCCGAGAAGAACACCAAGAATTTGACGGAAACGAAGTACCGCATCGGACTGTTGTCAACCTAGGGTATTACGCTATGGCTGTATTATACGGAAAAAGTAAGCGGTCATTTACATTGTGTGCAAAAAAATTAATTATTTATATTGTAAAAGATACGTTGTCTTTAGAAAAGAAAGCAAATTTGATTAGACAAGTTTGTTTCAACAGATAAGGAGTCTTATTTTCGTCAAGGCTATGTTCGAAACTTCTTCATTTCTTCTGGATGTAAGACTTGTAGATTCAAAGACTTTTCAAACATGATGTCAGTGACTTAATGTATTTACAAGCAAGCCAAATTCATCAATACTGCTGCGACAATAAACTAATTAGAGTTCTAACAATTTTTATTTTGAAAACAGAATAAAAAACGACAGTACAAACAAAATTTTTAATTTGTTTACTAATTACATCACTTAACTACATCATGGCCAAACAGAGATTCCGAAAGTAAATAATGGATTGTAAGGTGTACCCAGGAGCAGGTATAGACTCAGACGAAAATTAGGGTAGACTGAATATTAAAATAATCATAGGGAAGAATCAGTGTCGAAGGAAGCGGAATGCTGAAGAATTGACGAATGATGAGATGCGTTTGAAGTTCGCTTAGGGTGTGGATGCTGCAACAGGACTATCACACTGGCAGTTCAGCGGATGAGGTCATCTCTTGTTATGGCAATCACAGATGTTGGAAATACAAACATTGGAACAAGGAAGGTAGCTGCGAAGAGTCCTTCAGTAACAGAAGAAATACTTCAATTGCTCGACGAAAGGAGGAGGTACAAAAACGTTCATGGAAAGACAGGAACACAACAACACAAATCGCTAAGGAATAAAAAAATAGGAAATGCAGGGCAGGGAAGACGAATAGAGGGCATGAAAAGTATGACGAAATCTAGAAAGAAATTTTTGTCGGAAGGACTGACTTTGCATATAGAACAGTCAAAAACAATTTTCGGTAAAATTAAATGCAAGGATGGTAACACTAAGATTGCAATAGAAACTCCACTGTTAAAGGCAGAGGAAAGGGCGGATTGGTGGAAAGAGTACACTGAAGGTCTATGAGGTAGGGGACTTAACAGAACAAGAAAGTGGAGTAGATACAAAAAACGTAGAGGATCCAGTTATAGATTCATAATTTAAAACCGTTCTGGAAGATTTGAGATAAAATAAAGCAGAAGGGATAGATAACATTCCATTGGAATTTCTATAATCATTCTGGGAAATGGCATGTAGAATCTATGAGAATGACGACGTACTGTGAGACTTTTGGAAAAACATCATCCACTAAATTCTGAAGACAGGAAGGTCAGTTAGGTGCGAAAACTGCTACACAGTCACCTTCTGATCACATGCAACCCAGCTGCTGGCAAGAATATTATACAGAAGATTGGAAAAGAAAACTGAGGATCTGTTAGATGACTGTCAGTTTGGCTTTAGGAAAGGTAAAAGCACCACAGAGGCATTTGTGACTTTGCGATTGATAATTTAATCATGACTGAAGAAACATCAAGGTACGCTAAAGCATCTGTCGATCTAGAAAAAGTGTTCGATAGTATAAAAAGGTGTAAGATGTTCGAAATTCTTGTAAATACAAGAGTAAGCTACAGAAAAGACAGGTGATGAACGATACGCACACCCAGATGGAACAATAAGATTCGAAGACCAAGAATGAAGTGCTTAGACTAAAAAGGTGCAAGACAGGGATGCAGTCTTTCATCCTTACTGTTCAAATGACGGAAATAAAAGATAGGTTGAAGAGTGGGATTAAAATTCAGGATGAACGGATATCAGTGATAAGTTTCGTTGATGACATTACTATTTGTAGCGAATGTGAAGAAGACAGGATCTGTGAATGGAATTAAGTCTCATAAGTACAGAATGAGAGAAACTGGAAAAAGAAAAAAGTAAAGAGAAGTAGCAGAAATGAAAATAGCGAGAAATTGGTGGTCACGAAGCAGGCGAAGTTAAGAAAGTAAAATTATCCACGACAAACGAATCGAGTAGGGTATGAAAAGCAGTCTAGAACAGGCAAAGACTGCAATATTAACCAAGAGAAGTTATTGGTGTCAAACATGTCTCAATTTGAGACATAAATTCTTGAGAATGTATGTGTAGGACACAGCATTTTATGGTAAACATGTGCAGTGGGAAAGCCGGAATGGAAGAGAATCGTAGTGTTTGAGATGAGATGCTACAGAATAATGTTGAAAGTCAAGTTGACTGATAAGATAAAGAATTATGAGCTTCTCCGCAGAATCGGGAAGAAAGAGTCATATGGAAAACGTTGACATCAAGAAGGGAGACGATAATAGGCTAATAGTTACGACATCTGGGACATCGATCTTCCTGTGTTAGTTGGTAAAAGCTGTGGATTCGGAAGCATCTAGCAAACAGTCGAGGACATGGGGTGCAAGTGCTACTCTGAAAGGAAGTGGATGACACAGGAGAGGAATTCGTCACATCAAACCAGTCTGATGACTCAAACAAGGAGAAAAATTGAATGAAGCTTTATTCGAACTTGATAAATTGTGTTCCTCATTCTCCTGGATCCAAAACAGATTTTGATATGTCCCTGTCTTGGGGCTCAATAAAAACAGCATTTTGTATTTACTTTGTGTTTTAAAAGCATAAGTCCCTAACTTAATTAAAAATATAAGTTTAAGGTCATGCACAAGACCTATAATATATGTTTTGATTTGCGTATTTCGTTTTACAATTTAATGTTTTTTAAGTTGAAAACTGTTTTATTAACCCTGTTTTACAGTACCACTCTTCCAGGGTAGCCTAATGACATCATCCATTCTTTGAGGTGGGTGCCTCTGACAACGCCTGCAAAACTCAAATGCTCACAGTAGTGCTCATTTGGTTTAATTTCAGCAGAGGATGAGTCATGAAGGTCGAACCCAACGCCCATATGTTGCCTATATGGCTGCACAACTGGTAGGCAGTTCCAGTCCCTATACAGCATAGCCCTCAAATTACACTCGATACCGATGACAGCCTTTCGTCTACGTGATACTGGCCCAAAACACAACTTTTCCTCCGCCATACTGAACACGTGGGTCTGCAAAGCCGAGGTTTAATCGGTATCTGGACATCTACACACGATCATTAGGAATCAAAGGAAGACTCTAAAAGTCGGTGAAGAGTATCACTGCACCACTGATCCACGTTGCGTGCTAAGTGCTCATTTTCTCAGTTTATTCGTGAGCTATGGTGTTGAGTTTTGTACTGCCGTACCTAATCGATGCCTAGAGATCATGTTGAACATTTGGAGATAATTGCGTAGTCTCTGGGCCCATATAAACTTTTTAGTTGCCTCCAAAAATGTAGCGAGAGATTATGTTGCATTCCTGTTAGTACAGGCACCGTTTCGGGGTTGGGTTCTAGTGCAGAGGATCAGAATTTCTGATACTTCCTTTTTCTCCTTCCTTCACCGAAATAAAATTTGTTGTCATTCTTAATTATAACGTACCCCAGTTGTATAAAATAAATAACAAAGTAATAATAATAAATTATATATGATATATTTTAATATAATAATAATGTGTTCATTTTAGTACTTAACTCATTACATATGTGAACGGTAATTTAAAAGGTATACAATCAAAATGTGCTAGCACCGTTATCAGTATTTCACTTAGCAGTGCGACTGTGCTGCTGCTGTTCTGAGTAAGGGTCCAATGAGACGAAACAGCAAAGGTCATCAGTCTCCTGTTCATCCCCAGGACACAATACGTGTAACCAATCCATCTGCTTATTGAGTCAATTCTAGGTGCGTGTGTGAGAAACTGTTTTCAGTGTTTGTGTAGCGTGTATCTGAATTGGAAAATGGGAAACAGCCCGCTACACACATAGTGCGATATGGGAAACCGCTAAAACCCACATTCGAGCTTGCCTTCACGCTGACCCCTCGTCATTAATTGGCCGGACAGATTCGATCCACGGCCGACATAACTCCCCGTCTCGGAATCGGTCGCGGCGACGTTTGTGACTACCCGGGCAGGTAGTATGATTGTAAACATAGGTCTACAGACTATGACTATGCAGGCTTGTACCTGAGCTGAGAGTTTTCTCCTCCTCTCAGTTCCGATTAAGGTATGAAGGGTCAGTGTGTCTGTTATTATTTTTCCTTCTTGAAGGATGTTTAGCTTTCAGTCTTCCATTACTCACCTTTCCCTTGTTGGACTGTTATACTTCCTGCTTCAGGGTGAGTGTTGGATTTGTTGTTGGCTGTAAGTATGGCCAGCTTGTAAGTGGGCACCATTTCCTGGCTAGAATGTTCTCCTTAGTTGGTCTCCTCTTTTGTAATTTGATAAACCGACTTACCATTTTTAGACTACCTTAAGTTCAATCTACTTTAAATTCTGAAAATTATCTACAAAACTTGAACGTTCATAAACGTAAAAACGCAAGTGTTTCTTGTCAGCTGTTCTCTGTGGTAGGTGGATGTTAACACCAATAACACTCCATTTCAATCCTTTCAATCCCTGCCTACCACGAGGTGCCTGCCAATTTGTAGACAATGCAGTCATAATTTGGAGCGAAATAATTTATAGGAATAAAAAGCCGTATTTTGTAGGCTGTGCAGTAACAATTTGTTTGTAGGCAGCTGTTGTTGATGACCATGGGCAGCCAGTATAAGGCGCAATTGCCCAAACAGCAATTCCACAGATACTGTGACGGTAACACTTCTTGACAAAGTGACAATACTGCAGAGTCTACTGTATCGGCTCACATACTCCACCGGGATGACATGCAAGTTGTGCAGGTTGCCGCAGACTGGCTTGCAGGCGAACGTCTTCCTCAGTCACTCCCCAATCATCCCCGGACAACAACAGTACCAGGTTCTATTTGTGGTCAACTCCGACACAAAAAGCAGCGCCCCCTTCACATACGGGTGGCGCCTCTGTCGCCACCAGGAGGCGCTGTGAGGATGGCATTATTTGCTTCTGCTACGTCAGTAGCCAACCAAGTGCGATGTGCCGCCGCATAGATTCGGCAAGCTACACTCCTGGAAATGGAAAAAAGAACACATTGACACCGGTGTGTCAGACCCACCATACTTGCTCCGGACACTGCGAGAGGGCTGTACAAGTAATGATCACACGCACGGCACAGCGGACACACCAGGAACCGCGGTGTTGGCCGTCGAATGGCGCTAGCTGCGCAGCATTTGTGCACCGCCGCCGTCAGTGTCAGCCAGTTTGCCGTGACATACGGAGCTCCATCGCAGTCTTTAACACTGGTAGCATGCCGCGACAGCGTGGACGTGAACCGTATGTGCAGTTGACGGACTTTGAGCGAGGGCGTATAGTGGGCATGCGGGAGGCCGGGTGGACGTACCGCCGAATTGCTCAACACGTGGGGCGTGAGGTCTCCACAGTACATCGATGTTGTCGCCAGTGGTCGGCGGAAGGTGCACGTGCCCGTCGACCTGGGACCAGACCGCAGCGACGCACGGATGCACGCCAAGACCGTAGGATCCTACGCAGTGCCGTAGGGGACCGCACCGCCACTTCCTAGCAAATTAGGGACACTGTTGCTCCTGGGGTATCGGCGAGGACCATTCGCAACCGTCTCCATGAAGCTGGGCTGTGGTCCCGCACACCGTTAGGCCGTCTTCCGCTCACGCCCCAACATCGTGCAGCCCGCCTCCAGTGGTGTCGCGACAGGCGTGAATGGAGGGACGAATGGAGACGTGTCGTCTTCAGCGATGAGAGTCGCTTCTGCCTTGGTGCCAATGATGGTCGTATGCGTGTTTGGCGCCGTGCAGGTGAGCGCCACAATCAGGACTGCATACGACCGAGGCACACAGGGCCAACACCCGGCATCATGGTGTGGGGAGCGATCTCCTACACTGGCCGTACACCACTGGTGATCGTCGAGGGGACACTGAATAGTGCACGGTACATCCAAACCGTCATCGAACCCATCGTTCTACCATTCCTAGACCGGCAAGGGAACTTGCTGTTTCAACAGGACAATGCACGTCCACATGTATCCCGTGCCACCCAACGTGCTCTAGAAGGTTTAAGTCAACTACCCTGGCCAGCAAGATCTCCGGATCTGTCCCCCATTGAGCATGTTTGGGACTGGATGAAGCGTCGTCTCACGCGGTCTGCACGTCCAGCACGAACGCTGGTCCAACTGAGGCGCCAGGTGGAAATGGCATGGCAAGCCGTTCCACAGGACTACATCCAGCATCTCTACGATCGTCTCCATGGGAGAATAGCAGCCTGCATTGCTGCGAAAGGTTGATATACACTGTACTAGTGCCGACATTGTGCATGCTCTGTTGCCTGTGTCTATGTGCCTGTGGTTCTGTCAGTGTGATCATGTGATGTATCTGACCCCAGGAATGTGTCAATAAAGTTTCCCCTTCCTGGGACAATGAATTCACGGTGTTCTTATTTCAATTTCCAGGAGTGTAGCATCGAGGTTCCGCAGGTTGCTGAAGTGCTGGCCTTCAAGTGACGCATCTCTTGCAGCCACCCACCAATTCCCTCAAAAAACGACAAAACAACACCTGGTTGTTCTCTTGGGTAAGTCTGACAGCCACTCCCACAACAAGCGGCGCTCCCTTGGCCTACAGGCGGCACCCCAGTCACCGTTAGGACATGCAGCAAGCACAGCTTACTTACTTTTGCTGTCTCACCTGCCAGAAAGTATCCACCCGCCTGTACAGTACTCAGGTCCCCACACAGCCACGGAAAACCAGTTCCAGCCGCCACCTCAACCAGGACTACACATCTTCGCCACAAGGGGCAGCCATCAATCAGCAACGAGCAGCCGCATCTATGACCTGGCCTCCGCGGTATCCATTTATTAAACTTAGTGCTCATGATTAACGGATAGGTTTTGCCTTGTGGTCAGTCGGAACTCTGAATGTACTCTGATTTCACTCATCGGTGATAGTGGTCCACATCATACGTGTAACATCTAGATTTGCCTTTTCCCATAAACTCAATTGAAAATCGATAAAATTTCAGTTGATCTTTATGTTCTTATTCAGACAATTAATGAGATCAGCGTATTTTATGTGAAGCAAACTATTAGTTTTGTTAACATTAAGATGACACGATTTTTATGTCGACCTGTGAACTTTGTTTTGCTTCTGGGGCCTGCGTAAGTTCATTACACAGCCTATGCTTCAAGTGAGCCTTTGATGCATGCTATCAGACTCAACAGTGCATTCACGAGTGCTATTCGGAAGGAAATCTCCGATCGTTCGTGAAACGGAAACCACGAAATGTTTTGTTTGCAATAGTTACACGTAACGCTATTTGCCTTTTAGTTGCCGCTCAGACTCGCACATATGTCGTAGCGTTGTACCAACTTTCCTATACCCTCGTCATAGAAGGTAGCCGCCTGTGTTTTTCCGCCAATTCTCTACGCTCGTCTACAGCTTGTTGTCTGTGACAAAACGCTGTCTTCATAATCAATGGTTCATGTGAGCAGATATTAAACCAATATCTAGTTTCCCCGGTAAGCTGCAAGACCGTCCATGCTACGCTATTGAGAATGAAATTCATTTGGGCGGGAAATCAGAATTCTGTTTGTGCAAACCCAAAATAACTTAAATGGGAAAAGGGGCAAGCAAACAAGGATATAAATAGTAACACGGGCACATTATACAGTAATACATCCAACTGATTGCTTCAGACGCGCCCACATTAATTCCTAGTATCATTTTCAACAGGAGCGTGTAACATCTTTTAGTTTTATAAGACCGTCGCCGGTTTAGTGGATGGCAGTCATTCTTACAAACATTACTCACTGTTTTAATTACGCGTTCTCGGACTATAGAATAATCTTCACTCGCATGCCTCCTCTCAAACTCCTCAGCAACGATTCACATGTTCCACTATTTGCTGATCCCCAGTGATGGTTCTTGGGCCACATTAAATAAATAAGTTTCACACGATTTACCTATTCTTACTAAAGTTATAATGATGGCGCTCAGTTATCTCGCTGGGGCTGCCCATGAGGACAGACTGGAGACAATGATCGACTGTAGAAAAACCCATTAACTATCAAATTATTTCACAGGTTGATGTTCCTTAAATATTTCACACAGGTATCACTTTTTTCCTAAATAGTTGCACACGAGCCCTGTGAAACATGTAAGTCATTCAAGTTACGACCATACGGTTACATCAAACAATGGATGAGGTCCAATTTGCTAATAAAAGTCTGATGTGTTCAGAAAAACTACAAAAATTAATGGTAGTAAGAAAGTAAATGGAATTTTGAGCTCATCTAAGATCAGTTGTGCTTAAGGCACCAAAAGAGTGACTTAATTCTAACGGACGGCAGGAAGTACCATCGTTGCACCTGAAATCGAAAATGTTAATCGCTGAATTTAATATTGATAATCACTACAAATGATAGTTGTAACGAAAATTTAACCATCAGTGGCTTGCAAGAAAATGGATTAGACACAAATGATGTAATGCCTAATCCCTGTTGTCTTCGTATCTCTGAGACCACCACTAGCTCCGTGTTAATGCACTGCAGTCCTAAAAAGTTACCAACCCATAACGGTCGTTCTGCTTTCCCTGAAGGGAAGGGGGAACCGCTACCAATCCGTGAAACATGGACGGAAACAGGTGCATCTTGACTTGAGCGTTTAGGTTGGCACCAGAAACTCAACAGGTAATCTATCTTTGATACTATCACCCAGCAGACGATCTTTCCCACATGATAACACAACATTTAATACTACACAGTGTCGCCCCCCTGTAGCCGAATGGTCAGCGCGACAGAATGTCAATCGTAAAGGGCCGGGTTCGATTCCCGGCTGGGTGGGAGATTTTCTCCGCTCAGGAACTGGGTGGTGTGTTGTCCTAATCATCATAATTTGATCCCCATTGACGAGCAAGACGCCGAAGTAGCGTCAAATCGAAAGACTTGCACCCGGCGAACGGTCTACCCGGCGGGCGGCCCTAGCCACACGACATTTACATTTATGATACACAGCGAGCAGGGGCGGCTCGTTCGGTTTTGAACCGTCCACCTCGTTATCACGAGTTGGCGGCTTCGCGTTGAGTTTTGCAGAGAGCGCTGCCAGGTTAAGGGGCGCTGCGACCGTCGGGCAGTCTAAAGAGGGAGCGGTAGCCGGAGTGGAGTGCAAGGAACGCCAGGATTTGGACGGGGGACGCCTGAGGTCCGGCGGGATGTAGAGACCTGATCCCAACACGTCTTGCGGTGAATTTTCCACCGGTACTGGGCGTGCGGTTTTCACTTGGCGATTGAGTTATTGGTTTTGCCAGGCAACTGTTTCTGGCGCGGCAACGAACATGTAAGCGTGAGAATGGGAGACCTTAGTAGTGACCGAACGATTCAGATTGTTTATTCGGATCCACTGGTTTCGTGAAAGGGTAGCTTGATTTCTTCTGGCAACGGAAACTGCCTTATTCGGTCTGCATAAGTTTGGCCTTATCACATTCCCGCCCTTCTTGTACTCCAAACTATGTGTTTTAGCGATCTTGGCTGAAGACGTTGATTACCTTCTCCCCACCTTATGGCCTTTGCTTAGCAGTGTTCATGAATTTTAATGAGTGTGTTTTCTCTGACGTTTTCTTGGATTATTGTTACAAATTATACTGCGCTTTATACGTGTGGCTTTAGTCTACTTGACTGTCTTAGAGTGAGTTAAGTGTGTGCGTATGAGTAGTAACGGCAAATAGTAGCCTCAAACTTAGACATGCTTAGTGTTTTACAGCGTCGCGACTGTGGCGGCTAACTTGCTTCTTTTGGTGCTATTGACGCCAACACCCGACCTGGCGCCTTTGAAGGGGGCACCGATGCGGGACACGTCCAGAGAGCAGCGGTACGTCTCTGAAAGTTGTGTATTTTTAAGGTATAATCTGTATCTACTGTTCTCTTGTAGCCTGTTATTCGGACGGAGCGTCGGGATAACATCAAAATCTCAAACTCACCTTGAGTAAATTCTAATGGTTATTTGCTTAAAACTGCGCAAAGTGTAACTTGAAAATCAGGGGTATTGCTCTATGTGTAATTTAACAGCGGCCTGTAGTGGGGCTTTAGAAGTATTCTCTTGTTTACTTTACCCATTCTTAGTAGAATATGGCTTCTTAACTAAACGGCCAACACGACGATTTTATTAAACATTAGAGTTATTCGTGTAATTGTAATTTGAGGGAGGGATGCACCGAGCCTTTAGGAGTTTTTACTTGTTTCTGACCTGGTTTCATTCAGTTAGTCGACCCCGGCGTCGAATTTACTTTGAACTCTTGCTACTACTCTGTTTAAATACAGATGCATTAATATCCTCAGCGTCTAAAAGCATTAATTGTTTCAATTTGATCTTGCTGTAATTTGCTATTCAACCGATCGGCATCTGCGCCGACCTTAACTTTAAAGCTTACCCTCCCTTCTGAAATTTAACTGGCCACTGTGCCGTGCTTCTTGAAAAATTGCTACTTAAAATCTATAGCCGACTTTTGGGCAGGAGTCTGGCATTTCTCTAACTATTCTTTTGTAAAAAACACTTGGTAAGAAATTTATGACATTGAAATTACACTGGATCAGCCATTAGTGTGAGATTAGTTTTAAATCTAAATCTGTTTTTCGGGTAAATGTTAAGAGGCCCATGGTGCCATGTCTTTCTTAAGAGTTGTTACATTGCTGTTACCTTTTAAACCAGGCGTGTTATCAAATCCCGTTGCCTGAATATTGTAAACATTTTTTACGGACTGGAATCTCTTACATTTCATAGAGCCTCTTTTCGTTTGTCCACGGGTACAGCTGTTTTGTACCATCTTTTGGATTTTGTTTCTTGCGACGTTTAGTTTAAGTGCATCTATAATTATCTGGATGATGTAGTGGTTTATAGCAAAAGTTTCACTGAGAATCTGAGGCACCTTGAGGCAATATTGGAGCGTTTAAGGGAGGCAAGATTGGCGGTCAAGCCAATAGACCTCGTTGGCGCTTTGGCAGATCTCCTTCCTAGGGCATTTAGTTTCTGCCGATAGTGCTCGTCTTGTATCGCACCGAGCCTTACGTAGGTTTTCTACACCCAATAAGAAGAAGATGGTGTCACGTTTATCGGCATGGCAAATTTCTTTTGTATGTTCGTCACGAAATTCGTGCATATAGCTGGTCCGCTTAACGACCTTCGCAAGAAGAGGATGGTGTTTCACTGGGACGAGATTCATCGAGTGTCGCTGAAAAAAATTCTGAAGCCAAGATTGCAAACTTACTTCATTATTTAAAATAGTTTCGACAGACTTTGCTGTCATCTTCTGGCCTTAAAAATCTATTTGTTATGAACCGTGTTTATTTTAAGTTGGATCTCACGCCAAGTTATTGTGTTGATAAAACACAGTCCATTGTAAAAGGTTTAACATAACTAAAATGTTTAAATATATAAGCTAAAGCTGCTTCTGCAAGTGCCCATGTGCATATATAGGGTGTTTCAAAAATGACCGGTATATTTGAAACGGCAATAAAAACTAAACGAGCAGCGATAGAAATACACCGTTTGTTGCAATATGCTTGGGACAACAGTACATTTTCAGGCAGACAAACTTTCGAAATTACAGTAGTTACAATTGTCAACAGATGGCGCTGCGGTCTGGGAAACTCTATAGTACGATATTTTCCACATATCCACCATGCGTAGCAATAATATGGCGTAGTCTCTGAATGAAATTACCCGAAATCTTTGACAACGTGTCTGGCGGAATGGCTTCACATGCAGATGAGATGTACTGCTTCAGCTGTTCAATTGTTTCTGGATTCTGGCGGTACACCTGGTCTTTCAAGTATCCCCACAGAAAGAAGTGGTCTGGCGAATAGGGGGGCCAATCAACGCCGCCTCCTGTATGTTTCGGATAGCCCAAAGCAATCACACGATCATCGAAATATTCATTCAGGAAATTAAAGACGTCGGCCGTGCGATGTGGCCGGGCACCATCTTGCATAAACCACGAGGTGTTCGCAGTGTCGTCTAAGGCAGTTTGTACCGCCACAAATTCACGAAGAATGTCCAGATAGCGTGATGCAGTAATCGTTTCGGATCTGAAAAATGGGCCAATGATTCCTTTGGAAGAAATGGCGGCCCAGACCAGTACTTTTTGAGGATGCAGGGACGATGGGACTGCAACATGGGGCTTTTCGGTTCCACATATGCGCCAGTTCTGTTTATTGACGAAGCCCTCCAGGTAAAAATAAGCTTCGTCAGTAAACCAAATGCTGCCCACATGCATACCGCCGTCATCAATCCTGTGCACTATATCGTTAGCGAATGTCTCTCGTGCAGCAATGGTAGCGGCGCTGAGGGGTTTCCGCGTTTGAATTTTGTATGGATAGAGGTGTAAACTCTGGCGCATGAGACGATACGTGGACGTTGGCGTCATTTGGACCGCAGCTGCAACACGGCGAACGGAAACCCGCGGCCGCTGTCGGATCACCTGCTGCACTAGCTGCGCGTTGCCCTCTGTGGTTGCCGTACGCAGTCGCCCTACCTTTCCAGCACGTTCATCCGTCACGTTCCCAGTCCGTTGAAATTTTTCAAACAGATCCTTTATTGTATCGCTTTTCGGTCCTTTGGTTACATTAAACCTCCGTTGAAAACTTCGTCTTGTTGCAACAACACTGTGTTCTAGGCGGTGGAATTCCAACACCAGAAAAATCCTCTGTTCTAAGGAATAAACCATGTTGTCTACAGCACACTTGCACGTTGTGAACAGCACACGCTTACAGCAGAAAGACGACATACAGAATGACGCACCCACAGACTGCGTTGTCTTCTATATCTTTCACATCACTTGCAGCGCCATCTGTTGTTGAAAATTGTAACTACAGTAATTTCGAAAGTTTGTCCGCCTGAAAATGTACTGTTGTCCCAAGCATATTGCAACAAACGGTGTATTTCTATCGCTGCTCGTTTAGTTTTTATTGCCGTTTCAAATATACCGGTCATTTTTTAAACACCCTGTATATATCTCTCACAGAATCTGTTACATTACGAAAACACAGTATGTTTATGTAAGCTTATGCATGTAATCTAAATGAAACAGAATGGCAATTTACCTCATTCAGGCAACAACAAAAAATGTGTCTCCATGATGAGGTAATGAAGTGGAAAAACTGGTTCCAACTCACCTTAAAGAAAAATGGTTTGATAACGTTATAAAGTTGAAGAAGCAATAAGGATGCATATACATGGAAACTACAAGGTATGAAAATGTCTAGAGAAGACCTTTGTCCACCTTTTGATGTCAAATGCCGGATAATGATGATGATGATGAATAATATAATAATTTTTGGAAGTGATAATATTAATGTATGTCTGACGTCAGCCTTTGTTTAATTTTATCTCTATCACGATGGAAAGTCAATGCATTTTCCATAGTTTTGTAGATGTACTCATACTGAATACGTCGACACGATGTTAACAGCCAGATTGACCTCATTTCTTTGCTTCTGTTGCTTAGTTTCCTTCTCACGAATCTTGCCCTTTAGAGGCTACACCAATTCTTAGAAGGTGCGAGAAATCATTACTAGGAATCAAAATAAAGCGATGATAGGAATTAACATCCCATCGGCGACGAGGTCATTAGACGCGGAACACAATAAGCCAGGATTAGGGGAAGATGAAGGACGATTCGGGTATTGAACTTCAACGATTTACTGAAAATCACGGAAACAAAATATATGAATTGTCTGACGGTATCTCGAATGCCGTAATCTGGAATACGAGTCCAGTGTTTTACCAGTATATCACCATGCTCGATTACTAAACACAAACCCGTACTGAGAGACTAGCTGGTAATCAGTGCCTCTAGACTACGTGATCAAAAGTATGAGGACACCTGGCTGAAAATGACTTACAAGTTCGTGGCGCCCTCCATCGGTAATTCTGGAATTCAGTATGGTGTTGGCCCACCCCTTGTCTTGATGACAGCTTCCACTCTCGCAGGCATACGTTCAGTCAGGTGCTGGAAGGTTTCTTGGGGAATGGCAGCCCATTCTTCACGGAGTGCTGCACTGAGCAGTGGTATCGATGTCGGTCGGTGAGGCCTGGCACGAAGTCAGTGCACCAAAACATTCCAAAGGTGTTCGATAGGATTCACGTCAGGACTCTGTGCAGGCCAGTCCATTACAGGCATGTTATTGTCGTGTAACCACTCTGCCTCAGGCCGTGAATTATGAACAGGTGCTCGATCGTGTTGCTCTTCAACAGTGAGAAGCACGTTGGTGCTTAAAACATCAATGTAGGCCTGAGCTGTGATAGTGCCACGAAAAACAACAAGGGATGCAAGCCCCCTCCATGAAAAACACGACCACACCGGAACACCACCGCCCCCGAATTTTACAGTTGGCACTAAACATGCTGACAGATGACGTTCACCGGGCATTCGCCATACCCACACACTGCCGTCGGATCGCCACATTGTGTAACGTGATTCGTCACTACACACAACGTTTTTCCACTGTTCAGTTGTTCAGTGTTTACGCTCTTTACACCAAGCCAGGCGTCGTTTGGCATTTAACGGAGTGATGTGTGGCTTATGAGTAGCCACTCGACCATGAAATCCAGATTTTCTCACCTCCCCTTAACCTCCCCCCTAACTGTCACAGTACTCGGAATTCCTGTTTGATGGTCTGGATAGATGTCTGCCTATAACACTTTACGACCTGCTTCACTGTCGGCGGTCTCTGTCAGTATACAGACGAGGTCGACCTGTACGCTTTTGTGCTGTACGTGTCCCTTCACGTATCCACTTCACCATCACATCGGAAACAGTGGACCTAGGGATGTTTAGGAGTGTGGAAATCTCGCGTACAGACATATGACACAAGTGACACCCAGTCACCTGATCACGTTTGAAGTCCGAGAGTTCCGCGGAGCGCCTCATTCTGCTCTCTCATGATGTCTAATGACTACTGAGGTCGCTGATATGGAGTACCTGGCAGTAGGTGGCAGCACAATGCACCTAATATGAAAAACGTATTTTGTGTGTGTGTGTGTGTGTGTGTGTGTGTGTGTGTGTGTTTTCGGGGGTTTCCGCATGCTTTTGATCACATAGTGTATCATTAAAGGACCGCTATGGTTCTTAGTATATCCTGAGCTGCGTTACTGTGCAGCAATGGAAAATTACTGAAAATACCGTATTTGGGTTTTATACTCATCCATGGAGTAATCGCGATAGAGAAAGCGATGGTAAACTCCTGAAACCATTGAAATGACGAGAGTATCAAACAGTCGACCATTTTCCGCCACAGGGAGCTTGACTCCGTGAACCTAGTGAGACAATGGCAGTAAGTATAAGTAATGACACACTTGTAAATTTGGTAGTCGCTTTTATTTACGGAAAGAGTCTAATTAATGCTCTTTAAGATGATACTTCAGGCCACACTTTGACATACTTCGACTAGCATTAGGCCGAGAACTTTTCAAGTCACTATTTCACTACCACTACCCTTTTTCTACAATCAGCCAAGATGCAGCAGTCCACCAAAGAATAACTTCTCGTCTACGTACATTGTGCTCTGAGAGACAAATAATGAAACAGTCTAGGCCCTGCGCGGACAGATACTAGACAGCATACTGTCCCATGGCTTCCGCTTGTCAACTGAAAATTTAAAATTCCTGACGTTTTATCTTCTTCCTGTTGGCGCAACTGCCTCTATCTTACGCCGGCCCGCATCTACCGAAATTTTAATGCTCCACACCGAACCCCCGCTAACGCCACCAAACCTCCCACTTCCCTCTCTACACGCTAAAACCACTTCCCCATCATTTGCTGAATGAAGTTCTGCGTGCACGGGAATTAAATGCTGTTAATGATCCCATGCAAACGTTCAAAGTATCTCATCTGGAATCACACAACCTCCCGCCAATTACGTGAGGATTCATTGGAAAAATTTGATTTTTTCTTCTCTATCTCTCTCTCTCTCTCTCTCTCTCTTTCACGCACGCGCGCAAGCGCACACACACACACACACACACACACACACACACACACACACACAAGCAGCTAGTGACGATGCTGACTGACCTGTGAGGAACCCTATACTACTCACCTTCTCACATTCGTGACAATTTCACATGTATTTTAGAAGTACAGTTATAAATTATTGCTGTATTTCACTAGTTGTTATCAGTAACGAGACTACCATACTTTCATATACAACGGAGTCGAAGTCATTTTTATGACGCAGTCTAAAGAAAATTTGGTAATGAAATATTTATTCACACACAACTGTGGTATGCGTTTTTCCGTGCTGAAACATTAACTATCACTACTAAAGATAAATTTCTTTTTTGCAATAGAAACACTGCAACGCTTTGACATCAACGTTAAATCATTAATAATTAACATGACTGATCACTAAGAAAAAACATAATGCGTGAAATGAGTCCGTTTGTACATCCTGACATGACATGTAGGTGCACGGTCAGTTTTGATTATGCGGGATCTGATGATGACTGAAAAGCCGAATCCGGTTATCAGTTTCAATCAAATATCATATGACCAAGACACGGTCGTTTATAATCTAATCCTGAAACGTACTAGTACCAACAGACAGCAGAACGTGGCGTCCTTGATTGGTTGTCACGTAACATCCTCGTGTTTGCCTAAAATTTATCGCTAAATCTAAATGGGGATGTTGCTTGTTTGATATTCTTCAGCTTGAATATGTGAATAAAAGGTCATTTTTATTTAATATTGACAGGAGCAGTACAAAGGGTAATAGACTAAGACAAGTTCCCCAAAAAGTAATCGTTGTATCTTATGCTCACAGAATGGAAGTAGCGGTTACTTTTGGAACTGCGACTTGTCGACAACGAATCTCATCAAACAGCAGTACTTCGGTGATATATTAAGAATGTGGAACTGATTAAATAGAGAACAGTATGACTTATGTAGTTCGACACCACGTATAGCCCTGGTGACACACTTTTGGGTACAATGGTCCTCCGTGACTGATCTCAATCACACCAGAGCTCTTTACCACTTGCTGTCAAGGAACTGAAATACAGAGTGGTTATAATTCAACTTTTGTACTTGGAAGAACCTCCGTGATAAAAAGAGTGGTCGTAGGACAATGTAACTTTGCAGCAATAATTGTAAGAACATATGGAAGGTAAAGTAACATTTGTCAACCGTGTGCCATGTTTACGTTCCAGGCTACAAACGTTGCTTAGTGTGATAAGCATCTGCATCCAGACTTCCTGGAACCGCACTATCTACTGGAGCATGGAATGTTCAGCTGTCGTAACACATCTCGTGCACTATTTTAAGACGGAAAATTTGCGTCCAGCATTCTCAGCCATGGAAACAGTCAATTCTTTCCAAATCTCCAGTTAATTTGAACTTGGGAATAATATTCTTCAAGCCCGGTGTGGAAACTGAACCTCACCGTATTCCTTCAATGCATCGATACTTGCCAAGAGCAGGAGCACTACTGATGCTGTTCTGATAAAACAGCTTTACGAGTAAAGCCGTGCTCATCTTGTCCACACACATGTCCACTGTCTGCAACTGTAATGCACCGTGAGGCTCGTGTTTCAGACTTAAATCGACGCAGCAGTGTTGGCGTCTAATGATAAGTCGTGGCACTTTAACAGTCCGACTCTGCTAGCACAATCTTCAGAACTTAAATTCTGATAAGTAAATTTCAGGTAGCTAGTATTTAAACGTCAAAGAAAAGGGGAAAAATAATACAAGGAGAGTGGGAAAGACTATTTATTTTCAAGTCTAGAAGTTAACTCATCACACCGGAGGGCATACGTCTTACAAACTGACATTTTATTATAATTAAAGATTTACAACAAATTACCAAAATATTTTACAATTCAAATCAACATCTTCACACTTGTCAAAAGCGGGTACCATAAATGGTCGCCCCTCTGATAGGTAACATTGGAAATATCTTAAAACAGCAATTACTGTAAAATAGAAACAAGATACCATTTACACTCTTGCATCTACAAAAGTTATACGGAACAGCATTTATTTAAATGCGGCTGAAGCTCGGTTGACCAAGAAATTTAAAAAAAGGGGTAAACTGCCTCAGTCAGTAATTATTAAAACAATAAAAGCATTTACCTAAAACAAAGTTGAAAAGGGAAAAACTGTACTACTAAACATAAACATTCAGTAAAATCTTACTTAAAATCTTGAGCACTGAGTAATAGATCTGAAATTATTTATCTGAACATTAAAGTGCTTTTGCTTCAAAGCGATTTACAAGAATAAACACAACGGCTCTTTAAGAAAACCACTCAAATTACAAAACTCATTTTTCATTAATGAACCAAGCGGTTCTACAGGTGCCACTTAAAGTTACTAGTAAACACGCATCACCCATTCCTTCCCGAGAGATTACAAGAACGGGTGCTCATCATAAAACCCAATTTCGTAAGAACTCGTTGGTTTTGGTCCCCACGTAACTTTCCATCCAATGCGAAGCCAGGCGGAAATTCAAAACCGAGGATCATCATGTCCTTCCGTGCGGCGGCGATCTTGTGGTTCCGACAGCACAGAACAGCAGTTTACAAAGCCGCACCCACTCGGCTGGAATCTAGTGTTTACTTCCACGCTGCGCCTCAGCTCTGATTCACATTTCGAGCCAAGGCACAAATCTGTTTTACTGCGAAGAGCACATTGCAACAAATTCATATGGTTTCACCAGCATGGTGCTTTTGTCGTCCGTTATATCGGGAACTCTTCTCACAAAATGAGCTGACAGGCAAAGTACCGACTGCCAAAGCAATTCCCGCACCCACGATTCCCGGCGGGGTCAGGGATTTTCTCTGCCTCGTGATGACTGGGCGTTGTGTGATGTCCTTAGGTTAGTTAGGTTTAAGTACTTCTAAGTTCTTCGGGACTGATGACCATAGATGTTACGTTCCTTAGTGCTCAGAGCCATTTGAACCATTTTTTTTTTTTTTAACCCGCACCCACAGCCATGTGAGTCTAAAGCTATTCGCTACGAGACTGTCCCTTCTGCCGCTCTTGAAGGTTTCGCGCAGCCCCTGCCAAGACCCCAGCGGAGAGGTAGAACATGCACGACAGAGGTAACCTCAAGATCGTCTCCACAGTAACACTACCAACAACGCAAATCCTACAGCGAACAATCTGAATACAATTCGTGTGAAGTGATTTACCCATATGGCAAGTACACTGAGGGAATAAAAGTCATTGGATACCCCCTAATATCGTGTCGGACCTCCTTTTGCCCTGCTCAGTGCAGTAACTCAACGTTGCCACGTTGTTCGAAGTGATCAGAATGTTCCTCAAACCACCCGCGAACAATTGTGGCCTGGAGACATGGCATAGTTGTTTGAAGTCCATGAATGACACCAAGTAGCCGAAAAAAACAATTTCCAGTCAATGATCGGTCCGGCTGGATCAGAGGGCCCATTAAACACAGCACACACCTTTAAAGACACCACTATCTTCTACGTCTAGATCTACATCAACGTGATTACTCTGCTGTTCAAACCAAGGTGGCTGGCAGAGGATTCAATGACCCACCTTCAAGCTGTCTCTCTACCGTTCCACTCTCGAACGGGACGCGGGAAAAAAGAGCACTTAAATTTTTCTGTGCGAGCCCTGATTTCTGTTATTTTATAGTGATAATCATTTCTCCCTATGTAGGTGGGTGGCAACAGAATGTTTTCCCAATCGGAGGAGGAAACTGGTAATTGAAATTTCATGAGAAAATCCCGTCGCAACGAAAAACGCCTTTGTTTTAATGGTTGCCACTCCCACTCACGTATCATGTCTGTGACATTATCTCCCCTATATCGCGATAATACAAAACGAGCTGCCCTTCTTTGTACTTTTTCGATGTCATCCGTCAGTCCCACCTGACGCGGATCCCACATTGCACAGAGTACTCCAGAAGAGGGCGAACAAGCGTGGTGTAAGCAGTCTCTTTAGTAGACCTGTTGCACCTTCTGAGTGTTATGCCAATGAATCGCATTCTTTGGTTTGCTCTACCCACAATATTATCTACGTGATAGTACCAATTTAGGTTATTTGTAGTTGTAATTCCTAAGTATTTAGTTGAATTTAGAGCCTTCATATTTGTGTGACTTATCGCGTAATCGAAATTTAGCTGATTTCTTTTAGTACTCATGTGAAAATATTCACATATTTCTTTATTCGGGGTCAATTGCCACTTTTCACGCCATGCAGATATCTTATCTAAGTCATTTTGCAATTCATTTTGATCATATGGTGACTTTACTAGACGGTAAATGACAGCATCATCTGCAAACAATCTAAGACGGCTACTCATATTGTCTCCTATGTCGTTAATATAGATGAGGAACAACAGAGGGCCCATAACAGTTCCTTGGGGAACGCCCTATATTACTTCTGTTTTACTCGATGTCTTTCCATCTATTACTACGAACTGTGACCTTTCTGACAGGAAATCACGAATCCAGTCGCATACCTGAGGCGATAATCCGTAGGCACGCAGTTTGGTTAGAAGACGCTTTTGAGGAACGGTGTCGAAAGCCTTCTGGAAATCTAAAAATATGTAATCAATTTGACATCTCCTGTCGATAGCACTTATTACTTCATTTGTATAAAGAGCTAGTTCTGTTTCACAAGAAAGATATTTTCTGAATCCTTGGTGACTTTGTGTCAATACATCGTTTTGTTCGAGGTACTTCATAATATTCGAATACAGTATATGTTCCAAAACCCTAATGCAAATCGACGTTAGTGATATAGGCCTGTAATTCAGCGGATTACTCCTACTTCCCTTTTGGGATATTGGTGTGACTTGAGCAATTTTCCAGTCTTTCGGTACGGATCTTTCTGTCAGCAAGTGGTTGTATATAATTGTTAAATATGCAGCTATTTATCAGCATACTCTTAGATGAACCTGACTGGCATACAATCTGGACCGGAGGCCTTGCCTTTATTAAGTGATTTAAGCTGCTTTGTTACACCGAGGATATCTACTTTCTATGTGTCTCATCTTGTCAGTTGTTCTTCATTGGAATTCAGGAATATTTACTTCGTCTTCTTTGGTGAAGGAGCTTCGGAAAACCGTGTTTAACAACTCTGCTGTAGTGGCATTGTCATCAGTGACTTCATAGTTGTCACCGCGCAGTGAAGGTATTGATTGCGTCTTGCCACTGGTGTGCTTTATGTATGACCAGAAACTCTTTGGGCTTTCTGCCTGATTTCGAGACAGAATTTTGTTGTGGAAATTATTAAAAGCATCTTGCATTGAAGTAAGCGCTATACTTCGAACTTCTGTGAACTTTGCCAATCTTGTGGATTTTACGTTCGTTTAAATTTGCACAGTACTTTGGTGACAACATGGGTGCATGACTTCGTGGAGTCTCCGCCACACTCGAACCATACCATCGGCTCTTATCAACTGAAATCGAGACTCGTCTGACCGGCCACGGTTTTCCAGTGCTCTAGGGTCCAATCGACATGGTTACTAACCTTTCAGAAGCGCTGCGGGCGATGTCGTTCTGTTAGCAATGGCACTCACTTCGATCGTCTGCTGCCATAGCCTGTTAGTTCCAAATTTCGTCGTACTGCCCTCTAGGATATGTTCGTCGTACGTCCCACATCGATTTCTGCGGTTATTTGAAGCAGTGTTGATTCTCTGTTAGCTCTGACAACTCTTGGGAAACGACGCTACTCTCGGTCTTTAAGTGAAGGCCATCGGCCACTGCTTCGTCCATGGTCATCCACTGTGGATCTCTGAGTACTGAATTCCCTAAAGATATGCGAAACTCTGTATGCAAAGCGTCTAGTTCTAACTACCATTGATCGTTCTAAATCTTTTAATGCGGTAATAATCATGTTAGCTACATTTCCACATGAATCACCTGAGTACAAATGGCTGCCCCTCCAATGCACTGCCATTTTACATATTATGTACGCAATACTACTGTCATTTGTATATGGGCATTTGGCTATTCCGTGACTTCTGACACCTCAGCGTACTTTGCAGTCTATACAGGTTCAAGCAGCGGAATTTTAATTTTAATTACCCTGTATAGTAATTAAACCAGTATAACGTTATTACAGAGACAGGCCAAAGATAATATGTCATGGTAATAAATTTGGTTGCATCTACTTTCTCCAATAGATGTTCTAATCATATGTAACGACCAGTTGTAGAATTTTGGAACACGTATTATGTTCGAGTATGATGACTTTTCTGGAAACTAGAAATCTACTCTGTAGGAATCAGCATCGGTTTCGAAAAAGACGATAGTGTGAAACCCAGCTCGCGCTATTCGTCCACGAGACTCAGAGGGCCATAGACACGGGTTCCCAGATAGATGCCGTGTGACTTCCGCAAGGCGTTCGAAACAGTTCCACACAGTCGTTTAATGAACAACGTAAGAGCATATGGACTATCAGACCAATTGTGTGATTGGATTGAAGAGTTCCTAGATAACAGAACGCAGCATGGCATTCTCAATGGAGAGAAGTCTTCCGCAGTAAGAGTGATTTCAGGTGTGTCGCAGCAGAGTGTCATAGGACCGTTGCTATTCACAATATACATAAAGGACCTTGTGGATGACATCGGAAGTTCACTGAGGCTTTTTGCGGATGATGCTGTGGTATATCGAGAGGTTGTAACAATGGAAAATTGTACTGAAATGCAGGAGGATCTGCAGCGAATTGACGCATGGTGTAGGGAATGGCAATTGAATCTCAATGTAGACAAGTGTAATGTGCTGCGAATACATAGAAAGAAAGATCCCATATCATTTAGCTACAATACAGCAGGTCAGCAACTGGAAGCAGTTAATTCCATATATTATCTGGGAGTAGGCATTAGGAGTGATTTACGAGGTGCATTCAAGTTCTAAGGTCTCCGATTTTTTTTCTAATTAACTACTCACCCGAAATCGATGAAACTGGCGTTACTTCTCGACGTAATCACCCTGCAGATGTACACATTTTTCACAACGCTGACGCCATGATTCCATGGCAGCGGCGAAGGCTTCTTTAGGAGTCTGTTTTGACAACTGGAAAATCGCTGAGGCAATAGCAGCACGGCTGGTGAATGTGCGGCCAAGGAGAGTGTCTTTCATTGTTAGAAAAATCCAAAAGTCACTAGGAGCCAGGTCAGGTGAGTAGGGAGCATGAGGAATCACTTCAAAGTTGTTATCAAAATGAAACTGTTGCGTAACGTTAGCTCGATGTGCGGGTGCGTTGTCTTGGTGAAACAGCACACGCGCAGCCCTTCCCGGACGTTTTTGTTGCAGTGCAGGAAGGAATTTGTTCTTCAAAACATTTTCGTAGGATGCACCTGTTACCGTAGTGCCCTTGGGAACGCAATGGGTAAGGATTACGCCCTCGCTGTCCCAGAACATGGACACCATCATTTTTTCAGCACTGGCGGTTATCCGAAATTTTTTTGGTGGCGGTGAATCTGTGTGCTTCCATTGAGCTGACTGGCGCTTTGTTTCTGGATTGAAAAATGGCATCCACGTTTCATCCATTGTCACAATCGACGAAAAGAAAGTCTCATTCATGCTGTCGTTGCGCGTCAACATTGCTTGGCAACATGCCACACGGGCAGCCATGTGGTCGTCCGTCAGCATTCGTAGCACCCACCTGGATGACACTTTTCGCATATTCAGGTCGTTATGCAGGATTGTGTGCACAGAACCCACAGAAATGCCAACTCTGGAGGCGATCTGTTCAACAGTCATTCGGCGATCCCCCAAAACAATTCTCTCCACTTTCTCGATCATGTCGTCAGACCGGCTTGTGCGAGCCCGAGGTTGTTTCGGTTTGTTGTCACACGATGTTCTGCCTTCATTAAACTGTCGCACCCACGAACGCACTTTCGACACATCCATAACTCCATCACCACATGTCTCCTTCAACTGTTGATGAATTTCAATTGGTTTCACACCACGAAAATTCAGAAAACGAATGATTGCACAGTGTTCTAGTAAGGAAATCGTCGCCATTTTAAGTATTTAAAACGGTTATCATTCTCGCCGCTGGCGGTAAGATTCCATCTGCCGTACGGTGTTTCCACCTCTGGGACGTATTGACAATGAACGTGGCCTCATTTTAAAACAATGCGCGTGTTTCTATCTCTTTCCAGTCCGGAGAAAAAAAATCGGAGGCCTTAGAACTTGAATGCACCTCGTGAAATGGAATGATCATATAAAGTTGATCGTCGGTAAAGCAGATGCCAGACAGATTCATTGGAAGAATCCTAAGGAAATGCAATCCGAAAACAAAGGAAGTAGGTTACAGTACGCTTGTTCGCCCACTGCTTGAATACTGCTCAGCAGTGGGATCCGTACCGGATAGGGTTGATAGAAGAGATAGAGAAGATCCAACGGAGAGCAGCGTGCTTCGTTACAGGATCATTTAGTAATCGCGAAAGCATTACGGAGATGATAGATAAACTCCAGTGGAAAACTCTGCAGGAGAGACGCTCAGTAGCTCGGTGCGGGCTTTTGTAGAAGTTTCAAGAACATACCTTCACCGAGGAGTCAAGCAGTATATTGCTCCCTCCTACGTATATCTCGCGAAGAGACCATGAGGACAAAATCAGAGAGATTAGAGCCCACAGAGAGGCATACCGACAATCCTTCCTTCCGCGAACAATACGAGACTGGAATAGAAGGGAGAACCGATAGAGATACTCAAGGTACCCTCCGCCACACACCGTCAGGTGGCTTGCGGAGTATGGATGTAGATGTAGATGTAGAAGTTCTTTTTGTTTCACGTGATCATCTTATGACTCTGTCCTTTGAACATCGCTGCAGTAACTTAAAGATTATGCAATAACTGTCAGTTATCGCTATGTGATACTGTTTTATTTTCCTCCACCTTTCCGTGATCATTTCATTAAGAGTACTGTCCATGCTTACTTGGGAGGATATATATTCTTCTTTTCTTGCTGGGAGCGTCCGCTCCTGAGGTGGTATCTAACCCAGTTTTGAAGTAGAATGCGGTCAGTGAGTTACATTAAGAAGAGGCCAGCATCGCCGGGCAGTTGAGTAGTTTGAGGCTGTGACGCACTCCGTGCTTTTGGTGGCTTCAGCTGGTGCCTGTCCTCATTGTTGACCCAGAGAATAACTGAGATCGACCTTTTTGTCTTTTTGTGGCCATCAAAGGACAGGATGACAGGGAACTGCCCAAGCAGCTTGAAGAAGTCGATTGCTTACCCTCCAAACGTTCTGTGCATTCATTCTAATCAGTCACCCCTGCCACAGTACTCGGCGTAAAGAGAGTGTGTCCAATCAGTGGTACATTACAAAATGTCAGTAAGAACATCCAGTTTGGTGAAGTGGGTTATGTACATCTAGAATCGGAAGTTTCTGTCGGGTTCCACTACTCTTCGTGAAATATGCGATATTCCGGTTCGTCTCATTGGCAAAAGTGTTGATTAATACCCTCCATGTGATGTTTCTTTAGGAAGTTGAGAGTTGAGGGCGGAGAAGGAAGTTTCTGGCCTCTTCATCTCCGGGCTTCCATCTGGTGAAAGTGCCACCTTGCACATTTTTTGGGGAAAGGTCAGTGATCCATGACATTCCACGGTCTATGGCAGTAGTAGATTCCTTAGTCCATGGTTCGAACCCCGCTACCGTTTAAATTTCGAATGAAACTCCCCAGAAACGGTGGCAGAGGACTTTTGTCATAAGAAGTCACTCTCATTCCGCCAACGGCGTTGTCAAGGAGGACGTACGAGCGGACCGAGATTCGGGTCACTTTTCTGCCCTTGGGGTGGCAAACGGACCATAAAGGCGAAAGAATCAGCCGTGATCAAGGGCATATCGGTGCAGAAGGCAACGGAATCCACTGCATTAAAGACACCTAACGTGTGCCTTTGGCCTGCAATTGAAAACGTTTCATGATGATGTCTCCATGGGCAATACATTGCGGACTAGTCCCCCATTCGGATCTCTGGGAGAGGACTACCAAGATGGAGGCGACAGTGAAAAAGAATATTGAATAACCAATGATAGGATAAAGTTCTGTGAGTCGGCGCTTGGAATGTCAGAAGGTCGAACGTGGTAGGAACATAGAAAATATGAGAAGGGAAATCCTAAGGCTGAATCTAGATAGAGTGGGGGCCAATGAACTGAAACAGAAAGAAGACAAGAATTTCAGGTCGGACGACTACAGGGTAGGCCCTAATATCAACAGCAGCAGAAAATTGTATAACGGGAGTAAGATTCGTTATAAATAGCAAGGAGGGGCAGAGTGTGAGTTACTATGAACAGTTCAGTGATAGTGTTTTTCTCACCAGAACCGACACCAAACCAACACCGACAGTGATAAAAGGGAGATGAGAATCTGATAGTCATGGGGGACTGGAATGCCGTTGTAAGGGAAGTAATAGAAGTAAGTGCTGTAGTCGTCCACAGTGATAGTCGTCGCCTCGCACCTTAGCTAGCTGTGAGGGAACGTTAGTCATTGGAAATAGTTGTGGTATGGACACGGACAAGATTCAAGAATTACTACATGTTATTTAATTGCTGTTAACCACATAACATCAGACTGGACATCACTGAAGTACTTAATTAGTGTATTTTAACCACTGCGCATTTTGTGTTGCAGTGAGAGGGAACCGGTCACCCACCTATCATACCACCCTCTCTTCATCCAACCAGGAACCACAAAAAAATTACAAGAGGGCACAGCCACAACAGAAAGTGTGACAGAACACAGCTTGATAGGAGGAACGAGAGAGAAGAAAGACCAAATGAGTTCTGGAATAAATGAGTTAGTAACAGCGAATACTCTGTTCAAGAATCACAGGAGGACAACTTACCTTTCGAAACGGCCATGAGATATGGCAAGATTTCAGTTTGAATAATTCACGAACCGGCAGATTCCGAAATAAGATACTGCAATGTAAGACGTACACAGAAGCATATATAGATTCAGATCACAATTTATTAGCGATGAATATTAATCTGAAGTTTAAGAGACTTGTCGGAAAGAACCAATGCGCAAGGAAATGGTAAGCGGAAGTACTAAGGAATGAAGAAATACGCTCGAAGTTCTCCTAGGCTATAGATACTGCAATAATAAATATTTCAGTAGGTAGTTCAGTTGAAGAATAATAGACATATCTAAGAAAGGCAATCACAGAAGTTGGAAAGAAAAGCAGACGTACGAAGAAAGTAACTGCGAAGAAACCATGGGTAACAGAAGAAACATTGAAGTTGATTAGTGAAGAAGGAAGTAGAAAATTCAGGGAAATTGAGGAATGCAGAAATAAAAGCCACTTAGGAAAGAAATATATAGCAAGTGCATGGAAGCTAAGGCAAAATGGTTACTAGAAAAAATGTGGATAGATCGAAAAAGAAATGATTGTCTGCAGGACTGACGAGGCATATAGAAAGGTCAAAATAACCTTCAGTGACATTAAAAGCAAGGATGATCAAAGAAAAGAGCAGGTAGGAGAAAAGATCAGATAGGTGGAAAGAGTACACTGAAGGCCTCTATGGGGGAGAAGACTTGTCTGATGATGTGTTAGAAGAAGAAACAGAAGTCGATTTAGAGAAGATGGGTGATCCAGTATTAGAACCAAAATTTTTGGGAGCTTTGGAGGACTTAAGAACAAACAAGGCAGATGGGACAGACAACATTCCATCAGAATTTCTAAAATCATTGGGGCAAGTGGCATCAAAGTGACTCTTCAATTTGGCGTGTAAAATGCATGAGTCTGGTGATATATCATCTGAATTCGGAAAAAAGATCATTCACACAATTCCGAAGACTGTAAGAGTTGACAAGTGCGAGAATTATCGCAAATCAAAGTTAACGGCTCATACATCCAAGTTAATAACAAGAATAACATCGAGAAGAACGGTAAAGAAAATTGTGGATGCGTCAGATGACTTTCAGTTTGGCATTGGGAAAGGTAGAGGAACCAGTCAGACAGTTCTCACGTTGCGGTTGATAATGGAAGAAGACTAAAGAAAAATCAAGACACGTTCATGGGATCTGTCGACTGGGAAAAGCGTTCGACTACGCAAAATGGTGCAAGGTGTTCTAAATTCTGAGGAAACTAGTGGTACGCTGTAGGGGGAGACAGGTAATACACAAAACGTAGAAGAACCAAGAGAGAATAATAAGACTTGATAACAAAGTACGAAGTGCTCGGATTAAAGAGGGGTAAGCCAGGGATGCAGTCTTTCACCCCTACTGTTCAATCTGTAAGTGGAATAAGTAATGACGAAAATAAAAGAAAGGTACAAGAGTGGGATTAAAATTCAAGTTGCAATGAGTTCAAAGATACGATTCGCTAATGACTCTTCCATCTCAGAGTAAGTGAAGAAGAATTACAATAACTAATGAAGGGAATGGTCTAATGAGTTCAGAATATGTATTGAGAGTAAATCGGAGAAAGACGAAAGTAATGGGAAGTAACAGAAATGAGAACATCTCTGGCAAAGGGTATTCTACTAATATCAGACATTGTCCTTCAATTGAGGAAGAAATTTCTGAGGGTGTACGTTTGGAGCACTGCATTGTATGGTAGTGAAATATGGACTGTGGGAAAACTGGAAGAGAAGAGAATCGAACATCCGAAATATGGTAGTCCAGAAGAACGTTGAAAATTAGGTGGACTGATAAGGTAAGGAATGAGGAAGTTTCTCCGAAGAATCGGCGAGGAAAGTAATATATGGAAAGCACTGACAAGAAGGGGCAGAATGGTAGGACATCTGTTAAGACATCACGGAATTACTTACATGGTACTAGAGGTACTTGTAGAAGGCAAAAACTGTAGAGGAAGACTGTGACTGGAACACATCCAGCAAATGAAGAGGTTGGCACAGGAGAGAAAAACCTGTGTGATATCAAAAATGGCTCTGAGCGCTATGGGACTTAACTTCTGTGGCCATCAGTCCCCTAGAACTTAGAACTACTTAAACCTAACTAACCTAAGGACATCACACACATCCATGCTCGATGCAGGATTCGAACCTCCGACCGTAGCAGTCCCGCGGTTCCGGACTGCGCGCCTAGAACCACTAGACCACCGCGGCCGGCTGTGTGATATCTTATGGGACTTAACTGCTAAGGTCATCAGTCCCTACGCTTACACCCAACTTAACTTAAATTATCCTAAGGACAAACACACACACCCATGCCCGAGGGAGGACTCGAACCTCAGCCGGGACCAGCCGCACAGTCCATGACTGCAGCCCCCCCAGACGGGATAATCCCGTGGGGCTACAGGAGAGAAATTCGTGGAGGGCCGGACCAAAAATGTTTTGCCTATAGAGGAATGGAAGGGTTGAGCACACGTGACGAAAGTTCAGTATTAGTCATTACCAAGGCAGGGACTGCAAAATGGATGGCGGAGAGTTGAGCACAAAGCAGTCAATAATCATTAGACCGCTGCAGCACAAACAAGAGCCACCAGCCGGAACGAGTGTCACAGACATGTTAGAGAACGCCCACCTTTAAAACTGGTAGTGGCAAATCCTAAGCTGTCTTCGACCAAGCATGGTAAGAAGGCGGACAAATGTCCGGTCAAACTACTCATCCACTGGTCCAGCCAGAATACGCTTGTAACCATTGGCACGGTGCAATAACTGCGCTAGATCCCTATACCGTCAGTACCAACATACGGGTCCAGCTGTTAGATTACGCACAGACCGGGAAAGTCAGCCGCACTTACCGTTCTTTCAGACTCGCTCTAACCCTCGAACCTACTGTCACCTCCGCGGTTCTCCGCCAGAGAGCACTAGTTCCCGAGATAATCAAAGATGATGCTCAAACTCGTTGGTTACGAGTTATGCACTTCACTGATATGAATGTATCAACACTATTGAAATATATTGTTCTTGGTAAATAAAGTAACATCACTTAGGTCCAGTGTCAGAGGGTTAAAAGAACAATCAATAAACCAAAATAAAAAACGAAGATATTACAACATTCTGATCATATCTTCTTATAGAATATCGTCCCCGTTACGTGACTGGATTCGTGGTTTCCTGTCAGACAGGTCACATTACATAGTAACTAATGGAAGTCATCGAGTAAAGCATAAGTGATTTCTTGCACCCCCAAGATAGTGTTATAGGCCTTTTGCTGTTCCTTGTCTATATAAACGATTTAGGAGACAATCTCAGCCGTTGTCTTTGGTGGTTTGCAGAGGATGCTATCGTTTATCGGCTAGTTAAGTCATCAAAACAAACTGCAAAACGATTTACAGATGATATCCGTATGGTGCAAAAATTGGCAATTAACACTTAATAACGAAAAGTGTGCGGTCATTCCCATGAGTGCTAAAAGGATCAGGTTAAACTTTGATTACACGATAAATCACTCAAATCTAAAGGCTGTAAATTCAACTAAATACCTAGGAATTACAATTACGAACAACTTAAACTGGAAGGAGCGTTTAGAAAATGTTATGGGGAAGGCTAATCAAAGACTGTTTTATTGGCGGGACACTTAGAAAATGTAACAGGTCTACTAAAAAGACTACCTACACTATGCTTGTCCGTTCACTTTTAGAATACTGCCACGCGGTGTGACATCCTTACTAGATAGGGTTACCTAGTACATCGAGAAAGCTCAAAGAAGGACAGCACGTTGTGTATTATTGCGAAATCGAGAGAGTGTGTCACTGAAATGATACAGGATCAGGGGTGGATAGCATTAAAACAAAGGCGTTTTTAATTGCGGCGGGGTCTTCTCACGAAATTTCAATCACCAACTTCCTCTTCGGAATGCGAGGATATCTTTTCGGAGCCGACCTACATAGGGAGAAACGATCAACATAATAAAATAAGGGAAGTCAGTGCTCGCACGGAAAGATACGGGTATTCGCTTCTTCCGAGGCCTGTACGAGTTTGGAGTAATAGAGAATTATTATAAACGTGGTTCGATAAACCATATGCCAGGCACTTAAATGTGATTTGCAGAGTACCGATGTAGATGGAGATGAAGGACAGAAAATAGGTCACCATCGGTCGTATGTCATGTCATGTATTATGTTGTACGTGACTAAGATATGTTGGAATATGTGTCGTAATAATTACGTTGAGTTTACATGATTAAATATAACTCACTGATGATGGCTGGACTATTACGTGAAATCTAGATAGGAAATAAAAAATGCAAATTACGTTACGACCGATGCTGACCTTCTGTCAGCGCTGGATTACGTCACGATCGTGGGGAACAGTAGTAGCCATGGAACCGAACATGATGATGTCTCAACAGTTAGGCGTATAGATAATCTGTACGCTATGATTCTACATCTATTTACATACGCTGTACGCCATGATGTAGTGCGTGGTGGACAATACATTGTACCATTATATTGGTCTCCCACTACCATTTCGCTTACAAACGAAATTTCGAAAAAATAGTTGGTTGCATCCACCATATGATCCATGATCTCGATATTCTTGTCGTCCTTATGTGGTTCTTTCAAAATCAGTAATGTTTCGCGGATTGAACATCGTGTCTCTCTTCCAAACATTTTGATATAAGACCTGTTAGCACCTCCCTATACCCTCTCATATACACAGAATTGCTTGGTAATAATATTGTGAAAATGCCGACAAATTTTAGCAACTGTGAGGATCTACTATGATTGACATTAGAGTGCAGGTCCAAAAGTTCTCAAATGCCGCTTTTCAAATAAAGGACATTTATTAATTTTGGGAATAACTGCCACATGCTGAAACGTCCCCTTGGAAAAATTAATGAATTACAATGCTGATAAACCTCTTACGTCATTTGATTTTCAAACAGCTGAGCAGAAGTGAACGTACTCAGACATTTCTCTCTTTACTTATTCTGATCAACACTAAACTGACAATATTTTTAGCGCAACGCAATCTGACTTTCAATAATCCCTACAAAAGAATGGCCCTGAGTAACAATAACTTATACCTTTCATGAATCACTTACCTCACAAAAATCTTCGGTACTCAAACTACTGCAATACAGCGTGCGCCAATACTGACAGCTAAATAAAAGATTCAAACTACTGAAGGCACTAACTACTGATCGGCATAGTTAGCAAATGAAAGATATAGATAGAGAACAAACAATGTATTTACCTTAATAATATTCAAAAGTCATATATATCAGTTCATGATATCCAGTAATACAAATTTACTGTTTCTGATGGCCATACGTCCATATCGTCCGCTCTCAAAATTCTGCCATCTCTCTCCCCACATCCATCATTGCTGGCGGCTCACCTGCAACTGCGCAACGCTACGTGCTGTTCACATCCAACTGCTCAACACTACCACTACAATAATGAATATTACAACAATGCAAACCAGCCACAGACTGCACACAACACAGCCAGTGATTTTCATACAGAGAGCTACGTGACGTTACCAACATAAAAACCTAGACAGCCTACTTACAATGCTATGATTGTTTTTTTCGTGTAGTAGACATTTTTAAAACGCAACGTATCGAAGATGCCCTGCTAAACCAGCAGGACAGGACAGGTAGTTGGAATTGAGGAAAGGGGCCAAAATGACCGGCTGTCAGTTACACTCGAACACATATACCTTTATTTATTTGACCAATCATGACAGTACGAACTCTTGAACTTAGTTATCGGCTTAATACGCTACACTATCTTATATCTTAAGGGCACAACCACTTTAATTAAAAAAAAGAAGGCTAAAAGCCATTAACTCAAAGTTCAGACCCCGAAAAGAATATTTAGAAGACAGAAGGCCTCACGTTAAGTACTATACTTTGGCTTAAGGCCCGAAAATCTAACAATTGAAAAGCAACAACCTTAATTTAATGACGGTTGAAGGCCGATGATTTAAGACTCAACGTAAAATTAAAAAAAAAAAAAAGGCAGAACGCCTTCAGTTAGGCTGAATCCCCCAAACAGTCTGATGCTAAAAAGACAAAGATCCTTAATTTCAAATCGGCTGAAGGCCCATGACTTAAAACACTACTAAAAACGATTCAACTTTCATTCAAAACCATCGGCTATGAGCCGTACAAATACACACAACAGAAAATAAGAAAAGGCGGTGCAGCTAACGGCGCTCAGAAGTTTCGGGGGTCGGCCAGCACTTGAAATACCAACGTTCACTTAGGTGAAACAGGCAGGTGGCCCAACCATTCTCGATCCGACCACAACCCAACCAACAGACATTCAACGGACCCGCCGACAATGTAACTTGCGCTCCACTCGAGCAACACACGACCGGGAGTTCAATGCAAAACGGAGAAGGCATGGACGCCTGTAACGCCGGAAATGCATATCCTCTTATTTCCATCTAGTGTACTGTAATTTTTTTTCCTTGTTCTGTTACCTCAAGATATGACATTTCTGTCTCTTTATATATTGTAACTGTTTTACTGTTTGTATATATATATATATATATATATGCATTTATGTTGGTTTGTTTCGTAAATATTATTTGTATTTTTACGCTGGGTCTTGCCTAGGGAAAACAGCTATCGAACGATTACATCGATAGGTCGTGTGAAGAATCAAAGTGTGTAGGATCTTTGGTAGTGTTAACTCTATCGCGTGGAGCGCGGGCAGAGGGGGAGTCTGGCTGGGGTAGCGAGTGGAGCAGGTGTGTTGTGTGAAGCTCCCGCGAGTTGCCGCGCTTTCTGGGTTTGGCAGCATGTAATTGCGCTCGACTTGCGATGATAGTTTCTGACATGGTGTCGCGGTCGGGAAGCATTAGCTGGCGCACATCAAGAGCCCGTTTCGCCTGGTGACCGTGTCGAGAAGAAGGCGCGCCAACATCCAGCTTCTGCAACAGCGACGGCCGACAATGAGTGACTGTCGCCACCTCCTCGATCGACGGCTTCAAACCTTCAATCAACCAACAAGGAAGACTGGAAGCACGTAAAGTTTTAGAACTGTATGGCAGACCTCAGCTTTTCAAACTGTACCATTTTCGTAACTATAATTACAGCAACTTAGCATGAACCTTTGTTGCTCATTGTCCCAATTGCATTGCCAAGCAGGGTCCCTTCCTTTTCCGAAATGAACCCGAGTGTCGTTGAAATTCAAACGCCAGCATTAAAGTAATAATATAGCATTTCACTGTTTTAATTTCAAAGTTCAGTTAAGGTATTCATAGCTGACTACGATATTTAGATTACACAAGCACAAATCAAGAGTGCGAGTTTTGTTACCATATTTTAGCTTACCTGTGACTGCAGATGAGCTTAGTACGTACTAAATTTTACTATTGTTAATTGTTCAGAATCATTTAATTCAAGTTCAAAGTTAATTCTCTTCTTTCTAAATTGCGTAGATTCAAGTAGCTTTTGAAATGATTGTTGAGGTAGTCCAAGACTAACCGTATTTTACTGAATTTCGATGTGCTTCAGAAAGAAAGCTCACTATTAACTTCAGTCACTAAATTAACTTTCGGTTTCCCGGTTTTATTAATTCTTTTGCTAAATTAAATCAGAGTGTAGCGAAATTTATTACTTCTGACAAACCTTCAGTTTTTACACTACACGTGTCAACCTTCAGTTTCCACGCTTCTAGTGCTAATTATATGTGTAATAACATTTCTTTTTCAGTTAATATGGTAATTGTCCTTAGGACTGGCGACCGTAATTTCCCCCAAATCTCAAATATCTCATTACCGCTAGTTAACTGTTGACGTAACGGCCGCACATTTACTTTCTTTATTAACTTTACCCCTTTTATAAATTAATTTCCACCAGTTTCATTTGCATTTTTCCTTTCATTTAGATGTAACCCTTTCCTTCCTCTTTACCGACAAATTAACTTCGGTGACGATAGCTTTTCCCAAATTTCCATTAGGTACACGCAGTTTAATTTTTCACTGTCATTAAGGTCGATAAGGGAGGGGGAGATTAAACGCCAACCAAGCATATATTAAGCTGCCTAACGACACACCATGCTGGGCAGCGGCAACACGGTGAGGAAGTACACTGCCTAAATTTACGTCAACGGCCAGGGCAGGTAACCAGAAGGCATAAAATTTCGCTAGTGCACTTCAATTGCATATAACCAAATACAGTTAGACTCCACCGGACGGTACCTAAGCCTTCGCCTACTCGAACACACACGTTGTTGCTCGCGGCAATGTCCCAACAGTCAACAACGAGAACCAAATGGCACAATGTGAACAGTCTTGACTTGCTGGGAAATTAAATCCAAATTCAACTTTCGTGTCCAGGGTCGGTGAGCCTCAGATCTCGTAGCAATGGGAACAGCCCCATACACTCAGACACTGTGTAGAGACCAACAGCATTCCCAGCCAAACTACGCCCCACGGAGATTTCCTCGCTGCTCCACGCTAACGACCGACTGCTCGCACACCAGCACGGAGACAGCACTAAAATAACTGATCAGTCGAGATCACAAGCTACACACTACGTGAAAAACACTAGGATGAAGTGACCGAGCAACGACACGGTCGAACCACGAGTTGAGGCACATACCGCCAACCCATAAGCGACCGGCGAGCAAACACACGTCGTCCGGTAAGACGACCAACCGACGATCAACCAACACCGTCCCCAGTTCAAGTCATGTGTGCCGGCGACGGTCGGGCGTGTCATGGCTATCCAAGACCCACCACTGCTCCGACCTGACCAACTTCCGCCGCGTCACAACTCTACGACAGCAAGGTCCGAACTGCACTGCAGGCGCGTTCCAACTCGCTGCAGATACTCGCTCCAAACACACGACAACTGGGAAGTAATAGCAGTCAGCAAAGATAATACGCCAGGGCTTATATCGATAAGCGCCGCTACTGCCGCACACGTGGAGGAAAAGCAGCAACTCAGTGACAACAGAAATTGAAACAAACAAAGAGGTGGCAGTATGGTAAAAGAAAAAAAGGATGTAAAATAAGAGATTGCCGGAACACGAGCCACGCAAGGCTCAGTATCTAGTGCAGAAGAATTCTCTTTAAACAACATTTAAAGGTAACCTCGACACCATAATTAAAATTTACACACAGTACAGTGTACTTCAAGCAGCCATTTCCGCCTCAAAAACGTGTCCCGAAAACGTGCCGAGCCCTCTACAAAAGGATGGACAGATTTCCCCAGGACACACTGCAAGTCTTTTGTTCTACCGCACGACATAAAAAATTAAGAGACCGAGTTTATCCGCAGTAATTCGGAGAATATTGTGGAGAAGAACGTGAAACCGGAGGGCGAGAAATATGAGAATTTTTGAGGGAGGCCAGAAGAGCTGGCGCGGAGAAAACAGCGTTAATAAAAGGCGGTTTCGGGTATGCGAACGGCAATCTAATCTTCCGCAAGCCAAAATTAGACGGCGAAGGAATTTTAAGATAACGCCAAGTAATAAAGTTCAAGCGACAGCGCATGTAATATTGCTGCCAAAGGCGAAGTTTGGGCAAAGCCACGCTATGCCGAGCCGTGGACGGCGCCGCTCCAGGCACTGCGGAATTAATCTGCGCGGCGAGGAACAACGCCGACGCGGGCTAGAGATGTCATAAACCTCAAATGGGGGGCGGAGGGGCGGTCAGGACGCGATGCGTTTCCTCCGCGGAGGAGAACGTAATTAACTGGGCGGAATCTGCGGAGAGACGACCAGCGAGACGCAGTAAATACGCCGCGCTCTTCTTCCCCGCTGCGAGCGTTTTTCCTCTCTACAACACGGCTCTAGACATCTGCAGACGTTCTAGTAGTTACAAATACAATGTAAGACAGAACAAACAACACGTCACGAAAAAATTACCCAAATGGGAACGCAATCGGTATATGCGATGTATTTGTAGAAACAAACAAATGATTACAATTTCAGAAAAAAGAAAAAGATTCACAAACTCAGAAAGACAATGCCTTGGTCCACCTCTGACCCTTAAGCAAGAAGGAATTCGGCATTTAAAGGTAAGCTTGACAACATAATTAAAATTTATACAAAGTACAGTATACTTCTAGTAACTACACTACTGGCCATTAAAATTGCTACACAACGAAGATTACGTGCCACAGACGCGAAATTTAACCGACAGGAAGAAGATGCCGTGATATGCAAATGATTAGCTTTTCAGAGCATTCACACAAGATTGGCGCCGGTGGCGACACCTACAATGTGCTGACATGAGGAAAGTTTCCAACCGATTTTTCATACACAAACAGCAGTTGACCGGCGTTGCCTGGTGAAACGTTGTTGTGATACCTCGTGTAAGGAGAAGAAATGAGTACCATCGCGTTTCCGATTTTGATAAAGGTCGGATTGTAGCCAATCGCGATTGCGGTTTATCGTATCGCGACATTGCTGCTCGCGTTGGTCGATATCCAATGACTGATAGCAGAATACGGAATAGGTGTGTTCATGAGGGTAATACGGAACGCCCTGCTGGATCCCAACGGCCTCGTATCACTAGCAGTCGAGATGACAGGCATCTTATCCGCATGGCTGCAACGGATCGTGCAGCCACGTCTCGATCCCTGAGTCAACAGATGGGGACGTTTGCAAGACAACAACCATCTGCACGAACAGTTCGAAGACGTTTGCAGCAGCATGGACAATCAGCTCGGAGACCATTGGTGCATCGCAGACAGGAGCGCCTGCGATGGTGTACTCAACGACGAACCTAGATGCACGAATGGCAAAATGTCATTTTTCCGGATGAATACAGGTTCTGTTTACAGCATCATGATGGTCGCATCGGTGTTGGCGACATCGTGGTGAACGCACATTGGAAGCATGTATTCGTCATCGCCATACTGGCGTATCACCCGGCGTGATGGTATGGGGTTCCATTGGCTACACGTCTCTGTCACCTCTTGTTCGCATTGACGGCACTTTGAACAGTGGACGTTACATTTCAGATGTGTTATGACCCGTGACTCTACCCTTCATTCGATCCGTGCGAGACCCTACATTTCAGCAGGATAATGCACGGCCGCATGTTGCGGATACAGAAAATGTTCGACTGCTGCCCTGGCCAGCACATTCTCCAGACCTCTCACCAATTGGAAACGTCTGGCCAATGGTGGCCGAGCAACTGGCTCGTCACAAAAAGCCAGTCACTACTTTTGATGAACTGTGGTATCGTGTTGAAGCTGCATGGGCAGCTATACCTCTACACGCCAGGGCAAGATGGCGGCCGAGTAGGTAGCAGTGTGATGTGGCTCCGCATTCAGATGCAGATTTTCTCGGTAAAAAATTGATTGTGGACACTGACTTTTAATTATCGTGTACCGGGAGTGTTATCTTACACAGTCCGTTCTCGTTTACTCTTTAAATACTGTAAATAAAACAGAGAGAGTGATTAAAGTGCTTCTAGTGCGTTCGTCGTGTCAAACGCGTCAACGGAGAGGCCGTCGCCCTCCCGCTGGCCAAGCGCGTGTCGGTTTCGCCAGTCAGCCGCGTCGGTTCTCGCGTGTCAGCACTCCGCGCCGCGCGCTGCGACGCCTCGCCAGCCGCAGCGGAATCCGACGCATCGGCAGCGGCCACCGGCTGCCCCGCGCCCCGCCGTCGACGTCAGCAGTAGCGGCCACCAACTGTGCTCCCTACTGTTGGTAAACAACCGCCTGCCTACCTTCGGCCCTGGATTCCAGCCGACGAAGCAGCGACACCACCACACCAGAGGCCGACGGAAGAAGAAGGAAAGCATGGGGTAATACGCTAGCTAGAGCCATCAACGTCACTCCAGGTATGGAACACACGGAGGAAGAACTTGTGCCCATGTCCCCCAGTCAAAAGATAGCAGCCATAGACAAAATATTGAGTGAAATAGGAGCAGAGTTAAAAGCTAAGCATGTTTCATCTGCCCTGTTAACCGTCATTAGAGACAAAGCGTTTCCCTTGGCTTTCGAAATAACTAGCCTTAAAGCTAAACTGTCCTGCCTAAACGATGAAAATAGGCGACTAAGACTAGAACTACAGAGTGCCTCGAATCGAGTCAAAGACTTACAAATACAAACTTTGCAAGAGAAGGCTGAGAAATTAGAGAACGAAAATAGGGAATTGAGTGTAGCGAACCAAGACTTGCAGCAACAAATAAGAGAACTAATAAAGTCACACAACAAGCACAGACACAAGCACAGGCACTGACATATGCTGCCGCCTTAACTATAGAGCCCAAAACCAAAGAGGCTCGAAGAATAGAACAGGCTAAAACAAAACAGGCCACAACCCTCTATATCAAATCGGCAGAAAATCAAGACGCCAAAGCTGTCCGACAGACCATCACCAAGAATATAAATCCCAGGAAAGACAATATACATATAAAATCAATCAGAACCACACACACTGCAGTTATAGTAGAAACGGAAACACAGGAGGACTGTCGAAAAATAATAGAAAAGACTAAAGACCTGCACACCATTGTCTGTGAAGGACCGCGAAAACGCAAGCCACTCGTGGCAGTATATCACGTGCCAGATACACTTACCGACGAAGAGTTTCTAGAAAGCCTTTACGAGCAGAATCTAAGCGGTGACACCACGAAAGAAGACTTCGACAGAGAGGTCAAAATAAGATTCAAAACAGGGTCTAGGGGAAGGGGTTTCAGTCACCAGGTACTGGAGGTCAGCCCACACCTGTACAGAGTCCTTACAAGAAGACAGAGAGTCTACATAGACTTCGAATCACTTTCTGTGAAAGACTATACAGTAGTAAACAAGTGTTTTAAGTGTTGCGACCTAGGACACACGACTAAAACCTGCAGAAAAGCCGACGTCACGTGTGCCAAGTGCGGCAACCAAGGACACAAGCGCAGTGAGTGCAGGTCCGCGGTTTGCGTCTGTATCCCCTGCAAATACAGAGGCCGCGTCTGCAATAAAACAAAAGGAGGTGATTGTCAGACCTATAAACAGCTGCATGACCGGCTCCTGGACAGTATAGACTATGGCAGCTAAAATCAGCACACACGCAAGAAACACGAAAGCCCAAAGCCAATCACCCAAAACACATAAATACAAATATACAAATCACCGTCAACATTACAGAGAAGCCACGAAAGAGCAATTTCCTGGAGAAGACAAATGAATCTTCTGCCGGAGAATTACGTCGATAATGAACCCATCCCGCCCCTAACTCACTCAACGACGTTACAGGATAGCTGCATTAATACGATAGAATATATAGATGACATGACAATCTGTGGTTCCATCCACTACGAGGTGGCAAAGCAAATTAAAAGACAATTACACCACTGGATAAACTTCCAAATAACATTAATGCAGAGGATAGATGAGTTGGAAGATGAACTTACATATATTGTGCACAAGAAAATGTACAAACAAAACCGACATAATCCCTCACAATTTCTCCCAGCCGAAGTACATCAAACCACACATACACAGGATGAACACAAACCAGAATCATCATCACATGGAAAACACTACGACACACGTAAACACACGTAAATGTGAACAGTACATCAAACCAGTCAAATTTGTCTCGGGAGGCACTCTTCACCCCGGGAAAAAGGAACAAGGAACAGACAGACATGCAGTCCCTGAAACAAAACACATCGAAACACTCAGGCTACAGACCAATACAAAACTCAAAACTACTGGACCCAGACTTATAAAAGTAGACCAATTAGATGAGGACAAATCTGAGGGAGAGACATGTGACATTTGCAACGATGTCAACGTGCGTCTAGCAACAACCTCCAATCCAAACACAAACAAAGATAACATAACACATACAGTCAGTCCCATACAAATCACCACCATCGCCGACACCACGCCAGCAAGCACCATCATCAGTGAAAAACGTGTGATGGCAAACAGCATTGAAGAGGCGTGTGACAAAACGAAAAGTAACCGTGTGACATCCCAAAGAGGTCTTAAAATGTCCCCCAATCAGCGGCCAACACCAAGCCACAATCCGTCCAGTACCACCTCAGAGACGGCAACAGAAACCAGCACCAACAGCAAGCCAGCTGCACCTAATTATAATAATTTAGAACTTACTTTTAAGTAGGCTAGAGAAAAAAGAGATACTGCAGACAGCGCAGCGGATGCTACTTAGATTGTTCCATCCAAAGGGAGATTCTCTCTGTTTTCCAGTAACTGAGCAAACAGACAGAATCATCCTAAAGACAGAAAATATTCCTACATCAGCAAAGCCGCTGCTCGATCTCATGCTCCAGGTCTGCCTGCGCAGGTCAGAATCTTTCGACTTGGACAAAATATATATGTAGATCATGTAAGAGCACACGGACGAACATATTTTGATTACTCACAGACTGGCAGTAAATGTTTTGTATACGTAAAACACCCAGAACACATATACAAAAAATGAATATCTTACAATATAATACAAAAAACAGTACGACAGTCAGCGCGGAAATCCATAAAATAGCACTAGACCTGCAGGCAGACATCATGTGCTTACAAGAACCCTATAACAGAAACGGGCAACTGATATGTCTACCAAAACGTGCTACCACAATAACAGGCAGCAATGACTGCAAGGCTGAAATTGTAATTCTAAATAGAACTTATAACATAGTTAAGGTAACACAGTTATACAATCAACACTTGGTTACCATAGAGATAACTAACGGGAACGTCACATGGGTTACTGCAGCCATGTACGCCCAATACAGCCATCAAATACAGCCGTATGCAGACTACATCAGAGACCTAGTAATGTATGCCAGAGGCAAAAAATTAGTGATAGGTGCTGACATTAATTCCAGATCGACGCTCTGGAACTCAGACAGAACAGATGACAGAGGACGCATAATCACCGATCTAATACAAGAAACCCAATTACATGTAATGAATACGGAAGGACCTATACCAACATATGCAGGGTTCGATGGTACGAGCAGAAATATCGACTTCACGCTAGCAAATAATGCAGCAACGGCATACGAAACAAACTGGACTGTACACGACAACATAACCAGTAGTGATTATAATGTCATAACATACACACTAACTCACACTCAGAACACAATGACCAAATCACACACCAGACATTTGCTGTTGCACAAAGCAGACTGGAACAAATTAACGGAAATTATCCAACGACACGATCTACAAAACATCAATGGAAATATCGATTATAGAGCACACAAGTTAACACAGGTGATACAACATGCACAAAACACATCAATACCGACAGAAAAGAACACAAATTGCTCACCAGTACCATGGACCAACGAACTTACGAGACTCAAACAAGACGCAAGACGCAAACGAAAATTATATTAAAGGGCGATAGCAGATAGGGACCGACGAATAAGACTTGAAGCATATAGGCATGCACAAGACTTATACAGACAGACCCTATACAACACGAGTAGACAACAATGGGAGCTATTTGTAACCAAACACAAACAGAGCAAAATACATGGGGGGAACCATACAAAATACTGACAGAGAAGATAAAAACCCCACTAGTTCTGGGAACGCTAAGGCAGGATGACGGCACCATGACGAGGGGATGGAGGAATACAGCGGAGTTTCTGCTGTATAAACTGCTCCCTGACGACTTTATCGATACAGACACACAATATCATGCAACACTAAGAGAAAACCTACACACACCATACAACACTCCAACTGTCACCTGTCCTTTTGCGCAAGAAGAGGTTACGCTAGCAATCTCAGAGCTCAAAAACAAAAAAGTACCAGGACCAGATGGTATCCACTCGGAAACACTGAAAAAACTAGCACCGCAGATCACCCCGTTCCTAACAACGTTACTGAACGATGCCTTACGGCTGGGCAGGGTACCTACAGTATGGAAAACCTCCAAAGCAGTCAGTATTAAAAAATCAGCGGACAGGGATCCTTCAGATCCAAAGACTTACAGGCCAATATGCCTAATAAACACCCTAGCAAAGATTCAGGAGAAGCTACTGTGTAAGCGCCTGCAAACACACAGAGCTCTCAGGGGTGTGAGCCAACACCAGTTCGGCTTCAGATCTGGCAGATCAATAGATGATGCCATCAACCAGGCCCTGCACATAGTTAACACCACAAAACAGAAATGCGCCATGGCAATAATGATTGACATTGCCGGAGCATTTGATAATCTTTGTTGGCCAGCACTGTTTCAGAGACTAAGACATCTGGAGGTACCGCAATCACAGTACAACAGTTTTCTGGACTACTGTAAAGACCGAGTAGTCGAATGGCAGATGGACAGCCGGAAAGTAATTAAAAGAATTACGAAAGGCTGTCCTCAAGGGTCGATCTGCGGCCCCATCTTCTGGGACATAACAATCGAACCCCTCCTACAACTTCTGGATAGGGATAATAGGTCAGACGGAATTGTCGCCTACGCAGATGACCTATTGGTTGTAGACACTGCAAACAACAGAGCCCAGTTAGAAGAGAATGCCAGTGGATTACTACAAACAATTACTCAGTGGTGTCAGAACAACAAACTCAGGATAGCCGAAAACAAAACAACATACACTTTACTGAAAGGATCACTCGAAAGGAATCCTTCGGTTAAAATTGGGGACACAAACATCAAACGAGCACGCATTACGTGCTATCTTGGGGTACACATAGATGAAAAATTGAATTTCCACCAACACATAAGGCTAACAACAGACAAAGCAGAAAAAATACTCCACAAACTGGTGAGGCTAAATTCAAAACAGTACAGACTACCTCTACCAGTCATACGTACATACCACTCTGCGCTCTTCGAATCAGTACTCAGCTTTGCAGCTAGCATGTGGGCACATAGACTGAACGTGGTCACCAACAAAGCACCCGTCAGACGAGAGCAGAGAAGTGTCCTACTTAGGCTATCTGGAGCCTTCGGTACCACCTCAGCGGATGCACTGTGTGTGGTGCCCGGAATATGCCCCATAGATATCACGATCAAATACAGAGCTGCAAGGTACTGGTTAAAGGTGGGGAGACTAGATAAGGTACACACAATAACCGGTGTGCCCATAGAGACGATACGTCACCTTAAAAGTTGGCGTTTGGATACATGGCAAGGTGAGTGGGATGTAAGTGATAAGGGACGTAGACGGCACGACTTCCTCCCTGACATAAGGGAGCGGTTGAGAATGAGACATATCGATCCCAGCCGCGGTATGGTACATTTCTTAACGGGGCACGGACCTTATCCCAAGCACTTAAACCGCGTGAGTCTGAGGCAGACACCTACATGCACATGCGGGGAAGAAGGTTCCCCAGAACACACTGTCTTTTTCTGCGGGCAATACGCGAACAATAGACATACACTACACTTAGATTACACAGATACAGACATAGATATATACACAGCAATAAGAGACGAAGAACAATGGGCACAATTAAACGCACTGACAAACAGTATTTCAAAAACAACACATGCAGAGTATATGCGGACACGACATCACAGACATGCCTATGTGCAGCGTAACAGAAATCTCCAGAGGATGGACAGCGATACCCACAGTGACAGCGAAAATAGTGACAATGAGAAGGAACAGGAGGAGGAAGCTGAGATGTGACAGTAAATAAGCAAATTTCTGGCAATCTAGCCAAGAAAACACCAAATGCTGTACATGGATGCGCACCTAATGTAGTTAATACATAGGATTAGTAACAAATAGGATAAGAAACATTATTTTTCTACTAATAACCATTTGTGTGTGTGTGTGTGTGTGTGTGTGTGTGTGTGTGTGCGACTGGCGGTCAACGGCTCGATGAAACCATTCCGAGGTATTCACCGTCAGTCACACTCGGTGATGGTACTAACAAATCTCTCATCTATCCTATCTTCTTTTTATATTCTTCTTAAAAACAACAAAATTTTATTTATATTTCAACCTCAAATTATTGTTATTTTGAATCATTCTTTGTAAATGTTGTAGATAAAACAAAAGGAAAGAAGACTGTAAAAAGATGAAAACGAAAATTGTAAGGTATACGACCTGTTTTAAACATCAGGTAACAGGTCTATAATTTGGCAATAAATAAATCTACACTCCATCTGTTTGACTCAATGACCAGGCATATCAAGGCCGTTATTACGGCCAGAGGTGGTTGTTCTGGGTATTGATTTCTCTGGATCTGTGCACCAAAATTGCGTGAAAATGTAATCGCATGTCAGTTCTAGTATAATATATTTGTCGTTTATCATCTGCATTTCTTCTTGGTGTAGCAAATTTAATGGCCAGTAGTGTGTTTCCGCCTCTAAAACGTGTCCCGAGAACGTTCCCAATTGGCCCGTTAGATCGTTAAATCTAGAGCATAATGCTGCAAACGTTCTCCATTGGGGATAGATCCGGCGACCTTTCAGGCCATCATAGGGCTTGGAAAGCACTAAGATAAGCAGTAGAAACTTTCGCCGTGTGCGATCAGGCGCTATCTTGCTGAAATGTAAGCCTAAGGTGGTTTGCCATGAAGAGCAACAAAATGAGACGCAGAAAATTGTCAACGTATCGCTGGGATTGTGGATGAGAGCCAAAGGGGTGCTGCTATGAAAATAAATCGCACCTCAGTTTATAACTCCTGATTGTTTGGCCGTATGGCGGGCGAGAGGCAGGTTGGTATCCCAGCGCTGTCCAGGGCGTCTCAATCGGACTGGAATCTCATTGACTGGAGCAGTATGGTCTTCAGTGTTGAGTCTAGCTTTGAATTCCAGTTTTGAATTGAGCGCCTGTGACCAGCGAAGGTGCTCTGCACAGTGATTGGATAAGAACCTGACTGTCGCCTGCACACGACGCTACAACCAGAGTGAAGGCCTGGGGTGCCACTTCTTTTCATAGCAGGACACTTTCAGTTCTCATCCGCGGCACCCTTACAGCACAGCTTTACACCAACGATATTCTATTCCCCAATTTATTTCCCTTCATGGCAAGCTATCCTTGGTTTAGATTTCCGCAAGGTTATGACCATTCGCTTACGACGAAAGTTCCTACTGCTTGGCCAGCAAGATCACCAGATCTCTCTCGAATTCTGTCGGTTTGGAGCATTATGGGCAGGTTCCTTCAACCACTTCGGTATTTTGACCATCTAGTTCGATATAATTTGACAAGACATCTATCATGAAAATACCCAAGAACTCTATCAACGAAATCCAAGTTCAATAATTGCTATCATAAGGGTCAGAGGAGGACAAACGTGTTGTTGACTTTCTCAATTTGTGGAACTCTTTCTCTTGAATAAATTATAGTTTTTTGAAGTTATAACCAGCATTAAATTCCATGGAGAAGAAATAAAAACTTTGAGGTTTGCCGATGAAATTCTAATTCTGTCAGAGACAGCAAATGACCTGGAAGAGCAGTTGAACGGAATGGACAGTGTCTTTATAGTCGGATATAAGATGAACATCAACAAAAGTAAAACGAGGATAATGGAATGTAGACTAATTAAATCGGGTGATGCTAAGGCGATTAGATTAGGAAATGAGACACTTAAAGTAGTAGATGGGTTCTGCTATTTGGGGAGCAAAATAACTGATAATAGTCTAACTAAAGCGGATATAAAATGTAGACTAGCAATGGCAAGAAAAGCGTTTCTGAAGAAGAGAAATTTGTCAACATTGAGTACAGATTTAAGTGTCAGGAAGTCTTTTCTAAAAGTATTTATATGGAGTGTAGCCATGTATGGATGTGGAAAATGGACGATTAATAGTTAGGAAAATAAGAGAATAGAAGCTTTCGAAATGTGGTGCTACAGAAGAATGCTGAAGATTAGATGGGTAGGTCACGTAACTATTGAGGAGGTACTGAACAGAATCGGGGAGAAGAGGAATTTGTGGCACAACTTGACTTGAAGAAGGGATCGGTTGGTAGGACACGTTCTGTGGCATCAAGGTATCACCAATTATTGATGGAGGGAAGCGTGGAGGGTAAAAATCGTAGAGGGAGACCAGGAGATGAATACATTAAGCAGATTCAGAAGGATGTAGGTTGCAGCAGTTACTCGGAGATGAAGAAGCTTGCACAGGATAGAGTGACACGGAGAGGTGCATCAAACCAGTCTCTGGACTGAAGACCATAGCAACAACAACCAGTTATTTGTCTGTACATCTACATCTACCAATTTCCGTCCCAGCTGCATAATTTCTACGTGGTGCGCAGGTTTATTTTATTTCATTATTATTATTATTATTATTATTATTATTATTATTATTATTTACTGCTACTAATCATTCTCTCTTTTTTGTTCTACCAGTGAACCCCAAGATTCTCTCTTACTCTGATCACAAAAGGAATGTTTACATGGAGTGAAACTGAGTTAGGTACAGCTGGTGTCCATCCTCAAGTGAGTACGCTGCAGGAATCTGCTAGGGTTTATGACTTGCCGTTTTCCCACACCAGTACCACGAAGGACACACGCCACCAGTCACTTTTTTTCTGTCTGTCAGCAAAATCTAATTAATTTAAAAAATGTCAAACCTTAAATATGGCAGACTGTCCATCACGTTGCATGAAAACGCCTTTGCGCTTTTCTCAGAATAATGGAATGTAGATTATTGTCTATGAATATGAGTGTGTTAGGTTTTGTTTCCATTATCGTGTACTGCCTTGAATCGCTGAAATGTGTCAAGCCAGTAGAGAACTTTAGGGAATTTCATTAATTACTAAAAGTGAGGTAATGTTTAGTTCCTAAAGTCAATGAGTAAATTTCTCACGCTGTAATTTCTAATTTCAGTACATTTTCTGTGAGCATCTGCTATCTACTTAACAGCCTAATTTGTTTATTTTTTTTTTTCTGACTGTATCCAATGGAAGATAAGGGGGCGAATTTCAGTTAGTCATTCAGTTTTTGAACAACAATTTTTATTTCAAGTATACTGAGCCGTATGCGGCTCGCGTTGGTGTCTTTGGTAGGTTGGCATCGTCTAATAGCGATAATGGCGTCTCGTTTTCTTCTTCTGTTTAACGGTGCCACTACGTTTGCTTGCATTGTATGTCCGCTAGTGGCATCAGCAGCGTTTATCGATATCTAGTACCTGTACTATCTTGGGAAGGACGTGAAGTGTTTCCCGTGTCAGGTGAGTCGGGAATTCGGTTGGGACGGAGCAGCAGAGAGGTCCGGCAGTGCAAGGACAGGCCGGGACCGCTGGCAGCATGGAGGCACTGCCGGATCGAGGGTCTGTGGTTGCGAGGGCCACAACCTCGTTGTCCACCGGACCCAGCACGTTGAGTTGAGTGAACATTAATCCAGTAGTGAAACCTCCACTATTTTGAGATCACGCCGCTTGTTTGTGCATTGCTGCTCGCAAGGTCGCCGTGAGGTGAACAGCGACAAGTGGAGCATGTCGAGTTGGAGGGATCTGTTAGCCATCTTCTACTGCCTGTTATTAGTTTTTGAATTTTGTGTTATTAATTAGTGAAGTGCAGCCAGCGGTATTTTACTGCCTAGTGGCCGCTAACACCAGTTACCTGCTCTGGGGGTTAGCGTATTTTGCCGCCGTGTACTTTTCCTCGTCTTACTGATGACATCCGGCGTGACGTGTAGTTCGACAGCCTCCTCAATTGCGGTGTGGGTTGTGCTTTCTTCTGTCTACCTTAGTTGTAGTGGTTCCTTCTGTCTTTTGATGGTTTAAACACCGGGTTCTGAAGATGCAGTTCTGTCTGTCACTTCACCCTCGCTTCAATTATTCCATCGTTCTACTGGTTATCACACGTTAGGTGGATGTGGTAAAAGGATTGAACGGCGTTTAAACTGTCCCTATTTTGCCATCCTGTTAGGTGAGCATAACTCTTGGTTGTCTGTCTCACCGCCAACGCACCTGTAGAGACTTTTCTCAGGTCGATCCTTGGAGCACTGTCTGTGGATCGCTCCCTTTTTTTATTTGGTCTGCTTGTGTCAATTGTTTAAAATTAATATTTCGTTCAAATTATCCCTATAGTTTGTGGCCTTTAGCCGACAAGCAATTTGAATTGTTCTTAATGAGGCCTAAGGACATCACACACATCCATGGCCGAGGTAGGATTCGAACCTGCGACCGTAGCGGTCGCTCGGTTCCAGACTGTAGCGCCTAGAACCGCACGGCCACTCCGGCCGGCTTTACTCGTTAGTGACAACTGTTTGAAAGCTTAGTTCGTAACACTGATGACATACTGTTGGCAACAATGATGAAAACAGCTGCCAGTTTACTTTGTTGTTTTCAGTGCTTTGTTTGTGGTGATTGAAAGTGAAGTTTGTTTACGATATTCGCATTTCAGTGTTTAGATCTCAGCAAATAAGTTTATATTATGTAAAAATGCCGCTAATACACGACAAGAAAAGAAAACGAGAGTTCAGTGGGTGGATATGTAACCAAAAGCAGTTTTTGCGTCGTGGTGAGTCTGAAGTGGAAGTTCATTATGGAGGTGAGCCTAGGTCTAGTACTAGTACTGAAGCTGCTTGTGCTTCTAAAGCAAGCTCTTCTTCTAAGAAGCTTACCCGTAACTTGGCTAAATATGAGATATACTGAAAAGAAGAAGGTTGCTATGATATTGTTAATATCAACAGTTTAGGTAGCCAAGTTAGCCGAATTGCGGTGTGCGTAAAATGTAAAGGATCCCTTACCGTCTCTACTGGAACCAGGCTAGGCTTACAAGTACCGATAGTAATAAAGTGCAGTGACTGTTCTTTTGAAGTGTCCACTACTAATTCTCCATGCTTACCAGACTCTCAACAATCAGAAGTGAATGTTCGATTAGCCTACGCATTCTGATTTATTGGAAAAGGTGAAAATGCGGCGAAAACTTTCTGCGGTGTAATGAACTTGCCGACTCCGCCAGCTTTCAAATATTACAATACGATCCTTCGAGATGCTGCAAAAGAGGTCTGTGAAGAGAATATGAAGGCTACTGTTGAAAAAAGTGTCGGTGAAAATAATAGTAATAGAGACTTTACAGCAATATTTGAGGGATCGTGGCACGTAGGGGCCACACTTCACTCAATGGAATTGTAAGTGCAATAGCAGGCAACACAGGCAAGGTAATTAATGTTGAAATTTTATCCAAGTATTGCAGATGCGAAAATAGAATGACCAACAATCATGATGCTGATTGCCTAGCTAACTACTCTGGAGTAAGTGGAGGAATGGAGATAAAAGGAGTTGTGGAAATGTTCCAAGAATCGTTGCTGAATTACCGAGCGCGGTACAAGTATTACTTAGGAGGCGGGGACAGTGCTTCTTACCCTAAGGTTTGTGAGGCCATACCATACAAGTTTTTGAGAAATGACGACGAACTTCAGATTAAAAAAGTGGACAAAGCTGTCACAGAAATTAAGAAAAAGTGTCGCCAAGCAACACAGCAGGCAAGAAGAAAAATTGAGAACCAGTTTGAAGACATAGAAGATCCAGATAGACCTTCATATGAAGCTGGAATGTACTAAAGTAAGAAAAAAATCATTGTTTAATAGTCTTATCTTTATTTCCGTTTCCCCGACAACTGTGTTTTTCAAAGGTTAGGAACATTTTACTTGGCTACTATTAATGTTACCAACATGATTTTTTAAAAATTGTTCCTTATTTGTAAGTTGTTAATTTAAACCGAGGATATATGAATATCTTTTAAAGAACTATCGTACAAATTTAATTAATGTAAAAAAATTGCAGTTTTTATGGCTATTTTAAAAAATATTTTTTTAAATATAAGTTTTTATTATTTTTAAAACTTATTAGTTTAAAATTAAGATAAAGATATAAAGAACACAACAAAACATCATGATAATATGTCAATTGGTTAGGGAGAAAAATGCTCCTAAAGTCATATAACTTAAAATAGCCATGATAGAACCATCCGACTCCCCTTAAAGCTCTGCTTTGGGCTGTGTGTGCCGGATGGCTGGGTGGAGGGGGGAGGGGGGGGGGGGAACGGGAGAAGGGGAGATGGGGAAGGGGAGGAGTCCTAGTGTGTGCTCTGTTTTCGCACGCTTAGTTTAGTTATTAAGTTCTGAAGTTTAGAATGGTGTCAAAGGCACTGATTTTACAGGAAGTTTCTATATTAAGCTCAGGTGTTTACAGACTGTTTTTCGTTAATGTGGCCTTGTGACAGACGTGCGACGCAAATTACGCAGTATCTGACCGTTCTGTGTGATTTGATCATCTCCTGAAGCTATCTTGCACATTGTGCGGAGGCATTGGCATCTGAAGAAAGGTGGTCTAAAACAAAGTCTTTATGCGTATGGTGATTAAAAGTTCAGCGCGCCATGTGCTGCTACCGCTGTGTGTTTGGAAAAATTTATGCCTTTTCTTAAAGTTGTTCTACGTTAGTAAGCATATTGTTATCTGTTTGGTGAGAATTCAGAAACTCGTGTTTAAATAGGTGTTATAGCCCCCCGAGCTCATGGGTTGTTATATTGCAGAACGATTGATAGCTACGGTTTGGGAGAGTGCGTAACTCTCGCTGGAGCGTCCAGAAAAACACCGGACAGTGTGTCATTGACTTTATGGCGTCGCTGATCCCCGTGAAGGCGCCGTGCGGCGTGCGTGCGTGGATCAACACTAATGCTGCGTCAGCGTCCGGCCGCCCAGCCTTGCGGACGTAGCGCCCCTATTGACGCCACAGCTAACTGGCGGCCGCATGTGTAGGCTGCGCCTGTATCCCGCGATACGGCTGACTGCTCCTTCAAGCGGAAATCGTGGACCCCATGTAGAGCGGCGAAGGGGAACAGCCGTCCGCCGTCGTTGTAATGAACCGTAACGGCTCTGGCCCAGGGCAGCTCGATCAGTGGCAGCAGACCGCCCCGCACACGAGTTCGCGCCCAGGCTCCGTCCCTGCGGACGGCAGCTTACAGTCCGCCGGACGATGTCATCCAGAGGGCGGTACCAGCAGCCGTCTCGCTCCTCACGTCGGTGCGGGTCCAACTTGAGGCCCGTCCCACCACAGCTGTAGCACGTCCGTACAGCGGATGTTTGCGGTAGCTTTAGCGGGCCTTTGGCTGCCGATATCCATAACAAAAGGTCGTCGTGGTCGGCCAGCAACTTAGACAATCGTCATTCTCTCCTCGACGCGGTCAGAATGGTAACACGACTGCTTCACTTGAGTTCAAATGGTTCAAATGGTTCTATGCACTATGGGACTTAACGTCTGAGGTCATCAGCCCCCTAGACTGAGAACTACTTAAACCTAACTAACCTAAGGACAACACACACATCCATGCCCAAGGCAGGATTCGAACCTGCGACCATAGCAGCAGCACGATTACGGACTGAAGGGCCTAGAACCGCTAGGCCACAGCGGCTGGCTTCACTTGAGTCTGGACTCGCTTATTTATACTTTCCCCTAGGTTGTTGATATACTTCCTCTCGAGGGACTAAGCGAAATTCTCATTAATAATTACGTCAGCCTTCACTTGAAACTTCCGGGCTGATAGGCTGTGATCGAAGTATGAAACTCTCCCATGACGTTTCGTCTCCGACTGCGGGAGACATCCTCGGAGGTACAGTTCGCCGCTGAGAGTTTTATACTTCGATCGCGGCCTATCAGCCCCGAAGTTTTAAGTGAAGACAATACCGGCTGTGACAGCCTACATTATACGATACAGCGTCAGCTTTCCTCAGACCGCTTCGGCCAGTACACACAGATCACTAGGCTGTTGTAACTGCAACGTATGGGTTCTTCACAGCATGTCTGTGCCCTATGCTGCCCTGATTACCTCACAATTGTATACAGTACCCGACGGGCCTATCTTCTCGCCTGCGAGTGCTTTCATTTACCTGCCTCGCAACATTGTTTGTAAAATATCAACATTGCCGGCATCCGGCAAACAGTGTGCCAATCGGTCCCTTAACTACCAACCTTGAAGTCTTAGCTGCGCGAAATTTACAGGAATTCCCCAAATCCACGCCTATACTTATTCGTGGCTCAGCACACCTCTCCTGACCAATGCCCGTGAACCATTCTACTGGTAATTGGTGTGTTGGCATATTCACAGCCAGCGCTCTAATACGTCTTACTCAAATATACAGTTCGCAAAAGTCTGCTAGAAACATGCCACAACTGATGGCCGATACGCTCATCACTAATACTTTCTGCTCCGGTTCTACACCTACATCTACATCTATATGGATAATCTGCAAATCACATTTAAGTGCTTGGCAGAGGTTTCATCGAACCACCTACACAATCCCCTATTATTCTTATCTCGTATAGTTCGCGGGAAGAATGAACACCTATATCTTCCCGTACGGGCTCTGATTTCCCTTACTTTATCTTTGTGATCCTTCCTCCCTATGTAAGTCGGTGTCAACAAAATATTTTCGCTTTCGGAGGACAAAGTTGGTGATTGGAATTACGTGAGAAGATTCCGTCGCAACGAAAAACGCCTTTCTTTACATGATGTCCATCCAAAATCCTGTATCATTTCTGTGATACTCTCTCCCACATTTCGCATGTTCTCCCGGAAATTGTGTACATGCTGCTACATCTGTTCTATCAAAATTTCCCCTTGCTGGGGACCCTGTTATTTTGTCCAAGAACTGAAGGAGCTCTGGAGTGAGTGTGTCAATTAAATACGTTCAATTTTGAATGGGTAATAGCCGCAGAGATCCTTCCGTCCAATGCAAAGCATTCCGCGACAACCTCTAACAGTTCAGTCTGTAATCATAGCGGGCAGACGACAATCCGTTCCAACTAGCTCGCAAGTCGTGCCATTAATGATCATTCTGCTTTCTCTGAGCTGGAGTGTTTTCAACACTACCGGTCTGCCGCCTTTGTAGCAATTCAACCATACAATTTCTGGCGTGAACACTAACCAATGTGTACCCACCCTCTGGAAGTACATTCGGCCTGGCAGAACCTCCTTCCCACAACTCGTCCCGATTACTTCCCCCAGAAACAAACTCGCTACACATGTCCGAATATCAGTCCGTACCTGAACAGATCACAACCTTCCCTACTTCCGAGAACGCACAATCCACAAAAAAACAATATCAGTAATAATGAGATGAAAAACTAATAACTCCGCAAAAAATAATAAACGTCCCTACGGCAATAAAAATACATATTCGCTCATATACTAAACCAAAAAAAAAACAACGAATTACAATTGTTCTGCTTACTTATGCGAACTTTACCTATACGGCACATCAAGCATCATTCATTGCTCATCACTTTCAGGTTCCTTCTTTTTACCGTTTTTAGCTTTCACCATTTGGCTGGCTGCTGCTAAACGATTTTATGCGACTGACGTCTATGACGTTTTTGTGGGGAACCGTACCTTCGCAGTGACTAGTGAGGTCATTTACACGACCTGGTATGGTCTCTGGTATTTTGTTCAAAAATTTCTCGTTTTCCCCTTTGACATATAGACACTAGTTAGCTTTACCCATTGCCCCATGCGTCTGTTCAGTTCCTGGCGTTCGGGAGCCTCCCTGTTTGCCTTTATCACGTTCCTTCAAAATTCTCTAATTCTTCTGGTGAACTGCCTAATTTAGGAATGAAAACCTTAAAGCGAGATGATATTTCCCTGGCGTACACAGCCTCAAGTGGTGACAATCCCATTACAGTATGAACCTTAGAATTACAGGCACCCTGTGTGTGTTGTGGTCTTCAGGGACTGGTTTGATGCAGCTCTCCATGCTACTCTATTCTGTGCAAGCTTCTTCATCTCCCAGTACCTACTGCAACCTACATCCTTCTGTATCTGATTAGTGTATTCATCTCTTGGTCTCCCTCTACGATTTTTATCCTCCATGCTACCCTCCAATACTAAACTGGTGATCCCTTGATGCCTCAGAACACGTCCTACCAAACAGTTCATTCTTCTTGTCAAGATGTGCCACAAACTTCTCTTCTCCCTAATTCTATTCAATACCTCCTCATTAGTATGGTGATCTACCCATCTAATCTTCAGCATTCTTCTGTAGCACCACATTTCGGAAGCTTCTATTCTCTTCTTGTCCAAGCTATTTGTCAACCATGTTTCACTTCCATCCATGGCTACACTCCATACCAATACTTTCAGAAACGACTTCCTGACACATAAATCTATACTCGATGTTAACAAATTTCTCTTCTTCAGAAAGGCTTTCCTTGCCATTCCCAGTGTACATTTTTTATCCTCTCTACTTCGGCCATCATCAGTTATTTTGCTCCCCAAATAGCAATACTCATCTACTACTTTAAGTGCAATTCCTAATCTAATTACCTCATCATCCCCCGATTTAATTCGACTACATTCCATTATCCTCGTTTTGTTTTTGCTGATGTTCATCTTATATCCTCCTTTCAAAACACTGTCAATTCCGTTCAACTGCTCTTCCAGGTTCTCTGCTGTCTCTGACAGCATTACAATGTCATCGGCGAAACTCAAAGTTTTTATTTCTTCTCCATGGATTTTAATTCCTAATCCGAATTTGTCTTTTGTTTCCTTTACTGCTTGCTCAATATACAGATTGAATAACATCGGGGATAGGCTACAACCCTGTCTCACTCCCTTCCCAACCACTGCTTCCCTTTCATGCCCCTCGACTCTTATAAATGAAATATTGTTTCACTAAAAATTGTAAATAGCCTTTCGCTTCCTGTATTTTACCCTTGCCACCTTCAGAATTTGAAAGAGAGTATTCCAGTCAACATTGCCAAAAGCTTTCTCTAAGTCTACAAATGCTAGAAACGTAGGTTTGCCTTTCCCTAATCTATCTTCTCAGATAAGTCGTAGGGTCAGTATTGCCTCACATGTTCCAACATTTCTACGGAATCCAAACTGATCTTTACCGAGGTCGGCTTCTACCAGTTTTTCCATTCGTCTGTAAAGAATTCGTGTTAGTTTATTGCATCGGTGGCTTATTAAACTGATAGTTCGGTAATTTTCACATCTGTCAACAGCTGCCTTCCTCTGGATTGAAATTATTATACTCTTCTTGAAGTCTGAGGGTATTTCGCCTGTCTCATACATCTTGCTCACCAGATGTCTTGTCAGGGCTGGCTCTCCCAAGGCTGTCAGTGGTTCTAATGGAATGTTGTCTACTCCCAGGGCCTTGTTTCGACTTAGGTCTTTCAAGGCTCTGTCAAACTCTTCACGCAGTAACATATCTCCCATTTCATCTTCATCTACATCAGCTTCCATTTCCATAATATTCTCCTCAATTACATCGCCCTTGTATGGACCCTCTATATACGCCTTCCAACTTCCAGTTTTCACTTCTTTGCTTAGAACTGCGTTTCCATCTGAGCGGTTCATATTCAAACAAGTGGTTCTCTTTTCTCCAAAGGTCTCTTTAATTTTCCTGTAGGCAGTATCTATCTTACCCTAGTGAGATATGCCTCTATATCCTTACATTTGCCCTCTAGACATCCCTGCTTTGCACTTCCTGTAGATCTCATTTTTGAGATGTTTTCATTAATTTTTGCCTGCTACATTTACTGCATTTTTATATTTTCTCCTTTCATCAGTTAAATTCAATATATCTTCTGTTACCCAAGGATTTCTACTAGTCCTCGTCTCTTCAATTACCTGATCCTCTGCTACCTTCACTATTTCATCCCTCAAAGCTTCCCATTCTTCTTTTAATGCATTTCTTTCCTCCAGTCCTGTCAGTCGTTCGCTAATGCTCTCCCTGAAACTCTCTAGAACCTCTGATTCTGTCAGTTTATCCAGGTCCCATCTCCTTAAATTCCCACCTTCTTGCAGTTTCTTCAGTTTTAATCTACAAATAGTTCAAATGGCTCTGAGCACTATGGGACTTAACATCTGTGGTCATCAGTCCCCTCGAACTTAGAACTACTTAAACCTAACTAACCTAAGGACATCACACACATCCATGCCCGAGGCAGGATTCGAACCTGCGACCGTATCAGTTGCACGGTTCCGGACTGAGCGCCTAGAACCGCTAGACCACCGCGGCCGGCTTTAATCTACAGTTCATAACCAATAGATTGTGGTCAGAGTCCACATCTGCCCCTGGAAATGTCTTACAATTAAAAACCTGGTTCCTAAATCTCTGTCTTACCATTATATAATCTATCTGAAACCTTTTAGTATCTCCAGGTCTCTTCCATGTATACAACCTTCTTTCATGATTCTTGAACCAAGTGTTAGCTATGATGCTCTGAGCAAAATTCTACCATACGGCTTCCTCTTTCATTTCTTACCCCCATTCCATATTCACCTACTACGTTTCCTTCTCTTCCTTTTCCTACTATCGAATTCTAGTCACCCATTACTATTAAAGTTTTGTCTCCCTTCACTATCTGAATAGTTTCTTCTATCTCATCATATATTTTATCAATCTCTTCGTCATCTGCGGAGCTAGTTGGCATATAAACTTGTACTACTGTGGTAGGCGTGGGCTTCGTGTCTTTCTTGGCCGCAATAATTCGTTTACTATGCTGTTTGTAGTAGCTTACCCGCACTCCTATATTCGTTATTCATTGTTAAACCTACTCCTCTATTACCCCTATTTGATTTTGTGTTTATAAACCTGTATTCACCTGACCAGAAGTCTTGTTCCTCTTGCTACCGAACTTCACTAATTCCCACTATAAGTAACTTTAACCTATCCATTTCCCTTTTAAAATTTTCTAACCTACCTGCCCGATTAAGGGATCTGACATTCCACCCTCCGATCAGTAGAACGCCAGTTTTCTTTCTCCTGATAACGACGTACTCCTGAGTAGTCCCCGCCCGGAGATCCGAATGGGGGACTATTTTACCTCCGGAATATTTTACCGAAGAGGACGCCATCATCATTTAACCATAAAGTAAAGCTGCATGCCTTCGGGAATAATTACGGCTGTCGTTTCCCCTTGCTTTCAGCCGTTCGCAGTACCAGCACAGCAAGGTCGTTATGTTTAGTGTTACAAGGCCAATCAGTCAATCATCCAGACTGTTGCCCCTGCAACTACTGAAAAGGCTGCTGCCCCTTTTCAGGAACCACACGTTTGTCTGGCTTCTCAACAAATACCCCTCCGTTGTGGTTGCACCTACAGTACAGCTATCCGTATCGCTGAGGCAGGCAAGCCTCCCCACCATCGGCAACGTCGAAGGTTTATGGATGGAGAAGGCACCCTGTACATAAGGTAAATACAATGAAGCGCCAAAGAAACTGGTGTAGACACGAGTATTCAGATACAGATGTATGTAAACAGGCAGCCGAATCTGCGGTCGGCAACGCCTATATAAGACCACAAGTGTCTGGCGCAGTTGTTAGTTCGGTTACTGCTGCTACAAAGACAGCTTATCAAGAAAAATGGCTCAAATGGCTCTAAGCCCAATGGGAATTAATATTTGAGGTCATCAATCCTCTAGACTTGGAATTACGTAAACCTAACTAACCTAAAGACATCACACACATCCATCCCCGAGGCAAGATTCGAACCTGCGACAGTAGCAGCCCCGTGGTTTATCAAGATTTAATTGAGTTTGAACGTGGTGTTATATTCGGTGCACTAGCGATGGGAAACAGCGTCTCCGAGGTAGCGATGAAGTGGGGATTTTCCCGTAAGACCATTTCCACGAGTGTACCGTGAATATCAGGAATCAGGTAAAACATCAGATCTCCTACATCGCTGCAGACGGAAAAAGATCCTGCAAGAACGGGACCAACAACGACAGAAGTGCAACCTTTCCGCAAATAGCTGTAGACTTCAATGCTAGGCCATCAACAAGTGTCGCACGTGCGAGCCATTCTACACGCGCTTTTGGAGCTGAAGGCCCACCCGTGTACCCTTGACGAATATGCGACACAAAGCTTTGCGTCTCGCATGAGCCTATCAACACCGACAATGGACTGATGACTGGAAACATGTGGACTGGTCGGACGAGTCTCGCTTCAAATCTTATTGTGCGGATGGATGTGTACGGTTATAGAGACAACCTCATGAATCCGTGGACCTGAGTATCAGGAGGGGACTGTTCAAGCTGATGGAGGCTCTGTAAAGGTGTGAAGCGTGTGCATTTGGAGTGATATGGGACTTCTGATACGTCTAGATACGACTCTGACAAGTGACACGTACGTAAGGATCCTCTCTGATCACCTGCATCCACTCATGTCCAGTGCGCATTCTGATGGACTTGGGCAATTCCATTAGAACAGTGCGACATCCCACACGTCCAGAATTGCTACATAGTGGCTTCGAGGAACACTCCTCTGAGTTTAAACACTTCCGCTGGCCTCCACACTTCCCAGATGGGAGCATTATTGAGCATATCTGGGGGTGTCCTGCAACGTTCTATTCAGAAGAGATCTCCACCCCCTCGTACTCTTACGGATTTATGGACAGCCCTGCAGAATTCATTGTTTCAATTCCTTCCAGAACTTCTTCAGACATTAGTCGAGTCCATGCCACGTCGTGTTTGCAGGACTTCAGCGTGCTTGCGTGGGCCATACACGATACTAGGCAAGTGTGCAGGTTTCTTTGCCTCTTCAGTGTGGATGTCCCAGTCGTCCTGCCTGGAACCTATGTTAAAGCCCAACATCTTTACAATTGTCTTGTGCTTGCATTCTGTTCTCCCGATGGTCTGCAGATGAAACAGAGTCGTCTGTAACTTTTATATGTTAAAAACGCGGCATAGGCGTTTCATTAAATCCGGAAAAAAATTCGTACCTTGGTCCATAATTATGGTCTCAGGCACCCCAGACTTTAATATCCAGTCCTTTACTAACGTTTACGCTACAGTAGTAGCCCGTTGGTCCGGTATCGGTAGCATATCCAAAAATCGAGGAAAATGATCGATGATCGTGAGAGTGTAGCTATTTTCTGCAGGTGTTTTATTAAGTGGCCCGAGGATATCCAACCCTAACATAGGAACGCCTGTGGTAACCCTTGCAATGGCACGTTCTGATGCATGATGTCGGTCCCCAGTCCTTAACATACAGCTCCATGTCACGTTTCCTGTTCCTCCACCAAAAGACCACTGCCACACGTCTGTCCGTCGCACCTCACCCTCCACGATCTGATAATATATATCTTCCGGAAACCCTTCTGGAACCACCACAAGTGGTCCACAACTCATCGTTCTACGCAACAAACTCTCATGCATAACGAAATGTGTCTGTGACTTAAAAGCTTGGCACTCTTTATCCCTTGCCTGTGCCTGTTGCCACTTTCCAACACTCTTCCCTATTGTACTTAAAATCTCTACCCGGTGGCTTAACGAATCTATATTGTTGCATTATCCCCCTGGCTTTTGGATTACTTCACACTCGAATTCACTAAGCTTAAGTACCCAACGAGTTGATCTACTAGACGGATCTCTCAGACCAAACAAACATTCATCGAGGCATGGTCTTCCACTTCCTACCATACTGGTAACACAGAAAATATGTAATACCATTTATGATCGCCAGCATCTCTTCCTCCATTGTTGAGTAGTTACGCTCCACCTTGTTTAACTGCGTCGAAGCGTAAGCTACCAGATGTTCCTGACCGTATACTATCTGGCGCAAAACCCAACCGACTGCCTAACTTGAAACATTACACGAAAGGATGATCTCTTTCTCGAAAACCTATTGCTGGATCTGAAAGTAGTATTTCTTTCAAATTTTGAAATGCCTCTTTACATTCCTGCAACCAATGAAATTTCGTCCCATTCTTCAGTAGCTTGTTCAAGGGTTTAGCTATTTTCGCAAAGTCCTTCACGCACTGTTTATAATAATTGCAGATGTTAATGAATGACTACCTGCTTAGATGTCTGTGGTATCGGATAATTTTTAACTGTGTAAGACGAGGTTTGGTCTGTATGCCACGCTCACTAATTATGGGCCCCACATAGTTTACCTGAGTTTGCACAAAATCACACTTGTCCACCCTCAGCGACAAATGTACCAATCGTAGACTACTAAAGACATCCTCCAAACGTCTCATATGCTCTATCAAATCCTTTGATAGAAAGTTTCCGGTACATTCTTTAATCTAAATGCTATGGGTTTTTAATGAAGCCATCCAGCTCTGTTAAGACGTTAAATGCCGGTTTTGGCCTATCTTCAGCCCCCACCAGCAACTGATAATATCCGCTCCTGAGGTCCATAGTTGTAAAGAATAGGTAGTGTTCCAGATTATCCGAAGTTTTCGTAATGTGTGGAATCGGAAAAGCATCCGAAGTAGTCCGCTTGTTTAGATACCTGTACCCCAGCAAAATCTGTATTTCATGTCACCTCCACCGACTTCAATATCTGTGCTCCAGGGCTATTACTCGGTTCTATGATCCCATAGCATAATTATGGTTCATAGATACATTTCGAATACGGTATGGCTTCCTATAAATTGGAGCACTATCCCCTGTTCGTACATGATGATGTGTCAACGGGGTTGCCTATAAAACTCTGTTTGCACAAAATAAATCACTAAACCTCAACAATAAGTTCTCCACAGCCATTCGATCACTGCCCTTAAAATGACCTACTTTCCCACGTAACACTTCCATATTCACGTTTTACTTGTGGCTTTCCTCTAGGCTCGACCTATCGAAGTCCTAATCTTCCAAGGCTTCCAGAGTGGCTTTTATTGCGCCCTTTGACAGATTCACCTCCCCTCCGCCAAAGTTATCCACACTAACTGGAATCATCTCTTCCTCATTAATGTCACTCACATGCGCTAAACTCTTGAGGATAAAACAATGCGTACTATCCAGCTCTCCATTGCTTAAGAGTGGTTCAACTACATATAACGTTTCCCTCGGGAAGTCGGTATCCGCTGAAACCCACACTATTATTCCCCGCACCTGCTGATATTTTATCCTGCTGATCGATCTTTACTGAAACCGTATGCAATTTAGTTGGCATCACCCCAAGTTAGGTGAACATTGCGCCATTGTCTCAGTTGCAACTGTTACCACCAGTTCAAACAAAATCCAACTGAGTTCCACTGTGTGTTACAAAAGATCAATCTTTACGTGATGTCTGTCGAGAAAGTCTAGCCAGAGAATCACTGAATAACCATCTACGCATGGCAACATGTCCATGCGTTTGCTGAACTTAGTTTCCCCAACTGAAAATTCCGGTACTACCACCTGTCCCTACCAAAAATCTCTTTCCTGTCATTTACTAGGCCCATTAAGCTGAATTCCATCTGTGCAATAATTTGTGCCGTGTTACGGTCTATCAGAACTGTCTTCCGACGGATGTAGCAATGCAGTTTGCTTTTAACTGCTGCTTCTCTTTCCGGCGCTTTCCACCCTTCCTACCCCTACAGTCAAATGTCCAGAAGCCCACTATGCCATACACCTAGCATTCTGACCGCGTGCAATGCTTCCCTCCCGACCACATCTATATCACTAGACTTCAGAACCGGGCACTTGGTGGTCCACCTTCGGTTTTGAGGGCCATACCCACCTCCTCTATGTGTTACAATCCTAAGAGCTGTACGCATACTAGCAACGTAAAAGGTTACTGCATACGGCCGCCCATGTGCTTCCGTAGCGTCCCCAACCTTCTTAACGAAAACTGTTACGTCCTCCATTGCCTTGTCCGAGAAGGGAGTAATCATTGCGATCTCAATCCAGACTTACTCTCCCGTGAATCTGATTGTGGTTGATAGTGACTCTCTGTAACTCACTATTAACTCAGAAATTTCTCTGCTTCATGCCCTCAAACTGCTCTGTTAACGCTTGCACTTGCAAAAATTAAAGCAGCAACTGCATTTGAGGTAGTAGCAATTGTTTCCACAATTTTGCGTACTTTACTTCCACCTTAATTCAGCTGATAAAAAAAAAACAATCTCCCATTTAACCATACAAAAATCACGAATTAATTCCTCTGGCGAACCATCACCCATCTACAGTCTGTAGAACTACTAGACGGATGACCAGTACGCCTAAATACAGAACCAACAACTGCTATAGCTCTGGTACACGGCAACTCGTGCCCAAACAAAATGCAAAGTGAACACTTCACTGGTGCTAAATCATCACGTCCACCATTACTTCTAGACAAGGTAAGTCCTCGAGTTCCTGTCAATCAACAAAAGTTACTGCAAACATCTGTACCCTAGCTTACACAATTAACTTTGACAACGAGAGCAAGCATCAAAAATAATGTAAATAGACTCACTGCACTACATTGTGCTGAGCTGGTACTACCCAGCCGACACCAATTGCCACTGTCCCACTCACCACTCACCAAAACCAGCTCTCTCACCAGGACGTAGTGTGGCCGTAAGACAAATCCACACAATTATAGATCTATATCGTTGACGTCAATCTGTTGTAAAATTATGTAACCTGTTTTATGCTCAAGAATTATGAAGTTTTTGGAAAATGAATATTTCCTCTATAAAATTCAACATGTATTCCCCAAACAGAGATCCTGCGAAACAGCTCGCTCCGTTCCTCCATCAGATCCACAGCGCAGTGGACAACGGCGCTCAGGTTGATGTCGTGTTGCTTGATTTGACACCATCCCGAGTTGAAGTTTAATGAAAAAACTACGAGCTTACGGAGTATCGGAGCAGACCTGCGATTGGATTCAAGACTTCCTTGCAGATAGAGCCCAACACGTCGCTCTTAACGGAACCAAACCGACAGATGTAGAGGTAATATCCAGACTACCAGAGGAAAGTGTGATAGGACCGTTGCTGTTTACAATATAAATAAATGAACTAGTAGAAAGCATCGGATGCTCTTTAAGGCTATTCACAGATGATGCAGTCGTCTGCGCCAAAGTAGCAACGCCAGAAGATAGAAGATTCAGAACGACCTGCAGAGAAATGATGAATGGTGCAGGCTCTGGCAGTTGACCCTGAACGTAAATGAATGTAACGTGTAGCGCATACATAGGAAAAGAAATCCACTACTGTACAGCTACACTATTGAAGACAAACAGCTGGAGACAGCGTCTACCGTAAAATATCTAGGCGTAGTATCCAGAGCGGCTTTATGTGGAATGACCATACAAAATAGATAGTGGGAAAAGCAGACACCAGACTCGGATTAATTGGAAGAATCGTAAGGAAATGTAGCTCAACCATGAAGAAAGTGGCTTATACGGCGCTTCTTCGCCCGATTCTTGAGTATTGTTCATCTATCTGGGATCCCTATCAGGTAGGACTGATAGAGGAGATAGAGAAGATCCAACGAAGAGCGGCGCGTTTCGTCACGGGATCGTTTAGCTGGCGAGATAGCGCTTCAGAGATGCTAAATAAACTCCACTGGCAGACGTTACAAGAGAGGTGTTGTGCGTCACGGAGAGATTTACTGTTGAAATTTCGAGACAGCACTTTTCAGGAGGAGTCGGACAGTGTAATTCTTCACCCCACATACATCTCGCATATTGCCCAAGTGGAGAAAATTCGAGAAGCTACAACCAATACAGAGCCTTACCGACTATCATTCTTCCCACGCACTGTTCGCGAGTGGAACAGGGTTGGAAGGATCAGACAGTGGTACCGAAAGTACCCTCCGCCATACACAATTAGGTGGCTTGCGGAGTGTTATGTAGATGATGTAGACGTGGACGAACACTTTCCGACTCAATTTGTTGTATTGAAAAGCGAAACGACCATGGTACGTCCTGCTAAACCCGCAGGACAGGTAGTTTAAATTGTGGAAAGGTGCCAAAATAAGCGGCTTTCAGTTACACTCGAACATACAACTTCATTTATTTGACCAAACACTACAAGAGCAAAGAAAATTTTAAAAAAGGAAACACACCATTAATTTTTGGAACTTAATAACCGGCTGAACACGCCATACAACCTCATGCCTTAAGGGCAAGACCACTTTAATTTAAAATCGGCTGAAAACCAATAACTTAAGACTCAAACCAAAATCAGAATTTTGAAAAGGCAAAAGGCCTTATGTTAAAAGAGTTCTTTAACTAGGCTGAATGTTCAAACTATCTTACACCTTAAAAGCAAAACAACTTTAATTCAAAATCGGCTGAAGGCCCATCACTTAAGACTCAACAAAATTAAATTTTTTAAAAGTTCTTTAAATTAGGCTGAAGGCCCAAAGAACCTTACGCCTTAAGGGCAAAGCAACCTTAATTACAACATCTGCTAGAAGCCATACAAATACCAACAACAAGAACAAATAAGAAAAGGCAGTACACCCAACGGCGCTCTGAAGTTTCCGAGGCTCGGCCTAGAATTCAAACACTAACGCTCACTTAGGTAAGACAGGCAGTCGGCCCAACCATTCTCGATCCGACGATAACCCAACAGACCGACAGTCAACGGACCCACCGACAAGATAACTTCCACTTCACCTGACCAGGGCGCAACAGGGAGTTGAATCGATCGACGTAGAAGATATTGGCGCCCAGAACCAAGCATACATGGAGCTGTCAGACTATACACCATGCTGGACAGCGACAAACACGACGAGGAAAATACACTGCCTGAATTTACGTCAAAGGCCAGGGCAGGTAACCGGAACGTTAACGGCCACAAGGCAGAAGATTCCGCTGGTGCACTTCAATTCAAAACAACCAAGTACAGTTAAACTCCACCGGAGGTTGGCTAAAATCTGCCAACTTGAAAACACACATTGTGGCTCGCAGGAATGTCCCAACAGCCGACAAGGAAATCCCAACGACACAATATGAACAGTAGTGAGTTGCTAGTAGATTAAGTCAAAACTCGACTTTCGTGTCCAGGATCCGGTGAGCCACGGACCTCGTAGCAATGAGAACAGCACCACACACTGCGACCGCATGTAGACGCTGCCAGTGGCCACAGCCAAACTAAGCGCAGTGGAGATTTCCTCGCTGCTCCACGCCAACCGACCAACTGGTCACACCATGGAGGTAAGAATAGAGGGAGACGCCGTGATGTCACAGCTGCGAAGCTATGTGAAGCCGAGGGTAGCCATCTCAATCCGACCAAAACATTGCTGCTGTAAGCTTGTGTGCATAGGCTTGTCGCTCGCTTTTGGAAGGATTTTGCGCTATTATGGTGACTTGTGTGGTGTTCGGATGTACGAATCGTTCTGATTGTGATGCGAAATCGAACGGAATAACATTTCATGTGTAAGTTGTCTCGTTAAGTCTGATTTTACAACTTCATTGTGAATGAAAGTGTGCTACATCGGTACTTGTCCTATAGCGTGTTTTTCTCCTGTATGATTTTAGATTTCCTAAAAATGAAAGTCGGAAAGCTCTGTGGGAGAATGCCGTGAGGAGGAAGAATTGGCGTGCGTCTAAATGGAGCACTATATGTTCTCAGCATTTCCGAGAAGAGGACATAGACCGAACTTCCCTTTCAACAGTAAGGCTCCGAGAAAATGCTGTACCATCAGTTATCCCCACACACCCAAAATATTTGAAAAAGGTATGTTAATTCAAAGAATTAAATTCTTAGTTTTCAAGTTCACATTTCAGTATAATACGTACGTATCGTCGATAATCGAAGTGTTGAGTAACTCACTTTGTCTTCATCATGTACCAAATTAAAAGCTAACACTACATTAACTGGCGTAAAGTATAGGCCTAAACAGGACACTGTGTAGATTTGCCATTCTGTGTACCGTATTTCAGTAAATATTGGTGGTAATGAACAGTGTTTCCCAGTAGTGTAACATAACTGAAATGTCCCAGTACGCATTACAAACAAGATGTATTTATGGGCTTTGGAGGGAGGGTATAGCTAACTTAGTTTTCAGTTTCTACTATTTAGTTTGTGATACACGTTTATTACTGAATTACCAAAATTGTATCGTTTACATTGAAGACTAGCTATTCGTAATATTACATTAAAAACTATTTTTAATCAGAAGAAACGCGGAATTTCGCCTTTACGAGATTTTAAACAAAAACTTTGAAACAACAAATCTGATAACGTTACATGCGTATATGGTGCAATTAGCGACTGTAATACACGCAGCGCTATAGCACACTGGCAATGTTTTGGTCAGAGTGTCATGACAGCGAGCCACGCCCCCCATGGCTTCAAAACGTAGTACGGCTGGGATACGTAGCGCCATCTCCCCTTATTCTTACCTCCATGGGTCACACACAGCACAGCCGGAAACTGTAAGCGCCAGGCCAAAGATAGTACAAGGTGCGAATATCGATACACACCGCTGCTGCCACTCACGGAGAGAGAGGATAACAGCATAATCGCGATAACCGCGGGAGACTAAACACAGAATAGCAACCTACGTTTAATCCAACGCATAGCATGAGCCAGCCACGGCTCAGACCACTTCCCGACACCAGATTGTTACAATCAGCCGTACTAATGGGTTGCAATGTCTCAGAACAACCAAGGTGTGGTTTGAGAGAGAGTGACTCACGCTGAAGCATACAAAGAAACACCGGCCAAAGTTTCACTGACTTTTCCGCATCGAAGGCAAACAGCCGACCTTTCGGTGATCCTTGTGAAGGCGCCACGCGGTGTTGGTACTTTGTAGGCGTGTTGTAGACCAGCTTTGCCAGCTCCCGCCGTCCACCTAGGACAGCGCCCAGGAGGCCGTGAGTTGGCCCCCGGTCCCGCCCTTGCAGACGGTAGCTTGCAGTCTGCAGGACGATGTCGCTCATTGAGCGGCGGCCAGCGGCCCTCTCGCGCCGTTGCAGCTCCGAACGTATGGCCTGCCCTGCCACATCTGTGGTGCGCCTGCTCAGCAGAGGTTTGTGGTAGTTTCAGCTGGCTTGTTGGCCACCGATATCCATCACCAGAAGGTCGTCCTGGTTAGCCTACAACTTTAACAATCGTCATTCTATTCTGTCCTAGACGTTCTCAGAATGGCAATACGATTGCCTGACTTGAGCCTCTGCGTTCGTTTGTTTATAACTTCCCCTACACCTCTGGTGTAGTTCTTCTGGAGATAGCAAATGGAGTGCTCTTTAATAATTATGTCAGTGCCACCGGCCCCTTTGCCTCCTACACATAGGTCACTAGGCGCTTTTTTACTGCATCAGATGGGCTCTTCACAGCACGGCAGTGCTATGCTGCCCTGATGAATTCACACGTGTATACAGTGCCGTAGAATCGTTTGGTAAGTAGCACCATTGCCCGCGCATGCCATCTGATGTTCCAGTCGGTCCCGGAAGTACTGCATTCCGACCATACGTGCGTGATATTTACAGGGATTCTTCGATACCACGCCTGTACTTATTCGTGGTTTTCCCTTGTTTATGCACAGCAGTGCTGTTGAAGATTGAATAAATGTGATTTTTTTAAATATCTCTGGACTCCCTTGACTTATTGTGGCCGTTCTTCTTGCTTAATTAAGTCTCAGTACGTTTAGACTGGTGCTTGTAAACTCCCAGTCAGACACACTTCATCTTCTAAAATTCGACGACTTAGTCATTGGTTAAGTAAACGGCCACTTGGTTAATACTATATTCTATTTTTTATGAAGATTGGATTTAACTGTTCGCTCAGTAGAATTACTCCTGGCATTGTGTAAGTGGTTTACCTCTTGACTGAAAACGCCCACTGCCTTAATGCTGTGTTATTTTGCTTTTAAATATTAAATCTGTTTACTTTTACAGGTCAGTTATTCGCGTCATTGTCAAAGAAATACTACCAGTTTTTCGTGGAGATACTCGCAGAAAAATCACGCCTCCGATTGTGTAAGTAATGAAGTGTTAATTGCTTTGAATAACATTTTTGTTAGGCACTCACGGCTGCTTCGTTAAGGCTGTATTATTTTCTTCAAGTATTTAATCCAACTGTTTTTACTCGTTAATAATATTTGCTTAGTAAAATTTATGTAATTGTAAACTGACGCTGCTGGTCGGTCACGGACGTTCTCTTAGTAAATTGCATCGTGTATTATTTAATTTACTCAGTATTAGCTAGTAACGACCACTTGTTCAATGCTAAGTTACTTCACCATTTAATTTTTAAACAGTTTTACTGGTCAGCCATGACCGTTTGAAACAACTGTTGGTAACAAAATAATTGCAAGGGTAGGAGGAGACAAAACTGAGACTGCTGTCTGGAATTAGTGGACTTACAATCGCCCAGAATTTACTTGAGTCAATAAATTTAATACAAGCACAGATTTAACTGAAATTGTCTTCTCCCCCCCCCCCCCCCCCAACTCAAGTGCATTAATTGTACAGCTCCGGAATCAATAATGTTTATGCTTTGTTTTACTGGACGTAAATGGTTTTAATTATGCATTTCTTTTTCTGTTCTCAAGTACCGACGTGTGTACTGTTTGCTTTGGTGTCAAAATAAAATTTGAAAAAAGCTTAGTGGCTTTCCACTCAGGGACCATTGTGTTCAAGCAAACCAAGGTTAGGTACCACCCAGACACTACCCTTTTTTTTGGGTGCTTTATAAATGGTGGAAGAGCATGTTTATGGTACGCCACATATACGCACGGCACTGGGCAATTGGGTGAAATAGTTACTAAGCAGCCATAGGATTTTGCTTGACTGTTTATGATCTTGGGCAAGTTGTAATATTTACTGTGTTTGCATCATTCTCCGCACTGGAATCAATCAATAACTACTTATCTCATGTCATAGACAATTATTCCAAACAAAACTACCTTGTTCGGCAGTGATTTAGTGCGCTAACAGGTTTTAAATACAGAGTAATGATTGATAAACAAGAGTATTTACTCTCTGTCCACCAAGACACTGGAATGATTATGAATTCCGCTGAAGAAATCATGATGACGGGTCACGGAAAAAGTTTACCAGATAATATGTCTGACGTTCGACTAGCATAGGCCGCTATTCAGGATGTGTGACGAAGTCCGTTCGATAGTGTAGTGACAAACTCCATTAAGCCCCGTTGATAGTCTAAGTTCCAGTCAAAAGTACTTGTAGCACCGTGTCCACAGGAGGCCAAGTTGGAGGAGGTGAAGCTCCTTGGGCGACGGCTGGCCGCTCGTGGCGACAGCAGTAAGGTCCTTCAGGTCGAGCTCCTGCCGGAATCGCATGGTGTAGATCCTGTTGGTTGCTTTGCTTCAGGATCGCTACAGTGACTCAGATGACTGAACAGGTGGAGAACAGCTGGGTGCCGTCCTAAATACAAGCCCAGTGGAGTGATACATGGGAAGTAATTCGAAGGCGAAGTGGTAATTCCACTCGTGAGACTGACGTACGGGTTGGACGCGCCACTGGTCTCAAGGCTGGTGCTCTTGTGGTGAAGGTGGCTCCACAAGATTCCACTATGCCTACCGGAGCTCCACGTCAAAGCAGACCAGCGCGTTTTGGACAAGATGCAGCTTGTTATGATTGATACGCTTTGTCTGCAGTACTGCTACCATCTGTGAGCAAGGGAAAATTGGCGGGCCGTGCCTGTAATGTGAGCAGCTGTGGTCACAGGTAAAGATCTAAACTTACACTTGCGCTCTATCAAAAGAACGGTTCCGTCACTTGGGTGCGCAACATGAATGACGTATTAAGTGGTAGGATTACTCCTAGTATTGGTAGAATTAGTAGGAAAAGAACCTACATAAGTACTTGTATAATAAAGAAAATACGACCCGACGACGTCTATTTTTTTCGTTTTTTTTTCACAACTGCACGGGATTCATTGTTAGTTCATTGTGTATTTTATATACTTATAGAATATAAATCGCGTAATTTCGGTACTTTCTTTGTTATCAAACCAATTACTTTGATGCAAGTACACTTTCCAAGCATGCGCGCACGCACACACACACACACACACACACACACATATATATATATATATAGAGTGTGTGTGTGTGTGCGTGTGCGTGTGCGTGTGTGTGTGTGTGTGTTATTATCGTGTACTCAATAGGACGTCCTTCACCATGATCAAAGGCAAAGCCGGCCGCGGTGGTCTAGCGGTTCTGGCGCTGCAGTCCGGAACCGCGGGACTGCTACGGTCGCAGGTTCGAATCCTGCCTCGGGCATGCGTGTGTGTGATGTCCTTAGGTTAGTTAGGTTTAAGTAGTTCTAAGTTCTAGGGGACTTATGACCTAAGATGTTGAGTCCCATAGTGCTCAGAGCCTTTTGAACCATCAAAGGCAAAAGTTTCATGTTATTATTGATAAATTCAAAGTTGTTTATGAATAACAGAGACACGTTTTAAATAAGTTCATCAAAGTAATGTAGCAATTCCAGAATGAGATTTTCGCTCTGCAGCGGAGCGTGCGCTGGTATGAAACTTCCTGGCAGATTAAAACCGTGTGCCGGACCGATACTCGAACTCGGGACCTTTGCCTTTCGCGGGCAAGTACTCTACAACTGCCCGCGAAAGGCAGAGGTCCTGAGTTCGAGTCTCGGTCCGGCACACAGTTTTAATCTGCCAGGAAGTTTCATACTGTAGCAATGTTTGATATATTTTTGCTTTGAGGCTTTTCATTTTACCTTTTTGTTGAAATTTTTTTAAGAAATTTTGTTGAAGAATTTTCTAGTGCTATGTCATAAATCTGTATTGTTTCATTTTTTTTACTACAACATCGTTCGCTTTCCCGTTTCTAATCAATAATTTTCTAATGAAATCTTAATTAAGGACAGATAGTTTCAGTTTTACTACAAGAAAATGTCTTATGGCACAATCGCTATGAGGTTATACCAAATTAGTATGCAATACAACCTACGTGGAAGTAACACAGGTACGACCTTAAGTGACCAAAGCTGCTAGGGGAACGACCGTACTCCACGCTTTCTTATGGCAGTTTACAGTAGCCTTCGGCAGTTTTACAACTCTGCCTACGATACATCAATTATTTTACCAACCGACTGCGCTGATCGAAACATTTAACAGTCATGGTGAATAAAATTATCCGCACTGGCTGTTAAAAGTACTTTAAAAAGTCACTACCGTTTTCACAACAATAGAGATGAATCTTCAAAATTACGATGGCTCGGAGAATGATCTGTACTACCATAAAGGCCGTATATCAATGGGAGCTGTATACTCAGAGGATTTTTTAAACAGTCATGACGTGACAAAGCTTAGAAGCAAATCCCATTGTTCATCGTCAACTTAAAATCACATAGTACTCTAAACGCGGAAGGCCGTGGTTGAAACGCTTGGGACCGTAGAACACCTATACCGTACAGTTATGTGAACTGGCTAAAAACACCACATCAACGTGTCTTAACTTCGACAGACAGGTATAGCAGAGCTTGAATGTATTACCATGATACATACAGTATCGAAGTGTGTACGGCGCCAGTGGAAACTATGTTGATGAGTCGGTATTACGATATACGTGTACGAGTTTGGGCTAGCGCGACTCTCGGACCGAACTAATGCTATTTATGTTAGAAGGGCGTGGTTTGGTTTTACAGTGCGTCAATTTACGTACTGTTATGTGCGACATGGTCACTAGGATGGTTTCATTTATTAAAGACATTCGTATTAAAAACGATTAAAGCTTTATACAATACAAGACGATATAACTGTGAGAGGCCTAGGAAACAACATATTTTGAAGGCTATATTGCTCTATTTTGAGAACCACCATGCGTGTGGCGTATCCGTAGTGTTGTAGAGCATGTAAATCAGAATGTATTTTTTATGCCCAGTTACATCAAATAAGAATAAAACTAAATACAACAAAATCTTTCTAAAACAAGAGGCTTAGCAACCTGTAGGGTTGCAGCAGTTCGGTGTATGGATAGGCTAAATATTCTCTACGTAGACAATGCGAACTGGATAGCAGATTTTTGAGGAGCAGCTCGAGTACACGTTAAGAGTAATGTCGGGGAACTTTTTTAGTGAATGGTAAATTTCAGCCTCTTCTAAAATATCGAGTGTAATAGCCTTATTTTCAAAGTGCAGCATCTACAAATTTGAGTAGAGGTCACAAACTGAATGGCCTGCTTCATGCAAATGGGCACTTAGAGCCAAGCATGATCCCAAGTTATTTTTGCTGTGGTTGCCCGACGTTCAAAATAACATGTTCAGATTTAAAAATCAGTCCTAATTACGTTAATTCTGACACCTTTTATTGTCGTTATTGCACCTGCTACAGATCCATTTATAGCTTTTTCCATGCTTCCAGAGACCCTTTCAACGTAGTGAAGACCAAGAGAAAAGCAAAAAAATCAAATGGCTCTGAGCACTATGGGACTTAACATCTATGGTCATCAGTCCCCTAGAACTTAGAACTACTTAAACCTAATTAACCTAAGGACATCACACAACACCCACTCATCACGAGGCAGAGAAACAAGAGAAAAGGAAAAGGGCCTTTACCTCTCATAAGAATCTAGTAAGAAATGATCCACCATTACTTTCGACACATCGAAATTAAACATACAACCAGTCTGTAGTTGCAGAACACTTCTTTATTACAAACACATGCTGTTAATGAAACCTAGAGTAACACGATTATAATAAAAGGCACCTGGCCTACAGAACCAGCAGCAGTACTCAGATTGGAACATTAATGCATTTAAGTGTGACAGACCAAGAGCTTTCAAGATTTACTCAAGCAATTTTCATCAATTAAAACAATGTTCATCAAACCACCATTAATAAAATTTAACTTACATAACTCAATGCTTCATGACTTACATACGAACTGGCTTTCACACAATCCATATCAAATTCCAAAACTGCTTCCATGGATTGATTAAGCAATTGTAACAAATTAAAAGTGTTATCAGATTAATGCACTCGACTAAGCTCCTTTTTAGTTAATACTGACAGGTACGAGGTTAACATACAAAATGGTCCAAATGGCTCTGAGCACTATGGGACTCAACAACTGAGGTCATTAGTCCACTAGAACTTAGAACTACTTAAACCTAACTAACCTAAGCACGTCACACACATCCATGCCCGAGGCAGGATTCGAACCTGCGACCGTAGCGGTCGCGTGGTTCCAGACTGAAACGCCTAGAACCGCTCGGCCCCACCGGCTGGCGCTAACATACATTTCAAGGCCAGAATATAATAATAGAATATTGAATAGTCTTAATATGGAGCAGTTACAATTTTTACGTTTAAAATTAGTGATGGACGCGAGCAGACCGAAAGGTGCTGCCAGATAGAGGAGATTCACGAACGAGAAAGTAAAATGGAACTATACTCAACTTTGGCCAACAATTGAGGTTCCAGAAAACCACAACTCCACCGGAGCAGGACATTAACAACGTAACCACAGACACCGATCCAGGTCCTTAAATTTCCCTTTTCCACCGTGATACCCCGATCGGAGTTTGCCCGCGTTGACCACTGCCAATTATCTGAAACATAAACCCATTCTGGAGCATCAGATAGACAAACATATCTGCCCAACTGGTTATAAATAAACCATTAATTATACACGGCACTAATGAACCCAAGCCGGGCTAACCTATGTGACCACTTGCCCAGTAACGGCTCTTAAATTTTGATTCGCCAATTCTTTAGAACAAATAAATAAAATAATAGCATAGGATCAGGAAATAGAAAAATTATATCGCCCCGCTCTTGAACGTCAGGCACAGACTTAAGTACTATTTGGCATGACCTCTAGCTACGCAATAAGCACGGCCTCATGTCTATTTGTTGTGCATAGTTAGCACTCCCTTAAATACCAACAACATATCAGGCGACCAGAGCAAGTACAGTGACAAATAACTGAAACAACCAAGATAGTTTTCAGCGCACACGGGTATTCAATTAACGTGAACAGAACCCACCAAGAGACAATTAGACGACTCCAGATCGTTCACTTTGAGTAACATGTAACAGATGCGAAGGAAATCTGTCCTTCAAATCTCCAGGAAATCCCAATCACCATCGTCAGCGGATCTGCATTGAAACGGCGAAACACGCCGCAGCAGCTGCCCACGCTCCTCCATCGTACCGACCCGGTCGCTCGCCAGCGCCACTCGTCACTGTCGCTCACACAGCTGATACACGAACGCTCGCCCCCTGCAGAGCGCGCGCAGCGCAGTTAAATAGCCATCCGCTAGGGATGCGAAGAAGACAAGCAGGCATCGAAAATCGACTCACCACGATCGGGATGACAATCGATGGAGACTGGTGCCAGCAGCAGAAACAAGATATTCGATTAGTTAATAAGATAATGGATACTGTATGTCTTCAACAAGCGCTGAGTAGTAGAAGATTTATAACACAAGGTCTGAATGCATGAAAATATTCCTAGCCATTGACCTTAAGGAAGTATCAACTAAGACCGAACTCTTCAGCATCTCATCAATCCACATAACGTGAATCACATGTAGAATGACTCAGGAACTCAGTAACAGATCCGAAACACCTACGTATAACGGCTGGTAGAATTTTACACACACTGGCAGCCTCGTGAGTAGCGCACTCAAAACATCTGATTTACAATCCATGTATAAGCACTGTCATCTTGTTATTAAGCCAATGAATGTGTTTCGCTGGTCAGCAACTGACTTCTTCATCTACATCGATACTCCAAAAGCCACAGTACGGCACGTGGCGGAGGGTACCTGTTCCACTACTAGTTATTTCCTTTCCTGTTCCACTCGCAAATAGAGCGAGGGAAAAAAGACTGTCTACATGTCTCCGTCTCGTATCTTATATTCGTGGTCTTTACGCGAAATCTATGTTGGAGGCAAAAGAATCGTTCTGCAGTCAGCGTCAGAAACCGGTTTTCTAAATTTTCTCCATTGTATTCCTCGAAAAGAATGTCATCTTCCCTCAAGAAATAGCCATCTGAATTCCCGAAGCGACATCGTGACACTTACATGTCACCAGTAACAAATCTAGCAGCCCACCTCTGCATTCCATCGATGTCTTCCTTTAATCCGGCCTGGTACGGGTCCCAAACACTCGAGCAGTAATCAAGAATAGGTCGCGTCCGCGTCCTATATACGGTCTCCTTTACAGATTAAGCACACTTTCCTAGAATTCTCCCAATAAAACGAAGTCGACCATTCGACTTTCCTTCTATAATGCTCACATGTTCCATTTCATATCGCTTTCCAGCTTTAAGCCGAGATATTTAAACTACGTGACTGTGTCAAGCAGGACACTACCAATGTTGTAACCGAGCGTTATGTGTTTGTCTTGCCTGGTCATCCACATTAATCTACATTTTTCTTCATTTAGAGCTATTTTGCATTCATCACAACCAGAAATTTTGTCTATGTCATCTTGTATCTTCCTACAGTCACTCAATGACGACTCCTTACCGTGCACTAAAGCCTCGTGAGCAAACATCAACAGATTTCTGCCCACCCTGTCCGCCAAATCATTTTTTATATAGAGAATGACAGCGTTCCTATCGCACTTCCCTGGGGGACACGATACCCTCGTCTGTGATGAACTCTCGTCGTAGAAGACAACGTACTGGGTTCTACAACCCCATCGTTCTTGATGTTTAGGCACTGGGGAACCTATATTTAAGCAGCTGAGAAGCTCACCATACCACCCGAGAAGTCCAGAAGGAACTAGATAAGGAGGAGACACATCATTTCCAACCATGGTAGATGGTAACCGTACATTTGCCCTCTTGACAGAAAGCTGTCTACTCTTAAGGAGCCTGATCAGGTTACGCGATAACAAAGGGTAAGATAAAAGAAATAAACGAAGCAAAATGAATTCCACACACGTGAACTAAAAATCCTTAACAATAACAAATTACAAGTTATGCGCTTGAGTTCTGATTGTGCTCATCTTCGTTCGCAAATGATAAGCTTCCGCAAGCTACCACGAAAACCTTCGATGTTGATTTTTTGGCACACATAATATGCACAGCGCGGTTATTACATCTCATGTGTTGTATCTGTTGTATGTTAATTTAATGATTTGCAACTCGCTCGTTAATTTCGATGTTTTAGTCCCGAAAAATAGAAATAACAGCACGACAATCAACCTTTTAAAAAATTGTTTGAAAATTCAGATTGAAGAGGAGTTACACTTCTTGTTTATAAAAGTGAAAACATTGTGATCGAAGACCTTGGACAAAGGAATAGATTTCTCAAAAAACATCAGGTTAGTGGAAAGTACATTGGAGACCAGTGTGGATTAGCAACATAAGAAATGGTTCAAATGGCTCTGAGCACTATGGGAATTCTGAGGTCATCAGTCCCCTAGAACTTAAAATTACTTAAATCCAACTAACCTAAGGACATCACACACAGCCATCCCCGAGGCAGGATTCTAACCTGCGACCGTAACGGTCGCGCGGTTCCAAACTGTAGCGCCTAGAACCGCTCGGCCACTCCGGCCGGCAGCAACATAACAGGTGATCTACGTCTGGGTCTCTATGTGAAGTCTTAAGCCTTTAAGACTGAGCAGACGGCTAATTACTCGATTGTTGGTTACTGATATAAGCCTCACAGGAGGAATATTCCGTATGTCTGTCCCCAGTGATCTTCTCGCGATTAAACGTACTGAAATAACGCGTCTTTCGCACTTGATGCGCAGAAGGTCTGACACTAGCACGATCGCATACAAAGCAGAAATATTACGTTTTATGAGCATGTTAGCTCCTATTCCATTTTTTCTTCACTGAATCTTGGAAGACTAATTGTTTGCGCTATCGAGTTACTTGTCTGCCTCTTTACATACGTAAGGTGGCGCCCGGATTTGAAAAACATGTTTCTTTCAATATGTACTTCACACAGATAATGCGAACTACACCATAGCTTAGGTACATACACTAGGATGAAATTATAAATTACGGCACGTTCATACGGAATGTTCCATAGGCTCAGTATTTCTACGGAAAAAATAATTTTTATAGCATACTGCTAACTTGTTTGTCAGAATTACTGTTATGTACTGTATGATTAATGATAACGGTTTTTCGTTGGTGAACTCATGCCAATCACAGTACAAGCATGAAGCGTTACCTTACTGTGTAATGTACGCCGAATGGACCATAAGAAACCGCAATACAATACAAACTGCATTAACGTGCTGACTTTTTCGACGACAGAGACCGAACAACTCGTTGCTAGGAGGAACTGTAGTGCAGCTTACAGCGCATTCTTGTATGGATTGCGCTTAATATGAAAGATTACCAAGTCCTCAAGATTTCAGCAGGATAGAGAATCCAGTCACACTTTAAGAAGTTTCTAGTTGTGTAAGTCATCTGCCTTCTGATTTCCTCACACAACATATACACAAAAATCTTTCCTAAAGAGTTTCTGGAAAATAGTGAGCCATAATTTTAATTCCAGTAGTATTGCTTGCAGTTAATCTTGTAAGTTGAAGTCTGAGAATACGACCTTCACACAAAATGGTATATAACATTTTAAATAGACCTGTTGCTTCCATTTCCACTACAGATATTTCTGGACCGTGAACAGGGAAAATCACCTGTAGTTTGGCGGTGTATGAATACATCTCTTGTCTTGTACCACTGGCATTGACGTATTGTCGTCCTTTTGCACCACCTAAGGAGAGGACAAGTTTGTTACAACGCCGGTCGTTACTTGAATAATGTAAGGATATCGTATTCCTAAATGTGCTGTACATTTCTCAGTGATTACCTTATTTTCCACGTGAGCAACGCAGTAATATATTCGTTTGGTATTTTCAAAGCTTACACTGTAGTTCAAAAGAGACGTGTTAAACACTTACAGAAACGTAGGACAATAACAATTCAAATCATATTTTTAGTATATACTGTAATAGCATTTTCATTGTCAGATCTGTGTTAGCGATGGAATATGTCTATGCCGTTCCAGCTGTTACGTTGGGCAAGCATCAAGCACGTGTTACGTTGCGATTTGCCACTGATTTCAAATTGAGAGATAATTTTAGTTTCACATACGAAGTAAGTGGCGCCGAGATTATGTTCGTTACACGATCCAACGTTGGATATCATGTTCTCGCCATGAGCTACGGCATACGAAATGACTAAATATTTTAAGAAAATACTGAATTATTTGAAAATAGATAGAGACTCGCAATTTCAATAGTGTCCAACCGGAAATACAACGGCAGTCAGATGGTGAATATCTTATCGTTTAGACAATTGATTTGCTCTTACGGGAAATATATATGGCCTGTATATGTAACTCTGATACGTTTTCCGTTATATCACAACTGCTTCCCATTATTTACTGGTAACACCTGCCGTAAATAAGTTTCTATTATTTCTGGTACTACTATCATTTCCTCCAAATTATTTATCCGCTAATTTGACATACAACAAACCACCTACAATTACTGTTAATCATTTCTGTTAATGCGAGGAATGTTACATTAGGAAGACATGGAAGAAGTTCTGGGCCTGACAAAGAACGCAGATTTAATAGGGAATTTTCTTTTCACCTACATTTCATAAACACTCAGAGAGCCACTGTATCGTGCGTGGCGGAGGGTACCTTGTAGCGCAATTAAAAATTTCTTGTGCTATTCCACTCGCAAATGCAATGGAAGAACGACTGTCCGTTTGCTTACATATGAGCGTTAATTTCTCTTCGTGATCCTTAGGGACACGTACGTTGGTGGCAATGGAATCGTGCTGCAGTTGAAACGTCCCTTAGAAAAATTATATATGACTGTTCTTAAACTGACACACAATATTTTTTAGCGCAACGCAATCTGACATTCAATAATCCCTACAAAAGAATGGCCCTGACTAGCATTAACCTATACCTTTCACAAATAACTTACCTCACAAAAATCTTCGTTACTCGAACTACTGCAATACAGTGAGCGCCACTACTGTCAGCTAAATAAAAGATTCAAACTACGGAAGGCACTAACTACTGATCAGCATAGTTAGCAAATTAAAGATTTTAATAGAGAACAAACAATGTATTTACCTTAATAGTCATAATATATATAGAAGTTCATGACATCCATTCTTACAAATGTACTGTTTCTGATGGACACACCTCCAGATTATCCATTCTCAAAAATCCGCCATCGCACTTCCCCACATCCACCACTGCTGGCGGCTCACCTCTAACTGTGCAACGCTACGCGCTGATAATATCCAGCTGCCCAACACTACAATGGCGAGTATTACAACAATGCCAACCAGCCACTGACTGCACACAGCACAGCCAGTGATTTTCATACACAGCGCTACGTGGCGTTACCAATATAAAAAACATAAACAGTCTACTTACATAGCCCCCATGCTCCCCACAAAAAATTTTACAAATTGTTTTGGGCAGTGGCCAATACAGAATTGAAAAATGTTTTCATAATTACAATAACAAAGAAATCAAATGAACACACTTATTGACACAATGTTGGTCAAAAGCTAAAATTTTCTCACAGTCCATAAAGACAGTTCTGATCATTCATCACAGAATTAATTGCAATTTTATGCACAAAGTCTGAGCAGTAAAAGAAAATGCATACGGAAGTAGTGGATGACCATGCAGTATATATATACACTCCTGGAAATTGAAATAAGAACACCGAGAATTCATTGTCCCAGGAAGGGGAAACTTTATTGACACATTCCTGGGGTCAGATACATCACATGATCACACTGACAGAACCACAGGCACATAGACACAGGCAACAGAGCATGCACAATGTCGGCACTAGTACAGTGTATATCCACCTATCGCAGCAATGCAGGCTGCTATTCTCCCATGGAGACGATCGTAGAGATGCTGGATGTAGTCCTGTGGAACGGCTTGCCATGCCATTTCCACCTGGCGCCTCAGTTGGACCAGCGTTCGTGCTGGACGTGCAGACCGCGTGAGACGATGCTTCATCCAGTCCCAAACATGCTCAATGGGGGACAGATCCGGAGATCTTGCTGGCCAGGGTAGTTGACTTACACCTTCTAGAGCACGTTGGGTGGCACGGGATACATGCGGACGTGCATTGTCCTGTTGGAACAGCAAGTTCCCTTGCCGGTCTAGGAATGGTAGAACGATGGGTTCGATGACAGTTTGGATGTACTGTGCACTATTCAGTGTCCCCTCGACGATCACCAGTGGTGTACGGCCAGTGTAGGAGATCGCTCCCCACACCATGATGCCGGGTGTTGGCCCTGTGTGCCTCGGTCGTATGCAGTCCTGATTGTGGCGCTCACCTGCACGGCGCCAAACACGCATACGACCATCATTGGCACCAAGGCAGAAGCGACTCTCATCGCTGAAGACGACACGTCTCCATTCGTCCCTCCATTCACGCCTGTCACGACACCACTGGAGGCGGGCTGCACGATGTTGGGGCGTGAGCGGAAGACGGCCTAACGGTGTGCGGGACCGTAGCCCAGCTTCATGGAGACGGTTGCGAATGGTCCTCGCCGATACCCCAGGAGCAACAGTGTCCCTAATTTGCTGGGAAGTGGCGGTGCGGTCCCTTACGGCACTGCGTAGGATCCTACGGTCTTGGCGTGCATCCGTGCGTCGCTGCGGTCCGGTCCCAGGTCGACAGGCACGTGCACCTTCCGCCGACCACTGGCGACAACATCGATGTACTGTGGAGACCTCATGCCCCACGTGTTGAGCAATTCGGCGGTACATCCACCCTGCCTCCCGCATGCCCACTATATGCCCTCGCTCAAAGTCCGTCAACTGCACATACGGTTCACGTCCATGCTGTCGCGGCATGCTACCAGTATTAAAGACTGCGATGGAGCTCCGTATGCCACGGCAAACTGGCTGACACTGACGGCGGCGGTGCACAAATGCTGCGCAGCTAGCGCCATTCGACGGCCAACATCGCGGTTCTTGGTGTGTCCGCTGTGCCATGCGTGTGATCATTGCTTGTACAGCCCTCTCGCAGTGTCCGGAGCAAGTATGGTGGGTCTGACACACCGGTGTCAATGTGTTCTTTTTTCCATTATATATATATAAGTTAGCATAGCAAATGCTACATTATCATTAATATGAGCCAATTTGCAGCAACAAAAAAAAAAGAAAATCAGTAGTAAATCTGGCTTAACAGAGTAATACAAACTGAAATTTAGTAGCACTATGTCTGGCAAATAGCAGCAGCAAATGCAATAACTTATACCTAAACATGACAAAGCTCAAGCAGAGAAAATATTAAGTAAAAACAGCAATGCAGATAAGGTAAATGTCTATTCACATCTTAATGTCTATGGAATTAAAGTGGTGCACCACAACTTATTCTACGAGAAATATTACCAAGTAGTTGAAAAGAAAATTATGTATGCGAGTCCTGTGAAGGGGAAATGTCCTATTGTGCTCCTTCGTTTTTTTCTTTCTTTTTTTTTTCTTTGCAGTAGATCATAAAGATATTATTTTCTGGATCTGTAGGCATAAAATATCTACATTAGTACATCTATAAAATTTTATTTAAACCAATTCTGTAGTACAGCTAGAAACTAGATATTAAACAAAATGAGCAAACTCTCAACTAGAAAGACAATATGTAAAATCATTAGGCATTTTAGTAAATATCATAAATTAAGAGCTCCACAGTGTAATCATATGTTTTCAAGTTTGAGCGTGTCGTATTTGCAATGCTTTCTACAAAGGAATGTCAATAGCGAGGATAATGGCCTCGTTTCGTTTTCTCCACCTGTGCCTCTGAAAGGCACACATTAATGGCTTTTTTCCAGGCGACTGTCGTGCAGCTGGGTGCCCACAACGCATTACGTGAAGGTGGTCACTTAACTTTCTTACCGAAATATTTACGACACCAGTTTGCACTACAGTGACAGTCTCATATAGAAATTTCACAGGTGGAGAATTTGTGTTACAAATCTGTAGAAACAAAATCATGTAAATATAACAGTGTCCAAAATATTTTCGTCGGCATTGTGGTACATTCACTCATTTACACTCATTTCATAACTCTTAAAGTACGATTCTAGGTTTCCAACATCCTTTCCCACAAGTCAGAGTCCCTAACCACTACTCATTATTCCTTGCTTTATTACACATATACATATTCGTAGACTCTTCTTCAATATTTCGTCATAATAAATACATAACATAATCAAATTCCTCATATAGCATCAGCTTATTCATCATAAACATACCTCAACAGTATAATACACATTGTCATCGTAATAATAACATCATAAAACTTCAACCAAATCTCAAAATCGTCATAGCTTCCTCCTATAATTTCAAAACCTAAAAGAAATTCTCTGCTCATTTCAACAGCGTCTTCTACCTCCAACGTACTTTAAAAATTGTGATCCCATACCAAATACATCATTCAAAGCTCTCATGATATCACAATGTTTCCGAAAAAATATGAACAGTTCACAAAGTACAGACAAAATACAATTTCATAAGTGTGAAGTTATCCAGTAGTGTAATTACGTAAACATCTGTCACTCATGTAGTAAAAAAATGTTTGTCTCTCTCAGTTAAATGATCAGTTAGCTGTGTAATTCTGTGATATAGAAATATGGTACCGATGTGTAAAGTTGTATAAGCAAATACCATATTAGTTAGGGCTCCTTGTGCTTTCCACACACATGGTACACAAAGTAAGCATGTACCCCCCTGAGGATTAATGTAATTATACCCTCAGGTGTTACAGATTACAGCAATGGAATGAAATGTATCACAGAAAACTTTCTTTGTAATTCAAAAATCTTGAAAAATAAATGGTTCAAGTACAAAATTAATCACTGAAATGCGTGTCCTGTAGCGGTAAAAGTGCATCTTGCTGTAAGATAATTCTGTGGGAGTGTCGTAGTTATCGTCCACTGTAAGCAAAGTTTTGCTGAAGTCAATGTACTTACCTCATCATAAACGAAAGTAAAATGCTTTGCGTATAGATATCGTAGTTATTACGTACCTTACCGTGATCAAGAAAGTACTATAATGTAACGTATTGTTGTGCTAGGGTTAAGGCTGTCTCATTGTAGCTATACCACAAAAGTTACTACTAAAACATGTTTTACTTTTCAGAATAATACATATAAACTGTGCAGATATAAAATAGATACACCGCAAAAGCAACAATGTAAATTGTGTCACACATTAGTAGCGTCGTGATATAATCGTGTAGCTATCAAATAAACTAACCACTGTGTCATCTGGTATCTCTCAGAAAGTGCTTTAAATAAAGAATGTCTTTTCAAGTAAACCAAAATGTTGCATTAAAATCCCATTAGCAGTATATGTTTTAAGTATGTAAGCCATATAGTCGTTACGTAATCGTGCAACTAACAAGCAAGGATGTACACACACAATGACACTGTGTCGTCTGTTCACTATAACAATGCATTCGTAATTACTGTCTAAATATGTTCCCTAGGTTCTAGACTGGATAGTTAATTTTAAAACATAATTGCATGTTAACAGTTTCTAAGTGTGACAACACGTACTAGAAATGTGAAGTGAAAAGTTATATGGAAAAGACAAAGTTAAAGAGCAGATTATCTTTCAATAAACGGTTTTATGTGTGAAATGTGGTGTAAACCTTTACTCTTCCTAGTACGCAGAGTTTCAACTTCAATGCAATTATCATGTGGTATACGTCGGATTCTGTAAGGTCCATTGTAAACTAGAAAGTATTTGTGACTCAAGTGTTTCTTCTTATGTGACAATGAATAAGCTTCAATGAGAACTTTCTGACCAATATATAATTTGTTTGCATTTGCTTTACAGTGTAGTTTTCTCCTTTTGTCTGCTGCAGATTTTATATTTATAATAGCCAAATCAATTATGTCTTTGTGTCGAAGTTTAGGTGTATTCGGGAAAGGTACAAGCTCTCTGATTCTGTTCGGTGGGTTTTCATTCTTCAGTACAAGAATAGGTGGTAAAGCAGTGGAGTCATGAGGCACTTCATTCAGCACGTTTTGAAATAGGTGTAAATATCTGACCCAATGCTGATGCTTTCTGTGACAATAAAGTCTGCAAAGCTTATTGATTTCTTTCATAGTCCGGTCAGACGGGTTACATGGTGGTGAGTACAATGAAATAAAAACAGGTTTGATTTTATGATTCCGAAGCATGCGTGACCAAACAGCAGATCTGAATTGCGGTCCGTTATCTGAAATGACTTTAGCAACGTGGCCAACTTGACGTAAGAAATTTTTAACAAAAGCGTTGGATACAGACCGTCCAGTGGCTTTATGTAACGGAGTGAAAGAAACCAATTTTGAAGTAAGTTCAACAACGGCTAGAACGTACGAAAATCCATTCGATGTTCTGACCAGGGGTCCCAAGAGATCAACAGCAGCAAATTCTTTTAATTTAGAAGGAATGATTGGAAACAACGAAGCACTATGTGAGATAGTAGATGGTTTCGCCTTTGGACAAAGTATACATATTGACAAGACTCTTCGAATTCTCTTTTCCATATTGTTAAAATAACAAGTCGTCCGAAGAATATGATAACATTTTCGTGGACCAAAATGTGCATAGCTGAAACGAATGTACAAAATGAACTTATTAACAAAATCGTCAGGAATGCAAAGTACCCATAGTTTGTCATCAACAGTGCAGCGTTTGAACAGTATGTTGTTTCTAACCAGATAATAATGCCGAATCTGAGTGTGTCTTTTCATGCCATTTACTTTTGATGTCTTTCCAAATCGGATCTTTATCTTGTTCATGAGCAATGTCCTTTAACGATGTGGTTATGAAGTTTTCAAAGGCGACTCTCTGAATGTTAAGAATACTGAAATTTTTCTTGAGGTTGCCTACTGTGTTACTTTTCTCAAGCCCAGCCGGTGAGCGTGACAGTGCGCCCGCAACAATGTTCTCCTTGCCGGGAATGTAGACTATTGTGAAGTGGAATTCTTGCAGAAACAATGCTCAACGTTTTAACCTGTCATGATTTAATTTTGAAGACATAAGAAATTGTAATGCACGATGATCACTGTATACTTTTACGTGCTTACCAGAAAGAAAGAAACGGAATTTATTAAATGCCCAAACGATAACTAAAGCTTCTAATTCAGTAACTGAATAATTTTTTTTCTGATTTTGTTAGCACTCGGCTAGCAAAAGCAATGGTTTTCTAAACAGTAGTGTCATTTTCTGTGGCTTCTTGAAATAAATGGGCACCAAGACCGACTTTAGAAGAATCCGTGTTAAGGCAGAAATCTTGTGACAGATCTGGATGAGCTAGTATTGGTGCGTTAAGAAGCGAATCTTTCAAAGAATTGAATTCCAACTGTGCTTGTTCGTCCCAGTTCCAAATAGTATTTTTTCCAGTGAGAGAACAAAGTTTTGGTGTAACTAGAATTTGCATATTCAGAAAACGACGGTAAAAATTTATGAGACCTAGAAAACTGCGGACTTGTTTTTTTGTGGATGGAACTGGAATGGCTCTGATTGCTTCTAACTTTCCAGGATCCGGCTGAATGCCTTCAGAAGAAATAATATGTCCCAAAAACTTCACCTTTGTCGTCAAGAATTCGTACTTTTCCAAGTTAACTGTAATTCCAGATTCTGCAAAAATATGTAACACGCTGTTGAGGATGCGATTATGTTGTTCCCATGAGGCATCTGCTATCAGAATATCGTCCACATATAAGGTGATGTGACGTTTTATGAAATCAGGTAATATGGAATTTAGCCGGCGAATGAATGCTGCCGAAGAAATGTTCAAACCAAAAGGAAGTTTCCAAAACTGATAACAAACGCCGAAACAAAGGAAAGCTGTGTATTTTCTACATTCTGGATGAAGTTCGATCTGATAAAAGCTGGATCTGAGATTAATAGAAGACAACACTTTTACATCATTAAAATTTTGAAGAAGTTCTTCCAACGTTTGCGGCCTGTCTGTTTCAGGAATGATGATAGTATTGATTTGTCTCGAATCTAAGACAAGCCTGATCGATCCATTTTTCTTCTCAACAACATGTAATGGATTGTTGTATGAGCTTACTGCAGGCTCAATAATGCCCTCGTCAAGCATAGATTGTATTTCTGTTCTAACACGGTCCCTATAATGTGCTGGAAATACGTATGGTCTAATACAAAATTTAGTATGCTCACGAACACGAAATTGGTATTGAAATCCCTTGATTGTTCCTGTTTTGTGAGTAAAAACTGTGGAATGTGCTTGTAAAATCTCAAAAAGGTCCCGCCTATCAATGTCATTATAATTCTCAGTTGTTTGAATTTTATTCTGAATTAACTCATCAGTATCAAATACGCTGTCGATATCATCCCTGTCAGTACTTGCAGAGTGACTGTTAGTGTCAAGTTTCGTCGAAAATTCCGAACTCTTGTCTAACAGGAGGTAAAGCCGATTAATTTCTTCGTCATGGTTTGAGAGCCAATCTTCAAATTTCAAAGCTATTGACTTACCTTCTTTCTCTAAACTTATTTCAGCATCGTGAAATTTTAAGATTGCTTTGTATTCCTTCAAAAAGTCTACTCCCAATATAATTTCCGTCGACAGTAATGGAACAATAAGAAAGTTCATAGAGAAGCTGTGGCTTTGACAAAAGAATTCTAAGTTGGTTTGTTAGCATACATCTACACTTTTTCCAAAGATTGCACCTTGTAATTTAATCCTACATAAAGGAAGTGTGGGGCAATCGTTCGATATGTTGCATTTGCTAAAGGCTGTTTCACTAATTACTGAAATGGGACTGCCAGAGTCAAGTACTGCCGTAAATTTTACGTCATTTAAATAATTACTAGCTATGGCAGCTGCGTCGTCTGTTTCATAAGTACGTTTTGTGGCTGCCAGCGGTATGAGTCATTGCCTATTGTGTCTTTATTGGCGCGCGTCGTTATTGGGATTTGGAGACCTAACTTCTACAAATTCACCTTGTCAAGAGGGCCCTGCCCTGTTTGAATATCGCCAGTTCTGTTGCAATTCAGGTCTGTCGTTACGATCGTATCATCTGTCGTCATGTCGGTAGATTCCATAGTTTCTTTCTTGTCGGTCACATGGTGGAGAATTTCTCCCTGAATCGTAACTGCGCGCTGGACTGTTGCGTCTAAAGTTATTCTGTCTCCCTTGATAATAATTAATTTGGTTCCCATATCGTCTGTTTCTCTGATTGTCTCTGTGATAGTCACTACCGCAGAGAGGTGATCTTTCAATGTAATTATTACTACTCTGCCAACGGTTGTCATACGGGTGGTGTCTGTTTTGGTCACGATTTGTGTTGTGAGAATAGCCTAGTCGTGTCAAGTTATTATTTCTTTCATCACGGAATTGCGACGGATGTGACCTGTAATTGTTGTGTTCCTGTTTTCGCGTTCTGCGATTGTCAGTGTCAATTTCTAATTCTTGTAAGAGTCCCTGAAAAGCTTCAATGTCGTCTTTGCAACGTCCTGACAAAATAATATGTCGTAAATGGTCAGGTAATTTGATTAAGCAAATGCGGATGAGTTCAGAGGGGCTGTATGGGTTTGACAGGTACTGGTTCTTGTGCAACATGTCTTCAAAATATTTCACAAGAGTGGAGAAATCAGATTGTTCGATATGTTTCATCATTATTATGCTATGTTTTACTCGGTCTTGTGTAGCTTGAGACCAATATGCTGAGAGGAAGGCATGATAAAATTCTCCTTCACTGTGGCAATCGTGAATGACCGATCGCATTCTTACAGCTGGTTCATTCTCTAGATAGCCACACATAAATTCTAATCCGTGCTCTAATGACCAGTTGGGAGGAAAACAATGAGAGAATTGATGAAGTCATGCTTGTGGATCAATGTCGTTGCCGGAATTCTTAAATGTTTTGAATTTACGTGTAGTAAAAAACAACTTATAGTCAAAATCATCATGTCGGCGATTCGCATATCGGTCATTGTTACGTCGTTTCGGCGGTTCCATCTCAAAATTCGGTGTACTTTGCCAATTTCTTGCATAATTTCCGAAGTACCCCATGTTATTATTTTGTGGCTGTTCCGTATTTCTATGTCCCTCTTCCCATATTGGAGCGCGAGTGTCCTCTGAAATACATAATTCTTGTATTACCTGTGTCAGCTGATCTTGTACTTCCCGGATTTCTCTTTGGTGTTGCGTATTAATTTGATTCTGATTTTGTTTGAATTTCCTAATTTGTTCGCACTCTTCTGTGTCATTAAAGACTACTGGTTTTGTGTCATTCAGATTATCATCTACCTTCGTAGATAAATTATTTAGCTGATCTGAGAGTTTAACTACTTTCTCTGATAATGAACTAATTTCCTCCATGTGTCTTTCTGAACCAATTTTCAGACTGTCTACTGTGTCCTTTAAGTTTTCCTGAGTTTTTGCAAGTTGCGTAACCTAATCGGTAGATGCAACTGAGTAAATTTTAGCTTGCAAGGTCTCATGATTTTCATGAACAGTAGTTTGCAGTTCTTTTATGGCTGCTTCGTGATTCTGTAATGTATTTTCATGCCGCGAAAAAATAGGTGGAAAATGCTCACAAATTTGTGTTTTTACGTCATCACAGACTTTTTGACATTTCGATTCAATGTTATGTAACTCAGGAGTTTAATGTTCACGTGTTTGTTCAAGCATGGTGTCTAACTTTTGAAGCTTTTGCTGTGTTTGTCTCTGATTTTGTTCCATTGTGTCTAACTTTTGAAGCTTTTGCTGTGTTTGTCTCTGATTTTGTTCCATTGTGTCTAACTGTTGAAGGTTTTGCTGTGTTTGTCTCTGATTTTGCTCCATTTATTGCATTAATTGCAATAATAATGTATTAGTGTCTGGAATCTGTTTCTCTATGCTTTTTGGCAGTGCATTTTCACCGGCAACATTCACATTTTGACAAGCAGAAAATGTGTCTTTACTCATTTGAGAAAACGGTGAGGACCCAAAACCTAAGTCTACAATATTTGCAATATTGTGTTCTGTCATTTCGGATTCCTGAGGCGAGCTGTTGCCGACCGATCGATCGATAATGCTTCCCTGTTCACTACTTGTTTCATTGTCTACACCATAATTTGCCGCCCGCTCCATTTCCCTATGCACAATTACCAAATTACTACTTCAAATGTCTGTTAATTCATTACACAGTGGTGCTGATAAGCTATGCTCGTCGTCACTATTATTTCTCAGTTTATTTTGGAGCCTAGTGTTACGTTTTTCACACGCCATTATTGTCACAATATTTCACACGATAACACAGAAATGCACAATTTGATGAGCAAAAATAAGAGAACACACTACCATAGCACTGAAAATAATATCTAGTTACTTGCAAGCGCAGCTGCGAAATACTTGGTGCAAACCTACATGCATGCCACAACTGTTTTACAGTACAACAATGAAAGACTGCGACTACAAAGGAGATTCTCTCTACAATTACGCGCTAGCAATAAACAATAGCTACACTAATTACACAAACTACAAGAAAAAAATCAGAAGATTCCAGTGAGGTATTTTCGGCTAAGGGTCGACGTATGAAACGTCCCCTTAGAAAAATAATACATGACTGTGCTTAAACTGACACACAATATTTTTTTAGCGCAACGCAATCTGACTTTCAATAATCCCTACAAAAGAATGGCCCTGACTAACATTAACCTATACCATTCACAAATCACTTACCTCACAAAAATCTTCGTTACTCAAACTACTGCAATACAGTGAGCACCACTACTGCCAGCTAAATAAAAGATTCAAACTACGGAAGGCACTAACTACTGATCAGCATAGTTAGCAAATTAAATATTTTAATAGAGAACAAACAATGTATTTACCTTAATAGTCATATTATATATAGCAGTTCATGACATCCATTCTTACAAATGTACTGTTTCTGATGGACACACCTCCAGATTATCCATTCTCAAAAATCCGCCATCGCACTTCCCCGCATCCACCACTGCTGGCGGCTCACCTCCAACTGCGTAACGCTACGCGCTGTTAACATCCAGCTGCCCAACACTACAATGGCGAATAGTACAACAATGCCGACCCGCCACTGACTGCACACAGCACAGCCAGTGATTTTCATACAGAGCGCTACGTGGCGTTACCAATATAAGAAACCTAAACAGCCTACTTTTATAAGTAGTCTCCTGCAATTAGAACGTCGTTTTCGCTGAAGGAATTCACATTTGCGTTCACGAAGTAGTTCCGTAACATGGGGGTGCTGATCGTCCCTACAAGTAACAAATTTAGCAGCATTCCTTTGGAATGCTTTGCTCTCTTCCTTTAATCCCTCCGGGAGGGAACCCCAAACTGAGAGCGGTACTCAAGGGTTGTTGCACTAGTGTTCTGCGTGTGGTCTCCCATAGTGATGTGCTACACTTCCCTAAAATTCTCCCAATAAACCAAAGTTGGCCATTCTCCATCCTACTACCGTCCTTACGTGCTCGTTCCATTTGATGTCGACTTTCAACATTTAGGCCTCGATGTTTAATCGACATAACTCTGTCATGTAGCACACTACTAATTCTGTACTCCAACATTACGGGTTGTTTTTCCTACTCATCGGCATTAATTTACATTTATCTACATGTAGAGCAAGCTGCCGTTCATCAAACCAACTAGAAATTTTTCTAAGACACCTTGCATCCTTCTACAGCCAGTCAACGACGACATCTTTCTGTACACCATAGTGCCATCAGCAAATAGCTGCAGACTGCTGTTCACCCTGTCCGTCAGATTTTTTTATATAAAGAGCAAATAAGAGTAGTCCTATTACACTTACCTGGGTCATATCTGACGCTAACCTTGCTTCTGATGAACACTTGCAATCGAGGACAACCTACTAGGTTCTGTTATTTAATACGTCTTCGAGCCACTCACGTATCTGGGAACCTAAACCATATGCTCATATCTTCTCTAATAGTCTGCAGTGAGACACCGTTTTAAACGCTTCCCGGAAATATGGCAATATCATATCTGCCTGGTGCTCGTCAACCATGATTCACAGGCTATGAAAAAAACATGGTTCAAATGGTTCTGAGCACTATGGGACTTAACATCTTAGGTCATCAGTCCCCTAGAACTTAGAAATACTTAAACCTAACTAACCTAAGGACATCACACACATCCATGCCCGAGGCAGGATTCGAACCTGCGACCGTAGTAGTCGCACGGTTCCGGACTGAGCGCCCAGAACCGCGACACCACCGCGGCCGGCACACACAGGCTATCACATGAGAAAACAGCAAGGTGAATTTCGCACGGTCGATGCTTCTTAAATCCGTACTGGTATGTGGACAGAATCTTTCCGAGCTCAAGGAAATTTATTGCATTCGAATATGTCCAAGAATTCTGCATCAAACCAACGTTGAGGATAGTGGTTTATAGTTTTGGCAGTCCGCTCTTTTACGCTTCTTATATACAGGATTCAAGTCGCTTGGGACTTTGACCAAAGCGAGAGGTTCGTAATAAGTGCAAGGTAAGTAAATACACTCTAAGTGTACTTCTGTTTACTTAATTTAAAGCTTTTCCATGTACTCGATACCCTGAACTAAAGTACATTTTCTAAAACTGTGCGACTATCAGCGTCTGTCTCAGTTAAAAAGTTTGCTGTGTCTCTTCATCCACGCAGTCTTTTTTTCAGGTCTGAGAGAAAAACTAATCACTGTAGACGTGACAGCGCTTCTAAAGGATAAACATAGAATTTTGTAGTAATGAATCATGACATGTTTGAGGCATTAAGCAGAAATGAATTTTTCGTCCGCATGTCTGGATATTCAGCATAAATGCCATTCTTGAGATTTTTTTTAATAATTTTATAGCTTGCAAAAGCGCTGTCAGTTAATCATGGATTTCCTCAAAATGTCACTACTGTTTGAGTGTCTTAGTGGTAAAGAACAAATGTATTAAAAGTTCACGCATGCTGCGGCATTTTTTAACGAATATCAGTGATTAGGACTTCATAACTCTTGAACTTGGTGTCGTGTCGTACAGTAATATATTTGTGTAGGTACATTTAAGGACATATGTGGATTCTGTCTGCAAAATTTGTTGCGAATAGAGTTAGCAGCAAAGAAGTAATAAATATAAACGTCGTGCACAATGCGCCAGTTCTCCATGCATCTCAGCCTTTATAACGTCATATATCCTGAACTGTTTGTGGTACCATGATATAGTTGTCAAAATAAATGTTACTTATTGCTTTACTGGCAATGTTGGACACAACAGGAAAAAACAGATTTTTTTTCTGTCTGGTACAGTCGTAAGAAGACAAAAGTAAAGAAATAATCATATACACACTTCAAATCAGAAACAAGAAAGCTCAAGGAAACCACAAGTAACTCACGGGAATGTAGTCGGATGACGTCATCGACAACCACCAGTTTTTCGACAGGAGTATACTCTGCCATTTTCAAGGAAAAACTGCAGCCAGTAAGTACTGTGCAAGCGAGTTTAAAACCTCGGTTTTCGGGGACACTCCCTAAAAATCACATAACACACGCACGCACACACACGCATACACACACACACACACACACACACACACACACACACACACACAGTAGACACTCGTGCCGTCTCAAACCGAGATGACCGACGTTAAAATTTATCGGTAGTGAAATTAATAGTCAACTGGTGAGGTAACATAAACTATGTTCTTCTGTTCTCTGACAAGTGGTAGAGCACAATTCCAAGGAGAATTCAAATACAAACCACAATCACTCTTCATAAGATTACTTGCTAATTTAATTTAATCTCTCAATACTTTTTGTAGGATCAGCACCAACAGCCTCCACAAAAAAGTTCCTTCTCTCAGGAGACTATGAGGAGTCTCAATTCTTATTTTGTTGTCCCCTCTAGGTTATATGGCTTCCCTAAGATCCATAAGGACTGGGTTCCTCTTCGTCCAATTGTGAGTAACATTGGTGCTCCGACATACCGTGTAACAAAATACCTTGCTACTCCGTTGTGCCCTGTAGTAGGTCGGTATGAGCACCACATTAAGAACTCGACAGCTTTTTTACGCCGATTAGAGGGAGTGCGTTTGAATGACTGATATCCCAGTGAGTTTTCGTGTGCTCTCTCTCTTCACTCATATTCCTCTAAGTGACTCGTTGCGGTTGATTGAGGTTAGGTTGGAGCTGAATTATCAAACTTCAAAAAATGCCTCTGAGCAGTATGGAACTTAACTTCTGAGTCATCAGCCCCCTACAACTTAGAACTACTTAAACCTAACTAACCTAAGGACATCACACACATGCATGCCCGAGGCAGGATTCGAACCTGCGACTGTAGCGGTCGCGCGGTTACAGACTGTAGCGCCTAGAACCGGTCGGCCATAACAAACTTATTTCGACATGTGTTGACTTCCACTTACTGTCTATTCAATGGCCAGTACTACGACCAGACAGATGAAGTTGCCATGGGTAGTCCATTATCACCTACTATTGTCAATATGTTTATGAAAGATTTCGAGAAACGTGCCTCGGAGTTGGCGACTTTCAAACCTGCGTGTTTTTATTTTTTTATTTTTTTGCAAATATTTAGATGATACTTTTGTTGTTTGGCCTGGTAGTGAGAATTTTAATGACTTCTTAAAACACCTAGATTCAGTTCAATTCTTTTCACAATGGAGGTGGAAAAGAATGGCTGCCTTGCCTTCCTTGATGTGGTGGCCAGGATGAAAGTGAATGGTACCTTTTTTGTAGGAAGCCTATTCGCAATGACTTGTATCTGCAGGCTGATAATTGGCACTATCCGCCTCAACGTGGAAGGGTTATCGTATCTTGGTTCACAGGGCCCATGTCATCTCGGTCCCTGACAACTTGTCAACTGAGTTAGCCCATCTCGAACTCGTTCTTCATCAGAATGGTTATAGTGAAAGACAGATTAGACGTGCGTTGCATTGTCCACCAACTGGGCACCGGGTGAGCCATGGTAATATTTACGTGGCAACAAACTCTCCGGCCTTTTCGCCTTATACGGCAGGTGCATTTCGAACAGGACTTGTATTTTAAGGAAATGTGAAGTGTGTTTTTCGACCACCATTAAGGTCGGGGTCCTTTTAGGCTCTGTAATGGATGGTTTGCATAAGTCGAGTGTCTACCGTATTGTCCGCAGCTCGTGGTCGTGCGGTAGCGTTCTCGCTTCCCACGCCCGGGTTCTCGGGTTCGATTCCCGGCGGGGTCGGGGATTTTCTCTGCCTCGTGATGACTGGGTGTTGTGTGATGTCCTTAGGTTAGTTAGGTTTAAGTATTTCTAAGTTCTATGGGACTGATGACCATAGATGTTAAGTCCCATAGTGCTCAGAGCCATTTGAACCATTTTTGTCTACCGTATTCCTTGCAATTGTGGCATGTCATATATTGGCGAGACTATCAGGACTGTGAGGACTGGCGTACTGAACGTAAGTGGGACGCACGCTAATAATGGTCAAGCAAATCCGTCATCGCAGAACATTGTGTTGGAACCAGTCATCCTACGGCATATGAAAACATGGATACATTGGCATGCACTTCCAGCTACTGGAATAGTGTTATTAAGGAAGATGTTCAAATTAAATTGGCAAATAACCTTACGAATGGAGATTGTGGGTTTTTGTTTGAACTGTGCATGGGATCCTTCTCTCTCACTTGTCAGAGAACAGAGAGACGAGTTTATGCTGTCTCAATAGTTAGTTATTAATTTCATTCTCGATAACTTCTGACGTTGGTCATCTTTTGTTTGTATGGCGCTAGTGTGTGTGTGTGTGTGTGTGTGTGTGTGTGTGTGTGTGTGTTATCTTTACGAATTTTCTCTGAGAACCGAGGGTTTAAATTCTCTGGTACAGCGCTAAGTTACTGTAGTTCTGCCTTGAAAATGATATATCGGTGGTATCAACGATGTTACCTGGCTGCATGCCCATAAGTTATTTGACCTCTGTATAGGCCGAGAGAAACGAAGATCTCTCTACAATTTATTCTCACTGTCATCTTGCAACAGCGGTCTCTATAATGCTTTTTAATATCTTTGGTGGGACAGGACGATTGCAAACTCCTCGTTTGAACATGCCCCATGCATTTTAAATGTGGTTGAGATCTGTAGAATGCGGAAGCCACTCCATCCGCCTGATTCTATGTTCCACTAGCAACGTGTTCATAAAATTGTGTTGGTAGGCATGTACATTGTCGTCCATCAGCACGAATCCCGGTCCAATTTTTCCACCATATGGTGCCATAATGCGGGCAAGGATGTCCCGATACTTCACGCCAGCCATCCTCCCACGTTTTGGCACAAGAGGTGTCCTGCGGCCATGCATGACTTCAACCCAAAATAAGACTGAACCGCCATAATTAGGGGGCGGTCTATGATATAATTAGGGTGTAAACTGTGTTCTCGTCGCCTATGCACACGAATATCAGTATTGTCAGGGTGGAGATTGATATGAGTCTCATCAGAAAAGAGCGTATTGTCCCACTGCTGCCTAGACCGCAAAGAGTGGTTTCGTGCCCATGTGACACAAGCCCTCTCCGACACCGATTTAGGGGAGACACCTTGAGAGTTCTCCTGGCACGTAATCGCTCTGCATGATGTCTATTTTGTATCGTTTCTGCTGACATGTGCACTCCTGTGCTTGTTTGAAACTGCGACTGTAGGCGTGTAGCAGTGTATTGAGAGCTTCCGCTCGCAGTTATACACAGATACCGTTCCGAAACACCTGTTGTTTTTCATATGCGGCTACTTCTGTGACAATCTTCAGCTGATCCTATCGCTAGAAAATTGTTCCAGATTCTGCAGACATCACTTTAACTTACGGCGACATTCGCTCTGACGTCCTTTTTCCTCACACTCTGCTCCATTACAGTGAATACACCGAGCCGCTGATCCTATGTTGCTGGTTGGGTTGTTTTTTAGGAATGTGGTCAGACAGCGAGGTCATCGGTCTCATCGGAGTAGCGAAGGAAGACGAAGGCAGTCGGCCGTGCCCTTTCAAAGGAACCATCCCTGCATTTGCCTGGAGCGATTTAGGGAAATCACGGAAATCCCACAGACTGCACACACTGTCACCTTGCGGTGGAATTTTTCGGCTAAAATCGCGTTACAAATGAACCAATGTATTGATATCGTGACATATTTCTAGATCAAAATATTCAGTATTAAATTTTCGGCAATATGCAACATTTACTTTGACCGTTGTATGAATTTATAAATGCATTTAGCTGCCAATGCGGCTACTGTGAATAGAGTTAGCAGCATAGAAGTAATAAATTTAAACTTCACACACGATGTGGCACTTTTTCACGCATCGTATTGCTTAAGATGTGTATGGATGTTAAGACTGTGTGTGTTCGTAGTAAATAAATTCTCGGTTACTAAATTCGTTGTCCTTAAGTGAACCATAGGCGCAAAGCTACAGCACGGAAATATTCTGTTCCTTAGCGATCCGACCTCAGCAGCTCGATCGTGCTTTTTCTGTTACTGTGCACCAATGTAGAGGATAGGATCCGTATAGACACTCTTTATCTCATTACTTATGGGCAGATATCGCGTCATTCAAATATCTTGTATTAACTCGGAGCCTCGTGATGCCAAACAACACGGACGCCCTGTTTTTTACTATGTTGCCATTTAAATATTATGTCACAAAAAGAGACTGAATAAGAATAACCATTCTTTATTCTTCTCTTGTCAGCTTATAGTATCTACACTATGACTCGATTCGTCATCTAAGCCCTTACGTCTGAGTTAAAGTGATTTATATCTTTAAACACTGCCCTCTACCGTCACGTTGTCACACGCTCCTTTCCAAGTCACTGTAATTAACTTTCCTGTTGTCACCAAATTAATTTGGGATTCGTAGGTCTCTAAACGACTAACAAATTTGTTCTGTACGTCCCAAACATATTTCCTTTAGAATTTTTAATAAAGGGCGACTTTCAATGGTTTTCATTCTCAATGCAATATACGTACGCTAATTAGTAATACTGTATTCCAAGGAGAGATCGTTACTTGTGCTTACATGGGTAAAATACAAACCATTAACTTCACAAACAATGACACCATAAAATCAGTCTCCTTTGAAACGCCAGTAGTACATCTTGGACGAAAGTAACACATTGTGTGTGTGTGTGTGTGAGAGAGAGAGAGAGAGAGAGAGAGAGAGAGAGAGCGGCTTCGGTTCATTAGTTTAAACCATTTACGTATGTCAAAGTTTCAAATTTAGTCAATATAATGAATAAAAAAGACTGTAAGCTACCCACCGTCTACTCGATGGTGGCGAAGTCCAAGCACAGGATGCGGAGAAACTACTGAATCATAGGTCATACTCTATATGTATTGTACCTTCACACCAGTAAAGAAAACAAGCATTAGTTAGATCATATACCAGACCTGAAACTGAACTATTAGCATACCAGTATAGCCAGTATCATCAAATTTAAACATCTTCCTTGAAACAAAATTCAAGACTCAAGAATCAGGGAGTTTTGAATTTCTTTGCAAAAAAAAAATATTTAAATTTGGTGTTATAGGTTGTACTGGTGTAGTAGTAGTTTAGTAGTGGACCCCACGAAAAATAGCTTTACTTACAAAACTCAAGCAAAAATTTGAAACAAAGAAATATCCACTCTTCAAACAAACAATATTGAAAGGTTGTCACTGTGCGGCACTCCTGAAGGGGCACTCGCCAGCGGTGGTAGACGAGCATCCAGTTAGTTACGGTAAGCTGTGGTATACCAGTTGTTGTCCTCAGCAACTTCAACCATAACCCACAACAGCCACCGTACTATTTTAAATACGCAGAGTACTACCACAGCCTCACGTGACGCAGCCAGAAAGGTTTTCAGAGCATAAACTAGTATGGAGAGCAGCATCAGACCAGTCATAGGATAATTAGACTTATTGCCATAATAAGAAATCCCAATATTACATTTCTGTGAAAGGCGTTGTGTGTCGTTTGTTGTCAAAATGTTTTCAGTTCGTTTCTTTTGCAAAAAAATATTTGTTATGACTGGATGATAGACAACACACACTGTGTGGACTCATGAGTCTTTTCGTTCTCTATCCTGATGGGCTGAGCGGGGTTTTCGTTACCATTACAGAGGGTGTTCAAAAGAAGTGTCGAATACTTTCAAGGGTCGTAGTACTCAACAAACAAGAAAAATAAGTCCAAGAAAAATGGGTCCGGAAACGCATACTTTCCGAGATAAACAAGTGTTTATACGAAGGGCTGCCCGATGCTTGGTTGTGGATGTTAGCACAGTCGTGCATTGGCGCGCAATCAAATGTATTGGCAGGGTATTATGATGACTTACTCAGAGTACTCTACCTACCACTAGGTGGTCTGCAGTCAGTTGTGTAGTTTGAATCGTGTTGTAGGCGACATTAGTTTTCGTCATGTTTGTGTATTTTGTTGTACTGTATAGTACTGTCATCCCAGGTACGTATCATCGTCTTTTACCTTCTTGTAAACGTGGATTCACTTATATTTGTTTTCTGTTATTGTGCTGTTTGTACGTGCAAATGATATAGTACATTTAGATTTTCTCTTCCACCGCTACTTAGCAATGGAAGCCTACTAGTCGACAAGTGAAATGCCAGATAAGATATTCTGCCTTGGTTTAGGAAGAGGACGTAGCCTGCGGGCCTGTGCCCTCCACGCTGAAAAATATCCACAATGCAGTGTGCCCTCTGGTAAGCTTTTCAGCCGACTTTTCAGCGCCTGAGGGACACATTTACCCTTGCACCTCAGTGAAAGGCCCCCGCAGAGTCCGCAATCCTGACATGGAGGAGCGCGTGGAGAGACTCCTGGGACCAGTGTGCGAGTATGAGCAGCAGCAGAAGGCGTGTATCGGGAGGGGGGGGGGGGGGGCGTACTCTAGGATCAATAATTGTTACACCCATATCATCTATAGTAAGTCCAGGCCCTAAGGCCACAGATCCATCGCGGCAAAAGGCGGTTCTGTCAATGGCTGATGCAGAGGTGTGCTGCAGATCCACTGCTAACAACCAAGATTTTATTCAATTATGAGGCAAAGTTCACTACAGGTGTGAGCAGATGTAAATTCCCAAGTGATTCAGGAAAGAGCGCATGAACATCGATTATCAATCAACGTATGGGATGGCGTACTTCGCCATACATTAATAGGGCCGTACGCGCTACCACAAAGGTTAACGGGAACACATTATCTGGACTTTCTCGTTACTGTATTGCCTAGCTTGCTGGATGCTATGCCATTCCAGCAACGAATACAATGTGGTTCATGCATCATGGCAAACCAGCACACTTTCACCACAGTGTACGCAAACATTTGACGCAGACTTTTCAAGACCGCTGGTGTACTCGCTGTCCAGACCTCAATCCATAGACTTTTGGATATGTGGACACTTAAAGGAATTGGTCTGCGCAACGACAATCAACGATGTGCTGACACTATAGAATAGCGTCTTTAGTGCGTGCAACCAGGTATAACAACGAACGGGTATGCTTCAAAGGGTGTGTCATTCCTTACGACAGGCAGTGTCATAATTGGACTCCTGTAAACATGGTGACAATCAGGAAGAGCCACTCTCCATTTTTCGTATTCAAGGCTACTCTTTAATGTTGATTTTACGCCCTAGACATCACTGTCCGTATATGCATTTCATGTAATTCTATATATTTTCTTACGAAACTGATTTAATTTTTGATACAACTGCTCTAGTAATCATAGTTTGCTAATCAGTTACAAAAATTCTGCTTGAAAAGTGTGGTATGCAAAGGTCTTGTGGGTAATAGAAACAATATTACACAGCCCTAGGAAACAAGCGCAACAGATTTCACTTGTTATTTGCTTGTTTAGATTTTGGAAATTAGTGTTTCTTTAATTACAATTGTTGCCCGTTTATGTATTGCAGATGACTGAAATTTGGTGAATGGCTGAGCAGGGGTAAATCACTGAGACAGAGAACGGTTCGAAATCCACGGAACTGTAATATCATTAAGGACATTAGGCGCCTGGGTCCTCAGAAATTGTATGAAAGTAAAAATGCAAGGCCTTTTTAACCGCTTAGTAACTATCTGAAGGCTGTGATGTTGCAACGACCCTAGGGTCCACATGAACCAAACTACACTCAGCAATGTTCATACATACTACTTTCAGGCACGCAGCTTTGTTTGAATGAGTAGTCCAAGAGCTGAATGAGGTCAAGTTGGGATGGTTTTTTTTTCTCATGCGCGGTCGTGGTTGGCAAAGTCGCTCCCAGCACTTTCGTTATCATAGCGAGACCTCAGTACTATATGAACGTTTCCTCTCTTCAATATGACACTATGAAATATTGAATTGAGACATAACACATGCAGAAATCAAAACCAACCGTAGGTGAGTGGCATTGAGAGAGGGAGATTCACTGTCTCACTATTTTTCATATTAGAGGCTACTTTTTAATGTCAATTTCGCACCCTAGACATAATTTTTGTGAAATGACAGGAGTTATCAACATTGGCAGGCACTGGTGGGAGCATGTACATTGTTACCGCATGCGGAGGTTCTCTTTTTAATAGTATTCTCTGGAGTTGGGAACAGGCAGGCATTTTGTTTTCACTTAACAGTTGAAGTTTGGGGCCTGGAATCAACATGCAGCAATTAGGGAAGGGAACATCCGGAAGCAGTTTCCAGAGATGGAACGCTGGTCCCAAGAATTTCTCACACTAGTGCGCAGGAATTGCTTTCGGCCAACGAGACGAAAGAACTGCCTACCAAGATTTACCTGTTTGGCGCCTCTAGCCACTGAAGTGGCACAGACACAAGAGGGAAGTAAGTGGCCCGGGGAACGCATTTCGACGATATCGTAAACGCCTATTGTCAACCGGGATGGCGCCCATAAAAACTCTCGAGTTTCTGTGTTCACAGTGGACTGGGTGTTATTAAGGGAGCTGCCAGATGGTATCGTCCTCGAACTGACGAGTTTTGCGGGAAGCTTCAGCGCTTCAAAAGTATTTTAGAATGGAATGCAACATTTATGGCGACTCCGAAATGGTCTATATAGGGACAAAAAAGCTTTTCTCTTAGTTTAGCTGAGGCCCTGGTCAGAAGCCCGCCGCAGTGGCCAAGCGGTTCTAGGCGCGTCTGGAACCGCGCAACCGCAACGGTCGCAGGTTCGAATCCTACCTCGGGCATGGCTGTGTGTGATGTCCTTAGGTTAGTTAGGTTTAAGTAGTTCTAAGTTCTAGGGGAGTGATGACCTAAGATGTTAAGTCCCATAGTGCTCAGAGCCATTTGAACGATTTGAGCCCTGGTCAGACACGCTGTAACGTTCGGCCCATCCAGATAATGATCACTGTGATAATGTGTTCTTTACTTTAGACCTAAACGGGAACTCAAAACATGCTGACTGAAGTGACTGTGGGTAAAAATAAGTTGGGAGCGTAACATCGTCTCCTCTCTGTGTGGGAATTTACGAGTCATGGATTGGCTGCTTCTCCAGAAGAGAGAAGAAAGTTATTAACTTTGATTAGGATTGGCCAGTGGGTAGAGCGGACGAGTTAGTCGGGAGACATGGAACTTGTGGGATCTTGTAATTGACACGAAACCACTGTGGGGGCGCTTTCGTGACCTTTTTTCGAATTTACCAAGCTCTGATGGAAGTAGCAGGGAAACTTCCTCTTCTGATTCGTACTCCAGTCTGGAGAGGATTCTGTTCTTGTTATTAATAGGATGCAGTTGGGACACTCGTACTGAGCGTGACTTGGCACTGGCATTGGTGTTGAGTGAGGAGCCTGTGGTGAAGTCTTAGCTACTCCGACGGTGTAGACCTCAGTCATCTATAACAATTCGCTGTGGCTAGGGCAATCTTTTTCGTATCACATCTGTTGCCTTGGCGTTTGATCTCCTCGTGTTCACTGTCAAATTGGTCTATGGTATAACTGGCAGACGGGAGTGTCACACGCTGGAACCTGCCGAGACTTCAGGGCTCCATTAGAGAGTAATTGAGATCTGTCTAAGAGATCGTCAGCCTGCGACTTTGCATGTTTCCTTGGTCCGATAACATGTTACAGGCGCCATACATCGCTACTCTGCAGACTCCTGCACTGCGACCGTCCCCAGAGACGGCTCTGCGCACCGACAAAGGAATATATTATTGCTGCTCTGGCTTGCCAGGGCAAACAGAATCACAGTCTCGCCACTTGTTCCCAGCTGCACCAACGTAGTGTAACTTCTATGTAGAATGGCTCCATCAGAGTCTGTTCAGCGACGGATAATAGCAGATTGCGTAATCCATGTTTTGAGTTAGAGTAAATACACTGCTGCTACTGGCCGTGTAACGAGGGCTTCCCGTCGGGTAGACCGTTCGCCTGGTGCAAGTCTTTCGATTTGACGCCACTTCGGCGGCTTGCGCGTCGATGGGGATGAAATGATGATGATTAGGACAACACAACACCCAGAACCTGAGCGGAGAAAATGTCCGACCCAGTCGGGAATCGAACCCGGGCCCTTGGGATTGACATTCCATAGCCGTGACCACTCAGCTACGGGGGGTGGACAGTAAATACACTACTGGCCATTAAAATTGCTACACCACGAAGATGACGTGCTACATACGCGAAATTAAACTGACAGGAAGAAGATGTTGTGACATGCAAATGAATAGCTTTTCAGAACATTCAGACAAGGTTGGCGCCGGTGGCTACACCTGACATGAGCAAAGTTTCCAGCCGATTTCTCATACACAAACAGCAGTTGACCGGCGTTGCCTGGTGAAACCTTGTTGTGATACCTCGTGTAAGGAGGAGAAATGGGTACCATCACGTTGCCGACTTTGGTAAAGGTCGGACTGTAGCCTATTGCGATTGTGGTTTATCGTATCACGACATTGCTGCTCGCGTTGGTCGACATCCAATGACTGTTCGCAGAATATGGAATAGGTGGGTTCAGGAGGGTAATACGGAACGCCGTGCTGGTTTCCAATGGCCTAGTGTCACTAGCAGTCGAGATGACAGGCATCTTATCCACATGGCTGTAACGGATCGCGCAGCCACGTCTGGATCCCGGAGTCAACAGATTGGGACGTTTGCAAGACAACAACCATCTGCACGACCAGTTCAACGTCGTTTGCTGCAGCGTGGACTGTCAGCTCGGGGACCATGGCTGCGTTTACCCTTGACGCTTCATCTCAGACAGGGGCGCCTGCGATGGTGTACTCAACGACGGACCTGGGTGCACGAATGGCAAAACGTCACTTTTTCGGATGAATCCAGGTTCTGTTTACAGCATCACGATGGTCGCATCCGTGTTTGGCGACATCGCGGTAAACGTACATAGGAAGCGTGTATTCGTCATCGCCATACTGGCGTATCACCCGGCGTGATGGTATGGGGTGCCATTGGTTACACGTCTCGGTCACCTCCTGTTCTCATTGACGGCACTTTGAACAGTGGACGTTACATTTCAGATGTGTTACGACCCGTGGCTCTACCCTTCATTCGATCCCTGAAAAACCCTACATTTCAGCAGGATAATGATAATGCATGACCGCATGTTGCAGGTCCTGTACGGGCCTCTCTGGATACAGAAAATGTTCGACTGCTGCTCTGGCCAGCACATTCTCCAGATATCTCACCAACTGAAAACGTCTGGTCAAGGGTGGCCGAGCAACTGGCTTGTCTCAATACGCTAGTCACTACTCTTGATGAACTGTGGTATCGTTTTGAAGCTGCATGGGCAGCTGTACCTGTACACGCCATCCAAGCTCTGTTTGACTCAATGCTCAGGCGTATCAAGGCCGTTATTACGGCCAGAGCTGGTTGTTCTGAATACTGATTTATCAGTATCCATACATCCAAATTGTGTCAAAATGTAATCATATGTCAGTTCTAGTATAATATCTTTGGTCAACGGATACCCGTTTATCATCTGCATTCCTTCTTGGTGTAGCAGTTTTAAAGGCCAGTAGAGTACTTTTATCAGACAGATCGTAGTCTTTGCCAACCAACTATTTATTGCATCTATTTGTGTTGCCAACAGTTTATGATTTATTTGTTATTTCGCGTATGTGGTTTGTTCTACTGAATGATTAAAAAATTTTTACCACAATTTTATATAAAAGATTAACCCCATGTTGATATTTTAATCACCCACCAATAATTGAATACAATAATGATAGGGCTACTATTTAATTAAATTATTTCATCATTCAAATTTATTTAGAGTCTGATAAAAGTGACAATGCCTTAGTGCAGGCTAACAGGAACAGCAGCTACTGTCAAAGAGCAAAATCTATTTGGGAGCGCATGAGAAAGGTAGATATGTGGAAGGCTTACTAGTTGAAGTGATTGCTGTCAGGGTGAAAACTCATAGTCGCCAGTAATCTTTCAAATCATACCACAAGACCAATGTAGTTTTGCAATTTGGCGATCGCTGCTAGAATCCTGAATTGATGGCACCTTCTGTGACCATCAGATGCGATTTCTGTTACTAGGTTTCTGTTTCCCATGATGAAATTCAGTTGATGCATTGGGGTACATGAATTTCGTCTAAGCATAACAGATTCTGGCGCTAAATACATTCATCAGTTGTAAATTTGTGGGTTGTTTTTGTATGCATTTTCATCCATTTGTTGTTGTGAGTTCTGTGACACTCGCTGATTGTTACTGACGAAGAATGGCGTTGTGTTAATGAGTGGGATGGTATATTATCTGTGGCTCTCGTGTTTGATCGTAGATCAGCCGTGTTTTTATTTTATGTGCGTTGTCAGGGATTTAAAATTAGTGGCTCCCCGAATAAATTTCAGAGTACACGAGGAGCAAAAAGCCTCTCTGGTGTGTAAATTTGAGTGCGTGTTCACTAGAAACGAGACACGTTTGCTCCTGAGTAGTGAGAATATTCGAACCTCATGAAAAAATGGATCAATGTCAGACTGGTATCTTTGATCAAGAGATAGTTGGGGAGAATTCTCAGCTGAACGTAGTAGCTGACCGTGCGGATATGTCGAACTCGCAGTTTTCTGATTATGAAAAGGATATTCAGCCAGACAACAAACGCGAAGGTGAAACCGCAGCAGAGCGCCCTGTACTATCAGCAGGCATTTGAAGACGTACCGTTAGTGAGAGTGGAGGAGCGGACTCACGAACAAAACGTCATAGAGAGATGGAATCGCAAAGGCGATTCAAGTACGAAGAAGAGTAGAAGAGGCAGCAAGCCGAGAAGAACATGAAACAAACAGAGAGAGAAGATTGCCATGAAGGAGATGAGGGAATTAATCTCTACGGAGACGAAGGAGATACAGATGGTGGCTTAACAGCTTGTCGAATGTACAGAACAGATGAAGACGTAAGTCGCTGGTGTTAAAGAAGAGGTAGAAAGCATCAAGAAAACTAACAGAGACCCGAAAGTGCGCGAACGAGGCAAACCGCGGTGCCAGGGCGGCAATATTAGGAGCCCAAGGTGTACGCAAGGTCGCTTTTTTATGTAAATAACAAGTAATACAGGCCAAAACTGAAATGTGCAACACCAAAAAGGTTCTTTCCACGTTCCAAAAACGGGGAAGATGCATGCTCCAGGAAAAGCAAGAAAAAATTAGTGAGAACTTAGAGTGCATCGAACATATCAGAACAAACAGGCAGAAATAGTAGAGATTAAAGAAGTGCAGACTGTGATCACCTCACTGAGTAACAGTACCAAAACACGTCCAGGAAGCACGTCAACAGACTGCGCAATTAAATCACGGTCTGGTACGGCAGCACTTCCGCATGATCATGGAAGGAGATAAGAGCATGTATTACGATATTTCGATGAGTAATATGAGACTACATTGGCAGCGCAAAGACGCACGATAGAGCACACCCTCGGTGACACAATGTATGGCTGGAACCGAACCAGAACGCAGCTGAGTACGTCTTTGGAAGACGGAAACATTACTCCGTGAATCTGACGACACAAGAGCAGGCCATAACAGTGCACAAGGATCTTCGGACATCGATTTATGGGTACGTGAGCTGCAGAAACGAAGGAAAACTCGTTCGCAGGAAATGTCTAGCTATTCGACCATACACATTTCTTATGAATTCAAAATTTCCAAGTGTACCAGGAGAATAACAATACATTACTTCCAAAACATTTGGTACCACAGTACCATAAAGTGCTACCGGAACCGTTCTCACTCAAATACAAGTTGGAATTTATCTGCAGATTTTTAGAGGAGTCGATCGCGAAAGATATGAGCAGTTTTGCTGAGGGCTGGAAGCGTCAGGATTCTGTAGACCAGTGAAGTTCTTTGTGTCGCGTTCTTTGTGTCGCTAGTTAAGAAGGATCAGTTTCCCAAGGAAATTATGAGCCACTGTTACGTCAAATTACCTCTGCACTACCAACAACTCCTTATCGGACGGTGCAAATATTCCATTGAATCATTCCACAGTGCGCTATGCGAATTAAACTATTTCAGCGAAATACAGAACTCAAGATACAGGAAAAGGAACAATGCCCGCAGTTGGCAAGGCTCGTCAGAATCGAACGACATCAGACGAAATGGGGGGAAATCACAGGGAAACAACAACTCGAAAAACAGAGGGAGTTACCGGCCACTGTAGGAGAACAGAAACTGGAGAGAAAAACGAAATCAAACCAGTTCCAGCGGGATACTGGAGAACAACAGCAACAAAGAAACAACTGGGAGAGCTACATTCAAAGTCAGCAAGGAAACCAAAAAATGGTTCAAATGGATCTGAGCACTATGGGACTTAACATCTGAGGTCACCAGTCCCCTAGAACTTAGAACTACTTAAATCTAACTAACCTAAGGACATCACACACATCCATGCCCGAGGCAGGATTCGAACCTGCGACCGTAGCGGTCACACGGTTCCAGACTGAAGCCCCCAGAACCGCTCGACCACACAGGCTGGCTAAGGAAACCAACGATGGTAGTCCTCCCTCCCTCTGGTAGCAAACTTTTTTATTGGGAACCTTGGAGAGAGTGCTTGATTGTGTACTACCCAAACCTAAAGCCTTCTAGCAATATTTAAATAATACATTTTGTTGTGTGGCCCCACAATGAAGAAGAGTTGTCACGCTTTTTTTCAGCATCTGAATTCTGTCCACGAGAGTATCTAATTGACTTTGGAAATGAAGAAGGGGGGCTGTCTACTGTTTTTGAACGTCTTGGTCAGTCTAAAAGTGGATGTATCATTGGGACATTCCGTTTACCATACAGATCTACATTTGCAGGTGCCTAGCTACTGCCATCCGTCACATGCTAAGGGCATCCTAAGAACGTTGGTGTACTGGACACATTTTGCATCTGACAGCGACAGCCTTGCAAGGGAGCTGTAAATCCTACACTCAGTATTCATAGATAATGGAGATTCTCCACATCAAATCAGTACTGCTTTAAGGAGAAAGAAACGTCACCACCCAGAAGATGAAGAGGAGGAGGAGCAGTTAGAGTCCAGGCAATGTTTCGTCGAAATCTGGAAGAATCCAAAGGAAATATTATGTGAAAGTAATCTACCAGCTACCTGCAAAGACTTGTTTTCTTCCCTGTTCGGTAAAGGACGATCTGGGATGGCGGAAGGCTAGAATCTACTGAACGAAGACTACGTTGGTCAGACAACACCCACAATGTGTGAAAGGTACGTTGAACATGATCGCGAAAATCACCTTTCGCAGCTCAGTAAGTCAGCCATAGCCGAACAGTGTGTCTCCCCAGAACATTCCATGGAGTATTCTGACATTGAAATTTTGATCTCAACGAGATACTTCTCTAAATTTACATCTACATCATACTCCACAAGCCACCTAATGGTTTGTGGCGGAGAGTACTTTCGGTACCACTATCTGATCCGTCCAACCCTGTTCCACTCGCGAATAGTGCGTGGGAAGAATGATTGTCGGTAAGCCTCTGTATTGGCTCTAATTTCCTCCTTGTGGTCAATACGCGAGATGTATGTGTGTGTGTGTGTGTGTGTGTGTGTGTGTGTGTGTGCGTGTTTGTGTGTGTGTGTGTGTGTGTGTGTGTGTGGAGGGCGTGGGGGTGGGAAGTGACATGTTGCTCGGCTCCTCATTTAAAGTACTGTCCAGAAATTTCGATAGTAAATCTCTCTGTGATGCACAACGCCTTTCTTGTAACGTCTGCAAGTGGAGTTTGTTTAGCATGTCGCCACCTAAACGATTCCGTGACGAAACGCGCCCTCTATCTCCTCTTTCAGTCCTACCTGGTAGGGGTCCCAGACAGATGAAGAATACTCAAGAATCGGGCGTACAAGCGACTTAAAAGCCATTTCTTTCGTGGATGAGCTACATTTCCTTGCGATTCTTCCAATTAATCTAAGTCTGGTGTCAGCTTTTCCCACTATCTGTTTTATGTGCTCATTCCACTTAAGGTCGCTCTGTATAGTTATGCCTAGATATTTTACGGCAGACGCTGTCTCCAGCTGTTTGTCATCAATAGTGTAGCCGTACAGTAGTGGATTTCTTTGTCTATGTATACGCAATATGTTACATTTATGTACGTTCAGGGTCAACTCCCAGAGCCTGCACCATTCATAAATTATCTGCAAGTCGTTCTACAAATTCTTACTATGTTCTGGCGTTGCTACTTGCATTATTTGCGAATAACCTTAAAGAGCGTCCGACGCTTTCCACTTGACCATTTATATATACTGTAAACAGCAACGGTCCCATACCCGATTCCCTGTGGTACTCCGGATATTACCTTTATATCTGTCGATTTGGTTCCATTAAGAGTTATGTGTTCAGTTCTGTCTGCAAGAAAGTCTTGAATCCAATCGCAAGTGTGCTCCAATACTCCGTAAGCTCGTATTTTTTCATTAAACGGCAATGTGGGACGGTGTCTAATTCCTTACTGAAATCAAGGAACACGGCATCAACCTAAGCGCCGTTGTCCCCTGCGCTGTGGATCTCATGGAGGAATAGGGTGAGCTGAGTTTCGCAGGATCTCTGTTTGCGATATCCATCTTCGTTTTTATAGATGTTCATTTTCGAAAAAAGTCATAATTCTTGAGCATAAAACATGTTCCATAATTCTACAACAAGTTGACATCAACGATATAGGTCTATAATTGTGTGGATCTGTCTTAGGGCCTTTCTTAGAAACAGGAATGATCTGCGCTTTCTTCCAGTCCTTAGGTACCTTTCGTTACTCAAGCGACCTATGATAAATTACTGTTTGAAGGGGAGCAAGTTCTTTCACATATTCATTGTAGAATGTTACATGTATCTCATCCGGTCATGACGCCTTTCCACTACTAAGTGATTGTAGCTGTTTTTCAGTTTCGCGATCGGTTATCTCATTTCGACGTTCGTACGACGGTTGAAAGGAGGGACAGTTCTACAATCTTCCGCGGTGAAACAACTTTGGAATACCGTATTCAGTTTTTCGGCCTTCTCTCTGTTATCTTCCGATTCGATGCCGTTGTGGTCGCTGAGAGAACGAATAGATGATTTTGACCCACCTACTGATTTTACATGCGACTGAAATCTCTTAGGGTTTTTACTCAAGTCGGTTGACAATGTCTTACTTTCAATATCATTGAGCGCTTAGCCCATTGCTCTCTTTACGCTCAATTTCGTTTCTTTCAGGTTTTTTTTTCAGCTAGGTTTTTACTTCCCTTGCAACTGAGATGAAGTGCTCTTTATTTCCGTTGCGCTTTTCTAACACGGCTATTAAACCATGGTGGATCTCTCCCACGCCATATAACCTTACTCGGAAGATACTTGTGACGGGATACAAATTTCAGAATATCTCAGCAGTCAGCATCAAATGGTCGACGATTAGGAGGATGATGTAGAGAACAAATGGAAAAAAAATAAAAGGCAAATTATACTGTCACCGTCGCTGAGCAAATATATCTTCCTATGTTTGTTAACATAGGACCCGTCGTCATAGATGCTGAAGCAGCCTTATGAGCACTGATACCTTCCTCTACATTAACTGATTCAATAAGTTGAGGTCTGTTTGTTAACAGAGGTCTTAGAGTTGGTTCTCTATCTGCTCAAGGTAATTTTCGCACAAGACAGCCATATTTCTGGCACCAGTTTTGATGGCATAACGCTCCCAATCTATACCTGGCAAGCTGAAGTCATCCCCTACTACAACGGCATTAACGGGAAAATTACTTATGATATTCTGCAAGTTCTCTCTGAAGCGCTCTACAACTACAGATCCTGACCAAGGTGGTCTATAAAAGCATCCGATCACCATTTTTGACCGTTCTTTGATACTCTGTTTCACCCAGATTAATTCATATTTTGAAATCACGATAACCTCGCTAGATTTTATCGAAACTTTTACAGCAAAAAACACGCCACCACCATTCGAAACTAACCTATCCTTACGATACACATTCCAATCTTAAAATAGGATTTCGTTTCCATTGACTTCTGAGTCCAACCAGCTTCCTGTTCCCAATACTATCTGTGCATTATAACCTTCAGTAAGCGATACTAATTCTGGGATCTTTCCTTGGATGCTCCTGCAGTGTTCTAAAATCAAACTAATCTTTTCTATCTCTGATCTACGAGGACCAAGATACTCTGAGATCACTGTGGCTAATTTAACAGGCAAGTCGTCTTTGATCCCAAGGTATGGGTTCTCTATACTAAAAAGGCCCCATGTGGACGCCACATGTACTCCGCTACCCTAGTAGCCGATTCCTGCGTGTGGTGCACGCTTGACCTATTGATGGTTCAAACGGCTCTGAGCACTATGGGACTTCTGAGGTCATCAGTTCCCTATAACTTAGAACTACGTAAACCTAACTAACCTAAGGACATCACACACATCCATGCACGAGGCAGGATTCAAACCTGCGACCGTAGCGGTCTCGCGGTTTCATACTAATGCCTAGAACCGCTCTGCCACCCCGGCCGGCTGACCTATTAAGGGGAACACTACTGTTCTGCACCCGGTAGCGGTGGCCGAGAAATTCGCATCCGATACCGTCGCCGAGTCGTCTGAGCCTCTGGTTTAGACCTTCCACTCTGCTCCAAACCAGAGGACCGCGATCAACCCAGGGTACGATGATACAAATAGACAGCCTATCCCGCACCACGCGTGCGTTGCTCGTAGCCTTCACCAAATCAGTCAGCTGCTGAAAGAAGCCGAGGATGGCCTCAGAACCCAAGCGGCAGGCATCATTCGTGCCGACATGTGCCACTACATTCAGCCGGTTGCACCCAGTGCGCTCGATAGCCGGCGGCAGGGTCTCCTCCACATCACGGATGAGACCTCCAGACAAACATACCAAATGAACACTGGAATTCTTTCCCGCCCTGCGTGCTATATCCCTGAGGGGCTCCATCAGGCGCCTAACATTGGAGCTCCAAATGACAAGCATACCCTCCCTCTGCACGTGTCCGGAGTGGGCAGGAAAATCGAGCGCTGGCTTAACACCAGAGGCACCCTGTGCTGGCTCATAGTTATCATCAACACTGGCTAGCACCTCGTACCTGTTGCTAAGACGTAGGGAGCCAGCCGCACGGTTTGCTTCCTCTTTCGCCTTCCGCCCAGTGACACGAGAATCCACCACTGCCTGCCACCCACCCTGGAGTGAGGACGGACAGGTCGGATGTTGCGTATCAGAAGCCGCAGCCCCGTCCGGCTCACTAGAGGATTCCAGTGGCACCAAAGGCGCCGCAGGTCTCGTCACTAGCGCCCCGGCGTCACCACAACTTTGAACGTCAGCTAGAAGCTTGTCGACGGTAGCGAACGCAGCTTCCAGCTGTTTACGAACAGCAGCCAACTCTCTTTGTGTCCGCTCACAACAAGCACAGTCCCTAGCCACATCGTACTGTGTATAAAATAGATATAAGGTCTCAAATGGCGCAACTGAGTTTGAAATGTATACACAATATACCAAAGGAGAGTTAAGTTGCTCTGCAGATTTCTCACTGTACGCTGAGACCGAAAGTTATTAAACAGAAATAAATTTCTCTGCTTAAGTTGATGTATTTACAGATACCTGTTATTAGAAATCGTGTTTACCGAAAAGTTACTGCACGAGATAAATATTCAAATTAGAATGGTCTGTATAAACTGTATGCTGTCTACGAGCATAAAATTAAACCTTAGTGGCGTGACGGAGTTTGCGGCGACGGGAAAATTTGCACTAGGAAGCCGCTCTATACGAGGATATTCACAAAACTTACGCAAAAATGAAACTGCTATTAATTTTTTTAACCAGTGGTCCACACAATAAAATACACACGTATAGTTCACTTCTTCTAGAAGCATGTGGAAAAAAAACAAGGACTAAATTAATTTACTGTTTATGAGACAAGTACTGCTGCTTCTGCTCTACTGCGCGTCCTCTCGGCTCGGCGACTGCATCTGCACTGGGATTCAGTTACTAAGGAATCGATGAAAATACGTTTGACGAAAGATCTTATTAACCGTGATGGCCGCTTTTAACTGGAGAAGGAGTGAGGATTGGTGACTTATTTAATACCTTTCGAAAGAAAAAATATTATGAAACGTCTAGCGACAGTTGATTTTATTAATTTATCTGAATATTAACTCCGCGAGCCAGCATTCCGACACAGAATGCGCATGTAGTATCGCGATTACGAAAGCGCCTGCGCGCCATACACGGAGCAAACCCGACAGAGATCGCTAATGTAGCAGCTGCCTTGGCGCAAGCGTCTCCATGCCAAATTTTGATATGAAGTTAGCGATGTGAATTAGCAATCTCCTGTGCAAAACACTCACCTGAACGTGACCGAATGGCTGTCAGCCGAAATGTCGTGGCAAGAAGTCGGCCGGCCTGAGTGGCCGTGCGGTTCTAGGCGCTACAGTCTGGAGCCGGGCGACCGCTACGGTCGCAGGTTCGAATCCTGCCTCGGGCATGGATGTGTGTGGTGTCCTTAGGTTAGTTAGGTTTAATTAGTTCTAAGTTCTAGGCGACTGATGACCTCAGAAGTTAAGTCGCATAGTGCTCAGAGCCATTTGCAAGAAGTCGATGTCATACGGCTGCTTTCCGGAACTTCAAAGAATACTTTTTACGCCGGGAAATTTTCAAGATTTGTATGAATTCTGTTACACACGGACTGCGGCGGGCGAGGTAAGCACAGGAAGCCCTGCAGTAATTGGAAGTAACTTAATTTCATTCCTTTTCCAGTTTGTATATTCCTAGGTTATTGGATCTCGTGTTCTAGATATTGGAGAACACATTTTTTATCTACTTCGTTAGAAAAAGAAACTTCCACTATATATTCTAGGTTAAACTACGAAGATCATAATTTTTCGGCTCTTGCTTCAGTACGAGATCTAATTGAAGAAGTCCCAATAATACCAATGTCTTACTTGATGATATTATGATACAGTTAATGACACAATAATTGATTCTTTGCCCTTTACTTAGGCAAATTTCAGTTGTTGGATTTTAAACTTTTTAGTTGATCCACCCAGACAATATATTCTAAGAAACGAAGCTATTGTGGTCTCATCTACTCAAATTTCCGCAAAAAAATATTTGCTTTTCCTTCTTGTCTTACTATTACTACTATTACTGAGTGGTGGTAGGACACTGGTCTCGCATTATGCCGGTTAATGGTTCAAGAACTCGACAGACCACCCAAATTTAGGAATTCCGTTATTTCCCTGCATTTCTGGCGAATGCTGGAATTAGTTCTTTTAAAAAGTGAGCATGCTGTTTTCTTTCTCAACCTGAGTTTGTGCTCCGTCACTAATTGCCTCCTCGTCAACGGAACAATGAACTCTTCCTGCTACTCTCTAAGTTCCCCACTATGTTTTTCTGTTTGAAATTTAGTCCAAACATACTCCCTCTCTAGAAAAGTTCACGTATTACCAAAACTTTGTATCCCCAAACTGTTATCCAACTTAAGCTAGTGAAAAAACTTGTTTTTATATTAAATGCGCAACTGAAATAAAAGGATTATCTATCCCTAATCAAAATTTTCACTTACCTCGAGTCTTGAGAACACTGTTGCAGATTTGTCGAAAGCACGACAGCAAAGAGCAAGCAGGCAGCGGATAAGCTAGATTTCTATTTTTAAATAAATATTTCCAACCAATATTCAAACTGTTACATTAAGTATGGGTGTGCAGCAGCAAGAATTCTCCTTCTTCTTCTAATATTTCGGCTGTATAACGTTCAAGCGATCTTCAGAGTGAGCGTACCACATGGTGCAATGTGGTAATAGGTAATGATGAACCTTCTTTAAATAGTAGGATGGAGAGAGTAACTATTCCTATGAAATCATAGTCCAAGACAACGATTTCAGAACGACGTATGTATTCATACGTAACGTTGGTCTGAACAATAGTATGCTTAATAAAGTGAACAATGATTTAAAAAGGGTTCAGTTGTAACAGGGAATTTCTATATAAGCCAAACAGCTCACTCAGGTGAAATGTTAATGCATGACTCAGGGAAGTGGGGTAATCTCTCATCTAGCTTTGAGCAAACGAATAAAGTTAACTAGCTGACAATTATCATTCCGATAAACTGTCTGTGCAGTGCTGCAGTCTTACCCCAAACGTCTTCTCTTGAGAATAAAGAACATTACTCAAAATTTATATCAGATACAATCACAGCTCAATACAGCACTTCTGAAAAGGTCCATCATCTATTACACTTCAACTAAGAATGTATCAGACTGCGCAAAGGCAAAGACTGTGCCACAACAAGACCAAAGACTGCTTAACAGTAATATAACTTGCTTTCTGTCTCTCTGATGTGCATATCGATAATTTACAAAAATCAAAATGAGATGCACACCTTACACTACTTGCAGTTTTATTATTACAATCGTGCCTATCATCATCCCCATATGAACGTTCACTCTTATTTCCATGAATATATTATCATATCGTAAAATGCAGTTTGCTCATCGCACCTGGGTACGTTTTAAGCATCCCAATGTATGGCATTTGAATGATCATCTAGTAAACTCATTTGTTATAATCACTCTCGGTTTTCTTAAACTGCTGTTAGCTATTAGGAAATTACTTCTTTGTCCTTTCATTTTCTTCAAAGGATGCAATTAATTTAAGCTAAAGCATATTGAAGAAGATTAGGCACCTCACCAGTGTGATAATGGTATTACCTTAGCAGCTGACCGAAATATGCTGCTCATATAATAATTTGTTCGGCCTTTGGTCTGTCTATCAACAGAATATGTGCATCAGAAGTGGTTTGTTTCTTCTAACAATCAAAGAAAAAGTGCCAAACATTCTGACACGCATCATTAACTTTCTATACCTTTGTTACAGATTTAATTACAACAAAGTGATAAACGAGGTTGGTTGTAGTTTAGCATTTATTTTCTTGGTATAAAGGGCATTTAGAGCACACGATGAAGATAAATGTTTTTGTGAAGAGGCTGTACAAATGTTACAAATACCTACTCCACTAAAAATTGAAAATGGGTAGCATTTCTAAGCTTCTTACAATACCACACACAACCTTTTATATTCATACACCACTTACTAGACGTTCCATGCCCGAATAGACAATGCATTCAGCTGACTCCATAAAATTAAACGTAAAAGAAAAGTGTCCATTTTGCGCTCGGCTGTTCTGTTCTTCATTTGGAAGATGATTCGGCAGGTTTAGAAACCTCATCTATCACTTTAATCAACGATCTGCTTTTAACATTGATTCATTCTCAAGTGACATGTCCTTGTTAAGGAAAGCACAGAACTGTGAAATCATATAAGAAAATTACCCAATGACCTTATAACAGACATAACAATACCTCCTGATTGAAATCGTTTAATTTACAAGCAATGATATACATTCATAAAACGGAATTAAGCAGTATCTTCATGTCATACAAACAGTAAACTGACCAAATATCAAAGTTCTCAGATAATAACTTAGTCTAAAAATGTCAAAGTATTGTAAACGAAAACATTCCAAGAATATATGGTAAATCAACAAACCATTCCCTACCGAGCAACAGGACTAATAACCCACATAGTTAATGGTCAGTCCTCACTGTTTATCATGATGTAACACACAAAATGGCAGACCTCAAGTAGCAGCATGACGTTTAGGGGAAACGGACGACCAAGTGACGTCATCTATGAAAAGAAAAGAGCAGATAGTCCCTCGTCACACACACTCAGCATTTAGTGTCTGCACCATCGTTCATTTATAGATAGCAAAGACCTGAAATAAAAAGATCGAAAACTTAAGAATATCAACTAACCGGATTACTGCGTGTCAGTATCGACATACATCTAAATCTACATGGTTACTCTGAAATTCACACTTAAGTGCCTGGCAGAGGGTTCATCGAACCATTTTCATACACTTCTCTACCATTCCACTCTCGAATGGCGAGTGGGAAAAACGAACACCTAAATCTTTCCGTTCGAGCTCTGATTTCTCTTATTTTATTGTGATAATCATTTCTCCCTACGTAGGTGGGTGTCAACAAAATATTTACGCATTTGGAAGGGAAAGTTGGTGATTGAAATTTCGTAAATAGATCACGCCGCAAAGAAAACCGCCTTTGTTTCAGTGACTGCCACCCCAACTCGCGTACCATATCAGTGACACTATCACGCCTATTGCGCGATAACACGAAACGAGCAGCCCTTCTTTGCACTTTCTCGATGTCCTCCGTCAATCCTACCTGGTAACGATCCCACACCGCGAGGCAATATTCCAGCAGAGGACGGACAAGTGTAATGTAGGCTGTCTCTTTAGTGGGTTTGTCGCATCTTCTAAGTGTTCTGCTAACAAGGCACAGTCTTTGTTTCGCCTTCTCCACAACATTATCTATGAGGTCTTTCCAATTTAAGTTGCTCGTAATTGTAATTCCTAGGTATTTAGTCGAATTGACAGCCCTTAGATTTGTGCGATTTATCGTATACCCAAAATTTATCGGATTTCTTTTAGTACCCAAGTGGATGACCTCGCACCTTTCTTTGTTTAGTACTAATTGCCACTGTTCGCATCATACAGAAACTCTCTCTACATCATGTTGTTATTGTAACTGATCGTCTGATGATTTTACTAGACTGTGAATTACAGCGTCGTCTGCAAACAGTCTAAGGGGGCTGTTCAGGTTATCACCTAGATCATTTATGTAATCATGAACAACAGAGTGCCTATGACACTACCTTGCGGAACGCCAGATATCACTACTGTACTACTCGATGATTTACCGTCTATCACTATGAACTCTCTCTGAGAGGAAATCACGAGTCCAGTCACACAAATGAGACGACAGTCCATATGCTCGCAATTTGATTAATAATCGCTTGTGAGGAACGGTATCAAAAGCTTTCTGGAAATCTAGGAATATGGAATCGATCTGAGATCCCTTGTCGACAGCACTCATTACTTCATGGGAATAAATAGCTAGCTGTGTTCCACAAGAACGATATTTTCTGAATCGGTGTTGGTTGCGTATCAATCAGTCATTTTCTTCAAGGTGATTCATAATGTTCGAGTACAGTATATGTTCCAACATCCTACTGCAAATTGAGGTCAATGATATGGGTCTTTAATTCAATGGGTTACTCCTATTTTCCTTCCTGAATATTGGTGTGACCTGTGCTACTTTCTAGACCTTAGGAACAGACCTTTCGTCTTGTGAACGGTTGTATATGATTGCCAAGAAAGGCACTATTGTACCTGCATACTCTGAAAGGAACCTGATTGGTATACCATCTTGACCGGAAGAATGCCTTTCTTATGTGATTTGAGTTGTTTCGCAACATCTAAGATATCTGCTTTTATGTCACGCATGCTAACAGCTGTTCTGGTTTCGAATTCTGGAATATTTACTTCGTCTTCTTTCGTGAAGGAATTACGGAAAAATGTATCTAGTAACTCCGCTTTAGTGGCACTATCATCGGTAACATTTCCATCGCTATCGCGCAGTGGCGGTATTGACCGTTTTTTGCCATTGCTGTACTTTACATACGACCAGAATCTCTTTGGGTTTTCTACCATATTTTGAGACAATATTTCATTGTGGAAACTATTAAAAGCATCTCGCATTGATGTCTGCACTAAATTTCGAGCTTCTGTGAAACTTGGCCAGTCTTGGTGATACACTAAAATATATGTGTGTCAAGGCAAACGCATTGTTGACAATGTACCATCGAAACGTATACGGGGTGATCAGAAACAGTTTGAAAAGAAGCTTGTAACGGTGCTGTAGGGTAGGTTGTTCTGAGAAGTGGTTGTTAAGAAAAATATCCGGTAAGCTGGGCGGTTTCCGAGTTAATCAGGGCTGAAGTCAGCCAACCAGGTCACTGCGCGCGGGAAGTTCAAGCAGTCCCCAGAGACAGTCTCACCAAACGCGTTCTTCGTTTTGTTTCCTAAAACCGAAGAAGAGAGTAGTACAAAAATTGGACGTGGGGAGATAGTAAGGAAAGAATACGAGCGATAGGCTGAGCTGTCTCACGCGCTATCATCTACGCTGTGAGAATGACAGACACTAATAGTATCTGGCGAGCCGAATTTGCATGCGCAACACCCTGATTGGCTAACTGTAACGCCATCTAAAACGTCACAACGTATCGAACTTTGTTCTTAACAATTATTTCTCAGCAGATCCTTCCCTGCGGCACCCTAACAAGCTTTTCAGGCTGTTTCTGACCATTCGGTGTAGGACATAACCATATATAGGGTGTTTCCGTAAGAGCGTGCAAAAACTTAACAGAACATTTAGGTTGCTCCACTGAACAATTTGAGGCAGCGAAATTGTGATCGAAGAAGCCAACTTAAGGAAATAATAGGAGTAGAATCACTACTGTGTACTTTTTTATTTACGTGAGCTACAGTTAACTGCAAATACCATCAGTGACACCATGAAAGTACCACAACATGTGCTGAAACCGAGGGCCGTCAACCTTAATGCAAGCATGACATCAGCGAACAAGATTCTGACGCACCTTGACAAATATGCCTGGTGTGTTTCGAATCACATCACAAGCAGTTACAATTCTGGCAATTCCTTGTTTCCTTCTAGGAAATAAAGAATGTACATGTAAATAAACAGTACGGCAGAACGTGTAAACTTGTACACACGTTAGTTGTAAATAAACTAGAAAACAATAATGCTGGACAAAGCAGTAGACAAGTTTACTTCCATAGTTCCTTAATCTGGCTTCCCCGACCCCAGGTACCCTACCTCAAATTGTTCAGTGGGGTATTCCCTATGTCGTGTTACATTTTCGCACGCCATAACGAAAACACCCTGTATATGATAGCACACATAACTACCAAATGTAATTAGCCGGCTGGTCCCGATGGAGGTTCGAGTCCTCTCTCGGGCATGGGTGTGTGTGTGTTTGTCCTTAGGATAATTTAGGTTAAGTAGCGTGTAGGCTTAGGGACTGATGACCTTAGCAGTTAAGTCCCGTAAGATTTCACACACATTTGAACATTTTGTAATTACCACTATGTCTAGTTAATATAGAATTAACAGTGATATTAAATCAGCTATTAAACACCAACAGTAATGTAGAATTATAAGTCATTTATAAGTGGGTATAAAATAAACTTCAGCATTAACACCACTAAATACAAATATGGAATTATTATAGGTTACAATTACAGGGTGTGAAATTATCCACTTACAACGTAACAGTAATGTCATATGTAACACAGAGGAACAGCTAGCATTGGTTAGACACACGAAAAACGTCAGTAAGATAAAACGACGTAAACTCTGTGACTTACAATGTCAAACAAAAACAAACAAAAAAAAACAAAACAAAAACGGATGAACTAAACAAGCTTAGTAACAACAGTCTGCGGGGTGTATAACAAACGTTACTCTTCGTAAAGGGATAGATACTGTATTTTGTGAAAAATTATCTCCTTTATCATTGTCGGTGAGGTACAGTACAGTTTGGTTTCTCAGAAAATACTTTACCTTAGCATATGCCTTATATTCCCGTCTCACAACAAGAACGTTGTATCATGTTCCGAAGAACTGCAGACAACATATTTAAAATTTAACAGTTCACTTCAATTTGTTAAAGGTAGCGCCTGTCGTGGCATATTTATGTAACCCTTTTAATAACACGCCAGCAACAAATAAAACCTACAAGTACCCGTCGTGTTGTTCAAAAATGCTGTTCACTCTTATTAATGAGGCTCGCAGTCGCTGGCTATTCTTCTTCCCATCGAACGTCGGATGAAACACGAGAAAGGAACAACAGGGGACAAAATGACATCGTTAGACCTGAAGAAGGTAAACCGACACTCTGGACAGCTGTTTCTGGAGAACGTTGACGTAAAAGTCTCCTCGGAAAGAATATTGAGATGACAGCCTGAGCTCCTTGAGAGTCTTTTGTCTATAGTAAGACAAAGGTGAAAAAACCGATGAATGATGTCAATCGAGCTGATGAACTTCTCATACCCAATAGTGACTGGTTTCGAGAAAACTGGTTAACAACTGTAATGTCATAAAAGTTAATTATGGCATTCGTATTTATACTGCTTCTGCAAATAGCTGACGTTAGCAAATAATGTGTTTTTTGTATCATTATCACCATGTAAGATAGCGTGCGGAAAAGTAAGGGCTCCGAATTTTTTGTGAAAACTCTTAAATCTTTTTAAATAAAACAAACGTTATTAACGTTCTACGACTCCATTCTTCGTTCCTACACATTTATTTCTCAACAAATATCATCCTTGCGACCAACACATCTCTCCCAACGAGAGGTCAGTTTGTTGATACCATCACTACAGACTGTTTGATTTTGTTGACGGAACCTCACACACTCGTGCTTGAACCGCTCATCACTATCAAAGTGAAGACCTCGAAGTTTTTCTTTATGTTTCGGAAACAGATGAAAATCGGATGGTGCCAAGTCGAGACTGTACGGAGATTGATCGCTGACACTGAACCCCAGGAGTCGTAGTGTTGCAGATGTCGCTGTGCAAGTGTGTGGTTTGGCATTGCCATGGTAAGGAGAGGCAGCGCATTGCGTGCACGGGTTCTTCAAATTCGAAACTCGATTACTGGACGCTGTTTCTCACGCAGTGACGTGTTAACGTTACCATTACTTGATAGGGAAATGCATCCATGGTAGAGCAGGCGAACATTCAGATTTGGTAAAACCAGGAAATATGGAAAAATCTTGATTGTAAACTCCTTCATTAAGCGTTACACGTTTCAAAATATCATCATCAGACGGCTGCTGTCTGATGATGAAATTCTAAAACGTGTAACGCTTAATAAATAATTGTGCGATCAAGACTTCTGTCTGATGATGACAATTTGCACCTAAAGCTTAATACAGAACAGTGCGATCAAGACATTTCCATATTATCAAGCTGCGTCATAGTTACATTGCACATAGTTCATGCTACAATTTTCGGATTAGACATCTTTGCCTGTGTGTTTTACGAATTCATTAATTTTTGTAGTGTGAGAACGGATTTATCGCATTGCGCTTTCTCTGTGCTTCAGGGTTCACCCAACGACGCGGCCGTGCGAAACCCATCCGGTGCAAATCACAGACGGGCTGTAGAGCTGGTGGTTAAATGATTCCCTGTTCGCGTTTGCAGTTGAACGACAGTCGACTTAGGTCAAATACTGCAATGTTGATTGATAAAAATGTATAATTTGACCTGTATTCCGGAAAGCAGACGGTCAAATGGGTCGTAACATTAAAGTTTGTTTTTAATTGTTTTATGCTTAAGTAACGAAATAGTTGTAACATTTTTGCGTTCCATGCGTTAGTAAGTTACCAAGAGACATGAATTAACGTGAAATACATCTAAAAACAGGCGAATCGCACTGATTCAATGACATAAGCTACAGCTCATTCATGAAGAAATACTTTGAAGTATGTCAATATCTGCAGCTTACTCCGCTGAAAACAAGAAAATATAAACACGTTTCATGCATGAGAAGCATATATTTCTGCTGTTGTCTGTAGTTATTATCATAGGCACTTCCCTTAGCACATAAATTTTTCCTGGAGTCCAATGATTCACTCTTGCTTACCCTTCGCCCCCCCTCTTTTTTTTTTTTTTTTTTTTTTTTTTGCGCGGCCCCCTCCCGCCGGAGGTTCGAGTCCTCCCTCGGGCATGGATGTATGGATGTGTGTGGTGTTCTTGGCATAAGTCCCTTAGGAATTCACACACACACACGAGTATTTTTGTAAATACAATTACTTTGCTTCAAAAGCGTATGTGTTGAATACTCTTGTCGTTTGTGGCTCAGATTTAGCAACAATTGTGGAATTGATTTCTCCTCTCTTGGTAAACAGTTTTATTGCTTTCGACGATTTATTGTTTACCACGAATTTTTTTGTTAGTAAAGGGAAACGACATTATTCAGTAAAAGTCTGAACTTTTCAACAAAATCGTAAATAAATTGTCCTGTACTGCACCGTCGTACTCGCGAGATCCTTAGGAAATTAAGTAATCACAGATGTGCTGTAGTTTGTAAGTTATTGTCGATTTTTATGTCACTACAAGCACTCCCTAGTGCAAATACTATTTGGTGTAATTTATAAGCTATTGTCGATTAGTATGGCACTACATACACTCCCTATTCCAAACAGTATGTAACAAAACAATATAAACTTTAGTGTTAGCATTCATCTCATATCGCATTTAGATGTATAGCTAGCTGTCCACTTGGGACGCTGCTGTCGCTGGGGATAAGAAAAAAGAAAATGACGGTCGCGAATATTACGTTAGACTGTGACTATAGAATGCCCTTGCAAAGTAAGTAACTGAAAGTAAAAGTAGAGCTTTTCCCTCCTTTTAAACTGTAAGGCCCTTATGCCCAACACCACACTGTCTGAGGGAGCAACTTCAAACTTCCTTAAATAATTTCAAATTGTAATTGTTGCCCCTGTAGGGAAAAAAGTTTTAAATTTTTTCTGTCAATCTTTCAACTTCAGGCAACATACAGATCCTGCTCGGAGCTGCCTTTGCCTGGCCAGTCACCACGGCCACGCCATGAACTGTTCACTTGAATACCACTCAGCTAACCATGGGTAAAAATGCTGAGTGCATGGCGCTGCTACTTCCACGGTCCGCTAAGAGGGAACCAATAGTGTGCGAGAGATGTATGACGTGAGGCCCTGGGGCAACCAGTGAAGAGACGTAACCACGAAGGCGAAGCTCTCTTCTCTGCTGGCTCCCGGTCTGCACAGAGGCACCAACCCTCGTCTCACTCATGCTTTCCTCTCAATCCTCCTGATTCAGCACCTATGAACTGGTAGCGTCCTCCCTCTGACGCTGTATACCCAATCTAAATAAATTTAAGTTGTACTTTAACTTGAAATTTTGCTTAAAAACGAACGGACGCTAACCTCGCCTGTCCGCTTATGACCGTCCTGAGCACTGACAAAGAAATTACTTTGTTAACGGTAATTCGTAGTGCATCGATTATTCTCTTTCAGCTCAGAAGAATTTAATATACACTACTGGCAATTAAAATTGCTACACCACGAAGATGACGTGCTACATACGCGAAATTTAACCGACAGGAAGAAGATGCTGTCATATGCAAATGATTAGCGCCGATGGTGACACCTACAACCTGCTGACAAAAGGAAAGTTTCCAACCGATTTCTCACACACAAACAGCAGTTGACCGGCGTTGCCTGGTGAAACGTTGTTTGATGCCTCGTGTAAGGAGGAGAAATGCGTACCATCACGTTTCCAACTTTGATAAACATCGGATTGTAGCCTATCGCGATTGCGGTTTATCGTATCGCGATATTGCTGCTCGCGTTGGTCGAGATCCAATGACTGTTAGCAGAATATGGAATCGGTGGGTTCAGGAGGGTAATACGGAACGCCGTGCTGGATCCCAACGGCCTCGCAGTCGAGATGACAGGTATCTTATCCGAATGGCTGTAATGGATCGTGCAGCCACGTCTCGATCCCTGAGTCAACAGATGGGGACGTTTGCAAGACAACAACCATCTGCACGAACAGTTCGACGACATTTGGAGCAGCATGGACTATCAGCTCGGAGACCATGACTGCAGTTACCCTTGACGCTGCCTCACAGACAGGAGTGCCTGCGATGGTGTACTCAACGACGAACATGGGTGAACGAATATCAAAACGTCATTGTTTCGGATGAATCCAAGTTCTGTTTACAGCTTCATGATGGTCGCATCCGAGTTTGGCGACATCGCGGTGAACGCACTTTGGAAGCGTGTATTCGTCATCGCCATACTGGCGTATCACCCGGCCTGATGGTATGGGGTGCCATTGGTTACACGTCTCGGTCACCTCTTGTTCGCATTGACGGCACTTTGTACAGTGGATGTTACATTTCAAATATGTTACGACCTGTGGCTCTACCCTTCATTCGATCCCTGCGAAACCCTACATTTCAGCAGGATAATGCACGTCCGCATATTTCAGGTCCTGTACGGGCCTTTCTGGATACAGAGAATGTTCGACTGCTGCCCTGGCCAGCACATTCTCCAGATCTCTCACAAATTGAAAACGTCTGGTCAATGCTGGCCGAGCAACTGGCTCGTCACAATACGCCAGTCACTACTCTTGATGAACTGTGGTATCGTGTTGAAGGTGCATTGGCAGCTGTACCTGTACACGCCATCCAAGGTCTGTTTGACTCAATGTCCAGGCGTATCAAGGCCGTTACTACGGCCAGAGGTGGTTGTTTTGGGTACTGATTTCTCAGGATCTATGCACCGAAATTGCGTGTAAATGTAATCACATGTCAGTTCTAGTGTAATATATTTGTCCAATGAATACCCGTTTATCATCTGCATTTCTTTTTGGTGTAGCAATTTTAATGGCCAGTAGTGTACATATAAAGTGCATTACAAAAAGTCCTATTTGTTACTATGTGAAAAAAATTCACTCTCTCCTTGAATTCCAGTATTTAAAAAGCAGTAACATCAAAGCAAAAAAATGGTCCAAATGGCTCTGAGCACTATGGGACTTAACATCTGAGGTCATCAATCTCCTAGAACTTAGAGCTGCTTAAACCTAACTAACCTAAGGACATGACACACACGCATGCCCGAGGCAGGATTAGAACCTGCGACCGTAGCGGTCGTACGGTTCCAGACTGAAGCGCCTAGAGGCGCTCGGCCACACCGGCCGGATAACATCAAAGCCGTAAACCAGAAATTAAGTATCTCACTCGAAGACAAAACAGCAACAGGTACGAAATACAGATAAAGTTATAAATTTTTTATCAGTCAAAGTTAATACACAACATTGCAGTATTTAGCCTAAGTCGACTGGTGTGGAACTGGATACTCCACCCGGGCGTCCCTCTAAACGACAGCTCCATAGCCTGTCTGTGATTTGCACCGGATGGGGATTTTAGTATAGGGAGGTACGTGTAAAAGGGGTACACAGTACTGTGGTAGCACAATAAGTGTACATAATTCTCTGCACGGCTAACCTACAAGGAAGAGTTTCTTTTAAATATGTAAAATTTGTGTTTAATCTTGGTCTAAGATAGCAGAAGGTATTATGTGTATGAATTTCTGTGTATGAATTTCCCATCTTAATCTACTAGGTGTATAAATGAATGTCAAGCTACTCTATTTACATTCATAGGGCTGACAGGAAGTGTTTGAGATGACATTTTATATGTTCACCGCACAAACTAAGTTCTGTGTTATGAGTGAATGTCTACCGCTCTGGAATAATTATTCTGAGTGCTATAATTCAAAACAAGAAGGTGGAAAGAGAACTTGGTAGGCTGACAGTCATCATAGGATTATGACACGGAATATAACTTTCTGCTACTTAAGAGCGTAAAAGGCTCGGAGCTTTCCGCTAGTGAGCGTGCTTTCTCGCACTGGTTGCATCGAAACAGATATCAAGGTGCAAACAGAAGTAATGCTTAGCAAAGATGCAACTGTTACGTTTGTACGCTTACAGCTACAGCTACAGCTCTAGAAGTAAAATACTAATTTTCATAAATTTTGCCTTAAATATGTTTTAGTATAACGAAATATTTTGAGAAAATTTTTTGTGCCATATCTCACCCCTGAGGCGTCGAATTTCCAAAAACCCACTGAAACACTTATTTTTCATTTTCGGCTGAGGAACCAAATACAAATATGTGTAGATATAGTTTCAAAAATGATTTCCATAAAAATTCTCATCTTCTGTTTTACCGCCTTAGGGGGTTGGATCTCTAACCGGGAAGCCGAACACAAACTTTTTTTAGATTTATCTTTAACAGTACTTTGATAATGAAATATTTCCATAAAAATCATCAGCCCAGATTTCACGTCTGCAGGGGTTAAATTTCCAAACACACTGAAACAATTTTTTTTATTTCCAACCGAGAATTCAAATACCAATTTTCATAGATGTAGAACTTTATAGTGCAAGGTGTCATAACCAGTAAACTTCATAATGAATGGAAGTAAAATGAACCACAAGACAGCTGTAACTGGTGATATCTTTATTGTCACAACCTGTTTTGCTGCATTAAAACAACATTCTCAGGTGAATTACATAAGAAGAAAAGAATCCCATGTAATCCATATAATAAAAACACAAAAAAAATTATTTTTATAGGTCCTATGTAAAGTATTTAAACAGCAGGAAAAATCAAAAATTAAAACTTAGCTACAACAGTGTCGCATTAGCCTACCAGCACGGCCCAGATCGTACTCAAAAATCAAACCTCAGACGAGAAGATCTTGTCAAAATAAATAAAACTGGAGACCGGGAGCGAAGAGTGTGGTGGCGCATTTCGATAAAAATGCCATATGTAACTACAATGAGTGGAAACAAAATACATAAATGAAGAAAGATCAAAACTGAGGCCTCCAGCAAGGTAAACAACCAAATTCCCTTCCATCCCCCCTCCCCCTCCCGGATGCTTTCTCACACTCTCCCCCCTCACTCACTCTCACAACATTATGAATAAAAGGCTGATTGAGTAACAAGCCGGTAAGCATATCCATCCACATGGATGAAGTGGAGGACACTAAATTAAAACCGCGACATACTGACGTAGTTACCGACTTCTTAAAAATATTTTGTCAGGCGGACTATATCAAGTAGGACACATAATCATGACGGAAATTTAATGTAACGAGATAGCGAAGTACTATGATAACTTGAAGGAACATAAAACGAGGATCTACACGTACCCTGTGATGGTTGCAAAGGTACAGCACGGAAGGTTGACGTACGATGCGAGGCACAAATGTGCGGCGACCAAACAGCGAGACAAGAGAGCCAGCTGCCTAGTGCAGTACTATATAAATGAAATCGATTTTTCCCGCATCTCTCTGTTTATGACATCTATCTCTTGAACTGTGTCCTATAATGATATATTTGAGTACGTACATTCGCCGGCGCATATAGATACTGTCTGCGAAATATGTTGCGAAAACAGTTAGTAGCAAAGAAGTAATAAATTTAAACGTCATGCACAATGCGGGACTTTTTCACGCTTCTCAATGTTTATGACTGTTGTTTGTATAAAATCATTTTTATAGTAAGTACGAATATTGATGTTGTTTGTAAAAAATATTCTTTTTTTGGCACATCTAACATGTGAGAAATTGACACTCCGAAATCTAGTCGTGCAGAGGCTTATTTCAATCCGTACCTGCCCCGTGTCCTAATCTGTGCGTCATTTAACTTAGCCGAAAAAGGGATTAGTTTATTCAGATGTACAGCGTATGGTGTGCGTCCGATAACCAACCTATTTGACTAGAAACACTACAGTCAACATCGTAAAACTATTTCCATTATTCGCAGTTAACCAAACTCAAATGAAAAGGTAAAGGTTACGAACAGATTGAGTCAGACAGCAGAGTCGTCTTACATCGACGCACTCACGTCAACCGAGTGCCAGAGACACTGTTTTGATTACATCTTTCTTTTTAAGAGGAATGGGAAACAGCACGTGTACTGACCCCTGAAGTGAACTTCAGGTCAGGAAAAACTCTGAAGGAAAAAGGAAGGTTAAAGGTCAGTCCTCCGCAGGCATTGTGATCATAACAAACGAGCAGAGTTAGAGAGTAAGCGAGATACTCATTTTTACATAAACATACCGTGTGAGCTTGCACAAGAGCACGTCGCGTAATATCACGTAAAAAAAAGTCGTGTGCTAGATTTAGTACATATCTCTACTGTGAAAGGATCTCTCCACAGTCGTTGGAACGTTTGCTTCTGCTATAAAGTGACCTGCACACACCGCTCGGGGAGTGCTGTTTAAATACAGTAATTACCTGTACTTGCCCCAGGCCTCACGGCAGTCTGGTCTTAACATTCGTACTACTCAGTTCGTCGCTCCACGTAATTCGTCACTCTTCGTAATTTCCAGATGTCGGGCTTGTTGGCTGCAAAAAACGTTTTTTTTGCATGTCGTTTACCATTTACCTGGTGGGTTATCGTCCAATTGTCTTCAACAATAAAATGGGAGGTCATTAACTCTTCTTTTTTTTTAATAAGCCAAGTGCACTCTCCTCCTGAATTATAAGATCTGAACAAAACTAAAATTCCTTCATACTGTCTACCTCAGGCACCAACCGACCTAGAGGCACAAAAATTAGGTGTAATACGACAAGCTCTTCATAAGAGGGCGTAATGTGTTATAAATCAAATTCGAGAGCTGACTCACTTCTTACATATTTGTATAGTTTTATTCATCCCATGATCATCTCACAGTGATACAGGAATTAACATGACAATACGATGAAAATCAATAGCTCAAAATGTATACAGAATACTTAAGTACGCTTTATGAGGATAGAACAGGTGGTTGTCGTGGCCTTCATGAAGGAACTATCCCAGCATTTGCCTGAAGCGATTTTGGAAAGCCACGGGAAAACTAAATAAGAATGGCTCTCGAAAATGAGTTCAGTGTCTTAATAACTGCTCTCACAGTGATACAGGAATTAACATGACAATACGATGAAAATCAATAGCTCAAAATGTATACAGAATACTTAAGTACGCTTTATGAGGATAGAACAGGTGGTTGTCGTGGCCTTCATGAAGGAACTATCCCAGAATTTGCCTGAAGCGATTTTGGAAAGCCACGGGAAAACTAAATCAGAATGGCTCTCGAAAATGAGTTCAGTGTCTTAGTAACTGCATTAAGTAGAAAGAATGTTTTAACTGCCTTTTTGAACAGATATATTTTATTAACCTCTTTCATTTCCTTGGTCATTTTATTATACAATTTTATTCCTTGTAGAAAACTCTGTTTTGAGTCTTTCATTTATTTTTCCTTGCTAAATGTAAGTCCCTACTGGCTCTTGTTATGTGATTATGAATGAATCTATAACTGAACTAGGGGCCTGCCTTGCCGGGAGTATGTAGGTGGGAGGCACATGGGCCCTTGTCTACGTGTGACGTTACTTCCACCTTGTTGTATCAGATATCGTCTGTTTTCTTTCCTGTCGGCCTCTCTTGGCAAACGCTTGCTTTTTCGACCCCGACGGTATTCTGTTTCGAAGCCTGGGTTTAACTTTTGTTTTAATTCCCTATTGAAGAGGATGTCAGAAGATAATGTTATATAACGTCCCAACGGCGGCAGGTTCTCTCCACAATGCATAGCATCGGATGAAAAAGTATGCATCATTCAGACGATTTAGACAAGTCAGTTACAAACGATTAGGTATCGCAGACAGGAGAAACATAGCTACATGGAACGTAAAAGGATTGGGAAACGAAGAAATAGATCTAAATTAAGACGTAAATACTTTGTCGTGATATCAGAAGACAAAAAAGAAGCACAAGTTAAAAGGCATAATAGATCTTGATTATTACACAGTGTTATACAGTGGGGTACCTCGAGACACTCGAGCGACTTGTGAAATTGCAGTCCTAATAATTAACAAATGGAAACGAAAAAATTAGAATATTCCTTTATTAATGAAAGACTAGTCGCATACATATTTAAAATTGACGGAGGATATTTAGTCATTATACGTGTATAATCAACTTAAACAAGGGAAGGAAACGCAAACAAAACTGTCCTATGACGAACTGCAAATGGTCCTTAAAATGTAAATAAGAGCCATTAGGTTCACATTTGTGAAGATTTAAATACTAGGGTGGGCTACATACCTATCTCAGGAGTTGTGCGTACATTTGGAGAACCGCACATCGACAAAAAATGGTGAGGAAGTTAGTTTGCAACCTCCAACTAACACAAGATCACTAATATTTTTTTATAGAAAAAAGGAGCTACATACGATTACATGGAGTACTTGGGGTTATATATCTTTAATAGACTACGTAATCTCAAAAGACATAATATGTAATCAGGTTCAGTATGGATACGTACTCAAAGGGTGTGATATTTGTTCTGGCCCCAATTACTCAACGAAGCAGTTACAGTGATGGCTAAAAAGAAGACACTTAGACCAAGAAGGCAAACAAATCCTGAAAATGTCTTTAAGGATTCTTTCTGGGATAAAGTGGCAAAGTATTAAGGAATGCATTGAAAGAGCGGCATATGTGATATTGGGAAAAAAGAAGAAGTTACGGAAAAGTGAAAAACTTAAGAATCCAGATAACACATTTATTTAATGTCAAGGATATATCCCATAACAACACCTTGCACTACTATTAGTGTCAGTACCAAACCACTACGACATCAGCTACCACAATACAAACTACTCACACTTGCGTCTAAATAAAATTTTATCTAACTGGTTATACAATAATTCCTTCACATAAGGCAATACAGAACAGAATCTAAACACATGAGTGAACCACTCGCTCAGTCACTACAATTCAGTACACAATCAGTTCTTCAGGCCACTGAATATACAAATGCTTCACAGACTCGATTAACTTTTATTTAATTTGCCTAATTACGCTCACAGCTTGTACTTACACAAATAGGTATGCGCTGTCGCGTAACACATATAGTCACACACTCCACGTGCGATAAACACCAAACCGGCTGTTACTCAAGACTCACGGACTTTCACTTAGAAGTTAGCAGTTGATGGTTGGAGTGCTGACACATTATATGCATATCCAATAATGCTGGCAACTGATATATAGCGATCGTATCAACAACGGCCTGAAGACGACGCATTGAAGTGTTGAAACTGGTTGCAAAAAAACAAAATCAAATCATAATAACGGCTGTAGGTGTTTTATTTTGTCGCAATTTCCCTTAGAAAGAAATTCACACGAGGCTTCAAATGGCTCTGAGCACTATGGGACTTAACGTGTGAGGTCATCAGTCCCCTAGAACTTAGTACTACTTAAACCTAACTAACCTAAGGACATCACACACATCCATGCCCGAGGCAGGATTCGAACCTGCGACCGTAGCAGACTGAAGCGCCTAGAACCGCACGGCCACCGCGGCCAGCGCAAGGGGCTTCATTTAATACAGATTGCACATAACACGTTGCACCGTTGCAAACACAAGGCCACCAGGTTGCAATCCATCGTTAACTGCAAAAGCACTGACGTTGTTCTCCTTATGATCTGCCGAACTAAACTACAATGCTGTGCATGAGACCCGGAAAGACAGCTAACGTTCCCTCAGGTTATGCTGGACGTGAAAGCTCTTCCCTGTACTTGGACTTCTTCCTCCCGAAATCGTCGTCGGGAGGAGGTAATTTTAACTAGGCTCCGGATAGGGCAGTGTGTTTTTAGCCATCGACATCTTTTAAGTGGCGATCCTCCCCCGCTTTGTCCCCATTGCTCTCAACTGTGGACGGTGAGACACCTTTTACTTGAGTGCCCCTATTTTACTCCGTTACGCACTCGTCTGCAGCTGTCGCCTGATATATCTTCCATTTTAGCAGATGACACGCGCTCAGCCGATCGCGTCCTCGGTTTTATTAGTGTCACTGAGATGACGTCGGTCATTTGAAGCACTTTATGGAGAAGACAATCCCCCCTTCTATAGTGGTTTTCTAAGCTTTCCTTCTGTTTTTTAGTTTCCTCGCTTTTTGAGTTTCGCTCCCATTGCTGCTGATTTCCAATTTGGATTATTTTTTTTGTACCTTCCTCTAAGCCACAGACCGGGCGCTAATGACCGTAGCAGTTTTGCGCCCTAAAACCAAAACAAAAACAAGTTCCATGAGGTTGTTGGCGCCACCGGTCATGACCGTTATCTCGTCCAGTACCGTCCCACAACTAGCATGCTGTGGACATCGAACCTGGCTCCACTTACAAACTGGCTCCATCCAAGAACTGACATCACAGTTACCAATAAAACGACACAGCTTCTAGAATGAGATTTTCACTCTGTATCGGAGTGTGCACTGACATGAAACTTCCTGGCAGATTAAAGTTGTGTGCCCGACCGAGACTCGAAGTCCGGACCTTTGCCTTTCGCGGGCAAGAGCTCTACCATCTGAGCTACCGAAGCACGACTCACGGCCGGTACTCACAGCTTTACTTCTGCCAGTATCTCGTCTCCTACCTTCCAAACTTTACAGAAGCCCTCCTGCGAACCTAGTTCTGCAAGGTTCTCCTGCGCAGGAGAGCTTCTGTAAAGTTTGGAAGGTAGGAGACGAGATTCTGGCAGAAGTAAAGCTGTGAGTACCGGGCTGAGTCGTGCTTCGGTAGCTCAGATAGTAGAGCACTTGCCCGCGAAAGACAAAGGTCCCGAGTTCGAGTCTCGGTCGGGCACACAGTTTTAATCTGCCAGTAAGTTTCGACACAGCTTCTATTAGAGAAAGCAAATGAAACCCTGAAGGATGTCAGTGATTAGGTAATACATAATAAATTAACATCGAAGCTAAAGAAAACAAACAGTATGCACTTCAGCACAAAGAAGGGAAACAACACTGTTGAACAAAGCATACAGGTATAAGATAAAATCTATAGATTGTGTAACAAACATAAAGCTTTTAGAGATGAATATTAACAGTCATTTAACATGAAAGTGGACTTACAAAGACAGTGGTAAACATAATATCGTCAGCATTTCTTGCTCTTACAGTTTATCATTAGTTTGTAGCCGCCATTGTCCTATGATGACACACTGTTCTTACGTACACTCAGTTCTTAGCTGTAGGATTACTTTTTGGGTATCAACTGCACAAAACATGGTCGCAGTTTTTAAACCGCATAAAATGGTCCTCAGATATAATAACGAAGTACAGTCTCACTGTGCATTACCATTAAAAAATCTAGGCATCCTTACTGCAATAAGTGAGTATATCACACCAATTTGTGGTGCATATTAGTGCAGATATTACTTTTTACTACCAGCATTCTTCATCATCTGCTGTTCGATGCTTAGCGTTAGTGCTTTTCCGTTTTCACCTTTCGCTGGCGCATCGTTCTGAGTCTTCCTACACCCCTTCTTCCTCTTTGCTGGCCTGATGCGATGTTCTTTCTACACTCATTCTCTGATGTGATGTTCCCATAATATTTTATTTTCTTCAGGCTTTTCTTTTATTATCAATCCAATCACCACAAAACTTATTTATCAAGTAATTAATATATGTCAGTGATGCACATCTTCAAACTTGATTAACTCAGAACTAATGTCACTGGGCAGAAAATCATGTATGGGCCACATATTTGATAAAGGGGAATTAAGGGGATAGTAAAAACATGAGAGAAGCAGGGATAACTCTGTGCGCCTTATGTTCACAAAATATTTTCGCATACGGTGGAGGAAGTTGGTGATCGAAATTTCGTGAGAAGATTCTGCCGCAACGAAAATCGCCTTGGTTTTAATGATGTCTACCCCGGACCTTCTATCACGTCCGTGTCACCCTCACCCCTATTTTGCGATACTACGACACGTTCTGCTCTTCTTTTAACTTTATTGATGTACTCCGTTAAACATATCTGGTAAGGATCCAAGACTGTGCAGCAGAACTCCAAAAGAGGGCGGACAAGCGTAGTGTAGGCAGCCTCTTTAGTACATCTGTTATATTTACTAAGTGTTCTTCCAGTAAAACGGAGTCTTTGGTTTGCCTTCCCCACAATATTTTTATGTGTTGTTTCGAATTTAAGTCGTTTGTAATGTAGTTGGAATTACGGCCTTTAGATTTGGATGATTTATCGCGCAAACGAAGTTTAACGAATTCCTTTTACCACTCATTTGGATGACCTCACACTTTTCATTATTTAGGGTCAATTGCCAATTTTCGCGCTATACAAATATCTTTTCTAAAGCTTTTGCATTTTCTTTTGATATTCTGATGAGTTTTCTAGACGATAAACGACAACATCGTCTGCAGACATCCTAAGACGGCTGCTCAGATAGTCTCCTAGTAAGTGGGGGTAGAAAGGTGTCGTGGTGACGTGTTTAGCTCCTGATTGAAACAGAAGTTCCGAAACTCCCTCGAAGAGAAACAAGTCACATTATCGCTAACAAAGACCTTTGGAGGACCGAAGCAAGAGATAAGCTCAGCAACCCCACAGATTTTAAGCTTTTCATCTCAGTTCTCGTGACAGCAAAGAATGTCCATCAGCAATAAGTACCCGGAAACTTGCCGACCGTATCTCAGATGCTCAATACTTTTTCCGGCAGTAATATCGCTACAGGGGAGCAACCAGCCGAACCGAGCACAACCATCAACCACCGTAAATATACAGCGCTACCCATCTTAGGTCCACAGAAGAGGACCGACGTAATCAGTAAGAAGACGCTCCGTGGGCACCTCTGTCCGAGTGGAACGAAGCAAGCAGCCCCCTACGACCATCGGAATTCGGCTCAGCCATCATGCTCTCTCGACAGTGACTAACCGTTTTTCTAACATTACATTACAGGGTGAGCCAGGTTAGGTACTCACGAATCTCGTGAATGGGTTTACATACCCCCCCCCTCCCCCCCGGTCGTCCCACACAAAATAATTATGATAATATTTGAAAACATCTGGGATAAGCTTAGCAGGCCCACAGATTTTAAGCTTTTCTTCTCAGTTCTCGTGACAGCAAAGAATGTCCATCCGCAATAAGTACCCGGGAACTTGCCGACCGTATCTCAACTGCTCCTTAATGGATCCCACCTTGGGGTCCTACTTCTATTGTTGCGCAAGGTCAGCAAACAATACCAGAACCCTAGTAAGAACTGAATTAACAAAACCTTCTATCACTTCACCATTGTGGGGAGAAGAACCATCCTCCTCCTCTTCGAACATTCTGCTCATGGTATCCGCTATAATGTATTTCACCCTCTAATATGGTAAACGTTGAAGTGGAAGGTGGAAATGCGGACAGTCCCTGCACGTGTTTGGGTCTTGCTACTTCTATATTTGACTTCGTTCAGCTTCCTGTTGTTGTTGATTCCTGTCCCTGTGTTGGCCAGGCATTTTGAGGAGCGTGTCGCTCATATAAAAACATAATAGCTTCAGTGTCGTAACTGTCTTAGAATTTTGATGGTGTTTTAAGTTATTGGACTCCTTGGGGATGCGTTTCCGCCTTATGGTGTGATTTGAAGCTGCATCTCGGTTGGAAGTTGAACTTCTCCACAACCAGCTCTAAGTAGGGTTGGCTGCCTTGGCCACTTTACCTTATCATATTTTAGCGACTTATTGCTAATGTTTTGTACACCCTGAAAACGTCTAGTCTGATGACTTAAGTTGTTACTTGTTTCACTTGAAAGTTACTTCACCAGACTATCATTGCATGTTTGTGCTTTGGGACGTGTACCCACTGGAGTGTGGTAAGCAGCATATCGGAACTGCCCTAAATAATTTCTGGGTCATTCGTCCGCACCACAATTTCCGATGCGTTTTTGTTTAATATCAAGCAACTGCAACTTTTTTTCATCCTTTGAATAAAGTCTTGTTAGGGAAACCAGAATTTTTTGTTGTAATTCAGTCAAACACATTCTAAAGATGTTTATTGCCGACCTGTTCTGAAGATAGTTTTCCTGTTATGTTATACTTGTTATAAGACACTGTTATTTGGGGCATTGTTGAATGTCGTACTTAATCTTTGAAGAGATTATTTTATCGATTATCACTAATTGCCCTTAAATTGTTTTATTTAACTAGATTGTTCTGTCTTAATATCTCAAGTTCCTGTTGACCTAATTGGTAAAGTTACTTTCTTGAGCAGTGTTAATAAAAACATTGATATGAATGACGTTTAATTCTTATTTTGCCCGGTCCTTCCACTCCCAGGCAACCTCCCGTCAGTAGCGCGTACCTATAACATTTTCTCCCTTTGTGACACTGAGATTCGAAATTTGGCATGAAGGTGCGTACAACCTTCCTCCGTAATTGTGCAAAGCACGATGCCCTGCGAAGCGACCCTGGAGCTCAGCGACGCTTCAGGCAGCAAGGTGTAAACACGTTCAGGGGAAAGCCAGGTGTAAGGTAGGTTAATGATGGCACCTAGTTTCATCTCAGTTCTGCCCAACGCTACAGTGAACGAATCACTCAAAGTGGAGGTCGCCATACATCCTCTTAAACACATCGTACTCCTTCTCTTGACACCTCTGCGACGGAGGTCAGAGGCGTGTAACCAAGTGTTGAAATCACGTGGTTTTCTCGCGGATTACGGAAGATTTTCCTGGACAGTGGCTGCCTTTCAACCGCCGGCCTAACACGCTCCCGCCAATGACGCAGGGAAAACAGCAACTACAACACGAGAACCAGTTACAGACGAGTGAATATTCAAAACTCGGCGATCAGTTACGGACGAGTGACGGTCCAAAACTCGGCGTTGAGTTGAACCAGCATCTCATTCACGTATGGGCCCAATTGGACCACGCGAGGTACAATCAATCAATGTCGCTTTTGATGGTTGGCCTTCCTTTTGTGTCGAAATCTGATTCATCCTTTCAGAACGATGTCTCTTTCTTTCATCAGACCACGGTGCTCCAGTCCGTTTTCTAATTTACCTCTGACCAGCTTTGCAATCACATATCTTTTTGTCTGAATGTTTTTCTGTCTGCAAGTCTGCCCGAGGTATACCGGCTACTTTAAGATCCTCCTTAATCCCAGCGATACATCTAATTTGTTCGGTTTTGGCATTCTTCTGTTTTCGAAGAATTCTATTGCTTGTTTTGTCAACCTAGTGGGTGCCATTCCTTTAATGTGTCCATAAAATTTAAGTCTTCGTTTTCTCATATCACCATGTATGTTGTGTATTCTTCTATTTCCTTGTTACTTTTAAGCCTATAAGTTTCCTCATCAGTAATTTTGGGGCCTAATATTTTCCTAATCACCTTGCTTTCTTTTTAATTTCTTCAGTATCCCTCTTTCTATTTAAAATTAAACTTTCTGCTCCATAAAGACATTTAGATTTGATTTCAGTGCTGTAATGTCTAAGTTTACCGAATTTAAAATATCATTTTTTATCATGAATTTTTTGTATCAGTCTGAGTGCAGTTGCTATTTTTTGATAGCGAACTTGGTTTGGAACTTTCTCCATACCGTTTTCTTGTATGATTTCCAGCAAGTATTGAAACTGAAAAACCCTTTTTATTTTTCATATTTCATCTTCGAAGACTTTGGTGCTTGTTTGTTGCATGTCATAAATCCCATTTTTCGAATGGTATTTGTAATCCTTCTTTTTCCGCAACTTCTTTAAGAATTTCAGTTTGTTTTTCACCTGTGGTAATATCCCTAGTTAAAATGTCCAGATCATCGGCACAGGCGAGGCAATCTACTCTAATATTACTTCTACCTAACGTAGTTGATTGATCAATATTTTGACTCGACTTTTCCTCTCGCCATTCCGTAGTTACCTTTTACAAAATACAGTTAAACAGTAACGGGGAAAGTCCTTCTCCCTGTCTAACATCAGCCTTTATATCAAATGGTTCAGAAATTTCTCCCATGATTTTAACTTTAAAGCTAGTGTCTCTTAACGTTTCCTTAATCACTGTTAGAGTTTTATTATCTAGCCCTTGTTCCTTTAAAATTTGGAAAAGAGATTCACGATCAACTGAGTCACAGGCCTTTTTAAAACCCAAAAATGTGCATACAGTATTGTTACTAGAAATCCTTTGGTGCCTAAGGATTAGTATTAAATTAAGAATTTGTTCTGGAAAGGATCTGCTTGTTCTAAAGCCTGCTTGGTATTCATCAATTTCATGTTCTAACCGTTCTTTGGCTCGATCAAGTAAACATTGCGAGATAATTTTGTATGTGACCGGGAGAAGTGAGATTCCTCCGTAATTATTAACATCGATTCTGTTCCCTTTTTATGGAATGAATGAATTAGGGGAGTTTTCCAGTTTTCAGGTATTGCCTCTGTTTGCCAGATATGTCCTATTTGTTGAGTGATCTCTTTTATAGCGTTAGAGCCAGCTGATTTTAGTAGTTCTGCAATTGTACCGTCCTCTCCGGATGCTTTATTGTTTTTAAGTATCTTAATTTGTCTAGTTATTTCGATTTTATCAGGTTCTTTAGAGTTGGGTTGGCGTTATTAGTTTGCTGTGACTGGAATTTATTCGCTGGTTCTGGACAGTTTAATAGTTTCTCATAATAATAAGCAAGTACCTTACAGTTTTCTTGGTTGTTGATAGCCGGACTGCCATTTTCATTTTTGAGGCAAAGACTTTGAGGTTGGAAACCGGTTGGTTTTGTTTTGAATGTTTCATGAAAGTTTCTTGTATTGATCTTTAGGAATTCTTTTCCGATTTATAAAAGTTGGATTTTTTCATTGTTCTACTCCTTTAATTAAACTAAAATTTCTTTCATATGTGAATGGAGACTAATATAAAATATATGTCCTCTTTTGTCACACTGACTGGTGAAACTTAAAACGATCAATTGTTATCACATTGAAAAGGCACTTAGATCAAAAGCAATACAATTCTACAAATTAAAACTTGCTTCATGTGTGAACTGAGCTATTGGCACTCTGATGGGAAGTAAAATAATAAAATAAGTTTCTGCTGCCAAATTAAATGCCTGAAAGAGCATGATTAAAAATGAAGCATCTTCTGCTAATGACAGTAAAGTTTATGAATTAAAACATAACTGGCTGTTAATCTTTTTATGTTGAATCAAGGGCACCTTCGTATATCTTATCATTCGTTGGGTCCTTATATATCATGACTGTGCCGGCCGGAGTGGCCGAGCGGTTCTAGCCGCTTCAGTCTGGAACCGCGCGACCGCTACGGTAGCAGGTTCGAATCCTGCTTCGGGCATGGATGTGTGTGATGTCCTTAGGTTAGTTAGGTTTAAGTAGTTCGAAGTTCTAGGGGACTGATGACTTCAGATGTTAAGTCCCGTAATGTTCAGAGCCATTTGAACCATTTATAATGACTGTGAAGTGCATTAGTTATACCTATTTCAGAAGTGTTAATAGCACATGCTGCCTTAACATTGTTATGCGACCGTCTTTTTCCAAAACTGTCCATTAACGTGTATAAAATCGGAATATAAAAACCCATTATAGCAGAATACTTGATCGAGCCTTAGAAATGTAATGCATAGCTTACTGGTAATTGTCAGTAGTCAATTGTCGTCACTTACATTTAATTCGAATTCGTATGTCTTATCTAAATAAGAAGACGTCGAAAGAGCGCGGGATGAGGTGACGGTGCTCAGACACACAGCAGAGTCACACAGACAGAGGAACCAACCACGAAGCAGTTCTCAGGAGGATGCGCTGGGAGAGGTGCAGGTCACCGCTATGCAGTCCACCGGCCTCTCTGTTGTAGTACCGCACTCGGGCGTCGGACGCGCAGCGTCCTACACAGATTCTATCTTCTGTAGCATAAAGCCCCCAGGAGCGACCGTCCTACGGCCAATAGAAGGAAGGAGAAGGCAAACTGTTTTTAGCATTGTCCAGGAAGGCTCTATTGTGCACAAAACGTGGAAGCGTGTTTCCTCGAAATGCACTGGATGCTATAGGCAAATTCTGGGAAATGAAATAGGAACTAGCAGTTTGGAGCACCTTTGAAAGCGCGAGATGCCGCCAAACGTAACTTCACAAAAACTACATGCCTGGATAGGCTAATGAAAATCAACTGGATGTTAGAGAGAGAAACTTAACTGTGGCGATAAGAACTCACCTCAGTGGCCACAGACAAAACGAGACTGAGATACCTTTTTTCTGCGCTATGTGTTAGGACGCACGTTACTGGTTAACACCTGTAGAAACACTCGGGAAAGGTGACCAGCATTTTCTAAGAAATATTTTTACAGGCTGGCTTTCGGTAGATCCATTGCCCATCCAATGCGAACAGAGTAAAAAGCGCAAAATGCAGACACATAAGTACCCCTTTTATTAAGCTTTCAGTACAAATTTACTTCGTCTTTAAGTCTTGATCACAGAGCACCTTCTTCGCCCGGACCCTCCACCGCCACCGTCCTGCGACACATTCAGAGCAGATCAGCTGAGAGGCTTAGAAATATCTCGGGCTAATTGGAATTAAATGATAATTAAATGGACACCCTAGCTGCAAACAGGCGTTGATGTACTTGACTGGGGACATGTTGAAAATGTGTGCCCCGACCGGGACTCGAACCAGGTATCTCCTGCTTACATGTCAGACGTTCTATCCATCTGAGCCACCGCGGGCACAGAGGATAGTGCGTCTGCAGGGACTTATCCCTTGCAGGCTGCCCGTGAGATCCACATTCCCAACATGTCCACACCACTACATTCGTAGTGCGCCTAATAGATGTTTGCCCATCATACTCATTACTCGTGGAAGATTACTCTACCAAGTCCCGTACGAGTTCTGGCATAGCGTGTGCGTTCGCACAAGAAGGTCAATGGCACTACGAATGTAGTGGTGTGGACATGTTGGGAATGTGGATCTCACGGGGAGCGTGCAAGAGATAAGTCCCTGCAGACGCACTATCCTCTGTGCTCGCGGTGGCTCAGATGGATAGAGCGTCTTCCATGTAAGATGGAGGTCCCGGGTTTGAGTCCCGGTCGGGGCACACATTTTCAACATGTCCCCAACCAAGTACATCAACGCCTGTTTGCAGCTAGGGTGTCCACTTAATTATCATTTCATTTCTAGCAAAGCTGCATGGTCATCCACGGTAACTGTTCTTTCGGGAACAGATACCACCATCATATATAATTGGACTTAGCCACTGGCCGGCAATGACTGATCCTGCAACTGCTTTAGATTCCACCTACCATCTACTACGATGAGATCGATCCGCAACCGAGAGATGAAGGATAGAAACAGTAAAGTTATTTTTCTAGAATTTCGGTAACTTCAATCTGCACTTTTGAAGACCTGCATTCAGATTCTAATGAGCAGTTGGCTCTGAATACCAGCCACAGTTGCCACTCATTCTATTCTTTAGTAGTATGTCTTTTATACTAACGTCACAACAGTCATAGTACAATTTTGCGACTGCAGATGTCATTTACGTGATTACCAGAATCATAACCCAGCCCCATTTATCACTTGCGCCAACTTTTTATTTCAATATGATTGTTTCCAGACTGAGATTTTCACTCTGCAGCGGAATGTGCGCTGATACGAAACTTCCTGGCAGATTAAAACTGTGTGCTGGACCGAGACTCGAACTCGGGACCTTTGCCTTTCGCGGGCAAGTGCTCTACCAAATGAGCAACCCAAGCACGACTCACGCCCCGTCCTCACAGCTTTACTTCTGCCAGTACCTCGTCTCCTACCTTCCGAACTTTACAGAAGCTCTCCTGCGCAGGAGAGCTTCTGTAAAGTTTGGAAGGTAGGAGACGAGGTACTGGTGGAAGTACAGCTGTGAAGACGGGGCGTGAGTCGTGCTTGGGTAGCTCAGTTGGTTCGATCCTCGAACACGCTGCTTGGGCGTGGCGGCGGGATGGCCAGCCTTCGGGTGTCGAATCCTTCCCAACCCGTCGTCCTGCTCCTGCAGCGGTTCCTTTTTTTTAAAGAAAATTGTTAGAGCACTTGCCCGCAAAAGGCAAAGGTCCCGAGTTCGAGTCTCGATCCAGCACACAGTTTTAATCTGCCACGAAGTTTCAATATGATTGTTGCTTGTCAAATGGTTCATGAGTCAATTAAACGGAATAAACAGAATTAATTGGGATTCTTGTTTCATTTAATAGCCGTTAAATTCCTAGTCCATTATTCTGTATGATTTCTAGTTAATTTATTTCCGATCACAGGGCTATTTTGCATGCCTGCTGGCTTACAACATGCAAGCAGTGTTTAACCCGTCTGTCATTTCACACTGATGTACCTATACAGAGCCTCTTGAGGAGTAAAAAGCAGCCTTTGTTTATTTACACATACAGATGCCGCTTTTGTGTATTGTTCTTTGTATGCATATGTGTGTGAATGAGCTCATGCGTGACGATGTTTTGAAGTTCCTTCCGCATGGCCAGTTGTAGCAGTGAGGGTTTGCGTTGCCAACTTAACTTGACAGGTGGGATTTGTAGAATCCAAAGAGTTTTGGCGAATGTTAATAGGGAGACGGCTAGGTCAGTCTCAGCCCATAATTGGCACTCCTTCCGTGGGCTAAAGGAAAATTCTGGCTCTATTCGTCACTGGGTGGGTGGCCAGAGCTTTCCTGCTATCTGGCACTCTGATTGTAAGTACTGGTGGATAGCGTTTTGCAAGCCGCTGGTAGATGGACAAAGGTATTGCTGTTATTTGTGTTGTTCCTATAGTAACATTAATCTTTTCTTAGAAAACTCTTAATATTTAAAAAAACTATTAAAATCTCCAAAAAACTATTGACGCAATGTTACTGAAACTGCCGGTTTGCGGTGTGCGTGAGAGAAGCGGCCAAGAAGTAGCACGGAAATGTGCCGCTAGAGGGTGCAAGAATGGAGACGGAAGAAACACGATTACATACCAACCGAAGGCTGGGAACGGTTGCAAAATAAATTAAGGAGGAAAAAGACAGTGAGTAATATAACAGGGCAGTAATATTACAGGACACGTGATAAGAGGCGCCAAGATAAAACTAAAACTAAAATTAGAAGTACCATACAAACTTCCTACGCTAAAACTTGAATAATCTAAAGTTTAGAGCAACCTGTAAGAATGGTTACAATTGAAATAAAACCCATCAGAGGAAAATATTAAGTAGAGACAAGTAATCGTTCCGTAGTCACCAAATAATAGTAGGCAAATATACTTGTGGACAGGCTCTGGAAGGGAACTAAAACTTCCTGTAGCACGAGTAACATGAAATTGCAAAGTAATGTACAAAATGGTTAAAATCGTAACAAACGCATTAGGGGAACTGTTACATGGAGACAAATAACCTCTTCATATCATAAATTAATACTAGGGGTGTGTAGCACAAGTGCATACTTGAATTTCCTGTAGGGTAACCTGAATAAATGAAATTACGTAGGGGCCAACAGGGCATTTCGCAATTCACTGTTCCACATTTCTAGAGGTCGTAGAGGGAACTCAGTAGATCAAGTTTTACATAGGCAGCCATGTCCGGAAACGTCATCCAACAATGCTAAAGAGCGTCAAAATTATACGGGGTGATTCCGCGATGATGTTACAAACTTTCTAGGACAAATGTATCAATTTGAGGTAAGAGTCCCTTTAAAAGAAACGAACGAGTCGAAAGTTATAAGCGAAAAATCCAGGGATCTTGACTATTTCTTCGCTAAGTTACTGAATAATTTACCATAAGACGACATTGCCGCATTCTTTGATCTTCAGGGACTTCAAGTGGAATTTCGAAGAATCTAATGGTTCGAACCCCGAGACCAGTACGGGTGATGGAGACTTCAGCAAAGTTACTGTCACTATGGTTGAACTTAAAGTGTTCCTCCACTGGATTCAACAATTTTCTTACATAGATTAGAATTTTTCTATTTAATAAACATCATGGAAGTGACTGTTTATCGAAACTGATTCCTTCAACACCGTCCACTTCACCTTCGGCTATCGCTTCTAATCGATAACTTCGAATGGCTTAGGCCTTGCAAATTATCTGTCGAAAATAAGCTCCAGAGTATCTTTTTTACTAACTCGAGCCATCATTTCATGTTAATCCACCCAGGAATACCAGAAATACACAGCACAGGGACACTGTAAGCTCGCGACTAACCGCACCGATGTATATGCTGCCGGCTGCAAAGCTCTCTACACCTCTCCCACCACACAACATCGCTGCTGCATACTGACTGAGCTCTACAAGCACGACGCACGACCCGCCATAACAGTTTTACTGCCACCGGTACCTCTTCGTCTATCTTCCAAACATCACAGAAGTCCTCCTGCATCACTGCCGGACTAGTACTCTCGGAAGAAACCATACTGCGGAGAAATAGCGTAGTCATAAGCTCGGTTATTGTTTCCAAAAATGGATTTCCGCTATGTAGCAGAGTGTGCGCTGATTTCAAACTTCCTGGAAGATTAAATATCTATACCGAGACTCGAATAGAGAAAAGAATAGAGACAAAAGTGAAGCTGTGAGGGCCGGTTGTGAACTGTGCATAGATGGCTCAGTAGAACACTTGCTCAAAAAAGGCAAAAGCCGCAGGGTGGAATCCCGTTCAAGAATAGAGTTTTAATCTGCCAGAAAGTCTTAGTAAAAGTATTAAAATACTGATTCAGTAATGAAATACCTATTAAAGAATAAAGAAAGAATAGGCGGAAAAAGAAAGATTCGATACTAAATCAATTTATACAATATGCAAATTTCTTCTTATTGATTAATATTTGCGGCGTTTTTTTTTTTCTAGATCTCTCTAGTTTTGGGTGATTTGACGTAACCTTACATATTTAATCTTCTCACCTCTGTATACTCGTATGTACTATCTCAAATGTCCTCGATAACGCTTCTCATTTTGTAAGTTTTTGTTACCTTTAGAACTAAAGGATCACTGTATTTCGTAGTATATGTCTCACTGACATTCCCCAGTTTTCTTTATGGTGCCTCTTCATTTTGTTTCTTCTCTGTCCACAAAGTTTCTTATATCCATCCACGGCAGCACATTTCCTACTCTTTCAGCTGGTACTTCCTGGTTTTCACACGATCCGCGTTTCACGTCCAGAAGGTCAGTACAGATATTTCTTCTTCAGTTCCACATCATAATATCTACAATTCAAGTTGAAGAAAATTTCCTTAGCTATGGCAGTGTATCTTGTGTTTCGATATGTATAACTTTGTTCATACATAGCATACTTCTTTCATTTTTTCTGATTTGTCTTCAGTTTCATTGATAGTCTAATAACATCATCACTTTTGTATCCGACGTTTTCACTTCTAAAACAAACTCTGTGTTAGATAAGCTGTAAACGTTTTTTTATTGTTCTAACTTTCGCCATAAGAGCCATCTTGTCTACAATCCAGAAATTGTATTTGGTCCTCTTTCACATTTTATTTCTCTTCTGAAAGCGTCACTGAACCTTCCGCAGTCCCTAAGCAACAGTTGCGATGTGTGACGTGTTACTCCCTTTTTAACACTTACATATTTTTTCGACTTAATTATTACTTAAGTGACGTAGCTTACCACGCGTAAGCTACTTGAAAGTTTTAAATGTGTTAGGAAGATTTATGTATCAGGGTAAGAACGAAAAAACTCATTTTATTCTTTTAGCGTGTTATTTTTAATTTGCTTCTCAAAAACGATTTAATTCAATAAATAAAGAACAATTATCTGTAGAGAATAGTTAATGCTATTGAGATGTATATAAATGGTACTGCATACTCTTTTATATTTACACAGTGGCTTTAAATTCAGCTGCTATCAAATAACTTCAAAAGACACATAATGAACTGGGATAACGATCAACGTTCAGTGCACATAAGCACAAAAAATAGTTCCATATCTTCATAAAATTTTTGAATTTCATTTTTCGTAAAAATGTACGTCAAAAATTCAGTTTCGCGCTGGAAAGATTTAATAACTCTCTTCATCATTCGCTGTGCGACTGTGGGAATATGATGAGTAATTTATTGCTGCTTTAGTTAATTATCTTTTCAGTACTTTCAAGTCCTCTTATTTAGTGTTTGGGCTGATTGTAGGGTTTCGCACAGCATTTATGAAAAACTTGCAACAACAGCAAACTTTTCCAGCGTCGTCTTCTTCCTTCTGCAGTGTTCTTTAGAGGGCCTGATGTCTGCTGTTTGACAGATCTAAAAAGGATACTTCTTGAATGGAGTCCTTAAATATGAAGTCCAGTTTTAAGCAAAGTGTTTTTAAATCTCAACCACAACGAAGGAAAATAGATTACGTCGCGCATTTCTCATGATTTTAGCCCACTCTTTTGCAATTTTCATAGAGCTTTTCTTCTAATTTTTATGCCTATCGTCTTATGATATCAGGCATGATACGTACTGCAATATTCAAAATGATACACACACTTCAGTTTCAGACAGCTCATCCTTCCATAGCATTATGGTCATAAGGATTTCCATGTACTCCATCTCATGTCCCCTTGGGCGACATCTAGTTGCAGATCACCCACCTATCTGACGCAGGTGACAATCGTGGCAGTTTCAGATGCTGTTTCATTTATGTCTCTCTTCTTCCTAATGGTATAGTTTGGAAACAACGAAAGTTACATTTATAATGCTTTTCAGTGTTCCTTCTGTTGTTGCTGCATTTTATCTTGATCTCTACAAGGTACACAGGTGCACGTTAGAAGAGCTTAAAGAATACACATAACAAGCAAAAAAACACAGAAATATACTTGAATAAACAAACTAAGCATGATTGATATTTACAGTGCTTCAAGTCGTGTTACAAGTCCTACACGTCGACCATACGTAAGTTGCAGTAGTTGAAGGGAGTCTCCTTATATGCTTACATTTAAAATTGACATGATTGATTTGCTGTTGTGAAAGTAATGTCATTTACTCGTAATTTATTTTTCCCTCGCTTTCAAATACAATGAGTGTCATATTCCCATAACTTTTAAAAATAAATCAGTAAGCAATTTAACTTTTGTGAAAGTTATACACTCTCTCATATCTTGTCATAGAAATATACCGTCAGTTAGATTCTCATCATGTCTGATGTGTAGCAGGGAAGAAACTCGTATTTTACAAGCGACATATCTGCAAAATTTCTCGTTAAAAATAACGTGTACAATACTTACACAGAAAGCGTCTTCATAGAATTCATAGAGTATAGCATCATATCACTATTCTTTAGACGGATGGGATGGGCGGAGGGGGGGGCGGAGAATTTATTGATATTGACATGCAACCAACTCATATACTACTCGAGATGTAAATACATAGTACGCAACCTGCACTAACAATAAGATATGGCAACTTTTAGAAATTATGAGTGAAAATTACGTTTTCCGCTGATAGTGTCCCTCGTATTGTATGACCACGTCTTGAACGCGAAGACAAACTGGGTAGCTGTTTCCGACGGCTGCAGTGACCCAAATGAATCTGCGCGCTCGAGCTTAACCGAAACTCCGCGAGATGGCAGCACTATTCAGCAGATGCTCCTCTCAACAACTGCGATGCCAAGGATGCTGTTGTAAGGTAATTTCAATGAGTACATCACGCTGAATTAACCTGCCGAGAATAAAACACTAAAACTCAGAGTCTTTCAAAAGTAAAGAGAATATATGATTCCCTAACCAGGCTCGCATTCCATAAAATATACGATTTTGTTGCTTCAGACTCGTACTGCAAGGACACGAGGCTTAGCATACTTTTTTTTTGCTTTGTTTTTACAGGTGACATCAGTTTTTGTTTTGGCAGGAACTGTATTTTCTTAATAAGTTGTGTAGCGAGCAAGCTTAAACTGTGTCGTAGCAGCTATTGAGAAAGTTGTATGTGGGTAAAACATGAGCTCGCTTTCTATAATATTTATAACCAACTTCAGCGATTGCGACGACATTGTCGCCCTTTGAAATGGACAACGAGTGGTGAGAAATCTTTATCATCGGAGCAGGTGGAATCCCTCGCAAGCTTGTCTACTCAGCACTGGTCCAACGTGAAACGTAGAAAATTATGAAAGAACCAAATGACGTCCTCATTATAAGAAAGATGTTGCCTCACTCGAAAGAAATGAAGAACGTGATATGAGATTTCCAGTTTGCTGCCGCTAAACGAGATGTTCGTCGCAGGTGATAATTTTCGTGTTCTGAGGAACATCGTAACATTAGGCTCCAGCAGTAATACTGTCATAGTATCATTCGTCATCGTAATTATGTTCTAGAGATAACTCTAGAACTCATATTCAACTGCTAGGCTATTTGCATATTCGTAACTTAAAATTTAATTCTTTTTTTTATAACCAAGAATTATCATACTGCAGTCAGCCTTAACGTTACATAATAATCTGTAACATTAGATAAATAACACATCACTCCAAGCAAGTTAAGGACATTGTTACTATAGTGATTCAGCTGATTGTCTATTGATTTATTCATTTACTGCTTTCTGAAAACCTTCCCTCTTTTATCTGGAAGTCTTGTCGTACAGCAAATACGTTCAGCAGTTTACTGTCTTCTATGTTGGCGTTCCCTTTTTTGTTAGCTCTGTTAATATAATATAGAATATAATGGATGATATTTAATAAACCACAGTTCCCCAATACGCACATTATATGATCATAGATATTTTGTAACAAATTGAACTATAGAGTAGAACAGACAAAAGCAAAGTAGAAAGAGGTAAGCTGCTTTTAAAGTTTTCACCAATGTGGAAATATATTGATGCTACCTGGGTATGTCCCACATTTTGCCTGAATTGACTGTAAAAGTCTTGTAAATATGTGTCTACGTTTAAATTTGCTGCAGATAACATCCATTAAATGTAGCTGTTACAGAAATTACCATGATTTTAGTGACTGTAGACTGGAAGCACACTAGCGGGCGTCAGTTGTTGATTATACATTTCACTGTAGCGTCTATGGAACAATTGTTGTTCGTACGTTTTAAGTCTTTTTTGTTTGTTTGTTCATGCAATTGGTATAACGTGACAAATAAGCAAAATTACATTCGAAATTACAACCATCACTTAGAGTGAACCTTAGCTGTGACTGTTAATTAAGTTAACTGAATTTTTAGAAGAGCGAAGGGTTTTATGGGCGCACAAAATAAGTAGCCGTTGATTTACAGTGTCAAAAGTTGATATTGTTGCAGTTAAATATGTCCTACACAGAATTAGCAGCCACCTTAGCGAAAATAAAATAGTATAAATTAACAATCAAGTCATAGAGCCAGGAGTAATTTTTTGGTGTTTAGGGCACTGAAATTCAATGTGTGTATGGCATTTTCGACCAGGAACCCCTTTCGTAAAGTTCGGCTGCTTGGTTAAGCCAAAACACACACACACACACACACACATATATATATATATATATATATATATATATATATATAAAATATTCACGACAGCATTGTATGTGTAATGTGACAGAACCTTGTTCGCATTCTCGTGATACTGATAAATGGGACTACATCGTTAATAAAATAATAAATAAATTCTGTCAACGACATAATTTAATATTTTGTAAAAAATCATATCTCAGATAATACCCATAAAAAAGAGAATGAAAATCTCAATCTTTTATTATCTATGATTTTTGTAGAAAATATTTTGTTCGAACTGTTGTACAGATAGGATGTGATTGTAACACAGAGGTCAGTAAAAAACTGAACTAAAGTAATGTTATTAACTGATACTTGAAAACAGAGATTGTGTGTTATTGAAACGAATCTTCTTTGTTTAGAGTTTTATTTCATTGTAATTCTCGTCCTATATAAATGTTAATTTCCAGTTCAGCTACCAAAGAGCGCAGCCATTAACGCTACTGATCTACAGCGCAGTTTATTGGTAAATAGTGATTGTTAATTTGTCACGAAACATTGACAAATATTTTTGAATGTTAATACATATAGTAGAGGTAAGAAAAGATTTAATATGTATTTTCCTCCACACACACACACACACACACACACACACACACACACATATATATATATATATATATATATATGTATGTATGTATGTATGTATGTGTGTGTGTGTGTGTGTGTGTGTGTGTGTGTGGAGGAAAAGTTCGACCAGGCTGGGGTTCGAACCCAGAATACTTGAAATCAAAAACTGAATAGACCTCTAAGGAACTATATACACAACAGTACAAGTAGTTCGGAGTGCCTTTGGCAAACTGGATACATTTTTCAAAACCAAGATATGAATCTCTCTGGAAAGGTATGTTCACAACCATTGTTCATCATCAGTTTTGGTATATGCCAGTGAGACAGTCTTTGCATGCAAACGCAATTAAAAAATTGAAGGTTTTTCAGAAATCAACGGAGATATGTACTTTGGAACACTCTAGGAGAGGCAGGAAAACAAAGAATGGAATCAAGAAACGGAGTTGAGTGGAAATTTTATTACGACGGCGAAGAAATGAAATTGAGGTTGACATAATATGTAGCCCTGGTAGCTAAACGAAGAAACGAAATACTTTGCTCCATTCCACGAGATGATAAACGATTCAAACTACTACCTGATACAAGGGTATTTAATAAAAAACCGGAATTTTTTCAAGAATTTATTACAAGTATGGAATACAACACGCATTTGTTTTCCAACGTAGTCCCTCTCAAGTTCTATACGCTTACGCCAGCGCTGGAGCAGTTCCTCAATGTCACGCATAAATAATTCTTGGGGTGCGTGTGTAATCAGTACTTCCTCGTCGTCAGCGAACGTTGAGCCACTAAGACCTTTTCGTGGGTTAAGAAAGTGATAATATCAAGGCTCCAGATCCGAGGAATACGAGCGGGGAGGGGGTGGGGGGAGGGGGACAAGCAGACATACTTCAAGTCTCCCTACAAAAACCCATCATGCATCTTTCTTTCATTTCTGATCTCAGATGTTTTGGAAGCCACCTCGAACACATTTTCTCAAACATAAGTATATCATGAACAATATGGTGGGTAGATCCGACACTAATGGTCCAATTTCACTCACAGTAATACGCCTGTTTTTCCGTTCTAACTCACTGACTCTCCCAATTGTTCTCTGCACAGATTGAGCGTTCAAGGCGTGGCCCATCTTTGACACTTGATACACACCCTTTGAACTAGTACACTGGTGACTGACCTAAATAACTCCAGTGACAGTCCGCTGCACCTTGATGGTATAAACCTGTGAGAGTGCCGCCCCATCTTGTTCCACTGATTCCCAGCATCCCGTTCGCGACGTCAGAGTGGAGTGACCCCCATTTGATAACAAATAAGCATAAACTTGGTCGAAGTTTTGTATTTTATAGTATTTTTCCGCTTATTTATTAAATCTACCTTGTAGATGATAAGCAGATATTACAAGTCATCTAGCAGCAACGTGGATTTGCTGAACTGAAAACCGTAGTGATAGAAATGCCTACGTGAGGCTTTTATCCAGCAGTGAATGTCAGATGCCGCTTGTAGTCATAATTATGATGATGTTAATAATGATGACTAGAAGAAATGTAGGCTACTAATTATCAATTATCAAAAGTTTTAGGTGATATTTTCTGCGAGAGGCATTAAGGTTAATGCTTGGACGTACATAAACGTTAGGAAATGCTGCATTTCACTGCCTGAGACTTACGAATTCGTTTGCATCTTGCTAGAATTATAGCTCTGCTGATCCAGAGCTAGAGCAGTGAATAACATAAGTCCTAGGTTAGCGATGTCATCAAAGATAACTGGAGCAGCCGCCCGAGTGGCCATGCGGTTCTAGGTGCTACAGTCTGGAACCGCGTGACCGCTACGGTCGCAGGTTCGAATCCTGCCTCGGGCATGGATGTGAGTGATGTCCTTAGGTTATTTAGGTTTAAGTAGTTCTAAGTTCTAGGGGACTGATGACCACAGCAGTTGAGTCCCATAGTGCTCAGAGCCATTTGAACCATTTTTGAACTGGAGCACCGGACCACAGCTATAGCAACCTTGAGGTAATATTTTTCTTTGACAAATATGACTACATTATTTTCGCTCTGGCTGATAACTAGTATTTCACGATTGAAGGTGTAACAATAAAAAAACAGACGCTTACATTAAAACATTTGGACTAATTATGCAGTAACCTGTTTCAACATGGAAATTAATGCGCTGAGATATTACTCGCACTGCGTTTTTAACATATCAATACTTGCACAAATGTTTATGCAGCTTCATACCATTTACTTTACTCAATGGTTTGTATGAAAATTGTTGAACCTTTTCCAGTAATAATAATACAGTGTCCACTCAAATTAATGTGAGTACCCTGTCAAATGTCAGGATAACCAGAGACGTGCGTGAAGACTGTCAATAAGGCTCTGGAAGGTATCGACAAGGACTTACTTGGAGCCATGCTTACTCCAGTACCGTGTCCAGCTGCGCTTGGTTTCTGGGCTTAGGATCCATGTTGCGAATACCGGGATCAAGATGGTACCACAGATTCTCGATTTCGTTCACATCAGGGGATTCTCGTGGCCAGCAGAGTACAGTAAACTACAGTGTTCTTCTTCGAAAAACGCACCTACACTGCGAGCTGTGTGATACTTTGCATTGTTGTGCTGGTAGATGCGACCTTGCCGAGGAAAAGCAACTGTACGTCGGTCTGGACACGGTCCCGAAGGATAGATGCTTACATGTATTGTGCCTTCCAGAATGCTCTGCGGTCTGGTCTCTTCCGATGACTGCTGCAGGTTGTTTGCTTTCAGACAAAAAAATGTTGAAATGTGTGTGAAATTTTATGGGACTTCACTGCTAAGGTCATCAGTCCCTAAGCTTACACACTACTTAACCTAAATTATCCTAAGGACAAACACACACACACCCATGCCGGAAGGAGGACTCGAACCTCCGCCGGGATCAGCCGCACAGTCCATGACTGCAGTGCCGGAGACCGCTCGGCTAATCACGCGCGGCTGCTTTCAGACGTTTCACGCCGTGGATGCCAACAGTGATCTTTGTGACAGAGCATAAAACGTGACTTATATGAAAAGGGAACCTGTCGCCACTCATTGGATGTCCCGTTGCAGTATCGGCTTGCTGATTCCCGCCTTCGTCGCTGATGAACAGCGGTCAGTGTGGATGCATGAACCAGGTGCCTGCAGCAGCGTTCGCTGAACAGCCATTGAGGAGGCGCTGACACTGTTGGTAGTTAATCGGTTCATCATGGCGGTTAAGGGCTCCACAGTTGCACATCTGTTCGCCTGTACAAATCTCTGCAGCCGTCGTGTACCCCCGTCATCAGTGGTCTGTGGTGTAACACGGGTGCTTTGGTGCCAGTTCTGGATGGCACCACTTTGTCATGCACGATATACTTTAACCAAGGTGGCACGTTAATAGTTTATGAACTTAACTATTTCGGAGATGTCTGCACCTTTGGCCGAAAGCCAGTCATGGTTCACTTTTGGACGTCTGATAAATCGCTCCGTTTCCATATTAAGTCAATGACTGCACTGTTTCTTAGCATATCTCCAACAGGCTTTATATACCCTCCATTGCTAGTGCTGCCACCTGCGGTCTGTGAGTGGTTTTTGACCGTTGACGTCGACCATAAGTGGTGGTCACACTATTGTGATGTTACAGTGAAACTACATTTCAAGCTTTATTATTAATTTATTGCAACCTGCAAGTGTATGAATGAGTGAGACATGTAACAATGTAACGTGATCATTTGTGTAGTGGCATGAAATGTATCAGGATGACCAAATGTAGTGGTAAGTGGTAGAATATGCCATATTAAAACTCGGCGAGAACTTTCCAAGTGATTTATTGTTTTTTAGCTACAGTGCCCTTGTTCCTCTTGGTCCACGTAACAGGGCCCTGCAATGCTGAGGAAGCACCCCAGCGGCCCGTGTAATGCAATGCTGTGTCGAGCCTGCCTTGTATGGCCCGCTGAGCTCCTATGATGTCAGGATGGCTGCGCCAGCAGCCGACTCGGCGACCACCATCCTCGTTGTCTCAGCGCTGTTCCGCCGGGAGCATTAGGCCGGCCCTGCTGCTGCCTCTTCCTCGCTGGCATAACTGAGATCACGGCGGCAACAAGCGACCACTATCCGGGGTCCGAATCTGCTTCCCTCGCCTCGGGAATTCTCCGATGTGTGTCGGGAGCCGAGACGACTGCCTACAGTAGCGAGCCCCAGAGAGTGTCCCACCGCTGGCTGGCTGCGGACCCCGCGTCGCTCTCAGAGGGTCGAAACAACGACCCGCCGTGGACTGGGACTCCGGCGCCCCATCAGTTGCTGCATGTAGCTCGGTGGTGTGATAAGCCCCGCCATCCAGGAGAGCTGCCACACTTGAATGAATCTCGTTAGGAAACGGCACCTATTTATAGTCGGCTGTGCGCCTACATTTCGCCAAGCGTGCCGCTTCGCGTCACGTACACATAACACTCTAAGTTGTCCAGTGGCCCCTTCTTTCTGTGCCTTGCGCCATGAAAACTGCTGTGTGTGCCTTCTCCACCAGTTCAACGCCCCTGTGGCCACTATTTGCCTTCGCAACTGCTGGTATGCCTAACTCACTGCAATCTGGCCTGCACCTGGCTGTAACTTTTGCTCAGAATATCGCACAAAACTAACTTTCCCTATCCTAAACGGTGGTGCCGCCACATTTGGTTTGTGGCAAAGTAGCACCTCGGAATAGTAGGAAAACCATTACCAGATTCATACGCCTAGAATATATTAATTATAGCAGACCTGAAATAAAGTATCAAAAAGAAAAATTACATTTTCAGAGAACATTTTCCAGTGTCGTAACAGACTCTGACAATCATTAATAATGAGATTTGCACATTTTTTGCGGTTGCTACTTGCGGATAATTTTCAAGGGAGTAAGTTGTACGCTACGATGTCAGTTTATATAATTTGATGAAAAGATCTGCAAGACATGACAAGGTCAGTATGTATTGGGGGAAATGCACTCACAAGAAAAGAAATGTGCCCAGGTAGCCAAGAACAACAGAACTTTATTACAATACAAAAAGTATATGTTACCGTTGAGCAACTGAGACAGCTTCCCTGTGAAAGCAACGTAAAGATCTTCCTGATCTACTGATTGATTGTCACTAATACAATAACAGTTCTTGAAGGTGTAAGTTAAGCGCTCAGACCGTCACTATCGACTGCAGTACGCGTGGCTGCAACCTGCTGTACTGGCGTTGCCCTATATTCCGATGTTTTGTGCGCTACACTCTGAGGCGTATAGTCACAGCACTCCCGAACTAATTAGCTGGTATTAAGCTTGTTGCACCTGTCGCAGGTTAGGTGAGCTGCATCAAGTTCCAGATATCCTGATAGGGTGGAACCAGCAGCACTCTGCTCTGTGACGTGTAGTTCATCGTTAGGGCCGCTAAATTACTCTTCCCTCCGGAGGACGGAAGTAAGGGAGATTGTATTCAGCATCCTGTCGACAATGTGGTCATTAGAGAAGGAGCACAGCTGGGATGGTGTAAAGGACGGGGAAGGAAATAGGAAGTGGTCTTTCACCGGAAACATCCCGGCTTTTTCGTGGAGCGATTTAGGGAAATCACGGAAAACCTAAATCAGGATGGCCGGACGCAGGTCTGATCGTCGTCTTTCAGAATGCGTGTCAGGTGTACTATCCACTGCGACAGCTCGTTGTGCCCTCCAGAGGAGATGGTGAAAGCGTCTCAGTGTATAGACAGTGGCTGCGCCATAGAAGACAGCCGAGGATGCAGCAGTCCTCTTTCCCTCAGAGGAGCTGCCGGAGCCACCTATGGCGAAGAGGACAGCAAATATACGGCACTCGTACTTCCAAGAAGGACAGAGCAGAGACATCTGGGAGCAGCGGACCTGAGAGAAAAGAAAACGGGAATCAAATAAGGTCGTCGTCGATTAAAGATAGCGTGCCGCTGAAGACGGCGTGACAACGCCCAACTGGCGGCAGAACTTCCAGGACCAGAGTAAGAGCACCGGCGAAGGCCTACAAAAGTCCCAGAAAGGATGCCCCAAACACTTACAGCAGATGACCACGATTGGAGACGTCCACACACAGCGAAGTTGCCTGTTGGAGAAGAAACGCAGTGCGTGAGACATGTGATAAGCACATTCTGAAGAGAAGAAGTTCGGAAAAAGAAATAGAAACCAAGGATGTGTGCAGAAAGGCGGCAACAAGCGCGAAGGACAACGGAATGAGGAGCCTCGCGTCCGGGGGAGAGAAAGAGTGGGCAGCAAGGACGGCAGAGGGTGATCAGATGCGACTACAGAACGGAGAATGGTTGTGGGATGCATAAGGCTGGAGCTGATGCCTCAGCAAACGATATAGATAATACCAGAAGTGCAGGGTGGCAAGTGGGCCATCGGCCTGCAGACCCACGGAGTGTGGGCTGGCGGTGTATGTGATCTGTCAGTGTGCAAGACGGAGGCGTGCAGACCTGTAATACGTGAAGCGAGAGCGAGGGCGGGGGCACGCAGGCCAGAGGCATGGAGGAAACCAGTGATGTTGGAACATCATCACTGGCCTCGCCTGTCAGCGACAGTGCCTGCGACTACATCGGCGTCTCTAATGAGTTTTGAAAACAGAAAAATAATATCACAGAAGGGTTAGAGCCAGCGTTAAGAGAGGTGTATACGGAGCAAACCAATTCAGTACAGGCAATAAAAAACGATTTAGATCGAACACAGAAAAGCTTAACGCATGACTTGTCTCAATGGCAAGAAAGTATACAGTCTCAACTTAGTATTCAGACAGATAACGTAGCAAACGCATGGGATGTTGTTCAGAAATAAGTTGTTAAGAAATAAGTAAGTGGAGTAAATTCACGGACGTCCTGTAGAAACCTCTTCAAAGAACTGGGTATACTAACTCTTGCCTCTCAGTATATTTAATCCTTAATGAAATTTGTCCTAAATAACATCTTTTTCCAAAAAACAGCTCAGTTCATACATACAATACGAGGAACAAAAATGATCTGCACAAGGACTTAAAAGCACTTACTTTAGTTCAAAAAGGGATCCACTACTCAGGAACATTCATCTTTAATAATTTGCCAGCAAACATAAAAAATTTAGTTACAAATAAAGATCAGTTTAAAAGGAGCCTGAAAGACTTACTAATGGCCAACTCCTTCTACTTCAGTGACGAACTTTTTAATAGAAACAAATGATGTATTGTATATATTCCTACTATTTGTATTGTTATTTCAGCTTAAAAAAATATTGACATGTTCCACATCCACGAGGATATCCTCAGCACGAATATATGGAACGAAAAACTAATCTAATCTAATCTAAGAATAGTGTACCCCACGCAGATGGGTCTAGTGATGTCTGTAACAGTGCAGTGTCTCATGAGAACGTGTATACAGAGGAAGTAAACAGTAGATATTAGTTATCACAAAACCTTAAAGTAGTCGTATGGGGGCAGAGCCTGCTCTTTCTTCCGTTTTGTTAGGCGGAAATCTAGTAAAACGTAAGCAGTTTCTGATATCAAAATCTACAAGTAATATGAATAACAAAAGGTACAACAGTTATCGCAGGTGCACCTAAAGTTCTCTTGTCACAGTACATCACAAGACTGAAACGCCAGTCACATGACGCTACCAATGGCGCTGCCGCTGCGTTACATTCGACCTACAGAACGCGGCCCACCTTGTATTAATAAAATTAGACGTGACGGAAAAAGAATCGGCTAGCGTCCTTCCGATCTAGGACACCACTCTGAGCATGACGTAATCCCAATATATGACATTTTACACACACTGGAACCACCAGAATAGGGTGGGAGCAGTTTAATTCCAAATAGAAAGTGTTCTTCATGAGGGCACTTACCTATTTTATCCGTCCAGTAAAAAAAGTTAAAGGACTATATTCCCACGGTAGCATTTAAATATTTTCACTAGTGCTTCCATGTAGTTAATGGTGGTGGAAGATGCACGAAGGCTCAGGATCCTTAATTGTTTATGTGATGTTATAATTATTACTTATACAGTCAGGCATCATTGAGTACTTTGTCTATAACTGAACTATGTCTTCATGGAATAAACAACGTTCTATTCCTTTATCTGAAATGCTTTAGTTCCATTTTACATCGTGAATGTTAATATTATTAATAAGCAGCTAAGATAGAATAGTAACAAGGTGCTGTGCATCAGTAGGAATGCACTTGTAATGGCAAATGAAGGGATGTGTTACGACCAGAAATATTGCGTTGGTTTTATTAAAGAGAACTGAAGTAGATTGTCACGGCCCTAATAGGTAATTAAATGCAATACGTTCGGATGATACAATCTCGGAAGCGACGAATGAATCGACCTTCCACCAGGTGCAGAATTTAAATGACGGATAAGTGAAATGTACAATATATGTACAGTGTAAAATGTACAATATATGTGGTAAAACAGGTACCGTCTCGTTTAGAAGCTGGTAATTCTGTCTAGATGTTAGCATTCTCAGAGAACTGGATAGATAAGTCATATTGTGGCAAACACTCCTGAAAATGGAAGCACAGTACTGGGATGTGTACCCTGGCCTGAAGCCCTGAGTGTAGAACTTAAAGAACTATTCTTCATAACTGTAATATGAAAGCATTCTGCTTATACAACAAAATGCAAAGTAATCTTGCCTCCTCAAAATTACAAAATTAATTAAATATGTATAGTGGCAGTGATATAACTGATGAACTACAATCTGGCAAATCGTTATTGGTCTTCATTTCTTGGTATATGGGTGACCACCTCATGTGATTTGATGTAAGCTATGGAGAACTTTATAACGAGCAATAATTACAGTGATATCATAGCTTGCCTTTTGATATACGCTTTAAGACAAAAAAAAAAAAAAAAAAAACTACACTCCACGAAGAAATTATCTAAATCGGTATATGCGATGTACGTATAAAGACAAACAAATGATTAAAATTTCAGAGAAATTGGATGATTTATTCAATAAAAACAGCTTCACAAATTGAGAAAGTCAATAACGCGTCGGTTCACCTCAGGCACTTATTCGGCTTGTCATTGGTGGATAGAGTTCTTGGACATCCTACTCATGGATATCGTGCCAAATAGTGCGTTAGATAGTCAAAATCGCGAGATGGTTGTGGGGCACTGCCACAATGCTCCAAACTTTTTCGGTCGGGGAGAGATCCGGCGACCTTGCTGGACTAAGCAGATTTTAAAAATGTTGGTAACGTTTTGGGGAAGGAACGTTGTTGTAATCTATATAAAATCAGTGAAAAAGCGTAGACTGCGATGGTACTTTAATAAAATGACCGGTTTCGGCATATGCTTACCCAATCTTCAGACAGCACCATCAGCTGACTGTTCTACCCATCGTCAACTTCAGCTGATGGTGCTGTCTGAAGACTGCCTAAGCATATGCCTAAACCGGTCATTTTAATAAAGTACCATCGCGATCTACACTTGTTTTTTTTCCTGATTTTATAAAGTAGATTTTGGACGCACAAAGACAAGCAATAGGAGCACTTACCGTGTGCGGGTGGACATTATCTTGCTGAAATGTAAGCCTTGGAAGGTTTGTGATGAAGGGCAATAAAACAGGACATAGATTATCGTCGACGTATCCCCGTGCTCTAAGGGTGTCGCGGATGAGAACCAAAGCGGTGCTGCTATGACATGAAAAGGCACCCCGACCATTACTGGCTGTCAGGCAGTACGGCGGACGACAGTAAGGTAAGTATCCACCGCTCTCCAGAGCGTCAGCAGGCACGTCTTCGGCCTGGAGTCTCATTGACAGGAGTAGAATTGTCTTCTGTGATGGGTCTCGCTTCGATTTAGAAAAGATATCTGAATGGTGTGAGAAGTGGCAGTTAACCCTAAATAACGAAAAGTGTGAGGTCATCCACATGAGTGCTAAAAGGAACTCGTTAAACTTAGGTTACACGATAAAAGAGCCTAATCTAAAACCCGTAAATTCAACTAAATACCTAGGAATTACAATTACGAACAACTTAAATTAGAAGGAACACACAGAAAATCTTGCAGGGAAGGCTAACCAAAGGCTGCATTTTATTGGCAGGACACTTAGAAAATGTAACACACCTACTAAGGAGACTGCCTACACTACGCTTGTCCGCCCTCTTTTAGAATACTACTGGGTGGTGTGGGATCCTTACCTCATAGGACTGACGGAGTACATCGAAAAAGTTCAAAGAAAGGCAACACGTTTAGTATTATCGCGAAATATGGATGAGAGTGTCACAGAAATGATATAGGATTTGGGATGGACATCATTAAAAGAAAGGCATTTTTCGTGGCGATGGAATCTTCTCACGAAATTCCAATCAGCAACTTTCTCCTCTGAATGCGAAAATATTTTGTTGACACCGACTTACATAGGGAGGAACGATCACCAAGATAAAATATGGGAAATCAGAGCTCGTACGGAAAGATATAGGTGTTCATTCTTTACGCGCGCTATACGTGATTGGAATAATAGAGAATTGTGAAGGTGGTTCGATGAACCCTCTGCCAGGCACTTAAATGTGATTTGCAGATGTAGATGTAAATGTAGAATTGAGCCCCGATGAGCCGGAAGACATGCCTGCGGACGCCTTGGAGACCCATGGATACCAACCACCCTGTCGCCCGCTGTACGGACTGACGGCCAAGAGTGATGATGGAGATGCGAGGCATTTCATTTTAGAGCAGCATCCCTTTGGTCGTCATCCGCGGCCCTTTACAGCACAGTGATAGGTCGACGAAATTCTACCTCACAGCACAGCGGTACGTCGACGATATTATACGCCCCGTAACGTTGCCCTTAATGGCAAGGCGCCTAGGGCTTAGATTTCAGCAGGTTAATGCCAATCCGCACATGGCGAGAATTTCTACTGCTTGTTTTCGTGGTTGCCAAACCATGCCTTGGCCAGCACGGTCGAAGGATATCACCACAATTGAGAACGTTTGGAGCATTACGCATAGGGTCCTCCAACCATCTCGGGATTTTGACTGTCTAAGTCTTCAACCGGACAAAGTTTGGCACAGTATGCATCATGGAGATATCTAAAAATTCCATCAATTAATACCAAGCCGAATAACAGCTTGCATCAGGGCCAGAGGTAAACGAACTTGTTACTGACTTGCTCTTCTTCTGATTACACACGGTTTCTTCGCTGTTACCTCACTTGTATCTATGTTTGCTTGTTCAACATCTGTGATTGCCGTTTCTAGAGGTCTCTGTTCCTCTTCTGATGAACTGCCTACTGTGATTTTCGTTGTCACAGTATCTACACTCTTGGGGAGCTTCAAACGAATCTCATTATATGCCAGTTCTTGATTATCAAACCCCTTTGAACGTTGTTTCTTCCGGACCATTCTCTTAATCTTATGCTTAAACATTACTGCATCGTGGTCCGTGTCTCTCTGCTCCGAGGTGCACCTTACAAACCACAATCCGATTTCGGAATCTCTGTCTGACCGTGATACCATCCTGTAGGAATTCACCTTTTCTCGTTTATTTTTGAGCATTGTATTCGCCGTTAGCTGCTGAACTTTATGTCCGAAGGTTTTCCTCTCACTCATTCCTAATATCGAGGCTATATTCTCTCGTAACTCTATTCCCTCTTCTATCACCACGTTCCGATCCCCCGTGGTTATTAGATTATCAGCTCCTTTTACACAATGAATTACCCATTAGGTTTCTTCCCGTAATTTTTCTATCTCTGCAAGTTCTTTGACGTCGACACGTATATCGGAACTACTGTTACTGGCGTTGGGTTTCTGTAGATTCTGACGAAGGCAGCCCTATCTCTGAACTGTTCATGGAAACTGACTCTCCACCCTGTCTTCCCGTTCACAGCGAGTCCTATTCCCGTTACGTCATTTTCTGTTGTTGTTGATATGACCCTGTATTCGTATGATCTGAAATCCTTATCTTCTTTCCATTTCACTACATTGACACCGAGCGAGGTGGCGCAGTGGTTAGCACACTGGACTCGCAATCGGGAGGACGACGGTTCAATCCCGCGTCCGGCCATCCTGATTTAGGTTTTCCGTGATTTCCCTAAATCGCTCCAGGCACGTGCCGGGATGGTTCCTTTGAAAGAGCGCGGCTGACTTGCTTCCCTAATCCGATGAGACCGATGACCTCGCAGTTTGGTCTATTCCCCCAAAACAACCCAACCCCAACTACATTGACTCCACCTATATCTAGATTAAGCCTTTGCTTTTCTCTTTCCACACTGTCATTACCAAGTTAAGCAAGAAAGTTTATTCAAACAGAGTAATAAAAAGGTAGTTTTTTGTTAAGAGTTTGTTAAAAACTTTTAATTGGTAAATATGTGTGAATTTAATTTCGCTTTGATATTTAAATTACTGACTGAGACAATAGCTTTCTAGACAACGGAGTGTCTCAAACAAGAAACGCTCTCTGGACAAGCGACGGCAACCTCGTATCTGCCCATTGAAGCAAATAGGTAGTTTTCCGCTGGAAATATCATGTTGTGACCTCAAAGATGAACACTTAGTTTGAAAACACGTGGAGATAATAAAAATAAAAAATATGAGCAGAGGTTCTCGAAGCCTCATCAGCATGATCATAGAAATGGGGCTCTAACCGCCGTCCAACCGTTGCTAAAGTAATTGTCTGGTGCGCTTCGGAAAATGCGCGCTTTTTATGGCTCACATTTACGTTCCATTCGGTAACGCAAATTAAGTGTACGCGAAAGGTACAAAAAAAGGGAAAAAGTTCGTTTATTTGATGTTCGTGCCGCCTGCAGTTTTGGCTTAACGAAGCGGTGTTCATTGCTAGTTAGTATTCATAAAATGTCATACGTGTGACAATGTGAGTGTTCCGAAAAGCACAGTTTGACTACTTTTGTTTCACAATGATTCCGAAAATATCTGAATTTTCACTTCCAAAGTGCACTCCATTCTGAGCTTTATACTTTTCAATTTATTTATTATTAGTATTTATTTATTCTGTCTGAAACGTCTTTTCATTTAGTAAACGTATTTTGATGTAGTCTAGTCTTCTAAGTGTCGTGTCTAACGCTTCTGAATTATTTATCAGAGTTTGTGTAATATTACAAAATATTTTTTAAAAATTTTTGAGTTAACTATTAGTGCCACAACATTGTAGCAAGTGGTCATTACAATTGCTACGTTGATGCAGCCGTCGCCAAAATACGCTGCTGGCTACTGTAAAATCAAGGTGACATGCAACAAACCTCAAATTGGCATGAAGTGTGCTATAAGGGGCGGTCATACATTCCAGTTTCGGTATGCCACTTAGGCAAAAACGCCGTGCGCGTTGAGGAAAACGTCCCACCGATGCACAAGGTTGAGGATATGCGTCTGGCAAAAGATCGTGTTCCGTTGTGTGAAGAAGTTCGGAACTTCCCCCTGCACATTCTCGTCCGACAGGAATCGTCGACCCTTCAAGGCCAATTTCAAAGGATCGATGTTGTGATAATTGTATGGGGTGATATCAAGATTATAGAACTCGTGGTCGAGTGTGTCCTACTTCAGTTTGCGTAACTTCTGTGATGCAAGATACGCGATACGGGGACGTGTGTTATCATGAAGCAGCACGGAACCTGGACCGCCATCCTGCAACAGTGGTTTTCGGCAGGCATGCTGCCTCATACACACTCTTCATTTTCCGATGGATATCTACCAGTGTTTGTCCTTTTACAGTAAGGAAAAAATAGCAGCACGTAGGTCCTATTTGTAAGCATTTGGTAATAACGTCACTACAACTCACGTGTCTGCATTCACCGCAGGCACGTCGGAAGGACAGGAGTGCCGCACTAATCCCTTGCCTAATGTCCGTGTTTGTACATCCGCGTCGGAGTATCGTTACTTTGCATACACGCTGTAGCAACGCCCTGAAAAGGAAACTTTTTGAGCGCCTCTTTTACATATTTTGAAATGTAAGTGAATATCATTTCAGCACAATCGAAACACATGGATAGGAGTAACCCCCTTCTACATTTTGTATGTAAGAAGAGATGAAGCAGAGGGATGGTCATTAAAAATGGCGTTTTAATGGTTCTTTGTGAAAGGTCGTATTATACCTATTCTTCTTCTTCTTCTGCTGCTGCTGCTGATTAGGGTTGCTCCCGTTTATCTGCCTCATTCCTTGAATGTATTGGACCTATTGCTGTAGCACCTCTTGGGTTGTCGTCCAGGCGGTAGTTTCCCTTGGGGTCAAAATGGCCAGAATAATAACAAATGTATTGTTCTTTATTTAGATGTGTTATAACAAATCAAAAAGGTTACATATTACATCAGAGATTGATAATTCAGAAAATAAATTCAAGACAATATGGGGTGTAGTTAGAAATGGAGGCAGTTTATCACAAAAGCAGATGGTCTAGTAATTAAAGGTAATGTCCAGTTGATCCATAACAAACTTCAGGGCTCTCCTTCAGCACATGGTGCCCTGTTTGTCACTATTGATGCCACCTCCCTTTACACTAACATCGCTAATGTCCATGGCGTTGACACAATTGAACCCTACTTTTCCCAATGCCTGAACGATTCCAAGCCTAGAACATACTTCCTAGTCACCATGACCAACTATATCCTCACCCAAAATTACTTCTCCTTTGAAGGTGTCACCTGAGAACAACACCATCCTATGCCAACGTATTCATGGGCCATCTAGAGGAATCTCTTCTAACCACCCAGAATCCCAAAACTCTCACATTGTTGAGATTCACTGATGACATCTTCATGATCTGGATTGAGGTTGAGGACTCCTTATCCACATTCTCCAGAACCTCAACACTTTCTCCCCATTTGCTTCACCTTGTCTTCCTCAACCCCACAAACCACCTTCCTAGATGTTGACCTCCACCTCAAAGATGGCTACATCAGTACCTATGTCTGTATCAAACCTAGTGAGTACCAGCGATACCTCCACTTTGACATCTGCCACCATGACCATCACACCTGTACTGACAAACAGTCCCTTGCAACATATACCAACAGTCTCACAGAGACCTTCACTGAGTGTAATTACCTTCTAACCTTGTACAAAAACATGGCTTCCATGCCTTATCTCTCCAGTCTCCAGTCACCCACCACCTACCTAAGTCCCACTTCCCAGCCAGAGAGGAGCATTCCTCTCATGAGTCAGTACCACCCACAACTGGAGCAACTGAATAATGTTCTCCACCAGCGTTTTGACTACCTCTCATCACGCCCTTAAATGAGGAATGCCCTACCCACTAATCTTCCCATTCCTCCCACTTTGGTATTCCACCACCCATTGAACCTACACTATATTCTCATCCATCCCTACACAACCCCAGCTCCAAATGCTTTGTCTTATGGCTCGTATCCCTGTAACAGATCTCGATGCAAGACCTGTTCCATACATCCTACCACCACCACCACCACCACCACCACCATCACCACCACCTATTCCAGTCCTGTCACAACCATCTTCTATCCTATCAGAGGCAAGGCCTCCTTTGAAACCAGTGATGTGATCTACAAGCTAAGCTGCAACCATTGTGCTGCCTTCTAAGTGGGCAGGACAACCAACAAGCTGTCTGTCTACATGAATGGCCACAGACAAACTGTGGCCAAGAAACAGTTGGACCACCAGTTGCTGAGCATGCTGACCAACACGGCATTCTTAATTTCAGTTACTTCTTCACAGCCTGTGCAATCTGTATCTTTCCTACTGACACCAGGTTTTCTGAGTTGCGCAGGTGTGAACTCTCCCTGCAACCTGTCTTACGTAACTGTAATCCTCCTGACCTCAACCTTCATTACTCACCTATCTCCTTTCCTGTTCTCATTCCAGCAGTATACTGCCTTCTGTTCCACAAATGCTCCCACAGTCTTTTTACTTGTCGCCTTTTCTGCTGTCCCACTCTGGCTAATCTCCTGACTGCAGCTAGCTACCCTACACTCTCTTCACCTCATCTCCATATGCTCCCACAAGCAGCATGTCATTATCCCCCACCCTTATCCTGCTATCCTTCCCCCACCTCCCAAGCCACTTCCTTACCCCCATCAACAAGACTGTTCCTTCCATCATGTGCTGCTGCTAGCAGTTTGGTCTCAGCAGCCAGACACTGTGGTCATGTGTGCGTGAGTCGTGTTTGCATGAATACATGTGGGAGTTTTGTTTGTTTGTGTGTGTGTGTGTGTGTGTGTGTGTGTGTGTGTGTGTGTGTGTGTGCATTTAGATGTTCGATTGTTAAATTTTCTTTCACACACACACACACACACACACACACACACACACAAACACAGTAAAAAATCTAACAATTATCCCTTGCTCAAATTATCATTTTATCCTCTGAATTAGTTTACTGAATAGTAGCATTTCTCCCTCAGGATATACTATGGACTTGTTTTTAGAACCTCTGGCTTCATATTAATATGTTCTTGCCCATTAACTTGTTGTATATTGTCATCCCCATATACTGTGGAGTCCATGCACATAATTTTAGTTGGTGCATGGGTAGCACAAAAATACTTCCTGTGTTATATTTCTCCTTGAATAATTTTTGTCTGCTGTGTAGGAAGATCCATCACCGTTTCCTTTGGGCCTTTATCCCGCTTCAATGCGGGGTCAGCTGTGTTTCTGCGGATTTGGCAGTGTTAGTTGCAGAGGGTGGCTGGATGCTCATCCTGTTGCCACCCTGAACTGCCCGAGATGGAATTAGTGTAAGCCAACTGTCTGCATCTAGTGTAACCCATGAAATAGTGGGAATGTTTTCAAATGTCTGCAAGTTCTATAACTGATGACCAGCCCGGTATTCACCTAGTGGGATGAGAAAAACCGCCTAAAAACCACATCCAAGCTGGCTGGCATACCAGCCCTCACCGTTAATCCACGGGGCGGATTCAGGCTGTGGCCAGTGCGCCTACCTGTATTCAGGAAGCAGTGCAGTGGCGCTCTTGGCTACCCTGGCGGTTTGTGTAGAAAGATTATAATTTCATAAATATATGTGGAGGGAACGGAGTTTGCAATTTCCAAAATAATGGATTACAAGATTCTGTTTGCCATTGAGTACAACCGTAATTGACAATTTTCTTCTGCAGTTTTAGTATTCAGTATACACTATTTGAACCTCCCCAAATAAATTATACCATACATAATAACAGACTCAAAATAACTATGATATGCTATTTTTCACACACTCTAGTCAGTAGAATTTGCTAGTAAATACTAGCAAATAGTGGGAATGTTTTCAAATGTCTGCAAGTTCTATAACTGAGGACCAGCCCGGTATTCACCTAGTGGGATGTGAAAAACCGCCTAAAAACCACATCCAAATGAAAAACTGCTTAGTTTCTTTGATAGGAAGTCAATACGTGTTTTCCAACCCAAGTTTTTTTCCACATTTCGTTCTACAAATTTGATCGTGTCAACTTCTTCCATAAGTTGGTTGTTATGTTATACACTCCTGGAAATGGAAAAAAGAACACATTGACACCGGTGTGTCAGACCCACCATACTTGCTCCGGACACTGCGAGAGGGCTGTACAAGCAATGATCACACGCACGGCACAGCGGACACACCAGGAACCGTGGTGTTGGCCGTCGAATGGCGCTAGCTGCGCAGCATTTGTGCACCGCCGCCGTCAGTGTCAGCCAGTTTGCCGTAGCATACGGAGCTCCATCGCAGTCTTTAACACTGGTAGCAAGCCGCGACAGCGTGGACGTGAACCGTATGTGCAGTTGATGGACTTTGAGCGAGGGCGTATAGTGGGCATGCGGGAGGCCGGGTGGACGTACCGCCGAATTGCTCAACACGTGGGGCGTGAGGTCTCCACAGTACATCGATGTTGTCGCCAGTGGTCGGCGGAAGGTGCACGTGCCCGTCGACCTGGGACCGGACCGCAGCGACGCACGGATGCACGCCAAGACCGTAGGATCCTACGCAGTGCCGTAGGGGACCGCACCGCCACTTCCCAGCAAATTAGGGACACTGTTGCTCCTGGGGTATCGGCGAGGACCATTCGCAACCGTCTCCATGAAGCTGGGCTACGGTCCCGCACACCGTTAGGCCGTCTTCCGCTCACGCCCCAACATCGTGCAGCCCGCCTCCAGTGGTGTCGCGACAGGCGTGAATGGAGGGACGAATGGAGACGTGTCGTCTTCAGCGATGAGAGTCGCTTCTGCCTTGGTGCCAATGATGGTCGTATGCGTGTTTGGCGCCGTGCAGGTGAGCGCCACAATCAGGACTGCATACAACCGAGGCACACAGGGCCAACAACCGGCATCATGGTGTGGGGAGCGATCTCCTACACTGGCCGTACACTACTGGTGATCGTCGAGGGGACACTGAACAGCCCCCGGTACATCCAAACCGTCATCGAACCCATCGTTCTACCATTCCTAGACCGGCAAGGGAACTTGCTGTTCCAACAGGACAATGCACGTCCGCATGTATCCCGTGCCACCCAACGTGCTCTAGAAGGTGTAAGTCAACTACCCTGGCCAGCAAGATCTCCGGATCTGTCCCCCAATGAGCATGTTTGGGACTGGATGAAGCGTCGTCTCACGCGGTCTGCACGTCCAGCACGAACGCTGGTCCAACTGAGGCGCCAGGTGGAAATGGCATGGCAAGCCGTTCCACAGGACTACATCCAGCATCTCTACGATCGTCTCCATGGGAGAATAGCAGCCTGCATTGCTGCGAAAGGTGGATATACGCTGTAGTAGTGCCGGCATTGTGCATGCTCTGTTGCCTGTGTCTATGTGCCTGTGGTTCTGTCAGTGTGATCATGTGATGTATCGGACCCCAGGAATGTGTCAATAAAGTTTCCCCTTCCTGGGACAATGAATTCACGGTGTTCTTATTTCAATTTCCAGGAGTGTATTTTAAGTTCCACATATTTAAAATGTTTGGTTTCTGAATATACCTTATGGGCTTTTGCAATGTTCAGTTTCAACCCATTTAACTGGAACCAGTTTTCTAGTGTATCAGTGAGTAATTAAACTATTAGTTACAGCTGATCAAAGGACACAAGGGAGACCAGGCCTCTTCACTTTTCTGTGTTAGAAGTGGTGGTGGTGGTGGTGGTGGTGGTATTACTAGTAGCAGCAGCGATAATTATCTTCACATTAAATTATTATGCATTTTTGTAAGTGAGCACGAAAAATGTTATTTTGTGTTATTCCTTTTAAACTGCCAGCACTTGAGATCAAGTCAGATTGCATAAGCTTAAACCGAATCCAAGGTCGACAGATGTGTGAAGCATAGTGCAAGGAGACCACACACATGCTAAGTGGCCTGTAAATGCTAGGTTGCTATGGTAACCATGACAGCACTACTAGGGACAGAAGATGTATTACAAGCTCTTTTAGCCTTGTTGGGTATATTTTTGCATCAAGGGAGGCCTGTAGCTCTAGTGCCACTTCTCTAGATTTTCCTCATGTTCGTTGCAGCTTTGCAGTAGTAGTTCCATGTGCAGTGAATATGTATAAAGCCCTATCCTGTACAAGTACAATTGTAACACTTTCGAATGAATACATCATTCTTTCCTTGGCGGAGCTGTTTGTTTCCAAGAAGGTGATAAACTGAATGACATGAAATTTATTGAAGAAATGACATCCAACAATGGAACTATATCAACAGAAAGATAAGTTCAAAGCAGATGCTTTGTAAAGTTCATGGTATGAGCAGTGGTTATGAGTTAGCCCTGCAAAAAAAAAAAAATTATTCTGTTGACCTAGTTTGCTATTAAGTATGAGGAAAACTGTGTGATCTGCTGAGGGTTTTGACAATCTGAAGAATCTGTCTAGAGGTTTACCAGTACATGCTTCTTCTAATGTTTTACTTCATACCAAGAAATATCCAAACAAATGTTTAGTATTTCGGAAATACTCAATGAAAATTATCATCTGAAGAAAATCAGACACAACAATGAAGTAAAAGGTAAGAGAGACAATATTAAAATGCTAAATGTCATTTTTGTAAGCAGGAGCTAGCTTCAGAGATCATGACAAGACACACGATTCCTTGAGACTCGGAAATTTCAGAGCCATTTTCAAACTTGTGCTAAACAGAAACAAAGATCTGAAAGCACTAGAAGAAAATGGGCTATCTCAAGGGATATTTGAAAACTATACAGAACGAAATGATTGAATTTATAAATGAGGAGATCTGTAAATGTTTACATTTAAGTTTGGATAGAGCCATATTTTGCGTCTGTATTGTAAACACAGCAAATGACTTCCAAGACACATCAGAATGTGCCATTGTTGAGAGACTAGAGGACTCTAACAGTAACATTCAAGAACATTTTCTTGTTTTTTATGATTTTAGCGAAGCAATGAGTGCTGCTGCTTTTTTCACTGTGCTGAGTGGCATGTTTTGGAGTTACGATATGAAGAACAAGCTGGTGGCCCAAATTTATGATGGTTTTACCTTTTTGGCAGCAGAATTAAATGATCTGCAAGCTAAGATCCATAACATTCTCTCGCCTCACCCCCCCCCCTAAATCACTTTTTATTCACTGTTTCACCCATCAGTTAAATTTAGTTCTGCAACAGTGCTTTTCTCGTATAAAACTACTAAGAATTTTTCTAACCATGATTCAGAGTTCAGAGTGTTCCTGCTTCCTTCCACCGGTCTGCCTAACATGCAATAATTCTTGACATTACGTGGTAAACACATTCCTTTAAACAGTGAAATGAGATGGAACTACAACACCAGAATACATTGATGTGACAAAAGTCAAGGGATACCTCCTAATATCATGTTAAACCTCCTTTTGCCTGGTGTAATACAGCAACTTGATGTGGTATGGATTCACCAAGTCACTGCAAGTCTGCTGCACAAATACTGACCCATGCTGTCTCTATAGTCATCCATAATTGCTGCCTCTATAGTCATGCATAATTGCGAAAGTGTTGTCAATGTAGGATTTTGTGCATAAACTGGCCTATCAATTATGTCTGGTAAATGTTCTATGGGACTCACGTTGGGTGATCTGGATGGTCAAATCTGTTGCTCAAATTGACTAAAGTGTTCTTCAAACCTATTGCGAACAATTGTGGCACACTGACATGGTGCATTGTCACCCATAAAATATTCCATCGTTATTTGGAAACATGAAGTCCACTTATGGCTGGAAATGGTCTCAAAGTTCAGTTACACCAGAGAACACAGTCCATTCCACATAAACGCAGACCACACCATTATGGAACTACCACCAGTTCGCACAGTGCCTTCTTGACATCTTGGATCCATAGCTTCGTCAAGTCTGTGCACACTCAGACCCAACCATCAGCTCTTACCAATTGAAATCAGGAATCATTTGACTGGGCCATGGTTTTCTAGTCATCTAGGGTCAAACCAATGGTCATCGACAAGTCTGCCACTGACAAGTCTACACAAACATCGCTCACAGTCGTTAAGTGAAGGCTGTCAGACAGTGCATTGTTATTGCCAAAGGTAATGACTGAAATTTGGTATTTTTGGCGCTCTCTTTACACTGTTTATCTCACAATACTAAATTCCCTAATGATTTCCAAATGGAATGTCCCATGAGCCTAGCTCCAACAACCATTCCGTGTTCAAAGTCTGTTAATTCCTGTCGTGTGGCCGTAATCACATTGAAAAACCCTTTAACATGAATCATCTAAGTGCAAATGACATTTTAAATGAAGTAACTGAGAGTCCAGTCTCTAGTTAAATGACTACAAAAGAAGCCTGCTGTTAAAAAGTCTCCTAGGGTTTAACTTGTTTCTTCTCTCTGTTTTTCAAAGCATATTTTTAAAGACTGGACTGGTTTTCAACATTCTTAAAAAACTGATGCAGAGTTTTGTAACAATGCTGTCTCAGAATGCACATCTTACATGAGAAACTTAAGAAATGACAGTCAATTTATTGACTTTTTAAGTTTCATGAAATGATCAACTGCTTCCATGCTGAAATGATGGATGAAGTACTAGATATATTGTAATAAAACTGGAAATAACATTTTCACATTGTGATAAACTGCTGTTTCTTAAATGAAGCAATACTACTCAGTAAGCCAATTATGGTCAACATTCCCCTGTAGAACGTGAGTTTTCTTTATTACAATCATATGGTGCATCCTTCAGTTGCTTGCAGTGGCACATAGGACTGGAGACTGTATTATCTTTCACGCATAAAGAAACATTTCACTGTGTCTGTTTGGGAGATGTTATCAGAAGAATGATTGAGAATGAAACAGACCAAATTCTTCGAGAAGTTTTCAAGTTTTTGTCTAATTTCTGTCATTCTTGCAAAAAGTGCTTCAGCTGACAGAAGGTTTCCTTCTCTAACACACAAAAACGTATTTGGAGAACAGTATGGCCCAGTGTTACTTTTCAGTTCTTGCTTGTACCTCAGCTGAGAAACCAGTACTGCAAACACTTGAAAGCTGAAACACATGATATGATGATGTCATCAAACAATTGAGGAAGAAGGAGGATAGTCAAGTTAATTTGGTTTACAGGTAACAACACTGAAATGCCCACTCTGCCAGTTTCTTTGTAAATAAAACTGAGTATTATTATTATTATTATTATTATTATTATTATTATTATTATTATTAGCAGTAATGGAAGTAGTGGTAGTCCTCATTGTAGTAGTAGTGGTAGTGGTAGTGGTACCAGCAGCAGTGGCCCTAGTAGTATTGATGGTGAGGAATGCTAGCTATGCAGTCATAAAAAGGGAAGGAAGTGGTTTTCCAGTATGTTTCCTGCCCTCCCCACAATTTAGGCCCATAATCTGTCACTGTAAGCCAAAAATTCAGAATTTGCTTTCTTTGTCATACTTTGAAATATGGCAGTCCTATTTTTATAATTCCCAGCACAGACACACAACTATAGTTCAGTAATCTTTTGTATTTTTACTAACCCACTACATATTTTGTAAACTAAGTCTTTTTTGAAGTATGTAGTTCATTCAAATTAGTAAACTCTAACCTATTCGTTTTAAAAACAATTATGTCGTTTCTGAAATCCAAAAGTATTCATACACAAGTCTCTAAATAGCATGCAGCATCCAAATATATTCAGTCTGCACCCTATCAGTACATGACCTACATCTGCATGAAAGTCCACTATCAATCAACAAGTAGTGACTATTATTATCTTGAAGAAACTAGTTTCATTCATTCTGTGATTAAATTCCATTCTCGTTATATCATTTTCTCAACAGCATGAGGATCTAATTATTTCTATAGGTGATTAAAGAGTTTAGTGTGTTCAATAACTGTGCTTCAGCAAAAGAAATACCAGTTTATTCCACAGTAAACTAAGTACTGTAAGCTGGCCTGTAGACAACTACAATTCAAGCAACATAAAGTGACAAATTCTTGAATTGTTTTTTTAGTCATATGTAATGAATCTTTTCCTCCTAGATCTTGGCAAAAGAAGGTAAGCAGTAAACATAAGTATTGCACGGGAATAAGGAAACTCCAGGATGAGTTAAAATCAAACAAAAATCCAGATTTTAAAAAGTTACTCAGTCAATATTATGAGCCAAAGTTAAGAGTCACGATATTTCTAAAATTATATTTGGAAAAGTGAGGTCAGATGTTGACATAGCAACCCATCAAGACAATGTAAATTTCATACGCTTGGAAAACCACCTCAACAGTTAGAAAAAAATCTCCCAAAGGGATGTGGAAAATCAAATTTTGTCTTTACAAAAACAAAACTTCATCTGGGCAAGACGGAATACCGACATCTGTAATCAAGATAGTGACAATATCATTTCACAACCACAATCAGTTATCATAAACCAATCTTTTGAACAGGGCTGTTTTCCAAATGTATTAAAATATGCTACGATGAATCCACTATTCAAAAAAGGATCCATAGAAGATATGGGGAATTACTGGCACAGTTCTCTTCTGCCATTACTTTATAAAGTGTGTGAAAAGACTGCTAAAAAACAAATTCAAAAATTTCTTACTGTAAATGAAAATTTTTAGAAATTATTTCTTATGTGATTGACAGATTGACAGATTGATCACTGGACTGATCGATAGATTTATCGACAGATTGACCAATAATCGATTCATCAACAGATTTACCGAGATTGATGGATGGATTGATCAATGGTTCCAATGATTGATAGAGTGATCAATAGACCAGTAAACATATAGACATGTAAATCGATAGAACTACAGGCCGACAGGTCAAGAGGGATAGATCGATAGAACGATAAATATATAGATCGATAGATAGACAAATCTATAGGTGGATAGATGTATAGGTGAATAGATGGATAAATAGTGGATGGGTGGATCTATTGGTCGATTAATAGAAAGATCAATAGCACAACTGATCGATTGATGACAACTTTTAAAAATTAGTTCTGGTTCCATTGACAGATTGACAGATTGATATATTGATCAATAGATTAACGAAGAGACATATCGATAGAATGATCGATAGGTTGTGGGTATGTTAATAAAAAGACTGATAGATAGATAGGACGAAAGATTGACTGAAGGATTGATCGATAGATAGACAGAACGTTAGATTGGGAGATCAACGTGTGGGAAGGTCGACATATCGACTGTTTGCTGACAGACTGATCGACAGATGGAATGATCAACTAATCGACAAAACTATTGATCAATGGAGGAACTTGCCAACAGAATGATAGCTCACTGATCGATTGAACAAATGACACATTGCTCGATTGATCAAATGTCCAATACATCTAAATATCGAATGAATAATTGTTCATATGATCCATTCATAGAACTATCGACAGAGCTATGGATCGAACGCTTAGTAGATCGATATTCGCAAGATCACTGCTTAATTGACTGAAAAATAGATAGATTGATAGAGGAACAGAGGTGCCAAGTGATCGATAGATCGATACATTTATCGAATTGTGGTGTGGTAAATCGTTAGATTTATAGATCAATTGACGACAGGTGAACAAGCGGGTTGCAAATTTAATCGTTTTACAGACCGATAGATCAATTAACTGATAGATCGACAGCTGACAGAGTGGTCGACAGATGGATTAAAGTGATGACTAGTGGATTGTTGAGCAGTGGATAGATCGATTGATAAAGAAATCGAAAGAAGCTAGATGACGTATAGGGATGCATTTAGATATCTAGATAGATCGAAAGGTATGTGCTTCAATAGAAAGACCTGATTCCAAATCATAACATCATTTCTAGCGGATAGCGTAAAACTAGAGATCTGAAATGCTAGTGTACATTTTCTTGCGACCTCAATCAGCACACCATCTACTACTGTTTGTGATCCTTCTCAATCAACCATTGCCTATAGCTCAGTGGAAATATCACCGAACCTCTGACATGGGATCAAGACTGAATGCGCTACAAATACTGTAGAAATATATAGATGCAATGGCGTGAGGGACTGGTAGATACCGGTTTCATATCACGTTCCTTAGCCGAATCACTTTTTAAATTGGGTAATTTTATTGCAAGGTTGCACCGTCGGCGACGTGTAAGCACGCTGTTGGTCTGATATTATATACTCCTGCGATCGCCGTCACGGTATTTGTCTGGACAAAAAACTACCCCATTCAGAGGTAATGTCGTACCTCAATTTGTATAGCGAGTAAAGCTTTCAACATTGATACTTGTATGTACCTATAGAACCAAGACCGCTTGTGAAAGTAACATACAGTAGTTGTTGGGATCGGGTTTTTATAACACCTGGTGGTTAAACCCCTCTTTCTAGGACATGGTGGAAGCACTCGCAAGAAAAACGTATGAGACATGATCACCCATGGTTGATCTTCTCTCAGTATTATTTCGTATCGCCAGCGATTAGATATAGACGAAGTATTATACATAGTAGTAGGGGGTGTGTGATATGTTCGCATTTGAGCATCAGGCTTATAAAGTATGCGTTTGTGTTCTGATATGTGCAAAGGAAACGACTGTGTCCAGTCGTAAGGAAAGTATGGATTTGACATGGAGTACTGTGATAGCATGGGAAGAGTATGTCAAGTCATAAGAATGGGTACTGATATTTCTATTTCCAGAGCCACAGTCGTCAGCAGGGTGTATTTCCGATACTATGCTCATTGACGAGTGTCATTGAACTGAGTCCGCAATGGTAACATTTAGTTGCAAGAACAGCGATAAAATGTATTTGTGAACGATTTCATTAGATCATTCTGTTATGCGCGCTTAGCCTGCAGCGCCGGTGACCTATGCAGGAATGACACACGTTTCCCGTTAATGGCAGCAGCTGTCCAAATGCAAACGCCTGTTGGAATACAGGGATGTGTCTGAGTTACCTTTGCCATCCTCTAGAGGGCAGAATAGTGAACGAATACTTAATACGTGTTGGGCAGCTTTCGTGATAGCGTGGAAATTTGAGAAGATTGAATATGGAGGTGTATTTGCGTTGGACCGTTATCCCCTCCCATATAAATTGTTCGGTTGACTGTTTCTGCACATTTCGCGCGTTTTTTTAGTTGAGGGAACATCGATTGTGTTGTGTGCATCTAGCAGGTGAAAGAGACGTTTGCTTGTTGCCTAGACATGAGAAACACCTTAGTTGATTTTGTAAATTGTAGGGATGATTTGGAATCTGTTACTCACCGACATCAGTATTCGTGAGTGGAAATATCATTTTCCTCTATTTGTTTCGAGTCCTCGCGTGAAGGTCTTTGCAGACGGGATAAGCGCTAAGGTTTCAGGTTTGTAGAGAAATAATTTCCAGTCTATATCTTCGAAACTATGTTGCGCGAGCGATCGGTAGGCTACTGCTGTGTGCAGACCATGCGAAAATACATGTGTTTTGTAATCACAGAGTCTGGAGATGTGTGTAGAAAAACGCAAGCAAGCAAGCAGGTCCAGACCGTAAAGAGCAACGCGTCTGTGTCAAGGGGAACGAACCCGAATCTGTAGAACAGTTCTGAGGGTGACTTCGATCCACGGAGGGCGCTCTGCTGACCCAGCGGGGGTGGATGACCGCCGACCTCGCAGGTGGATATCTCAGTGCTGGGAGGAGTATATATGTTGCTATCTGTCTTCGCCGTATATGTTCAAAAAAATTTCGGGCTTGCAGCCGGTCGTCGTAAACTTCATTGTACGATATTTCGGCGGGACAACTGCCAGCCACCTTCAGGTGAGCCGAACGAGGACTGACGAAGACTTTTTTTTCTTGTTTATTGAATTTGAATTCCCCATCAGGGGCGGGCTGGCAGCAGCATATGCGCTGCTCTTCAGCCAAAAGACAATAATGATACAACAGAAGGGGTTTCTTTCCCGCTATTTTCTTAGGTTAGTAGAGACCTTTCTTTACTGCCAAAATTCGAACTTCGCGCCAGTTCCTAGGATGAGGTGGCGATCGGATGACTTAGGTTAGTGGTGTTAGCCCAAATGACATATCTTCCCGCGATTTTCTTGGGTTAGTAGAGATAATTGTGGTGTGATGCAATATCCGGTTGGAATTTGAACTTCCCGCCATTTTTCTGGTGGAGGGGAGGGGGTCAGGTTAGTGATACGTTGCCCAATTAACCTGCATCCATTTATTCCGACTGACTTTGGCAATTCCAGCAGGACAATGTGAGACCCCACACGTCTAGAATTGCTGCAAAGTTGCTCCAGGAATATTGTTCTGAGTTTAAGCACTTCCGCTGAGCACCAAACTCCTCAGACAAGAACATTATTGAGCATATCGGGGATTCCTTGCAACGTGCTGTTCAGAAGAGATATCCATCCCGTCGTACTCCTTTGGTTTTATCGACAGTCCTGCAGGAGCATGGTGTCATGGTGTCAGTTCCCTCCAGCACAACTTCAGACATTAGTCGAGTCCATGCCATGTCGTTTTGCGGCACTTCTGCGTTTTGGGGGGCCTTACATGATACTATTAGGCGGGTATATCAGTCGTCTTTTTTTTTTTTTTTTTTTTTTTTTGCGGTTCTGTGTGCAAACATACAAACTGAGGAAAGTAAAAACGGCCGTAAAATGTTTATAATAAGAGTTACATGGAATTGACTCCGGTTAATGAACATCGCAGAAGCTGCTGATAATGGTCATCGTTGATGTCTACAAAGTGCTGTGTTCTGTTTACCCAACTGTGAGGCATTTCAGGCACGGCTGTGCCTGAGTGACAGAGTCTTCAGTGTTCCGCTGCATGTTTTACTATATTTGAAGATTATTTGAGCACACTTGACCCTTTAACTTTCCCCACAGGTAAAAATCACAGGCAGAGAGATCAGACGACTGCGGTGGCCGGGAGACTACAGTGTCTCTGCTGACTGTCCTCTCCTCGCCGAACTACCTCATGCGTTGGCGACAAGGCTTCCAAGGCGTGTGTGCTGTTGTTTCGTCTTGCTGATCATAGCCCTACAGTCGTTCATCTTCTGTGATTTGAGTCACATGTGGTTTAAACAATTTCTAGATATACCAGTTAGTAATTACAGTCCGGTGGAAGAATCGTGTTACGACGTGGATGCCAGACAATGGGCACCACACACCAGTGTTGCGATAATGCAGCGGCTCTTCGAAGTACGGAGACAAATTTTTTGATGCATAATGGCGCATCTCCTGTGAGTTAATCTATCCTGACAGGCTGAATACGGCATCATCTGAATGAATGAAAACCTGAGATCCCAGAAGCCCTGAATCAGTTCCACTTACACCACCAGCAGAAATAAACATGCAATGGTAAATCTAGAAGCCTTAGATCCTACATAGCAGTAAATAAGTAAGGATACAGAAGCAGATCCTTCCTGACAGTGTTTCAACGCGACTGTCTCTTAATTCCGACTTACACAGATAAAGGGTGTGGGGATTTCATTGGACTTTGTTCCAGGTTTTCCCTCACGCGAGCAGAGTTTTATGATGTTTGAACTCTTTTCGGAAAGGTACGGTTTTCATTCCCTACAGAGCCCGTTACGCGCTATTTTACCGATACATCCTGCTTTGAAGCCTTTGGGTGAGATTGAGGTTTTGGTATAACAACCAGTTTTAGTCTTGCGAAAATAATTCCATAAATGATTTTCACGCAATGTGTTTCGCATAACAGTCGATAATACACACGTGCAGTTTTACCCTAAGCACCCAATAGTGTTGCGTTCAACAGGTCATTAATCACGTCTGCTTCTCTCACTCATTCAAGGGTATTCAGAGCAGCATGCGAGAGATGCGCTTGTGCAGACACTTGAGAGCAAGTGGTTGGTGCATCGAAATAGCGGGGAGCCGCGTCCTCACAGGCAGGTCTCCTAATTATTTTTCCACTGCAGTTTCATAAACCTTCAGTATTCAGGGCAATTTTTCCGACGGCGGCAGCATTAGGGCACTTAAATCAACGATTAATGAGAGTTGAAAATTTGTGTCGATCTGGGACTTCAACCCGGTTGCTCCGCTTCTCTGGAACAGTTGCCTTAACCGCCTTGGCCATCCGATTACGCTTTCCGGGTGATCCAAATTCCCAATTCATCGTAAACCGAGGTGAAGTTCCTATCCATGTACGCCTCGCTCGCTGAGCGATCTGTATTCCTGCAAGAGGAAACTACAGTTGAAGTTCATCCGCACTGCAAGAAACAAGTTTCGTCGGACGCCACACAGTGTAACAGACACCATACAGTGTTACTAAACCGTCAGTACTAATAATCAGGCAAATTTTTCCGACGACTGTCACATTAGGGAATTCAAAAATGGTGCAAATGGCTCTGAGCACTATGGGACTTAACTACTGTGGTCATCAGTCCCCTAGAACTTAGAACTACTTAAACCTAACTAACCTAAGGACATCACACACATCCATGCCCGAGGCAGGATTCGAACCTGCGACCGTAGCAGTCGCGCGGTTCCGGACTGCGCGCCTAGAACCACTAGACCACCGCGGCCGGCTAGGGCATTCAAATTAATCTCTGTGTGCGTAACATTTCTCTAGGCTTGACAGCTAGTCATGATTTCTTCCGTTGTGGATGTACGTCAGGTTGCGTTTCCTTTTACTGGAACATAGGTCGCGATGCAAGCGAGGAGTACGTGTACGCCGCATTAGCGTACCTGGGAACTTGGGCCGCCGAAGAAGTGTGTCTGGATGGCGGGAGCGGTTAAGGCAATTTTTCTAGAGAAGTGGACCGTTGTCTGCGTGTGTGTGGGGGGGAGGGGGGGGTTACGTACATCAGCTATAATTTTTTCCTACACACACACACACACACACACCAGAAAAGGTTTTCATCACCCCGATTCCCAGAACTCCTGAAGACAGACGTTGACTGTTGTATCACACACACAGTCCCTTTGACTGTTCAGAGCTGTCACTAAACCCTCCAATGGTGTTAACAACTATGCATGAGCAGCGCCTATTAGACGGGGGGGGGGGGGGCGTCCGACAGCCGATCAGTTCCAGTCATTCCACCAGGAAGGAGGTACACGGCTCTGTAGTTCAGCCATGTCTAGACAGTCAGTACATCAGTTAGATCGCGTACGCATTGTTACTTTGTGCCAGGAAGGGCTCTCAACAATAGCAGTGTCCAGGCGTCTCGGAGTGACCCAAAGCGATGTTGTTCGGACATGGAGGAGATACAGAGAGACAGGAACTGTCAATGACATGCCTCGCTCAGCCCGTCCAAGCGCTACCACTGCAGTGGATGACCGCTAAATACGGATTATAGCTCGGAGGAACCCTGACAGAAACGCCATCTTGCTGAATAATGCTTTTCGTGCATCCACAGGACATCGTGTTACGACTCAAACTGTGAGCAAAAGGCTGCATGATGCGCAACTTCGCTCACGACGTCCATGACGAGGTCCATCTTTGCAACTACGACACCATGCAGCGACATACAGATGGATCCAACAACACGAAGAATGGACCGCTAAGGATTGGCATCACGTTCTTTTCACCAATGAGTGTCGCATACGCATTCAGCCAGACAATCGTCGGAGACGTGTTTGGAGGCAACCCGGTCAGGCTGAACGCCTTAGACACACTGTTCAGAGAGTGCAGCAAGGTGGAGGTTCCCTGATTTGGGGTGGCATTACTTGTGGGCAACGTACGCCGCTGGTGGTCATGGAAGGTGCCGTAACGGCTGCACGATACGTGAATGCTATCCTCCGACCGATAGTGCAACCATATCGGGAGCATATTGGAGAGCCATTCGTCTTAATGGACGACAGTTCGAGCCCCCATCGTGCACATCTTGTGAATGACTTCCTTCAGCATAACGACATCGCTCGACTAGAGTGACCAGCGTTTTCTCCAGACATGAACCCTATCGAACATGCCTGGGATAGATTGAAAAGGCTGTTTATGGACGACGTGACCCTCCAATCACTCTGAGCGTTCTACGCCAAATCGCCGTTGAGGAGTGGGACAATGTGGACAAACAGTGCCTTGATTAACTTGTGGATAGTATGCCACGAAGAGTACAGGCATGCATCGGTGCAAGAGGACGTGCTACCTCTGAAGGTCTGTATGGTGGTACAACATGCAATGTCTGGTTTTCATGAGCAGTAAAAAGGGGGAAATGATGTTTGTTTTGATTTATATTCCAATTTTCTGTACAGGTTCTGGAAGTCTCGAAACGGAGGTGATGCAGAACTTTTTTGATGTATATGTGTACCAGTTTCTTTGGCTCTTCAGCGTATTAAATGCAAGGACTTTTCTTCATTTAGTAGTTACAGCCAGACCCACTGATTTTACCTCACTTTACCAGTACAAGATCGTGAAACTACTCTGTTCTTCCTGTTGAACCGTGTAGTTTAAGTAGTTTTTTTTTTTTTTACAGATTTTCTCAGTTAAGGAACGCTATGCTTCAGGGCTGCCCGTCCTCTTGAATAACTCACTGTGTACTTTCGATGTTAGCAGAAACGTAGGAGTTATCGCACTGCGACACTTCCTTTGATCTACAAAATGTAGGTCGTCTGCGAACCTAAGCATTGATGTCTGTTGTCTTATCTTTTCCCCCTTCTGTAACTTTTTCAATTTTTCCATTCCTTGTTTTCAGTGCACTGGAAAAAGTATACATATATATATATATATATGAAGAAAATTATAATGATGTGGGTAGTTCGTAAGTCATTGTCCCAGTTTTTGTCCTGTTGTTTAACGTGCACTGAAAAGATACAATGGAAAAAGTGAAAGAAAGTTACAGAAGGGGGAAAAAGGATAAGGCAACAGACATCAATGCTTACGTTTGCAGACAACCTACCATTTCATGATGAAAGGAAGTGTCACAGTGCGATACCTCTTGTCTTTCTGCTAACATCGAAAGTACTCAGTAAGTTCTTCAAGAGGACAGTCAGCCCTGAAGCATTATGTTCCTCAACTGAGAAAATCTGTAAAAATAAAAAGAAAAACTGCTGGAACTAAGCGGTTCAACAAGAACTACAGATTTATTTCACTGTCTTGTACTGGAAAAGTGAGGTAAATTCGTTAGGTCTGGCTGTAACTACCAAATGAAGAAAAGTCCTTGTATTAAATACACTGAAGAGCCAAAGAAACTGGTACACCTGCCCAATATCGTGTAAGGCCCCAACGAGCACCCAGAAATGTCGCAACACTGTCGGAAGTAGTGTTGGAGGGAATTGACACCATGAATAATGCAAGACTGTCCATAAATTCGTAAAAGTACGAGGGGGTGGAGATCTCTTCTGAACAGCACATTGTAAGACATCCCAGATATGCTCAATAATGTTAATTTCTGGGGAGTTTCGTGCCTAGCGCAAGTGCTTCAACACAGGGGAGTGTTGCTGGAGCCACTCTGTAGCAGTGCCGTACGTGTGGGGCTTTCCATTGTCCTGCTGGAATCGCCCAAATCCGTCGGAATGCACAATGAGCATGAATGGATGCAGGTGATCAGACAGGATGGTTACGTACGTGTCACCTGTCATAGTCGTATCTAGACGCATCAGCGGTCCCTTAACACTCCAACTGCGTACGTCCTACACAATTACAGAGCTTCCACCAACTTGAATAGTCTCCTGCTGACGTGCAGGGTCCATGGATTTATGGAGTTGTCTCCATGCCCGTATACGTCCATTCTCTCGATACAATTTTAAATGAGACTCGTCCGGACACTGAAGCTGAATTTAACCATAACTTTAACAAAAAACTCTTGTTAAGACACATTATTTAAGACCTGTTCAATTAACATTACATGTAGCCCACGATTTTCCACCAAAATTGAGAGAAGCCACTGAGGCTGAATTTAACCATAAGTTTAACAAACAATTGTAGTTAAGACACATGATTTAAGACCCTTTCAATTAAAGCCTTACATTACATCTAAAATAATATTTGACACACAGCCTCAACTTTAACACGAATACTGAAAAAATATTTATAACTTGGTCAATCTTACAGGGCGACCCCGAAATTATTCAAATGCTCATTGACTTGTAAGATGGACCACTCCCGATTTTTATCCCAAACTTCCTGTCGCTCCGTACTCTCCGTGTCCAAGTTGGTGACTCCCACAGTTACAGCCATATCCAGGACAATGGAGTCCCGCAGGGCCCTGTAATGAGTGTCTCTCTATTTTTAGTGGCCATTAACGGTCTAGCAGCAGCTGTCGTGCCCTCCGTCTCACCTTCTCTGTATGCAGACGACTTCTGCATTTCGTACTGCTGCTACAGTACTGTTGTTGCTGAGCGGCGCCTCCAGGGAGCAATCCACAAGGAGCACTCACGGGCTCTAGCTCATGGCTTCCAGTTTTAAGCCGCAAAATCGTGTGTCACGCGCTTCTGTCAGCGTCGTACCGTTCATCCGGAACCCGAACTTTACCTTAATGATGATCCACAAACTGTAGTGGAGACATGTCAATTTCTAGGACTGGTTTTCGACGCTCGATTGACTTGGCTCCCTCATCTTCGTCAGCTTAAGCAGAAGTGCTGGCAGCACCTCAATGCCCTCCGTTGCTTGAGCAATACCAATTGGGGAGCTGATCGCTGTTCGTTGCTGCAGCTCTACAGAGCCCCTGTCCAACCCCGAATTGACTATGGGAGTGTGGTTTATGGTTCGGCAGCGCCTTCAGCATAGCATTTACTCGACCCTGTGTGACAATGTGGGGTCCATCTCCCACATCGGCGGTCCAGATAGGGGCTAACGATAGCGGTTCGCGTGCGGTCCCTTCTCTCCGAACTGGAGTCCTTCCCTTTACCACCTCTACTTGCGGTCCTTTCACGTACGCCTCCATGGTGTACGCCTCCGCCGCAACTTCGTCTGGACCTTTTGCATTGCCCTAAGGACTCCGTTAACCCCGCCGCCCTCCGCTGTCACTTCCTCTCGATTCTTTACGTGTTCCGGGACTCTGAAGTGGTTTACACCGCCTGTTCAATGGCTGATGGACACGTAGGCCTCGCATATGTTCATGGGGGATATACTGAGCAGCACTTCTTGCCAGTTGGCTGCAGTGTTTTCACTGCACAGCTGGTGGCCATATCTCGTGCTCTTGAGTACATCCGCTCATGCCCTGGTGAGTCATTTCTCGTGTGTACTGACTCATTGAGTTGCCTACAAGCTACCGACCACTGCTACCCTCGCCGCCCTCTGGTAGCGTCCATTCTGGAGTCCATCTATGCCCTGGAACAGTCCCTCCATTCCGTGGTCTTTGTGTAGACCCCAGGACACGTCGGAATCCCGGGCAACGAACTTGCCGACAGGCTAGCCAAACAGGCGACGCGGAAACCGCTTCTGGAGATAGGCATCTCGGAATCTGACCTACGTTCTGTCTTACAGCCCAGAACGCACAACAAACTACGTTCATTAAGGAGACTATGAATGTGTGGAAGCTTTCCATGCAGGCCTCTCGCTGGGATTCAGTTATCCTCTACCGGCTCCGCATTGGCCATACGTGGCTGACGCATGGTTACTTACTCCGTCACGAGGACCCACCTCAGTGTCGCTGTGGCTCCCAAATGACAGTCGTCCACCTTTTGCTGGACTGCCCACTTTCAGCCGCTCTGCGGCAGACTTTTAACTTGCCCGGCATCCTGCCTCCATTGTTGGGCAACAATGCCTCCACAGCAGCGTTTTATCCGTGAGAGTGGGTTTTATACTTCTATGTAGGTTTTAGCGCATGTCCTTTGTCCCTCTGTGTCCTCCACCCTAGTGCTTTTAGGGTGAAGGTATTAATTTGTAGCAGAGTGGCTGGCTTTTCCTTTTTATTCTCGTGGTTGGCCAGTCACTGTAATCTGCTTTCATGTTTTACTCTCTTCTGTTTCTAGCGTGTCTCTTTTGTTCCTTTTAGTGTTCGTTGCCTTCCCTTCGTTCTTGTGTCTTTTCCTTTCTTTCTGTTGTGTGTTATGTGTTTCGTCCGTTTTATTGTCACACTTGTGGCATTGTTTTATTAGAAACAAGGGACCGATGACCTCGTAGTTTGGTCCCTTCTCCTGCTTTTAAACCAACTAACCAACCTTTTAGGGTAAAGAAAGTTACAACTTTGTACAATGATAAATGTGTAACAACAGAAGCAAGGTCCAAGCTTGTGAGGCCGAAGTTTAACCACGAACGGTGGAACCGACTGACAGAAGTAATACTTAACTTTGAACCAAGACGTGGCTCCGTTTGCAACCCAACGTCGAGTAGGCCACCAAAATATGAACCAAGCAAACGCTACCGAAGAGGAACACACGAGCTCAGGTGAAGTCCACCGCTCGTAAGCCAAACTTGTAATCTAAAGGGAGGCCCTGCGCTTCGGTTGCCCTCTGCCTCAGCTCACTGAAACACCGACTACACCCGACAACAGAAGGCAGAAAAGCCTTAACATTAACCTTAACATTTAAGATTGGCCAGTAAATGAACTCTAGAAAATCAAGGCTATTCAACAACTAATTTGAATAGGAAGTGCTTCCTTTAACTGAAACAGTACTTGATAAACAAACTCTAAGAGTGGGAGATGAACTGGCTCACGAGCACCGGCACTCAACAGAACTTAATAACACACATGTGCAAATCATCAATATTATGCGGAAGCAAAGCACACGCTTAGTAGGAGGCCGCAAATGAAATGGAACAAACATAACATCACATTTAGTGCAACGTCTTACTGTACCAGCAGCGATCACAATGACAGTTAACTAAGCGCTCTTAGTAATTAGCGTACTTCGCTGGGTGTCTTGATGCTGGGGCGATTTTGCGAAGATGCCAGACCATCACTTCGCAAGACCATAACCGCGTGTCCCTCCAAGGAAGCAGGCTCATCCACAGCTCACGAGGTTGCCGGAGAATCCTGAGTGCCGGCCAATTGCCTCCTACTCCAACCACGTGACAACCGCCGCCCGGACTCGGGCAGGCCGTCTTCGCTTCTGTCAGGCCGCCAATGGCCGACCCGCGCTCCGCCGCGTTCCGTTCTCACAGCGTTTTGTCCTCTCGCTTCTACTCGCGGTCGGCACTCACTTATGCGAGGGTAATCCCAAAAGTAAGGTCTCCTATTTTTTTATAAGTACAGAACTCTGTTTGCGTGGCAGTTGGTCACACTGTTATGAAGAGTGCTTCACGCACTGTCCGTTGAGCAGCCGTTGAGAATGGAGCTCCCGTTGGATGTTACCACCAAGTGCGAATTGCGCGCAGTTATTCGGTTTTTGAACGTAAAGGGCTCTGCGCCGATTGAAATCCACCGCCAATTGACGGAAGTGTATTGTGAGTCGTGCATGGATGTCAAAAATGTTCGTAAGTGGTGTAGAGAGTTAGCAGCTGGTCGGACCGAAATTCACGACGAACAAAGGAGCGAGAGACCGTCAATTTCTGAGGAGACAGTGTTGAAGGTTGAGCAAAGCATGCTTGAAGATCGGCTGATCACCCTGTTTTATCTCCGCACATTGGTTTCTGAGGTTTCCCGAAGCACCGCTCACAGAATTTTAACAGAAACATTGAACTACCGGAAGGTGTGTGCAAGATGGGTGCCTCGCATGGTTACTGAGGACCACATGCGGCAACGAGTTGATGCTTCCCGCGCATTTATTCACCGCCCAGCAGCCGAACAGGACAACTCTCTGGACTCAGTTGTCACGGGTGACAAAACCTGGGCATACCACTTTACACCTGAGACCAAGCAACAATCATCCCAGTGGCGGCATCCTTCTTCGCCAAAGCCGCGGAAATTCAAACGAACACAGTCTGCCGGTAAATTCATGACAACCGTTTTTGTTGGTGGACTTTAGGCCCATTGGGCACACATTTAATGCTGACAGGTACTGTGAGACTCTGAAAAAACTCAAACGGGCAATTCAGAACTGGAAAGAGGAATGTTGAGCGAGGGCGTACACATTCTCCATGTCAACGCTCGCCCACACATCGGTCGGCAAACCGTTGTCCTCATGCAACAGTTTCAGTGGAACATAATCACACACACACACACCCTATAGTCCTGACTTGGCGCCCTGTGGCTGTCACCTGCTCCTTAGGTTAAAAGAACATTTGGCCAGAAAGCGATTCAGCTCCGACGACGAGATGAAAGAAGAGGTTAATAACTTTCTGAACAGCATGGCGGCGAGCTGGTATGACATGGGCGTACAAAAACTGCTGCAACGTCTACAGAAATGCATAGACAGAAATGGTGATTATGTCGAAAAATAGCTAAATGTTCAGGCTGTAAACTGATGCAAACCATTGTAGAAATAAACAGGTCTATGTACTTACAAAAAAATAGAAGACCTTACTTTTGGGATTACCCTCGTATCTCGAGCCGACCCAAGCCCACAGACAAAGCTCTGCACTAGGAAATCGATCTTACCCATGTCAGAGATACTACTGGCGCCAGTCCTGCCACTGTTGAACCTTATCATCCATAAAAATTCCATCATTGTTTGGGAGCACAAAGTTCCTGAATGGCTTCAAACGGCCTCCAAGTAGCCGCAAATTTCCAATAAATGGTCGATTCACTTGGACCAGAGAACCTACTCAATTCGATGTAAACGCAGCCCATATTATTATGGAGCTGCCATCAGCTTGCACAGTACCTTGTTGAAAACTTGGGCCCACGGTTTCGTGGGCGTCTGCGCCACAATCGAACGCTACCATCAGTTCTTGTCAACTGAAACTGGGACTCGTCTGACCGGGTCACAGTTTTGCAGTAGTCTCCACTCCAACCGATATGTCTGCGAGCCCGGAAGAGGTGCTGCGGGAGATGTCGTGCAGTTAGCAAAGACACTCGTGTCGGTCGTCTGTTGCTATCAGCCATCAACGCCATATTGTGCCTGACTGTCCAAACGAATACGTTCGTCGTACGTCCCACATTGATTGCTGCGGTTATTTCACGCAGTGTTGCTTATCTGTTAGCACTGACATCACTACGCTAATGGCGCTGCTATAGGTCGTTAAGTGAAGGCCGTCGGCCACTGATTTATCCCTGGTCAGAGATTATGCCTGAAATTTGGTATTCTCAGCACACTCTTGACACTGTGGATCTCGGAATAATGAATTCCCTAAAGATTTTGGAAATGGGATGTCTCATGCATCTATCTCCAATTACCACTCAGCGTTCAAAGTCTATTAATTCCTGTCGTGCGGCCATAATCAAGTCGGAAACTTTTTTACTTGAGTCTCATGCGTGCAAATAACAGCTCCGCCACTGCAGTGCCCCTTTATACCTTGTGTACGTGATAGTAACGCCATCTGTATATGTGCTTATCACTATCTCCTGGTTTTTGGCTCCTAAGTGTAATTATATACCATATAATTTAAAATGTGTAGGAGTGCCCGAGAAAAGTACGTAAATTTATTTTTGTTAAATTTTCCTTTTATCGTTCCTTCGAAATCGGAGAGAAGCGACGATCATGCCTTCAGTTTTGGAGGACTAACTCTAATTGTTGTGTCTTTTCAGATTTTTTTAAATAGCGTAATTGTTGCCCACAGATAACTGGTACTAAACGTGACCGCATTTAAGAATAAACAGCGCTGATTATTTGAAGTTTGGCTTCATTTCATCATTGTCGGACGAACGATTACATACGTGTAATGATGCTATGAAACAATCCAATCCAGACGATTATCTCAGAAAGTGTCTCCCTGTAAAACAGAGAAAGGTTTGAAATACTTTCAAATAGTGAAAGAAAAGCTTCACAAGACAATCGCCGTGGACAGTATGTTCGCGTCAAAGTCACCAAAAGATGATGATTGCTTGCAGGCATCTTACAATATCTCACTACTTACAGTAAAATCTACACTCATGCTCATAAATTAAGGATAACTGCAGAATGTGGTGCCATACAATGTGGCACTACACAAAACTGGCGATAATAGCATAGGTACATAGGGAACAAACAAGACACAGATCTTTAAGTCCATGGTATTGGCGATAAGTTGAGTAAACAGTCCCGAAACACGTGCTACAAAACGCCACTGTTCCTGTGCAAGTACCCCGACATCAGTGTGCGATATGATCACCATGCACGCGTACACTGTCCGCACTACGGGTTGGCATACTCTGGATCAGGTGGTCGAGCAGCTGCTGGGGTGTAGCCTCCCATTCTTGCACCAGTGCCTCTCTGAGCTCCTGAAGTGTCCTACGGGTTTAAAGACGTGCAGCGATACGTCGACCGAGAGCATCCCAGATGTGCTCGATGGGGTTTAGGTCTGGAGAACAGGCAGGCCACTCCATTCGCCTGGTATCTTCTGTTTCAAGGTACTCCTCCATGATGGCAGCTCGGTGGGGCCGTGCGTTATCATCCATCAGCAGGAAAGTGGGACCCACTGCACCCCTGAAAAGCCATTTTCAACCCACAGTCACCATTAGCACGTCCGAAAACGTCTGCATACTTACTCGCTGGATTGTACTCTGACACGCACCAACGGACCTCTGCGTACGTGGACGCTGCCAGCGCCATCGTGTGACGACCGCAGGTAAAATGCACTGTCTGGTCATACTCAGAGGTGATTTAAACCCACAAACCGCCCACCAGAGCGTTGTTTCACCATCTATCAGAATTATCCTTGATTTATAATCTTGAGTGTAGAAAACTACATACTATCGAGGAACAGATGATTTTTCCAACCACAGAAGAGGTTTTAAAATCCATTCTACACAAACCTGCTTATGATATACTCAAAAGTATTCTTTGGGCAATAATGGAGTTTCAACGTGTGTTAATGAACTGAGTTATGATATTGAAAGCATCTTGTGTAATCTACTGAAAACGATCCATTTCTCATACATTTGAACGTGTTAACTTAACCGGGAAATGAAGTATTATTATTGACACACGTTCATTTTTTATGGACCAAGAAATATATGAAAAACTGGTCGTCGAGAATTGTGTGTACAGACATTAAAGGTGAAGCAAAACACATTCGAACTTGATGAATTGGTAAAAATTAAATATATGAAAGGCAGTGTGTAGATCCAAAAGAGAAAAAAATTGGCACATAATCTACAAGATCAAAAATTGGGCGATGTCTCGATTAGATGACACTACTGACCAAAGGGGAGATCTAGTGCATCTCCTCTGCAGATAGTGTTACGCTCCTCACAACTGTAGTTCCTTTTGACTGATCGACCACTATGATTCAATACGTACCTTAGCTAACGTAGCGTTGTAATTCTGTCATTGGATTTATATCTGGCATTCTACATTTATCTACAAGTAAGTTCTGAACTCTAATAATATGGTATCATTGGAAATAAGCTGGCATTCAACTGAGTTTGTGTCACACATTCCTGCTGTTGTCATCAACTATATACATTTCACATTAAATCAGTTGGATACAAGGCGTTGATTGTGCAGCTGATGGATAAGTTTATTTTATTCTCAGTCCGTCTTCTCTGTTAATGCTGTTGTCCATTACCTAAACCAGTTTTCTCTTATTCTTTCGTATTTTCGACCTGAAAGATTGTGTCTGTAGCGAACGAACACTAATATATATTTTTATTGGTCTTTTTTACCATTGTTTAACTCCCTTCACTAAATAACCGAGCTGGTTATTTCAGTCATTTATTTCAGTCTTTCTGTTTGCCCATCTTTATTTTCCATTTTCGTTGTCCTCACATAGTGTTTGTAGATAGATATCATACATTGTAACTTACCCTCAATCAAAAGTTGTAAATTTCACTTCCATTCACTTGACGCCTATCCTCATTCATGAGATTTCAAATTGGTGTCGTAATTTCTCAGGTATTAACAAGAATTTCTTGCGTAATTCAAAAAAGTCATAAAATCGTACACTATCACTTAGCAGTTATAGCACCTCGTTATGGATATATTTCCGATGGCCTTTTTAGCTGCCTCGCTTTATAATCATTTGATTCTATTTTTATTCGGTCCTGTTAAATCATCTACTACAGAAGAATGTATTCTAATGTAGGACAAGTCTAAGAATAAAATATTAATATTACATGGAGAAAAAGAGAGAGACGGAAAGCAGAAAAATTGTATCTAATACATTTTCCATAAGCATATTAGTAATCATCATTTACAGTGGAGTTATTTGAACCGAGGATTTACACATATAGTCCTGCACTCAGTATACGCATAAGGCACACAATATTACATACAGTACAAGTATAGTATCTGTGTGCTAGTTCTCATTATTTACAATGCTGCAGTTTTAACTGAAAATCTACCTAATTGCCTCACACAGTGCCGCAGACAATACACACATATGACACTCAATATTATGTACATACAGACATAGCAAACAATACATTTATAATTCATTTTCTACATAAATGAAAACTCTAGAAATTCATTTAAATTATAAAAGGTATGGAATCGTTCGTTTCCTCTTAATTATGTGCTTGTTGTTAATGTCCTTTTTTATGTTGAATGGATCTTATTCCAAACTCTTGTAATCGACTGGATAACTCCTTCTCGAACTGTATTAAGAGTTATTATCTGTGTGAAGGACTTGCTTGTCTTGTTGCACGAATGTGAAGCCATAGTTGGTTTGTAAAAGTTTTTTATTTATTTTATAACAAATATCATCAGTGAGAACATAAACGATGTATGATTATCAATAAGCCAAAAGTCTTGAATAGGTGCCTACAGGATTCCTGGTTTTTAGCTTTACAGATCAGCTTCACACCCATTCTTTTGTAATTAAAAAGCCGTCCGGGTGCACCAGCAGATGGGTGGGAGATATGATAGTAGATATTGTTTGTTGATACGTAGATTGGACGGTTGAATGGAAACGATTGGTTACCATTTATTATATTTAACTTTCATTTGCATTAATCCAGTTATGTCAGGTTAGCAGCGAACAAGTTGCCCCTCTTCACTCTTTGGGTAAAACAAAATTACATAAATATACATTCATAAGAAAAAGTAAGACTCTGAGCGTTGATGAGACAATGTATTTAACTCTGAATGTGTGAGGACGAAGGTCCTCGTGTCTCCTTCGGTGTCTGCCAGGTAAGGGATTTGGATACAGATGAGACTAGGAGGGAAGATGGAAGTGGCTACAGGAAGGCATCAACAGCAGGGACGTAGGTGGCAGGAAGTGGCTAACATGGCACTTATGCAGCCAGAGGAAGAGGGAGGGTAAGTTGTAGTTTAGCACCTTTTAAATTAGTTCACATTTATCCTCCTGGATAACTACCGCCTTACTGTGGCGAGAAGGTTGGTATGTTCTGCTGTGACCCAGCTAGCCATGCAGGTGGGAGCTTAAGTTCCTGGTAGGGCCATTCTAGCCAGTTTCTTCGGTAGACAAAGCGCAATTCGCAAGGTAAGAGTAGCGGAGGAGGGCTCTTAGCAATAGGGAACCCGACACTCCTGGAACAGACAACCCAGATGTAAAACGAGGACAGACACACTACAAAACCTGAGGAGCTGATTCCATGGCCAAAGTGAAGGCAATCGTCTAAAGGAGATAACCCCAAAAGAAAAAAAAGTTTGCTGGGATACCTCGAGATTCCAGTACGGCCACCTTCCTACCCTGGCTACAGATCGGTATTCTGTAATGGTGGTGTTACAAGATTAGTCACCAATCGCAAGCAGAAAAACGAAATTATCTTGTTATGGCGAGATAAGAGCGGAAAAATTTTAACAATAAAAGTACTCGGAAAATTTTGTATACAGCCACTTGGAATGTTTGAGAAATGAGCAATAAAAGAGGACAGCTATCAAAGAAATTAAACAGCACAAAAGCCGAAATAGCTGCAATGTCAGAAAGACAGAAGCACTTACAAAGCTCTAAATAAATTATTTGTTATATTATCTTACATGTTGGACTAAGTGGAACTGAATGGACAAGAGCTGGATTTACAGTTATGATCAAGCGATCAAATGTAGAGGGTTTTAGTCTATTCCTACAGTCATTATTTTAAGATGATACTTGAAACTTTGTTAGTAGATTTTGTCGGAATAGTTTATATCTATCTTCAAGAGTCTGCCAGTTCTGTTATTTCATCATCTCTGTGACACTTCCCTGCGGATCAAACAAACCTATGACCATTCGTGCTGCTCTTCTATCCCCTTCCGCTCACTTGGGCAGGATTGCCTGAATGATATGTAAGAAATCTTCCTTGTAGACTGATTGCATTTCCCTAGTATTCTGCCAATAAATCTAAGACTGCTACCTACTTCACCCACGACACTGAGCCCCTGTAACCGTTTCATTTAATGTCCCTACTGTGTGTTACACCCACGTCTTTGTATAAGTTTACAGATTCCAAGTGTGATTCACTGATATTATAAATATTCGTACCATACTATGTTTTTTCGTTCTGTGAACTGCACTATTTTACATTTCTGAATATTTAAAACAAGTAGCAAAATTCTGCAGCACTTTGAAAGTTTATTAAGGTCTGATTGAATATTTGTGTAGCTTCATTGAGATCATACTTCGTTGTAGATAACTGCATCATCAGTGAAATGTCTGACATTACTATTAACAATGTCCGAAAGATCATGAACAGCAAGGAATCCAACAGACTTCCCTGGGGAACAGCCGAAGTTACTTTTGCATCTGACGATGGCTATACATCCAAGATAATATGCTGTGTCCACCGTACCAAGAAATCCTTAGCAATGTCACATATTTCTTCTAATATCCCCATACGATCGTCCTTTTGACAATAAGTGTACGTGTGGTACTGAGTCAAATACTTTTCGGAACTCGATAAATAGCTCATCTACCTCACCATCTTGATTCATGGCTATCAAGATGTTATGTGAGAAAAGTGTGAGTTGGGTTCATATAATTTATGTTTCCGAAATCCATGCCGGTTGGCCTGGAGGAGGTCGTTCTGTCGGAGATATCATAACTGAGCTCAGAATTTGTTCCAAGATTCTGCGATAAATGGACATCAAGGATACTGGATGGTAGTTTTGTGGATAACTTCTGCTACCCTTCTTGCAGACAGGTATGACCTGTGCTTTCTTCCATTCAATGGGAACGACTTTTTGTTCGAAGGATATACAATAGATTATATTCATCAGTGGGTCCACCTCGACCAAAATTTGGTGTAGAATTGGACACGAAATCCTTAGAGCCCTGAAGGTTCATTCAGTTCTAACGATTTCAGCTTTTTCTCAAAGCCACTGACATTAACATGTATTTCACTCATCTTTTCATTGGTACGAGAATTAAATTGGGACACTAGTCCTGGGTTTTCCTTTGTAAAGGAATAGTTGGAAGCAGAGTTAAGCATTTCTCCCTTTGCTTTGCTAGTCTCAATTTCAGTTTCTGCCTTGTTCATAAGTAACTGGACGCTAACTTTGGTGTCACTAAAAGCTTTTACACAAGACCAGAATTTCTTTGGGTAATTTCAAACATCTTTTGACAGTATTCTGCTACGGTAGACATGAAGGGCTTCATTCATCACTCTCCTGACTGCCAAACGCTTTTCATTCAGTACCTCTTTTAAGTTTTCTTTATTATTAATTCAGACGGGATCGTGCACTGACAAATGTTACTCAGTGAGCCAACTTATTAAAATAATTAAGTACTTAATTCATATGTAATTAAATTTTAATTAATACTTTATTTATTTATTTCGTTTCTAATATGTCATATGTCAGTTCCTCTCTTCCCGCAGATGTGCCTTTAAACTTTCTATCTATAGCTCTATGGTTTGTTTTATACTTATTATACAATAGTTTCTGTTCCTTCAGAAGTTTCTTTACAGTGACTGTATACGATGGAGGTTACTGTTCTCTTGGGTACCTATCCTGGAGAAAACGACACTCCGTTGACAGAGACGATAACTGACTTAATGTAACGTATTAGTTTTCTTATATTAGATACAATCACTTTTTTATGATACAATCATGGTCTCCTTCGGCCTTCAGAGGTCATCTTCAGGTGCTGTGGGCGACATTTGATGAACAAATATTCATGAGCTGTATATATCTGTCCAATGAAGGACCAACTGTTCTTTTAAGCTTGAGCCATAGTTCATGTACACGCTCCTGTCCTAAGCTAACAGTTTGGTTCTGTGTCTAGTTTACTGAACATATAAATCTTTCTGCTTGTTTTAGTTGCCCTTCGTACTTTGTTATTCAGTGCTGTTATAACTTCCTCATTCGCACTGATACCATTTTAGATGTGCATTTCTGCAAAAAGGTCAGGTCTGTTTGTTGCCATTAGATCTAATACATTTCCATCATGAGTGGAGTTGTGAAATATGTGCTCTACGCAGCTTTCACAGGATGTCTTGTCGCGTCCTCCACTAACAAAATTTTGACTATCCTAGTTCACTATTCAATGAGTGACGTCTCCTCGCCGGCCGCTGTGACCGAGCGGTTCTAGGCGCTTCAGTCCGGAACCACGCTGCTGCTATGGTCGCAGGTTCGAATCCTGCCTCGGGCATAGATGTGTGTGATGTCCTTAGGTTAGTTAGGTTTAAGTGGATCTAAGTCTAGGGGACTGATGACCTCAGATGTTAAGTCCCATAGTGCTTGGAGCCATTTGATTTTGACGTCTCCTCCAATGTTTGTAATATGATTAGTGCACTTAAGTACAAACGAAATGTGGTTTCCTCTAAAGTTTTCGTAGTATCTGGATGTTAGTCTGGTGATAGCTACAAGGGCCATATTATAATAATATTGTACACCCACCCTTGATAATGAGTCTTGCCCAAACAGTCTTCTCAATTTCTATCTCAGTGGGTTTGAGTTTCTTGTTTACTGCGACAAATACACCACCCCCATTACCCATTACCTATCCTTTTTGTACGCGCTTAAGTTTCCCCAAGGGTCTGACTATTGTAAACTATCAGGTTTTAACTAGGTTTCTGTGCCCAGTGTTATGTGAGCTTCAGAACTTTGGAGCGCGACAAACTCAGGCATTTTGCTGCGAATGCTTCGGCAGTTCACCACTAGGATTTTCATACTCTCTCCTGCGGAAAGTATTTCTTTGGATGTTAAACTCACACTTAAGGGTTTCCTACAGCTATCGTTACCTAGACTGAATGGAGAGTCGCCTTATCTAAAGGAAACCTCTGTGCGCACACCAAACACAGTCAGCTTCTCTGGTAGCTCCCTCTGATGTGTACTGCACAACTGACCCTGACAGAATCTTTGGAGTCAGTGGTTCAAGCATTCCACTCGGCTCAGAACCAGGGTACCACAATCTGCTCTGTGGACAATATTGCAGATTGAGAGCTTCGCTGATATTCTCAATCCTCTCTGCTAGTCGCTGGAATGATCCAAATATGACCTCGTAACCCAGGCGTCAGGCATCGTTTGTTCCAAAGTGCGCAATGATCCCTCAATGATTGATGGCATAGCATGATGAATGAGGTCTTGTAGCACACAGGCTGAGTGCACCTGGTGTTCCTTCCCCCCTATTGGGGCCATTTCCCTAAGGGATACCATTGTTCACCGTAACTTTGGACTGCCAACGATTAATATCCCCCTAAAACTTTGATTTCGCTGGCCTTTCACACAGGACACAGCAGGTTTCCCAACGGATGAAGCGAGTCTCAAGGGCTGAAATTCAGTTTCAGTGGATGACAGAACCTCAACCTGTTTATCTGTTGGATCAGTGCAACTTCCTTAATTCTCCCTGATCTCTGTCACCCCTGTACAGAACGCGTGGACCCACCATTAACACGCCACTTGCAGTCCAGTGGACAAGTAATGATAGGTGTCTGTACTTCCCGCAGGAGAGAGAGTACCCGCAAGAGAGGATAGGGCTCTGATACACAGCTCTTGATAAGCCTCCCAAAACACCCATTCGCAGTAGCTTCTAATAGCTTGACAGTAGACAGCAGAGTGAAGACCGTCTCTTAAAACGGCATTAAGAGTATTTTTATCAGCTTTTTTATTTTGCGTTTCTTTTTGATGGTGGTAGGTGTTACGGCAATCAGCCGAGCAGCAACTGCCTTGTGGTCGCTAATCCCTGTATTCGTCACGATACTCACTATTTGTCCAGAATTATTTGTTGCCAAGCAGTCAAGTATGCTTTCATAACCATTTCGAGTGGGCTCAAGAACTAGTTGCTCAAAATAATTTTGTGGCTCAAATGGCTCTGAGCACTATGGGACTTAACTTCTAAGGTCATCAGTCCCCTAGAACTTAGAACTACTTAAACCTAACTAACCTAAGGACATCACACACATACATACCCGAGGCAGGATTCGAACCTGCGACCGTAGCGGTCACGCGGTTCCAGACTGTAGCGCCTTTAACCGCTTGGCCACACCGGCCGGCAATAATTGTCTGATAAAGCATTCAGTACAATTTCGATGACATTTTATGCCTGCCACCGCCTTTAAACGTATAATTTTTCCAGCATATCGAGGATAGATTGACGTCTCCACCAACTATAACTATATGAGTGGGATACCTATTTGTAATGAGACTCAAGTTTTCTTTGAACTGTTCATTAACTACATCTTCTGAGTCGGTGGTCACTAAAACGATCAATTAATAGTTTAGTCCGGTTGTCAGGTGTAACCTCTACCCATACTATTTCGCAGGAACTATCTACTTCCATTTCACTACAAGGCAAACTACTACTGACAGCAATAAATATTCCACCACAGTCTGTATTTACTCTGACCCTTCTGAACACTGTTAGATCGTTTGAAAAAATTTCGGGTGAACTTACTTCCGGGTTAGCCAGCTATTTGAGCTACAGTGTTTTCTATTAAGGCTTGGAGCTCTGGTTCTTCCCCAACACAGCTACGACAATTTACAACTACAATACTGATCGTTGCTACAACTAACTGTCTTTTGCTTGTCCCCTTTTAGACGGACGCCCTTTCTGTGGTTCCCTGAGACCCTCTAACCTAAGAAACCGCCCAATTCCTACCACACAGCCCCCGCTACCCTTGTAGCCGCTTCCTGTGTGTAGTGGACTCCTGACCTATTAAGTGAAACCCGGAAACCCACCATCCGATGGCACAAGTCATAGAATCTGCCGCCTACACAGTCACAGAACCGCCTTGGCTTCTGATTCTGACCCTCCACTCGGCTGTGCACCCAAGGACCACAGTCGGTTTCATCGACGATGCTGCAGATGGTGAGCTCCGTCTTAATCTCGCACGCAAGACCGCCAATCTTTACCATTTCCGCTAGCCGCCCGAAAACAGAGAGAATCTCATCCTATCCAAAGTGACACACGTCATTGGTACCGACAAGAGCCACCACCTGCAGCTAGCTGCACCCTGTATTCTTCAAACCATCCGGAAGCACCCTTTCCACATCCGGAATGCACACTGGCTTCCTTTCCCTCCTTGGCAGCCATGTCCCCATTACGTGCCTAACGTTGGAGCTCCCAACTACCAGAAAACCCACCCTCTGTGAATGCCCAGAGCTTGGGGGCAAAGAAGCTTCCTCTGGAACAGTGAGTTAGCTTACATACGTAAGTGTGAGTAAGTAAACATGTAAACTGCATGAGTATTGGGACTGAGCTGATTTGGTGCCCCCTTTTACACTAGCGTGCCATAGATGAACACTAGAGCTTCAATATTTCTCACTAAAATGACGTGAAATGTCAGAGTATAGCAGGCGCACATCCGCATGGGGCAGCTAGCACTCCCGAAGACTGCAGCCTTTGATCGTATCAGAAGATCATATCAGAAGAAAGAAAGGATAATAAAACAAGAAAGCTGGGAAAATTTTCTGAGTCACATAGAGCATGATGTACAAGGGGAACAGAGTAAAGCCTATAAAATATTGAAACAACTTACTATAAATGAAAGAGATGTTATCCTAATTAATACAGTTCCAGAAAATGAGGGACTGGATTACTTCAAAAGTTTATGGACAGGTGGTGAGTGAAATGTGAAAATCGCAGTTACTGACGAACATGTTAAAGTTGTCCAATAGCAGAAAATCTCCAGTGAAGACAAATTCAATTTAGAATTATTTAAATAACTTCAGAATCATTATTCTTAAGGTATTAGATTTTATAAATACTTACTGGAAATACAATAACATACCAGAAGACTGGCAAATTGCAATTGTTGTTCCATTATTTTAAAAAGGAGACCGCAGGATATGTGATTAGTCTTCTGAATTCTGGGTACTAGACACACGCTAAACTGGTAACAAATAGACTAAACATTCTTGAGAGAAATGTTTCTTACAAGAGGACACAGTGAGTTTCGGATGAGAAGACAGTGTTTTTCCCATCTGCCAAATCATAGAAAACACTATCATCCCACATACATAACTATTATCGACTACGATCTAAATTACGGGAAATTTTAGAAATTAATGGTATACCTCAGCATCTAATGAGTATAACCCAAAGTAAGTATACACAAAAAAAATCACAGAACAAAAAGAAAGTCTGCTTCACAGAAACAGAGACAGTGGTGTTCTTTATCATCCACATCATTTAATATGTACATGGACGACGTCGTAAGGACATGTCAGAATAAAGTAGGGTATCATTATGACATTGATAATAAAGTTATACATATACTCATGTTCGCAGATGATCAAATAATCTTAGCGGACTTATAAAAAAGTCACAGAGAGAAATCTAGCCCTTGCACATGGTAGAAAATGATTGTAATATGACATTTAAGCATTAAACAGAGATAATGGCATTCGAGGGCAAGAAGTAATTAAGAGTAAAAATAATAACGTGATAAACCCCTAGAACAAATAAATATTGGGATGTGAGATTTCATATATTATATCCAATGATCAAGAATACAAATTGTAAAAATTTCAGGTCGCAAAAACAGTTGGGAAGGAGACAGTATTGAAAGGTTATACGACAGTGCCAGTTGTAACGTTTGGACCAGAGACACAGACTAATTGCTAGTTAAGGGAGGAGGATTGAAGCAACAGAGATGATACTCCTAAGACCACTTGCTGGTTATGAACTCGTAGACCGGATAAAGAATAATAAAATTAGAAATGAACTGGACTTCTAAAACATACTTCGCAAAGCAGAGAAGTACAGAAAGAAATGGGACGAAGACATTCAAAGGATGTCATATGGAAGTATGCCTAAAGTAATACACAAATATACACCTCAATAGAAAGTAAATGTTTGGGTGCCCTAAGAAGAGATAAAAAGATCAGCCATAATCTATGTGAAATTGGAATACTAACCAAAACAAGACATGGTGAAGATGATTTAATATGTATTTACTTACATTAATCCTTGTGGGAGTTTGGTGACGGCCAAATTTTGCTCTTCAGACATTGCTTTACATAATTTACAGTTATAATATAAAAGCTTTAGATAGTAAAGCAAGTCACTCGATGATGCTGATTTTATGAATATTACATGGTGGAGTCTCCTAGTAGCTGCAGATAGGAGTATGAAATGTGAGACGTATTAGACAGGATGCTGTTTGGAAAAAGATTTGGAGGGCTCCAATAACTGGGATGTAGCTGTCAGATGAATATGGAAAAAGTGGATTGGTGCCATCATTTAGAATGGGATAAGTAGGGTTTCTGTTGTTGAAAGGATACACTATTTCAGGGATGGTGTAAGAGAGAAAGGCGATTGAAATTACCTTGGTAAACGACAGTGAGTGTTTGGACATAAAAAGAAGGTGAGATGTGTTAATGACAATGTGGTGGCAGTCTCGATGGAATGTTCGGGCTCGAGTTTATTGGAGATATAGCAGGGCTAAAGCGTACTAGATGGTTGAGGAGATGTGGTAGCTGGTGTAGGATACAAATGGGAGTAGGTAGTTGGATATGGAAAGCGAGGTGGACTGCAAGATCTATAAGATCACCTATGGTACAGGACCTGCCCATAACGTCCAACGCTGGATGCTATTCCAGTGCTGGAGATCCCTGTCAGTAATGACAACGTAAGGGGAAAGCAAAGATATGAAGTTTGTGTTGGGGAGAGTAATGATCTTGGGTAGTTCATGCATCAATGCTAGTCATAATGCTGCAGGGGTATAATGGTTAGCATTTCTCCCTAGCAAGCAAGAAGACCCGGATTCGAGTCCCAGCCACAATATAAATTTTAATTCATTTCTTCTGCTTCGATCATTATCGTGGACTGCAAGTTATTACAGCATTTCGAGGGAGCAAACAGAAGTCCATGCTACACTGGGATAAAGATGATGGAATTAATGGGTATTTTATATCTATCTGTCTATATCTATCTATATTCGAATACCGCTCCAACTACTGCCAGATCTGGGTGCTGACGAGTCCTCTCCATTTGGCTCGGTCCTTCCACCACTTTTCTTCCTCCACTTGCTGCCGGGTCACACCTCTCCTTTCTACAGATATTCTCACTCCCATTTTCCACCGTGTTCTTGGGCGCCCTCTGGGTCTTTTCCCATCCATCTTTAGTTCTTCCATAATTTTGGGGAGTCTCTGCTCTGCCCATGCATCCTTTTAGATGCCCATACCATCTTAATCTCTTTTTTCAATTTCTTCTCTCATACTTTCTTGTTTAAGGTCCTTTCTAATCTCTACATTCCTTACTCTGTCCATTCTTGTTTTTCCCTTAACTGTTCTGAGAAATTTCATTTCACCTGCTTGCAGTCTGCTCCAGTCCCTTTCTGTCATTGTCCATGTTTCTCCACCATAGGTGACAATAGGGAAGTAGTAATTCTTATAAATAAGGACTTTTGCTTTTTCTGAAACTTCCGTATTCCAAATCAGGTGTTTTATTGTTTGGTAGAAATAGCCTCCCTTCTGTAACCTTCTATTAATTTCGTTAGTTATTCTTCCATCCCTAGATGTTTCACTCCCTAAATAAGTGAAACTTTCTACCACTTTGAGGGGTTCTCCATTCAAGGTAATATTTCCGTTGATCCGCTTCTCTCTTCCAAATACCATGACTTCACTCTTATCTTTATTTATTTTTAATCCATACCTTTTCATTATTTCCTTCCACGTTTCAAGCTGTAACTGTACATCTACCTCTTTATCATCCCATATTACAATATCATCTGCAGAAATCATCTTTTTGTCTTTTTCTTTTACTATATCTTTAACTGCCCTGTTCATTCCCTCCGTCACAACATTAAAAAGTGCAGGAGATATAATACTTCCTTGCTTAAGTCCTTGTCTTATTTCGAAGCATTCAGAGTTCCCCAATGGTGTTCTAATTCTACAATTGTGTCCTCTGCACACTGTTTTTATTAAATTGATGTAACCATCTTCTATATCTATCTTCTTCATTTCTTCCCCGAGTCTTTCCCTGTTAACTGAGTCATATGCCTTTTCTATGTCTACAAAAACCGTTATCACCCTTTTGTTATACCCCCAACTGTTTTCCATCAGTTGACGGATACAAAATATCAGGTCGATCGTGCTTCTTCCTTTCCTTAAACCCATGCTGTTCTTCACTCAGCTCCTTTTCTATCTTTTCACTTATTCGATTTAGTAAAATTCTTTTAAAAAACTTGGCTGTATGACTCATAAGGGTTATTCCTCTTTAGTTTTTACGAAGTCTTTTATTGCCTTTCTTGAAGATGGGAACAATGTCTCCTGTTCTCCAATCGTCAGGTATTGTACTATTGGGATTTTATATCTATGAAATTGAATTTCTATATTTGACCAGTTGGAAGTTACGGATATTTAGTCGCAGTTTACACTCGCTGTGATGGGCTATTTTTGGAGGCTGCTACCAACGAAAGAGTACCACCGATTAATAATTATCGTCCCGGTGTAGTACTCATTCTCACAGGCGATAACAACTTCACATAACCTTGAAACATCGCAGCCCGCCCAGTTTCAATTAACATTCCGACTGCCGCCTGCGGCGTAATCGAATGGTATCACACTCTCGCGGACCGACGTTGACTACCAGTCATTTCACGGGGCGGCAATCTGTGACGTTGCGGTCGCCACATAGCCCTCTGCCTGCGTACCCTCTCCACACCTGCGTCACCGCCTCGCGGTGCATGATGGTAGTTCCGCGGACCGGTGGCGTCGGAGATCACCCGCGAGGTGGGGTTTGGGCGGGGGAGGGGTGGGGGGGGAGAACACCCGCGTAATCTGCCGCGGAATGCGGACGCAGACACGCATATTTCCGGCCGCGCCCGCTCTAATATTACATTGTAATTTGCTAGCGCACTGAGCACGTAATTACAATCTCTAATTATATTACCGTTGGCCGAATCCACAGGCTGGCCGGACAGGCCATTTAAATTAGGGCACGATGCCCGTGCCGATCCCAATTTCGTTTGAAAGCCGTGCGAGTTACGCAGTATCGGCACCGATGCGAAGTGCCGTCCACAGCGCAGTAAAAAATGATGCGAACGGTTTATTCAAAGGTTCCATTATGAGGATTTTTTTCAAGGTTTGGAGTGCAAAAAAACGGTTCAAGTGCGCTGTTTGTCGGTCAGTCGGGGATACGGTGAAAGTATTGTTTCGAAAAGAGGGGTTCTGTCGGCAGTTTTAAATATATCGGAGAGAGAAACGGCTCTGATGATGTAGAATTGCCGAGTGCTAGCTAGATCGTATCTCGGTGTCCATTAATGCTAGCAAAATAACACTTTCCAGCGACGTTATATCTAAAGCTTCAATAATATTGTGATTACTCTTGAGTGATAGCGTAATTGCCGTGTACGCTATGTTTTTCTCGTTCGCTTTGTTTTAGCGTCAGCAGCTCTTATCAACATTTCGTGGTTGGCAAAAATGGAAGCTGCCACTAATTTTTTAACCGTAAATGAAACACAGATAAAATGACAAAGGAAGCAAAATTGCAGGGAATTGTAACTACAGTGTGTTTCAGCGAAGATAAACTTTAAAAATAGAATCATCCCCAAGAACTGTATTACAACTGGATTTAATTTACTTGTTTATTTACTGGATACAACGTGCTACTTACGTAGGTGTGTCTTATAATACTGAGGAGTATAAACTGATCAGGAGAATATTATGACAACCGATTTACAATCGATTCAATACCTATCCAAGTGATAGCAGCGTCACCTGACGAGGAATGACTGCTAGTCACACATACGAACGGTGGATGTATTATCAGTCCTTGTGTAGAATGGAGAAGGCGCGCGATCTATCTGATGTTGACCAAGGACAGATTGTGATGGCCCGGAGGCTCGGCATCAGCGTTTCGGAAACTGCACGACTTTTTGGGTGTTCGAAGACTGCTTTGGTGAATGTCTTCAACACGTGGTGAAACCAAGGTTACAACGCGTCCAGAAGTCGTGGGTTGGGTGGCCACCCGGATGTCGGACGTTGTAGGCTGGGCGGACTGGTAAAACAGAACGGCGGCGAACTGTGGCAGAACTAATATCAGACTTCAACTTTCAGCAGAGTACAAGTGTGTCTGAACACACAGTATACCGTACAGCCTTAACGATGGGCCTCCCCACTGACGACCCATGCATGTTCCAATATTAACACCACGACATCAAAACTGCGACTAAAATGGGCAGGTGACCATCGGCACTGGACGTTGGCGCAGTGTCAGAGCGTTGCATTGTCTGGTGAGTCCCGGTACCTTCTTAATCATGCCGATAGGAGAGCGCGAATCCGTCGTCTTCCAAAGTCACAGCTCCTTGACACCTGTACTATGGGACGGAGGTATGGCGACGTCTCCATTATGCTCTGGGGACCACTCACGCTGGCATCCGTGGGTACAGTGCAGCTCCTGCAAGACACTACGGCGGCCAAGGAATATCGTACATTGGTTGCAGACCACGTGCACCTCTTCAGGACGGCCATGTTTCCCGACGGCAGCTACATTTTTCGACAAGAGAATGCACCATTTCAGAAGGCCAGGAGCGTGATGGATTGAAGGTGGATGACAGTGGCAAATTCCAATTGGTGTGTTGGCCACCCAACTCAGCATTGAACATGGCGTCAAAGATCATCGCCCCCCCCCCCCAATCTCTCCCCGGAATTTATGAGAATTAGCTGACCTGTGTGTGCAGATGTGGTGCCAACACACTCCACAGATCTACCAAGAGCTCATTGATTTAACGCAACGAGGCGGCGTCGCTCTTATTCGTGCCAAAGGTCGACATACCGGCTACTAGATAGCTGGACATAAAGTTCTGTCTGATAACTGTATATAGGCTATTCGATCAGATGCTATTCGCGAACTTGCCGAGGATTGAAGCCACTGAGGTTGTTATGAGCCACACGTAAGAAAAATCTTCTTTCGCTCATTATTTCTTCAGATTTTCAGCAGTTTAACTGGATTATTTTGTAAACGCTGTGCTCTCTTAAGCAAATCTACATCTACATCTACATGGATAATCTGCAAATCACATTTACGTTCCTGGCAGAGGGTTCATTGAACCACCTTCACAATTCTCTATTATTCTCGTATAGCGCGCGGAAAGAATAAAGACGTACATCTTTCCGTACGAGCTTTGATTTCCCTTATTTTATCTTGGTGATCGTTCCTCCCAATGTAAGTCGGTGTCAACAAAATATTTTCGCATTCGGAGGAGAATGTTGATGATTGAAATTTCGTGATAAGATTCCGTCGCAACGAAAAACGCCCTTTCTTTTAATGATTTCCATTCCAAATCCTGTGTCATTTCTGTTACACTCTCTCCCATATTTCGTGATAATGCAAAACGTGCTGCCTTTCTTTGAACTTTTTCGATGTACTCCGTCAGTTATATCTGTTAAAGATCCCACACCGCGCAGCAGTATTCAAAAAGAGGACGGACAAGCGTAGCGTAGGCAGTCTCCTTAGTAGGTCTGTTAGATTTTCTAAGTGACCTGCCAATAAAACGCAGTCTTTGGTCTGCCTTCTCCACAACATTTTCTATGTGTTCCTTCCAATTTAAGTTGTTCGTAATTGTAATACCTAGGTATTTAGCTGAATTTACGGCTTTTAGATTAGACTGATTTATCGTGTATCCGAAGTTTAACGAGCTCCTTTTAGCACTCATGTGGATGACCTTACACTTTTCGTTATTTAAGGTCAACTGCCACTTTTCGCACCATCCCGATATTTCTTCAAAATCGTTTTGCAGATTTGTTTTGATCTTCTGATGACTTTATTAGTCGATAAACGACAGCGTCATCTGCAAACAATCGAAGACGGCTGCTCAGATAGTCTCACAAATCGTTTATATAGATAAGGAACAGCAAAGGGCCTATAACACTACCTTGGGGAACGGCAGAAATCACTTCTGTTTTACTCGACGACTTTCCGTCAGTTACTGCGAACTGTGACCTCCCTGACAGGAAATCACAGATCCAGTCACATAACTGAGACGATATTCCATAAGCACGCAATTTTACTACGAGCCGCTTCTGTGGTACGGAGTCAAAAGCCTTCCGGAAATCCATAAATACGGAATCGATCTGAAATCCCTTGTCAACAGCACTCAGCAGTTCATGTGAATAAAGGGCTAGTTGTGTTTCACAACAACAACGTTTTCTAAACCCATGTTGACTGTGTGTCAATAGACCTTTTTCTTCGTGGTAATTCATTATGTTCGAACACAATATATGTTCTAAAATCCTGCTGCATATCGACGTTAACTATATGGGCCTATAATTTAGTGGATTCCTCTTACTACCTTTCTTGAATATTGGTGTGACCTGTGCTACCTTCCAGTCTTTGGGTACTGATCTTTCGTCGATCGAACGGTTGTATATGATTTTTAAGTATGGAGATAATGCATCAACATACTCCGAAAGCGACCTACTTGGTATACAGTCTGGACCAGAAGACTTGCTTTTATTAAGTGATTTAAGTTGCTTCTCTTCTCCGAGGATATTTACTTCTACGTTACTCATGTTGGCAGCTGTTCTCAATTCGAATTCTGGAATATTTACTTCGTCTTCTTTTGTGAAGGCAAATGATCTATCTTGCTCTGATATAAAGAAACTATGCCTTACTGCCTTACAACAATCTAGTAATGACCCAAATAACACCTCTGTTTACGCAATCTGACTTCGTTAAGAGAAAAGAGAAACACATGCCTAGATTAAGTTTTCAGCGGGAAGACGGCATACACAGTACAACAATGGAAATAATAGTGAACATGAAAAAGCAATCACAAGATCCTATTAACAATTAAAAGTTGAACTGCGCGACCTACGGTTGTTCACTGAGCAAAGCAATGTGGACTCAGTGAACTCAACAGTCGAATATGAAAGGATACTGCTGGCAAAACCACCTGAAGTCGACTGAAGATGACACTGTATGATGGATTAGAGTATTCATGGTTTTCGTAGTTGCACTAAATACCCCTCGAGATGATACTCTACCTGAAGTAGCGTCTAAGATGTGAAAAAATACCTTTTTCTAAAATCAGCCTCAATATCACTCCAATCAGCATCCGTCTTCAGAACCTACCTTGTTATCTCAACAGTGGAACTTCTGGATGTGGTTCATTCTCACACAAATACACAATAAAGGAAAAGACAGTTCTTGAATTTAGCCTGTATAATTGACCCAGAATCATAAGAACATTGAAAAACTAGAGCCGTTGGCGTCATGAACATAGGTCATCAGACAGATTCAACATAACACCATTACATGAAATCAGTTCCATAATCGACTAATAGTATATTATTAAATGAATTAAACCGAGGGGCAGGACGACTGAAATGCATTTACAGTGTTTAAGATTAAGTGCCGTAAGTTCGATTCTGTAACCAGATTCGTATCTACTCACTTTACAAAGACGCGAATCGTTAGCAGGACTTCGTGTATGAATACATATTCACATCCGTGATTCATGGCGAGTTTATGAGAACGAAAGCAATACAATCTAGCTGTAGCATCCTGCGACTCTTTTAAAAAGATGCCCTTGCATAAGGGCAACCTCTTCGAATATCGCAATAAGGGGAACATACTCATCAAGTAACAGCAGGCTCGCGACAACTGCACTTAACACCAGTTAGCCATGACCGGGAGGCTTCCAGATTAAGTTTATTTAAAAGCAACTATCCAGCATACGTTCCCACAGCAAAAGTGCTGATTAGCCCATTCCCCGTAAATGCATGACCAAATATTTCCCAGACATCTAAGAGTAAGACATCCCACAGATCATGACTGTCTGTAACTGATACTGATACCAGAATCATTTTTGAAAATTATCAGTAAATACTGCTCCGCGATGTAAAGAAAGAAAGTAATAGAAAAATTTAAAGGCGCCAGAGACTTTACAACTTCGCGTGAATTTTTGGATAATTCCTTCAACAAAGCTACAGGTTAATTTTATCAGCACCATTTTCCGATATGAAACTGGTATTATGTCTGTAATGATAAAGATAAAAATATTTTCATTACGGTATTCCATCAAGATCACAATCTCATTTCTATAACAACTACTATGACTATTGCTATCAGATTCTACCAAAAATAAAATTAAAACAGAACATTATACACAATTTACATAACTGTCAAAAACTGCTGGATATGTACAGGGTGTTTATAAATGAATATCGGGTTTTAACGCTTTATAATATTTATTACATTAAGCAGCTCAAGCAGTTTTACCAAGAACCTTATAAATGTTCAATGTGAGCACCATTTGTCACACTTCACACAAGTCTATAGCCAAGCGCCGGATAGGCCGCAAGGGGCCCAATGACAGGGCTTGCTCTGCATGGCCTCTACGTTCACCCGACCTAACGCCATGCGATTTTTTCCTTTGGGGCTTCATCAAGGATAGTGTGTAGGTGCCTCCGCTACCAGCAGACCTCCCTGAATTACGAAACCGGATTGAAGCAGCTGTTGCTACAATCACTGAAGAGACACTTATCAACGTTTGCGTAGAACTCGGCTATAGACTTGACGTGTTCCGTGTGACAAATCGTGCTCACATTGAACACTTACAATGTTCTTGGTAAAACTGTTTGAGTTGCTCTTTCATTTGACGTATCATTCATAACTGTAAGTTTAATATAGTAAAAATTATAAAGCGTTAAAACCCCAATATTAGTACTGCAAGAGGCGACTATTGGAAAGGCGTAACAGATTTGGTTCGGTATCAGGAGGCTTTCACTCAGTTCACTCCTTGTCAGTTTTCCTCGGAAGGATGATAGTGGCCTGTGATCGCCGATAGACGCAGTGAAAGATGATTCAGAATTAATTAATTATTTATTTCCATAAAAAATACTAGTAGCGTCCTGACTCGTGGTTGGCTTCATCTGTCAATACCCTCTGAGGAATCATGTCGTAAGCGGCCTTCAGCACGCTCAAGGCAACTGACACCACACATACGAGGTGCATTCAAATTCTAAGGCCTCCGATTTTCTTTCTAATTAACTACTCACCCGAAATCGATGAAACTGGCGTTTCTTCTCGACGTAATCGCCCTGCAGACGTACACATTTTTCACAACGCTGACGCCATGATTCCATGGCAGCGGTGAAGGCTTCTTTAGGAGTCTGTTTTGGCCGCTGGAAAATCGCTGAGGCAATAGCAGCACGGCTGGTGAATTTGCGGCCATGGAGAGTGTCTTTCATTTTTGGAAAAAGCCAAAAGTCACTAGGAGCCAGGTCAGGTGAGTAGGGAGCATGAGGAATCACTTCAAAGTTGTTATCACGAAGAAACTGTTGCGTAACGTTAGCTCGATGTGCGGGTGCGTTGTCTTGGTGAAACAGCACACGCCGCAGCCCTTCCCGGACGATTTTGTTGCAGTGCAGAAAGGAATTTGTTCTTCAAAACATTTTCGTAGGATGCACCTGTTACCGTAGTGCCCTTTGGAACGCAATGGGTAAGGATTACGCCCTCGCTGTCCCAGAACATGGACACCATCATTTTTTCAGCACTGGCGGTTACCCGAAATTTTTTTGGTGGCGGTGAATCTGTGTGCTTCCATTGAGATGACTGGCGCTTTGTTTCAGGATTGAAAAATGGCATCCACGTCTCATCCATTGTCACAACCGGCGAAAAGAGAGTCCCATTCATGCTGTCGTTGCACGTCAACATTGCTTGGCAACATGCCTCACAGGCAGCCATGTGGTCGTCCGTCAGCATTCGTGGCACCCACCTGGATGACACTTTTCGCATTTTCAGGTCGTCATGCAAGATTGTGTGCACAGAACCCACAGAAATGCCAACTCTGGAGCCGTTCTTTTCAACAGTCATTCGGCGATCCCCCAAAACAATTCTCTCCACTTTCTCGATAATGTCGTCAGACTGGCTTGTGCGAGCCCGAGGTTGTTTCGGTTTGTTGTCACATGATGTTCTGCCTTCATTAAACTGTCACACCCACGAACGCAGTTTCGACACATCCATAACTCCATCACCACATGTCCCCTTCAACTGTCGATGAATTTCAATTGGCTTCACACCACACAAATTCAGAAAACGAATGATTGCACGCTGTTCAAGTAAGGAAAACGTCGCCATTTTAAGTATTTAAAACAGTTCTCATTCTCGCCGCTAGCGGTAAAATTCCATCTGCCGAATGGTGCTGCCATCTCTGGGACGTATTGACAATGAACGCTGCCTCATTTTAAAACAATGCGCATGTTTCTATCTCTTTCCAGTACGGAGAAAAAAAAACGGAGGCCTTAGAACTTGAATGCACTCGTATTATTCGAACCGGCTCTTGCGCTGTCGTGGCAGTGAGTGACGGCCGCGCGTGAACTGAACTTACACTCGCCGACTTGGGAGGGGCCCTGTCCCCTCCCGCTCACCACCTTTCTTCGTCATCCGTCGTACCGCAAGGACGCTTGCTGTGTAGCCGTGAAGTTCGCCGACACTGTTCTGGCGTCCAGGTAAGCCCTATTCGGTCCGCTTGAATGTCAGGAACGCTGGTGTCCTGATCCAGGTGGGAAGGAAACACCTCCAGGTCCTCCCCCATGCGACAGAGTCAGGCTGTGATGTTGAACTCCGTGAGCAGTGATTATGGTGAGGTAGCCATCTCTCCCAGCAGTGGTTATTGTTGTGCCAGACGTCACTTCCATGCTATCGGGTAATCGAGTGTGAACGTGTTGTATGCTTTCGTCATGACTGACTGTCTAATGAGCTAAACTGCTGGGGTATGGACCAAATTAGTGGCTAATATTTACTCAACGTCATTCATCATGACCGCATAGGGCTTGCTATTATGGGGATATCAGCGGTGTTCCTTCTGCCACATTTGCTGAACATTTTTTTTTCTTTTTTTGTAAGTATGGAACTGGTTTGTAAAAGCCCATGGTACCATTTGTTGCATTCACCTTAGCCTTCCTTTCGTCACATAGCGAAGTTGATGTGACCCTGTTTGGCTACTCTAACCGACTATATTCTGCTGAAGTCTGCCGCCTGGCTGGCCAATAACGCCGATATTGTGTTTTCCCCTGACCCAGTCTCGGTAGCGAAATGTTTTCAAAATGGCTCTGAGCACTATGGGACTTAATTACTAAGGTCATTAGTTCCCTAGAACTAAGAACTACTTAAACCTAACTGACCTAAGGACATCACACACATCCATGCCCGAGGCAGGATTCGAACCTGTGACCGTAGTGGTCACGCGGTTCCAGACTGTAGCGCCTAGAACAGCTCGCCCACAAAATGTTTTCATTGCGGCCACCTCATGTTGACATTACCGCAATGTATCGAGGTAACTTCGCTGTTGGACTTCGAAAATTTTGACAGTTTTACTGCCCTAAACAAGACATGGATGCAAAATAACCCTTTTCTCTCATGTGTGGCCTTTAACTCTGCTTTAGTTATTTTCATCCTTAAGAAAAGATAAACCGAACTAATGGCTGCTAGTACCGTGATTATACTAGCGGTTGCTCCACTGATGGCAATTGTTTTCTGATTTCGCCCCCAGTGATATCCTTAAACATTTATTAACATTTGATCGACAGCAATTTGTCCATTTACAGCATCAGTCATTTTGTTTATGCTCTGTAGTACCATAGGATCTTGTGAGTAATTTAGAAAGGAAATATTCTGGTACTGGGAGGTTAAGAAGCTTGCACAGGATAGAGTAGCATGGAGAGCTTGTTTTGTAACAGTTTACTATTATCGTTTGTGGCTTGTATGCAGGATAAATCTAATGATTTCCGACTCACTAAATTTTGTCCATGGTTTCATAACTACCTTCTTACACTCTGATGCATTCATATTTCCGAAGAATAGTTGTACTTCACACGATCGGTTATCCGTTTGAAATACTCGTGCAGGAAAAATAATAATAATGTCATTAATACAATTACCAAGCTCTTCTACTGGTAAAACTATGCGCAATTCACGTTGTTTACATATAAGTAATACACTCCTGGAAATGGAAAAAAGAACACATTGACACCGGTGTGTCAGACCCACCATACTTGCTCCGGACACTGCGAGAGGGCTGTACAAGCAATGATCACACGCACGGCACAGCGGACACACCAGGAACAGCGGTGTTGGCCGTCGAATGGCGCTAGCTGCGCAGCATTTGTGCACTGACGCCGTCAGTGTCAGCCAGTTTGCCGTGGCATACGGAGCTCCATCGCAGTCTTTAACACTGGTAGCATGCCGCGACAGCGTGGACGTGAACCGTATGTGCAGTTGACGGACTTTGAGCGAGGGCGTATAATGGGCATGCGGGAGGCCGGGTGGACGTACCGCCGAATTGCTCAACACGTGGGGCGTGAGGTCTCCACAGTACATCGATGTTGTCGCCAGTGGTCGGCGGAAGGTGCACGTGCCCGTCGACCTGGGACCGGACCGCAGCGACGCACGGATGCACGCCAAGACCGTAGGATCCTACGCAGTGCCGTAGGGGACCGCACCGCCACTTCCCAGCAAATTAGGGACACTGTTGCTCCTGGGGTATCGGCGAGGACCATTCGCAACCGTCTCCATGAAGCTGGGCTACGGTCCCGCACACCGTTAGGCCGTCTTCCGCTCACGCCCCAACATCGTGCAGCCCGCCTCCAGTGGTGTCGCGACAGGCGTGAATGGAGGGACGAATGGAGACGTGTCGTCTTCAGCGATGAGAGTCGCTTCTGCCTTGGTGCCAATGATGGTCGTATGCGTGTATGGCGCCGTGCAGGTGAGCGCCACAATCAGGACTGCATACGACCGAGGCACACAGGGCCAACACCCGACATCATGGTGTGGGGAGCGATCTCCTACACTGGCCGTACACCACTGGTGATCGTCGAGGGGACACTGAATAGTGCACGGTACATCCAAACCGTCATCGAACCCATCGTTCTACCATTCCTAGACCGGCAAGGGAACTTGCTGTTCCAACAGAACAATGCACGTCCGCATGTATCCCGTGCCACCCAACGTGCTCTAGAAGGTGTAAGTCAACTACCCTGCCCAGCAAGATCTCCAGATCTGTCCCCCATTGAGCATGTTTGGGACTGGATGAAGCGTCGTCTCACGCGGTCTGCACGTCCAGCACGAACGCTGGTCCAACTGAGGCGCCAGGTGGAAATGGCATGGCAAGCCGTTCCACAGGACTACATCCAGCATCTCAACGATCATCTCCATGGGAGAATAGCAGCCTGCATTGATGCGAAAGGTGGATATACACTGTACTAGTGCCGACATTGTGCATGCTCTGTTGCCTGTGTCTATGTGCCTGTGGTTCTGTCAGTGTGATCATGTGATGTATCTGACCCCAGGAATGTGTCAATAAAGTTTCCCCTTCCTGGGACAATGAATTCACGGTGTTCTTATTTCAATTTCCAGGAGTGTACTTCATTAAGCGAAAATTCAATCCATCTTCATAAGCCACCATCCACCTGGATATGCATGAATCATAAAACGCCCAAATTGTAACTTAAAGGGGACATGCTATTGAAAATGACCAAAAATTTTAAAATAATTTATTGGTCTATAGAAAAGTGCATTTCATGCTGATTGCAAAAATGTATAATTTATGGGTGTTTTTGTTTACTTTTCATTCTAAAATTGAGGTTGAACGTAATGTTGCACAGGGGCCACGCCCATTTGTCAGTTCGAAGTGCGTCAGAATACGTGATGCATTATTTTGTTCTTCCGTTTTTCCATCGTTAGTTACGGATCGTTAACACAGGTGTAGTTTAGAAGACACTGACTCCCGGAGCCAAAGTACAGGCATGTCTAGAAGGCCATGGTTCGAATGTAAACAAAGATCTGAGAATATATGATTTTGCAATGTCATACGCGTGTAGTTTTGTAGTTATTGTCTGTTGTTTTCTATCTATGTGTGTGTGTGTGTGTGTGTGTGTGTGTGTGTGTGTGTGTGTGTTTCCTGTGCTACAAATGCCGAGAGTAAAGAAAATTACCCCCAAATGAAAGTTTCGCGGCAACCAGATCCAAACACAACCGAATAAGACGCATCAGTTGCTTCAAAAGTCGCCCACAGAAACTGTATCTACCGGTAGTGCTCCTAGACGTTAACTTTCGCTTTCTGAATTAATAAGAACAGCCCTAGTAGTATTGTGAGCAGCAATAACGACGAAAATGTTATTGTAAACCTAAATTTGCTGTCAAGACTTTTGAAGAGTGCTGTGAAATGTATGTAATGCAAATGTGAAGATAGTATTGACGTTTTTGTCGATATTTCAGCAAGGAAGGGTCTTTCAAGTCTGTTAGTGATTGCCTGTAACTCGAGTAAGACGTACAGTGATACTATGACATCGCCAGTAAATGATAGTAGACATTACAGTGTAAATAATCAGCGTGCTTATGCAATGCGATGTATTGGAAGGGGAAGGAGAGCTGCCCATATTTTTTGTTCAGTGATGAATTTGCCTCCACCTCCACTGACGTTTGATAGATGCAATAAATAAATACATAATGCTTTATGTGGCGTAAGTAAACATTCAATATAGATAGAATTGGAAAAATTTTAAGAAGCTATCCACCTTGCCGTGTACGAGGTGATGCTAGAATGTAATTGGAAAGATATCAAGAAACTATCCACCATGTTACGCATAAATAATTAAACGCTATACTACAAACACAGGAAAATTTTTTGCAGGGGTATTGCAAACGAAAAAGAAATTTCCTGCAGGGTTTAACTATGGACACATCATGGTAAAATGCTATACCACTTTCATTTATGAAAATAACGCGCTGCAGACCTGCAGGAAACTCCTGTTTCGCTTGCAATGCCCCGTGCAAAAAATTATCCGGTGTTAGCAGTGTAGTATTTATTTATAGGTAGCATGGTGGCTTCTTGAATTCTTTCCAATTCTATTCTAGCATCATCTCGTACACTGTTTGCTAATTTCCTCACTGGCCTAGGTATGCCTACTTTGCTGTCCAATGTATTATACCTAAATCCTTATATACGGTAATCATTGTATCATTAGCATATTGCTGTAATTCCATTACTACTGTATGCATTGCTATAGCTATGTTAAACAATCCTCGCTCCATACCTATAATTTACGTCGTATGCCAATCCACTATTGTTTCTGTGTCTCGCTACTTCTTGGACTTGGTCTATTGTACGATTCTAACATGAAATATCATCACTATCTGCTGAGACAAATACGGTTTTTAGTAGTTTCCCCTCCAGCTTCAGCAACCTCCTCTTCCTTCGTATGGAATTGCACCTGTCACTTGCTGCAGCAAGTCTCTCGGCTTATCATATGAGAACTTAAGTTTATAATATTCGTTTAATATATCCCTTGTCATATTTCCCCATTTCGCTTCCTTTGACTATTTCCAACGACATGTCTCGCAATTTCCTCACTTCGTTATTTACTTCTCAGATGTCGAATGTCAGTCTTAACGACCACCTGTGATTCGTGAGGAATACATCCGGCAGCTGGTCGAACAAAGCTCCGTTCTATAAAGGCCAACTGACAATTTCTTCCTCACCAACGATGAGCAAGATCATAACACTTGCTATACTTCACCTAGGCGTCATACTCGCCATAAACTAGAGGAAATAATTTACACGCACTCCCTTCCTCGCTAGAAAGAAGAGGGAATACAAACTACATGAATCAATAAAAACAATTTAAAAAATCGTACTATTTCCAACGAATCTCTACATCCACACGTATGTATCCATTGGCCTCAACACAAATGACCTATTCTGCGGTATTTATTTACTCTTTTGCTTCTTAATTCAAGTATGTTGGCCGGTCCGTGTGGCCGAGCGGTTCTAGGCGCTTCAGTCTGGCACTGCGCGACCGCTACGGTCGCAGGTTAGAATCCTGCCTCGGGCATGGATGTTAACCATGGTTAGGTTTAAGTAGTTCTAAGTTCTAGGGGACTGATGACCTCAGATTTTAAGTCCCATAGTGCTCAGAGCCATTTGAACCAATTTGAATTGTAGTATCTCCGCTGGTACTTAAGGAAAGGAAACTGCGGTCCTTGAAAAGGTTTAATTCTACTGATAGGGACTACTGAAGTTCATCCTGATAATTGTAACTTTACATTTACTGGCAACTTTACATTTACTGGCAACTTTACATTTACTGGCAACTTTACATTTACTGGCAACTTTACATTTACTGGCAACTTTACATTTACTGGCAACTTTACATTTACTGGCAACTTTACATTTACTGGCAACTTTACATTTACTGGCAACTTTACATTTACTGGCAACTTTACATTTACTGGCAACTTTACATTTACTGGCAACTTTACCTTGACCACCTAGTAAGGACCCTAAAAGTTCGGAAAATTTTTTGTCTTACTCTTGGGAGTATAAGCGTCTCCAAGTAATACCTGAAATGGCCCTTTATTGGTGGCGGCAGGAATTCCTGGAAGGGCCAAACCCCAGCAGGTTCAACATCACTGGTGGTTGGCCATATGTAGTTTTTCTTTTTCTTTTCGTACATCCATATTTAAATTGGATTATGGTGGGACACAGCTGGTACAATTTTTATTAAAAATGAAACTCCTCCAGTTGTACTTAAGATTTTATATTTATTTGCCTTCTAGTTTCGACGTTGCGTCAACGCCATCTTCAGGCCCATACACTTTGATGAAATCAGTTGTGTGTGGCTGAGTACTAAAAGTCCGCGGTGAGACCAATACGTGCTCCACATGGATGGCGCACATTTTGGCCTCACCGCGGACTTCTAGTACTCAACCACATAAAATTGATTTCATCAAAGTGTATGGGCCTGAAGGTGGCGTTGACGCAACGTCGAAACTAGTAGGCAAATAAATATAAAATCTTAGGTACAGCTGGAGGAGTTTCATTTTTAATATAAAAGTATCTAGATTTATTTCGTGAAAACATTTAAAATGTTCCTTTACAGTTGAATAAAGCGAAAATCTACTTAACAACAACACTAACAGAGCGCCAGAAGGGCTTAAAAATTTGATTTGAAATTTATCCCCTTTTATCAAAAAAATTACAATAAGATCAATATCAATAATCACAGAGCGCCGGACGGCCTAGAATTTACTTTCAAATCATCTCTTGAAAACGATTTACAACAAGATCAAAATCAATAGTCACCAAGCCACAGGAGGATTAGAAATTACCCTGAAATTCTTAAGGTCAAGTCCATACAGGGCCTCACAAGGCTTAGAAATATTCTCTTTAAAAAAATTAAAAATAAACACTTTAACAGAAATAGAACAAGATATTTTACAGTTCCTAGAAGACACTGAGATAGTAAACGCCCCACTTCAAAACAACTAGGCCATCAGGCTACCAGGAATACAACAAATGTAAAAACAGTGACAGCAGCGAGGCCAGTTGGTGAACTAAGCATGCAATGGAGTTTAATTGGTGAAATTTAGTAACTGTCTGATAGCTTCAAACCTTCTTATTTGCACAATTTTGAGGCTTGATTCCGGGAGGGGAAGGGAGGAAAGAGAAAATGTAACGAGAAACGGAAAGTTTCCCCCAGACAGGGGGAATAAGCATGAGAACTTAATCACAATAAGCATGAGAACTTAAGTGACCGACGACGGGCAACCGCATCTCGGCACGGAATGGCGGTCCCAATGAGGATCTAGTGCCGACGTGCGCCCAGAATCGCGCCCTCTTCCTCACCCGTCGTCAAGTCGGCCGGCTGGTGAAGCATACCGGAACAGTTTGTTGGCTGTCGGACAATCAGAAGCTGGGTCAGCATACAACATAGCTAAGTAGCCCAGCCTGCAAAACTGACAACCTGATAGTAGTGTTAGATCAACTTTCACAGCAATCACGTAAAACACGGCGCAAGAACAAGTCTGCCTCCCCTGATTGTAACGATTGGCTTGTTGGCGGTGAGCTACTGGATATTTCGCCTAGCCCTGTCGCAGTTCAGCTGAATAACCTCTGGGGGTGATCTTTCGTGGTAAAAGGTCGTTAATGTACCACAAATTCCACCAGGGAGAATAGGACAGATAAGCAAACATTAGCGAAGCAGGAGTTGTCTTTATAGCCTCTTGGTGGGCGGAATTAAGGGCAAGGTTGATCGACGGAAGCGAGGCACCCAAATTGATATGGATCTTAGTATGATAAATGATGAGAGCAGCCTTAAGGTTTCTATTTACTCTGTCAGAAAGCGAGACCTGGGACTAGTGAGGCGTTGTCGTAATCTATCGAATGGAATTATGAAAACTAAAGCGCTTCAACTCATTAGAAACAAAGGCGGTGGCACTTTGAGTAACTAAGTCCCTGGGTGGACCAATTATAGAAAATATCTTTGAAAGATGGTAGATAGCAATTGCAGCTGTAACTCCCCTACTAGGAATAAGTCATCTGAAGTGGCAGAAGCCTTCCATGACAACCGAGAAGCCCCTGCCTTACGGGGAAGGGGGTCTACTTAATCAATGAATAACTTGTCCATAGAGTGTTGTTCTCCGTCAACTGGAGGAGGCCCTTGGGTGAGTTGTGGTTAGACTTTCCCATTTTTCATAGCTTGCACGCCCCAAATAATCATCGGACATCCTTACTCAACTATGGTCAATTTATACGTAGTTTCGCCTTGTGGATGGTCTTGTGAAAACCCGAATGGCCCCCGAGCAAGGAGTCATGAAAATAGCGAAATGTAGGTGGGACAAGTTCAACGGGCAAACAAACTCTTGGGTCCCGGTTAACGCGGAGATCAGCATGAGCTCCGGCACCTCGGTTAAGATAACACCAGCCGATTCCTCGGATGCTTTGTCACACTCGGCTACCTCCTCGCTATCGCTCTGAACCATCCGGCTAAGTGTGTCGGCCACCTGGTCGTCAGCCTCTTATATGCCACACCCAAATACTGAATGTGGATATTTGCACCGCCTAGATAGCCATTCCGCCAGTTTTCCTGGGATGAGTCCAGACCCAGCTTAACTCATGACTGTCAGTTTCGAGATAGAATTCCCTATGCTCCGGGCATAATTTACATTTTTCGAGTGCGGGCAAAACCTTACATTCATAAATGGAATATTTTAATTCAGCCGATGTCGAGCTCCTAGAAACGTAGGCTCTAGGGCCTAGAAGCGGGAGCCTCTCCCCAGAAAATTCCTGCAGTAGAACAGCGGCGACACCAACACTGAAGGCATCGGTCAGGACGATAAAAGCGTTTGGAAGTCCGGGATGGCTGAGACTGGAAGATTGCTCAGATTAGTTTTAATGGTCTCAAAGGCAGACTGCTGACGCTGTCCCCAAACGAAGCCACCCCCTCCCCCTTCCATTTGCAAGCTTGGCGAAATTTGGAACAAATTTACGGAAGTAATTGGCCATCTAATGAACCGAGCTATTCCCTTTTTATTCCTGGGCGGGGGGGGGGGGGGGGGGGCTCTGAAACAAGATGCCCTGGGAAGGAGTTCTGGCGTCTACCTCCGGTGATTTTAGGTGGTTTAAGCGTTATTCGAGCTGACCGATGCCACGATAACACCCCCTGCATTTGACACAGTTGCTGGTCAAAAGAACTACTATAATTTCAGATGAGAACATTTACGATGTAGTATAACATACAGCTGAAATTGAGATCACCCGACACATGGTACAACTAACGAGACAATGCCGCTGCCCTGGTAGATAAGCTGAAAGAAATCCGATTGAACTCATACAGGTTACAGTCGACACAAACTGTGGTCACCTGCCTGGAGTTATCAGTAAGTGGTATCTGATTATAAGCTTGGTTAAGATCAAGCACAGTAAAATAGCTGGCCCCACAGAACCACGTGAAACAATTGTGTAAACTGGGCAATGGCATCTATCAAGGACGACCTTTTGGTTAAGGGCCCTCTAATTAGCCACCGGCCTAAAATCTTTGCATTGTCCCTTGGGAATGGGTGACGCATCATGTTCGCTTTTTGCCACAATATTTTCTTTTGGGGGGTGACAAACAGTATGGAGTTTGCCACTCAGGGACATAATCCGATAAACGAAATTTATACTGAATTTCGTCCATAACGTCTAAATAGTTAGTGACGATATCAGGATAGTCTCCCAAGATGTTCAACAGCTGGCGAGGCTGACCTTGCTCAAGATGGTTAACGATGAACTCATATTGGCACGAGTTAAGCACTGCTATGAGAAGAACAAAGGGCTATTTTTCCAAAGGACGAAACTTAAAGGAAAACGTCTTACTTGCGAAATCGCGCACCAACCCGGCTTGCCGACTACAAAAACACAACCGAGGAGTAGGGGAATGAGAAGGTTCTTGACGACGACCAATTTAACTGACCATCAAAAATCACAAATGGATAATTCATGTCCATTATAATTACCCGGGCTGTTATGCCGTGGTCGGTTGACGAATGCTGTGGTGATTCCCAACGTTTCGTCTCCGACTGCGGGAGACATCTTCAAGGGGGTCCGTAGCTTGATGGATGGTCCAACACACACACTGGCTCGCTACTGACTGCCGCTAAATTCCGTGTCCGCGCGCCCCCGCGCCGCGGCGTGACGTCACGTGTTTTGAAAACGTCAGTGCAATTGGCCGCTGTCCGTCGCCGTCGATCGCCGTTGCCATCACCTAGTAGTGGGCGAGTGGTACACATCTTCTTTAACACCGGCATCCATATACCGTTTAATTTGAGGCCCTCCTCCTTTCGGTTGAAATTATTTGGGTGTTTAGCGATTTCGATCGCCTCCCTGTAGAGCCTTTCGTAATATCCGCTCGTGGCCGCTAGTACTTGCGTCTCCTCGAAACGAATATTGTGGTTCCCTGGCTGGAAAGCATGCTCCGCAACAGCTGATCGTTCCGTTTCTCCTCTTCTACAATTTCCCTTGTGCTCTTCCAAACGTTTAGAAACAGTTCTTTTAGTGGTACCCACATAAACATCACCACAGCTGCATGGGATCCTATACACTCCAGACTTTTCCAATGGTTTGCGAGCGTCCTTGGCAGGCCTAAGGTATTCCTGTATCTTCCTGGTGGGCTTGTAAATTACGGTAATATTCCGCTTCGTCAAGATCCTCCCTATTCTTTCCGTTACATTTTTAACAAACGGCAGGAAAACCTTAGATTTTGCAGTAGCCTGTACGTCAGTATGATTTCTGCGTGGCTGCCTCAACGCACGTTTTATTTCGGCGGACGAATATCCGTTCTTCGTTAGTGCATTGTGGAGATGTTCCATCTCGCGTCGAGCAACTCAGGTTCACAAATATTTCTAGCTCTGTCCGCTAACGTCTTGATAACACCCCGCTTCTGTTGTGGGTGGTGGTTCGAATCCCGGTGCAAATAACGGTCCGTGTGCGTGGGTTTGCGGTACACTGAGTGGCCCAAACTACCATTTTCGTTTCTAAACACAAGCACATCGAGGAAATGTAGTTTGCCGTCTACCTCCTCCTCCATTGTAAACTGAATTCTTGAGTTTATACTGTTCAGATGTTCGTGGAACCGGCTTAGTTCCTCCCTACCATGTCTCCACAACACAAACGTGTCATCCACGTATCGGAACCATACATTTGGTTTCTTGCTGGCAGTACCTAAGGCCTGTTCTTCGAATTTCTCCATAAAGAAGTTTGTAATTACGGGACTTAGGGGGTTTCCCACAGCCACGCCATCCGTTTGCTCATAAAACTGTTCATTCCACTTGAAGTATGTGGTCGTCAAACAACACTTAAACAGCTCTAAAATATCGGCAGGAAAAATTCGATCCAGCTGTTCCAATACATCATTAAGTGGAACCCTGGTAAACAGCGATACCACATCGAAGCTGACCAATATGTCCTCCGGCTGGACCACTATGCCATTCAATCTGGTGATGAAATGTGTCGAATTCTTTATATAAGAGTCCGAACGGCCCACATGTGGTTTTAACAGCGTAGTCAAAAACTTGGCTAACGAGTAGGTGGGCGAACCAATGGCACTTAGTATCGGTCGTAACGGAACATTTTCTTTATGAATTTTGGGCAATCCATAAAGCCTCGGTGGTAGCGCAACCGAATTGCAGAGACCTTTCTGTACACTCTCTTCAATGGAGGACTTTTTTATTAACCGCGACACAGTTCTGAGGACGTTGTTAGTGGGGTCCTTATTCAGCTTCCTATATGCTTGCGGATCCAGTAGATCCGTAATTTTTCTCTGATAGTCGGCCACATCCATAACCACCGTTGCGCTTCCTTTGTCAGCTGGGAGAACCAAAACACTATCGTCGTCATTCAGGAGTTTTAAAGCTCTTCTCTCACCCACAGTTATATTACTTTTCGGCGGTTTTGCATTGGCTAATATTCTCACTGTTTCTATACGGATTTCTTCAGCTGTTACAGAATCTACACTGCGAATTCCTGCTTCTACATTGGCTATAATTTCTTCCGTGGGCACAAAACGCGGACTAACAGCAAAGTTTCCTCCCTTGGCAAGCACAGATGTCTCATCGTCAGATAACGAACGTTTGGACAAATTGATAACGGTCCGGCAAACGTCTAAATGCGGAACAGTCTGATTAGGTAGCAAATTATCAAACTTCTTCTTCTGTCTACTAGACGTCGTCAACATACGCTTCCCCATGATATCCTGCAGTAGTCTATCAATTTTATCCCAGCCACCGTTGCACAGTTTATTACTGATCGTAATATGGAGAGACATTAACTTACAGTTTGTGCTTGCCATGTCCCGTCGCGTCTGCTGAATGCGCTCTCGTAGTAAGGCCTCCTCAGTCCGTTTGAAAATGCGTTGTGCCTTTCCCGAATAGAACAGTCGCTTTATCTTCAGAAACTTCGGTATAACGCCGACGGCTCTGCAACGAGACAGGAATGTTAGGGAACACAAAAGCTGCACTCTCTTCTTCTGGAGTCCTTCCAGGCGTCGCACTTCTCTTGACATTTCCTCCCCGTAGAGGCGTCTGATACTAAAATGTAAACTTTCACGTCCATTATAATTATCCGGGCTGTTAGCCGTGGTCGGTTGATGAATGCTGTGGTGATTCCCAACGTTTCGTCTCCGACTGCGGGAGACATCTTCAAGGGGGTCCGTAGCTTGATGGATGGTCCAACACACACACTGGCTCGCTACTGACTGCCGCTAAATTCCGTGTCCGCGCGTCCTCGCGCCGCGGCGTGACGTCACGTGTTTTGAAAACGTCAGTGTAATTGGCCGCTGTCCGTCGCCGTCGATCGCCGTTGCCATCACCCAGTAGTGGACGAGTGGTACACATCTTCTTTAACACCGGCATCCATATACCGTTTAATTTGACGCCCTCCTCCTTTCGGTTGAAATTATTTGGGTGTTTAGCGATTTCGATCGCCTCCCTGTAGAGCCTTTCGTAATATCCGCTCGTGGCCGCTAGTACTTGCGTCTCCTCGAAACGAATATTGTGGTTCCCTGGCTGGAAAGCATGCTCCGCAACAGCTGATCGTTCCGTTTCTCCTCTTCTACAATTTCCCTTGTGCTCTTCCAAACGTTTAGAAACAGTTCTTTTAGTGGTAATCACATAAACATCACCACAGCTGCATGGGATCCTATACACTCTACTGGATCCGCAAGCATATAGGAAGCTGAATAAGGACCCCACTAACAACGTCCTCAGAACTGTGTCGCGGTTAATAAAAAAGTCCTCCATTGAAGAGAGTATACAGAAAGGTCTCTGCAATTCGGTTGCGCTACCACCGAGGCTTTATGGATTGCCCAAAATTCATAAAGAAAATGTTCCGTTACGACCGATACTAAGTGCCATTGGTTCGCCCACCTACTCGTTAGCCAAGTTTTTGACTACGCTGTTAAAACCACATGTGGGCCGTTCGGACTCTTATATAAAGAATTCGACACATTTCATCACCAGATTGAATGGCATAGTGGTCCAGCCGGAGGACATATTGGTCAGCTTCGATGTGGTATCGCTGTTTACCAGGGTTCCACTTAATGATGTATTGGAACAGCTGGATCGAATTTTTCCTGCCGATATTTTAGAGCTGTTTAAGTGTTGTTTGACGACCACATACTTCAAGTGGAATGAACAGTTTTATGAGCAAACGGATGGCGTGGCTGTGGGAAACCCCCTAAGTCCCGTAATTGCAAACTTCTTTATGGAGAAATTCGAAGAACAGGCCTTAGGTACTGCCAGCAAGAAACCAAATGTATGGTTCCGATACGTGGATGACACGTTTGTGTGGTGGAGACATGGTAGGGAGGAACTAAGCCGGTTCCACGAACATCTGAACAGTATAAACTCACGAATTCAGTTTACAATGGAGGAGGAGGTAGACGGCAAACTACATTTCCTCGATGTGCTTGTGTTTAGAAACGAAAATGGTAGTTTGGGCCACTCAGTGTACCGCAAACCCACGCACACGGACCGTTATTTGCACCGGGATTCGAACCACCACCCACAACAGAAGCGGGGTGTTATCAAGACGTTAGCGGACAGAGCTAGAAATATTTGTGAACCTGAGTTGCTCGACGCTGAGATGGAACATCTCCACAATGCACTAACGAAGAACGGATATTCGTCCGCCGAAATAAAATGTGCGTTGAGGCAGCCACGCAGAAATCATACTGACGTACAGGCTACTGCAAAATCTAAGGTTTTCCTGCCGTTTGTTAAAAATGTAACGGAAAGAATAGGGAGGATCTTGACGAAGCGGAATATTACCGTAATTTACAAGCCCACCAGGAAGATACAGGAATACCTTAGGCCTGCCAAGGACGCTCGCAAACCATTGGAAAAGTCTGGAGTGTATAGGATCCCATGCAGCTGTGGTGATGTTTATGTGGGTACCACTAAAAGAACTGTTTCTAAACGTTTGGAAGAGCACAAGGGAAATTGTAGAAGAGGAGAAACGGAACGATCAGCTGTTGCGGAGCATGCTTTCCAGCCAGGGAACCACAATATTCGTTTCGAGGAGACGCAAGTACTAGCGGCCACGAGCGGATATTACGAAAGGCTCTACAGGGAGGCGATCGAAATCGCTAAACACCCAAATAATTTCAACCGAAAGGAGGAGGGCCTCAAATTAAACGGTATATGGATGCCGGTGTTAAAGAAGATGTGTACCACTCGCCCACTACTAGGTGATGGCAACGGCGATCGACGGCGACGGACAGCGGCCAATTGCACTGACGTTTTCAAAACACGTGACGTCACGCCGCGGCGCGGGGGCGCGCGGACACGGAATTTAGCGGCAGTCAGTAGCGAGCCAGTGTGTGTGTTGGACCATCCATCAAGCTACGGACCCCCTTGAAGATGTCTCCCGCAGTCGGAGACGAAACGTTGGGAATCACCACAGCATTCATCAACCGACCACGGCATAACAGCCCGGATAATTATAATGGACATGATATTTCCGGCCGTGAAAGTTTACATTTTAGTATAAATGGATAATTGTCCCCACACCTCAGCTATCAGAGGCAACACTTAGCCATTAAGTGCCCGACATCTCTGAATAGAGGTACGCAAAGGAGGTATTTTATATAACCCACATATTCCAAATATCGATGGTAATCTAACAGAGATTGAACTGACTGAGTATTATATGCCACAGACTGGTTCCTGCTTAAGTTGAGCACAAACATACAGCAAGGAAAGACTGTTAACGCTGCGGGTACGTGGGCATCGGCGCCGACCTGTCTCAGTTTCACGTTTAGGGCTTTACTTGTTAGATCTCGAGCCTCGCTCGCCTGGACGGTCAATCACCAGATGATCCCCTTTTCTAGTCCGGAAACATGCATTACGATCAGAAGATTTAAGTGGTAACCGATAGGGTTTGCTGCCTTGGGATTGGAACTGGGACTCTAACGCCTTTTGCTCGTTGCGCTGCTCGTCTGAAAATCTCAAAGCCTCCATAGAAGATAATTCGTTTGGTTTAGAAAACGTAGTGAGCTTCTGGGCGAATGCAGTCCATGGCCGATATTCTGGTCTCATGCCCTAAAAAATATTGAGCACGCTGTCATATTCCGCGACTGTCATCTGAGAAACGGCAACTGCTGTGTACGCAAGCTGATTGTATTCGAGCAAATTCTCAGTAGGGCCTTGTAACTGCCAGTAATGGTCCCGTTTTAAGTCATTATAGACGCGGGGTGACGCTTTTCACTGTTTCATACGACGTCTTAGATCTCGTAGAGTGTCCCATTCCCTACGTATTTCCGAAAGTACACTATCCAGCGAACATCGGGTCAAATGATATAATAAACGCTATATAACCGAGTGGGGAACCTACAAGGCACCAGCATGAATCTCGAAACGAACAATCAGTCGTAACAGCTCTTCAACGTGCGGCAGTTGGTCAATGGCTAGATCGGAAACGCCCCAAAAATGCATATTTGGATTAGGAAACTTAGAAAATAACCCTACAGACGATCTATCGGGAAGGTAAGCATCAGTAACCTGGCCCGCCTCAACTGGCAAGTCCTGGATGGCGCCACTCCTCCCTGTGCCACTCGCCTCTCCTTATAAACTCATCAAGCTAGTGGTTACTTGCAAATTCTTGACGTGAGTAAACAACCGACCAGCCATATCATCGTGCTCCTTAGAAAGAGGGCTTCAAATGGTTCAAATGGCTCTGAGCACTATGGGACTCAACTGCTGTGGTCATAAGTCCCCTAGAACTTAGAACTACTTAAACCTAACTAACCTAAGGACATCACACACATCCATGCCCGAGGCAGGATTCGAACCTGCGACCGTAGCGGTCGTGCGGTTCCAGACTGTAGCGCCTTTAACCGCTCGGCCACTCCGGCCGGCCCAGAAAGAGGGAGATGCATGAAATGAGAGATGCGGTTCCCCCCACGGAAATATTGAGCCTGAACGCTTGCGACTTGGATGACCCCCTGCAAGAAATTGAATATTGCTACTACGCTAACTGGGAGCAATAGAACAAGTAGGAAGCACTGTACCTACCCCTCGCCAATAAGGTTGGAAGAAATATGAATCGGGCTGTCCAAGGACGCGCGCAACCACGCTGCTAACTCAGCAACGCCGCCACCAATTGGTTGCCACCGTAACTTAAGCTCATATTCAAGCCTGTCTCTTTTTGAGTAGGCCAGGAAATGGCGTCTTCTAGGATACATCTCCCAGAACACGCCCCTACAAAACCGCAAAAAATTTAAGACAACAGCATTAACCAGTAAAACGATCAATAATGAAACCACGAATGATGTCAACAAGGGGAAGACAAACTCTCCCCATCCCCTGTCTCATAATGGAACAACCACGACATGCAGCTACCACTGAAATAGTTTTTCATTGGTGACGCCAGGAATTCTTGTAAGGTCCCAGCCCCAGGTTCAACATCACTGGTGGTTGACAACACCTAGATCTATTTCGTGAAAACATTTAAAATTTTCCTTCACACCTGAATGAAGCGAAAAGCCAGTTAACAACAACCAGCTATCTGTGAGCGACAGAAGGGCTTAAAAATTCGCTTTGAAATTTATCCCCTTTTATCAAAAATAAATAAATAAATAAATTACAAGATCAACAACATTAATCGCAAAGCGCCAGAAGGCCTAGAATCTACATTAAAATTACCTCTTTAAAAGATTTACAAGGTCAAAATCCATAGTAACCATACACCTGAAGGGTAATAAATTGCCTTAAAATTTTTTATGTCAAAATCCGCACATGGTCCAGAAGGCTTAGAAACATTCGCTTATAAAAAAAAAAAAAAAAAAAAAAAAAAAAAAAGACCACTTTAACAGAAATATATGAAGATATTTTACAATTCTTCCAAAACACTTTAGGGGGTAAACGCCCCACTTCAAAACAACCCACGATCAGCAACTGCAACTCGCCCGCTTCCTCTCCTGTCGCCGGTCGGGGAGGCCGAACGGTTCTAGGTGCTACAGTCTGGAAACGCGCGACCGCTACGGTCGCAAGTTCAAATTCTGCCTCGGGCTTGGATGAGTGAGATGTCCTTAGGTTAGTTAGGTGTAAGTAGTTCTGTGTTCTAGGGGACTGATGACCTCAGCAGTTAAGTCCCATAGTGCTCAGAGCCATTTGAACCATTTGAACCTCTCCTGCCGTCAAGTCTGCCACCTGGTGAGGCACACCGGAACAATTCGTTGCCAGCTGGACAAAAAGGAGCTGTATCAGCATATAATATGGCTAACTAGCCCAGCCTGCAAAACTGACAACCTAAATTAGTTTTAGAACGACTTAGACACTAACCACATGGAGCCGCCTGCCATAACCACGAACTCGAGTCCCTGCTGGGATACGTGCTTCCTGCATAGCGCAAGGGCCGTCGGTGCATTCTGGCATTAGCCAGACTCTTATCAGGATGCAGCAGGTCACACCCCAGCCACAGCAGCAACCCTTCGACAACGCGGTGGGCGCATCTCTTATCGTTTGCGTTGGCTGCCTGGGTGTGGTCATTCATGGAAGAGGGACTGCCTTTACAAGAGTCAGTACACACAGTTGACGTCGGTGCAGCGGCTCACACAACATAGCTACGAGCCCAGCACCGAATGCAGATGGGAGCGAAGCAGGGCCGCAGCACATTTCGCAGCCAGCTGAGTGGACGCTGGCCGCCGGATGACCGACCACCAGCCCACTCCGATGGGGCAGGGGCGTGATCGCCTCATCACGCTACGAAAAAAATATGTAAGTCGCAAATAAAGTGTTAATTTATACATTTGCTTCTTCCAGCACCTCATCCGTCTGCCACCTGTTCTTACCCCTTGGCCGCTCAGACTCTTGACAATGTAGCTGCCTCACACCATCCCTGGGTTTGTCTATAGTACAGTACCATATACTTGTTTTTGTGTGTGTTTCTTCAGATACGTTCTACGCAATAAGCTGCACACCGGAGCGCCAACGAAATTGGTATAGGCATGCGTATTCAAATACAGAGATACGTAAACAGGCAGAATACCGCGCTGCAGTCGGCAACGCTTATATAAGACAAGTGTCTGGCGCAGTTGTTAGATCGTTTGCTGCTGCTACAATGGCAGGTTATCAAGATTTGAGTTTGAAAGTGGTCTCATAGTCGGCGCACGAGTGATGAAACACAGCATCTCCGAGGTAGTAATGAAGTCGCGATCTTCCCGTACGAAGATTTCACCTTGAATATCAGGAATCCGATGAAGCATCAAATCTCCAACACCGCTGCGGCCGGCAAAAGATCCTTCAAGGACGGGACCAAGGACGACTGAAGAGAATCGTTCAGCGTGACAGTAGAGCAACCCTTCCGCAAATTGCTGCAGCTTTCAGTGCTGGGACATCAACAACTGTCAGCGTGCGAACATTCAACGAAACATCACCGATATGGGTTTTCGGAGCCGAACGCCCACTCGTGTACCTTCCATGGCAACACGACACAAAGCTTTACACCTCGCCTATGCCCGTCAACACCGCACTGGACTGTTGATGACTGCAAACATGCAGCCTGGTCGGATGAGTATCGTTTCAGATCGTATCGAGCAGATGGACGAGTATGAATATGTAGAGAACCTCATAAATCCATATACCTTGCAGGTCAGCAGGGACTGTTAAAGCTGGTGGAGGCCCTGAAATGGTGTGAGGCATGTGCAGATGGAGTGACATGGGACACCTAATACGTCTAGGTACGACTCCGACAGATGACACATCCATTGTGCATTCCAACGTATTTGGGGGAATTCCGGAAGGACATTCGACATCCTACACGTCCAGAATCGTTACAGAGTGGCTCCAGCAACACTCTTCGGAGTTTAAACACTTCCGCTGGCCACCAAACTTTCCAGGCATGAACATTATTGAGCATATCTGGGTTGTCTTTCAACGTCCTGTTCAGAAGAGATCTCCATCCCACACGTGCTCTTACGGATTTATGGACAGACCTGCAGGATTCATGTTGTTAATTCCCTCCAGCACTACTTCAGACGTTATTCGAGTCCGTGCCACGTCGTGTTGCGGCACTTCAGCGTTCTCGGGGGGCCTTTCACGATGTTCGGGAGGTGTACCAGTTTCTGTGGCTCTTCACTATAGATGTCGTACACAAGTTGTGTGAACTACAGACTGAGTTGTGACAAAACGAAAAGGATTTGAAGGTTGATAGTATTACTGAATCTGAACAAAAAGCGTCTTATGAACATATATCATGTTCTCCGCTGTCTCCAAGAAAACTAAGGGGAATCAGTGGGGAACAGGAAGGATGTACATGACAGTAAATGTAACATCGTGGTCTAATGTCTTGATTAATTACATATGTTTTCTCACACAAGATGTTCAAAAATGCACTGCCAACTGACATGGCCAATCAAAACTTAAATCAGATTTAGAAGCAAGACCAAGGGACTTGGAAAGGCTAGGCAAGGATCAGGAAAGACATCAAAAAATGGCTCTGAGCACTATGGGACTCAACTGCTGTGGTAATAAGTCCCCTAGAACTTAGAACTACTTAAACCTAACTAACCTAAGGACAGCACACAACACCCAGCCATCACGAGGCAGAGAAAATCCCTGACCCCGCCGGGAATCGAACCCGGGAACCCGGGCGTGAGAAGCGAGAACGCTACCGCACGACCACGAGATGCGGGCGGAAAGACATCTTTCACCCTTTAGCTTAAACACTTTATGTAAACTAGATCCAATTTTTTAAATAAGTAAATATCTCCGGCTTTTTTAAGAAATATAATAACAAAGCTTAAAGGATTTCAATAAAAACACATAGAGTAAACAGGGCTAGTCGACAGTTTGAGGAAGATCTACAACTGCACAGTTCTTAAACGAAGTGTTAACCGTTTAAGAAAAAAGAGACATTTTAAGGGTACCTCAAAAATGTGCTTTCAACCCACCTTTCCAAATATGTATAATTTGCACTTAAGATATTAAAGTCTCAGTGGGTCCACCATACTTAATAAAATCTTATAATTTCTTTCAGTTAAATTAACAACAGGTAAGAAAGTATTAACCATTTATAAAAGCGATCATTTAAGAGACACCTACCCTCCCCCAACAGGTGCTTTCAACTCAACTTCACAAATGCGTCTAAATTGCTTTATGTAACTCTTGATTTAGTGAGCCGTTTGCGGAACCTTCTTCCCTCAGCTGTCGCTGATCCAAATTTCCTTCCACTCTGTCAGAACAGAGTCGTCTTTCGCAAGACCTCGACAAAACCGGAACACAGTAAGGCATGTGTGAATGGTCGGTTCCATACCACTTGTCCATAAGTACTTTTAATAAATACACATCTTAATTGAATATGAGTCTGGTCCGAAATAGGACAATGACTTTGAGAAATCACACTCAATATGGAAGCACTGAGTACCAGGGGAGAAAGCAAAGCCCCCAAACCATATGCGGCCATATTGAACCAGAACACAAGAGAGATGCTACAGACACCCAGAACAACTCAAAGAAGTGGCCGGCAGGTGGAATGTTAAACCAAACAACTGCCGAAATTAGATCAACTCTGGACAAGACAGCAACTTGCACAGTTAAAGATTGGGGTTTAAGGATACACACCCACTACCTCAAAGATGTCAGGAAATATCCAGAATAGAACGCCGTGTGAGCCTTCAGATTAACTGAATGACTATGTGAAACGTCCCCTTTGAACATTTTTACATGTGAAACGTCCACTTAGAACAATTATACAAGCCTGTGCTTAACCTGACACACAATATTATTTAGCGCAACGCAATCTGACTTTCAATAACCCCTACAAAACAATGGCCCTGACCAACTTTAACCTATACCTTTTACAAATCACTTACCTCACAAAAATCTTCGCTACTCAAGCTACTGCAAAACAGCGAGCGCCACTACTGCCAGCTAAATAAAAGATTCAAACTACTGAAGGTACTAACTACTGATAGGGATAGTTAGCAAATGAAAGATATTAATAGAGAACAAACAATGTATTTACCTTAATATTCATAATTGACATTCAGTCTTACAGATTATCAAAACTCCGCCATCTCTCTCCCCACGTCCACCACTGCTGGCGGCTCACCTCCAACTGCCCAGCGCTACGCGCTGTTCGCATCCAGCTATAGCAGTTCATGACAACAATGGCAGACAACAATGCAAACTAGCCACATACTGCACACAGCACAGCCAGTGATTTTCATACAGAGTGCTATGTAACGTTGCCAATAAAAAACATAAACAGCCTACTTACATAGCCCCCATGCTCCCCACAAAAAATTTTACAAATTTTTTTTGGGCAGTGGCCAATACAGATTTGAAAAAATTTTTCATAATTACAATAACAAAGATATCAAATGCACACACTTATTGACACAATGTTGGTCAACAGCTAAAATTTTTTTCACAGTCAATAAAGACAGTCCAGATTGTTCATCATAATAGTAATTACAGTTTTTGTTTTTCACAAAGTCTCATTAGTAAAAGAAATTGCACATAGAAGTAGTGGATTTCCATGCAGTCTTGAAGAAGTAGTGTTGTCCTTCCAACGGAAAGACAGTGCTGACTCTTGAAATGCTGACAGGTAATGGGCCACAATGGAGCAAACCCACAGCAGAGTCATTCGAAGTTCTGACGAATATTGGTAGGTAGGTCATCACTGAGCAGACCCACTGCAGTCCTGGTAGAGAGTATGGTATTGGTGGGCCACCAGAGATGCAGACCCACAGTAGTCCTTGTAGAGATAATTGTATTGGTGGGCCATCAAAGATACAGACCCACTGTAGTCCTTGTAGAGATGGCCAGCAGCCATCTGTTGTGACTGTGCAGGCGCACAATCACCATTGAAGAGTCGTGCGGATAATAGAGCAAGTCCATAACCACCACTTGTGCATTCACAAAGTTTTTGGGAATTGTCCTTAGAACCAGCAATGCTGTTATCCAGTCCCTTGCTGAATTATTAACACACGTGCAAATACTATCAGTCCCTACTTCTCACATATTGTCCATATACTATGACCAACAGAAATGTGTGCAGTGAAATGAATGCTTACAAGTTACTTAATTTGAGTAACTGGTGTCAATTACAATTATATAACATAAGAATACAATTACAAAGATACAAAATACATCATTAAAAACATAACAATACAGATAATATTTGTAGAGCAGGCTTTACAAAACAATAGAAATAAACAGATACATCAGTGTTACAGGAATGATGACATGAGTACAAAAATAAAAGATCAGAATCACTTTTAAAAATTCAACTTCACACATGAGCATTAAAACAACACAGAATAAATAATGTCTAAGCATCTTTACAAAGAAAATAACAGAGTATTAGAAAAATTCTACAACATAGCTCTCATCAGCTAAACACATAAAGACAGGAAAAACACAAATACACACGGGTACCCAAACACATAGTGGGATAACACAAAAGGAAAGGACAGGGTTTGTTTTCAGTGTAACATTTGGTACTGCAGTCCACCCCACAACTTCATTCGATAGATCTTTCGTCTTATTTCAACATTTGTTTCCACCAAAAAAATCCTATCCAAGCATGCTTTCTGTATTTATATGTTCACACATTGCTTACCTCATCATTTATTTACAAGAAAATCCTACCTATACCTCGTTCCTGTATTCTATTCATCTTTCTTTCAAAATAATTATTTCTGATTGTACAATACTCATTGGGGCCCAAATCTTTCTTCGCAATGCATTCTTTACCTATTCTCCATAGTCAGTTTCTTATATAGTCTACCCCCTCTTAAGCTAACTTAAATCTACTGAGCTCAGATATATATACCAAAGGACGAGGCAATGCAGCATCACAACAAATCAACACAAACAGAAATGACAAAGAAATGCAAATTGGCAAAGCTAGCAGCATAAATTACCAAAGCAAGTGCAATATTACAACTAATATAAGGCAATGCAGGAAACAAGAAAAACTAGCTTAGAAGAGTAACACAAAGTCCAATTCAGTAACACTATGCCTGGCAAACAGCAGCAACTTATACCTAAACATGACGTAGCTCAAGCAGAAAAATTATTACAGGAAAAACAACAATGCAGACAAGGGAAATGCATATTCACATCTTAATGTCTATGTAATTAAAGTGGTGCACCATAACAACTTATTGTAAAAAAAAAATATTACCATGTACTTGAAAAGAAAATTAAGTGTTACTGTTACGAGTTACTTCTTATTGTTCTTTCCTTTCCAAGTGCTCCTTTTTTAAAGAATGTGGATTACAAAATTATCATTTAATAGATCTGTTGACAGAAAGAGTTCACATTAGCAAATGCATTTTATTTTATAAAAGCAATGCTGCAACACAGCTGGAAACCAGACATCAAATGAAATAAGCAATTACGCAAACCAAAGCATAAAAATGTCATTCAGTAGTCATGTGACATTTCATTTCATAAGTTAATTGCTCTCAACTCTCGTACAAAGACTCTTGTCATAATCAGGTGTGCAGATGTAAAAATATTTCTTGTCAATTCATAAGCATTTCAATAATTAGCACAAAGTGCGAGTAATCATATGTTTTTTAAGTAACGAGGGTGTCGCATTAGCGATGCCCTCTACAAAGGAATGTCATTAACAGTGGTATAGGCCTCTCCTTGTCCTTCTCTTCCACCTGTGCCTCTGGCACACCCTAATGGCTTACCTGAGCGTCTGAAAAGGCTTGTTCTCCAGGTGTCTGACACACCTGGGTGCCCACGTCGCATTATGTGCAGGTGGTCACTTAACTTTCTTACGGAAATATTTACGACAGCAGTTCCCGCTACAGTGACAGTCTCATATAAAAACATTTCACAGGTCAAGAATTTTATTGACATAAACATACCTCAACAGCATAATACACATCGTCGTCGTAAAAATAACATCATAAAACCTCAGTCAAATCTCAAAATCGTCGTATCTTCCTCCAATAATTTCAAAACCTAACAAAATTCTCTGCTCATGTCAAAAGTGTCATCTGCCTCCAACGTACTTTAAAATCATACTCCCTTACCAAATACATCATTCAAAGTTCTCATAGTATCACAATGGTTCCAAAAAAATATGAACAGTGCACAAAGTACAGACAAAGTACAATTTCTTAAGTGTGAAGTAATCCAACTCTGTAATGGCGTAAACATGTGTCACTGACGTAGTAAAAGGATGTTTGTTTCTCTGTTAAATGATCAGATAGCTGTGTAATTTATGTGTTAGAGAAATATGGTACCGATGTGTTAAATTGTATAAGCAAATACCATATTAGCTAGGGCTCCTTGTGCTTGCCAAACACATGGTACACAAAGTAGGCGTGTACCCCCCTGAGGTTTATTGTAATTGTATCCTCAGGTATAATAGCTTACAGCAATGGAATGAAATGTGTCACGAAAAACTTTCTTTGTAATTCAAAAATCTCTAAAAATAAATGTCTTAAGTACAAAATTAATCACTCAAATACGTGTCCAGTAGCGCTAAATGTGCGTCTTGCTCTAAGATAATCTCTGGGGAGTGTCGTAGTTATTGTCCTCCGAAAGCTAAGTTCTGCAGAAGTCAATGTACTTACCTCATGATAAACAAAGTGAAATGCTTTGCGTATAGATAACTTAGTTATTACGCTTATTGCCGTGATGAGGAAAGTACTGTGCTGTAACGTATTGTTGTCCTACGCAAAAGGCTGTCTCCTTGTAGCAATAGCACAAAAGTCACCACTAAAACATGTCTCACTTTATAGAAGAATTCAGAAAAACTGTGCAGATATCAAACAGATACACCGCAAAAGCAACATTGTAAATTGTCACTCATTAGTAACGTCGTGATATAATCGTGTAGCTGTCACACAAACCAACCACTGTGTCATCTGGCATTTCACAGAAAGCACCTCAAATCCAGAATCCACTCGTAAGCAAACCAAAATGTTGCATGTTAACAGTTTCTTAAGTCTGACAAATTGTACAAGTAGCGTGAAGTGAAAATTGCAAAGACTAAGTTAAAAAGCAAATTATCTGTCAATAAATGGTTTGACATGAGAAATGTGGTGTAAACCTTTACTCTTCCTAGTACGCAGAGTTTCAACTTCAACGCAATTATCATGTGGTATACGTCGGATTCTGTAAGGTCCATTGTAAACTAGAAAGAATTTGTGACTCAAGTGTTTCTTCTTATGTGACAATGAATGAGCTTTAATGAGAACTTTCTGACCAATATATAATTTCTTTGCATTTGCTTTACCGTGTAGTTTTCTCCTTTTGTCTGCTGCAGATTTTATATTTTTAAGAGCCAAATCAATTATGTCTTTGTGTCGAAGTTTACGTGTATTCGGGAAAGGTACAAGCTCTCTGATTCTGTTCGGAGGTTCTTCATTCTTCAGTACAAGAGTAGGTGGTAAAGCAGTGGAATCATGAGGCATTTCATTCAGCACATTTTGAAATAAGTGTAAATATCTGTCCCAATGCTGATGCTTTCTGTGACAATAAAGTCTGCAAAGCTTATTGATTTCTTTCATAATCCGTTCAGACGGGTTACAATGTGGTGAATACAATGAAATAAAAACAGGTTTGATTTTATGATTCCTAAGCATGCGTGACCAAACAGCAGATCTGAATTGCGGTCCGTTATCTGAAATGACTTTACTAACGTGTCCAACTTCACGTAAAAATTTTTTAACAAAGGCGTTGGATACAGACCGTCCAGTGGCTTTACTGAACATTAGTTAACTCATTACACAGTGGCGCTAACACATTGCTTTCGTCTTCACTGTCGTTTCTCAGTTTACTTTGGAGCCGAGTGTTACGTTTTTCACACGCCATTATTGTGACAATATTTCACACGATAACACAGAAAAACACAATTTGAAGAGCAAAAATAGGAGAACACATTAACATAGCACTGAAAATAATATCTAGTTAATTGCAGCTGCGAAATACTTGGTGCAAATCTACATGCATACCACAACTGTTTTACAGTACAACAATGAAAGACTGCAACTACAAAGGAGATTCCCTCTACAATTACGCACTAGCAATAAACAAAATCTACACTAATTACACAAACTACAAGAAAAAAATCAGAAGATTCCAGTGAGGTATCCTAGGCTAAGGGTCGACATATGTAACGTCCCCTTTGAACATTTTTACATGTGAAACGTCCACTTAGAACAATTACACAAGCCTGTGCTTAACCTGACACACAATATTATTTAGCGCAACGCAATCTGACTTTCAATAACCCCTACAAAACAATGGCCCTGACCAACTTTAACCTATACCTTTTACAAATCACTTACCTCACAAAAATCTTCGCTACTCAAGCTACTGCAAAACAGCGAGCGCCACTACTGCCAGCTAAATAAAAGATTCAAACTACTGAAGGTACTAACTACTGATAGGGATAGTTAGCAAATGAAAGATATTAATAGAGAACAAACAATGGATTTACCTTAATATTCATAATTGACATTCAGTCTTACAGATTATCAAAACTCCGCCATCTCTCTCCCCACGTCCACCACTGCTGGCGGCTCACCTCCAACTGCCCAGCGCTACGCGCTGTTCGCATCCAGCTATAGCAGTTCATGACAACAATGGCAGACAACAATGCAAACTAGCCACATACTGCACACAGCACAGCCAGTGATTTTCATACAGAGTGCTCCGCCAGCAGTGGTGGATGTGGGCAGAGAGATGGCGGAGTTTTGATAATTTGTAATACTGGATGTCAATTATGAATATTAAGGTAAATACATTGTTTGTTCTCTATTAATATCTTTCATTTGCTAACTATCCCTATCAGTAGTTAGTACCTTCAGTGGTTTGAATCTTTTATTTAGCTGGCAGTAGTGGCGCTCGCTGTTTTGCAGTATCTTGAGTAGCGAAGATTTTTGTGAGGTAAGTGATTTGTAAAAGGTATAGTTTAATGTTTGTCAGGGCCATTCTTTTGCAGGGATTTTTGATAGTCAGATTGCGTTGCGCTAAAATTATTGTGTGCCAGGTTAAGCACAGGCTTGTATAATTGTTCTAAGTGGACGTTTCACATTGTAAAAATTGTTCTAAGGGGACGTTTCATATGTCGACCCTTAGCCTAGGATACCTCACTGGAATCTTCTGATTTTTTCTTGTAGTTTGTGTATTTAGTGTAGCTTTAGCGCGTAATTGTAGAGAGAATCTCCTTGGTAGTTGCAGTCTTTCATTGTTGTACAGTAAAACAGTTGTGGCATGCATGTAGCTTTGCGCCAAGTATTTCGCTGCTGCAATTAACTAGATATTATTTTCAGTGCTATGTTAATGTGTTCTCTTATTTTTGCTATTCAAATTGTGCTTTTCTGTGTCATCGTGTGAAATATTGTGACAATAATGGCGTGTGAAAAACGTAACACTCGGCTCCAAAGTAAACTAAGAAATGACAGTGAAGACGAAAGCAGTGTGTTGGCCCCACCATGTAATGAGTTAACTAATATTCAAAGTAGTAATTTGGTAACTGTGCATAGGGAAATGGAGCGGGCGTCAGACAATGGCGTAGGCAGTGAAACAGGTAGTGAACAGGGAAGCATTGTCGATCGATCGGTCGGCAACAGCGCGCCTCAGGAATCCGAAATGATAGGACACAATTTTGCAAATACTGTAGATTCAGGTTTTGCGTCCTCACCGTTTTCTCAAATAAGTCAAGACACATTTTCAGCTTGTCAAAATGTGAATGTTGCCGGTGCAAATGCACTGCCGAAAAGAGTAGAGGAACAGATTCCAGACACTAATGCATTGTTATTACAACTAATGCAACAAATGGAACAAAATCAGAGACAAACACAGCAAAAGCTTCAAACGTTAGACACAGTGGAACAACACCAGAGACAAACACAGCAAAAGTTAGACACAATGGAACAAAATCTTCGGAAGTTAGACACCACACTTGAACAAACACGTGAAGATTTAACTACTGAATTACATAACATTGAATCGAAATGTCAAAAAGTCTGTAATGACGTAAAAACACAAATTTGTGAGCATTTTCAGCCTATTTTTTCGCGGCATGAAAATGCATTACAGAATCACGAAGCAGCCATAAAAGAGCTGCAAACCATTGTTCATGAAAATCATGAGACCTTGTGGGCTAAAATTGACTCAGTTGCATCTACCGATTCGGTTACGCAACTGGCAAAAACTCAGGAAAACTTAAAGAACACAGTAGATTCGATTTCAACACAATTGGACACTCTGAAACTTGGTTCAGAAAAACACACTGAGGAAATGTGTTCACTATCGGAGAAAGTAGCTGAACTTTCGGATCAGGTCACTAACTTATCTACAAAGGTAGATGATGATCTGAATGACACAAGACCCGTAGCCTTCACTGACACAGAAGAGTATGAACAAATAAGAAAATTCAAACAAAATCAGAATCAAATTAATACGCAATACAAAAGAGAAATGCGGGAAGTACAAGATCAGCTGACACAGGTAATACAAGAATTATGTATTTCAGAGGACACTCGCGCCCCAATAAGGGAAGAGGGACATAGAAATACGGAACAGCCACAAAATAATAACACAGGGCTTTTCGGTAATTATGAAAGAAATTGGCAAGGTACACCGAATTTTGAGATGGAATCGCCGACACGACGTAACAATGACCGATATGCTACTCGCCGACATGATGATTTTGATTATAAGCTGTTCATTACTACACGTAAATTCAAAACATTTAAGAATTCTGGCAACGACATTCATCCACAAGCATGGCTCCATCAATTCTCTCATTGTTTCCCTCCCAACTGGTCATTGGAGCACAGATTAGAATTTATGTGTGGCTACTTGGAGAATGAACCAGCTGTAAGAATGCGATCGGTCATTCACGATTGCCACAGTGAAGGAGAGTTTTACCATGCCTTCCTCTCAGCATATTGGTCTCAAGCCACACAAGACCGCGTAAAACATAGCATCATGATGATGAAACACTTTGAACAATCTGAATTTTCCAGTCTTGTCAAATATTTTGAAGACATGTTGCACAAGAATCAATACCTGTCAAACCCATACAGCCCCTCAGAACTCATCCGCATTTGCTTAATCAAACTGCCTGAAAATTTACGACATATTATTTTAGCAGGACGTTGCAAAGACGACATTGAAGCTTTTCAGGGACTGTTACAAGAATTAGAAATTGACACAGACAGTCGCGGGATGCGAAAACAGGAAAACAATCACTACAGGTCCCATCCGTCACAATTCCGTGACGACAGAAATAATAACTGGACACGACAAGTCTATTCTTACAACGCAAATCGTGACCAAATCAGACACCACCCATATGACAACCGTTGGCAGAGTAGTAATAATTACAGGGAAAGATCACCTCTCCACAGTAATGACTATCACAGAGACAATCAGAGAAACAGACAATATGGGAACCAAAATAACTATTATCAAGGGAGACAGAATAACTTTAGACGCAACGGTCCAGCGCGTAGTTACGATTCAAGGAGAAATTCTCCACCACGTGACCGACAAGAAAGAAACTATGGAAACTACCGACATGACGACAGACGATATGATCGTAACGACAGACCTGAATTGCATCAGAACTGGCGGGTTTCTAACAGAGCTGGGCCCTCTCGGCAAGGCGAATTTGTGGAAGTTCGGCCTCCTAATCCCAGAAACGGCGCGCGCCAACAAAGAAACAGACAATGACTCGCTCCGCAGGCAGCTGCGTGCGCCGGCTGGCTCCGAGAAAAATAACATTGACGCTAACCTTGAGCAAAATTCCCGTATTCTTTACGGACGAATACCGCATGATACTTGCATTCAAGCTGAAACTCTGCGTACTGAGAAGAGCAAAGGGTAAAAGATTGCACCACATTTCTCATGTCAAACCATTTATTGACAGATAATCTGCTTTTTAACTTAGTCTTTGCAATTGTCACTTCACGTTACTTGTACAATTTGTCACACTGAGAAACTGTTAACATGCAACTATGTTTTAAAGCTAACTAACCATCCAGTCAAGAACCAAGAGAACTTATTTAAACAGAAATTACGAATGCATTGTTATTGCGAACAGACGACACAGTGTTATTGTGTGTGTACATTCTTGCTTGTTAGTTGCATGATTACGTAACGACTATTAGGCTTACATACTTAGAACATATACCAGCACTGCTAATGAAATTTTCATGCAACATTTTGGTTTGCTTGAGAGTGGATTCAGGATTTGAGGTGCTTTCTGTGAAATGCCAGATGACACAGTGGTTAGTTTATGTGACAGCTACACGATTTTATCACGACGCTGCTAATGCGTGACAATTTACAATGTTGCTTTTGCGGTGTATCTGTTTTATATCTGCACAGTTTTTTCTGAATTCTTCTATAAAGTGAGACATGTTTTAGTAGTAACTTTTGTGGTATAGCTACAATGAGACAGCCTTTTCCGTAGCACAACAATACTTTACAGCACAATAATTCCTTAATCGCGGCAATAAGCGTAATAACTAAGTTATCTATACGCAAAGCATTTCACTTTGTTTATCATGAGGTAAGTACATTGACTTCTGCAGAACTTAGCTTTCGGAGGACAATAACTACGACACTTCCCAGAGATTATCTTACAGCAAGACGCACATTTAGCGCTACAGGACACGTATTTGAGTGATTAATTTTGTACTTAAAACATTTATTTTTACAGATTTTTGAATTACAAAGAAAGTTTTTCGCAATACATTTCATTCCATTGCTGTAATCTGTAACACCTGAGGGTATAATTACAATAATCCTCAGGGGGGTACACGCCTACTTTGTGTATCATGTGTTTGGCAAGCACAAGGAGCCCTAGCTAATATGGTATTTGCTTATACAACTTTACACATCGGTACCATATTTCTCTAACACATAAATTACACAGCTATCTGATCATTTAACTGAGAGAGACAAATCTTTTTTACTACGTCAGTGACAGATGTTTACGCAATTGCACAGTTGGGTAACTTCACACTTACGAAATTGTATTTTGTCTGTACTGTGTGAACTGTTCATATTTTTTGGTACCATTGTGATACTATGAAAGCTTTGAATGATGTATTTGGTGTGAGATCATGATTTTTAAAGTACGTTTGAGGTAGATGACACTACTGAAATGAGCAGAGAATTTTCTTTAGATTTTGAAACAATTGCAGAAAGCTACGACGTTTTTGAGATTTGACTGAGGTGTTATGATGTTATTATTACGACGACGATGTGTATTATGCTGTTGAGGTATGTTTATGTCAATAAGATGATGCTACCATATATGAGGAAGGTGATTACCTGTTTATATGTATATGAATAATGAATAGAAGATAGGGACTCTTGACTTGTGAAAAAGGTTGTTGGAAACCAAGAATCGTACTTTGAGTTATGAAATGTGTGTGTAAATGCGTGAATGAGACTGTCACTGCAGCGGAAACTGCTGTCGTAAATATTTCCGTAAGAAAGTGACCACCTGCACGTGCGTCGTCGGCACACAGCTGTGTCAGACACCTGGAGAACAAGCCATTAGAGTGAGGGCCTTTCCGGAAGCACAGGTAGAAAAACAAAAAAGGGGTTAACCATGCTATTGACAATCCTTTGTAGAGGGCATCGCTAATGCGACACGCTCGTTACTTGAAAACATATGATTTTTGTAATGCGTTGTGGGCACACAGCTGCGTCAAACACCCGGAGAACAAGCCATTAGGGTGTGCCTTTCATCACTAATGCGACACCCTCGTTACTTAAAAACATATGATTACTCGCACTTTGTGCTAATTATTGAAATGCTTATGAATTGATGGGAAATATTCGTACATCTGTACACCTGATTATGACAAGTGTCTTTCTCCGAGAGTTGAGTGCTACTGACTTACGAAATGCCACATGACTATTGAATGATATTTTTATGCTTTGCTTTTCATAGTTGCTTATTTCATTTAATATCTGGTTTCCAGCTGTGTTGCAGCATTAGTTTTATAAAATAAACTGAGATGCATTTGCTAATGTGAACTCTTTCTGTCAACAGATCTATTAAATAATTATTTTATGATCCACATTCTTTAAAAAAGGAGCACTTGGAAAGGGAAGAACAATAAGAAGGAACTAGTAACAGTAACACATAATTTTCTTTTCAAGTACATGGTAATATTTTTTTTACAATAAGTTGTTATGCCTTCAGATTAACTGAATGACTATGAAACAACTGCAGCCGCGAGGCCAGCGCTTCCAGCAGAACAAGAACATCTCAAACGTGAACAACAAAGGACAGACCGGCCCCAGGAATTCGAAGAAGCTCAACCTTCCCCGCCAAACCCACAGGAAACCCCTCCCATCTTATTTGTGTGTTGAGTGTTCAGGGAGGAAGCTAGTTGCCCTTAACGTGGGAGACATGAACTCTGGATACCGTACCTTACTGAAGATTGCGACCAAGAAATTTGACTTTACCAAATACTCAGGCGAACTGAAATGACTCGAAAACAGGGATACTAATTCACTAAAACAGCCCTTCTCCCCTTTCTAGTCAGAACTGGGGCTGCACACGAAAACCCATCACCTACCTTACCCTTAAATTCCCTACGCCCCTGTTATAGCGATCTCTGACGGGCCTGCTGAATATTTCGAAGCGCCTTCCTCCAATTCTCCTGCAGAACCTTAGCGCCAATACGCTCTGGGAGAAAATTATTCAAAATGGTTCAAATGGCTCTGAGCACTATGGGACTTAACATCTGAGGTCAGCAGTCCCCTAGAACTTAGAACTACTTAAACCCAACTAACCTAAGGACATCAACACATCCATGCCCGAGGCAGGATTCTCACCTGCGACCGTAGCAGTCACCTGGTTCCGGATGACAACCTGTAGGGCGAGTGACGAGCGGCAACATCGTGAGTCAACCGGATTTTGTACTGGATCTTCTTAGGCATGCCGGTGAGGATTTCCGGAAATTTGTCGAACACCCACATCACTTGAGACCTTTGTCGCATCTCCAAATGACTCAGTTCACAACACCAAGTAGCAGGCAAAACGGAAAAATGAAACATTGCCCGAGCATAAACCGATTCGCTCCTCGGGACAAAAAGCGCGGTGTTGACCATCCAACATTAATTCTGAGTGGAATACAGAATCACAGCCTAGGATTCAATTAACGGCGAAATTCTTAACCACTAAGAACTCAACCTTTCAGAAAAACTTCCCAGTACTCAAACTAACTACAAACCCGCTAACTGAAAGCAGCTGATGGGCGCTAACAGATCAAAATTTCGGAGAAAAAGTTCGCAGATGGGTGAACTTACATAGAGATCTATACTCAAGGTACTAGTGATAGTCCAGCAGTAATATTCAGCTCCCATCAACAAGGGTGCAAAATGGCTCATGATTCAACCGAGCATACACAAAGGGTGTGGTCTCACCCAGTATGCCCCTGTTCGATGACAACGCCTAGGAATGGAAGGTATGAACTTCTTTTTCGACTTCCGACATCATCAACTGTCTACATCCCCTTTTTACTGAACTGGATTCGTGAACAAAATGTCCCACCCGTCAGCAGCGAAAACAGAGTTTAGATCCAGAATGAGATTTTCACTCTGCAGCGGAGTGTGCGCTGATATGAAACTTCCTGGCAGATTAAAACTGTGTGCCCGACCGAGACTCGAACTCGGGACCTTTGCCTTTCGCGGGCAAGTGCTCTACCATCTGAGCTACCGAAGCACGACTCACGCCCGGTACTCACAGCTTTACTTCTGCCAGTATCTCGTCTCCTACCTTCCAAACTTTACAGAAGCTCTCCTGCGAACCTTGCAGAACTAGCACTCCTGAAAGAAAGGATATAGCGGAGACATGGCTTAGCCACAGCCTGGGGGATGTTTCCAGAATGAGATTTTCACCCTGCAGCGGAGTGTGCGCTGATATGAAACTTCCTGGCAGATTAAAAGAGATACTGGCAGAAGTAAAGCTGTGAGTACCGGGCGTGAGTCATGCTTCGGTAGCTCAGATGGTAGAGCACTTGCCCGCGAAAGGCAAAGGTCCCGAGTTCGAGTCTCGGTCGGGCACACAGTTTTAATCTGCCAGGAAGTTTCATATCAGCGCACACTCCGCTGCAGAGTGAAAATCTCATTCTGGAAACATCCCCCAGGCTGTGGCTAAGCCATGTCTCCGCTATATCCTTTCTTTCAGGAGTGCTAGTTCTGCAAGGTTCGCAGGAGAGCTTCTGTAAAGTTTGGAAGGTAGGAGACGAGATACTGGCAGAAGTAAAGCTGTGAGTACCGGGCGTGAGTCGTGCTTCGGTAGCTCAGATGGTAGAGCACTTGCCCGCGAAAGGCAAAGGTCCCGAGTTCGAGTCTCGGTCGGGCACACAGTTTTAATCTGCCAGGAAGTTTCAGAGTTTAGATCGTTGTCGAAGGATGCTACTGAATTTAGGTTGCACCGAAGGACCACTCGCACCAAAATAATCAAAAGATGATTGAACTCGCTGATTATCAGCGTACTGAGGTCCTCAATGGTGGAAACCAAAGCAGTTAATTGATCAAAGGTGGTGGGTTTACTAGCAAAGGTGATGCGGGATCGATCCTTGGGCCTCAGCATTATATGTTGTCGACAATTTGATCGTCAGTACTTGCAATTCTAAGGCCAAAACAGCAATTTGGATCCTCTCAATATATCTACTCAAGGGCTCATTACTTGACTGCATCCACCAGTAATTCTTGCACTGCAGTAGTAGAGTAAAGATAGCATCAGCACGTTTTGTTAGTGCAGGTTGCCTACATCAGGGGCAAGCATACAGCCAGGGGAAAACCTGTTGTTCTCTTTTGACTGACTGGTCCTTAAGCTATTGTTCTGCTAAGTCGATTAGGACCCTCTGGGAATAATCTGTCTTTCCAGAAACCTCCACACCTCCCCCTTTCCCTCCCCCTCCTTCCCCATACCTCTACCAACATCCCTCGCCAATACAAGTGCAATGTTGATAACAATTTAATTGACCAATTAATTATATCAATCCATTAATTGACCTGTCCCTCTCGAAGCACCATCCCAGAACATTCTGGTGTTACTGCAAGGACAGAGTGTTAATGCGGTAGATTAGAAGCTGCCAACTCCTCCCAGTGCTCTACTGCTTTTCACTTCAACTTATAATTTAACACTTAGTGGCTCAAAGCGCTTATATATTGGTATAGAAGCATCAGTGGACGGTGACAGGTGTTGGACATTAAAAATATAAGTGTTAAAGTGTGGTCCATGGACCTGGAATGGGATGAACTGTGTTGTGTAGAAATCTGCAAAAAACAACAGTTTAACTCCGAGTATTCCCCCATCTCTGGACATTTACTGCACTCACCTGACACTAACATTTATGGCGTGACACTCCTGGTGAGATCTGGACGTCGATCCATTTATCTACAACACTCCACTGTTACAAACTTGTTTGGTCTAAGGATGGTGGTATGTCTTCTGTTGGAAAGACTGAACTGTGCTCTGCCATGTGTTCAAACGGTTTATAAAGACATCATGCTCTATTTCCATATGTACAATGTGCATTCAGGAGATTTAGAACAAGTGCTCATTTTTCAATAAAAGCCTATTGCACACCAAAACCTCATATAGTCTATTGTCAGTATCATGGCCAGGTGGGTGAAGCATCAAGACTTCTTTGTAAGTGACTGGTCCTGTGATGGTGTGGAAGAGGACCACAGGAAGACGAATAGCGTGCTTCTATATGAAAACTTAAGAGCAATAATTGTAGGTCCATCTAACTGTGGCAAGACAAATATCTCATGTCACTACTAGCACACCTAGGTGGAGTCCATTTTCAAACAAACTGTTTCAACCCAAGTACAAGGTGCTCCAAAACATACTGCAGGCTATTGGTGGTGTAACATAGATGACATTCAGTCAAAGCAGTCAAATTCCCACACCAGAAAAAGTAAAGCCAAACACAGTTTCATATTTGATGATGTTCCTGTGGAAAAACAAGATCAAATTCAGCGATATTTCTGTTTTGGCATTCATATGCGCATTGACGTATTTTGTTTGAGTCAGACATGTTTCAGAATCCCAGAATAGTTGGTGAGGGATAATGCAGATCTCAGAATAGCTTCCAGACAAGACAATTTGAATCTAAAAAACATTTACCAGGTATATGTAGGAACTGACATGTCAGTCAATGATTTTGTATAGATATGTGCAGATTTTCAAAATCACACATAGTACAGATTTCTTGTTATTGATAAATCAAGATAACTGAATGAAGGTATAGACGGAACTTCCAGGAGTTGCAATATATATAGCTGTGAGAAAAGTGATGAGTATGACAGTATACAACACACCATAGGCAAGTTCGCATGTATGTCAGGCACTCATCCCGAGAGGATAGGTGTGCACAGACAGTGAATGGACATAGATGTAAAATTTCGGTGTTTCGAATGTAAAGGAACGGGGTAGAGATTTATGCCCAGACCCTTCTGAGGCCCATCAACGAATTAGATACAGGGTTTAAGGAAGTAGAGACATGCACCTTGTAACGTGCACGTGGGGCACCCAATACTCATTAAAGCCTGTACTATGGTAAGTGAGCGGGGTTCATCTTACGAGACAGTATTTTCGTATAGATATTGACCGTGTGTACCTCAATGGTGGCAAATCAGACTTACACCCACTCTGTAATAACAATGATCCGTCAAGTAAGTTCAAAATGCAATTACACGTCAGTATGGACCAAAAGCAACACTGGAGATGCTACCAATTTGATAATAATACGGTCGCCAGCCTAATTAGGCATTAACTGAGTTTCTTTCCTGTACAAGTTGGTGTATATTCATGCTAAACAACACGTAGTAACACTGCATAATATAGTAAAATTTTAGAACCAGAAAATCTATTGAACTGATAGTTTCATGTTCTGTACTGATATGTAAAAACCATAAATACAAAACACTACACTATAATGTATACAACAAAACTTCGTACTGTCTATTGATCTAATTAAAATCGGGCATAGGTTACCCAAGAAATAGCACTTTCGAGCCACACACAAAATGTCAATTTTGATAAAGATAAAATACTGATAAATTTTGACTTTTATATTGACTTTAACTTTTGCTGGTCAAATCAATTTAGAACACTTCAGAATTCAAATGAATAAGACGGGGGGGGGGAGACCCTGAAACTGTTATGATCACTTTATTAAAAAAATTGATTACTAAAATTATCATGCGTTCAAGATTTCCAGCATATGAGTTACTACTCTTTTTATCTTATTTAATTACCTTTATATCTGTCTGGAAATAATTAAACTTCATTACTATATCAATATTAAAGCTATCTTTCAACTTCGTTAGACCTTCGTTATTCATTTACTGGTTCATTAACAAAACAGTTCTTTAAACACCATTCTAACATAACTATTTTTCATTTCGGGACACTCGGATTGTACAACATTTGGAAAGGACCCTGTCTAGGTTAGTTGTGAGGACAATTAAATGAGGGGAAAGTTCTGGTAAAATTTAGGTTATTATTGAACAGTTCACTCTATGGTCCATACGAATACAGTCCTAAAAGTTTCAACCTGCTTGTATCGATGCGGCGGTTGGCGAGCGGCGAGATGGCGAGGCACAGAGCACACATACAACCACAGCTGTGGCTCTTGACGTATCGGCACTTTAATTCTTCTTAGCGTCGCAATACTTTTCCATTTAGTGCCTGTGGGATTTTGCCATGCTGTGAGGGCGTTGGAACAGCATACCCAAGGCTCAGTGAAACTACGTCTTCCAGGAGAGCCTCCTCGCTCCAGAAGGTGTTGCTCAAACCAATGCCAAACTCCAACTACTACTGCTGAGCCCGTTGTGCCGTGCAGTGCCCGTGCGCATTTTCCCGCGCTCGCCTGCCATCCACCTTTTACCGCTCCCTTACCGAGCTGGTATTCACCCGAGGTTTTGCATTCTACATATCCTAACACATTGCCTACGTATGGACCAGACGCACAATTACAATTTTAAACATCTTACAACAGTTCCAAAATTTGTTACATTTCAATTCTATCACAATATTACTTGACATTTGACATAAACATTAATCTTCACATTGAAACTTGTTTACAGTTTTCTTAACACAATGGCATGAAAGAAAAAAAGAAATGAAATCAGAACATCAATTACACTAGTTTATCGATAAATCAGATGGAAAAAACAATTTGCTTATATGTACAATAGTACAGCGTCGTTGTTGTTGTTACAACCTGCATCATTCTGAGAAAGATAATAGACGACTCCGCTGTAAAATTTGATGAAGTTGAAAATAAAGTACATGACTTAATTGTAAAGGGTGAGCGAAACATATGTAAGGTGCAGCCTGTGAAGCAGCCCACTGAGTATAAGGCACGATATCAGCTAAGCGTAAGGTGATCACTGCGGAGAAGATCGTACGAGAGAAGTTACAATTGCGGAGTTTAGGACTTTTGGATAGAGAAGAGACACGGTGAGAAATGTTTGTAGCAGTTACTGAATCTCTCAATGAAATCTCAGCGAGATTACACAACGATGACGTCGATGCTATAGCCATCATCATTAAATTCACAATGACGCTAGGATAGACAAAACATTTGATGTCAGTGGTCAAAAACCATACATGTAGGGCAGCCAGCCCATAAATTTAAATGAATAAACAATACAGATAGGGGACAGATAATTTCAAAGGATACCAGGCCTACTGATCCTCATTTTCCTAAAACTCTCAAAACAGTAAAATTTTCACCAAAAAATCTGGAGATCTATGGTGAAATACTACAGTGGACCAGTATAGACAGGAAAGCTGGAAACCACTGCAGTGCAAGACATTATAAATTCATATTATTAGATGGTGAGTATATTAGTGGTGATGGTGCTGACAGCCTCCTCAATATATATACTATGACAACACCAACAGGATAACGGATTGACTATGATTGCTCATGACATCAGCTGCTGCGGACAATACCACTCAATCGAACGAGGTTGTCTCAATAATATCAGAGCTTGGAGAGAAAGGTACAAACGAATGAGTGTGGAGGCAGTAGTTCTAGAACAGCACAAACCAGCACACAAAACATATCTCTTATGCTTGTTATGATTAAAGGTTTGGATGACTTATGGCAGGCCGATCTCGTAGATAGAAGAGAATATCCACAAGAGGATAATGGATTCAAATATATTTTAATCGTTATTGATACATACTCCAAATTTTCCTGGGCTTTACCTGTTAAAATAAGAACGGGGAGAAATGTCGTGAATGTATTTGGCCGTTTTTGATGCCTGGATAAAACTCAAAGCAATCGCGGTGGAAAGTTGTACAATAGGTGTGTCAAGACTGTGATGCAGCGTATGGAACACATCACTACTCAACATTCGCCCGCCTTAAGGCGAGTATCGTGCAACACCTGAACAGCATAAAAACGGTCAAATGTGACTGCATTTTAATGGATAGATATCCTCGCAGAAATAATTGCACAGTGCAATCGAACCAAACATAGTACAACAAAAACGAGACCAATCGATGTTCGTGATAATGGACTCATGGATACGGTATACTATTGTATTAAAATGCTCGATCGAAATTAACAAAAATTTAATATAGATGTTTTCGTACATATCTCAGAACACAAGACAGCATTTGAGAAGTAATATCTCACAAACTGTGTAAGGGATCCGTGATCCCACGAACATAGATGCTAGTATCCGACACCCAGGTCGATAGTAGACAGGAGTCGATCGTCAAGCGCTGCAGGAGGCAGTGAGACGAGTGTCGAGTGCAGAATAGTACTAGAGAGTGTCGAGTGAGAAGTAGTGCGGGAGAGACGGGCAAGAATGGTGGTCGAGTGAGTTGTAAACGGTAAAATTCCCCGGAGTATGACGAGTGAGCACGTCCCCCTGATCGTCGTCGGGTTGACCCTAACTAACACCGATTCGCAAGTGATATGAAATAGAAAGTGACAAGTGCCGAATTACGTGTTTTGCGTCAATCACGTCGGCCAGCAACAACCATGGATTGCAGTGAGGATTGTTGTGAATGTTAACCATCAGCATTGCGTGTGACGAAGCACTGAAAATGAGCCACCAATAAAAATATAAAACCGTAATTAGACGTCTAAGGCGAAGGTAGCAACTGCCTCAGAATTTGTGTGTTCGTAGAAAATGCAATACAGTTTGTACATCGCAACCTTTGTGGTCCTTAATAATAGGCAAACTTTCTATCCTTTCCACTATTCAATCTCAGAACAGCCGCACTCGGTTGAAATACCCCCCGAAACCAGCAGAAAAACCGATAGCCTTTCTTCCATTAAGCACACGGTCATATAATCATAATAATTAAATGTTTGGCGGCTACGACAAATTACACAAAATCCAATAAGGAATTTAATCGGGGGTGTTTCAACTGGTCGAGTGAGATATTCTCAGTTTTCAAAGTCCAAAGAACAAATCTCAGAACTTACATGGATAGCAATAGCACTGAAATTCTGGGATACTTTTACACCGAGGAAATGCAGAAGAGCTCAGAACCACTCATGTTTCTCATACAGCACGTCATAACATCTAGAGGGAATAGAGCACCAGTTAAATGGTTTGGTTTTCCCATGACACAAAACAGTTGGACTGATGCTGATGATCTGCTATATAATGGGGTACACAGAGCACAACCAGTACAGCAGCATATTATGCTTGACAGGAGGCAGATTTTAAGAGGTGGTGTATTCCAGATAAACTTGCCATAAAATTGCACATTTCGGGGAGTAATTACTTTGGACTTGGTACAAAGATTCAAAAACGTTTTGCTCATGGTGATACTGGGATTAACCTGCTTGATGAGGCATGTTTGGAACACGACATTGCATACACAAAACATGAAGATCTCTCACGACGTCACGCTGCTGATCGAATTTTAGTTGATAACGCCAAGGCAATATGTACAAGAAAGGATGGGACAGTGCATTGCGGCACGTGTGATAAAATTAGGTTGGGCTTAGGAGCGACGCATTTCAACCACTTCGTGCACTGAAGAGGAAGACAACGGCGAAGAAGAAGAAGGGGTATTTAAAAAGCTGTATCCTGGCAGTGATGCATGCGGCTAAAAGTAGCCTGAAGCATAAATGACCTGCTAAAGCACCTATGGTTTTGCTCATGCCCAAGACATCAGGTGGAATTATCTTGGCCGAGCAGTTCTACGCGCTTCAATCCTGAACTGCACGATTGCTACGGTCGCAGGTTCCAATCCTGCTTTGGGCTTGGATGTTTGTTATGTCCTGAGGTTAGTTAGGTTCACGTAGTTCTAAGTTCTAGGGGACTAATGACCTCAGATGTTAAGTCCCATAGTGCTCAGAGCCATTTGAACCATTTTGGAATTATCCCCTTCCGTATTCCTGCCCTTGCAGGTCTATCAGTGAAGGGTTCACTGGATGATAATACCCCAAAGATGTGCTTTCAACCCACATTTCGAAATGTGTAAAATTTGCTTTTAAAATATTAAAGTGTTGGTGGGTCCCCCATACTTGATAAAATCTTACAATTTCTTTCACTTAAACAAGAGAAAGGAATTTTTTTTTCAAAGAAAAGATGTTAACCATTTAAGAAAACACCCATTTAAGAGACACCCCCAAAAAGTGCTTTCAACACCAAGCTACAAATGCGTATAAATTACTGTACGTAGTCTTGAATCAGTGACCCATTTGCAGAACCGTCATCCCTCCATTCCCACAAGTCGAGGCTTCCTTTCACTCTGTCAGAACAAAGAGCGTTCGCCAATAGCTAGTTTACCAACTGATACTTAATAGTTTTACGCACTGACGGAAAAAATAGTGACATTAAGAAGGAGTTGTGCGACATAAACGAAAGTTGGATGTCGTGTCTTTACATCTCAGAGATGGTGTCTATTCAAATTTCAAGCCAGTCGCGCAAGACAGACGCTAGCAGCGCCACTATGATGGTGCAAATCTGGTTTGCTTTAAAATTGGACGCGGTGAACTGACAGTCAAGAATGACTTTAAGGTGGCAACGAAGCTATTATTAACAATTCAGTAATTTCGTGCGAGGTCGTGTAATTGGCTTAGAAGTTCGATGTTGCTTCTGCAATATCGCAGAAAGACTAGGCAAGAATGTAGCCACCGTACAAGATTGCTGGTAGCGGCGGTCACGAAAACGCACTGTCGCAAGAAGTTCGCGTTCCGTACAGCCACGTGCCACTACCGAAAGGGAAGACAATCGCGTTCGATGCATAGCTCTGGCGTATCGTACATCTGCAGCAGCCATGTGAGCTGCTGTTGGCACCACAGTGTTATACCGTTCTGTTACAAATCTGTTACTTCAAGGACAGTTCAAAGCCAGACGCCGTGTGGAGTGCATTCCACTGATCTCAAACCACAGTCATTTGCGACTTCAGTGGTGTCAAGCGAGAGCTCATTGGAGGACAGGGTGGAGGTCTGTTGTTTTTTCTGATGAAAGCTGGTTCTGCCTCGATGCCAGTGACGGCGTTACGTTGGGTAGGAGCAGGCCAATTGAGAATCTAGCCTCCACCTGTCCGTGTGGTAGACACGCTGGACCTATACCTGGAGGGTTGGGTTGGGATGTTTTGGGGAAGAGACCAAACAGAGAGGTCATCGGTCTGATCGGATTAGGGAAGGATGGGGAAGGAAGTCGGCCGTGCCCTTTCAAAGGAACCATCCCGGCATTTGCCTGGAGTGATTTAGGGAAATCACGGAAAACCCAAATCAGGATGGCCGGACGCAAGATTGAACCGTCGTCCTCCCGAATGCGAGTCCAGTGTGGTAATCATTGCGCCACCTTGCTCGGTCCTATACCCGGAGTTATGGTCTGAGGTGCGATTTCATATGACAGCAGGAGCACTCTCGTGGTTATCCCACGCACCCTGACTGCAAATCTGGTGATTCGGCCTGTTGTGCTGCCGATGAACATCAATCCAGGGGGCTTTTTCAACAGGCAAATGCTCGCCTACATACGGTTGTTGTTACCCAACGAAGTCTACAGAGTGTGAACATGTTGCCTAGGAGTTCTTAATCCCCAGATGTCTCCAGTCGAGCAAGTATGGGACATCGTTGGTCGACGGTACCAGCGTCCTACACAAACAGCATTAACTGTCCCCATATTGACTGGCCAAGTGCAATAGGCATTAAACTCCATCCCACACACTGACATCCAGCACCTGTTTAACACCATACATGCACGTTTGCGTGCTTGCATTCAACACTCTGGCGGTTACACCGTCTACTAATGTACCAGCGTTTCACATTTGTAGTGGCTTATTTAGAGCGTAAAGTAACGTTTGATCTTGCAACGTTAATCACTTAAATATTAAATTATTTAATTATTAATTGTTTTAGGTGTTTAGATTTATTTTCAGCCAGTGTATACGGCTTTTAATTTTCCTTATTATTTTTCAAATTGTCAGATTTAATGTTTTTATATGTGTATTTACACACTTGTCCCACAGCTTGTCGCATGTTTTTGTCATGACACTCACTGTTGCTTATATATGGTCTAAATACGGCAGACTATTTTAGTATATGACGTAGCTATTCCAGTATTCAATGCTCTATATTTTATTGGTATTGCAACAACCACGTACATGTTTTGACCATGTGCTAAGGACAGTCAAGTGATCTCACCACCAACGTCACCTACTAGTGGCAGCTTGCAACTTGAAACCGGCATCTGCTGTCCGTTCATGCAGCACTTGTGTATGACGTACATCCGGCTGGCCACAACATATCCGAAAAAACACACATAAAGTTAAGTATGTTGTACTGTATATATCCAATAGTTTTTTAAAAGTTATGTAGTTCATTTCCAATGTTCTGTTTTAATTTTATGTTTTAAGAGAATATGACCATGGCAACAGCCGAAACCAATTACTGAAGAAGTTAAAATTGCGATCTTGACGGAAAATTGTAATAAAAACTGCGCAAAAATGATCGCGGACACTTATTCAGATTTCGTGTCTTCAGCTAACGGCAATGTGTTAGCATTTAATCTTGCTGCCTTCCTGAATTCGTCCTCGACTCGACATTAAAGCGTCTTCTTCATTTTTTTATGTGCGTACTGGCTGTTATTGAAAGTATCACACTTTTTACCAAATGGCTACTGCAATGCGTCTAGCCATCACGCACGTGATCTGTAGCGGAAGACTGGAAAACTGCACAGCTGGCTTTAACTATCTTCAGTGAAGCGGGACATCATGTAACAGTACATCGAGTCACTCTACACATATCCTACCTCTCTGACACAATTAGGTATTCAGAATCTCTAACTGGAAACACCATCTTCCTACGGCAGTAGTCCTTGTATGGAGGGCTGTTGAAAAATGTTCACGATGTAGTAAGTGTTCGAAAATCTAAAATTCACGATGGAAGTCATAGTTACTCAAAGGACCGCTTTAGGATGCTCACAAATCTGAAAATCCACTTGCTCATTTCATGCACGAAGTCTTGCAAACAGTAGGCACTGGTGGAAATATGGAGCCTATTTCCGAAAGGGTCGCGTCACACTGTACTAGAGTGTTGACCACTAAATAGCTACGACTCTACAAATTGTCTTCACAAACAAACAAATGTTTGACTCATAAATTCCGGAATGTTGCGCTGAACAGTGAATGATAAACAGAAAACAAAGTAACGTCCACGGTTACAGAAGGTTAGGGAAAGAACATGGAAGTATTTACACTAGCAGTCGAAATGGTCTTCTCCTTTAATATGGTTTATTGCAACAGCGTGCACAGACAAACTGAACCGACATTATAATATAAAAACATTAGTGATAAAACTACCAGGACGTGCTGAAAAGTAATGTCTCTGCTTTTTTTGAGAAAATACTGCAAATAAAGCTAACCTTTTTAACATTCTACATCTTTATTCTTCATGTCCGTATATTTGCAGCCCTTTGCTGCTAGGCCACAATGCTGGTGCATGTGAAACAGCGTGCTGCAATCGAGTTTCCAATTCGAAGAGTTCGTCCACGCATGAGAATGCCAGACCACACATCAGCGCTGCAACATCTGTAACAGTCCGACGCCTTGGGTTCACTGTCATCAATAATCCTCCATACACTCCGGATTTGCTCCATCTGAGTTTCATCTGTTTCCAAAACTTAAAGAACATCTTCGGGGCGACACTTGACAGTGATGAAGCGGTGAAACCAGATGTGAGGTTGTGGCTCCTTCCACGAAGTCAAACATTCTACAGCGCAAGTATCAACAAACTTGACTCTCGTTGGGAGAAAGTGTTCGTCGCCAGGGTGACTATGCTGAGAAATAAATATGTAAACATGAAGAATAAAGATGTAGAACGTTAAATACATTTGTTTTATTAAAAAAACTTTAAGAATTTTTAAATGAAAAATTCGGAAACATTACCGTGTGTGTGAAATCTAATGGGACTTAACTGCTAAGGTCCCTAAGCTTACATACTACTTAACCTAAATTATCCTAAGGACAAATACACACACCCATGCCCGAGGGAGGTCTCGAACCTCCGCCGGGACCAGCCGCACAGTCCATGACTGAAGGGCCTCAGACAGCGCGGCTAATCCCGCGCGGCAAACATTACTTTTAACATCGTTCAAGTACATAAGACAAATAATGAGCAGCGATGTGAAACGGAACAAACACGATAAATCAGTAATGGGGAAGGCGTATGAAAGACAACTTTGTTGCTTCAGTTCTGGGAATCTACAGTTTAGCTGTTAAACTAATGACGTCACAAATGTGACCCCAAGGTTTGTTCAATTAACAACTGGAACAGTTATACAAAAAATACATAACTTCGACCAAGTTCGTGCTTCTATGTTATTTTCTGGTGGTGTCTCAGAAATATTACCAGATGGTGCTGGAATGCCTGTCTCGTGAACGGGATGCCGGAAATGAGTGAAACAAGATGGGGGCCCCCTTGCAGGTTTGCACCAACTTGGAGCAGCGGAGTGTCATTAGATTTTTGTGAGCTGAAGGCTTGAAACTAACTAAATTCACCATCGGGTGGCAGTACAATATGATGAGAGTTATTTAAGTTAACTACAGATGCACGAGTGGGCAGATAAGTCCAAATGGATTGTATCGTGTTGAAGATTCTCCTCGCCCTGGACGCTCTGCCTGTGCAGTGAAAGAGAACATGTCTAGAGTTGATAAAGGGAAACAGGAATATTGCGGCGAGTTATATTGCAGAAACGATGAACATTAGTCTCGGAACAGCCCACTATGTTGTTCATGAATTACTGATGTTCTAGAAAGTGTGTACGAGGAATTTTCCAAATTATTTGAGATCATAACTTAAAAAATGACTCGTAAATGTGTGCGGGGAGATCTGAAGTTCGTCTGCTGACCCCCCCCCCCCCCCCCTCACCACATATTCCCCAGATCTAGCATCTTCAGATTATCAAATTTCTACCTACTGAAAGATCTTACTGGCTGATGATAAGAAAGTCTACGCAGCAGTGCATAACTGCTTACGCACAAGCCCCCCCCCCCCCAAAAAAAAAAAAAAAAATATATATATATATATATATATATATATATATATATTTGCTAGTGGAATTAAGAAGCTTGTCCAGCAGTGGCATAAGAGAACTTGAGGGATGTTACGTTGAAAAATCATTATTGTATTCCATTATCGTAATATTGTAAAAAATGGAGTTTTTTTCTGAATAACTTATGTTTTAGAGAATCGATGTAATACTTTGTATTCTTATCAGGTGACTTGTGACGGAAGTAGTATGAATCCAGGACGCTTTTCTACATCGTTACAGTACATACAAAGTGTAACTGAGATAGGGAACGTGAATGAAGATGAAAAAAGTGATGTTCTCCTTCAACCTTGTAGGGTACATAAGTGGAACAATACTCCAGAGAGTGCAGTAATTCTACTGCAACCTGGGTACATCTCAAGAAGGCATCATGAAACAGCTGTAGATTATGCCGTAATATGCTTTGTAAGGTATCATATGGATATATACGTGAATTTCCGAACACTCATATTTCTCGTGGACACTATTCAAACAACAGCCATGATGAAACAAGAAGAAAACTCGATTAAAATCGCACCACACCACCTTTCAGCTAATGGTATAGTAACCTTCTGAGATGTTCAAAAAAGAATAGGCAGTCTCGACTTCTTGAAAACTCGATTGGTAGGAGACTCCCTGCTTTAATTGTCATATGTGCACCAACATTTTGCAGTGGATCTTCTGGTGTGTGATGGAGCGTACTCACGCCGCACTCTAGTTTCTCCCCATTGATGTTCCACAATGGGAGAAAACGAATGTTTTCTCTGATTTCCGAAATTGTCGTTTCACGAAATATATCCAAGAGTAATGTAAAGCCTAGGAATTTAGAAGTCACGACTCACAGCTTCTCTCTTGTAGCGCCTGTCACTGCAGAAAGATGAGCGCCTGGCTGAGCGATAACATGACAAATCAAGGTATTCTTCTTTAGATCTTTTCAGTCCCTGCATCATGCGACTTTGCGTTATCTTAAGGAAAGATAACGTCACGACTACACGGATGGGATCCAGTCATCGGCCGTAACAGCTCGGAAATATAACGAGTGTTTTCCAAATTAGTGGTGAACTAGGGGTGAACAAGTTGAGTATCCAAAGGCTGCCCATGCAATCGTGCCACATGCTGTGTCCATATGACGATGACAAAAGCAATCGGTCAAGGTTCGTTATATGCAATATTGGGCACACAATTAGCAGTGCGACTCTTTCTGCTTCAACGGCTAGGGAAATCGCATCAAACGTCGCCATCCTGAAACTCAACAGTGCTGTGGACGCCGCCGCACGGTGCGTGTAAGTAATCCCGTGCTGCAGACACGCCCAGTTCCTGACTCAGTCTATGTAACACGGCTGTAAAATCCTGCCCCGCCAAACGAACAATACATGTGTCCTTTTGGATGCCAGTACTATAGGGGCCGTTGCATTGCTTCTGATCCTTCAGAAACCATCGATCCTATATTCCCATGATTGTCCTGGATTCTCGAGCAACACGTGCAGCGGGTTCACCACTGTCTCGATAGGCCACGAACCTCCGGATATTGAGTCTCTGTATGTCCTTCATTTTAGCGAAGGTTGCGGGACCCGGTTGTTCAATAAATGATGTCAAATTAAACGCATTTCAGAGTTCAGTTTTCAACCTTATCTTATAGGGCAACGACTTTCAACGTCTTAATAAGCCATCTTCAGGCCCCTGACCGACGTGTAGGAATAATCTGCCTCACTTTTGATCAGAACAGGGGCGAGCAATACTGGTATTAGTAGATTGCAGTGACCCCTTCAAGCATCCCCTGCTGCTTTGTAGTTATTGAGCCACCTAGTTGCTTCGATCACTTCACTGAGATCTGTTGGAGCAATCTTCTCTCGATGTCTTTTGTTTTTTGGATGTGGTTCGAAATCTAAGTATACTTTTGGTTCCTTGGATTTAGAAATTCTTTGAAGTGACCAGCTAGAATGCTGGCATTGTCTTGATTACTGTGCGCTAGATTCCCATTTTTATTTTTCATCATGATTGTGGGTGGAGTATACTTTTATTGATATTTTCTAAATGTCCCTTGTTTTATGTTATTTGAATGATTCCTCTGTAAAGTTTAGGGTCTCTTTTTGATGGTCCCTTTTGATGTTTCTGATTTCCTTGGCCGTCTGTCTTCCTGTAATGCTTGGCTCTTCTCAAGTTCTTTTCAGTTTTCTTTTGCTGATCATTCAGCCACGCTTTGTGCTTTTTTCTGTATTGCTTTAACACATTCTTCATTCCACCAGGCATGTTTCTTTGTTCTTCTGACAGGGGAAATCTCTTCGACAATGTTTTTCAGTTTATCAATAATCGTTCTCAGTTTATCGCTTGGAAGTGTTTTGGATCTCTCTGAGTACAACACATTATTTATTAAATAGCTGGGATCATGTTTTCTCCTCCAAGTGGATTTTTATGACCTGAGTGGCCGAGCTGTTCTAGGAGGTACAGTCTGGAACGGCGCGACCGCTACGGTCGCAGGTTCGAATCCTGCCTCGGGCATGGATGTATGTGATGTCCTTAGGATAGTTAGGTTTAAGTAGTTCTAAGTTCTAGGGGACTGATGACCTCAGCAGTTAAGTCCCATAGTGCTCAGAGCCATTTGAACCATTTTTATGGTTTGCTTTTCGTTCTTGGGGTAACTTAATTTTTATCTTTGAAATGTATTGATCTGAATCGATGTCCACCCCACGAAGGTCTTTGACGTTATAGATTTCCTTGTGGTACTTTTTATCCATTGCGACATGGTCTATTTGAAACTCCACCATTTCAACATTAGGTCATTAACTTGTGCGGTCTCCTCTTAAATCTTGTAGTTTCGAGAGCAAGTCCATGATCTATACAAAGTTCAATTACTCTTTGACCATTCTTGTTTGATGTTTATGAGCTGGCCATTTACCAACACCAGTGCAATATTTTCTTTCTTTCCCAATTTTTGCACTAAAATCTCCAAGCAAGATTTTAATATGGGTGTCAGTGACGTCTGATATCAGATGGTCTAGTTCCAATCAAATGGCTCTGAGCACTATGGGGCTTAATATCTGAGGTCCCCTAGAACTTCGAACTACTTAAACCTAACTAACCTAAGGACATCACACACATCCATGCCCGAGGCAGTATTCGAACCTGCGACCGTAGTGGTCGCGCGGTTCCAGACTGAAGGGCCTAAAACCGCTCGGCCACAACGGCCGGCAGTTGGTCCAGTTCTTACCAAAATGTTTCCGTTCCTTCCTTATCTTTCGTGGTTTTGTCATTTGTTGGGACATGGACATTAATCAGTGTATATATTTCTGTACTTTGATTGTTAAGGTTGCCGTTGTTGGGGAGTTGGACGAGAAGTCCTCCACTGAGTCTAATATGCTATTATGAACCAGATATCCCATTCCAAATTGCAGTACACTTTTTATTACTCTTTTTCATGGAGGTCCTTTGTGGAGACGGTATTCAAATGGGTCCTTATCTACGTTTCAAAGATCCTGAAGGGCTGATATTAGCATTTTGTGTTGGTTCATTGCGTCTGTTAAGTGTTTCAGTTTACTGGTTTTCATCATTGAATTTAAATATAATGTTGCAAAGAAAGAGAATTTTCCGGGTTGTTGAATTAAAGTCTTTGTCTGCCTTTTGTCTGTTGGGCTGCCAGGTGCTCTGACTCTCACCACAGTCTTCTAAGTGACACGCCACCGTATCCGAGTAGTCTCTTTTCTTGGACCCACGATGCTCTGTATCCAAGACTGTAGATTCTTTCGTTACAAGACTCTCCATGTTGAGTTGATTGTCGGATCAATGATCAGTGTTCTGACCACGGTCAGGATTTACATAAGATTCATAGTCATAGTAATAATAATAATAATAATAATAATCTCAAGCTAAAACTAAACAAAGGTCACTACACTACGCATACATTGATTACCAAAAAGCTTTTGATAGTGTACCCCACTCATGGTTACTACAGATATTGGAAATATACAAAGTACACTCCTGGAAATGGAAAAAAGAACACATTGACACCGGTGTGTCAGACCCACCATACTTGCTCCGGACACTGCGAGAGGGCTGTACAAGCAATGATCACACGCACGGCACAGCGGACACACCAGGAACCGCGGTGTTGGCCGTCGAATGGCGCTAGCTGCGCAGCATTTATGCACCGCCGCCGTCAGTGTAAGCCAGTTTACCGTGGCATACGGAGCTCCATCGCAGTCTTTAACACTGGTAGCATGCCGCGATAGCGTGGACGTGAACCGTATGTGCAGTTGACGGACTTTGAGCGAGGGCGTATAGTGGGCATGCGGGAGGCCGGGTGGACGTACCGCCGAATTGCTCAACACGTGGGGCGCGAGGTCTCCACAGTACATCGATGTTGTCGCCAGTGGTCGGCGGAAGGTGCACGTGCCCGTCGACCTGGGACCGGACCGCAGCGACGCACGGATGCACGCCAAGACCGTAGGATCCTACGCAGTGCCGTAGGGGACCGCACCGTCACTTCCCAGCAAATTAGGGACACTGTTGCTCCTGGGGTATCGGCGAGGACCATTCGCAACCGTCTCCATGAAGCTGGGATACGGTCCCGCACACCGTTCGGCCGTCTTCCGCTCACGCCCCAACATCGTGCAGCCCGCCTCCAGTGGTGTCGCGACAGGCGTGAATGGAGGGACGAATGGAGACGTGTCGTCTTCAGCGATGAGAGTCGCTTCTGCCTTGGTGCCAATGATGGTCGTATGCGTGTTTGGCGCCGTGCAGGTGAGCGCCACAATCAGGACTGCATACGACCGAGGCACACAGGGCCAACACCCGGCATCATGGTGTGGGGAGCGATCTCCTACACTGGCCGTACACCACTGGTGATCGTCGAGGGGACACTGAGTAGTGCACGGTACATCCAAACCGTCATCGAACCCATCGTTCTACCATTCCTAGACCGGCAAGGGAACTTGCTGTTCCAACAGGACAATGCACGTCCGCATGTATCCCGTGCCACCCAACGTGCTCTAGAAGGTGTAAGTCAACTACCCTGGCCAGCAAGATCTCCGGATCTGTCCCCCATTGAGTATGTTTGGGACTGGATGAAGCGTCGTCTCACGCGGTCTGCACGTCCAGCACGAACGCTGGTCCAACTGAGGCGCCAGGTGGAAATGGCATGGCAAGCAGTTCCACAGGACTACATCCAGCATCTCTACGATCGTCTCCATGGGAGAACAGCAGCCTGCATTGCTGCGAAAGGTGGATAGACGCTGTACTAGTGCCGACATTGTGCATGCTCTGTTGCCTGTGTCTATGTACCTGTGGTTCTGTCAGTGTGATCATGTGATGTATCTGACCCCAGGAATGTGTCAATAAAGTTTCCCCTTCCTGGGACAATGAATTCACGGTGTTCTTATTTCAATTTCCAAGAGTGTATATCCTAAATTGATACAGTTCCTAAACATAGTTATGAAAAACTGGAAAACCACACTTAATATCCAAACAAACTCTAATAATATCACATCACAGCCAGTACAGATTAAGCGTGGAATATACCAAGGAGACTCATTAAGTCCTTTCTGGTTCTGTCTTGCTCTGAACCCACTATCCAACATGCTAAATAATACAAATTATGGATATAATATTACTGGAACATACGCACACAAAATCACACATTTGCTATACATGGATGATCTAAAACTACTGGCAGCAACCAATCAACAACTCAACCAATTACTAAAGATAACAGAAGTATTCACCAATGATATAAATATGGCTTGTGGAACAGACAAATGTAAGAAAAATAGCATAGACAAGGGAAAACACACTAAACAAGAAGATTACATATTGAATAACCACAGTGACTCCATAGAAGCGATGGAAAAAACAGATGCCTATAAATATCTAGGATACAGACAAAAAATAGGAATAGATAATACAAATATTAAAGAAGAACTAAAAGAAAAATATAGACAAAGACTAACAAAAATACTGAAAACAGAATTGACAGCAAGAAACAAGACAAAAGCTATAAATACTTACGCTATACCAATATTGACCTACTCATTTGGAGTAGTGAAATGGAGTAGCACAGACCTAGAAGCACTCAATACACTTACACGTTCGCAATGCCACAAATATAGAACACATCACATACATTCAGCAACAGAAAGATTCACATTAAGCAGAGAGGAAGGAGGAAGGGGATTCATCGACATAAAAAACCTACATTATGGACAGGTAGACAATTAAAGAAAATTCTTTCTAGAACGAGCAGAAACTAGCAAAATACACAAAGCAATCACCCATATAAATACATCGGCTACACCACTGCAATTTCATAACCACTTCTACAACCCTTTAGATCACATAACATCAACAGATACGAAGAAAGTAAATTGGAAAAAGAAAACACTACATGGCAAGCACCTGTATCATCTAACACAGCCACACATCGATCAAGACGCATCCAACACATGGCTAAGAAAAGGCAATATATACAGTGAGACGGAAGGATTCATGATTGCAATACAGGATCAAACAATAAACACCAGATATTACAGCAAGCATATTATTAAAGATCCCAATACCACAACAGATAAATGCAGACTTTGCAAACAACAAATAGAAACAGTAGATATCACAAGTGGATGTACAATACTAGTAAATACAGAATACCCCAGAATACATGACAATGTAGCAAAAATAATACATCAACAACTTGCCATAAAACATAAACTAATAAAACAACACGTTCCCACATACAAGTATGCACCACAAAATGTACTGGAGAATGATGAATACAAATTACACTGGAACAGAATCATTATAACAGATAAAACAACACCACATAACAAACCTGACATCATACTCACCAATAAAAAGAAGAAATTAACACAACTAATCGAAATTTCCATACCCAATACAACAAATATACAAAAGAAAACAGGAGAAAAAATTCAAAAATACATCCAACTGGCTGAGGAAGTCAAGGACATGTGGCATCAGGATAAAGTTGACATTATACCTTTACAGGAGTCATACCACATAATATCCACCAGTACATCAATGCAATACAGCTACATCCAAACTTATATATACAATTACAGAAATCCGTAATTATTGATACATGTTCAATTACCCGAAAGTTCCTAAATGCAATATAACATATACCGTACAGTTAAAAGGAAGTCACGCTTAATCAAAGTCCGCGTCACTTTCCATTTTTAACCAGACCTAAGGTCTGAGAAAGGAAAGAAGGTAATAATAATAATAATGAAATATTTAAGGATTAATACATACAGTCGAATGTGAAAACCTTCTTTTTATCCTCCCAGACGTTAGTGGGTGGTGTCTGGTGCTGCTGCTGCTGCTGACAGTTCATAGTCTTGATCAACTGAAATACAGAGCACGAGTTCTGTTTCATCATGGTACCCAAAAGAGTGTTAGTGGTGGTGGCAGTGGAGGATGAAATCAATAGGAACGCACTATATGAGTGGGGAAGAGGAAGCAGCCGTATTTGGCTCATAAATTACGGTAATTAAAATGACAGTTTTTGGTCATTAATTAGATCCTAAATAAACAAAACGAAGAGCGCAAGTGTGCAGTTTGTTTACGCAAGGGGAGGTAGGCCAAGTGACTAGTTTGTTTACATAAGGAGAACGAGGGGCCCACTGATGCTGGATGCCCATAGCCGCGATACTTATGAACTTTACTGGTTATACAGTAAGACTCTTCAGCTTGTTTACAGTGCTGAAATCAGCGTAATTATTTGGCAAAAGGCTACAGCTTACAGCTTAAATCTGTACGGTAGCCCCACTCTCGCTCAGTCTTCCGCTAGTCATGCGTCCACTTTCTGCAACAGACTCTGAGTCTTCCCTGATGGGCCGTAGCTACGACCCTGGGTACACTTTTTATGGAATGGAGTTTTATTTACTCTATTTCATGTATTTGACGTGGCACCTTTGTTTGATAAAAGGAGTGTGCTCTCATTATGGTCGTGCGGTTCGTGCACAATAATATTACTTCCAGAAGATCCATTTACTGAGGAAATAAAAATATTTCAACACACCATCTTGGATACAAAAATTCTTATTTATGACTAAATTACGAAGTTGTTGTAGCTTAACTAAAATGGCGAATTCTACCCAGTCCCGACACCTACTTTCTTGCAAGAAACTTCATCCAATAACACTCTAAACATGCGACTTAGCACTGCAGACGGATGAAGAGTAACACGAACACTTGGAGAAACGGGGTTCCATTTTGTAGGTCGTATGAACCGAGACCTGCCAAACAATTTTGACTCCAGAGAATTCATCCTTGCTTTTGACAGGAATTCGCTTCCAGGGGTCAAAATAATTATTTACCGCTCTAATCTGAAGTTGTATTTCCTACCCCTGATGTGATGCTTTAAACGCGAATGCTTCGAGTATATATCTTACCACTGTACATGCGGCCTGATTTATGCCGACTATTGTCTAACGCTTCACGAAAACTTACCTGTGTCAGTTTCTTAAATGACAACTTCCCCGATCCCCGAAGTATGATACCGTAATTAAAGAACGCAAGATCCAGGAACTTAAGGCTTCAAATCGCGTCTCATATTTTGGAGCTCGGAAGCATAGATCATTTATATGCTGTCTCAATGGTTGGTAACTTCTTTTTGTACTAACTACGGCTTGGAGGACGTAACTGATCTACCCAGAAGACTTTGTGAAAGAAAGATCCTTTTTACCTGAATGTCTCGAATTTGGAAACAGCTTTTACATTAAATAGGACATACACAATTTAAATGCGGGACTGTGATTCGTTGGCTCTGTTGTGACACACTGTGGAACCCTTTAGGAACTCAGGGTCAGTGCGCCCAGGCCGCTGGATTTCCCACCCCCATGCTGTCAATAGTCGAGCCTGGCGCTGACCTGTGGAAAATAGTCTTTGGGTCACATTACAGTGTTCAATCATCCAGGGACACCAGTGGAATTCTGAAGACAATCCCAGCAGAGGGAGCGAAACGTCGGGCAGTGTGGAAGTAGCAGACGGATGACTGGAATATTTTATGATCAACTACGTTACACCTGTCCGTTCGCAAAGAGTTACTGTAACCTTTGAAATCCTCGGCCAGCTCTCCTTGCCGATATTTTGCATTTCTGCTTCCATGGAACCACAGCAACTTACATTAAACTTATCTCCTTAATTATATATATACTTTCCGTCCTAGTACATTCTCAAGTTTTCCAAGGATCAATACAGGGATTAATATTCTTGTGAAAAGAGAAGGTAAATGTATCTTTCGGAACGAACAAGTATAAATCCTGTAGTCGTTGCACACTACAAAAACTACTCAAAATTACTAAGGAAAGTTAATAAAAATCAAGGAAAATTCATATAATGTCAGAACTCAGTGATTCCGACAGCACACTTAAGGCTATATGGAACATAGTGAAACGAAAGAGGGGACAGCCAGCCACAGAACAAGACAGTGTCACTACTGAACTGAATAGAAGGGCTACAAATGATGAGTCACAGGTAGCAAATACATTTAATAAACATTACTTTAATATAGTAGAAAGCATAGAGACAAACAGTTCACGATATGTTGGAAAAATAACTCTCACAAAATTCAGTCACATGAATATGGGAAAATGATGAGTCACAGGTAGCAAATACATTTAATAAACATTACTTTAATATAGTAGAAAGCATAGAGACAAACAGTTCACGATATGTTGGAAAAATAACTCTTACAAAATTCAGTCACATGAATATGGGAAGTTCAAACTTCTTAGGTGTCTATATCGATAAGAATGTAAAAGGAAACAGAATGTTTTGGAACGACTAAAACTACTTTCTTCAGCCATATTTGCACTTAGAATCATTGGAAATCTTGGGGAGAGCAAATCAACAAATTGACATATTTCGTATATTTTCATACAATAATGTCATATGGAATAATGTTCTGGGATAACTCATCTTTAAGAAAGAAAGTCTTTGTTGATCGAAAATGTGCTGAAAAAGTATGTGGTACTCATCCACGATCATCTTGTAGACAGCTGTTTAAGGAATTTGCCATTCTAATTACTGTTTCACAGTATATTTCTTCCTGATGAAGTCTGTAGTAAATAATCCACTACAGTTCCAAAGGCACAATTATGTACATAATCACGACACTGGAAGCAAAAACGACATTCGTTACTCCCCATTAATTTTGGCTTTCGCACTAAAAGTGGTTAGCGGTGCTTCAATAAAAACTTTTGGTCACTTAACAGGTCACATAAGATTTCTTGCAGGCAGTAAAGCAAAATTTGAAAACAAACTGAGAAAGTTTCTTCTTGAAAACTCCTCCTATTCCGCAGAAGAATACCTGTTATTGCAATGTGTAAAAGGTAGTGGGTAGGAACAACTAACTCACATCTGTACACCTTACTTTCTTAAAAAATGAAAAACTAAATCAAACTTAGAAATGTTCAGCATATGACCATATACACAAATTAATTTAAAATGTGAACTTAAAATTATTCGTTCCACGTAATTAAGAGTTATCGTACATAATGATCCATGGAACATGAAATTGACTAACTGACTAACTAACCACGATAAAATGGTACGTTCCACGATCTATTTGGGTTTCGAACGTTTTGTAAAAAACATGTAGATAAAACTTTATTTGATTTTTGATTTTACCTACGTGGTAAAGAGGTACTGAGGATGCCAGCGTTTATCGGCTATCGATGCATGTCACTGACCTGACAGAGATTTGATTGGCTTTCTAACTACATCTGGTGATGGAGTGTGTGTTCTGAAATCGATCGTGAAAGTTGCGTAAATAATCAACATCAGAAAAGCATAGCTTGAGGAAGTATGTAGTGTTTCACGTAATAGAAGTTGTTTAGGTTCTCCCTTCCGTTGTCATCCAAGAAATCGATGTGCGTATTTGCTTGTTCCGCACGACTGTAACCAGCACAGAGGGTCGTTACACCAGCAGGTTGGGTGTGGCACTGAGAGGCCACGCCCTGGCATTCGCTAAATCGCAGTAGCGGTGCCTGCCTTTTGTTGCCCTCTGTGAGCACGAACGCCGCTGCCAGCCAGACATGGCGCCTCGTTGCCGAAGTCAACATACCAAATCCTCAGCGCCCTAAACGCGGCGTTGCGTCGCTTCCTAGAAGACGCACCTGTGACACCATCTCGGAAGAAACCAGCTCTAAAACTTTCGGCTACTGCTTTACGGGGAAATTTTAGTTTTCCTTCTTACGGAAGTCACAAGGAAACACAGTTTTCTACCAACTGTCCATTCGGAAACATGGCTTATTCTGAAAGCTGCTAAAATTAAAACAACATCGGGTGTAGTTAGAAGGTAAAAATCAATCGGACCGCAAGATGATATAGCAATTAAAGCTAATGATCGAGTGGTCCATGATAACAAACGTACAGGAAGCCTGTTTAATAGCCATTTTGTAAATGTAACTGACAAACTCGGTGCGATCCCCTCAAAATAAAGAGCATTGCAGCATGTGTAACAATCAGTACCGTACCACAAGCATTCATTCAATTCGAGATCATTCCAATTTCTTCCACGGAAATCAAGAAATTAACTAACTCTTCTAAAAGCAATAATTATCATGAGATTGATAACATTCGAAACATGTTCTTTTGATACATAGTGCATTTCCTTCGCAAGGTATCTTTCCAAATTAAAATATGCCGTGGTTAACCTCATTTGTATAACGATAGTAGGAAAGATATTAATAACTACCAATCGGTTTCACTATTAATTTACTTTTCAAAAGTTTTGAAAAAGTAATATATTTAAGAATGGTCGAGCATATCTGCAAATATAAGGTACTGATTTAAATTCCGTAAAGGAATCTCCACTGAAAATGCCATCTACCATGTCACTGACCATGTATTAAAATACAATATTTCTCCGACAGCGAATTTTTTGTATTCGGTACTCTGTCAAATCTGACTGTGCAGATTCGAACTTTCTTTTGGAGAAACTCATGAGACTATTGTTTCTGATGTATAGCAGGCAAGTATTTCACTTAATATTTAAATGATAGGAAGCAAAAGCACATGTTAGATATCTCATGCAGTTCTCATGATAGTTCCCTTCTGCTTGGAGACAAATTAGTACTGACGTCCGACAGGGTGCAGTTCTGAGACCACTCCTATCCTTTCTATGTATAAATGTCCATTATCGCTCAAGTAGAAATAAAGCTCTTCCCTGATGATGCAAGCATTATAATCAAGCCCATCAGAGCTTCAACAACAGAACGATAAATAAATGAAACATTTAAAAATACTATTGATTGTTTCTGGATATATGGAATACCATTTAACTTAGAAACACTGTTCATTCAATTCTATAAAGTGCCGATATGTCATCGTCTATAACAATACAGCACAGGCGACACGGAGTATGTAAAACTGGTCATAATTCTGTGGTGTGCGTACTGATCATAACCTGAACTGTAGTTCTCATATTATACATCTTCTTAGACGATTGAGTTCAGCAACGTTTGTTGTATTATTATTAATGTTGGTTATGAAACCATTAGACAATTAGTTTACGTTGCATAGTTCCAGTCTCTGATGTCATATGGAAACTTTTCTGGGGCCGGCCGGAGTGGCCGTGCGGTTCTAGGCGCTACAGTCTGGAGCCGAGCGACCGCTATGGTCGCAGGTTCGAATCCTGCCTCGGGCATGGATGTCCTAAGGTTAGTTAGGTTTAATTAGTTCTAAGTTCTAGGCGACTGATGACCTCAGAAGTTAAGTCGCATAGTGCTCAGAGCCATTTGAACCAAACTTTTCTGGGTCGATTCTACATAAAGTATTCATTGCACTGAATCATGCTGTAAAGGTAACACGTGGTCTCCGAATTGTAACTTCATAGAGAAAACTGTTTTGAAATTTAGGCATACTAACAAGAGCCTTACTTTACGTTTACTTTCTTGTGAGGGTTGTTGTTAAGAATCATGCACATTTCAAAAGTGGAGCGTTTATAAATGTAATAGCATAAATAGGCTCCACTATCCACAACTTTAACATTACTCTTCTATAGAAAGGACAAAACTAAGCAGTCATGAAAGTAATTGACCCTTGTAAATAAAACATACTATCAGATTATGAAAGTTTTGAAAACAAACAGTAGAAATCCCAACTTGACAGCGCCTACCACTCCAAAGATGAGCCCCGAGAGCATTTATGTCACTTGGTTACATTTATCAGAATTTATTGTAGATTAAAAGTAAAACAAAACTTCCAGTTATGGAGGAGGTTGCCATTTTTTCACACAGGAAATGTACGTTATTCATGAACGTACTAACATGTTTCACATCATGGTGAAATGGCAGTATGACCCACAGAATATGAAAAAAACTTAACTAAGCTAAACCAAAGCTATAAAATGTCTTCTTCCACCTGCAGATGTTGTGTTTAAATAGTACATTATGTGCAACTGGGAACAACAAACTAGGGCGCCATGAAAATAATTTAAGGTTAACAAATTTGCATGAATATTCCTACTATCGTCCAGCAAAAATATCGATAAACTATTATAAACATTAGGCCTGGGCACCAAAATATACTGTTGAAGTTAATTATCAGAACACAAAGAGGTTAACTTCCGTTGAATTTACTGCTTCAAAGTCATGCTAAACTGTACTGCCACTTTAAGCTAACTTTTCGAAAATCACACCAGTGCACAATGACTTTTGAAACTCTGTTCTACAAATGACAGAATGCTTTTACAGCATCTAGCGAAAATTATTTTCGAGGTCGCTGACTGTGAGGTAATATCAGTTGATCACGAGTTATGCAAACTGGAAGAACCAACTGCAATATGTACTGGATAGGAAAATTCCTGATTTGCGTCGCAGATTCGTTACTTGCTCCAACGCCTATCTAGCAGACTTTACAACCCGTATGCAGGTGGACCGGCCTGCTGCCTGTGTATATCCAATATGTGGGACAAGAAAGTGCTGAGGCAACACTATGCGAGCCACAAGCATGGTGCAGTAAAGCGCAGGATTACCTCATACTCTTCCTACCTGACAGGAAGCTCCGGGTGAAGCCGCTCCGGCCGTCGACATTTGCATGAGTACGTTCCAGTTCACATGTATGTCCTGGGATAGGTTTCTTTGAAACATCTTCAGACTATTTCTTTACTGTTCTGCTCTCAACCGCACGTGGGAAAAATGAACATTTAAATCCTTCTGTACGGACAGAAGTCGACAGACAGGAGATCAAGTGTTAGAATCAGAATTTAAAATAGATTTGGAGGACTTCAGATTAAAGGGGCCAGAAGGGATACATAACATTTCATCGGAATTTCTAAGATCGTTCAAGTGGCAATAAAACTGCTATTCACGACTATCGAGAAACACCATCATACTTTCGAAGAAATATAATCTACACAATTCAGAAGATAGCAAGCGCCTACAAATGCGAAAATGATCGCACAATCAGCTTAACAGCCCATGGATCCAAGCTTCTGACCGGAATAATATGCGGACGAATGGAAAAGAAAACAGAGGATCTGTTAGATGACGACCAGTTTGGGTTCATGAGAGGTAAAGGCAACACAGAGGCAGTTCTGTCGTTGCAGTTGATAACGGAGCAAGACTTACGAAGAGTCAAGTTACGTTCATAAGATTTGTGCACGCACGAAAAGCGTTCGACAATGTAAAAGAGTGGAAGATGCCCGAAATTCTGAGAAAATGGGGGTCAATCATAGAGAAAGAAGGGTAATATACAATATGCACGGGAACCAAGAGGGAACAATAAGGCCGGAAGACCAAGAACAAAGTGCTCCGAATAGAAACGTTTCAATCTATACATCGAAAAAGCAATGTCGGAAATATAAGAGAGGTTCGAGAGTGGGATTAAAATTCAGTGTGAAAGGATATCAGTGATAAGATTTGCTGATGACATTGCTATCTCCAGTGAAAGAGAATAAGAACTGCAGGACCTGTTGAATGGTATGAAAAGTATAAGGGGCACAGAATATGAACTGAGAGTAAATCGAAGAAAGACGAAGGTAGTGGGAGGTAGCAGAAATGAGAACAGCGAGAAACTTAATATTACAATGGGGGATCACATTGTGTTGTGGGTTGGCAGGAGAGCCAACACCGGTATGAGAGGAAGCAGGCTGGTGTGAGGTCTGGAACAGGACAAGGAAATTAGACTATAGAAAAAAAGGACGTAGCTGGCGGAATACTTAACTTTAATCCATAAATGGTGAACATCGCTCTTGACGGTACATTATTCATAATCTCAATAGCAACTGGTAACGGCGCCTTGCTAGGTCGTAGCAATTGTAGCCGAAGGCTATGCTAACTATCGTCTCGGCAAATGAGAGTGTATTTTGTCAGTGAACCATCGCTAGCAAAGTAGGTTGTACAACTGGGGCGAGTGCTAGGAAGTCTCTCTAGACCTGCCGTGTGGCGGCGCTCGGTCTGTAATCACTGACAGTGGCGACACGCGGGTCCGACGTACACTAACGGACCGCGGCCGATTTAAAGGCTACCACCTAGCAAGTGTGGTGTCTAGCGGTGACACCACACATAGTAGACGAAGTTAAGAAATTCTGCTTCTTAGGCAGCAAAAGCGATGGACAGAGAAAGATGGACATTAAAAGCAGACCAGCTCTGACAGAAAGGGCATTCCCAGCCAACAGCAATTCGCTACTATAAAAAATAGGGCTTAATTCGACGAATAAATTTTTGTAGATGGTCGTTGGGAGCACAGAACTGCATAGTAGTGAAACATGGGCATTGGACAACCAAAACATAAGAGACTCTAAGCGTTGGGATGTGGTACTGCGAAATAATGTTGAACCTTAGCTGGAGTAACAAGATAAGGGATTAAGAAGTTCTCCGCAGAATCGGCAAGGAAAGGGTATATAGAAAACACTGATAAGAAGAATGGATAGGGTGATAGGATATGTGTTAAGACATCAGGGAATAACATCCATGGTAGTAGATGGAGCTACAGAGGGTAAACAAACTGTAGAGGAAGACAGAGGCCGGAATACACCCAGAAAATAATTGAGAACATAGGAAAAAAAGGTGGGGGGACCCTCATATATCTAACTTTATTGTGATGATCATTTATCCCTATGCGGGCTTGCGAGTCGGTGATAAGTTCTCGCCGGAACGAAAAACATCTTTGTTTTAATTATTGCCCCAAACATTACATCATGTCCTTGACTCTCTTTCCCCCATTTCACAATAATACAAAACGAACTGCCCTTCTTCGCTACTTTTTCGGTGTCCTACGTCGATCCTACCTGGTAAGGACTCCATAACGCACAGCAATACTTACGCACAAGCGTAGTGTATGCAGCCTTTATAGTAGACCTGTTGCATCGTCTAAGTGTTCCGACAATAAAACGAAGTGTTTGGTTTGCCTTCCCCACAACATTATCTACAGGGTGGTCCATTGATCGTGACCATGCCAAATATCTCACGAAATAAGCGTCAAACGAGAAAACTACAAAGAATGAAACTTGTCTAGCTTGAAGGGGGAAACCAGATGGCGCTATGGTTGGCCCGCTAGATGGCACTTCCATAGGTCAAACGGATATCACCTGCGTTTTTTTTTTAAATAGGAACCACAGTTTTTATTACATATTCGTGTAGTACGTAAATAAATATGAATGTTTTAGTTGGACCACTTTTTTCGCTTTTGATAGATGGCGCTGTTATAGTCACAAACATATGGCTCACAATTTTAGACGAACAGTTGGTAACAGGTAGGTTTTTTAAATTAAAATACAGAACGTAGGTACGTTTGGACATTTTATTTCGGTTGTTCCAATGTGATACATGTACTTTTGTGAACTTATCGTTTCTGAGAACGCATGCTGTTACAGCGTGATTACCTGTAAACACCACATTAATGTAATAACTGCTCAAAATGATGTCCGTCAACCGCAATGCATTTGGCAATACGTGTAACGATATTCCTCTCAACAGTGAGTAGTTCGCCTTCCGTTACGTTTCCCCATGCATTGACAATGCGCTTATGCATGTTGTCAGGCGTTGTCGGTGGATCACGATGGCAAATATCCTTCAACTTTCCCCACAGAGATAAATCCGGGGACGTCATATCCGGTGAACGTGAGGGCCATGGTATGGTGCTTCCACGACCAATCCACCTGTCATGAAATATGCTATTCAATACCGCTTCAACCGCACGCGAGCTATGTGCCGGACATCCATCATGTTGGAAGTAAATCGCCATTCTGTCATGCAGTGAAACATCTTGTAGTAACATCGGTAGAACATTTCGTTGGAAATCAGCATACATTGCACCATTTAGATTTCCATCGATAAAATGGAAGCCAATCATCCTTCTTCCCATAATGCAGCACCATAAATTAACCCGCCAAGGTCACTGATGTTCCACTTGTCGCAGACATCGTGGATTTTCCGTTGCCCAATAGTGCATATTATTCCGGTTTACGTTACCGCTGTTGGTGAATCACGCTTCGTCGCTAAATAGAATGCGTGCGAAAAATCTGTCATCGTCCCGTAATTTCTCTTGTGCCCAGTGGCAGAACTGTACACGTCGTTCAAAGTCGTCGCCATGCAATTCCTGGTGCATAGAAATATGGTACGGGTGCAATCGATGTTGATGTAGCATTCTCAACAATGACGTTTTTGAGATTACCGATTATCGCGCAATTTGTCTGCTACTGATGTGCGGATTAGCCGCGACAGCAGGTAAAACACCTACTTGGGCATCATCATTTGTTGCAGGTCATGGCTGACGTTTCACATGTGGCTGAACACTTCCTGTTCCCTTAAATAATATAACTATCTGGCGAACGGTCCGGGCACTTGTATGATGTCGTCCAGGATACCGAGCAGCATACATATCACACACCCGTTGGGCATGTTGATCACAACAGCCATACATCAACACGAATCAACCTTTCCCGCAATTGGTAAACGGTCCTTTTTAAGACGGGTAATGTATCAAGAATCAAATAGCGTCCGCACTGGCGTGATACCACGTACTTATACGTTTGTGACTATAACAGCGCCATCTATCATAAATCCAAAAAAGTGGTACAACTAAAACATTCATTTCTTTATGTACTACACAAACATGTAATAAAAAATGAGGTTCTTATTTTTTTAAAAACGCAGTTGATATACGTTTGACCTACGGCAGCGCTATCTAGCGGGCCAACCATAGCGCCCTTCAAGCTAGACGAGTTTCGTTCTTCGTAGTTTTTTCGTTTGATGCTTATTTCGTGAGATATTTGGCCCGGCCACTATCGATGGACCACCCTGTATTTGATCGTTCCAATTTAAGCTGTTCGTAATTGTAATTCCCAGAAATCTGGCGTAATTGGCAGCCTTTAAATTATCGTGTAACCGAATCTTCTTTTTGCACTCATATGGATAACCTCACACTTTTCCTTGTTCAGAGAGATTTGCTACTTTTCGCAGCATACAGATATCATGTTCAAGTCATTTCTTAATTAGTTTTGATCTAATAGCCTTTAACTAAGAGCATCATCTGCAAACAATCTAAGAGGGCTTTTCATATTGTCTCCTAAATCGTTTATATACGTACATTAGAAACAGAAAATGGTCTATCACATTTCATTGGGGAACGCCAGGTATCACTTCCGTTTTACTCGATGATTTTCTGTCGATTACTGTGTACTAGTAGCACAACTGAAGCGATATTCCTTAGGCACGCAATTTGATTAGATGTCTCTTGCGAGGGACGTTATCAAAAGCCTTTAGGAAATCTAGAAATATGAAATCAGTAGGAGATCCGCTGTCGAAAGTACTAGTTACTTTGTGCGAGTGAAGAGTTAGTTGTGTTTCAAGAGAACGAAATTTCTGATCCCTGCTGACTGTGTGTCAATAGACCGTATACCTTCGAGGTAATTTGTAATGTTCGAACACAGCACATGTTCTAAAATCCAACTGTAAGTCGACGTCAGTGATAAGGGTCTGTAATTCAGCGGATTACTTATATTTCCTTTCATGAGTACTGGTGTGATGTGTAACATTCCAGTCTTTTGGTACAGATCTTTCGTCGAGTGAGCGGTTTTATATGATTGCGAAGTATGGGACTACTGCATCAGGGACCTAACTGGTACCCCATCTGGACTCGAGAACTTGCCTTTATGTGATACAACCTGGTTCGCGAAATCGGTGGTATCTGTTTCTAATTTACTCATGTTGGCTGCTGTTCTTGATTCGAATTCTAGACTATTTACTTTGTCCTCTTTGTTGAGGAATTTCGATAAACTGTGCTTAATAACTTCGCTTTTGTGGCGCTGTGAAGGTTTAGATTGTTCTTGCTGCGGCTGTACTCTTTTCACTATCTGTCGTCGAATGCTGCCGATGAACAGAACGTCTCCACAGCAACCACCAACATGACTTAGGTAATCCAGTCTGGCCACTGTCTCCGGTGGATGCTGATTGCAAACTTAGAGCTGACGTTGCTGGGCAATCAACTGCGGTCTCCTCAAGGCTGACCTAAACCGAATCCTGGGCTCCTCCAGCGGGTCTCTGGTTCGCAATCTGCGCCTGCTGGGATACGATCACATTACGAGGCGGCCGCACCACTGTGCTTTTCCTGCTCTCACGCCCAAGTTCGACGATGCTGCCACGACGTCGTCCATAGTGGCTGTATGAATTCTGACGAAAAAAGTGTTTTTTTTGTGGGATCAACGAAGAAGAATAAAGTACGTTGTTGATACCACTGCTCCCACTGCTCTTATGATTCCACGACCATCACTGCTTCTTTTATTGATTTATTTATTTACACTCTAAATTGAGGAGCAAATCTCTAGCGTCATGGAAAGTGTCAGCACATGAAATTACAATATAAAAGTAATAACCGATAGAGAATAAAATGTTTATGAACCCAAAGAAAGTGAAACCATAAGTTTAAGTAAACGCTGTCAACAATATAACATAAGAACCAGCTTGATTTTTCGAGGAACTCGTCAACAGAATAGAAAGAGTGACCAATGAGGAAACTCTTCAGTTTCGATTTGAAAGCTCGTGCATTACTGCTAAGCTTTTGAATTCATGCGGTAGCTTATTGAAAATGGATGCAGCAGTATTCTGAACACTTTTCTGCACAAGAGTTAAGGAAGTGCAATCCAAATGCTCATTGAATTTCTGCCGAGTATTAACTGAGTAAAAGCTGCAAATTCTCTGGAATAAGCTGATATTGTTAACAAGACACGACAGTAAAGAATTTATATATTGAGCGGCCAATGTCAAAATACCCGGACTAGTGAATAGGGGTCGATACGAACTTCACGAACTTACACCACTTATGGCCTGAACTGCTCGTTTCTGAGTCAAAAATATCCTTTTAGAACGGGATGAGTTACCCCAAAATATAACACCATACGACAGAAGTGAGTGAAAATAATCAAAGTAGACTAATTTTCATGTCGAAAGATCACTTACTTCAGATACCGTTCGAATAGTAAAAATGGCAGCATTAAGTCTTTGAACAAGACGTGAATGTGGGCTTTCGACGACAGTTTAGTATCTATCTGAAAACCTAGAAATTTGAACTGTTCAGTCTCAATAATCATACGCCCATTCTGTGAAATTAAAACGTCAGGTTTTGTTGAATTGTGTGTTAGAAACTGTAAAAACTGAGTCTTGCTGTGATTTAGCGTTAGTTTATTTTCTATAAGCCATGAACTTATGTCATGAACTGCACTACTTGAAACCGAGCCAATGTTCCACACAACATCCTTTACTACCAAGCTAATGTCACCAGCGAACAGAAATATTTTAGAATTTCCCGTAATACTAGAGGGCATTTCGTTTATATAAATATCTTTTATATAAATAAATCATTTATATATAATAACCCACCGTCCGGCCAACCATCCTGAGATGACTTCCTGATATTTTACGGCGTCACCACCGCTATCACCATCTTCGCACAGCAATAACTGGTGTCAGAATTGGCCAGTGACATCTAGCAATGGGTTCAGCATCATCAGCGCAGCGTGGTGATTGATAGTAAACTATCTTCTCTGGGTTCCTTCGAGTATTGCGCAATGGCAGGCCAATGTGGATTGGCAGACTGGTTTTAAAGTGAAATTCGTAAAGCTTGTCACGTAAGTAGACATAAGTGAGTTCAAGGATAATAAAAGAGAAACATATGCCGATATGCGAAGTGCCCCTGTGCTTAGTCGTCCTCTATGGTTTGTTTTAAGTGTGGAAGGTATGGCTATTAAGCCACGGAATGCCACGAGTGTGCGTGCTTGGCCCTCAGATGTAAAGAGTAAATAATACACGTGTTGTAGCATTGGGTTTGTCCTATTGCCGTTGGTGCTGGTGTGCTTGGTGCAGGCTTTATATGCAATGATTCAGAGACATTGATGGTTACCACTTCGGAAATAGTTCGAACAATACTATATCAAGTACAGCAACCATCTGCCCTATACATAAGAAAGGATCACGCATGGAATGTAAGAACTACCGAGGAATATCTCTCCTGAGCATCGTCTACAAAATCCTTTCTACTGCTGTAACAAAGAGAGTAAGTAGAAGAGCAGAAAAATTCTAGGCCAGTACCAGGTGAGCCGCGCGTGGCTCACGATTGTGACCTGTCCTTCCTGCAATTCTGAAACAGCGGGAATATTTTTTTTAGTTACTGTTAATGTCTTCTGGCGCCACTATCCCTCCTCACCTTCGCTGTCCGTGAGTGGCAGCGCTGGCATTATCGATAGTAGGTTCGTGTTACTACCTATGGAGCGACCGCGAGTATTTCTACAGCTACATCTAAATTTATACTCCGCAAGCCACCCAACGGTGTGTGGCGGAGGGCACTTTACGTGCCACTGTCATTACCTCCATTTCCTGTTCCAGTCGTGTATGGTTCGCGGGAAGAACGACTGTCTGAAAGCCTCCGTACGCGCTCTAATCTCTCTAATTTTACATTCGTGATCTCCTCGGGAGGTATAAGTAGGGGGAAGCAAAATATTCGATACCTCATCCAGAAACGCACCCTCTCGAAACCTGGACAGCAAGCTACACCGCGATGCAGAGCGCCTCTCTTGCAGAGTCTGCCACTTGAGTTTGTTAAACATCTCCGTAACGCTATCACGGTTACCAAATAACCCTGTGACGAAACGCGCCGCTCTTCTTTGGATCTTCTCTATCTCCTCCGTCAACCCGATCTGGTATGGATCCCACACTGATGAGTAATACTCAAGTATAGGTCGAACGAGTGTTTTGTAAGCCACCTTCTTTGTTGGTGGACTACATTTTCTAAGGACTCTCCCAATGAATCTCAACCTGGTACCCGCATTACCAACAATTAATTTTATATGATCATTCCACTTCAAATCGTTCCGCACGCATACTCCCAGATATTTTACAGAAGTAACTGCTACCAGTGTTTGTTCCGCTATCATATAATCATACAATAAAGGATCCTTCTTTCTATGTATTCGCAATACATTACATTTGTCTATGTTAAGGGTCAGTTGCCACTCCCTGCACCAAGTGCCTATCTGCTGCAGATCTTCCTGCATTTCGCTACAGTTTTCTAATGCTGCAACTTCTCTGTATACTACAGCATCATCTGCGAAAAGCCGGGTTCTGTTCTGACAAGAGAAGGTGAGTCGTTGGAGTGAGTCGGTGCAGTGAGTCAGCAGAGTCAGTCGGAAGGCAGACAGTAGCATGTTAGCCAGTCGGCTCTAATGCTCAGTCGCTGTTGGGTTGTGGACTGAGTCGGGTCCATCGTTACTCTGCTGTTGGACGAGTTGGCAGTCAGCAGCAGGCAGGTCCGTACGGTGCAAGTACTCGCCGGGACCGTGGTCGACGCAGATCGTTGGTCGGTCATTCAGCTGGTCGCCGGATGGCAACATGTGGCCTGCTGAGTACTGACACCAGTATCAGTCAGGAAGAGTTGGCAGCCAGCAGTCGGGTCCGTATGGTGCTAGTATTCGCCGAGACCGCTGTCGGCGAAAGTGGGATGCCGTTGGTCGTTTGCTCGGCCGGTCATCTTAGTAGACGATGTCTTGGATCCTCAGGACGAACATCATTTTCCGAGTCGCGATGTTGTTGGACCTTGTTGGTTCGTTGGAACTGAGCAGCGACGCAGTCTCCACAGCACGAAGCCAGGCCAGGGCTTTCGGCGGCGGGCACGTGCTATTGCATTTGGAGTCGCTTTCTTCCGAAGCAGGATCCTCAAGTTGATTAACTAGTAACCTGTTCTTAAAACTCGACTGTTACGACTTGTTCGTTATTTGTGGATTGTTGTTTCCTCAGCCGTTGACGCATGTGATAGCAAGGCGTGTGTGTTGTTGCCTAGAACCTGCAGCCTCCTGTACTTATTGACAGTTATGACGTGTGTTTTCGGTATTCTTTTAAACTTGTCCTAAGTGGTGTTTGATGCCTTGATCTTGGTGAGGCTGAGTTTGAAGTTATTCGTATCTTGGTTTACTTTTCCATCGGCGATATTTTCCATTATCTGTCCAGTTGGATATGACCTTTGTAAATCGGTCAGATAGTCGGTCGGTCGTGAACTGCCCCTAGGTTGTGTTGCCTACCGATTAAGAGGTTGTTGGTCTGGCTGCCTGTCTCGCCTAAACGAGCATTAGTGTTACCTTCCCAAGCCGATCCTTGGAACCTTCTGAGCGCCGCTCCTTGTGTTTTACTTAGTGATTTCCTTTTTAGTCTTAGGTACTCTGTGTGGCCTTCAACCGAGTCTTAGCTTATTAAAATTGCAAGGCTTTTCTTCTTAGGCCTTAAGCCATAAAAAAATTGTTTCTTGTTCGGTATGTGGCCTTCAGCCGAGTTACAGCCTTTCAAAATTAAAACTGAAAATTACTTGTGACTAGGCCTTAAGCCGTAAATTGGTTTCAAGTTGGTATGTGGTCTTAAGCTGAGTTTTAATCTCTCTTAAATTAAAAACTCAAAATCCTTGTCTTGCCCTTAAGTCATAAGATTGTTATTCTTCATTATGAGGCCTTCAGCCGAGTTTTCAGTCTACTTAGATTAAACTTTGAAAATCTTTGTCTTGGCCTTAAGCCGTAACACTGTTCTTGAATGATGTGAGATCTTCAACCGAGTTCTATGGCAAAAAATTAAGCTAAGGCTTTCAGCCTATTTATATTGAAGATAAAAATTTATTTTCTAGAGACGTGAAACTTCCATAAGAACTCCTGTACCTCAATTCCTTGCTTTCGCCTTGTACCTTGGATTTTCGATGTGGCCTACAGCCGACCTAAATTAAATCAAAGTAGGTCTTTCGTTACAACCTTGAGAGTTTTGATTCTTGCTTGTGTGATTGTGTGTTTTAAGAAATAAAGTTAAATGTTGAGTGCAACTGACAGTAACTTATTTTGGCCCCTTTCCACAAATATAACCTCATCCGCTCTGTCCTGCTAGCCCAGGGATTTCACTAGGCAGGCTTCACATGTGGGATTTCTACAGTACGTTTGATGCTGGAGAAAAACTACGAATATAATGTACGATTAGAACATCTCTTTATAGATTTTAAACAGGCCTATGACAGAGGTGAAAGATCAGCCCAGCGGGACATTCAGATATGCTAAGAAGCTAATAATATCAACTAAGATGACGCTGGAAAACAGCAGAAGCCAGATTAAAGGTCAGGGATGTCTGTCGAGATCATTTACAACGGAAGAAGGCCTAAGACAGAGAGACCCATTATCCCCAGTACTATTCAACTGGTATTAGATAATGCAGTAGGATCAATAACCACAAATCCAGGAGGCAATACTTACAATAGACTTCTTCAAATTTTAGCCTATGCAGATGATGTGGCAATAAGCGCTAGAAGTACAGAGGTGCTTACATCAGCTTTCAAAGAGCGTTGGTCTAGAAATTAGTGAGACAAAATCTAAGTACATGGCAACTGAGAGAGTTAGACGAAACACTGATGCTCTCCAGTTAGAGGGGTACAGCTTTGAAAGGATAGACAGTTTTATATATCTTTGCTCAGTAATAACATCAGAAAACAAAGTGGAGGCAGATATAGCAAACCGAATTAAGGCTGCCAAAAGATCATATAGAGCACTATACTCCATGCTCAAAAGTAAGAACCTAAGTAGGAAATTAAAGCTGACACTTTACAAAATAATGATCAAGCCAGTTCTTATGTATGGCAGTGAGGCATAGCTACTTACAGAGGCTTTGGATATTAAGCTAAATATGTGGGATAGGAAAGTGTTGAGGATGATTTTTGGTCCCGTAAAAGAAGGACAGGCACGGATAATTAGGATTAATGAAGAATTAAGGTATCTATACAAAGAACCTGATTTGGTAACCTCAGTCAAAATGGGAAGGCTAAGATAGTTAGGACATGTCCAGCGGACGACGGAAGAAAGGCTCCTGAAGACGCTGATGATGGGATTTCCTCGTGGTAGATGAAGGAGAGGACGACTACGTGTGAGATGGCTGGAAGATGTGGAAACCGACCTGAGAGCAGTGGGAGTGAGTAGATAACGCAGGTGTGCTGAAGACCGAGACAACTGGAAGTCTGTGATTGAGGAGGCCAAGGTCTTCAGAGGACCGTAGTGCCATGGAGTAAGTAAGTACTATATCAAGTAGCTCAGATGAGGGCATCTAAAACAGACTTGTACAGGCTGTTAGATTCTAGTATTGCTAGCCTACTTGATCCTGTTTTGGGCAAAGTGGGACAGGATTAGGTAGTACTTGTGGTTAACCTCGTTGACAGCTGAAAAGCTGGGTTGCTAAGGTGTTGCAAATGGTCAAATTACGTTTAATAGGGGATGCAAAGACATATATAATATATCATGAAGACCTTAGAAATGCACGAACATTTGAAGTACTGAGAAAAGGCTTAGTAAAATCGTGTAGAAGACATAATAGCTGTAGGAACTACAACGAGTGTCGGGTAGACAGTCAGAGAGACAGCGGACCTCGTGTTCCTGCTGCGACGAGTACACCGTTCGTTTGTTATATATTTTTATGAGCTTCCAACAAGAGCGACTTATTTACAGTTACCTGTGTAGTTGCTAGATTATTTTTGGAATTTCTTACGTGCTAGAGTGCTTACTAGACACAAGCTTTTATTTAAGCCGGACGGAGTGGCCGAGTGGTTCTAGGCGCTACAGTCCGGAACCACGCAACCGCTACAGTCGCAGGTTCGAATCCTGCCTCGGACATGGATGTGTGTGATGTCCTTAGGTGAGTTAGGTTTAAGCAGTTCTAAGTTCTAGGGGACTGATGAACTCAGAAGTTAAGTCCCATAGTGTTCAGAGGCATTTGAACCATTTTTGAACTTTTATTTAAATAACAGTGTAGCGTGCAGTACCGAAGTAGTTATCAACCCTCGTATCGTATAGGCTTTTGTTTGTTTTGGTTAGTGTAGCTCAGTGTAGTTTAGAATGTTAGTGAGAAAGCACTTCGAATTCCTGCTGCTAATAGGCCGAGTACACCATTCTTTTGTTAAATATTTTTACGAGTTTCAAACAGGAGCAACTGCAGTAATGGATAGGAACTGTGATTGGTGTGTACAGATGTGAGCTGAGCGACCCTTCACTCACAGCTGGGTTGGCTTCCATCACACAGCTTGAGGCTGCTACCAAGGGCCATCACTGTAGGGAGTGGGGGTCAGACACGGGGATGCGAGGGTTGTCGAGCAATTCCCACATATCCCCCGATCGGTCCACTGCTGTGGCCGCCCCAGGCATTGCCTCCATTGAGGTTTAGCCCTCACCCGTGTTTAAGTGGGAGATCATTCCAAAGTCTGGTAGGCAGCGAAAAACTTTCCAAGGGGCCGATTGTATGGCCTCCCAGGTTCGTTTGCCAAACAGATTTTTGGCGTTATCTGTGGCGGACGATGTCTCTGAGCCGGATGCAATAGTCCACCATGTTCCAGACGAAGCTTCTCGGCCTGCAAGGTCTCGGCATTCACTGAGGGTCGGTTTGCTGGTAGTTGGGAGCTCCAACGTTAGGCGCGTAATGGAGCCCATTAATAACATGTTGCCAAGAGGGGGGGGGGGGGGCGAGGGAAGCCAGTGTGCACTCCATGTGCATACCAGTGGGGGAGTCATTCCGGATGTGGAAAGGGTGCTTCCAAATGTCATGAAGACTACTGGGTGCAGCCAACTGCAGTTGGTGGCTCATGTCGGTACCAATGACGTGTGTCGCATTGGATCGGAGGTAATTCTCTCTGGTTTGAGCGGCTGGTGGAAATGGTAAAGACTGTTAGTCTTGCTTGCAAGATTAAGGCGGAGCTCACCATCTGCAGCATCGTCGATGGAACCGGCTGAACTCCTTTGCTGCAGAGTCGAGTGGAGGGTCTGAATCAGAGGCTCAGGCGGTTCTGTGACCGTGTAGGCTGCAGATCCCTTGACTTGCACCATCGGGTGGTGGGTTTCCGGATTCCGCTCAATGGGTCAGTAGTTCACTACAAACAGGAAGCGGCTACACGGGTAGCGGGGGCTTTGTGGAAGAGACTGGGAGGGATTTTAGGTCGGATGGCGTTCATCTAAAAGGGGACAGGTAAAACACAGTAAGTTAGTTGTAGAAACGATCGGTATTGTGTGTGTTGGGGTTTATGGGCGCTCAACATCGAGATCATCAGCGCCCGATCGGTATTGTAGTTGCAAATTGTCGTAGCTGTGTTGGGAAAGAACCGGAGCTCCAAGCCATAATAAAAAGTACTGAAGCTCAAATAGTTATAGGTACAGAAAGCTGGGTCAGAAGTCCACTACAAACAGGAAGCGACTACACGGGTAGCGGGGGCTTTGTGGAAGAGACAGGGAGGGATTTTAGGATGGATGGCGTTCGTCTAAAAGGGGACAGGTAAAACACAGTAAGTTAGTTGTAGAAACGATCGGTATTGTAGTTGCAAATTGTCGTAGCTGTATTGGGAAAGAACCGGAGCTCCAAGCCATAATAAAAAGTACTGAAGCTCAAATAGTTATAGGTACAGAAAGCTGGCTAAAGCCGGAAATATGTTCTGCCGAAATTTTTTCTAACGATCTAACAGTGTTCAGAGAGGATAGATTAAATGCAGTTGGTGGTGGACTATTTAATGCTGTCAAAAGTACTTTGCCTTGTAGTGAAATTGAAGTAGATAGTTCCTACGAAATAGTATGGGTAGAGATTATACCTGACAATCGAACAAAACTACTAATTGAATGGTTTTACCGATCCCCGACTCAGAAGATATAGGTGCTGAACAGTTCAAAGAAAACTTGAGTCTCATTTCAAAAAGGTACCCCACTCATACAGTTTTGGTCGGTGGTGACTTCAATCTACCGTCGATATGATGGAAAAATTATACGTTTAAAGCCGGTGGCAGGCACATAAAACGTCATCCGAAATTGTACTGAATGCTTTCTCAGAAAATTATTTTCAACAATTAGTTCTTGAGCCCACTCAAAGCTTAAATGGTTATGAAAGCATACTTGACCTCTTAGCAACAAATAATCCTGGACAGACAGTGAGTATCGTGACGAATACGCGGATTAGCAACCACAAGTCAGTTGCTGCTAGGCTGAATGCCGTAATACCTACAACCATTAAAAAGAAACGCCATGTATAGCTGTTTAAAAAAGCTGATAAAAGTGCTCTTCACTCCTTCCGATCTGATCATGTAAGCATACAAAAGTTGTGGAATGATTTCAAACAGATAGTATAAACAGCAATTGACAGATACATACCACATAGGTTAATAAGTGATGGTATTGATCCCCTTTGGTACACAAAACGGATCAGATCTCTGTTGCAGAAGCAGCGAAACGAGCATGCCAAATTTAGAAGAACGGAAAATCCACAACAAAGTTTTACAGAATTTCGAAATACAGAGCGTACTTGAATGCGAGATGCTTTTAATAATTTCCATAACGAAACTCTGTCCCGAAATCTGGCAGTAAACCCAAAGAGATTCTCGTCATACATAAAGCACAATAGAGGCAAGACGTAATCAATACCTTCACTGCGCGATAACAACGGTGAAGTCACTGATGACAGTGCCACTAAAGCAGAGTTATTAAACACGGTTTTCCGAAATTCCTTCACCAAAGAAGACGAAGTAAATATTCCTGAATTCCAATCGAGAACAACTGCCAAGATGAAAAATATAGAAGCAGATAGCCTCGGTGTCGCTGTCGCATAGCAGCTTAAATCACTTAATAAAGGCAAGGCTTCTGATCCAGATTGTATACCAGGTTCCTCTCAGAGTATGCTGATACAATAGCTCCATATTTAGCAATTATGTACAATAGATGGCTCACAGAAAGATCCGTACCTAAAGACTGAAAAATTGCTCAAATCACACAAATACCCAAAAAGGGAAGTAGGAGTAATCCGCTGAATTACAGGCCTATATCACTAAAGTCGATTTGCAGTAGGGTTTTGGAACATATACTGTATTCTAACATTACGAAGTACCTCGAAGAAAACGATTTATTGACACATAGTCAGCACGGATTCAGAAAATATCGTTCTTGCGAAACACAACTAGCTCTTTAGACTCATGAAGTAATGAGTGCTATCAACAGGGGATGTAAAATTGATTCCATATTGTAGATTTGCAGAAGGCTTACGACACCGTTCCTCACAAGCGTCTTCTAACCAAACTGCGTGCCTATGGAATATCGCCTCAGTTTTGCGACTGGATTCGTTATTTACTGTCAGAAAGATCACAGTTCGTAGTGATAGACGGAAAGTCATCGAGTAAAGAAGTAATATCCGGTGATCCCAACGGAAGTATTATAGGCCCTCTATTGCTCCTGATCTGTATTAACGTTACAGGAGACAATCTTAGTAACCCTCTTAGATTGTTTGATGATGATGCTGTCATTTACTGCCTTTTAAAGTCACCAGATGACCAAAACGAATTGCAAAATGATTAAACTAAGATATCTGTATAGTGCGAAAAGTGCCAATTGACCGTGAATGAAGAAAAGTGTAAAGTTGTTCACATGAGTACTAAAATAAATCCACTAAATTTCGATTACCCGATAAGTCACACAAATCTGAAGGCTGTAAATTCAACTAAATACTTAGGGACTACAATCACAAATAAACTAAATTGGAACGATCACATAGATAATGTTGTGGGTAGAGCAAACCAAAGACTGCGATTCATTGGCAGAACACTTACCAGACGCAGCAGGTCTACTAAAGACACTGCTTACACTACGCTTGTCCGCCCTATTCTGGAGTACTGCTGTGCGGTGTGGGATCAGTATCAGGTGGAACTGACGGATGACATCGATAAAGTACGAAGAGGGACGGCTCGTTTTGTATTATCGCGAAATAGGGGAGATAGTGCCACAGACATGATACCTGAATTGGAGTGGCAATAATCAAAACAAAGGCGTTCTTCGTTGGGACAGGTTCTTCGTATGAAATTTCAGTCACCAGTTTTGTCCACCGATTGCGAAAACATTCTGTTGGCACCCACCTACATAAGGGAAAATGATCATCACGATAAAATAAGAGAAATCAGGGCTCGCACAGAAAAAAATTAAGTGCTCGTTTTTCCCGCGCGCTGTTAGAGAGTAGAACGGTAGAGAGACGGGTTGAAGGTGGTTCATTGAACCGTCTGCCAGGCACTTTATTGTGAAGAGCAGAGTAATCACGGAGATTTAGATGTAACTGGCGTGTTTCAGAAACAGGGCGAGTCCGTGGAAAATTTGGTGGACGGAATAAGAAAACTCAACGTTAGTACCTATTAGTTAATGGGCAAAGACGACACGAATAGGGCTCCTCTGCAAAAAGCACAGCAGAGTTGGCAAGGTGCATTTTTCAGGATTACAATCTGATGTGTCGAGGAGCACGCGCGGAAGCTCCGAGGGATTCAGCTATATCCACAGGCATTTTCCCACTGACGTCATATGTTACGATTGTGAAAGTACATGCGGTGAGACTGCAGTCAGCCACAATGTAAGAGATGTGGGAAAGTTAGACTTCGAGAACGGGACTGTAGACAAAACAAAGGGACGTAGTGGGAATAACTAGCCGTTAAAAGGCAACGGGAGTCCCAGGGCCTCAGAACGGCGCTCCTAATGTATTTTACCGCAACGGAAACGTACGCAGAGGCGTAGTTTTGCTTGACTGGTGTAGTACGAGTGTCATTTTTTTTCAGGTTCCTATCGGCCGCGAAATAAAAAACACAGCAAATGTCTGATGAAGCTTGGCGCAGATGTGTTTCGCAGTGTCTCTAGTATGCCCGTCGATCGCGTAACGTCATACTTTTCGCTTTGAGCACACAGTAAGCAAGTTAGCACGCGGAGAACATTAATCTTCCGATAAGTGTGAAATGTCTGCTGTCATCCGATTTCTTCAAGCTGGGAGGTTCAACCCCCTTTCCATTCAGCTCATATAATCCAGATATCATGACTGACAGCGAAGTGCGACGGTGGTGCATGAACGCTGAAGCCGGATGTATCGACGTTCACGATCCAGGCGGTTAAGGAAGGAAGCGAGTGTCAACCGATTATTTTGTTCAGTGAGTGGATCAGGCAAATCGAGAAGCTCGTCTACGAAGGGCAACTCAGAAGAAGTGGAATTTTGTCATTAGCCATTGTCCTTCTTCACAACAATGCCCGGCCGGACTGGAGCTTCAACAAAGACGTTGCTGCAGTGTTTTCGACGGGAAGTGTTTGATCACCCATCGTACAGCGCGGACTTGGTTGGCTCCCTCTGTTTTTTGTCTCTCTGCTCACTTGACACTTTGGTTTTGAGGACAGTATTTTTGCACAGACAACGAGCTGCAGTCCGGCGTAGACAACTGACGGAAAGCACATGTGGCTCCCTTCTATGATGAGCGTACTACAAAGTTGGTACCAGGCTACGACAAATGTCTCAATGGAGCGGTGACTGTGTAGAGTAACAAGAAGCTATAGCTAATTGCTGGAATTAAACTTTTCTGACTTTCACTGTGGTTTCCATTTTGCGACCAACTGGACATTGAAAAAAAAAATTGCCCTCGTAGATGGAAGAGTACACAAGTTTTCATTAGACATATGTGTGCACGTTTCTGTGGAGAGTTTGGACCTCATGGAAAAGATACTGTCGAACCCTTTACAATATAATGCGTAGCTGGGTGTGATGTACAATCACTTGGCTTAGCGATACTCGTATTAATTCTTCGGGTATTGGCGAAAAGTTCTTGGAACGTGTAGAAGTTTTGCTCCACATAGGAGTTGGTTACTGCACGATCTTGACTTTAGATTTCACATGGGTACGTCATGTTAAAATTGAGTTTGGGCAACATGAAGTAGAACTCCGTGGGATATCGTTCCATCTGGGGAAAACTTGTCAGAGACATACCGCCACAAGGTCCATCTCTCATGAAAGATGAATCAATAAAGCTGCATGCAGAGCAATAAAGATCAGTTCACGTGATGTAGTACCGCAAGATACCGGAAAACTGCCGTGGGTCACCGTAGGAACAAGCCTGCCCTTGTGTGCTGTTGAACGACTGGGAGAAAATGACGATTAGATGAAGCAGTGCGTTTTGTGTGCTGGAATATTTTATGCATATAGGTCATAGACTATAACCGGGTAATCATTGTCGGATTTGATAATTTTGGGGCCGGAGAGTTAGTTTTGCCTGAAAAGTTGTTAGTCTCCAAGTTAGATACTTTAGACGAAGATGATACGATAAATTAGGACGAGGGGCGCCAGCAGATGTTCACCTTGTCAGGGTTCAACACTGCTACTTAATTATTACCTACTCGTCGGTAAGGTAATCCTCAAAACTTCGAAGACAGATGAACTGACTTATCAAAAGTGCATGTCGTCTGATGTTATCTAGAATCATAAGTAGAAGGTTAAAACGAAAGTTTTCTGCGCATAACTGAAATATTCGTAGAGTGCCTGGATCTTCATGAAATGTGTGGTAAACAGTGAAAGTGATCGGTTCCAGTTTTTAAACATTTATTCTTCCGTTCGTAACAGCTGATCAAATCCATCATGAAACATTGCAAAGATGCCGAGTTGTACAGTATGTCTTCGTAAAACAACTGACTTTCACAAATCAAGAAACATACTTTTTCACAACTTTAAATCTTAGTGAAATAATATTCAAGTAACTAACATTACATCTAAATAATTATAGTCATTCATTTCACCCTCACCTCATGATGCTGAATTAGTCTAGATTGGCACAATCTGATTTTCAAAAACTTCACTTACACTACTATTCTCCTCTCTTTCACAGTTAACCAAATCTTTCTTAACCTCTAAGTACACAATACCATCTAATTCCTTTTCCAAATTAAAAACACTACAAATACTTCCATCATCATTCTCCTCACAAGTACTCACATCACTGACATCCTCATCAACATCAACATTTCCACAAATACCCTCATTTTCACAATTCGACACCTCCTCAACAACATCATTATGATCAGCAGTTTTACCAGGCACCACACCAGTGCAAACATCATCAGCTAAGTCTTCCATAATGACTAATTCTTCCTCCATTAATTTCTTTAACCCAAATTCATCAAAACTTTTCTCCAGATTTAACCCTTCCCTCGTTACATTCATCATTTTGATCATATAAATTAGCAATAGTTTCTTCTTCTAGCTGTACCTCATCAGCATTCCTATAGCTACTGACAAGCTTCTCATTTACACTAGTATACACATCTTTCCAAAATTGACTGTCAAATTCTATCTTATTTATCTGATGTGCTCTTTCCCTACTTCTGTTACTACTCTCCTTCCATTGCTTTTGATTACTATTTTCTCTTGCCCATCCACTATGATACTGTATAGTCCGGTAAAGTATTGACAGGTTTTTGTGTAAATCTCTCGCCCCAAACTGACAGGCTCCCAATGGGACGTTTCTCAGTTTATATTGTCTCTTCGAGGATTAGGATTTTCTGTTTGCCTATCCCTGTTCTCCCATTATCTATCTTTATTTTCAAAACCCCTGTTTCCATTCCAATTCCAGTTTCCTCTATTATCCCCCCTGTGATAACCACTATTATTATTGTTATTCTGATAGCTCTCATCTCTTCTTCCCTGTTTCCTGTTACCATTCCACCCCCCAAATGGCTGATTCCCAAAGCTACCCTGCTCGTGTCTCTCATTTCTCTCAAATGCACGGTCCAACTAATCAACGTATCTTAAAAATGGTTCCAATGACTCATCTGGCCCATACACCAGTCCCCACTGAACTCTCTTAGCTAATCTCCTCTTTAAAGCACCAATTTCGGTTAACTCATCTAAAGGCTTATTTAAATGGATCAATTTCCTTAATTGTTTCTCACAAAAACTTTTCATACTACCTTCACTTTCCATATACATAGGTCCATTCAAAAATTCACTCTTAATCCTAGCCTGTTCAGTTTCAGACCAAAATTTGTTTAAAAATTTTTTCTCAAACTCACAGAATGTCATGCCAGGATAGGTATTTTGATTGGTCCAGGAAATTGCTTCGCCATCTAAGAATCTTTTTACAAATTTGATTTTAACGGAATCTGTCATGTCACTATTGAAATTGTCTATAAGATGTTGCATAAAATCAGCTGGGTGCAATTTCCTGTCACCTGGAAAGCATTTCAATGGTATAACCCCCGCCCCCCACCTACAGTTAAAATTATTAGCAAAACTCTTTTGAGCAACATTCTCCTGTAAATTTTCAAATTTATTGCTAAGATTTACAACATTTCAGTACATTTCATATCTACATTATCTACTTTTTTCTCTAAGTCTGATACTTTTGTGTCTACATTTAACTTATGTGAAAATAATTTTTCTTCAAGCAAGCTCCATGTTGTACAATATGCACTTTTAGTTTGGAATTCTCCAAATCTACATGCTTATGCAACTCATCAAATTTGACATCATTTTTAGACTCTTTCTCAGTAAAGATAGTTTCCAAAGTTTGCATTCTTTCTTCTATAGTATCCACACGAGAATTTAGTTCTCCCTATCCTATCTTAAGAGTACTTTTCAAGGCTTCTAGCTCATCTTTAATCACTTTCACTTGTTCTACATTCTCAGAAATTGGGTTTTTTCACTTCAGAAATTTATTGGCTAAGCTGTTGATTCATCTGACTTAGTTGCTGACTTTGTTGATTTAACTGTTGACTTTGTTGATTGATATCACTTTTCACCTGACCAATCTCCTCTCTTATCTGTTGATTTTGTTCAGTGAACTGCTGACCTAACTGTCCCATTTGCTCTTTAGCATCCCTCATCTGTCGCATTAGCATCAAAAATAACTAATTTTCATTCACTTTCCCTAGTGTAATCGGCGTCGTACTGGAAACAACATTTTCGCTAGTACCCCCTACCCCCCCCCCCCCCCCCACTGAAACTTTGCTCACTACTTTCAACACTATTACACACATTTGATGACATTTCGCCACAACTGGTTCCTAAATCCGAAGTATTTAGTGCTGAATCGCTTCCTACCATCTTCTTCCGATCCATTTCAATAGTAATTTCTTTAATCTGCTCCATTTTAACTTTTTTCTTACAAAATGCCACTCGCTATTACTCACTTACTCAAAACAAGTAATAAAAATTTATACTCATCTTTTGATGCTGTTGCAGTCCGAAAGTTCGGTCCTTGAGTCAATCTTCTCCTCTTTACACTTCCCAGGTCCTCAAATGGCTTTCTTCAGAATTTTCGCGATCGTCTTCCGTTGTATTTTGATGATGTTGAAGTTTATAGCATAGCCTGGAACGACCACTTTTTTGTTTATACTGTGCCACACACCGCTGATTCAAACCCAGCTGTCCTCCGCCAGTAGCTTGAGTGGCCGTGCGGTTCTAGGCGCTACAGTTCGGAACCGAGCGACCGTTACAGTCGCAGGTTCGAATCCTGCCTCGGGCGTGATGTGTGTGATGTCCTTAGGTTAGTTAGGTTTAATTAGTTCTAAGTTCTAGGCGACTAATGACCTCAGAAGTTAAGCTGCATAGTGCTCAGAGCCATTTGAACCAAACCATTTGTCCTCCGCCAAGTTTAACACTTCTACTTCATTATTATCTACTCGTTTTCCCGAGGGCATGCAGCTTTACTGTATCGTTAAATGATGATGGCGCCCTCTTGGGTAATGTATTTCGGAGGTAAATAGTCCCCCATTCGGATCTCCGGGCTGGGACTACTCAAGAGGACGTCGTTATCAGGAGAAAGAAAACTGGCGTTCTACAGATCGGAGCATGAAATGTCGGATCCCTTAACTTGGCAGGTAGGTTAGAAAATTTAAAAAGGGAAATGGATAGGTTGAAGTTAGATGTAGTGGGAATTAGTGAAGTTTGGTGGCAGGAGGAACAAGACTTTTGGTCAGGTGATACAGGGTTATAAATACAAAATCAAATAGGGGTAATGCAGGAGTAGGTTTAATAATGAATAAAAACTAGGAGTGCGGGTAAGCTACTACAAACAGCGTAGTTAATGCATTATTGTGGCCAAGATAGACAGGAAGCCCACTCCTACTACAGTTGTATAAGTTAATATGCTAACTAGCTCTGCAGATGATGAAGAAATTGATGAAATGTAAGGGGAGATAAAAGAAATTATTCAGGTAATGAAGGGAGACGAAAAATTAATAGTCATGGGTGACTGGAATTCGAGAGTAGGAAAAGGGAGAGAAGGAAACATAGTAGGTGAATATTGATTGGGGGTAAGAAATTAAAGAGGAAGCCGTCTGGTAGAATTCTGCACAGAGCACAACTTAATCATAGTTAACACTTGGTTCAAGAACCATAAAAGAAAGTTATATACATGGAAGAATCCTGGAGATTCTAGAAGGTTTCAGATAGATTATTTAATGGTAAGACAGAGATTTAGGAACCAGGATTTAAATTGTAGGACACTTCCAGGGGCAGACGTGGACTCTGACCACTATCTATTGGTTATGAACTGTATATTAAAACTGAAGAAACTGCAAAAAGTTGGGAATTTAAGGAGATGGGACCTGGATAAACTGACTAAACCAAAGGTTGTAGAGAGTTTCAGGGAGAGTATAAGGGGACAATTGACAGGAATGGGGGAAAGAAATACAGTAGAAGAAAAATGGGTAGCTCTGAGCGATGAAGTGGTGAAGGCAGCAGAGGATCAAGTAGGTAAAAACACGAGGGCTAGTAGAAATCCTTGGGTAAAAGAATAAATATTGAATTTAATTGATGAAAGGAGAAAATATAAAAGTGCAGCAAATATAGCAGGCAAAAAGGAATACAAACGTCTCAAAAATGAGATCGACAGGAAGTGCAAAATGGCTAAGCAGGGATGGCTAGAGGAGAAATGTAAAGATGTAGAGGCGTATCTCACTAGGGTAAAGATAGATACTGCCTACAGGAAAATTAAAGAGACCTTTGGAGGTAAGAGAACCCCTTGTATGAATGTCAAGAGCTCAGATGGAAACCTAGTTCTAAGCAAAGAAAGGAAAGCAGAAAGGTGGAAGGAGTATATAGAGGGTCTATACAAGGACGATGTAATTGAGGACAATATTATGGAAATGGAAGAGGATGTACATGAAGATGAAACGGGAGATACCATACTGTGTGAAGAGTTTGACAGAGTACTGAAAGACCTGAGTCTAAACAAGGACCCGGGAGTAGACAACATTCCATTAGAACTACTGACGGCCTTGGGAGAGCCAGTCATGACAAAACTCTACCATATGGTGAGCAAGATGTATGAGACAGAGGAAATACCCTCAGACTTCAAGAACAATATAATAATTCCAATCCCAAAAAACAAGGAGTTGACAGATGTGGAAATTACCGAACTATCAGTTTAATAAGTCACAGCTGCAAAATACTAACGCGAATTCTGTACAGACGAATGGAAAAACTGGTAGAAGTTGACCTCAGGGAAGATCAGTTTGGATTCCGTAGAAATGTTGGAACACGTGAGGCAATACTAACCTTAAGACAGATTAAGTAAAGGCAAAAAAATGGTTCAAATGGCTCTGAGCACTATGGGACTCAACATCTTAGGTCATAAGTGCCCTAGAACTTAGAACTACTTAAACCTAACTAACCTAAGGACATCACACACACCCATGCCCGAGGCAGGATTCGAACCTGCGACCGTAGCAGTCCCGCGGTTCCGGACTGCAGCGCCAGAACCGCTAGACCACCGCGGGTAAAGGCAAACCTACGTTTCTAGCATTTGTAGACTTAGAGAAAGCGTTTGACAATGTTGACTGGCTTACTCTCTTTCAAATTCTGAAGGTGGCAGGGGTAAAATACAGGGAGCGAAAGGCTATTTACAATTTGTACAGAAAGCAGATGGCAGTTATAAGAGTCGAGGGACATGAAAGGGAAGCAGTGGTTGGGAAGGGAGTGAGACAGGGTTGTAGCCTCTCCTGATGTTATTCAATCTGTTTATTGAGCAAGCAGTAAAGGAAACAAAAGAAAAATTTGAAGTAGGTATTAAAATCCATGGAGAAGAAATAAAAACTTTGAGGTTCGCCGATGACATTGTAATTCTGTCAGAGACAGCAAAGAACTTGGAAGAGCAGTTGAACGGAATGGACAGTGTCTTGAAAGGAGGATATAAGATGAACATCAACAAATGCAAAACGAGGATAATGGAATGTAGTCGAATTAAGTCGGGTGATGCTGAGGTAATTAGATTAGGAAATGAGACACTTCAAGTAGTAAAGGTGGTTTGCTATTTGGGGAGCAAAATAACTGAAGATGGTCGAATTAGAGAAGATATAAAATGTAACTAGCAATGGCAAGGAAAGCGTTTCTGAAGAAGAGAAATTTGTTAATATCGAGGATAGATTTAAGTGTCAGGAAGTCATTGCTGAAAGTATTTGTATGAAGTGTAGCCATGTATGGAAGTGAAACATGGACGATAAATAGTTTGGACAAGAAGAGAACAGAAGCTTTCGAAATGTGGTGCTACAGAAGAATGCTGAAGGTTAGATGGGTAGATCACATAACTAATAAGCAGGTATTGAATAGAATTGGGGAGAAGAGGAGTTTGTGGCACAACTTGACAAGAAGAAGGGACCGGTTGGTAGGCAATGTTCTGAGGCATCAAGGGATCACCAATTTAGCATTGAAGGGCAGCGTGGAGGGTAAAAATCGTAGAGGGAGACCAAGAGATGAATACATTATGCAGATTCAGAACGATGTAGGTTTCAGTACGCACTGGGAGATGAAGAAGCTTGCACAGGATAGACTAGCATGGAGAGCTGCATCAAACCAGTCTCAGGACTGAAGACCACAACAACAACAACAACAACAACAACAACAACAACAACTCGTCGGTATGGTAATCCTAAAAACTTCGAAGACAGATGAACTGACTTATAAAAAGTACATGTCGTCTGATGTTATCTAGAATCATAAGTAGAAGGTTAAAACGAAAGTTTTCTGCACATAACTGAAATATTCGTAGATTGCCTGGATCTTCATGAAATGTGTGGTAAACGGTGAAAGTGATCGGTTCCAGTTTTTAAACATTTATTCTTCCGTTCGTAACAGCTGATCAAATCCATCATGACACATTGCATAGAGGCCGAGTTGTACAGTATGACTTCGTAAAACAACTGACTGTTCACAAATCAAGAAACATACTTTTTCACAACTTTAAATCTTAGTGAAATTATATTTAAGTAACTAACACAGGTTACACTTCGAGATATCAGCTGAAACTACCCTACCTAGCAGCCTCGCTGCATCCCTATTTATATATTCTAAATAATGGAAGGTCACTTCGAACATTATTACTTAATAATGACAACATATTGTTAATCGTATTTCCAATTAAAAGCTCCAAAGCTGAGAAGTTCTGATTACACAGAATAATACGTCAAAAATAAATATGGGAAATTGATAATGTAAAAATATTTTTAAATGTGAAAATTCCATCTAAATATGAGTACAATAATGAACTTCATAAAAATAATTAATACACGCTAATTACACGATGACTCACATTCCTAACAATAATTGAAGCTAAGAGGGTAACACGAAATAGGTTTTGATTGACAGAATTTGTAACAGATGCCTAGAATTTTATAATTAGGCGTATATCTGGTTTCAACAATGCAAGTTTAATTAATAAAGTCATTAATACGGAATGTTCTTTACACTTTTCATCCTAAATTTACGTTTTACATTACGTGCCATCATTTGCAAGCAACAGAATAACTTCTTGAATGAGTAAACTACATTCGTAAAAGTCCCATTATTTGAATAATTACAGTTGGTGATTAATACCATATTATTATACCTACCATTTTCACCAATTCAAATCTTTCCCATTACTACAATGAATGCCACAGTTTGTTAAAATACATCGACGCTTGTTTTATTTTGTAATATTGTCTGCTAATTAGTCTCCAATTTAGTGTCATTTTTATGAAATTCACGGATCACCACAATACCAATCATTTTAAAGTAAGGTATTGTACTACACGATGCCAGGCAATGGAAGTTTTCATTAAGTCTTTGTATATTAGGTATATTACAAGGGGAAAAATATTTTTTTCCATAAATCTGATTTACAAATTTGAGGACTTTGTTATCTGCTGAGCACTTTCTCGAATGGATGTCAAATTAAACTTCTTTCAACCGTCTAGTTTCCAAATTTGTTTTATTTGGCTACCAGTTTCAGCGTTTTACTACGCTATCTTTAGGCCCCTGACCGACGTGTAGCAAGATCCTACCTCAGTTCTGATCAAAACAGGAGTCAGCAATAGTAGATTTTTCGTATAGCGATCACTTCAACCATCATTTGCCGACTGAAGATGGCATAGCAAAACGCTGTAACTGGTAGCCAAATAAAACAGGTTTGGAAACTAGATGGTCGAAAGGTGTTTACTTTGACATCCTGTATCGAACAGCCGAGTCCCGCAACCATCTCTAAAACGATGGACACACAGATACACTATGTGATCAAAAGTATCCGGACAACCTCAAAACACGTTTTTCGTATTAGATGCATTGGGCTGCCACCCACTGCCAAGTACTCCATATCAGCGACCTCAATAGTCATTAGACTTCGAACGTGGTCAGGTGATTGGGTATCACTTGTGTCATACGTCTGAACGCGATATTTCCACACTCCGAAACATCTATAGGTCCACTGTTTCCGATGTGGAAACGTGAAGAGACACGAACAGCACAAAAGCGTACAGGGCGTCGCCGCCTGTTGACTGACAGAGACCGCCGACACTTGAAGAGGGTCGTAACGTGTAATAGACAGACCATCACACAGGAGTTCCAAATTACATCAGGATCCACTGCAAGTACTATGACAGTTAGGCGGGAGGTGAGAAAACTTGGATTTCATGTTCGAGCGGCTGCTCATAAGCCACACATCACACCAGTAAATGCCCAACGACGCTTCACTTGGTGTAAGGAAAGTAAACATTGGACGATTGAACAGTGGAAAAATGTTGTGTGGAGTGACGAATCACGGTACACATTGTGGCGATCCGATGGCAGGGTGTGCGTTTGGCGAATGACCGGTTAACGTCATGTGCCAGTGTGTGTAGTGCCAACAGTAAAATTCGGAGGCGGTGGTGTTATGGTGTGGTCGTGTCTTTCATGGAGGGGACTTGCACCCCTTCTTGTTTTGCGTGGTACTATCACAACACAAGCCTACATTGACGTTTTAAGCGCCTTCTTGCTTCCCACTGTTGAAGAGCAATTCGGGCGTGGCACGTTTGCCGTGAGTGGCGTTTAAGCGTTTTCCGGGAGGGAGAATGAGTGAAGCAACACGGGTAGCGCAGATCTGTGGGGCAACGTGCTGCCTCTTACTTCTACCACCAAGTTTGTGTAGCTGAGCATGTTCTGGACACGAGGGGCGTGCACCGGAAACGGAGTGGACACATACCTTTTAACGGCCAGGTTTGGAGACGAGCGCTGGGTCGTCGTCAGCCATACACCTCCTGGCGACTCCAAGTTTTTCCACTGTTTGTCACCGAACAGCGGTTTTGGACACTCTGTGAGCCACTTCTAGTTCGTTACCTCAGTGCCGCAGCCACTCGAGATTCGTAAAGTCTGATCTTGCCCCCCGCTGTGAGCATGATAATTGCGACTGGTTCTGTTTCCGCACGTGTTTGTGCATTGTTGCTTCTATATCGGACTTGTTTCAGCCTCCTGTTGTTATTGTTCCCGCTTCCTGCATCCTGCCAGGTGATTTGAGTATGTCTCTCGAATGAAAACATAAGAGCTTCAGTTTGGCAAATGTCATCGTGTGATTCAAATTATTGCCAAGTCGTTTTCTTTAGTTTTTGGAGCCCGGAAGCTCATGCGTCTTACGGCGGCAAATCTTGTTTGTATTTTGGTATACTTTCAAGCCAAACTTGAGGTATACCAGCCAACCGTTCGCGTCTCCCTTCATTACAACCGTTTTGTCTACGCTGCCAGCGTGTAATGTAATGACTTAAGATTTTACTCGTTTTACTTGAAAGATACTTCTCTGTTCATCAGGCTGTCATTGTATGTTTTTGTCTCTGGGTGTGTACTACTGGTTGCTTAGAAAAGGAGCGCGGTGAGCAGAGTATCAGGCTTACCCCGAATAATTTCGGGGCCGTTCGTCCGGACCATAAATGGTTCAAATGGCTCTGAGCGCTATGGGACTTAACATATGAGGTCATCAGTCCCCTAGAACTTAGAACTACTTAAAACTAACTAACCTAAGGACATCACACACATCCATGCCCGAGACAGGATTCGAACCTGCGACCGTAGCGGTCGCGCGGTTTCAGACTGAAGCCCCTAGAACCGCTCGGCCACACCGGCCGGCTCCGGACCACATTCCCAGATGTGTGGTGGTTTCATAACAAACGGCTTTAATTTTTGTTTCCGTTTAATGAAGTCCGTTTCGGTTAACCTTAAATATTTTTTGTATTTTAATCATACACGTTCTGTAGATATTTGTTGCCTGTCTGTTTTGAAGACTGTTTTCCTATTACGATATACTTGTTATAAAATACAGTTATTTGCGGAATACTTGAGTTCTCTACTTAATCGATTGTTTTAACAAAGGAAAAGAATCTTTGAAGAAGTTGTTTTACCGATTATCAGTAATTAAAATGTTTTATCTAATTGGATGGTTTTGTCTTTAAATATGTCAAGATCCTGTTGACCTAACTGGTGAAGTTACCTTTGGAGAGGACTGTTAATAAAAACCTTGATACGACTGATGTTCAATACTTGCTTTTGCCCGGTCCTTCCAGTCCCAGGCAACCTTAAGCCAGTAGTGCGTACCACTGACATTAAAAATTTCTTATGCGTAACCTTTCCCACATTTTGTAATTTTAACCCACTACCACAAGTTTTAAGATATATTTTCAATTCGATTTATGTATAAACGAAATTGTTGTCCCTCACGCACAACCTGTAGGATAATGCGTAACATAAGAGTGAAACTGTTCAATCTGTTTCAGAATTTAAATGTTCTGGGTTCTATTAGAAATATGGGTGACATTTTTGGAGGGATTTTAAAACGTTTCCGCAATGTTTCTTAACCTTATTATACACTAAACTGCAATTAATCATCGAAAACGCTTTTTGAATATGTTTTTCTCCTCTTGAAGGCGTGTCATATAATGTACAAGCCAATAAACAAGAAATAATGTCGCAGTTTAGTACAGTCAGTTTATGCGACTTATGTAAGATTCTCATAGACGAGTTCTTTCATACTGTTAAGTTTTGTTATTGAGCCGTTTTGGCTCGCGCCTAATAGGTTTCTGCGTGACGTAGAGAATAATCTTTGGTAGGCTGTCGAACGAGGAAGCTAGGTGGCTGTCGGCCGTAGCCAGGTGAGCTGGGTTGCGCAGAGAAATGTGGTCGACAGTCGGAGTCTAGTCCGCCCAAGGCAGATCGGGAACGCGCGTTGCTGGCCTTGCAGTGCAGTGATTGCAACCGTGTTTTGCTGTGGGGCTGGCAGTGGACTGGAATGCTTATCTTGCTGCCGTGGATTTGTCGCCTATTTCCTTTACCCGCAAGTGTCTTAGTTTCTTTTTTCTTCTTCCTCTGTGGTTGTTCTTGCGTAGACTTGAAAGTGCAGATTTCTACTACTTGGAAATCAGAGCATTTATTATACGTGGGTATACTCAAACTCCAGGCTTTGTGGTCGCCCCTGCTTCATTGGTGACTTGCCGGTTGACTTAGAAAGTGATCTCAGAATTATTGTAAATGGTTTGCACGCCGGTATATTTATGAATACACGTTTGGTGTGTTACTGCTTCGTAACACTCGTATGTGAGCAGCTTGGCTGACTTTATAAAGGATTTCTTATTAACGTAAGGCCCCCTGTCACATTGAATGTGAAGTGTTTTAGTGTTACCTACGAAGCAATGGCGCTGTTGTAGCTGTTGATGTACTGGATGTGTTATTTTGCCTATGTGTTTGCTGGCGGGAGGGGGGAAAACTGTAAGCTGAATGAACATTTGTCACACCTCCGAGTATTTAAATCTTACTGCGTTTCAATCTGTGATATAAGCCCCCTCAGGTTTCTGAGCTGTTTGTAGTTATAAGGTATTATGAAGTTGCTTTTAATTCCTGGTTGCCATTTGTGCTTTGCTGCGCCCTTCAGCGAAAAATGCTTAAGAGATGTTGTTGATTTGTGTTGGTTAGGTGATACATGTCACTGAAGTCCCTGAATAGAAGACGCACTTGTACTTAGGCCGATTTCTTTGGCATCCTTGTTAACTCGGCCGTAAGCACTATGCACGAAATGTTGTTTCATTGTCATAGTAGATAGACAGTGTTGTGAAATCTGTTTTCACTCCCTCCAGCTTATTTTGGCAATTGTTTGTAATCAGAATTTGTGTTGTGATGACGACGAACGAATCGTCGCCAATGTGAATGACTGGTGGCCAGTGCTAAATAGAAACATACAAATCTCTTCTTTGCATATACCGCAGGTTTGTCAGTGAAGTGGATAAGGAGCTGGCTGCATGGTCTGGGTCTACAACGACTAAAATAATTAGAGGACGTTGGTAAAAAATAATATATTGTACTTAACTGGTGACACAGAAGTCTTCATAGTCAGGAGGAACATAATTACAAACAGAGAGCTATAGAGGCATCACATAGGCCATACATTAACTGAGCGCCTTGAGACCTGGTGGTCAAGGAAGGCAGGATTCAGTTGCCATTGTGGACGGGGCCGTAAGCAGTTACTATTGGTAGGCTTCTCTTTTAATCAAATACAATTTATTCAAAATCAACAACAAATTAAATAATGGCAATAATTTAAATATTGTTCAACGGCTGAAGGCCTTAAAGGAAGTAATTAAGAATTGATTAAAGTCGCTGCAAGTTACAATTACAGTTATTAAAATATAAAAAACAAGTGACCAAGGTCTTAAGGATCGCTGCAAAAATACAATTGCCAAATTAAAATCTTAAGACAAGTAACGACACTCACGGCTGAAGGCCTTCGTGGCAATAAATTAAGAATTGTTGCACGGTTGAAGGTCATAATGGCAATAAATTAAGAATTCTTTAACTTGTTGCAACTTATAAACTACAGTTATTAAAATATTGGAAACAAATCACCAAGGTCTTAAAGGTTAACTGCTAAAATACAATTGCCACATTAGAATTTTAAGACAAGTAGCGACAGTCACGGCTGAAGGCCTTTAACGCCAAGAATGTCAATTACTAAAAAATGTAGCAAACATACTGTGAAACAGCAAGGCAATAGCAAAAGCTAATTCAAAAACAGGCAACTGATCACCAAACAGGTGAGACAAAATGATAGTAAACTTGGTAGCACAACCGTTTAAACTTGCTGTAACGCCAAGAATGGCAATTGTATTAAGAAATTTAGAAACATACATTAAAACAGCGCCGGCCGCGGTGGCCGAGCGGTTCTAGGTGCTTCAGTCCGGATCCACGCGTCTGCTACGGTCGCAGGTTCGAATCGTGCCTCGGGCAGGTTAGTCAGGTTTAAGTAGTTCTCAGTCTAGCGGACTGATGACCTCAGATGTTAGGTCCCATAGCGCTTAGAGCCATTTGAACAAATAAACCAGCAAATATAATAACAAGGTTAATTCAAAAGGACTACCAACTGATCACCAAACAAGTGACAAAACTGATGGTAAATTGGTAATACAATAGTAAAATAATAACACAATAATAAAACACAAGAGCTAGTTACAGACGGTGCTCCAAGAATCGACCTCTGAGTAGGTCAGGCCAAAAACACTTTCGCAAGCGATGAGAAAGGCAGCCAAGAGTTGCATTCACTTCACAGGATGGTAACAGACTAGTGGCAGTCAAACGAATGACTAATGATAATCTACTGAAGCTACCTAACGTCCGATAACCAATGCAACGATGGAACACCACGTCAAAGCCGGAACCGGCGGTCACCACTATGTCCACAGAATGCTGTGTTTAGAACGTCCGAAAGGAGAAAGGGACCAGTACTACCAGAGTAGAAGGAACACCAACCGATCTACAAATCAAGGAACTGTCAAAACTACACGCCTTACCGGACAGCAGCGGCAAGGCGAGGAAACGTACACTGCCGATACATACAGTAACCTCCAGGGCCGGTCACTGGGGCGTTAGCGGCCACCCGGCAGGAAAAATACCGCTGGTTGAACTTAACAAATAGTAACACAAAGAATGTAGCAATTAGTAACAGGAAGTCGAGGAAATCTAATTAGATCCGCCTTCCCCAAACGCTCCACTCGCTGTTCTTTGTCTCGGCGACACTACAAGCAGCAACACTACCCCGTGTCACTGGAGAATCGCGAGATCTACAATGATGGTGGTTTCACTGCTAGGATTAAAATCCACTCAACTTAAAGCATGTTGGATCCAGTTGACGACTAGGTCATATACCCTCGCGACAACAGCCCCTTCCATCTGACAGTGCATGCATGCCACCAGCGGTCCCGGCGTGTTCTCGCACTGCCCTCTTGGCTCCTCCGGAGTCCCCAACCGAACTGCTCACTCACACGACCCGGAAGAACAACGACGTCACCCTCAAAGATAGGGCCACAGTTACTACATATCGATAACGCCGCTGTTGCCACTAGCGGACAGGCAACGCTTGCGAAACGAAGTGGCGCCAGTCAGCACAAAAAGAATGCAAACAACCGCAACCGTGTCAACGAAACGATACAGTGTGGCCTCCAACAGAGGACGGAAACCTACAACAGCACCAACGCGAGCCGCAGCACGGCTCACGCATTGTTAGAGGTTGCTTCCTATCAGCTTAAAGCTATACTACTTTCCTACTTGACGTTCCGAGGAAGAGTGGGCGAGCGCACGCCAGAGACTTGTTGCAAGCCGCGGAGCGGCGCTAGTCTCGACTCGCGGGTCCAGCGATACTAGTACGGACCGCGGTCGATAACTGCAACCCCTAAAAAGTGTGGTATCGAACGTTGATACCACAATTTGCACAGTGACTAGTGAGGGCCTCATGTGGCCACGTGATATTTGTACTTCACTTAATGAGTCTGACTGTACGTCAGGTGCGCCTGCCGTACTTTTGGCCGGCCGCGTATTTTGCGCGGCCGGGTCTTGCAGCCGACAAAGCAAGCACGGCAGTGTTCCGGCATGATCGGTCGGCTACACCGGCACCTTGATATCCGGACTGAAAACCCACACGTTGTAAGTGCCAGCCGGCGTGTGTAACCGTGGCAAGGAGTTACCGTTCTGTAGTTAAAGCATAATGCTACTATAATGAGTTTTTCACTCTGCAGCGGAGTGTGCACTGATATGAAACTTCCTGCAGATTAAAACTGTGTGCCGGACCGAGACTCGAACTCGGGACCTTTGCCTTTCGCGAATTTGTGCTCTACCAGCTGAGCTACCCAAGCACGACTCACGCCCCGTCCTCACAGTTTTACTTCTGCCAGTACCTCGTCTCGTACCTTCCAAACTTTACAGAAGCAGGAGAGCTTCTGTAAAGTTTGGAAGGTAGGAGACGAGGTACTGGCGGAAGTAAAGCTGTGAGGACGGGGCGTGAGTCGTGCTTGGGTAGCTCAGCTGGGCAGTCGGCTTTCAACCGTGATACCGTGCGGACGGGCTCGGCGCGCTGGGCAGAGCTCCGCAGGTGTTGTGGTTTACCCGCTAGCGCGCGGTTGCGTCGTTGTATTGCGTTGTAGTATCGGTACCGACCCGCCATGGCGTTCTCATATTGACAAGCTAAAATCAAACTAACCTTCAACGCATGGTACACGAAACCGAAGGCCCATGAAATTGAACGGTTTCTTCGAGACATCATGCACATAGAACCGCAAGAACTGATAGGCATTCATTTGTCTATTGTATCCAGCACAGTGTACCTCAGACTGGTTGACGAGGCGGCCTGCGACAGACTACTCCAACTATCGGCAAACGGCTTTCGCTTCTGTCACGCAGACGGTAATGTGAGCGTAGTAGGAGTTGACCATGTTGGTCTGGGGGTTCGTACCGTGGGCACTTTGAACTACCGTTCGAAGTTCCTGCCAACCTTGTCGTTGATGCGCTGCGGCCATACGGCACTGTTCTGAGACACACAGAGGAGAAATGGAACACATTCGAAACGTAATCTATCCTTAACGGGGTACGACATGTGCGCATAGAACTTAAGAAGGCTGCCGCGCAATTGTTATATATGATGGCCATCGAGGACCTGCTCGGGCTACGACCAGGAGGACCATGTTAGAACTGAGTGTCTGCAGCGACGCCTCGTTCAGGTGCCCCGCAATGAACTTCCCCAACGATCCTCGATGACCTCTCTCCCGCTAGCGTATGTGCAGGCGGCGCGACATGATGTGATGGATGATCAAAACCTGCTACCTCCTCAACCCGCTGCGAGCTCCGTTGGAGAGTCAGCGTCGTCGACGACGCCGCAGCCAAACGGTGCAGAGGTTCCTACAGCCTCTGCCCACCGCAGCGTCGCGGGCACCCAGCCGACGTCACTGTCGGGATTGGACACAGGGATTCCTGGTGACCGTGTCGAGCCCCGCCCTCCAGTGGATGTCGAATCTCGGACCCGCAAGCAAAAATCACCCAAGCGACACAAGAAGAGGCGATTGTCAGTTGAAGAACGGGACAGGGATGTGATGCCGGCGGAAAACATCGATTTTGTTGACCTGTCCACAGTTGCAACGGACTCCAGTGGCATCAATCACCAGAAGGCGACTGAAGACAAGGAACACTCTCCTACATCTGGAGGCCCAGAAAACGAGGCGCATTGCGTCGACTCCCAACATGTGGGCTCCTGTGAAATCGACCAGCCACCACTGACATCACAGTCCTCTCTTGGTGATTGGGCAGACGATATGGAGCCCGATGATGCACAGCAAACATCGATATCGCCACCAGAGTCCATGGTTGACACTGAGCCCGGAGGGCTCTGCCATTCAGGGGATCATACAGCACAGTAATGCACAGCGTGCGGCTGGATGGTTGTGTGGTGTGCGAGATCACTGTGGGCTTGCACCAGCACACTGCCTCCACCACTTGATATGTCTCAGGCATGCCGCGTGGGAACAGTCAATGTCAATGGTGTCCACTCCACTGTCAAGACCCGCATGTTACACGACACGATCAGAGCGTCAGACTTGGACATTGCCCTTCTCCAGGAGGTCCGTCCCGAGCTGCGTTTAGACCTATATGGCTACACCACCTACAGCCTACCCTCTGGTGATGGTGCAGGAGGAACGTGACGTACTTGCCGAGCGGGCGAGGCATCGCTCTCACACTTGGTGCAGTCCGCCTCATCAACGTCTTCGCTCCCTCCGCTAATTCGCACCGTTGTGACAGGCAAGTCTTCTATTTGGAGAAGGTAGCCCCACTTTTGCAAGGAAATATGCACCATTACATAGTGGGCGGCGATTTTAACAGTGTTCTGCGGCCCGAGGACCAGATACCGCATTACGTCCCATGCCCGGCTCTACAAGCATTGATACGTCACCTCGCGCTCCACGACACGTGGCTCTTACATGGGAACATGGGAACCAGCGTGGATATACGCACTTTACCAGTCACTCTGCCAGTCGTCTGGACCGGATATACGTCTCGCGTGTCCTCCACACAGTAAGCCCGTGATGCAGGCCGACGGCCTTCACGGATCATCTCGCGTATATCTGCACTATCACCTTACCCCGACAACTCACAAGACACAGCAGAGGCCCGTGGACGCTGAACGTCTTCCTCCTTCGCGAGGAAGCGTATCAGCGAGCAGTTACTGGCACGTGGCGTCGATGTATCAGGCGCCTTCCCATGTATACTTCCACGTTGCTGTGGTGGCTGGGATGTGTCAAACCTGCACTCCGAAAGACCCTGATGGCCTACGGGCGTGGCAGATCGAACTCAACATCCGAATTTTACTATACACCGTTACGTGAGCTGGCGACGTAACCGCTGTCTCCCGAACGTCAGATCTCCATACAACGCATCAAAGCTCGCCTACTTCGCATCAGGGCAGAGCAGCTAGAAGGTGTCCGCATCGGTGGGCGGGTGCAAGACTGTATCCCCAACGAAACGGCATTGCGCCCGAGAGGTGCCACCGTAAACGTCAGCTCATAACGGCGGGAAACACGGAGGATGGCGGCGACGCAGTGACGCGAATGGATATAGCGCACACGTTCGCCCGACAATATGGGACCTTGTACATGGAAGATCCGCGAAACGTACGTGACTGACGAGCTGCTGCACGATTTCCCCACCCCTAGGGACGTGGCACCCGATGATAGTCTGCTATTTCCCATTACATCCGACGTGCTGACATCGGCCTTGGCACGGGGAGGACCGAACAAGTCGCCTGGACCGGACGGTTTAGCGCTGGAATTCTACCGCACTTTTTACGACCCTATGGGCGACAAGTGGCTCCAAATATTTCAAGACCTGATCCGCCCTGATTTCACTGTCCCCACAGAATTCACAGACGGCATCTTGATCCCAGTACCGAAACCGAATGGTGGTTGTAGGTGGCAGGACTTTCGCCCACTCACACTCCTCAACAATGACTACAAAATCTTCGTCCGCATCCTCCGCGGGCGTCTCTACACCGCTATCGGGAAAGCCATCCACACCGATCAGACATACTTAGGTGATGTCAGCAACACTCATACGGCGTTAGGAGCATACCGCGAAGTAATTGCTTTGACGGCGGCCTGCAAAATACGAGGCGCCCTTGTCGCCGTAGATTTTGACCACGCATTCATACGAAGCGCCTTTGTCGCAGTAGATTTTGACCACGCATTCGACCGCGTCGACCACGGCTTCTTACGCGCAGTTTTGCAACACATGGGCGTCTCTCCAGAGTCTGCACAAGTAGTCCTTCGACTGGTTCACAGAGCGCGCTCCCGCATGATGGTCAACGGTTGTCAGTCTGGTCACTCTGTTGTTGGACGGTCATTGCGACAAGGGTACCCCTGTCGGGTGTATTATTTGCGGCAGCACTTGAACCAGCTTTACATGGTCTACGGCAGCGATCAAAAGGCATTTCCATGCGGGACGTGACCTTTCGTTGTGGTGCATTCGCCGATGACGTGGTGTTCCTGGCCAGATCAGAGGATGAAATGCATATGGCACTACAGTGGCTACGCCAGTACGGGGCGGTCGCTGGGAGCGTCATCAACGTGAAGAAGACAAAATACATGAATGTCGGAGGGGGACTTCCCACGCAACGACGGTGCCCTTTGACAAAGTGCCCGTACTCAAGTGTTTAGGAGTGCAATTCTATAGCAATGTTCACCGCACGGCGGCGGCAACGTACTGCCGGCTCCTACACCGGACACGTGCTCTGCTGCAGGACAACAAATTACGTCGCTTGGAGATGCTCCTCAGAAGACGTTATGTCAACACCTGTTTTGTCTCCAAACTGAACTATTTTGCTCATGTCCTTCCCTTGACGGCTACGATTGCCAACAGATTTCAAGCAGCATATGGACATTTCGCAAGCACCGGCCTTGTTTTTAAAGTCCGATACGCCACCCTGACACTGCCGCAGCGGGGGGGGGGGGGGGGGGGGGGGGGGGGGGGGATCGGTTTAATTCACGTATATAACCGGGCGCGATCGCTTTATCTCAACACTATGCGTCGCACGTGGACCTCTACCCACGCCACTCTGACGGGCACCCTGATAGCGGAAGTGGCACCACACTCTCTGCATCCCTCGGTTTCTGTAAGACACATTTCCCCGGCACTCGCCCGCATCAGAGAGTTCTTGATTGAGTTCAGCTACTTACGGTCACAGAACATCCGACGACACGGATGCCCGGCACGATAGACTATTATCGCCTCTATCAACAGCAGCAACCTACAAATATGGTCGCCAACAGACATCCTGAAGTTGTCTGGCACACGGTGTGGCGAGCGGTACACGCGCCTTTTCTACTTACGACGGCGCGTTCACTGTGGTACGTGGTTGTGAATGGGAAGTTCGCTACTCGTCAGAGGCTACATTCCATTCATCTGACAGACGACCCCTTGTGTCCGACATGCGACATGCTCAGTCGTTGACTCGGATGCACACCGTCTGCTTGTGCCGCGACCAGCGAGTGCTGGCTACTGACGTGGCGCATGCTGGCATTACTCTTGCGGCGATTGCCGGAGTCTATCTCCCCTGATGATATATTACGCCCCGACGGCGTATACTTTCCGTCATCCAGGACGAACGCCGCTAACTGGCTAAACATATTTTGCGATGCTCCCAAAGGCACACTCGACTTTCGGTCCCTATTGATGACGATACATGCAGCCATCAGCCGCAACCCGAAGTACAGAACCCGTTTCGCAAATTATTTAGGTTCATTATTTGCGGATCCTCCTGCTCACTGGGGCGTTCCGGGTATGAGACGCTGAAAATGAAGAAGAATCCAGGAGCATATTGATCCTCTACGGACAGAATAGGGGGAAACCCCTCCCCGAGAAGACGACTCGGACGCTCGACTACGGCAGTTGTAGGATCTTTTTTGTAATGAAAACAAAAAAAAAGAAAATTACAGAAGAAGGAAGCGTGCGTGAGCCTCGCTCACGATTTCAGAGCTGTGATTTTCTGTTAACGGCAGAAAAAGCTTTTCAAATTCATAGCTTAATTCCAAATTGTGTAACGAATTCATGCTTCTGTCTTTAGCTTAAAGGAGAGTGAATTTCCTCAGAATGTTTAGAAGCTTTAATTTTATCATTTTTACCAAGTTTGGGGCAGATAATTGTTATTAGGGTCCTTTTATATTATTTCTGTTATTTAATCTGTCACATTTATTTCCACAATTTGTAGTTTTGGTAAAACGAAGAATGTTGCTGGGAAGAAAACGCCTGGGTTGCAGTCCTTCCATTTGGATCATTTCCCCGAGTTCCTTTTGGCTTGAATTTCCTGTTTCAATTATGACTAACAAAGTTACCGACTAACTAAGTTAACTGACTTTTCAACTGGACCTTTATACCACTCAGAGTTCATGTTCATTTTTGCAGATTCGTGGAATGTGAGACCCTTTGAAATTCGTGAATGGACAGGTTACGAACATGCCATGCTGGATGCCGTCCGATTTGCGTCCCTGGAAAAGAACATTTTTCCACGCAAGTGACGTATCATTTGATCATTTGGCATTCCTCGTACCCTCACTCAGATATTAGCTGCCTTCCATTAGGTTCTTGGTAAGACATTCAGTAATACTTTCAATAAAAAGTATATTTTTTAAAACAATAAGTATTACATAAGAATTTCTCCGCAAAAGAAATCGTTCTTTTATCTTATTCCAGCTCCAAATATTACTAGAAAAAACAAACCATTGCTACTGAGGGTAGTTTCTGAACTACCTAAAAGCTCTTGGTGCAATCAAAGTATTCTCTGTAACAGAAATAAATTTTTAAATATTTTTCAGGTACCAGATATTGATAGGAGAAATAATTCGTTTTCTTGAAAGATAATTTCTGAGATCTCTAAAAGCTCATGGTGGAAGCGGAAATAACTAGAAAAAATCATGAAAGCATTCTATCACCTATGTCGGTTTTCGCTACTAATTACGATACAACCCACATCCAAATTCTGCACTTGGGCACGTCTGGTGCCTCTCACAAACTGGCGCCCTACGTGGCCGGTTGCATTCTTTACGCCTTAAAATGGTCCTGAGAACGCACAACTCACAAAGAGAACTTTTCATTACTTTAGAATAAACCAACCATGGATATGACAGCCAGCTCAATCGAAATGTTCTCTTTAGACCATCTACGTCATTCTTAAAATGATAATTTTTTTCAGATTACCATGGATTCAATAAAGTCTTCTAATTTAGCTAGTCGTCACAATCTTTTTCAATTCAGTTCCCAATATGGGAAATACTGAACAGGAGATAATTATTCTTCTCACCAAAGCGCTTGCAAGCCAGCAGCGGAAATGGCTAGGTGCCCATTTTCTCCAAAACTACAATTACTGGGATCGAGCTTGGTAGCGCAACGGTTAGCACACTGGACTCGCGTTCTGAAAAACAACTGTTCAAATTCCCGTTCGACCGTCCAATTTAAATTTTCCGTCATTTCCCCACATTTCCTTTGAAATGGCACGGCTGATTTCCTTCCTGAGCCTGCCCTAACAGCTTATGGCTCGCCTCTAATGATCTCCTTGTTCAATTACTGGAATTGTTAATAGATATTTGAGTCTGACTCAACCTTTTCTTGTGATATTCCATCGCAGATACAATATTTTTCGCTTACCTCACTTTCATTTTCGTCTTTCATTCGCTCGTGTGGTACAAAAACTTAACGAATACCGGTCACTTTTTCTCTCTCTTCAGTATGCTTGTACACCTCACATTGCACAAAATTCTAGGTAAATCACATTCATGCACCACTGCTCACTTACAATTCATTGTTGACTACGGAAGAATTGAGACAACTGCCGACAGTAGTCTTGCGCCATGCTGATCACCTGAGCCTCTTGACAGTGTAGAGACATTCACGCTGAAATATGGTACTTGTTTGCAGTAGTAACTGTGAAATTAACTAAATGAAGGGTGCCATCCAGTATCGTTAGCTCACACGGATTGGCAGTAGTTCCAATTACGACGACTTCCAGTTTTACCGACATATATCGATCACGGACGCGCAGTAAAAATTGACACCCCTTCAGCAAACGAAGAAAGGGTAACACTATATGCTACTTTAAGTTAACACCTGACAGTTGTTAGCTGTTTGAATTCAAAAGGAATAATCTTTTGCCGAATGTGTTTCGTCGTGAAACTGTTTCGTTGCACCAACAGTTATTTGATGTTTATGACGATGAGCACACCGAGCGAAATTGGAACGGGAAGGGATGTCTTCCGTACCCTGGTAAGGTAAAGTTTCCGAGACGGAACTCTCATGTATATCCTTCTTAACGGAACCGCGTACACATGTATTAGTTTAGTCACTCACCCGGTCGGCAGCTTCCTTTCATTTTATTACACCTTATTAATGGTGTTTCTTGAGATGCAATGTTTTTTCCTTATGAGTTACGTATTGTCCACAATTACTAAAAACCAGAATATTCTGATCATAGAAATGAAAATTTGGTTTTTCATTTTTCGTCATATATTTAATTTTGCAAGGATGTCGTCATTTTTAAGTTTTTCTTCAGTTTTTACACATTTAAGATCCACTTATGACAACAGTTTATTCTTTTAATGATGGTGAAAATGAACACTGCAAGTGCCACTAGGAAAACCGCAACAATGTTGTTCAGGAACGTTTTCGTACGTGTTGAAAATAAGCTCACGTTTCATCTGCCTACTGTCATTGTCGCGTCACTTGCTGACCTTAATGCGGACAAGGTATGTGTATTGAAACAAAAAGTTTTTATTTTGAATCATATTGTACCAAACGTAATAACCATTTGCCAGAAATCGATATTCGTATGTCGACTTCTTAGATTCGTTTCTGAAACTAAGGGAAAAGATCAGCGTAGCTCCGGTTTTTTCAGAAAATTTTGGAAGATTTTCTACTTGTAGCACTTTTTGTCTATCAACAAGCGTTCTCTCACTTTCTGTGAGCGAACTGTCATTCAGTTCTAAGATGGTTATACAACAATGTTCGTACATCTTCAATTAATGAGATTTCTTAAATAAAAACAGTGATTTTAAATTAATTATTCTTTTTGTAATTACATTTACGATCTGGTGATAGTTTTCATCATTTAGTTCATTTCATTATTCACTTTATATATGGCTTACATCACTTTTACGTCAGTTTATGGATATGTTCAGGTCATTTTAGTGATAGGACGTAAACTCCAGATTCTGTAAAGAATGGAGCTCTCATGTGTAAAACAGCTTCAAGCTTCTGGCTGCTTAACGATTGGATTAGTGTGTTAAATATTTGACGTTAAGCATGTAAGACAGAGGAGGATAAAAAGAGTTTGAAATTATGCTTAATATTTGTTGTAAGTCGCTAAATGCTCTCATTGCCAAACACTGCGTACTTTGTACTCCGGTTTAAGCAAAAGCTAATTTTTCAGCCAGCACAATATTAATGGGGTCGTTTCACAGGAACCACGTGTCATCCAACGATGTACACAGTGTCTCGAAAGAAAGTTCATATTTGAAGCGATCTCTGCGTATGCGCAACAAATCAAAGGAGAGTGAGGGTACGTTCATTGCTTGCTTGCTTGCTTGCCCTTTAGAATTCAGTCGATTTGGTGTGCGTCTCGGGAGCGGACCGCTCTTTCTGTGCGAGAGAATTTTGCAACAACGGTGATTATATGACGATAGCACGGAGGAAATTTTCAGTGATAGCGGGTTGCATAATGTAAATCATGCTCAAAGTGTTTTCCTAACCCGGAAATGGATCAAAACGTTTGAGGAGATCGGTTCAACACTGGTCAAACCTGAATCGGGACGACCAAGGCCATCAAGAACGGGCGCATCCGTGGAGAGTATAAATCGGTCTGTTCTAACTTCTCCATTGATGAGCTTGTAAGATTTTTAAACGTCCACAGATCACTGCACCAAATTCCACAAAAATAACTTAAAGTACACCCTTACAAAATCCAATTGGTGCAAGAATTAGAGTCTCAGGATGCGAGACATACGCTGCAGTTCGTTAATGACAAAAACGAGTGCCCTTAATTTTACTTCATTTTGTTTTCTGGCGAGGCTCATTTTCACCTGAAAGGTGTCATGTCAATGACCAAAATTTCCGTTACCGGAGTGCAACGAAGCCTAAGCAGAAGTATGAGGAACCCGTTAATTCGTCAAAAGTTAAAGCAGGCTCAGACATGGTAATTGGATGTCTCTATAGGCCCCTGGCTCAGCAGCTGTTGTGGCTGAGCACCTGAAGGATAATTTGGAAAATATTTCGAGTAGTTTCCCCACCATGTTATAGTTCTGGTTGGATATTTTAATTTGCCGGATATAGACTGGGAGACTCAAACGTTCATAACGGGTGGCAGGGACAAAGAATCAAGTGAAATTTTTTAAAGTGCTTTATTTGTAAACTTCCTTGAGCAGTTAAACAGAGAACCGACTCGTGGTGATAACATATTAGATCTCTTGGTGACAAACAGACCCGAACTATTTGAAACAGTTAACGCAGAACAGGGAGTCAGCGATCATAAAGCGGTTACTGCATCGATGATTTCAGCCGTAAATAGAGATATTAAGAAAGGTAGGAAGATTTTTCTGTTTAGCAAAAGTGACAAAAAGCAGATTACAGAGTACCTGATGGCTCAACACAAAAGTTTTGTCTCAGGTACAGATAGTGTTGAGGATCAGTGGACAAAGTTCAAAACCATCGTACAATATGCGTTAGATGAGAATGCGCCAAGCAAGATCGTAAGAGATGGAAAAGAGCCACTGTGGTACAACAACCGAGTTAGAAAACTGCTGAGGAAGCAAAGGGAACTTCACAGCAAACATAAACATAGCCAAAGCCTTGCAGACAAACAAAAACTACGCGAAGCGAAATGTAGTGTGAGGAGGGCTATGCGAGAGGCGTTTAGTGAATTCGAAAGTAAAGTTCTATGTACTGACTTAGCAGAAAATCTTAAGAAATTTTGGTCTTATGACAAAGCGGTAGGTGGATCAAAACAAAATGTCCAGACTCTCTGTGACCAAAATGGTACTGAAACAAAGGATGACAGACTAAAGGCCGAAATACTAAACGTCTTTTTTCCAAAGCTGTTTCACAGAGGAAGACTGCACTGTAGTTCCTTCTATAGATTGTCGCACAGATGACAAAATGGTAGATATCGAAATAGACGATAGAGGGATAGAGAAACAATTAAAATCGCTCAAAAGAGGAAAGGCCGCTGGACCTGATGGGATACCAGTTCGATTTTACACAGAGTACGCGAAGGAACTTGCCCCTCTTCTTGCAGCGGTGTACCGTAGGTCTCTAGAAGAGCGTAGCGTTCCAAAGGATTGGAAAAGGGCACAGGTCATCCCCGTTTTCAAGAAGGGACGTCGAACAGATGTGCAGAACTATAGACCTATATCTGTAACGTCGATCAGTTGTACAATTTTGGAATACGTATTATGTTCGAGTATAATGACTTTTCTGGAGACTAGAAATCTGCTCTGTAGGAATCAGCATGGGTTTCGAAAAAGACGGTCGTGTGAAACCCAGCTCGCGCTATTCGTCCACGAGACTCAGAGGGCCATAGACACGGGTTCCCAGGTAGATGCCGTGTTTCTTGACTTCCACAAGGCGTTCGATACAGTTCCCCACAGTCGTTTAATGAACAAAGTAGGAGCATATGGACTATCAGACCAATTGTGTGATTGGATTGAAGAGTTCCTAGATAACTGAACGCAGCATGTCATTCTCAGTGGAGAGAAGTCTTCCGAAGTAAGAGTGATTTCAGGTGTGCCGCAGGGGAGTGTCGTAGGACCGTTGCTATTCACAATATACATAAATGACCTTGTGGATGACATCATAAGTTCACTGAGGCTTTTTGCGGATGATGCTGTGTTACATCTAGAGGTTGTAACAATGGAAAATTGTACTGAAATGCAGGAGGATCTGCAGCGAATTGACGCATGGTATAGGGAATGGCAATTGAATCTCAATGTAGACAAGTGTAATGTGTTGCGAATAAATAGAAAGATAGATCCCTTATCATTTCGCTACAAAATAGCAGGTCAGAAACTGGAAACAGTTAATTCCATAACTTATCTGGGAGTACGCATTAGGAGTGATTTAAAATGGAATGATCATATCAAGTTGATCGTTGGTAAAGCAGATGCCAGACAGATTCATTGGAAGAATCCTAAGGAAATGCAATCCAAAAACAAAGGAAGTAGGTTACAGTACGCTTGTTCACCCACTTCTTGAATACTGGTCAGCAGTGTGGGATCCGTACCAGATAGGGTTGATAGAAGAGATAGAGAAGATCTGACGGAGAGCAGCACGCTTCGTTACAGGATCATTTAGTAATCGCGAAAGCGTTACGGAGATGATAGATAAACTCCAGTGGAAGACTCTGCAGGAGAGACGCTCGGTAGCTCGGTACGGGCTTTTGTTGAAGTTTCGAGAACATTCCTTCACCGAAGAGTCAAGCAGTATATTGCTCCCTCCTATGTATATCTCGCGAAGAGACTATGAGGATAAAATCAGAGAGATTAGAGCCCACACAGAAGCATACCGACAATCCTTCTTTCCACGAACAATACGAGACTGGAATAGAAGGGAGAACCGATAGAGGTACTCAAGAAACCCTCCGCCATACACCGTCAAGTGGCTTGCGGAGTATGGATGTAGATGTAGATGTTTCTATATGGGCTGGGATGTCGGCTCGAGGAATAATTGGCCCGCACTTTTTCGAGGACGAGATCGGCCGTGCAGTTAGTGAATTGCGAACGTTATTTGACGATATTAAATGACTTTTTGGTATCTGAATTGCAAAATTTCCTTGGTTATAACCAAAAACATGGTTTCAGCTCTTACGGAGCCACAACACATACGCCCCAGAATCTATACTGTGAGTTCGTAAAATTTTCCCTTGCAAATTGATCTCCGTGAGAGTGACGCAGTCCAGATTCGAGAACCATGGATTTTCACTCATGGCAACGTGTAAAATCTAAAGCGTATGTCAATAATCTGACTTGACTGCAGAAACTGAAAGAAAGTACCTGTTCGAAGTAGCGACCATTCCAGTGTCTTTATGCCGAGCCGTCATGCAAAATTTTGTTCATCGTTTAAATGAGTGCCGTAGGCGTGCTGGCTAGCGTTTAAATGACATTTTCAAGAAGTAAATTCCTGAACTATATATTTCAATTAAGATATTGGCGATGGACTTCTTCAACCTATTTTGACACATCAAATATAAACTTTGTTTTGAGGCGACAGCAAGAAAAAGTTCCTTAAAGGTTTGAAATTATGTGTAAAGTTTGTTGTAAGTCACTTACTAATGTGAATCTTGAATACCACATCAATTTAATCTGGATATCTGTGCACTGTGATTTACACTGCCTCAAGACACACACTGAACTGAAAAAATCGCAACATAAAAAATTAGAGTAATGAAATTTCGGGAATACATTATTTTAAGATTACAGGAAGATTTAAGCGCGAGATAAGTCAGTGATAATGTGAAATATTGGCACATTAATAACCAATGTAACCGCCAGAATGTTGAATGGGACCATGCAAACGTGGTTACATTGCGTTGTACAAGTGCCGGAATTCAATTCGTGGGATGGAGTACCATGCCTGATGAACTTGGTTCGCCAGTACGGGAACAGTTAATGTTGGTTGTGGAAGACGATGCAGTTGTCCGATGATGTTCCGTATGTGTTCGATTGGAGACAGATCTGGTGATCGAACAGGCCAAGGCAACATGTCGACACCCTGAAGAGCATGTTGGTTAACAGCAGTGGTATGTCGGCGAGTGCTACGCTGTTGAAGAACACCCCTTCTTGGAATTCTGCTCATGAAGGGCAACACTACACGTCGAATCATCAGACTGAAGTACCAATATGCACTCAGGGTGCATAGGATAACCGTGAGAGCGCTGTTGCTCTCATACAGAATCTTACCCCAGAAACTCCAGGTTAAGGTCCAGTATGTGTAGCACGCAGACAGGTTGATTGCAGGCCCTCAACCGACTGCCTTCTAGCCATCACACAGCGATCACTGGCACTGTCTGCATCTTGTACGGGTATCAGTAAAAACTCGATCATAAAGGCCGGCCTGTGTGACCGAGCGGTTCTAGGCGCTTCAGTCTGGCACCACGCGACCGCTACGGTCGCAGGCTCGAATCCTGTCTCGGGCATGGATGTGTGTGATGTCCTTAGGTTAGTTAGGTTTAAGTAGTTCTAAGTTATAGGGGACTGATGACGTCAGATGTTAAGTCCCACAGTGCTCTGAGCCATTTGAACCAATTTTTTGAACCGATCATAAAACTTTCCGTATTTTTTACCTTTGGATGGACGATTCTCATGACACTGCACGAACACTAGCACTTTCCAGACACCTGTTGCACGGTCAGTTAACCCGTCAATAATTTCCGGCGGTATAGGACACAAAGGCCACATGTGTTTTCCGATTTCATTATATCTTCTTTAAACAGTTTAATGACATCGGACCTCTCGTCAGACCTTTCAGGCCGGCCATACGGTTCACTCACCTTGTGGCATTGCCAAATGACAGTATGGATGTCATATCGTCACACAGTGCACAGAGCCAGATTTCCAGTTGGTGGCCACATATGGAACTAATTCGTTATCCAACGTAATTCGGTTCCGCATCAACGCGTTAGAATATCTACAGTATGATACTTACGGTCTAGACTGGACCTCCATGAGTAGCTGCACTTTAATTATAACAGGCGGGGTTTTTCCTACTACACTCCTGGAAATTGAAATAAGAACACCGTGAATTCATTGTCCCAGGAAGAGGAAACTTTATTGACACATTCCTGGGGTCAGATACATCACATGGTCACACTGACAGAACCACAGGCACATAGACACAGGCAACAGAGCATGCACAATGTCGGCACTAGTACAGTGTATATCCACCTTTCGCAGCAATGCAGGCTGCTATTCTCCCATGGAGACGATCGTAGAGATGCTGGATGTAGTCCTGTGGAACGGCTTGCCATGCCATTTCCACCTGGCGCCTCAGTTGGACCAGCGTTCGTGCTGGACGTGCAGACCGCGTGAGACGACGCGTCATCCAGTCCCAAACATGCTCCATGGGGGACAGATCCGGAGATCTTGCTGGCCAGGGTAGTTGACTTACACCTTCTAAAGCACGTTGGGTGGCACGGGATACATGCGGACGTGCATTGTCCTGTTGGAACAGCAAGTTCCCTTGCCGGTGTAGGAATGGTAGAACGATGGGTTCGATGACGGTTTGGATGTACTGTGCACTATTCAGTGTCCCCTCGACGATCACCAGTGGTGTACGGCCAGTGTAGGAGATCGCTCCCCACACCATGATGCCGGGTGTTGGCCCTGTGTGCCTCGGTCGTATGCAGTCCTGATTGTGGCGCTCACCTGCACGGCGCCAAACACGCATACGACCATCATTGGCACCAAGGCAGAAGCGACTCTCATCGCTGAAGACGACACGTCTCCATTCGTCCCTCCATTCACGCCTGTCGCGACACCACTGGAGGCGGGCTGCACGATGTTGGGGCGTGAGCGGAAGACGGCCTAACGGTGTGCGGGACCGTAGCCCAGCTTCATGGAGACGGTTGCGAATGGTCCTCGCCGATACCCCAGGAGCAACGGTGTCCCTAATTTGCTGGGAAGTGGCGGTGCGGTCCCCTACGGCACTGCGTAGGATCCTACGGTCTTGGCGTGCATCCGTGCGTCGCTGCGGTCCGGTCCCAGGTCGACGGGCACGTGCACCTTCCGCCGACCACTGGCGACAACATCGATGTACTGTGGAGACCTCACGCCCCACGTGTTGAGCAATTCGGCGGTACGTCCACCCGGCCTCCCGCATGCCCACTATACGCCGTCGCTCAAAGTCCGTCAACTGCACATACGGTTCACGTCCACACTGTCGCGGCATGCTACCAGTGTTAAAGACTGCGATGGAGCTCCGTATGCCACGGCAAACTGGCTGACACTGACGGCGGCGGTGCACAAATGCTGCGCAGCTAGCGCCATTCGACGTCCAACACCGCGGTTCCTGGTGTGTCCGCTGTGCCGTGCGTGTGATCATTGCTTGTACAGCCCTCTCGCAGTGTCCGGAGCAAGTATGGTGGGTCTGACACACCGGTGTCAATGTGTTCTTTTTTCCATTTCCAGGAGTGTATTCTGTGTACATACAGTAAGTAAAACTCCGTTATTTGCTATCCTTCCTGGAGTTGCAACTTCAGTGGCCAACGGCGTAGTACGTGCGGCTGCCTGTGGGTGCCGTCAGTGAAGTGAGGAACCGACATGGAGTTGCTAGCTGCGGCCGGGACGGCTGCGTGTGCGGAGAGCAGCGCAGAGGCGGCAAGTTGGCGCCGCAGACTAAGTTGTCGCCGCTCTTGAGACACTGGGGCCACCTTTTATCGCGCCCCGGGTTCCCCGAGTGGCACTTAATATGGAGATGCCGCGCCACGCAGCCCCGGGCCGCTTACCAGAGCAGCCGGGGAGATGGCAGCTGCGGCTCCACCGCCGGCCTTATCCGAGCCGCCGCACACCTCTGCAGCCAGTCCCTAACGTAAAAGATTAAAAGATCTGAAGAGGCGACCGCCAGATATCAGATTTTGCAGTCTTTACGTACCGTGCCACCAGAAGCCGAGTAAACCACCTGCTCCTGAAAGGTGGACAGGAAATGATTTTTTCCGCATTTGCAGAAACGAAAGTACTGACACCATGGCCGTCAACAGAGCTATTCACAAGAGGGATCAAGAGTAAAAAATTCAAATTTTTGACGAACCAGATTCCGAGAGTTTGAAACCGTGCCTTACCCCAGAAACAAATTTCACAGGAAGGCATTGTGCTCATACGATTGCGAGTTTCACTTGAGCACTTAAAACGTTAATCATACTTTATTAGTATATGGGAAGTACATGTTTATACGCTCGTCAGTCTGATATATCGATCTGAAATTGCATCCCTACATGATTAAATCCATCATATTGAACGAGATAGAAAATAAACTATGAAACTACACAGTAAAGATATTTATGTATACATACCTTGACCCTCATATTAAAAACTGTTAAACAGTAACAATTCACAACGGTTAGTAAAATCCTGAAAATCCTGTTGGTTGTCACTGTAAATAACCACTAAAATGTTTTGGGGAAGTCTAACCAAAGGCTGCGTTTTATTGGCAGGACACTTAGAAAATGTAACAGACCTACTAAGGAGACTGCCTACACTACGCTTGTCCGTCCTCTTTTAGAATACTGCTGCGCGGTGTGGGATCCTTACCATATGGGAGTGACGGAGTACATCGAAAAAGTTCAAAGAAAGGCAGCACGTTTTGCATTATCGCGAAATATTGGACAGAGTGTCACAGAAATGATGTAGGACTTTGGCTGGAAATCATTAAAAGAAAGGCGTTTTTCGTTGCGACGGAATCTTCTCACGAAATTCCAGTCACCAACTTTCTCTTCCGAATGCGAAAATATTTTGTTGACACCGACCTACACAGGGAGAAACGATCACCACGATGAAATAAGGGAAATCAGAGCCCTAACGGATAGATATAGATAGGTGTTCGTTCTTTCCGCGCGCTATACGAGATTGGAATAATGGAGAATTGTGAAGGTGTTTCGATGAACCTTCTGCCAAGCACTTAAATTTGATTTGCAGACTATCCATGTAGATGTAGATGTAGAACATGCCACTGTTTAATACTCTTCAAAGTGAAGAAACGAGAAAAAACTTGTTGATATTTGATGCCATCTACAACACTTTGCTTCCTTACTTCATCTAAATCTACATACCTACTCTGCAGTTCAGGCTTAACTGCGTGCCGGATGTTTACTGAACAACCTTTAGACTATTTCTCTATCGTTCCTGTCTCGAACAGCGCATGGAAAAAATGAACAATTAAATCTTTCCGCAAATGCTGTGTTTTCTCTTATTTTATGCCGATGATCATTCCTTCCAATTTAGGTTCTCGTCACCGAAATATTTTCACATGCAGGGATGAAAGTTGGAGACGGAAATTTCGAGAAAGATCTCACCGTAACGGAAAACGCTATTATCTTAATCATCACTACCCCAACTCACTCTTCATGTCCGTTTCACTCTCTCCCCTATTTCGCAACAGTACAATACGACCTGTCCTGCTTTGGAACCTTTTCGGTGTTCTCCGTCAGTCCTATCCAGTAAAGATTCAATACAATACTCCAGCAGACAATGGACAAGCATAGTATAGGCAGTCTGTAGTAGACCTGTTGCGTCTTCTACGTGTTCTGCCAAGAAAACAGTCTTTTGTTTGCCTTTCCCACAACATTATCTATGTGATCGTTCCGGTTTAAGCAGTTATTAATTGTAATTCCTAGACATTTAATCGCGCTGACAACCTTTTGATCAGTGTGATTTACTGTGTAACCGAAATTTAAAGCATGCATTTTAGTACTCATGTGGATGACATAACACTTTTTACTGCTTGGTCAGTTACCACTTTCGTGCCATACAGATGTTAAGTCTGTCATTTTGCACTTAGTTCTGATATTCTAATGACTATACTCGAGTACAAATGATAGTATCATCTGAAAACAATCTAAGAGGGCTCCCCAAATTCTTGAAAATCTTTCATATAGATTAGTAACAGTTGAGAACGGGTGACACTTCCCTGTGGAAAACCAGATATAACTACCGTTTTCCTCGATGATTTGTCGACGATTACTACGAACTGTGTACTTTCTGACAAGAGATCATAAATCCAGTCGCGCAACTGAGACAATGCTACTCTGGCAAGCAATTTGATTAGACGTCTCTCTGTGTCAAAACCCTTCTTGAAATATGGAATCAATTTGACATCCTCTGTCGACAGCAGTTGATACTTCGTGCGAAGAAAGAGCTAGTTGCGTTTAACATGTGATCATGTTAATAGAATTAGTAACTTTTTTTGTTGCCTTCGGTTGTTTAGAATTAACTAGCACAACCAAATAAAATGCATTTTTTAGGTTATACACACATCAAAAAAATTTGCATCCCCCTGGTTCCCAGAACTCCTGAAGATAGACGTTGACTGTGGATATTGTATCACAGACACAGTCTCTTTGGCTGTTCAGAGATATCACTAAACCCGCCCAAAGAAGTAAACAATCATGCATGAACAGCACCTATTAGACGGAGGGGTCCAACAACCGATCAGTTCCAGTCATTCCACAAGGAAGGAGGTACACGGCTAGTCTTGTCTGTCGTTCAACCATGCCTAGCTAGACGGTCAACACCGCGATTAGATCGCGTCAGCATTGTTACTTTGTGCCAGGATGAGATCTCAACAAGAAAGTGTCCAGGCGCCTCAGATTGAACCAAAGCGATGTTATTCCGACATGGAGGAGATACAGAGAGATAGGAACTGTCGATGAAGTGCCTCGTTCAGGCCGCCAGAGGGCTACTACGGCATTGGACGACCGCCACCTACGGATTATGGCTCGGAGGAACACTGACAGCAACGCCACCGTGTTGAATAATGCTTTTCATGCCGCCACAGGACGTCGTGTTACGACTCAAATTGTGGGCAATAGGTTGCATGATGCGTAACTTCACTCCCGACGTCCATGGTGAAGTCCATATTTGCAACCACGACACCATGCAGCGACGTACAGATGGGCCCAACAACATGCCGAATGTACCGTTTAGGATTGGCATCACGTTCTCTTCACCGATGAGTGTCGCATATGCCTTCAACCAGACAATCATCGGAGATGTGTTTGGAAGCAACCCGGTCAGGCTGAACGCCTTAGACACACTGTCCACCGAGTACAGTAAGGTGGAGGTTCCATGCTGTTTTGGGTGGCATTATATGGAGTCGACGTTCGCCGCTAGTGGTCATGGAAGGCGCTGCAACGGCAGTACGATACATGAATGCCATTCTCCGACCGATATGCAACGATATGGGCAGCATACTGGCGAAGCATTCGCCTTCATGGACGACAATTCGCGCCTCCATCGTGCACATCTTGTGAATGTCTTCGTTGAGGATAACGACATCGCTCGACTAGAGTGGCCAGCATGTTCTCTAAACATGAACCCTATCTAACATGCGTGGGATATATTGAAAAGGGCTGTTTATGGACGACGTGATCCACCAACCACTCTGAGGGATCTACGCCCGCCGGCCGAGTGGTTCTAGTCGCTACAGTCTGGAACCGCGTGACCGCTACGGTCGCAGGTTCGAATCCTGTCTCGGCCATGGATATGTGTGATGCCCTTAGGTTAGTTAGATTTAAGTAGTTCTAAGTTCTAGGGGATTGATGACCTCAGAAGTTAAGTCCCATAGTTCTCAGAGCCATTTTTTTGATCTACGCCGAATCGCCGTTGTGGAGTGGGACAATCTGGACCAACAGTGCCTTGATGAACTTGCGAACAGTGTTCCACGACGAATACAGGCATGCATCAATGCAAGAGGACTTGTTACTGAGTATTAGAGGTACCGGTGTGTACAGGAAACTGGACCACCACCTCTGAACATCTCGCTGTATGGTGGTTCAAGATGCAATGTGTGGTTTTCATGAGCAGTAAAAAGGGCGGAAATGATGTTTATGTTGATCTCTATTCCAGTTTTCTGTACAGATTCCGGAACTCTCGGAACCGAGATGATCCAAATTTTTTTTATGTGCGTATTTGTATTGCATTTCCAACCAAGGCTAGCACTCGATGAGACGAAAGTGTAGAATCTCCAAAAATAGCCGCAAACTGGCTATCACAACGCACTCTAAAAATGTAGAACTAAAAAAAAAAAAATCGTCGTTGCCTCCACAACTTGGCACATTACTGTTCAGCTACGGACAGTTGAATTCGTAATTCTATGACTGTGCTCTAAGCTGCGTGGTAACGTAAGAAGTTTCCGACGGTCACAATTCCTGGCACGATTACGTTTTTGACATAGAAATTTCACAGTTTTCAACCCTTTTTGTGAGAAAATACTTCCTTCATAGACACCGTACTGATGAACGTAGCTACATCATAGCTAGAGTCTGCTGCAGTCATTTTGCGACTTTAAAAATGAATTGTCCCTCAGTAAGCCTCGATGGATCTTCTTTTACCAAAATCAAATGGTAAACTATTGTTGTGATTCAGTGGTGCAGTAGGATGATGGAACGTCCCCGTGGAAACTCGGGACTGTTGTTTCGCCGGTAAATTCAAGACAAGTTTTCTTTATGCTGGAATTATGCGCCGGAGCTAGCGTGACAGCGTGTTGGAATGGTTCCTGTCGCAGTTCCTTAAGCGTTGTACGAGTAAGAGCCAGAGAACAGGTTGGGAACTCTGTTTGGCGATGATGAGTAACCTGCAGCGACCTTCACTGCAGGACAGAGCTGAAATTATCGTTGAGGAAAGGCGTAATTTCTTGGAAACAACCTGAGAATCACACAAAGTTACATTGCGGTTGTTAAATCCACGATATTTCTCATTGCTTTCCACAATGCGAAACATTATAAAAAATAAGTCTGCAAACTTAACACAATATCTGAATCTAATTGGTTACAATACCATAAAGCACTGTGGACAGATGAACAAGATTCACATGTGGTTCTGTCTGAATCAGATATGAACGTAGACTTAATAACGGTGGAGGAGCTACAGGATGCGATAACGTCTATCAAGAACAAGGTGACTCCAGGGTGTGTGATAAAATAGGTACCAAATAAAGCAAAAATAAAACTATTCGATTTTATGAATGTCTTAGCAAAGTGGTTGCACACTTGAAGAGTGGAAGATAGCCCAGATATGCTCAATTTACAGGAAAGGAAACAAACATGAATGTCAGAACTACAGAGTTATTAGCCTTCCAAATTCCTGTTACAAACTGCATGCTAGAATTTTAAGAAAAAAGACCATTGCCAATCGTTGAAACTGTAGTATCTGAAGCCCAACGTGCTTTGCGAAAAGGCAGATCATGCGCGGACTGTATCTTCACCATGACACATATAACAGAATAACAACGTGAATTAAATTTACCAAATTCTCCAGACTTCACTGACTTCGAAAACGTGTTTTATGAAGTAAATCCAAACAAACTGCTGCAATTTTAAAAACAGAGAGATTATTAGTCATATTATAAGAGTCGTACAGATTTTACATACAAGTAACAAAATACAAATAAAAATTGCAGACAGCAACCGTAATATGGCTGAAGTAAACCAGGGAGCTAACTACTCTTCTGAATGTATATATTGACTATACGATATAACCAGAACTTGGTTACAGGCAATAGAACAGTTTAAAATTAACGATATGAATGTTAGTACACTAAGTTTTCCTGACGACCAAGTAATCAACAGTCAGAATGAAAATGATTTACAATATGACGTGCATAATTTAAGTATAATACCCATGGAATACAATCTGAAAGTCTCCATCACAAAGAAAAACATCAGTGGCATTTTTAGGTCGCCAGACCATGTGAGTTAAGATTGAAATTGACAAGCAGATCGTAAAGCAAGTTAATACATTTAAATAAATAGGGCACAGTATTACATACAGGGCAAACAACGAAATACAAAATAACTTATACCTATTAATATTTCTGTGGAACTTTACGCAGAACATTGGGAAAGAGACAATCTTACGAATGTTGTATGAGGTTATGGCTATACCAGAAACGCTCTATGGCCGTGAAAACTGGATTCTTAAGAAGAGAGATGGAAAGAGGATGGAAACGTGTGAAATGAATTTCCTTAGGTGTGTGGATGGATATAATTTGATGGCTAAAAAGAGAAATGGTATACGAGTTGAACTACATTTGCAAAACACAGTTGACATAATAAAACAATATCAGTTAATATGTAAAGAACATACAGACCGTATACCAGATACAGTAACACTAGTTAACAAATTTAAACTTTCTTCTGCATCTAGTTTGTAAAGGGGTGGATTTACCTAATTTTGGGGTGCTGAATACACTGGTAAAATCAGTTGTTCTCTACGACCTCACATTTCCTAGATACATATCAGAATTAAAATTGTTAAAAGCGAAAATTGACACAATTATGTCAAAGAAAAATACACATTCAGAACGTTTGAAGCCGGCCGCTGTGGCCGAGCGGTTCTAGGCGCTTCAGTCCTGAACCACGCGGCTGTTACAGTTGCAGGTTCGAATCCTGCCTCGGGCATGGATGTGTGTTATGTCCTTAGCTTAGTTAGGTTTACGTAGTTCTAAGTCTAGGGGACTGATGACCTCAGATGTTAAGTCCCATAGTGCTTAGAGCCATTTGACCCTATTTTTAACGTTTCAGATCAATACTATTTTGTATGTATATGTGGGCATGATGCCAATAAAAGGCCCAAATTAGTTCAAAAGATATTTTCACCTTTAATCGTCTTTGGGTTTTGAAAAATGCGAGTACGGAGCTCTTCTTTTGTTTGCCGTTTCATCACTCTCTCTAACGAGAGCCCAGCAGTAGTTACCCATCATCGAAGGGTTCAAATGAACTTGGTAACAGTGTTCCATGGTAAGAATGTCTTGGTGAAAGCGTTCACCATGCACATCGCTTGCGGCTCCATTATTTTCCGGGAAGAAATCAAGGTGAGAATGTAAAAAGTGAATTTCAAGCGACATTCTACATCCCATGTTCTTATAGGTGTCCAACAGATCATTCACAATGGTAACATAATTTTTGTTTTTTCTGTTACCCAAAAAGCCCTCCACAATTGTCTGAAAAGAAGACCAAGCAGCTAACTGGATATCTGTGAGTTAGGTATCAAAGGTTGGATCTTTCAGAAATTTTCTTATTTGTGGTTTAACAAATATACCCTCTTTCAGCTTTGCCTCACTTAATTTGGGAAACTTTTCATTTAAGTGATTGAAGGCCTCACCTCCTTTGTCCAGAGCTTTTACAACTTGATAAGGCCCAACTTGATATGAAGGGGAGGCAAAATGATTTTGTCGGTCTCAATCCAATGGGGTATTGTTCACATTTACGTTTCCAGGAACATATGACTTCCTTATAGACCATTCCTTGACTGTTTAGTGGTTCTTGGTGTCACGGCTGTCCCAAAGGCACAAAAATCAGCAGTATTTCGTGAATCCCGGCTGTAAAACTGTAAGGAGTGCAACAACTTTTAAATCACAGCAAAGTTGGCAGTCATGATCCTGCCTCTAGCAGCAAACCCATGGTTTAATAAGTTTCTTTCACGTCTACTGCGTAAGCCAAAGGTACCGATGGAGATGCATTGCCATTATGCAGTATTACAGCTTTCAAGATGGTTTTACTGGAGTCAATAAATAGTCGCCACTCCTGTGGATTATGTTGTACACCTACCTGCATCATCAGACCATTGACATCTCTACATACGCACACTGAACTCTGCATATCGAAATACTGAGCGAAGGAAGCACCTCTTGATCTGAAACAGGAAATTTTTGTCCCTAGAGCTAGATGGCTCCATTGTTGCAGTCTCGACACCAAGAGTTCTGCTTGCTGTTTCGAAAGGTTTAGATCACGAACCAAATCGTTCAATTCATTTTAATTAAAGAGCTGAGGCGAAGTTTCATGATATTGAGGGCAGTACTCTTCTACATGTTCAATACTTTCTGATTCACTTGACATGGTGGCTGGTCCCGTGATTTTCAAGTTACAGACAGGAACAGGCAACCCTTCATCATGCGGCACAGGCAAATACACTGACGATACATTTGGATACTTCATTTTATGTCTACTTTTGCTTGAATGTCTAGAAATATTTATAAGAGAGAAGTAACAGTCTGAATGATGGTCATTAGGATCACACCACACCTTCGGAACAGCGAATGGCATGGCTCGGCGTTTTCCTTTCAACCACTCGGTTAAGATTGTAGTACAGTTTGTGCAGGCAATATGAGGTGCAAAATTTTTATCTTGATCACCAACAGAACAATCAAAATACAATTTATATGCCTTCTTAACCAAATCAGTGATTGGTTTTCTTTGGGCTTTTGGAGCGGATTTGCCACACACATAACAAAGTTTGTCAGGGTGGTTTGGACGACAACGAGATTTACTAGTTGCCATTTTTCTTAGTGTAAGTTTTAATCACAAAAAGTTTGCACTATCTTTCACAGCAAACACTCACTGAGGATCTCTTTCACACCAGTGGATTACCAAACCAACCATTTACTGACGATTTGTAGATCTACTAGCTCTCCTCTGCAAATCAAAAACAAACAAAACTCAAAACAGAAGAACAGCAAAAAGCGAAATACTGAATATGAAAAATAAAAAACCTTTAAAAAAACAAAAATGGTACGTGCTAGAGCATTTTGAAAGGTAAACTTTCTGAAATGTATATTCGTATTCTACACACCAAAATACATACTTGTTCATGTATCACATCCCAGATGCAAAATGGCTGTTGACTAGTGTAATCACTAAAGCCATAAAACAATATAAACCAAGAGGCAAAACATCGTTAGGTAGACCAATGAAGAGATGGCTTGATCAGTCCTGAAGGAGATGGAACGGAAAAAAAGGTAATATCCTTGACGTAAATGATGATAATGATGAATTCGACTGTGCCAGAAGTACTGTTTATTATATGAGTAATCACTGACAATCTCTTCAAGAAATGTGTGAGAATTCTATAACGAATAAAAATACTTCCAGAATGAGATTTTCACTCTGCAGCGGAGTGTGCGCTGATATGAAACATCCTGGCAGATTAAAACACTCCGCTGCAGAGTGAAAATCTCATTCTGGAAACATCCCCCAGGCTGTGACTAAGCCATGTCTCCGCAATATCCTTTCTTTCAGGAGTGCTAGTTCTGCAAGGTTCGCAGGAGAGCTACTGTAAAGTTTGGAAGGTAGGAGACGAGGTACTGGCAGAAGTAAAGCTGTGAGACGGGGCGTGAGTCGTGCTTCGGTAGCTCAGATGGTAGAGCACTTGCCCGCGAAAGGCAAAGGTCCCGAGTTCGAGTCTCGGTCGGGCACACAGTATTAACCTGCCAGGAAGTTTCAATAAAAATACTGTTCCCTAGAAAGCAGAAGGCAGGAAGTGTATACAGAAGGAAACAAGGAGCCGCGAGAAGAATCACCTTTGTGCTATTGAGTTCACTGCAGCTGTAGTACGGTTTCACAGTTCGTTTGTTAGTAGTGGTAAAACGTAACCTGCTTATTTTATAAAGACCCGCTAGGAAAAGTCACATGGCATTATATCAGACGATCTCGGCAGCCAGAACATAGGAATCAGGTCTTTTTGTCCCATGCAACTGTCTATAATTGAGGAAAGGATTGATTAAAAAAATCTCATACGTCAAGGCACCAATGGGGATGGGGCAAGTTGACAAATGGTTTTGAAGATCGGTAATGTGAGGAAATAGCTATTGTTCCAACACGTCCAGGCACGCTATTCCACTAACAGTACCTTCCTCAAAAAGAATGGCCCAAAAACATTGTTTTGGCAGTAACACACACAACACATTTACATTCTCTAAGTCCCATGTTGTAATGTTTCTTGTGGATTCTGCAGACCCCATATGCAAACATTCTCTTCCCCCTTTCCCTCAGTAAGAAACGTCACTTCGTCATTAATAGATAAGACCGTTGTTGTGATCTCCAGTCCGAAGACTGGTTTGATGCAGCTCTCCATGATACTCTATCCTTTGCAAGCCTCTTCATCTCCGAATAACTACTGCAACCTACACTGTTCTGAATCTGCTTACTGTATCCATCTCTTGGTCTCCGTCTACGATTATAACTCCGCACACTTCCTTCGAATACTAGTGTGGTGATCCTTTGAAGTTCCATAATGTCTACTATCAACGGATCCAGCCATTTAGTCAAGCTGTATTACAACTCTCTTGTCTCCCCAATTCTCTACAGAACCTCATCGTTAGTTACACGCTCTAATCATCTGATCTTCAGCAGGCTTCTATAGTACCACATTCCAAAGGCCTCTATTCTCTTCTTGTCTCAACTGTTTATCGTCCAAGCTGCGCTTCCATACATAGCTGTACACCAGGCAAATACCTCCAGAAATGACTTCCTAACAAGTAAATCTATATTTGATGTTAACAAATTTCCTTTCTTCAGAAACGCTTTTCTTGCAATCGCCAGTCTACATTTTATATCTTCCCTGCTTCGCCCATCACCGGTTATTTTGCTCCCCAAGTGACAAAACTCGTCTGCTACCTTCATTGTCTCGTTTCTAATATTATTCCCTCAGCATTACCAGATTTAATTCGATTACATTCCATTAACCTTGTTTTACTTTCATTGATGTTCATCTTATGTCCTTCTTTCAACATGCTGTCCATTTCGTTCAACTGCTCTTCCAAATCCTTTGCTGTCTCTGGGAGAATTACAATGTCATCGCCAATGCTAAAAATTTTAATTTCTTCCCCTTGTACTTTAATTCCTACTCCAAATTTTTCTTTGGTTCCTTTACTGCTAGCTCAATGTACAGATTAAATGACATCAGGGATATGCTGCAACCCTGCCTCACTCCCTTCTCAACCACTGCTTACCTTTCATGCTCCTGGACACTTGTAACTGCCGTCTGGTTTCTGTAAAATTTGTAAAACCTGCATTTTAGCCCCGATACCTTGAGAATTTCGAAAACATTAGTCAACAATGTCAAAAGCTTTCTCAATGGCTACAAATTCTGTCAACGTAGGATTGCCTTTCCTTAGCCTACCTTCCATTTAACTATATATGACGGTAGTATCTGTTCCCAATAGAACAGTTACCGTGGATGACCATGCAGCTTTGCTAGAAATGAAATGATAATTAAATGGACAACCTAGCTGCAAACAGGTGTTGATGTGCTTCATTGGGGACATGTTGAAAATGTGTTCCCCGACCGGGACTCGACCCCGGGATCTCCTGCTTACATGGCAAACGCTCTATCCATCTGAGCCACCGCGGGCACAGAGGATAGTGCGTCTGCAGGGACTTATCCCTTGCACGCTCCCCGTAAGATCCACATTCCCAACATGTCCACACCACTACATCTATTAGGCGCACTACGAATGTAGTGGTGTGGACATATTGGGAATGTGGATCTTACGGGGAGCGTGCAAGGGATAAGTCCCTGCAGACGCACTATTCTCTGTGCCCGCGGTGGCTCAGACGGATAGAGCGTCTGCCATGTAAGCAGGAGATCCCGGCTTCGAGTCCCGGTCGGGGCACACATTTTCAACATGTCCCCAATGAAGCACATCAACGCCTGTTTGCAGCTAGGGTGTCCATTTAATTATCATTTCATACCTTCCATTTTCCTTATTAAATTGTCTAACGTACCCGCACGATTAAGGAATCTAACATTCGATACTGTGATAAGTCCTGATGATGACAGCCTCCGGAAAGTCCGCGCCTGGATATCTGAATGGGGGACTACTTTACCTCTGGAATGTTTTACCCAGTAGGATTTCATCATCATTCAACCATACAGTAGAGGGTAGAGCTGCATGCCCTCAGAAAAAAATTACGACTGTAGTTTCCCCTTGTCGTAGGTCGTTAAAGACCATTTTGGTTGATGTTACAAGACCAGATCAGTCAAAGATCAGGATTGTCGCCCCTGTAACTACCAAAAAGGCTGCTTCACCTCTTCAAGAACAACACCTCTGGCAGGTACCCTTTCACTGATGTTGCAACTAATGATGCAAATGGTACTACTACATTTAACACAGTCCATCACCGCAACTATGTCCACTGTTGATAAGACTACACTTACTTATTTTTCGTATCACTAGCATACACTGTAACTAACCGAAGAAGATTACAAAAGGTAACTAAAGGAGGTTTTATCTCCCACATTCCACAGCACACGCCATCAGTCACCTGCCCCAAGACACTCACTGCCGGTTACTTGGACGCTTCGAATTACGTTATGGTGCAATCTGCCTCTTCGTCTACACGTTCCCTTGTTGGCCAGTGAGGAGTGCGGTCACATGACCCCGCACCCCCCCCCTCCCCCGCCTTCCGTTTCTTCATACGTCACTTGTGGTGATAAAATTCAATTCAAATTACAATGTCTAAAAACTTTTATTTACTTAAGCAGTATCGATCGAACGACCAACGGAGTGAAATGATCGATCTTCCACAAAAGATTAGTATTAAGGAACCTCTATAACTGTCAGAAAGCACAACTGTGTAATGTCTTTGATAAATGTTCGTTGGAAGAAGAGAATATTTTGTGAAAAATTTATAATTTTATGAAAAATAAAATATGGAAACGAGTGTAAGTTATAAATGTACTGACCGTAACATGCTAAAGGTATTAGGACATGTAACTCAGTTAAACCAAATGAAATCATAAAGGAAGGGAATCCACTATGGGTTTTCGACCGCCAGTCTTTTGGATGACCTCGGTGCGAGTACTGCAAGGGAGGAAAGAACGGAAAACCAGAGCAGTTGCTGTCGATCATTGTCTGACGATAATAATTCGCGGAGAAAGTGCTTAATGTTTGCTGTGGCAGTCGTCTATAGTTCCTAAACGTAACCCCAGTTTATTTCGAGTCGGAAAGCAAGAATATCTGACTGGTTTTATTTGATGGAATATGGATCTGATGATACAGCAAGTTAATATGGCTACCGCAAGTGGGTGGCAGTTATTAATTAATTCCATCACTGGAGACGTGAAGAGCCTATCCAAATTTTCACATAGCAACCACCAACTTCAACACCGACATGACTGCAACGAACCAGGCAAGACGTTTTCGTATTAAGTCTGTAGCAGTGTATCAGAATGTTGTAGTCAACCCGATGGTTCGCCAAATTTCTAATACAGTTTTGTTAAAAGTATTTGTTAGAATCATTGTCCCAAAGTCATATATCGATTCAAAGTTTCCTGTCCCTTTTATTAAATGTAAATTTTGTATCACTCTGTACGGTCAAAAGACTATAATGATTGGTCTTACGACATTATTGCAGTGTCATATGAAAGTAAGTTACAATAATAATTGTTTACCTTCAAACTGAAGAGACTGAAAGTGAGGTCGCTTTGATATGTCATTGTAAAGTTCACTTTAATGAGTTTTCTTAACTTCAAATTTGCTTGTCAAAATATTAACTTTATGTAATTATTCAAAGTAAAGATGGCAGCCATTAAGCCACGTAAGAACATCTCAATCTGCGTCCATCCTGTTTACGAGTAAAATTGTTTCCACAAAAGTCGTTAAGGTACATTTACTTCTGGCACTTTTAAAGATGAACTGAAATAAAGCATTGGAACTGCTCCTTTGGAGATGACGAACAAAACAATCTTCGTAGATACAGTTTTCTTTCAGCGGATCGGTCGTAAGGCTACATAGCTGCAAGCTGTTTGCTACATGGGAGCGAATAAAGCCAAATTCCAGATAGGTCATATAAAATTTGTGTGTGTAATAACTTGTGTGGCATACCAATCCCGAAAATCAAACCCCAGTAATCATACCTCGCTTTGGAGAGAAGTTTACAACATAAATAGGTGCCTTGCTAATAATAATATTCTGTTAGGTAACACGTATCAAACTTTGTGTTAGAGATTGTTGCTAATTTAACAATAAGTGCAATTTTGTGCATGTTTAACGCAAATGCTCTACTAAGCGAACTAAAAGCTGGATTTTTCTTAAGTGCAACACGTAGGCAGGTTCTTTGTCGCAAGGCAGTCCCGGCAGGTAGTGGTACACGTGAGGGGTCCCTAAATCCGACCGCTAAACGGATTCATTTTCCGTTGCACAGCCAACGCTACAGAACGATTAAGTACTATTGGTGAGTCATCCAGCTAAATATTGTTACGTTTGTAGTTAAAAAGCATTCCTTTCCCTGCTACGTAACGTTAAAAACGGTTCGACTACGTGCGATTCGGAGATTTAAAATACAAAGGCGAATCGTTCACACGTAGAATCATCGGGTTTGGCTACGTACTGCCCACAGCTCTCTTTCCACTCTGGTGTTGTAATCACATGCATGCAGTTCCGGCTGCCATTGTGTCAGATTTGAGCTCAACTGTCATCGCTGTGTTGCTTCTCGATCTTCCGTCGAAGCCACCCATAATGCAACGAACAGGAATTGATTGTTCAGGTGGATAGGGTGACACGCTACGCATGTCCTTCGTGAAATAGCGTCAGGCAACTTATCAAAGATCTATAACGTTGTCTTGTATTGCAATACGTTCCTGACGTCGAATCTTCCATGCCGATTCAATTGCTATCGATCGTTATCAATAACATAGGCATGCAGCATCAAAAAAATGGTTCAAATGGCTATGAGCACAATGGGACTTAACAACTGAGATCATCAGTCCCCTAGAACTTAGAACTACTTAAACCTAAATAACCTAAGGACATCACACACGCCCATGCCCGAGGCAGGATTCGAACCTGCGACCGTAGCGGTCGCGCGGTTCCCGACTGAAGCGCCTAGAACCGCTCGGCCACACCGGCCGGCCATGCAGCATCCCCAGCATGTTCTGGAGTGCCATCTTCATAACACGCCAAGAAATACTGAAGCCTTTTGATTCAGGTGGCTCATTCCCTCCAGTCTCTGTTTTGAGCCTGGGCGAAAACCATAGGTATGTCTCACTGTTTGGACATCATCCCATCGTGTCTGCACCAAGAAGAGACATTAGCTGTGATTCTGTACCTAATATGTGGCCCATATTCTTGTTAAAACCTATTCTTGTTGGTGGCCTTTTTTCTACAGCCAATACATCGCAGCATTTTTCATCGTCTGGGAATCGAATGGACATATCCAAAGCATTAGTTCCAATAACCCAACTAATACAGTACCGGATTCCGTTTTAATATCATGTACGTGGGTTTCTCCAACGCAACAGACAGTTTAACCCCTTGGCACCACTGTGTTACATCTTTCTACCAGGTTACTTTTGGAGCTTGCCTTCACAAGGATCATCACGTCATCAGCATATGCCACTACTCTGCGGCCGCTTCGTTGTCCTGCGGCTTTCCTAGTAATAAGCCGAGTACCAGATCACAGAACACAGTGCTACTTATGGATCTTTGTTGGCAGCTTTTTGAAAATTCTTCTGGAGGGATTTGCCCTGGCCACAATAGAGTTCCTTTTCTGTTTTGGAACAAGTTCTTAAAACAATTGTATAACGTTCGTGGGGCAGTTCATGTCCCTCAGGCAGTCGAAAAGTGTTGGCCGCCGTAAGTGGTCGAATGCTCTGACGACAACTACCCTTATTCAGTCTGCTTGTCTGAAATTTTCAGCGAAAGAATGCACAATATGTAGGCGGTAGGGTTTGTACAGCAAACGGCATCTCAAAACTTGCCGCACATTTCACTGAGTGATTCTTCCCTCTCTACCAGCGGTGTTGGTCGATTCACTTTAACTCTTCAAGTCGTCTCAAATCCTCATCTGACTTACGAGATCGGTTCAAGCTTTGTCGTTTTCAGACACATCAGGTTTGCTAAACTTACTTAAGCAAACAGCATAAAATTTTTTTTGTTGTTGATCAACTCCGAATGTCCTTTGCACCGAAACTGCCGACTCATGCAGAGAACCTTTATGTCACATACTTGTTATCTTACAACTGAAAGGAACTGAATATCTGCTGGCGTTAGTTCTTTAGTGGTCGTTTATACAACTATCAGCGATCTAGTATGGTAATCGAATCTTAAAATCATCTTCTTTGAACAGTGTGTAAATTATGCTTACCCAATATATTTCTTGAAACAGAATTGGACCCATCTTTTTAATTAACAATTAAGCACTTGCAAATTTCTACACTTACCAGGTTAACACCCATTTCTGTAAAAGTAAGTAATCGTGTGCCGTCGAGACCAACAGCTTGATTAAGAAATTACGGAAATTTTTCGCGTCAGTTTCGTTGAGAAAATGCTATTCGCCCTTCAGTGAAACTGCTGCTACGTGCAAGTCGTTTCTGAACGTGCCATAAAATTGCTTGTTTGTCGAACAGATTCGGATTGTTCGGATAGAAGAGAGCATTTATCCATGTTCGTAGATATTCTGAATGGCTTCTAGCTCGTACTCTCATTTATCGCCTGGATATATTCCGCGACAGGCTTCCCCATGGGCCTCTTAGTTAGCCAGGAATTCCATGACGCAGCCGGCCGTGGTGGCCAAGCGGTTAAAGGCGCTACTGTCTGGAACCGCGCGACCGCTACGGTCGCAGGTTCGAATCCTGCCTCGGGCATGGATGTGTGTGATGTCTTTAGGTTAGTTATGTTTAATTAGTTCTAAGTTCTAGGCGACTGATGACCTTAGAAGTTAAGTCGCATAGTGCTCAGAGCCATTTGAATTCCATGACGCACTTTCTCTTTCTAAGGTCCCATCAGAGGCAGAATTAAATACACACGGTGCAAAAAAAGTTAGGTATTACCAGGAAAGGAGTTTAAGATTACAGGTTCCACTGCTGAATAAGCACTGCAGTAAGTTAGTCAATATGTGGTACAGTAGGGTATCCTAGTTCAAATAATGAAGTATAAAGATCAAATGTTTTCATTTTTGCTGATGTATGACGAGCATGAACTAACATCTAACAAACAGATCGGCAACAGTAAACCACACACTGACGAAAAGCAAACAGAAATTTAAAATTAAAGACTACAGTTTCCCAAACGTCAATTCGACTCTAACATCAATACAAAGTTGAAATCCTCACAGAAATAATTGGCACCCTCTCTCGAAAGTTCCTACCGTGTAGCGAACGATTGTCACAGTCTCATGAATTCTCGAGACCAGATCTTCACGGGTGCTGAGTATCACTCGCCGGCCGCTAATTAGCTGGTTTTTTTATATCTGCAGCTCTGCGGTCGTGCATTTCCGACCTTCGATGATTTGCTTAATTTCGTTCATTTCGTTACCCCCCCAACACACTGACCTCCGCATTCACTTTACGTGATTTGTGCAAGACGAGAAAAATCTAAATAGTGTGCCCGTTCAACGAATTGAAACCTTTTCCTCGTAAATGTGAATACCGGCCAAACCCTGATTATCATTTCAAAATGGTGAAGTACAAACGGATGAAAAGAACTGCAGGGAACATTTGCTCTCCAACTGCATCACCCATTTATTTCAACAAGTAAGTTACGTATGAAGTAAACCTTCATGCGATGCTAACCTTTTCATAGATACGAGATACAAGCAAGAAAGCCTTCCAACATTAGAAAAATGTATCGGCACCCCGTGCTCTGACATCCTTTGCCATATTTCAGTACGTGCGGCCAGTTTTATCAAATTATATTGACGGATCAGGAGGTGCTTTTATCCCCGTCTGATCATAAATTACTTATTCCTTCCCAACGCTGTTCATTACCGTTCTCGATTAATTTGCTGTAGTTGTAGAAAGGAAGCAGCATTTGAGATATCTGATAAAAATGAACGACGAATTTACCGTTTCATACAAAAGCAGAAGACACTATACAGAGTGAAATATTGCGATAGCAACCGACGATCATTAGTATAGCTTCATGTTTTGAACCGGAATGTCCTTCAGAGAGACGGGCTGGAAATTTTTCACACCTTCTAAAGAATTTACAGAAATATTCTTGGACGGCCGCTGTGGCCGAGCGGTTCTACCCACTTCAGTCCGGAACCGCGCTGCTGCTACGGTCACAGGTTCGAACCCTGCCTCGGGCATGGATATGTATGTGATGTCATTAGATTAGTTAGGTTTAAGTAGTTCTAAGCCTAGGGGACTGATGACCTCAGATGTTTAGTCCCATAGTTCTTAGAGCCATTTGAACTATTTGAATATCTTTGTATGTGTACAGACCTCTCGATCCAACGGATCTTTGTCCCCAATGCCCCTCAAAATACCGTTGAGCCAGTCACTACAAAAAGCTGTTTGACGTGAATTTGTTTGTTATGCTTGTCGTGTAAAGACACGCATTAAAATACATAAGCGAAATGGACCCACGTTACTACCGACTTCATTACGCTGCAAGCTGAGGCTGCAAAAACGTGATTTCACAAGTCCAAAGAGCTAAAATTGGAGTTTACGACTAGGCGAAGTTGAGCCGTAAAAGTGGCCGTCCGTAACTGATGTGTCTCTGAGACACATATCTGTTGTGGCGCACCGTGGAACGGAAAGATCAGCGAAAAACAAGAAGTGGAACGTCGTTAAGCAGTCTATGCCAGTAACTGACGAGAAATACTGAAATATGATATTATCGACATTCTAGGGTCATGTAATGGTAAATCTACGTAAATAAAAGCGTAAATATTCGTTAGTTCAAAATCGTATGCCTCCTAATGTTCTTCAGTGATTCCTTTGAAATTTTGACATAATGTTGCTGAAATCCCTGGGCTAGCAGGACAGAGCGGATGCGGTCATATTTGTGGAAAGGGGCCAAAATAAGTTACTATCAGTTGCACTCAACATATAAACTTTATTTCTTAAAACACACAATCACACAAGCAAGAATCAAAACTCTCAGGGTTTTAACGAAAGCCGTCCTTTGATTTAATTTAGATCGGCCGAAAGCCACATCAAAAATCCAAGGCACAAGGCCTAAGCAAGGAATTGAGGTACAATAGTTCTTCTGGAGGTTTCAATTCTTTAGAAAAAAAATTATCTTCAATATAAATAGGCTGGATGCCTTAGCTTAAATTTTTCCCATAGAACTCGGCTGAAGGCCTCACATTAATCAAGAACAAAGTTACGGCTTAAGACTGAGAAAACGATTTTCAAAGTTTAATCTAAATAGACTGAAAACTCGGCTGAAGGCCGCAAGTCAACAAAACAATTTAACGGCTTAAGGCCTAGGAAAAAGAGCTTTCACTTTGAAAAGGCTGAAGGCCTTATCTTAAAATATTTCGTGTAAAACTCGGCTGAAGGCCTCGTACTAAAGAATAACAATCTTATGACTTAAAGGCAAGACAAGGATTTTGAATTTTTAGTTTAAGACAGATTAAAACTCGGCCGAAGGCCACACCATGCTTAAGACCTAAAGGGAAGAGCTTCTAGATTTCAAATGAAATAGGCTAAAGACTTTATCCTAAAATGCTTCTCATAAAACTCGGCTGAAGGCCACATACGAAACCCAAATAACCTCATGGCTTAAAGCCCAGGCAAAGAAATTTCCAATTTTTAATTTAAGTTGGAAAACTTCGCTGAAGGCCACATACAAACTAAAAAATATTTCTTACGGGTTAAGGCCTAGACAAAATTTTTCAACTTTTGATTTGAAAAGGCTGAAAACTCGGCTGAAGGCCACATACCAACTTGAAACAAATTTATGGCTTAAGGCCTAGGCACAAGGAATTTTCAGTTTTAATTTTGAAAGGCTGAAGGCCACATACCAAACAAGAAACTTTTTTTTACGGCTTAAGGCCTAAGAAGAAAAAACTTGCAATTTTAATAAGCTAAGACTTGGTTGAAGGCCACACACAGTACTTAAGACTAAAAGGGAAATCACTGTGTAAAACACAAGGAGCGGAGCTCAGAAGGTTCCAAGGATCGGACTGGGAAGGTAACACTAATGCACGTTCACGTGAGACAGGCTGCCAGACCAACAACCTCTTAATCGGAAGGCAACCCACCCGAAAGCCAGCCGACAAACCAACCAACAAGATCAGTTCTGCTCCACCTGACCAGCAAAACGACAACAAGATGTCAATAGCACAACGTTCTGGATACTGGTGCCCAATCCAGCCAAGTCAGAATAAACGCCCAAAACTACCAACAACATCTCAGCTGTCGAACTACACGCCGTGCTGGACATCATCAACACGACGAAGAAAATACACTGCCAAAAACTACATCAACAACTGGGGCAGGTCACCAGAACGTCAACGGCCACAAGGCAGAAGATACCGCTGGTACACTTCATTAAAGAAGGAATGAATTAAATTAAGTTAAACACCACACAGGAAGATGGCTGCAATTCTAGCCGACTTCAATGCACACACGCTGTTGCTCATGAGAATCTCCCAGAAGGCGACAACCAGGATCAAACGAAGAGATGTGATAGCAATTGAGGCTTGATAGTAGGTTAAGTGAGCACTCAACTTTAGTGTCCAAGATAGGTGGGCGACGAATTTCGTAATCCTCGGAAGAAGCGCCTCAAAACTCCAACTGCGCCTGCACGCCGCCAGCGGCTTCAGCCTGACCACGCGCCATGGAGACTTCCTCGCTGCTCTGCCCCAACCGACTGACTCCACTCACGGAAACTGCCAAACAACCAAACAGACTTCGGCTGATGGGACGACCGACCGAAAGGGTCGTTCCCGTTCCAGTCTCCTTCAGTCACACAGTGCATGTCTGTCGCCAGTGGTCGGCAAGTACTGGGTGTCCGCACCTCACTGCTGCTCCGTCCCCGGCGCTCCTTCGCCGCCGACCGCTGCTCCGTCCTCGACTGCAGCGCTGGTCCGTCTCCAACTGACTGCCTGACACACGACGGCCCGTAAATACTATCGGTCGCTCCAGAGAGGATACGACAGTGCACTATCGATACGCGCTGCTGCTGCCATTCATGAGCAAGTAAGGCAGGAAGCTAGTGACGTCAGTAAATGGAATAAGAAAACGAGGCGGCAGTACCATAAGAGAAGATGACAGACAATAAACGCCATGAACAAGAGCTATGCATGGCTCAGTTGCAGCCGGCCGAAGTGGCCGTGCGGTTCTAGGCGCTGCAGTCTGGAACCGCGCGACCGCTACGTTCGCAGGTTCGTATCCTGCCTCGGGCATCGGTATGTGTGATGTCCTTAGATTAGTTAGGTTTAACTAGTTCTAAGTTCTAGGGGACTAATGACCTCAGAAGTTGAGTCCCATAGTGCTCCGAGCCATTTGAACCATTTTTTTGCTCAGTTGCATTTGAATACATCCGTGTTTTACATACCCACTGGAGCGCAATAAGATATGTAAAACAGACATAATAAATAAAAATATAATATATATTTTTATATCACGTAGCTCTCCCTTAGATGTTTAAAAGCACACACATATTCGAATGCAACGTTGTCAGAATTTCAAAGCAATCTTTGAAGACATTTCGGAGATTTAAGATTACGAACATTTACTCCCATACAAATGAAAATTTGAATGTTCATTTGTTCGAAATTTAAAATCTCCAAACTGTCTCTGAAATTTTGACACAATGTTGCATTAGAATACGAGCCTGTTTTTATATGCCTACCAGAGCGCACCAAATAACAAACGAACATAAAAGTAACAACTGTTGGGGAAATACATATAAAATGAATCTTAAGCCTCTGGAAGTTCTACACCTACTGTTTCGAAATTTTCAGACAATGTTGCAATCGAAAATGCTCGTATTTCTACACACTTATTTCTTAATATACGTAATAAACGCTTAATTACGTAATAAACAAATATGTAATCTATGGAGGGGAATCAATTTATATTTTTTTTTAATTTATTGGATTTCATGCAGTGTCCATTCACCCAATTATGATGATGTGAAAGTAGGGACAACACAACATCCAGTCCCAGAGCAGAGGAAAATCTTCCACCCAGTCGGAAATCGAACTCGGGCTCCTACACTTAGCAATATGCCACGCTGATTGCACAGCTACCGAAGCGGACTTCTTATGGTTAGAATGCTATTAAAGAATCAGAATTTGCAACAGCAATAAACAACGCTCGATATCAGAGAAGGTGACTGGGGCGGGGGGCAGGGAGCCAGACGAGATGGACATAGTAATGGGAGGAAACGGACATGAAAGCAGAAAGGAGGTGATGGACAGAGAGAGGGGCAGGAGGAAATTGAGAGAGGAGGAGGAGAAGATGTACAGAAAATTGGACGAGGCGATGGACAAAGACAGAGAGTTGGTGGGGATGAAGAAAGGGAGGGGGGGGGAGCCGATGATGGGCAAATAAAGGAAGGGTGTGGTGATAGACAGAAGGAGGATGGAGACGGGGCAGGAGGAGATGGAGAGAAATGGGTGGGGGGAGGGTGGACGTGGAGTCACGGTGGAAGTAATGGACAGAGATATGGCGAAGAAAGAGGTGATGGGCAGAGAGAGGGGAAGGAGGAAGAAATGGAGAAACAAAGCAGGAATTCTGAAAAAGTCCTTAACAAATGACTTAGTCTCTCTTCATAGTCTTATTAATTACAGGGATATCGTTATCAACCAACTTCACTTTCTCAAATGGAATTATGGTAATTTCTGCTACTAGCACTACTAGCATCGTGATTCTGGAACACATGAATTAGAGCATTACGTTCTTCAAAATCGGATTATTAGTTTAGGAGAAATATCAGTATTTGGCATCTGAACATGAAATAGATTGCCGTCTTACGTAGAATTAATACGGGACTGTCTCAACAGGATGACGGGACGCTCCAGTTTGACGCTGCTAAAAAGAGTCTGCTTACAAAAACGGGTGGTGGAGAAATGTTGACTTTAAAACTGATACTAATCACACTTGGGGACATGTGACTATGTGAACACACCAACTAGAAGGCAAAGGACGTGGCATCTAAGGCTAATTTACCAGTTAGGTATGGTAACAGTTCTGTTCTTGTTTCTGGCAGAGGCCTGAAAGAGAGGTGCACCTCGAAAATTGAATGGATTTGTAAAACATGGATTTGAGAGATACAGTCTGTTAAATAACAACTTCACGTCATAAATTTAATGTCAAGATGCACACTCACATTGCAAATTTAGATCGACGACAGCAACAAAAAGGATATCACGAAGGATGTAGTCGTAAATACCTCTGTATCTTATGTCATCAACTGTTCAATATACTCATCGTCTTCTACAAGTCTACAGTCGCTGCTGCAAGAACTGGAGTAAAATGGGTATTTAGTTTTCATTGAACTTGCTGCAACATTGCAATGTTAATCCTCTTCGATAGTCGGAACTTGTTCATACCCTTCAACTTTGAGTTTTCCCCAGAAGAAAAAGTCGATTGGCATCAAACCTGGACGACGTGTAGGCCAACTGATAACGCCTTTACAGCCTATCCACTGACCAGGAAAGAGCAATGAGCCGAGCAACCATCGTGCTGGTATCATAATACATCTACGTATTCCAAGTGGTTCGACGCGCAAGTCGCCGAAGTGGCGTCAACTCAAAATACTTGCACTAAACGACCCGACCGGTCTACCCGACGGGAGGCACTAGGCACAAGACACATAATTTTCATTTCTAGTGGTACTTCCTCTATACGAGGCGGTAGCACTTTGGTAAGAAACTGTTATCTTTTACCCGTTAAGGTTTCTTCATTGAAGTAAGGACCAATCACGGAGTAACCAGTAATCCGATACCAAACATTCATTACTGCTTTTGTTATTCAACCTGCCACAGTGAATTTGCATTATCAACGGGAAAACCAAGTATAGTTTTTACATTCAACCTTCAATGACTTGTAAAGGTAGCTTCACCGATATAGTACCATTACGGACCATGGGACAACGGCTGGCATGTATTTCTTGATGCAATAATTTACCAAAAGCCGTATGTACTGTAGAAATTTATTTTATGAACTTCTTATATGCTACCAGTTTCGGCATGACATTGATGCCATCTTCAGGCCCCACACGTCGTTGTCGTAAAATCAATATACACGGAAGGAGCCATATAACTGTATCCGTGAATCAAATCGTCCTGCAACAGCTCTTGGTGGCAGGGCTGCAAGAGTTGTTGCATAACGATTTGATTCACGGATCCAGTTATATGGCTCCTTCCGTGTATATTGATTTTATGACAATGACGTGTGGGGCCTGAAGATGGCATCAATGTAATGCCGAAACTGGTAGCACATAAGAAGTTCATAAAATAAATTTCTACAATACTTACGGCTTTTGGTAAATTATTGCATCAAGAAATATTATCCTAATGTCGCATCACAACTGAGTAGCAAAATTCCATGGACCTTCCATAATGGCATTCTCCTTACTCTGTTCGTAGAATTCGAGACACCTTCCGATAACAATATTTCACATATTCCTGTGAACATCGGCTGTCAGGATACTTTGGTGTGTACAACTCAACTGCTCTCTTCGCATTCCTTCTGCGGATTTGGTGAAGAAGTAACAGAGAATCTTTGTGAAACATTTGATTTTTGAAACTAACCGGAAGTCGACACGTACACGGCATAAAAATGAAAGCTACATTTGCCTATTAACCTTGTATACCGGTATAATTGTGGTGCAAAGCACTATTTCCTTCTTATCTGGCATGATGCATTTGTTTATTTGTATATGAAATTACAAACTTCTGCAAACGACAGCAATCATTTTCATGTGTAACGCAGGCAAATCCTAAGTTATAAGCATTGCAATTGTACTATACATCGGTTAGTTAATGACTATAAATCCAGTTCCTTTTTTCGCAGTTATAGCAAACGTCTCATAATTCCGTCGCTTCTTTTTGTCAGCGCTCTTCTCCTCGCCAATTCTGCAGAGATCTTCCTCATTTCCTATAAATTCGCGTACTTTTCAACTGCCTTCTATAGCACATCTCCAACGCTTTGATTTTCTTGTTTTCCGATCTTCCCACAGTTCATGATTCACTTCTGTACAATGCTGTGTTCCAAATGTACGTTCTCGGAAATTTCTCCGTTCAAATAGGAGATTTTTGATGCTAGCAGATTTATATTGGTCTGGACTGCCCTCTTTTCCTGCGTCAGTTTCTTTTTTTTATGTCCTCTGCGCTTCGTCCGGCTAGTCTGTTCTTTACATTATCCCTGCTTCGTCTGTCTTGTGGCAAACGGTTAGTTTATGTAAGAAATGATGAATTTCAATGTGATCTTGTAGTATGAGTAAAGGTTTGACCAAGTACGGTCGAGCAACAGGTATTTCTTTTTTGGAAACAGAAAGTTTTATGCGGTGTGGTTTTGTTAGTTGGGTGAACGATTGCCCGTAACTAACTCTGACACGAATACCAGCTGACACAGCTACAAGCAAACTTACATATTAGTTTGGCGATGCACTTTTTCGAAATTGATATTCCATTCGTGTTATACTAGTGAAAAGAAAGAAAATGCTCTTGCGCATGATGTAGCGTACAGGGCGTTTGAGAACGGACGTTCAGGGAACGTAACAGCGTGAGACAATGCCTAAACAACAGCCCAATGCTGATAACAATAACGAAAGAGACAAAATCTAGGAGAGAGTAATATTTCTCTGAAAATTGTAAGAATTCCGAGAAATGCCAAATAACAATAGACTTAAAATCTTCACAGAGCGAGACGAAGCAATTTTTAGCACACGGGCATCCTTATCCGGCCATCTTGAATTCGGTCCTATTTTACTTATAAATGGTGGCAATCGGTGACGTAAGGGAAGTTCGGTCAAGAGGGAGCACAGTCTAAGACTACTTTTCCATATTTTGGCTGCACTGGGGGAAACTACCATTGGATATCAGTGGTGAAACTGCTCAGTGACATAAAGACCAAACGTTTGCTCTTGCTCCTTGATTCTTTCTTGTTATTCAAGTGAGAAAGTTTCTTTGTTAGGATCTAAAGTAATATATTGACTTCGTAATTTAAGTGACTTTAACCAAAGAATCACAGTAGTTTAATTTATTGGATTAGCTGTTAAGTTCAAATGGTAGCAGCAATTTTTCTATCATTTGAAACTTCCTGGCAGATTAAAACTGTGTGCCGGACCGAGACTCGAACTCAGGACCTTTGCCTTTCGCGGGCAAGTGCTCTACCATTTGTTAGGATGTAACGAATCATCATTCAGAGAATTTTCGGACGTGTCTACTGTCATACAGACAGCAACAGTAGAGAAGATAGAATAAACATTTAGGTCAAATCTTAAAGCTTATTCGGAGATTTACTTCTTCGTGTAACAGCGGAAGACGCAACTGTAGTTCATCTCATCGAATGTAATAATACGAGTCAGTGGTTATTCGAAGGAAACCCAGCCAGGAGTTGCAAAGGTGTCGCAACTGTGCTAGCGCACACTCCTATTTCTGCCTCCCTCTGCCAAAACTGTCGTCAGCTGGCCAAAGGAAGCGGGAGTATCAAAAATCGTAAATCTTCTCTTCATCGCCGGTAAAGAATGTTCTTGAAGAGGAACGGATGGCTAAGGAGGAGAAATAAGACCGAAGGGTAGAGAGGAGACAAAGAAAATAGGTTATTTTAGAGTCGAAAAAAACATTCTGCAGAAACGAAACGAAAAGCAAATAAAGGAAAAAATATTCAAATTACACTACAGTTGACAAAAATCTTGCAACTTCAGTTGCATTTGGAGTTGCAAGCAGATCTTCTATGCAAGATGTGGGGTAAATTTGACAGGTGCTCCATGGTCTATAGTACTTCATTACCACGGTCGTATCAACGGAGAAGTACCATTTCTGGAGATTATCAGTGGAGCTCCTAACTCAAGAACGAAGACAACTGAATGAGCTCCACACGACCCGACTCTGCTCATGCCCAGGTGGGAGGGTTTCCGAAGGAAGATGCCAAGTTCAATTATTATCAGGTCGAGATATTCCACGATTGTCGATTGTCTCCTTGCAGTCCCTTTTTTTTTTTTTTTTTTTTTTTTCAACACTAAAGTGATCTTGAGGAAACCACCTCTGGACCTCAACCTTGGAGATGCTGTAACCTGCCCATGTCTTGAATGAGTTACCTGACGAGCCAGATTTGATATTTCTGCGTTGGTAGCTATTTCAGGACAGATATCAAGCAACATTATGATTGCGAGCTGGTAGAGTTGTGTAAGTACATTAACTTTCAGATACCCCGTAATAAACCTATATGTTTCTTTTACTACCTTGTCAACTACGTTTTTTGGTGGATTTGTACGAGACTAGACCCGCATACCCTGCAGCAAAGCAACAGGTTACTATTGCTGGCGTCCTCAGGGTTTGTGTACGAGAACACTGAGTGAAACCAGTGATCTTGGGAATAATATTATTTCTGGCTCCCACCTTCATTCTTTCAATGTACCTTGTGCATCAGAATGAAATCCAGAGTGACTCGAAAATATTTTGGATGTGAGTTTACTAATCCCATTCCTTGCTACGTGATTTTAAAGTTACGACCTGCCAGATTGTGCTTAAGAAGAGAAGCAGACAGTTGGATTTCAGCTGGTTTTGGAAGCGGTTGATTGACAGAGTAATAGACATTCAGCTCTCTCAGTCTATCTGTCAGGTGGCATTCAACATCTTCAATAGAGCTCCCTTGATTCGTTAATGCCAGATCGTTGGAATAACAAACTCTTTATGTTCGCTAGAAGTGATTGGTCGTTCCTGTAGACATTAAATAAAGTTGTTGAAAGTGACAGTGATCGACATTTTTTTGAGGATGACTGAATACAGTGCGGTAAATGTAAAGAAAAGCGAGATGAAACTGCACGGATTCTGAAGGACGTTACTCTATGACCACTGCTGAAGAATTTCACTTGTGGAATGTTTCCCCAGTAAATGCGTCCTATTATCGACTTATACCATGAGAGTATGCAGTTAAAGACTTTATAGTACAGCTTCATTGGGTCTCTCTGAAGAGTGAAAATGCATTTATTTTTACGATGGTTATCATGCACTGGTAGGAGCTTAAATAACAGAGTGGTGTACTAATAGTTAGGTACCAGTATACGATTGAGAACAAATCCTCATTTTCTTCTTAACTGCGTACTTTTATCCGAAACTCCCCTATAATAAGCTAACCACCAGTAGAATAAAAAAAAATTTTCCGTTTGCCTATCATGCAGTCTGTACTCAGCTACCTTCCTTCACTAAGGAACTAAGATTAAAGATTCTTGATAAAAATGACGAGACATAGTGTGAAGTTTTCACTTTTATTTTTACGAAGATACGTCAAAAAAAAATGGCTCTGAGTACTATGGGACTTAACTTCTGTGGTCATCAGTCCCCTAGAACTTAGAACTACTTAAACCTAACTAACCTAAGGACATCACACACATCCCTGCCCGAAGCAGGATTCGAATCTGCGACCGTAGCGGTCACGCGGTTCCAGACTGAAGGGCCTTTAACCGCACGGCCACACCGGCCGGCGAAGGTACGTCATATTTCGTGTATTGTCAAGGCACTGTGAAGGAAGAGTACAAGAAATGTTTCAACCTGTTGGATAACACACTCTGAAAGAAGTATTCTTACAAAGAATCTTTCACTCTGCAGCAGAGTTTGCGCTGCCTATCGGATCAGAACTGTGTTCCAGATCGAAAATCGGACTCGCCTTGCTTTTCGCAGGCAATACGCTTAGCGACTGAGCTATACATGCAAAACACACGACTTCCCATCTCTGCTTCATTTCCGCCAATACCGTTCTCCAACTTCCAGAACTTTAAAGAAGCCCTCCTTCAAGCCTTGCTGGACTAGCACTCCAAGATGAAAGAATACTATGGTGAGTCGTGTCTTGATAACTGTGTCGTTAAAAGCACCGCCTGCGAAAAGCAAGACTTCAAGTTGGCCTACCAGTCCGACAGACAGTTTTAATCTGATTTGTAGTTTAAATAAATCGCAACTCTCTTACAGGATGAAACAATCATTGTGGAAACAAACCGCTACGCTGTGAATTAACTGTATCTCGACAGTATATTTTCTTCATGAGTGTTGATTCAAGAAAGTATACAGGAGACACTCTGAGACTTTGGAAAGTAGGAGACGTTTACTGACTGTGAGGCTATGATGACGTGTCATTAGTCGTGCTGGGTAGCTCTGTTAGCCCAGCATTTTTCTCCAAAGTCAAATTTCCATGTTTCATTTTCGGCCTGGAAAACAGTTTTAATCTACCACGAAATTTATGAAGTGTGCGCTAAAACCACGTCTTTCCTAAACAATCGTAAAGCTTTTAGTGCCTTCTCCGTCCCATAATGTCTGAGGAACTACATTTTTCTTTTTGAAAGCTACCCACCACACTATACTGGACATATGTATGACCATCGACATAATTTATGTGGGATCATCACCATCACATCATCATCATCATCATCGTCAACAACAACAACAACATCTTGATCATCATCCAGTTCGATCACTTGGTGATGTGATCTCTTTGAGTCGGTGTGCAAGACAGGATCCCTGCAGGCTTCTCCAGTTCTTTCTATCTTGAGCTCCTGTTGCTAGTCCAATCCCCACCTGTCTTTCTTAAGTCTCTGTCCCATCTATCCGACGGTCTCCCCCTTGGTCTTTATTGGTAAATTGGGCTCCACTGTAGTACTTGTTCCGACCACCTACCATTGTTTCTTCGAGCGACATGACCAATCCACTACCATTTCAAGGAGTCACTCTCTCCGTTATGACCTTTGTTGTCCACCTGATACCAACAGCTGTCATTCTGGCTTCCTTTGTGTAGCCCGACATTAATTTTTCCATTCCTCTTGGAGCTGCTATTAGTTTTCTAACAATGAATTCATCTAATCTCCAAGTCTCTCAGCCGTACGTTATTACTGGCAGTATACATTGGTCTAAAACTATCTTCTTCAGCTCTGCCGTCGTCTTTGACTTCAGAACTGAAGGGTATCTTTCAGAACCTTGCGAGCCCAATTTAAGACGTCGAAATATTTCTGGTTTTAGGTCTTCCATATTTACATGTTGATCCATATAGACAGATTCTGTGATCCTTCGCAGATGCGTACTTCCAACAGACAGGTTTCCCTCCGATGTCGATTCATTTATCATAATCTCGGTTTTCTCACAGTTCATTTTTACACCAACTTCACAGCAGACTTGAGAAAATTCGCTAATCCGTAACCTGTTTACAAATAATGCAGTATCATCAGCAGATCTCAGATTATTTAATTTGATTTTCAGCATTTGAACTCCCTTTGTCTCCCAGTCCAGTTTAGACGTTGCTTCTTTACGACTGCTGAAAATAGTTTTGGAGATATCAAGCCAACTTGTTTCACACCATTTTCAATGCGATATTGATCGGTTTCTTCACCAACACTCATAAACGATGTAGTTTTGTATATGTCTTATAAGACTTTACTATAGCCCTGTTCTCTTCCTTGTTCTGCTCGCATTCAGGAGGACGACGGTTCAAACCCGCGTCCAGCCATCCAGCTTTAGTTCTTCCGTGATTTCCCTAATGCCGCGATGGTTCCTTCGAAAGGCCGCGGCCGGTTTCCTTCCTTGTGCTCCGTCTCTAATGACCTCGATGTTGACGGGACGTTAAACACTAATATCCTCCTCCTCCTTCTCCTCCTTCTCCTCCTTCTCCTCCTTCTCCTCCTCCTCCTCCTTGTTCTGCTACAGCAGCAGACTCAGTTTATTGATCGAATCGAATGCTTCAGAACAAAAACAGTCTGGGTTGCGAAATAATTTAAAGTCAATGACGCGTTTCACCCTTTTGGGACATCATCAGATTTTGTAAATCTAATAGTTAATCTGATGATGCTCCAGAAGGGTGAAAAGCGTCCTTGACATTAAATAATTTCGCAACCGAGACTGTTTTCGTTCTGAAACACTTTTAAACCGGTTGCTGTAGGTGCCTGACACGATGGAACAGGAAAATTTTTGTCGAATCGAATGCCTTTTCATAATCTAAAAAGGTAAGGCAACGAAGTGGATGGTACTCAATTGTTTTATTAATTGTTTCGCGTAGAGTGAGGATTTGATCAGTTGTATTAAACACTGCGCGAAACCCAGCTTGCTCAATGGGTTTCCCAGGTCAAGTGTACAATACAATAGTCAAAATTTCAAAATTATCAGCAAGTACTTGAGAAATTGCTTCACCATGTTAATTTGAAAAAAAAAATTCATATTTGAATCTAGAAAAGACGTAGCAATTTCAATGATAGCCATGTGTCCTGTTCTGTAACAAAGAAAGAACGCAGTAAGGTACAACATAACAATCTTCCAGTGTCTACTTGTATTTTGCTTTAGTTTCAGATGCTTCAGTCTAGTTGGTTTCGATTTGAAGTGAACTGGACAAAAGTCAATAGATCGACTCCTTTCCCAGAGCAATAATATTCTTGTTGCTATCTCCGTGCGTTGATCTGGTCCAGAGAGCACTACAAAACAAAAAGCTTAACTGAACGTTGGGGAGCTCAAATAAACTCTCATATAAATAGGCGGGGTCTCCAGGAAGTGCGGCCTTACTGAAATCAAGGGCTACTAACCTGAATAGCGCAAATTCCACTTTTTGGTCCAGGAACTCCACAATATATTATCGCAAGAACGAAGTATTGCTTCAAGCCTGAATTTTTAGACAGCTATCAATAGAGGGTCAAACACGAGTACCTGTTATCAGATGATCATCAACAGAGAGGTTTCTTAAACAGCGCCCTGTGTAAATTTTATGGTGAGGAGTGAGAGACGTTCTTTTACAAGAAAGATTCCAGCAGCAGTGACTGAATTAGTCCTTGTGACCCACTGCTTATGTTACTGGAGTTACTCAGTGCACTTTATTTTGTGCCATTCTATTTACATATGCTATTCAATAATGATGGCGTCATTCTATATTTAAAAACCGTGTTCGCCACATCAAGTATTTCGCGAGTTTTCGCCTTCGCTTTGTTGTATAGTACAATTATATTTTGTTTTCTTGCGACATAGAAGCTGATTTACAGGATCTTATACAAACGATACAGTTTTCATTAGCTTGTTAAAATTATTTCATCTTCCTTTCAGCTATTAGTGTTCTATTTTACGATTGAAATTTCGGCATTAAGCCTTTTTCCAGCATCTACAACACATAATACAACGTAATGACAACAATATAAAGTGAAATTCTGTCCAAATAGTTTTGTGGTTTGTTGACATTTATATACTTACATGATTTTGAAATACTATAGATTTACGTTAGACAGAGATAACAACATAAAATGCACATAATAGAACAACTAGTCAGCGATACCAACCCGGACTTCATGCCACCCCGAAACGCATAAGAGAGCCTTTTTTCACTGCAGTACCAACGGAATTATTAACTTCCCATTAGAGCAGAACGAAATTACCCAAGGGTTTTGTATACTTAAAAACTCAGCAACAAAAAACGGCTACAACGCTCATATGGTAGACACAACGTATACTACAAAATTACGCTAGGATCGCAACTGTCGTACATAGATAAAGAAACAACACTACCAAGAGAAGCAGGAGCAGAAAACAGGAAATACATTTCTTTGTGGTGTCATATCAGACAGAACAGCCTATAATTTTCGTAAAACTAATATACAATCGGGTTGTGCACAAAATAAAACCATTTACACAATGGGGAATTTACAAAATCAAATGCGATGTGAAAATTTCTATGTGAGCCAAAGAGCTAGGTGTTTGCCTACCCGATCTAGAGAGCACGCAGGCATAAGCGAGAACTGTAAGTCTTTATTTAGAGCACATTTAAAAAATTGCAATCATAATATCATCAGCAATGATAAATCTTTAAACGTAGTATATTGGGTGGAAAAAGGTAGACTAATGGCAAGCCGGGTTGCGGCTCGCGTTGATGCAGTTCATAGCTTGGCATCTTGTAATAGCGATAGTGGCGTCTCGTTTTCTTAGTGTTCACTTGCACCACTACGTTTGCTCGCCTTGTCTGTCCGTGAGTGGCAGCAGCAGCACTTATCGATAGCGCATACTCTGGTACCATCCTTGGAGCGGCTCTAGTATTTCCATGTCGTCGTGTGCCGAGCGAGTTGAGTTGGGACTGAGCAGCAGTGAGGGCCGGACAGCCAGTACTCGACCGACTGCTGGCGACACACATGCACTGTCCAACGGAAGGATGTGGTCGCGAGAGTGCACGACCACGTCAAGGACCGGATTCAGCGAGTTTTAGTTCAATGGACAGTGATATTGCAGTAGTGCAACTTTCACCTGTGTGTGTGTTCACCCGTCAAAGTGCCGTCATGGCAATAAGTTTTTTTTTTCCTTTATTGAATTTCAGTTCCCCCCGAAGGGGGCGGGCTGGCAGCAGCTAAGTATGTCGCTCTTCAGCCTACAGGCTTTGTTAGAAAGATGAAGAGAATAAAGAATAAAAACAGGCGATAAAATCGGAGACTTAAAGAGTAACATGGCGAAAAGAAATCGTGGAACTGAAAACAAAGAACAGAGGGATGATGACGCTAAGAAAATACATACAAAGCAGACAGGTAAAACAATAGACAGACAATTAAAAAAACACGGCGACAGTCTGGTTTCTGTTCGCAAAAGACATAAAATTCACACCCAGCGACAGCATGGTTTCTGTTCGCAACACGAGAAAGACGAACAACACTGAGCAATCACTGGAACACTGCGCTAAAAAGTTGGCAAGTGTGACATACCACAGCCGAGAGCAGGTGGGGGCAAACTGGACAGATGATGGGAAAATAAAAAAGGGGGGGAGCCGGGAAAGGAGCTGATGGAGGATGAGGACCCATAAGAGGGGTGGGGGGCGCTGGGCAGACGCGACAGGGAGTGGAGTAGGCAGAGGAGGGGAATACAAAAGGACTCGGGGGGGGGGGGAGAAGGGAGGTAGGGAGAGGTTTAGTGGGGAGAAAACAGGACGGAAGGGGGGAAGAGGGAGCCCAGGGAAAGGACAGAGGAAAGGAGGGGGAGTGAGGATCAGAGTTGATAGGAGGGATAAATGGAGGGAGAGAGGGCATCATTGGGGAGGGGGAGTTGATGGAAGCCACCTTGGGAAAGGAGATGTAGGGTGTAGAGATGGAGGGTAGGGGGGACACAACGGTGAAGACGTGGCAGGGGGTGGGGATGGGAGAGGAGAGGAGCAACCAGGGGGTGAGGAGGTTCAAGACGGCGGGAGGTGTAGAGGATGCGGATATGTTCGAGGAATAGGAGCAGATGGGGGAAAGGAATGAGATCATAGAGGATCCGCGTGGGGGACGGGAGGCGTGTACAGAAGGCGAGGCAGAGTGCATAACGCTCAAGGATCTGGAGGGACTTATAGAATTTGGGGGGGGGGAGCAGATATCCAGGCAGGACTGGCATAACAGAGGAGGCAATAAGTTGTCAGTCCACGACTTATATTGGAATCTTTTCCGTGCCTGACTTGAGTGGGGAAGACCGTCGGTTGGTCGTTCGGTCAGTCGTCGAAGCGGACGACGTGCATTTGGTTTCCCGACCGCTTCTGGCTTCTCTCTCTGTGCCGACTTATAATTCGTCCGTGTTGTTTGACAGTGGCTAGTTTTATTATTGTTTGAGACATTGTGGAATTGTCTTTGCGGATCTGTATGTATCTTGAGTGGATTTTAATGTTCAGTTATTTAAATGCCCACGTGTCGGCAGTTCAGCTTCGGTCGGAGTAGCGAGGAAGCCCGCAGCACGTGAGCAGGCCGGGACAGCTGGCGGCGTGCAGGCACTGTCGGACTGAGGGGCTGTAGCCGACGACCGAACCCAGGACGTTTCAAGTTGAGTGAACCGTGTCCAGTACTGAAACTACACTGTTTGTGATCTCGCTGTTGTTTGTGTGTTGCTGTTCCCAGGGTCGGTGAGACCAACTGCTACAAGAGGAGTCTGTCAGATTGGCGGGAGCTCTTAGCTGACTTTTACTGCTTAATGTTAGTTTGGATTTAGTATTATTCTTATTAGTGAAGTGCAACCAGCGCTATTTTTTGTATTGTAGCCGCTAACGCCCCAGTTACCTGCCCTGGAGGTTAGTGTACTTTTCCGGCAGTGTACCTTTCCTCGTTGCGTTGATGCTGTCCGACACAGTGTGTAGTTCTACAGCCTTTTGAATTGTACTGTGCATATGTTTTTGGGAGGTCTACCTTGGTTCTAGTGTTTCCTTCGGCCTTGGGTGTGTTTCTGAAGACGTTGTGCTGTCAGTCTCTTCGCCCTCGCCTAAAAATATTCCATCGTTTTACCAGTGATCGGACGTTTGGCGGATTGGTTAGTCGGTCGGTCGGCGCTTAAGCTACCCCTAGTGTGACTTGCCATCCTGTTACGTGAGTACCAGACCTGGCTACCTGTCTCACCTCTTAAACAACTGTAGTCACCTTCCTCAGGTCGATCCAGGGAGCACTGTCTGTGGATCACTCCGCCTTCCTTGGACAAGTTGTCATAATTGTTTGAAATTTACTCTAATGTTTTAACATGTTATTGCCTTCCCCACTTGTAATTCCTGCCTTCAGCCGTTAATTGTTTGTAACACTGCTTGTGGCCTTCAGCTGACAAATTATTTGCAATTTTCTCTTAATCAGACCTGCAGCTGTCACTATAACCTGTTACAGTTTAAGATTGTTTTAAAAGATTTTAGTATTTTAACATGCAACTGCCTTCCTTACTTGTAATTCAAGCCCTCAGCAGTTGAGTTATCTGAAAATTGCTTATGGCCTTCAGCCCCCAATAATTTTGAATCCTTTCTTAATCAGGCCTTCAGCCGTTGATTGTTTGTAACATTGCTTGTGGTCTTCAGCCGACGAATAATTTTGAACCTTCTTAATCAGGCCTTCAGCCGCTGATTGTGTGTAACAATGGTTATGGCCTTCAGCTGGCATTAACTTGCAATGTTTCTAATAAGGCTTTGAGCCGCCAGTGTAGTAAAATCTTTCAAAAATGATTGTTGAGACTTTTGTTTTTTAAAAATAAAGTGTATGTGGTTTCTGTGCAACCAACGGTAACTCATTAGTTAACGTTCACACCTTTCCTGCTTTCCTTAAGCCCCTCGTCTCAAATGAACGCTCTAGAAGAAATTGAAATTTATAGCACCTTGAAAGAACAACCACAAGACATATTTACTGAACAAACAGACCTCAGCAGTAATAATTTTCTCGATTGTTTTGGACATTTAATCTAATGTATTACAAGCGTAAATTTTTAGTGCCAACCTGTCTTGACATATACAATCTATTGCAGTACATGAAATGGAATACTGGCTGGTATCGCTGACCACATGTTGTTTGCTGTGTGTATTTGTGCGTATTATGTTGTTATCTCTACCTGACGTAAATCTTTGCGTCAAAATCTTGTAAGTATATAAATGTTAACAAAACTGGTCATACATACTGATCCTTCGACTATACATTGTGCCGGCGGGGTGGCAGAGCGGTTCTAGACGCTACAGTCTGGAACCGCGCGACCGCTACGTCGCAGGTTCGAATCCTGCCTCTGGCATGGGTGTGTGTGATGTCCTTAGGTTGGTTAGGTTTAAGTAGTTCTAAGTTCTAGGGGACTGATGACCTCAGGAGTTAAGTCCCATAGTGCTAAGAGCCATTATACATTGTCATTGCGTTGTATTATGTTTTGTAGGTACTTGAAAAAGGTTTAGTGCTGAAATACCAATCTTAAAACAAACACTAGCAGCTGAAAGCAAGATGATATCATTTAAAAATTTATAGAAGCTTTGCACGCATATTAAAAGCAAGTAGTAGCTTTCATTAGGCTTCATCAAAAGCTTGGGAAAGTTAAAATTGGGGAAACGGATTAGGCTAGTAGACTGCATACTGCCAAAAATACTGAAGGATAATATGGACAGCTGAAGGAGTAACAGGACCCCAGGTGCTTTCGGTAAAGTAAGAACTTGTTTTTAAACCACTTCCGGCGTGTCTGGAAAGGAAATCATGCATTCATCATGTATTATCATTTCTTTTTAGTTACGGCAGTGAAACATCGCCTTCCACTCCACATAGCATATGAAAAACTAGGGGCCACTCAGCGAGAAAAAGAGAAATGCGTGTTAGGAAAACTCGAGGTGTAGGGAAAGGAACAGTTGAATCAAGGAACAGGGCGCATTTTAATTCAAGTGAAGAGTAGGTGGACAGGTCGTATGGCCAAGAATATGGATGACACATGACTTGAAGAGCACAAGGTAGCAGTCCATGAAGAAATTCCAGTTAGTTTACATTGAACTCTCTGCAGAATAAGCTCCTTTCCTAGCTCAAATTTATCGGCCAGTTTTTGCGCAGCGAATAGTCTTGCGGGATTGTAAGGGAGATGTGTCGTAAATAAGATATTTTGCCCTCATCCAGCAGTTAGTGCCAGCACGGATCAGGCGGTCCATTTGCGCTAGAGGGTTAAGGTGTGGGCGAGTTGGTGGAAGAAACACCAAGTTTAGCTGTGAAGGCATGACATAACGGAAGGTAATCTGTGGTACGACTACAAAAACAGCGAAAAGTTGTAGCCAGTACCGTCATCGAAGGCGGCAGCAGCAAACGAGTCTTTGAGTGCAGCGCCAGGCCAGGCGTATCGCACCGTCTGTGCCTGTCTGCCTCCGGAGTCACTGGCTGTAGCAGCTGGCGTCTTGACATGTGGCTGGTGGTTGGATATGGCTAACCATTAGTAGTTGCCCGTGGCGTACGACATCCGAGGTGGACGAGGTCTTCACTGAGAGGTACCAAGCCCCAGTCGAGACGTACTGTGTGAAAAATGACAGCGAGAGTTGGAAGTATGGGATCACAGTGTCAACTTGAACTAGAAGCCTGTGCTGTCGGCAGCAGCTGAAAGTCTCGGTGCTGCTTCAGGGGCCGTTCTTGGCGCACCAGCCAAACTTATTTTGCACCGGAAGGGCTGACGCATAGAGTTGCCGTAGTTTATGCAGTTCGGTGTCGTGGGATCGTAACCACTCGAGTAATATAGTGTGTCTAGGAAGCTGTTTTCTCGTATAGCTAGACAACATATTAGCAAATTACACTACTGGCCATTAAAATTGCTACACCACGCAGATGACTTCCTACAGACGCGAAATTTAACCGACAGGAAGAAAATGCTGTGATATGCAAATGATCAGCTTTTCAGAGCATTCACACAAGGTTGGCGCCGGCGGCATCACCTACAACGTGCTGACATGAGGAAAGTTTCCAACCGATTTCTCATACACAAACAGCAGTTGACCGGCGTTGCCTAGTGAAACGTTGTTGTGATGCCTCGTGTAAGGAGGAGAAATGCGTACCATGACGTTTCCGACTTTGATAAAGGTCGGATAGTAGCCGATCGCTATTGCGGTTTATCGTATCGCGACATTGCTGCTCGCGTTGGTCGAGATCCAAAGACTGTTAGCACAATATGGAATCGGTGGGTTCAGGAGGGTAATACGGAACGCCGTGCTGGATCCCAACGGCCTCGTATCACTAGCAGTCGAGATTACAGGCATCTTATCCGCATGGCTGTAACGGATCGTGCAGCCACGTCTCGATCCCTGAGTCAAAAGATTGGAACGTTTGCAAGACAACAACCATCTGCATGAACAGTTCGACGACCTTTGCAGCAGCATGGACTATCAGCTCAGAGACCATGGCTGCGGTTACCCTTGACGTTGCATCACAGACAGGAGCGCCAGCGATTGTATACTCATCGACGAACCTGCGTGCACAAATGGCAAAACGTCATTTTTTCCGATGTATCCAGATTCTGTTTACAGCATCATGATGGTCGCATCCGTGTTTGGCGACATCGCGGTGAAGGCACATTGCAAGCGTGGATTCGTCATCGCCATAATGGCGTATCACCGGCATGATGGTACGGGGTGCCATTGGTTACATGTCTCGCTCACGCCTTGTTCGCATTGATGGCACTTTGAACAGTGGACGTTACATTTCAGATGTGTTACGACCCGTGGCTCTACCCTTCATTCGATCCCTGTGAAACCCTACATTTCAGCTGGATAATGCACGACCGCATGTTGCAGGTCCTGTACGGCCCTTTCTGGATACAGAACATGTTCGACTGCTGCCCTGGCCAGCACATTCTCCAGATCTCTCACCAATTGAAAACGTCTGGTCAATGGTGGCCGAATAACTGGCTCGTCACAATACGCCAGTCACTATTCTTGATGAACTGTGGTATCGTGTTGAAGCTGCATGGGCAGCTATACCTGTACACGCCATCCAAGCTCTGTTTGACCCAATGCCCAGGCGTATCGAGGCCGTTATTACGGCCAGAGGTGGTTGTTATGGGTACTGATTTCTCAGTATCTTTGCACCCAAATTGCGTGAAAATGTAATCACATGTCAGTTCTAGTGTAATATATTTGTGCAATGAATACCCGTTTATCATCTGCATTTCTTCTTGGTGTAGCAATTTTAATGGCCAGTAGTCTATATTAAAGTAGTTTATTTTAGTAAGTGAATTGACAACACTTAACTTACGTATTACGTACAAGGTGGTGTCGCAAGCAATTGGCGACATGCAATTAATCAGTGTCCTTCGAAATACACTATTTCCATGCACGTAATTGATACAGATCACGAGTCACGGATCTTGTAGTGCAGTCGAAGCCAGGTGGCGCGTCACTTTTATTCTCTTCGTGTAGAGGCCGCTCCTGTCGTGGTGACGTCGTAGTCAGCGTGCTATTGGCTGACATCATCTCACAGCCCTCTCTGCTCCACCGTTCTTGATCTTCGTGCTGGCGCTTGTCGTTACGCCGGAACAGGTGTGAACGTGGGAGGCGCTGTGGAGCAAGTTGGGAGTTGGAATCCGGCGGCAAAGACATCCTGGAGGATGCTCATTGGTGCCACCTGGTGTCGGAGTGAATAATGTGAAGGCAGTAAAGCAGTGGGGTTGCTGGCCATCAACATGGGCTATAGCCTGCTGTGAACGTTCGGTTGGAGCAGCAGCTAATATTTGAGACTGTAGAAGCATTAGGGTATTGCCAAGATTTGCAGCTGATGAAACGGAGGGGCCGTTACTGGGCCTATAACTTGAAGAGCAATGCCCTGTATCAGTATTGTATTTTGATGAAACGAGGTGAGGCTGTGTGGGTCCTAGATATAGTGAAGTAGTGAGTCATCGAAGGACTTGTGTTATAGTGGTAAGCTTTTAGTCGTTTAAGTTGCCTTCCTGCATGCCTTAATAATTTATGTACATTTGGACACTGTGTCGCTGTAGACTGAGCGTGTTTCCCATGTGGTCTGTCCATGTTTAGTCAGGGTGTCGCTCATACGGGTCGTCCTAGTACTGTCTTGTCAACTAGTGTGTTGTTGCAGGTTACACTGGATGCCCCTTTTGCAATGTTAATTGAGTGGGGCCAAGTGTTCAAAAATTGGACGATATCAAAGTGATTTTGTAACTGAATACCCATTCCTGAACATTTAATGCTTTTACTATTAGCGTGGGGTAAGAGCGTGTTTTCCAGAAATTTATCTTGTTACTAGCTGCTCCCGGCCACAAGTGTCTGTGGCTCAATCTGGTTAAGTGGAGAAGAAATAAAAGAGAAAGCATATGCTCCTAAAATATATGAGAATTGGATATACCTCCTGATGTGCTTCTCTACCCTGTCTCTGTCCATCCACACCTCCTTCTCTCTCTTTGTCCATCTCTTCCTCCTTCCCCTCTCTCTGTCCATCACCTCCTCCCCCTTATCTACACCCATCTTCTCCTCCCCATATATATTACACATATAACATTTGTATTTGTTATGTGTATAAAATGTATGGATTCTTATACTACAAGGATAAGTCAATTATCATCCGCAAAGTAGTTATAAAATTTTATTGCAATCAAATAGGAAAGTACAAGAACATCATTTTTCGACATGGTCTCCTTGTGTTTAAAGGCACTTGATCCATCGTTGTACAAGTTTCCTGATGCCCTCATAAAAGAAGGTTCTCGGTTGAGCTGCGAGCCAGGAATGCACCGCTTCTTTCACTGCTTCGTCCCGAGACAAATCGACGGCCCCTTAATGCCTCTTTGAGTGGACCAAACAAGAGACAATCAGAAGGGGCAACATCGGGACTATATGGAGGATGGTCCAGTAATTCAAATTTGAGTTTATGGAGCATTTCAGCAGTGTGGACAGCAGTATGCGGACGGGCATTGTCGTGCAAAAACACAACACCTTTTGACAGCAACCCTCGGCGCTTGCTTCGAATTGCAGGCTTTAGCCTGATAGTAAGCATCTCACTGTCAAGTGCATTGTTTATTGTTGTGCCCCTTTCCCCATAATGTTCCAGTACTGGACACTGTGTGTCCCAAAAAACCGAAAGCATCAGTTTTCCTGTGGACAGTTGGGTCTTGACTTTTTCTTTCATGGCCAATTTGGATGTTTACATTCCATACTCCACCGTTTACTCTCCTGCTCATAATGGTGGATCCATTTTTCGTCACCAGTAATGATCCTTTCTAAGAAGTTGTCCCCTTCGTTACTATAGCAATCCAAATGTTTTTGCAGATGTCCAAGTGCGTTTTATATACAACTATGTGAGTTTTTTGGGACCCATCTTGCACAACCTTGATGAAACCCAAGTCTGTTGTGGTTGATTTCATAAGTAGCACCATGACTAATTTGCAGACAATGTGCCACTTTGCCAATAGTTAATCGTCTTTCTGAGAGAATCATTTCACGTTAACGCTCAATTGTTTTTTTCATTTGTGGCGGTAAACAGTCGTCTCGCTCTTTCATCGTGCGTAATATTTCGGAATTTTTCAGTACATTCATAGACACTCCGTTATGACAAATCACTGTTCCCGTACTGTACCAAAAGTCTTCGATGAATTTCGGCCCCCTGATACGCCTTCTGACGACAAAAAAATAGATCAGTGAACATAGCTCTTCTTTGGTGCAAATAGAAAGCGGAGCACCCATGATTAACAGCACTGCAGCGATAACGAAACTAACCTAGCAGCTTGAAACTTGCAAAGATATAACAACAAATAAACAAACCATGTGTCATCCATGTAAAACGACAGTACTATCAAAATAAACAAAAATATAACTGAATTGCGGATAATAATTGACTTACCCTCGTTTGTGGCACTCCAATAGGTATATAGAAATGCTCTCGTCCCCAAAAACAAGGTTGTGTCAACAATTTCAGAGCACTTGTAGAAGAACTTTTGGAGACATACGATTCTGAACAAACGACCATTTACATTTTTACTTATACTATAAATCAGTTGTTATGTCATTTGGAAAATTAAGTGGAAACTGGTTTGTTTTATGTATACGCTTCGGTATTGTATGGTTCATAATGTCGTAGTGGCCCCTTGTCAGTTAGAGGGCCTGCACATCAGACAAGCAAGATGGGCTGCTGACATCCCTTCAGGAGCTAAGATGAAAACATTGCCAGTGGATGTAAACATCAACAGACTTTCCGCATAAACACGGCACTACTTCATGAAAAGCCATGTGACAGAGATCAATCAATTTGAACTAATGTGACGACATGTAGCATTCCAGTAAATCGTTGTTATAAGCACACCAGCAGAGTCAGACTGGCAATGTGTACCTACAGTTACGACAGCCCTGGCCAGTACTTAGCCAGCTCTAGCCTACTAGACATTCTCCATAGCCTTCAGTAGAAAGTTGTATTTTATTGAGTGTAACACCATTTCGTAACTGTGTGGCGTAGTATTTTGGTTATCATTTCTTTTCGTTGTCTTGTACTCCTATCTGGCTTTTGCCACCACAAGAATTGTTGTGTTTCTTGTTGTCCTTGTTTTTGGAAATTAATGCACCTCAAGAAGGCGTTTTAGTTAAATCACGTGTGTTCAAACTTGATCGTTAGTTCTTTCCTGCCGACCGTAGTGCACTACAAGATTACATTTGGTCAGAGTCTATGTTTTCACAACTCCCAGCCAAACTCTACTCCCACCGAAATCCTGCGCCACAGAGCGTAGACCACTCCAGTTTACAAAGCGACTTAAGTATCGGATGCACAGAAATGCAGACTAATTGACGTCTGTCTAACAGCGCTGCTGCTAAGGTCGCGGGTTCCAATCCTGCCTCGGGCATGGATGTATGTGCTGTTTAAGTAGTTCTAAGTCTAGGGGACTGATGACCTCAGATGTTAAGTTCCATAGTGCTTAGAGCAAATTGAACCATTTGACGTCTGTCTGTTATAGTATGACAGAGTATATTCCGAACTGAAATGTTATGACCCTACTAGAGGAAAAAGAATTTCCCTCGAAGAAGCAGCCCAGACCCACGTAAAATCAGTTGTGTGAACACAACTTGCTATATTCATATAGGAAATATTGCAAGAATCAATGCAGCTAAACAGCTCTATTCCATCTTCCTAGATTTCCGAAAGGCGTGTGTCACTGCAACACATCGTCGTCAACTTACCAAGACATGATCGTGTGGGGAATCTTCGCAGACATGGTTTCCTTGATTAGTATTTGACTGAGGGCACCCTGTACGTTAAAATAAACGACGAACGTTGTATGGAAGCGGATGTGCCATAAGGAACTGTAAGAATCCCTCTGACTATTCCAATACAGATAAACAATTTATCAGATACGATCAGCAGCAATACAAATTTGTTTGCTGACGATGGTATTATCTGCGGTTAAGTAGGCCTATCGTCGCTGGACGGTCGAAGAAACTGGAAAAGATTTTAAGAAAATTTGTGATTGGTGTAATGAGTGGCAGCTTTCTTTAAACTGCTTTGCATGAAGAAAGATGTCTGAAGGGTGCCTTTATATAATACCAAAATGAAGGTTATATGTTTTTATCCATTAAAAGATGAGGAAGAACCGTAAAAAATTTACTGTAAATATACATGGTGTTTAAAAATGTGTCACATATTCCTACAGATATTGGTCAAAACCGAAAGAAAATTTCCTATAGTGATATGTACAAAAACAATACCTTTTGAGGGATACGGGCCATTCTGTTCTCTTATCCCCATTTGTCTGTTACGAAGAAGTGGACACTATATATGATGCTGCATGTGGTCACCATGCATCCTGATGCGTCTTTCAGCATTTCATCGCAGTGAATCATGCACTCTTCTAAATAAACATTACCCTGCTCAGATTGCGTTACATTCATTGGTCACACTTCATATTGTGCATGGGTTGGGCACATACAAGTACTATTAACGGATTCGAATCCGGTGAATGGTGAGGCTGTACTAACGGAGCTCCTCGACCTATCCATAGCCAATGGAAGATTGGAATGAGGTACCGTGGCACGATCCGTAGAAGATGGGGCGGTTCCTCGTCGTGAAAAAACCACCATCATTGTCTCTTGCACGGGTGACTTCCTCCAGTGGTGCTGGTAATTCATCACCCAAAAATCGGCGACACGCAGCATCTTCTGACCTGGTTCCTAAACTGAATAGCCCGATGAGTCTGTCACTGACAATTTCTGCCCCTACATTAATACTGAAGCGATGCCTCACCTCCTTGATTTCTTAACGATTTGCGTTTGCTCACGTGTGCGTGTTGTGGTATTTTACTACACTATCTCTTGTGAATCCTGCCTACACCAGTGAATAGTACCTCGCATTACTCGTCACAAGTAAAACGGGCCATATCTCAACAGGTATTGGTTTCTAGACATGCAGGAAGTTTGCTACTAGCTTTTAGCAGCCCTACCTCGTGTAACAATATGTGACGTTTTTGAAGCAATCTGTATAATGTTTTAACAGTCTTTATACCATAATTTTAGAAATATATGAACTAGGCAACAAAAACGATTTCTCAGTATGCGTAGTTTGCGATCTGACAGGTAGACCCAGTTCTACCTACTTTGGTAAATCATCAAATGTTTTCGTATCAGCCGAAACGGAGCAGAAATTTTCCCAATAATGAATGATGCACAATATTCGTTGTTTCAAGCGATATGTGTTTCGACTGATGCAGTAAGCGAGATACGCACCTCTGAATATGTGTTTGAGAATAGCCGTAGTAACCATTTCCGCCGATTTCCCTTTCCCGTCCGTATTGGCCATGCGGCCGTCAACCAGTTCCGCATCATTTCAAACGCTCCGTACATTCCATTCGAAATAATGAGATGAGTTGGAAACAATAAACAGGCAGCAAGCCGTCTATATCATAATTTCCGCTTAGCTGCGCCGGCAAAGCGAACTGACCGCAATACGGTTGCTGTTGACAAATACTGCAGAGTTAAATGCGGCATTGTAGAAATTCGGACGCGTTTGCAGTTCTGTGACCATGGTGTGAAAAAGGAACAAAAAAGATTGTCGGCCAACAAAGGCACCTGTTAATACTTGTATAATAGCGATTTCGGTGATGAGGATATAGTGGTTGCCCGAGCGTATATATTCCTTTGTGTCGCTGAATAGGGATGGGTAATGTTAATTTCGCACGATCGGACAGTAGAATGTGCAATGTAGGACAAAGTCATTGCTGACAATTTAGTGAATGTAATACGTGTAGTCCGCGTCAATATCAGTTCTCCTCTGCAAAGGGGCAACTCCGGTGAGTTAAAGATGAATATTTTACAAGAAAAGGGACACAGTGTTTGGAACATGGAAATATAAAAAGAATATCAAGGGAAACCGCATTAAAAGTCTTGTCAATACTATAAAGTTGCACTGTCATGTTTCTTTTTATGAAGAGTCTTCGGCTGGTTAGGTGTGCTGGCTGTCACCCTAAATCGGGAGCTACCACCCGGGCAGGGAACTTGAATACACGACCAGATTAACACAAATATCTATGGCTCAGTAATTTTCAGTCAGAGACCGATTGTACATCTATGCAAAATAGTTTTTCTGTAATAACAAGTTTACAGACTGCTTAACTGCATCAACAGTCATTCAAGGTAGCTGGAGATGAAAACATTCAGATAAGTTAGGCGACATTAATCACTCAGGTTTAAAAATCAATTGTTTAACTACTAGCTGAAAAACCAGGCGTTGCCCGGGTATTCATTTATTCTAATTTTCTATTAGTCCTTGTCCTCCTCCCTTCTTTCTTCTCCTCGTCCTTTTTCCCCTCTCTCTCCACCTCCACCTCTCTCTCTCTCTCCCTCTACCATCCCCTCTCTCTTTATCCGCCACTCGTCCCTCCCCTCTCTGTCCATTACCTCTGTCCCTGTCCAGCACTTCCATCCATTACTTCCACCACTCTCTCTCTCTCTCTCTCTCTCTGTCCATCTCCAACACCCCTTCTCTCAATTCACCTCCTCCACTATCCATTCCCTGTCCGTTTCCTCCTACCCCTGTCTGTTCACCTCCTCCACCCCCGTCTCTCCCCTGTCTCTATCCAGCTCTTCCTCTTTCCTTTCTCTGTCAGTTTCTCCCTCCCTTATCTCTGACCATCTCCTTTCCTCCAAATTGCATTTCTCTCTTCCTTTCCCTTCACTGTGCGCATATCTCCTCTACATACTTTCTCTCTAACTCTCTCTCTCTCTCTCTCTCTCTCTCTCTCTCTCTCTACGTTATCACACTCATCCCAATAGGATGCAGGTAGTTCTTATCCCCCATAAACTATTTCTTCCCTGTGTACACCAAATTTGACTGAAATCGTTCCAGGGGTTTTGGATAAGCTTATTACCCGTGGTTTTGCTCGCACACGTACTTGTCAAATGCGTTTGACACATTTATTTCGTGTGTTTGTAAACATATTTCACTTGTATGTCTAGCGAATTTCGCCCTGCAGTTTCGCAACGGTTTGCAACTTGTGTAAAGTTTGTTGCAGTTCCGAAATGTTCTCATTCTCAGATACCAGATAACTAAAGTATGGGTACTCTCGAGCAGTGACCTAAAGTGTTTTTTCACTCCCTACCACACCTCTTTGATAGCTCGGTGCTTCTTACCCCCTTACCCTCCCTCACAGTGATTCCTTCCAGGCCATAAATGTTATGTGTACGAAGTTTGTTTGAAATTGGTCCACTAGTTTAGGACGAGGTGTGGAATGCCTTATCCTTCCCTACACTACCTGGACACACGCCCCATAAAAACTGAGTTACAACATTTAAGAGATACTCGTTTGTGAATGGGAGTTCCTTCCCATTCCAATCTAACCTCCATGTCTCCACACTCCATGTCCACCCTCCACCGGGTCTCAGTACTAAGCCCCAATTGCATATATTCCCCCATTACTAGGATTAGGTTGCTTACCACTAGCTGACGCTACAGCCAACTCCCCCCATGATGTCGCCCCAACATTTGCGACTTGCACTATTTCACTTAGAATAAAACATCTCTTCTACGTATACATTTACGTACATACTTTGCCACCGTGAGGTGCGTAGTGGAGGTTACCAAGTATCACAACTAGTCCTTTCCTTTCCTGTACCACTTGCAAATAGAGCGAGGGGAAAGACTGTCCATAAGCTTGTCTAAGAGCCATAGTTTCTCTCGTATTATGTCCGTGGTCCTTAAGCGATTTGTACATTGAGAACAGTAGAATCGTTCTTCAGTCGGGCCCAGATGCCACTTCTGTAAAAGTCCTCAGCAGAGCCTCGCGAAAAATGCGTCGTCTTTCCTCCAGGAAAGCATTTCCGTAATACTTGCATGCTGATCGAACCTACCGGTAACACATCTAGCGGAACGTCTCTCTATTGTCTCTATGTCTTCCTTTGATCCGACCTGGTGCAGATCCCAAACACTCGAGCATTACTAAAAATGGGTCGTTCTGGCTTCTGTAAACCGCCTCCTGGATTGTACTGTATTGAACTTGGGACCTAGAAACGACGGAGAGACTTCGTCCCCGCCATAGCCCTCACTGCTTCACAACCCCACAACAGGCTACAGCAGTCCACCCACCCCACCGCCGTCCCACACCGAACCCAAGGTTATTGTGCGGTTCGACCCCCAGTGGACCTCCCGGGGAACGTCTCACACCAAACGAGTGTAACCCCAAATATTTGCGTGGTAGCGCTACGGTCGCAGGTTCGAATCCTGCCTCGGGCATGGATGTGTGTGATGTCCTTAGGTTAGTTAGGTTTAAGTAGTTCTAAGTTCTAGGGGATTGATGACCTCAGCAGTTAAGTCCCATAGTGCTCAGAGCCATTTGAACCATCTGCGTGGTAGTCTAATTATTGTGTACACGTACGTGGAGACAGTGTTTATGCAGCAATCGCCGACATAGTGTAACTGATTCGGAATAAGGGGAACCGGCCTGTATTCGCCGAGGCAGATGGAAAACCGCCTTAAAAACCATCCACAGGCTGGCCGGCACACCGGATCTCGACACTAATCCGCCGGGCGGATTCGTGCCAGGGACCGACACGCCTTCCTACCCGGGAAGCAGTGCTTTAGACCGCACGTCAAATGGGCGGGCGCCTCCTGTGCTACACTTTCCCAAAATTCTCCCAATAAAACGAAGTCGAGCATTCGCCTTTCCGACTACCAAACTGGCTTGCTCATTCCTTTTCATATCTCTTTGCAAAGCTATTCGTTGGTATTTAATTGAAGTGACTGTCAAGCAGCACATTGCTAATGCTATATTCGAACGTAACAGGATTAGCTTTCCTACTCACTCGCTTTGACTTAAATTTTCTGCATCTGGAGCAAGCTGCCGTTTATCATATCAACTAGAAATTCTGTATAAATCATCTTGTACTCTCCTACAGTAACTCTAATATGACACATTCCCGTGCGCCATAACATCATTAGCAAATAACCGTAAATTGTTATTCACCCCGTCCGCCAGATTATTTGCGTGTACAGAGACCACACTTCCCTGGGACACTCCTGAAGGTAACCTTATCTCTGATGGCCACTCGTCGTCGAGGGCAACGTAATGCGTTATATTACCTGAACAAATATGTCCAATTAAATAATCGATTCAAACTTATATTAAACTCTGTCACTTTTGCCACTTTAAAATTGTACACCAATTAATCGTTGAGCAAAAAGGTTAATAAATCAGCGACTTAAAGAGAACATAATAAAACATAAGTAAATCTAGCGTAATTATACTCGGTATTTCTGCTGCACCGTTAGTTAATCTAAGCACCCTACACAGACTGCAGTGGGTGACTGAAACCTTAGGACAGGAATATAACCAAAGGCTCATACATAGCATTCATTTTATTTAATATGTATATAAAAGAAATGTGTCGAAAACACTGACAAGGGGAAGGGATGGGATTGCAGGACTAGAGGGAGCGGAGCCAATAAGTCGTTGGGGAAGTACGTTGCAAGTGCTACTCTGAGACGAAGAGTTTGGCACAGAAGAGGAACTAGTGGCGGGCCGCATCAAACTAGTCAGAATTCTGACGACAAAAAAAATTCATTCATTCCTAAAACAAGTGATGATGATGAAGTCTCATGCTTCTTGACAGAACGTAGGGGAACGATGTGGGAGACCGTCATCGCCGTAATAGGCAAGGTCCGAATGGAGGTGGTTTTCCGGTGCCTTCCTTCGACCGTAATGGGGATGAATGATGATAATGAAGAGGACGCAACAACATCAAGTCATCTCGGGGCAGCTTTCGACCCCGCCGGGAATCGAAACCGGGACCCTGTGCTCGAGAAGCGAGAACGCTACCGCGAGACCACGAGCTGAGCACTCTAAGACAAGTACCCCTCCAAATTAAAATGCGTCAACTTATTCTTCAAAATAGAAAATCGTTACTCACGAAATATCAAACCAAGATGTTCTTAACATCAATCTAAGAGTGCATTTCACACATACTATCTAATATCTTGTCCGCCCTCGGTAGCTGAGTGGCCAGCGCGACAGAATGTCAATCCTAAGGGCCCAGGTTCTATTCCCGGCTGGGTCGGAGATTTTCTCCGCTCAGGGTCTGGGGGTTGTGTTGTCCGAATCATCATCATTTCATCCCTAGCGACGCCCCAAGTCGCCCAAGTGCCGTCAAATCGAAGACTTGCACTTGGCTAACGGTCTACCCGACGGGAGGCCCTAGTCACACGACGTTTACAATTAACATCTTTAAGAATTCATTTCTTACCAAAACCTACAAAAACTCCCAGAATGTTTGAATAACTTTAAAACAATTTCCCAAGATGTAATTACTGTAGAATTCTGACAAGTTTTAGAACAAGATGCATAAAACATTACGTAAAATGTCATACCGTTAGGTAAAGTTTGTTCAGTCCTGTTAATAAAAAAGTACAAAAGTGTTCAGTAGAACAACAAGTTAACAAAAAACGAAATGCTGGCTGGATCGTAATCTGATCGGTCAAAGATGCAGTATCCTTTACTTCACACATTCCACATATGTCGAACATCTCTTAACAACCAGTGGGACTACTGGCGTCTGCTTTCATTACAACACAAATCAGTTTCACAATATATCTCTGAACATAATGCAGTCTGTTTCCCCAAACATACTTTACACGTAGGCTAACGGTGAATTATACACAAGCAGGAACTAATACTTGCACTTACTGCGCTAGAGGAACTTCTAAACCTGATTTCGAATGACGACGACAATAATCTTTTAAAGTGAGGCGCAATAACTGAAACAAATCATAACATCCAACAGGACATGCAACATTTCTCATCTTGCCTCAAAAATATCTACAGTAAAACGTGCCCTATTACAAGCCTTACGTTTACTTGGTAAGCTTTACATTAGCCGCGACACTACAAATCACAGACCAAAATTTTGCTTGGTGCCACACATAGAAACAAAAAGCTTAGTAATACCAAACAAGACAGGAACCGCAATATCCTTAACATCAACTCGCACGAACCACCGTAACCCATGCGTATCTCTAAGTAAGCAGAAATAATGAGTATTCTGCTTTCAGAGTTCCACCGTATTTAGTCTTCAGACTAAAATACATAAACAAGACCATACACAAGCAAAAAGTCAGTGATACGTAAGGACAACGTACTGTAAAACAGCCTCCAAGCCCGTGTGCCACTATCATATCATCCACTTCAAATATGACCAGACAAGCATTACATGAGAGCAGCCGCGGCGCAGCACTGCTTGTCGAATGTGGCTGTTAGTTCCTTGTGAACACATGCACAGGCACTCAGCTAGGCGCCACTGATATTTCATCATTGTTGTTGTTGTTGTTGTCGTGGTCGTCAGTCCTGAGACTGGTTTGATGCAGCTCTCCATGCTACTCTATCCAGTGCAAGCTTCTTCATCTCCCAGTACCTACTGCAACCTACATCCTTCTGAATCTGCTTAGTGTATTCATCTCTTGGTCTCCCTCTACCATTTTACCCTCCACGCTGCCCTCCAATGCTAAATTTGTGATCCCTTGATGCCTCAGAACAAGTCCTATCAACCGATCCCTTCTTCTGGTCAAGTTGTGCCACAAACTTCACTTCTCCCCAATCCTATTCAATGCCTCCTCATTAGTTATGTGATCTACCCATCAAATCTTCAGCATTCTTCTGTAGCACCACATTTCGAAAGCTTCTCTTCTCTTCTTGTCCAAACTATTTATGGTCCATGTTTCACTTCCGTACATGGCTACACTCCATACAAATACTTTCAGAAATGACTTCCTGACACTTAAATCTATACTGGATGTTAACAAATTTCTCTTCTTCAGAAACGCTTTCCTTGCCATTGCCAGTCTACATTTTATATCCTCTCTACTTCGACCATCATCAGTTATTTTGCTCCCCAAATAGCAAAACTGCTTTACTATTTTAAGTGTCTCATTTCCTAATCCAATTCCCTCAGCATCACCCGACTTAATTCGACTACATTCCATTATCCTCGTTTTCCTTTTGTTGATGTTCATCTTATATCCTCCTTTCAAGACACTGTCCATTCCATTCAACTGCTCTTCCAAGTCCTTTGCTGTCTCTGACAGAATTACAATGTCATCGGCGAACCTCAAAGTTTTTATTTCTTCTCCATGGATTTTAATACCTACTCCGAATTTTTCTTTTGTTTCCTTTACTGCTTGCTCAATATACAGATTGAAAAACATCGGGGAGAGGCTATAACCCTGTCTTACTCCATTCCCAACCACTGCTTCCCTTTCATGTCCGTCGACTCTTATAACTGCCATCTGGTTTCTGTACAAATTCTAAATAGCCTTTCGCTCCCTGTATTTTACCCCTGCCACCTTTAGAATTTGAAAGAGAGTATTCCAGTCAACATTGTCAAAAGCTTTCTCTAAGTCTACAAACGGTACAAACGTAGGTTTGCCTTTCCTTAATCTTTCTTCTAAGGTAAGTCGTAAGGTCAGTATTCCCTCACGTGTTCCAGTGTTTCTACGGAATCCAAACTGATCTTCCCCGAGGTCGGTTCTACTAGTTTTTCCATTCGTCTGTAAAGAATTCGTATTAGTATTTTGCAGCTGTGGCTTATTAAACTGATTGTTCGGTAATTTTCACATCTGTCAACACCTGCTTTCTTTGGGATTGGAATTATTATATTCCTCTTGAAGTCTGAGGGTATTTCGCCTGTTTCATTCATCTTGCTCACCAGATGGTAGAGTTCAGCATAGTTTCAGCGTAGTAGCGACAAATTGTTGAGTTGTTTGCTGTAGAAAGTAGAGTGAAGAGTGTGATAACACTGCACCACGTGGGGACGTGTCTTTCTCTTTACTTTGCAGTTCACGTGGTTATCAGTCTGAGCCGGGCACGGCTCGTGTTCAGTCCATTTATTGTTTGTCATCTTCAGTTACGGTACTGCCGCCTCGTTTTCTTATTCCATTTACTGGCGTCACTAACTTCCTGCCTTACTTTCCGTAAGCAGCAGCAGCAGCAGCAGCGTGTATTGATTAAGTGTACTGTCGTACCATCTCTGGAGCGACCGATAGTATTTCCGGGTCGTCGTGTGTCTGGTAGTCAGTTGAAGACAGACTAGCAGTGCGGTCACGGCGTCGCAGCAGTGAAGTCGGGGACGGAGCGCTGGTGAGGCGCCGACAACCAGTGCTCGCCGACCGCTGGCGACACACATGAACTGTCCGACGGAGGGAGATTGGAGCGCCAGGGCGACTCAGCTGGACGACCGTTGCTTCGTCGTTCGGTTGGTCGTCTCATCGGCCTTTGGCCCTTCACCGTTACCGGGCCTGGGCAGATGGTCGGTTGGCGTGGAAAAAATGGCTCTGAGCACAATGCGACTTAACTTCTGAGGTCATCAGTCACCTAGAACTTAGAACTAATTAACCTAACTAACCTAAGGACATCACACACATCCATGCCCGAGGCAGGATTCGAACCTGCGACCGTAGTGGTCGCTCGGCTCCAGCCTATAGCGCCTAGAACCGCACGGCTACTCCGGCCGGCGGTTGGCGTGGAGCAGCGAGGAAGTCTCCGTGGCGCGTGTCTGGCCGGACCGCTGGCGGCGACCACACGCCGTCGGACTGTGAGGGGCTTGCTACAAGGTCCGTGGCTCACCGATCCCGGACACGAAAGTTAAGTTACTCTGTCGCTTGGTCCGTTGAGTGTGTGCCGATTGAGTTGTCATCGGATCGACAATGGTTGGGCCGACTGCCAGTCTTACCTAAGTGAGCGTTGGTGTTTGAATTCCAAACCGACCATCGGAACTTCTGAGCGCCCTTGGGTGTACTGCCTTTTCTTGTTTGTTCTTGTTCTTTGTACTTGTATGGCTTCTAGCCGACTTTTAGATTAAGGTTGCTAAGGTGTCAGATGGTTTGGGCCTTCAGCCTAAATTAAGAACTGTTTTACGTAAAGCCTTTGGCATTTTTAAAATTAATGTTATTGAGTCTTAAGTGTTGGGTCTTAAGCCGAGTTTGAATTAAAGTTGTTTTGCTCTTAAAGTGTCAGATTCTTGAAGCCTTCAGCCGATTTTGAATTAAAGCTGTTCTGATCTTAAAGTGTCAGATTCTTTGGGCCTTCAGCCTAATTAAGAAACTGTTTTAATATAAGGCTTTGCCTTTTAAATTTCTGATTTTGATTGAGCTTTAAGTTATTGACTTTCAGCCGCTTTTAAATTAAAGTGGTCATGGCCTTAAGGCATGAGATGGTACGGCGCACTAAGCCACTAATTAAGTTCCATAACTAAAGCTGTGTTTCTTTTTTTTGTTTTCCTTGGCTCTTGTAATGTTTGATCAAATAGTGTAACTGACAGCCGCTTATTTTGGCCCCTTTCCACAATTTAAACTACCTGTCCTGTCCTAAAGGCTTAGCTGGGCTCTCCGAGTCTTTCTTACTTACTGCAGCCTGCGAAACACATGAATATCACAGCAACAGTAGCAAACGTTAACCAGGAGCACTTCACCACAATACAAGTAAACACGGTACCGCTAGATGGTGCAGAAACCATGTGCCACTTTCCCAAAAGCTACAGCCTGCTCAGGACACGATTTTCGTATAAGTGACTCTTAAACACTTTACTGTGTCCCTGTTTGGAACGTCTACCTCTGTTCGCTGTCTGTCCGTGATTCCTCACTCCTCATACAACGTGCCGAAGAAGTCACGTGGCCTTAAGATGTTTTTGCCACAGCAGCTGTCGATTGAAACAGTGGAAACCATCGGCACACTGCTATTTATTATTGTACCATTTTAACATCACAAGAATTCTATCAACACTATATGACATAAACTGACGGAAAAAAGTCGCAGCACCAAGAAGCAGTTGTGCCCAAAAACGAAAGTTGGTAGGCGTAATTCTACATCTAAAAGACGATGTCTATTGAAGTTTCGCACCAGTCGCATGAGGTGGCGCTGGTGTCGTGACTATGAGGCTGCACTGCACTGCACTCTAAATCTCTGGTTGCATCTACCAGGAGGGAGACAGGCTAAGCAGCGAAGCTGCTGTTCCTCTGTGGACCTCAAGAACTATTGTTTGGCCTCACGGTTAGGATTGGCCTATGTGCGCGTCCGCGTGGGGGCGGACGCTGCGTCAAAGAACGTCATAGGGGCCGCGGAAGAAGCTACTACCGCAGCAGATCAGGCCAACGCGTGGTCGGCCTGAGGTGGACTGGGTGGCCCAGTCCGCGTATAAGACGACTGCCAGAGCGTTCTGCAGAGGCATAGAACGCCCTGGCGGACTGCCTGATGCGATCCCGCAGCAACGGGATGCCAGCTTCCTCATGAAGCAATCTCGTGGAGTAACGAGGCGGCTTGTGGAGAGCGAGTCGCAGCGCCCGATTCTGGACACGCTGGAGCATCGCAACGTGCGACGGAGCGGCATTGCCCCACACGACGGCGGCGTACTCGAGTACCGGCCGGACGAGGGCCAAGTACACGGTCAGGCCGTGCCGAGGGGGGAGGGTGGATGTCGGGTTCAGCAGCGGGTAGAGCGCCCGGAGACGCCCAATCGCCCGCCCTCTGATGTCACGCATGTGCGGAAGCCAGGTGAGACACCTGTCCAGCGTCACACCAAGGTATCGGCCGGCCGGTGACCACGGGATGGGGCCTCCCGAGATCGAGACAGGCGGCAGGGCAGGAGGCAGCCGTCTACGATTGAAGACAACCGCCTGGCTCTTGGCGGGGTTTAATTTGAGACGCCACTTGGTGGACCACGCCCCCAGGACGTCGCATGCTAGTTGCAACCGGCGGCACATCGCGACCACGTTCATGCTGCGGGGGAACAACGCAGTGTCGTCGGCATAAAGAGCCAACTCCACGCGCGCCACCCGCGGTGCGTCAGCGGTGTACAAGGTGTACAGCAAGGGGCCAAGAACAGACCCCTGCGGCACACCCGCACGAATCGGCCGGTCGGTGGAGGTGCCGCCGGCGGCCCGGACGTGGAAGGTGCGGCCCGCGAGGTAGGACCGCAGAAGAATGGCGTGGGACGTCGGGACCCCATGTACAAGGAGCTTGTACACGAGGCCCTCGTGCCACACGCAGTCGAACGCCTTGGAGACGTCGAGGAGTACCGTATGAGGATGCTAATCAGGTTTGCTTTAAATAGACGCCGTAGCGGTCTTGAGAGTTAGTCTCCTTTGAGGTTGGACGTGGTGAGTTGATGTTAGTCAAGAACACCTTTAAGGCGACAAAGACGCCATTATCAACATCTCATTGAGTTTGACAGAGGTGATGTAATAGGGCTACGAGAATCCGTATGTTCATTCTGACAAAATTGCAGAAAGGCTTTTCAGAAATGTAGCCACTATACATGATTGCTGGCAGCGGTGGTCATGAAAATGTACAGTCACTAGAAGAACGGGCTCTGGACGGTTACTTGGCACAGCCAAAAGGTAAGACCGTCCTCTTCGGCGTATGGCTCTGGCGTATCGCACTGCATCAGCAGCAGAAATTTGAGCAGCATTTGGCACCACACTGACACAACGAACCGACACAAATCGGTTACTTCAAAGATTGCCCCGAGCGAGGCGTCCTGTAGTGAACATGCCACTTGTGACTTCATTGGTTTCAAACTAGAACTCGTTGGAAGACAGCGTGGAGGTCTGTTTTGTTTTCTAATGAAAGCTGGTTCTGCTTCGGTACCATTGATGGTCGTGTAGTTGATCGCTGTTATTTCGGACAATGAAGTTACTTCGTCTTGATTCTAGTCCATTTGTAGGTGCCTGCAGATTGTGACTATGCACAGTTTTACCCCTCTGGGAACTCATAAAGCTGCTCTGTACTACTGGCCTCCGGATTTTGTCTACATGTGGAAACTACATGTCGCAATCTCGATGAAATATAACAAGAATGACACAAAATTGTGGTATATAATAGTACAAAATTCAACTTTCTAAGCTCATTATTGTCTGAACTGTATTTTATTTTCTTATCACAAAATTTTACGTGAAAATAATGTAAAACCATTTTGTCCGTTGGGCCAATGTTCGGAAAATATCTCTATCGTCTTCTCAGTGACGTATCCAGTATGTTTACAGTAGACCTCAAGAGAATTTCATAAGCGGTTGCAAGAGAGCTGTTTGATTTGAAAAACAATTGCAAAGGTGAAGTACTTTTTCAACAATATAACTATGAACGTTTGTGGTTCAAAGTGAAGAATTCTTCCCCTCTTCAGTGTCAGGAAGTGAAATTACCCACCTTAGCTTTCCAGCTTACTTAGTGGCATATGTGGAGCGGCTCCTGATGAAAGCAAGAATCAAAGCGCATTTAACACCCACAGGACGATACAATCTTTCTCTCGGGACAACGGGCTGCAAACACAGTGAACGCTATGTCAACCATTTTGACCATAGTCTACCAGAATTTTTACTTCGGCATACTAGGTGAAGCCACGACGGACAGCTCAAAACCATTCGACGAAATCTGAAAGAGTTCCGAAATTGGTGATAACGCTTTTTCATCTCTTCTATTTCGTGTGCCGCTGTAGCCTCTGCGGGAAGGGTGGAGGTGGCGGTGACATTGACGTCATTGACGTATAAGTGAACAAAGTGGCAATGGGTCTCTCGCCCTTTAAGACCCCATCAGCTTGCCTGCACCTTCGGTGCCGTCTGCACAACTTTGATGGTCACTTTAAAAAATCTGTACTGACAAAAAAATGGCTCCAAGCACTATGGGACTTAACATCTGAGGTCATCAGTCCCCTAGACTTAGAACTACTTAAACCTAACTAATCTAAGGACATTACACACATCCATGCCCGAGGCAGGATTCGAAATTGCGACTGTAGCAACCGCATGGTTCCGGACTGAAGCGCCTAGAACCGCTCGACCACAGCGGCCGGCTCTTTACTGACATTTGCATTATTCTATGACTAGGCGACTGCAGGATAGCAGCTTTCGGCACCTCTCAGCTCTCGCTATATCGCTGTATTGGCGCCTCCTGGCAGCATCAGAAACCTGAGGGGTATTGAAAGGGCGTCGAAATGTGACATGATTAACTCACCTTATACCTCGAATGAGCTCCTGAGTTGTCCCTTTTTCTCTTTTGTGTCGAGACCTTGCTGTTGGAAGCGTCTGCGAGTCGTAGGGTGACGCCACAAGGCGCACTAATACATAGGAAAGTTGTAGGAGACCACGAAATAAATTTCTAACTTCTGCATCACACTGAGAGAATGCCGCGCTTCAAAATACTGATAGTTTAATTTTGTTGCGGAGTTGACTTTGTACACACAAAGCTTTGTATACAAGGTAATCTTTGACTACGCTTAAACTTGGAAGGCTTAAGGTGATTACGGATGGGTTCAGGGGGGAGGGTCAAGGAGTATCATTGCAAGTCTACCCGAGGGCGCTTGTGTTATTATGTTATGCATTTATATGACGAAAGAAAAATTTGGAGTAGGAATTAAAATCCTTGGAGAAGAAATAAAAGCTTTGAGGCTTGCTGATGACACTGTCATTCTGTCAGAGACAACAAAGGGCCTGGAAGAGCAGTTGAACGGAATGGACAGTGTCTTGAAAGAAGGATATAAGATAGATATCAACAAAAGCAAAATGAGGATAATGGAATGTAGTCCAATTAAATCGGGTGATGCTGAGGGAATCAGATTAGGAAATGAGACACTTAAAGAAGTACATGGGTTTCGTTGTATTGGGGGAGCAAAACATCTGATGATGGTCGAAGTAGAATTGATATAAAATGTAGACTGGCAATGGTAAGGAAAGCGTTTCTGAAGAAGAGAAATTTGTTAACATCGAGCATAGATTTAAGTGTCAGGAAGTCTTTTCTGAAAGTACTTTTATGGAGTGTAGCTATTTATGGAAGTGAAACATGTACGATAAATAGTTTGGACAAGAAGAGAATAGAATCTTTAGAAATGTGCGTGATACAGAAGAATGCTGAAGATTAGATGAGTAGATCACTTAACTACAGATTAGGTATTGAATAGAATTGGGAAGAAGACGAATTTGTGGCGCAACTTGACTAGAAGAAGGGATTGGTTGGTATGACATGTTCCGAGGAATCAAGGGATCACGAATTTAGTATTGGAGGGCAGCGTAGAAGGTAAAAATCGTAGAGGGAGACCAAGAGACGAATCCACTAAGAAGATTCAGAAGGATATAGGTTCCAGTAGGTAGATGAAGAAGCTCGCACAGGATAGAGTAGCGTGGAGAGCTGCATCAAACCAGTCTGTGGACTTAAGACCACAACAACAACAACATGTCGAACGTAAACTCGGATTTTAGATTGACCGTGTTTTTCCGTAAACGACACAAACTCGTTTCGGTCTCTGAAGTACTCGAATAATTCACTGTCATAAAATTTATGTTTCTCGCCTAGCTCACTTCTCTTTAAACAGTAAATCAAAAATTAATTTAATAGTAAAGTCACCTAGACCGTCTTGTGACCAGCACTAGAGAGAAAAGTCGTCAGGGGAATAACAAGTAGGTCGACAGTAATTAGTTTCTTGTGTTCCACTACCGCTAAATAACTCAGGTATTCGATGTGAAGTGTATAAGTCAGATGAAGTGTATAAGGAAACCAATGTGTATATGAAATTCGCTAAATTTTCCACATTGTTTAAACTGAACTTTGGAAAGGCATTTCCAAAAGTATGAATGTCTGTATCAACATCTCACAAAAGCAGATGGATAACAGCACGTATTAAGAAGGCCTGCCAAATACTTAAACACCTCAGTTCCATGAAAAAGATTCGCAATGATCCAGAATTCTTAAATTTCTATCATAGATACAAAAAGATGTATAGGAAGGTGCTGATTGCTGCAAAAAGTCATTTAATGACAAATATATAATGCAGAGAACGAAAGCAAAGCAGTCTGGGATGTTATAAAAAAAGGAAACGGGGAGAGGCCAACAAACGGAGAATAACATACTGCTATGGGAGGGGAATAAAGTAATAAATGATCCACAGCACATAGCAAACTATGTCACCGAGCATTTTTCAGGTATTGCAGAGAAGTTACAGCAGAAATTCCCCTAAACAAATATAACACCTGTAAATAATGTTTCACTAAATACAATGATGTTACTCCCAGCCACAGTGAATGAAGTCAGCAAAACAATTCAAAAACTTAAAATAAGAAGTCAGTAGGCTTAGATGGAGTACCAATGTGTGTACTGAAACAATGCATAGGGATTATAAAAGGCCCATAACAAATATGATAAATGAATCCTTCAAATCAGGGACATTTCCAGAGCAGTTAAAACACTCAAGAGTTGTAGATTTGCCTAAGAAATGTAATGCAGAAGACAGACAATTACCGGCCCATTTCCCTACTGTCAGCATTCTCGAAAATAATAAAAGCAATTATGAAAGACAGATTAATGAATTACCTGAATAAATACAATATTTCAAGCGAATCACAGTTTGGTTTCCGAAGTAGCAAAAATACGGATTCAGCCACAGTAGAATTCTCAAAAGTTGTACATGATGCTCTTGATAAGGATGAATGTGTCACAGGCATATTTTTGGATCTTTCTAAGGCATTTGATACAGATTCTATTAAATAAATTAGAAGCATTAGGAATAAGAGGGGTAGCTAAAGACTGGTTTCGATCATACCTAACAGATGGGGTACAAAGAGTAGAGATAACACACACATCAAATAGATACAAACATTTTGTAAAATGCTTATTAGAACCAAAATACATTAATATAGGGGTTCCGCAAGGTAGCGTATTAGGAGCAGTACTGTTCCTGATATACATCAATGACTTTCCCAGTAGTGTTACTCATGGTGAAAAAATCCTCTCTGCTGATGACAGCAATTTTATAGTCACTGAGAAAAAAAGAGAACTCCTTGCCGAGAATGCAAATGAAACTCTCAAGGAAATTTATGACTGATCAATAAGTAATAAAGTGACATTGCACATAAAGAAAACTAATGCCATGAATTTCAGTTTGAAGAGGAAAAATGACAATGTTAAATGAAATGTAGATGGCACCTCAACAGACTGTGTAACAACTGCAAAATTTCTAGGAATTTTCAGTTGATGTGTTGTGAATACACTAAGGTACTTGCAAACAGAATGTCATCAGCATGTTATGTCCTTAGAATCCTATCATCAGTGTGTAACATGGAGTGTCTTTTAGTTACATATTATTCATATGTACACTCAGTTCTTAGCTATATCATTCTTTTTTGGGGAACAAATGCACAAAACATGAACAAAATTTTAAAACTCCAGAAAAGAGTCATAAGAATAATAATCAAAAATACTAGTCGAGCACCGCGCGGGATTAGCCGAGCGGTCTCAGGCGCTGCAGTTATGGACTGTGCGGCTGGTCCCGGCGGAGGTTCGAATCCTCCCTCGGCCATGGGTGTGTGTGTTTGTTCTTAGGGTAATTTAGGTTAACTAGTGTATAAAGCTTACGGACTGATGACCTTAGCAGTTAAGTCCCATAAGATTTCACACACATTTGAACATTTTTTTTTAACTAGTCGAGTTCATTGTAAAGATCTCTTCAGAACACTGGGGATTTTAATTGCTCCATGTGAATACATTTGCCAGTCCCTTGTACACATAAAAAAAGCATTGGTAATTACCGCACAAACAGCTCTGTCCATGACCATGCAACAAGAAATATACTCAACTTACATTTACCAAGGAAAAATAAACATAAAACTCAAAACAGCATTTTCTACAAAGGAATAAAACTGTATTATAAATTACCAAAAGAGATTAAAGAAATTTCTAAACTACACTTATTTAAAAAGGCAGCTAAAAATTACCTATTTTGCAATACATTTTATACATTGAACGATTACTTAGCTAAAACAGAATACGAGTTTGATAAAAAATGTTATACAAATAAATAATAATAATAATGATTATAAAATATCGGAAATTCCACATAACACCTTCACTTTATGTTTATTTCCTTCTTTTTTCCCTTCTAGAAATACTTACCCCCAAGCTATGCATGGCACAATACTAATACTTCATCTCACTCATTATGGAGGAATGCTGATTCAGTTTTTCAGGATAGCAAATGGGAAGTTGCGGTACACAAAATGGCCCAGAGATCACCAGTGTGTGTGTGTGTGTGTGTGTGTGTGTGTGTGCGTGTGTGTGTGTGTGTGTGTGTGTGTGTGTATTGAGTGAAGTGTTAGAGATCGTATATGCAGTAAAAAAGAAACTTAAAAATGTACTCACTTTATTAAGCAAAAATCACACTCTCTTAGACATATCTGCACAGACTTCTCCTGACCTCAGTAAATATAGCAATGAAATATACCACTCAATGAAAAATAATATTCCTAATTTTGGTAAATCAGTCCATTGTTCTTAGATAATATTTAGCTCTACATAAAAGATCACATTTTCTCAATAGTATCTATTCCGATTGAAGTCAATGTGACAGTGTTTCGGTATAAACTAACTGCATTCAACAAAACTAGAAATTATGCAGGTTGACTGTTGATAATAAATACTTTTATGTTTTGTGTTTGGAGATCACAGGGACAACACGCAAGCGCTTCTCTGCAGAGCGATTATCTTCGATAGAACGCAACTCGTAGTCAGTCGCGCAACACAACGGCTCAATCTTCAGAGGCGTTCTCCCTGTGGTCAGCCGTTAAATAAAAAGAAAAACAAAAGAAATTTTCGTAATTACATCGTATTCTGTATTCTGTACTTCAACACGTAACATGACTTATAAAAACGTGAAGTACATTCATTTCATCAGGCTGTAGCTAAGCCATGTCTCCGCAGTATCCTTTCTTTCAGGAATGCTAGTTCTGCAAGTTTCGCAGGAGAGCTTCTGTGAAGTTTGGAAGGTAGGAGACGAGATACTGGCAGAAGTAAAGCTGTGAGTACCGGGCGTGAGTCGTGCTTCGGTAGCTCAGATGGTAGAGCACTTGCCCGCGAAAGGCAAAGGTCCTGAGTTCGAGTCTCGGTCGGGCACACAGTTTTAATCTGCCAGGAAGTTTCATATCAGCGCACACTCTGCTGCAGAGTGAAAATCTCTGGGGTGTCACCGCCAGACACCACACTTGCTAGGTGGTAGCTTTAAATCGGCCGCGGTCCAGTAGTACATGTCGGACCCGCGTGTCGCCACTGTCAGTACTTGCAGACCTAGCGCCACCACATGGCAGGTCTAGGAAGGCGGGCTAGCACTCGCCCCAGTTGTACGACGACTTTGCTAGCGACTACACTGACGAAGCCTTTCTCTCATTTGCCGAGAGACACTTAAAATAGCCTTCAGCTAAGTCCATGGCTACGACCTAGCAAGGCGGCATTAACCATATCTGGAGAGAGTATAGTCAAGAGTGATGTACCACAAGGATGCATTAAAGTTGAGTATTAACCGACGATACGTACTTTTCTTTAGTGCCTTCTAAAGTATCCTGTTCCAGACTTCACGTCAGCCGGCGTGTGTGTACGCGTGCCCTTCGGTAACCTCACCCTGTGTCTAGACTGTCTTGTCTAGACACAACAAAAGTTGGCGCCGCAGATTGGTGACGTGCCCACGTTGCATTAATTTTGATAGTAACTTGCTCTGATTTGCTTGTGTCATGGCTTCGCCACAATCTCCAGATGTACTGTCCGAATTTTATCGCTTGCAGAATCAGCAGACGCAGGCGTTATTGGATGCCCTTGGACAGCTCGTCCAGGGTCAACGTGCGCTGCAAAACAATGCGGCCGCCGCCGCTTCATCGCTACCGCAGCAACAACACGCAGTTGCACCCTCGTTCCGTCAATTTGATGCAACCCATGAGAGCTGGCCGGAGTGGTCACGCCAATTTGGATTCCATCTCGCCGCCTACAGAATTCAAGGTAATGAGCGGCAGCCATTTTTGCTTTCGTGTGTCGGTGTGTCCACCTACCGTGAGATAGTGAAATTGTTTCCCCGACGCGACGTAGCCACTCTGTCCTACAAAGAAATTGTGTCGGCTTTAGATGCCTATTACAAAGAAACAGTCAATGTAGTTGCAAAACGGTATACGTTCTTTCATACAAAACGTACGGCCGCTCAAACTAAGCGGGAGTGGGTTGCAACTTTGCAAGGCCTTACTAGGGATTGTGCATTTCAATGTGACTGTGGACTCCCTTATTCAGATACTATGGTGCGTGATGCAATTGCACAGAACGTTTCTGATGTTCGCATAAGGGAACAGATTTTGAAACTAGTCAATCCCTCATTTCAACAAGTGATAGACATATTGGATAGGCAAGACACACTTGACTTTGCTCAGGAATCATTTGAAACTTCGCCAGCTGTGTGTCGCATTAACCGGCCCGCCGGGCGCGCTGCAAGGAACTGTAAACAGCCTTCGCGCACGTCCGCACAACCACGTGCCCCGCGAAAGCGAGCAAATGCAGTGCTGAAATCATGCCCGCGGTGTGCAACTAGACATTCGCGTGAGAATTGCCCGTCACGCCAAGCTATTTGCTTTTTCTGTTATAAGAAAGGACATGTTCAAAGTGTTTGCCAGAAAAAGCTTCGATCGGACACTACCAACCATTCCAGGCCGTTTGCTTCGCGCCGGAATCGAACCAAGGACACTCAGGCTCGGGAACCTTCGCCCATGGACATTCATGTAGTTAATGCCACTCCGCCCAGTGTTACTCTCCCTGACTGTGACTGTGTTCGTCCCACAAAAAGTGTGCGTCGACGTCGACGGCACTCCCGTCACGTCGCAAGTGATTCTGTACCAGTGTCTGTTCAAGTTGCACAAAACAGTCGCTCTTGTCGTCAGCAGGACAATAAACTTTTTGTAGATTTGGACTTTGCCGGACAAGTGATACTGCCCGGGAAAATATTTTTCAAAGTTCGACCTAGCAGATGCGTACTTGCGAATACCGGTGGACGAATAATCCCAGTGCGTATTGATGGTTAACACGCATCTTGGATTGTACAGATTCAAAAGACTGCCATTCGGGTGTGCATCTGCCCCTGCATTGTTTCAGCAATATTTACAAACTATTTGTGCGTCGGTCCCTACTGCAGCAAACTATCTGGACGGTATAGTGATCTCCGGAAAGACAGAAGCAGAACATTTACAAAATCTCCGAACATTATTTCAGGTCTTGCGACAAAATGGTCTTCGCTTGAGGAAGGACAAATGTGTGTTTTTTGCTCGTGACTTGCCATATCTGGGACATGTAATCAATTCCCAAGGCATACATCCGAGTCTGGAGCACCTCCATGCCATACAGGACTTGCCTTCGCCGCAGAATTTGAAGCAGCTACAGAGTGTGTTGGGAAAACTAAATTACTACCATAACTTTATTCCGCATGCCTCTTCCATTTCAGCTCCGCTTCATCGCTTACGCCGTAAGGGTGTTCCGTTCGTCTGGTCGACGGAATGCGAACGCGCCTTTCGCCAATTGAAATCGGCGTTGCTTTCAAATGCTTGCCTTACGCCATACGATCCCCAGAAACCCCTTTTGTTGATGGTAGATGCATCGGATTTCGGGATCGGCGCTGTGCTTGCTGACAAAGATGGTTTGCATGATCGCCCTATTGCCTTTGCGTCCAAATTGCTCTCGTCAGCGCAAAGAAATTATTCCCAGTAGAGAAGGAAGCTTTGGCTCTCGTGTTTGGTGTTACTAAGTTTCACGATTTCTTGTATGGTCGTCACTTTACCATCATTATGGACCACAAACCTTTGACATCGCTTTTTCATCCGAACAAGCCTGTACCTCCGCGTACCGCGCAGAAATTCATTCGCTGGTCTATTTTCCTCTCGCAGTACCGCTACGATATCTTGTATCGGTCCACTGCTAAGCACGGAAACGCTGATGCGTTGTCCCGTTTGCCTGTTGCCGAGGATAAAGCATTCGATTCTTCCGCACTTGCTTGCATGTTCATTGATGCGGAAACCGATGACGTGGTCGAATCGTTTCCGATTGATTTTCGTCGTGTAGCTACAGCCACAGCTGCTGACCCTGTCCTTGCTACCGTTTTGCGTTTTGTTGCTACGCAATGGCCCTTGTCAAAGTCGCGGATCGAGGATCAGTTGGTTCCCCGATTTTTTGCTCACAAGGAGAGACTTTTTGTACGACGTGGTGTTTTGTTGTTGCGTTCTGATAATGATCAGTCTAGGGTCGTGGTCCAACGTTCGTTACAGTCCTCTGTCTTAAAGCTTCTCCACCAAGGACATTGGGGTATAGTGCGTACGAAACAACTTGCTCGTCAGCACTGTACTTGGTTCGGAATCGATGCTGCGATTACGAATATGTGCTCTTCTTGCATGGCGTGTGCCGAACAACAATCCGCACCCCCGCGGAAATTCTTTGCATGGCCAAAAGCCACTTCCCCTTGGCAACGCTTACACATAGATTTTGCTGGTCCATTCTGGAATGCTCGATGGTTGGTTGTCGATTCCTTCAGTAATTTTCCTTTTGTTGTCCGGATGTCTTCCACGACGTCATCTGCCACCATCCAAGCGTTGTCTGCTATCTTTTGCATTGAAGGTCTTCCACAGACTCTTGTTTCCGACAATGGCCCACAATTCATGTCCGCAGAATTTCAGTCATTCTGCAAGGCCAATGGTATTCAACATCTGACATCCGCGCCGTTTTCGCCTCAGTCAAACGGTGCCGCTGAACGTTTGGTCCGGACTTTCAAGTCACAGATGTTGAAGTTGAAAGAGCCGCCGAATGCTTCCCGTGACCAGCTGTCTTCCGCCATGGAACTCTTGCCCGCTCCGGACCACATGGCGTCATCGCGCGTCGGATACCCCGATGCAATGGAGGTCGACCCTTCGGCCCCTCCTGTCTCTTTACGGGCGCATACGCCGCATGTTGACGTGCACCCTGGAGTAGGTTTCCAGGCGTTTCCTAGCTCCCCTCGGACCGAATGGCCGGGTGCGGGTGGCACAGCCTCGCCTGTTGTTAGGCTCCCCACCTCATCGCATACGTCAACATGGGGCCCTCCCCACGGCGGGCGGAAGCCTTATAACACGACCGTTCGCCGATTTGCGGGGGAGGAATGGTGTTTCACCGCCAGACACCACACTTGCTAGGTGGTAGCTTTAAATCGGCCGCAGTCCAGTAGTAATGTCGGACCCGCGTGTCACCACTGTCAGTACTTGCAGACCTAGCGCCACCACATGGCAGGTCTAGAAAGGCGGACTAGCACGCCCCGGTTGTACGACGACTTTGCTAGCGACTACACTGACGAAGCCTTTCTCTCATTTGCCGAGAGACAGTTAAAATAACCTTCAGCTAAGTCCATGGCTACGACCTAGCAAGGCGCCATTAACCATATCTGGAGAGAGTCTAATTTGTATAGTCAAGAGCGATGTACCACAAGGATGCATTAAAGTTGAGTATTAACCGACGATACGTACTTTTCTTTAGTGCCTTCTAAAGTATCCTGTTCCAGACTTCACGCCAGCCGGCGTGTGTGTACGCGTGCCCTTCGGTAACCTCACCCTGTGTCTAGACTGTCTTGTCTAGACACAACAATCTCATTCTGGAAACATCCCCCAGGCTGTGGCTAAGCCATGTCTCCGCAGTATCCTGTCTTTCAGGAGTGCTAGTTCTGCAAGGTTCGCAGGAGAGCTTCTGTAAAGTTTGGAAAGTAGGAGACGAGATACTGGCAGAAGTAAAGCTGTGAGGGCCGGGCGTGAGTCGTGCTTCGGTAGCTCAGATGGTAGAGCACTTGCCTGCAAAATGCAAAGGTCCTGAGTTCGAGTCTCGGTCGGGCATAAAGTTTTAATCTGCCAGGAAGTTTCATATCAGCGCACACTCCGCTACAGAGTGAAAATCTCATTCAGGATTCATTTCATCGTCTATTACTAATACTGAAGGTCACAAAACAAGTTTACACCACTACATATTAAGCTGAAGAAGACCGAAAATTCCTGGCCTAGAGAACGTGACTCGTCTGAAAACGACTCATAAAGGGTCAAATTCCGCCAAGAGCGAATTTTCTTTTTTAACTTTGTTCACTAAATATTTGCAAACAGCTCTTGGATTAAATCGCCTACTTCTTTCTTTCATAAATGAAAATCGTCACAATGCGAATTTCAAGAAGTTAGTTTATGAAATTGGATCTGGAAAACAATCCGTAGTCACTGACGAATTCATAGATGATATTGAATAAAAGATACAAAGCGATTCGCTTGTAAACACTAATGGCCTTCATGAGTATTGTGCAGAGGTATCAATTTCCTCATGATATGTTTTAAGAAACATCAGGTTATCAGAAATGTAAGTCGCTGGGTGCCGAAAATCTATACTGAAGAAGACATACGAAATCAACCGTCCACGAAGAAACCATTTTCTGTCCTGTAGGTTGAAGGGCAACGAAACGTGGGCAGGTCATCACACAATAAACAGAAAGTGACAATCACAAAACCACGTACTGTGTCGAGAAGCTCAATATCAATGGCGTTGCAAGGTAAATAGAATTTAAGAGAAAAATTATAATTGACGGTAATCCCTTATAAAATAAAATAATTCCAAATACTTGGAATGACAGATCAAACATATTACATCCAATGATCAAGAATTCAGAATTTCTCCTCAAAAAAGTCAAGAACGAGCACTGAAATTTCCCTATGTGATGGCAGCATCAGTACTAATGTATGGGCCAGAGACTTGTACTCTAATTGCAGTCAACGGAGGAGAATTGAAACAGCAGCGCTGAGACTCCTAAGATCACTAGTTGCTAACAGACGTGTAGATCAGAAAAGGAATAGTATAATTAGAAATTGACTTGGTGTCAAAAATGTACTTAAAATAGGGGAGTAGAGAAAAGCGTGAATACATTCGAAGTATATCAGATAAGCGAATACTTAATATATCTCAAGGGGAGAAAGGTGTTCGACGTACTAAGAAGAGATGGGAAGATCAGTTGCAATCTACTTGAAGTTGGAACAGGCATGCATGCCTAAAGCAAAACTGGGCATGGTGACGACGAGCTCCATATTTTTCTCAGTCAGTTTGTTTAAAAATAAGATTAGTTGTTGACGAGATATGAAGCGCTTACTGTGATGACACTGTGCTGAATTCCTGGCGCAATAATCTTCCAACGTGCAGTACGTAGGTACTTGGCGATAGTGATGTAGATGACGAATTCCTTGATTGCGCTGTGTAATAGCAACCTGAGAAGTCGCTATCAGTAGAGGTGGTTTACGTCATACAGTGGGCTCCGACCTGTCAAAGGCTCTGCAGCTGCATTTCTCAGTTTTTCCAGGGAAAATTAAACGTTAAGAGTTTTGAGACGAAAATAGTAATATGGTTTACGATTATTCATGAATGATTCTGCAGACCAGAAATAGCCCGTCTCTTCGAACGTTTGAAGAATACAGTCGTCATGATTCCACTTTATTAAACAATGGATGACGTATTACAAATTGACATAGAGTTTTGCTCACAATTACGTTGCATCCTGGTCTGCTGTGCATTATTAAGAACATGTGCCACAATATTTTAGACTGAGATTGTTTACGTTACAGCTCGGGGAAAAAAGCGCAGTATCGCAGTTGTGGTGTCAACTGTACCAATCGTGACCGATGCAGTGTCATCCTAAGCAAGTGGATTCAAATCGACGCGATATGAAGAGACGTAGCACACTGCTCTCCCTGCCTTTGTCGGCTTCGCAGAACTTTGACCTGCTACTTCTCAATCAAGTAGCTCCTCAAGCAGCATCGTAAGACAGAATGGGCCACGGTCCACTTCTCTCATCAAGAAAAAAGTCCCTGGCATTACCAGGAGTTAAGCATGGCTCCTCCGCGTGGAAATGATCCTCGCTGACCTCTTATTTTTTTCGTCGTAATTGGTCGTAGCGGACGTTACATGACTTCCGTTGTAGTTCCTTGTTGATCGCTTCACTCAGTTTTTTCATTAGAGAGACCAGCTAGTTCTCTGACCGAAACCCCTCAGCTACGGAACCAGACATAGTTAACAACGCTGCCCTACAAATCATTTATTGGTATACATTCGCGCCAAAGGATGTAAGACACTAAGCGAAACAGCTGTAGAACAAGAATTAGTTTTAACTAATGTTAGTGATAATGTAGCTCATTTAGTGCTGTTTCAGATTCAGTCAGTGGGCCTTTACAGCAGGAGCACACATCAAGGTATGGGGATTGCCGAGAAAGTAATGCACCGTTTTTCTCCTTCAAAAATTCTTATTTACACTCCTTATTTTTCTACGTAATCTCCATCCCGTTCTATGGCCTTCCTTCAGCGCGAAACAAGGGCGAGTATGCCCTATCGGTACCAATATTTGTCCTGGTGGTGGAGTCAATGCTTCGCTGTGTGAATCACCTCTTCATCGTCCTCAAAATATCTTCCACGAATGGCATCCTTTAATGGCCCTAACAAGTGGAAGTCCCAGGGGGCTAAGTCAGGTGCGTCAGGTGTGACAGTCGTGGATGGTCTCCCCGACCGCTGCGAATCGTGCCGGACCGCCTTCTGAAGAGCTCAGCTTCCGTCCCAGCGACTAACTAAACTACCGTCCACAGCACATGCTCCATAGACTTTGCACAAGCGTTTGTGAATATTCCCCACATTTCTCTCTCTTCAACGAGCAACTCAATGACGGCTCGTTGCTTGTAACGTACATCACCTACAGACGCAATTTTGAAACTGTCCTGTCGGAAGTGACGGGAACTTGGCGCGCTCACTCAGGAGATTTCCAATAATACATACGTAACGTTTGGCATTCGTAGCATTGTTTTCGGCTGAGAAAAAAATGCTATGCATTACTTTCTGGGCAACCCTCGTATTTATGTGAAGATTTCATGTATGTTTTCACGTTTAACACATTCAGATACGTCAGGTCCCGCCCAGTGTCACTGTGTTTCGCGTCCAGCTGCCACCCCTAACCACAGCGTAGTTCAGTCTTTCCAAACTGCTGTGTCGCGAAGTTTTACAGCGTGGTATACTACGATGAAGTGCGTAGCAGAAGTCTGTATAGGGCAACAACTGATGCGATGATAAAAACTTGGAGCACCGAGAACCTGACTCTTTCCACTTAGTTAAAAGAAAAATAAGAACACACTGATTACGTGGTCAGTTTTGGTGTACATATTACTAGGCGTTATTCGGGGAAGGCAAGCTAGGCTTCAAATAGTTGTTCCTTCAGTCTTAAGTCCGAACACTGGTTTGACACAACTGCCAAGATAATCTATCCTTTCCAAGCATCTTCATCACTGCATAGTAATTGTAACCTACAGGTGTTTGAATCTGCTTGCTGTAGTTAAGTCTTTGTCTCCCTTTACAATATATGCCATCTTCCTTACAGCGGCAGATTTAATATGCAGAATGAATCCTATCAACCGATTTCTTCTTTTAGTCAAGACGCACCATAGGTTTCATCTCTCCTCACCTGGATTTATTACCTCTCCATTCGATAACCTAGCTATTCATCCTCTCTTCAGCGTTCATCTCTAACACCACATTTCCAAAGTTTCTCTGCTCTTCTTGTTTCAGTTGTTTATCGTTCATGTTCCTCTTCCATACAGACTTAAAAATTCAGAAAAGACTTCTCATTACTTAAATTTACATTCAAAGTAAACAAATTTCTCCTTTTCAAAAATACTTTTCTTGCTTTTGCCAGTTTGCATATTATATCCTCTGTCCCCAGCATCTGTTGTTTTTCTTTCGAAGTAGTAACGCTTATTCACTATATTTGTTGTCCCATTTCATTATGTGATTCCCTCAGAATCTTCTTTGTTTTGTTTTTAATTCGACTGTATTTCTTTACCTATATTTTTCTTTTGTTCATGTTCATATTTTTATCTTTTTTCAAGACACTATACTTTCCATTCATCTGATCTTCCAAGACCTTTGCTCTCTCTCTGATAGAATAACGTCATCGACAAGCCTCTGTGAACTTTAATTCACGTTCTTAATTTTTCTTTTCGTTTACTGCTTTTTCAGTGTGTAAATTGAATAACAACATAGGTAAGGTGCAACTCTGTCCCACTCTCCGCCCAATCAGTCCCTCACTTTTATATTTTTCAACGCTAAAAACTGCAGTCTGGTTTCTGTATGAGTTGTAGGTAAACTTTCCTTCGCAACGATTTATCCTTGTTATCTTAAGAGTTTCAAACACTATATTCCAGTCTACGTCGTCAGAAGATTTCTCTAAATCTACAGATACCATAAACGTAGGTTTGCCGCTCATCAGCATATGTTCTAAAATAAGTCATAGCGCCACTCTTATCTCACATGTTTCTACGTTTCTCGGGATACAAAACCGATCTTCCCCGAGGCCAGCTTCAAATCTACACACCAAGCTGTTAAAAGATTTTACTTTATTAGTCTCCAAATGGCTTCGATCTAACTGGTCATCTTCTGACAGAACCTGAATACGAAGCATAAAGAGGACGTTGCAACTTTTACTAACAGAAAAGTAATCCATCATTACCTATCACATTTAATAACTAGTTGATAATGTTATAATGAACTTTTTTCTATTCTGAGAGAATGTATGTATAGATTGTAACATGATATAGAGAGAATGCACCTGATGTATACATTGTAATGCGAATCACCATGTACACTGAGAGTCAGAGATACACTCTAAGCTCTAAACATGGTATGAAGGTAGATCACTAATTCAGTTCCAGACTGAACGATATCATGCTAGGTATGTTATGAATGAATATAAATGTAATTATTATGATACATAAAACATGTTCTCTTGTTTCTCCTACGCCTGTTTACAGGGTCACATATTCTCACAACAGTAACTGATCATGGATTACTATTCAAAATTATAGACAGGCAGTGTTCATCACAAATATCTATTTTTTTAATAGAAGTGCTTAAAGGTTTTAACGATTGCAGTTAGCGCATTGTCTGTATTTCACAGAGTCTGTATACAAACGTCCTTGGCGATGGGCAGGGACGTCAGAAATCAACAAGGCACTGGCGGGAAGTTTAAAAATTGCAAGATGGTGTTGGCAGGTAATTTTAAAATAAACAAGATGGTGGTAGTACGAAATTAAAAATACAAGATGGTGCTGGCTGTAAAAATTTTTATGCTGCCACTGTGCGTAAAAAATGCAATTCCATGTTCAAAAGTACCGAATTATACTACAGTAGTTCCCACAGTGCTTAAAAAAGGCCCTCACACACACACACACACACACACATACGTACACACACACACACACAGAGAGAGAGAGAGAGAGAGAGAGAGAGAGAGAAAGAGAGAGGTAGTTTATGTCCTATATCACATGCTGTGGTCTCAGCAGTAAATTTCATTGCTAATATCATATCACACAGGTTATCTCAAGTGTTTCAGAAAAATCACCATTATGATGTATCAGAGTAATGGTCAGCCTCCTATTAAACTGAAAGAGCTTTCAAATGTAATAAATAAAAATGTGTTGCATTACAGTTCTGAGGTATTGCACTTACCTATAGAATTTTGATACAGAACCCCTAAAAACTCAGTGGTCTTTGAAATTTGAAATATTTTTATAGAAGGGAAATCTACAAACGAGAAGGAACGTTATAATGAAGGACAAAATCGTTCCCAACATTTTAATTCAAGGAAGTATGTAAACAGTACTCGCATATCTGTACAATGACATCATACCGCTGATGATATCGAAGTTAAATGTTAAATATTTTGTCGAAACTTCCATTTAGTTTGGTCACAGTGTAAAATATTGTTTATCAAAAGTGCAATATTCAGTTGTCGTATTTTAAGTACGGCCTCCACTCTGTCAGGCTAGGACTCGATAAATTTTCTAGGGTACTGATGTCAGTTTCACGGTGCCACACTTTAACAGTCACTTCCGACAGCCCCTGTTTTTTTGCAGGCTCCTTCTTCTGAACTCCTTTTCCTACTAACTGTCACAAATTTTCAGTTGAATTTTGGTCTGGCGAATTTCCCAGCCACGGAAATTCTCTGATACCCACTTCATACATGGAAATGATAGATTTGTACGATATGTAACAGCAGTAACCTTGGAAACTGATTTACAAATATAAAATAACCAAAACTCCATTTTCTTATGTGTGGCATGGAGCCTAACCCTTTCGGAGAATCCACTGTGCATCTGGGAAAGCACCAGGTGCAATGAACGTCGGAGAGCGCCTAATCACAACTTCGTACTGATCACTGTTCATTGTTATCTGAACAAATTACAGCCTTCCAACACCTTGGTACGTCATTGCTCCTCACACCATTGCCGATGGCGCATGTTTCGTGAATAGCACAAGGCAGTCACGGTCCATACTTTCATTGGGTTCACACTTGACGAGCTGTGGTCTGTCACTCATTGTGGAAAATCGGCTTTCATCTGAAAATACCACCATTCTCTACTGCTCGTTTTTAAGTTTACGTACATTCTTCCCTATGCCAGCCTCTTTTTCCTCTTTGCAACAGATAAAAATGGCTTGTTCTTGACAGCTCTAGCCTTCTTTCCCATTACACGGAGTCTTTTCCTTACAACTGGCGAGCTGGAATCAACTCCCGTTGCCCCTTGCTATGCTTTTGCCTGTTCATCTGAAATAGTACGCCTTTGTTTCAGTTTAGTCCACAAAGTATCCTGTCCTTCCGGGGCGAAGAAATGTGTTTGAGCCCTCTCAGCAGTAATTTTTCCATATTCCTTTTGGCCAACAGCTTCTGTAAATTTCGATTCGCAGCTGACCTCGAATAGTTTAATCTCTTTACAATTTCAGTGTTGTTGTGCAAAACCTCTATGTACTTCATGGGTTAATTCACGAGATTTCACCACGACGGTGAAGGCACTCATCCACATTAGGAAGAACATTAAAAAATCCAGCAACACTTTCAGTTCAGAGCACTTTCTGAGGCAATAATCGCCAATATGAGATTACATTGCTGCTAGGCGTTGTCAAATAAATACATATACATTTCTGCGTAAAGATGTGTATCTAAGAAAAGAACAGTATTGCAATGAAGCGCATGCAATACTTAGAACAGTGGTGTATATGTATTTTACTTTCCACACAATTAATCTTGTTTACCCTTTCACACAGATACAAAAATACGTTTAACTTCCTCTTGTGATACAAACCAAACTTTACAATTTCATAGATACACAAAAGAGTCAGTCATCATCATCACCTTTTTTTCAGATAAAAGTGTCCTCGAGATGAGGTGTTAAATTTATCTGGAAGTATACAACATTAATAGTAGAAGTTACTTGGTCATGGGATTGAATAACGTACAGTACAGTTGTTTTAACATTAATAATCAATAAACATTGGGACCAATCGTTGATGATTAATCATTTAACAGATGATTGTTTCATACCCTTTGTTACACATCCTGACTCCGTCTCTAGTGCATACGTTTAACTTGTAGACCAACAAAATCAGTAATAGGTTCATCATTCAAATCGTCTTCATTAGTCCAACTTTCTTTTCATTTACAAGTGAAGTGCTACGTGTTGTACAGTATGTAAAATTCGACTCGTATAGCGAACAATTGAGGCGTCCATTTCCAAAAGGTCCCTTGTCCAAGATGTGAAAATTTTGGGGAAACACAGAAAACGTTCTGCTCACAAACCGTTCGTTGTGTGCAAATAATATTTTGTACATTGATTAGTATTAACTGTTAAAGCCTTTGGGGGGAATTACAGATCATGTACCCCAAAGGATGTTTGTAAAATAAACAAAATAACTTGGACAAAACGACGTTTGGAGCTGCATTGTGGACAAGGGCATTTTGGAATACAATGAAATGGACATGGGAGGCTTTGGTTCTGTAAGGTTCAAAGAAAATTTTAAGGGCTAATAAAACCGTTGTTTTGATGTCATATCAACTGATTTATTCATACAAAACTGAACAAAGTTTTACATTAACGTTTAGGAACAAATATATCCGCCATTACACATCTGAATCATCAACATCCCGCATTAGACCACCCTCGTTTTCGTACTCTGATGCATCTTCATTAACGTTTTCACAATCTGCAAAGATGATATTTTTGTAGAAGAGCAAGGCAGTAAGGTCTGGCAATCTTCTCCACAATGAAGTCGCAGTAATTTCTTGATGATATCTCTTTTTGTCTGCTTCACGGGAATGCCAACTTCAATCTATTCTGGATTACTCTCTGCTTCCTTCCTCTTTGGTTTGAGCACCTTTCTTGCAATGCCCACGGCTGTATTGTATCCTGGCTCTCCACGAACGAGAATGTCTGCACTCGGTGCTTTCCCTCGTGTGATAATAAATCTCTTGCTTTTTTGCACATTTTTCTTCTTTCGTTGTTTCTTCCTGCTTTTTCCTTTACACTCGGTGCCACGGTTCCTTCTCAACTAACCTCAATTTCTCTGCGTGTTGTTTCTTTCATGATGACCTGTATGTATTAATGTATATTCTAAAGCACAAAAACTAAATGTTAAAGTATACTAAATCACCATGTAAAACTGCTACGATTACTAACCTGCCTCGAGCCACGGCCGTGCTCGAACCAGTAATTCACGTAAGTATTATGAGCTTTCTGAGCGTTGGAATTCCAATGTTTTGGTTGTAAATGTTTCTGAAATCAATGCTACCAACAGGAAAATATGTATTACCGCATTGCAATAAAGCAAATAGTGAAGAATTAACCTCTGAGTAAAATCCGATGAAAGGCACAGACCATGACGGACAAGGGTCACTTTGGAACTCATTATTGTATCATGCTTATCCTTGCAATGGGACAAGGAACCGTTTGTTGCTGTACATTATTATACGTTCATCATCATCATCATCATTTAAGACTGATTATGCCTTTCAACGTTCAGTCTGGAGCATAGCCCCGTTATAAAATTCCTCCATGATCCCCTATTCAGTGCTAACATTGGTGCCTCTTCTGATGTTAAACCTATTACTTCAAAATCATTCTTGACCGAATCCAGGTACCTTCTCCTTGGTCTGCTCCGACCCTTCCTACCTTCTACTGCTGAACCCATGAGTCTCTTGGGTAACCTTGCTCGTCCCATGCGTGTAACATGACCCCACCATCTAAGCCTGTTCGCCCTGACTGCTATATTTGTAGAGTTCATTCCCAGTTTTTCTTTGATTTCCTCATAGTGGACACCCTCCTGCCATTGTTCCCATCTACTAGTACCTGCAATCATCCTAGCTACTTTCATATCCGTAACCTCAACCTTATTGATAAGGTAATCTGAATCCACCCAGCTTTCGCTCCCATACAACAAAGTTGGTCGAAAGATTGAACGGTGACAGATAACTTAGTCTTGGTACTGACTTCCTTCTTGTAGAAGAGAGTAGATCGTAGCTGAGCACTCACTGCATTAGCTTTGCTACACCTCGCTTCCAGTTCTTTCACTATGTTGCCATCCTGTGAGAATATGCATCCTAAGTACTTGAAACCGTCCACCTGTTCTAACTTTGTTCCTCCTATTTGGCACTCAGTCCGTTTATATTTCTTTCCCACTGACATTACTTTCGTTTTGGAGATGCTAATCTTCATACCATAGTCCTTACATTTCTGATCTAGCTCTGAAATATTACTTTGCAAACTTTCAATCGAATCTGCCGTCACAACTAAGTCATCCGCATATGCAAGACTGCATATTTTGTGTTCACATATCTTGATCTCATCCAGCCAGTCTATTGTTTTCAACATATGATCCATAAATAATATGAACAACAGTGGATACAGGTTGCAGCCTTGTCTTACCCCTGAAACTACTCTGAACCATGAACTCAATTTACCGTCAACTCTAACTGCTGCCTGACTATCCATGTAAAGACCTTTAATTGCTTGCAAAAGTTTGCCTCCTATTCCATAATCTCGTAGAACAGACAATAACTTCCTCCTAGGAACCCGGTCATATGCCTTTTCTAGATCTATAAAGCATAGATACAATTCCCTGTTCCACTCATAACACTTCTCCATTATTTGCCGTAAGCTAAAGATCTGGTCCTGACAACCTCTAAGAGACCTAAACCCACACTGGTTTTCATCCAATTGGTCCTCAACTAATACTCGCACTTTCCTTTCAACAATACCTGAGAAGATTTTACCCAAAACGCTGATTAAAGAGATACCTCTGTAGTTGTTACAATCTTTTCTGTTTTCATGTTTAAAGATTGGTGTGATTACTGCTTTTGTCCAGTCTGATGGAACCTGTCCCGACTCCCAGGCCATTTCGATTATCCTGTGTAGCCATTTAAGACCTGACATTCGACTGTATTTGATGAGTTCCGACTTAATTTCATCCACCCCAGCCGCTTTATTGCACTGCAATCTATTGACCATTTTCTCCAATTCCTCAAATGTGATCCTATTTCCATCATCATTCCTATCCCATTCTACCTCGAAATCTAAAACATTGCTGATCGTATTTTCACCTACATCGAGCAACTCTTCAAAATATTCCCTCCATCTGCCCAAGGCATCCACAGGATTCACCAGCAGTTTTCCTGACCTGTCCAAAATAATTGTCATTTCCTTCTTACCTCCCTTTCTAAGACTGCTACTTACGCTTCAGAATGGTTTTCCAGCAGCTTGACCCATAGTCTCCAACCTGTTTCCAAAGTCTTCCCAAGATTTCTCCTTGGATGCTGCAATTATCTGTTTGGCTTTGTTTCTTTCTTCAACATAACTTTCTCTGTGTACCTGAGTTCTAGTATGTAGCCATTTTTGATACGCCTTCTTTTTCCTTTTACAGGCTGCCTTGACTGTATCATTCCACCAAGCTGTTTGCTTCATCCTACTTTTACACAGTACTGTTCCAAGACATTCTTTAGCCACTTCTAGTAATGTGTCCCTGTACCTTGTCCATTCCTTTTCCAATGACTGTAATTGACTACATTCAACTAACTGGTACCTTTCTGAGATCGCTGTTATGTACTTGTGCCTGATTTCCTTATCCTGAAGTTTCTCCACTCTTATCCTCCTACATATGGACCTGACCTCCTGCACTTTCGGCCTCACAATCCCAATTTCACTGCAGATTAAATAATGATCAGTGTCATCAAAGAATCCCCTGAGTACACGTGTGTCCCTAACAGCCTTCCTGAATTCCTGATCTGTTATTATATAGTCAATGAAAGATCTGGTTCCCCTGCCTTCCCAAGTATACCGGTGAATGTTCTTATGTTTAAAAAAGGAGTTTGTGATTACTAAGCCCATACTGGCACAGAAATCCAATAGTTGTTTCCCGTTCCTGTTGGCCTCCATATCCTCTCCAAATTTACCCATAACCTTTTCATACCCTTCTGTTCGATTTCCAATCCTGGCATTAAAATCACCCATGAGCAGAACACTGTCCTTGTCCTTTACTCTAACAACTAAATCACTGAGTGCCTCATAAAAACTATCCATCTTATCTTGATCTGTCCCTTCACAATGCGAATTTACTGACACGATCCTAATTTTCTTGCTAGACACTGTCAAGTCTACCCACATCAGTTGTTCGTTTACATACCTTACTGCAACTACGCTGGGTTCCATTTCTTTCCTGATGTAAAGCCCTACACCACATTGTGCTATTCCTGCTTTGACTCCTGACAGGTAGATCTTGTATTCTCCCACTTCCTCTTCTTTCTCACCCCTTAACCGAATGCCACTAACAGCTAAAACGTCCAGACCCATCTTACTTGCAGCCTCTGCCAGCTCTACGTTCTTCCCAGAGTAGCCCCCATTGATATTAATAGCTCCCCATCTCATTACCATTTGTTTGCCAAGTCGTATCTTAGGAGTCCCTGGTTTGTCAGTTAGAGGTGGGACTCCATCACCTCCAAAGGTCCGAGGCATTTTACTCTGATTGTTGCCAGCATCATATTTAAAGTACCAGGGAAGCAGGTTGCTAGCCTTACTTGCCCCGAGTCCCATTGAGTTTTACCCCTATGGGTTGAGGGACTAACCGGTGGATTTGGTAGTCTTTGCCGTATGAGCGCAAAGGTGACCACGGCTCAGAATATGTCCGAGATGCCCAGCTTTATTCCAAAGTAACTGGTATCCCGACTGTCGGGACCACTTACTTGGCCACTCATACGTTGCCCGTGGTTCATGAACTAGGACATGACTACAGGAACCCACACTATGAACCCCATTATTACGTTCGCCGTATTGAATTCATGACATTGGACAAATGTCACTTTGGAACTGCATGCAGTATTTCAATGCGTTTTAGACGGGTTTTGGAGCGTTTTGGAAGTGTAAGACGTAATACATTTCGTAGATAGCGCACAGACGAAGCCATTGCTACCAAAACATCAAATTGTCAAATTAGTGGTAAGGAACCCTTTGGAAATTGTCGCCTCAATTAAAGTCACCATTTGTTACTTATATGGACTTTAATTCCTTGCTGCAGCTAGGCCTTAGTAACGAAATTCATGCGCACAAACCTCATGCTATTGCATTCTATGTGCACTTGCAGCTACACTGATGAATATCCAGAGTTCCAGCGGTACTGAGGTGATGATTACATGGATTCCTACCGCAAACAGCTGTACCTAATTGCAGACCACAAAAATTACTTCCTACAGATCAAGCAAATGATTATTAGGCCCGAAGAGGAAGAGCTGTCAGAAATTTGTCACGTCTGCAAGTAATGCTTCAAGCAGAGAGGTGTGAAACACAGCTATTACTACCATTTTGCAGGCAGATTTTGCGGAGATACACACAATAGACGTAATTTGAATTACAGACCTAATTTTACGGTGGGTATTGTTCCACAATCTGACGAATTACTTCGTATGTCCGAAGAAACAGACATTGCGGCGACTACAGCCGTTATGAAATACACGACATGTATTCGCAGTTACGATTATGGACAACCGTACACTGTATAGTGGCAAGATAACAATGAAAATTTGTGCCGGACCGGGATTCGAACCCGGTTTTCCCGCTTATCGCGAACGGTTACCAGTTGGCTATCAGAGCACGACTAACGCCCAGACACAAGGCTCACGACAGGTGTAGGTGTGGGTCTCTCCCATAACATTCCTGGCTAACTAACAGGACAGCAACTTCATCTGTAGTTGGAGCATTACAGCGATCCGGGTGAGATCCTCTTGGTCTTTTTTCGGCTGTAATTGTAAACTTGTAGTTACTGCGCTCGTCATTTGGAACCGATGGAAGTACTGCTTTAAGGCTGTTTAACCTATGGTTACACTCTGTGTAGCATATGTTTGCAGGCTTCCTACCAAACCTGAGTTTAAATTAGGAATACGTTGCCTAACATTTGCCTAGTCTTTGCATTAGCTACAAAGTAAATCTATAAAAATTTTGAAACATCAGTCGGCAACAAAGAGGCAGTCAAATGGTACACTTGGCCCCGTACCTTAAAAGTGGGCACAAAACGCCCCTTCCGCGATTTGCTTCACTCTGAAAGAAGTCATTTGAGAATCGCTGTTGTAGGTCCTTAATTTCTTCGAAAAGTGTTTCGATAGCGGCAACTCGTGCATATTTCATTTATTGAAGCAAGTTGAGAATATCCAACATGTTTTATTTACATATTTTATTACTGAATCGTAGTAAAGTCTACTTCTTTTCTAGCTATGGCAGCTCCTCGGTACCATATAATCGACTCATCATCGACGACGGCCAGCCTAAGAACGGCATAGCGTAGCCGGTCTTCCTCTAACTACATCATTCGCGTCTCACTGGATTGTTTTTGCCACACTTTCTGTAAACGACTCTTTCCTTGTTCCAAGTGATGAGCGATTGCCTCCTGTCTATCATCCTAACGGCTCCGAGCAACACACAAACGTAGCTCGGGCCGCTGATCTGTCTCGAAAGGCCGCGAATTTTCACGGTGACTAGTCCCGGCAGACAAACGAATTTTGTGTTAGTCTTCTGTCTCCAAAAGCCATGGCATGCCTGTAGATTTGCACCAAGTATTTCGCAGCTGCGCTTGCAATTAACTACATATTATTTTCAGTGCTATGTTAATGTGTTCTCTTATTTTTGCTCTTCAAATTGTGCTTTTCTGTGTTATCGTGTGAAATATTGTGACAATAATGGCGTGTGAAAAACGTAACACTAGGCTTCAAAGTAAACTGAGAAATAATAGTGACGACGAGCGTAGCTTATCAGCACCACTGTGTAGTGAATTAATAGACATTCGAAGTAGTAATTTGGTAATTGTACATAGGGAAATGGAGCGGGCGACAAATAATGGTGTAGACAGTGAAACAATTAGTGAACAGGGAAGCATTATCGATCGATCGGTCGGCAACAGCTCGCCTCAGGAATCCGAAATGACAGGACACAATCTCGCAAATACTGTAGATTCAGGTTTTGGGTCCTCACCGTATTCTCAAACAAGTCAAGACACATTTTCTGATTGTCAAAATGTGAATGTTGCCGGTGCAAATTCACTGACGAAAAGCACTGAGGAACATGTTTCAGACACCAGTGCATTGTTATTACAATTAATACAACAAATGGGACAAACACAGCAAAAGCTTCAAAAGTTAGACACAATGGAACAAAATCAGAGACAAACACAGCAACAGTTAGACACAATGGAACAAAATCTTCGGAAGTTAGACACCACACTTGAACAAACACGTGAAGATTTCACTACTGAGTTACACAACATTGAATTGAAATGTCAAAAGGTCTGTAATGACGTAAAAACACAAATTTGTGAGCATTTCCAACCTATTTTTTCGCGGCATGAAAATGCATTACAGAATCACGAAGCAGCCATAAAAGAACTGCAAACTATTGTTCATGAAAATCATGAGACCTTGCAAGCTAAAATTGACTCAGTTGCATCTACCGATTCGGTTACGCAACTTGCAAAAACTCAGGAAAACTTAAAGGACACAGTAGATACCCTGAAAATTGGTTCAGAAAGACACATGGAGGAAATTAGTTCATTATCAGAGAAAGTAGTTGAACTTTCGGATCAGCTAAATAATTTATCTACTAAGGTAGATGATAATCTGAATGACACAAAACCGGCAGTCTATAATGACACAGAAGAGTGCGAACAAATTAGGAAATTCAAACAAAATCAGAATCAAATAAATACGCAACACCAAAGAGAAATCCGGGAAGTACAAGATCAGCTGACACAGGTAATACAAGAATTACGTATTTCAGAGGACACTCGCACCCCAATATGGGAAGAGGGACATAGCAATACGGAACAGCCACAAAATAATAACACAGCGCATTTCGGAAATTATGAAAGAAATTGGCAAGGTGCACCGAATTTTGAAATGGAACCGCCGAAACGACGTAACAATGACCGATATGCGACTCGTGGACATGATGATTTTGACTATAAGCTGTTCATTACTACACGTAAATTTAAAACATTTAAGAATTCTGGCAACGACATTCATCCACAAGCGTGGCTCCATCAATTCTCTCATTGTTTTCCTCCCAACTGGTCATTAGAGCACAGATCAGAATTTATGTGTGGCTACTTGGAGAATGAATCAGCTGTAAGAATGCGATCGGTCATTCACGATTGTCACAGTGAAGGAGAATTTTACCATGCGTTCCTCTCAGCATATTGGTCTCAAGCTACACAAGACCGAGTAAAACATAGCATCATAATGATGAAACATTTCGAACAATCTGAATTTTCCAGTCCTGTGAAATATTTTGAAGACATGTTGCACAAGAATCAGTACCTGTCAAACCCATACAACCCCTCAGAACTCATACGCATTTGCTTAATCAAATTACCTGAACATTTACGACATATTATTTTAGCAGGACGTTGCAAAGACGACACTGAAGCTTTTCAGGGACTGTTACAAGAACTAGAAATTGACACTGACAATCATGTAACGCGAAAACAGGAACACAACAACTACAGGTCACATCCGTCGCAATTCCGCGATGAAAGAAATAATAACTGGACACGACAAGGCTATTCTCACAACACAAATCGTGACCAAAACAGACACCACCCGTATGACAACCGTTGGCAGAGCAGTAATAATTACAGAGAAAGATCGATTTTTCGTAGTAATGAATGTGACAGAGACAACCATAGAAACAGACAATATGGGAACCAAAACAATTATTATCATGGGAGACAGAATAACTTCAGACGCAACGGTCCACCGTGCAGTGATAATTCAGGGAGAAATTCTCCACCACTTAACCGACAAGAAAGAAAGTACAGGAACTACCGACATGACGACAGACGATATAATCATAACGACAGACCTGAATTTCATCAGAACTGGCGGGATTCAAACAGAGCAGGGCACTCTCGACAACGTGAATTTGTGGAAGTTATGTCTCCTAATCCCAATAACGATGCGCGCCAACAAAGAGATAGCAGAAAATGACTCGCACTGCAGGCAGCCACCTGCGCCGGCTGGCTCAGGGAAAAATAGCATACACGCTAACCTTGAAAAAAATTTTAGCATGCCTTACCGACGTATACAACATGATAATTGCTTTGAAGTTGAAACTCTGCGTACTGGGAAGAGTAAAGGTTTACACCACATTTCACATGTAAAACCGTTTATTGAAAGATAATCTGCTTTTTAACTTTGTCTTTGCCATAAAACTTTTCACTTCACGCTACTAGTACAATTTGTCACACTGAGAAACTGTTAACATGCAACAATGTTTTAAAGTTAACTATCCAGTCAAGAACCTAGGGAACTTAGATAGTAATTACCACTGCATTGTTATAGTGAACAGACGACACATTGTTGTTATTTGTACATTCTTCCTTGTTAGTTGCACAATTACGTAATGACTAGAAGGCTCATATACTTAGAACATTTACCAGTACTGCTAATGAGATTTTAATGCAACATTTTGGTTTACTTGAAAATACATTCTGAATTAAAGTACTTTCTGTGAGATACCAGATGAGACAGTGGTTAGTTTATGTGACAGCTACACGATTATATCACGACATTACTAATGAGTGACAATTTACAATGTTGCTTTTGCGGTGTATCTGTTTTATATCTGCACAGTTTTTCTGAATTATTCTGGAAAGTAAAACATGTTTTAGTAGTAACTTTTGTGGTATAGCTACAAGGAGACAGCCTTTTCCATAGCACAACAATACGTTACAGCACAGTACTTTCATCATCACAACAATAAGCGTAATAACTAAGATATCTATACGCAAAGCATTTCACTTTTGTTTATCATGAGGTAAGTACATTGGCTTTTGCAGAACTTAGCTTTCGGAGGAAAATAACTACGACACTCCCACAGAGATTATCTTACAACAAGATGCACATTTAGCGCTAGGGACACGCATTTCAGTGATTACTTTTGTACTTAAAACATTTATTTTTAAAGATTTTTGAATTACAAAGAAAGTTTTCTGTGATACATTTCATTCCATTGCTGTAATCTGTAACACCTGAGGGTATAATTACATTAATACTCAGGGGGGTACACACCTACTTTGTGTACCATGTGTTTGGCAAGCACAAGGAGACCTAGCTAATATGGTATTTGCTTATACAACTTTACACATCGGTACCATATTCCTCTAACACAAATTACACAGCTATCTGATCATTTAACTGAGAGAGACAAACTTTTTTACTATGGCAGTGACACATGTTTAAGCAATTACACAGTTGGGTAACTTCACACTTACGAACTTACACAGCTATCTGATCATTTAACTGAGAGAGACAAACTTTTTTACAACGGTAGTGACAGATGTTTACGTAATTACACTGTTGGATAACTTCACACTTACGAAATTGTATTTTGTCTGTACTTTGTGAACTTTTCATATTTTTTTGGACCCATTGTGATATTATGAGAGCTTTGAATGATATATTTGGTATGGGACCACGATTTTTAAAGTACGTTTGAGGCAGATGACACTTTTGACATGAGCAGAGAATTTTTTTTTAATTATTGGAAGAAGCCACGACGATTTTGAGAGTTGACTGAGGTGTTATGATATTATTACGATGACTATGTGTATTATGCTGTTGCGGTATATTTCTGATCAATAAGCTGATGCTATATGAGTTATTTGATTATGCTACATATCTGTTGTGATGAAATATTGAAGAAGTGTCGACGAATATGTATATATGTAATAAGGTAAGGAATAATGACTAGTGGTTAGGGACTCTGGTTTGTGAATAAGGTTGTTGGAAACCAAGAATCGTACTTTAAGAGTTATGAAATGTCTGTATATGCATAAATGCATCACAATGCCGACGAAAACGTTTTGAACACTGTTATATTCATAAGATTTTGTTTCTACACATTTGCAACGTAAATTCTCGACCGGTGAAATTTTTTTATATGAGACTGCCACTGTAGCGGAAACTGCTGTCATAAATATTTCAGTAAGAAAGGTAAGTGACCTTGACGAAATGCATTTTGGGCGCCCAGCTGAGAGGTAGTCGTCTGACAAAAGAAAGCCATTAGGTGGAGAAAAAAAGAGGCCATTATCCTCGCCATTGTCATTCCTTTAGAGAAAGCATCGCAAATACGACACGCTCATTACTTACATCTGCACACCTGATTATGACAAGTGTCTTTCTACTAGAGTTGAGAGAATTTCTACTAACTTATGAAATGTCACATGACTATTGAATGATATTTTTATGCTTTGCTTTTCATAGTTGCTTATTTCATTTGATATCTAGTTTCCATCTGTGTTGCAGCATTGGTTTTATAAAATAAAATAAAATGCATTTGCTAATGTGAACACTTTCTGTCAACAGATCTATTAAATAATAATTTTGTGATCCACATTCTTCAAAAAAGGAGCACTTGGAAAGCAAAGAACAATAAGAAGGGACTAGTAACAGTAACTGCATACATAATATTATTTTCAAGTACATGGTAATATATTTTTTTACAATAAGTTGTTGTGGTGCACCATTTAATTTACATAGACATTAAGATGTGAATATACATTTCCCTTGTCTACATTATTGTCTTTAGTGTAATGTTTTTTTTCTGCTTGAGCTTTGTCATGCTTAGGTATAAGTTATAGCATTTATTGCTGATGTTTGCCAAGCATAGTGTTACTGAATTTGACTTTGTATTACGCTGTTAAGCCAGTTTTGCTACGGATTTATTTTTCTTGTTTGCTGCACAGTGCCTTATATTAGTTGTAATATTGCAATTGCTTTGCCTATTTAAATTTTTTGTCATTGATGTTTGTGTTAATTGTTTTGTGCTGCTGCATTGCCTCGTCCCTTAGTTTAGCATCTGAGCTCAGTAGATTTAAGTTAGCTTAAGAGGGGGTAGTCTATAAGAGAATGAGTTGCGATGAATTTGAAGAAATGCACTGAGAGGTTACACGAGAAAAATACAGCAAGCATGCTTGGATAAGATTTTTTTGGCTGGAGCAAATATCGAAATAATACGAAAGATCTATGGAATGAAGTTTTGGGTTGGACTGCAGAACCAAATGTTACACTGGAAACGAACCCTGTCCTTTCCTTGTGTGTTATCCCATTATATGTTTATGTACCCTTGTGTATTTATGTTTTCCTGTATTTATATGTTTATCTGATAAGACTTATGTTGTAGAATTTTTCTAATACTCAGCTACATGAACTATGATGAGGAACACTGTTATCCTCGAATATGATTGGCATTAATAATAAGTTATTTACCTTGTAAAGATGTTTAGACATTATTTATTCGGTTTTGTTTTAATGCTCATGTGTAAAGTTGATGTTTCAAAAGTTATTCTGATCTTTTATGTATTTACTTATGTCATAATTCCTATAACACTGATGTATATGTTTATTTCTATTCTGTTGTAAAGCCTGTACAACAAATGTTATCTGTATTGTTATGTTCTTTAATGATGTATTTTGTACCTTTGTAATTGGATTCTAATGTTATAAAATTGTAATTGATACCAGTTCATCATATTATCAACTTGTTAGTTACATTTCACTGCACACTTTTCTGTTGGTCATAGTAAATGCACAATATGTGAGAAGTTGGGACTGTTAGTGTTTGCACGTGTGTTACTAATTCAGCAAGGGACTGGATAACAGCATTGCTGGTTCTAAGGACAATTCCAAAAACTTTGTGCATGCACGAGTGGTGGTTTATGGACTTGCTATCTTCTCTGCAAGACTCTTCGATGGTGATTGTGCACCTGCACAGTCGCAGCAGATGGCTGCTGGCCATCTCTACATGGACTACAGTGGGTCTGCATCTTTGATGGCCCACCAATACCATTATTTCTACAAGGACTGCAGTGGGTCTGCACCTCTGGTGGACCACCAATACCATTATCTCTACAAGGACTGCAGTGGGTCTGCACCTCTGGTGGCCCACCAATACCACAATCTCTACCAGGACTACAGTGGGTCTGCTCTGTGATGACCTACCTACCAATATTCTTCAAAAGTTCGAATGACTCTGCTGTGGGTTTGCTCTGTTGTGGCCCATTACCTGTCAGCATGTCAAGAGTCAGCACTGTCTTTCCGTTGGAAGGACAACACTACAAGACTGCATGGAAATCCACTACTTCTGTGTGTAATTTCTTTTACTAATGAGACTTTGTGAAAAAAAACTGTAATTACTATTATGATGAATGATCAGGACTATCTTTATGGACTGTGAGAAAATTTTAGCTTTTGACCAACATTGTATCAATAAGTGTGTCCATTTGATATCTTTGTTATTGTAATTATGAAAAATTTTATCAAATCATCATTGGCCACTGCCCAAAACAATGTGTAAAATTTTTTGTGGGGAGCATGGGGGCTATGTAAGTAGGCTGTTTATGTTTTCTTATTGGCAACGTTACGTAGCGCTCTGTATGAAAATCACTGGCTGTGCTGTGTGCAGTCTGTAGCTAGTTTGCATTGTTGTCTGCCATTGTAGTGTTGGGCAGTGGCAGCTGGATGTGAACAGCGCGTAGCGTTGCGCAGTTAGAGGTGACCCGCCAGCAGTGGTTGATGTGTGGAAGGAAATGGCGGAGTTTTGAAATTACATATATTATGACTTTTGATAATATTAAGGTAAATACATTGTTTGTTCTCTATTAAAATCTTTCATTTGCTAACTATCCCTATCAGTAGTTAGTGCCTTCCGTAGTTTGAATCTTTTATTTAGCTGGCAGTAGTGGCGCTCGCTGTATTGCAGTAGTTCGAGTAACGAAGATTTTTGGTGAGGTAAGTGATTTGTGAAAGGTATAGGTTAATGTTAGTCAGGGCCATTGTTTTGTAGGGATTATTGAAAGTCAGATTGCGTTGCGCTAAAAAAATATTGTGTCTCAGTTTAAGCACAGTCGTGTACAATTCTTCTAAGGGGACGTTTCACCTGATGCGTTTCAACAGAACGTGAGATTTCGACACCGATGAGTTCTTTGGCCAAATACAGTTCCCGTTAGCAATTCGTCTCTACTGATCGGGAAACCACGTGGTGACTATGATCAGAGGATAATCGAATCTGACGTTTGCCGGCCGGAGTGGCCGTGCGGTTCTAGGCGCTCCAGACTGGAGCCGAGTGACCGCTACGGTCGCAGGTTCGAATCCTGCCTCGGGCATGGATGTGTGTGATGTCCTTAGGTTAGTTAGGTTTAATTAGTTCTAAGTTCTAGGCGACTGATGACCTCAGAAGTTAAGTTGCATAGTGCTCAGAGCCATTTGATCCAGCCAATCTGACGTTTATCCTGAGTTTCTGCACTTAGAGCACCTGGCCAGATCGTGTGATGTCGTCAGTCATACGACCGCACCGCCGCCTGAGAGATCGATCCTCCGGATGCGATTCACTCGATAAATGGAACAGAAGAACGGCTGTGCTAGCCAAAGAGTACACAACCAGTCGCAGTACTTACTCTCGCCGCGAGGCGCCGCTTGGCCACTTCATGTGTAGCAGGAGTGTAGCGCAGTTGTATCAGTCTACAGTTCGTAGACGCGCTCACATCTACATCTACATCTACATGATTACTCTGCAATTCACATTTAAGTGCTTGGCAGAGGGTTCATCGAACCACAATCATACTATCTCTCTACCATTCCATTCCCGAATAGCGCGCGGGAAAAATGAACACCTAAACCTTTCTGTTCGAGATCTGATTTCTCTTATTTTATTTTGATGATCATTCCTCCCTATGTAGGTTGGGCTCAACAAAATATTTTCGCATTCCGAAGAGAAAGTTGGTGACTGACATTTCGTAAATAGATCTCGCCGCGACGAAAAAAGTCTGTGCTTTAATGACTTCCATCCCAACTCGCGTATCATATCTGTCACACTCTCTCCCCTATTACGTGATAATTCAAAACGAGCTGCCCTTTTTTGCACCCTTTCGATGTCCTCCGTCAATCCCACCTGGTAAGGATCCCATACCGCGAAGCAATATTCTAACAGAGGACGAACGAGTGTAGTGTACGCTGTCTCTTTAGTAGACTTGTTGCATCTTCTAAGTGTCCTACCAATGAAACGCAACCTTTGGGTCGCCTTCCCCACAATATTGTCTATGTGGTCTTTCCAACTGAAGTGTTTCGTAATTTTAACACCCAGGTACTTAGTTGAATTGACAGCCTAGAGAATTGTACTATTTATCGAGTAATCGAATTCCAACGGATTTCTTTTGGAGCTCATGTGGACCACCTCACACTTTTCGTTATTTAGCGTCAACTGCCACCTGCCACACCATATAGCGGTCTTTTCTAAATCGCTTTGCAACTGATACTGGTCTTCGAATGTCCTTACTAGACGGTAAATTAAAGCATCATCTGCGAACAACCTAAGAGAACTGCTCAGATTGTCACCCAGGTCATTTATATAGATCAGGAACAGCAGAGGTCCCAGGACGCTTCCCTGGGGAACACCTGATATCACTTCAGTTTTACTCGATGATTTGCCGTCTATTACTTCGAACTGCGACCTTCCTGACAGGAAATCACGAATCAAGTCGCACAACTGAGACGATACCCCACAGGCCCTCAGCTTGATTAGAAGTCGCTTGTGAGGAACGGTGTCAAAAGCTTTCCGGAAATCTAGAAATACGGAATCAACTTGAGATCCCCTGCCGATAGCGGCCACTACTTCGTGCGAATAAGAACGATGTTTTCTGAAACCATGCTGATTACGTATCAATAGATCGTTCCCTTCGAGGTGATTCATAACGTTTGAATACAGTATATGCTCCAAAACCCTACTCCAAACCGACGTCAATGATATAGGTCTGTAGTTTGATTGATTACTCCTACTACCCTTCTTAAACACTGGTACGACCTGCGCAATTTTCCAATCTGTAGGTACAGATCTATCGGTGATCGAGCGGTTGTATATGATTGGTAAGAAGGGAGCTATTGTATCAGCATAATATGAAAGGAACCTAATCGGTATACAATCTGGACCTAAAGACTTGCCCGTATCAAGCGATTTGAGTTGCTTCGCAACCCCTAAAGTATCTACTTCTAAGAAACTCATGCTAGCAGCTGTTCGTGTTTCAAATTCTGGAATATTCCATTCGTCTTCCCTGGTGAAGGAATTTCGGAAAACTGCGTTCAATAACTGCGCTTTAGCGGCACCGTCGTCGGTAACAGTACCATCGGCACTGCGCAGCGAAGGTATTGACTGCGTCTTGCCGCTTGTGTACTTTACATACGACCAGAATTTCTTCGGATTTTCTACCAAATTTCGAAACAATGTTTCGTTGTGGAACCTATTAAAGGCATCTCGCATTGAAGTCCGTGCCAAATTTCGCGCGTCTGTAAATTTTAGCCAATCTTCGGGATTTCGCATTCTTCTGAACTTCACATGCTTTTTCCGTTGCATCTGCAACAACGTTCGGACCTGTTTTGTGTACCATTGGGGATCAGTTCCATCTCTTACCAATTTATGAGGTATGAATCTCTCAATTTCTGTTGCTACTATGTCTTTGAATCTGAGCCACATCTCGTCTACATTTGCATAGTCAGTTCGGAAGGAATGGAGATTGTCTCTTAGGAAGACTTCTAGTGACACTTCATCCGCTTTTTTAAATATAATTATTTTGCGTTTGTATCTGGTGGGTTTGGAAGAAATGGTATTGAGCCTAGCTACAACGACCTTGTGATCACTAATCCCTGTATCAGTCTTGATGCTCTCTATTAGCTCTGGATTGTTTGCGGCTAAGAGGACAAGTGTGTTTTTGCAACCATTTACAATTCGCATGGGTTCGTGGACTAACTGCTCGAAATAATTTTCGGAGAAAGCATTTAGGACAATCTCGGAAGATGTTTTCTGCCTACCACCGGTTTTGAACAAGTATTTTTGCTAACATGTCGAGGGAAGGTTGAAGTCCCCACCAACTATAACCGTATGAGTGGGGTATTTATTTGTTACGAGATTCAAATTTTCTCTAAACTGTTCCGCAACTATATCATCGGAGTCTGGGGGTCACTAGAAGGAGCCAATTATTAACTTAATTCGGCTGTTAAGTATAACCTCCACCCATACCAATTCACACGGAGTATCTACTTCGACTTCACTACAAGATAAACCACTACTGACAGACACAAACACTCCTCCACCAATTCTGCCTAATCTGTCTTTCCTGAACACCACCTGAGACTTCGTAAAAATTTCTGCAGAACTTATTTCAGGCTTTAGCCAGCTTTCTGTACCTATAACAATTTCAGCTTCTGTGCTTTCTATTAGCGCTTGAAGCTCAGGGACTTTCCCAGCACAACTACAACAATTTACAACTACAATTCCGACTGTTCCTTGATCCAAGACCGTGCTGTATTTGCCATGCACCCTTTGAGATTGCACCCCACCCCGTACTTTCCCGAGGCCTTCTAACCTAAAAAACTGCCCAGTCCACGCCACACAGCCTCCGCTACCCGTGTAGCCGACAGCTGAGTGTAGTGAACCCCTGGCCTATTCAGCGGAACCCGAAACCCCACCACCCTCTGGCGCAAGTCAAGGAATCTGCAGCCAACACGGTCGCAAAACCGTCTGAGCCTCTGATTCAGACCCTCCACCCGGCTCTGCACCAAAAGTCTGCAGTCGGTTCTGTCAACGATGCTGCAGATGGTGAGCTCTGCCTTCATCTCGTAAGCAAGACCGGCAGCCTTCACCAAATCAGATAGCTGCTGGAATCCAGAGAGAATTTCCTCAGATCCAAAGCGACACACGTCATTAGTGCTGACATGTGCCACCACCTGCAGCTGGCTGCACCCTCCTAACATTCTGCGTGGGGTCTGTTACTTCTAAGTCGTGTCTCCCTACCACTTTCGCGCAACGACGCTCTGAGCGTGTTTTTTAGGCAATTGACTAGTTTGAACCTGGGATCTGTTGCTGGTAAGGAGACGCCAGACCACACATGACATGTAGAGCTCAGAAGAGTTCAGTGAGACTAGCGATGATATAATCAAATACTTAATGATTTCAGCGTCAGCTCCACTGCACTCCCTGTGAAAGAATCTTAATACTAACTAAATTTAGTGGAAGGGGTTCAAGGCTTTCCTATTTTTAGTTAGCTGGTAAAATAACGTCGAAAAAGCAGTTAAGTTTACCATTGGAATTTTTATTCTACGCACAAAACATTGTTTATAAACTGCGCTATTGATGAAAGGAAATATTTTAATACAGGATGATAAACACCATGTGCGTTCAACAAAAATGTGAACGAATATTCCCTGAATGGGTTTCCAAGTTCTACAATGGATCGAAGGCTGACCTATGCCATATCATATCTATAATCTAGGTTTAAATTAAGACTCATAAAAGAGAAAACTATCAAAATGGTCTTCAGTGACCCTCAATTATCTTTAATTACTTATTTAACTTGTTGTATAGTGGCTGATGTGGCTTCTCAATAATTATAAAACAGAAAAATCATCGCGTTTCAGATTTTAACTTCAATTAGCAAATGTGATTACCATGATCTTTAATTGACGATCGACACTAGTATTACGCAAAAAAGGGGGGTGTAACAGATGAGACTTCTGCAGTTCTGAGTGAAGTTTTATGCGCGCTTATGCGGCATCACGTGCGATCGTTACCTTGTCGTTGGTTAGTCAGCGTCAGGGGGCGGCGGGTGGCGCAGCTCCACGCACCTCGCCGTCTCGGAAGCAACTCTCTCCTAACTTCTCCTTACTACAATTTACCGAAGTTGGTTTTAAAAAAAAGGTATCTGGCTGTGTTCTCAAATGACCAATCAGGGTTTCAATGTTAACCTTAAGCTCCGCCTACAAAAATTCTGTCTATCCAATGAGAATCGTTATACTTTTCGTGGTGGAGCAGTGTTTTTAACGTTTGCAACGTAACAGAGACTCGTATAGCCTCACGCTAAAACTTTCAGCTGGTGTGGTCCTTTTAGTGTTATTGTAAGATCTATACTGTTCTTCTGGATGGCTCTATCTTTTAACATTGGCTGGGGGTGGTCCTGGCGGTCGGCTGGAGACGTGGGTGTCTGTCCCTTATCGTAGGGCCTCCTAGCCTACACGACTCTGCTCTCGGCTTCTATTCTCGTTCCTTCCCTCGGAACTGCGTCTGTTTCACGGTGGGAAGGTATAACATGCATTTAGGCGTTCTTGTGTTAGTCTGTGGTATTCCATTTGCTCACTCGTTGATCGTATTACTTTGGTTAATTTAATGTGAGGATTTATTCAAAGCTATGTGACATACTGCCGGATTTGCTATCATGTCAGGGTTTCCATGGAAGTTGTTGGATTTGCCTGACACCTTACACTCTGTGCTCTTCATGGCATCCGGAAGGACCCTTTCCACATCAGGAATGACTCCACCCGGAATGCACATGGGGTGCACACTGGATTTCTTCCCCTCCTTATCCGCCATATCCCTAAGGGGCCCCATTATGCGCCTAACATTGTAGCTCGTAACTACCAATAGACTTCTGCGATTGCCCGGACCTTGAAGGCTGAGAATCATCCTCTGAAACAGGGCAGGCAGCTGCATCTGGCTCAGCCAGAGACAGCACCTGAACTGGGTGTTGTTCAGCCTCCGGGGACGTCTTTTACTGCCTGCCACACCTTGGGACGACCTCCCAATCAACCACAGGCGAGGGTTCAGCCCCACTGCGGGCAGCAACCGGGGCAAACACAGCGGCAGACCGATCTGGGGACAGACGGGACGAGGTTGACATCCCCGTGATACGCAAGTCCGGCTCCCCACAATGGTGCCCATTGGCAACAGCCTCAAGCTGCGCTACCAAAGTCAGCGCCGCCTGCAGCTGTGAGCGAAGGGATGCCAACTCAGCCCTCATCCGAACACAGCAATCACATTCCCTGTCCATTCTAATCGATGTTGAACAACAGTTACTGAAACACAAGTCCGTGCATAGATAACACAAGGGAAACACACAAAGAATGTATGAACTAACCTGTACAAATGCCTGACAACTGCGCTACAATCTGCCTGAATTTACGATTACAGTGACTAAAACTCGAAATTACACCTCCTATACGAAACTCACACTCAATTTAAGTAAGAATCTACGAAGTAAACACAGAAAATAAGCTATATACGTTTCTTTCTGCGCTGTTGATGTGCACCAATTGGGAGCTCAGGCCACACTGCTCTCTGAGAGCCTACTAGACAGACAAGTGCCACTGACGTACCAAAACAAAACAAATGCCTAGCGACTGCGCTACAACCTGCCTGAATTTACGACTACAGTAACTAAAATTCAAAATTACACCTCCTATACGAAACTCACACGCAATTTGAGTAAGTATCTACGAAGTAAACACAGAAAAGAAGCTATATACGGATCTTTCTGCGCTGTCGATGTGCACCAACTGGGAGCTCAGTCAGCGACGATGTTAGTTACCATCTGCAGCTCAGTCATTGCTGCCATCAAGTCTTTGCAACCCAGTTCCAAGTTAGTCTTCAAATTCACCGGATTCGACATTCGAGATTACGAGAGATTAATTCGTCACTGCAAGATTTGTGACTTGAAAATAACGTCATTCTACAAAACCTTAGTCTAGTCGCGTCTTCTATAATTGTCAACCAACAGTTCATGGACTACAACAAAGTAATAAATACTGTCTTATTTTGTACTCCTGTTAATTACTTGTGTTTTCCTGTTGAAGCTACCAAGCAGTTTTGGCATAGTAGAACCCAAGTTTCCACCTCCTAGGCTACCTCATATTTGCTACCTCATGTTGATGGACTCGGTTATGGTGGAAGATCGAGAGCCATCAGATCGGCCTGCACTGAAGCGATGTTCACGCCCTACAATACTCTCCACAGACCGCGACGCAGCATTACGGCGTCTGTTAGTATTCAAAAGTGACGAATCCCATGAGATTGAGGCGATTCAAGTCTAGAGCACTGCGATTTTAAACTCTGTCCACGCTCCGGTTCACTTTCTGTTAATATTCTCAATCGTGCTCGTTTGACTTGAGCAGAAACAGAAAAAAGGTTATACCGTTTCCGGGAGGGCATTATTGGTAAACGATAAACTTATCAAAGATAACAGTTACATCATTTGAAGAATGAAAGAAGTTAAACAAACGAAGAAACTAATACGAAATCACAACAACTGTATCACTTATATCCATGACAAACTATGAAAACCTCTGAGGAAATGTAGGATAGTGATTTTTAGTGTCTACTAGACTAATAGATTTGACTGTGACATCATCAAGTTTATCAACTGTAATAGTAACATCAACTCAACAAAGCTATCAACGATAGTAGTTACACAGATTCAACAATGTAATCAAGAATATCTGTGGATAACGGGATTGAACTGTTAAGATTATTGTGGTGGTGATGATGATGATGATAATGATGATGATAAAACGTACCAAAATATTACTTTTTATGGATTCTACCGTTCCTGTTTTATGCCACCCGTGATCTAAGGGTAGCGTCTTTGATTACTAAACAAACCGTCCTCACTCCTGGGTTCGAAACCCGCCACCGCATAAATCTGAATATAAATCATTAGCAATGGCGGCCAAAGACTTCCGGCATAAGAAGTCACCGTCGTTCAGCAAACAGTCTTGTCAAATAGGGCGGAGGCAATGACAGAGTTTCAGGACACGTTCTTGCCCTCGGGGTGCGAAACTGCCCATCAGTGCGGAATAATCAGCAGTGATCAAGGGCATCAAGATGCAGAAGGCAATGGAAACGACTGCATTAAAGACACATAATACGTATTCACTGTAGATGTGACCTGTAACTGGAAGTGTCATAGCGATCTCTCCATTGGCAATGGATTGCGGATTAATTCCCCATTACGATCTCCGAGGAAGAGCTGATCACGAGAAAAAGACCCAACAACCAACGAAAGATCAAAGTCGTACGAGTCGGGGCGTGGAATGTCAGAAGTTTGAACGCGGTAGGGAAGCTACAAAATGTGAAAAGGGAAATGCTAAGGCTCAAACTTAAATGGAAAAAAGATACGAATTTCTGGTCATATGAGTATAGGATAGTATCAACAGCAGCAGAAAGTAGTATAACGAGAGTAGGATTCGTTGTGAATAGTGAGGTAAGGCAGAGAGTGAGTTACTACGAACAGTTCAGTACCAAGGTTGTTCTCATCAGAATCAACAGCAAGTCAACATGGACAACAACAGAACGTCGCAAGCCGAAGATGAAGAGATGGAGATTGTATATGCGGATATTGAACGAGTAATTCACTACGTTAAGGGAAATGAAAATGTAATAGTCATGGAGAATTGGAATGAGGTTGTAGTGGAAGGAGTAGACAAAAGGGTTACGGGAGAATATGGGATTTGTATTAGGAATGAGAGAGGAGAAAGGCAAATTGAGTTCTACAATGAATTTCAGCTAGTAATAGCGAATACTCCGTTCAACAGGAGGATCTGTATTTGAACAAGGGTGGGAGATAAGGGAAGACTTCAGTCAGATTACGAAGTAAGGAAGTGCAGAAGTGTTCAGGGAATTTCAGGCATACAGAAATAAAAGTCACTTGAGAATGAAATAAATACGAAGTGCAGGGAAGCAAAGGTGAAATGGCTCCACGAAGAATAGGAAGAAATCGAAAAAGAAGTGATTATCGGGAAGAATGGCACAGCATACAGAGAAGTCAAAAAACACTACGATGAAATTAAAAGGAACGGTGATAACGTTATGAGTGCAATGGGGATTCCACTGTTAAATGCAAAGGAGAGAGCAGATAGGTGGAAAGAGTGAACTGAAGGACACTTGGAACAGGAGAGCAGGAAGACTTGTCTGATGACGTTATAGAAGAAGAAACAGGAGTCGATATAGAGGAGATAGGGGAACAAGAATTAGAATCAGAATTTAGAAGAGCTTTAGAAGACAGAAAATAAAATAAGGCAGAGGGGATAGGCAACATTCCATCAGAATTTCTAAAATTCATGACTATTCACGTTGGTGTGTAGAATGTATGAATCTGGTGATGTACGTTCGGGCTTTCGGAATAACATCAACTGCACAATTCCGAAAACTGCAAGAGGCGAAAAGTGCAAGAATTATGGCACAGCAAGCTTAACAGCTCATGTATTCAAGTTACCGACATGAATAACAAATAGAACAATGGAAAAGAAAACTGAAGATGTGTTACATGACGATCAGTTTGGCTTTTGGCGATTCTCGCTTTGCGATTGATAATGGAAGGAAGCCTAAAATCAAGACACGTTCACAGGATTTTTCGTCCTGGAGGAAGCGTTCGACAATGTAATATGGTGCAAGACGTACGAAATTTTGAGGAAAATATATGTCAGCTGTAGGGAAAGAAGGGTATTATACAATATGCACAAGAACCAAGAGGGAACAATAAGAGTAGGAGACGAAGAACGAAGTGCTCGGATTAAAATGAGTGTGAGACAGGGATGTAGTCTTTCGCCACTATTGTTCTATATATATACAATGAACAAGCAGAAACGGAAATTAGAGAAAGACTCACGAGTGGATTTGCAATTCAAGGTGAAAGGATATCAATGATACCATCTGCTGATGACATTACTATCCTGAGTAAAAGTAAATGTCGTGTAGCTAGGGTCACCCGTCGGGAGACCGGTCACCTGGTGCAAATCTTTTGAGTTGACGCCACTTCGTCGACTTGCTTGTCGATGGCGATGAGATCATGGTGATAAGGACAACACAACACCCAGTCCCTGAGCAGAGAAAATCTCCAACACAGCCGAAAATCGAACCCGGGCCCGTTGGAACGACAATCCGTCGCGCTGACCACTCAGCTACCGGGGGCGGACCTGAGTGAAAGTGAAGAACAATTCAGTATCTACTGAAGGGAATGAACAGTCTAATGAATACAGAATAAGGACTGAGAGTAAAACGAAGGAAGACGAAAGTAGTGAGAAGTAGCAGAAATGAGAACAGCGAGAAACATCACATCAGGAATCGAAGTAGACGAAATTAAGGAATCCTGCTACCTAGACAGCAGAATACCCAAGACGGACGGAGCAAGAAGGACATAAATAGCAGACTGGTATTGGCAAAAGGGCATTCCTGCCCAAGTGAAGTTTACTAGTATCAAGCATATGCCTCAATTTGAGGAAGAAATTTCTGAGAATGTACACACTGAGCACAGCATTGTATGGTAGAGAAACATTGACCATGGGAAAACCGGAAAAGAAGAGAATCGAAGCATTTGAGATGTGCGGCAACACAAGAAGGTTGAAAATTAGGTGGACTGATAAGGTAAGGAACGAGGAGGTTCTCTGGAGAATCGATGAGAAAAGGAAATATATGGGAAACACTGACAAGAAGAAGGAACATTGTAATAAGACATATGTCAAGATGTCAGGGAATAATTTCCATGGTACTCGAAGCAGTTGCAGACGTTAAGAACTGTAGAAGAAAACAGGAACTGGAATACATCCAGCAAATAACTGAATAATTGAGGACGTAAGCTGCAAGTACCTCTCTTAGATGAAAAGATTGGCACTGGAGGGTAATTGGTGGAGGGCCGTCGAAACAATTCAGGAGACTGATGACTCACAAAACTATTTCTATCTTGGTTTATTTCGTGTTATAGAACATCTGCTGTACATATTTTTTTCTTCCAATGTATGAAATGATCCTTACACGAAACTGAGTCGATCTGCATAAAAAAAATCCAATATTACTCATTTTTATGGACAACTCGCGCCCAACCAATAATTTCACTATGGCAAAATTGTTTTCAGAATAAATCGCCTAAACGTTTTTAAGACGGTTTTCCTATATCTCCTATGCATTCCAACTGTCCCGTACTGACCCAGTAAAAGAAAAGAAAATACGTTGTACGTATAGGTTATTCGGCTTCTGGGTGGCATGATGAAACATGTACGAGATTTCAAGTTAGGTTTCCAACAACACAACTGTGAAAACTGCGTCCAGTTTCGTGCGGTAGTTTTTGGGTGAAGCGCATACAAACATACGGACAGACAGCAGAGAAACAAATAAACAAAAATTTTAAAAATATTGGTTTTGCTTCTATTGCTGTTATAAAGACCCCTCATATTAAGTTTTCTGTGATGTCTCCTAAGTATAGACATCGGTCAGTTACAATTTTATGAGTATGGATTACAAAATCAAGTTGAATGCTGAGACAGCTGGTTAATAGCAATTCGATCGAGCAAGAAATGAATGTATTGAAACGACTGTAATCCACTCCAGGGAGTTATGAAGGAATAATTCTCATACATTGTGGCGCACCTGTGTTACGAGAAAATCATCAGCCAGCCATCTACGAAATTCAGTGGTCTGTGGGCTTGAGTCTAGGTTAATGTATGTACGATCAGGTTTCGATTACCACCAGGTGAAGATTTTTAAGGGGCACTAGTAGATCCATTTTACGCCAAATCGAGAAAATAAGATTCCACCGCCACCCCTCCCACCCCTCCCGTCGGAAGTTCGAGTCCTCCCTCGGGGATGGGTGTGTGTGTTCTTCTTAGCATACGTTACTCGTAGTTTAAGTTAGTCCAAGTAGTGTAAGTCTAGGAACCGATGGCCTGAGCAGTTTGGTCCCTTAGGATTTTACACGCATTTGAGCATGTTGAAGATTCCACCGTGTTGATTGCTCAAGATCCTTAAGTTCTCCTCGTAAAGAGTGTGTCAGCGTTCTAATCCTAGTTCGACACAAATACATTTATTATGTCCTTTCAGGTGAGCACATTTAATTTTTGTTGGAAATTTATTTCGATTTTAATATCTCTTCATTCATTGTCGCTAACGATATGTAAAGGTTTCGACTCCCGAAGAGACACAGATGTTTTCGTCACATCATTTCAAGTTCAAACATACCACTCCTAGCTACTGCTGAAAAGGAATTCGACACGTAACGTACCTTCGTGTGTAGCCCTCGATATTATGTGTGGGACTCGATTCCCAATCATCACTGTACTCTTCCACTTCATCACATCATTTCTAGTCGAAACAGGTACACATGTCGTTACTCGTGAAAGAAACCTAGAACTTGTAATTTATAACCTAGGATACAATGGCTATGTGTGCCGGGTTTGGATCTCGCGAAGGCAGAATTTATTCATTTGTCACGTCAGTGCAGTTTCAAACATCTCGCTACTGCTGATGAAATTCGATGCCTGGAATTGATTTTGCCTTTAAAACTGTAGGATTAGGTGTGGGTTCGAATCGCCTTCCAATACATACATTATGTCACTTCAAATTTGCTACTTGGGAAACTTACCATATTTAACATATTTCATGGGTAGTTAACAGGGGCAATAGTACCTGGATAGGAATCCCGATCCAGTATAAAATATTTCTTCAGCTAATTTCAAGTTTAGATTTGCTAACTAATACTGACTAAAACCTTGGTATATCTCGTCTCTTTATGGTTACTGTAGTCAGCAATGCTAACCAAAGCTGTGGTCGAGTCTCACTAAATATTAATAACATACAATTTTAATGTCACTTTGAGTCAGATAACAAGTACGATAGGTGGTTTTCGAACTGCACATAGATCATCGTGGTGTCATTAATACAGTGAAATTAATAATGATAAGACGTTGATGATGATGTTCTATACAACGCTTGAGCATGTTAATCATAGTTTTTCAAATGATTATTTCATTAATCCGTTTATGCAAAAGCACTCGCTTAGTGAAAAATGCTTAATAGGTGGTTGTAAAATCTTTTAGAGAGCAAGAGTACAATAATTACTGCTGTGTTAAAGTTATTGTCATTATTTGTGTCAGGTAATACTGAGACTCGTAACATCTTATAAATGTCGCTTATTGTAATAAATTTGAGTTTACAAGCGTCAAGAACGGTCTCAGATGTTCCCTGACACATTTAGTATCGTGGTATTAATTTACATCAGGAGTTATTGCCATACAGAGCAGTGTTTTCTACTGCTCACTTGTGTTAGCCATCTTGTATAATCAAACTACTGTACCGAAACGATATTCAAATACCTGCAAGACAGGTATGTTATGTGGACTGCATGCAAATCAGGCGAAACATAATTTAGGCCTCTCGAAACTTTTGAGCATGATAATACTTTATTTAACGAAGCTCGGAATAATTTTAAGCTTTTCCTATACCGTTTCTCTTGCAAGTGTATTTATTCATTTGTCGCGGCATATTAATTGTAGTTTCGGTGTCGTTTGAGTGCTGGTGTATACATTCGAAAAGCACTCACAAGCCAGTTTTCTTCCTTCATTCGGACTATAATATAACTTTACAGTGTGTATTTTAGCTGGCAAGAGGCAATATTTACACTGGGTTCTCTTTTTTCTGATGTTGTGATCCATTTTCACTACAAGCTAAACGCCTACTTGCGCTGTCAATTCAGCACGCTGAATTTACGGGAATTAAGTAACTTGTGTGTGCTGTTGTGGTGACAACTTCTTCCACCGACCTACCATGGCCTCATTGCTTCAGTGCCACGATTTGTCGCCGCTGTTATGCTTGCCAAAGGTGGACATACGGGCTGTTAGGTAGATAGTCATAATTTTCTGGCTGATCAGTGCATTCAGAAATAAACAGCCAAGTATTTGTAACAAGGAAGAACGTATGTGACATTGCTTCTCATTTCACTGGCAGCAATTACATTAGATTCCTGACTAACCACATCATTTGAAAATGCGAAATATTCTGAAAAAAAAGAAAAACAGTTAAATAGTTGTTAAAAGAAATAATATTAATGCCATTGCTGGTTGTTTGACTCGCAGCGGCGTCATCTTTCACTTTTTAATACGAATGAAGTCGCGAAATCGAAGAAACTCATTCCTTATAGAGCACGCTCTTACACGCAGATAACATAGAGCGTTGCGGAACATAATTCTGTTACATGAATAAAAAAGTGCCTGAGTGTATTACAAACGCGGAGATGAAGAAGAAGAAGAAGAAGAAGAAAAAGCATATACCATGACGCGAACGCACTCCCTTCAATTCCCTATTGCAAGTGTCTAACCGCATGACCACAGCGATGGGTTACACTTTCGAAAATTATTATCATTCGTCTTAGAATCTCCTAAGAAGTCTTACAGCTAACGTGTCCTTAACTGATATTTAATTATAGCAAATCGTACCTAGAGTGACGTGTTTGTGATGAATCTTCAATGAACCGTTGGCCTGAAACAGCGTATTCTCATAACACGCAAATTATAATACGGAAACAAAGAAATACGACGAATCCTCTCAAAACTGACGAGCATGGGACGTTACATGACCGATTTCCGGTTTCAGACGAACGCCAGTCGAAAGCGGCTGGGGATTCATCATTTTAGTCACTCTTCATTCTATGATCTTTTTGAAAGCGAGATAGTACATGTGCAACTTGTAAGATGTGCAATTACCGAATTTCTTTTCTAAATCATACTAAAGTTCGTGCGGAGTATAACTGAACACACAAAAGCAGTAAAACTATGAATCTCTCCCATTACACGTGCATTGTGTTTAAAAATATTATCTGTTGGCGATTTTGTTCATTTTCGTTATACACCAGCACAGAAAGAACTTTCATATGTTTAACTTTACATGAACTTGTGAATTTACTGTTACTTTGGCCTAGGTTTCGTAATTGTCTTACGCATTGTCATCTGCCATTCCCCTTTATTTTGACTTGTAAAACTATGGAGGAGGGTTGTTCAGTTTGCTTCACTCCTATCGCGATGTTGTCTCTCTGTGGTATTCTATCTCTGTGGGGATAATTATTTAGGAAAATACTGCCAAAACCCATCTGTGAAGTTTCTAAATTACAAGATGATTCTTAAGTCACTATACATTTTGTACTTAAACAAATTTTATTAACCAATATGTAATGCCACTGCAACTTATGATACAATAGGACATAATTTCAGTACATTTTAATGTGACCAACTTGCATGTCTAGGCAAACCCCCCGGCGCTCCACTGTAGACCGTAAAACCTACCCAAGCATATCTGGTGCAATCTCAGCAGCTGCGCCTCGAATCCGCTGTGTTAAGTGTTCAGAGCTGTGGATTTCACCTGGTATACCTTAGACTTGATAAACCCCCATGCGTAACCTTAAGGAAAAATGTTTGCAGCTTGCTAAGCAACCATGAAGGTACCAAGGCATGCACCTCTTCGTCCGAAGTAAATCGATAGCCAAGAATGTGTTTCCTCAGGGAACCAAAACGTGGAAATCGTATGGGGAGAGATAGAAACTGTATAGAGGATGTGTAAGACCTCCCCAGCGAAACCTCTGCGCTCTTGCTACGGTCGCAGGTTCGAATCCTGCCTCGGGCATGGATGTGTGTGATGTCCTTAGGTTAGTTAGTCTAGGGGACTGATGACCTCAGATGTTAAATCCCACAGTGCTTAGAGCCATTGGTTTGAAACTTCTGCATAGTAGTGAAAACAACCTTGGCGCCAAGTGGGCGAGCATTTTGTTGGAAAGTTCTCTCGACTAAGCTGTAGAATATTCGCTGGGATGCCCTTACACATCCTCCATACATCCCGATCCCTCCTCATGCGATTTCCAAAATTTTGGAGCCACATTCGTAGACTAGGCCCTGTTGATATCATTTTGCTGCAATTGTATGTGCAGTATTGAATACAGGTATATGCAAACTCTGAGTAATGAAGACTGGATTATGTTCACATTTATTTTAATTAATTAAATATTATCCAGTTCTTATTACTAAAAAGATCATTTGTGCTAGGACAAAACAATTTAATAATGCATTTTTCCTCTTTTTCGCGCCTGAGTTTATGTGAAATCGAAGCCCGTGACGTTCAGTTTCACTAAAGATATTCTTAGGTACGGAACGGGAGAGAGGTGCTCGTGTGTAAACATTGAGCTGCATCACGTGAATTTCTATTCAAAAGAGGAGCAGAACAGTTCGCAGATGTTGGCTCTCACCACTATTGCTACTGACACATAGTGTGGCTCGAGGTAGTGTGAGACGTCGCACCATACGATATCTGTGCCATTTTTCAGCATTAAGCGGGCGTTTGATTATAGCGCAACACTTATCTTTTTAAGCCAAAAGCAGTCTTAATGAAAGCAATACTGGGACTGACTATTGCCACAAACGCAATTTCAACAATGAGTAGAATCTGCAAGAAAGAACAAAAAGGATTTGTGTAACCGTATGGATCTTATCTGACAGTTAACTACTACGGAGCCTAGAACAGGCACATGGTGAGCTCAACAGCGCTTGTGAACGAAAGCCACTTGGACTTGCCTCTGGTAGGCCAGTCCGCCGTGTCGGGGGCGTTAGCCTCATCTGCATGGTGGCTCACTCCGCCACCATTAGTCGGGCGTATACCGGCCGTATTCACAAAGCAGCGTCAATTGAGTCTCAGGCGGCGAACTGCTCTAAAGGGGAAAAAATAATGAGTTCCCCAGGGACGCCCACGCTGGAGGCTGCCTAATAGGAAAGCTCGTCACACTGCTAGTTTGCATAGGTTCGTAGAGAGTGGTCAAGTCTTACGATGACTTACTACTTGGGAAGGGTGACTTCATTACGCGTGAAATATTATGGAAAGGTGACAAGCCAACACATACAGCCCAAATAATATTGATGGAACTAAATCCCTTATAGGTACAGTTTTACAGTCAACTTGTACATCTTGTAACGCTGTTTTAGGGAATATCGACATCGTGAAACGATGGCTGTGAGCAGATTCAGGTTAATTCTTAGAAAAAGTTTATGCAGCAACCAGGCACTGCTAATAATGTTCTTTATTTGGTGCAGGATGATGAGTCAGCATGATTCAGAAATCGCTCTAAGATAGAAGAATCTTTCTATTAAAGTGGAGCAAATGTGTACACTTAACAGGTTTCCCTTCTGATTTTCTGGTTACATGACAATGAAAGTTGTACACAATACATCTATGATCATACTTTACACGATTCCCTAAGTTCAATATTGCTCGTGGTTGTTGTTGTGGTCTTCAGTCCAGAGACTGGTTAGATGCAGCAGTCCTATATGCTACTCTGTCCTGTGGAAGTTTCTTCATCTCCAAGTAACTACTGCAACCTACATCCTCCTGAATCTGCTCAGTGTATTTATCTCTTGGTCACCCTCTACGATTTTTACCGTCCACGCTGCCATCCAATTCTAAATTGGTGATCGCTTGATGCCTCAGAACATGTCCTACCAACTGATCCCTTCTTCTAGTCAAGTTGTGCCATAAATTCCCCTTCTCCCCAATTCTATTCAGAACCTCCTCATTAGTTACGTGATCTACGCATCTTAACTTCAGCATTCTTCTGTATCACCACATTTCGAAAGCTTCTATTCTCTTCTTGTCTAAATTAGTTATCGTCCATGTTTCACTTCCATACATGACTACACTCCATACAAATGCTTTCAAAAATGACTTTCTGACACTTAAATTTATACTCGACGTTAACAAATTTCTCTTCTTCAGAAACGCTTTCGTTGCCATTGCCAGTCTATATTTTATATCCTCTCTACTTCGACCATCATCAGTTATTTTGCTCCCTAAATAGAAAAACTCATCTACTACCTTAAGTGTCTCATTTCCTAATCTAATTCCTTCGGCATCACCTGATTTAATTCGACTACATTCCATTATCTTCGTTTTGCTTTTGTTGATGTTTACCTCATATCCTCCTTTCAAGGCACAATCCATTCCGTTCAACTGCTCTTCCAAGTCCTTTGTGGTCTCTAACAGAATTACAATGTAATAGGCAAACCTCGAAGTTGTTACTTCTTCTCCATGGATTTTAATTCAATCTCCAAATTTTTCTTTTGCCTCCTTTACTGCTTGCTCTATATGCAGTTGGAATAACATCGGGGATAGGCTACAACTTTGTCTCACTCCCTTCCCGACCACTGCTTCCCTTCCATGCCCCTCGACTCTAATAACTGCCATCTTGTTTTTGTACAAATTGTAAATAGCTTTTCGCTCCCTGTATTTTACCCCTGCCACCTTCAGAATTTGGAATATTGTATTTCAATCAACATTGTCTAAAGCCTTCTCTAAGTGTACAGATGCTAGAAACGTAGGTTTGCCTTTCCATAATCTATGTTCTAAGATAAGTCGTGTTCCAACATTTCTGTGGAAAGCAAACTGACCCTCCCTGAGGTCGGTTTCTACCAGTTTTTCCATTCGTCTGTAAACAATTCGTGTTAGTATTTCGCAACCGTGATTTATTAAACTGATAATTCCGTAATTTTCACACCTGTCAACACCTGTTTTCTTTGGGATTGGAATTATTATCTTCTTCTTGAAATCTGAGCGTATTTCGCTTGTCTCATACATCTTTTTCACCAGATGGTAGAGTTTTGTCAAGCCTGGCTTTCCCAAGGCTATCAGTAGTTCTTATGGAATATTTCTACTCCCAGGGCCATGTTATGACTTAGGTCTTTCAGTGCTCTGTCAAATTCTTCACGCAGTATCATATCTGAAATTTCATCTTTATCTACCTCCTCTTCCATCTCTATAATATCGCCCTCAAGTACATCGCCCTTATATAGACCCTCTATATACTCCTTCCACCTTTCTGCTTTTCCTTCTTTGCTTAGAACCGGTTTCATATCTGAGCTCTTGATATTCGTACATGTGGTTCTCTTTTCTCCAATGGTCTCTTTAATTTTCCTGTAGGCAGTGTCAATCTTACCCCTAGTGAAATATGCCTCTACATCCTTACATTTGTCCTCTAGCCTTCCCTGCTTAGCCATTTTACGCTTCTTGCCGATTTCATTTTTGAGACGTTTCTATTCCTTTTTGCCTACTTCATTTACTGCATTTTTATACTTTCTCCCTTCATCGATTAAATTGAAAATCTCTTCTGTTATCTAAGGATTTCTTCTAGCCTTCGTCTTTTTACCTACTTGGTCCTCTGCTGCCTTTACTATTTCATCTCTCAAAGCTACCCATTCTTCTTCTAGTGTATTTCTTTCCCCTGTTCTTGTCAATAGTTCCGTAATGTTCTCTCTGAAACTCTCTACAATCTCTGGTTCTTTCAGTTTATCCAGATCCCATCTCCTGGAATTCCCACCTTTTTGCAGTTTCTTCAGTTTTAATCTATAGTTAACAACCAATAGATTGTGCTCAGAGTCCACATCTGCCCCTGGAAATGTCTTACAATTTAAAACCTGGTTCCTAAATTGCTCGTATGATGTATTAAAGTTATATTTAACAAAATGTTACAAATGAAGAAAATGAATCTCTTTCTTTGAGGCCTGGAGCAAAAATCCTATTGTTATGGAGAAAAATTCCATACAAAAAGAAATTATTATCAATATAGCAGACTACATCTACATAGATACTCTGCAACCCACCGTACGGTGCTAGGCGGAGAGTCCCTTAAGGCTACTAGTCATTTCCTTTCTTATGATGAATAATATCTCGAATCTTATCTTCGTGATGCTTCAGCGCAATGTATGTTGGCGGCAGTAGAATCGTTTGGCAGTCAGCTTCAAATACCGATTCTCTACGTTTTCTCAATAGTGTTTCTCGCAAAGAACACCGCCTTCCCTGCAACGATTCGTAGCTAGACTAAATAGAATTACAGTATTTGTCAGGTACTTCTATTATGGTATGATGTTCTCTGTTGCAAAATCATCACCATCAGCAACACGATCATCACCATCATTGCCTCTGTCATCGTGATCGTATCAAACATCGAAATATGACACTAACGTATCACTAATTTAAATACAAAACATTTTAACACAAGGAGACACATAATGTTATTAGTATTTAGCGTCTTCTTGCCACCTTTGTTGTTGTTCTATCGCCACAATCTGTATTCCTATTTCGTCTTCATTATAAACTCGATGGGATGTTAAATTGCTTTTAGACTGCAGAGTTCTAAGTTGCTGAAAAAAGTTCCATTTGTACATTATTGAACCCCGTTACCTTTCTGATGTTGATTCTCTCCAGTTGCCGCAAACTTAAATTTTGATGAGTGATGAACGAGCGAACCGAATCTACGCCTGCCTCTTGGGTTTCTATGTAAAACGGGTGGTTTACGGCATTACTTTTGGCAAACTGATATGCTAAATGTCGAAAGTGTTTAAACGTATACCATAGAATCCATATTAATACACAGCTCTGTCAGTTTAGTTTCCTCAGCCGGCCGGAGTAGCCGAGCGGTTCTAGGCGCTTCAGTCTCGAACCGCGCGACCGCTACGGTCGCACGTTCGAATCCTGCCTCGGGCATGGATGTGTGTGATGTCCTTAGGTTAATTAGGTTTAAGTAGTTCTAAGTTGTAGCTGTTAAGTCCCATAGTGCTCAGAGCCATTTAGTGTCCACTTTCGCAGAAAATACTCTCTTGAAAAGCCCCTATAATGCCAGCCTGCTTTGAGTCTTTTAAGTGATGTGAATTCATTACATCCAAGCCTCTTAGTTGAATATCTAGTGGGATATTCATTTTCAGCTTCTCAGTCTCCTCTAATACTTTAGAAGACAACGGCGTGGAAGACTTTTTTTTCTCATAGTTTCTGTAACATGAAGTCCAAATAATAATGAATGAATTAATGTGAAATATTGAACTACCAAGTAAGGTCCATTAAAAATGTTAAATAAACCTATGCGATCGGTATTAAAACTGGAGAATGAAAGGAAAATTGTACTGGGGTTGAAGGTACGACGGACGTAGTTCGTAGGATCTTCGCCGCGTCGAGTTTATTTATGAACTTCTGGTATTAGCTGCCGTTTAGGATAAATTGTTTAACAACTAAGCTTAAAACGTTAGTTAGGTTATGTACTTACATACGAACTATGGAGAATTCCTTGTGATTTTGTTGCAGCAGACAGATAGCCATCAATTACGAGGTGCATTCAAGTTCTAAGGCCTCCGATCTTTTTTCTAATTAACTACTCACCCGAAATCGATGAAACTGGCGTTACTTCTCGACGTAATCGCCCTGCAGACGTACACATTTTTCACAAAGCTGACGCCATGATTCCATGGCAGCGGTGAAGGCTTCTTTAGGAGTCTGTTTTGACCACTGGAAAATCGCTGAGGTAATAGCAGCACGGCTGGTGAATGTGCGGCCACGGAGAGTGTCTTTCATTGTTGGAAAAGCCAAAAGTCACTAGGAGCCAGGTCAGGTAGCATGAGGAATCACTTCAAAGTTGTTATCACGAAGAAACTGTTGCGTAACGTTAGCTCGATGTGCAGCTGCGTTGTCTTGGTGAAACAGCACACGCGCAGCCTTTGCCGGACGTTTTTGTTGCAGTGCAGGAAGGAATTTGTTCTTCAAAACATTTTCGTAGGATTCACCTGTTACTGTAGTGCCCTTTGGAACGCAATGGGTAAGGATTACGCCCTCGCTGTCCCAGAACATGGACACCATCATTTTTTCAGCACTGGCGGTTACCCGAAATTTTTTTGGTAGCGGTGAATCTGTGTGCTTCCATTGAGCTGACTGGCGCTTTGTTTCTGGATTGAAAAATGGCATCCACGTCTCATTCATTGTCTCAACCGACGAAAAGAAAGTCCCATTCATGCTGTCGTTGTGCGTCAACATTGCTTGGCAACATGCCACTCGGGCAGCCATGTGGTCGTCCGTCAGCATTCGTGGCACTCACCTCGATGACACTTTTCGCATTTTCAGGTCATCATGCAGGATTGTGTGCACAGAACCCACAGAAATGTCAACTCTGGAGGCGATCTGTTCAACAGTCATTCGGCGATCCCCCAAAACAATTCTCTCCACTTTCTCCACCATGTCGTCAGACCGGCTTGTGCGAGCCCGAGGTTGTTTCGGTTTGTTGTCACACAATGTTCTGCCTTCATTAAACTGTCGCACCCACGAACGCACTTTCGACACATCCATAACTCCATCACCACATGTCTCCTTCAACTGTCGATGAATTTCAATTGGTTTCACACCACGCAAATTCAGAAACGAATGATTGCACGCTGTTCAAGTAAGGAAAACGTCGCCATTTTAAGTATTTAAAACAGTTCTCATTCTCGCCGCTGGCGGTAAAATTCCATCTGCCGTACGGTGCTGCCATCTCTGGGACGTATTGACAATGAACGCGGCCTCATTTTAAAACGATGCAAATGTTTCTATCTCTTTCCAGTCCGGAGAAACAAAATCGGAGGCCTTAGAAATTGAATGCACCTCGTACATGGTAAATACTTAAATCGAAAGCTCACAAAAAACTAACTGATCTCATACTTCGAAAGCTGCAACGCGTAAACCACTAACACAACACACCTGAGTCTTGCAGCATAAAAGCTCGCAACGGACGAAGCAAGACCGCCACACAACGCTCATAAGTGGGAAAACACTACATTCGTATCTTTGCCTAGTGCCCACCTTTGCCGTCGCCACATAACCGGTATTTCTTCGCGCCAAAAGGTGTTAATTGTGACGTCGTGGCAGCAGAAGTCATGTACGCCACTTGTCGAAGTGCGCCTGGTTTCGGGAATCCTCTTGGAGCTGAAGGCCAAGCTGACTCCGACGCCCCGTAAACACAGTCGTGCAACGCTGCTTATTCCTGTAGGGGGCAGTTGCCAACCAATATGTTCATCACACGTGGTCGCGGTTTATCGCCGGTTTTCCACGGTTTAGACAGATAACTTCGAAAACAAATTTTACACGATTCACGACATATACCCAAGTTCGTATGTCAACTGTCTACTGTGGTGACCCAAGGAGCTCCCTGCCATAAAGTTAAATAAAATAAACTTGCCAAATGTTGAAAACAGTGGACCAAGTACGACTGGATAATCACTAGATAAGTGAATAGTTCGTCTTGTGACGGCTGTTCACGTTTATAACTTAACTAGCTGACAAACCCGGCATTGCCGGGATACTCATCTTGCCAAATTTCTATTAGAAACGCAAACAAAAAAAATGATCTGTAGCTTAATATCGAAAACATTTCTCTTTCTTGTATTCCTGATAATGTGTATGTACAGTCAATGGCATATGTGAATACTGTCTGTGAAAGTTATAGCGAATAGAGTTAGTAGCATAGAAGTAATAAATTTAAACGTCATGCAGCAGTTTTTCACGCAACTCATTTTTACCTGACCGTAAGGAATATATGTATTAAGTTTTGTTGAAGTCTTTCAAAATGTTCAAATGTGTGCGAAATCTTAGGGGACTTAAGTGCGAAGGTCATCAGTCCCTAAGCTTACACACTACTTAACCTTAATTATCCTAAGGACAAACACACACACGCATGTCCGAGGGGGGACTCGAACCTCCGCCGGGACCAGCCGCACAGTCTATGACTGCAGCGCCCCAGACCGCTCGGCTGAAATCTTTCCAGTGGTTTAGAAGGAGATATGAAACATACATACACACACACATCAATCCATTTTTATGGTATGTGTGAATTTAGTTTATACTGAACACGAGGTCGAAGGTAAAATGTTCTACGTTGTGACCGACGTTTCGACCCGTCCGCTAGGATCTTCTGCGGAATATTCTGGTGTTCACAGTTAGACAACACACCTACATAAGCAGAAGATGTCAGCTGGTTTTCATTGTTGTGAAAGTTTATTGCAGTTACGGCGTCCAACAGGAAGAAAAAAGGACTGTTTCAATTTAATAGATCCATTTCTAATATCAGAACATTGTAAGATTTACTGAGGCTGTCAGTTTAGATAAACTGCTCCTAGTTACCTAAAACAAGTTGTATAAACATATCTCACACAACACGACACTGGTAAGTTACTATATTTAGTAATACATGATTTTTTTCCAGGCGAATAAAATAACACCAACAGCAGAACGACAATAGTAAAAAATATAACTAGAAATCCAGATAAAGTGCAGTAAAATCAGGTTCTACAGTAACGGTCCAAGTATGAAGTGAAATGTGTTCTAAAAAGATACATCGTATTTCAGAAGACTATCTTTTACCCAAATGAAGATAGAAACTTGACGTGATCTTACGCTTCTAAACTAACAGTTTATCTTGGCGCCAGTCGTATGTTCGCAGTTCGTGTGTTTGCAAGTAGTGGACACCCTGGCGCAACTAGCTCCCGCGCTAAATCATTACCCAACGCGCGTCGAGTCAAACCGTGAAACTAACAGCGTTTTTAGACCTCTGCTTCAAAAAGTGCAGTTCAGTAAATCTGTACGGTGTTGATTTTGTCGAGAGTAGGGAAATTTTCCGCCTACATCTCAGGGCACTGCAAGATGACACCAGCGGTTTCAAGAGACTGTTTGTTTGTGTTAGATCCACACAAGTCTCCCCGTATGCTTTTTAAAGAGGTAGAGAGCATTCAGTTATGTCTTTTATGAAATCCGCAGAAGTCTACTCTTCCTGCCATCCGAGAGTTCACCATTCCTCATGAGTCTCCCTGGCATGATTTGCTTCGACATTTGTGTTTCATACCGAAAAGGATCCATTTTCTGCAAGTCTTTTGTGACAGTGATAAGCTGCAACTTATAGAGATTTGTGAAGTCATTTCTGGCGTGGAGATGGCAGATACTTTAATTAGAAAAGTGCACCACCGCAGCCTAACAATGTGGGAGACTCTGCAGGAGCACAATATAGTCATTGTCGAGAAAATTCAAACTGCAAACCAGAGCATGGTGTTCTACCCCTCTTTTGTAACGTCTACTGCTGCAGCTGGTAAGAAACTCCATAACACGTATGTGCTTAACTCCATAACATTTATATGCTTACTAAACGAACCTCCGACGAAACACATTGCTCTTCTTCGGTTCTACCCTATTTCCCCTAAAATTATTTTTTGGTCATCAGTATTCTGTCTGGTTTGATGTGGCCCACCACAAATCCATCTTCTATGATAATCTTTTCATCTCATAGTAGCACTTGTAACCTACGTCCTTAATAATTTGCTAGTTGTATTCCAGTCCCTCTTTACAGCTCTCATTAATACCACGAAAGTTCTTCCTGGTGTCTTTACGGATGTCCAACCATCCTCTCCCTTCTTTTTGTCAGTGTTTTCCATATATTCCTTACCTCACCAGTTCTCCAGAGAACCTCCTCATTCTTTACCTTGTCAGTCCACCTAATCTTCAACATTCTTCTGTAGCATCACATTCCAAACGCTTGGATTCTCTTCTGTCCATGTTTCACAGTCATAGAAATGCTGTCCTCCAAAAGTACATTCTAAGAAATTTCTTCCTCAAATTAAGGCCTGTGGTCGATACTAGTAGACTTCTCTTGGCCAGGAATTCCGTTTCTACCAATGCCAGTCTGCTGTTTTGTCCTCTTTCCTCCATCCATCATGGGTTATTTTGCTGCCGAGATAGCAGAATTCCTTAACTTCGTCTACTTCGTGATCATTAATTTCGATGTTAAGTTTCTGGCTGTTCTCATTTCTGTTGGTTCTCACTTCTTTCGTCTTCTTAGATTTACTCTCAGCCCCTATTCTGTATTCATTAGACTGTTCATTACATTCAACAGATCCTGTAATTCTTCCAGAATGAAATTTTCACTCTGCAGCGGAGTGTGCGCCGATATGAAACTTCCTGGCAGATTAAAACTGTGTGCCGGACAGAGACTACCGCAGGAGAGCTTCTGTGGAGTTTGGGAGGTAGGAGACGAGGTACTGGAGGAAGTAAACCTGTGAGGATAGGTCGTGAGTCGCGCTTGGGTAGCCGCCGGCACGGTAGCTCAGTGTGTTCGGTCAAAGAACTGGCTGATCTCTGTAATAAAAGTAATAAAAACTGACTGAAAGGATCAACTACGAACTTCAACGGATGTCATGTGACGTCCGCTATGACTAAATACAAGGAACAATAACGAACAAACTGAAAAAAAGGGTAGCTCACTTGGTAGAGCTCTTACCCGCGAAAGGGAAGTGATCCGAGTTCGAGTCTCGGTCCAGCACACAGTTTTAATCTGCAAGGAAGTTTATTTTCCAGTAATTCTTCTTCACTTCCACTGAGGACAAGAATGTCATGAGGCAATTTGATCACTCTTGAACCTTTATTTTGTTTCCGTCATCGCATCTTTGATGTACTGATTGAACAGTAGAGGCGAAAGAGGCGAAAGATTACATCCCTGTCTTACACCCTTTTTAATCCGAGCAATTCGTTCTTGATTTTCCAGTCGTGTTGTTCGCTCTTGGCTATTATAGACATTGTATATTACCCGTTTTTTGCTGGAGCTTACTCCTAGTTTTCTCCGAATTTCGGACATCTTGCACCATTTTACATTCTCCAACGCTTTTTTCATGTCGACCAATCCTATGTCCATGTCTTGACTGTTCTTCAGTCTTGCTGCCATTACCAAGCACAACGTCAGCATTGCTCCTCTGGTGCCTTAATCTTTCCTAAAGTCAAACTTATCTTCACCTAACACGTCCTTAACTTTCTTCTCCATTCTTACGCATATTATTATTTTCAGCAACTTGGAGGCATGAGCTGCTTAGCTGATTGTGCGATAATTCTCGCCTTCGTCGGTCCTTGCTATCTACAGAATTTTGTGGATGACGTTTTTCCGAAAGTCTGATGATACATCGTCAGTCTCATATGTTCTACACACCAATTGAATAGTCGTTTTGTTGCCACTTCCCCCAGTGATTCAAAAAATTATGGTGAAATTTTATCTATCTCTTCTGCTTTGTTTGAGTTTAAGTCGTCCAAAACTCTTTTAATTTCTGACTCTAATACTGGCAACTTTGTCCCTTCCCTGTTTCTTCTTTTGTCACCACGCTGCATATAGGTCAAACTAAGGCTTTGTAAGCTGCGTTCTTCATGAATAGACTCAAATTCCTAAGGATTCTTTCTTCTGATCTGTATGGAATCTGCTTTTCCTGTGATTAGTTTTATGCGATTGTTTTTCTTTAAATCGCTCCGAACATATAGTCACAGATATTTGAATGATTTGAGTGCTTCCAGTGACTGTTCGCTAAGCATTTTAATTATACAATACATGGATATGTCGATCTGGCTTTTTCCGTATTTGCGAGACATACCGCAGAGTTCATTTTTCAGCAACTTTATCTAAGAGCTTTCTTTTCTTTCTGTTTTTCTTTCTAAGAGTGAGCTGCGTCAACGACGAAAAGAAAAAAATGGTTCAAATTACTCTGAGCACTATGGGACTTAACTTCTGAGGTCATCAGTTCCCTAGAACTAAGAACTACTTAAACCTAACTAACCTAAGGACAACACACACACATTCATGCCCGAGGCAGGATTCGAACCTGCGAACGTAGCGGTCGCACAGTTCCAGACTGTAGCGCCTAGAACCGCTCGGCCACCACAGCCGGCAAAGATGAAAAGACTGTAAGGTGCATACGGATATCGTACTGTCCTTAGAGATCGCCTCGTCTTGCAGTGTACGATTTCTGGGGAGGGAAGGTGGCTGTGGCAGGCTTCGACTACATGTCTGCCCTTCCAACAGCTTTGGGCGAAATGTGAGAGCACATAACAACGATAGTGAATGCTGTAGATCCAGACACGCTCTTAAAAGAATGACCAGTTTGAGTTCCGTCTTGTTGTCACTCGTGCATCCGGTGGAGGACACATTAAATATTTACTCGTAGATAAACAAAAACTTGGATCCTAAATTTAATTATATAAAAGACCCAATGTTGTGTTGCATATATCTGACAGATATGTACTTGTGAAGCCGTTTTTCCTCTTTTTTAATAAAAACTTGTAGCCCTTTGCGTAAGCTAAGATTCATTTCAAGTTTCTACCTTCATTCATTTGAGTGTTACAGTTTTGTGATATCAAGTGAATCTGTTTGAAATACCCAGTAATCACAAGACTTCACCAGTTCCCAAGGTAATTCCAGATGAAAGCGAAGGTCCATTTCCACAGAGTGTATTTCACGGTTCTCTGTAACACATAATGGTCTGCTTTGATCGCTTTCTCTTTATGAAATGAATTATGCCTCTGCTTGCATTCATATCGTACACGTATGTTTCACGAACGTCTGAGAACTGTTCGTAAGCGAGATAGCCAGTGTCCTTGTTGTCCCACTCCCTTTTCCATGCACTGGTTCTCCAGCACTTTAATAGAATTTTGTTCCTGATTCGTTCATCAGTGATATTTGTGACTGATTTCACGACCTCTAAGCAAACGGAACACGTCGGTCTTAACGGTGCGAAATGGACACGTGTAAAGGTAATTCCAGCATCCAGGGAAGGGTCATACGACCTTTACTATTTACAATAGATGACTGAGCTAACGGCTAATGTCGGTGGCTCCACGAAGCTGTTTGTCCTTAGGAAGTTATCAACGCTAGAAAACTGTAGTGAAATGTAGGAATCCCAGCAGACGATCGATTTTGATGCAGCAACTAGTAGTTGACCCTGAACACAAATAAATACAACGTATTGAGAATATAGGTGAAAACATACACTTATGTTCGATTACACCATAGGTGGAAGCGGTAACTATCAAAAAACACCTAGGAATAACTATCTGGAGTAGTCAGATAAGATAGATTGTAGGAAAAGTAGGGTGAGAATTACTCGAAGGATCTGAGACAAAAAAAGATGCACCACGAAGGGATTATCAGACGGAAATGGGTAGATGTGACATACATGCACAAACAAATAAATAATTAGAATTTCAGCAAAATTGGATGATTAATTCGAGAGAGTGAGCTTGTCATCGGGACTCAGTTCGAAGTGGAGCCCGTCACTGAAGACAATACTACTCCTGTCATTGAGATTCCAAGCTGAAGATGTGTCCGGAGACGCACCGCACGACGGTGGGGTACCAACATAACAGCGGCTGCCATACTGCCCGACAACGAAGAATGATGGTCTGAGGTGACATTTCATTTCATGACAGGACCTCTTTAGATCTCATCCAGCACTCTTACAGCACAGAGGTTCGTCGACGATATTCTAAGTCCCATTTTGTTACCCTTCTTATCAAACCATTCTGGGCTTACATTTCAGGTAGACCAATGCCTTCCCACACAAGGCTAGAGCTTCTACTATTTCTCTTCGTGTTTGCCAGACCCCCATCTTGGGCAGCAAAGTCTCCAGATCTCTGCCCAGCTGAGAGCATTATTGGTAGGGCCCTCCAAATGTTTTAGGATTCTGACGATTTAACGCCTCGGACAGAATATGGCATGATATCCTTCAGAAGGACATCAATCAAGAAATCATCCAGGTTTTCTGAAATTGTGAACATTTCTTTGCCTGTACCTGTACACTTGACAGCAAAAAAAGTGGGCCACTGCTGAATGCAACCAACAAAATACAGCTGTGTTGCAGGTCCTCTAAACGCCGCAAAACCGTGGGGTCCAGTCGTTTGGCTCTGCATAATGGTTTCCACAAGAGACCGCTAGGAAACACTGCTCCTTATGGCAGTCAGTCCAGATGTTATCTAATACTATGATACAACAAATATTAGAAAACATAAGAAGCAAGACAGTCCCTAACGCTTGTAAACTAAACTTCATTAAAATAAGTGGCACTTCAGAAGTTTCATCACAGACACTAAATTACAGGACGAGTTGTTGTTCGTGATCCAAACTGGAACTCACTGTTAACCAAACAAGGCTTGTCTGTCCAATCGAGACTCGACTAAGCATAAATAGCCGTAAAAAATCTATGTGTTCACGAGTATCAATTTACAAGGCCAAATGTACAAATCAGGAAATAAATGAAGAATCGTTCATCTCTGCATTGGGAACCCCAGAGAGCTTATGCTAGCCCTGAGAAGTAATCATGAAAGTTATGTAACAAATTGCAATGCACAAGTGTGAAACGCCATTAAGGAAAGTTGCGCTGATGGACGGGCAGTAGAATCAAGTACTTACTGTTTATTAAATGTGAACTAAGCACAGTTAGATGTCAGCTATTAAATATGTCAATAGCGTGATGTTGGGACCTAAAACGAAGATGCAAATTACTTTTGCCTGGAGGGATTGGAACCAGGCATCTTTCACTATTGTCTTCTAGCTAGAAAAAGACATGAAATATTTGTTTCTTCACCAGAAGAGAGATGTGCAACGAATATCCGAATTCTCTTCCACTAGTAGCGACGAAAACTTGGTGAGCAAATCGTAAGAAATGTATGTGCATCGATAAAAGCGCAAGAAAAACGCCCGTTACCTTGACACAAACTAACTAAAAACTCCTTAACATTAAAATCTATGAGAAGCTGTAGATTGCCTAGTACTCCTAGAGTTAATAGCATAAACATCTACAGCTTCAGGTAAAAAGAAAAATAAACAAATAAACCCACTGAAGATATCACAAAAAGTGCCGAAACATGTCTGTGTGGACAGAAATTCATATTCTGCACCCATTGCTGTTCAATCCATTCAACATATGCTATAATTTTTCTTCTGTTTCCCTGAGGATTGCAATGTCATCCGCGAATTTCATCACTGATGTCCTTTCTCCCTGAATTGTAAACCTGTACTTGAAACATTCTTTTATTTCTGTCATTGTGTCTTCGATATATAGGTTGAACAGTAGGGGCAAAAGACAACATCCCTGTCTTACATCCTGTTCCATTTGAGGTCTTCGTTCTTGCACCATTTTAAATTTTCGTACGCTTTTTTCAGGTTGACAACTCCTATGAACGTATCATGATTTTTCTTCAGTCTTACATTATCAACTGCAGCGTCAGAACTGCCTCTCTGGTGTTTTTACCTTTCCTAAAGCCTAATTGATAGTCATCTAACAGACCCTCAATTTCCTTTTCCATTCTTCTGTATACTGTTCTTATCAACAACTTGGATGTATCAGGTGTTAAATTGATTGTTAGAAAATTCTCGCACTTGTGGGTTTTGCTATCTTCGGAACTATATGGATGATGTTTTTCCTATTGACTGATGGTACATCGTTAACCTCATACATTCTACACACCAACGAATAATAATTTTGTTGCCACCTCTTTGGGATATCTACCATTAAAGAATGCGGTTACCAGGGATATGTACAGTCTCTACCTTATCTGACGGCCAATATATAGGAATACGTTGCTTGGGTTCCACCGGAACTGCGGCGAGCAACTGCTAACCACATCGCTTTAAGGATGCAGCGTCTCGTCGACGTCTCCGATGCTCATATTGAAGGAAATATGTAAGCGGCCGTTAATAATGAAATCAAGATTATATCGTTCTCACTTATATGACCTTATCTGCCCACGTGCTGGTCCTGATCCACTACTTATGGAAACATTTCTATACGTCTTTCTTGCATTCAAAGCGCCAGTTTTGCACCTGGTAGTCAAAATTGGAACTAATTTTCTTCCACAGGAAATCAGTTCGCATTAGCACATTAGCATATTTAGCAAGTTCCGCTGTCATACTATGATTACAGCCCACACTGGACTTCTGTGAGTAGTTGCACTTTAGTTATAAAGTAAATAAGTATACACTAGGCTTTCATTTCTTTGATCTTGGTAGTACTGCCCCGGGTTTCTATTAAAAGCAGTCCCGATCCTCTGATTCTGACCAACATTTACGGGAGGTTCTCCTTGACTCTAAGGAAACTACAAGATGTTTAAATCCCCAAGCGACGTTTCCATTGGGAATCACCCTGCCCCACTACCACCGCTTCTGCTGTTTGGCTGGGAAGCCCCTTGTAATGGTCGCCTAGTCGTAGATATTGCTCATTGCTATAATCGCACTATTTCACTCCCATTTACGGAGCTTGTTAGCACTTGATGTTAGGTTGGCGCCATTAAAATGCATTGTGTTGTGGTAATCGCTGCTACTTGCTGGATCGCTGCCGTGTCTCGATGCTGATGCTGGCTCTAAATCTGGTTGTCTAGGGTTAAAAACATGAGGTCCCGTGTTTTTTATATGCTTTTGATGATAAAGAACGAGCGAAACCAACAAATATGTAAACTTCAAATATTTATTACTCTGGTGGCCATCTTAATTCCACTGTCCACCAAAGACCATGACACAACACCAAGTAGTACTTCCTTTACATGTTCTTTGCATTGTTTATCCACCTCAAACAATAACATACAAACACACTTTACCAAAGTGACATTCCGACTGCCTCTCGACCCTTCTTGCTGCTCGTATTTATAACATTGTCAAAGAACTACTAAAAAGAGATATAGTTTACAAGTCACATGTACATCTGTTATCATAATTTGTGCAGAAAAGTTATTAATTTGCATCGAGTGACATAATTTAACATGTTATTAAAATGACAGACAGATTTGTTGACTTGACAGAATAATTCTTTGTTACAAAAAGGCCGTTTTTTAGAAGTTTGTCAATTGACTTCTCTAATTTGCATAAATAAGTAAATAACATGAATTATTAAGAATTACATTGGTTTTCGTCTAAAATAGGATTGCTCACGTGAATACTGAGTGAAAACGCTCCTAGTGAACAAATAGGTTTCACTGGGTGATTTTTATTTAAGGAGATCCAAAATACCTAAGTTGTCCACTATTTTTCGTACTTCATATTAATTATTTAAGATGAACTCAGTGTTTTTACATGATGACATTTGCTGTATCAGTGATCAAGTGATATTAACTTTTGTGTGGGTCAGTTACTCAGTATAATTTAATGGGTTGACTGTTTATGGAGACATGTTATGCAATCATTGTTAACATACACAATACCTGTGCTATAATCATAAATACTCGTTAAACTGGTTTAATTTGGAGGGTATCGCATACTTCGGTACAGTAAAGCCTTTAATATGTTCCGTTACACCCTGACCCTGCAGTGGGTCATTACTCGAACAGACAGCTCTGTCTATAGAATGAAAATTATCGAAACAGCCCCCCACAGTCGCAACTGCAGATAACAAGCAGCAGCCTCCCAGAAATGTTGAGAAACTTCCTTCACACCATCTGACGCAATGCCCAAGAGCATTGTAAGCACCTTAAAGGCAATGCGTAAACTAGAAAAATAATTTGAAGCTGTTGCCTGATAACATTACTGAGAGCACCAGAGAAATTATAGCTGATATACAAAAAAAAATGTTCAAATGTGTGTGAAATCTTATGGGACTTAACTGCTAAGGTCATCAGTCCCTAAGCTTACACACTACTTAACCTAAATTCTCCTAAGGACAAACACACACATACATGCCCGAGGGAGGACTCGAACCTCCGCCGGGACCAGCCGAACAGCTTATGACTGCAGCGCTTTAGACCGCTCGGGTAATATAGCTGATATACTTGCTGTTATTAAAAATTATGTTGTCTCCCAATGTCGAGATTATCATCAGAGAGGTCACCCTCGTGTCCGAAGAATGATGTTAAGCATTTCTGCATCGTGAAAAGAACATACCATTACATCGTACAGGAGAACGAGAGATCTGTAATGGTTCGTTTACCCTCCTGGGGTCGGCAGTATTTGAGATCAATTTTGTCGACCGGCTGGGCAGTTTGCTGAGGGGAGTGGCGGTACAGTTCACGGCAGCCCGTGCAACACGACGACTATCGTCGTGCCCCTTTGCTTGCCGTTCCCTGTTTACGCTCGAGATGAAGAGAGCGACCGGCGCCGGACACACAGTGCCGTCACCAGTGCTCCGTGCCGTGCCGAGCTCTGCTGAGCTGTACGTGGGCAGCGCGCCGCTGCTGCCGCCTGTCGGCCTTTAATTAAACAAACAGGAGCGCGGACGAGGCCGAGCAGCAACACGGCCCTGCTGCAGTCTGCCGGCGCCAATCTCGGTAATTATTTTATTTCCTTTCCCGCTGCAGTCGCCCGACTACACCACCCCCGCGTCCCATCCTCTTTGTCAACAGGAAATAGGAGAACGCAAAACTAACAGCCCTCCACTCGTTCTCGCCTTTCTGGGCTTTACCATCTCTCTCTTTCTTCGCTCGCGTTTCGTATTACCGCAATGTTCTCTTCCTTCCTTTCCCTTCCTTTGTATTCAGTCCCTTCACGTGTGATCAGAAAGATACACAATTAACCGACGATGATAAAGTCTAAATTCCACGTCGCTTACAACTGCTACAAGGCAGGACAGAAATGACAGCTACATTTGGGCAGACCGCTGTTCAGGGCCTTACCGGTGTTCTGTGTTAAGGGAGAAGCCTTGTCTGTTTTCTGCGTCGCTGTTGTTTTCAATTAACGCCTCAAGTGTGCGACGGACCAGTACCTTGATTTTTCGTCGTCGAAATATTTTCAAATTAAGTTTCCGCGACACGAAGAGTGACAACAAAATCCGTCAACATTCATCCTGTCCATTTCGGTAACGACTGTCGACAAGTGATGTCGTAAGAACGTTCGAATGTAAGTCACAGTGCTGGCCTTGGAGCGTTAAAACCATTGGTAACGTTCACCTGGTGAGAGTGGAGCTCAAGTATTTTTCGTAGCTTTCGTCGGAAAGACATGCACATCTACAGCTGAAATTTTCGTTCGAACAATGATCTTCCGGAGACCTTCGAATGAATCATTACTTACTGTAGACGATGTGTAGCACATGTGAAGGAACTATGCTATGTAGAGCACTTACTGCGAGATAGTTGCTTCCCCAGTGCTGGGAACTGGAGACATCAGTTACGAAATAATGGGTTGGTCCAAAAGTCCGGCCGGCCGCGGTGGTCTAGCGGTTCTGGCGCTGCAGTCCGGAACCGCGGGACTGCTACGGTCGCAGGTTCGAATCCTGCCTCGGGCATGGGTGTGCGTGATGTCCTTAGGTTAGTTAGGTTTAAGTAGTTCTAAGTTCTAGGGGACTTATGACCTAAGATGTTGAGTCCCATAGTGCTCAGAGCCATTTGACCCATTTGAACCAAAAGTCCGAAGCGTGTCTCAGTAAGTTTAATAAACACAACAAGTACACGCAACAGAGACTTACGTCATCAAAAACATATTCTCCTTCACTGTTTACAGCAGTCTGCCAACTCTGGGGTAACTTTTCAATTCCAAGACTGTAGAAATCTCGTGGTTTTGAGGCGAGAAACTCATCGAGCCACTTTCGGAGCGCATTTTTATCCGGAAGGAAAGTTCCTTGAGGTTCTTTGATAGAGAGCGGAAAAGTCTAAAATCTAAGGGCGCAATATGAGGTCAATAAGGTGGGCGCGGAATGGCTTCCCAACTCAACTATTGTATTGCGGACTGTTGCGGACTAGCGTTAACTTCACGCAGTCTTCCTGGCCGTTATTCTCGGACTGCAGTCTGGAAGACGTCTCAGCTGTTGACAATAAATATCAGCAGTGATGATTACACTTCAGAGAAACAATTCGTAGTACATCACACCGTTGCTGTTACATCAGATGCATAACCTTACCTTTTGTAGATGCACGCAGATCTTTGTACGGAGAGTTGCTGCTTTGTTTCGGGTCAACCATTCCTTACTTTTCCTTACGTTAACATAAAGACACCACTTCTCGTCACCAGTAACGACACAGGATAGGTATGATCGGCGTTTTTCATGTGCCAGTTGATGACGAGCAAGCAGAAATGCATATTTCGCCACCCGCTGATCTTTGTGACTTTTTTTTTTATTTGAGGTCCGCCAGTTATTCAAAACACCGTTTTTCTTACTACCCAAACATGTTTCGGCAACACTGTGCCATGGCTCTGAGCACTATGGGACTCAACTTCTGAGGTCATTAGTCCCCTAGAACTTAGAACTAGTTAAACCTAACTAACCTAAGGACATCACAAACATCCATGCCCGAGGCAGGATTCGAACCTGCGACCGTAGCGGTCTTGCGGTTCCAGACTGCAGCGCCTTTAACCGCACGGCCACTTCGGCCGGCAAACACTGTGCCATCATCAGTGGGTTTTCGTTTTTATTTATTCTGCAATGTGAACATTTTTGTTACATGATTATAAAATTATGTGCATTTTTAGTTCAAACAACAGATCGTTTCTTTTTGTAAATACCTTTACATTGCCCGCATCTCGTGATCGTGCGGTAGCGTTCTCGCTTCCCACGCCCGTGTTCCCGGGTTCGATTCCCGGCGGAGTCAGTTATTTTCTCTGCCTCGTGATGGCTGGGAGTTGTGTGATGTCCTTAGGTTACTTAGGTTTAAGTAGTTCTAAGTTCTAGGGGACTGATGACCATAGCTGTTAAGTCCCATAGTGCTCAGAGCCATTTGAACCATTTGAACCTTTACATTTGGAGAACACGAATTTTCTGGACCACGTTTGTGTTAATTAACACTCCAAATGTAAAGGTTCTACAGGTTGGATTTCACTAGAATCAAAACTACTATGTGGCAAGTGCCAACTGCAAGATTCACATCTGGCTTCAGTGTGCCCAAACGGTGTACTGTCACTGTGCACAACAGTTCCTAATGGAATCAGAGTTGGTGAAACTACCTGTCTTGAAGGGAGGTGATCAACTTCATCAGAAAGGAGCAGGTCCTGCTCCCACACTGAATTAATGCCGGCAAACATACCGGATGTGGAGAGAATCCATGGTTGGAGTATAAACCAGAAAGTCCTTCCGAGAGATCACGATGCCTTCGCATTTCATCCAGGAATTCCACATGCTGAAAGGACGAACAAACTTCCACACGAGCTACTAAACTCCGTTTGAACAGGCCCAGGAAGGCCCAACAGTACCGACCGGTCGGTCACCCTCAGCCCACAGGCGTCATTGGATGCGGATATAGAGGGGCGTGTGGTCAGCATACCGCTCTCCCGGCCGCATGTCAGTTTACGAGACCAGAGCCGCTAATTCTCAATCAAGTAGCTCCTCAGTTTGCCTCACAAGGGCTGAGTGCACGCCGCTTGGCGCCGGCCGTGGTGACCGAGCGGTTCTAAGCGCTTCTGTCCGGAACCGCGCGACAGCTACGGTCGCAGGTTCGAATCCTGCTTCGGGCATGGATGTGGGTGATGTCCTTAGGTTAGTTCGGTTTAAGTAGTTCTAAGTTCTAGGGGACTGATGACCTCAAATGTTAAGTCCCATAGCGCTCAGAGCCATTTGAACCATTTTTTGATCCCGCTTGGCACCAGTGCTCGGCAGATTTCCACACGATGCGCTTTCGATCTGTTTCATTTGAGCTACCTCGTGAAATAGGGGTATATCCTCTGCACTACGATAAAGGTAATGTCCATTACAAAGCACACAGATTGACAAATATGCAAAACACAGCAATATCTAAGAAAAAAATCATCAAATACACTGACGCAACGAAACTAGAGCAACACCAAGGTGTTGTGCGACAGAAATGAAAACTGGTAGGCATGTTTCAAAATCTTAAAGAGTATATCGGCTCACATTTCGCGCCAGTCGCAAAAGAGTGGCCTTAGTAGAGCCACTGTCAGGATGCAAATCACGTTTGCTACAGTTACACGCTGTAACGGTCGTGAGCGTTAGTTACCTTTAAGATAGGACGTGGTGAGTGTAGTGGACTGACCCGACAGCCAATCCACTATGACTTGTAGCCGAATGGCACGCGTTTAAGCTCACGCAGGCTGGCGTGAGGTCTGGAACAGGTCAGAGAGATAAGACTAGCCAAACAAGAGTAACTGGTAGAATACTTAACTTTAATCCACAATTGGTGAACATCGCTCTTGTTGATACATTATATAATCTCAATATAAACTGGTCATGGCGCCCTGCTAGGTCGCAGCAAATGACGTAGCTGAAGGCTACGCCAACTATCGTCTCGGCAAATGAGAGCGTATTTGTCAGTGTAGCTTCGCTAGCAAGTCGGCTGTACAACTCGAGCGAGTGCTAGGACGTCTCTCTAGACCTGCCGTGTGGCGGCGCTCGGTCTGCAATCACTGACAGTGGCGACACGCGGGTCCGACGTATACTAGCGGACCGCGGCCGATTTAAAGGCTACCGCCTAGCAAGTGTGGTGTCTGGCGGTGACACCACAGTGAGTTGATGTTAGTCAAGGATGCAACAAAGCCGCCATTATCAGCAATTCAGTAAGTTTCAATGATGACATGCAATAGGGCTATCAAAAGCTGGATATTGTTTGTGCGATGTTGCAGAAAGATTTTGCAGAAATGCACATGGTTACTGGCAGCGGTGGTGACGAGAATGAACGATCGCAAGAACACTGGGCTCCGGACGGCCACGTGGCACTACCGACAGCGAAGAACATCATGTTCGACATATGAAACTTCATGGAAGATTAAAACTGTGTGCCGGACCGAGACTCGAACTCGGGAACTTTGCCTTTCGCGGGCAAGTGCTCTACCACCTGAGCCACCCAAGCACGACTCACGGCCCGCCCTCACAGCTTCAATTCTGCCAGTACCTCGTCTCCTACCTTCCAAACGTTCATACCAGCGTACACTCTGACGAATATACTCTTTCAGATTTTGAAACATGCCTACCAATTTTCATTTCTGTCGCACAACTCCTTGGTGTTGCTCTAGTTTTGTTGCGTCAGTGTATTTGATGATTTTTTTCTTAGATATTGCTGTGTTTTGCATATCTGTCAATCTGTGTGCTTTGTAATGGACATTACCTTTATCGTAGTGCAGAGGAAATACCCCTATTTCACGAGGTAGCTCAAACGAAACAGATCGAAAGCGCATCGTGTGGAAGTCTGCCGAGCACTGGTGCCAAGCGGGGTCAAAAAATGGTTCAAATGGCTTTGAGCGCTATGGGACTTAACATCTGAGGTCATCAGTCCCCTAGAACTACTTAAACCGAACTAACCTAAGGACATCACACACATCCATGCCCGAAGCAGGATTCGAACCTGCGACCGTAGCTGCCGTGCGGTTCCGGACTGAAGCGCTTAGAACCGCTCGGCCACCTCGGCCGGCGCCAAGCGGTATGCACTCAGCCCTTGTGAGCCAAACTGAGGAGTTACTTGATTGAGAATTAGCGGCTCTGGTCTCGTAAACTGACATGTGGCCGGGAGACTGGTGTGCTGACCACACGCCCCTCTATATCCGCATCCAATGACGCCTGTGGGCTGAGGGTGACGCGCCGACCGGTCGGTACTGTTGGGCCTTCCTGGGCCTGTTCAAACGGAGTTTAGTAGCTCGTGTGGAAGTTTGTTCGTCCTTTCAGCATGTGGAATTCCTGGATGAAATGCGAAGGTATCGTGATCTCTCGGAAGGACTTTCTGGTTTATGCTCCAACCATGGATTCTCTCCACATCCGGTACGTTTGCAGCAGCAATTTGAGCAGCAGTTGTCAGCTCAGTCACACAACCAACTGTTATAAATCGGTTACTTCAAGGACTGCTCCTAGCCAGATGCCCTGTAGCATGCATTCCACTAACCATAAACCACCACTGTTTGCGACTTCAGTGGTGTCAAGTGAGAGCTCGTTGGAGAGCAGACTGGAGGTCTATTGCGTTTTCCGATGAAAACTGGTTCTGCCTCGGCGCCAGTGATGGCCGTGTGTTGCTTGCATGGAGGCCAACTGTGGGCCTGCAACTAAGCTGTCTAAATGGTAGTCACAAGAAGTTATGGCCTGAGGTGCAATGTCGTATGACAGCATCAGTACTCTCGTGGTTATCCCACGCACACTGCCTGCAAAATTGTACGTCTATCTGGTGATTCGTGTTGTTGTGCTGTCATTTATGAACAGCATTCCAGGGGGTGTTTCCCAACAGGACAACGCTCCCCCTCAAACCGTTGTTGTAGCCCAGCGCGTTCTATTGAGTGTCGACGTGTTGCCTTGGCCTGGACGATCGCCAGATCTGTCTCCAGTCGAGCACGGACGAGACATCATGGAACGACAACTCCAAAACTCCAGTGTCATTCACAAACTGCGTTAACAGTCCCAGTAATGACCGACCAACTATAACGCCATGGAATTCTATCCCACAAACTGGCCCCCGCCACCTGTACAACACAATGCATGCATGTCTGTATGCCTGGATCCAACATTCTGGCGATTACACCGGTTATTAATGTACCAGCATTTCATATTTACAAAGTCTCTTCACTCGCGCAAACATTAACCTGTGGCTTTGCAATGTTGATCATTTCAACTACATTTACATCTACGTGATTACTCTGCTGTTCACAATAAAGTGCCTGGCAGAGGGTTCAATGAACCACCTTCAAGCTGTCACTCTACCGTTCCACTCTCGAACGGCACGCGGGAAAAACGAGCACTTATATTTTTCTGTGCGATATCTCTTATTTTATCGTGATGATCATTTCTCCCTATGCAGGTGGGTGCCAACAGAATGTTTTCGCAATCGGAGGAGAAAACTGGTGATCGAAGTTTCGTGAGAAGATCCCGTCGCAACGAAAAACGCCTTTGTTCTAATGATTGCCACTCCAATTCACGTATCTTGTCTGTGACACTATCTCCCCTATTTCGCGATAATACAAAACGAGCTGCCCATCTTTGTGCTTTTTCGATGTCATCCGTCAGTCCCACCTGATGCGGATCCCATACCGCACAGCAATACTCGAGAATAGGGCGGACAAGCGTGTAAGGAGTCTCTTTAGCAGACCTTTTACACCTTCTAAGTGTTCTAAAAATGAATCGCAGTCTTTGGTTTGCTCTACCCAAAATATTATCTATGTGATCGTTCTAATGTACATTATTTGTAATGGTAATCACTAAGTATTTAGTTGAATTTACAGCCTTCAGATTCGTGTGACTAATCGTGTAATCGAAATTAAGCTGATTTCTTTTAGTACTGATGTGAATAACTTCACACTTTTCCTTATTCAGGGTCAATTGCCACTTTTAGCACTATACAGATATCTTATTTAAATCCTTTTGCAAGTCATTTTGATCATCTCATGACTTTACAAGACGGTAAATGACAGCATCATGTGCAAACAATCTAAGACGGCTACACAGATTGTCTCCTATGTCGTTACTATACCGGCTGATCAAAAAGTCAGTATAAATTTGAAAACTGAATAAATCACTGAATAATGTAGATAGAGAGGTACAAATTGACACACATGCTTGGAATGACATGACGTTTTATTAGAACCAAAAAAATACAAAAGTTCAAAAAATGTCCGACAGATGGCGCTACGTCTGATCAAAATAGCAATAATTAGCATAACAAAGTAAGACAAAGCAAATACGATGTTCTTTACAGGAAATTCTCAATATGTCCACCATTCCTCAACAATAGCTGTAGTCGAGGAATAATGTTGTGAACAGCAGTGTAAAGCATGCACGGAGTTATGGTGAGGCATTAGCGTCGGATGTTGTCTTTTAGCATCCCTAGAGATGTCGGTCGATCACGATACACTTGCGACTTCAGGTAACCCCAAAGCCAATAATCGCACGGACTGAGGTCTGGGGACCTGGCAGGCCAAGCATGACGAAAGTGGCGGCTGAGCACACGATCATCACCAAACGACGCGCGCAAGAGATCTTTCACGCGTCTAGCAATATGAGTGGAGCGCCAGGCTGCATAAACATCGTACGTTCCAGCAGATGCTTATCAGCCAGGCTGGGGATGATGCGATTCTGTAACATACCGGCGTACCTCTCACCCGTCACGGTAGCGGTCACAGACGTTTTGCTGTCCAGCGCCAGCTGTCGGATATTTTGTGAACTTCGTTTTTTTTGTTGTTTTTTTTCCCTAGTAAAACCCCATGTCATTCCAAGCATGTGTGTCAATTTTTACCTCTCTATCTACATAATTCCGTGGTTTATTAAGTTTTCAAATTTATACTGGCTTTTTGATCACCCGGTAGATCAGGAACAATAGAGGGCCTATAATACTTCCTTGGGGAAAGCCGGATATTACTTCTGTTTTACTCGATGACTTTCCGTCTACTGCTACGAACTGCGACCTTTCTGACGGGAAACCACGAATCCAGTCGCAGAACTGAGGCGATACTCCGTAGGCTGGCAGTTTGGTTAGAAGACGCTTGTGAGGGACGGTGTCGAAAGCCTCCTGGAAATCTAGAAATATGGACTCAATTTGACATCCCCCGTCCATAGCACTTATTACTTCATGAGTATAAAGAGCTAGTTGTGTTTCACAAGAACGATATTTTTTGAAACCCTGCTGACTATGTATCAATAAATTGTTTTCTTCGAGGTACTTCATAATGTTCGTATATACACTCCTGGAAATTGAAATAAGAACACCGTGAATTCATTGTCCCAGGAAGGGGAAACTTTATTGACACATTCCTGGGGTCAGATACATCACATGATCACACTGACAGAACCACAGGCACATAGACACAGGCAACAGAGCATGCACAATGTCGGCACTAGTACAGTGTATATCCACCTTTCGCAGCAATGCAGGCTGCTATTCTCCCATGGAGACGATCGTAGAGATGCTGGATGTAGTCCTGTGGAACGGCTTGCCATGCCATTTCCACCTGGCGTCTCAGTTGGACCAGCGTTCGTGCTGGACGTGCAGACCGCGTGAGACGACGCTTCATCCAGTCCCAAACATGCTCAATGGGGGACAGATCCGGAGATCTTGCTGGCCAGGGTAGTTGACTTACATCTTCTAGAGCACGTTGGGTGGCACGGGATACATGCGGACGTGCATTGTCCTGTTGGAACAGCAAGTTCCCTTGCCGGTCTAGGAATGGTAGAACGATGGGTTCGATGACGGTTTGGATGTACCGTGCACTATTCAGTGTCCCCTCGACGATCACCAGTGTGTACGGCCAGTGTAGGAGATCGCTCCCCACACCATGATGCCGGGTGTTGGCCCTGTGTGCCTCGGTCGTATGCAGTCCTGATTGTGGCGCTCACCTGCACGGCGCCAAACACGCATACGACCATCATTGGCACCAAGGCAGAAGCGACTCTCATCGCTGAAGACGACACGTCTCCATTCGTCCCTCCATTCACGCCTGTCGCGACACCACTCGAGGCGGGCTGCACGATGTTGGGGCGTGAGCGGAAGACGGCCTAACGGTGTGCGGGACCGTAGCCCAGCTTCATGGAGACGGTTGCGAATGGTCCTCGCCGATACCCCAGGAGCAACAGTGTCCCTAATTTGCTGGGAAGTGGCGGTGCGGTCCCCTACGGCACTGCGTAGGATCCTACGGTCTTGGCGTGCATCCGTGCGTCGCTGCGGTCCGGTCCCAGGTCGACGGGCACGTGCACCTTCCGCCGACCACTGGCGACAACATCGATGTACTGAGGAGACCTCACGCCCCACGTGTTGAGCAATTCGGCGGTACGTCCACCCGGCCTCCCGCATGCCCACTATACGCCCTCGCTCAAAGTCCGTCAACTGCACATACGGTTCACGTCCACCCTGTCGCGGCATGCTACCAGTGTTAAAGACTGCGATGGAGCTCCGTATGCCACGGCAAACTGGCTGACACTGACGGCGGCGGTGCACAAATGCTGCGCAGCTAGCGCCATTCGACGGCCAACACCGCGGTTCCTGGTGTGTCCGCTGTGCCGTGCGTGTGATCATTGCTTGTACAGCCCTCTCGCAGTGTCCGGAGCAAGTATGGTGGGTCTGACACACCGGTGTCAATGTGTTCTTTTTTCCATTTCCAGGAGTGTAGTATATGTTCCGAAACCCTACTGAAAATCGACGTTAGTGATATTGGCCTGTAATTCAGCGGGTTACTCCTATTTCTCTTTTTGGTATTGGTGTGACCTGTGCAATTTTCCAGTCTGTAGGTACGGATCATTCTGTGAGCGAGTGGTTGTATACAATTGATAAATATGGAGCTATTTTATCGGCGTATTCTGAGAGGATCCTGACTGGTACAAAACATGGACCGGAGACCTTGCCTTTATTAAGTTATTTAAGGTGCTTCATTACTCCGAGGATATCTACTTGTATGTTTCCCATCTTGGCAGTTGTTCTTGATTGGAATCCAGGAATATTTACTTCGTCTTCTTTGGTGAAGGAGTGTCGGAAAACCATGTTTAATAGCTCTGTTTAGTGGCACTGTCATCACTGACTTCACCGTTGTTATCGCGCTGTGAAGGTATTGGTTCAAATGGCTCTGAACACTATGGGACTTAACATCTGAGGTCATCAGTCCCCTAGAACTTAGAACTACTGAAACCTAACTAACCTAAGGACATGACACACATCCATGTCCGAGGCAGGATTCGAACCTGCGACCGTAGCGGTCGTGCGGTTCCAGACTGTAGCGCCTAGAACCGCTCGGCCACACCGGCCGGCGCGGGTAGTGGTACTGCAATCTAAACAGGTCACCTCGAACGACGATGGCGCTTACTTATAGAAAGGCCACGATTAAATTAACGTTCCATGCCCAGTACGCAAGACCTAAGACATACGAAGCAGAGCTTTTCCTGCGTGAAGTAATGCACGTAGAGCCGCGCAGGGTGCCCGCGCGGTCTCGGGCGTCCTGTCACGGTTCGCGCGGCTCCTACCGTCGGAGGTTCAAGTCCTCGCTCGGGCATGGGTGTGTGTTGTCTGTAGCGTAAGTTAGTTTAAGTTAGATTAAGTAGTGTGTAAGCTTAGGGACCGGTGGCCTCAGCTGTTTGGTCCCATAAGATGTTACCACACATTTCCAATTTTCCTAATGCACGTCGATCCACAGGAACTCTTCGGTATACATCTTTCGATCCTCTCCAGCTCAGTTTACCTGAAATTTGTCGATGAAGCAGCGTGTGAAGGCTTATTACTCGTTCCATCGATGGATATCGTTTCCATCACTCGGGCGGTAACGCGGGTGAAGTGACTGTCGACCACTCAGGACTCGGCGTTCGGAACATAAGAATCTTCGAGCTGCCGTTTGAAGTTCCGGCCACGCCCATCGTGAGTGCGCTGCGACCTTACCGTGAAGTACGCGGACGTGTTCATCGTCCGGGCAGGGAGAACAAGTACGCTCTGAATGCCTGCAGAGTCGCCTCGTCCAGATACCACGTGCAGACACGACGCCTACATCGCAACCGACAACGCTGTTTATTACATACGTTGAGGCACATACGTCGCGGCAGCGAGGAGCATGACGGACGCAAACGTTGTTGCGTTCCAGTTACCGACACACGCAGGACCGGTTTCCGCGCCCACGGCGACGCAGCCTCCACCGGAACCGTCGCCGTGCTCGACAGCAGTGAATACGTCTGCACTCTAACCGTATGAGGAAGGAGAGCACCAGAAGATCGATTTGAGCTCGGACACGGAGAGGCGAGAGGTGCCTACTGTTTGTCGTGATTCACAGGACGCGGACACCCGTTCCCGCAAGCAGAAGTCGCCCAACCGACGAAAGAAGAGGAGGCCGTCAGCAGGAAATACTGCACGAGACACGTTGCGGGAGGATGAGGAAAATCTATCTGAGTCCCGGGCTGTGGACCTCACTCCAACGGTTCCTGGTTCGCTGCTGGCAACGTCCGCCCCAGGACAGAGCCAAGTTGACGATGCTCAACTCACCTACGAACCCCTTGGCGATTTGGCGGCTAAGACATCAGATGAATGTCATGCGTCGCCCAATGTACCACACCTCCAGCTTGGTGTTTGGGCGTCCAAGATGGAAAGATGATATCAGATGCCCGCGGCCAGCGGATCGTCAGACGGACATCTTGTCTCAGCCGAGCAATAATATATACGGTGTGGGTGACAGGGACCGTCAGACGGACGACGTGGCGCTTACTGGCTTAAACGACTGCAGGTTACGTTATCGTACCATCAAATGACCCAGATGTATCGGACAGGTACAACCATTGTCAACAGCATTAGTTCCACGATCAAAACCCAGTTGTTAAAGGATTCAAGCGGTGGATATTGATATCGTGTTTCTTCAAGAGGTGCTGCCTGATCTGCGCCTGGATGTTTATGGATATGCGTCTTACGTCAACCCCACTCCCGACGGTGGTGGTGGTACTACGCGATGGCATTGAACCAACGGATATTCAATATTTGTCATCAGCGAGAGGCATTGCGCTCACCATCGAGCAGTCCACCTTTTGAATTTATATCCCCGTCTGGTACTGCGAAGCGTCGAGAGCGAATACTGTATCACTCCACTGAGGTAGCTCCATTGTTTCAAGGCGCTACAGAGCACTTCATGGTGGATGGGGACTTTAACAGCGTCTTACGCCCTGCGAAGCAGATCCCTCACCATGTCCCATGTCCAGCCCTTCATGCTATGGTCAGGGAGCTCACTTTGCATGTTACACGGACACTAATCCACGGTGACCGACGCGGATATACACATTTCACCAGCCAATCGTCCAGCAGGTTGGACAGGATTTACGTCTCTCGAGGTTTGGGGCAGCGACTGTTGGTGCTGAACTGTGGCCCACTGCATTCACCGACCATCAGGCCTTCAACTGCGCCGTGACTGCAACTACAATAGACGAGTCGTAGTAGAGGACCTTGGACTCTTTAACGTATACGTTCTCCGGTAGGAGGCTTGTCGTGTAGCCGTCACTGCTACCTGGCACAAATGTGAGCGACGGCGTCATACCTATGACACGATGGTGGACGTACTGCGCCAAACCAGCTCTTCGCAGCACGCTCATGGCATATGGACAAGACAGGGCGCTTTGGCTCCGATCGACCTCTGAGTTTTACTACACGGTCTTGCGAGAACTAGCGTCGCAACAACCTTTGCCAGAGCGCCCAATGGCCGTCCACCGGACACAGGCACAGCTTCTGCTGATCACGGCTGACAGACTGCACGGCACGCGGGTTCGAGCAAGACTGCAAGATTCCATCTAAGAAAAATGTGTTTCTCTTTGTCACATCGTCAGAGAACAGAGACATCGCACGAGAAAACTCATCTCGGCAGTTTCTGCGGATGGGTGACGTGCAGAGACACACAACTCCATCTCCCGTGCCCTCACATATTATTACCGCACTCTCTATCTAGTAGATCAACGGCTTGAAAATGACATTGAGGCATGACCTGCCACCTCCGGGTACGGCGCAAGGCGACGCAACATTCTTGGAGGCCGCCACGCGGGAAGAAATGCGCATGGCCCTGTCGTGGGGCGCGAGAAACAAATTATCTGGACCTGCTGATCTTCCGCTTGAATTTTGTAGCACCTTTTCTGACCTGATGGGGGAAGTTTGGCGGCAGATGTGATGCGAACTCCTGGATTCAGACTTACGCGTCCCCCACCCCCCGAAATTTTTGAGGGCATGATCAGCCCTGTGCCAAAATAAAACGGGAGGTGCAGACCGCAAGACTTCCGGCCCTTGACGTTAGTTAATTCGCATTAAACGCTGTTCGCTCCTTTGGACGCAAAATTGAAAATCTAAAATAGTACCCAAAACTCAATAAAAGTCCCAAAATACAAAATTCGAATTTCAAGTCCCACTGGAATAGCATCACTTGAATAGTAGCAATTGTATACGAGGGCAGTTCAATAAGTAATGCAACACATTTTTTTTCTCGGCCGATTTTGGTTGAAAACACCGGAAATTTCTTGTGGAATATTTTCAAACATTCCCGCTTCGTCTCGTATAGTTTCATTGACTTCCGACAGGTGGCAGCGCTGTACGGAGCTGTTAAAATGGCGTCTGTAACGGATGTGCGTTGCAAACAACGGGCAGTGATCGAGTTTCTTTTGGCGGAAAACCAGGGCATCTCAGATATTCATAGGCGCTTGCAGAGTGTCTACGGTGATCTGGCACCGGACAAAAGCACGGTGAGTCGTTGGACAAAGCGTGTGTCATCATCGCCGCAAGGTCAAGCAAGACTGTCTGATCTTCCGCGTGCGGGCCGGCCGTGCACAGCTGTGACTCCTGCAATGGCGGAGCGTGCGAACACACTCGTTCGAGATGATCGACGGATCACCATCAAACAACTCAGTGCTCAACTTGACATCTCTGTTGGTAGTGCTGTCACAATTGTTCACCAGTTGGGATATTCAAAGGTTTGTTCCCGCTGGGTCCCTCTTTGTCTAACCGAACACCATAAACAGCAAAGGAGAACCATCTGTGCGGAATTGCTTGCTCGTCATGTGGCTGAGGGTGACAATTTCTTGTCAAAGATTGTTACAGGCGATGAAACATGGGTTCATCACTTCGAACCTGAAACAAAACGGCAATCAATGGAGTGGCGCCACACCCACTCCCCTACCAAGAAAAAGTTTAAAGCCATACCCTCCGCCGGTAAAGTCATGGTTACAGTCTTCTAGGACGCTGAAGGGGTTATTCTGTTCGATGTCCTTCCCCATGGTCAAACGATCAACTCTGAAGTGTATTGTGCTACTCTTCAGAAATTGAAGAAACGACTTCAGCGTGTTCGTAGGCACAAAAATCTGAACGAACTTCTCCTTCTTCATGACAAGGCAAGACCTCACACAAGTCTTCGCAACCGAGAGGAGCTCGCAAAACTTCAGTGGACTGTTCTTCCTCATGCACCCTACAGCCCCGATCTCGCACCGTCGGTTTGGCCCAATGAAGGACGCAATCCGTGGGAGGCACTACGCGGATGATGAAGAAGTTATTGATGCAGTATGACGTTGGCTCCGACATCGACCAGTGGAATGGTACCGTGCAGGCATACAGGCCCTCATTTCAAGGTGGCGTAAGGCCGTAGCATTGAATGGAGATTACGTTGAAAAATAGTGTTGTGTAGCTAAAAGATTGGGGAATAACCTGGTGTATTTCTATGCTGAATAAAACAACCCCTGTTTCAGAAAAAAAATGTGTTGCAATACTTATTGAACTGCCCTCGCAGAAAGGAAATCCAGTATGAGGTGACTTAGTGTTTTGAAAAGGGGAAGAAAAGAAATAGAATCCACTAGTTTCAAATTAAAATAGTAATAGATCGCAAAGTAGTGTACTTATAGATCACGGAATAGAACGAGTGAACTCAAAGAATACTCTTTCTGAGTATTCTTTGTGGACACTGCGTAAAACAGAAGAAAAAAGTCATACATTGTTAATGCGCTGCTAGCGCTTGCTGGATCAGGTCGTTTCTCAACGTATGCTCTTGGACGTAGGCGTGACGAAATTGTTTGAGGAGCTGTTACAGCCCGCATTCTCCGTTCTCGCCTTCTCGCTGTTGTCAAAGATGCCATTTATGCCGACGAAACATGTCTGGGAGGAGGCAGTAATATACACCCGGCATTAAGCTCTTATAAATATGTGGTGGCGTTCATGTCGGCATGCCGCTTAAAAGGCGGCAGGTGGCGGTTGACCTATACCACGCATGTCACCGAGTTGAGCACCACTTCTTGCAGGCTGTCTTCGAGAAGATAGGACTGTCCCCAATATCGGCAGGTGTGGTTCTCCGTCTCATCCACGGAGCCTCTTCCACAGTCCCGGTCAATGGTTACCGCTCGCCACCGTTCACTACTGAGAGCTCAGTGCGACTAGGATGCCCTCTGTCAGCTTTTCTCTTCGCCGTCGCCCTCGAGCCTGCACTTTACAGCCTACGACAGCATTTGGAGGGCATTCACTTCCACAATGTGCATTTTAAATGTTGTACCTATGCAGATGATGTAGTTTTCTTGGCGAGGTCGCCAGAAGATACACTACTGGCCATTAAAATTGCTACACCAAGAAGAAATGCAGATGATAAACGGGTATTCATTGGACAAGTACATTATACTACAGTTGACATGTGATTACATTTTCACGCAATTTGGGTAAAAACCACCACCTCTGGCCGTAATAACGGCCTTGATACGCCTAGCCATTGACTCAAACAGAGCTTGGATGGCGTGTACATGTACAGCTGTCCATGCAGCTTCAACACGATACCACAGTTTATCAAGAGTAGTGACTGGCGTATTGTGACGAGCCAGTTGCTCGGCCACCATTGACCAGACGTTTTCAATTGGTGAGAGATCTGGAGAATGTACTGGTTAGGGCAGCAGTCGAACATTTTCTGTATCCAGAAAGGCCCCTACAGGACTTTCAACTTGCGGTCGTGCATTATCCTGCTGAAGTGTAGGGTTTCGCAGGGATCGAATGAAGGGTAGAGCCACGGGTCGTAACACATCTGAAATGTAACGTTCACTGTTCAAAGTGCCGTCAGTGCAAACAAGAGGTGACAGAGACATGTAACCAATGGAACCCCATACCATCACGCCGGGTGATACGCCAGTATGGCGATGACGAATACACACTTCCAATGTGCGTTCACCGCGATGTCGCCAGACACGGATGCGACCATCATGATGCTGTAAACAGAACCTGGATTCATCCGAAAAAATGACGTTTGGCGTTCGTGCACCCAGGTTCGTCGTTGAGTACACCATCGCAGGTGCTCCTGTCTGCGATGGAGCGTCAACGGTAACCGCAGCCCTGGTCTCCGAGCTGATAGTCCATGCTGCTGCAAACGTCGTCGAACTGTTCGTGCAGATGGTTGTTGTCTTGCAAATGTCCCCATCTGTTGACTCAGGGATCGAGACGTGGCTACACGATCCGTTACAGCCATGCGTATAAGATGCCTGTCATCTCGACTGCTAGTGATACGAGGCCGTTGGGATCCAGCACGGCGTTCCGTATTACCCTACTGAATCCACCGATTCCATATTCTGCCGACAGTCATTGGATCTCGACCAACGCGAGCAGCAATGTCGCGATACGATAAACTGCAATCGCAATAGGCTATAATCCGACCTTTATCAAAGTCGGAAACATGATGGTAAGCATTTCTCCTCCTTACACGAGGCATCACAACAACGTTTCACCAGGCAACGCCGGTCAACTGCTGTTTGTGTATGAGAAAACAGTTGGAAACTTTCCTCATGACAGCCGGCCTGAGTGGCCGTGCGGTTCTAGGCGCTACAGTCTGGAACCGAGCGACCGCTGCGGTCGCAGGTTCGAATCCTGCATCGGGCATGGATGTGTGTGATGTCCTTAGGTTAGTTAGGTTCAATTAGTTCTAAGATCTAGGCGACTGATGACCTCAGACGTTAAGTCGCATAGTGGTCAGAGACATTTTCCTCATGTTGGCCACCAGGACCCACGTTATGTGAATGCTCTGAAAAGCTAATCATTTGCGTATCACAGCATCTTCTTCCTGTCGGTTAAATTTCACGTCTGTGGCACGTCATCTTCGTGGTGTAGCAATTTTAATGACCAGTAGTGTAAATGGACGCCGTTCGCGTGGCTTCAGCGATATGGCGAGGTGGCCAGGAGCCGTATCAACCTATGCAAGTCGCACTACATCGATGTGGGTAGAGGATTGAATTTGAGTACGCCAGTGCCCATTGCCAAAGTCCCAGCCATGAAATGTTTGGGAGTTATCTTCCGTGGGAACGTGCAGCGTACAGCAGCAGATACGTATCGCAGACTACTTAATGTGATCCTCACGCACTTGATGATGGGGGTATATTTTGTCAACGTCTACCTCGCTCCGAAACTTAATCATTACACATACGGAATGACATTTTCACTCTACAGCGGAGTGTGCGCTGATATGAAACTTCCTGGTAGATTAAAACCGTGTGCCGGACCGAGACTCGAACTCGGGACCTTTGCCTTTCGCGGGAAAGTGCTCTACCAAGTGAGCTACCCAAGCACGACTCACGCCCCGTCCTCACAGCCTTAAATCCGCCAGTACCTCGTCTCCTACCTTCCAAACTTCACAGAAGCTCTCCTGCGAACCTTGCAGGACTAGCACCGCTGAAAGAAACGATACTGAAGAGACATGGCTTAGCCACAGCCTGAAATTTTCACTCTACAGCGGACTGTGCGCTGATATGAAACTTCTGTGAAGTTTGGAAGGTAGTAGACGAGGTACTGGCGGAATTAAGGCTGTGAGGACGGGGCGTGAGTCATGCCTGGGTAGCTCAGTTGGTAGAGCACTTGCCCGTGAAAGTCAAAGGTCCCGACTTCGAGTCTCGGTCCAGCACACAGTTATAATCTGCCAGGGAGTTTCATTACACATACGTTCTCCCACTGGCCGCTACGGTAGATGCCAAATTCCAGGCGGCCTTAGGTCATTTCGTCAGCGAGGGTAGGGTTTTCAAGAACCGTTAATAGAATTTAATGTTTCCCAGACAGGCAGGCGACACTAGAATGGTAAATGTATGGCCATTGTCAACAGGGTGCGTGCTTTCTTCCTGTGGACGATGCTGCGCCTACATACTTCAGACGAGGATACCCTCCATGGTACACTGATTCAGGAAGTGGTGCCTCAGTCCCTCCGGCCGCCGATTCCTGCTGGACATATTTCCCTACACGTAACGATGTTTTCGAGCCGTCGGTGTAAATAAATGTGGCGTCCGTCATTTGTGCACATAGAGCAGCAAATGCCCGACGATAAACAAGTGTAGGGGTACCATCCTTGGGAAATTGACAAAGGTCACGGAGCAGGCAGATCCGGGGACGGAGCCAAGGCGGTGCTGTACCCCAAGTTGTCAAGAAGGTTTTAGGAAAGCGGAAGGAAAGAGAATGGAGCAGTTGACGGAAGCGGACTCCCGGGGGTAGTAGGGAGGAGGAGCGGCCTGCATACCCTACATCAAAGGAGGCGTCGAAAAAAAGGTCATGGGCTGGATAAGCAGGCATGGAAGACAGATGGCTAGCATAACGACTCAGGAGGACTGCTCGCCGATTGGACAGCGGAGGTTCAGCAGTCTCAGCATAAAGGCTTTCCACAGGGCTAGTGTAGAAAGCTCCAGACACTAAACGTAATCCACGGTGGTGGATAGAGTCGAGACGCCGAAGAATAGACGGCCGAGCAGAGGAGTAGACTATGCTTCCATAATCCAATTTCGAGCGCACTAAGGCGCGATAGAGGCGGAGAAGGACCACTCGGTCCGCTCCCCAGGAGGTACAATTCAGGACACGGAGGGTGTTAAGCGATCGCAGACAGCGAGCCGAAAGATAGGAAACGTGGGAGGACCAGCACAGTTTTCTGTCAAACATAAGACCCAAGAATTTAGCGACGTCTGAAAACGGAAGGTTGACAGGACCTAGATGTAAGGAGGGCGGAAGAAACTCCTTACGTCGCCAAAAATTGACACAAACGGTCTTACTGGGTGAGAAACGGAAGCCGGTTTCGATGCTCCACGAGTGGAGGCGATCGAGACATCCTTGAAGGCGTCGTTCAAGAAGGCTGGTCCGTTGAGAGCTGTAGTAGATCGCAAAATCGTCCACAAAGTGGGAGCCCGAGACATCAGGAAGGAGACAATCCATAATTGGATTTATGGCGATGGCAAACAGTACAACACTCAGCACAGATCCCTGGGGTACCCCGTTTTCTTGGGAGAAAGTACGGGAGAGAGTAGTGTTCACCCGCACCCTAAAAGTGCGCTCTGCCATAAATTCGCGAAGAAAAAGGGGCAGCCGGCCTCGAAAGCCCCAAGAGAACAGTGTGCGGAGGATGCCTGTCCTCCAACAGGTATCGTATGCTCTCTCCAGATCGAAAAATATTGCTACCGTTTGGCGTTTCCGGAGAAAATTGTTCATGATATAAGTGGAGAGAGCAACTAGATGGTCAACTGCAGAACGATGCTTCCGAAATCCGCATTGGGCTGGTGTTAAAAGACTGCGGGATTCCAGCCACCAAGCTAAACGGTAATTCACCATACGCTCCAAAACCTTACAGACACTACTCGTGAGAGAAATGGAGCGATAGCTAGAGGGGAGATGTTTGTCCTTTCCAGGTTTCGGAACGGGAACGACAACAGCTTCCCGCCACCGTCTGGGAAAGGTACTGTCGGTCCAAATTCGATTATAAAGGCGAAGGAGGTAACGCAGGCTATGGGTTGATAAATGCAGCAACATTTGGACATGGATACCATCCGGTCCTGGGGCGGAGGAGCGAGAAGAAGAAAGGGCATGTTGGAGTTCCCGCATGGAGAAAACAGTATTGTAGCTTTCGTGATTTTGAGAGGAGAAAGCAAGATGTCGCACTTCCGCTGCACGTTTCTTCGGGAGAAACCCTGGCGGGTAATTTGAAGAGCTCGAAATCTCAGCAAAGTGCTGACCCAACGAGTTAGAAATTGCGACGGGGTCCACTAAGGTATCATGCGCGACAGTGAGCCCAGAGACCGGGGAGAAACTAGGCGCGCCTGAGAACCGTCGAAGCCGACTCCATACTTCCGAGGAGGGAGTGAAGGTGTTAAATAAGCTAATAAAGAATTTCCAGCTTGCCTTCTTGCTATCGCGGATGACGCGACGGCATCGCGCACGGAGCTGCTTATAGCGGATACAGTTGGCCAAAGTAGGATGGTGACGGAAAATGCGAAGAGCACGTCGCCGCTCACGTATTGCGTCACGGCATGCCTCGTTCCACCAAGGAACTGGGGGGGGCGCCGGGGCAATTCGGAGGTGCGTGGTATTGAACGTTCCGCAGCTGTAAGAATAACGTCGGTAATATGTGTGACCTCATCGTCGACGCTGGGAAAGCGACGGTCATCGAATATCGCTAGAGACGAAAAAAGTGTCCAATCGGCTTGGGCAAATTTCCAGCGTCGCTAGCGCATATATGGCAGTGGAGGCTGCAGTCTAAGGACACATGGAAAGTGGTCACTCGAGTGTGTATCAAGGGCGAACCATTCGAAGCGCCGAGCTAGCGGAACAGTACCGACCGCAAGGTCCAAACGAGATAAATTTGTCGTGGAGGCAGACAAAAATGTGGGGACCCCAGTGTTGAGGAAAACTAGATCCGCTTGGTGGAAGACGTCTAGCAATAGAGAGCCACATGGACAAGGATGTGGAGATCCCCAAAGCGGGTGGTGGGCATTGAAGTCCCCAACCAGCAAATAGGGGGGTGGAAGCTGACCAAGAAGATGAAGGAGATCAGCTCGTGCCATTGGTGTGGATGATGGATGTATACAGTACAAAGAGAGAACGTGTATCCAGAAAGGGAAAGACGCACGGCGACAGCTTGGAAGGAAGTGTTTAAGGGGATTGGGTGATAATGGAGAGTATCATGGAGAAGAATCATGAGTCCTCCATGGGCTGGAGTGCCTTCAACAGAGGGGAGGTCATATCGGACGGACTTAAAATGAGGGAGAACAAAGCGGTCACGGGGACGCAGCTTTGTTTCCTGAAGACAGAAGATTACCGGCGAGTAGGATCGTAAGAGGACCGACAATTCATCCCGATTGGCTCGAATGCCGCGGATATTCCAGTGGATGATGGACATAGGGTGAACAGAAAATGGAGGAATGTGACCAAGGGTGCTGTCAACTCAACGACTGCTCAGAGCTTGCGACCGACAGCATGGAATGGCATTCAGCCGAAGGCAGAAGATCCTGATCCATAGGTTGGTCAGGAGCAGCCCCTGCCACCAGCGATCGGCCGGTTGACTGGCCACCAGCAGTGCACCTCGGCGACACAGAAGACGGCCGAGGGCGATTTCCGCCAGGTGGTGCTGTAGATGGAACACGCCTTGGCGGAGAAGGAGAGGAACTAGGTTTCCTTGTAGCCTTCTTGGACGTATGATGTTTAGATGAAGGAGGAACCGATGGTTGTGAAGTTGCGGTACGTAAAAACTCTTCACAAGTATGCTCTTTTTTCGAAGACTTGGCGTCTGACTTTTGGGCTCGAGATTTAGCAGAACCCGACGAAGGGTGAGCCATAGAGTGGTTAGGTGAAAGTGGTGAGGTTGAATGGGTGATCTTTACGCTGGCCGATCTGACGACCGTGGTACTAAAGGTGAGGTCGCAAGTCTGCGTGGCCGCCTCCTTTGTTGGCCGAGGAGAAGCAAGGACAGTGCTGTATTTTCCTGTCTGAGGCATGGTAGGCTGTCGACTGGCGAATAATTTTCGAGCAGCAAAGGTCGACACCTTTTCCTTCACTCTTATTTCCTGGATGAGCTTTTCGCCCTTAAAAACGGGGCAATCTCGAGAGGAAGCAGGGTGGTCACCCATACAGTTGATGCAGCGAGGGGATGGAGGTGGACAAGCACCCTCATGGGCATCCCTGCCACACGTAACACATTTGGCCGGATTGGAACAGGACTGGCTGGTGTGATTGAACCGCTGACATCGATAGCAACGCGTAGGGTTTGGGACGTAAGGGCGAACGGAAATTATCTCATAGCCTGCTTTGATTTTCGATGGGAGTTGAACTTTGTCAAATGTCAAGAAGACAGTGCGGGTTGGAATGATTTTCGTGTCAACCCGTTTCATAACTCTATGAACAGCCGTTACATCCTGGTCAGACAGGTAGTGCCGAATTTCTTCGTCAGACAATCCATCGAGGGAGCGTGTATAAACGACTCCACGTGAGGAATTTAAGGTGCGGTGCGGTTCCACCCGTACAGGGAAGGAGTGGAGCAGAGAAGTACGCAGCAATTTTTGTGCCTGGAGGGCACTGTGTGTTTCTAACAACAGGGTGCCATTCCGTAATCTGGAACAAGACTTTACAGGACCTGCAATTGCGTCGACGCCTTTCTGAATAATGAAAGGGTTGACCGTGGAGAAGTCGTGACCTTCGTCAGACCGAGAAACAACAAGGAACTGTGGCAACTATGGAAGAATCGTCTGTGGCTGAGACTCAGTATACTTACGTTTGTGAGCAGACATAGTGGAAGGTGAGGAAACCATTGCGGAAGAATCCCCCATGATTACCGGCGTCTCCGATGGCGCGCTCCTCCCTTGTGGGGCCCTCTCTGAAGGCACTCCCGCCTTAGGTGATTGTTCACACCTCAGGTCACACCTCCCGACAAACGGACGGAGGGACCAATCGGCACTTTCGGAAGGTATCAGCTCGGGTAATCACCCCTCCCTGCGCCTGGCCGTTACCAGGGGGTACGTACGTGTCCTACCTGTCTACCCGGGGCGGGGAATTACGCGTTACCCCGTCACCGACTACGCACAAAAGGCGTGGGTCGGCCTTCAGACACGCACAGGGAGGAAGAAAGAGAAAGGGAAAGGAAAGAAGAGAGGTCTCAAACGCCGCAGTGGAGAAAAGGGTAAGGAGAAGAGGTAAGGAAAAGAGAAGGACAAAGGAAGGAAGAAGACATAAAAGCAAGGAAGGCGAAGAATGCAGTACATTTACTAGCATCCGTCTCCGGACGTAGGCACAAACCATACTCCCAGATGGGGAGAAAGGGAAGGAAAGAGCCAGAGGTGAGGGGAGGAGGGGCGAAGATAGGGATGGGGAAGGATGCGGAAAGGGAAGGTATGCAGCCCGGAAAGGAAGGAAGGCCACATTAGCTCGGGGTCCCGTGCTCGCTACGCACGTATCCACAAAAGAGTTGTGGACCCCCTGGGGGGGGATTAGAGAAGTGAAATGGACCAATACGCAAAGAATTGGGATATAGAAGTATTAGGGGATGACGAGACACGATTGAAGTTCTCTAAGGCTACTGATTCAGCAGTAAGAAATAGCTCAATGGGCAGTACAGTTGAAGAGGAATGGACATCTCTTGAAAGGGCAATCACAGAAGTTGAAAAGAAAAACATAGGTACAAAGAAGGTTACTGCAAAGAAACCCTGGGTAATAGAAGAAATACTTAAGCTGATCGGTGAAAGAAGGAAGTAGGAAAATGTTCAGGCATTTTCGGGAATACAGAAATATGAGTCACTTAGGAATAAAATAAATTGTAATTAGAGGGAAGCTAAGGCAAAATGGCTACATGAAAAATGTGGAGAAATGGAAAAAGAAATGATTGTCGGAAGGACTGAAGCCGCATATACAAATGTCAAAAAACCCTTCGGTGAAATTAAAAGCAAGGGTTGTAACATTAAGAGTGCAATGCGAATTCGTTTTAAATACAGAAGAGAGGGCAAATAGGAGAAAAAAGTCAACTGAACGCTTTTATGAGTGAGAACAATTGACTGTGTGATAAAAGAAGAAATAGGAGTTGATTTAGAAGAGATGGGGTGGGGGGTACAGTATCAGAATTTAAGAGAGCTTTGGAGAACTTACGATCAAATAAGGCACAATTTCTAAAATCGTTGGGGGAAGTGAAAAAAAACGACTATTCATGTTGGTATGTACAATGCATGAGTCGGGCGACATACCATCTGATGTTCGGAAAAATATCGTCCACACACTTCCGAAGACTGCAACACCTGGCAAGCCCGAGAATTATCGCACAATCAGCTTAACAGCTCATGCATCCACGATGCTGACAAGAATAATATACAAAAGAAAGGGAAAAAAATTCAGGATGTGTTAGATGACGATCAGTTTGGCTTTAGGAAGGGTAAAGGCACCAGAGAGGCAATTCTGATATTGTGGTTGATAATGAAAGCGAGACTAAAGGAAAATCAAGACACGTTCATTGGATTTGTCGACATGGAGAAAGCGTTCGACCATGTAAAGCGGTCGAAGATGTTCGAAATTCTGAGATAAATAGGTGTAAGCTATAGGAGAGACGGATAATATACAATACGTACAAGACCGAAGAGGTAAAAATAAGAGTGGACGACCAAGAGCGAAATGCTTGGATTAAAAAGCGTGTAAGACAGGATTGTAGTGTTTCACCCCTACTGTTCAATCTATACATATTCCTTAATCTGGGCACATTCCTTAATTACAACAGCGATCACTTGGCACTTGTCAGTTTGCAAGAACAGAGGGGAAGAAGGGAGTAAGTTCCCTGCACTATCAAGTCATTTTATGCTTCACTCAATTCTGTATATTACAGTGCACAAGCTCTTTAGGAAAGAAAGAGGTTGTTCGAATAAATCTGGACAGTTTTATTATAGACTGACGAGCCTAAACATCATGACCACTGCCCACCGCTAGGTCGTATGCTGTCAGGGAGAGCTGAGGGCACGTGTCACAGTAAGAGAAGAGCGAAGCGGAGACGAATGGGGAATCATTCTAGCGACGATAAGTGACGCAAATGCCGAAATCCGCCAACTTACGGGTCTCTGACGAAAGCTAGATTGTTGTGGCCCAGTGTCTGGGAGCGAGCATCAGGGAAAAGGCGAAGTTGGTCGGCTACAGTCGCGTGCTACTGCGGTGAGCGTCTATGGAAAGTGGCTGAAGAATGCTGTAACCACGAGTAGACGACAAGAAGTTGGATGTCTATACCTCGTCGCAGAACATAGGGATCGGAGGCTTGCCCAATCTTTAAAGCAGGATAGGTGGCGATTTGTGGCAGACCTGACGACAGAGTACAGTGCTGACGCAAGTACAAGCGTTTCAGTGCACACCGTTCAGCATACAATGTTGAACATGGTGTTACGCAGCAGAAGACCACTGCGTGTTCCCATGTTGTCCGAACAACATCGTCAGTAGTGATTACAGTGGGCTTGTTGGAATCATCGAGATTGATAACGATGAATTCTGGTCTTGTGTGGTACAGTATTGCATATCGAGCGTGTTCTTCATATGGGGTGCGATAGCCGTGTATTTGTTGGAGGAATTTTTGATTTTTTCCATCTCGACTGTTTCTGCCAATCGTGCAAAACATAATAAATTGATTACTTGTCAAAAACGGTCGAGGTGGAAACTTCAAAATGTCCTTTAAATATTGTATGTATTGTGTTTTGTTTATGTTCAGTATCAGTCCATTTGTAGTGAACCAGTTAATAATAAACACATTTTATAAAAATGGATGTACTTATGTATTTCTGCGTGTATATATGCTTCACATATCCTCATAAACCCTTCGACCGATTCATCTCACTTATTGTCTAAAAATAATTGCTGTGGGTGTAAAATCTAACTACCTATCACAGAGGTGGACGTGGGGGTGAGAAAGCAGCGTAGCTCAGAACGTGCAACTCCCAGACTTTATACATCCATTATATACTTAGTGACTTGCAACAAACTTTACACATAATTTCAAATCTTTACGAAACGTTTTGTCGCTGACAACCCCACAGAATGATGGAAGGAAAAAGTTTATCCCTTAATACATTTTCGCTGTTCATGCAGTGAGACTGCCGCATCAGGCAGCACGTTTTAATTCAATACTTCTTACTATTAACTGTATTCAAGACACTTGTTGCACAAAGTATTCATAAATATCACTGAATGTACCTGCAAAATTATATCATTGTACAGGATATATGACCGAGATGTGTGAAAAACTAAAACATCATGCATGACGTTTAAATCTGTACACTGAATGAATGTACAAAATTATATTGTGTGACACATAGTCTAGCAGATATGACGTCATTAACATTGAGCTGCGTGAAAACGAAACTGCAGGGCGGAATTCGCTAGAGTTACAGGTGAAATAGTCGTACGTGTACAAATCTGTGAGAAATACGTTAAATATTTTTGCGACATGTGCGTATGTGGGCAAATCGGCGGATAAAATATATAGATAGATAGAGAGTGGGGGAGGGAGATACGAGCAGAGAAAGAGAAGAGGAGGAAATGGATAGAGACATAGGGAGGAGAGAATGGACAGAGATAGAGGAGATGGCTAGAGAAAGGGGTTGAGGAGTGAACTGAGACAGGGGGAGGCGGAGAAGAACAGAGGGAAAACTAGAAGATCGACAGAGGGAGCAGGAACAGATGGACAGAGGTTGGAGGAGCAGATGGAAATGTGAATGGGGAGAGCAGATGGACAGAGAGAGGGGCAGAAGGAAATAGAAAGAGTGGGGCATGAAGTAGGTAGATAGACGGGGAGATGGGGGGGGGGAGAAGAGGTGGAAAGAGGAAGGAGAAGATTGACTAACAGAAATGGAATAAATACATGCCTGATCAACGCTGGATATTCAACCAGTTTTCACTAAAACTTTTTGCTTTACAAGGTTTGAAGTTGCTCCATTACATTTAAATATAATATATTATCACCAAAGAGAGCTCCTACGGAATCTTGGATGGATGGTATTAGAGTATTTATGCATAAAAGAAATAATAGCAGACCCAAATTCAATGCTTGTTGACACATCTTTAGTGATTATTCACCACTTTCAAAACGTCTTTTCGCTGTGTGCAAAAACTGGTTCAAATGGCTCTGAGCACTATGTGACTTAACTTCTGAGGTCATCAGTCCCCTAGAACTTAGAACTACTTAAACCTAACTAGCCTAAGGACATCACACACATCCATGCCCGAGGCAGGATTCGAACCTGCAACCGTAGCGGTCGCGCGGTTCCAGACTGAAGCGCCTAGAACCGCTCGGCCACCCCGGGCGGCTGCTGTGTGCACTGCTTGGATTTCTTACTGAAAAACTTTGCATTCTTTTGAATACGTAGTACAAAAGCCTGTTACCAGCAATCTTCAATAAATAATATTTAGACTTTCTTTGGAGAATACCGTGAAGTCCACAATCATATGCTTTTGACAAGTCATGGTGGAAAGCAGTTAGCTATAGTTTGTTATTTATATCTCATGTAATCTTATTAGTGAACTGTTGAATGGTATGTTCTGTGAAAAGACCTTATAGAATTCGAAACTGAAAATGACTATCTTATTTTACGGTAGGTGTATTACTCTTCCTGCTACCTTCTAATAGAAGGTAAGAAGTGCCAGTGCTCTGTAATTATTAGTATCTGTCATTCTACCTTCTTTATAAGGCATTTAAACCTTACTACATACGGAAATATACTTTGTATAAATGATACGTAGCTTATATCACTGAACGTCTGGATAGGGATGAAGTGTTGGGTACTAGTAATTTACTTAGATATTATAAACCTCTTGGGGATTTTTGTGCTTTTTGGAGAATTAACCGCATTCTGATCTTTTTTGGCAGTTAATTTCGTTGGAGTGATTGTGATGGTGCTTTGCGTATTTGGAATTTCTTCTTACATACAGTCTAGTGCTTTGTCCAATAGCTACTTCCAGCAAGTGATTATTGAATATGTCAGCAACCTGACTGCTACCACTTAATTTTTCGCTTTCATGCTTAATAATTGAATCCTGACGTTGCTTAACTGATTTTTAGTTATTTCTTGTGTAGATTTGATTTCACTGTCTGAAATATTAATTTCAGCTATCATACTGAGGTGTTTGATTTTTTTAATCACTTTACTTATGACAGATCATTATTTCTTATGATATCAAATCAGTCTCACCTCTTTGCTTGAACTAACCGTTTCATATAATTTCCTTTTCCTTTCAAATGGTATTTCTATTCTTTTTGTAATTCATGGCATTTTATATCTTATCAGTGTCATGTTTGTTTGTTGTGTGGGACAGTAGATTTAAAGACTAAGTGATCCATCTAGAATTACATTAAACTATGAACTGGCAAATGTCACATGATACACATCCATCCTAGTTAACTTTCCGTAAGACTCTATTTCCTACTCATTAAGCACTCTTTTTGTATCTTGATCAGAAAGTCCATTCATGACAGGGTAAACATATATTTCTTTGATTAAGGGCTCGCCTACAAATATGTTGTCTATTCAGGTTCTGTGCTCCCATCCAGTTCCGTTGGGGTTTATCAACAACTGAACTCAGTTTGTATGTTTAATTTTAACCCGTCGGCCGTGGTGGCCGAGCGGTTCTAGGCGCTACAGTCTGGAACCGCGTGACCGCTACGGTGGCAGGTTCGAATCCTGCCTCGGGCATGGATGTGTGTGATGTCCTTAGGTTAGTTAGGTTTAAGTAGTTCTAAGTTCTAGGGGACTGATGACCTCATAAGTTAAGTCCCATAGATCTCAGAGCCATATTTTTCTTTTAATTTTCAAGGCGTTCATTTATCGGAATCCTTCAGAAAATTAACAGGTAAATCTCTACGAATTAACTTGGTAGTAATGTCTCTGACTAAATGACTGTGCCAAGAGTTCAGGTGCGCAAGTAAAGGCACTTTTCTTATGCATTACACGAATTATTTTACTTTTTAGGGGGTTCTTATACAGGGTGAGTCACCCAACATTACCGCTGGATATATTTCGTAAACCACATCAAATACTGACGAATCGATTCCACAGACCGAACGTGAGGAGAGGGGCTAGTGTAATTGGTTAATACAAGCCATAAAAAAATGCACGGAAGTATGCTTTTTAACACAAACCTACGTTTTCTTTAAATGGAACCCCGTTAGTTTTGTTAGCACATCTGGGGTGAGGTACACGTACACGCTATTTAATAAACAAACAAACAGTAAGGTATTTTATATGTTAAGTACTAATCGTATGAGATACTTAGTTGGTTGAGATTTCGAAAATGTTTGTAAACAGACATGGGCGCGAAGTGCTTCAGCTGCCGTAGGAAAGCTAGTTCTAGGATGCAGCCCATCTGTTGTGGTAGATGGCTTCATTGGTGGAAAATGTGGTGGCGAGAGAAGGGACGAATTATATGAGACTTTTCCATGGTACTGCAGTTTGTGTGCACAAGACCGTACAGTAGCTGAACAGAAGACAATAATTATAAACCTAAGAGCCCTGGCACGCGCTGTGCCTCTTGATGTTTGTTTCTCGCAGCCGCACTGTTATTCTGGACAGCGTGCGTTCTCTCAGGGTTTCCTTTAAGCTGCTTCAATCTCCGGAAAGATTGACTCCTGCGAGAAAATGGCATCCAGCAAACAGCGTATTTCGCTCTCCTTAACAAATATAAAAATGATTCTTTGTAATGTTTGACCTAATTATCCGAAAGTCGGGTGTGTACCACACAGTCCATGTGAATGTAGAGTGCCTTACGTTGGGCACGCAGTTAGAACAGTCGAGGAGGTTTGTGAGGGACACCAGCGAGACAGCTAGCTGAAACAACCAAGGAAGTCAGATATCACCGAGCATAGCCACGAATACAGTAACGAAATGCAATACGCCGATACCATTACAATGCTGCAAGCGCCAAGTTTCAGGGACAGCGTAATTAAGGAGCCTATCGTGACAAATATATCGAATAACCTCATAAATCGTGACGGATGTTACAATTTATATGACACTTGTGGTCCAGCGCACGATTTGTTAAGATCTCGCCGACCACCTCACCTCACCTCAAAAACGCTGAGAGGGTATGCTTTTCAAGGAAAAACAGCGCTCAGAAGAACATATGAGCAACAAAGGGCAAAGCGGGTGCCTGGAGTCGAACTCGAGTAAAAATAGCGGCTTCACAGTGAGGTTTGACTCCAGGCAGCAATTTCATAGTTCGCTGCTGATGAAGAGGACGGTTGTACCGGTCGTCGAAATAATTTGCATAAAATGGAATTAACAGATCATCTGTACATCATTAAATGACGATACGCTACCACATCCAGACCTCTAGACCCTATGAGGCTGTTAATTCACTCTGGTCGCACGCAGGAACCGCGCTTAATGAACTGGAAGGCGAAGCCCTGCTTCGTGGCCTAGGAGATTACTTTGGCGAACTATTCCCGTTGCCTGGCCACGGTCTCCCTGCTCGCGTGACTTTTCGTTTCAGCCTGCCACAGACTACGTGCCAGCTACGACCCACGCTGAATAAAGCGGGGGGGGGGGGGGGGGGGGGGGGAATCCACGTGTAACTAAGAACGTGCGGAACCTATCTTACTAGTTTTCGATTTCCTTGCTTCTCCTATTATCTCGACATACCCAACTATGGCCTCCTATTTTAACTCTGAACCAAACGGAGACCCAACGTTCAGTTCTGGACGGGTCGCACTTTGCTCGGGATTTATGGTGACTTTCGGAACATGTTTCACCTTCGGTGTTTCCGATCGGTGAACCGGGGATAAGACTGAAGCATAAACCCCATCCAAATTTTGCTCTTGTTGTTCAGTATAATACGCTGTCATTAATTTGAGTTATATTTTCATCTTCGTCAATGATACACAGCCTTGCATAGGAGCTTGAAGCGCTAAGTACGGATCCCTGTGATCTTCTGATGTGACTCAGAATTTGCTGAAAAACATTACAAAACTCATCACAGCCATTTAATTTCCTACTTCTGTTCTTGCTGGCTCCCTCAAGTGATACCAAAGTTACTTATGTTTATTCAGCAATGAAAAAATAAATGTGTTAAACGTTATGTGTGAATACTTCATTCTTATTATGTTCCGTGACCTCCTTGAATTAATTACCCGATCAAGGAAATAATTTAAATGCCAAAGAAAGGCAAAACTTTTTAGACAGATTGTAGTTGCTATGTGTTTGTGTTTTTATCTGGAAAAGCAATTGTTAGAGGGAATATGTTCTCATATTACATATGCTCGCTATGCTGTAAACTGGGTTTCGTTGACAGGAGCTTGAAAACTGTCGAACTGGGACAGGACATTGTAATTATTAATATAATATTATAAACAAGTTGTATGACATTTCTACACTTTGTGAACATTCGAGGGGAGCAAGAATAAACGTAATTTATTTGGTTGATCGCAATGAAAGTTCTCTTTAAATAATAAAGAGTATGACTTACGTTCTTTGTTTACAATGATAGGAGCCGTGCACAAGTAATAATGAATCGTAATTTTTTTTCTTTTTTTGGCCATCAGTCTACTGACTGGTTTGATGCGGCCCGCCACGAATTCCTTTCCTGTGCTAACCTCTTCATCTCAGAGTAGCACTTGCAACCTACGTCCTCAATTATTTGCTTGACGTATTCCAATCTCTGTCTTCCTGTACAGTTTTTGCCCTCTACAGCTCCCTCTAGTACCATGGAAGTCATTCCCTCATGTCTTAGCAGATGTCCTATCATCCTGTCCCTACTCCTTATCAGTGTTTTCCACATATTCCTTTACTCTCCGATTCTGCGTAGAACCTCCTCATTCCTTACTTTATCAGTCCACCTAATTTTCAACATTCGTCTATAGCACCACATCTCAAATGCTTCGATTCTCTTCTGTTCTTGTTTTCCTACAGTCCATGATTCACTACCATACAATGCTGTACTCCAGACGTACATCATCAGAAATTTCTTCCTCAAGTTAAGGCCGCTATTTGATATTAGTAGACTTCTCTTGGCCAGAAATGCCTTTCTTTTTTGCCACAGCGAGTCTGCTTTTGATGTCCTCCTTGCTCCGTCCGTCATTGGTTATTTTACTGCCTAGGTAGCAGAATTCCTTAACTTCATTGACTTCGTGACCATCAATCCTGATGTTAAGTTTCTCGCTGTTCTCATTTCTACTACTTCTCATTACCTTCGTCTTTCTCCGATTTACTCTCAAACCATACTGTGTACTCATTAGACTGTTCATTCCGTTCAGCAGATCATTTAATTCTTCTTCACTTTCACTCAGAATAGCAATGTCATCAGCGAATCGTATCATTGATATCCTTTCACCTTGTATTTTAATTCCACTCCTGAACCTTTCTTTTATTTCCATCATTGCTTCCTCGATGTACAGATTGAAGAGTAGGGGCGAAAGGCTACAGTCTTGTCTAACACCCTTCTTACTACGAGCACTTCGTTCTTGATCGTCCACTCTTATTATTCCCTCTTGGTTGTTGTACATATTGTATATGACCCGTCTCGCCCTATAGCTTACCCCTACTTTTTTCAGAATCTCGAACAGCTTGCACCATTTTATATTGTCGAACGCCTTTTCCAGGTCGACAAATCCTATGAAAGTGTCTTGATTTTTCTTTAGCCTTGCTTCCATTATTAGCCGTAACGTCAGAATTGCCTCTCTCGTCCCTTTACTTTTCCTAAAGCCAAACTGATCGTCACCTAGCGCATTCTCAATTTTCTTTTCCATTCTTCTGTATATTGTTCTTGTAAGCAGCTTCGATGCATGAGCTGTTAAGCTGATTGTGCGATAATTCTCGCACTTGTCAGCTCTTGCCGTCTTCGGAATTGTGTGGATGATGCTTTTCCGAAAGTCAAATGGTATATCGCCAGACTCATATATTCTACACACCAACGTGAATAGTCGTTTTGTTGCCACTTCCCTCAATGATTTTAGAAATTCTGATGGAATATTATCTATCCCTTCTGCCTTATTTGACCGTAAGTCCTCCAAAGCTCTTTTAAATTCCGATTCTAATACTGGATCCCCTATCTCTTCTAAATCGACTCCTGTTTCTTCTTCTATCACATCAGACAAATCTTCACCCGCATAGAGGCTTTCAATGTATTCTTTCCACCTATCTGCTCTCTCCTCTGCATTTAACAGTGGAATTCCCGTTGCACTCTTAATGTTACCACCGATGCTTTTAATGTCACCAAAGTTGTTTTGACTTTCCTGTATGCTGAATCTGTCCTTCCGACAATCATATCTTTTTCGATGTCTTCACATTTTTCATGCAGCCATTTCGTCTTAGCTTCCCTGCACTTCCTATTTATTTTATTCCTCAGCGACTTGTATTTCTGTATTCCTGATTTTCCCGGAACATGTTTGTACTTCCTCCTTTCATCAATCAACTGAAGTATTTCTTCTGTTAGCCATGGTTTCTTCGCAGCTACCTTCTTTGTACCTATGTTTTCCTTCCCAACTTCTGTGATGGCCCTTTTTAGGGATGTCCATTCCTCTTCAACTGTACTTCCTACTGCGCTATTCCTTATTGCTGTATCTATAGCGTTAGAGAACTTCAAACGTATCTCGTCATTCCTTAATACTTCCGTATCCCTCTTCTTTGCGTATTTATTCTTCCTGACTACTGTCTTGAACTTCAGCCTACTCTTCATCACTACTATATTGTGATCTGAGTCTATATCTGCTCCTGGGTACGCCTTACAATCCAGTATCTGATTTTGGTATCTCTGTCTGACCATGATGTAATCTAATTGAAATCTTCCCGTATCTCCCGGCCTTTTCCAAGTATACCTCCTCCTCTTGTGATTCTTGAACAGGGTATTCGCTATTACTAGCTGAAACTTGTTACAGAACTCAATTAGTCTTTCTCCTCTTTCATTCCTTGTCCCAAGCCCATATTCTCCTGTAACCTTTTCTTCTACTCCTTCCCCTACAACTGCATTCCAGTCGCCCATGACTATTAGATTTTCGCCCCCCTTTACATACTGCATTACCCTTTCAATATCCTCATACACTTTCTCTATCTGTTCATCTTCAGCTTGCGACGTCGGCATGTATACCTGAACTATCGTTGTCGGTGTTGGTCTGCTGTCGATTCTGATTAGAACAACCCGGTCACTGAACTGTTCACAGTAACACACCCTCTGCCCTACCTTCCTATTCATAACGAATCCTACACCTGTTACACCATTTTCTGCTACTGTTGATATTACCCGATACTCATCTGACCAGAAATCCTTGTCTTCCTTCCACTTCACTTCACTGACCCCTACTATATCTAGATTGAGCCTCTGCATTTCCCTTTTCAGATTTTCTAGCTTCCCTACCACGTTCAAGCTTCTGACATTCCACGCCCCGTCTCGTAGAACGTTACCCTTTCGTATATTATTCAATCTTTTTCTCATGGTAACCTCCCCCTTGGCAGTCCCCTCCCGGAGATCCGAATGTGGGACTATTCCGGAATCTTTTGCCAATGGAGAGATCATCATGACACTTCTTCAATTACAGGCCACATGTCCTGTGGATACACGTTACGTGTCTTTAATACAGTGGTTTCCATTGCCTTCTGCATCCTCATGTCGTTGATCATTGCTGATTCTTCCGCCTTTAGGGGCAATTTCCCACCCCTAGGACGAGAGAGTGCCCTGAGCCTCTATCCGCTCCTCCGCCCTCTTTGACAAGGCCGTTAGCAGAATGAGGCTGACTTCTTATGCCGGAAGTCTTCGGCCGCCAATGCTGATTATTTATCAAAATTTAGGCAGTGGCGGGGATCGAACCTGGGACCGAAGTCGTTTTTATTATGAATCAAATACGCTACCCCTAGACCACGGGTACGTAATAGATTCTTATTTTATCCCCTCTTATGAGGTTGGGCTGTATCTAGAGCTTAGCTCTAGATACAGTCTATTACAATGGAATAAAAGATTATCTTATAAGAGCCCCTCGACAACAACTGCTGTTTGTGAATTAAACTACTTAATGAAACAGGTATCCAACCCGCAGCGCAATGCGCTGCAGTGCTTCCTTCGTGTAATTCAAACTGCACAACAGCTTTACAACTTGAGATACACACCAATTTTCCTAGGCAGTAAGTTGCTGTAATCAGTTTGCCCAATACGAAGACGTTGCATAATACACTGACGGAAAAAAATCGCAATATCAGAAAGGTAGTAGTGCCTGACCGAGCTGTCTCTCCAAGACTGCTCCGGTATTACTCCGGAATCTACTTACTCCACTTGCGCCCTCTGTAACCGAGCTCTAGCATTCATAGCGTGGATGTTACTCAAAGATTACAGCTCTCGTCAGAACAAACCAAGATCGACAGGAGCCGCCGCACGGCTGAAGGTTAACATCAGACATTTTGGTTTTTGTTTCGAATTAAGGTAGCTCTTACTGGAAAAATTACTTCGTTTGATCTATACTAATTATATTCGCAATTAATAATCCTTAAATTTTTCTTGTGGGTTTATTTTACTTACATCTCAGTAAATTATTATGATGTGTTATAATGTGTTACATTTATATCTGTACTCTACATAATGGTGAGTGGCGGAGGGTGTTTTGTGTACCACTGTCACTTTCACCTTTTCCTGTTCCAGTTGCTAAAGCTGCTTGGGAAGCACGATTGCTCGTAAACATCCGTGTGAGCTCTAATCGATCTTATTTGCCTTCATGGGCTTTTCGCAAGATATACTTAGGAGGAAGAACATACTGGTTGACTCTTCAAGGAACGTACACACTGAGAATTTTAATAGTAAAACAAACATTAATACACAACGCACTTTTGTCGCATCTACCACTGAAGTTGGGTCAGCATTTCCGCGACGCTTGTGTGCTTACTAAACAATCCTGTGATGAGTGCTCTGATCTTCTCAAGATCTTCTCTATTTCTTTCATCATGTCTGCCTGGTAAGGGTATAACAATAAGTACCAATACTCTTGAATCGGTAGAACAGTGACTTTGTAAGCTACTTCATTTGTGGGCGGACCATATTTCCTGAGTATTCTTCCAATGCATCAAATTCTGGAGTGTGACTTTTCTAGGATTAGTTTCATGTGGTCGTATCATTGAAAATAGCCGGTACCTACTGAATCTAACTGTGCCCTGTCATTGCTTAGCAAATTTTGAGCCATTGCGGCTCTCTGGTTATCGATCCCTCACTTTAACTGCCTGGTTAGTCCACGACGGCGAGGTAGTGTGTGTTAGCGCGTTCTAGTGGCGATTGGAGAGGGGGGGGGGAGGTAAAGTTAAAAGTTAGGTCCCATCTCAATAAAGAGCAGAGTTGGCAATCGGCACCGAGGGGAAGCAGATCGCCCCGTCGTTGAGAGAGGAGAGACCGAAATGGGAGCTGCTTGTTTGCTGTGAGTACAGCAGCCTAGCTTGTGCGGTTGGCACCTTATGTCACGGAAGGACTGCTGTTGATTGCCACGTGTGGAGCCGAAACCACACGTTTAGGTGATGGTGATTGCATCTGTTTCTAGTGACGTATGATCTCGCCTACGTACATAACAACTGCACAGGACTTGTCTCCATGATAATGGCAACATTTTTAATAGACCGTTAGTTGTATGTTGCGACGGCTAAAGGAAAAGATTGGATCGTTAACCTGTTCCCGAGCAGTGAAGTCAAGTGATTCGTCACGCTACTAAATTTCTGCCTGTCATATGCTTGCTTTAGTCTGCTGCAGGCTATTTTGTTTACCGGGAAGCAGGTGATACATTTGTTTAACTGTTTCTCAGTCTCGGAAGCTTAAAATATTTGAATATGGCTTTTCCCCTTGTGGACAATTATCATACGTAACTTTTAATATAACAGATTAAGTACTGCATGCATTCAGTTATTACAGCAAGCTCCGCAGTAAACCAGGATATTAAACTCTGGTCATTTAAGTGCTTTTAAAGTTTGATTTTTAATTTATATTTGCATTTTTAAATGATTACTAATTTGTACTATTCTCGGTCAAGTAGTTTCAACTGGAATTATATTTAATGTTTTAAAAAACTGGTTCAACTGGCTCTGAGCACTACGGGATTTAACATCGGAGGTGATCAGTCCCCTAGAACTTAGAACTACTTAAACCTAACTAACCTAAGGACATCACACACATCCATGCCCGAGGCAGGATTCGAACCTGCGGCCGTAGCGGTCGTGCGGTTCCAGACTGAAGTACCTAGAACCGCTCGGCCACATCGGCCGGCTTTTAATGTTATAATCTCTTCGCCTTAGCGAGGAAGTAGGCCTTATTATTAATTATAATATTGTTCATTTGGGTTCATGTGGAAGCACATATTGTTTCTCAGGTTTTGATTTGAATTTGTGATCGGTTATAAGTCAGTGGGACAAGGCGGCTGAAAGGGCTGAGTCCTACAATCTCTAATGGGTTCTCGTTTGTTATACCTGATCTTCGTATGCTGTCTTTAACCTTGTTATATCAATGTACTGATCTGTAGTTTGTGCTCGTATGTCAGGTAGCTAAGTTACATTAGTCCTATCCCAGACTGGTGGATGGGCATCTAGTGACCAACTTTGTTAATGTATTTCCTTTTCTGTTTGGTCTTCCGCAGCCGCCCGTACGAAATTTTACTACGACGCGGACGAGTTTTATCCGCACCGCTCCTGCATTAGGTAGTTCTGGAACACATATTACTTACTAAATCTTTTTCAGATATTTTTCATCAGGCACTAGAGACCAAGCACCCTATGAGTTCGCTAGTCCCAATGAATCAAGAGATCAATTAATAACTTGGTCATTAGTTTGTATACCTTCATTGGCGCCACTGTTTACCATGCTCTTCCTGTATGTTAAAAATCCATTTGTGGGAGCTGTATTAGCAATCTTATTATCCTGTTCATTAATGGCAATATTCATGTACTGCTGAGTGTTTGTCTACCGGAAATTGTTCCGCCTTTCTGCTTACGCCATCGTAAATTTAGATCTTTGTTCGTTGAATCCTTAAGGTCTGTTTTTTATGATAAATTTCTGTTCCAGGATCTTACCGAAGATTAAACAAATATTATAATTATAGTTAACTAATTGAGATTGTTTTCATTGGGATTTAAGTGACTGACCATTTTAATTGATTTCTTCTTCACTTACGGCACGCAAAATCTCTGTGCATACTTATTAATACTGTAAAATTGTTTGGTGACAATTTTGACGACGATTTTTAATCGCTGAGTAATTTGTTAAATTTTAGCTCAAGAAATCTGTATAATAAAAAAGCGAACGAAGGTTTGTAAACTCCCGATCCACTCCTTCCCGAAATATCTGGTAGTAATGGTACAACAACGGATCTTTCAGGCTATTAATGCGCAATGTATCACATTTATTTCAGCTGAGGGTCAGCTATTGAACACTGCAGCTATCTTCGATCCAAGGCAGGTCCTGCATTTTACATCTTTCTAGCACTACAACTGCTCTATGCAGTATAGTACTAGCCACCAACAGCTTCATGGAGCCTCCGGCATTGATCCGCTAGGTCATTTACAGATATAGTGTATACTATGATCTTGTAACACTCTCTTCGGACATGCCCGAAGTTATTTTTATGACCGAAGAATACCTCCAATCCAGTCACAGAGCTGCTCTGATATTAGGGTCATGTAACACTCCCTTCAGATATGGTCGACGCTATTTTCAACGTTCGGGGAATCCCTCCGTTAATGATAACACCCTGTGTTGTATTTCCTAAGAACTTTCCAGTCCATTTAGAAAGCTGCTGTGATATTAGGCACGCTCGTATTTTGTTCTTAGGTGACAGTGGCGATTTGTATAAGGCGCCTTGTGAAATAATTTTCCTACGAGCGCGAATCAGAAAGTCTTTGCTCCTTTAACTTTTTTAATCAAATGCGAAGTCAACATATCCACTATTTTTATTTACTTATTTACTCTTCGTTTATTTGTTATAGACCACTTTCCCGATTAAAAATTTGGACTGTTACATAGAGAAATACTTATGCGTGAATTTTCATGGTAATCTATTTTCCTATCCATTTCCTTTCTGTTCTGAACATAAATTAAGTGCCGGCAGCGGTGGTCTAGCGGTTCTGGCGCTGCAGTCCGGAACCGCGGGTCTGCTACGGTCGCAGGTTCGAATCCTGCCTCGGGCATGGGTGTGTGTGATGTCCTTAGGTTAATTAGGTTTAAGTAGTTCTAAGTTCTAGGGGACTTATGACCTAAGATGTTGAGTCCCATAGTGCTCTTAGCCATTTGAACCATTTTCAATAAATTAAGTTTACTTTGTCTGTAACACTGTTTTTCCCTGCCTTTGTTCTACTAGTATGTCTAACATTTCCGTGGATATGTATCTTTTCCTGTGGCACCTCTGTCCATCCTCAGTCGAGTCTTTCTTCACTGAGGATATCCATTCCCAGCCGTGCACATTTCTTGGACCGGCCAGGCCTTATCTGCCGGCAGCTCCGTGGCACGGCGCTGCTGTCAGCTGTGGAAAGTGGCGGTTGTGCCTAACACGTTCGAATCCTGCCTCGGGCATGGGTGTGTGTGATGTCCTTAGGTTAGTTAGGTTTAAGTAGTTCTAAGTTCTAGGGGACTTATGACCTAAGATGTTGAGTCCCATAGTGCTCTGAGCCATTTGAACCATTTTCAATAAATTAAGTTTACTTTGTCTGTAACACTGTTTTTCCCTGCCTTTGTTCTACTAGTATGTCTAACATTTCCGTGGATATGTATCTTTTCCTGTGGCACCTCTGTCCATCCTCAGTCGAGTCTTTCTTCACTGAGGATATCCATTCCCAGCCGTGCACATTTCTTGGACCGGCCAGGCCTTATCTGCCGGCAGCTCCGTGGCACGGCGCTGCTGTCAGCTGTGGAAAGTGGCGGTTGTGCCTAACACGTTCGAATCCTGCCTCGGGCATGGGTGTGTGTGATGTCCTTAGGTTAGTTAGGTTTAAGTAGTTCTAAGTTCTAGGGGACTTATGACCTAAGATGTTGAGTCCCATAGTGCTCTTAGCCATTTGAACCATTTTCAATAAATTAAGTTTACTTTGTCTGTAACACTGTTTTTCCCTGCCTTTGTTCTACTAGTATGTCTAACATTTCCGTGGATATGTATCTTTTCCTGTGGCACTTCTGTCCATCCTCAGTCGAGTCTTTCTTCACTGAGGATATCCATTCCCAGCCGTGCACATTTCTTGGACCGGCCAGGCCTTATCTGCCGGCAGCTCCGTGGCACGGCGCTGCTGTCAGCTGTGGAAAGTGGCGGTTGTGCCTAACACGTTCGAATCCTGCCTCGGGCATGGGTGTGTGTGATGTCCTTAGGTTAGTTAGGTTTAAGTAGTTCTAAGTTCTAGGGGACTTATGACCTAAGATGTTGAGTCCCATAGTGCTCTTAGCCATTTGAACCATTTTCAATAAATTAAGTTTACTTTGTCTGTAACACTGTTTTTCCCTGCCTTTGTTCTACTAGTATGTCTAACATTTCCGTGGATATGTATCTTTTCCTGTGGCACTTCTGTCCATCCTCAGTCGAGTCTTTCTTCACTGAGGATATCCATTCCCAGCCGTGCACATTTCTTGGACCGGCCAGGCCTTATCTGCCGGCAGCTCCGTGGCACGGCGCTGCTGTCAGCTGTGGAAAGTGGCGGTTGTGCCTAACACGTTCGAATCCTGCCTCGGGCATGGGTGTGTGTGATGTCCTTAGGTTAGTTAGGTTTAAGTAGTTCTAAGTTCTAGGGGACTTATGACCTAAGATGTTGAGTCCCATAGTGCTCAGGGCCATTTGAACCATTTTCAATAAATTAAGTTTACTTTGTCTGTAACACTGTTTTTCCCTGCCTTTGTTCTACTAGTATGTCTAACATTTCCGTGGATATGTATCTTTTCCTGTGGCACCTCTGTCCATCCTCAGTCGAGTCTTTCTTCACTGAGGATATCCATTCCCAGCCGTGCACATTTCTTGGACCGGCCAGGCCTTATCTGCCGGCAGCTCCGTGGCACGGCGCTGCTGTCAGCTGTGGAAAGTGGCGGTTGTGCCTAACACGTTCGAATCCTGCCTCGGGCATGGGTGTGTGTGATGTCCTTAGGTTAGTTAGGTTTAAGTAGTTCTAAGTTCTAGGGGACTTATGACCTAAGATGTTGAGTCCCATAGTGCTCAGGGCCATTTGAACCATTTTCAATAAATTAAGTTTACTTTGTCTGTAACACTGTTTTTCCCTGCCTTTGTTCTACTAGTATGTCTAACATTTCCGTGGATATGTATCTTTTCCTGTGGCACCTCTGTCCATCCTCAGTCGAGTCTTTCTTCACTGAGGATATCCATTCCCAGCCTTGCACATTTCTTGGACCGGCCAGGCCTTATCTGCCGGCAGCTCCGTGGCACGGCGCTGCTGTCAGCTGTGGAAAGTGGCGGTTGTGCCTAACACATTCGAATCCTGCCTCGGGCATGGGTGTGTGTGATGTCCTTAGGTTAGTTAGGTTTAAGTAGTTCTAAGTTCTAGGGGACTTATGACCTAAGATGTTGAGTCCCATAGTGCTCTGAGCCATTTGAACCATTTTCAATAAATTAAGTTTACTTTGTCTGTAACACTGTTTTTCCCTGCCTTTGTTCTACTAGTATGTCTAACATTTCCGTGGATATGTATCTTTTCCTGTGGCACCTCTGTCCATCCTCAGTCGAGTCTTTCTTCACTGAGGATATCCATTCCCAGCCGTGCACATTTCTTGGACCGGCCAGGCCTTATCTGCCGGCAGCTCCGTGGCACGGCGCTACTGTCAGCTGTGGAAAGTGGCGGTTGTGCCTAACACGTCCACTTCGAACGAACAACGAAATGTGATTCATTTCCTATTGAGGAACGTGAACAACCACCGAAGCCCACGAAAAAATGCAGCCCACTGTCGACGTAAGTGTCGCGCTTTCAGAAGTGTGAGGAGGAGGAGGAGGTGGTGGTGGTGGTGTTGGTGGTGGTGTTCGTAAAGGGCCGCGAAGATTTACTCACATAACAATGAGCGTTGGAGAGTCCACGTTCGTCGATGACTGACGATAACATATCCCTTATGGAGGCAGCGGTGAAAGCGGATCAGCGCGTGCCCCTCAAAGACATTTCCTAAGAGCTTGGCATTTCGTATGGGAGTGTTTACAACATAGTTTGATGTAGCTGGGTGCCTAAGCAGTTTCAAGACAGTATGAAACGAATCATCTTCACTGAATCATCTGCAACCGTATGATGAGGAGGGTGAAGTTCTCTGGACCGCATTGTTGCTGGCGATGAAACGTGGCTACTACATTTCACGCCGGAGTCGAATCAGCAGAAAATGGTGTGGAAACTTCGGGTTCGCCTGTCACAAAAAAAATTCCGCTCAGTGCCATCTGTTGCGAAAGTGATGTTAACGATCTTCTCGGATAGAAGTGGACCACTTCTGCTGGATATCATACCACTAAGTGCAGTCATGAATGCCGACACTTACTGTTCGACACTGTCATGCCTTCTGGCTGCCCTCAAGAAGAAGCGTCGAGGGATTCTCGATATGGACAACACGGTTGTCGTCCACGACAATGAGATGCCACATGTGGCTCTCAGAACCGCCGACAAGGTCCGGTCGTTTCACTGAGAGGGTCTGGACCACCAATCATACAGTCCGGACCTCGCCCCCCAGTGGTTTCCACGGTTTGGGTCCGGTGAAGAAGTTCCTCGCAGGACAGCGATTCGCGTGCAACTGTGAAGCGAAGACAGCAGACCGACAGTAGTTCCACAGTCATCTGACGTTTTCTACCCCAGGGACATTTCAAATTTAGTGCTGCGATGGGTCGAATTGAGAGTTGCCAATACTCTCTTAGGATTTAAAGGATGGCTACAGCGCGCATACACAAGCTCTGGAATCTAAGATATTGTTGTCGCGCTTCGCAGCGCACGCATTAATTTGTGGCAGTTTGGAAGGCAGTGTAGGAGCCCGCCTGCTCTGGTGCGCACGTGTTTTGGGCGAGGGGTCGTCGCCGAGCTGCCGTACTGTCGTGTCCGCCAGCAACGACACAGGCTTTGGTATTGAGTTGATATTTTTTATAATTTACAGCGCGCTTATTAATTTAAAGAAAAGGGTTTGTGTATGTGCATAGCAGCAGACGGTAATACTGATAATGATAAGAGTTGAATTCTTAAGGGAAACCATTGTTAGACGAATAGATTAAGTATTGATTTTTGTCATTGATTTCTTTTGTAATTGTCAGGGAATTGTTTCACTATGTATTTAATTGAGAAGTATTTCAGTCTGTCTCAAGAGTTTGATTAATTTGTAATATTGCTTTAATGCCACTGGAGGCAGATTTACATACGAAGCGATTGTTCAGAGCTTCTAGCATTTTGTTAATTGAATGAGAAAGAATCGCTTTCAGAATATAGTTTTTGAAAAAAGGAATTACTTGTTTGGGTTATCATTTATCGCGTTTAGATTTGACCAAACCCTTTCTCTTGAATTATATGTAGTTGTAGTAAGCAGCAGCAGCCGCAGCCGCAGCAACAGCAGCAGCCGCCGTACAGAACATGCATTGAACTCAGCATGAATAATAGGTTTTTCTTATGTTTTTGTTAAATAATGGAATGCAGCAGATCAAGCAGTGGCAGCAGAAAGACCAAGTAAGTTATTTGTTCTGCACAGGACCAATTAAAAAAATAATGAAGTTTAGGCGATCTCTGTAATAGTAAAGTTAACAAGAGTACAAGCACGAGATTTTCAGTAGAAAACACGAGATAAGAAGATAGAGCTCGCGACTTTCAGAATGTCTGAACCGCCAAGGGGACAATGTGAAAAAACAGTGGGAGGTAATTGGATTAGTACATCTTATTTCGACTTATAAAAATAGGATTGAAGACTTTTTGATTCGCCCTCATATTAAAAAATGATTAACATTTTCATTTTAGTTTCTGTCTTAAAATGTTTCATGGCACCCCACAGTAAGGAATTTCGATTTCCGTTCCTTTTTCGATTACTAAGGAAGCAAGAGATTTCGTTTTGGGGTAAAAAGACTTCTTCGGGAACAAAATGGTTTCTACTCTCTGTAGGCGTTTGTCACTTGTTATCCACGGAGGAACGCTACCTAGTCTCGCCACTTCATTTCAGCACTTACTTATGCTAAAATAAAATGAGTTCTATTTCCTGTAGTTTTTGGATAACTTTTCGTAAGTAAATGAATGGCAATTTGCTCGGTTTAACGCTGCTTCAGCTACTTGCTCGAACAACTTTTCTCATTTTGTTTCGTGCTGAAAGGAGTCCACTCTACAACTAAAAACGAATCTGAGGTGGAGCAGTCGATATGCTTTCTTATAGTACGCCACAAATGTATATGGGCGACACTTCTGGCCTGGCAGCGAATTTTAAAGGTGAGGATGAGTGCTCTGTTTACGATTTTGCAGTCTTTAACGACAACGTGCTTTAAACCTTATTCCACGGAATAAATACGGACCTGAAGTCAGATTTCTTTAAAAGTCATGAGATACCCGCGTGCAGCTGACACTAGGCATTTTCTGGCAACCAGTTACTTTAGATGTGTGAAAAGCAGGAAGTCAGGAGATACAAGTCGGAAAATGGTGCAGATATTTACTTCCCAATTCTTCAGTGTTCGCTTGATTAAGACAGGGTCGCCACGACGTGCAAAACTTCATGTGTGCTACCTGCGAGCGATCGAACGGCTCAGCCTGTCTCGCCACCACTCGGTATGTCTCGGTTATGCTCGTTTGTTCGCGGTATTTAGCAATGAGAAGCTACTCTTTCTTCCAGCATTTGATGAGGCTTATTTTGGTCGTCACGACTTTCTTCAGTTCAATAGAATCATGATATAAGCGCTGTTTATCCTTTGCTATTTATCCATGGTGTCAGCCGGCCGCGGTGGTCTAGCGGTTCTAGGCGCTCAGTCCGGAACCGCGCGACTGCTACGGTCGCAGGTTCGAATCCTGCCTAGGGCATGGATGTGTATGTTGTCTTTAGGTTAGTTAGGTTTAAGTAGTTCTAAGTTCTAGGGGACTGATGACCACAGATGTTAAGTCCCATAGTGCTCAGAGCCATTTGAACCATTTGACCCATGGTGTCAAGGAAGTTCCCAGGACCAGTGGCTGTTTAAACAGAAAGAGGCAGTCGAGCAATCTACGTTGCAAACCCTTAAAATGTATGGGAACCACAGAGGAGAAGGATGAGAACTCTTAAAGCATCTTTTTTGAAAAAGTAGAATCGATGGGTATTGCAAGTTTGGAATGGAACGACACCATGCAGAAAGAATTTAAAGATGTAGTTGACGATCGAAGAGCTGAAAGTTGTAGCGATAAACTTATGTTTGGCATGGGATTCACTGTTCTGTTCATCGAGACTCACTTTGCGTTAAACATGAAGCCACGAAAACGTGATGGAATTGGTGGTGCAGATAGTAAATTTTACGTAGTCGCGCGCATTATTACGTCGTCAGTTGCAACAGTTTTTTTTTTATGAAACTGAACGAAGAGTGTGGAGACGCTGTATATTACGTTGGTTAAGGCAAAGAGCATACGTGGAAAGAGTTTTCGATTTAAGACCCGCTATTTTTGAGTTCGTGATGGAGAAAGGAAAGCAAGAACGAAAATTAAAAGATCGTAAATAGATTGCAGACTTTGCATTTGGAGTCACACAGAACATATTGACCATTCGTATTGTATAAAACAGATATTTACACACAGGTATTAAAACTTCTAAAACAGAAAACTGAATGAGAAGCCCACTAGTCTACAATAGCTCTGTTTATTGAAGTCGATTAGAGACTCACACAACCGGTTGCGCAGCTCTTCAGCTGCTTCATCTTGTGTATACCTGTAAAGAAATTTTTATAAGTACTTTTCTAATGAATATAAACGAGGAAGAAAATATTGTGCATCTGATTAGGAAATTAGATGCGGATCACATACACCCCACAAAGAATTGACCAATGATATATAATAAATGAGATTTGTAATTTCAAACCGAAAGATGGTTACTTACAACGCTGTGTCATATGATATAGACATCTATTACAGAACGCCGCGGAATAAAGTTGGCGTGGCTAGACAAAGTTCACAGCCTCCTTTAGTTGGTAAAACCATCATCAACGGTAAATGTACAATCTATGAAAATGAAGGAATGGAATTACTAATCAAAAACTGATCCTTGACAAAAAAAACACTGTAGGGGTAGCTATAGAAAAAAATAGCAGAGAGGTGGTAACTGTCACCGGTAACTGGAAAAACTGACAAAAACGGGACTGGCCTGTGTCAGGATCACGATGAACTGTCAGTCTCTCAATCGATTAAAACATGTTTCTGTGGGTCTATGTCAAGCAACGGACGATGCACTTGTAAACGTTATCAAGGAAAATATTGGATTCTGGAGTGACTGAAGAATAAAAAGTAAATAAAGTGAACGGTGAAAAACCATAAAATTAATGTTCAAAAATGCAGTGAATAAAATTATTTTAACAAGTTATTGGGAGCCACCAATCAACGAAAATAAGGAGATTATGCTGACGGTCAAACTTATCGGGAGCCGATACGCTTATGTTTGTCACCAACATAATAGTAACCCTAGCGCCTGACAAGACAAGCTACAAGGTGTATAGTGTGTTGCCGGAGAGCGTGTAGATGCTGCCGTCCTGGTACTGAAACGGTTAAGGAAATCGAAATAACGCGGCAATACAAGAGAAAAGCACCACCACTGCTCTGCTGAGGAATTATGGTCGCCATGGGAACTATTGGACTAGTTATCTGTATTACATAAGAATAGGTCGTGGGCGATAAAAATATAATAATGTTACTATGGCGAAAAAAATTTTTAAATCATTCTACTCATTTCTGCAATATAAAATTCTTATATGAGTTGAAGAGTGACTGCTCAGTGTTTCTATATTTTTCACCTACATTTTGCGGGAAAAAAGCAGGATTTACGTTAATCTTTTTAAAGTGTTTGCATATTCCTTCTGAAAAGGGGCCCTAGTAGGGAATGCGATGGTAGTTCTTCTTGTTATGGTTCTGCATAACATTAATAAAGTGGAAGAAAATGTGGAGTGGTGAGTGCAAGAAATTGTCTTCCTCAATAATTCTTTATCAGTAATGCGAACAAAATTTATATCGTAACCACTAACAAATACAATACTTTGCTGGAGCTCAGTGGCAGTGGTTGACAGTTTGTGGTAAATATAAAAAATAAAAAGTACTGTTTCTTAATGTGATTTAGAGGTCGATTGTAAATTAAATACCGGACTGTTGAGAATTCATATGGCCTAGTAGGGAACCACGAAACATATTGGGATCTTTATATATTAAGAGACCGTAATGAACATAACGAAACCAACGATGGATTTCTACACCGTAAGGTGGGTGTTGTTGCACAAAATCGCATTCAAACTGAAACAAAACAATTTTCTCACACATTAAGACAATGAGGAACCCATTGCTGGTCCCTGTTTTTGAACGAAAAAGTAATTACCAGACTCAGGTACATGTTATTACGAACAGTTAATTTCATTAAGCAGACAATTGCTATGGGTGTATATTTTCAGCAATAATATTCGGACTTGTTCGACAGATATACCGGTACACACACTTTTAATGTCTAAAGATGTTATGTTGGTGTCAGTGGGAATGTTCATGTCGTTTAGAATGGAAATTAGACGTGCGTGGTTGCCTAATGAAACGTTAGCTGGATGTACATGATGCTTGCTAATGCAACTGGCTGCTAACAACTTCTCTATTTGGTATCCAACACCATTTCTGGCGTTTATGATCGGACGTGCCTGAAGATATGTCTTACGGAACTGAATAACCGCTCTTAACCTGGAGCTTGTGGATTCATAGGATGACAGATATCTTTTGGAAAGAGGTGGAAAAGGATGAATTGGATTTCATGTGTTTCTTCAGTTGGGCCGAAATCTTTGCTGTTAGGTCAAATATAAATAGAGTTGACTGCAGGCTGCCCAAAGTAAGACATTGCAAGATAGGAAGCAACTTATTTCGGGTTTCGTGGCGAAAGTGTATGTGTTTAAAAAGAAAATGGCACTGTGGAAGCGACAGTTTGACAAGGAACACTGTCCATCTCAACAACCTCAGTGTCGTTAAAAAAAAATGCGAATTTTGAAGAGTCCATTGTCTTGTTGAAAGAATTACAGGTATAGCTCACTAGACGTTTAAGGACACTGCCAATATTACATATGTTTTACAGCGGTTTTGAGAATTTGCCGTTTGAGTTGAAAGCGCCCCTGTGCATTTCCAGATGTATCTGCTCGATCTGCAGTGTAATCCCCGTTTGAAAGAAATTTTCTCTTATGTTAAAACTGTCCTTGGGAAGAGTTTCCAATCTCCACAATGAGATTGCAAACGTCGTGTCAGTGTTTGGATCAATACATATGCGTGAAAGGCTTCTTTTCATTAGGAAACTAAGTATGTCACAATTATAGGGCAACGTGAGAGACAAAAATCTGTCAAACTGTATGCTACTGTGCGTACCCGACAGTTTGTGCAAGATACAAATTTTATTACGTCTACCGCACGCCAAAAATAAATAATACTAAAAATTTGTTTTATTTGTGGTCTATTTGTTGAGAAATATGAAATATGAAACAAATCTGAATGCAGCAGCCGCCTCCCCATCCAACTTCACCCTCTTCCCGCTCAGACAGCGTGGCGTAGTAGAGGGGGAAGTGTGTACTGAGGAGTGCATGTGGTAGGGCAGCCTACATTTCACAAGATTTCGTGCAAACTTGAGACATTCTGAAGGCACACCATATATCTAAGAGGAAAAGAGCTGTCTATCGACTTTCGTTAGCGTTCGGTTCACAATATTTGAGGTGAACATGGCATTCAAAATAATAACATTCACGCCAAGTAGAGAGAACTGGAAGTTAAGCTTTTTCTTTCCTGAAGGGTACGTTGTTAACCTCGAAGTTACGTTATTTATAAATCTGAGAAGTTTTGCACTCATGTGGACTGGGCAGAGGATAAGGGAGAGTTAAAAGTGTTTGCAAGAATCAAGCCCGAAACTTACTGAAAAAATTTTACTAAGCTATTTTTCCTAACACACCTTCATCAAACACGAAGTGAGATGACTTGCTGATTCATAACCAAAAAAACTGGATGAAACCAGACAACATTCAGTCTAATAACGTTTATATTCTACAGTGTTTATTAAGGTGTCACAACTACATAAGCGTATTTTCAGAAACTCTAAAAACTAGTTCAGGGGTTGGTCATGCTCATAAATAAGTATAATGCTGATACATGGTGAAACAATGCTCTGGCGGGCGGTTTTCGGCTTTAAATCACCTCGGGGTATGGCCATGCGGTGCATTTGACCTGCGGTAGTCCATACAACGACTGGAGTCTGGTCAAACGCAGCAGGTTGTAGCACGGGCCCTCCGTGTGCCACAAAGTGTGATCTCAAGATTATGTGCAACGATTCCACCAGACAGGAAACATGTCCAGGCGCAACAGTACGGGACGTCCACAGTGTATAACACCACAAGAAGACCGATAACTCACCATCAGTGCCCGCAGAGAGCTACGGAGTACTGCAGGTAGCCTTGTTCGGGACCTTATCGCAGCCACTGTAACAATTGTCTCCAGACACACAGTCTACAGACTACTGAACAGCCATGGTTTATTCGCCCGGAGACCTGCAAGGTGCATTCCACTGACCCCTGGTCACAGGAGAGCCCTTAAAGCCTGGTGTCAAGAACACAGTACATGGTCATTGGAACAGTGGTTCCAGGTTATGTTCACGGACGAGTCCAGGTGGAGTCTGAACACACTGATTCTCGCCGGGTTTTCATCTGGCATGAACCAGGAACCAGATACAAACCCCTTAATGTCCTTGTAAGGGACCTATACGGAGGTCGTCGTTTGATGGTGTGGGTTGGGATTATGATTTGTGCACGTACACCCCTGCATGTCTTTGACAGAGGAACTGTAACAGGTCAGCTGTATCGGGACGTCATTTTGCACCAGTATGTCCGCCTTTTCAGTGGTGCAGTGTGTCCCACCTTCCTCCTGATGGATGATACCGCATGGCCCCACCGAGCTGCCATCTTGGAGGAGCACCTCGAAACAGATGATACAAGGCGAATGCAGTGGACTGCCTGTTCTCCAGACCTAAACCACATCGACACGTCTGGGATGCTCTCAGTCGACGCATCGCTGCACGTATTCAAACCTCTAGTACACTTCAGGAGCTCTGACAGACACTGGTGCAAGAATGCCCCAGCAGCTGCTCGACCACCTGATCCAGAGTATGCCAACGCATTGTGCGGCCATGTGTATATGGTGATCATATCCCATACCGAAGTCGGGATACATGCGCTGAAAACAGTGGCATTTTGGAGCACATGTGTTTCGACACGGTTTTCTTAACTTACCACCAGTACCGTGGACTTAAAGGTCTGTGTCGTGTGTGTTCCCTATATGGCTACGCTATTATCGCCAGTTTTGTGTAGCGCCACGTTATGTGGTACCACATTCAGCAATTATCCTTATTTTATCAGTCCACCTAATTTTCAACACTCATCTGTAACATCACATCTCAATGGCTTCGATTCTCTTCCGTTCCCGTTTTCTTACAATCTACCATACAATGCTGTGCTCCAAACATACTATCTAAGAAATTTCTTCCTCAAATTAAGTCCTATGTTTGATGCTAGCAGACTTCTCTTGGACAGGAATGCCCCTTTTGTTAGTGCTAGCCTGCTTAATATGTCCTCCTTGCTCTGTCCGTTGTCAGTATTTTGCTGCCTAGGTATCAGAACTACGTAACTCCGTGATCCCCAACCCTAACGTTAAGTTTCTCGCTGTTCTCGTTTCTGCTCCTTCTATTACTTTTTTCCTTCTTCGATTTACTCACATTCCATATTCTGCGTTCAATAGAAGTTCATTCTAATCAACACATCCAGTAACTCTTCTTTATTTTTACTGGGGACAGCAGTTTCATCAGCGAATCTTTTGCCAATGGAGATATCATCACGACACTTTTTCAGTTACAGGTCACACGCCCTGTGGATAAACATTATGTGACTTCAAAGCAGTGGTTTTCCATTATCTTCTGCTCCTTATGTCGTTGATCATAACTGATTCTTCCCCCTTTAGCGATAATTTCCCACTCCACGGGCAAGAGAGTGCCCTGAACCTCTGTCCGCTCCTTCTTCCTTTTTGACAAGGCCATTGGCAAAATGAGGGCGACTCCTTATGCCGGAAGTAAGAGATCGCCATTGGTGATGATTTTTATTCAAAATTTAAGCAGTGGTGGAGATCGAACCGAGAACCGAGGATGTTTCGATTTCTAGTTAAACATGCTAAACCTAAAACACGAGTGCACAATTACCTTTTAATTATTTCGCAAATGTGTCACTCTTTTCTATGCTTTTTTATTCTGATTGAGAATTTGTTTTACTAAATAATCAACGAGTTTTGAATATTTATTCGCATTTGCGTGTTTCATATTTAATTTTTTAAACTATTGACAATGACAACCCACTCCTGAGAGAGACGGTGGGAGAGTTCTCTTATGTGTACATAACATCGGATACTACAGAACATACTTCTATGAAATTAACCTTTTAGAAATGCGAAGGGGAAAAAAAGTTATATGTGGCGGTGCGCTCTACACTGCGAAACTCCCGAAACCCCACCTCTATAACTAGTCTACTACACCACAATGAAGTTTCGAAATTTCTGGCTTTGTACTGCAACTTAGATATCATGAAGGCTTTAACGGCCAGTGCTTCATTATGTGCCGTTTAGCAATCGTACCAATAACGACGTGATTTTATAAATCTTTAGTGTGTCGTGGGCTTGAAACGACATAGTTTCATGAGACACAAGTTACGATATGCAAACTATCACAGCCATGAATCAGATGCTAACAGAAGTCCATTGCAGTTCCTGCGGTCTTCGACAACACCATGTGACGTCAAAATGACGTCACGTGTGCACGAAATCGTTAACTGTACGTCTTCCCATGAGTTCCGCGAGCTATCTCCAGGTTATGGCACGTTTGAGGGCAGTTGCATTGGCCTTGCGGTATCAACGGTGTCTTCGTCGACCGCACACGACGTGCTGCGCGACGCTCACAGGATCGCGGGAGACGGTACGTTTAAACGTCCCGCCACCGAGCCTCCGCGAACTCCACTCTTTCCAGCGCTCGCCGTCGCCTATAGGGGGCGCAACAGACGCCACTAAAGGAATTCGTCTTTGCATCACTCACTGCATTGAATTGTTTCCTAGCCAAGTCTTTTAAAAGACGTCGCATGCTCCACACGCAGATCTCGACAGACTTGCTGTGGGAATACACCGATGTACCACGACGCTACTGATCTTAACAACTAGCCAGTAACTGCATCTTCTACATCTACATCTACATCCATACTCCGCAAGCCACCTGACGGTGTGTGCCGGAGGGTACCCTGAGTACCTCTATCGGTTCTCCCTTCTATTCCTGTCTCGTATTGTTCGTGGAAAGAAGGATTGTCGGTATGCTTCTGTGTGGGCTCTATCTCTCTGATTTTCTCCTCATGGTCTCTTCGCGAGATATACGTGGGAGGGAGCAATATACTGCTTCACTCTTCGGTGAAGGTATGTTCTCGAAACTTTATCAGAAGCCCGTACCGAGCTACTGAGCGTCTCTCCTGCAGAGTGTTCCACTGGAGTTTATCTATCATCTCCGTAACGCTTTCGCGATTACTAAATGATCCTGTAACGAAGCGCGCTGCTCTCCGTTGGATCTTCTCTATCTCTTCCATCAACCCTCTCTGGTACGGATCCCACACTGCTGAGCAGTATTCAAGCAGTGGGCGAACAAGTGTACTGTAACCTACTTCCTTTGTTTTCAGATTGCATTTCCTTAGGATTCTTCCAATGAATCTCAGTCTGGCATCTGCTTTACCGACGATCAACTTTAAATGATCATTCCATTTTAAATCACTCCTAATGCGTTCTTCCACATAATTTATGGAATTAACTGCTTCCAGTTGCTGACCTGCTATTTTGTAGCTAAATGATATGGGATCTTTCTTTCTATGTATTCACCATTCCCCGCACAATGCGTCAATTCGCTGCAGATCCTCCTGCATTTCAGTACAATTTTCCATTGTTACAACCTCTCGATACACCACAGCATCATCTGCAAAAAGCCTCAGTGAACTTCCGATGTCATCCACAAGGTCATTTATGTATATTGTGAATAGCAACGGTCCTATGACACTCCCCTGCGGCACACCTGAAATCACTCTTACTTCGGAAGACTTGTCTCCATTGAGAATGACATACTGCGTTCTGTTATCTAGGAACTCTTCAATCCAATCACACAATTGGTCTGATAGTCCATATGCTCTTACTTTGTTTATTAAACGACTGTGGGGAACTGTATCGAACGCCTTGCGGAAGTCAAGAAACACGGCATCTACCTGTGAACCCGTGTCTATGGCCCTCTGAGTCTCGTGGACGAATAGCGCGAGCTGGGTTTCACACGACCGTCTATTTCGAAACCCATGCTTATTCCTACAGTGTAGATTTCTAGTCTCCAGAAAAGTCATTATACTTGAACATAATACGTGTTCCAAAATTCTACAACTGATCGACGTTAGAGATATAGGTCTATAGTTCTGCACATCTGTTCGACGTCACTTCTTGAAAACGGGGATGACCTGTGCCCCTTTCCAATCCTTTGGAACGCTACGCTCTTCTAGAGACCTACGGTACACCGCTGCAAGAAGGGGATCAAGTTCCTTCGCATACTCTGTGTAAAATCGAACTGGTATCCCATCAGGTCCAGCGGCCTTTTCTCTTTTGAGCGATTTTAATTGTTATCCCTCTGTCGTCTATTTCGATATCTACCATTTTGTCATCTGTGCGACAATCTAGAGAAGGAACTACAGTGCAGTCTTCCTCTGTGAAAAAAACAGCTTTGGAAAAAGACATTTAGTATTTCGGCCTTTAGTCTGTCATCCTCTGTTTCAGTACCATTTTGGTCACAGAGTGTCTGGACATTTTGTTTTGATCCACCTACCACTTTGACATAAGACCAAAATTTCTTAGGATTTTCTGCCAAGTCGGTGCATAGAGCTTTACTTTCGAATTCATTGAACGCCTCTCGCATAGCCCTCCTCACACTACATTTCGCTTCGCGTAATTTTTGTTTGTCTGCAAGGCTTTGGCTATGTTTACGTTTGCTGTGAAGTTCCCTTTGCTTCCGCAGCAGTTTTCTAACTCGGTTGTTGTACCACGGTGGCTCTTTTCCATCTCTTACGATATTGCTTGGCACATACTCATCTAACGCATATTGTACGATGGTTTTGAACTTTGTCCACTGATCCTCAACACTATCTGTACTTGAGGCAAAACATTTGTGTTGAGCCGTCAGGTACTCTGTAATCTGCTTTTTGTCACTTTTGCTAAACAGAAAAATCTTCCTACCATTTTTAATATTTCTATTTACGGCTGAAATCATCGATGCAGTAACCGCTTTATGATCGCTGATTCCTTGTTCTGCGTTAACTGTTTCAAATAGTTCGGGTCTGTTTGTCACCAGAAGGTCTAATATGTTATCGCCACGAGTCGGTTCTCTGGTTAACTGCTCATGGTAGTTTTCAGATAAAGCACTTAAAAAAATTTCACTGGATTCTTTGTCCCTGCCACCCGTTATAAACGTTTGAGTCTCCCAGTCTATATACGGCAAATTAAAATCTCCACCCAGAACTATAACATGGTGGGGAAATCTACTCGAAATATTTTCCAAATTATCCTTCAGGTGCTCAGCCACAACAGCTGCTGAGCCAGGGGGCCTATAGAGACATCCAATTACCATGTCTTAGCCTGCTTTAGCCGTGACCTTCACCCAAATTATTTCACATTTCGGATCTCCGTCAATTTCCTTCGATACTATTGCACTGCTTATCGCTATAAACACGCCTCCCCTTTCACTGTCCAGCCTGTCTCTGCGGTATACATTCAAATCTGAGTTTAGAATTTCATTACTGTTTACGTCTGGTTTCAGCCAACTTTCTGTCCCCAGTACTATATGGGCGTTGTGACCGTTTATTAATGAGAGCAGTTCTGGGACCTTTCTATAGACGCTCCTGCAGTTTACTATTAGCACATTGATATTGTTATTCCCTGTTGCATTTTGCCTACTCCTACCTTGCCGCGTCTCGGGAGGCGTCTTGTCGGGCCTATGGAGGGAATTCTCTAATCTAAAAAAACCCACATGTGCACTCCACACGTACTCCGCTACCCTTGTAGCCGCTTCCGGAGTGTAGTACACGCCTGACCTATTCAGGGGGACCCTACATTTCTCCACCCGATAGTGGAGGTCGAGAAATTTGCACTCCAGATCTCCGCAGAATCGTCTGAGCCTCTGGTTTAAGCCTTCCACTCGGCTCCAAACCAGAGGACCGCGATCGGTTCTGGGAACGATACTACAAATAGTTAGCTCTGATTCCACCCCGCGAGCGAGGCTTTCCGCCTTCACCAATTCCGCCAACCGCCTGTACGAACTGAGGATGATCTCTGAATCCAGACGGCAGGAGCAAGTGAGTCAGTGTGTATAATGTGTGTGTTCAGAAACCCATCACAGCACCATCGGAGGATTAATAGCATTTCTAGTCATATGTAGGGCAATTCAGCTGCCTCTGCCGATAAGTTTTATGCAACCCGAAACACCTTTAGAAACCACATGCGAGATTTTCACATTTTCTCACATGCTACATGCAAACTGTTAGTTCTACAGGCAAAAAATAAACAGGACCTTTTTGTAATAAATTTAATGCAGTTCACTTTTGTACAGGGATATGTTTTCACAGGCTATGATTTTGGAGTTATTCAAGAGAAACGCGTTCGAAAGTCACTTTTGTACGTTTTTCTTGAATAATTCGAAAGCCACGGCTTCAAGCGAAAACGTATCCCGCTAAAAAATTTAACTACTTTAAATTTCCTACAAAAAAGGTCGCGTTCATAACTTCTGTAAGACTAAAAGCTTGCACGTAGTGAGTAAGAGAACACGAAACCCTGGCGTGTAGTATTTGAAGGCGTAAAACCCATGGGAGGAGCAGCTGAAAAACGTTGTACAGCCAGTCTTTCAGCTTGTATATATTGTAAATAAATGTGTTACACTTCTATTTATTTTAAAGACGTCTGATGTGTTAAGCTACGCCGTAAACATTTCTGATAACTCATCGCCTTTTTATTTTACAGTCCTGGCCCATTCATAAGCTTTGACTATTATTTTATCCTCTGCAAGGTATCTAACAAGATTAATACCTTCTACATCCAATAGTTGGTATACCATTGCTTGCAGAAATCATTTTTTACTACCACCGCCTGATATTAAAACATTTGTTATTCCTAACAATTTAGATTGTTATCAATGACCATCAGGTACAAGAAGCTTTTCAACTACATTATAATGTGTGGATACATACAAGACGTCTTGTCCCATTCCAATAATGTCAGAAACAATCAGTGAACAACAAAACTCGAGACATAGCATTTATACATTGTTCAGAAGTTCCATTACGTCAGTAATATAACAGAATACCGCATTCAGCCTGTGGGGACTTTTTGAACTGTTGGAACGACGTCACTATCAGATGTGTGAACCACGACTGACCTTTGTTATATAGGTGATTCAAAAAGAATACCACAACTTTAGGAATTTAAAACTCTGCAACGACAAAAGGCAGAGCTAAGCACTATCTGTCGGCGAATTAAGGGAGCTATAAAGTTTCATTTAGTTGTACATTTGTTCGCTTGAGGCGCTGTTGGCTAGGCGTCAGCGTCAGTTGATGCTAAGATGGCGACCGCTCAACAGAAAGCTTTTTGTGTTATTGAGTACGACAGAAGTGAATCGACGACAGTTGTTCAGCGTGCATTTCGAACGAAGTATGGTGTTAAACCTCCTGATAGGTGGTGTATTAAACGTTGGTATAAACAGTTTACAGAGAATGGGTGTTTGTGCAAAGGGAAAAGTTCTGGACGGCCGAGAACGGGTGATGAAAATGTAGCACGCATCCAGCAAGCATTTGTTCACAGCCCAGGAAAAACGACTCGCAGAGCTAGCAGAGAGCTGCAAATTCCACAATCAACTGTATGGAGAGTCCTACGAAAAAGATTAGTTATGAAACCTTATCGTCTGAAATTGGTTCAAGCACTGTCTGCAGCTGATAAGATTAAAAGAATCGATTTCTGTGATTTTATCCTTGCTCAAATGGAAACAGATGAATCTTTCGTTTCAAAGATTGTGTTTAGTGATGAAGCAACTTTCCACACTAACGGGAAAGTCAACCGTCACAATGTCTGTATATGGGGCACTGAGAATCCGCGGGAAACAACTCAGTATGAACGTGACTCGCCTAAGGTGAACGTTTTCTGTGCCATTTCAGCCAATAAAGTTTTTGGTCCCTTTTTCTTCGAAGGTGCTACTGTAACTGGACTACAGTATCTGGAGATGTTAGAGAATTGGCTGTGCCCTCAGCTCGAACAAGAAGCACAACAATTCATATTTCAGCAGGATGGAGCGCCACCACATTGGCACTTATCTGTCCGTGACTACCTGAACGTCAACTACCCGAGGCGATGGATCGGCCGCCAGGCAGCCTGTGACAGAGCACTTCATCACTGGCCTCCAAGAAGCCCTGATCTTACCCCCTGCGATTTTTTCTTATGGGGGTATGTTAAGGATATGGTGTTTCGGCCACCTCTCCCAGCCACCATTGATGATTTGAAACAAGAAATAACAGCAGCTATCCAAACTGTTACGCCTGATATGCTACAGAGAGTGTGGAACGAGTTGGAGTATCGGGTTGATATTGCTCGAGTGTCTGGCGGGGGCCATATTGAACATCTCTGAACTTGTTTTTGAGTGAAAAAAAAACCTTTTAAAATACTCTTTGTAATGATGTATAACAGAAGGTTATATTATGTTTCTTTCATTAAATACACATTTTTAAAGTTGTGGTATTCTTTTTGAATCATCCTGTATTGCTGGTACCTTATCTTCTGGATGACATTTAGATACTGTGTACTGAATTCTGTTACCCAGTTCGTATTTCCGATATTATGTGGTGCAAGTGGAAGTCATGTACTGTGACTGAAAAACTTCTTGTGCCTTTTGATGACTAGTAGTAACTGAATCTGGTAACAATACTCAAGTTATACATAGCATCTGAAGGTAGTACATGATTTAGAGCAGGCTATGACCTTTCTGAAAAACGACCTTTTTTTTGCTGAGGCTTTAATCTACTGCTTTGATTGCCTTTTTGTTTCTGATGTGAGTTCCCATAGATGGCAAAAGCCCTCCGTACAAATCAGCTGAATTCTATTTAGAATGCTCAAAACATTGAAGAGAAATTCGTTTTGCGTAGTGCCAAGTATATATTGAACGTCTTGATTAACGTTTCTAAGTAAGTGGTATATGTAAAACATTTCAAGTGTTGGTGAGGGATGAACATGCTTCATCTAGCGTAAGCGAAGTTATTTTGCTTTAGATCACAATGTGATTGGTGCTGGTGATCACTACTGAAGCAGTGTCCTCCGTTGCGCCAATTGGGAACAAAGTGAAGTCATAAAACTGCGTCTCAAATTCCGTAGACGTAGTGACGGCCAATGCAGGCGCCAATTGGGAACAAAGTGAAGTCATAAAATTGCGTCTCAAATTCCATAGACGTAGGGACGGCCAATGCAGAATATTCTAATCTACGTACAATTCTTTTACATGCCAACATGTCACTAAAGTGAATTGGTACGAAAACCCAATACCTCTCATATCTCCCAAGTAAAGAAAACTGCCAAATCTTAAGCGGAGTCTTCACTTCTGATGATAAGTCAAAGTAGCCCATATCTAGCCGCAGCAGATGACAGGAAGACTGTACAAAGACTTTGAACACCAATTCTGAGTTTAACAACATCTCTGTTTGGTCATTCCATGTTGATTGCTGTATAAAGGATTTTCGTACTACGAGTACGTGAGTATAGAACGCACCAGCAGAAAAATGCTCCTATTGGAGCACAAAAAATTCCAATATGCTCCTGTTTATTTCAAAGACTCTGACTGAAAAGTGAGTTAGCAGCTGCCTCATTCTACCTTTCTCAGCACCATTAAAAATTTTCCCAAAATTTTTGGCATGTGCACAAATTCGCACCCTTTTTAATAAGCAGTTCACAACTCACTACCACAAGTCCCCTAACTGTAGCTGGGTCACGTCCATTAGTCCATCGTTATACGTCGCTCATACCCATCCAGTCCCACTTACGCATTCTCGCTCACTCACTCAGCAGCACAACTCTGTGTCATTATATCTTTGTGTCTCCCTCTCATTGTCTCCTGTGTCACAGCCACAGTTCCCTTCGTTCTGTCCTACTACTACAGTCTCATCTCACTTCCAGCCTCGTTCTTCCTCTCTCTCACTGCCAATATCTTATTCCTCGCTTCCTACTGCAGCCATGTCTTCTCACTATCACTATCTGTCTCCTCCTTGTCATTGTCATGTAATCTGTCTCTCATTATCACTGACTCTCAACCTACTTCTCCTTCCTTTTTCCCTTTATTCCTTCGTTCTCCTCCAATCTTTTTGCAGTACTGTTCCGTCACTGTCAACTATATTCCATTGTAACTGTGTCCCTCTCTTTCCTTTACACTGCCATTGTCCCCTTCGCTCTCTCTATAACTCAGTCACTGTCTACTATCTTACAGTATTTATTACTTTTTCGTCTCTTTGCCATTGCCACTGTCTCCTTCTTCTTCATCATAAAAAAGAACGAATATGTCCGCATGCCAGAACTTTTTCGAAAATTTTTAAAGGTGCTGAGGAAGGTAGAATGACGCAGCTGGTTCTCCACTCTTCAATCTGTCTGTTACCTATACCGCTTTTCGCCATTTTTGTTTTTCGTTAGATGTCTTCTTTCCGTGGTTCCCTTCTTTTCCCTGCTACAGCACATTATGTCACTCATACGAAAAGAACTTTATAGGTGAGTAAAGTTTTGATAATTGACTTTAATGAAATTGAAATAACACAGAACTAATTTGACACCTCAGACCGGATGTTAAGCGCAAAAAAAAAAAAAAAAAAAAATGTTCTTCAATAGTACAATGAGGGGTTCCTGGATGATAACTGAGACAATTTACAGCACGTTTCTCCGCCCTACGCCACTTTATAAACTACGTTTTCATCTCACAACGGAACTTATGTACGTATGTTACGTGTACAAGTAGGGTAACAGTGAACCCCTGTATCTCAGAAACGGATAAAGATATGAAGAGAATTTTCAAGGTTACTCGAGAACGGAATCTTAGGAATACATCGTAAAAATCAGAGCCATAGCCCTCTCGGAATCTGTGGCTGGGTTTTGGCGCTTAAAACCAGGTTTTTGGAGTGTTTCTGAATAACGGGAAAATATTTTTGAAAACGGGGAGATGGGTCTTCTAGAAAAATGCCTAGAGAATACACCGTTAAAATTTGACGCGGTTATTTATTATTTAGATTTCACGTCATAGTGGATTTTACATGTAGACGTTGGGTGATTCTGAATCTCTGTGTGTTTGAAGAGGAAAGTATTTGTGTTTACGTCTCGCCAGCAATGAGGTCATTAGAAGTGGAGCACATGTTCGGATTACGAAAGGATGGAGAAGGAAAGCGGACGCGTCCTTTTAACGGAACCATCCTGGTATTTACCACAATCTATTAAGGGATGTCACGAAAACCTAAATCAGATGGCCGGAACCGGCTTTGAACCGTCGTTCTCTAGAATGAGAGTCCAGCTTGCTAGCCACTGCGCTACCACGCTTAGTACCGTTTTTCTTTCAAACGGATGAAGATATTAAGATAATTTTCAAGGTTGCTCCAGAATTTGCATACTCTGGAACTTCAGAATATTTTTGGGGATTTCGGAGGACCCGCTCATGAACTAATGGGGCCTCCACATGTCCCATCAAGCCCACAGAAGACCACATTCAATGCAATTTGCTCCATTTGTCTAAGCAAGAGGAATTGTGTAATATTCACAAGTTGATCCTGCATTGTAGGATAGTGACTCAAAGAGGACTCTTGTACTGGGTATACAAATGCTTCCTAGTCCAAGGACTACCCAAGCATTTGACCCCGTCTTTTTATTACCAATAAAACTGGACTTACGAGCACCGGAAAATCCCACTTTTATGGGCGGCGTTTTGGAACATAGGTACACGTGTCGTCATTGTGTATACCGATAAGTCTGCAGGCTTTCGTAGCCGTAGTCACTGATTATAAGGCCTTCAGAGTCATGCGTCATATCCCTCTTCTTCACTCCCTCTGTTGCTACCTTCTTCAGGATTTCTTTGTTGTCCCTGGATAGCTGAGCACTGTCGAAAGACACTGTTGCGCTCAATTATAAAAGGCTATGTTTCCACGCATTTTCGAAGAAGGGCAGTTACCACCCGCCGTTGGTGGACCGTCATCATTGGGTAAATACTGAAAGCAGATACTGACAGAGGGGGATGGGGGGTTCGTGCTGGGGATCCTAAATACTACTGTCGTTGTGCCGCCTCGGTTGTTTGTTGGTAGCTGTTTATGTTCCTCTCTCGCCGCGGCCGGGAGTTTACCATAGTAGTAGCTTACAGCCGTCATCTCCATTGAAACTGCATTCTTTGATACTTGGACTGCTTCACGGATTTTCCTTCTATAAATAGTTCTTTCTCTTACAAGCACGCGTATGTTCTTAAAACCCATTACCTGGCCACTACCGCAGATATTACCTTTTGTCTTAAAAGTGTGTCGTGTTCGTGCTTGTTAATCCGTTATTTTATTGTCCTTGCAACAACCAAACGTCACTTCATACACTCTTCAATGTGGGAGCGACCAGGCCGGATGTAGTCTTTTATCTTGTGTTAACTGAAAAACGTTGTCTTTACACCACAATTCCGAAAGATTCTGCCTATGCAGTAGGTTACTCTACAAACAAACGGGAGATTTGCGGAATGTGCAAGAGGTTCCTCGTTCTTCTGTCTGCATTAACCCCTTCGCTTCCCTCGACACACGAAACTGGTAACTTCTGGCTGCATACAGAATCCATGTAATGCCAGATATACGCTTGTTAATAGTATGCTAGCTTTCAGCAGTCTGTCAGTATCTACCTCAGCGAGTTTCAGCGCTCTGTGCCGTCAGTTACTGAAGTTAGCTGTTGCTTCCTTAAGGTCTTCAGTGGAAGAACAGCAGCCTGCCAGGGTGGCCGAGCGGTTCTGGGCGCTACAGTCTGGAACCGCGCGACCGCTACGGTCGCACGTTCGAGTCCTGCCTTGGGCATGGATGTGTGTGATGTCCTTAGGTTAGTTAGGTTTAAGTAGTTCTAAGTTCTAGGGGACTGATGACCTCAGAAGTTAAGTCCCATAGTGCTCAGAGCCATTTGAACCATTTTTTAAGAACAGCAAAACAGTGTCGAAGCTCAGTTAAGTGTGTGTTTTTAGTCATTCTCGTCCTATCTATATTGAAACAATCTGTTTTATAGCTAACAGACGATTAATGGACTGTTAGCCCCTTGCAACACTAGGGTAGTACTGCACTATTTTGCAGAATCAATTTCACGCATGTGTTCCTGTTTGTATGCGTTTGGGCGCTGATGACCACGCTGTTTAGTGCCCGAAAACCTCAAACCACACACACACGTGTGTGTCCTACATGACACAGTAGATTTGTATCCTATGAAAACGTTTGTTCACATGTAAATAATCAATAGTAATTTGCTATTAGTTTTGGCAAATTTCGCTATTATCGAACTATAATAAGTGAAATAGCTCTAACAATAACAGTAAATAATAAGAACAATAATAATGATGGTAAGAATAACGGCCTGATGTAATGCAAATTAAGTAAAAACAATTCCTTAGTGTCAGAAGACTAGACGCTTCATAAATTGGAGAATACTTCGAAGGGAATCTGTCAGAACTTGAGGAAATTTCAAGCGATGATGAGTGACTACCTTCGGATTTCTTTATGTACGAAGGAGTATGCGACAAAACACTGGAAGAGTGTTATATTTTAAACTTGGAGATGATGAAATTGGCAAATACATTACCTGCAGGTTGTGTCGTGACTAGATGCTTTACGTACGCTGACCTGTTGGAATGTTTTCATTCTGCAGATGGAACCATGCAACTAAGCTGAATTTCAAGTGATAGTAGCTCCAACCTGACAATGAAATGCGACAGTCAGGCCAAGGTGCAATTGAACAGTCCGTATGAACAAATGCACAGATTTCTGTTGTCAAATTTATGACGATAACTTGCTCCGTCTGGAGAAGGGAAAATGTCTGCGGGACAACGCAAGCGGTGGTTAAAAATGACAGAAAGTAAATCACCATCAAAAGACCATTAATCGTTGAAAGCCACAACGAAAATATGGGCGGTGTCGATTTATTTGATCGCATCACTGCAGTGTACAGGCAAACTGTGAAACTAGAATGTGGACAGTCTACTTAGTATTTTTGTTTATTTTTTCTGTGTTCAGAATTAAATTTCCACTCTGCAGTGGAGTGTGCGCTTATATGAAACTTTTGGGCACATTATAGCTGTGTGCCGGACCGAGACTCGAACTCGGGACCTTTGCCTTTCGCGGGCAAGTGCTCTAGGTAGTGGTGGAAATGAAACTGTGAGAACAGGTCGTGAGTCGTGCTTGGGTAGAGCAGTTGCCCGCGAAAGACAAAGGCCCCGAGTTCGTCTCGGTCCGGTACACAGCTTTAATCTGCCAGGAAGTTTGTTTATATGGGCTAATCCACTTACTGAAAACAGGCGGAACGACCACATTGCTCTGAAAATGAAACGCGAAGAAATAATCGATTAACTGATGGTCAAGATTCAGATATCGAAGAGTTTAATCCATGCTGAAAAAGGAGTACAGACAAGAAAATTTAGATGCAGTATCCACCTCGCCAAGAGAAAAACAAACTCCCGGTGCAACTTCCAAGCCAATAGAAAAAGAAGACAGGAACATAACACATGCTAGTGATTGTTAGACTCATCACTACCGAATGCCTGGTTGCAAAACTATAAGAACAAGAGCGTACTGCACGGGACCGTTTTGAAGCAAACCACGTGAGATAAGGCCACAAATATCTTGTTTCACAGAACATCGTCTATGTGAAAAAGTGAACTAGTTTTCAAAGTACAATGACGTAATGCAATAATTTCTTTGTACTGGGTTGCTATTCATAGCAAGTTTACAAAATATAAAATCAGTATGTTACCGAACTCCATTTTTACAATCTGCTTTTCTTGAATACCCGTATGTTGTACACTACACTACACTAGTATCTTGGAAAATTCAGCCAATCACGTCTGAAAACAAATACAGATTCTTAACCCTGTTGGTGAAGGTTTTACATGCATTAGAAATATTTGTTGGATAAATGAACGTTCCTACTACAGTAACTGAAGAGCCTATTATTTTTACTGCTTCGTTTTAGGGCCATATTTATGCAAACGTCATCGTACCCTTTGGCCATCAAAGTTTCCCTAATTAAATCTAGTTCCGATCGCTAAAACTTATTGTCACTGTTGCGGAATGCACACAAAGAGATATTCAAAACACCTTGCTTTTGAGCTGTGTGGTGGTGCGAAGCGGTTTCTAGTTACCTGTTTCTGTTGGTAGGTTTTCTATAAAATCTGTGCGTTACTGCTTTGTCGGATCTTCTGTGGATTAGCACCACCTCGCTCTCCACCCCCGTATGAAGCTGACATTCCGAGGAATGTTGTTCAGAAAAACGTGGAATTTATGTAGCTCTTCCTTGTTGGGTGGCTATGTAACAAGGGTGATATGCACATAGCGAAGCTAGCGACATTGCTTAAGTTCCGTGTAGCATAGTGAATCTTGCTCGAAATGCTCATGAAACGTGACTTGCTACAGACGACAAGGGTGAGCAGTGTTATTTAGTGCATTTTCCTAGAAATGCTCCATGAAATGTGACTTGCAACAGACGGCAAGGGTGAACCAGTAGCAGCGCCGTTACGCTGTTCGTAAAATTCCCGATCATATTAAAATACAGTAGAGCGTCGATTATCCGAACGTCGGTCAACCGAGCGACCGCTTAACCGAACTGTGTACTCGCTTGCACCTGTTACTCTCCCACCCTACCGTCCATCATCCCCCTCACTCCCACAGCAAGTTTCCCACAGTAGTCGCCCCACTGGGCATGGAATAATGTAAAGGAAAAGAATTTGAAGAAAGCCTGGAATAAATTTTCGACACAGAAGAAAATTCACAAGGTATGATTGAAAATGACGAACAGAATGATATGTCCGAAATTCTCGGTATGCTAAAAGAAATAGATTGCCACGAATGTGATGAAGAAGACGTTCATGAATGGATGAATATCGATGATGCAGAAACAGGACACCAAATAATGCAGGACAGCGAGATTGTAAACGTCGTCACTGATAAAGATGACGCCGCCAGCATCTTATCAATCAGTGCTCCAGAAAGTGAAGATGAAAGTATACCAACAGCTTCTGAGGCGTTCACTTGTTTAGATACTGCCTTGCGATGGTTTGAAGCCCAAGATGAAAGTGACCAGTTTCAGATATCTGTAATGAAAAAAGTACGTGACTTAGCTGCTCGTAAGCGTGTAGGCTTGCTTAGACAGACGAAAATAAAGGATTTTTTAAACGTTAATTTTGTATGCTGTGTGTATTGTTCATGCAAAATGCGTATGTAATATGTATCTATTTTTGTTTAATAAACTGTGCCACATGCTATATATTCCTACTGAAGTTGCCTTTGTATGTTACTTTGTAATACTAAAAGAGATGCCTGTTTTTATGAATAAATTTACTGTACAGTACTTCTTTTTGGCAAATAAACATGTACAGTTCGATTATCCAAACAAACTAGTTTTCCGAACACCCATGTCCCCCAATTGCTTCGGATAATCGACGCTCTACTGTATAAGCGACAAGCATGCTAACAGCAAGTCACATGAAACGGGTTAACTTGCAATGTTTGCTACGGTGTTCACTATTGAGATGTTACATAAGCAAGATACAGTACTTGTAATGTCCCTATATAAAGTAATATGGTTGTGATATTCCGGCTACGAGCACCAGCGATGATGCGCTACCGTAATTTGAAACGACAACGCTCTTTGCTTTGACGACAACGTTCTTTGCTGAAAGAAAAAAGGGAGGAGCATCTATGTTTTCTTGTAATTGTTGGAAATAATGCCAACTGGACTTTTTTTGTGTGTGTGTGTGAGAGAGAGAGAGAAGTAATGTGAAGTGCAGAGGTCAACATGTAATCGCGATTATCAAGAATAAAAATTTTAATTTGTGTAAAAGGTACAATCGCTTATGAACTTTTATTCAATGTTGGATCCCCGGACCTTCATAAGAACTGTTAGTGTATTTTGCAATACAGTTCATAGTGATTTCTTCGCGAATTAACAATACTGGGCGAATCTGCTACTATCACGGTCCGAACGATGTGCAATATTTCGCCGTCAGCTTGTGTGTTCAAGACGTTCTCTAAGCGACCAATTTCTTTGTCAGAAGATACCATACTGCCACTGCTTGTTCAACCTTCTCATTTTGAAAGTGTTTTCCAGAAAATCTTACGGCGACTGTGAGTACTTTCGTGGCCAAGAGAGAGACGAAGTCTTCATCACGAGTTGTAGCAGTTTACTCCAGCCTTGCCTGGCGTTCTCTGAGAACTGGAGAAGCAAAAACCTCCGAAAGCCAACTCGTCCTGTACCAAACCCCTTCTCTCCTTACAGTAGCCACAAAGGAGACATATTCATCTGTAGTCAATTTTTTCACAGATTTTTTAATCGTAGACAGGTAAAAATTTTGTAATGTATGCATCTAGGCAAAAAATGCAAGAGTTATTTTTTTAATGCAGTACCTGTCTTATCTTTGTCAAATACAAAAAGTCAAAGAGCAAGCAAGTTAATTAAAGTTAATTAGTAATATTTTCTTTACAACGTAGAAGCAGTCTCATTTCACAGCGAAGCTCATCAGTGTGTCAGTGTCTGCAATATTTCCAAAAATTTCGTTTATCGTACAGGAAGCTTCCGTTTCCCTGATAAATTTCTAGCTAAAAAGTACGTTGAAAAATTAGGTCGATTGTGCACATATTACGGCTAAAGATACGACCAACAGCTGATCGTAGCTGTGGAATAAGAGAATCATATTCGTGTTTCCGAATCTTGCTAAACTTTGGCTGCACTATGCGTTGGTGACAAAGAAAATTTTTGCACGGGGCTGGACTCAAACCCGGATCTTCCGCTTGACTTTACTATAGAACAGTGTTGTGTTTGATACTCAATATTCACTTTGAAGGTAGGTAAATGTCGTTTGTAACACTAAATAATATCATGAACAGCAGCCCACAGGAGAAGAGAGTACTTAGGTTATTTCTTCAAATTTTTCTTTTTCAGATAGAATGTCCGTATCTTCATCTAAAAAAGGAAGCAGGAATGATGACAGCATACTTTTTTCAAGCCCAAATTTTGAATCAGTTGTTATTCAAGCGGTAGGTGACGACGGCGATTTCCTGTGAGATATAAAAGCTGCTTCGGAAGAAGACCATGAAATTGTTCCTGTTTGGATGAAGAAGTAGTGATGGTGATGACCATGATCATGATCATGATGATGACGTAGGTAATAACGCCTCTGGACAAATAACTAATGAATCTGCTGACGTATATATTGCCGCAAATGGTATTCTATGGAATAAAAGCCCCCCTACCGACCCCCCCCCCCCCCCCCAGTGAGAAAAAAGGCCTGCACACTAGTTGGTAAAATTTATACCAGGAACAGCAAAGGACATAACCACTTACACTTCAAAAAATGCTTGGGTTTTATATTTGCCATTGTGAATGAAATTGTGAGATGCACAAATCTAGATGCAAGAATAGTTTGTTTATCAAGAAAAATAAACTGGCACGATGTAACTACAGAAGAAATGTTCGCCTTCTGCGAAATTTTGCTTTATATTGAAGCAGCTAAAGGCTGAGATGATCCAAGCAGGGAATTTTTTCTGTTGGACTTGGTCCAACCATTTGTGATCAGCAGGTCTTCTAATCGCCTTTTACAGAAATCCATATAACTGGATATGGAGAACTTAATTACTATTCCTCAATCACAAAACAGTAGTAACAGCAGCAACAGTACGGTTAATCTTCGGAAGAGACGGTGTACACTGTGTCCTGCTTCAAAGGGCAGAAAAATAGATAGTATGCTGTAAGTCTACAAAAAGTGTGTGCCAGGATCATAGCAGTCTTGTGTGCAACAACTGTAAAATATGTGATCCTTTTTACTTTAATTATTTGTTCTTTGTCAGTATGATAATCATCAATCTGCGGACAAGTGATAAATAACGGTTATGGCTTATGTTCCAGATGTCGTAACGCAATTTATTCAAAGAACATTACTCAGGATTAAGAAATATACACTTTTTTATTGAATGATGCTGTTAAAAATCACATGTCTTAAACTGATAAGCCTTAAAACAAAATATTTTTGTGTGATAAAATACTTGTTTACATTCATAATCTTATATTATACATAACGGGTGCAATGGACTTGGGGTTCGTAAATGTACAAATGATATACATCATGCATAGAGGGGCTAACGCATGTTATTTGCTACATAACTACGTACGAAACATACGTGTACAATATTTACACGTACATTGTACTGATGTCCTAAAGTTCATGAGAATATTCCACAACGAATAGTACAGAAACGTATTTATCAATTACTGTGTAGATGAAGGCGCTCTGTCGTGGCAGTTGGATTACACCCTCTCTATCACGCAGGGTGAGTCAGCTGCCCCTACTGTTGTCGTTTTATGCAACCCGCAACTTCATACCTTGCCTCCGTAAACCACGCGCGAGATTTGCATAGTCTCAAGCACGTCACGAGCAAACTATTAGTCCTACGGAAATAAATGAACAGGACCCTTTTGTAAGAAATGCAATGTAGTTTAATTTTGTATTGGCATAATTTTTTCGCTAAAGGGAGAAGTTTTCGAGTTATTCAAGAAAAACTTTCAATAGTGACCTTCAAACGCACCCCTTCTCCCACATTCAGCCCTCAGCGTATGTTGTTCATGTCTCTCCCTCCTACTACTGTTCAAACATTTGTGATTGCATGAATTATTTTCCACATTCCAATATTTTGGTCTTCGTTGACTGGCCTTATTACTCCACCAACTTAGTCGATTACTTACAAATTTGTGTAAGTGATGTTTGTGTACATTTTACGTAACAATTTCGTGAATTTTAACGACATAAAACCAACAATTACAACATTGTATTCGTTTGGCCGTCTGACTACGAAACCACCGTGCTTGTAAGGATCAATTTGGATCGAATTATCAACAAAACTAAATTCAGAGTAAAGTTTACAATAGCCCTTTTTCATTCATTACGCTCACGGGCAGGTTTAAATTATTAACGTTAACGAAATAGTCTACTAAGTTGGTGACGTAATAGCCCAATCAATAAGAGACCAAATAAGGTCGAGCATCGGGAATAGTTCGTACAGTCTGAAATTTTTGTAAGTCGTAGGAGAGTGCCACGAATAACACACATACTAGAAACCCTGACCGAAAACGTATCCAAGTACAAAATTTAGCTATATTAAATTTGCTACAAAAAATACTTTTCATTTTTTCTGTAGGACTAACAGTTCGCGCGTAGCAAGTGAGAGAATTTGGATATCTCGCTCTTGGTTTATTAAGGTCATTTATAACATAGCGGGTTGCTTAAAACGACGGAGGTAGGGGCAGCTGTATCACCCCGTATACACATGTGTTAACAAAATATAAATAAAGGTAAAATAACTTACACCGTGTGTTTTGGGACGTGTGGTGTTGTGTATTCGCTGCCAGCGAACATCAAAGTACTTTCCCCCTACATTTTCTTTTGCGGGTTTTTATCTGTATGTTCTTCGGACGATAAACAAGTCCCACAAAGCAGACCTCTTCCTAAATTTTATAATGTATTTTTCCGTATCGAAGTCCATGATGACAGAAAATTCCTCTGCAGTAACGCAGCAATAGACAAATAAACAAATGTGAAACACCTACACAGATGTAACCGTGTCGACGGGTGGTCTTATACTGGCAGTGTACGGTGCGACGTGTCCCATGCAACTGCACGCAACTTCGGCCGCAGCGCTCATTGGCCGCAGGCTAGTCCCAGGACAAAATAACGACCGAGCGGACGGCTGGTCTCTTCGACTGCGTGTGCGTTGCTATTGGTTTTCGGAGAGTGTAACGGCAGTTAGGACGATACAAATGTAAGGAGAAAATCTCCGACTCAGCTGCGTTGTACTTTCGCAATCCATTTAATCTTGGTCGCATCAGATTAGTCGCAAGTCTTGTTCCAGCGGCTACATTAGTGCGCCACCATCCTTAATCCCGTTCAGTATAGGTCTCATCGGACATTCTCCTTTATGGACTATTCGGTCGACAGTATATTCTGGGTGAGACAGGTGAAAGTGGCGACAGACCCTTGGTAGAAAAGCTCAACAGGCTGGAAACTGAGAAAGGATTTTTCTACCTTTCTTACGACCTTTTTTGTCACATCACATCTGTACACGAATCAACACGGTGTTTGAAAACATCCTTAGTGAAAAACTCGGCTTTCCCTTGAATGAAGAGCAACAGGCAGGCTTCGTGTTTCTAGATTTCCAGAAAGAGCTTAACACAGTGCCCCACCGTAGACTGTTTAAGAAAGTATGAGCATATGGAGTAAGTTACCGGATATGTGAGTGGCTCGAAGACTTCTTAAGTCATAGAACCCAGTGTGTTGTCCTCGACAGCGAATCTCATCAGAAATACACTCCTGGAAATGGAAAAAAGAACACATTGACACCGGTGTGTCAGACCCACCATACTTGCTCCGGACACTGCGAGAGGGCTGTACAAGCAATGATCACACGCACGGCACAGCGGACACACCAGGAACCGCGGTGTTGGCCGTCGAATGGCGCTAGCTGCGCAGCATTTGTGCACCGCCGCCGTCAGTGTCAGCCAGTTTGCCGTGGCATACGGAGCTCCATCGCAGTCTTTAACACTGGTAGCATGCCGCGACAGCGTGGACGTGAACCGTATGTGCAGTTGACGGACTTTGAGCGAGGGCGTATAGTGGGCATGCGGGAGGCCGGGTGGACGTACCGCCGAATTGCTCAACACGTGAGGCGTGAGGTCTCCACAGTACATCGATGTTGTCGCCAGTGGTCGGCGGAAGGTGCACGTGCCCGTCGACCTGGGACCGGACCGCAGCGACGCACGGATGCACGCCAAGACCGTAGGATCCTACGCAGTGCCGTAGGGGACCGCACCGCCACTTCCCAGCAAATTAGGGACACTGTTGCTCCTGGGGTATCGGCGAGGACCATTCGCAACCGTCTCCATGAAGCTGGGCTACGGTCCCGCACACCGTTAGGCCGTCTTCCGCTCACGCCCCAACATCGTGCAGCCCGCCTCCAGTGGTGTCGCGACAGGCGTGAATGGAGGGACGAATGGAGACGTGTCGTCTTCAGCGATGAGAGTCGCTTCTGCCTTGGTGCCAATGATGGTCGTATGCGTGTTTGGCGCCGTGCAGGTGAGCGCCACAATCAGGACTGCATACGACCGAGGCATACAGGGCCAACACCCGGCATCATGGTGTGGGGAGCGATCTCCTACACTGGCCGTACACCACTGGTGATCGTCGAGGGGACACTGAATAGTGCACGGTACATCCAAACCGTCATCGAACCCATCGTTCTACCATTCCTAGACCGGCAAGGGAACTTGCTGTTCCAACAGGACAATGCACGTCCGCATGTATCCCGTGCCACCCAACGTGCTCTAGAAGGTGTAAGTCAACTACCTTGGCCAGCAAGATCTCCGGATCTGTCCCCCATTGAGCATGTTTGGGACTTAATGAAGCGTCGTCTCACGCGGTCTGCACGTCCAGCACGAACGCTGGTCCAACTGAGGCGCCAGGTGGAAATGGCATGGCAAGCCGTTCCACAGGACTACATCCAGCATCTCTACGATCGTCTCCATGGGAGAATAGCAGCCTGCATTGCTGCGAAAGGTGGATATACACTGTACTAGTGCCGACATTGTGCATGCTCTGTTGCCTGTGTCTATGTGCCGGTGGTTCTGTCAGTGTGATCATGTGATGTATCTGACCCCAGGAATGTGTCAATAAAGTTTCCCCTTCCTGGGACAATGAATTCACGGTGTTCTTATTTCAATTTCCAGGAGTGTATTATAAAAACAAACTCCTCGCACGTTTTGGTTATTTTTCAGGTGCTGTCTCTCAAAACTGATATCAACGTCTCGACGGAGCAGCACGCTGGAGTGTGTGCGCCGCCCTTGCTTGTAATTAAAGCGATGGTGTTCAATATCTATCGATCTTCTCCACTTATAAATACAGCGACTGCACCACTCGATAACGCGATGGCTCCCTTGATCAGAAATGATAACCGAAAGTCCTTTGAATGTTCGTGACAGACTTTTCAGTTTACGCGAACTTGCTGACTGTAGTTCTTATGCCCGGCTTGAGAACGGGTATTCAAACGTTGAAAATATAGTCTTGAATCATAAATCCATCATATAAATGATGTATGCGACACGAAAAATTGAAGTTGAATTAAAGTTTATTGTTCTTCGTAATTATTTGTCCCTACACTGAGCACGCACACCGATTTTTCATTGTAAGTTCTTCGTGATTGCGTTTATCTGTTGCCTACTCAAGTCTAATAATTTAGTTTATGTCGGCGATCAGTCTCTTTCTGTGTCCTTTTATGTTCGTGACTACTAAGTATCACGAAGGCTAAGTCCCATTACAAATCAGCAATCAAACGAGTTATTTTCTGTCACATATATCGACTATCCAGTTATCTGTCTAAACGGTAAAGATGATTTTACTTCAGTCCGACTTCTGACTAATACTTCCAGTCGTAAAACTTATAAACTTCAGATCGGTTTTAAAACAATCTAGTAGCGCTTAACATGCGTATTACTATTGCAAGAGTGCAAGAGAGAAGTGAAGTTAACATCTCCATTGCCGAGTTACATTGTAGTCTCAGCGAACTTACAGCTCGATGCGGCTACAACTCTCTCCTAGGATAAATGTTATCTTCGGTCAGTTTATGGTCTGAGCTTTAACCTTCGTAAATAATAGTTTTTGAATTCTTTCTTTAAAGTTTCTTTTGTATCATATGGTATTCTTCCATTCAGTCCTTTCTTTATGATAACCATTAGTATTTACATAACATTCCTGTTAATCAAATTGTCAAGAGTGTGAACTTTGATGTCAGTAGCTGTCATCACTGCCAGGATGACTGATTTTTCTATTTCTTTTCGCAACAAAATGGTGTTCATTATGGGTTCTATAATTGGAGTGTTACAGATTGTGGTAAGCTTTATTGGGGGAATTTTAGGAAAGTGTGGATCATCTGCAAAGGAGACCGGATATAGGACATTGGTGTGACCTATTCTTGGGTACTGCTCGAGTGTTTGGGGTCCGCACCGGGTCGGATTAAAGAAAGACATCGGAGAAAGTCAAAGGCGGAATGGTATATTTGTTACCGATAGGATTGAACAACACGCAAGTCTTAAGGAGATGCTTCGGTAAATGAAATGGGAATCACTGGAGGTAAGGCAACATTCTTTTTGAGGAACACTACTGAAAAAATTTACAAGAACCGACATTTCACGTTGTCTGCAGGACGATTCTGCTGCCGCCAACACACATTTCGCGTAACATCCACGAAGATACGAGGCATTAGGGGTCATACGAAGGAACAAGAATGGAAATGACCAAAAATAGTAGTACAGGGAAACCTCTGCCATGCACTGTACGGTGAGTTGCGGAGTATGTTTGTAGATATAGATGTAGAGCTTACGGTGCACCGGCTCTGCCAACAGTTGTTCCATCTTCTTGTTGTGCTCAGCTTTATCCAAAACAAAAGGTGCATTTCCTCTGTCCACTCTGGTGATCACGATGCGTTCATTCCTCTTGAATTCATAAAGACTCTTCCTTTTCTCCGCTAATATCCTTCAGTCGCTTCGCTTTACACAGAATTCTTCATACCTTCTGTCTTATTTCCTCTGCCTGAATCATTTAACTCCGTCCAAACAGGCATTGGAAGGCCCAACGGGACCGACCGGCCGCCGTGTCATCATCAGCCCACAGACGTCACTGGATGCGGATATGGAGGGGCATGTGGTCAGCACACCACTCTCCCGGCCGTATGTCAGTTTACGAGACCGGAGCCGCTACTTCTCACTCAAGTAGCTCCTTCGCTTTCATCACAAGGGCTGAGTGCATCCCGCTTGCCAACAGCACTCGGCAAACCGGATGGTCACCCATCCAAGTGCTAGCCCAGCCCGACAGCGCTTAACTTGGGTGATCTGACGGGAACCGGTGTTACCACTGCGGTAAGGCCGTTGACTGCCTGAATAACTGAAAGAGACAAATAACATGCTTCGTCTACGCTGATGATTTCTTCCATGGGAATTCACGTGTAGTCGTGAAATTGAGACGTTTCCTTAGCACTGCGATAGCTTCTTCACCGAGTACTTCAGACGAAAGGCATAATGCCACTCGTTTTCGTTCAAGAATGGCTCCTTCCCCGTGCACTTTACTTGCTAATTTGTTGTATATCTCTTTTTGCTTCAGAGGACTGACACTCGATGGCCCCGCAGAATGATTAAGAAATAGTATGACTGAAATATGACACGGCATAACGACTAAAAAGATTTTTATCAACAGAAACGCGTTCTATAATTGTACCACAGATTGCACCTGCGATATAGGTCTAGGAACGTTGACATAAGGTCGTGAGAAGACAAATTACATAATTTAGCTAGAAGCTACTTTCATTAACGATACACTCACTCTACATCTAACGTCAGATTTAGGGGAACCTTCACAACGTTGACAATCAGAGATCCTTGACGCTGTCGTAGTTAAGCAGGCCACAACGTCATGCCAAGAAGTGGCATAATTGTATCGAACACTTATGAGATACAATTAGAAAGTAAACCGTTTGGACTCTCCTGTTATCATTGATTTCGACATAACCTCGTGAGAACGATTAGATGAGACTTTTTCCTTTTGCAGAGAAAGGGCAGTATAGGATTTTTGCATGATATCATATCTATAGATGGTTGTCGATGATGGCGTCTTTCACTACTAATCAAACAGTCGTGGTTCCTGGATTCGAACTCATCCACTGGTTAAATTTTAAATAAAACTCATCAGCAATGATGACTGAAGACTTGCAGCATAAAAAGTCACCTTCATTCTGCCAACGGCCCTGTCAAAGAGGATAGAGGAGTGGGAGGAGATTCAAGGCACTCCCCTGCACTTGGGGTTGGAAACTGCCCCTAAAGGGATGAAGACTTAGGAATGATTACGGCATGAAGAGGGTATGGTAACCGCCTCTCTAGAGACACATGAAGTGTATCCGCGGGGCATGCTGTCTGTAAATGGAAAAGAGTCATGATTAGTCCCTCATTCGGATTTCTGAAGGGGACTGCCAAAGGAGAAGTAACTACAAGAAAAAGATGGAATAACCAACGACGTGATTTTACGAGTCGGAGCTTGGAATGTTAGAAATGTGAAAAAGCAAAGTGAAAAGTTTCAATCTAGATATTACGAGGTTACGCGTATTTAGGCGAGCTAATCGGCCTCTCAGAATTGGTAAGAGGTGAATTCTCTTGTGCAGCTGGGTGTTGGTGGACAGCCCCGGAGCCGTCAAAGCGCCGCAGCTGGTCCAGAGCCAGCGACTATTACTGGCGACCGCAGGTGCGAGTTGCGGGCATAAAGGTTTCATCGGAAATGGGAGGAAAATCCCGTTTAGATGCGGCGTCGATCGCTTAGGACGACCAGCTATTCTCCCAACAATCGTGGGCCTTGAGACAAACTGAAAGATGGCTTCTTACAGCTTTTTAAGAGTCTACAACAATTTATAATCAAATATTAATGCAAATCTGAATACTTTGGCTATACCAATTAAATCTGATGACACAAAAATATTTCAATGTCTTTAAAACTACAAAAGTTAATATTTCACAGTGAATAAACATGTACACAATGAACCTCTGAATTAAAACTTTTAATCTCTTTTAACAAACGGCGGCTTACATTATAGCATTGCATAGTAGCTGTCATCCCTGAAAGCTACTAATCTGTATCTATTTTATTCACTGATTTACGGCGTCTCTTATATCGCTCTCATCACACAAATGTTTGTCAGACTATCTTATTCTCCATATTTACACAGCAAATGAACACAGCATCAATACCTCATATTCTGTCATACTTGTTTATTTATTTAATAAAAAGTTTAGTATTTTGCTAGTCACTTTATAAAAATGTTGATTGCAAGTAGTATTAAAAACTTTCCTAATTTAAACATCATCAATCGCATATGTTAGCGGACACCACAACTGAAAAGAGAAGCAAAAGACACTTCTGTTAAGAAGGCATAAATAACTGTTTAAACGATACTTAAGACAGTCTGTTGCCATTTGTTGTGACCACACTTGCACAAGAATCCTGGCTTATGTATTTAAGAACCAACTATTACTTATCAGGGCTATTACAAATGATTGAAGCGATTTCATAAATTCACTGTAGCTCCATTCATTGACATATGGTCACGACACACTACAGATACGTAGAAAAACTCATAAAGTTTTGTTCGGCTGAAGCCGCACTTCAGGTTTCTGCCGCCAGAGCGCTCGAGAGCGCAGTGAGACAAAATGGCGACAGGAGCCGAAAAAGCGTATGTCGTGCTTGAAATTCACTCACATCAGTCAGTCATAACAGTGCAACGACACTTCAGGACGAAGTTCAACAAAGATCTACCAACTGCTAACTCCATTCGGCGATGGTATGCGCAGTTTAAAGCTTCTGGATGCCTCTGTAAGGGGAAATCAATGGGTCGGCCTGCTGTGAGCGAAGAAACGGTTGAACGCGTGCGACTTAACCCTATGCGATTTCTCTCTGTTGGGTTATGTGAAAGATTCAGTGTTTAAACCTCCTCTACCAAGAAACGTGCCAGAACTGCGAGCTCGCATCAACGATGCTTTCGAACTCATTGATGGGGACAGCTGCGCCGAGTGTGGGAGGAACTTGATTATTGGCTTGATGTCTGCCGAATCACTAAAGGGGCACATATCGAACATTTGTGAATGCCTAAAAAAACTTTTTGAGTTTTTGTATGTGTGTGCAAAGCATTGTGAAAATATCTCAAATAATAAAGTTATTGTAGAGCTGTGAAATCGCTTCAATCATTTGTAATAACCCTGTATTTGTTATAAGTGATCCTAGTGTAACTAAATGTTAACGACATTTTATTATTTAAATATTATTGTAATATATTAGTTTAGTACAGGAAGTAGTCAACTTCAATCAAATCATGTCTGCAGAGATTAAGGACTCTGATTTTTTTCTGAGGATGGCCTTAATCCAGTGCAAAAGCAGACAGTAGTGGAACCCTACGGGAGGCAAATGGAGACTGGGACATTTCGAGTCAAGAGCTGAAAGGAGCGATTCTGAACACTCTGTAGCGAGTTCTGGAAGAAGGAAGACCTGTCTAGAGTAATGTACGTGATTCAATCATATAAGTGATTGTTTCTGGGCTGTAAACAGCCGCTACAATACTCTAACTCTCAAGAGACTGTTTCGAGAGACCTGAATATGCCCCACAGTAGGACTAACTCTCACTGCTTGATTTACGGAACTCAGAATAAATGGAGTATGAGTTACTATTCTTCGGATCACATGTGTTAATTTGTGAATCATCATATTGAACTCCGAACTGTTTTGCGGTGGTGCGGTGGTGAATTTTTCGTGTCCTGTGATTACAAAATGAACTTAGTTTCCGCGTATCTTTGATGACTGTTTAGTTTGGCGGTTTTGCTACCATTCTCATAACGCTCTCAACGTAACTATACTGCAATTCATAAGGGTATTTTCTGTCTGTATTTTAAATAAATATCGTAGGACCACTTCCCGTTTATTTGAGATATCCTTTCTTGAATAAACGTTGTTTAGCGTAATTTTCTGTCGTCTATATAAATTACAGACGTCAGAATAGAAGTCTTGTCATTAAATTACTCATTTATCTTTTATTTCACACTTCTGTGTATTTTACTAATTCGCAATTCTAGTCAATGTGTAGGCTATTCGACTGCAGAATCACAGCTACAGGTTATCATTTGCAGCGAATTAGCTGTGCGTCATGAAAGCAGACCTCTGCGTCTCGACCATATGACTACATGAGCTATTCTTTTTAAACAGCGTACATAGCCCAAGCACCTAAAGTACGAGTAAGGACGCAACTGTTCAAAAGAGCAAATCAGCAACAGTAACGGTTAGACACCGTCGCAACATAGTGGAGGTCAGTGAAGTGAAATGGAAAGAAAATAATAACTTGTGCTTAGATGAATGCAGGATAATATCAACAGTAGTAGAAAATGGTTTAGCGGGAGCAGGATTGGCTATGAACAGGAAAGTAGGACAGAGAGTGAGCCAATGTAAATAATTAAATGATACGGTTGTTCTCATAAGGTTCGAAAGCAAACGATTGCCTACAAGGGTAGTTTAGGTATACATGCCAATGTTGTAAGCACAACGTGAAGTGGTAGAAAAAATTTGTGAGGATATTAAGCGTATATTTCAGTATGTAAAGAGAGAAGAAGATTTACTAACCATGGGGGTTGGAACGTAGTTATAAGGAAAGGAACAGGGTTATGAGAGAAAATGGTCTTGGTGGTAGGAATGAGTGAGAAGAAAGTCTAATTGTGTTCTCTGCAGATTCACTGAAGAAGGGAACATAAGTGAAACACTGACAAGAACAATGGACATGTGTTAACACACCAGGGAGTAACCTCCATGGCACTAGATGGAGTTGTAGAAGATAAAATCTGTAAGGAAAGACAGAGGTTGGAATAATCCAACAAATAATTGAGGATGTAGGGTGTAAGGGCTACTATGAGATGGAGAGGTTAGTGCAGGAGAGGTATTCGTGGAGATTGTAGCAAAACAGGAAAGAAAGACGCCAACTTTACACAGGTGGTATACCGGAATGGAAAGTAATACGGCCAGCAAAAATATAAACCCTGTAGAGTATTTTTAAGGTACAGAGGTAACATCGGA